>NC_088276.1:410873-3205873 GCF_036013445.1 Caloenas nicobarica
GGGGGGGTTCCTGGAGCAGGAGTGATTTATGGGGGGGGCCCCTGGGATGGGGGCTTGGGTGGTCCCAGGGGGCAAGAGGGGGGTTTGGGGGTCCCTGGGGGGCAGGAGGGATTTGGGGGCGTCCGTGGGGTGGTGGGGGGGCTTTGGGGGGTCCCAGGGGGCAGGAGGGGGTTTGGGGGTTCCTGGGGGGGGTTTGGGGGTCCCTGGGGTGGTTGGGGGTCCCAGGGGGCAGGAGGGGGTTTGGGTGCGTCCCTGGGGGTGGTTTGGGGGGTCCCGGGGGGCAGGAGGGATTGGGGGTGTCCCTGGGGGTGGTGAGGGGGCTTTGGGGGGTCCCCAGGGGGCAGGAGGGGGTTTGGGGGGCTCTGGGGGTGGTTTGGGGGTCCCAGGGAGGCAGGAGGGGATTGGGGGGTTCCCGGGGTGTGGGAGCAGTTTGGGGGGGCCCTGGGAGCAGGAGGGATTTATGGGGGGGCCCGTGGGGGTGGGGTTTGGGGGGTCCCAGGGGGCAGGAGGGGGTTTGGGGTGCCCTGGGGGTGGTTTGGGGGGTCCCAGGGGGCAGGAGGGGGTTTGGGGGGCCCTGGGGGTGGTTTGGGGGGTCCCAGGAGGCAGGAGGGGATTGGGGGGTTCCCGGGGTGTGGGAGCAGTTTGGGGGGGCCCTGGGAGCAGGAGGGATTTATGGGGGGGCCCATGGTGGGGGGGGGGGGGGTTGGGGGGTCCCAGGGGGTGGTTTGGGGGGTCCCAGGGGGCAGGAGGGGTTGGGGGTTCCTGGGGGGGTGGGGTCCCTGGGGTGGTTTGGGGGTCCCTGGGGGCAGGAGGGTTTTGGGGGCCCTGGGGGGTGGTGTGGGGGTCCCAGGGGGCAGGAGGGATTTGGGGGCGTCCCTGGGGGTGGTGGGGGGGGTTTGGGGGTCCTGGGGGTGGTTTGGGGGTCCCTGGGGGCAGGAGGGATTTGGGGGTGTCCCTGGGGGTGGTGGGGGGGGTTTGGGGGTCCCTGGGGGTGGTTTGTGGGGGAGACAGAAGAGGGATGGGAGGGAGATGGGCTCCTCCTGTGGGCGAGGAAGGGGAGGGCGGTGGGGGGTC
This sequence comes from Caloenas nicobarica, assembly GCF_036013445.1. Classification (NCBI taxonomy): domain Eukaryota; kingdom Metazoa; phylum Chordata; class Aves; order Columbiformes; family Columbidae; genus Caloenas; species Caloenas nicobarica. The sequence goes on from NC_088276.1 coordinate 411,948, forward strand.
CCCAGTGCAGGACAGCGAGGCGGGGGGGGGGACGGGGACGGACAGGAACGGGGACACCCTGAGCGCCCCCCACCCCGTCCCCAGGCGCATCGGGAAGGACCTGAGCAACACGTTCGCCAAACTGGAGAAGCTGACGATCTGTGAGTGGGGCTGGGGGGCGCAGAGTAGGGGGGTCGGAGGGCTTGTGTCCCCCCCCCCGCCCCCGGCCTCACTGTCCCCCCCTGCTGCTGCCAGTGGCCAAGAGAAAGTCGCTTTTCGACGACAAAGCCGTGGAGATCGAGGAGCTGACGTACATCATCAAGCAGGTGAGGGGGGGACACGCCTTGACGGGGGGGACGCACTGGGGCCAGTGCTGTTCGATATGTTCATCGATATGATCACCGATATGTTCCCTGATATATTTGTCAATATATTTGTCAATATATTCGCCAATATATTCATCAATATATTCGTCAATATATTCGTTAATATTCACGAATATATTCGCCAATATATTCACGAATATATTCGCCAATATATTCACGAATATGTTCGTCAATATATTCACCAATGTATTCATCAGTATATTCACCAATATATTCGTCAATATATTCACCGATATATTCGCTGATATATTCGCCAATATATTCGTCGATATATTCACCAATGTATTCGTCGATATATTCACCAATATATTCGTGAATATGTTCGTCATATGTACGTCAATATATTCGTCAATATATTTGTCAATATATTCACTGATATATTCGTCAATATATTCGTCGATATATTCGCCGATATATTCACCAATATATTCGCCGATATATTCACCAATATATTCGCCGATATATTCACCAATATATTCGCCGATAATTTGTCAATATATTCGCCCATATATTTGTCAATATATTCGTCGATATATTCGTCGATATATTCACCAATGTATTCCTCAATATATTCGTCAATATATTCGTCAATATATTCGTCAATATATTCGTCAATATATTCACCAATATATTCGCCAATATATTCGCCAATATATTCACCAATATATTCGCCAATATATTCGCCAATATATTCGTCGATATATTCACCGATATATTCACCAATATATTCACCAATATATTCATCAATATGTTCCTCGATGGCACTGGAGGCTGCGCGGCCGTCCAGAGCCCTGGGCGGGGGGAATTAATGGAACAGAACAAGGGCGAGTGTAGAGTCTTGCAGCGAGGCCAAAAACCCAAATTGGTTCCCCTGGGGCCGCCGTGTGACCCTGAGGTGATTTTGGGGCATTTAGACCCTGAGGTGATTTTGGGGCCGTTTCGCCCCTGAGGTGATTTTGGGGCCATTTTGACCCTGAGGTGATTTTGGGGCCGTTTGGACCCTGAGGTGATTTTGGGGCCGTTTGGACCCTGAGGTGGTTTTGGGGCCGTTTTGACCTTGAGGTGATTTTGGGCCATTTTGAGCCCTGAGGTGATTTTTGGGCCATTTTGACCCTGAGGTGATTTTTGGGCCATTTTGACCCTGAGGTGATTTTTGGGCCATTTTGAGCCTGAGGTGATTTGGGCTGTTTTAACCCTGAGGTGATTTTGGGGCCATTTAGACCCTGAGGTGATTTTGGGGCTGTTTTGCCCTGAGGTGATTTTGGGGGCCGTTTTGCCCTGAGGTGATTTGGCACCATTTTGACTCTGAGGTGATTTGGCGCCATTTTGCCCTGGAGGTGATTTTGGGGCCATTTTGAGCCCTGAGGTGATTTTGGGGCATTTTGAGCCCTGAGGTGATTTTGGGGCCGTTTTGACCCTGAGGTGATTTTAGTGACATTTGGAGCCCTGCGGTGATTTTGGGCCATTTCGCCTCTGAGGTGATTTTTGCGCCATTTTGCCCCTGAGGTGATTTGGGGCCGTTTTGCCCCTGAGGTGATTTTGGGGCCGTTTTGCCCCTGAGGTGATTTGGGGCATTTTGAGCCCCTGAGGTGATTCTGGGTGCAAACTGGGACACAGGAGGTTCCGCTTAAATATGAGAAGAAACTTGTTGCCGGTGAGGGTGCCAGAGCCCCGGCCCAGGCTGCCCAGGGGGGTTGTGGATCTCTGGATCCGTTCACACCCGCCTGGTTCTGTGTAACCTCACCTGGGTGCTCCTGCTCCGGAGCAGATGATCTTTCGAGGTCAATCCAACCCCTGAGATTCTGTGGTTCTGTGTCCCTGACCCCCCCGTCCCGTTTCCGCAGGACATCAACAGCCTGAACAAGCAGATCGCGCAGCTGCAGGACGTGGTTCGGGCGCGGGGGGGGCCAGAGCGGGCGGCACGTCCAGAGCCACTCGAACACGGTCGTGGTGTCGCTGCAGGTGGGGACGGGGACGGCGGGGGGGACACACGGACACGCAGCCCCCGCCCCCCCCGGCTGGCTGATTTCCCCCCCGCTTCCCTCCGCAGTCCAAACTGGCCTCCATGTCCAACGATTTCAAATCGTGTGCTGGAAGTGCGGACAGAGGTGAGTCCTGACCCCCCTGACCCTGCTGAGCCCCCCCGACCTTCCTGAGCCCTCCCGACCCCCCCCAATCCTCCTGAGCCCCCCCTGAGCCCCCAATCTTCCTGAGCCCCCCTGAACCCCCCAATCTTCCTGAGCCTCCCCAAACCCCCAGCCCTCCCTGACCTCCCCAACTTCTCCTGAGCCCCCCAGCCCCTCCTGAGCCCCCCTTGACCCCCCCAGCCACCCCGACCCTCCTCAACCTCCCCTGAACCCTCAACCCCCCCTGACCCTTTTGAGCCCCCTCTGACCCCCCAGCCCCCCGTGAGCCCCCCCCGGCCCTCCTGAGCTCCCTCCAAACCCCCCTGACCCTCTTGAGCCCCCCTGGCCCCTCCAGCCCCTTTTGAGCCCCCCTGAACCCCCCAACCCCCCCTGACCCTTTTGAGCCCCCTCTGACCCTCCCCAGCCCCCCGTGAGCCCCCCCGGCCCTCCTGAGCTCCCCCCAAACCCTCCTGAACCTCAGCCCTCCATGATCCTCCCGAGACTCCCCTGGCCCCCCCTGACCCCCCAGCCCCTCCTGAGCCCCCCCCCCAACCTCCCCTGACCCCCCCGGCCCCCCCGCACCCCCTGACCCTCCTGAGCTCCCCTTGAGCCCCTGACCCCCCCATTCCCCCCCCCAGAACCTGAAGCAGCAGCGAAGCCGCCGTGAGCATTTCTCCCGCGCCCCCGTCTCCGCTTTACCCCTCGCTGCCGGCAACCTGGGTGAGTGCCGGGATTTGGGGTGGGGGGGTCTGTGCCCCCCATCCCCCCTTTGACCCCTCCCCCCCGCTGCCCCCCCCGCCCAGGCTCCACGGTGCTGCAGACGAGCCGCAGCGCGGGGGGGCCGTGGCCATTGAGATGGACGCGCGGACCAGCCAACAGCTGCAGCTGATCGACGAGCAGGTGGGGGATGTGGAGCCGCTGGGGGGACACACGCACACATACAAAACGACACGTCTGTGTCCCCCCCATCTCAAGGGACGTTAGAGGGAGGGGGGACACAGGACTGACGTTGTCCCCACAGGATTCCTACATCCAGAGCCGGGCGGACACGATGCAGAACATCGAATCCACCATCGTGGAGTTGGGCTCCATCTTCCAGCAACTGGCGCACATGGTGAAGGAGCAGGAGGAGACGATCCAGAGGTACCGGGACCCCCCGTTCCCCTCCTGTCCCATGAGGGGACACCCCCCCATCTCCCCCCACCCCCCCGGGGACCCCCCAATCCCCCTCCTGCCCCCCAGGGACCCCGCAAAACCCTCTTGCCCCCAGGGACCCCTCAAACTCCTCTTGTACCTCGGACCCCCCAAACCTCTCCTGCCCTCCAGGGACCCCCCAAACCCCCCACACCACCCCCAGGGACCCCCGCAATCCCCCCCACCCCCAGGGACCCCCCCAGAGCCCCCCCCACCCCCAGGGACCCCCCAAGCCCCCCCACACCACCCCCAGGGACCCCCGCAATCCCCCTCTTGCCCCCCAGGGACTCCCCCAAACCCCCTCCTGCCCCCCAGGGACCCCCCAATCGCCCTCCTGCCCCCAGGGAACCCCCCCAAACCCCTCCCTGGCGTCTGTCTGTCCTCCCCGCGTCCGCCTGTCCGTCCCTTCACCGTCCCCCCACGCCTGCAGGATCGACGCCAGCGTGGAGGACGCGCAGCTGAACGTGGAGGCGGCGCACGGCGAGATCCTCAAGTATTTCCAGTCGGTCACGTCCAACCGGTGGCTGATGGTCAAGATCTTCCTCATCCTCATCGTCTTCTTCATCGTCTTCGTCGTCTTCCTGGCCTGAGCCTTTTCTTCCTCCTCCTCCTCTTCCCCGCTCCTCGTCTCACCGGCCGGGACGGACAGACGGACTCAGTCTGTGCTCTGCGGGGCTTGGAGACGGACGTTTGTACGGGGAGGGGCAGGGTCCTGCTGGGACTCCAACCTGCCCCAGGGACCCCAACCCAGCCCTGGGGACCCCCTTGTCCCCCTCTTGGGGCAGGAGCAGCACCCCAACCCCCCCGCAGCCTATGCTGAGGCCGGTCCCCACGTCCTGCCCGGTCATGGTGGCCGCGGACCCCTCTGGGGGGGCGGAATCCTGGGGATGCTGCCAGACCGTCCCCGCCGCCCCCACGTTGTGGACCCCTGGGGGCTGCAGCCCCCGTAAAGCTGTGGGACCCTGGGGGGGGTTGTGGACCCTGGTATCGCTGTATGGCCCCCCGGGAGGCAGTGTGGACCCTGGTGATGCTGTATGGCCCCCAGTGATGCTGTACGGCCCCCGGGGGACACTGTGGGACCCCAGTGACACTGTATGGCCCCCGGGGGACACTGTGGGACCCTGGTGACGCTGTACGGCCCCCGGTGATGCTGTACGGCCCCCGGGGGACACTGTGGGACCCCGGTGACGCTGTATGGCCCCCGGAGGACACTGTGACCCTCGGGGGGGGGCTGCAGACCCGCATTAAAGTCGTGGGACCTCCGCGTGACGCCTTTTCTTCCCCAGGCGGAATCGAACCCGTGTCCTGGGGATTGGGGACGGGTACCGGGAGGCGGGTGGGAGCGAACGCGCATGCGCAGCGGCGGTGACCTCCGGGCGGAAGTGACGCGGGGGGCGTGGCGCGGCGCTGAGGCCGCGGGTGCCGGAGCGGCGGCGATGGCGGAGGAGGGGAAAGGGGGATACAGCGGTGAGCGGGCCGGGGCGGCGGGACCGCGGGGCCGGGGCGGCGGGGAGCGGGGGCGGGAGCGGCGCGGGGGGAGCCCCGGGGCCGGGCGGCGGCGGGGAGCGGGGAGCTGGAGGCCCCGGACGGTTGGAGGCGGCGCTGGGGCCTGGTCGGTGAGGCCGGGACGGGGGTTGAGAGGACGGGATGGAAGAGGGAGAGAGGGGCTGAGGAGAGGGGGTAGAACAGGGGGCGGGGGGTCAGGGAGAGGGGACAAGGAACAGGGAGAGGGGCTGGGGATGGGCAGAGGGGTCAGGGATGGGGAGAGGGGATGAGAAGAGGGATGGGGATGGGGAGAGGGAATGGGGAGAGGGATGGGAATGAGCGGAGGGATGGGGATGAGAAGAAGGATGGGGATGGGGAAGGGAATGGGGAGAGGGTTTGGGAATGGGGAGAGGGATGGGGATGGGGAGAGGGATGGGGAGAGGGATGGGAATGAGCGGAGGGATGGGGATGGGGAGAGGGGATGGGGAAGGGAATGGGGAGAGGGATGGGGAGAGGGAATGGGGAGAGGGGATGAGGAGAGGGATTGGGAATGGAGAGAGGGATTGGGAATGGGGAGAGAGAATGAGGAGAAGGATGGGCAGAGGGAACGGGGATGGGGAGAGAGAATGAGGAGAGGGATGGGGAGAGGGGATGGGGATGTGGAGAGGAGCTGAGGATGGAGAGAGGGAACAGGGAGGGGAGCCGGGGAGAGGGGCGCCCGTGGTGGGAGCCCCCGCTTTGCCGGGCGCTGAGGGCGGCTCTCCCCGGGCAGAGCACGATGACCGCGTGGGTGGCCGAGGCTTCTCGGGCCGCAGGAAGAAAGGCCGTGGCCCGTTCCGCGGGAAGATGTACAGCGAGCCCAACCACCGCCCCCGCAGCCGCCCCGGCCCCCGCGCGCGCCCGGACGACGACGATGGCGACGTCCCCATGAGCGAAGCCCACGACGGACCCCGCGGGCGATAGTGAGTTCGGGCGGCTGGGGCTGGGGGGCTGGTGGCTCCTGGGGGGCGGCTGTGCCCCCAGTCTCACCCCAGTGTTCCCAGTTTGCCGTATGGCCCCCGGCCCAACCGCACGGCCAACATCCACATCACGGTCAGACGGGACCTGCCGGCCCCGGAGCGCGGTGGCGGCGGCACCAGCCGCGACGGCGGCCGCAGGAACTGGTTCAAGATCACGGTGAGTGGCGCGCGGGGATGGGGGGCTAGGCCGGGGGCACCGTCACTGTGTCACCGTTTCCGTGGAACCGTCGCGGCGTCATTGTCACGGTGTCGCTGTCATGGTGTTACGGTCACCGTGTTCCCATCGCGGTGTCGCCGTCATGGTATCACTGTCATGGTGTCGTTGTCACGCTGTCACCGCTGCAGTGTCACCGTCACCATGGCACCTGCAGGCCCTGGAACTGGAAAAAGGACGTGAAAGTGCTGGAATTGGGGCTTGAATGTCGGGGAGGGAAACGAAACTGGGGGGAATGTCGGGGAGGAACCACTGAGCCCTTTGGGCTAAGGCCCCTTTCCATTTTTCATGTATTCTCTACTTATTTTTGTTTCTTTTTTGATTTCTTTTTTCTTTAATTTTTCTTGCTTCACTTTCTTGTTTTCTGTATTGTCTCTTTTTTTTTCTGTCTTTTCTTTTTTCTTTTTTTTTGCTTTTTCTTATTTTTTCTTATTCTGTTTTGTTTCTCTTGTCTTTTTTCTTGTTTCTTTTTCCTCTCTTTTGTCTGTCTTTTTGTGTCTTTTTTTTCTCTCCTTTTTTCTCTCTTTTTTCTCTCTTCTTTTTTCTCTTTTATGTGTTCTTTTATCCTTTTCTTTTTTCTCCCTTTTCATTTTTCTCCCTTTTTTCTTTTGTGCGTTTTCTGTTTTGTGTCTTTTTGCCTTTTATATTTTCTGCCTTTTATCTTTTTTCCATTTTATCTTTTTTCCTTTCTCACTTTTTTCTTTTTCTTTCTTTCCTCTTTACACCTTTTTTTCTTTCTTCGCTCTTTTTTCTCTGTTTTGTCTTTTGTGTCTTTTGTTTTTTGTGTCTTTTCTCTTTTCTCCCTTAGATCCCCTATGGAAAGAAATACGACAAGTCGTGGCTGCTGAGCTCTATCCAGAACCTCTGCAGCGTCCCCTTCACCCCCGTTGAGGTGAGTGGGACCCCAGGTTTTGTTCCCCATCCCGTTCCAGGGGGATCTCAGGCCCCCCAGCCCCAAAACGGCCCCTTTTTCAGTTCCACTACGACCACAACCGGGCCCAGTTCTACGTGGAAGACGCCACCACCGCCAGCGCCCTCAAGCAGGTGTCCCGCAAAATCACCGACAGGGACAACTACAAGGTCGGGGGCTCCTCCCGCGCTGCCTGGACAGATGGACGCGAGCCGTCCGTCCGTCCGTCTCCCTGCCGGGGGGACCGCAGCGTCTCACGCTCGGCTCTGGTAGGTGGTGATCGTGATCAACTCATCGGCTCCGCCGCAGTCCCTGCAAAACGAGCTGAAACCGGAGGAGATCGAGCAACTGAAGGTGAGCGAGCGGGACGGGCGGTTCTGGGCAGGGAGGTGGGCAGAACCTGCCCCTCCTCATCATCTTCATTTTCCTCCTCCTCTTCATTCTCCTCTTCGTCCTCGTCCTTCTCCTCCTCACTCTCCTCCTCGTCTTCCTCACCCTCCTCCTCATCTTCCTCACCCTCCTCCTCATTCTCCTGCTTCTCATCTTCATCCTCTTCTTCATCCTTCTCCTCCTCATTCTCATGCTCCCCTTTCTCATCTTCATCCTCATTCTCATTCTCTTCCTCATTCTGCTCCTCATCCTTCTCCTTCTCATCTTCATTCTCATCCTCCTCCTTGTCGTCTTCCTCCTCCTCCTCCTCACTCTCACTCTCATCCTCCTCCTCACTCTCCTTCTCCTCATCTTCATCCTCCTCCTCATCCTCCACCTCCTTGTCATATTCATTCTCTTTCTCATTTTTCTCCTTCTTCTCCTGCTTTTCCTCTTCCTCATCTTCATTCTCATCCTCCTCCTCGTCTTCATCCTCCTCCTCGTCTTCACCCTCCTCCTCGTCTTCACCCTCCTCCTCGTCTTCACCCTCCTCCTCGTCTTCACCCTCCTCCTCGTCTTCACCCTCCTCCTCGTCTTCACCCTCCTCCTCGTCTTCACCCTCCTCCTCATCTTCCTCCTCGCTCCAGCTCTGCATGAGCAAGAGATACGACGGGTCGCAGCGAGCGCTGGACCTCAAGAGCCTCCGCGTGGACCCGGGTAAGAGTTTCTCCCCTCGAGGCCGTGACGCGCCGGGGGGGGCTGTGCCGGGTGGGGGGGGGCTGTGCCGGGGGGGGCTGCGCCAGGCGGCCCCTCACCCCCCTTTCCCCCCCCTGCCCCCCAGATCTGGTGTCTCAGGGCATCGACGCGGTGCTGAACCAGCGCAGCTGCATGCAGGCGGTGCTGCGCATCATCGAGGAGAACATCCCCGAGGTGGGGGGGACGCGGAACCCCCAAAACACCCCCTGCGGCCCCCCAAACCCCCCCTGCATCCCCCAACCCCTGTTCCCCCAACCCCTCTCTTTTTGCCCCCCAACCCCCTCTTTGCACCCTCCCAACCCTCGCTTTGCCCCCCCAAATCCCCTCTTTGCCCTCCCAACCCCTGCTTTGCCCCCCCAAATCCCCTTTGTGCCCCCCAACCCTCTCTTTGCCCCCCAAACCCTCTCTTTGCCCCCCAAACCCTCTCTTTGCACCCTCCCAACCCTCGCTTTGCCCCCCCAAATCCCCTCTTTGCCCCCCCAAATCCCCTTTGTGCCCCCCAAACCCCCTCTTTGCCCCCCCCAATCCCCTCTTTGCCCCCCCAAACCCCCTCTTTGTGCCCCCCAAACCCCCTCTTTGTGCCCCCCAACCCCCTCTTTGTGCCCCCCAACCCCCTCTTTGCCCCCCCAACCCCCTCTTTGTGCCCTCCCAACCCCCGCTTTGCCCCCCCAAATCCCCTCTTTGCCCCCCAAACCCCCTCTTTGTGCCCCCCAACCCTCTCTTTGTGCCCCCCAAATCCCCTCTTTGCCCCCCAAACCCCCTCTTTGCCCCCCAAACCCCCTCTTTGTGCCCTCCAACCCTCTCTTTGTGCCCCCCAAATCCCCTTTGTGCCCCCCCAAATCCCTCTTTGTGCCCCCCCAAACCCCCTCTTTGCCCCCCAAACCCCCTCTTTGCACCCTCCCAACCCTCGCTTTGCCCCCCCAAACCCCCTCTTTGCACCCTCCCAACCCTCGCTTTGCCCCCCCAAATCCCCTCTTTGCCCCCCAAACCCCCTTCTTTGTGCCCCCCAAATCCCCTTTGCGCCCCCCAAACCCCCTGTTTGCACCCTCCCAACCCTCGCTTTGCGCCCTCCCAACCCTCGCTTTGCCCCCCCCAAACCCCCTCTTTGCCCCCCAAACCCCTCTTTGTGCTCTCCCAACCCCTGGTTTGCCCCCTCAAATCCCCTCTTTGCCCCCCAAATCCTCTTTGTGCCCCCCCAACCCCCTCTTTTGCCCCCCAACCCCCTCTTTGTGCTCTCCCAACCCCTGCTTTGCCCCCCCAAATCCCCTTTTTGTGCCCCCCAAATCCCCTTTTTGCCCCCCAAATCCCCTCTTTGCCCCCCAAATCCCCTCTTTGTGCCCCCCCAACCCCCTCTTTGTGCTCTCCCAACCCCTGCTTTGCCCCCCCAAATCCCCTTTTTGTGCCCCCCAAATCCCCTTTTTGCCCCCCCAAATCCCCTCTTTGCCCCCCCAGCCCCCTCTTTGTGTCCCCCAAACCCTCTCTTTGTGCCCCCCAATCCTCTCTTTGCCCCCCCAAATCCCCTCTTTGCCCCCCAAACCCCCTCTTTGTGCCCCCCAACCCCCTCTTTGCACCCCAAATCCCCTCTTTGCCCCCCAAACCCCCTCTTTGTGCCCCCCAAATCCCTCTTTGTGCCCCCCAACCCCCTCTTTGCCCCCCAACCCATCTATCCCCGCAGCTCCAGTCCCTCAACCTCAGCCACAACAAGCTTTACCGCCTGGACGATCTCTCCGAGCTGCCTCTCAAAGCCGCCGGCCTCAAAATCCTCGACCTCTCTCGCAATGAGGTGGGTGCCCCCCCGCCTCCTCCAGACCCCCCCGGCCCCTCACCCTCCTCTTCCAGAGGGTCGTGGTCAGTGGGGCAGAGTCCAGTTGAGGCCTGTGTCCTGGGGCCAGTACTGATCAATATGTCCGTCAATATATTCACCAATATATTCATCAATATGTTCCTCGATGGCACTGGAGGCTGCGCGGCCGTCCAGAGCCCTGGCCGGAGGGGAATTAATGGAACAGAACAAGGGCGAGTGTAGAGTGTTGCAGCGAGGCCAAAAAACCCAAAATTGGTTCCCCTGGGGCCGCCATGTTGACCCTGAGGTGATTTTGGGCCATTTCTCCTCTGAGGTGATTTTGGGGCCATTTGGACCCTGAGGTGATTTTTGCACCATTTTGATCCTGAGGTGATTTTGGGGCCATTTTGACCCTGAGGTGATTTTAGTGACATTTGGAGCCCTGCGGTGATTTTGGGCCATTTCGCCTCTGAGGTGATTTTGGGCCATTTTGAGCCCTGAGGTGATTTTGGGCCGTTTTGAGCCCTGAGGTGATTTTGGGGCCGTTTTGAGCCCTGAGGTGATTTTGGGCCATTTTCAGCCTGAGGTGATTTTGGGGCCGTTTTGAGCCTGAAGTGATTTTTGGGCATTTTGAGCCTGAGGTGATTTTGGTGCCATTTTGAGCCTGAGGTGATCTTGGCGCCATTTTTACCCTGAGGTGATTTTGGGGCATTTTGATCCTGAGGTGATTTTGGGGGCATTTTGGGCCCTTAGGTGATTTTGGTGCCATTTTGACCCTGAGGTAATTTTAGTGACATTTGGAGCCCTGCGGTGATTTTGGGCCATTTCGCCTCTGAGGTGATTTTGGGCCATTTTGAGCCCTGTGGTGATTTTGGGCCATTTTGACCCTGAGGTGATTTTTGCACCATTTTGACCCTGGGTGATTTTGGGCCATTTTGAGCCTGAGGTGATTTTTGCGCCATTTTGAGCCTGAGGTGATCTTGGCGCCATTTTTACCCTGAGGTGATTTTGGGGCATTTTGATCCTGAGGTGATTTTTGGGGCATTTTGGGCCCTTAGGTGATTTTGGTGCCATTTTGACCCTGAGGTGATTTTGGGGCCATTTTAACCCTGAGGTGATTTTAGTGACATTTGGAGCCCTGTGGTGATTTTGGGCCATTTTGCCTCTGAGGTGATTTTTGCGCCATTTTGAGCCTGAGGTGATTTTGGGGCATTTTGCCCCTGAGGTGATTTTGGGGCCATTTTGCCCCTGAGGTGATTTTGGGCCGTTTTGACCATGACGTGATTTTGGGGCCGTTTTGACCCTGAGGTGATTTTGGGGCCGTTTTGACCCTGAGGTGATTTTTGGGGCATTTTGACCCTGAGGTGATTTTTGGGGCATTTTGGGCCCTTAGGTGATTTTGGTGCTATTTTGACCCTGAGGTGATTTTAGTGACATTTGGAGCCCTGCGGTGATTTTGGGCCATTTCTCCTCTGAGGTGATTTTGGGGCCGTTTGGACCCTGAGGTGATTTTGGGGCATTTTGTGCCCTGAGGTGATTTTGGAGCCGTTTTGACCCTGAGGTGATTTTGGGCCATTTTGACCCTGAGGTGATTTTTGCGCCATTTTGACCCTGAGGTGATTTTGGGGCCGTTTTGAGCCCTGAGGTGATTTTGGGCCATTTTGAACCTGAGGTGATTTTAGTGACATTTGGAGCCCTGCGGTGATTTTGGGCCATTTCGCCTCTGAGGTGATTTTTGCGCCATTTTGCCCCTGAGGTGATTTTGGGGCCGTTTTGCCCCTGAGGTGATTCTGGGGCCGTTTTAACCCTGAGGTGATTTTGGAGCCGTTTCGAGCCTGAGGTGATTTTGGGGCCGTTTTGCCCCTGAGGTGATTTTGGGGCCGTTTTGAACCTGAGGTGATTTTGGGGCTGTTTTGAGCCTGACGTGATTTGGGGCCGTTTTGACCCTGAGGTGATTTTGGGGCCGTTTTGCCCCTGAGGTGATTTTGGGGCCGTTTTGCCCCTGAGGTGATTTTGGGGCCGTTCTGAGGCAGCTCGGGGGTCTCTCCCTTGTTCCCCCCCCTCTGCTCTGCCCTGGCGAGGCCACATCTGGAATATTGTGTCCAGTTCTGGCCCCTCAGTTCGGGACAGGAACTGTTGGGAGCCCAGCGCAGCCACGGGGACGCTGGAGGGAGTGGAGCAGCTCCCGTGTGGGGAACGGCTGAGGAGCTGGGGCTGTGAGCTGGAGGAGAGGAGACCGAGGGGCGACCCTTCATGGTTGTCAGTCTGGAAAGGGGCAGCGTCAGGAGATGGAGCCATTGCTGACAACCAGCGACAGGCCAAGGGGCAGTGGGTGCAAACTGGGACACAGGAGGTTCCGCTTGAATAGGAGAAGAAACTTGTTGCCGGTGAGGGTGCCAGAGCCCGGCCCAGGCTGCCCAGGGGGGTTGTGGATCTCTGGATCCGTTCACACCCGCCTGGTTCTGTGTAACCTCACCTGGGTGCTCCTGCTCCGGGGCAGATGATCTTTCGAGGTCCCTTCCAGTCCGTGACACTCTGTGTTTCTGTGATTCCTTCCCTCCCACCCCCAGTTAAAATCCGACCGGGAGCTGGACAAGGTGAAGGGGCTCAAACTGGAGGAGCTTTGGCTCGACGGGAACCCGCTTTGCGACGCTTTCCGGGACCAGTCCAGCTACATCAGGTCAGTGTTGGGCCTGGGGCGGCCCCAGGGGCCCGTGGGCCGCCCCTGCTCCACGGGGGGCGACACGGCAGGACGACGAAAAGGCCATTCCCCCCGCCCCAAAAAAAAAAAAAAACACCCCCTGTCTGCTCGCCGGTGCCCAGATGCCCCCCCAGAGCTCCCTCCTCAGCCCCTGGTCGTGGCGTGAAGGCGTTTGCCGCTGTTTTTCAGCTGCGCGGAGCCCTCGCCTTCCTCCCCACCTCCTCCTCCTCATCCTCAGCATCTTCAGCCTCTTCTCCGGAGCCTCCCGCTCCCCCCCAGCTGCTGCCCCCTCTGCCGCGCAGACGGGGCTTTCGCCGCCCCCCCGGCGTTCGGGGGGCGCAGGAGGACACGGCGCAGGGGGGGACACGGCGTTGCCGTCCCCCCGTCCTCCCCCCGCAGAGATGTCCCCCCCCCCACCATCCTCGTTTTTTTCCGCCCGCGTTCGGCCCTCGACGAGGGCTGGTTAGCCAGAGACGGGTAAGATTCCTCACGGGAGGAACAACCTAAGACAGGCACAGCCGTGCAGTGGCCGAACGCTGCCGGGGCGGAAAAAAGGACGGGGGGGGGGCAGGTTGTTTGCAGCCGCTGGCACCGAGCAGGCCCCCCCGCGACACCCCTGGAGGTGCCACCGCCGGCCCCCAGCGCGAGCGGCGGCCTCGGCTTCGGGTGCAGCTGGAGCCCGAAAGCGGAGCCGGGAGGGAGCGGAATGAAGGAGAAGAGGCTTTCCCCTTCCCCCCCCCCCAGCCCCACCCCTGGCTTTCCCCCCCCACCCCGCCCCGCTCGCTCCATTTTTGGGGGGTTCCCCAAACGTGGGGGCTCTGCAGCTGAAAACAGCCGGTTTGTGCCAACGGTTGCGCCACGACCCAGCGGGAGTTTGTCCTTGTCCCCCCCCCCCTCCCGCCGCTCTGGGCACCCGCAGCCAGGTGAGTACGAGCCAGGTAAGCCCAAAAACGCCCCCCCTGCCCACATCGAGACGCGCCCCCCCCCCCCAGAAGGGGCAGGGGCAGCCCGGGGTTGGGGGGGACGGTGCTGGCCCCCCAAGAAGGGGCTGTGACTCGGGGAGGGGGATGCAGCTGTGGCGCGGCCCCTGCCGTTTGCGCTGAGACCCCACGGTGCCGGGGGGAGGGCCCCAGGGTGGGGAGGGGGTTGGTGTTTGCTGGGGGTGGGCGAGGGCTGGTCCTGGCGGACGACTGGGCCCGGGGTGACTCTTGTCCCTCCCGGCAGCTCCGTCAGAGAGAGATTCCCGAAGCTGCTGCGCCTGGTGAGCGAGGGGGGTTTGCCCCCCGCATCCCCGTCTCTCCCCCGCCTCCCATTTTTGTCCCCCCATCCCAATATTTGTCCCCCCATCCCCATCTTTGCCCCCCATCCCCATCTTCTCCCCCATCCCCGTCTCTCCCCCCCCTCCCATTTTTGCCTCCCCATCTTTGTCCCCCCATCCCAATATTTGTCCCCTATCCCAATATTTGTCCCCCCATCCCCATCTTTGCCCCCCTGTCCCTGTCTCTCCCCCATCCCCTTTTTGCCCCCCCATTTTTGTGCCCCCCATCCCCATCTTTGCCCCCCATCGCCGTCTCTCCCCCCTCATCCCAATCTTTGCCCCCCAGGACGGCCACGAGCTCCCCCCCCCCATCGCCTTCGACGTGGAGGCCCCCACGACGCTGCCGCCCTGCAAGGTGGGGACCCCCCCCATACCCCTCAGCCCAGTCTGGGCGGGGGGTGTCACTCACCTGGGGGGGGTCACCACTGTGCCGCACCCCATTTTATTGTGTTTTTAGGGCAGCTACTTTGGCTCAGATGACCTGAAGGTTTTGGTGCTGCGGTTCTTACAGCAGTGAGTGCCGGGGGGGTCTCACCCCCACTCTCTTTAGCCCCCCCTCTCACCCCACGCCCTCATTCCCCCCCCTCACCCTTCTCCGTGTGTCCCCCCCCGCCAGGTATTACTCGATTTACGACTCCAGTGACCGGCAGGGGCTGCTGGACGCGTATCACGACGGCGCCTGCTGCTCCCTCAGCATCCCCTTCGCCCCCCAGGCCCCCCCCAGGTGCGGCCCCTCGCTCGGGGGGTGGGGGAGGCGGGAAGCAGGATCCCCCCCCCACCAGCACAGCCCTGACAGCCGCGTCCCCCCCCAGGAACAGCCTGAACGAGTATTTCAAGGACAGCAGGAACGTGAAAAAGCTGAAGGATCCCAGTGAGTTTCATCCCAAAACTTGGGGGGGGGGCACGTTAATGGGGGGAGTTATGTTAATGGGGGAGGCACATTAATGAGGGGCTATGTTAATGGGGGGGGGTATGTTAATGGGGGGGCACATTAATGAAGTTGGGGTATGTTAAGGGGGGGGCACATTAAGGGGAGGGCTCGTTAAAGCGGGAGGCATGTTAATGGATGGGGCTTATTAATGGGGGGGCCTGTTAATGGGGGGGCCCGTTAATGGGGGGGATATGTTAATGAGGAGCTTATTAATGGGGGGGTATGTTAATGGGGGGGCTCATTAATGGGGGGGTGATGTTAATGGGGGGGCATATTAATGAAGGGGGGGTATGTTGAAGGGGGGGCATGTTAGTGGGGGAGCACATTAAGGGGGGGGCACATTAAGAGGGGGCTCGTTAATGCAGGGGGCATATTAATGGAGGGATATGGGATACGTTAATGGGGGGCTCATTAATGGGGGGCTATGTTAATGGGGTGGCACGTTAAGGGGGGGCTCATTAACGTGGGGGGCATGTTAATGGAGGGGGCTCATTAATGGGGGGGTCACATTAATGGGGGGGCTTGTTAATGGGGGAGCACGTTAATGGGAGGTGTGTTAATGGGGTAATGGGGCATATGTTAACGGGTGGGCTCGTTAATGGGGGGACATGTTAATGGGGGGGTTCTCAGCCTTTCCCCCCCGCAGCCATGCGCTTCAAGCTCCTCAAACACACGCGGCTTAACGTGGTGGCTTTTCTCAACGAGCTCCCCAAAACCCAACACGACGTCAACTCCTTCATGGTGGATATTTGTGCCCAAACGGTGAGTTGGGGGGGGGTTGGACATGGCCTGTGCGCCCCCCCAGCACTGACACAGCTCCTCTCCCTTCCAGAACACCCTCCTGTGCTTCGCCGTCCACGGGATCTTCAAGGAAGGTGAGTTTTACCCCCAAAAACCCACTGCCCGCCCCGAGCTCGCGCAGCCCTTCCTCCCGCCGCCTCCTCTTCCTCCCGCAGTGGACGGGAAGTCGCGGGACTCGGTTCGCGCCTTCACGCGGATGTTCATCGCCGTCCCGGCTGGGAACACCGGGTGAGCGCCGCCGTTTTCACCGGGACGTTCCCCGGGAATTCATCGTTCGGTGTCTTTGAGCTCAGACCCTCCTGCAGGTTTTTAGTGCCAATAAGAAAAACGGGAATGGGCTTTTTAGCCAGGGCGAGGGGGGCTTTAAACTACAAGATTTAGACTAGACCTAAAGAAAAAGTTCTTAGACCTGAGGAACAAATTTTTCGATGTGGTTTGAGAGAGAAGATTTAGACTAGAGCTAAAGAAGTAGTTCTTAGAACTGAGGAACAAATTTTTCGGTGTGTTTTGGGCCCAAAACCCAGCGCACTGTTCAGGGTCCCGTCCCTCCTTGCGCTGTCCGTGTTTGTTTGTGACGCAAACCGGGAGGTTTTCGGCTTTTTTGACCCCCTGGAGCGCACGAGGGTCCCTCTGAACCCTGGGGTGATGCGTTTTGGGGGGGGTGGCCGCAGTCACGAGTGTCGTGGTCCCCAGAGCGGTGGGAGCGGGGCCGCCAACCCCGGTTTCCCCCCCCCGCCACCGTTTTCAGGCTGTGCATCGTGAACGACGAGCTGTTCGTGCGCAACGCGACCAGCGAGGAGACGCGCAAGGCGTTCCTGGTGCCCGCGCCCACCCCCTCGTCCAGCCCCGTGCCCACGCTCTCGGCCGAGCAGCAGGAGATGTTGGCCGCCTTCTCCATGCAGTCCGGCATGAACCTCGAGTGGTCCCAGAAGTGAGTCCTGGGGATCCCCCCATCGCAGGGACCCCCCCGTAACGGTGACCCCCGCATCCAAACTCACCCTCTCATCCCCGCCCAGGTGCCTGCAGGACAACGACTGGGACTATGGCCGGGCCGGGCAGGTCTTCACGCAGCTGAAGGTGGGTTTGGCGGGGGGGACCCCTCACCTGGGGGTTCCCCAAGACCGCGGCTGAGCCACCGCCCCCCATCTCTCTTGCAGATGGAAGGCAAGATCCCAGAGGTGGCGTTTCTCAAGTGAGCGGCGCCCAGGCCGTCCCTGCTCCTTCCCCCTCCTCCCGGCGTTTTATTCCGCACCGTTTTGTAAATAAATCGATATATCAATAAATCGACCCGTTTCAGCTGCGCCTTTAAGGGGCGGGGAGGGTTAAGGGCGGCTTGGCTTCACGCCCGGCACAAAGATGGCGGCCGGAAGTGGCGGCGGCCGGCCCGGAAGTGGCGGCGGCCGGCCCGGAAGTGGGGGCGGCCGGCCCGGAAGTGGGGGCGCCGCGGTGGCCATGGCGGCGCCGCGGGCCCGGGTGGCGGCGGCAGCGGCGGGGGCGGCGCTGGAAGCGGCGGTACCGCGGGACGTGGTTTTGTTCCGCCACGACCGGGACCGTTTCTTCCGCCTGGCCGGGCTGTTCTGCGCGGGGCAGGGCCTCTTCTGGACCTACCTGGCTCATTTCGCCTTCACGGCGCTCCGTCCCGCCGCCGGTCCCGGGCCTGACGACCCGCTCCGGCCCCGCGATCACAAGTGGCGCTTGGGTTTCACCGCCTCCTGCCTCACCCTCGGTACCGGGGCCGGGGCTGAAGGGAGCGGGGGCCGGGCCGCGCTCCGCCCCCCCCTCCCCGGGCCGCGCTGACCCGTCGCCCCGTTCCCCTCCCCGGTCCCCGCAGGGTCTCTGATCGTGGCGGCCGGTTGTTTGTTCCCGCTCCGCGCCGTTCGCCGGGTGACGCTGCTCCGGGGGGGCACGGCCGTGACCATCAGCACCCACGGGCCGCTGGGGCTGGGCCGGGGCCCCACGTTCACCGTCCCGCTTCGCCACGTCTCCTGCCGCGCGCACCGCTCCGAGGCTCCGGCCGCCGTCCCCATCAAGGTGCGGGGCCGCCCGTTCTTCTTCCTGCTGGACAAGCGCGGGGGGCAGCTCTGCCACCCCCGGCTCTTCGACATCACCGTCGGCGCTTACCGCAACCTCTAGGACGGTTTGTCGGGGCGGGGGGCAGAACGGGATCGGTCGTTGTTCATCCCTTGTCGCCCCCCCCCAATAAACCCTGAGCCGCTCACGCGTCCGTCTGCTTCGTGGAGAGCGCGTTGGGAGACCCTCCCCGCAATTCCACCTCGTCGGGGTCACCGTGGAGCTGCAGATGGTGCTGGTAGGTGGGGGGGGTCCTGTGTTCCCTTCCCCCGGCCTCATTAGCCTCATTAGCTCCACCTGAGGAACGTGGAGGGACCCAGGCGGCCGGGCGCACCCCTCCGCCCAGCGCTGAGCGCTCCAGTCTCCTCTGCTGCTCAATCATCTTGAATAACAAAGCTCAGCACCCCAAAAGAGTTTTAGATGCGGGGACAGGGGACACTGAAATTCCAGCAGGACAACCACGACCTGCCCACCCGCTCATCCCTCCCTCGGCAGCCAGATCTCGGCTTCGCCTGCGAGGACACGGACACACGGACGCCGCCCGTCTCCTGCCATGCCGGGGACGCGGCCACGAACCCTCGGTGCCATCAGCGGACAGACTTTTATTGACCAGCGGACGCGCTACAGCCAGAGGCTGTGGTGGTCAGCGGCGCTTCTGGGATCTCACCGAGGGACGCAGTGACGCTGGTGACGCTGAGCGCTCAGAGGAGCAGCAGCAGCGAGTACTCGGCCCGTGGCCATCGCCGCGCCGGCCGCGCCGTGCGCCCGATCACCGGCAGCTTCTGCGCGTACCGGGAGACGTGGCCCGGGCCGTGGTGCTGGGGGAAGCTGGTCTGGAAGCGGCGGCCCTGGCAGCGCCGGCCGGCCTGGCGCCCCGCGATGACGAAGCTGAAGCGGGGGGCGCCGCGCGGCGCCAGGCGGCATTTCTGGAACACGTCGCGGGCGCCCGGGCGGTGGCCGGGCTGCCGGGGGGCCCCGCGGGGCCAGGGGAGGCCGGGGGGCCGGTGCAGCGGGCGGGCGGCCGGGGGGTCTCCGCGTGGCGGCGTGTCCTCGTTGCGGGGGCTCCCCGTGGCGTTCGCCGTCAGCTGCGGCATCTTGCGCGTCCCCCCCTCGGCCGGCGGGTCCCTGCGCGCGCCCTCGGGGAGCCTGGGGGGCGGCGGGGCCGGGGAGCCGGTGCCGAAGCGGGTGGCCAGGCTGTCACCAAAGAAGTCGTAGAGCTCCCGGTACATGTCGTGGAGGGAGAGGGCGGGCGGCGTGGGGGCGGCTGCCGAGGGGGGGCCCCGCTGCCCCCCAGCTGGAGCAGGGGGCGGCTGAGGCCGCAGGCCCCGTCGGGCGGGGGGTCCGGATTGGGGCTGTGCCGGGGGGAGCCGTCCGGGTGCGGGGCGGGCGGCTGCTGCGCCTTCATCTTCAGCAGCCGCTCCACAGCCACCTGTCGGGGGGGGAAATGGTGCTGGAATTGGGGAGCACAGGAGCCCCTCGCCCAACCAGGGGGGGCCCCCCCCGGCCCAGGGTCCCTCACCAGGATGGCGCCGTAGACCTTGTGCCCGTCGGCCTTGACCTGCGCGTTGGACACCGAGTAGTCGTCCAGCACGGCCTGCAGGTTGGCCCAGTAGGTGGGGAGGTGGGGGTACAGCACCCGCTCCACCGCCTGCGGGGGGGACGGACAGACAGATGGACAAGGCGGGGAGCTGGGGGTTCGGGGGGCCGTGGGGAGGTGGTTCGGCCCCCACGCCCCGTCCCCCTCCTCACCTTCCAGCCCAGCGCGTGCAGCCCCACGACGGCGCCGTAGTGCGAGCAGAGCGGGCGCACGGGGTCGGCCAGGACCTTCTGCAGCGAGAGCAGGATCTGCTGGTAGAGCCCGCTCACCAGGTCCCCGTGGGTCCTGTGGGGCACAGGGATGACGCTGCAGCCCCTGCCGTGCTGGGGTCCCCCTGCCGTGCTGGGGTCCCCCCGCCGTGTCCCCCCAAAGGGAGGGTCCCCCCACCAGAAGATGCGGCTGAGCAGCATGGCCGCGTAGTCGCGCAGCGTCCAGTGGTCGTTGAGCGGGTTGATGGAGGCGGCCAGCGGCTCCAGCGCGCAGTACAGGACGCTGCCGATGAGGCTGCGCACGTAGGAGCCCAGGCACAGGAACGGGTTCTGGATCAGGCTCCGTGCGATGTGCAGCAGCCGGTTCAGTTGCTCCAGGTCGTGGCTCACGGATTTCACCTGCGGCGTCGAGCGGGGACGGGCTCAGCGGGAGCTGCACCCCCCCGCAGCCCCACGCAGACCTGGCGACCCCCCGGTTTGTCCCACGCTCACCCCACTGACCACGTAGACGAAATAGGGCAGGAGGGCGGCGATCTTGGAGTTGCTCTGCAGGTCCTGCAGAGCCACCTGTGGGTGGGGACACGGCGGGGGGGTCAGCGCCACCCGGGTGTGCTGGGGATTGCGTGTGTATGGGGGGGGGGTCTCCCCATCACACCCACCTTCATGAGCTGGGGGTCGTCGCCCAGCACCGCGCGGGTGACGTGTTGATAGTACTTGAGCAGGTCATCGGTCAGCGTGGACACGGCGCTGGGCACTGCAGGGGATGGGGGGATGTCACCCCAAAGAGTGTCACAGAATCCCGCAATGTCAAGGGGTTGGAAGGGACCTCGAAAGCTCATCCAGCCCAATCCCCCCCCCCGGAGCAGGAGCACCCAGGTGAGGTTACACAGAACCAGGCGGGTGTGAACAGATCCAGAGATCCACAACCCCCCTGGGCAGCCTGGGCCGGGCTCTGGCACCCTCACCGGCAACAAGTTTCTTCTCATATTCAAGCGGAACCTCCTGTGTCCCAGTTTGCACCCACTGCCCCTTGGCCTGTCGCTGGCTGTCAGCAATGGCTCCATCTCCTGACGCTGCCCCTTTCCAGACTGACAACCATGAAGGGTCGCCCCTCGGTCTCCTCTCCTCCAGCTCACAGCCCCAGCTCCTCAGCCGTTCCCCACACGGGAGCTGCTCCACTCCCTCCAGCGTCCCCGTGGCTGCGCTGGGCTCCCAACAGTTCCTGTCCCGAACTGAGGGGCCAGAACTGGACACAATATTCCAGATGTGGCCTCACCAGGGCAGAGCAGAGGGGGGGGAACAAGGGAGAGACCCCCGAGCTGCCTCAGAACGGCCCAAAATCACCTCAGGGGCAAAACGGCCCCAAATCACCTCAGGGGCAAAATGGTGTAAAAATCACCTCAGGGGCAAAACGGCCCAAAATCACCTCAGGGGCAAAACGGCCCCAAAATCACCTCAGAGTCAAAATGCCACAAAATCACCTCAGGGTCAAAATGGCCCCAAAATCACCTCAGGGTCTAAATGCCCCAAAATCACCTCAGGGTCAACATGGCGGCCCCAGGGGAACCAATTTTGGGTTTTTTGGCCTCGCTGCAACACTCTACACTCGCCCTTGTTCTGTTCCATTAATTCCCCCCCGCCCAGGGCTCTGGACGGCCGCGCAGCCTCCAGTGCCGTCGATGAACATATTGATGAATATATTGGTGAATATATTGAACAGTACTGTCCCCACGGAGGGGACACGGGCCCCCCAAACCCGGCGTCGCCCCCCTGCCCATCGCTCACCGGCGCCCTGCGGCTCCACGTTGCCTTTTCCATCCAGGTAGGACACGTGCACTGCGGGAGGAGGCGGCGGCGGCCGTGAGCGGTTTCCCCGCCCGTTCCCCCGGTGTCACCCATCGCTGCGGTGGGTCGGGGGGGTCCCTGGGGAACGGGGCGGGGAGCCCCCACCTCGCACGGCCGCCTCGGCGCAGCCCTTGGGGATGTTGGTGGCCAGCGCCAGCTCCACCAGGTTCACCTCCCGGTCCTCAGGGAAGAACAGCTCGCCCTCCTTGGCGGCGCGGAAGGGCAGGGGGTCCTGGGAGCCGTAGCCACACACGGCCTGGGGGGACAATGGGGTGACGACTCCCCCACCACGCACCCCAAGCCACCACCCCCTCCCCAGGGTCACATCGACCCCAGGGACCCCCAACCCACCGCAGCGATGGGTGGAGCTGGGAGCAGCGCGCAGGATGCAGCCGCAGCGGTGTCTCCATGTCCCCAACCCCACCGGTGTCCCCATGTCCCCATCTATGTCCCCATGTCCCCAGCCCCACCGGTGTCCTCATGTCCCCACCAATGTCCCCATGTCCCCAACCCCAGCGGTGTCCTCATGTCCCCACCAATGTCCCCATGTCCCCAACCCCAGCGGTGTCCTCATGTCCCCACCAATGTCCCCATGTCCCCAGCCGCACTGGTGTCCCCATGTCCCCATCTATGTCCCCATGTCCCCAACCCCAGCGGTGTCCTCATGTCCCCACCAATGTCCCCATGTCCCCAGCCCCACCGGTGTCCTCATGTCCCCACCAATGTCCCCATGTCCCCAACCCAGCAGTGTCCTCATGTCCCCACCAATGTCCCCATGTCCCCAACCCCACCAGTGTCCCCATGTCCCCACCAGTGTCCCCATGTCCCCAGCCCTGCCATGGTCCCCATGTCCCCAAACCCACCAACGTCCCCACCAATGTCCCCAGCCCTGCCATGGTCCCCATGTCCCCATCAGTGTCCCCATGTCCCCACCAATGTCCCCATGTCCCCAGCCCTGCCATGGTCCCCATGTCCCCACCAGTGTCCCCATGTCCCCACCAATGTCCCCATGTCCCCAACCCCACCAGTGTCCCCATGTCCCCAGTGCTGCCATGGTCCCCGTGTCCCCACCAGTGTCCCCATGTCCCCACCAATGTCCCCATGTCCCCAGCCCTGCCGTGGTCCCCATGTCCCCACCAATGTCCCCAGCCCTGCCATGGTCCCCATGTCCCCACCAGTGTCCCCATGTCCCCACCAATGTCCCCAGCCCTGCCATGGTCCCCATGTCCCCACCCATGTCCCCATGTCCCCAGCCCTGCCATGGTCCCCATGTCCCCACCAATGTCCCCAGCCCTGCCATGGTCCCCATGTCCCCACCAGTGTCCCCCTGTCCCCACCAATGTCCCCATGTCCCCACCAATGTCCCCATGTCCCCAGCCCTGCCATGGTCCCCATGTCCCCACCAATGTCCCCATGTCCCCAGCCCTGCCATGGTCCCCATGTCCCCAACCCCACCAGTGTCCCCATGTCCCCAGTGCTGCCATGGTCCCCATGTCCCCACCAGTGTCCCCATGTCCCCACCAATGTCCCCAGCCCTGCCATGGTCCCCATGTCCCCACCAATGTCCCCATGTCCCTAGCCCTGCCATGGTCCCCATGTCCCCACCAGTGTCCCCATGTCCCCACCAATGTCCCCATGTCCCCAGCCCTGCCATGGTCCCCATGTCCCTACCAATGTCCCCATGTCCCCACCAATGTCCCCATGTCCCTAGCCCTGCCATGGTCCCCATGTCCCCACCAGTGTCCCCATGTCCCCACCAATGTCCCCATGTCCCCAGCCCTGCCATGGTCCCCATGTCCCCACCAATGTCCCCATGTCCCCAGCCCTGCCACGGTCTCCAGCACCTCGGGAGATGGGGGGGGGGTGAGGTGGGGGGGGCCGCTCCCGGCCAGTCACCTCCACATTGCTCCAGCGCAGGGCCCGGTTAAAATCCTCCACCGTGAGTTTCCGCCGCCGCGTGTGTTTCATGAACTGGGAGCTGTTCTGGTGGGGGGGGGCGGGCACGGAACCGGCTCCGTCAGCGGGGCCGGCGCCGTGAGCGGGACCGACGCCGCCCCGCCCCGCCGGCCGTACCTGCGTGGCCTCCCGCAGCCGGTAGCAAACGTCCTCGGCCAACAACGCCGCCACTTCGTCGCTGAGCTCCAGCCCGGTGCTTTCCGCCATCAACCGCACCGATTCCCGCGGCAGCTCCACGAACCGCCGCTCCTCCCGCTCCGCCATGGCCGCGCCACGGGGCCCCGCCCACCCCTGGCCACGCCCACCCCGGCGCCAGGACCCGCCCCCCCCCCGGCCCCCGGCCCCGCCCACTCCCTGGCTCCGCCCGCCCCGCCGCCAGGCCCCGCCCACCACTGGACCCACCCACCCCTGGCCCCGCCCACCCCACCGTCCGGCCCCCGCCCACCCCGTGGCCCCGCCCACCCCGCCTCCCGGCCCCGCCCAACCCCCTGGCCCCGCCCACCCCGCCTCCCGGCCCCGCCCACCCTGGGAGCCAGTACAGCACCCTATTGAAACAGAGAAAGAAAAAGGAAGAAAAAGGAAGAAAGGAAGGAAGAAAGGAAGGAAAGAAGGGAAGGAAGAAAGAGAGGCAGCCCTCGGGGTTTGGGTCGTGGGGTGCAAGCGATGCAGCCAAGCTCTCAGGTGGGACGGGGATGTTTTTTTTGTCCTTATGCAGATGCTCGGCTGAGCACGGGAGCTCCAAAGCCGGGGTACGTGAACCCCAGGGTTCACTGGGGGTGGGGGTGATGAGGGACCCCCAAAAAAAATCCCAGGGACCCCCTGCAGTCCCTGGAATCCCCAGCACCCAGGGTCCCCCCAAACCCCAGCGGTGCCCCCAGACCCCCAGGGGTCCCCCAACCCCCCCCCGTCCCCAATCCCCAGAGCCCCCCCAGGGCCTCCAAACCCTGGGGACCCCCCCCCCCCAAACCACAGGGCCCCCCTAAATCCCAGGGACCCCCCCCCCCAGACCCCCAGGGCTTCCCCAGACCTGTCCCCCCAATCCCTCATCCCCCCCCCCCAAACCCCGGGGACTCCCCCAAACCCGAGGGACGCCCCCCCCCCCCCCAAACCCACCCCCACAATCCCAATAAAAACCAACAAAAAGCAAACGGAAAAAAAAAAGCAGCAGCAAAAAAAGAAAAAAAAAAAATCCCAAAAGGCAAGCAAAAAAACCAAGCAAAAAAAAAACCCCCCCAAACAACAAACCAACAAAAAGTAAACAAAAAACAGAAGGAAAAAAACCCCAAAAAAGACCAAAAAGCAAAAAAAGGCAAACAAAAGAAAAAAAAATGACAAAAAACAAACAAAAAAAGAAGAAAAAAATGCAACATAATGCGAAGCAAAAAAAAGACCCAAAAAAAGGTAAAAGGCAGGAAAAAAGCAAACAAAAAAAAAGAAGCAAAAGACCTCAAAAAGCTAACAAAAAAGCAAGAAAAACCAAAAAAGCAAAGCAAAAAAACCCCACTAAACAACAAAAACCAAAATAAAACAAAGCAAAAAAAAACCCCAAAAGCAAACAGCAAAAAATTAAAAAAAAAAATGAACCAAAACCAAACATAGGAAAATAAAAAAAGAAAGAGCAAACAACAACAAACACATGTAAATGGCGTGGGGTTGCAATCGCAAAGATTTTTATTCTAAAGGGAACAGAAGGTTCAATATAGACCGACAGGACCCGACGGAGCCCGACAGTGCTTGACAGAGCCCGACAGAGCCCGACAGAGCCCAACAGAGCCCGACAGAGCCCAACAGAGCCCGACAGAGCCCAACAGAGCCCGACAGAGCCCGACAGGGCCCGACAGAGCCCGACAGGGCCCGACAGAGCCCGACAGAGCCCGACAGAGCCCGACAGGGCCCGACAGAGCCCGACAGAGCCCGACAGGGCCCAACAGAGCCCGACAGGGCCCAACAGAGCCCGACAGAGCCCGACAGAGCCCAACAGAGCCCGACAGAGCCCGACAGAGCCCAGTAGAGCCCGACAGAGCCCGACAGAGCCCGACAGATCCCGACAGGGCCCGACAGGGCCCAGTAGAGCCCGACAGAGCCCGACAGAGCCCGACAGAGCCCGACAGAGCCCAACAGAGCCCGACAGAGCCCGACAGGGCCCGACAGAGCCCGACAGAGCCCGACAGAGCCCGACAGGGCCCGACAGAGCCCGACAGAGCCCAACAGAGCCCGACAGGGCCCGACAGAGCCCGACAGAGCCCAACAGAGCCCGACAGGGCCCAACAGAGCCCGACAGAGCCCGACAGGGCCCGACAGAGCCCGACAGAGCCCGACAGAGCCCAACAGAGCCCGACAGGGCCCAACAGAGCCCGACAGAGCCCGACAGAGCCCGACAGAGCCCGACAGGGCCCGACAGAGCCCGACAGGGCCCAACAGAGCCCGACAGAGCCCGACAGAGCCCAACAGAGCCCGACAGAGCCCGACAGAGCCCGACAGAGCCCGACAGGGCCCAACAGAGCCCGACAGAGCCCGACAGAGCCCGACAGGGCCCAACAGAGCCCGACAGAGCCCAGTAGAGCCCGACAGGGCCCGACAGAGCCCGACAGAGCCCGACAGAGCCCGACAGGGCCCAACAGAGCCCGACAGAGCCCGACAGGGCCCGACAGAGCCCGACAGAGCCCGACAGAGCCTGACAGCGTTTGAAAACGCCTGACAGGGCTCGAAGAAGCCCAACAGGGCCCGATAGAGCCCAGCAGAACCCGATAGAGGCCGACAGAGCCCAACAAGCCCCGACAGAGCCTGACAGAGTCCGACAGAGCCTGACAGAACCCAACAGAGGTCAACACAGCCTGACAGAGCCCGACAGAGCCCAACAGGACTCCACAAAGCCCAAGAGGGCCTGACAGGATCCAACAGGACCTGATAGAGCCCAACAGAGCCCAACAGAGCCCAACAGCACCGGAGCACGGCCTCATGCCGACAATCTCTTCAGCCTGTTCCTGACCTCAGCTTTGGAAGAAGAGCCCAACTCCAGACACCGGCACTGAGGAAATCCCCTTTTCTTACAGAGATGTGACATGAGAGACCAGCTGTACCATTGCACCAAACACGTGTGCAAAGACCTCTGTGCCAGACAGACTGGGCTCACACCTCTGGAGGAGCGGAGTGCACGCAGATATGACCAGAGCAATGGAGTTACCACGGACAAAATGCCCAAAGCACTGAAGATTCCCCAAACACATTGGAAATTATTTGTGAAGAGACACGGGCAGCTGCTGAATGACAGATTGAATCTGCTTCTTCAGTGCATCTTTGAGCTGCTGGTTCCTCATGCTGTAGATGAGGGGGTTCAGTGTTGGAGAAACCACTGTGTATACACCAGCAATCACCAGATCCAGAGATGGGGATGAGATGGGGGTGGCTTCAGGTAGGCAAACATGCCAGTGCTGACAAACAGGGAGACCACGGCCAGGTGAGGGAGGCACGTGGAAAAGGCTTTGTGCCATCCCTGCTCGGAGGGGATCCTCAGCACGGCCCTCAAGATCTGCACATAGGACACGACGATGAACACAAAACATAGAAAGAATATAGAGGCACCAAATATAAGAAGCCCAACCTCCCTGAGGTAGGCATCTGAGCAGGAGAGCTTGAGGATCTGGGGGATTTCACAGAAGAACTGGTCCAGGGCATTGCCCTTGCACAGTGGCAGTGAAAATGTATTGGCCGTGTGCAGCAGAGCATTGAGAAACCCAGTGGCCCAGGCAGCTGCTGCCATGTGGACACAAGCTCTGCTGCCCAGGAGGGTCCCGTAGTGCAGGGGTTTGCAGATGGCAACGTAGCGGTCATAGGACATGAAGGTGAGAAGAGAATACTCTGCACTAATCAAGAAACACACAAAGAAGACCTGGGCAGCACATCCTGCATAGGAAATGACCCTGGTATCCCAAAGAGAGCTGGCCATGGATTTGGGGACAGTGATGGAGATGGAGCCCAGGTCGAGGAGGGCGAGGTTGAGCAGGAAGAAGTACATGGGGGTGTGGAGGTGCTGGTCACAGGCTATGGTGGTGATGATGAGGCCGTTGCCCAGGAGGGCAGCCAGGTAGATGCCCAGGAAGAGCCAGAAGTGCAAGAGCTGCAGCTCCTGTGTGTCTGTGAACGCCAGGAGGAGGAACTGGGTGATGGAGCTGCTGTTGGACATTTGCTGCCGATGGGCATGGGGCACTGTCACAAGAAGAAAACACAATGACAAGTTAGGGGAGACTTCTCTGAGCGAAATCAAAGCCATTTCTCACACATCGCCCCCCGCTCCACACCCTCTTGTCCTTTTCCAGACCTTCCTTCAGCTCCGTGGCTGAGCCCTGGGTGGTGCTGGCTGGAGGTGCCGTGAGGAGCAGGGCCTGTGCCCGCTGGCTGCCCAGGAGTCAGCCCTGCTCTGCAGCAGGGGGTCATGGGAACGGAGGGCAGAGGCCAGTCGCGGGGTTCAAAGTTTTCACCTGAAACTGCTGATGGTGAAGAAGAGCCTGTCAGCATCTGCACTATCACAGAGAATGAAACAGGACGGTAAAATGAAATTTGAAATGTTTGGGTTTTTTACAGCTTCATAGAATCACAGAATGTTAGAGATTGGAACAGACATTGAAAGATCATCTAGTACAATCCTGCAAGTGCCCTGGATTGTTCTTGGGTGTCATAAACCCTCAGCATTTCTGCTGCACTCAGGGAGAACAGAGCGAGTCCTGTCAGGCAGGAGAACGCCTGTGGGTCAGTGCAGAGTGAGGGCAGCTGCTCTGTCCCTCTGTCTTGCTCCAGCTGCCCTGGGCTGGCACCTTTCTGAGATGGAGGCTGATCACACTGCCATGTTACCCTGAAAAGCCACCAGGCACTGCTGAGAGCAGAGGTTTGCAGGTTGTAAAAAAGGACAGGTCAGCCTAAGGCTGATGGGTTCAGCAGATGTGATGCTGCTGCTGTCCGTGCGCAGAGGAGTGGCTGAGGGGATGTTCTGAGGCTTCTGGCAGATGTGCTGGTCACTCAGAGCTGCAGTTCAGGACTCTCAGTGACTTGTTAAAACTTGAGAGCTCCTTTTGCATTTATCCTTTCCTACGCTCCCTTCACTCCCCCCAGTCTTGGAACAGGAAACTGAAAGGACAGACTCAGGAAAGCTCCTTATCTTTGAAGTAATATCTGTACCCAGGCAGCAGAAGGACCCTGCCCTGCCGGGGGTCGCTCCTTCCCCCCGACAGCTTCTCCCCTCAGTGTTGTTGGGATCTCCCCGGGCAGGCTGAGCGCTGACCCTGGCAGGCGGCAGAGTCCCTGCCCCGGCACAGCCCTGGGGTGCAGGGACCCTGCTCTGCAGGACAGCCCTGGGCACCCCTGCCTGCACATTTACATTTACACCCCACAGCCATCCTTGGGAGAACACAGCATTCACGTATTGTCACTCTGACAGTGCAGAAGGAAATCCCTGCTCTGCAGCACATCCTCCTCCTCTGATCAGACAATCTCTGAGAGCTGTACTTACATCTCTTGCAGGCTCTGTGATTTCCCAGCTTTCTGAGATACTACCATGGTTTGCAGATGCAATGGTCAGTGGCCACAGGCTTAATATCTGAGAAGATTTCTCTCCCAGTGAGCTCTCAGCATCCTCCCACCCCCGACTGTGTTTCCCTCTCTCTCCCTGGCTCCTCTCCCCTCGGTGCTGCAGGCAGAGCCCTCAGCCCTGCTGCGCTTTGCAGAGGAGCTGCTCCTGGGCAGAGCTGTCTCTCTGCAGCGCTGCCGCTTGCCATGAGCTCCCTCTGTCCCAGGAGCCCAGCCCAGCTCAGCAGCACAGGAGCAGCCCAGGATGTCCCTTTCTCTGTCCCCTCTGGGCTCCCTTGTGGTGTTCCTGCATCTCCAGGGGAATGTCCTATGAAACAGTGTGAAGTAATCAATGATGTTTCTTCTCTCACTTCTACAGAGACAGTTCATTAATGCAGTAGCATTTTTCATATTGGAAAAGAATTTGGGCATGAGAAACATTTTTTCTTGTCCCATCGTTAGATAGGACACCCCAAAGCTTATACCAAAGGCTCAAATTTTTCCAAGCTGGGAAGGAATATCTTTAGTTGAGGGAATTTAGGCATTTTATTCTGGTGCTATGCTCCTAGGGCTAGAGAGACACTCATCAATCTTTGGCCATGTCATGTCTGTGCTCTGAAGCAAAGCCTTTGCACACATGGGCTCTTGGACACCTGGTACCAGGTTTCCTTGTGGAAGGTCAGAGCTGGGCTGGTGCCACAGCTGGGGTGGTTGAGACCAGATGTGAGGCAATGTCCTCAGCCAGGGACCTGACTGGGTGATCTGGAGCTGTTAGTGTTGCAGACAGAGCTGTGACACGGATGGAATAAACTGCCAAGGCAGGGTGGCAGAAGTTAGTTCATCTGGTCTTCAAGGACCGCAGCCTCCAAGCACAGCAACAGCCCAAATCAAAACTCGGTCTATACCTGTGAGGCAATTCAAGGGCCTCATAATGAGCGGTTTCTACTGCAGGAAGAGTCCTGCCTCCCTTCTGCTGCTGAATCCTGTTGTAGGAAACAATCACCTTGCCAATAGAATAGGCCCGGGCAAGAACTCTCAGCAAAGCATATTTTAAAAACAATTTTGCAAGACCGGGTGTTCTACCCAAAAGTAGGTACACAGAACTGGGCAAAAAGCCTACGCTTAGATACCCCATAAATCCAGGGTGCAAATTCCCTCCCCTGCTCCCCATTGGTTGGATACTGCAGGATTTACAGACTACCCGACACCTGCCTCAGTTTACCTGTCTCATTCATCTAATTCTAACAACTCTCTGACCTTGTTGATTTTATTAAAATATGGATTTCTGGCTCTTTGGTTACCCTATCACTTAGCTTAACTTTTTAAATACAGTAATCAGTTTGTATTCTGGGATTATTTCAAAGAGACTTTGTTTTACATTAAGGATTCATAGTCTGATGTCTCTCATCCCTTACCCCCCGCTGGGGTCAGGTGTCAGATCAGTTGTAAAAACAACATTCCTCCTTCAATGGCTCCTTACAACTCAACCGCCACACTGAAACAGAAGAGAGGGCAAGATGGGAACACACAGCACACAGCTCTCAAAACCCCATCACAGGGACTTCTCAGATTGGGGATTTCACCAATTGATGCAAAACCCACAGAGAAGCAAACACCCCATAAATGACACATGCGAGGCCAACAGGAGTTTGTTTTTAATTGTGGCTTTGGCTTTTCTGCCCACTGGCGCTCAGTGAGTGTTTCTGAGAAGCGATCCCAGCCGTGGGTGCAGGTTGCAGCTCCTCCTCGAGGGGCCTGTGGGCAGGCGGGCCGGCCGGCAGAGCTGCCCCTGGCTCTGGAAGGGCTCTCTGAGCTCCTCCTGGCCAGAGGCAGCACTGGCTGCTGGTGCCCTTGGGGCAGCTTGGTCCCTGCTGGGCAGCTTTGGCGCTTCCTGGACTCTTCCTCCTCCTCTCCAGCATCGCAGGTGTCACATACTGTGTCCTCCCTCATCCCAGGCTGCAATCTGCCTTGGTCACCACTGGCTGCTTTTCTGATTTGTAACTCCGGGGCACTGAAGCCTTCCTGCTCCTCCTCCTCCTCCCCCTGTGTGCTGAGGGGTCACAATCCGTGATCTCCACAAACTGGCTGTGGACGTCATAGCACCGCTGCGGGGATCTGCTCCGCTCCCTCTGCCTTGGCTGAGTTTGTTCCTGAGCAGCTTTGGGTGCGGAAGGACACTGGGAGCTGCTGTTGGAGGGCCCTGGAGCTGCATCATCCCTTAGGGCTCGGTCACAGCATGGAGGACTTGTTCTCCAGCTCCGTGTCCTCCTCACTGAGCGATGCTGCTCCGTGATCTCCACAAACCGGCTGCGGAGATCATAGCCCCGCCGCGGGGATCTGCTCCGACCTCTCTCCCTTGGGCGGGTTTGCTCCTGAGCAGCTCTGGGGGCAGGAACAGCCTGGGAGCTGCTGCTGGAGGGCACTGGAGGTGCTGGTGCAGACTGGGAGCTGCTGCTGGAGGGCACTGGAGGTGCTGGTGCAGACTGGGAGCTGCTGCTGGAGGGTCTTGGAGCTGCCTCATCCCTGTGAGTGCGGTCACAGCCCAGGGGACTGGTTCTCCCCCTCCTCCCGTCTGAATGTTCATAGTCCGTGGTGTCCACAGCCCAGCTGCGGAGATGGTTGCCCCACTGCGGGGATCTGCTCCGGGCCCTCTCCCTGGCACCGTTCTCCTGGCAGTGGGCAGAAGGGCTGAATCCCTGCTCCTCTTTGCTGCTGTCCTCTCGCGCAGTGTGGGGCACACGGTCGCGGGGGTGACAGCGCAGCGGGCGCACAGCTTTCCTTCTGGACACCAGCCTGACGCAGCCGTGGAAGAAGCGACGCAAGCAGGAGCCCATGGAGGAGCTGCTGTTGATC
The DNA here is from genome assembly GCF_036013445.1 of Caloenas nicobarica. Taxonomy (NCBI): domain Eukaryota; kingdom Metazoa; phylum Chordata; class Aves; order Columbiformes; family Columbidae; genus Caloenas; species Caloenas nicobarica. The sequence goes on from NC_088276.1 coordinate 444,009, forward strand.
CTGCCTGGCCAGATGGGCCACAGCCGGCCCGCAGCTGCCTCCCGGGCACCTGCCTGGCTTTGCTGGCTGCTGCTGGCTGGTGCGGAGGAGCTGCTGTCCTCTGCAGAGTCCTCCATGCCCCCCGCCATGTCCTGCAAAGAGAGCTGTGAGAAGCTCCTGCCCATTCCTCCTAACAGGACCCATCAGTGGGGAACCCCCAGAAGCTGTGAGGGAACAGCTAAGGGCCTCCCAAAGGCTCCTGGAGGCTGCAGAGGGGCCAAGGAGGACAAATGGGATGGATGCAGGTGGGATGCTGGGAGAGGGAGCCGTGCTGCAAATGTGCAGAAAGCTGCTGTGTGGGAGGGAAAAGAGAGCGCTGCCAAGATCCCTGAAAGAAACCCGCTGTCCATCTGGTGCCCTGACGACCTCCCCACAGCCACCTTAGTCCTACAGGGCAGACCCTGCGGTCCCACAGAACCCACCTGCTTGCTGCCGGCCGCCCGCTGACTGAGGAGGGAAAGGGCGTGTGATGGTGCCGGTGAGGAAGAAGCCCTTTGTCCAACTTCCAAATCAGAGCACCTGGGGAAAAAAGAGGGGTCTCTGCTGAGGGCTGTTCTTGCAGCCTCTTCTGGGTTCAGGCATTTTCTTGGAGCACTTTATATGACAGAGAGAATATGTAACTAAGACCGCAAATGGGAAATTTGATTGGGCTGAACGATGCAGGCGGTAATTGTCTGCTATGACAGAAACACTCCAGAGGATCTGAAGAAAAATAGCAAAGCCAGGAAAAGGAAACGTATTCTGAACACAGCTTAAAATTTGTGATTACCTGATGTAAAACAGTAAATAGGCTTGCTGCCTGAGAACTGTGTCGATGTCGCAAAGAACCACAGTCTCGTCGTTCATCTGGTACCACAGTCCATCGCTGGCCTGCAAAGAAGAGTGTCGGTATCTGGAGATGAACGGCATGGCTTCTCCACAAAAACACAAGCCAAAACCTGCCAAACCACAAGTGTTCCAAAACAAATCCGATCCAGCCCCTGAGGAAACCTTCCCCACTCAGATCCTTGGCTGCCAGAACACGGCCAGGAAAGTTTGTTTTCCCCAGGATACATTTTTCCCTTGTTCAGAAGGAAGTTGCTTTTCACCTTGATGTAGCAGAAGTAGTGTCCTGCACGGCAGCTGCCACCTCCATGCACCAGGACGGCGTATAAGGAGTAGAGGAGCGGTTCTCCAGCTGTCTGAGACATGTACGGGCGAAGATCCAGGTACTGGGGATACTCCACAACCTACGGAGAGAGCAGGAGGGCTCAGCAATGATCCAGAAACATTTGAGGACACAGCCTCTCAAGGCTAAAGGCCAGAAGTGTAGAAATGCGTCGTTTGGAATCATCAGCACTTGGTTTTCCCTAAAGCAACATGTCACCTTTTGGGTGGCAGGAAACTGATCTGGGCCAAAGCGGCTCTGTGGGAGCAGAGGACACGCTTGCCTTCCCATGGGAACTGTCCCCAGAAGGGAACATGAGAATCTCAACATGAGCTGCTTGTGACAGAACGTCTGGCGTTGGGAAACCCGCTCCAGGAAGAGAACGTTGCCCTCCAGTTGTGTACACACCTTGCTGATCTTGTCGCCGGTGAAAGCTTCAAACCTCTTCAGACACACCGTGAGAACCTTGGGCGCGCGATGGACCGTGAACCTCTTGGAGGCGGCAGTCATCTTGTCACACCTTGAAAGCAAGTACAGAGCCAAGGGCTGAAACGCACCATTTTTTCCCCAAAGGCCAGACAGCCTTTCCTGTCTCACACATCCCGACTCTATTTTAAGGCTATTCAGTACCATGAGGCCATGTTGAAAAACCTGCCTCTCGTTACTGTGCCTTAAACCAATGTGAAAAGATGACTTCTGCTCGATGACACCTTCACGCAGCATCTAGTATTAATATGTCATTAGTAATCGTCTTACTTGCTACATTTAAAGCAGTTTTCGCCATCCAGGTGCTCGGGTTTCACAAAGTCCTCCAGAGCTGCGGTGACAGATGCGGCTGCCTGGAGGAGTGAGAAGGGAGAGCCCTGAGCTCTGGGAAATGCCCTCGCCCAAACACTTAGGAGGAGTTTACACAAGAAAACAGCTCGATGACGCTGAGGAGACCCACTGTGAACCCGCAAGCAGTGTCCAGAAGGAGGCAGAAAGAGGGTGTGATGCTGAACATCTCCCTCATTCCCCAGGGATTCCCAGCACTCCCCAGAGCCACCTCTTCATGGCACCGCACAGTTCAGTTACGATGGTGTGCGGGTCACCAGTGATGGAAACAACACCCCCCATGAGCCTGGGAGCCAGACGGGTGTTGAGGGAGGGCAAGGGAAGAAGGAGGAGGGTACGTCACAGTGCAGAGAGGGGCACGTGTGCCTGTCCAGCTGAAACCAGCACCGACAGGGAGACCACTGCCAAGGCCTCTGCAGGAGAACACAGTCCATTCCACCTCCTGGCCACCACCAAGCTCTCTTGCGTTTGTCGGATACATTTTTAAGCCAACTGTGTAGATTCTGGAAAGCTCCAGTGGCCTTGGGACATCTTGAAGCACAATTACAAACCCTCTTACTTTGATATCCAGAGGAACATCCAGGAAGGCCTCGTAGGAATCGGAAACCGCTTGGCAGCTCCAGCACGTGACTGGAAGGCAAATGGAAATGCTCAGCGAGAGGGGAAGTCAACAGACTGTGCCGGGTTACGCTCCTCACACCCACTGCGCCAATCACACAATCAGCTGCTATCGCAGGCAGACAGGAGGGCACAGACGATTCCAAGGAGAGCAGTAGCTGTGGAAAAGTACCTCTGGATCTCAGAAAGCCCCCAAAGATCTGATGGACGATGGTAGTTGCTTGAGAGGAGATGTCCAAGCTGCAAACCAATGGGAAGGCAGAGAGTTATCTCCTCCAAGAGCCTGGCTTTGTCTGAAAGCCCTGGGCATAGTTTTCCTTGAGGGGAGGACATCAAGGAGTCCAAAGGGCTTGGGAACGCTGGAAAGACAATTTGCTTGTGCTTACTTGCTGCTTCCGCTCAGACAAGCTCTCTGCATGGCATCCACGGTGCAGCGTAAGAACTCGTGGGCGTCCTCCTGCCTGCCATGCTCGAAATTTTCTCCTATTTCTAAGGAAGAAGAAGTTACTAGTTCTCTCCTACGAGAATGGCATAAAACATGTCACAGCAGCTGGACTGACTTACGTGTGAGAACATCAACAACAGCCCAAGGCTCGATGGCACTGGCTGAGGAATGCAGGACCTGTTTAACGTGCGCTTCCATTCTGCACATCATGCAGAAGCCTTCCTGGCCACCTGGAGAGGGAGGGAGATGGGGAGGGAGAGAGGGAAGCTCCTCAGGTTTCCAGAATATCCACAGCAATGGGAAACCTAAGAAGTTGTAAGAATTCTTCACTCCTCCCAAGGGGCCCAAGTCCCAACAAGCCCGGGATGTTTAAGTGCACAGAAAACTTTCTTCAGAGGGATGCTGAACTGACGGAAGCTTTCTGTGCAATAAGCAAAAGAGATTAACTTGCAGGGATAGGGACCAAGAGCCCAGGCTAGAAATGGGTGCCTTTCTAAAGATGAACACATCCAGGTACAACAAGCCGCTTCTAGGCTTGAGTGTTCAAAGAACACCAACTCAGGGAGCTGATCAGCTTCCAGATTCTGGGAGCCCTTGGGCAGTGCCCAACAGATGTACAAGGAAAAGTTCTGAAAAGTACTGACAGGCCCGGCTGTGCTCCCCAGAGAGCAGGTGGTTGGCCAGAGGCGGGGTGTAGGTCAGGCACTGCAGGATGGAGTTGAGGAAGCATGTGTTGCCCAGGTTGTGCAGTCCCGCTCCAGCTCTCTGGCTGTGCTGCCAGCCCATGTAAATCTTCTGCGGGGGAAAGAGGATCCTCTGCGGCAGAGCCATTCCCTCAGCAACGACTGCCAAGAAAGCACATTGGAAGAGAGATGAGACCATGTTATTGCACAAAAGCATATTTAAAAGCTAAGTTCTGTACAGGAGCACCCAGGAAAACAAGGTCTATTCTGCAACACAGAAACACTCTGGGAAGCCTCACACTGCCCTTGAAATTTCCTGATGAAGGCACAGTTTTAGAAAATAGTGTGTTCCCCTGCTCACTTTGCCGAAAGTGCAACAAACCCACACTCTGCCTTCAGTGGCTTGGGCAACTTTCCTTTCCCTCTGGAGTCTTGAACTGGATCATCCCCCAGCGTGTCAGGGCTGGAGGGTGCCCAGCAGACCCCAGGCAAGACAGGGAAAGCCCCCAGTGCAGCGGGTAAGGAACTCGCTTCAGATGGGCAGGAAAGGTCTCTGTCCCACAGCACGGCTGCCGCCTGCCCGCCCTGCTGCCTCTCGCTGCCCGTGCCCTGGAGCAGGAGCTGGGTCTCCTCTGCCCACAGAGGCTGTGCTGGGGCCGGCTCCCAGCTCGGAGCAGCCCTGGCATTCAGGCAGCATCATGACCACCACCCGTGGGACCCGCCCTGCCAGCGTGAGGGGAAACGTGATCCTGGTGTCGAGCAGGGAGCGCTCGCTGAGCCCCCGCCCTGCCCAGACAATCAGGGCCCCTCACTCACCCATCTCCAGTTGCTGGGCCATGCACAGCTCCTGGGGCTCCACTGGAGATCCGCTCCCCTGGGGAGCCCTGTCCTCCTCCAGGGCCACCCTGGTGGTGCCGAGATGTTTCTCTGCCATCTTGTGGGTCCAAGCAAAGAGTTATAGGTGGAGAAGGGGGAAGCTTTGGCAAAATGCCAGGGGTCTGCCGGGGGCAGCTGGGAAAGACTTGGGTTGCACTCGGGGAGTCTTCAGCACAAGTCTGCCGGGGGCAGAGGGGAGTCTGCCAGGGGCAGCTAGAGTTAGGATATGGCTGGACTCGATGGTCTTAAGGGTCACTTCCAACCAAAATGATTTGCTAAATCTCTGAAAGACGTGGGCTATGCTCAGGGGCTCTCGCCAGCTCCGTGCTCCTGCCCTGTCCCGTCGCCGTCCTGTCGGACAGTGCGGGCTGGGGCCACAGCTGCGCTGAGCACAGGCAGGGCAGTGGGTGTCACAATGTGAGGTCACAAAGGGCCCCACTGTGACCCTGCGCCTGGGCAGGGAGGTCAGGCTGTCTCTTTGGGAGGCACAGGGTCAGCTCAGCGCTGGGCACCTGGGTGCTAAATTTGAATCCCAGTTTCTAAATTTCCACCACCCATTGCTCAGAGCATAGTCTGTAACAGTCTGTTGCACTACTCCATTTTCCTGGAGGCTGGTGCATGACGGGGATGTGACAGACCCACTCACTGTCGTGCTCCTTGGCCCAAGCGTCTGTGAGGATGTTCCAGTAATGAGTCCTGTTGTTTAGCTTAGTTCTTTCTGCATTGCTGTTTCACCACACGACTTGCTTTTCAAGGCCTAGGACAGTGTTGCGGGCAGTGCCGTGGGGCACAGCGTAGGTTTCCCAACATCCGATAGTGGCTTCTGCCATTGTAAGCACAGAGCTCTTGCCATGGCGGGTTTGTGGCAGTGTGATATAGTCAGTTTGCCAGGCGTCCCCATATTTACACTTCAGTCATCACCCTCCATGCCACACAGGCTTTAACCGCTTGGCTTGCTTGATCATAGCCAGTCTTTCACAATGGTGAATAACCTGTGCAACAGCGTCCACCCCTCGATCACGAGCCCATCTATGTGTTATATCCCTTCCTTGATGACCTGAGGCACTGTGGGCCCAATGGGCCATCAATAATTCACCTTCATCTTGCCAGTGCAAACCTACCTCAGACACTTTAATCTGGGCAGCTCGATCCCCCCGCTGGTTGTTCGGATCAGGTTCTTCAGTGACCGACTCTCGGGCACATGAGCTTCTACGTGGCGCACTCTCACAGGCAGGTTCTCCAGCCGGGCAACGATATCTCGCCAGGATTCAGCAGCCCCGATGGGTTGGGCTCTGCGCTGCCAGCGGCTCCGCTTCCATTGCTGTAACCAGCGCCACGGGGCATTTCCCACCATCCACGAGGCAGAGCACAGATGAAGCTTCTCAGACGCTGGGGCCTCTTCAGCCCCTGTCAGGATGGCGGGTGCTGGGTCTGGTGGGGCCTCTGCCCCACGGCGGGGGCTGTGGCCCAGGGTACAGCAGGGGCCACAACGGTTGGACGCGGTCGGTGGTGGCGGCGGGAAGTCGGATGGCCCATGGCTGCGTTCCAGCGGCACGGCCCAGGATACCGACTGTGTGAGCGGGTGGTGCCACGGAGACGTGGGGTCTGGAACATGGGGGTGGCCGGGGGGACGGGAGGGACGGGGAGGGCGGCAGAGAGGAAGGGGCCCCGGGGCTGGGCCGGGGCTGCTCGAGCTCAGGGGAGCCCTGATGGGCACCATGTCAGAGCTCGGCCTGGCCACCCGCGGAGCCGCCTTCTGCTCACATCACTCTCCACTGCCATTGGTCGGGAGGGCTGTCAGTCTCCTGCCCTGAGCTGATGCTGTCTGGGATTGGCTGCCTGGGCTGTCACTCTGCCCTGGTTTGGGGCCCACCCTGCCCTGAGGTGCTGCATCCGCTGATTGGCTGTCTGGGATTTCCCCCCTGGCTCGTCCCATCAAATGAGTGGTCAGACCACTTGTCAATCATTCATGTGCTGCACTCCTGCCAGTTGTGATTGGTGCAGCCAGCACGGCCTGCCCCTGAATGCTGCCCAGTTTGTTCAGCTCTCACCACCTTTCCTGCAGGCCTCAAAGCTTGATTGGCTGGTTACGTATCAATCACATGACTTGCCCCACCTCCTCAAATGCCATTGGCTGTCCTGGGTCCCCTGACTCCCCATAGACTTCTGGTTGGTTGTTGCCAGGCAACGAGCCGAGCTCAGCCTAAAAATGAAACTGTGGGCCCTGGACACAGGCCGTGGGTGATAAAAGACACGTTGGGACCCTAAACATGAGGATTTGGGCCCCAAGAAGGAGGCTCTGGGCACTCAAAAGCAGGGTCAGAGCAGATTACTCAGGCCTTTATCCAAACACCTCTTTGGCAATTTTTGGGGTAGAGTGAATGTGCACTCCTGGGAAACAGCTTCCAGTGCTTGACTGTCCTCAGGATTGGGAAGTTTCTCTCTTTCTGTAGAACCTTTCCAAGCCCAAACATCCAGATTGTTTTTACTCATCTACTTACACACTTACACAGACCATAATATCCTACCTTGGACACAAGAATGTTGTGGGGGATGATGCTGAATGCCTTGCTGACTTCCAGGTAACAGACCACTGCTCTCCCCACGTCCTGCAACCCTGTCCTTTCCTCACAGGAAGCAAAGAGGATGGACAGACACCACCTGCCCTGGGTAAACCCCGTCACCTTCTCTTCCAGACACCGAGAAATGGGGTCCCAGTGGACATGTTCTGGGGCACAGCCCTTAGTTCTCTGATAAACAGGACTTGAGTCTGGTTGAGTTTCAATCAGAATCAGTCATTTTATTAACAGATATCAAAGCAAAAGGCTAGGTAATAAAAGGCAAGCAAACAGCGCTGGGTGTGTGGGGAGTCACCGCTCCACCAACACTCACACCGCTTACTTTTTCCCTTGGTCTTTTATACTTTCTTAAGTTCCCTTTTCCAAGAAGTATCCTCCTAGTTTCAATTCCCCAGATTAACGTGGCGTTGAGGTTTCTGCACACGTCTCAGAGGTTTAGGTGGTCGCCTCTCCCCTCCTGGTGGTCCTCAGGAGGAAGGCTTCTCCTCTTCTTTAGTGTCCTTTTCTTTACTCTTTATTCGGTGCATGCGTAAAGTGGGTTTTCTTTAAGCAAGTTGTTAGCGCTACCTAACGGCAATATCCTTTTCTTTACGTAAGTCGTTAGTGCTACCTAACCACAACATCCAGTGTCCTTGCTCCATGCCTTAATTGGTTAAGTCAGTGCACTTATCTTAACTTCTTGTTGGCGCATTTTTGCAATGCTAGTACACTAATACTTATTTCTGTCCCCTGATATACTCTTATAGTGACACGAATCACAATAACACATTTCACAGTTCCCCTGCTCACCCATTGGCCATTTTTGAAAAGTGCACACAATGTGCGAGAGCTGCCAGTGGTCAGGGAGTCCCCCCAGTCTCCATGAGCTTTCCAAGAAGGTGGAGAGTGGCCTCACTGTGACATCGTCCTGCTGTCTCAGCTCCTGGGATGCTGCCCCTCCTGTCCCATAGACTGGAAAGGATTGTGTTAGTTCCAGTGACCCCTGACTTGATCTGCACCCACTGCTGGTTGTTTTCGTCCAGATTCCTGCCTCCAGTCACAGAGGCCAGAGAGAACTTGCTGGTGAAGACAGAGGAGAAGAGGACACAGGGATTCTCACCTCTTTTTCTTATTAAAGTCATTGGTGGCCACCCAGTGTCTTTGTTTCTCCTTTAACTGTTCCTGCAGTAGTAACAGCTCATTAGGTGACCCTTAATAGCCTTACAGGTCTAGACTGAGTTTTGCTCTGGACTGTTGCTGTGCTTGGAGGCTGCTGTCCCTGAAGACCAGATGAACTAACTTCTGCCACCCTGCCTTGGCAGTTTATTCCATCCGTGTCACAGCTCTGTCTGCAACACTGACAGCTCCAGCTCACCCAGTCAGGTCCCTGGCTGAGGACATTGCCTCACATCTGGGCTGAACCACCCCAGCTGTGGCACCAGGAAACCTCTGAGTTACCCCATGGAAACCTGGTACCAAATGTTCAAGAGCCCATGTGTGCAAAGGCTTTGCTTCAGAGCAGAGACATGAGATGGCCAACAGATTGCTGAATGTCTCTCTAGACCTAGGAGTATAAACCCAGAATATAATGCCTAAATTCATTCCGGGGAACATATTCCTCCCCCAGTTTGGAAAAATTAGATCCTTTGCTGTAACGTTCCTGGTGTCCTGCCTAATGATGGGACAAGAAAAGGTGATTCTCATACCAATTTACTTTTTAATACAAAGAACACAATGCTGGCAAGAAGTGTCACTGCTGAAGAGAGAGAATCAACATCAGTGATTACTTGAGATTGTTTCAAAGGATGTGCCCCTGGAGCCCCAGGGACAGCTGGAGGGAGCCCAGAGGGGACAGAGAAAGGGACATCATGGACTGCTCCTGTGCTGCTGAGCTGGGCTGGGCTCCTGGGACAGAGGCAGCTCCTGGCAAGCGGCAGCGCTGCAGAGAGACAGCTCTGCCCAGGAGCAGCTCCTCTGCAAAGCGCAGCAGGGCTGAGGGCTCTGCCTGCAGCACCGAGGGGAGAGGAGTCAGGCAGAGAGAGGGAAAATGCAGTCTGGGGTGGTGAGACAGCTGAGAGCTCACTGGGGGAGAAATCTTCACAGTCCTTAACACAGTAAGTCTCTGGGTGCAGGGTGGTGCAGATGAGGATCCTGCAATTATCTCGCAGAGCTGGCACGTCCCATGGCTGGTGTGGAGGAGAAGGGTCTGCTCCTCAGCAGGGATTCCCTGGATGGACGGGGCACGACAGTTGCCTTCTCCCAGCTGCAGGGGGTGAAGCTGGATGAGCACCCAGGGATGCCCAGGGCTGTCCTGCAGAGCAGGGTCCCTGCAGGGACTCTGCTGCCTGCCAGGGTCAGCGCTCAGCCTGCCCGGGGAGATCCCAACAACACTGACGGGAGAAGCTGTGGGTGGAAGGAGCGACCCCCAGCAGATCAGAGTCCTTCTGCTGTTGAGAGGGAGCTGCGTGGGTCAGGTCAGCTCACAGCTCCAGCTCAACCCCAGGACATTTGCAGATGTTCCTTCTGAAGGACACTGAGGAAGCATTTATCTCATAGGGATGATTATAAGTTTTGAGTTTTTTCCACTCTTGGTTGTCTGGGTGGGCAGTGGGACATGGGAATTTATTTCTCTGTCCTGGAGAAGGTGCTGAGACCCCAGTTCTCTTTAGGACTTGTCAGAGCTGCTCCTGAGCCCCTCCACACACAGAGCTGCCCCTGGGCAGTGGCCAGAGCCAGGAGGTGTGAGCAGGGCAGAGCTGAGCATGGGAGATGGGGTATGTGACACTGACAGGGAGCAGATTCAGGGGCAGAGAAACAGCTCCCAGCAGGGACAGCTCCATGCAGCAGAGACATGGGCAGGGAGAGGGAGCTGGGACCAGAAATGCTGGGGAGAGGATTCAGGAAGCCCCCTGCCCTCCCCTGCAGTGCAGACGCATTTCCCAGTGCAACCCCCTGGTCTCCTCCCCTCCCCAGCAGAGCCTCTGCCCCAAAGCCATGGGGTCCAGGTAACGAGTCTCCACCTCAGCAGCTGGACCTACAGGTGAAGGGTTTCTGGAACGTGGTACACAAAAAAGGTGCTACAAGTACTTGCTCTACAGTGTCATCATGTGAGTGGCAGCAGCACAGCCAGGTAAGGAGAAGGTTTCACATCATGCCCGTCTGCCTTTCTGGCCTTGCTTTATTTTTCAGGAGCACTGCAGGGCTCTACCCTGTTTCTCCACCTGTCCCTGGTGCTCTGACTCTCTGGACTTGGGGTGGGAATGTGGGTCCATTTCAGTTCTGACACCAACGCAGGGGGTCTTGCCCCAGAGGTGCATTCATGGAAATTAGGTGCCCAAGCTGCATTTTAAGCTGTGATGACCCGTGTTTGTCATTTGGTGGAAAAGGAGAAATAGCTGACACATGCCTCCATCAGGGATGAGGTTTTTCATGAGAAATGGCATGTTTATTTTGCTCATAGAAGTCTCCCCTAACTTATCACTGTCTCCTCCTCCTTGCACAGGTCCTCATGTTCACAGGCAGAGCAAATGTCCAACAGCAGCTCCATCACCCAGTTCCTCCTCCTGGCATTCACAGACACACGGGAGCTGCAGCTCTTGCACTTCTGGCTCTTCCTGGGCATCTACCTGGCTGCCCTCCTGGGCAACGGCCTCGTCATCACCACCATAGCCTGTGACCAGCACCTCCACACCCCCATGTACTTCTTCCTCCTCAACCTCGGCCTCCTTGACCTGGGCTCCATCTCCATCACTGTCCCCAAATCCATGGCCAACTCTCTGTGGGATACCAGGGTCATTTCCTATGCAGGATGTGCTGCCCAGGTCTTCTTTGGATATTTCTTATTTGGTGCAGAATATTTTCTTCTCACCATCATGTCCTATGACCGCTACGTTGCCATCTGCAAACCCCTGCACTACGGGACCCTCCTGGGCAGCAGAGCTTGTGTCCACATGGCAGCAGCTGCCTGGGCCACTGGGTTTCTCAATGCTCTGCTGCACACGGCCAATACATTTTCACTGCCACTGTGCAAGGGCAATGCCCTGGACCAGTTCTTCTGTGAAATGCCCCAGATCCTCAACGTCTCCTGCTCAGACTTCTACCTCAGGGAACTTGGGCTTCTTGTAGTCAGTGCCTGTTTAGCTTTTATGTGTTTTGTGTTCATTGTGCTGTCCTATGTGCAGATCTTGAGGGCTGTGCTGAGGATCCCCTCTGAGCAGGGACGGCACAAAGCCTTTTCCACGTGCCTCCCTCACCTGGCCGTGGTCTCCCTATTTGTCAGCACTGTCATGTTTGCCTACCTGAAGCCCCCCTCCATCTCCTCCCCATCCCTGGACCTGGTGGTGTCTGTTCTGTACTCAGTGGTGCCTCCAGCAGTGAACCCCCTCATCTACAGCATGAGGAACCAGGAGCTCAAGGATGCCCTGAGGAAACTGATGGCTGGATTCTTTTCAAAGTCATTAAACTTCCCATCTTCTGCATATCACTCATGACATAACTCATGACAGGTCCAGCCTATCTTTTTTTTTAATTTTGTATTTGGAGATGATTGTTTGGAGTTGGGGGAAGGCTTGTTTGGTTTTGCTTTTTTAACTATGATAATATTGCCCACAAAGAAATGTTATTACTCGTTCCACTTCTCATTCTCTGTTCACCTTTATAGTTTGAGTCATAGACTTTGTAAATGAGAAGTCGTGCTCTCTGTGTATTTAAAGAAAATAAATACCCTGCTGTGAACAGTTTGTCTGAGATCTTTCCTCTGCAACCTTTGTGAAGGTCAATACAATGTGTCTGTTGGCAAAGATGGAGGAAACAGTCCCAGCAGAGCTGCTCTGCCAGGGAGCACCAGCCTTGTTCTTTCCAGAGTCCTTCTCTTTCCACTTCCCCACTCTCCTTCTCAGCCCTTGTGCTGCTGCAAGGCCTGAGGGCTCCCAGGGCTTGGTCACAGTCGAACTGTGTGTCGGTCCTGTGACCAGGACAGGCAATGGGCACTTCTGTGACAGAGATGGCCTCAGAACAGCATCTCCAGCAGCAAGGGGATCTCCTTAGCACAGTGCCTGAAGGTTTAGATCTTCTTCCAGAGTTGTTTTAAAGAACATGCCTAAGGAATAGACTCTCAAGGGGCTCATTGTTTGGCTTGTTTCTCTGTGGGCTCAGTGTGATGGGATCAGGGTCCCAGTGTGGCTTTCGAGGGACTTTGGGCTGGTTGTTCAGCAGTTGCTTGTTGGTGGCCAGCACCCACACACATGGTGAATAAGGCAGGGTCCCTCTGAGCACCCTCCGTGGCCACCCAAGAGTTTGTGTGGGACGCGGTCAGTGGCAGTGACCACCATCAGCTGGGGCTGCCTCCCAGTCTGACCAGTACGGCCCTGCAGAGTCACCACAGCCCGGGCACCACAGCCCACTTGATCTACAGAGCAAAACCCCCAGCTCGGGGGCTGTGGGGAGCGTGGGGACAGGGTGCAGGAATGGCAGCCAGGCCAGTGCAGGTGTGCTCTCCCTAGGGAAAGGCTTTGTGGGGAGATGGGATGTCCCAGGAGAAGAGCAGGACACAGTGTGTGTGCAAGAGAGACATGGAAACAGTCTGTCATGCTGCCGGGTGCCAGCTTGGGGCTGTTGCCTCTTGCAGCCACCATTTTGATCATTGTCCTCTCACCAGGTCTCAGAGAGCTTGTTCTTCCCCCCATGGAAGGACACCGAATGACTAGGTCAGAAATCCAGGTTTGCACTGAGGGTAGATGTGAGCATGCACATCCTGTGCGGGGGCAGATGTACCCTAATAAGCACAAATGCCATCAGCTGTTCCTGTGGGTGCCATGGAGGCCTGTAGGACAGTGTATTGAGGTCACTTCATGTTGAGTAACTTCCCCAAGAAACCACCGGCATGCAGCACTGGGATGTGCTTCCTTGAACCGAGGTCCCTGTGTCCTCCCTGGAGACCTGCTACAGCTCCAGCACCCAGACCCACTTGCTGCCCAGTTTTGTGGCTGACAACGGCACCATCTCTGCTCACAGATGTGTTAGGACTATTTTCTGCAGCTCTTGCATATGCCGAGCATTTGCATTTCAGAACCATTTCTCCCCTTCCTGTTCACATGGGCATCCCATGAATGCATCACTGCTCTCTACCCCAGTGTAGACAGGTACAAGGCCTTCTCCACCAGCTCCTCTCACCAGTGCCACTGTTTTCTACAGCATCCTCATCCTTGACTGTGGGATGCCCAGAACAACCCTCCCAAGACAGTTTGACAAAGCCACTGAGCAAAATGCTCAGGAAAGCTTTGAGGTGCACAGAGAGCCCATGAACATGTTGACAAGCTGCTCTCTTCTGAACAAGCCCAGAAGACCTGGACAGCATTTGCCGTGTCCCAGAAACTTGCCTGGAAGGTTGGGTTATGGAGAAAATTTTTGGTGCAGGAAGGGGCAGACAGGTGCTGGTGGAACTGGCTGGTATGACCGTGAGACATGTCTCGAACACCTCAGAAAAGTCATGGCTCTCAGGGAGGTTGCATAGTGCTCTGAGAAAGAAAATATCAAAAATGGCTTACCATAGCATCATAGAATAATTGTGGTTGGAAGAGACCCTTATTATCATTGAGTCCAACCATAATCTAAATCTGGCACTAAACCATGTCCCTAAGAGCCTCATCTGTCTGTCTTTTAAACACGTCCAGGGATGGTGACTCCACCACCTCACTGGGCGGTCTGTTCTGTTGCTTCAAAATCCTTTCTGTGAAAAAATGTTTCCTAACATCCAATCGTAACCTTCCCTGGCACAAGTTGAGGCCATTTCTTCTTGTCCTCTCACTTGGTACTTGTTAGAAGAGACCAACATGCTCCATACTACAACCTCCTTTCAGAGAGCTGTAGAGAGTGATAAGGTCTCTCCTCAGCCTCCTCTTCTCCAGACTGAATTCCCCAAGGTCCTTCAGCTGCTCCTTGTAAGACTTGTGCTCCATCCCCTTCACCACCCTTGTCACCCTCCCCTGATCTCTCTCCAGCACCTCGATGTCTTCCTCGTCATGAGGGGCCTAAAACTGACCACAGTACAAGGGGATGATCTCTTCTCTAGTCCTGCTGGCCAGACTATTCCTCATACAAGCCAGGATGGTGGTGGCCTTTTTGGCCACCTGGGCACACGCTGGCTCAGGTTCAGCTGCTGTCAATGAACACCACCAGGTCCTTTTGTGCCAGGCAGCTTTCCAGTCACTCTTCCCCAAGCCTGTAGCGCTGCCTGGGTTGTTCTGACCCAAGTGCAGGACCCAGCACTTGGCCTTGTTAAGCCTCCTACAATTGGCCTCAGCCCAACGATCCAGCTCATCTAGATCCCTCTGTATGGCCATCCCACCCTCCAGCAGATCAACACTCCAGAACAATTTGTCGTCATCTACGAACTTACTGAGGGTGGACTCGATCACCTCATCCACATCATCGATAAAGAGATTAAACAGAACTGGCCCCAGTACCAAGCCCTGGGGAACACCACTCGTGACCGGCCACCCACTGGATTTGTCTCCATTCACCGCAACACTTTGGGCCTGGCCAAAGCATCCTTGTATTCCTCTTAAGCCTCCCGTCACTCCTTCCAAAGGTTATAAATTCTCTTTTTATTCCTAAACTGCAGACACAACTGTCTGTTCAGCCAGGCCGGCCTACTTCCCCACTGGTTCGCCGTCCGGCACACGGGGACAGCTGCTCCTGCGCCTCTGAGATCAGCTTCTTGAAGAGAGACCAGCTTCCTGGACACCTTTGTCCTTCAGAACTGCCTCCCAAGGGACTCTGCCAACCAGCCTTCTGAACAGGTCAAAGTCTGCCCTTTGGAAATCCAAAGTAGCAGTTCGGCTGACCACCCTCCTGCAGTTCAACTCCTGTCCCTGCACTGCACACCCCACAGTTCACCCCGTGTGTCTGAGGACGGTGTCCAGTCTCTTCTTGAACACTGACAGGTTGGGGCCGTGACACCTCCCTGGGGAGCCTGTTCAGTGTCCAGCACCTCTGGGTGAAGAACCTTTTCCTCATGTCCAACTCACCCTCCCCTGGCACATTGTCCTGCCATTCCCTTGGGTTCTGTCACTGGTCACCAGAGAGAAGAGATCAGTACCTACCCTTCCTTCTCCCCTTGTGAGGAAGCTCTAGCCACCATGAGGTCTCCTTTTAGTGTTTTCTTCAGCTCTGATGGTCAGAAACCCCTTGGTTTGCTTTCTGCAGCAGAAAGGAGAAGCCACGACCTCGAGGCAATGGGAAGGGGGATCCTGTCCCTCACACACGGCTCAGGGCTGTTCCTGGGACCGTGGGATGTGGGTGTGCAAGGCCGAGGGAAGGACAACGCTGGTACAACACCTTCTAGCTTCCCCATGTGGCTGCAAGGGGGCAACGAGGCCCCAGTGCCATGAGGACAACATGTCTTCTCCTGGGCCTCAGTGGTAGAGACAACTGCCATGGCCAAGGGGACAAAGACCTGGGTTCTGTTGGTCCCTTCCAGCCTCACCAGCGCCCTTTGCCATCTCCATCACAGGCTGTTCTACACCGTCCTACACCTGTCCCTCTTTCCCTGCAGGCTGCACACACCCATCTGCTTCCCCACCTGCTCTCACCCCAGCATTTCTGTCCCTTCCCTGATGTGTCTGCACCCTCACTGGCTGCTCTTTGGAACACAAACCATGGGCTGATCCAGCTCCCTCTGGGTGACCTCTTGCACCACGGCACTGCCCTTCCAGTGACACTTCTTCCTCCTGATAGCCTGTCCTCACCTTTCAAGTTGCACTTTCTGGCTTTTTTTTTCTCTTTCCTGCTTCTTCCCACTAACAAGGAAAGCTCAACCATCTCAGAAACTGCTCTTCATGCAGGAAACCCAACCCGTTAGGATTTTTGAAGGTCTTTTACCTGACCGGAGAGAAGTAACCTCACCATGATCTTCTAAATCCCAGGACTGCTGCTGGCCTTTCAGCTTCTCTGATAGACACGACCATGTTCCTGCTGCTGTTCCATCATATACTCAGGTGGGATGGACATGACAACCCATCCCCAAGGCCTCTTACTTGGTAGGGCTTGTGGCTACTTTGGCAGAGGTTCTTTCCCAGCCGTGTTCCTTCTGCTGGGCTGTCACCTCCAGAGACAGAACTGACCCCACAGTCCCCTTCACAGCCACACGCTGCTTACTGGATTATGAGTTACCGAGACACAACTGACCTCATATACCACACCCATCCATCTCCCTCCTTAGCACCCAAGACCTGACCAAGACTGAAGCGTGTTCTACACAGTGCTACACGTGCCTCTCTTTTCCTGCAGGCTGTAGACACCCATCACGCTTCCTCTCCTTGTTCAAATTTGTCAAATATATTTCCTACTAACAATGTGAGTGAAAAGCACTCCTCACTCATGTTCATTTCACCTCTCGTACATGATGTGCGTGCTCACATCTCATCTGTACAACACAAACTCGGACTGTTGAACTACTCATTCAGTGTCCATCCATGGAGGGAAGAACAACCTCTGTGAGCTGGGGAGAGAGGCCAGGGCTGGAAATGGAGGTTATGAGGGGCCAGTCCATGATGATGCCCTGGGGCAGCTTCCGCGGGGTGTCCAGTGCACAGGGGCACAGCCCAGACCCTGCTCTGCTGGTCCTGCAGGTCTCTGGCAGGAGGCCTGGCTGTGAGAGGACACTGCTGTGTGCCCAGCCCCGCACACACACACTGTTTATCTGTACCCTGGTGTTTGCATCTGTGGGCCATTTCCTTGGGAATGTTCTTGAGAGAAGGTCTGGAAGCAGACCTAAACCTTCAGGGCCTGCCCATAGGAGATCACCTTTCTTTCTGGAAAGGCTGTTGTGAGGCCAGCTCTGTCACAGCAGTGCCCATTGCCTGTCCCTGCCTGCGCTCACAGGACTGACACACAGCAGGACGGTGACCAGGCTGCCAGAGCACTCAGGCCTTGCACCAACACAAGGGATGAGAAGGAGAGTGTGGGAGTGGAACGAGAACAGCTCTGGAAGGCCAAGCGCTGCTGCTCCCTGGCAGTGCTGCCAGCCTGGACTCTTTTCCCCTCCTCCCATGCACACAGGAACTGTCCCTGCAGCTCCAAAAGGCCTTGCAGGATGGATATATATTGAAAAACAAGTCACTACAGGACCCTTTATTTTGTTTAAATACACACAGATCATGGCTCCTCATTTACACAACCAGTGGTTATAAAAGAAAAGAAGAAAGTAATTTAGAAAGGGGATGACAATGTTATCACAATTAAAAAAACCATCAATAACAACAGAAAATAGAGATGAGAGGCTGGGCCTGTAAGTAGTTACATTAAAACTGCTATGTAGAAGGAGATGGAGAGTTTATTGCTTCGGAAAACACTTAGATATGAGTTTCCACAGGGCATCCTTGAGCTCCTGGTTCCTCATGCTGTAGATGAGGGGGTTCAATGCTGGAGGCACCACTGAGTACAGAACAGACACCACCAGGTCCAGCCATGGGGAGGAGATGGAGGGGGGCTTCAGGTAGGCAAACATGGCAGTGCTGACAAACAAGGAGACCATGGCCAGGTGAGGGAGGCACGTGGAAAAGGCTTTGTGCCGTCCCTGCTCAGAGGGGATCCTCAGCACGGCCCTGAAGATCTGCACATAGGACAGCACAATGAACACAAAACACCCAAATCCTAAACAGACACTAACCACAAGGAGCCCAGCTTCCCTGAAGTAGGACTGTGAGCAGGAGAGCTTGAGGATCTGGGGCATTTCACAGAAGAACTGGTCCAGGGCATTGCCCTTGCACAGTGGCAGTGAAAATGTATTGGCCGTGTGCAGCAGAGCACTGAGAAACCCAGTGGCCCAGGCAGCTGCTGCCATGTGGACACAAGCTCTGCTGCCCAGGAGGGTCCCGTAGTGCAGGGGTTTGCAGATGGCAACGTAGCGGTTGTAGGACATGATGGTGAGGAGGGAATACTCTCCACCAAATAAGAAACCTACAAAGAAGACCCGGGCAGCACATCCTGCATAGGAAATGGCCCTGGTATCCCACAGAGAGTTGGCCATGGATTTGGGGACAGTGATGGAGATGGAGCCCAGGTCAAGGAGGCCGAGGTTGAGGAGGAAGAAGTACATGGGGGTGTGGAGGTGCTGGTCACAGGCTGTGGTGGTGATGATGAAGCCGTTGCCCAGGAGGGCAGCCAGGTAGATGCCCAGGAAGAGCCAGAAGTGCAAGAGCTGCAGCTCCCGTGTGTCTGAGAACGCCAGGAGGAGGAACTGGGTGATGGAGCTGCTGTTGGACATTTGCTGCCGATGGGCATGGGGCACTGTCACAAGAAGAAAACACAATGACAAGTTAGGGGAGACTTCTCTGAGCAAAATCAAAGCCATTTCTCACACATCGCCCCCTGGTCCACACCCTCTTGTCCTTTTCCAGACCTTCCTTCAGCTCCGTGGCTGAGCCCTGGGTGGTGCTGGCTGGAGGTGCCGTGAGGAGCAGGGCCTGTGCCCGCTGGCTGCCCAGGAGTCAGCCCTGCTCTGCAGCAGGGGGTCATGGGAACGGAGGGCAGAGGCCAGTCGCGGGGTTCAAAGTTTTCACCTGAAACTGCTGATGGTGAAGAAGAGCCTGTCAGCATCTGCACTATCACAGAGAATGAAACAGGACGGTAAAATGAAATTTGAAATGTTTGGGTTTTTTACAGCTTCATAGAATCACAGAATGTTAGAGATTGGAACAGACATTGAAAGATCATCTAGTACAATCCTGCAAGTGCCCTGGATTGTTCTTGGGTGTCATAAACCCTCAGCATTTCTGCTGCACTCAGGGAGAACAGAGCGAGTCCTGTCAGGCAGGAGAACGCCTGTGGGTCAGTGCAGAGTGAGGGCAGCTGCTCTGTCCCTCTGTCTTGCTCCAGCTGCCCTGGGCTGGCACCTTTCTGAGATGGAGGCTGATCACACTGCCATGTTACCCTGAAAAGCCACCAGGCACTGCTGAGAGCAGAGGTTTGCAGGTTGTAAAAAAGGACAGGTCAGCCTAAGGCTGATGGGTTCAGCAGATGTGATGCTGCTGCTGTCCGTGCGCAGAGGAGTGGCTGAGGGGATGTTCTGAGGCTTCTGGCAGATGTGCTGGTCACTCAGAGCTGCAGTTCAGGACTCTCAGTGACTTGTTAAAACTTGAGAGCTCCTTTTGCATTTATCCTTTCCTACGCTCCCTTCACTCCCCCCAGTCTTGGAACAGGAAACTGAAAGGACAGACTCAGGAAAGCTCCTTATCTTTGAAGTAATATCTGTACCCAGGCAGCAGAAGGACCCTGCCCTGCCGGGGGTCGCTCCTTCCCCCCGACAGCTTCTCCCCTCAGTGTTGTTGGGATCTCCCCGGGCAGGCTGAGCGCTGACCCTGGCAGGCGGCAGAGTCCCTGCCCCGGCACAGCCCTGGGGTGCAGGGACCCTGCTCTGCAGGACAGCCCTGGGCACCCCTGCCTGCACATTTACATTTACACCCCACAGCCATCCTTGGGAGAACACAGCATTCACGTATTGTCACTCTGACAGTGCAGAAGGAAATCCCTGCTCTGCAGCACATCCTCCTCCTCTGATCAGACAATCTCTGAGAGCTGTACTTACATCTCTTGCAGGCTCTGTGATTTCCCAGCTTTCTGAGATACTACCATGGTTTGCAGATGCAATGGTCAGTGGCCACAGGCTTAATATCTGAGAAGATTTCTCTCCCAGTGAGCTCTCAGCATCCTCCCACCCCCGACTGTGTTTCCCTCTCTCTCCCTGGCTCCTCTCCCCTCGGTGCTGCAGGCAGAGCCCTCAGCCCTGCTGCGCTTTGCAGAGGAGCTGCTCCTGGGCAGAGCTGTCTCTCTGCAGCGCTGCCGCTTGCCATGAGCTCCCTCTGTCCCAGGAGCCCAGCCCAGCTCAGCAGCACAGGAGCAGCCCAGGATGTCCCTTTCTCTGTCCCCTCTGGGCTCCCTTGTGGTGTTCCTGCATCTCCAGGGGAATGTCCTATGAAACAGTGTGAAGTAATCAATGATGTTTCTTCTCTCACTTCTACAGAGACAGTTCATTAATGCAGTAGCATTTTTCATATTGGAAAAGAATTTGGGCATGAGAAACATTTTTTCTTGTCCCATCGTTAGATAGGACACCCCAAAGCTTATACCAAAGGCTCAAATTTTTCCAAGCTGGGAAGGAATATCTTTAGTTGAGGGAATTTAGGCATTTTATTCTGGTGCTATACTCCTAGGGCTAGAGAGACACTCATCAATCTTTGGCCATGTCATGTCTGTGCTCTGAAGCAAAGCCTTTGCACACATGGGCCCTTGGACACCTGGTACCAGGTTTCCTTGTGGAAGGTCAGAGCTGGGCTGGTGCCACAGCTGGGGTGGTTGAGACCAGATGTGAGGCAATGTCCTCAGCCAGGGACCTGACTGGGTGAGCTGGAGCTGTTAGTGTTGCAGACAGAGCTGTGACACGGATGGAATAAACTGCCAAGGCAGGGTGGCAGAAGTTAGTTCATCTGGTCTTCAAGGACCGCAGCCTCCAAGCACAGCAACAGCCCAAATCAAAACTCGGTCTATACCTGTGAGGCAATTCAAGGGCCTCATAATGAGCGGTTTCTACTGCAGGAAGAGTCCTGCCTCCCTTCTGCTGCTGAATCCTGTTGTAGGAAACAATCACCTTGCCAATAGAATAGGCCCGGGCAAGAACTCTCAGCAAAGCATATTTTAAAAACAATTTTGCAAGACCGGGTGTTCTACCCAAAAGTAGGTACACAGAACTGGGCAAAAAGCCTACGCTTAGATACCCCATAAATCCAGGGTGCAAATTCCCTCCCCTGCTCCCCATTGGTTGGATACTGCAGGATTTACAGACTACCCGACACCTGCCTCAGTTTACCTGTCTCATTCATCTAATTCTAACAACTCTCTGACCTTGTTGATTTTATTAAAATATGGATTTCTGGCTCTTTGGTTACCCTATCACTTAGCTTAACTTTTTAAATACAGTAATCAGTTTGTATTCTGGGATTATTTCAAAGAGACTTTGTTTTACATTAAGGATTCATAGTCTGATGTCTCTCATCCCTTACCCCCCGCTGGGGTCAGGTGTCAGATCAGTTGTAAAAACAACATTCCTCCTTCAATGGCTCCTTACAACTCAACCGCCACACTGAAACAGAAGAGAGGGCAAGATGGGAACACACAGCACACAGCTCTCAAAACCCCATCACAGGGACTTCTCAGATTGGGGATTTCACCAATTGATGCAAAACCCACAGAGAAGCAAACACCCCATAAATGACACATGCGAGGCCAACAGGAGTTTGTTTTTAATTGTGGCTTTGGCTTTTCTGCCCACTGGCGCTCAGTGAGTGTTTCTGAGAAGCGATCCCAGCCGTGGGTGCAGGTTGCAGCTCCTCCTCGAGGGGCCTGTGGGCAGGCGGGCCGGCCGGCAGAGCTGCCCCTGGCTCTGGAAGGGCTCTCTGAGCTCCTCCTGGCCAGAGGCAGCACTGGCTGCTGGTGCCCTTGGGGCAGCTTGGTCCCTGCTGGGCAGCTTTGGCGCTTCCTGGACTCTTCCTCCTCCTCTCCAGCATCGCAGGTGTCACATACTGTGTCCTCCCTCATCCCAGGCTGCAATCTGCCTTGGTCACCACTGGCTGCTTTTCTGATTTGTAACTCCGGGGCACTGAAGCCTTCCTGCTCCTCCTCCTCCTCCCCCTGTGTGCTGAGGGGTCACAATCCGTGATCTCCACAAACTGGCTGTGGACGTCATAGCACCGCTGCGGGGATCTGCTCCGCTCCCTCTGCCTTGGCTGAGTTTGTTCCTGAGCAGCTTTGGGTGCGGAAGGACACTGGGAGCTGCTGTTGGAGGGCCCTGGAGCTGCATCATCCCTTAGGGCTCGGTCACAGCATGGAGGACTTGTTCTCCAGCTCCGTGTCCTCCTCACTGAGCGATGCTGCTCCGTGATCTCCACAAACCGGCTGCGGAGATCATAGCCCCGCCGCGGGGATCTGCTCCGACCTCTCTCCCTTGGGCGGGTTTGCTCCTGAGCAGCTCTGGGGGCAGGAACAGCCTGGGAGCTGCTGCTGGAGGGCACTGGAGGTGCTGGTGCAGACTGGGAGCTGCTGCTGGAGGGCACTGGAGGTGCTGGTGCAGACTGGGAGCTGCTGCTGGAGGGTCTTGGAGCTGCCTCATCCCTGTGAGTGCGGTCACAGCCCAGGGGACTGGTTCTCCCCCTCCTCCCGTCTGAATGTTCATAGTCCGTGGTGTCCACAGCCCAGCTGCGGAGATGGTTGCCCCACTGCGGGGATCTGCTCCGGGCCCTCTCCCTGGCACCGTTCTCCTGGCAGTGGGCAGAAGGGCTGAATCCCTGCTCCTCTTTGCTGCTGTCCTCTCGCGCAGTGTGGGGCACACGGTCGCGGGGGTGACAGCGCAGCGGGCGCACAGCTTTCCTTCTGGACACCAGCCTGACGCAGCCGTGGAAGAAGCGACGCAAGCAGGAGCCCATGGAGGAGCTGCTGTTGATCCTGCCTGGCCAGATGGGCCACAGCCGGCCCGCAGCTGCCTCCCGGGCACCTGCCTGGCTTTGCTGGCTGCTGCTGGCTGGTGCGGAGGAGCTGCTGTCCTCTGCAGAGTCCTCCATGCCCCCCGCCATGTCCTGCAAAGAGAGCTGTGAGAAGCTCCTGCCCATTCCTCCTAACAGGACCCATCAGTGGGGAACCCCCAGAAGCTGTGAGGGAACAGCTAAGGGCCTCCCAAAGGCTCCTGGAGGCTGCAGAGGGGCCAAGGAGGACAAATGGGATGGATGCAGGTGGGATGCTGGGAGAGGGAGCCGTGCTGCAAATGTGCAGAAAGCTGCTGTGTGGGAGGGAAAAGAGAGCGCTGCCAAGATCCCTGAAAGAAACCCGCTGTCCATCTGGTGCCCTGACGACCTCCCCACAGCCACCTTAGTCCTACAGGGCAGACCCTGCGGTCCCACAGAACCCACCTGCTTGCTGCCGGCCGCCCGCTGACTGAGGAGGGAAAGGGCGTGTGATGGTGCCGGTGAGGAAGAAGCCCTTTGTCCAACTTCCAAATCAGAGCACCTGGGGAAAAAAGAGGGGTCTCTGCTGAGGGCTGTTCTTGCAGCCTCTTCTGGGTTCAGGCATTTTCTTGGAGCACTTTATATGACAGAGAGAATATGTAACTAAGACCGCAAATGGGAAATTTGATTGGGCTGAACGATGCAGGCGGTAATTGTCTGCTATGACAGAAACACTCCAGAGGATCTGAAGAAAAATAGCAAAGCCAGGAAAAGGAAACGTATTCTGAACACAGCTTAAAATTTGTGATTACCTGATGTAAAACAGTAAATAGGCTTGCTGCCTGAGAACTGTGTCGATGTCGCAAAGAACCACAGTCTCGTCGTTCATCTGGTACCACAGTCCATCGCTGGCCTGCAAAGAAGAGTGTCGGTATCTGGAGATGAACGGCATGGCTTCTCCACAAAAACACAAGCCAAAACCTGCCAAACCACAAGTGTTCCAAAACAAATCCGATCCAGCCCCTGAGGAAACCTTCCCCACTCAGATCCTTGGCTGCCAGAACACGGCCAGGAAAGTTTGTTTTCCCCAGGATACATTTTTCCCTTGTTCAGAAGGAAGTTGCTTTTCACCTTGATGTAGCAGAAGTAGTGTCCTGCACGGCAGCTGCCACCTCCATGCACCAGGACGGCGTATAAGGAGTAGAGGAGCGGTTCTCCAGCTGTCTGAGACATGTACGGGCGAAGATCCAGGTACTGGGGATACTCCACAACCTACGGAGAGAGCAGGAGGGCTCAGCAATGATCCAGAAACATTTGAGGACACAGCCTCTCAAGGCTAAAGGCCAGAAGTGTAGAAATGCGTCGTTTGGAATCATCAGCACTTGGTTTTCCCTAAAGCAACATGTCACCTTTTGGGTGGCAGGAAACTGATCTGGGCCAAAGCGGCTCTGTGGGAGCAGAGGACACGCTTGCCTTCCCATGGGAACTGTCCCCAGAAGGGAACATGAGAATCTCAACATGAGCTGCTTGTGACAGAACGTCTGGCGTTGGGAAACCCGCTCCAGGAAGAGAACGTTGCCCTCCAGTTGTGTACACACCTTGCTGATCTTGTCGCCGGTGAAAGCTTCAAACCTCTTCAGACACACCGTGAGAACCTTGGGCGCGCGATGGACCGTGAACCTCTTGGAGGCGGCAGTCATCTTGTCACACCTTGAAAGCAAGTACAGAGCCAAGGGCTGAAACGCACCATTTTTTCCCCAAAGGCCAGACAGCCTTTCCTGTCTCACACATCCCGACTCTATTTTAAGGCTATTCAGTACCATGAGGCCATGTTGAAAAACCTGCCTCTCGTTACTGTGCCTTAAACCAATGTGAAAAGATGACTTCTGCTCGATGACACCTTCACGCAGCATCTAGTATTAATATGTCATTAGTAATCGTCTTACTTGCTACATTTAAAGCAGTTTTCGCCATCCAGGTGCTCGGGTTTCACAAAGTCCTCCAGAGCTGCGGTGACAGATGCGGCTGCCTGGAGGAGTGAGAAGGGAGAGCCCTGAGCTCTGGGAAATGCCCTCGCCCAAACACTTAGGAGGAGTTTACACAAGAAAACAGCTCGATGACGCTGAGGAGACCCACTGTGAACCCGCAAGCAGTGTCCAGAAGGAGGCAGAAAGAGGGTGTGATGCTGAACATCTCCCTCATTCCCCAGGGATTCCCAGCACTCCCCAGAGCCACCTCTTCATGGCACCGCACAGTTCAGTTACGATGGTGTGCGGGTCACCAGTGATGGAAACAACACCCCCCATGAGCCTGGGAGCCAGACGGGTGTTGAGGGAGGGCAAGGGAAGAAGGAGGAGGGTACGTCACAGTGCAGAGAGGGGCACGTGTGCCTGTCCAGCTGAAACCAGCACCGACAGGGAGACCACTGCCAAGGCCTCTGCAGGAGAACACAGTCCATTCCACCTCCTGGCCACCACCAAGCTCTCTTGCGTTTGTCGGATACATTTTTAAGCCAACTGTGTAGATTCTGGAAAGCTCCAGTGGCCTTGGGACATCTTGAAGCACAATTACAAACCCTCTTACTTTGATATCCAGAGGAACATCCAGGAAGGCCTCGTAGGAATCGGAAACCGCTTGGCAGCTCCAGCACGTGACTGGAAGGCAAATGGAAATGCTCAGCGAGAGGGGAAGTCAACAGACTGTGCCGGGTTACGCTCCTCACACCCACTGCGCCAATCACACAATCAGCTGCTATCGCAGGCAGACAGGAGGGCACAGACGATTCCAAGGAGAGCAGTAGCTGTGGAAAAGTACCTCTGGATCTCAGAAAGCCCCCAAAGATCTGATGGACGATGGTAGTTGCTTGAGAGGAGATGTCCAAGCTGCAAACCAATGGGAAGGCAGAGAGTTATCTCCTCCAAGAGCCTGGCTTTGTCTGAAAGCCCTGGGCATAGTTTTCCTTGAGGGGAGGACATCAAGGAGTCCAAAGGGCTTGGGAACGCTGGAAAGACAATTTGCTTGTGCTTACTTGCTGCTTCCGCTCAGACAAGCTCTCTGCATGGCATCCACGGTGCAGCGTAAGAACTCGTGGGCGTCCTCCTGCCTGCCATGCTCGAAATTTTCTCCTATTTCTAAGGAAGAAGAAGTTACTAGTTCTCTCCTACGAGAATGGCATAAAACATGTCACAGCAGCTGGACTGACTTACGTGTGAGAACATCAACAACAGCCCAAGGCTCGATGGCACTGGCTGAGGAATGCAGGACCTGTTTAACGTGCGCTTCCATTCTGCACATCATGCAGAAGCCTTCCTGGCCACCTGGAGAGGGAGGGAGATGGGGAGGGAGAGAGGGAAGCTCCTCAGGTTTCCAGAATATCCACAGCAATGGGAAACCTAAGAAGTTGTAAGAATTCTTCACTCCTCCCAAGGGGCCCAAGTCCCAACAAGCCCGGGATGTTTAAGTGCACAGAAAACTTTCTTCAGAGGGATGCTGAACTGACGGAAGCTTTCTGTGCAATAAGCAAAAGAGATTAACTTGCAGGGATAGGGACCAAGAGCCCAGGCTAGAAATGGGTGCCTTTCTAAAGATGAACACATCCAGGTACAACAAGCCGCTTCTAGGCTTGAGTGTTCAAAGAACACCAACTCAGGGAGCTGATCAGCTTCCAGATTCTGGGAGCCCTTGGGCAGTGCCCAACAGATGTACAAGGAAAAGTTCTGAAAAGTACTGACAGGCCCGGCTGTGCTCCCCAGAGAGCAGGTGGTTGGCCAGAGGCGGGGTGTAGGTCAGGCACTGCAGGACGGAGTTGAGGAAGCACGTGTTGCCCAGGTTGTGCAGTCCCGCTCCAGCTCTCTGGCTGTGCTGCCAGCCCATGTAAATCTTCTGCGGGGGAAAGAGGATCCTCTGCGGCAGAGCCATTCCCTCAGCAACGACTGCCAAGAAAGCACATTGGAAGAGAGATGAGACCATGTTATTGCACAAAAGCATATTTAAAAGCTAAGTTCTGTACAGGAGCACCCAGGAAAACAAGGTCTATTCTGCAACACAGAAACACTCTGGGAAGCCTCACACTGCCCTTGAAATTTCCTGATGAAGGCACAGTTTTAGAAAATAGTGTGTTCCCCTGCTCACTTTGCCGAAAGTGCAACAAACCCACACTCTGCCTTCAGTGGCTTGGGCAACTTTCCTTTCCCTCTGGAGTCTTGAACTGGATCATCCCCCAGCGTGTCAGGGCTGGAGGGTGCCCAGCAGACCCCAGGCAAGACAGGGAAAGCCCCCAGTGCAGCGGGTAAGGAACTCGCTTCAGATGGGCAGGAAAGGTCTCTGTCCCACAGCACGGCTGCCGCCTGCCCGCCCTGCTGCCTCTCGCTGCCCGTGCCCTGGAGCAGGAGCTGGGTCTCCTCTGCCCACAGAGGCTGTGCTGGGGCCGGCTCCCAGCTCGGAGCAGCCCTGGCATTCAGGCAGCATCATGACCACCACCCGTGGGACCCGCCCTGCCAGCGTGAGGGGAAACGTGATCCTGGTGTCGAGCAGGGAGCGCTCGCTGAGCCCCCGCCCTGCCCAGACAATCAGGGCCCCTCACTCACCCATCTCCAGTTGCTGGGCCATGCACAGCTCCTGGGGCTCCACTGGAGATCCGCTCCCCTGGGGAGCCCTGTCCTCCTCCAGGGCCACCCTGGTGGTGCCGAGATGTTTCTCTGCCATCTTGTGGGTCCAAGCAAAGAGTTATAGGTGGAGAAGGGGGAAGCTTTGGCAAAATGCCAGGGGTCTGCCGGGGGCAGCTGGGAAAGACTTGGGTTGCACTCGGGGAGTCTTCAGCACAAGTCTGCCGGGGGCAGAGGGGAGTCTGCCAGGGGCAGCTAGAGTTAGGATATGGCTGGACTCGATGGTCTTAAGGGTCACTTCCAACCAAAATGATTTGCTAAATCTCTGAAAGACGTGGGCTATGCTCAGGGGCTCTCGCCAGCTCCGTGCTCCTGCCCTGTCCCGTCGCCGTCCTGTCGGACAGTGCGGGCTGGGGCCACAGCTGCGCTGAGCACAGGCAGGGCAGTGGGTGTCACAATGTGAGGTCACAAAGGGCCCCACTGTGACCCTGCGCCTGGGCAGGGAGGTCAGGCTGTCTCTTTGGGAGGCACAGGGTCAGCTCAGCGCTGGGCACCTGGGTGCTAAATTTGAATCCCAGTTTCTAAATTTCCACCACCCATTGCTCAGAGCATAGTCTGTAACAGTCTGTTGCACTACTCCATTTTCCTGGAGGCTGGTGCATGACGGGGATGTGACAGACCCACTCACTGTCGTGCTCCTTGGCCCAAGCGTCTGTGAGGATGTTCCAGTAATGAGTCCTGTTGTTTAGCTTAGTTCTTTCTGCATTGCTGTTTCACCACACGACTTGCTTTTCAAGGCCTAGGACAGTGTTGCGGGCAGTGCCGTGGGGCACAGCGTAGGTTTCCCAACATCCGATAGTGGCTTCTGCCATTGTAAGCACAGAGCTCTTGCCATGGCGGGTTTGTGGCAGTGTGATATAGTCAGTTTGCCAGGCGTCCCCATATTTACACTTCAGTCATCACCCTCCATGCCACACAGGCTTTAACCGCTTGGCTTGCTTGATCATAGCCAGTCTTTCACAATGGTGAATAACCTGTGCAACAGCGTCCACCCCTCGATCACGAGCCCATCTATGTGTTATATCCCTTCCTTGATGACCTGAGGCACTGTGGGCCCAATGGGCCATCAATAATTCACCTTCATCTTGCCAGTGCAAACCTACCTCAGACACTTTAATCTGGGCAGCTCGATCCCCCCGCTGGTTGTTCGGATCAGGTTCTTCAGTGACCGACTCTCGGGCACATGAGCTTCTACGTGGCGCACTCTCACAGGCAGGTTCTCCAGCCGGGCAACGATATCTCGCCAGGATTCAGCAGCCCCGATGGGTTGGGCTCTGCGCTGCCAGCGGCTCCGCTTCCATTGCTGTAACCAGCGCCACGGGGCATTTCCCACCATCCACGAGGCAGAGCACAGATGAAGCTTCTCAGACGCTGGGGCCTCTTCAGCCCCTGTCAGGATGGCGGGTGCTGGGTCTGGTGGGGCCTCTGCCCCACGGCGGGGGCTGTGGCCCAGGGTACAGCAGGGGCCACAACGGTTGGACGCGGTCGGTGGTGGCGGCGGGAAGTCGGATGGCCCATGGCTGCGTTCCAGCGGCACGGCCCAGGATACCGACTGTGTGAGCGGGTGGTGCCACGGAGACGTGGGGTCTGGAACATGGGGGTGGCCGGGGGGACGGGAGGGACGGGGAGGGCGGCAGAGAGGAAGGGGCCCCGGGGCTGGGCCGGGGCTGCTCGAGCTCAGGGGAGCCCTGATGGGCACCATGTCAGAGCTCGGCCTGGCCACCCGCGGAGCCGCCTTCTGCTCACATCACTCTCCACTGCCATTGGTCGGGAGGGCTGTCAGTCTCCTGCCCTGAGCTGATGCTGTCTGGGATTGGCTGCCTGGGCTGTCACTCTGCCCTGGTTTGGGGCCCACCCTGCCCTGAGGTGCTGCATCCGCTGATTGGCTGTCTGGGATTTCCCCCCTGGCTCGTCCCATCAAATGAGTGGTCAGACCACTTGTCAATCATTCATGTGCTGCACTCCTGCCAGTTGTGATTGGTGCAGCCAGCACGGCCTGCCCCTGAATGCTGCCCAGTTTGTTCAGCTCTCACCACCTTTCCTGCAGGCCTCAAAGCTTGATTGGCTGGTTACGTATCAATCACATGACTTGCCCCACCTCCTCAAATGCCATTGGCTGTCCTGGGTCCCCTGACTCCCCATAGACTTCTGGTTGGTTGTTGCCAGGCAACGAGCCGAGCTCAGCCTAAAAATGAAACTGTGGGCCCTGGACACAGGCCGTGGGTGATAAAAGACACGTTGGGACCCTAAACATGAGGATTTGGGCCCCAAGAAGGAGGCTCTGGGCACTCAAAAGCAGGGTCAGAGCAGATTACTCAGGCCTTTATCCAAACACCTCTTTGGCAATTTTTGGGGTAGAGTGAATGTGCACTCCTGGGAAACAGCTTCCAGTGCTTGACTGTCCTCAGGATTGGGAAGTTTCTCTCTTTCTGTAGAACCTTTCCAAGCCCAAACATCCAGATTGTTTTTACTCATCTACTTACACACTTACACAGACCATAATATCCTACCTTGGACACAAGAATGTTGTGGGGGATGATGCTGAATGCCTTGCTGACTTCCAGGTAACAGACCACTGCTCTCCCCACGTCCTGCAACCCTGTCCTTTCCTCACAGGAAGCAAAGAGGATGGACAGACACCACCTGCCCTGGGTAAACCCCGTCACCTTCTCTTCCAGACACCGAGAAATGGGGTCCCAGTGGACATGTTCTGGGGCACAGCCCTTAGTTCTCTGATAAACAGGACTTGAGTCTGGTTGAGTTTCAATCAGAATCAGTCATTTTATTAACAGATATCAAAGCAAAAGGCTAGGTAATAAAAGGCAAGCAAACAGCGCTGGGTGTGTGGGGAGTCACCGCTCCACCAACACTCACACCGCTTACTTTTTCCCTTGGTCTTTTATACTTTCTTAAGTTCCCTTTTCCAAGAAGTATCCTCCTAGTTTCAATTCCCCAGATTAACGTGGCGTTGAGGTTTCTGCACACGTCTCAGAGGTTTAGGTGGTCGCCTCTCCCCTCCTGGTGGTCCTCAGGAGGAAGGCTTCTCCTCTTCTTTAGTGTCCTTTTCTTTACTCTTTATTCGGTGCATGCGTAAAGTGGGTTTTCTTTAAGCAAGTTGTTAGCGCTACCTAACGGCAATATCCTTTTCTTTACGTAAGTCGTTAGTGCTACCTAACCACAACATCCAGTGTCCTTGCTCCATGCCTTAATTGGTTAAGTCAGTGCACTTATCTTAACTTCTTGTTGGCGCATTTTTGCAATGCTAGTACACTAATACTTATTTCTGTCCCCTGATATACTCTTATAGTGACACGAATCACAATAACACATTTCACAGTTCCCCTGCTCACCCATTGGCCATTTTTGAAAAGTGCACACAATGTGCGAGAGCTGCCAGTGGTCAGGGAGTCCCCCCAGTCTCCATGAGCTTTCCAAGAAGGTGGAGAGTGGCCTCACTGTGACATCGTCCTGCTGTCTCAGCTCCTGGGATGCTGCCCCTCCTGTCCCATAGACTGGAAAGGATTGTGTTAGTTCCAGTGACCCCTGACTTGATCTGCACCCACTGCTGGTTGTTTTCGTCCAGATTCCTGCCTCCAGTCACAGAGGCCAGAGAGAACTTGCTGGTGAAGACAGAGGAGAAGAGGACACAGGGATTCTCACCTCTTTTTCTTATTAAAGTCATTGGTGGCCACCCAGTGTCTTTGTTTCTCCTTTAACTGTTCCTGCAGTAGTAACAGCTCATTAGGTGACCCTTAATAGCCTTACAGGTCTAGACTGAGTTTTGCTCTGGACTGTTGCTGTGCTTGGAGGCTGCTGTCCCTGAAGACCAGATGAACTAACTTCTGCCACCCTGCCTTGGCAGTTTATTCCATCCGTGTCACAGCTCTGTCTGCAACACTGACAGCTCCAGCTCACCCAGTCAGGTCCCTGGCTGAGGACATTGCCTCACATCTGGGCTGAACCACCCCAGCTGTGGCACCAGGAAACCTCTGAGTTACCCCATGGAAACCTGGTACCAAATGTTCAAGAGCCCATGTGTGCAAAGGCTTTGCTTCAGAGCAGAGACATGAGATGGCCAACAGATTGCTGAATGTCTCTCTAGACCTAGGAGTATAAACCCAGAATATAATGCCTAAATTCATTCCGGGGAACATATTCCTCCCCCAGTTTGGAAAAATTAGATCCTTTGCTGTAACGTTCCTGGTGTCCTGCCTAATGATGGGACAAGAAAAGGTGATTCTCATACCAATTTACTTTTTAATACAAAGAACACAATGCTGGCAAGAAGTGTCACTGCTGAAGAGAGAGAATCAACATCAGTGATTACTTGAGATTGTTTCAAAGGATGTGCCCCTGGAGCCCCAGGGACAGCTGGAGGGAGCCCAGAGGGGACAGAGAAAGGGACATCATGGACTGCTCCTGTGCTGCTGAGCTGGGCTGGGCTCCTGGGACAGAGGCAGCTCCTGGCAAGCGGCAGCGCTGCAGAGAGACAGCTCTGCCCAGGAGCAGCTCCTCTGCAAAGCGCAGCAGGGCTGAGGGCTCTGCCTGCAGCACCGAGGGGAGAGGAGTCAGGCAGAGAGAGGGAAAATGCAGTCTGGGGTGGTGAGACAGCTGAGAGCTCACTGGGGGAGAAATCTTCACAGTCCTTAACACAGTAAGTCTCTGGGTGCAGGGTGGTGCAGATGAGGATCCTGCAATTATCTCGCAGAGCTGGCACGTCCCATGGCTGGTGTGGAGGAGAAGGGTCTGCTCCTCAGCAGGGATTCCCTGGATGGACGGGGCACGACAGTTGCCTTCTCCCAGCTGCAGGGGGTGAAGCTGGATGAGCACCCAGGGATGCCCAGGGCTGTCCTGCAGAGCAGGGTCCCTGCAGGGACTCTGCTGCCTGCCAGGGTCAGCGCTCAGCCTGCCCGGGGAGATCCCAACAACACTGACGGGAGAAGCTGTGGGTGGAAGGAGCGACCCCCAGCAGATCAGAGTCCTTCTGCTGTTGAGAGGGAGCTGCGTGGGTCAGGTCAGCTCACAGCTCCAGCTCAACCCCAGGACATTTGCAGATGTTCCTTCTGAAGGACACTGAGGAAGCATTTATCTCATAGGGATGATTATAAGTTTTGAGTTTTTTCCACTCTTGGTTGTCTGGGTGGGCAGTGGGACATGGGAATTTATTTCTCTGTCCTGGAGAAGGTGCTGAGACCCCAGTTCTCTTTAGGACTTGTCAGAGCTGCTCCTGAGCCCCTCCACACACAGAGCTGCCCCTGGGCAGTGGCCAGAGCCAGGAGGTGTGAGCAGGGCAGAGCTGAGCATGGGAGATGGGGTATGTGACACTGACAGGGAGCAGATTCAGGGGCAGAGAAACAGCTCCCAGCAGGGACAGCTCCATGCAGCAGAGACATGGGCAGGGAGAGGGAGCTGGGACCAGAAATGCTGGGGAGAGGATTCAGGAAGCCCCCTGCCCTCCCCTGCAGTGCAGACGCATTTCCCAGTGCAACCCCCTGGTCTCCTCCCCTCCCCAGCAGAGCCTCTGCCCCAAAGCCATGGGGTCCAGGTAACGAGTCTCCACCTCAGCAGCTGGACCTACAGGTGAAGGGTTTCTGGAACGTGGTACACAAAAAAGGTGCTACAAGTACTTGCTCTACAGTGTCATCATGTGAGTGGCAGCAGCACAGCCAGGTAAGGAGAAGGTTTCACATCATGCCCGTCTGCCTTTCTGGCCTTGCTTTATTTTTCAGGAGCACTGCAGGGCTCTACCCTGTTTCTCCACCTGTCCCTGGTGCTCTGACTCTCTGGACTTGGGGTGGGAATGTGGGTCCATTTCAGTTCTGACACCAACGCAGGGGGTCTTGCCCCAGAGGTGCATTCATGGAAATTAGGTGCCCAAGCTGCATTTTAAGCTGTGATGACCCGTGTTTGTCATTTGGTGGAAAAGGAGAAATAGCTGACACATGCCTCCATCAGGGATGAGGTTTTTCATGAGAAATGGCATGTTTATTTTGCTCATAGAAGTCTCCCCTAACTTATCACTGTCTCCTCCTCCTTGCACAGGTCCTCATGTTCACAGGCAGAGCAAATGTCCAACAGCAGCTCCATCACCCAGTTCCTCCTCCTGGCATTCACAGACACACGGGAGCTGCAGCTCTTGCACTTCTGGCTCTTCCTGGGCATCTACCTGGCTGCCCTCCTGGGCAACGGCCTCGTCATCACCACCATAGCCTGTGACCAGCACCTCCACACCCCCATGTACTTCTTCCTCCTCAACCTCGGCCTCCTTGACCTGGGCTCCATCTCCATCACTGTCCCCAAATCCATGGCCAACTCTCTGTGGGATACCAGGGTCATTTCCTATGCAGGATGTGCTGCCCAGGTCTTCTTTGGATATTTCTTATTTGGTGCAGAATATTTTCTTCTCACCATCATGTCCTATGACCGCTACGTTGCCATCTGCAAACCCCTGCACTACGGGACCCTCCTGGGCAGCAGAGCTTGTGTCCACATGGCAGCAGCTGCCTGGGCCACTGGGTTTCTCAATGCTCTGCTGCACACGGCCAATACATTTTCACTGCCACTGTGCAAGGGCAATGCCCTGGACCAGTTCTTCTGTGAAATGCCCCAGATCCTCAACGTCTCCTGCTCAGACTTCTACCTCAGGGAACTTGGGCTTCTTGTAGTCAGTGCCTGTTTAGCTTTTATGTGTTTTGTGTTCATTGTGCTGTCCTATGTGCAGATCTTGAGGGCTGTGCTGAGGATCCCCTCTGAGCAGGGACGGCACAAAGCCTTTTCCACGTGCCTCCCTCACCTGGCCGTGGTCTCCCTATTTGTCAGCACTGTCATGTTTGCCTACCTGAAGCCCCCCTCCATCTCCTCCCCATCCCTGGACCTGGTGGTGTCTGTTCTGTACTCAGTGGTGCCTCCAGCAGTGAACCCCCTCATCTACAGCATGAGGAACCAGGAGCTCAAGGATGCCCTGAGGAAACTGATGGCTGGATTCTTTTCAAAGTCATTAAACTTCCCATCTTCTGCATATCACTCATGACATAACTCATGACAGGTCCAGCCTATCTTTTTTTTTAATTTTGTATTTGGAGATGATTGTTTGGAGTTGGGGGAAGGCTTGTTTGGTTTTGCTTTTTTAACTATGATAATATTGCCCACAAAGAAATGTTATTACTCGTTCCACTTCTCATTCTCTGTTCACCTTTATAGTTTGAGTCATAGACTTTGTAAATGAGAAGTCGTGCTCTCTGTGTATTTAAAGAAAATAAATACCCTGCTGTGAACAGTTTGTCTGAGATCTTTCCTCTGCAACCTTTGTGAAGGTCAATACAATGTGTCTGTTGGCAAAGATGGAGGAAACAGTCCCAGCAGAGCTGCTCTGCCAGGGAGCACCAGCCTTGTTCTTTCCAGAGTCCTTCTCTTTCCACTTCCCCACTCTCCTTCTCAGCCCTTGTGCTGCTGCAAGGCCTGAGGGCTCCCAGGGCTTGGTCACAGTCGAACTGTGTGTCGGTCCTGTGACCAGGACAGGCAATGGGCACTTCTGTGACAGAGATGGCCTCAGAACAGCATCTCCAGCAGCAAGGGGATCTCCTTAGCACAGTGCCTGAAGGTTTAGATCTTCTTCCAGAGTTGTTTTAAAGAACATGCCTAAGGAATAGACTCTCAAGGGGCTCATTGTTTGGCTTGTTTCTCTGTGGGCTCAGTGTGATGGGATCAGGGTCCCAGTGTGGCTTTCGAGGGACTTTGGGCTGGTTGTTCAGCAGTTGCTTGTTGGTGGCCAGCACCCACACACATGGTGAATAAGGCAGGGTCCCTCTGAGCACCCTCCGTGGCCACCCAAGAGTTTGTGTGGGACGCGGTCAGTGGCAGTGACCACCATCAGCTGGGGCTGCCTCCCAGTCTGACCAGTACGGCCCTGCAGAGTCACCACAGCCCGGGCACCACAGCCCACTTGATCTACAGAGCAAAACCCCCAGCTCGGGGGCTGTGGGGAGCGTGGGGACAGGGTGCAGGAATGGCAGCCAGGCCAGTGCAGGTGTGCTCTCCCTAGGGAAAGGCTTTGTGGGGAGATGGGATGTCCCAGGAGAAGAGCAGGACACAGTGTGTGTGCAAGAGAGACATGGAAACAGTCTGTCATGCTGCCGGGTGCCAGCTTGGGGCTGTTGCCTCTTGCAGCCACCATTTTGATCATTGTCCTCTCACCAGGTCTCAGAGAGCTTGTTCTTCCCCCCATGGAAGGACACCGAATGACTAGGTCAGAAATCCAGGTTTGCACTGAGGGTAGATGTGAGCATGCACATCCTGTGCGGGGGCAGATGTACCCTAATAAGCACAAATGCCATCAGCTGTTCCTGTGGGTGCCATGGAGGCCTGTAGGACAGTGTATTGAGGTCACTTCATGTTGAGTAACTTCCCCAAGAAACCACCGGCATGCAGCACTGGGATGTGCTTCCTTGAACCGAGGTCCCTGTGTCCTCCCTGGAGACCTGCTACAGCTCCAGCACCCAGACCCACTTGCTGCCCAGTTTTGTGGCTGACAACGGCACCATCTCTGCTCACAGATGTGTTAGGACTATTTTCTGCAGCTCTTGCATATGCCGAGCATTTGCATTTCAGAACCATTTCTCCCCTTCCTGTTCACATGGGCATCCCATGAATGCATCACTGCTCTCTACCCCAGTGTAGACAGGTACAAGGCCTTCTCCACCAGCTCCTCTCACCAGTGCCACTGTTTTCTACAGCATCCTCATCCTTGACTGTGGGATGCCCAGAACAACCCTCCCAAGACAGTTTGACAAAGCCACTGAGCAAAATGCTCAGGAAAGCTTTGAGGTGCACAGAGAGCCCATGAACATGTTGACAAGCTGCTCTCTTCTGAACAAGCCCAGAAGACCTGGACAGCATTTGCCGTGTCCCAGAAACTTGCCTGGAAGGTTGGGTTATGGAGAAAATTTTTGGTGCAGGAAGGGGCAGACAGGTGCTGGTGGAACTGGCTGGTATGACCGTGAGACATGTCTCGAACACCTCAGAAAAGTCATGGCTCTCAGGGAGGTTGCATAGTGCTCTGAGAAAGAAAATATCAAAAATGGCTTACCATAGCATCATAGAATAATTGTGGTTGGAAGAGACCCTTATTATCATTGAGTCCAACCATAATCTAAATCTGGCACTAAACCATGTCCCTAAGAGCCTCATCTGTCTGTCTTTTAAACACGTCCAGGGATGGTGACTCCACCACCTCACTGGGCGGTCTGTTCTGTTGCTTCAAAATCCTTTCTGTGAAAAAATGTTTCCTAACATCCAATCGTAACCTTCCCTGGCACAAGTTGAGGCCATTTCTTCTTGTCCTCTCACTTGGTACTTGTTAGAAGAGACCAACATGCTCCATACTACAACCTCCTTTCAGAGAGCTGTAGAGAGTGATAAGGTCTCTCCTCAGCCTCCTCTTCTCCAGACTGAATTCCCCAAGGTCCTTCAGCTGCTCCTTGTAAGACTTGTGCTCCATCCCCTTCACCACCCTTGTCACCCTCCCCTGATCTCTCTCCAGCACCTCGATGTCTTCCTCGTCATGAGGGGCCTAAAACTGACCACAGTACAAGGGGATGATCTCTTCTCTAGTCCTGCTGGCCAGACTATTCCTCATACAAGCCAGGATGGTGGTGGCCTTTTTGGCCACCTGGGCACACGCTGGCTCAGGTTCAGCTGCTGTCAATGAACACCACCAGGTCCTTTTGTGCCAGGCAGCTTTCCAGTCACTCTTCCCCAAGCCTGTAGCGCTGCCTGGGTTGTTCTGACCCAAGTGCAGGACCCAGCACTTGGCCTTGTTAAGCCTCCTACAATTGGCCTCAGCCCAACGATCCAGCTCATCTAGATCCCTCTGTATGGCCATCCCACCCTCCAGCAGATCAACACTCCAGAACAATTTGTCGTCATCTACGAACTTACTGAGGGTGGACTCGATCACCTCATCCACATCATCGATAAAGAGATTAAACAGAACTGGCCCCAGTACCAAGCCCTGGGGAACACCACTCGTGACCGGCCACCCACTGGATTTGTCTCCATTCACCGCAACACTTTGGGCCTGGCCAAAGCATCCTTGTATTCCTCTTAAGCCTCCCGTCACTCCTTCCAAAGGTTATAAATTCTCTTTTTATTCCTAAACTGCAGACACAACTGTCTGTTCAGCCAGGCCGGCCTACTTCCCCACTGGTTCGCCGTCCGGCACACGGGGACAGCTGCTCCTGCGCCTCTGAGATCAGCTTCTTGAAGAGAGACCAGCTTCCTGGACACCTTTGTCCTTCAGAACTGCCTCCCAAGGGACTCTGCCAACCAGCCTTCTGAACAGGTCAAAGTCTGCCCTTTGGAAATCCAAAGTAGCAGTTCGGCTGACCACCCTCCTGCAGTTCAAC
Source organism: Caloenas nicobarica (assembly GCF_036013445.1). Lineage (NCBI taxonomy): Eukaryota > Metazoa > Chordata > Aves > Columbiformes > Columbidae > Caloenas > Caloenas nicobarica. The sequence goes on from NC_088276.1 coordinate 481,767, forward strand.
TCCTGTCCCTGCACTGCACACCCCACAGTTCACCCCGTGTGTCTGAGGACGGTGTCCAGTCTCTTCTTGAACACTGACAGGTTGGGGCCGTGACACCTCCCTGGGGAGCCTGTTCAGTGTCCAGCACCTCTGGGTGAAGAACCTTTTCCTCATGTCCAACTCACCCTCCCCTGGCACATTGTCCTGCCATTCCCTTGGGTTCTGTCACTGGTCACCAGAGAGAAGAGATCAGTACCTACCCTTCCTTCTCCCCTTGTGAGGAAGCTCTAGCCACCATGAGGTCTCCTTTTAGTGTTTTCTTCAGCTCTGATGGTCAGAAACCCCTTGGTTTGCTTTCTGCAGCAGAAAGGAGAAGCCACGACCTCGAGGCAATGGGAAGGGGGATCCTGTCCCTCACACACGGCTCAGGGCTGTTCCTGGGACCGTGGGATGTGGGTGTGCAAGGCCGAGGGAAGGACAACGCTGGTACAACACCTTCTAGCTTCCCCATGTGGCTGCAAGGGGGCAACGAGGCCCCAGTGCCATGAGGACAACATGTCTTCTCCTGGGCCTCAGTGGTAGAGACAACTGCCATGGCCAAGGGGACAAAGACCTGGGTTCTGTTGGTCCCTTCCAGCCTCACCAGCGCCCTTTGCCATCTCCATCACAGGCTGTTCTACACCGTCCTACACCTGTCCCTCTTTCCCTGCAGGCTGCACACACCCATCTGCTTCCCCACCTGCTCTCACCCCAGCATTTCTGTCCCTTCCCTGATGTGTCTGCACCCTCACTGGCTGCTCTTTGGAACACAAACCATGGGCTGATCCAGCTCCCTCTGGGTGACCTCTTGCACCACGGCACTGCCCTTCCAGTGACACTTCTTCCTCCTGATAGCCTGTCCTCACCTTTCAAGTTGCACTTTCTGGCTTTTTTTTTCTCTTTCCTGCTTCTTCCCACTAACAAGGAAAGCTCAACCATCTCAGAAACTGCTCTTCATGCAGGAAACCCAACCCGTTAGGATTTTTGAAGGTCTTTTACCTGACCGGAGAGAAGTAACCTCACCATGATCTTCTAAATCCCAGGACTGCTGCTGGCCTTTCAGCTTCTCTGATAGACACGACCATGTTCCTGCTGCTGTTCCATCATATACTCAGGTGGGATGGACATGACAACCCATCCCCAAGGCCTCTTACTTGGTAGGGCTTGTGGCTACTTTGGCAGAGGTTCTTTCCCAGCCGTGTTCCTTCTGCTGGGCTGTCACCTCCAGAGACAGAACTGACCCCACAGTCCCCTTCACAGCCACACGCTGCTTACTGGATTATGAGTTACCGAGACACAACTGACCTCATATACCACACCCATCCATCTCCCTCCTTAGCACCCAAGACCTGACCAAGACTGAAGCGTGTTCTACACAGTGCTACACGTGCCCCTCTTTTCCTGCAGGCTGTAGACACCCATCACGCTTCCTCTCCTTGTTCAAATTTGTCAAATATATTTCCTACTAACAATGTGAGTGAAAAGCACTCCTCACTCATGTTCATTTCACCTCTCGTACATGATGTGCGTGCTCACATCTCATCTGTACAACACAAACTCGGACTGTTGAACTACTCATTCAGTGTCCATCCATGGAGGGAAGAACAACCTCTGTGAGCTGGGGAGAGAGGCCAGGGCTGGAAATGGAGGTTATGAGGGGCCAGTCCATGATGATGCCCTGGGGCAGCTTCCGCGGGGTGTCCAGTGCACAGGGGCACAGCCCAGACCCTGCTCTGCTGGTCCTGCAGGTCTCTGGCAGGAGGCCTGGCTGTGAGAGGACACTGCTGTGTGCCCAGCCCCGCACACACACACTGTTTATCTGTACCCTGGTGTTTGCATCTGTGGGCCATTTCCTTGGGAATGTTCTTGAGAGAAGGTCTGGAAGCAGACCTAAACCTTCAGGGCCTGCCCATAGGAGATCACCTTTCTTTCTGGAAAGGCTGTTGTGAGGCCAGCTCTGTCACAGCAGTGCCCATTGCCTGTCCCTGCCTGCGCTCACAGGACTGACACACAGCAGGACGGTGACCAGGCTGCCAGAGCACTCAGGCCTTGCACCAACACAAGGGATGAGAAGGAGAGTGTGGGAGTGGAACGAGAACAGCTCTGGAAGGCCAAGCGCTGCTGCTCCCTGGCAGTGCTGCCAGCCTGGACTCTTTTCCCCTCCTCCCATGCACACAGGAACTGTCCCTGCAGCTCCAAAAGGCCTTGCAGGATGGATATATATTGAAAAACAAGTCACTACAGGACCCTTTATTTTGTTTAAATACACACAGATCATGGCTCCTCATTTACACAACCAGTGGTTATAAAAGAAAAGAAGAAAGTAATTTAGAAAGGGGATGACAATGTTATCACAATTAAAAAAACCATCAATAACAACAGAAAATAGAGATGAGAGGCTGGGCCTGTAAGTAGTTACATTAAAACTGCTATGTAGAAGGAGATGGAGAGTTTATTGCTTCGGAAAACACTTAGATATGAGTTTCCACAGGGCATCCTTGAGCTCCTGGTTCCTCATGCTGTAGATGAGGGGGTTCAATGCTGGAGGCACCACTGAGTACAGAACAGACACCACCAGGTCCAGCCATGGGGAGGAGATGGAGGGGGGCTTCAGGTAGGCAAACATGGCAGTGCTGACAAACAAGGAGACCATGGCCAGGTGAGGGAGGCACGTGGAAAAGGCTTTGTGCCGTCCCTGCTCAGAGGGGATCCTCAGCACGGCCCTGAAGATCTGCACATAGGACAGCACAATGAACACAAAACACCCAAATCCTAAACAGACACTAACCACAAGGAGCCCAGCTTCCCTGAAGTAGGACTGTGAGCAGGAGAGCTTGAGGATCTGGGGCATTTCACAGAAGAACTGGTCCAGGGCATTGCCCTTGCACAGTGGCAGTGAAAATGTATTGGCCGTGTGCAGCAGAGCACTGAGAAACCCAGTGGCCCAGGCAGCTGCTGCCATGTGGACACAAGCTCTGCTGCCCAGGAGGGTCCCGTAGTGCAGGGGTTTGCAGATGGCAACGTAGCGGTTGTAGGACATGATGGTGAGGAGGGAATACTCTCCACCAAATAAGAAACCTACAAAGAAGACCCGGGCAGCACATCCTGCATAGGAAATGGCCCTGGTATCCCACAGAGAGTTGGCCATGGATTTGGGGACAGTGATGGAGATGGAGCCCAGGTCAAGGAGGCCGAGGTTGAGGAGGAAGAAGTACATGGGGGTGTGGAGGTGCTGGTCACAGGCTGTGGTGGTGATGATGAAGCCGTTGCCCAGGAGGGCAGCCAGGTAGATGCCCAGGAAGAGCCAGAAGTGCAAGAGCTGCAGCTCCCGTGTGTCTGAGAACGCCAGGAGGAGGAACTGGGTGATGGAGCTGCTGTTGGACATTTGCTGCCGATGGGCATGGGGCACTGTCACAAGAAGAAAACACAATGACAAGTTAGGGGAGACTTCTCTGAGCAAAATCAAAGCCATTTCTCACACATCGCCCCCTGGTCCACACCCTCTTGTCCTTTTCCAGACCTTCCTTCAGCTCCGTGGCTGAGCCCTGGGTGGTGCTGGCTGGAGGTGCCGTGAGGAGCAGGGCCTGTGCCCGCTGGCTGCCCAGGAGTCAGCCCTGCTCTGCAGCAGGGGGTCATGGGAACGGAGGGCAGAGGCCAGTCGCGGGGTTCAAAGTTTTCACCTGAAACTGCTGATGGTGAAGAAGAGCCTGTCAGCATCTGCACTATCACAGAGAATGAAACAGGACGGTAAAATGAAATTTGAAATGTTTGGGTTTTTTACAGCTTCATAGAATCACAGAATGTTAGAGATTGGAACAGACATTGAAAGATCATCTAGTACAATCCTGCAAGTGCCCTGGATTGTTCTTGGGTGTCATAAACCCTCAGCATTTCTGCTGCACTCAGGGAGAACAGAGCGAGTCCTGTCAGGCAGGAGAACGCCTGTGGGTCAGTGCAGAGTGAGGGCAGCTGCTCTGTCCCTCTGTCTTGCTCCAGCTGCCCTGGGCTGGCACCTTTCTGAGATGGAGGCTGATCACACTGCCATGTTACCCTGAAAAGCCACCAGGCACTGCTGAGAGCAGAGGTTTGCAGGTTGTAAAAAAGGACAGGTCAGCCTAAGGCTGATGGGTTCAGCAGATGTGATGCTGCTGCTGTCCGTGCGCAGAGGAGTGGCTGAGGGGATGTTCTGAGGCTTCTGGCAGATGTGCTGGTCACTCAGAGCTGCAGTTCAGGACTCTCAGTGACTTGTTAAAACTTGAGAGCTCCTTTTGCATTTATCCTTTCCTACGCTCCCTTCACTCCCCCCAGTCTTGGAACAGGAAACTGAAAGGACAGACTCAGGAAAGCTCCTTATCTTTGAAGTAATATCTGTACCCAGGCAGCAGAAGGACCCTGCCCTGCCGGGGGTCGCTCCTTCCCCCCGACAGCTTCTCCCCTCAGTGTTGTTGGGATCTCCCCGGGCAGGCTGAGCGCTGACCCTGGCAGGCGGCAGAGTCCCTGCCCCGGCACAGCCCTGGGGTGCAGGGACCCTGCTCTGCAGGACAGCCCTGGGCACCCCTGCCTGCACATTTACATTTACACCCCACAGCCATCCTTGGGAGAACACAGCATTCACGTATTGTCACTCTGACAGTGCAGAAGGAAATCCCTGCTCTGCAGCACATCCTCCTCCTCTGATCAGACAATCTCTGAGAGCTGTACTTACATCTCTTGCAGGCTCTGTGATTTCCCAGCTTTCTGAGATACTACCATGGTTTGCAGATGCAATGGTCAGTGGCCACAGGCTTAATATCTGAGAAGATTTCTCTCCCAGTGAGCTCTCAGCATCCTCCCACCCCCGACTGTGTTTCCCTCTCTCTCCCTGGCTCCTCTCCCCTCGGTGCTGCAGGCAGAGCCCTCAGCCCTGCTGCGCTTTGCAGAGGAGCTGCTCCTGGGCAGAGCTGTCTCTCTGCAGCGCTGCCGCTTGCCATGAGCTCCCTCTGTCCCAGGAGCCCAGCCCAGCTCAGCAGCACAGGAGCAGCCCAGGATGTCCCTTTCTCTGTCCCCTCTGGGCTCCCTTGTGGTGTTCCTGCATCTCCAGGGGAATGTCCTATGAAACAGTGTGAAGTAATCAATGATGTTTCTTCTCTCACTTCTACAGAGACAGTTCATTAATGCAGTAGCATTTTTCATATTGGAAAAGAATTTGGGCATGAGAAACATTTTTTCTTGTCCCATCGTTAGATAGGACACCCCAAAGCTTATACCAAAGGCTCAAATTTTTCCAAGCTGGGAAGGAATATCTTTAGTTGAGGGAATTTAGGCATTTTATTCTGGTGCTATACTCCTAGGGCTAGAGAGACACTCATCAATCTTTGGCCATGTCATGTCTGTGCTCTGAAGCAAAGCCTTTGCACACATGGGCCCTTGGACACCTGGTACCAGGTTTCCTTGTGGAAGGTCAGAGCTGGGCTGGTGCCACAGCTGGGGTGGTTGAGACCAGATGTGAGGCAATGTCCTCAGCCAGGGACCTGACTGGGTGAGCTGGAGCTGTTAGTGTTGCAGACAGAGCTGCGACACGGATGGAATAAACTGCCAAGGCAGGGTGGCAGAAGTTAGTTCATCTGGTCTTCAAGGACCGCAGCCTCCAAGCACAGCAACAGCCCAAATCAAAACTCGGTCTATACCTGTGAGGCAATTCAAGGGCCCCATAATGAGCGGTTTCTACTGCAGGAAGAGTCCTGCCTCCCTTCTGCTGCTGAATCCTGTTGTAGGAAACAATCACCTTGCCAATAGAATAGGCCCAGGCAAGAACTCTCAGCAAAGCATATTTTAAAAACAATTTTGCAAGACTGGGTGTTCTACCCAAAAGTAGGTACACAGAACTGGGCAAAAAGCCTACGCTTAGATACCCCATAAACCTGGGGTGCAAATTCCCTCCCCTGCTCCCCATTGGTTGGATACTGCAGGATTTACAGACTACCCGACACCTGCCTCAGTTTACCTGTCTCATTCATCTAATTCTAACAACTCTCTGACCTTGTTGATTTTATTAAAATATGGATTTCTGGCTCTTTGGTTACCCTATCGCTTAGCTTAACTTTTTAAATACAGTAATCAGTTTGCATTCCGGGATTATTTCGAAGAGACTTTGTTTTACATTAAGGATTCATAGTCTGATGTCTCTCAGTCCTCCCCCCTGCTGGGGTCAGGTGCCAGATCAGTTGTAAAAACAACATTCCTCCTTCAATGGCTCCTTACAACTCGACCTCCACATTGAAACAGAAGAGAGGGCAAGATGGGAACACACAGCACACAGCTCTCAAAACCCCATCACAGAGACTTCTCAGAATGGGGATTTCACCAATGGCCCCAAAACCCATGGAGAAGCAAACACCCCATAAATGACACACACAAAGTCAACAGGAGTTTGTTTTTAATTCTGGCTTGGGCTTTTCTGCCCGCCGGTGACCAGTGAGTGTTTCTGAGAAGCGATCCCAGCCGTGGGTGCAGGTTGCAGCTCCTCCTCGAGGGGCCTGTGGGCAGGCGGGCCGGCCGGCAGAGCTGCCCCTGGCTCTGGAAGGGCTCTCTGAGCTCTTCCTGGCCAGAGGCAGCACTGGCTGCTGGTGCCCTTGGGGCAGCTTGGTCCCTGCTGGGCAGCTTTGGCGCTTCCTGGACTCTTCCTCCTCCTCTCCAGCATCACAGGTGTCACATACTGTGTCCTCCCTCATCCCAGGCTGCAATCTGCCTTGGTCACCACTGGCTGCTTTTCTGATTTGTAACTCCGGGGCACTGAAGCTTTCCTGCTCCTCCTCCTCCTCCCCCTGTGTGCTGAGGGGTCACAATCCGTGATCTCCACAAACTGGCTGTGGACGTCATAGCACCGCCGCGGGGATCTGCTCCGCTCCCTCTGCCTTGGCTGAGTTTGTTCCTGAGCAGCTTTGGCTCTGGAAGGACACTGGGAGCTGCTGTTGGAGGGCCCTGGAGCTGCATCATCCCTTAGGGCTCGGTCACAGCATGGAGGACTTGTTCTCCAGCTCCGTGTCCTCCTCACTGAGAGATGCTGCTCCGTGATCTCCACAAACCGGCTGCGGAGATCATAGCCCCGCCGCGGGGATCTGCTCCGACCTCTCTGCCTTGGGCGGGTTTGCTCCTGAGCAGCTCTGGGGGCAGGAACAGCCTGGGAGCTGCTGCTGGAGGGCACTGGAGGTGCTGGTGCAGACTGGGAGCTGCTGCTGGAGGGTCTTGGAGCTGCCTCATCCCTGTGAGTGCGGTCACAGCCCAGGGGGCTGGTTCTCCCCCTCCTCCCGTCTGAATGTTCATAGTCCGTGGTGTCCACAGCCCAGCTGCGGAGATGGTTGCCCCACTGTGGGGATCTGCTCCGGGCCCTCTCCCTGGCACCGTTCTCCTGGCAGTGGGCAGAAGGGCTGAATCCCTGCTCCTCTTTGCTGCTGTCCTCTCGCGCAGTGTGGGGCACACGGTCGCGGGGGTGACAGCGCAGCGGGCGCGCAGCTTTCCTTCTGGACACCAGCCTGACGCAGTCGTGGAAGAAGCGACGCAAGCAGGAGCCCATGGAGGAGCTGCTGTTGATCCTGCCTGGCCAGATGGGCCACAGCCGGCCCGCAGCTGCCTCCCGGGCACCTGCCTGGCTTTGCTGGCTGCTGCTGGCTGGTGCGGAGGAGCTGCTGTCCTCTGCAGAGTCCTCCATGCCCCCCGACATGTCCTGCAAAGAGAGCTGTGAGAAGCTCCTGCCCTTTCCTCCTGACAGGACCCACCAGTGCGGAACCCCCAGAAGCTGTGAGGGAACAGCTAAGGGCCTCCCAAAGGCTTCTGGAGGCTGCAGATGGGCCAAGGAGGACAAATGGGATGGATGCAGGTGGGATGCTGGGAGAGGGAGCCGTGCTGCAAATGTGCAGAAAGCTGCTGTGTGGGAGGGAAAAGAGAGCGCTGCCAAGATCCCTGAAAGAAACCCGCTGTCCATCTGGTGCCCTGACGACCTCCCCACAGCCACCTTAGTCCTACAGGGCAGACCCTGCGGTCCCACAGAACCCACCTGCTTACTGCCGGCCGCCCACTGACTGAGGAGGGAAAGGGCCTGTGATGGTGCCGGTGAGGAAGAAGCCCTTTGTCCAACTTTCAAACCAGAGCACCTGGGGAAAAAAGAGGGGTCTCTGCTGAGGGCTGTTCTTGCAGCCTCTTCTGGGTTCAGGCATTTTCTTGGAGCACTTTATATGACAGAGAGAATATGTAACTAAGACCACAAATGCGAAATTTGATTGGGCTGAACGATGCAGGTGGTAATTGTCTGCTATGACAGAAACACTCCAGAGGATCTGAAGAAAAATAGCAAAGCCAGGAAAAGGAAACGTATTCTGAGCACAGCTTAAAATTTGTGATTACCTGATGTAAAACAGTAAATAGGCTTGCTGCCTGAGAACTGTGTCGATGTCGCAAAGAACCACAGTCTCGTCGTTCATCTGGTACCACAGTCCATCGCTGGCCTGCAAAGAAGAGTGTCGGTATCTGGAGATGAACGGCACGGCTCCTCCACAAAAACACAAGCCAAAACCTGCCGAACCAGGCGTGTTCCAAAACAAATCCGATCCAGCCCCTGAGGAAACCTTCTCCACTCAGATCCTTGGCTGCCAGAACACGGCCAGGAAAGTTGGTTTTCCTCGGGATACATTTTTCCCTTGTTCAGAAGGAAGTTGCTTTTCACCTTGATGTAGCAGAAGTAGTGTCCTGCACGGCAGCTGCCACCTCCATGCACCAGGACGGCGTATAAGGAGTAGAGGAGCGGTTCTCCAGCTGTCTGAGACATGTACGGGCGAAGATCCAGGTACTGGGGATACTCCACAACCTACGGAGAGAGCAGGAGGGCTCAGCAATGATCCAGAAACATTTGAGGACACAGCCTCTCAAGGCTAAAGGCCAGAAGTGTAGAAATGCGTCGTTTGGAATCATCAGCACTTGGTTATCCCTAAAGCAACATGTCATGGGTTGGGTGGCAGGAAACTGATCTGGGCCAAAGCAGCTCTGTGGGAGCAGAGGACACGCTTGCCTTCCCATGGGAACTGTCCCCAGAAGGGAACATGAGAATCTCAACATGAGCTGCTTGTGACAGAACGTCTGGCGTTGGGAAACCCGCTCCAGGAAGAGAACGTTGCCCTCCAGTTGTGTACACACCTTGCTGATCTTGTCGCCGGTGAAAGCTTCAAACCTCTTCAGACACACCGTGAGAACCTTGGGCGCGCGATGGACCGTGAACCTCTTGGAGGCGGCAGTCATCTTGTCACACCTTGAAAGCAAGTACAGAGCCAAGGGCTGAAACGCACCATGTTTTCCCCAAAGGCCAGACAGCCTTTCCTGTCTCACACATCCCGACGCTATTTTAAGGCTATTCAGTACCATGAGGCCATGTTGAAAACCTGCCTCTCATTACTGTGCCTTAAACCAATGTGAAAACATGACTTCTACTCAATGACACCTTCACGCAGCATCTAGTATTAATATGTCATTAGTAATCATCTTACTTGCTACATTTAAAGCAGTTTTCGCCATCCAGGTGCTCAGGTTTCACAAAGTCCTCCAGAGCTGCGGTGACAGATGCGGCTGCCTGGAGGAGTGAGAAGGGAGAGCCCTGAGCTCTGGGAAATGCCCTCGCCCAAACACTTAGGAGGAGTTTACACAAGAAAACAGCTCGATGACGCTGAGGAGACCCACTGTGAACCCACAAGCAGTGTCCAGAAGGAGGCAGAAAGAGGGTGTGATGCTGAACATCTCCCTCATTCCCCAGGGATTCCCAGCACTCCCCAGAGCCACCTCTTCATGGCACCGCACAGTTCAGCTACGATGGTGTGCGGGCCACCAGTGATGGAAACAACACCCCCCATGAGCCTGGGAGCCAGACGGGTGTTGAGGGAGGGCAAGGGAAGAAGGAGGAGGGTACGTCACAGTGCAGAGAGGGGCACGTGTGCCTGTCCAGCTGAAACCAGCACCGACAGGGAGACCACTGCCAAGGCCTCTGCAGGAGAACACAGTCCATTCCACCTCCTGGCCACCATGAAGCTCTCTTGTTGTTTGTCGGATACATTTTTAAGCCAACTGTGTAGATTCTGGAAAGCTCCAGTGGCCTTGGGACATCTTGAAGCACAATTACAAACCCTCTTACTTTGATATCCAGAGGAACATCCAGGAAGGCCTCGTAGGAATCGGAAACCGCTTGGCAGCTCCAGCACGTGACTGGAAGGCAAATGGAAATGCTCAGCGAGAGGGGAAGTCAACAGACTGTGCCGGGTTACGCTCCTCACACCCACTGCGCCAATCACACAATCAGCTGCTATCGCAGGCAGACAGGAGGGCACAGACGATTCCAAGGAGAGCAGTAGCTGTGGAAAAGTACCTCTGGATCTCAGAAAGCCCCCAAAGATCTGATGGACGATGGTAGTTGCTTGAGAGGAGATGTCCAAGCTGCAAACCAATGGGAAGGCAGAGAGTTATCTCCTCCAAGAGCCTGGCTTTGTCTGAAAGCCCTGGGCATAGTTTTCCTTGAGGGGAGGACATCAAGGAGTCCAAAGGGCTTGGGAACGCTGGAAAGACAATTTGCTTGTGCTTACTTGCTGCTTCCGCTCAGACAAGCTCTCTGCATGGCATCCACGGTGCAGCGTAAGAACTCGTGGGCGTCCTCCTGCCTGCCATGCTCGAAATTTTCTCCTATTTCTAAGGAAGAAGAAGTTACTAGTTCTCTCCTACGAGAATGGCATAAAACATGTCACAGCAGCTGGACTGACTTACGTGTGAGAACATCAACAACAGCCCAAGGCTCGATGGCACTGGCTGAGGAATGCAGGACCTGTTTAACGTGCGCTTCCATTCTGCACATCATGCAGAAGCCTTCCTGGCCACCTGGAGAGGGAGGGAGATGGGGAGGGAGAGAGGGAAGCTCCTCAGGTTTCCAGAATATCCACAGCAATGGGAAACCTAAGAAGTTGTAAGAATTCTCCACTCCTCCCAAGGGGCCCAAGTCCCAACAAGCCCGGGACGTTTAAGTGCACAGAAAACTTTCTTCAGAGGGATGCTGAACTGACGGAAGCTTTCTGTGCAATAAGCGAAGGAGATTAACTTGCAGGAATAGGGACCAAGAGCCCGGGCTAGAAACAGGTGCCTTTCTAAAGATGAATACATCCAGGTACAACAAGCCGCTTCTAGGCTTGAGTGTTCAAAGAACACCAACTCAGGGAGCTGATCAGCTTCCAGATTCTGGGAGCCCTTGGGCAGTGCCCAACAGATGTACAAGGAAAAGTTCTGAAAAGTACTGACAGGCCCGGCTGTGCTCCCCAGAGAGCAGGTGGTTGGCCAGAGGCGGGGTGTAGGTCAGGCACTGCAGGATGGAGTTGAGGAAGCCCGTGTTGCCCAGGTTGTGCAGTCCCGCTCCAGCTCTCTGGCTGTGCTGCCAGCCCATGTAAATCTTCTGCGGGGGAAAGAGGATCCTCTGCGGCGGAGCCATTCCCTCAGCAACGACTGCCAAGAAAGCACATTGGAAGAGAGATAAGACCATGTTATTGCACAAAAGCATATTTAAAAGCTGAGTTCTGTACAGGAGCACCCAGGATAGAGCACCAGCTCTATCCTCCAACACAGAAACACTCTGGGAAGCCTCACACTGCCCTTGAAATTTCCTGATGAAGGCACAGTTTTGGAAAATAGTGTGTTCCCCTGCTCACTTTGCCGAAAGTGCAACAAACACACACTCTGACTTCAGTGGCTTGGGCAAATTTCCTTTCCCTCTGGAGTCTTGAACTGGATCATCCCCCAGCGTGTCAGGGCTGGAGGGTGCCCAGCAGACCCCAGGCAAGACAGGGAAAGCCTCTAGTGCAGCGGGTAAGGAACTCGCTTCAGACGGGCAGGAAAGGTCTCTGTCCCACAGCACGGCTGCTGCCTGCCCGCCCTGCTGCCTCTCGCTGCCCGTGCCCTGGAGCAGGAGCTGGGTCTCCTCTGCCCACAGAGGCTGTGCTGGGGCCGGCTCCCAGCTCGGAGCAGCCCTGGCATTCAGGCAGCATCATGACCACCACCCGTGGGACCCCCCCTGCCAGCGTGAGGGGAAACGTGATCCTGGTGTCGAGCAGGGAGCGCTCGCTGAGCCCCCGCCCTGCCCAGACAATCAGGGCCCCTCACTCACCCATCTCCAGTTGCTGGGCCATGCACAGCTCCTGGGGCTCCACTGGAGATCCGCTCCCCTGGGGAGCCCTGTCCTCCTCCAGGGCCACCCTGGTGGTGCCGAGATGTTTCTCTGCCATCTTGTGGGTCCAAGCAAAGAGTTATAGGTGGAGAAGGGGGAAGCTTTGGCAAAATGCCAGGGGTCTGCCGGAGGCAGCTGGGAAAGACTTGGGTTGCACTCGGGGAGTCTTCAGCACAAGTCTGCCGGGGGCAGAGGGGAGTCTGCCAGGGGCAGCTAGAGTTAGGATATGGCTGGACTCGATGGTCTTAAGGGTCACTTCCAACCAAAATGATTTGCTAAATCTCTGAAAGACGTGGGCTACGCTCGGGGGCTCTCGCCAGCTCCGTGCTCCTGCCCTGTCCCGTCGCCGTCCTGTCGGACAGTGGGGGCTGGGGCCACAGCTGCGCTGAGCACAGGCAGGGCAGTGGGTGTCACAATGTGAGGTCACAAAGGGCCCCACTGTGACCCTGCACCTGGGCAGGGAGGTCAGGCTGTCCCTTTGGGAGGCACAGGGTCAGCTCAGCGCTGGGCACCTGGGTGCTAAATTTGAATCCCAGTTTCTAAATTTCCACCACCCATTGCTCGGAACATAGTCTGTAACAGTCTGTTGCACTACTCCATTTTCCTGGAGGCTGGTGCATGACGGAGATGTGACAGACCCACTCACTGTTGTGCTCCTTGGCCCAAGTGTCTGTGAGGATGTTCCAGTAATGAGTCCTGTTGTTTAGCTTAGTTCTTTCTGCATTGCTGTTTCACCACACGACTTGCTTTTCAAGGCCTAGGACAGTGTTGCGGGCAGTGCCGTGGGGCACAGCGTAGGTTTCCCACCATCCGATAGTGGCTTCTGCCATTGTAAGCACAGAGCTCTTGCCATGGCGGGTTTGTGGCAGTGTGATATAGTCAGTTTGCCAGGCGTCCCCATATTTACACTTCAGTCATCACCCTCCATGCCACACAGGCTTTAACCGCTTGGCTTGCTTGATCATAGCCAGTCTTTCACAATGGTGAATAACCTGTGCAACAGCGTCCACCCCTCGATCACGAGCCCATCTATGTGTTATATCCCTTCCTTGATGACCTGAAGGCACTGTGGGCCCAATGGGCCATCAATAATTCACCTTCATCTTGCCAGTGCAAACCTACCTCAGACACTTTAATCTGGGCAGCTCGATCCCCCCGCTGGTTGTTCGGATCAGGTTCTTCAGTGACCGACTCTCGGGCACATGAGCTTCTACGTGGCGCACTCTCACAGGCAGGTTCTCCAGCCGGGCAACGATATCTCGCCAGGATTCAGCAGCCCCGATGGGTTGGGCTCTGCGCTGCCAGTGGCTCCGCTTCCATTGCTGTAACCAGCGCCACGGGGCATTTCCCACCATCCACGAGGCAGAGCACAGATGAAGCTTCTCAGACGCTGGGGCCTCTTCAGCCCCTGTCAGGATGGCGGGTGCTGGGTCTGGTGGGGCCTCTGCCCCACGGCGGGGGCTGTGGCCCAGGGTACAGCGGGGGCCACAACGGTTGGACGCGGTCGGCGGTGGCGGTGGGAAGTCGGATGACCCATGGCTGCGTTCCAGCGGCACGGCCCGGGATACCGACTGTGTGAGCGGGTGGTGCCACGGAGACGCGGGGTCTGGAACATGGGGGTGGCTGGGGGGACGAGAGGGACGGGGAGGGCGGCAGAGAGGAAGGGGCCCCGGGGCTGGGCCGGGGCTGCTCGAGCTCAGGGGAGCCCTGATGGGCACCATGTCAGAGCTCGGCCTGGCCGCCCGCGGAGCCGCCTTCTGCTCACATCACTCTCCACTGCCATTGGTCGGGAGGGCTGTCAGTCTCCTGCCCTGAGCTGATGCTGTCTGGGATTGGCTGCCTGGGCTGTCACTCTGCCCTGGTTTGGGGCCCACCCTGCCCTGAGGTGCTGCATCCGCTGATTGGCTGTCTGGGATTTCCCCCCTGGCTCCTCCCATCAAATGAGTGGTCAGACCACTTGTCAACCATTCATGTGCTGCACTCCTGCCAGTTGTGATTGGTGCAGCCAGCACGGCCTGCCCCTGAACGCTGCCCAGTTTGTTCAGCTCTCACCACCTTTCCTGCAGGCCTCAAAGCTTGATTGGCTGGTTACGTATCAATCACATGACTTGCCCCACCTCCTCAAATGACATTGGCTGTCCTCGGTCCCCTGACTCCCCATAGACTTCTGGTTGGTTGTTGCCAGGCAACGAGCCGAGCTCAGCCTAAAAATGAAACTGTGGGCCCTGGACAGAGGCCGTGGGTGATAAAAGACACGTTGGGACCCTAAACATGAGGATTTGGGCCCCAAGAAGGAGGCTCTGGGCACTCAAAAGCAGGGTCAGAGCAGATTACTCAGGCCTTTATCCAAACACCTCTTTGGCAATTTTTGGGGTAGAGTGAATGTGCACTCCTGGGAAACAGCTTCCAGTGCTTGACTGTCCTCAGGATTGGGAAGTTTCTCTCTTTCTGTAGAACCTTTCCAAGCCCAAACATCCAGATTGTTTTTACTCATCTACTTACACACTTACACAGACCATAATATCCTACCTTGGACACAAGAATGTTGTGGGGGATGATGCTGAATGCCTTGCTGACTTCCAGGTAACAGACCACTGCTCTCCCCACGTCCTGCAACCCTGTCCTTTCCTCACAGGAAGCAAAGAGGATGGACAGACACCACCTGCCCTGGGTAAACCCCGTCACCTTCTCTTCCAGACACCCAGAAATGGGGTCCCAGTGGACATGTTCTGGGGCACAGCCCTTAGTTCTCTGATAAACAGGACTTGAGTCTGGTTGAGTTTCAATCAGAATCAGTCATTTTATTAACAGATATCAAAGCAAAAGGCTAGGTAATAAAAGGCAAGAAAACAGCGCTGGGTATGTGGGGAGTCACCGCTCCACCAACACTCACACCGCTTACTTTTTCCCTTGGTCTTTTATACTTTCTTAAGTTCCCTTTTCCAAGAAGTATCCTCCTAGTTTCAATTCCCCAGATGAACGTGGCGTTGAGGTTTCTGCACACGTCTCAGAGGTTTAGGTGGTCGTCTCTCCCCTCCTGGTGGTCCTCAGGAGGAAGGCTTCTCCTCTTCTTTAGTGTCCTTTTCTTTACCCTTTATTCGGTGCATGCGTAAAGTGGGTTTTCTTTAAGCAAGTTGTTAGCGCTACCTAACGGCAATATCCTTTTCTTTACGTAAGTCGTTAGTGCTACCTAACCACAACATCCAGTGTCCTTGCTCCATGCCTTAATTGGTTAAGTCAGTGCACTTATCTTAACTTCTTGTCGGCGCATTTTCGCAATGTTAGTACACTAATACTTATTTCTGTCCCCTGATATACTCTTATAGTGACACGAATCACAATAACACATTTCACGGTTCCCCTGCTCACCCATTGGCCATTTTTGAAAAGTGCACACAATGTGCGAGAGCTGCCAGTGGTCAGGGAGTCCCCTCAGTCTCCATGAGCTTTCCAAGAAGGTGGAGAGTGGCCTCACTGTGACATCGTCCTGCTGTCTCAGCTCCTGGGATGCTGCCCCTCCTGTCCCATAGACTGGAAAGGATTGTGTTAGTTCCAGTGACCCCTGACTTGATCTGCACCCACTGCTGGTTGTTTTCATCCAGATTCCTGCCTCCAGTCACAGAGGCCAGAGAGAACTTGCTGGTGAAGACAGAGGAGAAGAGGACACAGGGATTCTCACCTCTTTTTCTTATTAAAGTCATTGGTGGCCACCCAGTGTCTTTGTTTCTCCTTTAACTGTTCCTGCAGTAGTAACAGCTCATTAGGTGACCCTTAATAGCCTTACAGGACTAGACTGAGTTTTGCTCTGGACTGTTGCTGTGCTTGGAGGCTGCTGTCCCTGAAGACCAGATGAACTAACTTCTGCCACCCTGCCTTGGCAGTTTATTCCATCCGTGTCACAGCTCTGTCTGCAACACTGACAGCTCCAGCTCACCCAGTCAGGTCCCTGGCTGAGGACATTGCCTCACATCTGGGCTGAACCACGCCAGCTGTGGCACCAGGAAACCTCTGAGTTACCCCATGGAAACCTGGTACCAAATGTTCAAGAGCCCATGTGTGCAAAGGCTTTGCTTCAGAGCAGAGACATGAGATGGTCAAAAGATTGATGAATGTCTTTCTAGCCCTATGAGTATAACCCAGAACAAAATGCCTGAATTCATTTAACTGAAGATATTCCTCTGCCAGCTTGGAGAAATTAGATCCATTGCTGTAACCTTTCTGATGTCCTGTCTAATGATGGGACAAGAAAAGATGATTCTCATACCAATTTATTTTCTAATAAGAAGAATACAATGCTGGCAAGAAGTGTCTGTGCAGAGAAGAGAGACTCAACATCACTGATTACTTGAGTTTGTTTCAAAGGACGTGCCCATGGAGCCCCAGGGCCACCTGGAGGGAGCCCAGAGGGGACAGAGAAAGGGACATCATGGGCTGCTCCTGTGCTGCTGAGCTGGGCTGGGCTCCTGGGACAGAGGGAGCTCATGGCAAGCGGCAGCGCTGCAGAGAGACAGCTCTGCCCAGGAGCAGCTCCTCTGCAAAGCGCAGCAGGGCTGAGGGCTCTGCCTGCAGCACCGAGGGGAGAGGAGCCAGGGAGAGAGGGGAAATGCAGTCTGGGGTTGGAGGATGCTGAGAGATCACTCGAAGGGAAATCTTCACAGTCCTTAACACAGTAAGTCTCTGGGTGCAGGGTGGTGCAGATGAGGATCCTGCAATTATCACCCAGACTTCACACATCCCATGGCTGGCATGGAGGAGAAGGATCTGCACCTCAGCAGGGATTCCCTGCATGGACAGGGCACGACAGCTGCCTTCTCCCAGCTGCAGGATGTGAAGCTGGGTGAGCACCCAGGGATGCCCAGGGCTGTCCTGCAGAGCAGGGTCCCTGCAGGGACTCTGCCACCTGCCAGGGTCAGCGCTCAGCCTGACCGGGGAGATCCCAACAACACTGAGGGAGAAGCTGTTGGGGGAAGGAGTGACTCCCGGCAGGGCAGGGTCCTTCTGCTGTTGAGAGTGAACTGTGTGGGTCAGGGCTGCTCAGAGCTCCAGCTCACCCCCAGGACATTTGCAGAGATTCCTTCTGAAGGACACTGAGGAAGTGTTTATCTGATAGGGGTAATTTTAAGTTTTGAGTTTTTTCCATTCTTGGTTGTCTGGGTGCGCAGTGGGACATGGGAATTTATTTCTTTGTCCTGGAGAAGGTGCTAAGACCCCAGTCCTCATTAGGACTTGTCAGAGCTGCTCCTGAGCTCCTGCACACACAGAGCTGCCCCTGGGCAGTGCCCAGTGCCAGCAGGTATGAGCAGGACAGAGCTGAGCACGGGAGACGGGGTATGTGACACCGACAGGGAGCAGAGTCAGGGGCAGAGAAACAGCTCCCAGCAGGGACAGCTCCATGCAGCAGAGACATGGGCAGGGAGAGGGAGCTGTGACCAGAAATGCTGGGGAGGTGATTCAGAAAGACCTCTGCCCTCCCCTGCAGTGCAGACGCATTTCCCAGTGCAACCCCCTGGTCTTCTCCCCTCCCCAGCAGAGCCTCTGCCCCAAAGCCATGGGGTCCAGGTAACGAGTCTCCACCTCAGCAGCTGGACCTACAGGTGAAGGGTTTCTGGAATGTGGTACACAAAAAAGGTGCTACAAGTACTTGCTCTACAGTGTCATCATGTGAGTGGCAGCAGCACAGCCAGGTAAGGAGAAGGTTTCACATCATGCCCGTCTGCCTTTCTGTCCTTGCTTTATTTTTCAGGAGCACTGCAGTTTTCTTCCCTATTTCTCCACCTGGTGCTCTGACTCTCTGGGGTTGGGGTGGGAATGTGGGTCCATTTCAGTTCTGACACCAACCCAGGAGGGTCTTGCCACAGAGGTGCACTCATGGAAACTAGGTGCCCAAGCTGCATTTTAAGCTGTGATGACCCGTGTTTGTCATTTGGTAGAAAAGGAGAATTAGCTGACACATGCCTCCATCAAGGATGAGGTTTTCCGTGAGAAATGGCATGTTTATTTTTCTCAGAGAAGTCTCCTCTAACTTGTCACTGTCTTTTTCTCCTATGACAGGTCCTCATGTTCACAGGCGGAGCAAATGTCCAACAGCAGCTCCATCACCCAGTTCCTCCTCCTGCCATTCACAGACACACGGGAGCTGCAGCTCTTGCACTTCTGGCTCTTCCTGGGCATCTACCTGGCTGCCCTCCTGGGCAATGGCTTCATCATCACCACCATAGCCTGTGACCAGCACCTCCACACCCCCATGTACTTCTTCCTCCTCAACCTCGCCCTTCTCGACCTGGGCTGCATCTCCACCATTGTCCCCAAATCCATGGCAAATTCTTTATGGGACACCAGGGCCATCTCCTACATAGGATGTGCTGCACAGCTCTTTTCATTTGCCTTCTTGGCAATAGGAGGGTATTGTCTCCTCACTGTCATGTCCTACGACCGCTACGTTGCCATCTGCAAACCCCTGCACTACGGGACCCTCCTGGGCAGCAGAGCTTGTGTCCACATGGCAGCAGCTGCCTGGGCCAGTGGGTTTCTCAATGCTCTGCTGCACACGGCCAATACATTTTCACTGCCACTGTGCAAGGGCAATGCCCTGGACCAGTTCTTCTGTGAAATCCCCCAGATCCTCAAGCTCTCCTGCTCACACTCCTACCTCAGGGAAATTTGGCTTGTTGCTTTCCTTGGTTTTCTGGTTTTGGGATGTTTTATTTTCATCATGCTGTCCTATGTGCAGATCTTCAGGGCCGTGCTGAGGATCCCCTCTGAGCAGGGACGGCACAAAGCCTTTTCCACGTGCCTCCCTCACCTGGCCGTGGTCTCCCTGTTTGTCAGCACTGCCATATTCACCCACCTGAAGCCCCCCTCCATCTCCTCCCCCATCCTGGACCTGGTGGTGTCTGTTCTGTACTCAGTGGTGCCTCCAGCAGTGAACCCCCTCATCTACAGCATGAGGAACAAGGAGCTCAAGGATGCCCTGAGGAAAATATTTCAATACTCACTGCTTTAGGTTACTAAGGTTCACACTATGTCACTAGAGCTGCAAGAGAAATAGCTAGGACTAACTTTTCTTCTTATGTGTCTATATTTTTCCATAGTGCTTTTGCTGGGCTTTGTTTCTTGGTTCATGGCTGTAATAATATAATCCTTGGCCTCCTGCGTGTCTTTTCTTGAACCAAAGACCTCATGTACATATGTATATGCGCTCCTTAGTTTTTGATAAACTCAATAAATGAAGCAGCAGAAACAAATTTGTCTCAGGTCCCACCTCTTCACACTCCTCTGGAGCTGGGGGAGCAACCCCAGGACGCAGGAGGGTCCAGGAGGCAAATGCTGCCCCATGGAGGAGCAGCCCTAGTGGCCTTGGGGCTGCCCATGAGCAACTCAGTGGTCGTTCCCTCTCTGACACCTGCGAATCGGGGCTGCTGTTTCACTTGATCCATGGGCAAGGGCAACAGCAGGATGCAGCAGGACACATCCCTTGTTGTCTGTTGACAGTGGAGATGGTGAATGGTCACTGAGATATGCACCGTCCCAGTGCATGATGGGGCAGAGGACAATCCTCCAGGAGAGGAATCAGGAGCTGCCCGGAGAGCCCATGAGATACACGCGGACCGGGTGTGCCTGAGGTGGGCAGTGACAGGACCCCGCAGAGTGAGACATGGCCCGAGGTGGAGTCATCAAAGGGAAAGCACTAAACCATGTCTTTTAATTGTGTTTCTAATTTCCTATCTATCTCTCAAAAACATTTATTGCATGGTTCTCCCTTCTGGAAGGTGGAACTCACTGGAGCCAGCTTGGACTTGGCATAGAGCTGAGGCCTGTGTTTTATCTTTTTGATGATCTAATCACATTTGAATTTGTGTGTTCAAAACCAAGAAAAACCTTTTTGTGCCTGTTTGCAGCCAGTTCTCTAATGAGAGCAGGTGGAAATTTGTGGAATGGGGCTTGAACATCCAGTTGCAGCCTTCAGTGCAGAAGTCTGATGTAAGGAAAAATGATGTAACTCCCAGATGTGCGATGACAGAAATAGTGGTGTTGGGAGGTGAGGAGCAAGGTTGTCCACACAGTGTCAGACCTCAAGGGACTACTTTTCCAATCTGTCCAGACCTCCTTAGGAGACAGTCTGGATCAATATCAATTAGAAAATGCTGGTATCACCTCTTCCATAAACCGAAAAGTAATGAAAAAATCCTTAAATATGAAAATAAAAATTATTAAATGCTTATAGAAATCTTCAACTGGACTTCTAAAACCTCTCTAATTTACTGTACAAGTCTTGAAGACTTTTCAAAAATCATGGTAGACACACGGATCCTTAGGGCTTTCTCCACTTTTATGAGCCCCATGGTGCATTTGGTGCTGAGTCCATGAACCTCAGATACTGAGAGGAGACTGAAAAAACCTCTCAAGAACGTAAAGTCAGAAGCAAATGCCAAAGTGTCTGGGAGCGTTAATTGGCCCAACTGACGGCAATTACCAACAAACCCTCCTGATGGAGTCGTTAGAGCAGATACTTGGAGGCCATGATGGCAGATAGGCAAAGGTCACGTACAGACAGTTCTGATGCTGAGAAAACCTTTGGTTCGATTTATGAGGCAGAAAGGCCAAGCCCTCAGCCCAGCCCCTGGGAAGGCAGATCCTGTCCCTCCTGCGTGGCTCTTCCTGGGGTAGTGGGATGTGGGTGTGATGCTGAGTGAAGAACAACAGCCTGACACCTCCCTGTGGGGCTGCAATGAGGCCCCTGTGCCATGAGGACTTGTCTCCTCACAGGTCTGTGGCAGAGACAACTGCCATGGCCAAGTGGACAGAGATCTCTGTTCTGTGGGTGCCTTCCAGCCCTACCAGAGCCCTTGGCCACCTCCACCTCTGACTGTCTTACGCTGTCCCACACCTGCCCCTCTCTCCCCATGGCTGTAGACACCCATCTCTTCCCCACCTTGCTCTCGCCATGGCATTTCCATACTTCACTGATGTCTTTCCACCCTCCCTGGCTGTTCCGTGAAACACAAAGCCATGGGCTGATCGCAGACTCCCTCTGGGTGACCTCTTGCACCACAGTGCAGCCCTCAAGTGACATTTTGAGCTCATCATGTCCCGTCTCCACATTCCAATCAGAACTTTGCAGCAGTTTCTCTCTTTCTTCTGCTCTTTCCCATTATCAAGCAAAGTTCCATGATCTCAGAATCCACCCTTAAGGTGTCTGACCCAGCCCGTCAGCCTGCTTGTGGTCTCTCAGCTGACCAGAAAGAAGTATCCTCACCATGATCTTCCAAGCCACATGCCAGCTGTTGGCCTTTCAGCTTGCTGGATGAGACTAAAGGCATGTGCCTGCTGCAGATAAAAGTAAAATGATTGTCAGCCTCCAAGCCCATGCACCTGCTGGTGATCTTTCTCTGACTGCCAGGTGCATCTCCATGCCAGTCCTGCAAGGTGCTAGGGCAGCAGAGACTTTGCAAACAGCATCCAACCTACATGCATGTTGGTGGCTTATCAGTTCCTTAGGCACAGCTTCAATGATACACACATAGACCAGTCATGTGCCTGAAGCTGGCCTATCAGGTACTCAGGTGGAAGTGACCTCACAGCCACCATCACAGCCATGTGCCTCTCACATGCCCATGAGTCTCTGAAGCACCATAGACCTCATCCCAGCAATCCTGCCCATCTCCTCCTTGGGCTTGACAGCTGGTCAGGTACCTGTAACCTCACATCCCTCTTCAGATGCCCCGTGGCTGCTCCAGAATAACCTTGGCTTGCCCCAAGGGGCCAAATTGCTGAAGTAGGGTAGGGAGAGGGGTTGGAGGTGATGGGGGTTGAGCACGGGAATGAGAGCTCTGGGGATGAGGTGTTCAATTTAGGGATTAGGGATTAGAGCTCGCTGTTCAGGGTTAGGATTTAGGCATCTGGTAATCTGCCTAGGTGCGTGGTTAGTGTTAAGGGTACGGGCTAGCTTTGTGAGTTAGGGGTTTTTTTTAGGGTTGTGGTGAGGCCTAAGGTTAAGGCTGGTATCTTAAGGCTAGGGATACAGGGTAGGGGTTAAAGTGAGTGAAAAGGTAACACTAACAATAAGGGGTTATGGGTTTGGGATTTGGCTTAGAGGTAAATTTTGAGGTTTGGGTTTAAAGTAGTGCATTACTGTCAGGGTGGGGACTAGCATTTAGGGGTAAGGTTAGAGTTTAAGATTACTGCTTAGAACACAGGTAAGGGCCTAACATGAATGTTTTCACAGTCAGTGTCACAGCGGCATCACTGTTACCTGAAACCCTCCAAATCTTTCACCTCTGTTGGCCAAGCCATTCTTTCCTCCCCCAAATCTCCAATCTCTCCTGTCCCAGTTCCCCTTGACCTTCCCAAATCTGTCATCATCTTGGGAGCAGCTTTCTGATGGCCCTCATGACCTCTGAGTATTTGCCTTCCCGCTGCTGGTCAGTCAGTTTCTGTGACAGAAGTGACCTCACAGCAGCATCCAACGGGACACAATGGGCTGCTGTGCTGCTGAGGTCCCTGCTCAGCCCACCCAGCAGCTCATGCCTAACAGCTTGTGCTCCAGAACAGCTCCCATAGGTCCTGGGAGACTTTTCCCAGTCCCACATGGTGCTTCAGCTACCCCAGGGTATGTTGGAGGCAGTGGCCACCTCTGTGCAAACAACTGAATCAACCCCTGAATGTAGATTTTAGGAAATAGTTGAGCCCTCTGCAGAAAAGACTTCTGTGTAATAGCTCAAAAAGTCTTCCTTTCCACAACTGCCAGTATTTTTAAACCAATTTTCATGAAACTCTTCATAGTCAGTTAGTTAGTTAGTTTGTTTGTTTTGACAGTACCATGGGCAAGTGTCAGCAAGCTAATTAAATACTGTATCTCTATGTGAATGTTTTTATGCAGCCATTTCCCAAAATACATTGCCTACCAATGGTTTGAGTTGGGAAACACTGTTCAGAGGATCTTCTCAATTTGTATTGGCACATTTTATATCTCTACTTCTTTCCCTCTGTCTCTTTTACTTCCTTGCCTATTCTTTGAAGAGCTCTCTGAGGAAAAGATTAATTGAATTATGAAATACCATAGATTGGAAGAGACTCCTTTGCAAGGATCTTTGCAAGAGTGTCTTCAAGTGGATCAAGTGAGGCTCCCTGTACAACAGTTCTGCTGAGTTCTTACAATTCAGCCAGCCTGTTGTCCTGCACATCCTCTCTGGCATGTGCAAGCAAGTTAAGTAATTACTGTTACTCAATTTTATTCAGTTTTGCAGCAGAAACTGCTACAGAGATCTCTGAAACAGTCAGGTTCTTCACCCAGGATGTTAAAAACTACCTTTACGCACAGGAAACAGGCCCAGGCACAGCAGGATCTGCCTGTCTCCAGCACTGTCTGGAATCCCACCTGGAGAAATCCCACACGAGTCAGGCCAACATTTAATTTGAAGGTGACTAATTTTTGCTTATTTTGGAGGTGGATGATATTGAAGGAGGTTGACTGAACTCAATCACTTGGTTTCAAGTTGATCTGTTGTCTCAGACCACTTTCTGTTGTTGTCTCTGTGGACAATGAGATGGGAAAGTCCTTGGACCACCCAGGTGACTAATGACTGAAGAGCTCTGCTTGCACACCCACACAACTTTGTTTCACCACCTCAAACCCACCATCTCCTCCTCTCTCTCTTCTCCCCTTGCGTTTTGAATTATTCTTTTTTTTGGAGCCATCTGCTCTACTCCTTTCTATGCCTGAAAACAAATGGAAAGATGAAGGGAAAAACACCAGTCTTTATTGTATATGTGGGATTTTTTTTTGTCCTTCTTTCTCCTAGATGTGTAGTTTGATTTAAAAAACAAAATAACTTAAGGAATCGGAGATGTGAGACTTGAATAGTGAGTTTCACCTGCTTCACAATAGGTGCCTATGAGAATTTGTTGTCCCAAGGCTCCCTGTATAATCAATGGAGAGAGGAGAAAACTCTCAAGGCTGGGTCCTCCCAACCTATAGCTGGCACGCAAAAGAAAAGTTACAGATCTCTTCCAGTCACTATTCTCCTGGTCTGCGTTTAGGTCAGGACATTTGATAGTAATAGCAATGAGCAACTGTTTGGAAGGAACTGCATTTCAGTGCAGATGGATGTCAGATGAGACCGGGTGGAACCATAACAAATTTCAGTCATTATTTAGAGTACTAAAGAAGATGAGTTATACTTGGTGCCTATTCTGCCCTCCCCTTTCCCGAAGAAACAAAGAGCACAAAGCTGTGGAAGAAAGCACGGGATTGCGAAAGAGATGCTTGATACTGCTTATTCTGAAATCAATAGATACTCAGGGATTCCTTGTCCAAAAAGGCAAGTACTCAAAAGTAGAAAGAAAATCTTTCGACGTACATTTGATTTGATATGATTTGATTTGATTTGATTTGATTTGATGTGATAGTTTAGCATTTGTGCAATAGAAGAGATGACTTAGGCACATAGGTGTGACAGATGTTTGCAACAGACCTGCATGAATTTGGAATTTGCCAGGAATGGGATAAAATAGCTAACAGACTTTAAAATCCTCTGTCATGAAGGAAGAATTCTTTACGAGTGTTTTAAAAAGGTAGAAAGAAGACAACAAATTCTCTGAGAACTCCAAATGAAATTTGATACAGAAAAATCAGGGTATGAGAAGTGCTTGAAGTCCTCTATCTGTGTACTATAGGAAGACTGCAAGAAAGGAAAGAAGCAGAGAGTTTTGGGGAGCCTTTCACCCAGACTGTGGAATTATCACACTTGGTTTTTGCCATGTTCCTGTCTCGGCCTGACGAACCGAAATTCAACGTGGCCTCAGAAAATGGAACTGCAGTTACTGAGTTCATCCTAGAGGGTTTCTCAGGGCTTGATCAAAGACTGCAGCTTGTACTCTCTCTGGTCTTTCTGCTCATATACCTGACAACAGTGATGGGGAACGCTACCATCATTTTCCTCGTGTATGCAGATCACCGCCTTCAAACCCCCATGTACTTTTTCATTGGCAATCTGGCCTTCGTGGAAATCTGGTTTACATCCTCCACAAGCATCAAGTTGGTTGTGATCCTGGGTTCTGGGAGGAGAACAATCTCACTAAGCAGCTGCTTTGCCCAATCCTATTTCTATTTTGCCCTGGGCTGTACAGAGTTTGTTCTACTAGTTGTCATGTCCTTTGACCGCTATGTTGCCATCTGCCAACCTTTGCATTATGCTGCCATCATGAAGCCTCAGCTCTGCATCCACCTGGTTGTTGCTACTTGGGTCACAGGCTTCACACTCTTGAGTTACCGCCTGGTCATCCTCTCGCAGCTGACTTTCTGTGGCTCAAATGAGATCCATCACTTTTTCTGTGACAACTCCCCCTTATTCAAGCTGTCCTGCTCTGACACCAGCCTGCTTTGGAAAATAGACTCTGTTTTCTTATCATTTGTCTTTCTGGGTTCCTTATGTTTAACTCTGGCATTTTACATGTGCATCCTTTTCTGTATTCTACATCTTCCAGCAGCATCTGGGAGGAAAAAAGCTTTTTCTACATGTTCTTCTCATCTCACCACCTTGGCAATTGCATATGGGAGCTGTATTGTTCTCTATGCATGTCCTTCAGAATATATTTCCTTGGAGACTAACAGCATTGTAGCATTGCTGAACACCATCCTGTACCCATTCTTAAATCCATTCATCTACAGTCTTAGAAACAAGGCTGTGATACTGGCCCTGAATGAAGCTGTTGCCCGTACAAGAGCACAGCTTTTCCCCTAATCATGAGGCATTTCTGGACAGCAATTCCAGTGATCTGCTATCATATGTTAGATAATACCAATGCATATGTATGTAACCTCCAGACAGAGATACCTCAGGAGATTTATGTTCTTGTTGGATTGTGTTAAGTGATAAGAAGCTTATCTGCACACACGAAGAAGACACTAACAATGGCAGGAGAAGTAACTCTGTTAATACCCTGTCCCAGCTGCTTTCAGCCCCATCACTGGAGAGCCACCAGCTCATCAAGAGCCCACCTCCAAAACCAAGAAGAGCACAGAGGCTCAGTGGGAAGTCGTAACCCAAATTACAGGCTCTGGGGAATGAACATCTTGTCCCAGGGCCACCCTGGGAGAGCCATCAGCCTCATTGTCCAGTAGTGAAACCCATCAAGAGGAGTCACTGAGAGCAACTCTCTGGATCATCACTTGGACTAGGAGAATTGTTGCCTGGGGGTGTAGGACACATTATGCGACGCAGGGGAAGAATATTTTTGGATTGCATAGGACTTACAATGGGAAGTTTGGGGAAGGACCCCAACCATTGCAGTCTGTCCTGTCTGTGTGAGCCAATGCAGGCAGGTCACAAGAACAACCAGAGGCCACAAATGCAATTGCCGAGAGCAAATTTATTTTTGATACCTCGCTACCAGGGGATCCCTGAAACAGCACTTAAGCTCCTGGGTAAAGGTCAGACAACTGGGGACGCGGGCATTGCAGAATTCAGCCCCGGTAGAAGATCAACCAGCCTGCTAATTTCATGTAGGGCTTCACACGGGCACAGTTTACCACACTGCTTTGATCTTTGCCTGCAGGAATCTCAAGGATGTACGATAAGGTGTCTTTATGACTCTTTTCACAGGCCTGTTGTTTAAACACAGAGGTTCTACTGGTGATTTATGTGTTTTTCTACACCCCAGCTGCAGTCGCTTGAGCGTATTTACAGTTCTCCTCCTTCCCATTCTTGCATTATTCCCACACATTCCACCCCCTCACTCAAGAGACAGCTCCTGCTGGGGATAGCAAAGCCAGAGATGTTCATTTGGGTTTGTGAGGTGTAGCACAGAACAATTTACAGGGGCACACAATAAACATACACAGAAAAAGGGAAAAACATATCTCTACAATACTGCTTTGAATCAGGTGTCCCACTCATCTTGTCAAGGAATTAAATGAGTAATTCAGCCAGGCATTATCAGTAGATAGTTTCCCTTCACAGAATCACACAATCAAAGATTGTCAGGGATTGGAAGGGACCTCAAAAGATTATCCACTCCAATCCCCCCGCCGGAGCAGGAACACCCAGGTGAGGTTACACAGAAGGCATCCAGGCAGGTTGGAATGTCTGCAGAGGAGACTCCACAGCCTCCCTGGGCAGCCTGTTCCAGGCTCTGGCACCCTCACCGGGAAGAAGTTTCTTCTCATATTTAAGTGGAACCTCCTATGTCCCAGCTTGCACCCATTGCCCTTGTCCTATCATTGGTTGTCACCCAGAAGAGCCTGGCTCCATCCTCGTGACACCGCCCCTTTCCATATTGATCACCATGAATGAGGTCAGCCCTTAGTCTCCTCTTCTCCAAGCTCAAGAGCCCCAGCTCCCTCAGCTTTTCCTCATATGGGAGATGCTCCTCTCCATCATCTTTGTGGCTCTGTGCTGGACTCTCTCCAGCAGTTCCCTGTCCTTCTGGAACTGAGGGGCTCAGAACTGGACACAATATTCCAGATGCGGCCTCACCAGGGCAGAGGAGAGGGGGAGGAGAACCTCTCTGACCTACTGACCACCCCCCTTCTAATCCCCCCAGGTCCCATTGGCCACAAGGGCCCAGTGCTGGCTCAGCCCACAGCACCCCGTGTTCCCAGCTGGTCTCCCATCCAAGTACTAACTGGGCCCGACCCTGCTTAGCTTCCGAGATCAGGAGCCAGTGCTGGCTCAGCCCACAGCACCCGGTGTTCCAGGCTGGTCACCCATCCAAGCACTAACTGGGCCCAACCCTGCTTAGCTTCCCAGATTGGGCATTCTCAGGGTGCCATAGTTGTATATATTATAAATATACACATATGTTCCCCAAGTATATCCTGGTAGTATCTGAACTAAACCCTTTTTTCAAGGGCAGAGTAGAGGGGCAGGAGAACCTCTCTGACCTACTGACCACCCCCCTTCTAAACCCCCCAGGTCCCATTGGCCTTCCTGGCCACAAGGGCCCAGTGCTGGCTCATGGTCATCCTGCTGTCCCCAGGACCCCCAGGTCCCTTTCCCCTACACTGCTCTCTAACAGTTCGTTTCCCAACTTATACTGGAACCTGGGGCTGTATCACTCTGGGTTTAACAACCTGGTGTGGGTTAATTGCCCACACAGATTGGAAAGTCGTGGCCTGCACTTTTTCAGATTGGACTTCAGTTAGACCTTGGGTCTGTGGCACCAATAACATTGTTCCAATACTGTCACCTCTAGATAAAACACAGGTGTTCACTGAAGATACCTGAAATATAAGAACTCAAGAATGTGATATTAACGAAGGATGTAACATAAGAGGAGAAGTCAGGGTACAGAACTGTGCAGCATCCTCTGCAGTTATATGAATTTTTACTTCCAGGTCAATAGGCTGCAGTCCCACTTTACAATCCATTGGTGTGAATAATTCCATTTCCCCGGTAGTTAGTCCTGACACTGTATCCACAGCAGTGTGTACATATTGCCACCCTGTAGATGGGGGCAGGGGGTCGATATAATCAGCCTGACAGGTATGCAAGGCCCACTGACCCTGTTTTATCTTTCCCCATGGCCTACATAATGCCCTTAAATGTACCTGAGTACAAGCAGCACAAAGATGTACGCATATTTTACAAGTCTATAATAGCAAAGGGGTTTGATTGTGAGCCGTGTTCCTTGCACGTGCAGTATAAGCTGATTGATGTCCACAAGCTATATGCACATTTCGATCTTGAGCATGCAACTCGTCAGGGGCCATATTATTTACTTCCCTAGTGTTTTGTGACTTAAATGTATCAACTTTGTTGTGCTCTTCTATTAACCCTTCACAAGGGGAATCCACCTCCACAGAAGATGTAGGGATAAAAGTTTTGCAATGCCCTAAAGATCCCCCAAAGGCATGCGATTGCTTATTGTGGCTGGTACAGAAAACTGCTGCTCTGTTTGGTATTTCTCAAAGCTGTCTATGCCAAACTATTCCTAAAAACAGTACAGTAGCACTAGGGCCCTGTGTTTTCGTTGGATTAGTTGCCCGGCCTTGGTCCTCTACATGAAATTTCAGTGATTTGACAGCTACTTCAGTTTCTTATCGTGACACTGCCATGATCAGCAATATAATGGCAAACAGAAATGGCACCTGACCAGAGTGCGACATTGGCTGCTATCATTTGGTGGCAAATGGAGGGACTGTGTTTGTCAGGCAACATGGGGGGACCACAGAGATGATTCTTGCTGTTGTAGGGAGGAAATTCATGCTGCCAAAGCTCAATGAGAATTGAAGCTGTTCAATAATGTGAAGGGCAATTTAAAAAGCTTTTTAAAATATATTAATGGCAAAAAGCAAACTAGAAATAACTTTGGCCTGTTACTTGATGAGCATGGTCACCTTATTAACAGGGACATAGACAAAGCTGAGATGTTTAATGCTTTCTTCACCTTGGTCTTCAACAGTGATGATGGACTTGTGGGCCCCCATAACTCTGGGCTGGAAAACCACGGCTGTGAGAACGATAAACTCCCAAACGATCCGGAACTTGTACTGGATCTGCTACTGCAGCTGGATCCCTACAAGTCGATGAGGCCTGATAAGATTCATCCAAGATTGCTTGAAGAGCTGGGGATGTCATGATACAACCAGATGGAATGGCAGGAAGATGTGCCAGGGGAGGGTCAGCTGGACATGAGGAAAAGGTTCTTCACCCAGATGGTGCTGGAGCACTAGAACAGGCTCCCCAGGGAGGTGTCACGGCCCCAAGCCTGACAGTGTTCAAGAAGAGACTGGACAACGTCCTCAGACACATGGTGTGAACTGTGGGGTTGTCCTGTGCAGGGACAGGAACTGGACTCGATGATCCTGTGGGTCCCTTCCAAACCAGGACATTCTATGATTCTGTGTATCCCTGAGGCAATACTTGGAAAGTATATTGCTTTTGTTGCCAGGTAAAGGCAAACTGGTCTTGTATTGAGCTGGCAGGTGGGGGTGGGCACAGTGCTGGTGATGGGGTTAGGGACGGTTGGATTTTTCGCATAAGCATTAATTTTTGCCGTTGGCAAAACATTTCCGATGTTCTGATCCCGTCTATTTCTGACCATGGGATACCAGCTTGTGCAAGGTCATTCTGCATTTGTGTCCTCATAACCCATGCTGTAATTCCTTTTGGTTTTGCTGCCTTTCCTTTATTTACCACCCAAACAGAGGGTCCCAAAATTACAGCCCAAATTTCCCCCAAGGAATTTATTAGAGCACCTACATTACCCGTAGCATTTGTCCCTGCTGCTGTCGTCAAGGGTTTTAGTGAGGCAGGTGCTCCTCTCAAAAACTGCATTTTGACAGTTGTTACTGCTACACTGTCCAGATTGGATCCTAACAGCAATGCATGAGCCATCCCCATCTGCCACATCCAATTAACACCTTTTGCATTGCACACCAGCTTCTGAGGGTTGACACTGATTTGACAGGTTCAGCATACGGTGGTAAAACTCCTGCACACAACCATTGATATGTTGTAATGCGACAACTTCACGGTCAGGAGCTCTAAGATGGGTAAATAATTACCATACCCATCTGCTGGCTGACTTGTGAGAAGAATCCAGTGCTGCTTTCCATGGCAACACATGCAGAGCCGTTTCAGTTGCCTGGGGAGTAACCACTGCCCCGTCATCAATCTCAGGCCCTGCCTCTGGCAGAGCCAATTGATCCAGGAAAGTGGCCACGGGGGCACAGCGCTCAGTGCTGGGCCATCCCTGAACACAGGGAGTCACCAGCACGGCCGCCCCAGTCCTTGACCTTTTTGCAAACCATGGCACGGCTGTTTCTGGTGATGCTGACCGTGCCAAATGTGTGAGCTGACACAGGCAGGTCACGGGAACAACCACAAACCGCAGATGAAATGCAAAGTGTAATTTATTTTCTTTACCTTGCTAACGGGGGGATCCTCAAAAAAGCACCTGGGCAGAGGTGACACAAGCAAGAGCACAGGTGCCGCAGAGCTCAGTCCTGGCTGGATCCCAGGACCTGCTGGTTTCACCTATATATCAGGGATTCATGCAGGTGCCTTTTACCACACTGCTTTGATATTTACCTGCAATAGGGCAGGAATTTCAAGGTTGTTGGAGAAGGTGCCTATAAGACTTTCACAATTCTATGTTATATAAAGGCAGAGGTTCAACCTGCGAAGCACACGCGGCTAAACAAAAATAAGTGTGATTTGTGTTTTTCTACACCCCAGGTACAGTCACTTAAGCTTGTATTTACAAATCTCCTCCTTGCCAGTCTTCTATTATATTCCCACAACCTACAATTAGTGTCGTACTTGGTCTAAAGCTGGAGCTGGCTTTTCTGGCTAGTTACTTTCGTTAGTTCAGGTTTTCCAGCTACTTTGGTTAGTTTTGTTTGGAAGTTCTGTTCTGTTGGGAGTTTTGAGTGAGTTCAGCCTTTTGCCGTTCTGCCATTTTACAGTTGGCCCTTGGGCCTTTCTGCCTGTTGCCCTTTTGCTCCCTCTTGCTGGGATCAGCTGTTCAGGACCAAGGTGCTCCCTTCTGCAAGACTGGCTGTTCCGTGTGACTGGAGTTACATGAGGGATTGCACTGAGTATATTTTTAAATTTAATTTAATTTGACTTTTTAATATTTTTTATTTTTTATTTCATTTTATTATATACATAGTAGTAGTAGTAACAGTAGAATGTTAGTAGTAGCAGTAGTATATTATACTATACTATTTTTATTGTCTTATTAAAATGCTTTTTCTGAACCCATGGGTTTCTCCCTTTCCTTCAGTTATCCTCCTTATCCCACTTGGTCAGATGGGGGAGTATGTGAGCAGCTATTGTGGTCTTAGTTGCTGGCTGGGGTAAAATCATGACAGGGAAGAATAGTAGTAGCTCAAGAAATCCTGAAAATCACTTTCCAAGATGATGGCTCTGGAGGTCCAGGATAAATAAATGTCATTCTGAGCACAGTGCTGTGTTCATTCAGAAGGACTTTGGATCAGCCATGGCTTTGTGTTTCAAGGAACAGCTGGTGGGGATGGAGAGACAGCAGCACAGGTGGGGACACACTGGGGTGAGAACATGGTGGGGAAATGCATGGGGTGTCTGCAGCCTGTGGGGAAACAGCCATAGGCCTGGGACAGTGTAGGATGGACTGTGGTGGAGACGGCGAAGGGCGCTGGTAAGGCTGGATATCCCTGAAAGACCCAAGGTCTTTGTCCCCTTGGCTATGGCTGATGTCCCTGCCAGCGAGGCCGAAGAGGAGACACATGGTTGTCATGGCCATGGCACCCCATTGCCTCCTTGCACCCTCCAGGGAGTGTCACACCATTGTCCTGCACTGGGCATCATCCCCACATCCCCAGGAAGACCCCTGAGACACACGTGAGGGACAGGATCTCCCTTCCCAGGGGCAGGGGGTCAAGGCTTGGCCATTCTCCTTCATCAAACAAATCAATGTCTTTCTCAGCATCAGAGCTGCTGCACTTTGCCTTTGCCTGATGCAATCACTGCCTCCAATTATCTGCTCTAACGAGTCCCTGGGGAGGCTTTGTCAGTAACAGCCCTCAGTGGGGCCCATTAATGCTTCAAGGTACTTTGGGCTTTGCTTCTGACTTGGACTTCTTGAGGAGATTCTTCAGTCTGTCCTTGGGATCTGAGGTTCATGGACTCAGCACCAAATACGCCATGGGGCTCATTAAAACACAGAAAGCCCTAACGAATGATGTTTCTTTCTGTAATTTTCTTCCAATCTTCAAGACTTGTAGAACTAACTGGAGAGGTTTCAATGGGACACTTACTGATGAAGATTTCAAAGATTTCATAAAGGAGGGTTTTTTCTTTCAAGGGTACTTTCTGACATTTTTCAGTGTATAGAAGAAGTGACAGCAGTGTTCTACAATGGACATTGATCCAGAGGGTCTCCTGAAGCCATCTGGACAGGCAGGAGAACAGTCCCTTGAGGCTGGACACTGTATGGACACCCTTGCTCCTCACCCCCCACCCCCAGTCTGCCCGTTCCCTCATTGGCCACCTGGGACTTGCATCACTTTTCCTCACATCAGACTTCTCCACTGAGCTCTGCAGATGGATGCTGCAGCTCCTGTACACCAGCTCCCACCTGCTCTCCTGTGTAAACACTACACAATTTCATAAACACTAAACCACTTTCCTCATCTGTGTGTGTAAGCTGGATCTAATGAGGTCCACCATCCACAAGGGACATCCACACAAGAACTGTTTTAGACAGAGAGATAGGAAAGAATAGGTATAAACACAATTAACCTGTTGACTACCATGTTAATTAAATCTCTGAAGAATGGGGCAAGTTTGTAACTCCCCGAAGCTCAAAGCAGAAACCAGACAGTTGAGAGGCAACTGAGTGACCAAAGAGCAAGTGGAGGAGGAAACCTGAGAGCACTGGGAAGGGCAAACATCCAGACAGTCTGCTAGAAAGTTGTCCTTTGACATGGACATTTAATCAGGAGAGGTGGAAACTCCTGAATGACGAGGGAGATGAAATAATAGAGTGTTGGTAATAGAAGTACAGGGGAAGACCAATATTTGTTTTCGTACTCTTAGTACACTTCCTGGTAATTCACTTTTTAGCATTTTTTTGTGTTTCTGGTGGGGGGTTTTTTGTTTGTTTTGGATTTTTGTTTTAATATGTTAAAAATAAGCCAACAAAAAACCCCAGAAACAAAGAAACAAAACAAACAAAAAACAAAAACAAAACCCCAAACCAAACCAAAAAACAACAACAACAAAAAAGTGCAGCTTTCCAGGCAGACATCAGTCATCAGTTGTCTCACCATAAACAGCCAGTGCCATTTGAGGGGCCCCAGTGTACCTGAGGTGCTGGCCTGGGATTGGCATCTATCACAGAGGACCTGGGGGAGACCAGAGCACCTTGCAATGCAGTGGAGCCTGGGCAGGGGTTCCCAGGGCATCTACACTGGCACCAGGTGTCTGTGTCCCTGGAGCTGAAGACATTTGTGTCCTAAATCCATTCCCAGTTCTGGAAAACTCTTTGCTTTTCAAAGAAAAGAAATCCCCCCACAAAGGCTCAAAAAAAAAAAAAAAAAAAGAAAAAAAGAAAAATAAAGAGAAGTATTTTGACACCTTCCTTTGCTTTGGATCTTTGTCTTCAGTTCTTCTTATTTTAATTTTCATTGACATTAAGTGACATCTGTTGGGCCTGCAGGCATTAAGCCAAGATCATTTTGTGTCTTGCATAGCACCCCATGCCTTCTAAACCTTCCCTGCCCAGGACTCCTCACACTTTGCCCAGGGCAAGTCACAATGAGGTGTTGGCTGGTTCACTGGTTGAGATGTTGGTTTAGATGGTCACCTACAGCACAGCTGGATTCATGGCCCATAATCGTCTGCTCTGCTCCAGTTAGAAACAGAGCCCAACATCACAATGGGATCGTAAGAGAACTGAGGTTAAAGGGACCTCAGGAGTCTGCAGTCCAACCTGTCAGAAACTGGGTCACACCAAGGTGTTCAAGCCTTGATTCAATCAGAGATTGAAAACCTGCAAAGACAGAGACTGTGCAGCCTCTCTGGGTGACCTGAGACAGCACTTGGCTGAGCTCCTGGGGAAAAAGCTCTTCCTTATGTCCTGGTTGAAGCTCTCTCACCTTCCACCCATTCTCTTTTGTTCTTCTACCACACACCATGGTGAAGAGCCTGGCTGTGTGTTCTCCATGGCCTCCTGTAAGAGTCGGTCCAAAGAACAGTATTTGCCTCAACATCACCATCAGGGACTTGGAGAACAGATGCCCTGATAGAAAGAATTGGACAATGGCTTGGAGAGAGGCCTGAGGAAAAGAATTGTGTTGTACAGGTCTCTCCAACTCGGGGGCTACAGGTAACAATAGCTGCTGTATGGATTCCACCTGCTGCCGCAGCCAAACTTGCCCCCACCTCCTAAAAGGAATTGTGTTCTACAGGTCTCTCCAACCTGGGGACAACAGCTGCTGTCCAGAAGATGGATTTTCACCTGCTGCCTCAGCCAAACTTGCCCCCACCTCCTCCCTGCTACTAAGGCCAGCAAAGAAGAGCATGGGCAGAGGCTTGACGAAGGTCTTGATGTCACCCAGTGGACCAGTAAGAGACCCCTGAACCGAGGCGATGCAGACGGGTTCTGGCAAGCGAAGTGGGGACTCTTCGGGCCTGCACAGTTAAGCCTGGATTGCAAAACAAAGGCGGTGATTGGCCTCAATCCATGGGAGCGAGGCAGGGCGAAGAAGCATAAAAGACGATTCCCAACTGGACATCATTGAGCTCACACCACCAAAGGATCACACATCACGATGGAGGACCGGCGGGACGCTCTACGGGACCTGAGACCATAGGGACGCCTTTGGACTCATGGTGGTAGCTAATCCTCTTTCCCCCTTTTTTTCTCTTTCTCTTTTCTCCACTTTGTCTATCGCGTGCCGCTTTACAGACAAAATAATAAAGTTAACACTGTTTGGTTGGATTATAACCCTGTAGGATTTTGGTCGCTTTAGATCAAAGTAAATGAACCATCACGAGTCCATCAACGAATGGACCGTGACATTAAATTGGTGTCATGGACAGGATTGTGAGAAAACAAAGGAGTGCAGGTACTGTGTGGTCTGTAATAGGGGAAGAAAGTTTCGCTCCATCCACACCTGGCCCTACACCCGATAAGGTGAGAGGTGTCCAGAAAGCAAGGGGGGCGATTCAGATTTCCCGCACACCACACACACCTTGGTGTTGAGCATTCCAACCTTGAGTTGAGGGCTCTGTCTCTTGGATCTCAAAGTGCAAAAATGGGTGTTGTTCTCGTGTTGATGAGAATTGTCTGCTAGAGAGAGTGAAGGGGCAATCCTGAGTATTTGTGTAATTAAGTTGAGCCTTCCCGTAGCAGATTTTTGGCCCCTCCAGCCACTCAGGAAAGAGAAGGCTGACACAGCAGTTGCTGTGCTTTTGTATGACTAAGTTGTCCCTTCCCGAAGTGGGTTGGGTCCCTTCATAATAAGAATGACTGAAAAGGCTGATAATCAAGATTTTTGGTTAGGGAAAGACAGAGACATGTTCTACACACTTCTAGCAAGGTATGGGGCTCGCCCTCCGTACCCAGAGAAGACTGGGCTTGTAATAATTGGGCTGATTTACAGAGTGTAGTGGACCGAGTGATTTCGCTACAGACCAAGTCTAACTTTAGATCAGATAAGAACAAAGCTATAGTCTGTGCTGTCCTAGGAGCCAGCCTAGTCGCAGTGATTGAAGATCGCCTCAGGCAACGTAGTAATGAAAGCAAAATTATAGAATCCCTTGAAAATCTGGTGCAGATTTTGCAAAAAACAATCTCCGATTTAGAACAAGAATTAGAAAATTGTTTTCAATAATTAGAAAAGGAGAGGGAAGAAAACCGCTCATTAAAAGCTGCTCTAAAGGAGAAATGTTTAAAAAACACACAGGTGCTGAGGGAGCAGGAGATAGAGGAGAAAAGTATCCGACAAATAAATCAAATTTACCCTCAGAAAGAATTGGAGGAGACGAGGAAACATTATGAGGAATACCCACATGTGAGACCCTTAGTGAAAACAGAATATTTTTATGCAAATGAAGAGGATACTGACCCTCTTATTACAACTAAGAAAACACCATACACTGCCACTGAGTTGGCCAAGCTAAAGAGAGAGTACAGTCGCCTCCCTAAAGAACCTGAAACGGAGCAGGTGTGGCACATATCCCTAACTGGGAGAGACCAAATTCAGTTAAGTGAACAGGAAGCTCATGGTTACTGGGGGCATGAAGTTTTCTTAACAACTGGTGACAGACGTGCCCCATGGTCCCTAACCCAGCGAGATGCTTTTTGGGCTGGAGGGGAAAACCCTTTAGATAGGGCAGAGCCCCTGGCAATCACTGGCACACCTGATCAATCGCTAGAAAGTGCACACAAAGCAGCCTGCTTGCAAATGATACATGAAAGAAAATTGATTCCCGAATGTGAATCCTCAATGATGCTGCCAGTGAGTCCTGACATGATGACTCCCTTGATAAGGTGACTTCCAGAGACACTTAAACCTTCAAAGGACAATCGCATTGAGGAGCCCAGTAGAAAGATTGGAAGGTTTGATCAGAAGCCAGGGTACCAGAAGTGGGAGCCAGAGGGATGGAGCTGACACTACCATTGATTCACTGTTCACCCCTGCCCCGACTTCCCCCAACCAACCAAATACTAAAAAGGTGTGGATGTGGGGGGAAGCAGCACTAGAATTGATACGTTATAATAGGAAATATGGCCCTGTAAAAATCCTAGAAGAAAGGTTGAGAGGAATCTGTCATATTGAAGTCAAGAATCTGGCCCTTTCTACTGGCTGAGCTCTGGAGCTGAGGGACAACAGAGATGCTCTCAAGGATGTTTTTCAATAGTGGTACAATCACTAATAACAGTCACAGGGAACTCCTTATTCTCTGTGATGATGATGAAACAAACTTTCATTCCCAACAGTCATTGTTGCTTCTCAAAAGAGATGCTACGTCTTGGCAGCTGACCTCCTGCATGAAGTTCTTAGACCTGTGTTTTTTCTCTCTCCTCTACTTTTTTTGTGATTGAAAGAGGACACCTGTTGGGCAGAATTGCCCCCGAATTCTCGCTCTTCCACACCTGTTCTCCTTTTTTTCTGGTGTGAGGGGGAGGTGGCATAGGGGAGTTGTTTCTTTTTTAGCCAAAGAAAACCAAGGAACAGATCCCAGGTTGCTGCAAAGGCACAAAGGAATCCAGAATGTTTATGTGGTGTGCACTGACACACACCGTCACCTGCATTTCCAGTCTCTGAAGTCCCAACAGTGCAGCAGAGACTGGAGTTCTGAGCCCCTTTCATCTGCCCTGCATGACACATGCAAAATGAAACTACCCCTGCCAAAAAGTTGGTTTTGATTCTCTTCACAGCCTGAGGCCCCACATGGGTCAGGAGATGAGCCAGGATACCCAATGAGGACTCACATGCTCTGCACTTAAAGTTCAGGTGTTCCCAGGAATCTCAGCAGACAAGAAATGTGATTCCTGGGTACAATGAGCTGGTCAAGAGCCTCGTCTCCATTTCTGTAATGAAGGCTTTGCTGCCTGGCTGGTGTGCAGACTCTGTACATGGATGCTGACACCTCTTAAGCAACCTGCTCTGAAAGGATCAACAAGGTGGGCATGAGGACAGCAAAAAAGAAGAATTTGGGTGGGGACAAATGAAAAGGGATGCACAAGATGTGGTCAGGGCTGTTTGGGGGCACTTGTAAAACAGCCGTGGACCTCATGTGAATTATTCCTGTGGCCAGGGAGAACTAGAGAACTGTCCCTAAATTGAAAACATGAAGGGGATGAAAGGACAGCATCATTCAGGCTGGATGGGACCTTGGGAGGTGTCTTGACCAACCTCCCGCTCAAAGCAGGGTCAGATCAGATAACTCAGGGCTTTATCCAAACACATCTTGGACACTTTATGGGATAGAGTGCATGCGCACTCTTGGAAAACAGCTTCCAGGGCTTGACTGTCCTCAGGATTGGAAAGTTTCTCCCTTTATCTAGAGCCTTTTAAGTCCAACCATCCAGATTGTTTTTTACCCACCTACCTGCACACCGATGCAGACCCTATTATCCTTCCTTGGACACAAGAATATTGCGGGGGATGATGCTGAATGCCTTGCTGACTTCCAGCTGACAGACCACCACTGCTCTTCCCACATCCAGCAACCCTGTCCTTTCCTCACAGAAAGCAAAGAGGATGGACAGACACAACTTGCCTTGGGTAAACCCCGTCACCTTCTCTTTCAGACACCCAGAAATGGGGTCCCAGTGGACATGTTCTGGGGCACAGCCCTTAGTTCCCCTGCTCACCCATTGGCCATTTTTGAAAAGTGCACAAAATGTGTGAGAGCTGCCAGTGGTCAGGGAGTCCCCCCAGTCTCCATGAGCTTTCCAAGAAGGTGGAGAGTGGCCTCACTGTGACATCGTCCTGCTGTCTCAGCTCCTGGGATGCTGCCCCTGCTGTCCCATAGACTGGAAAGGATTGTGTTAGTTCCAGGGACCCCTGACTGGATCCCCATCCACTGCTGGTTGTTCTGCCTCCAGTCACAGAGGCCTGGGAGACCTTGCTGGTGAAGATGGAGGACCAGAGACACAGAGAATATGACTTCTTTTTCTTATTAAATTCATCAGTACCCACACGGTGTCTTTGTTTCTCCTTTAACTGTTCCTGCAGTAGTAACAGCTCATTATGGGGCCCTTGAATTACCTTACAGGTCTAGACTGAGTTTTGATCTGGCCTGTTGCTGTGCTTGAAGACTGCTGTGCTTGAAGACCAGATGAACTAACTTCTGCCACCCTGCCTTGGCAGTTTATTCCATCTGTGTCACAGCTCTATCTGCAACACTGACAGCTCCAGCTCACCCAGTCAGGTCCCTGGCTGAGGACATTGCCTCACGTCTGGGCTGAACCACCCCAGCTGTGGCACCAGGAAACCTGAGTCGCCCCATGGAAACCTGGTACCAAGTGTCCAAGAGCCCATGTGAGCAAAGGCTTTGATTCAGAGCAGAGACATGAGATGGCCAAAAGATTGCTGAATGTCTCTCTAGACCTAGGAGTATAAACCCAGAATATAATGCCTAAATTCATTCTGGGGAACATATTCCTCCCCCAGTTTGGAAAAATTAGATCCTTTGCTGTAACATTCCTGGTGTCCTGCCTAATGATGGGACAAGAAAAGGTGATTCTCATACCGATTTACTTTTTAATACAAAGAACACAATGCTGGCAAGAAGTGTCACTGCTGAAGAGAGAGAATCAACATCAGTGATTACTTGAGATTGTTTCAAAGGATGTGCCCCTGGAGCCCCAGGGACAGCTGGAGGGAGCCCAGAGGGGACAGAGAAAGGGACATCATGGGCTGCTCCTGTGCTGCTGAGCTGGGCTGGGCTCCTGGGACAGAGGGAGCTCATGGCAAGCGGCAGCGCTGCAGAGAGACAGCTCTGCCCAGGAGCAGCTCCTCTGCAAAGCGCAGCAGGGCTGAGGGCTCTGCCTGCAGCACCAAGGAGAGAGGAGTCAGGCAGAGAGAGGGAAAATGCAGTCTGGGGTGGTGAGACAGCTGAGAGCTCACTGGGGGAGAAATCTTCACAGTCCTTAACACAGTAAGTCTCTGGGTGCAGGGTGGTGCAGATGAGGATCCTGCAATTATCTCGCAGAGCTGGCACGTCCCATGGCTGGTGTGGAGGAGAAGGGTCTGCTCCTCAGCAGGGATTCCCTGGACGGACAGGGCACGACAGTTGCCTTCTCCCAGCTGCAGGGGGTGAGCACCCAGGGATGCCCAGGGCTGTCCTGCAGAGCAGGGTCCCTGCAGGGACTCTGCTGCCTGCCAGGGTCAGCGCTCAGCCTGCCCGGGGAGATCCCAACAACACTGACGGGAGAAGCTGTGGGTGGAAGGAGCGACCCCCAGCAGATCAGGGTCCTTCTGCTGTTGAGAGGGAGCTGCGTGGGTCAGGTCAGCTCACAGCTCCAGCTCAACCCCAGGACATTTGCAGATGTTCCTTCTGAAGGACACTGAGGAAGCATTTATCTCATAGGGATGATTATAAGTTTTGAGTTTTTTCCACTCTTGGTTGTCTGGGTGGGCAGTGGGACATGGGAATTTCTTTCTCTGCCCTGGAGAAGGTGCTGAGACCCCAGTTCTCGTTAGGACTTGTCAGAGCTGCTCCTGAGCCCCTGCACACACAGAGCTGCCCCTGGGCAGTGGCCGGTGCCAGGAGGTGTGAGCAGGGCAGAGCTGAGCATGGGAGATGGGGTATGTGACACTGACAGGGACCAGATTCAGGGGCAGAGAAACAGCTCCCAGCAGGGACAGCTCCATGCAGCAGAGACATGGGCAGGGAGAGGGAGCTGTGACCAGAAATGCTGGGGAGGGGATTCAGGAAGCCCCCTGCCCTCCCCTGTAGTGCAGACGCATTTCCCAGTGCAATCCCCTGGTCTCCTCCCCTCCCCAGCAGAGCCTCTGCCCCAAAGCCATGGAGTCCAGGTAACGAGTCTCCACCTCAGCAGCTGGACCTCCAGGTGAAGGGTTTCTGGAACGTGGTACACAAAAGAGGTGCTAAAAGTACTTGCTCTACAGTGTCATCATGTGAGTGGCAGCAGCACAGCCAGGTAAGGAGAAGGTTTCACATCATGCCCATCTGCCTTTCTGTCCTTGCTGTATTTTTCAGGAGCACTGCAGTGTTCTTCCCTGTTTCTCCACCTGTCCCTGGTGCTCTGACTCTCTGGACTTGGGGTGGGAATGTGGGTCCATTTCAGTTCTGACACCAACGCAGGGGGTCTTGCCCCAGAGGTGCATTCATGGAAATTAGGTGCCCAAGCTGCATTTTAAGCTGTGATGACCCGTGTTTGTCATTTGGTGGAAAAGGAGAATTAGCTGACACATGCCTCCATCAGGGATGAGGTTTTTCATGAGAAATGGCATGTTTATTTTGCTCATAGAAGTCTCCCCTAACTTATCACTGTCTCCTCCTCCTTGCACAGGTCCTCATGTTCACAGGCAGAGCAAATGTCCAACAGCAGCTCCATCACCCAGTTCCTCCTCCTGGCATTCAGAGACACACGGGAGCTGCAGCTCTTGCACTTCTGGCTCTTCCTGGGCATCTACCTGGCTGCCCTCCTGGGCAACGGCCTCATCATCACCACCATAGCCCGTGACCAGCACCTCCACACCCCCATGTACTTTTTCCTGCTCAACCTCGCCCTCCTCGACCTGGGCTCCATCTCCATCACTGTCCCCAAATCCATGGCCAACTCTCTGTGGGATACCAGGGTCATTTCCTATGCAGGATGTGCTGCCCAGGTCTTCTTTGTATATTTCTTATTTGGTGCAGAATATTTTCTTCTCACCATCATGTCCTACGACCGCTACGTTGCCATCTGCAAACCCCTGCACTACGGGACCCTCCTGGGCAGCAGAGCTTGTGTCCACATGGCAGCAGCTGCCTGGGCCACTGGGTTTCTCAATGCTCTGCTGCACACGGCCAATACATTTTCACTGCCACTGTGCAAGGGCAATGCCCTGGACCAGTTCTTCTGTGAAATGCCCCAGATTCTCAACCTCTCCTGCTCAGACTTCTACCTCAGGGAACTTGGGCTTCTTGTAGTCAGTGCCTGTTTAGCTTTTATGTGTTTTGTGTTCATTGTACTGTCCTATGAGCAGATCTTGAGGGCTGTGCTGAGGATCCCCTCTGAGCAGGGACGGCACAAAGCCTTTTCCACGTGCCTCCCTCACCTGGCCGTGGTCTCCTTGTTTGTCAGCACTGTCATGTTTGCCTACCTGAAGCCCCCCTCCATCTCCTCCCCATCCCTGGACCTGGTGGTGTCTGTTCTGTACTCAGTGGTGCCTCCAGCAGTGAACCCCCTCATCTACAGCATGAGGAACCAGGAGCTCAGGGATGCCCTGAGGAAACTGATGGCTGGATTCTTTTCAAAGTCATTAAACTTCCCATCTTCTGCATATCACTCATGACATAACTCATGACAGGTCCAGCCTATCTTTTTTTTTAATTTTGTATTTGGAGATGATTGTTTGGAGTTGGGGGAAGGCTTGTTTGGTTTTGCTTTTTTAACTATGATCATATTGCCCACAAAGAAATGTTATTACTCGTTCCACTTCTCATTCTCTGTTCACCTTTATAGTTTGAGTCATAGACTTTGTAAATGAGAAGTCGTGCTCTCTGTGTATTTAAACAAAATAAATACCCTGCAGTGAAGAGTTTGTCTGAGATCTTTTCTCTGCAACCTTTGTGAAGGTCAATACAATGTGTCTGTTGGCAAAGATGGAGGAAACAGTCCCAGCAGAGCTGCTCTGCCAGGGAGCACCAGCCTTGTTCTTTCCAGAGTCCTTCTCTTTCCACTTCCCCACTCTCCTTCTCAGCCTTTGTCCTGCTGCAAGGCCTGAGGGCTCCCAGGGCTTGGTCACAGTCGAACTGTGTGTCGGTCCTGTGACCAGGACAGGCAATGGGCACTTCTGTGACAGAGCTGGCCTCAGAACAGCATCTCCAGCAGCAAGGGGATCTCCTTAGCACAGTGCCTGAAGGTTTAGATCTTCTTCCAGAGTTGTTTTAAAGAACATGCCTAAGGAATAGACTCTCAAGGGGCTCATTGTTTGGCTTGTTTCTCTGTGGGCTCAGTGTGATGGGATCAGGGTCCCAGTGTGGCTTTCGAGGGACTTTGGGCTGGTTGTTCAGCAGTTGCTTGTTGGTGGCCAGCACCCACGCACATGGTGAATAAGGCAGGGTCCCTCTGAGCACCCTCCGTGGCCACCCAAGAGTTTGTGTGGGACACGGTCAGTGGCAGTGACCACCATCAGCTGGGGCTGCCTCCCAGTCTGACCAGTACGGCCCCGCAGAGTCACCACAGCCCGGGCACCACAGCCCACTTGACCTACAGAGCAAAACCCCCAGCTCGGGGGCTGTGGGGAGCGTGGGGACAGGGTGCAGGAATGGCAGCCAGGCCAGTGCAGGTGTGCTCTCCCTAGGAAAAGGCTTTGTGGGGAGATGGGATGTCCCAGGAGAAGAGCAGGACACAGTGTGTGTGCAAGAGAGACATGGAAACAGTCTGTCATGCTGCCGGGTGCCAGCTTGGGGCTGTTGCCTCTTGCAGCCACCATTTTGATCATTGTCCTCTCACCAGGTCTCAGAGAGCTTGTTCTTCCCCCCGTGGAAGGACACCGAATGACTAGGTCAGAAATCCAGGTTTGCACTGAGGGTAGATGTGAGCATGCACATCCTGTGCGGGGGCAGATGTACCCTAATAAGCACAAATGCCATCAGCTGTTCCTGTGGGTGCCACGGAGGCCTGTAGGACAGTGTATTGAGGTCACTTCATGTTGAGTAACTTCCCCAAGAAACCACCGGCATGCAGCACTGGGATGTGCTTCCTTGAACCGAGGTCCCTGTGTCCTCCCTGGAGACCTGCTACAGCTCCAGCACCCAGACCCGCTTGCTGCCCAGTTTTGTGGCTGACAACGGCACCA
Organism: Caloenas nicobarica; assembly: GCF_036013445.1. NCBI lineage: Eukaryota > Metazoa > Chordata > Aves > Columbiformes > Columbidae > Caloenas > Caloenas nicobarica. Next base: position 525,980 of record NC_088276.1, read on the forward strand.
TCTCTGCTCACAGATGTGTTAGGACTATTTTCTGCAGCTCTTGCATATGCTGAGCATTTGCATTTCAGAACCATTTCTCCCCTTCCTGTTCACATGGGCATCCCATGAATGCATCACTGCTCTCTACCCCAGTGTAGACAGGCACAAGGCCTTCTCCACCAGCTCCTCTCACCAGTGCCACTGTTTTCTACAGCATCCTCATCCTTGACTGTGGGATGCCCAGAACAACCCTCCCAAGACAGTTTGACAAAGCCACTGAGCAAAATGCTCAGGAAAGCTTTGAGGTGCACAGAGAGCCCATGAACATGTTGACAAGCTGCTCTCTTCTGAACAAGCCCAGAAGACCTGGACAGCATTTGCCGTGTCCCAGAAACTTGCCTGGAAGGTTGGGTTATGGAGAAAATTTTTGGTGCAGGAAGGGGCAGACAGGTGCTGGTGGAACTGGCTGGTATGACCGTGAGACATGTCTCGAACACCTCAGAAAAGTCATGGCTCTCAGGGAGGTTGCATAGTGCTCTGAGAAAGAAAATATCAAAAATGGCTTACCATAGCATCATAGAATAATTGTGGTTGGAAGAGACCCTTATTATCATTGAGTCCAACCATAATCTAAATCTGGCACTAAACCATGTCCCTAAGAGCCTCATCTGTCTGTCTTTTAAACACGTCCAGGGATGGTGACTCCACCACCTCACTGGGCGGTCTGTTCTGTTGCTTCAAAATCCTTTCTGTGAAAAAATGTTTCCTAACATCCAATCGTAACCTTCCTTGGCACAAGTTGAGGCCATTTCTTCTTGTCCTCTCACTTGGTACTTGTTAGAAGAGACCAACACCCTCCATACTACAACCTCCTTTCAGAGAGCTGTAGAGAGTGATAAGGTCTCTCCTCAGCCTCCTTTTCTCCAGACTGAATTCCCCAAGGTCCTTCAGCTGCTCCTCGTAAGACTTGTGCTCCAGCCCCTTCACCACCCTTGTCACCCTCCCCTGATCTCTCTCCAGCACCTCGATGTCTTCCTTGTCATGAGGGGCCTAAAACTGACCACAGTACAAGGGGATGATCTCTTCTCTAGTCCTGCTGGCCAGACTATTCCTCATACAAGCCAGGATGCTGGTGGACTTTTTGGCCACCTGGGCACACGCTGGCTCAGGTTCAGCTGCTGTCAATGAACACCACCAGGTCCTTTTGTGCCAGGCAGCTTTCTAGTCACTCTTCCCCAAGCCTGTAGCGCTGCCTGGGTTGTTCTGACCCAAGTGCAGGACCCAGCACTTGGCCTTGTTAAGCCTCCTACAATTGGCCTCAGCCCAACGATCCAGCTCATCTAGATCCCTCTGTATGGCCATCCCACCCTCCAGCAGATCAACACTCCAGAACAATTTGTCGTCATCTACGAACTTAGTGAGGGTGGTCTCGATCACCTCATCCACATCATCGATAAAGAGGTTAAACAGAACTGGCCCCAGTACCAAGCCCTGGGGAACACCACTCGTGACCGGCCACCCACTGGATTTGTCTCCATTCACCGCAACACTTTGGGCCTGGCCAAAGCATCCTTGTATTCCTCTTAAGCCTCCCGTCACTCCTTCCAAAGGTTATAAATTCTCTTTTTATTCCTAAACTGCAGACACAACTGTCTGTTCAGCCAGGACGGCCTACTTCCCCACTGGTTCGCCGTCCGGCACACGGGGACAGCTGCTCCTGCGCCTCTGAGATCACCTTCTTGAAGAGAGACCAGCTTCCTGGACACCTTTGTCCTTCAGAACTGCCTCCCAAGGGACTCTGCCAACCAGCCTTCTGAACAGGTCAAAGTCTGCCCTTTGGAAATCCAAAGTAGCAGTTCGGCTGACCACCCTCCTGCAGTTCAACTCCTGTCCCTGCACTGCACACCCCACAGTTCACCCCGTGTGTCTGAGGACGGTGTCCAGTCTCTTCTTGAACACTGTCAGGTTGGGGCCGTGACACCTCCCTGGGGAGCCTGTTCAGTGTCCAGCACCTCTGGGTGAAGAACCTTTTCCTCATGTCCAACTGACCCTCCCCTGGCACATTGTCCTGCCATTCCCTTGGGTTCTGTCACTGGTCACCAGAGAGAAGAGATCAGTACCTACCTTTCCTTCTCCCCTTGTGAGGAAGCTCTAGCCACCATGAGGTCTCCTTTTAGTGTTTTCTTCAGCTCTGATGGTCAGAAACCCCTTGGTTTGCTTTCTGCAGCAGAAAGGAGAAGCCACGACCTTGAGGCAATGGGAAGGGGGATCCTGTCCCTCACACACGGCTCAGGGCTGTTCCTGGGACCGTGGGATGTGGGTGTGCAAGGCCAAGGGAAGGACAACACTGGTACAGCAACTTCCACCTTCTCCATGGGGCTGCAAGGAGGCAACGAGGCCCCAGTGCCATGAGGACAACATGTCTTCTCCTGGGCCTCAGTGGTAGAGACAACTGCCATGGCCAAGGGGACAAAGACCTGGGTTCTGTTCGTCCCTTCCAGCCTCACCAGCGCCCTTTGCCATCTCCATCACAGGCTGTTCTACACGGTCCTACACCTGCCCCTCTTTCCCTGCAGCCTGTAGACACCCATGTCACTTCTCACCTGCTCTCACCCCAGCATTTCTGTCCCTTCCCTGATGTGTCTGCACCCTCACTGGCTGCTCTTTGGAACACAAACCATGGGCTGATCCAGCTCCCTCTGGGTGACCTCTTGCACCACAGCACTGCCCTTCCAGTGACACTTCTTCCTCCTGATAGCCTGTCCTCACCTTTCAAGTTGCACTTTCTGGCTTTTTTTTTCTCTTTCCTGCTTCTTCCCACTAACAAGGAAAGCTCAACCATCTCAGAAACTGCTCTTCATGCAGGAAACCCAACCCGTTAGGATTTTTGAAGGTCTTTTACCTGACCGGAGAGAAGTAACCTCACCATGATCTTCTAAATCCCAGGACTGCTGCTGGCCTTTCAGCTTCTCTGATAGACACGACCATGTTCCTGCTGCTATTCCATCATATACTCAGGTGGGATGGACATGACAACCCATCCCCAAGGCCTCTTACTTGGTAGGGCTTGTGGCTACTTTGGCAGAGGTTCTTTCCCAGCCGTGTTCCTTCTGCTGGGCTGTCACCTCCAGAGACAGAACTGACCCCACAGTCCCCTTCACAGCCACACGCTGCTTACTGGATTATGAGTTACCGAGACACAACTGACCTCATAATACCACACCCATTCATCTCCCTCCTTAGCACCCAAGACCTGACCAAGACTGAAGCGTGTTCTACACAGTGCTACACGTGCCTCTCTTTTCCTGCAGGCTGTAGACACCCATCACGCTTCCTCTCCTTGTTCAAATTTGTCAAATATATTTCCTACTAACAATGTGAGTGAAAAGCACTCCTCACTCATGTTCATTTCACCTCTCGTACATGATGTGCGTGCTCACATCTCATCTTTACAACACAAACTCGGACTGTTGAACTACTCATTCAGTGTCCATCCATGGAGGGAAGAACAACCTCTGTGAGCTGGGGAGAGAGGCCAGGGCTGGAAATGGAGGTTATGAGGGGCCAGTCCATGATGATGCCCTGGGGCAGCTTCTGCGAGGTGTCCAGTGCACAGGGGCACAGCCCAGCCCCTGCTCTGCTGGTCCTGCAGGTCTCTGGCAGGAGGCCTGGCTGTGAGAGGACACTGCTGTGTGCCCAGCCCCGCACACACACACTGTTTATCTGTACCCTGGTGTTTGCATCTGTGGGCCATTTCCTTGGGAATGTTATTGATAGAAGGTCTGGAAGCAGACCTAAACCTTCAGGGCCTGCCCATAGGAGATCACCTTTCTTTCTGGAAAGGCTGTTGTGAGGCCAGCTCTGTCACAGCAGTGCCCATTGCCTGTCTCTGCCTGCGCTCACAGGACTGACACACAGCAGGATGGTGACCAGGCTGCCAGAGCACTCAGGCCTTGCACCAACACAAGGGATGAGAAGGAGAGTGTGGGAGTGGAACGAGAACAGCTCTGGAAGGCCAAGCGCTGCTGCTCCCTGGCAGTGCTGCCAGGCTGGACTCTTTTCCCCTCCTCCCATGCACACAGGAACTGTCCCTGCAGCTCCAAAAGGCCTTGCAGGAAGGATATATATTGAAAAACAAGTCACTACAGGACCCTTTATTTTGTTTAAATACACACAGATCATGGCTCCTCATTTACACAACCAGTGGTTATAAAAGAAAAGAAGGAAGTAATTTAGAAAGGGGATGACAATGTTATCACAATTAAAAAAACCATCAATAACAACAGAAAATACAGATGAGAGGCTGGGCCTGTAAGTAGTTACATTAAAACTGCTATGTAGAAGGAGATGGAGAGTTTATTGCTTCAGAAAACACTTAGATATGAGTTTCCACAGGGCATCCTTGAGCTCCTGGTTCCTCATGCTGTAGATGAGGGGGTTCAATGCTGGAGGCACCACTGAGTACAGAACAGACACCACCAGGTCCAGCCATGGGGAGGAGATGGAGGGGGGCTTCAGGTAGGCAAACATGGCAGTGCTGAGGAACAGGGAGACCACGGCCAGGTGAGGGAGGCACGTGGAAAAGGCTTTGTGCCGTCCCTGCTCAGAGGGGATCCTCAGCACGGCCCTGAAGATCTGCACATAGGACAGCACAATGAACACAAAACACCCAAATCCTAAACAGACACTAACCACAAGGAGCCCAGCTTCCCTGAAGTAGGACTGTGAGCAGGAGAGCTTGAGGATCTGGGGCATTTCACAGAAGAACTGGTCCAGGGCATTGCCCTTGCACAGTGGCAGTGAAAATGTATTGGCTGTGTGCAGCAGAGCATTGAGAAACCCAGTGGCCCAGGCAGCTGCTGCCATGTGGACACAAGCTCTGCTGCCCAGGAGGGTCCCGTAGTGCAGGGGTTTGCAGATGGCAACGTAGCGGTTGTAGGACATGATGGTGAGGAGGGAATACTCTCCACCAAATAAGAAACCTACAAAGAAGACCCGGGCAGCACATCCTGCATAGGAAATGGCCCTGGTATCCCACAGAGAGTTGGCCATGGATTTGGGGACAGTGATGGAGATGGAGCCCAGGTCAAGGAGGCTGAGGTTGAGGAGGAAGAAGTACATGGGGGTGTGGAGGTGCTGGTCACAGGTTGTGGTGGTGATGATGAGGCCGTTGCCCAGGAGGGCAGCCAGGTAGATGCCCAGGAAGAGCCAGAAGTGCAAGAGCTGCAGCTCCCGTGTGTCTGTGAACGCCAGGAGGAGGAACTGGGTGATGGAGCTGCTGTTGGACATTTGCTGCTGATTAGCGTGGGGCACTGTTACAGGAGCAAAAGAAAGTGACAATTTAGGAGAAACTTCTCTGAGCAAAATCACATACCCCCTCCCCCCGCTCCACACCCCTTGTCCTTTTCCAGACCTTCCTTCAGCTCCGTGGCTGAGCCCTGGGTGGTGCTGGCTGGAGGTGCCGTGAGGAGCAGGGCCTGTGCCCGCTGGCTGCCCAGGAGTCAGCCCTGCTCTGCAGCAGGGGTCATGGGAACGGGGGAACAGGGTCCAGTCCTGGGGTTCAGCTGTGTCAGATGGACCCGTTCCTGGTGCAGAAGGGACTGTCAGCATCTGCTCTCCTAGTGATAATGAACCAGGACAGAACAAGGCAGTTTGAGAGGCTTGTTTTTTTGCAGCTTCCTGCAGAGAAGTTCCTCCCCTGGAGAGTGTTGCTGGGTGTCAGAAACCCTCAGCATTTCTGCTGCACTCAGGGAGAACAGAGCGAGTCCTGCGAGACCAGAGGATGCCTGTGGGTCAGTGCAGAGTGAGGGCAGCTGGTCTGTCCCTCTGTCTTGCTCCAGCTGCCTTTTCTGAGATGGAGGCTGATCACACTGGCATGTTACCCTGAAAAGCCACTGGGCACTGCTGAGAGCAGAGGGACCCACCTCAGACCATGACATGTCCCACCCTTTCCTCAGGTCTCAGCACCCCACTTCTATCCCAAGACACACACAGCTCATTTCACAAACCGAACTGCATTTCTTCCATCATAGCATCTCTGCACTTCTGCATGGGGAATTCAGATAATGCTCATTCCCCTGCCCCACAGACTGCATTGCCCACAGCCCCACAGGTCAGAGCAAAGCTGGGACACATGTTCCCATGGACACACCTGCAGGAAAAGACCCACAAGATCAGGCTGTGAGTCTGCAGCTGAAACTCCCATCCCCAGAGAGCCCGACAGCAAGAACAAGATCACAACAACAGTGACCCAGAGAAAGAAGGAAAATGCGGTGAGGGTGGGTGTGAGAGAGGCCAGGGCAGAGGCAGCCGGGCACTCAGACAGCGTCACCCTTCCCCAGCTGTGCAGCCACCTCCCACACACCAGCATTGCCGGGCAGCTGCTCTCAGCCCCTGTGCTCTGCAGAGGGAACTGGAGCTCTGGCTGCACAGGAGCTGCTTCATGCCTTGGAGCCCCCGGCCCTGAGGGCAGAGGCTTTGCTGGGTGGGAGAGGAGGTGAGGGGGCTGCTCACAGGAGTGATCTGCACTGCAGAGGATGAAAGGGAGTTTTCTGTGTTCACCCTCCCATAACAATGCCAGTTTTATTTTCCTGTCATTTCTGATCATTTCCCTGCTGCCTGGAGATTCTCCCCCTGGGAGGTGCTTCCCTGCCCATGTCTCTTCCCTGTCAATGCTCACAGACCCCATCCCACCCTCTGTGCCCTCACCCTGGCCCTACAGATCCTGCCTGTTCACAGGGCACTGCCTGGGGGCATCTTCCTGTTTGCAGGTTGGAAAACAGGACAGGTCAGACTAAGGCTGACGGGTTCAGCAGATGTGATGCTGGTGCTGTGCACAGGCAGAGCAGCAGCTGAAGGGATGTTATGAGGCTTCTGGCAGATGTACTGATCATTCAAAGTTGCAGCTCAGGAGTCACAGTGACTTGTTTAAACATGAGAGCTCATTTTCATTTTAACCTTTCCTGCACCCCCCAACCCTCGGGATAGGAAACTGAAAAGACAGGCTCAGGAAAGCCCCCTATCTGTCTGCTAATCCTTGCATTGATCTTCTGCTTGAGGCATCCACTTGGAAAAATCCTGGGGGTGATCTGGAGCTGTGAGCAGCTCTGATCCACACAGCACCCCCTTAACAGCAGAAGCACCTTTCCTGCCTTGATAGGAGTCTCTCCTTCCCCCCACAGCTTCTCCCCACAGCACTGTGGAGATCTCCCCGGGCAGTGCTGACCCTGGCAGGTGGCAGAGTCCCTGTCCCAGCACAGCCCTGGGGTGCAGGGACCCTGCTCTGCAGGACAGCCCTGGGCACCCTTGGCTGCTCACCCAGCTACACAGCTGTTCAAAATTGCCTGATAACAGCCCCCTCCTTACAGATCCCTCAAGCTGTGCCTGTGCTAACTTGAGGAGATGCCTCCAGGAGCTACAGCTGCATTGCCCTGCACCCAGAGACTTACCATGGCAAGGCTGCAAAGATTTCTCCTCCAGTGAGCTCTCAGTCATCCTCCCAGTCCTGACCACCTTTAATCTCTCTCTGCCTTGCTCGTCTCCCTGAGACCCCCAGGCAGAGCCCTCAGCCCTGCTGCGCTTTGCAGAGGAGCTGCTCCTGGGCAGAGCTGTCTCTCTGCAGCGCTGCCGCTTGCCATGAGCTCCCTCTGTCCCAGGAGCCCAGCCCAGCTCAGCAGCACAGGAGCAGCCCAAGGCACTTTAATGACCCCTTGGTTGCTTTGGTGCTGAGTCCATGAACTTCAGACCCTGGATGAAGCTGAAGAAACCTCTCAAGAAGTCCAAGTCGGATTCAAACTCCAAAGTTTCTTGTAATGTTAATGGGTCCCACTGAGGAACACTACTGAGGAACAGACTCCAGGGTCTGGTTAGAGAAGAAAACTGGAGGCAGAGATGACAGATCAAGAAAAGCAAGGTGAAGGTCTCTCTGATGCTGAGTAAACCTGGATGTGTTTCATTAACCAAAGGGCCAAGCCCTGACCCCCAACCCTGGGAAAGGAGATCCTGTCCCTCCCACATTGCCCAGGGCTGTTCCTGGGACAGTGTGATGTGGGGCTGTGCAAGGCCAAGGGCAGGACTATGGTCCCACACCTCCCAGGTTCCTGGCTGGGGACAAGGAGGCCATGAGGCCCCTGTGCTCTAAGGACAAGGTGTCTCCTCACAGGCATCAGAGGTGGAGACAACAGCCATAGCTAAGGGGAGAAGCAGCTCACGTCTTGTGGGGGCTTTCAGCCTCTTTACATCCCTTGATCATCTCCACGACAGCCTGTCCTATGCTGTGGCATCACCTGCACCTCTTTCCCTGCAGGCTGGACACATCCCCCCTGCTGCCCACCTGGCTCTTGTCTGAGCATCTTCCTTCCTTTGCTGATCTCTCTCCATCCTCCCCAGCTGTTCCTTGAAGCACAAAGCCTTGGGCTGATGCAGACTCCCTCTGGGTGACCTGCTCCACCACAGCACTGCCCTTCCACTCACATTCCTTCCTGCTCATGGCCGGCCTGGACCTCCCCAGCTGCACTGTGTGCCATTATTTCTTTCTCGTGCTCTTTCCCACTGTGAAGAAAACCTCCACCATCTCTGAAACCACCCTTCCAGCACTCTCAGGCTACTCCTACACTGCTGCAGCCTCCCCAGCGCTGCTGGGCCAGAGCAGCCCAGGTCCCTCAGCATCCCACACCATGTGCACAAGGTCCTGAACCCTGCCTTGGCAGAGCCCTACACTCTCCAGTTCCTCCCTGCTTCTCCAAACTGGGAAGCCGCACACTGACACACACCCGTGTGTGTGGGGTCACACCAGTGCTGAACCGAATGGGATGAGAACTCCAGGTGTCTGGGTCCCCACGCTCCTCCTCATGCAGCCCCGTGTGCAGCTGCCTTGTTCATGGTGAGCGTGCAGCACGGGCTTGTGTGGCGGCCCTTGTAGTGCCCAGGCCCTTCTCCTCAGGGTCACTGCTCAGCGTGTCAGGTCCTGCTCTGTCCTGATGGATGGGGTTATTCTCCTGCCCCGATACAGAACTGGCCACATCTCCTTTTGAAACTTAGGAGATTCCTGATGGTAGAACCCCAAAGTTTCTCAAGGTCTGGACTCTCCCTGGACTGCTGCAGCCGCATTCCCTCCAATTCCAGCCAGGGCAGGGACCACTTGCCCGGGGAGCCCCCGGTGCCCCCTAAAGAAAAGCGGCCTCAGCTTGCAGGACTCTCCTGAGCCCAGAAAGTGGCCAGTAAAATGGCAGTAGTAGCAGGGTTCCATCAGAGTTTATTCAAGAAAAAGGAAATAATTTCCAATTTCCCTAGCACAGTCTTTCAGTGCTGCTTTCGCCTCCTTATCCTGGTGCCTCTCCCTGACTGCTGTGCCCCACTTTCGGTGGCACCAGATTGTTGGGGGGCATGGTCATGTGCCCCCACAGGCTTTGTCATTGGTGCCCTCACTCACAAGGGAAAACCCATCTGGTCACTCTCCACATAAAGGAGCTCCATACATCCAAGCAACTTCTTCACTCTGAGGGAATCCTACTGCTGATCCTTCCAGCCCGCCTCTCCTGAAAAGCCTGTACCCACCCAGTGCAGCACCCCAAGCTGTGTGACTTGTCCCACCACGCCTTGGCGGTGACTCCATGGGTGTCAAACAGCACAGGCTGCAGCTTGTCCTGGCTGTGCCCTTGGCTGAGGGCATCAGTGCACAGTTGGGCTGTGGCACCTCAGCTGTAGCACCCGGCCAAGCTCTGAGAGTTCTCGGGAAATCTGGTTGGTATCAAGAATCCAGGTCCCCATGTGTGCAAAGGTTTGACTTCAGAGCAGAGCAATGTCACAGTGGTTGGCAGATGCAAAGTTAGGGCTGAAATTGGGCAACAGGAGAGTAAGCAAGCCCTGCTGTCCCCAAGGCCAGAGAGAAACAGGGCTGGGAATGACAGACCTGGAAGGAAATGTGTGTTTTGTCAGTGGCATCTCTGCTGCCCCTGAGGTATTTGGGCAGACGTGTCACTGATCTCTAGGAATGACAAGGTGCTGCTGACAGGCCCAATGTGACAATGGTTTGTCTGTTCCTTGATTGTGTTATCAAGGGGGTGAGAACAGGGTGGTGAAAAGAAAAAAAGGAGATTTGGAAGTGTTGCTATACGCATGGATACTCCGCTGTGAAGCGCTTCCTACTCAAGGGCTGCCCTACATCTACTGGATAGAGAAGGGACAGATCTTGCGATGCTTCAGAGGTGGGAATGAGTTTCTTGCACAAAGACACCGAATCTGTCTGCAATGCTGTCTGGGGTGTCTGTCCCACACTCACTGTGGATGGGGATGGCTGCCCTGGACAGGACCATCGCTATCCCTGCCCAGTGCATGTAGGGGTGTGTGACAGCCTTGGCACCTCACGTAACACTGCAGGTGTGTAACTGGCATTAAAAGGAATAACTGCCCTGAATTTGATTTGTCAATAGAATTATAGAATAATTTCAGCTGGAAGAGACCCTCAGGATCATTGAGTCCAACCATAACATAACCCAACTCTAGCACTAAACCATGTCCCTAAGAAACCCATCTAAACATGTTTTAAACACCTCCAGGGATGGTGACTCCACCACTTCCCTGGGCAGCCTGTTCCACTGCTTCACAACTTTTTCCATGAAGAAATGTCTCCTAATATCCAATCTGAACCTTCCCTGGCACAACTTGAGACCATTTCCTCTTGTCCTAGCACTTGCTACTTGGGAGAAGAGACCAACACCCACCATGCTACAACCTCCTTTCAGGTAGCTGTAGAGACTGAGAAGGTCTCCCCTCAGTCTGTTTTTTTCCAAGCTAAACAGCCTCATGTCCCTCAGCTGCTCCTCAGAAGACTTGTGCTCCAGGCCCCTCACCAGCTCCTTTCCTTCTCTGAACTCGCTCCAGCACCTCAAGGTCTTTCTTGTTGTGAGGGGGCCAGAACTGACCCCAGGATTTGAGGTTTGACCTCCCCAGTGCCCAGCACAGGGGACGGTCACTGTCCTGGGCCTGCTGGCCACACTATTCCTGATACAAGCCAGGATGCTGGGGGCCTTTTTGGCCACCTGGACACACGCTGGCTCATGTTCAGCTGCTGTCAATCAACATTCCCAGGTCTTGTTCCAACCGACAGCTTTCCAGCCACTCCTTCCCAGGCCTGTAGTGGTGCGGGGGTTGTTATGACCCAAGTGCAGGACCAGGCACTTGGCCTTGTTAAACCTCAGACAGTTGCCCTCAGCCTAATGGACCAGCAGCTCCAGAACCCTCTGTAGAGCCTTCCTACCCTCTAGCAGATCAAAACTCCCACCCAACTTGGTGTCATCTGCAAACTTACTAAGGGTGCACTCGATCCCCTCGTCCAGATCATTGATAAAGAGATTAAACAGAACTGGCCCCAATACTGAGCCCTGGGACACCACTTGTGACCGGCCTCCAACTGGATTTGGCTCCCTTCACCACAACTCTTTGGGCCCAGCCCTCCAGCCAGTTCTTTATCCATCACAGATACACCCATCCAGGCCATTAGCTGCAGCTTCTCCAGGAGATGCTGTGGGATACGGTGTCAAAGGCTTTACTGAAGTCTAAGTGCACAACATCCGCAGCCTTTCCCTCATCTACTAGTTGAGTCACCTTGTCATAGAAGGAGATCAGGTTGGTCAATCAGGATTTGCCTTTCGTAAATCCATGTTGACTGGGCCTGATCTCTTGCTTGTCTTGTATGTGCTGCCTGATGTCTCTCAAGATCATCTGCTCCATGACCTTCCCCATCACCGAGGTCAGACTGACAGGTCTTTAGTTCCCCGAATTGTCCTTCTTGCCCTTCTTGTAAATGGGTGTCACATTTGCCAACTTCCAGTCAACTGGGACCTCCCCACTTAGCCAGGGCTGCAGCTAAATAATTGAAAGTGGCTCAGTGATCACCTCCACGAGCTCCCTCAGCACCCCAGGGTGTATCCCATCTGGCCCCATAGACTTGTGGGTGTCCAAGTGGTGCAGCAGGTTGCAAACCATTTTCCCTTGGATTATTGGGGCTTCATTCTGCAACCCATCCCTGTCTTGGGGCTCAGGGGGCTGGGTACCTGGAGCACAACTGTTCTGACTATTAAAGACTGAGGCAAGAAGGTATTTAATACCTCAGGGTTTCCCTCATCTTCCGTCACTATCTTTCCCTCTGCATCCATCATGGAATGGAGGTTCTCCTTAGCCCTCCTCTTGTTGCTAATATATTTCTAGAAACATTTTTTGTTGTCTTTTACAGCAGTAGCCAGGCCCAGCTCTAGTTGGGCTTTGGCCCTTCTAATTTTATCCCTGCATAACTTCACAGCATTCTTGTAATCCCCCTGAGCCACCTGGCCCTCCTTCCAAAGGTTATAAATTATCCTTTTATTCCTAAGTTCCAGCCGCAGCTCTCTGTCCAGCCAGGCTGGCCTTCTTCCCCGCCGGCTTGCCTTCTGGCACACGGGTACAACTGCTCCTGCACCTCTGAGATCACCTTCTTGAAGACAGACCAGCCTTCCTGGACTGCTTTGTCCTTCAGGTTTGCCTCCCAAGGGACTCTGCCAAGCAGCCTCCTAAACAGATCAAAGTCTGCCCTAGAAGGCCAAAGTAGCAGTTCTGCTCCAGACAATCAAACCCCCCCCCCAACATACACTGCTTCCCCACCTCCTCTCCTTCCTCACCTGTTCTTTCTGAAGAGTTTATAGCCATCCATTGCAGTACTCCAGTTCTGAGAGTCATCCCACCATGTTTCTGTGATGACAGTTAAATTATAGTTTTTCTGCCTCACAAGGGCTTCCAGCTCCTCCTGTTTGTTGCCCATGCTGTGTGCATTCGTAAAGATGCACTTCAGCTGGGCCATTGATTGCATTGGGTCGGCAGACCGAAGGGCATCATTAGCACTATCCTCAGATGCCAGCATGTCGCCCTTGGCTGTGCCTCTGCCACATCTGTTTTCGTCCCCCTCTCCCTTCAAATCTAGTTTAAAGCCCTCTCAATGAGTCCTGATAACTTAATGTGGTCCATAAAAAAAGACTAAGAATCTTACTTTTTTGTGGTTATTTTCTAACATTGTCTGAACTTTGGTAAACAAGAGGAAGAGTGGTTGACAGAGTCTGTTTTCTGAGAGTAACATGCTCCTGTACCTTTCCCGTCTTTCTGTGGTGAAGGATTTCTTCCCTTGCAGAGAGGACTGCAAGACCTGCTCCTGTCAGGTGGGACTTGACCTCCAAACGTGGCGCAGCCTCTTCCATTGTGAGATCACCCACCGCCGTTGATGTCACAAAGCAGCATCAGCGCTGAGGTCGGCACAGCAGGGTATAAGAGCAGGTGTCCCCCTGCGCCTTTGTCACTCTCGATCTTCAGGGAACTGAGATCGCAGAGTTTTTGGCTCGCTCTTGAGCAAGCAAGATGCTTGTTACCTGCACCTTAGCAGGTACCAAGAGACACAGAGAGAAGGTTGAACGTTTGAACGGGTATGTTTGAAAAATCCTCCTCCCCTTTCCCCACATGTGTTTTCCACCTCATCAGCTGGGGTGGGTGGATGGTGGACAGGAGAGGAACCCAAGGGCAGCCTGAGAGCTCGGTCTTGAGCTGGTGGAAGGCAGCAGCCAGCTTTCAGTCTCTTCATGAGCACAAGGGCGAGGCCCAAAAAGCCTTTGATCTCTGCAGAATAAGGGACAGGTCCATTTTGGATCGCATGGAGGGAGTGTGATCACCAGAGTGTTTCTTTGGTGCTTCCTTGGTTGCCCGTTGCTTGCCAGAACGCACTGACATTCAGCCCTCCCTCCCTCTTTCCCCAGTCTGCATTTGTCTGCAGTTATGCCAAGAGAAGGGCCAGAGAGAACCCAGCTGCTAAAGAAATGCTGCGAGAGGGGAGACACACACCCCCTGCCTGGCAGCTGTTGAACTGTAGGGGCACAGGCTGAACCTTCTCTTGGGAGGGTGGAGAACAGGATCAGCACAAGTTGCGATCGGATGGTGGGCTGGAGAAACAGGCGTTCGTTCTGTCCCTTCCATTTCCAAAGAACCCCTCTCCAGCCCCACAGACGGGAAGTGTGGCCACAGCTCTTGTTGCAGCTCTTGCTCTTAGTCCAGAGTCAATCTTGAGCCCTTTGCCCCTAACAAAACAATCCCTGCCATGACAAATCCCCTACTGGTGCAGCCGGTGACAACCCCAGCAGTGAATCGAGCTGGTGCAGAACCAAGCCAGTGCTCACGCCAGGAACGCCAGGCTCAAGGGCTGCAGTCCCTGCTGCTGCTGCCTGTCTGCTGCTGATCTGCACGGGTATCACCAGCTTCACCATCCTTTTCCTCCTTGCTGCTCTGCAGGAAGATGAAGGCACTGAAAACAACAACCCTGGTGCTGATTCTCGGACTGTTCTCTTTCGGTGAGTCTCTGCAAGAGCTCCGACCTGTGGATGGTGCTTTGGGATGTATTCAGGGCTTCATCCTACCTTGTTCCACTTCCCGCGCTGTGACCAGAGGAGCTCAGCTAAGAGCAGAAAGTCCTCGACAGAGCTGTGCCAGTCCCTGCTCAAGCGGGACGGGTGTGGGAGTGAGGAAGGGGTGACTTGCCTTCCCCAGGAGGGCTAAGCCAGTTCTCTTCAGCCGAGGGAGAGGCCGTAGCTGAGCTCTCCTGCCCTAGGGGGATGAAAATCTTCTGCAGGACAAGGAGCACAGTCCAGGGCAGGGAACGTCCATCTATTGCGGAGCTGTACGTCATGATGGCCACTGTCAAAGACAACAACAGGAGAGACATCTATGTCACTTGGGAGAGACACAGAAATGGGAGCGGGCATCCCAAGGCCTAACCCAGCCTTAGACCAAGTTCTAAGCTCTGGTGTGTGTCTGACAGGTATTTACCATGTGGGACAACACGGCACCTTAACCCTCTGGAGAACTGCAGCAGACTTAGGAGAAGACTTGCGTGAAACCCTGCCCCTGCCCAACCAGCTCCGTAAGCTCCAGGAACAGCTTTATCATCTGCGCTGGAGCGCAAAGGATGTCGCGGAGCGGGCTCTCCATGAAGGCGTGAAGCAGGCAAAGCTCCCAGGCTTTACCGGACGGGTAAGGGCACAAGGCAGAAGGATCTACTCAGGGGTTTTATCCTCCCTCCGGCACATATCCTCCTGAATTCCCTGTCCCAGCCAACAGGCTGGTGCTGCTGGAACAAGTGCTGTCATGGCCACACTTCTTTTTCCTGTTGCTCCACACTTCCTTATGGGGAAGAGAGAGCCATGACGGGAATGATGGCTGTCTGAGTCGTACCTTCCTCTGCGTCCAGATCTCAGGTCCTCCTCAAGGGAGGACTGGAAAGAAAGAATGGTCTCAGAGGTCCAGAGTTAAGCCGGTCCTATCTCATGTCCAGAAGGCTTTTCTGTCTCTGCTGCCTGACCTGGGGCCTCTCCACAGGAAAAGCCCCTTCCCACAGCTTCAGCATTCAGAGCACTGGAGTGAGCAGCCCCTCCTTTCTGATCCTGTCAATCAAAGAAGAGCAAACTAGGGATGCTGCCAGGCAATTTGGGTGTTCCTTCCATCTGAAATGGGCCTTGTCTCCATTCACCTTGGCTGGCCTTGCAGGGGAGCTGCTTGCTCCATTCTTTTTCCTTCCAACAGGCGCTCCCCTTTGTGTTCCTTTCCAGGCTGTTCAGGAGATCATCAATCAAGCTCTGGAGAAGCTGGAAGAAATCCAGGTCCTGATGACTGATTATGCCCTGAAATCAGCAGGTGCTGTGACATTGTACATGCAAACCAATTCCAAAGTGCTTCCTGTCCAGATTGACAAGATGGGCATTGGAACGTGCCCAGGGGCAGGAGAGAAGGGGCGAGAAGTCAAGGGTCAATTCGTGCCCTAAAATTGCCCCCACTGACAGAGCCTGTAGCAGGCCAGGCCCCATGGGAAGCACAGGAAGGCTGGTTCACATTCTTGTCTTTTTCCACAGCCCCATACGACAGTTTAATGACACCTTGCTACGTGTCCCAGAGGGGCCGTGCCAGTAAGACAGAGGGAACCCACCGTAGGACATGGATGACAACTGAGGAGCCTTTTCCAAGACAAGAGTGTAATATTCCTCCTGACACTGCCTGATGATCGTGCTCATGTTTTAATTTCCAGGGGCTGCCGTCATTCGTTCCAGGACTTCTCTGTCCCTCCGGACGGCCAGAGCAAAGGTGTTATTGTATTCCCTGCCGGTGATGGATTACGTGAGGTCCCCTGAGCTTATTCTGGAGGTAGGAGCACCAAGAAGCAGTAAAAGGAAGGTCAGGAGAATGAAGCACACACGCTGCTCAGAGTTGCCTTTCCCCCCATCTTTGCTCCTCGAAACTTCCTTTCCTGCCTCCTTCTCACATGGACCTGCTCTCCTCCTGTGTCTCCCTGCTGAGTGTCTCCCTCCTCCCTCTCCCAGAGTGCCCCAGGTTCTCTGCGGGAGCTTCTAGCAGGCCAGGCTGCTCCTGCAGTCTGTGTCTGCCCAGTTGCTGTGCAAAGTGTCAGCACTGCAAGGAAGGAGAAGGGCAGAGATGCCTGCAGAGGTCTGGGATGTGCTCTTAGTGAGCACCAGCGGGTGCTGAGAGCCTGCACTGCTGGAGGGTCCCACGCTGGGCTCTCAAGACGTCCTGGCCCTGCTCCTGACCTGCCTGCACAATCTGAAGAGCTGGATGGTGCCAGGGGAAGGAGGTGGCGGTGGATGAGAGGCAGCGAGGGCTTCCCCTGACAGGAAAGGTTCATCCAGGGGGGCCTGTGGCTGCCACCTGCTCTGGGCAGGGGCCTTTCAGCCACACTGTCCCTGGCTTGTTCTTGGTGAGGGCTCTGGACCGGCAGAAGCACAACTGCTGCTCTGTTCAATACCCACAAGGTCTGACTGAAGGCCCTGGCTGCCATTCAAAGCGGAATTGATTGACCTAATGAATTCTTAATCCTCTGATGCTCATGGCAGGAATGAGAGCCAGGGCAACCTTCTCCATGTCAATACAGTTTCTTCTTGTCCTTTCAGCCAGAAAACCATCCTGGAAAGTGCTGGCCCTTCCCAGGAAGCCAGGGACATGTGTTCATCAAGCTGTCTGTGCCAGTGATTCCCAGGGCAGTCACCATGGACCACGTCTCAGGGACAGCGTTCCATGGAGAAAGTCTCTCCGGAGCTCCAAAGGACTTTGCTGTCTATGTAAGTGATTTCTCTGGAGTGGGGGGCAGGGGCTTGCACAGCATTTCCAAGCAGGGGATGAAGACGGGTCAAAGAGTCCAGTGGCCTGAAGCTTTCTCCTGGCTCTCAGAAGAAACAGGCTCCTTGGGAATGAAGCAACTCCATTGTATTCCTCTTTTATTCAATGTACCACTCGAAAGGAAGCTTCTGGGGCAAGATGCTACTTTAGAAGCCACAGGGAAAAGGAGCTGGCACAGTGCATGGTCCTAGACCTTCTTGGCTTCCAATCTCAGTGGCATTTGTTATCCTCAGTTTTTCTCCCTCTCACTGGGAGCGTGTGCTCCTTTTCTGACTGGCAGCCTGGACTCATTGAGTAGGCAAGTGTGGCGTGCTGCCCACCTGCAGCTTCTTGTCTTTTCCTTGTGCTCATTGTCCTTGGACTACGTAGATGAAATAATGCCATCCTTCACCGACTGAAGTTCAGTCTTGCCATGATGATACCAGACACTCTTGTTTTCTCCTCCCTTGTCTTTCTGTAGGGCTTCAAGGAAGAACACGAGGAGCAGGGAATATTCCTGGGACAGTTTACTTTCCTGGCACCGCTGAATCCCAGTCAGACCTTCCAGCTGAAGGTATGGGGACAAAGAGGGAGGAGAACTGGAGGAGAGGAGGAGAAATGCGGTTGGATGGGGAGAGGCTTCCCTGCCAAAGAGCTACAGGCAGCCCTGTCCTTGAGCGTGTGCCACGCTGGCCTTTCTTCTGCTTTAACTTCCTGGTGGCGTATACCTGGACTGCCGGTCTTCTTCTCTTTCGTTTTGAGTTTAAACTTCAGTGCTTAGAAGTACCACAGTTGAAGCCGGAATCAGCTTAACTGTCTGGACCCCAAGTGCACACAGGCGAGCACATCCTGTAGGGTGCATGACTGCTGTTCTGCCAGTTAAAGACCAGAAATAGTGAGCTTCCTGAGGGTTGTGTTGTTGATGGCAGTGAGTAGTGACAGGGAGGCCATTCTGTTTCCCTGACTTCCTAGAGAAGGCAACAAGACATTATACTGACACCAGCACTGGGTCTTGTGACTGTGGAAGCCTGTGCCCCAAAGCAGGCGAGAACTTTCCACTGTATTTGCTGAGGCATCTGGTCGCTGCTTCTTCTTTTGCTGTTCTTATGGCCCAATGAGGTAGAGCAGGATAGAACGTCTTGACCAGGACAGATCAAAAGCCCTGGCAGGGCAGCAGGAAGGAAGCTGTTGAACAAAGCCATCGCTGCGGCACTACTCTGTCAGTGCTCACGTGCCAGAGAGGAAAAGGCGACTCATTTCTTCTTGTCATTTCAGAACGAGCTCCCTGGGGTCGTGAATTACATCAGGCTGCAAGTGCTGAGCAACTGGGGCCACCCGGACCACACCTGCCTGTATCGGTTCAGGGTGCACGGTGATCCACCCAAAGACGGGGGAGAGGTGCCAGTTTCAGTTGTCAATAAATTCCATTAGTTTTCACCAAGTCGAGTTCCAGTCTGCTGTGCCCGTGATGTTGACTGGTCCTCCCTGAGCTAACTGGAGCTCCCTGTCCTTCTCTAAACCCACCAGCTTATGGGAGACTTCAGGAGTCCACAGCAAGATTTTGCTTATTAGAGAAAACAGGAAAACTCAGTCACAAATCTGCAGAAAGCCTGACATCCACATTCTTGTTGCCTACACAGGAACATCAGCAAGGCCCTGCCTGTACACCAAAGATTAAATTAATGGACAGTTTTCCTGTGCAGGAAGCAACTAAGGATCAACTGAATGGAACCATCTGTTGCTACCTGTTTTCACAAGAGGCAGATGGCTACTTCAGCTTCCATCTTTCAATCTGTTGCCCATGAGAAATTGGAAGTGTGTGTTTTTGTAAGAAGGAAACCTTAATTGGAAAGTTGGTTCATGGACTTATTTGCCTCTCTAAGCACAGATCGAGTTCATAGCCCAGGAAAAGTTACAGAGTGATTAGCAAAGCAATCTCAGGACCCTTAAGAGATCCCATAACTGCATGAGTTTATCTTTTCGTTTCAGCCCGAGTTCCCCAAGCCCCAAGGCAGGAGCAGGCAGGGCAGTGGTGCACTCGGATCGCACCAGGGAGGAGAGAGCAGGAACAGCATTTGGAACCCAGGGCTGGCAACAGCAATTTGTGCTCTGAGCTGGGGTTTAGTCCATGTGCAAGCCCAGCACGGATCCAGATACCAAACTGAGGGTGTCTGTTCATCCCCGGTGCCACACACATGGCACCTTCGTCCATCTCCTCCTCCGGATGAGCTGTTTTCCAGCCCCTTCCACCTCAGCCCAGCTCTACACACCTGCACTCTGGCCCAGGGCTGACTGGGGCTGGTGACCCTCGGGGCAGCAGCAGGAACCGCTCTGACCCTGGTTGTGGGGCTGTCCCTGGGCTGAGCCCTCGGGCCCAGGTCTGGTGAACTGGGCCATGGTGGGGCCCAGGGGTGGTGAGGCCAACAGGTCCCCCTGTCTGTCCGCGCTGGGAGACACTTGCTCCTGCAGCACCCCTGGTACTGATCCCGAACCTGGTCCATCTTCATCCAGAAGTACACTTTAGTTTGGTTTTTTTAAATAAAACTGAAAATAATTCAGGTAGAGGTACAGCCTGTTTAGATGTCTGAGTAGTCTGGGGACAGAGGCCAGTTGGGGGCTAGGGCCCTCGGGGGTGGGGGATCTTTCTGCCACGTGTCGTTGGCCTGGTGCTCACAGCTGGGAAGGGACTTTCCAAAATCCTGCTGGGAGGTGCCAGATGTGGCCACCCCCGGCAAAGCCTCAGGATCTTCTGCCAACCTGCCCTCAGATCATCTCTTCCCATTAACCAGGAGTCACTACGGGTGTTGCTGTTCTCCTTCGGGCAGTGTGGTGCTCACCAGGCACAGCCAGAGCTGTTCCTGTGCCAGGAGAAGACTTCACACAGAGCCTTGGCTGATGGTGACAGTTCCCACCAGCCGTCCAGCTCTGGAAGGTCCAGATGCCACAGAGGGGACACGGACTGGTTGTCACTTCTCTTGCAGGAACAGGGTTGAACAGCAGAAGGGAGGTGGGATGAGAGGGTCCATGAGGTCAGAAAGCACATTGGACAGCTGGTACAGTCATGATGACAGCAGAGGGAGAAGAGAAAGAGATGCAGTGACCTGGCTGGGACAATGCTTCTGACGTGACACCTGCCACACAGACACAGAGACAGATACATCACCACGTAATGCAGAAGGCAGAAGTTAGAACACATGAATCACCATGGATCAGCTAGAAACCATCCAAAGTGCATGTGGGAAGGATGATATACCTGGTGACAAGAACATCATCTGCCAAAGGATGCAACAGGAGAGCACTCGAAAATGAAAGATGAGATAATTTGGAGCAGCAGCTGACCTAACAATATCAAAACTAAATACAAATTCTGGATGGTTGCCTGTGGACATAACATGACATACGTAGAAGACAACTGAACAGGGAGAATGAAAAAATTGGTTTAATATGAGTGAAATGTCAATGACACACAGAATATACTCTCCCGGTAGAAACTAAAGCTACGCTATTTTTTTAAAAAATGGAGTACAGGGAAAAATTAGGGTTACCCTTCCCCTTAAAAATGTTTTTATTTCATGCAGTTATTTGATGGTATCAGTGTGGAAAGTTTTTCTTTCCTTTTAGTCTCTATGGAGACAGACAGAGGCCTTGGTGGGTCCTGGAGCAGGTGGGAAAGGTGCCTGGGAGGGAGGAGAGCACGGGGAGACATGGAACAGAGGTGGAGACAGAGCAAAGAGCCGGTG
The DNA here is from genome assembly GCF_036013445.1 of Caloenas nicobarica. NCBI lineage: Eukaryota > Metazoa > Chordata > Aves > Columbiformes > Columbidae > Caloenas > Caloenas nicobarica. The sequence goes on from NC_088276.1 coordinate 546,868, forward strand.
CTGGCAGTGAAGACACTCCTGCTGTGCAGGTGCTGCTGAGGTCACAGTCCCCACAGCAGGTGACAGACATGAATGGGCCACTGGCTTGTGCTGGTCCCCGTGGAGCAGAAATCCCCCTGCAGCCTCTGGAGCTCCACGCAGGAGCAGTGTCGCCACCACGACGGTCCTTTCTCCAGCCCTTGTTCCACCCCATGGACGTCAGGCTCAGGTCCCACACGATCCAACACGTCCTCAGCAACCACCGCTCCCCTTCCCACCCTTTGATGTCACACACACACAGTTGCCCTCAGCCCATGGCCCGCCCCTGTGAAACGTCCATGAAATGTCACAACTCCCCGTTGAGCTCATGGAGTCCGTGGCTTTGGGCTCCGTCTGTTCCGTGGCCACTCCGGACAGCACAGGTGTCTGTTCCGTGGGGTCACGGGCACCAAACCCAGCTCGGGTGGGAACCAAGAGGGTCCCCTCGTGTTCAGGGCCCAAAGCGCCATCTGTAGCACCTGCCTGTCCTTTTGAGTGCCCAGAGCCTCCTTCTTGGGGCCCAGATCCTCATGTTATGGTCCCAACGTGTCTTTTATCACCCACAGATGTTCGGATTCCACAGTTTCATGTTTAGGTGGAGCTCGTTGCCTGGCAACAACATCCCAGAAGTCTATGGGGAGTCAATGGACCAAGGACAGCCAATCACATTTGAGAAGGTGGGGCAAGTCATGTGATTGATATGTAACCAGCCAATCCAGCTTTGAGGCCTGCAGGACAGGTGGCTAGAGTTGACCAATCTAGGCAGTGTTCAGGGGCGGGCTGTGCTGGCTGCACCAATCACACCTGGCGGGAGAGCGGCACACAAATGATTGATAAGCCATCCATCCAATCACTTGATGGGAGGAGCCAGGAGGAAATGCGAGACAGCCAATCAGAGGAAACAGCGCCTCAGGGCAGGGTGGGCCCCAAACCAGGGCAGAGTGACAGCCCAGGCAGCCAATCCGAGACAGCACCAGCTCAGGGCAGGAGACTGACAGCCCTCCCGACCAATGGCAGTGAAGAGTGATGTGAGCAGGAGGTGGCACTGCGGGCAGCCAGGCCGAGCTCTGACATGGCGCCCATCAGACCTGCCCCGAGCTCGAGCAGCCCCGGCCCAGCCCCGGGGCCCCTTCCTCTCTGCCGCCCTCCCCGTCCCTCCCGTCCCCCCGGCCACCCCCATGTTCCAGACCCCGCGTCTCCGTGGCACCACCGGCTCACACAGTCGGTATCCCGGGCCGTGCCGCTGGAACGCAGCCATGGGCCATCTGGCTTCTCGCCGCCACTGCCGACTGCGTGCGACCGTCGTGGCCCCTGCTGTCCCCTGGGCCACGGCCAATGGCAGCGGAGCCGCTGGCAGCGCAGAGCCCAACCCATCGGGGCTGCTGAATCCTGGCGAGATATCGCTGCCGGGCTGGAGAACCTGCCTGTGAGAGTGCGCCACGTAGAAGCTCATGTGCCCGAGAGTCGGTCACTGAAGAACCCGATCCGAACAACCAGCGGGGGGATCGAGCTGCCCAGATTAAAGTGTCTGAGGTAGATTTGCACTGGCAAGATGAAGGTGAATTATTGATGGCCCATTGGGCCCACGGTGCCTCAGGTCGTCAAGGAAGGGATGCAACATATGGATGGGCTCGTGATCGAGGGATGCACTCAACCATGGATGCTCTTGCACAGGTTATTCACCATTGTGAAACATGCGCTACCATGAAGCAAGCCAAGCGGTCAAAGCCTGTGTGGTATGGGGGCGATGACTGAAGTGTAAATGTGGAGAGGCCTGGCAAATTGACTATATCACACTGCCAGAAAATGGTCATGGCAAGAGCTCTGTGCTTACAGTGGTGGAGCCACCACCGGATGGCTGCAAACATACGCCCTGCCCCACGGCACTGCCCGCAACACTGTCCTGGGCCTTGAAAAGCCAGTCCTGTGACAACACGGCAGCCCAGAGAGAACTGAGCCAGACAGCGGGACTCCTTTCTGGAACCTCCTCGTAGACGCCTTGGCCAAGGAGCACGGCACTGAGTGGGTCTGTCATATCCCCATCATGCACCAGCCTCCGGGAAAATCGAGCGGTGCAATGGACTGTTAAAGACTATGCTGAGAGCAGTGGGTGGTAAAACTTGAAGAAACTGGGATTCAAATTTAGCCAAGGCCACCCCGAGAGCACCCAGGTGCCCGGGGCTGAGCTGACCCTGAGCCTCCCAATGGGACACCCTGACCTCCCTCCCCAGGCGCAGGGTCACAGTGGGGCCCTTTGTGACCTCACTTGCTGGCGCCCTGTTGCGGGGGAGTAATTGAGGGGTTTTGCTTGCTGCAGAACAATGTTTAGATTTCTTAAAGAGAAGTGCGACTTCAAAGAGTTCGGTGGCAGGTTCACTCTATTATTTACTGCATGGGGGAAATATGCCAAGCTGAATGCTGCTGACCTTCTCTCCAGGTGCCTGTACCTGTTCACGAAGGAAACTTTCAGTCATCTTCCCTTCCTGATAACTGTTCACTCCAGGGGGCTGTGTCTTGGAGCTCCGGAGACAAACTTTCAGGTGAGGCCATGTCCGTTGCGGTGCAAACTGTCAGGATTCCTCTTTCCCTGATAACCGTTCGCTCCAGAGTTTGTATTTTAGAGCTCCAGCAGCAAACTTAGAGGCAAGGCTTTATGACCATATGCAGAGCAGACTTTCAGGAGACAAAATTCTCAGAAAATAAAAAATTTAATGGAGTAGAATAGCAGAAGGGCTGGCTCAAGCTGGGTACCTGCGCAGAGGTCCGCCCCAGCATAGAAAACGACAAACTTTTATATCTTTACAGACCATTCACACCAAGATCCAAGTCCAATAGCAAAATTTTACCACCAGGTCCTTTGCTCCCCATTGGACCCTTTTTCCCTGACTCCACATGGGCCTCTGTTTTGTTCAGTTGTAGACATTGGTTTTGGTCCATATCCTTGAACGTGCCATTTTGTCTGGATAAATGCTTTCTTCTCAGCGAAGTGCAAAAATAGGCCCGGCTTTGCAGATGTCTGTGATGTCTCTGCGTTAGCCTTGGATCGTTGTTTTTCCAGTCAGTTCCATTTTTCCCAGCAAAATGCAAGCTAGACTTTATCATGCAAGGCGTTTAGTGTAGTCTACGGTTGCTTTTGGCAAATACGAGCTTAAAATTTTAGCAAATCTAGTCTACTAAGTAACATGAATCAAAAAGTATATTAAAAAATCATACAAACTTATATCTCTAAATAATCCATTACATTTGGTGTGCGTCTACTTAAGCTAAATGATGAATATTGAAGTTGAATTAGGCTCATCCAGTGACCCGTGAGTAGTAAAATCGTTGCCATACAGCTCACTTATTTAGCAGGGAGAGCTCAAAGTGGGCTCATCCAGGCTGTCATATTTCTAGAATGAAGTGGTTGACTCATAGTCAAATTGCGTAGAGTAGGAAAAGTCTGCACGAGACTCCCTGCGCCCACAAGCCACCGGCATTCAGTTGCCGTTCTGCTTCCCTGTGGGTCTCCTGGAAGGAGTTCTTGGCCTGGCTGTGTCTCAGGCCCTTCCCTCCTCTGCAGCCTGGACCAAACTGCTGCTGGTTTGGCTGAGGGGGGGTCGAGTGCGCCTGCCACACTCCACCCCCTTGACCACAGTCAATCCCCTTCATTCTCTCACAGACTGGTAGTGTGGTTACCTCTTGCCTCTATGTCATAAATACATGGCATGTTGTAGTTCAGTGGTAAGAGTCCAATTGTTTGATAAACTATTCGGTTTAAATGCTAATATCATCTATATACGGTGTTAGCGTGCATGTGAACTTTTGTTTAAGCAGATAGCTTCAATAATATAGAATATCACTATAAATTGTATTATCAGGGTGTTTGTCACAACAAATAGAGATCCTTTGCTTATATGTGTACCGGGCTTTTATACATAAAATGATTGTAAGGAACAAGCACAATAATGTTAGAGTTAACAGAATTACAACTAGATGAAGCACCACATTCAAAGTTCCTGTTGTGGTCAGTGACCATCCAAATAGAGTCTTCCGCTTTAGTCCCAACAGGACATGATGTGCCTTCAGCAGCAATAGGATGATATATTGTACTTTGATCTTACGGGAAGCTGCAAGACAAAAAGATGAAATAGACTGGTCTCGGCAGTGTTTGCCGGACAGGTTATGCCATTAGACATATGGGAAAATCCATTGTGCACTAATTCTGCATTTTGTAGCATTGCTTTTATCTTTGTCTGTAGGAATCTTAAGGATATATGGTGAGGTGTCTTTATGATTATTCACAGGCCTATTATCTAAACCCAGAGGTTCTACTTGTGGTTCATGTGCTTTTCTACATCCCAGCTACAGTGGCTTGAGTGTCCTTACAATACTCCTCCTCGCCATTCTTGCACCATTCCCATGTATTCCACCCCCCTCAGTCAAGAAACTGCTTCTGCTGGGGCCAGCAAAGCCGGAGATGTTCACTTGGATTTGTGAGGTGTAGTACAGAGCAATTTATAGAGGTACATAATAAACACATACAGGAAGAGGAATAAACATATCTGTACAATGATGCTTTAAATCAGGTGTTCCATTCATTTTATCAAGGAATTAAATGAGCCATTCATCCAGGCATCATCAGTAGATTGCTCCATTTGATGCACAAAGTCTTGGAGATGTTAAATGTTGTCTTTCATGTTGGCTGATTCGTCACTTATGTTGAAGTAATAGATCTTTTTTAAAATTGAAGCAGCTATTTCAGCCATTACCTGCTGAGGGAAAACAATAATATAAAACGTTAATACCAAAAATCCCTTAACATGGTATAACTCAATAATACAGATACCAGGGTTGTCATGCTGGTAAAACATATTGTCAAAAGATCTGCAGCTGTTGGTCTTCCCTTAATGCAAAAGGCAGATGAGTTAGTTACAGTAGAGGCAAATCCAATCTAAGTATTTACATATTGGTCTTGTGGAAACATATCCAGGGCATACGCTTGTAGTGCGAGATTACAAAGTACGACGAGCCAGCCTGTGATAGGGAGGGAAAACAGGAGTGCCATCACCTTCCAGTAATAGATACACATTGCTCCAGCTCCTGCAGCTGATGTTACTCTGGGTCTGATAACCTGATGTGAGATAATTACCCACACAGTTTGGAGACCTCTGGCTTGTACCTTTTCAGATAGAACTTCAATGCAGTGTTGCGTTCTTGACACCAATAACACTGTTCCAATGCTGTGTCCTCTAGATAAAGTACAGGTATTCATTGAAGATACCTGAAACACAAGAACTTGAGAATCTGACGTTAGCAAAGGATGTACATCTAGATCAGTAGGCTGCAGTCCCACTTCACAATCCATTGGTGTGAATAATTCAGTTTCTTCTGAAATTAGTCCTGACACTGTATCCACAGCAGTGTGTACATACTGCCACCCCCTAGACCGGGGCGGAGGGCCCACACAATCAACCTGACAGGTATTCAGGGCCCACTGGCCATGTCTTATCTTTCCCCATGGCCTACATAATGCCCTTAAGTGTAACTGTGTACAAGTAGCAAATCTAGTCTACTAAGTAACATGAATCAAAGAGTATATTAAAAAAAATCATACAACCTTATGTCCCTAAATAATTCATTACGTTTAGTGTGCATCTACTTAAGCTAAATGATCAATATTGAACTTGAATTGGGCTCATTCACTGACCCGTGAGTAGTAAAACCACTGCCATACAGCTCACTTATTTAGCAGGGAGAGCTCAAAGTGGGCTCATCCAGGCTGTCGTATTTCTAGAATGAAGTGGTTGACTCATAGTCAAATTGCGTAGAGTAGGAAAAGTCTGCACGAGACTCCCTGCGCCCACAAGCCACCGGCGTTCAGTTGCCGTTCTGCTTCCCTGTGGGTCTCCTGGAAGGAGTTCTTGGCCTGGCTGTGTCTCAGGCCCTTCCCTCCTCTGCAGCCTGGACCAAACTGCTGCAGGTTTGGCTGGGGGGGGTCGAGTGTATCCACCACACAGCCCAGCTTATTCATCCTTTCAGAGCAGGTTGCTTAACAGGTGTCAGCATCCATGTGCAGAGTCTGCACATCAGCCAGACAGCAAAGCAAACGTTACAGAACTGGAGGCGAGGCTCTTGACCAGCTCCTTGAACCCAGATATCAGCATGCCATGTCTCCTGAGATTCCTGGGAACATCTAAACTTGAAGAGCAGAGCATGTGAGTCCTTGTTGGGTATTCTGGCTCATCTCCTGACCCGTGTGGTGCTTCAGGTTGTGAAGAGGATGAAAAACAACTTTTGGGCTGGGGTAGTTCCATTTCACACGTGTCATGCAGGGCAGATGAGGGCAGCTCAGAACTCCAGTCTCTGCTGCGCTGTAAGACTTGATACCCCATCCGTAAGTACATATCTACGTGGTTCAGATGAAGGGTGGTCTGGCAAAAATCACCCTGTTCCTCCCCAGGTACATGGACACAGTTCACGTGTCTCTCCAGAGAGTGGCAGCAGCTGGATCCCCTTCTTGGGACAGACTCCTTCCAGGAGAGACACAGACACAGGTAACTCATCAGGTCCTCACGGCATTTCACTCGGCATCAGTTTTTATGTATTTGGTGCTTTCCTCTGACTACTCTTTCTGCACAAATGCTCACAAAAAGACACCCATTTAGTAAAACATGATCATAAAGGTGCTGTTATGGACAAGAAATCTCATCATGAGCTCTGGGGGGAGCGAGGAAGTTTACAATAAACACCAGGAAGAACTAAGAAGCTCGAGGCCTCTTCTGAAGAGGGTGAGGTCCTGAGCAGCAGTGCCTGGCCATGTGTGGTGTGGGAGAGGGTCAGGGGATGACAGGGAGAAACAAGGTTCTGGCTGATGGCTTTAGTGAATCCTTAAAACCACGTCTGAGCCCAGAAATGTAAAACAGTTGATGTCTGCAGGTGGAGGAGGAATAGGAGGGAGATTTTCCTGGGAATATGGAAGGAAGGCAGGCCTCTCTTGGGCTAATCATACATGGCAGTGACATTTGCATGCTGTGGGCATGGCTGTGCCTGGGAGATGGGGAATGGCGGCTGCTGGAGGGGCTGTGCTCAGTCATGGCCCATGAGCTGACCTTGCACACTTCCAGCTTTTCACCTTTCACACTTGGATGAACCTCAGGAAACATCCATGAGCCTGGAGGATGCATTAACCTCCTGGAGTGCTGGGGTATGGACCCAAGTTGAGGATTCAAGCAAGTTTGGGACTGGGAGAGCCCAGGTGATTGCTGTCCAAGTTTGCTAATGCTCAGGTGTAATGATGTCCGAGTTTGCTAATGTAACCCCTGACTTAAGCCCCATACACTCCTGGCTGTTCTCCAGACTCCTTCAGGAACAACGGCCTAGGAGGCCTTGCTGGTGAAGATGGAGGCAAAGAAGCCATGAAGTACCTCAGTCCTGTCTGATTCTGACGTTCACCCTGTCTATTCTTTACTGTAAGGAAGCTGTGTCTTGCTGGCCTCAGCCTCCCCTGCAGGTATCAAGTCCAGGGGAGCTTTGGCATCATCCCCACATCCATGGCCAAGGTTTCTAAATTCCTCCTTGGCAGCTTCCCCTGCTTCCACCTGCTGTGTGCTGCTTTTTTGCCCTGGAGCTCTGTCAGTTCAGACGAGCAGCCTCACGAGATAAATGCTTCTTTTCCTAGGTAATCGGAGAATTCGTTCTTGTGCTTGGAGCAGGCTATCCTGTACGGCCTGTCAGATTTCCTGAGCTCCTTCACCCTACAGAGCTGCTTCCCATGGCACCATATCTATCAGCCCCCCTAGTTATGTCAGTGTCTTCTCCTCTGGAGCCCACCAGCCTGTGCTCTGCTGCTGGCCTTCCTCCCTCCCCTCTGGTGCCTGGGACCCCACTGTTTCCTGGTCACCACAGCCAAGGTGGACACTGATGTTCACATCCCTCACCAGCTCTTTCTTGTTTGCCAGTTCCAGATCCAGGTGAGCATCACCCTTGCTGGTACATCAGACAGCCAAGTTAAGAAGTTGTCCCAAGATCCTCTGGACTGTTGGCACCTGCTGCGTTCCCTGGCCAGTGAATGTAGGGCAATTACAGTTCAACATATGAACCTGCTCATTGACTTCAGACTTCCCCGTGTTGCTGACAGAAGATCTTTTCCATTTCTTCTCCATGATCAAGTAGTTTGTAACACCCAACATGATGTCACCCTCTATTGGGTTTACATGGCAAAGTCTTGGAACTGGGGGTGAGGGTGGGTGTGCTACAGTTGTCACCTCTCTGAGAAGACAACAGGAGTTTGACCGACATCAGACAGAGCTGATTTCAGCTGGCTCAGACAAATCTGAGCCACTCAGTGATGCTGGCAGCACCTCTGTGATATTGTATTTCAGAAAGGGTAAAAAACACTGCACAACAGCAGGTGGGAGAGAGCAGGGAGGAAATGTGAGAGAAAAAATGCTGCAGACACCAAGGTCATATCCCATAGGACCCAACTAGGCCCCTCAGCAGGCCAAAGCCTGCTCTCCTGAAATCCTGCTCTTTGCCTTGTTATCATCTTCCAGGAGCCTCAACTCCACTTCCCCACCCCTGACTGTTACATCCCTGACCAACTCTTTCTGGTTTGTAAGTGTGAAGTCCCACAGGGCACCTCACCTCACTGACTCCTCAGTCACCCGTGTCAGGAAGATGTTGTCAATGAGGTCCAAAACCCTCCTGGATGGCTGGTACTTTGCAAATATTGGGATATCTTAGGTCAGAGAGACCTTCATCTTGCTGCTCCTGACCTGTCATCTCTGCCTCTAATTTTCTTCTCCAACCAGACCCTGTGGTCAGTTCCTCAGCAGTGTTCCTCAGGGGGACCCAGTCTGAATCTGACTTGGACTTCTTAAGAGGTTTCTTCAATTTCCTCCAGGGTCTGAGTTTCATGGACTCAGCACCAAAGCCACCATAGGTGTCATTAATGTGCCTTGGGCTGCTCCTGTGCTGCTGAGCTGGGCTGGGCTCCTGGGACACAGGGAGCTCATGGCAAGCGGCAGCGCTGCAGAGAGACAGCTCTGCCCAGGAGCAGCTCCTCTGCAAAGCGCAGCAGGGCTGGGGGCTCTGCCTGGGGATCTCAGGGAGACGAGCAAGGCAGAGAGACCTTGAACGTGGTCAGGATTGGGAGGATGACTGAGAGCTCAGCAGAGGAGAAATCTTTGAAGGCCTTGTCATGGTAAGTCTCTGGGTGCAGGGCAATGCAACTATACTTTCTAGAGGCATCTCCTCAAGTTAGCACAGGCACAGCTTGAGGGATCTGTAAGGAGGGGGGGTCTTGTCAGGCAATGTTGAACAGCTGTGAAGGTGGGTGAGCACCCAGGGGTGCCCAGGGCTGTGCTGCAGAGCAGGGTCCCTGCAGCCCAGGGCTGTGCCGGGGCAAGGACTCTGCTGCCTGCCAGGGTCAGCGCTCAGCCTGCCCGGGGAGATCCCCACGGTGCTGTGGGGAGAAGCTGTGGGGGGAAGGAGTGACCCCCAGCAGGGCAGGGTCCTTCTGCTGTTGAGAGGAAACTGCGTGGGTCAGGACAGCTCACAGCTCCAGCTCACCCCCGGGACATTGGCAGAGGTTCCTTCTGAAGGACACTGAGGAAGTGTGTATTTGACAGGGATGATTATAAGTTTTGAGTTTTTTCCACCCTTGGTTGTCTGGGTGGGCAGTGGGACATGGGAATTTATTTCTCTGCCCTGGAGAAGGTGCTAAGACCCCAGTTCTCTTTAGGACTTGTCAGAGCTGCTCCTGAGCCCCTGCACACACAGAGCTGCCCCTGGGCAGTGCCCAGTGCCAGGAGAGGTGAGCAGGACAGAGCTGAGCATGGGGGACGGGCTCTGTGACACTGACAGGGAGCAGACCCAGGGACAGAGAAACAGCTCCCAGCAGGGACAGCTCCATGCAGCAGAGACATGGGCAGGGAGAGGGAGCTGGGACCAGAAATGCTGGGGAGGGGATTCAGGAAGCCCCCTGCCCTCCCCTGCAGTGCAGACGCATTTCCCAGTGCAACCCCCTGGTCTCCTCCCATCCCCAGCAGAGCCTTTGCCCCAAAGCCATGGGGTCCAGGTCACAAGTCTCCACCTCAGCAGCTGGACCTACAGGTGAAGGGTTTCTGGAACGTGGTACACAAAAAAGGTGCTAAAAGTACTTGCTCTACAGTGTCATCATGTGAGTGGCAGCAGCACAGCCAGGTAAGGAGAAGGTTTCACATCATGCCCATCTGCATTTCTGGCCTTGCTTTATTTTTCAGGAGCACTGCAGTGCTCTTCCCTGTTTCTCCACCTGTCCCTGGTGCTCTTACGCTCTGTGGTTGGGGTGAGAATGTGGGTCGGTTTCAGTTCTGACACCAACGCAGAGGGTCTTGCCCCAGAGGTGCATTCATGGAAACTAGGTGCCCAAGCTGCATTTCAAGCTGTGATGACCCGTGTTTGTCATTTGGTAGAAGAAGAGAATAAGCTGATACATGCTTCCTTCAGGGATGAGGTTTTTCATGAGAAATGGCATGTTTATTTTCCTCAGAGAAGTCTCCCCTATCTTGTCACTGTCTTTTCCTCCTATGACAGGTCCTCATGTTCACAGGCAGAGCAAATGTCCAACAGCAGCTCCAACACCCAGTTCCTCCTCCTGGCATTCACAGACACACGGGAGCTGCAGCTCTTGCACTTCTGGCTCTTCCTGGGCATCTACCTGGCTGCCCTCCTGGGCAACGGCCTCATCATCACCACCATAGCCTGTGACCAGCACCTCCACACCCCCATGTACTTCTTCCTCCTCAACCTCGCTCTTCTTGACTTGTGCTCCATCTCCATGACTGTGCCCAAATCCATGGCCAACTCTCTGTGGGATACCAGGGCCATTTCTTATATGGGATGTGCTGCCCAGCTCTTTCTGTTTGTCTTTTTCATTGCAGCAGAATTTTATCTTCTCACCATCATGTCGTACGACCGCTACATTGCCATCTGCAAACCCCGGCACTACGGGACCCTCCTGGGCAGCAGAGCTTGTGTCCACATGGCAGCAGCTGCTTGGGCCACTGGGTTTCTCAATGCTCTGCTGCACATGGCCAATACATTTTCAATGCCACTGTGCAAGGGCAATGCCCTGGACCAGTTCTTCTGTGAAATGCCCCAGATCCTCAAGCTCTCCTGCTCACACTCCTACTCCAGGGAAGCTGGGCTCCTTGTGGTTAGTGTCTGTTTAGGATTTGGGTGTTTTGTGTTCATTGTGGTGTCCTATGTGCAGATCTTCAGGGCCGTGCTGAGGATCCCTTCTGAGCAGGGACGGCACAAAGCCTTTGCCACGTGCCTCCCTCACCTGGCCGTGGTCTCCCTGTTCCTCAGCACTGTCATGTTTGCCTACCTGAAAACCCCCTCCATCTCCTACCCTTTCCTGGACCTGGTGGTGTCTGTTCTGTAGTCGGTGGTGCCTCCAGCAGTGAATCCCCTCATCTACAGCATGAGGAACCAGGAGCTCAAGGATGCCCTGTGGAAACTCATATCTTAGTGTTTTCTGAAGCAAGAAACTGTCCATCTGCTTCTACCTAGCAATTTTAATGTAACTAGTTACAGCTCCAGTCTATCATCTGTATTTTATGTTGTTATTGGCGTTTTTTTAATTGTGATAATGTTGTCATCCCCTTTCTTATTCACTGTCTGCTTTTCTTTTATAACCACTGGCTGTGTAAATGAGGAGCCATGATCTGTGTGTATTTAAACAATGTAAAGGGTCCTGTAGTGAATTGATTTTCACTATATCCTTCCTGCAAGGCCTTTTGGAGCTGCAGGGACAGTTCCTGTGTACATGGGAGGAGGGGAAAAGAGTCCAGCCTGGCAGCACTGCCAGGGAGCAGCAGCGCTTGGCCTTCCAGAGCTGTTCTCGTTCCACTCCCACACTCTCCTTCTCATCCCTTGTGTTGGTGCAAGGCCTTAGTGCTCTGGCAGCTTGGTCACCGTCCTACTGTGTGTCAGTCCTGTGAGCGCAGGCAGGGACAGGCAATGGGCACTGCTGTGACAGAGCTGGCCTCACAACAGCCTTTCCAGAAAGAAAGGTCATCTCCTATGGGCAGGGCATGAATGTTTAGGTCTTCTTCCAAACCTTCTCTCAATAACATGTCCAAGAAAATGGCCACAGATGGAAACACCAGCGTACAGCTAAACAGTGTGTGTGCAGGGCTGGGCACACAGCAGTGTCCTCTCACAGCCAGGCCTCCTGCCAGAGACCTGCAGGACCAGCAGAGCAGGGGCTGGGCTGTGCCCCTGTGCGCTGGACACCCCATGGAAGCTGCCCCAGGGCATCGTCATGGTCTGGCCCCTCACAACCTTCATTTCCAGCCCTGGGCTGTCACACCAGCTCACAGAGGTTGCTCTTCCCTAAACGGATGGACACCGAATGAGTAGGTCAGAAGTCCATGTTTGCATTGTACAGATGAGACGTGAGCACACACATCGTGTACATGAGGTGAGATGAAACCGAGTGAGGACAAACACCATCAGCTATTCCTGGGAGCTCCATGAACGCCTGTGGGACAGACAGTGTCTCGAGGTCACTTCACATTGGGAATAACAGCCCATGGGAAAACACCCACTGGGATGTGCTTCCTTGAACTGAGGTCCCCGTGTCGATTCCTCATGACGTGGGACATCTCAGATGAGTGCAGAGCAGGGTGACACACCACAGGGCTGAGGTGCCTCCCGTCCTTTGGGAGTGGCAACAGGAGGCCAGAGACCGCCTGTGACTCCTGCCTCTGTGTGTAAAAGGGACAGGCTCTGTCTCTGAACATCCCTGGGTGCATAAGGAGTCCTCAGATCAGCTCGGACATCGATGCCTGTTGGAACCCTGATATTTCTGTGTATGATTCCAGGAACAAACAGCAGTGGCCCAGTGAGATTCATCTCAGCTGTCCTGGACAGGCTCATTGCAAGTGCTCCTGTCTGCTGCATCACCCTTGCCCATGATTCTGGGTTGTGCTTTCAAAAGTGACAGCAGAAACAGAGAAGTTCTGAGGTCCTTGGGAAAGGAAGATGTCAAACCCATCTTCAAGAAGGGCAAGAAGGGCAATTTGAATAATTACAGGCTGGTCACCCGACCTCCATCCCTGGGAAGGGAATAGGCCGCATCTTCCTGCACTAATCTGCAGGTACCTGAAGGACAAGGAAGGGATCGCTGAACCAAAATGAGCAGAAAACCCAGTGAGTCCCAAGAAATGCTCTGAACCCATTCCAGAGCTTTAGACCCCCGGGAAAGAGCTCAGTGACAGTGCAGCCTATGCAGTTGCATCTGTGTCCCTCACTGAGCAGCACAACCAGTGTGGAGTCACCCCATGGTCCTGCAGCCAACCTGCTCTGTAGAGCATCAGTGCCAGGTTGGGGCCCTGTGGGGAGCACAGGGAAGGGGCCAGGATGGGGGGAGATCAGACAGGAGCTGACCGGGGCTGGAAATTGCCTTGGAGAGAAAAATGCTGGTGTTCAGCTGCCCCAAGATTATATGCAGAGTTCAGGGTGCAGGGCCAGAAGTCCTTGTTGTCCTGGTGCTTCACCAGGCCTGGGAAGTAGCTGGAGAAGGATTGGTGTCCCCCACTTGCCATCTCTTAGTGCATCATCCCTCGTGAAGGGTGGCATGGAAAGCAAGTCTGGGACCCTGTGTCAGGACTTGCACTGAACAAATGATTCACCCAGAAGCCACATCATTTTGCTCTGGTACTTCAGTCCTGGTGCTCATCACATGTCCTTAAGACAAACTTATGCACCCCTCTTGTCAACCTTCCCCCAAAAGTCACCCCTAGACAAGGCTCCTGAGCTGGGGCCGAGCTGGAGAACTGGGGTCCAGCTGTGACCAGAGGAAGGACAAGGCCTGTCCTGGGCCCTCTAAAGGGCTGGCAGCCTCTGTGATCTCCACCAGAAAAGGCAGCATGCAGGAAACCGTAGACCATCCCCATGCCCATTGGAGGCCCTTAGGAAGAGTTCCTCTCTCCAACTATCCAGCCCAGCTTGTTGCTGCATGAACAACCAGGAGAAACTGCCCCAGGACCCTTATTCCAGACCCCATCTCCTCCACCCCATACAGGCAGTGCTCTCCCCCTTGTCACTGAGGTGGTTCCAGGGACCCAAGAGACACCTGTGGGGAGGAGATGTTGGGTAGTACGGTGTCCTTCAGTGCTCCTCATGGTACCTCCTGCTGGGCTTTGTGCTGCTGGTCACAACCCTCTGAGCCTGGCTGTTCAGTCAGTTCTCAGTGGTGCTAAACAGGAATATGCCCATGAGCACATTGGGCTGCACTGGGAGGAGCGTGGCCACCCAGCCAAGGGCAGTTATTGTCCATCTTGACTCCGCACTGGTGTGGTCACATCTGGAGCGGGGTGTCCCAGTGGGAGGTTCCCCATTCTGGAGGAACCGGGAGGAGCTGTCGTGTGGCCAGAGAAAGTCTGGGTCATGTGTGGAGATGTTGAGAGACCCAAACTTCTTTAGCCTGGTGAAGTGGAGGCTGAGGAAACACGCTGTTTTTGCTGAAATTGAGTTAATTTTCTTCATGCATTTTGAATCTCTCTCCTTCATAGCTACTACAGTCTTTTGTTTAGATTTGCTATGAGAATAATAACACTGTTTCTTCCCTGGGATAGATTTAATTTTTTCTTTTAGCAGCTTTACAGTGTTTGCCATTTGGTATGAAAGGAATGTCAGAACTCACTGATATCTTGGCTGTTGTCAGGGAAACCAAGGACTTCTTTAGCCATCCAGCTGCAGATGCAAGTTGGCAGGAGGGGACAGAGACAGGACAGCACCTGGGTTGACATGCAGGCTGATCAATGAAATATTCCCTATGATTAGCGTCATGCTCAGTCTAAAGCTGGAGCTGGCTTTTAGGGTTTGTTACATCCGTTACTTTGGGTTTTCCAGCTGGTTTGGTTAGTTCCATTCAGAAGTTTCATTCTGTCAGGAGTTCGATGTTAGTTCAGCCTTTTGCCGTTCTGCCATTTTGCAGTTGGCCTTTGGGTCTTTCTGCCTGTTGCCCTTTTGCTCTCTCTTGCTGGGATCAGCTGTTCAGCAGCACAGGTGGGGACACACTGGGGTGAGAACAAGCTGGGGAAGCGCATGGTGTGTCTGCAGCCTGTGGGGAAACAGCCACAGGCCTGGGACAGTGTAGGATGGATTGTGGTGGAGTTGGCCAAGGGCGCTGGCAAGGCTGGATGTCCCTGAAAGACCCAAGGTCTTTGTCCCCTTGGCTATGGCCGATGTCCCTGACAGCGAGGCCTAAGAGGAGACACATGGTTGTCATGGCCATGGCACCCCATTGCCTCCTTGCACCCCCCAGGGAGTGTCACACCATTGTCCTGCACTGGGCATCATCCCCACATCCCCAGGAAGAGGCCTGAGACACACGTGAGGGACAGGATCTCCCTTCCCAGGGGCAGGGGCTCAAGGCTTGGCCATTCTCCTTCATCAAACAAATCAAGGGTTTTCTCAGCATCAGAGCTGCTGCACTTTGCCTTTGCCTGATGCAATCACTGCCTCCAATTATCTGCTCTAACGAGTCCCTGGGGAGGCTTTGTCAGTAACAGCCCTCAGTGGGGCCCATTAATGCTTCAAGGTACTTTGGGCTTTGCTTCTGACTTGGACTTCTTGAGGAGATTCTTCAGTCTGTCCTTGGGATCTGAGGTTCATGGACTCAGCACCAAATACGCCATGGGGCTCATTAAAACACAGAAAGCCCTAACAAGCCATGTTTCTTTCCTAATTTTCTTCCAATCTTCAAGACTTGTAGAACTAACTGGAGAGGTTTCAATGGGACACTTACTGGTGAAGATTTCAAAGATTTCATAAAGGAGGGTTTTTTCTTTCAAGGGTATTTTCTGTCATTTTTCAGTGTGTAGAAGAAGTGACAGCAGCATTCTGCAATGGACATTGATCCAGAGGGTCTTCTGAAGCCATCTGGACAGGCAGGAGAACAGTCCCTTGAGGCTGGACACTGTATGGACACCCTTGCTGCTCACCCCCCACCCCCAGTCTGCCAGTTCCCTCATTGGCCACCAGAGACTTGCATCACTTTTCCTCACATCAGACTTCTCCACTGAGCTCTGCAGGTGGATGCTGCAGCTCCTGCACACCAGCTCCCACCTGCTCTCCTGTGTAAACACTACACAATTTCATAAACACTAAACCACTTTCCTCAACTGTGTGTGTAAGCTGGATCTAATGAGGTCCACCATCCACAAGGGACATCCACACAGGAACTGTTTTAGACAGAGAGATAGGAAAGGATATATATAAACACAATTAACACATTAACTACCATGTTAATTAGACTTCTGAAGAATGGGGCAAGTTTGTAACTCCCTGAATCTCTGAAGCAGAAACCAGAGAGTTGAGAGGCAACTGAGTGACCAAAGAGCAAGTGGAGGAGGAAACCTGAGAGCACTGGGAAGGGCAAACGTCCAGACAGTCTGCTGGAAAGTTGTCCTTTGACATGGACATTTAATCAGGAGAGGTGGAAACTCCTGAATGACAAGGGAGATGAAATAATAGAGTGTTGGTAATAGAAGTACAGGGGAAGACCAGTATTTGTTTTCCTACCCTTAGTACACTTCCCCGTAACTCACTTTTTGGCTTTTTTTTTTTTTAATTTTAGTATGTTAAAAAAAAAAATCCTCCAATCAAACAAAGAAACCAACGAAACAAAAGAAGTAAAACAACCACAAAACCAAAGCAAAAAAAAAACCAAAACCCACCAACCAACAACAACAACAAAACAACCACAAAACAACCACAACAACAAAGTGCACCCTTCCAAGCAGACATCAGTCGTCTGTTGTCTCACCATAAACAGCCAGTGCCATTTTAGGGGCCCCAGTGTACCTGAGGTGCTGGCCTGGGGTTGGCCTCTATCACAGAGGACCTGGGGGAGACCAGAGCACCTTGCAATGCAGGTGGAGCCTGGGCAGGGGTTCCCGGCGCATCTACACTGGCACCAGGTGTTTGTGTCCCTGGAGCTGAAGACATTTGTGTCCTAAATCCATTCCCAGTTCTGGGAAACTCTTTTCTTTTCAAAGAAAAGAAACCCTCCCAAAGAAAAAAAGAAAAATAAAGACAAGTATTTTGACACCTTCCTTTGCTTTGGATCTTTGTCTTCAGTTCTTCTTATTTTAATTTTCATTGACATTAACTGACATCTGATGGGCCTGCAGGCATTAAGCCAAGATCATTTTGTGTCTTGCATAGCGCCCCATGCCTTCTAAACCTTCCCTGCCCAGGACTCCTCACACTTTGCCCAGGGCAAGTCACACCGAGCTGTTGACTGGTTCACTGCTTGAGATGTTGGTTTAGATGGTCACCTACAGCACAGCTGGATTCATGGCCCATAATCGTCTGCTCTGCTCCAGTTAGAAACAGAGCCCAACATCACAATGGGATCGTCAGAGAACTGAGGTTAAAGGGACCTCAGGAGTCTGCAGTCCAACCTGTCAGAAACTGGGTCACACCAAGGTTTTCAAGCCTGGATGCAATCAGAGATTGAAAACCTGCAAAGACAGAGACTGTGCAGCCTCTCTGGGTGACCTGAGACAGCACTTGGCTGAGCTCCTGGGGAAAAAGCTTTTCCTTATGTCCTGGCTGAACCTCTCTCACCTTCCACCCATTCTCTTTTGTTCTTCTACCACACACCATGGTGAAGAGCCTGGCTGTGTGTTATCCATGGCCTCCTGTAAGAGTCAGTCCGAAGAACAGTATTTGCCTCAACATCACCATCAGGGACTTGGAGAACAGATACCCTGACAGAAAGAATTGGACAATGGCTTGGAGGGAGGCCTGAGGAAAAGAATTGTGTTGTACAGCCCTCTCCAACTCGGGGGCTACAGGTAACAATAGCTGCTAACAAAAATCCTACAAGCTAACAATAGTATGGATTTCAGCTGCTGCCTTGGCCAATCTTGCCCCCACCTCCTAAAAGGAATTGTGCTGTACAGGTCTCTCCGACCTGGGGACAATAACTGCTGTCCAGAAGATGGATTTCACCTGCTGCCTCAGCCAAACTTGCCCCCACCTCCTCCCTGCTACTAAGGCCAGCAAAGAAGAGCATGGGCAGAGGCTTGACAAAGGTCTTGATGTCGCCCAGCGGACCAGTAAGAGACCCCTGAACCGAGGCGACGCAGTCGGGTTCTGGCAAGCGAAGCGGGGACTCTTCGGGCCTGCGCAGTTAAGCCTGGATGGCGAAACAAAGGCGGTGATTGGCCTCAATCCATGGGAGCGAGGCGGGGCGAAGAAGCATAAAAGACAATTCCCAAGTGGACATCATGGAGCTCACACCACCAAAGGATCACGCGTCATGACAGAGGACCGGCAGGACGCTGCTTTCGGGACCTGAGACCATAGGGACGCCTTTGGAACTCGTGGTGGTAGCTAATCCTCTTTCCCCCTTTTTTTTTCTCTTTCTCTTTTCTCCACTTTCTCTATCGCGTGCTGATTTACAGACAAAATAATAAAGTTAACAATGGTTGGTTGGATTATAACCCCTTGGCATTTTGGTCGCTTCGAGATCAAAGTAAACGAACCATCACGAGTCCATCAACGAATGGACCGTGACATTAAATTGGTGTCATGGACAGGATTCTGAGTAAACAAAGGAGTACTGTGTGGTCTGTAATAGGGGAAGAAAGTTTCACTCCATCCACACCTGGCCCTCCACCCGATAAGGTGAGAGGTGTCCAGAAAGCAAGGGGGGCGATTCAGATTTCCCGCACACCACACACCCCTTGGTGTTGAGTGCTCCAAACTTGAGTTGAGGGCTCTGTCTCTCGGATCTCAAAGTGCAAAAATGGGTGTTGTTCTCATGTTGATGAGAATTGCCTGCTAGGGAGAGTGAAGGGGCAATCCTGTGTCTTCGCGTAACTATGCTGAGCCTTCCCATAGCAGATTTTTGGCCCCTTCAACCACTCGGGAAAGAGAAGGGTGACACAGCAGTTGCTGTGCTTTTGTATGACTAAGTTGTCCCTTCCTGAAGTGGGTTTGGTCCCTTCATAATAAGAATGACTGAAAAGGCTGATAATCAAATTTTTGGTTAGGGAAAGATCAAGACTCGTTCTACACACTTTTAGCAAAGTATGGGGCTCGACCCTCCATACCTGGAGAAGACTGGGCTCATGATAATTGGGCTGATTTACAGAGTGTAGTGGACCAAGTGGTTCCTCTACAGACCAAGTCTAAGTTTAGATCAGATAACAGCAAAGCTACAGCCTGTGCTGTCCGAGGAGCCAGCCCAGTCACAGTGATTGAAGATCGCCTCAGGCAACGTAGTAATGAAAGCAAAATTATAGAATCCCTTGAAAATCTGGTGCAGATTTTGCAAAAAACAATATCCAATTTAGAACAATTAGAAAATTGTTCACAACAATTAGAAAAAGAGAGGGAAGAAAAGCGCTCATTAAAAGCTACTCTAAAGGAAGAATGTTTAAAAACCACAGGAGTGCTGAGGGAGCGGGAGCTAGAGGAGAAAAGTATCCAACAAATAAATCAAATTTACCCTCAGAAAGAATTGGAGGAGACGAGAAAACGTGATGAGGAATACCCACACGTGAGACCCCTAGTGAAAACAGAATATTTTTATACAAATGAGGAGGATACTGACCCTCACATTACGACTAAGCAAACACCTTACACTGCCACCGAGCTGGCAAACTAAAGAAAGAGTATGGGTGCCTCCCTAAAGAACCTGAAACGGAGCACGTGTGGTGCATATCCCTAACTGGGAGAGACCAAATTCATTTAAGTGAACAGGAAGCTAATGGTTACTGGAGGCGTGAGGTTTTCTTAACAACTGGTGACAGACGTGCCCCATAGTCCCTAACCCAGCGAGCTGCTTATTGGGCTGGAGGGCTAAAGCTTTTAGATAGGGGAGAGCCCCTGGCAATCACTGGCACACCTGATCAATTGCTAGAAAGTGCACACAAAGCAGCCTGCTTGCAAATGATACATGAAAGAAAATTGTTTCCCGAATGTGAATCCTCAATGATGCTGCCAGTGAGTCCTGACATGATGACTCCCTTGATAAGGGGACTTCCAGAGACACTTAAACCTTCAAAGGACAATCGCATTGATGAGCCCAGTAGAAAGGTTGGAAGGTTTGATCAGAAGCCAGGGTACCAGAAGTGGGAGCCAGAGGGATGGAGCTGACAATACCACTGATTCACTGTTCACCCCTGCCCCGACTTCCCCCAACCAACCAAATACTAAAAAGGTGTGGATGTGGGGGGAAGCAGCACAAGAATTGATACATTATAATAGGAAATATGTCCCTGTAAAAATCCTAGAAGAAAGGTCGAGAGGAATCCGTCGTGTTGAAGTCAAGAATCTGCCCCTTTCTACCAGTACTGCTGCTGCTACCGGTGCTCCAAGAAAGAAGCATCCGCATATTAGAAGAGGAAAGGGGGAACAACCTAAGATCCAACAACAATGGTGGGGTTTGGGAATTAAAAAGGGAGTTCCCGGAGATATAATGGAGGGCTTACTTACCCCTTGATAAACTGAGTAAACTGGTATCAAGGTGGCATAATCCAAAAGAACATTCACAGAGCATGAAGTCCTACCCGTTACACCTTCAGCTCCCTTCTCCACCAAGGATGAAACTCTCCCAGAAACAGGAAAACTAGAACCTGCATTCCCTCCATTCCGCACTCATACCTGAGGGCAGGACGTGACAGGCTGTGGATATTACAACATAGTCCGGGAGCTTCTCAGCTTCTCTGGGCACCTCCTTTGCTGAGGACCCTGTCAATTGACTGAGGGTCCCAACCCTCCTGCCCCCCACCTGGTGCAGGTGAAGTCACCCTGCCCGGGGCAGGGGAGGATGTGACTGTCAGCACCTTGGTACCACCCTGGTGTGTACCTGGGGACAGGCACAGTGGAGCACAAAAGGTGCGAAGGAGCCATCAACTGCCCTATTGAAGGCTCTGGATCTCAGGGGGATGTGCAACTGCCACAGTGGGGCATTGTGATGTCACTGGTGATGTCACAAAGGGCCCTGCCCAGGCACCCCTTTAAAAGCGGGGCAGGGGTTGCAGAGCTGCATCCTCCACTGTGGTGGCCACTCCACTGTGACCTGGTCCTGGTGAAAGAAAAGATGTCGCCGCAGCCGGACATGCTGCCGTAGCCGGCACTGCTACCGGAACCGCTCTCTCTGCCGCTATGTCCCATCCCTGAAACTGTGAGGCCAATAAGAGCCAAAATTTCCCATCTCTGGATACCTTGGGCCACGCAGGATAAAATTTCCTGTCCCTGGACCCATTAGGGCACCAAGATCTAAAATGTCACATCCCTGGACCCCTTGGGCCACCAAGAGCCAGAATATCCCATGCCAGAACCCAGATATCCCATCCCTGGAGACTTTGAGACCAAGACCTAAAATGTCCCATCCCTGGATCCAAGATGTCCCATCTCTAGACACTTTAGGCCACCCAGGCCCAGATATCCCACCTCTGGACCCCATGAAACCATCAAGACCCAGGATGACCCATCTTTGGAAACTTCGGGGACACCAAGTCCTAAGATGTCCCATCTCCAGCAACCTTGGGCCACTAAGATCAAGATGTCCCATCCCTGGACACTTTGGGCCACCAAGACCTAAAATGTCCCATCCCTGGATCCAAGATGTCCCATCTCTAGACACTTTAGGCCACCCAGGCCCAGATATCCCACCTCTGGACCCCATGAAACCATCAAGACCCAGGATGACCCATCTTTGGAAACTTCGGGGACACCAAGTCCTAAGATGTCCCATCTCCAGCAACCTTGGGCCACTAAGATCAAGATGTCCCATCCCTGGACACTTTGGGCCACCAAGACCTAAAATGTCCCATCCCTGGATCCAAGATGTCTCATGCCTGGAGACTTTGGGCCACCAAGATGCAGGATGTCCCATCCCGGGACCCAAGATGTCCCATCTCCAGCCCCCTTGGGCTACCCAGGCCAAGATGTCCCATCCCTGGAAACTTTGGGCCACCAAGACAAAGGATGTCCTATCTCTGGATCCTTAGGCCACGAAGACCTAAAATGTCCCATCCCTGGACACTTTGGGCCACCAAGACCAAGATGTCTTATCTCTGGACACTCTGGAACACCAAGACCAAGATGTGTCATCTCTGGACCCAAGATGTCCCATCTCCAGTCACCTTGGGCCAACCAGACCCCTGATGTCCCATCCCTGGAACCCTTAGGCCAATAAGATGTCCCATCCCTGGACTCTGCGAGGCCATTAGGAGGCAAAATTTCCCATCCCTGGATCCCTTAGGTGACCAAGACCAAGATGTCCCATCCCTGAAAACTATGAGGTCACCAAGATCAGGATGTCCCATCCCTGGACCACTTGGGCCACCCAGATCCAGGATATCTCATCCCTGGACCCAAATTGTCCCATCTCCAGCCCCCATGGGCCATCAAGAGCCAAAATTTCCCATCCCTGTATCCCCTGGGCTACTCAGAGCAGGATGTCCATCCCTGGACCCCTTCGGCCACCAAGACCTAGAATGTCCCATCCCTGGACACTTTGGGGACACCAAGACCCAGAATGTCCCACCTCTGGACCCAAGATGTCCCATTTCCAGCCATCCCGGGCCACCAAGATGTTAAATGTCCCAACCCTTGGACCCCTTGGACTACCCAGGCCAAGATGTGCCGCCACTGTGAGCCAGGATGCCCCATCTCAGACCTCCGATGTCCCATCCCTGGAAACTTTGGGCCACTGAGACCAAGATGTGCTATCCCTGGATCCAAGATGTCCCATCTCTGGACCCAAAATATCCCACCCTGGACACTTTGGGCCACCAAGATGCAGGATGTCCCATATCTGGAACTTTTAAGCCACCATGACCCAAAATGTCCCATCGCCAGGCATCTTGGGCCACCAAGACCTACAATGTCCCAACCCTTGGGCCCATTGGACCACCCAGGCCAAGATGTCCCATTCCTGAACACTTTGGGCCACCAAGACCCGGATGTACCATCTCCAGTCATCTTGGTCCACCAAGACCAAGACGTCCCATCACTGGACCCCTTGGGCCACTAAGACCCAGGATGTCCCATCCCTGGACACTTTGGGCCACCGAGACGAAGATGTCCCATTCCTGGAGTGAAGATGTCCCATCTCTGGACCCAAAATGTCCCATCCCTGGACTCTCTGGGCCACCAAGACCCAGGATGTCCAAACCCTTGGAGCCCCAGAGCTCCCAGGCCAAGATGTCCTATCCTTGCACCGAAGATTGCCCATTGCCGGACACTTTGGGCCACCAAGATGCAGAATGCCCAATCTCCAGCCCCCTTGCTCCACCAAGACCAAGGATGTGCCATCTCTGGACTCAAAATGTCCCATCTGCAGCACCCTTAGGCCATCAAGAGCCAAAATTTTCCATCCCTGGATACCTTGGGCCACTCAGTGCAAGATGTCCCATCCCTGAAACCCTTAGGTCATCGGGACATAAAATGTCCCATCTCTGGACACTTTGGGCCGCCAATACAGAAAATGTACTATCCTGGGACCCCTTAGACCACCAAGACCCAAGATGTCCCATCTCTGGACACTTTGGGGACACCAAGACCAAAGACGTCCCTTCTCTGGACTCAAGATGTCCCATCTTCAGCTCCCTTGAGCCACCAAGACCTTAAATGCCCCAACCCATGGACCACCCAGGCCAGGATGTCCCATGCCTGGACACTTTGGGCCACCAAGACCTAAAACGCCCCATCCCTGGACACTTTGGGACACCCAGGCCTAGACGTCCCATCTCCAGCTCCACTGGGCCACCCAGGCCCAGATGTCCCATGCCTGGACCCCTTGGGCCAACCAGAACCAAGACTTCAACATCTCCCCCAACTTCATCCCACCTTATGTGGAGAGTGTTGAACTCCAAGACCTCAAAAATTCTCCCCAAACATACCCCATCCTCACCTGGGGATGTTCAACCCCAACCGTCTCCCTAACTTCACCGCACCTCATCTAGAGGATGTTGGACCCCAAGACCAAACATCTCCCCCAATTTCACCCCACCTCACCCGGAGGAGGTTGAACTCCAGCTGAGACCCAACATCTCCCCCCAGTGTTGTCCCACCTGGGGAATAGAGAACCCAAGACCCCAAACACCTCTCCAACTTTGTCCCACCTCATCTAGAGGGTGGAGAACCCCAAGACCCCAACTATCTCCCCAACTTCACCCCACATCATATGGAGGATGTTGAACCCCAACCAAGACCCCAAACATCTCTCCAACTTTGTCCCACCTCATCTAGAGGGTGGAGAACCCCAAGACCCCCAACATCTTCCCCAGTGTTGTCCCACCTGCAGGATGTTGAACCGCAACCAAGATCCGCAAACATCTCCTCAACTTCATCCCTCTTCACCTGGGAGCATGGAGAACCCAAGACCTGAACCATCTCCCCCAGTGTTGTCACACCTCACGCTGATGACGTTGAACCCCGAGACTCCAAGATCTCTCCAACTTTGTCCCACCTGGAGGGTGTTGAATCCCAACTGAGACCCTCAAACACATCCCAAACTTCATCCAACCTCATCTGGAGGATGGAAAACCCAAGATCTCAACATCTCCCGTCAACTCCTCCTGATTGGTGAGTGGAGGGGTTGGGCCTGTGGGCGGGGTCTGTGGGCGGGGCCTGCCAGGGGCAGTGGCCACTGCTGCTCTCCCAGGGAAGTTCATCTGGATCCATTTTGGGGCCACCAGGAAGTTGGTGTTGCCCAACAAGACGTGTGAGTGGGTGGAGGGCCCATCAGGGGGCATCTGTTTGGCCAGTGTCTACTTGTCCATCATCCATCTGTCCATCCGTCCGTCCCTCCACATGGCCATCCCTCCATCTCCTCATCCCACCACCCACCTGACCCTCATTCTTCATCTCCTGGTGTCTCCACCCTCATCTGTCCATCTGTCCATCCCCATCTTCTCACCCACCTCCTCGCCCCTCCATCTCCATCTCCTGGTGTCTCCATCTCCTCGTGTCTCCATCCATCTGTCCATCCCCATCTCCTCACCCACTACCTACCCAACCCTTTCTCTCTTGGTGTCTCTATCTCCTCATCCATCCATCTCCTCACATCTCCCTCTCCTGGCCTCTCCATCTCACAGAATCACAGAAATCAGGGATTGGAAGGTGAAAGAGTCAGTCCGAAGAACAGTATTTGCCTGAACATCACCATCAGGGACTTGGAGAACAGATGTCCTGATAGAAAGAATTGGACAATGACTTGGAGAGAGGCCTGACGAAAAAAATTGTGTTGTACAGGTCTCTCCAACCCGGGGGCTACAGGTAACAATGGCTGCTGTATGGATTCCACCTGCTGCCGCAGCCAGACTTGCCCCCACCTCCTAAAAGGAATTGTGTTCTACAGGTCTCTCCCACCTGGGGACTATAGCTGCTGTCCAGAAGATGGATTTTCACCTGCTGCCTCAGCCAAACTTGCCCCCACATCCTCCCTGCTACTAAGGCCAATGAAGAAGAGCATGGGCAGAGGCTTGACGAAGGTCTTGAGGTCACCCAATGGACCAGCAAGAGACCCCTAAACCGAGGCGATGCAGGCACAGACGGGTTCTGGCAAGCGAAGCGGGGACTCTTCAGGCCTGCGCAGTTAAGCCTGGATTGCGAAACAAAGGCAGAGATTGGCCTCAATCCATGGGAGCGAAGCAGGGTGAAGAAGCATAAAAGACGATTCCCGACGGGACATCGTTGAGCTCTCCCCACCAAAGGATCACGGATCACGACGAAGAACTGGCAGGACTCTTCTCACGACACCCGAGACCATAGGGACGCTTTTGGATCTCGTAGTGGTAGCCAACCCTTTTTTTCCCCCCTTTCTTTCCTTTCCTTTTTCTCCACTCTCTCTATCACGTGCCGCTTTATGGGCAAAATAAATAAAGAAACATTGATGATTGAATTACAACCCCTTGGCATTTTCATTGCCTTAATTTTGCACTTCAAGATCAAGGTAAATGAAGCATCACGAGTCCATCACCGAATGGACCGTGACAGGCCTGGATCACAAGTCTTATGAGGAGCAGCTGAGGGACATGAGGCTGTTTAGCTTGGAAAAAAAGAGACTGAGGGGAGACCTTATCGGTCTCTACAACTACCTGAAAGGAGATTGTAGCACGGAGGGTGTTGGTCTCTTCTCCCAAGCAGCAAGTGATAGGACAAGAGGAAATGGTCTCAAGTTGTGCCAGGGAAGGTTCAGATTGGCTCTTAGGAGACATTTCTTCATGGAAAAAGTTGTGAAGCAGTGGAACAGGCTGCCCAGGGCAGTGGTGGAGTCACCATTCCTGGAGGTGTTTAGAAGACATTTAGTTGGGTTTCTTAGGGACATGGTTTAGTGCTAGAGTTGGGTTATGGTTGGACTTGATGATCCTGAAGGTCTCTTCCAGCTGAAATTATTCTATAAATCGATTGACAAATCAAATTCAGGGAGGTTATTCCCTTTAATGCCAGTTACAGGCCTGCAGTGTTACGTGAGGTGCCAAGGCTCTCACACACCCCTACATGCATTGGGCAGGGACAGCGATGGTCCTGTCCAGGGCAGCCATCCCCATCCACAGTGAGTGTGGGACAGACACCCCAGACAGCATTGCAGACAGATTCGGTGTCTTTGTGCAAGAAACTCATTCCCACCTCTGAAGCATCGCAAGATCTGTCCCTTCTCTATCCAGGAGATGTAGGGCAGCCCATGAAGAGGAAGCACTTCACACCGCGGTATCCATGCATATAGCAACACTTCCAAATCTCCTTTTTTTCTTTTCACCAAACCTGTTCTCAACTCCTTGATAACATAATCAAGGAACAGACAAACCATTGTCACGTTGGGCCTGTCAGCAGCACCTTGTCATTCCTAGAGATCAGTGACACGTCTGCCCAAATACCTCAGGGGCAGCAGAGACGCCACTGACAAAACACACGTTTCCTTCCAGGTCTGTCATTCCCAGCCCTGTTTCTCTCTGGCCTTGGGGACAGCAGGGCTTGCTCACTCTCCTGTTGCCCAATTTCAGCCCTAACTTTCCATCTGCCAACCCCTGTGACATTGCTCTGCTCTGAAGTCAAACCTTTGCACACATGGGGACCTGGATTCTTGATACCCACCAGATTTCCCGAGAACTCTCAGAGCTTGGCCGGGTGCTACAGCTGAGGTGCCACAGCCCAACTGTGCACTGATGCCCTCAGCCAAGGGCACAGCCAGGACAAGCTGCAGCCTGTGCTGTTTGACACCCATGGAGTCACCGCCAAGGTGTGGTGGGACAAGTCACACAGCTTGGGGTGCTGCACTGGGTGGGTACAGGCTTTTCAGGAGAGACAGGCTGGAAGGATCAGCAGTAGGATTCCCTCAGAGTGAAGAAGTTGCTTGGATGTATGGAGCTCCTTTATGTGGGGAGTGACAAGATGGGTTTTCCCTTGTGAGTGAGGGCACCAATGACAAAGCCCTGGGGCTGTGGGGGCACACGACCAGTCCCCAACAATCTGGTGCCACCGAAACTGGGACACAGCAGTCAGGGAGAGGCACCAGCATAAGGAAGAGAAGAGCAGCACCGAAAGACTGTGCTAGGGAAATTGGAAATTATTTCCTTTTTCTTGAATAAACTCTTGATGGAACCCTGCTACTACTGCCATTTTACTGGCCTTTTCCTGGCCTCAGGAGAGTCCTGGATGTCAGGAGCCCCCTTTCCTTTAGGGGGCACCAGGGGCTCCACAGGCGAGCAGTCCCTGGCCTGGCTGGAATTGAGGGACTGCGGCTGCAGCAGTCCAGGGAGAGTCCAGACCTTGAGAAATTTGGGGTTCCCCCATCAGGAATCTCTGAAGTTTTAAAAGGAGAAGTGGCCAGTTCTGTATCGGGGCAGGAGAATAACCCCATCCATCAGGAGAGAAAAGGACCTGACACGCTGAGCAGTGACCCTGAGGAGAAGGGCCTGGGCACTACAAGGGCCGCCACACAAGCCCGTGCTGCACGCTCACCATGAACAAGGCAGCTGCACACGGGGCTGCATGAGGAGGAGCGTGGGGACCCAGACACCTGGAGTTCTCATCCCATTCGGTTCAGCACTGGTGTGACCCCACACACATGGGTGTGTGTCATTGTGCGGCTTCCCAGTTTGGAGAAGCAGGGAGGAACTGGAGAGTGTAGGGCTGTGCCAAGGCAGGGTTCAGGACCTTGTGCACATGGTGTGGGATGCTGAGGGACCTGGGCTGCTCTGGCCCAGCAGCGCTGGGGAGGCTGCAGCAGTGTAGGAGTAGCCTGAGAGTGCTGGAAGGGTGGTTTCAGAGATGGTGGAGGTTTTCTTCATAGTGGGAAACAGTACGAGAAAGAAATAATGGCACACAGTGCAGCTGGGGAGGTCCAGGCCGGACATAAGCAGGAAGGAATGTGAGTGGAAGGACAGTGCTGTGGTGCAGCAGGTCACCCAGAGGGAGTCTGCATCAGCCCAAGGCTTTGTGCTTCAAGGAACAGCTGGGAAGGATGGAGAGAGATCAGCAAAGGAAGGAAGATGCTCAGACAAGAGCAAGGTGGGGCAGCAGGGGGGATGTCTCCAGCCTGCAGGGAAAGAGGTGCAGGTGATGCCACAGCATAGGACAGGCTGTCGTGGAGATGATCAAGGGATGTAAAGAGGCTGAAAGCCCCCAACAGACATGAGCTGCTTCTCCCTTTAGCTGTGGCTGTTGTCTCCAGCTCTGATGCCTGTGAGGAGACACCTCATCCTTACAGCACAGGGGCCTCATGGCCTCCTTGTCCCCAGCCAGGAACCTGGGAGGTGTCGGACCATAGTCCTACCCTTGGCCTTGCACAGCCCCACATCACACTGTCCCAGGAAGGGCCCTGGGCAATGTGGGAGGGACAGGATCTGCCTTCCCAGGGTTGGGGGTCAGGGCTTGGCCCTTTGGTTAATGAAACACATCCAGGTTTACTCAGCATCAGAGAGACCTTCACATTGCTTGTCCTGACCTGTCATCTCTGCCTCCAGTTTTCTTCTCTAACCAGACCCTGGGGTCATTTCCTCAGTAGTGTTCCTCAGTGGGACCCATTAACATTACAAGAAACTTTGGAGTTTGAATCCGCTTGGACTTCTTGAGAGGTTTCTTCAGCTTCATCCAGGGTCTGAAGTTCATGGCCTCAGCACCAAACCCACCAGAGGGGTCATTAAAGTGCCTTGGGCTGCTCCTGTGCTGCTGAGCTGGGCTGGGCTCCTGGGACAGAGGGAGCTCATGGCAAGCGGCAGCGCTGCAGAGAGACAGCTCTGCCCAGGAGCAGCTCCTCTGCAAAGCGCAGCAGGGCTGAGGGCTCTGCCTGGGGGTCTCAGGGAGACGAGCAAGGCAGAGAGAGATGAAAGGTGGTCAGGACTGGGAGGATGACTGAGAGCTCACTGGAGGAGAAATCTTTGCAGCCTTGCCATGGTAAGTCTCTGGGTGCAGGGCAATGCAGCTGTAGCTCCTGGAGGCATCTCCTCAAGTTAGCACAGGCACAGCTTGAGGGATCTGTAAGGAGGGGGCTGTTATCAGGCAATTTTGAACAGCTGTGTAGCTGGGTGAGCAGGCAAGGGTGCCCAGGGCTGTCCTGCAGAGCAGGGTCCCTGCACCCCAGGGCTGTGCTGGGACAGGGACTCTGCCACCTGCCAGGGTCAGCACTGCCCGGGGAGATCCCCAAAGTGCTGTGGGGAGAAGCTGTGGGGGGAAGGGATGACCCCTATCAGGGCAGGAAAGGTGCTTCTGCTGTTAAGGGGGTGCTGTGTGGATCAGAGCTGCTCACAGCTCCAGATCACCCCCAGGATTTTTCCAAGTGGATGCCTCAAGCAGAAGATCAATGCAAGGATTAGCAGACAGATAGGGAGCTTTCCTGAGCCTGTCTTTTCAGTTTCCTATCCCGAGGATTGGGGGGTGCAGGAAAGGTTAAAATGAAAATGAGCTCTCGTGCTTAAACAAGTCACTGTGACTCCTGAGCTGCAACTTTGAATGATCAGTACATCTGCCAGAAGCCTCACAACATCCCTTCAGCTGCTGCTCTGCCTGTGCACAGCACCAGCATCACATCTGCTGAACCCGTCAGCCTTAGTCTGACCTGTCCTGTTTTCCAACCTGCAAACAGGAAGATGCCCCCAGGCAGTGCCCTGTGAACAGGCAGGATCTGTAGGGCCAGGGTGAGGGCACAGAGGGTGGCATGGTCTGTGAGCACTGACAGGGAAGAGACATGGACAGGGAAACACCTCCCAGGGGGAGAATCTCCAGGCAGCAGGGAAATGATCAGAAATGAGAGGAAAATAAAACTGGCATTGTTATGGGAGGGGGAACACAGAAAACTCCCTACGATCCTCTGCAGTGCAGATCCCTCCTGTGAGCAGCCCCCTCGCCTCCTCTCCCACCCAGCAAAGCCTCTGCCCTCAGGGCCGGGGGCTCCAAGGCATGAAGCAGCTCCTGTGCAGCCAGAGCTCCAGTTCCCTCTGCAGAGCACAGGGGCTGAGAGCAGCTGCCCGGCAATGCTGGTGTGTGGGAGGTGGCTGCACAGCTGGGGAAGGGTGACGCTGTCTGAGTGCCCGGCTGCCTCTGCCCCGGCCTCTCTCACACCCACCCTCACCGCATTTTCCTTCTTTCTCTGGGTCACTGTTGTTGTGATCTTGTTCTTGCTGTCGGGCTCTCTGGGGATGGGAGTTTCAGCTGCACAGTCACAGCCTGATCTTGTGGGTCCTTTCCTGCAGGTGTGTCCATGGGAACACGTGTCCCAGCTTTGCTCTGACCTGTGGGGCTGTGGGCAATGCAGTCTGTGGGGCAGGGGAATGAGCATTATCTGAATTCCCCATGCAGAAGTGCAGAGATGCTATGATGGAAGAAATGCAGTTCGGTTTGTGAAATGAGCTGTGTGTGTCTTGGGATAGAAGTGGGGTGCTGAGAGCTGAGGAAAGGGTGGGACATGTCATGGTCTGAGGTGGGTCCCTCTGCTCTCAGCAGTGCCCAGTGGCTTTTCAGGGTAACATGCCAGTGTGATCAGCCTCCATCTCAGAAAGGGCAGCTGGAGCAAGACAGAGGGACAGACCAGCTGCCTTCACTCTGCACTGACCCAAAGACATCCTCTGGTCTCGCAGGACTCGCTCTGTTCTCCCTGAGTGCAGCAGAAATGCTGAGAGTTTCTGACACCCAACAACACTCTCCAGGGGAGTTGCAGGAAGCTGCAAAAAAGAAGCCTCTCAAACTGCCTTGTTCCGTCCTGGTTCATTATCACTAGGAGAGCAGATGCTGACAGTCCCTTCTGCACCGGGAACGGGTCCATCTGACACAGCTGAACCCCAGGACTGGACCCTGTTCCCCCATTCCATGACCCCTGCTGCAGAGCAGGGCTGACTCCTGGGCAGCCAGCGGGCACAGGCCCTGCTCCTCACGGCACCTCCAGCCAGCACCACCCAGGACTCAGCCACGGACCCGAAGGAAGGTCTGGAAAAGGACAAGGAGTGTGGAGCGGGGGGAGGGGGTATGTGATTTTGCTCAGAGAAGTTTCTCCTAAATTGTGACTTTCTTTTGCTCCTGTAACAGTGCCCCACGCTCATCAGCAGCAAATGTCCAACAGCAGCTCCATCACCCAGTTCCTCCTCCTGGCATTCACAGACACACGGGAGCTGCAGCTCTTGCACTTCTGGCTCTTCCTGGGCATCTACCTGGCTGCCCTCCTGGGCAACGGCCTCATCATCACCACCATAGCCTGTGACCAGCACCTCCACACCCCCATGTACTTCTTCCTCCTCAACCTCGGCCTCCTTGACCTGGGCTCCATCTCCATCACTGTCCCCAAATCCATGGCAAACTCTCTGTGGGATACCAGGGTCATTTCCTTTGCAGGATGTGCTGCCCAGGTCTTCTGTGTATTTTTCTTGTTTGGTGCAGAGTATTTTCTTCTCACCATCATGTCCTACGACCGCTATGTTGCCATCTGCAAACCCCTGCACTATGGGACCCTCCTGGGCAGCAGAGCTTGTGTCCACATGGCAGCAGCTGCCTGGGCCACTGGGTTTCTCAATGCTCTGCTGCACACGGCCAATACATTTTCACTGCCACTGTGCAAGGGCAATGCCCTGGACCAGTTCTTCTGTGAAATGCCCCAGATCCTCAAGCTCTCCTGCTCACAGTCCTACTTCAGGGAAGCTGGGCTTATTGTGGTTTGTGTCTGTTTAGGATTTGGGTGTTTTGTGTTCATTGTGGTGTCCTATATGCAGATCTTGAGGGCCGTGCTGAGGATCGCCTCTGAGCAGGGACGGCACAAAGCCTTTTCCACGTGCCTCCCTCACCTGACCGTGGTCTCCTTGTTTGTCAGCACTGCCATGTTTGCCTACCTGAAGCCCCCCTCCATCTCCTCCCCATCCCTGGACCTGGTGGTGTCTGTTCTGTACTCAGTGGTGCCTCCAGCAGTGAACCCCCTCATCTACAGCATGAGGAACCAGGAGCTCAAGGATGCCCTGTGGAAACTCATATCTAAGTGTTTTCTGAAGCAATAAACTCTCCATCTCCTTCTACATAGCAGTTTTAATGTAACTACTTACAGGCCCAGCCTCTCATCTCTATTTTCTGTTGTTATTGATGGGTTTTTTTATTGTGATAACATTGTCATCCCCTTTCTAAATTACTTTCTTCTTTTCTTTTATAACCACTGGTTGTGTAAATGAGGAGCCATGATCTGTGTGTATTTAAACAAAATAAAGGGTCCTGTAGTGACTTGTTTTTCAATATATATCCTTCCTGCAAGGCCTTTTGGAGCTGCAGGGACAGTTCCTGTGTGCATGGGAGGAGGGGAAAAGAGTCCAACCTGGCAGCACTGCCAGGGAGCAGCAGCGCTTGGCCTTCCAGAGCTGTTCTCGTTCCACTCCCACACTCTCCTTCTCATCCCTTGTGTTGGTGCAAGGCCTGAGTGCTCTGGCAGCCTGGTCACCGTCCTGCTGTGTGTCAGTCCTGTGAGCGCAGGCAGGGACAGGCAATGGGCACTTGTGTGACAGAGCTGGCCTCACAACAGCCTTTCCAGAAAGAAAGGTGATCTCCTATAGGCAGGGCATGATTGTTTAGGTCTTCTTCCAAACCTTCTCTCAAAAACATTCCCAAGGAAGTGGCCCACAGATACAAACACCAGGGTTCAGCTAAACAGTGTGTGTGTGCGGGGCTGGGCACACAGCAGTGTCCTCTCACAGCCAGGCCTCCTGCCAGAGACCTGCAGGACCAGCAGAGCAGGGGCTGGGCTGTGTCCCTGTGCACTGGACACCCCGCGGAAGCTGCCCCAGGGCATCATCATGGACTGGCCCCTCATAACCTCCATTTCCAGCCCTGGCCTCTCTCCCCAGCTCACAGAGGTTGTTCTTCCCTCCATGGATGGACACTGAATGAGTAGTTCAACAGTCCGAGTTTGTGTTGTACAGATGAGATGTGAGCACGCACATCATGTACGAGAGGTGAAATGAACATGAGTGAGGAGTGCTTTTCACTCACATTGTTAGTAGGAAATATATTTGACAAATTTGAACAAGGAGAGGAAGCGTGATGGGTGTCTACAGCCTGCAGGAAAAGAGGGGCACGTGTAGCACTGTGTAGAACACGCTTCAGTCTTGGTCAGGTCTTGGGTGCTAAGGAGGGAGATGGATGGGTGTGGTATATGAGGTCAATTGTGTCTCGGTAACTCATAATCCAGTAAGCAGCGTGTGGCTGTGAAGGGGACTGTGGGGTCAGTTCTGTCTCTGGAGGTGACAGCCCAGCAGAAGGAACACGGCTGGGAAAGAACCTCTGCCAAAGTAGCCACAAGCCCTACCAAGTAAGAGGCCTTGGGGATGGGTTGTCATGTCCATCCCACCTGAGTATATGATGGAACAGCAGCAGGAACATGGTCGTGTCTATCAGAGAAGCTGAAAGGCCAGCAGCAGTCCTGGGATTTAGAAGATCATGGTGAGGTTACTTCTCTCCGGTCAGGTAAAAGACCTTCAAAAATCCTAACGGGTTGGGTTTCCTGCATGAAGAGCAGTTTCTGAGATGGTTGAGCTTTCCTTGTTAGTGGGAAGAAGCAGGAAAGAGAAAAAAAAAGCCAGAAAGTGCAACTTGAAAGGTGAGGACAGGCTATCAGGAGGAAGAAATGTCACTGGAAGGGCAGTGCTGTGGTGCAAGAGGTCACCCAGAGGGAGCTGGATCAGCCCATGGTTTGTGTTCCAAAGAGCAGCCAGTGAGGGTGCAGACACATCAGGGAAGGGACAGAAATGCTGGGGTGAGAGCAGGTGGGGAAGCAGATGGGTGTGTGCAGCCTGCAGGGAAAGAGGGGCAGGTGTAGGACTGTGTAGAACAGCCTGTGATGGAGATGGCAAAGGGCGCTGGTGAGGCTGGAAGGGACCAACAGAACCCAGGTCTTTGTCCCCTTGGCCATGGCAGTTGTCTCTACCACTGAGGCCCAGGAGAAGACATGTTGTCCTCATGGCACTGGGGCCTCGTTGCCCCCTTGCAGCCCCATGGGGAAGCTGGAAGGTGTTGTACCAGCGTTGTCCTTCCCTCGGCCTTGCACACCCACATCCCACGGTCCCAGGAACAGCCCTGAGCCGTGTGTGAGGGACAGGATCCCCCTTCCCATTGCCTGGAGGTCGTGGCTTCTCCTTTCTGCTTCAGAAAGCAAACCAAGGGGTTTCTGACCATCAGAGCTGAAGAAAACACTAAAAGGAGACCTCATGGTGGCTAGAGCTTCCTCACAAGGGGAGAAGGAAAGGTAGGTACTGATCTCTTCTCTCTGGTGACCAGTGACAGAACCCAAGGGAATGGCAGGACAATGTGCCAGGGGAGGGTGAGTTGGACATGAGGAAAAGGTTCTTCACCCAGAGGTGCTGGACACGGAACAGGCTCCCCAGGGAGGTGTCACAGCCCCAACCTGACAGTGTTCAAGAAGAGACTGGACACCGTCCTCAGACACACGGGGTGAACTGTGGGGTGTGCAGTGCAGGGACAGGAGTTGGACTGCAGGAGGGTGGTCAGCTGAACTGCTACTTTGGATTTCCGAAGGGCAGACTTTGACCTGTTCAGAAGGCTGGTTGGCAGAGTCCCTTGGGAGGCAGTTCTGAAGGACAAAGGTGTCCAGGAAGCTGGTCTCTCTTCAAGAAGCTGATCTCAGAGGCGCAGGAGCAGCTGTCCCCGTGTGCCGGACGGCGAACCAGTGGGGAAGTAGGCCGGCCTGGCTGAACAGACAGTTGTGTCTGCAGTTTAGGAATAAAAAGAGAATTTATAACCTTTGGAAGGAGTGACGGGAGGCTTAAGAGGAATACAAGGATGCTTTGGCCAGGCCCAAAGTGTTGTGGTGAATGGAGACAAATCCAGTGGGTGGCCGGTCACGAGTGGTGTTCCCCAGGGCTTGGTACTGGGGCCAGTTCTGTTTAACCTCTTTATCGATGATGTGGATGAGGTGATCGAGTCCACCCTCAGTAAGTTCGTAGATGACGACAAATTGTTCTGGAGTGTTGATCTGCTGGAGGGTGGGATGGCCATACAGAGGGATCTAGATGAGCTGGATTGTTGGGCTGAGGCCAATTGTAGGAGGCTTAACAAGGCCAAGTGCTGGGTCCTGCACTTGGGTCAGAACAACCCAGGCAGCACTACAGGCTTGGGGAAGAGTGACTAGAAAGCTGCCTGGCACAAAAGGACCTGGTGGTGTTCATTGACAGCAGCTGAACCTGAGCCAGCGTGTGCCCAGGTGGCCAAAAAGTCCACCAGCATCCCGGCTTGTATCAGGAACAGTGTGGCCAGCAGGACTAGAGAAGAGATCATCCCCTTGTACTGTGGTCAGTTTTAGGCCTCTCATGACAAGGAAGACATCGAGGTGCTGGAGAGAGATCAGGGGAGGGTGACAAGGGTGGTGAAGGGGCTGGAGCACAAGTCTTACAAGGAGCAGCTGAAGGACCTTGGGGAATTCAGTCTGGAGAAAAGAAGGCTGAGGAGAGACCTTATCACTCTCTACAGCTCTCTGAAAGGAGGTTGTAGTATGGAGGGTGTTGGTCTCTTCTCCCAAGTACCAAGTGAGAGGACAAGAAGAAATGGCCTCAATTTGTGCCAGGGAAGGTTGCGATTGGATGTTAGGAAACATTTTTTCACAGAAAGGATTTTGAAGCAACAGAACAGACCGCCCAGTGAGGTGGTGGAGTCACCATCCCTGGACGTGTTTAAAAGACAGACAGATGAGGCTCTTAGGGACATGGTTTAGTGCCAGATTTAGATTATGGTTGGACTCAATGATTTTAAGGATCTCTTCCAACCACAATTATTCTATGATGCTATGATAAGTCCTTTTTGATATTTTCTTTCTCAGAGCACTATGCAACCTCCCTGAGAGCCATGTCTTTTCTGAGGTGTTTGAGAGATGTCTCACGGTCACACCAGCCAGTTCCACCAGCACCTGTCTGCCCCTTCCCACACCAAAAATTTTCTCCATTACCCAACCTTCCAGGCGAGTTTCTGGGACACAGCAAATGCTCTCCAGGTCTTCTGGGCTTGTTAAGAAGAGAGCAGCTTGTCAATATGTTGATGGGCTCTCTGTGCACCTCAAAGCTTTCCTGAGCATTTTGCTCAGTGCCCAACCTTTCTGGTCCTTAAGCTCTGGATGAGGGGATTGAGCAGGGATGTGGGTGTAGTGTAGAAAAAAGGCTTTATCAAACTGTCTTGGGAGGGCTATTCTGTGCATCCCACAGTCAAGGATGAGGGTGCTGTAGAAAACTGGCACCGGTGAGAGGAGCTGGTGGGGAAGGCCTTGTGCCTGTCTACACAGGGGTAGAAAGCAGTGATGCATTCATGGGATGCCCATGTGAACAGGGAGGGGAGAAATGGTTCTGAAATGCAAACGCTCAGCATATGCAAGAGCTGCAGAAAATAGTCCTAACACATCTGTGAGCAGAGATGGTGCCGTTGTCAGCCACAAAACTGGGCAGCAAGTGGGTCTGGGTGCTGGAGCTGTAGCAGGTCTCCAGGGAGGACACAGGGACCTCGGTTCAAGGAAGCACATCCCAGTGCTGCATGCCGGTGGTTTCTTGGGGAAGTTACTCAACATGAAGTGACCTCAATACACTGTCCCACAGGCCTCCATGGCACCCACAGGAACAGCTGATGGCATTTGTGCTTATTAGGGTACATCTGCCCCCGCACAGGATGTGCATGCTCACATCTACCCTCAGTGCAAACCTGGATTTCTGACCTAGTCATTCGGTGTCCTTCCATGGGGGGAAGAACAAGCTCTCTGAGACCTGGTGAGAGGACAATGATCAAAATGGTGGCTGCAAGAGGCAACAGCCCCAAGCTGGCACCCGGCAGCATGACAGACTCTTTCCATGTCTCTCTTGCACACACACTGTGTCCTGCTCTTCTCCTGGGACATCCCATCTCCCCACAAAGCCTTTCCCTAGGGAGAGCACACCTGCACTGGCCTGGCTGCCATTCCTGCACCCTGTCCCCACGCTCCCCACAGCCCCCGAGCTGGGGGTTTTGCTCTGTAGATCAAGTGGGCTGTGGTGCCCGGGCTGTGGTGACTCTGCAGGGCCGTACTGGTCAGACTGGGAGGCAGCCCCAGCTGATGGTGGTCACTGCCACTGACCGCGTCCCACACAAACTCTTGGGTGGCCACGGAGGGTGCTCAGAGGGACCCTGCCTTATTCACCATGTGCGTGGGTGCTGGCCACCAACAAGCAACTGCTGAACAACCAGCCCGAAGTCCCTCGAAAGCCACACTGGGACCCTGATCCCATCACACTGAGCCCACAGAGAAACAAGCCAAACAATGAGCCCCTTGAGAGTCTATTCCTTAGGCATGTTCTTTAAAACAACTCTGGAAGAAGATCTAAACCTTCAGGCACTGTGCTAAGGAGATCCCCTTGCTGCAGGAGATGCTGTTCTGAGGCCAGCTCTGTCACAGAAGTGCCCATTGCCTGTCCTGGTCACAGGACCGACACACAGTTCGACTGTGACCAAGCCCTGGGAGCCCTCAGGCCTTGCAGCAGCACAAGGGCTGAGAAGGAGAGTGGGGAAGTGGAAAGAGAAGGACTCTGGAAAGAACAAGGCTGGTGCTCCCTGGCAGAGCTGCTCTGCTGGGACTGTTTCCTCCATCTTTGCCCACAGACAGCTTGTATTGACCTTCACAAAGGTTGCAGAGGAAAGATCTCAGACAAACTGTTCACTGCAGGGTCATTTATTTTTTTTAAATACACAGAGAGCACGACTTCTCATTTACAAAGTCTATGACTCAAACTATAAAGGTGAACAGAGAATGAGAAGTGGAACGAGTAATAACATTTCTTTGTGGGCAATATTATCATAGTTAAAAAAGCAAAACCAAACAAGCCTTCCCCCAACTCCAAACAATCATCTCCAAATACAAAATTTAAAAAAAAGATAGGCTGGACCTGTCATGAGTTACGTCATGAGTGATATGCAGAAGATGGGAAGTTTAATGACTTTGAAAAGAATCCAGCCATCAGTTTCCTCAGGGCATCCCTGAGCTCCTGGTTCCTCATGCTGTAGATGAGGGGATTCACTGCTGGAGGCACCACTGAGTACAGAACAGACACCACCAGATCCAGGATGGGGGAGGAGATGGAGGGGGGCTTCAGGTAGGCAAACATGACAGTGCTGACAAACAGGGAGACCACGGCCAGGTGAGGGAGGCACGTGGAAAAGGCTTTGTGCCGTCCCTGCTCAGAGGGGATCCTCAGCACGGCCCTCAAGATCTGCATATAGGACAGCACAATGAACACAAAACACCCAAATCCTAAACAGACAGTAACCACAATAAGCCCAAGTTCCCTGAGGTAGAAGTCTGAGCAGGAGAGCTTGAGGATCTGGGGCATTTCACAGAAGAACTGGTCCAGGGCATTGCCCTTGCACAGTGGCAGTGAAAATGTATTGGCCGTGTGCAGCAGAGCATTGAGAAACCCAGTGGCCCAGGCAGCTGCTGCCATGTGGACACAAGCTCTGCTGCCCAGGAGAGTCCTGTAGTGCAGGGGTTTGCAGATGGCAACGTAGCGGTCATAGGACATGATGGTGAGAAGAAAATATTCTGCACCAAATAAGAAATATACAAAGAAGACCTGGGCAGCACATCCTGCATAGGAAATGACCCTGGTATCTCACAGAGAGTTGGCCATGGATGTGGGGACAGTGGTGGAGATGGAACCCAGGTCCAGCAGGGAGAGGTTGAGCAGGAAGAAGTACATGGGGGTGTGGAGGTGCTGGTCACAGGCTATGGTGGTGATGATGAGGCCGTTGCCCAGGAGGGCAGCCAGGTAGATGCCCAGGAAGAGCCAGAAGTGCAAGAGCTGCAGCTCCCGTGTGTCTGTGAACGCCAGGAGGAGGAACTGGGTGATGGAGCTGCTCTTGGACATTTGCTCTGCCTGTGAACATGAGGACCTGTGCAAGGAGGAGGAGACAGTGACAAGTTAGGGGAGACTTCTATGAGCAAAATAAACATGCCATTTCTCATGAAAAACCTCATCCCTGATGGAGGCATGTGTCAGCTAATTCTCCTTTTCCACCAAATGACAAACATGGGTCATCACAGCTTAAAATGCAGCTTGGGCACCTAATTTCCATGAATGCACCTCTGGGGCAAGACCCCCTGGGTTGGTGTCAGAACTGAAATGGACCCACATTCCCACCCCAAGTCCAGAACGTCAGAGCACCAGGGACAGGTGGAGAAACAGGGAAGAACACTGCAGTGCTCCTGAAAAATAAAGCAAGGCCAGAAAGGCAGACGGGCATGATGTGAAACCTTCTCCTTACCTGGCTGTGCTGCTGCCACTCACATGATGACACTGTAGAGCAAGTACTTTTAGCACCTCTTTTGTGTACCACGTTCCAGAAACCCTTCACCTGGAGGTCCAGCTGCTGAGGTGGAGACTCGTTACCTGGACCCCATGGCTTTGGGGCAGAGGCTCTGCTGGGGAGGGGAGGAGACCAGGGGGTTGCACTGGGAAATGCGTCTGCACTGCAGGGGAGGGCAGGCGGCTTCCTGAATCCCCTCCCCAGCATTTCTGGTCCCAGCTCCCTCTCCCTGCCCATGTCTCTGCTGCATGGAGCTGTCCCTGCTGGGAGCTGTTTCTCTGCCCCTGAATCTGCTCCCTGTCAGTGTCACATACCCCATCTCCCATGCTCAGCTCTGCCCTGCTCACAGCTCCTGGCACCGCCCACTGCCCAGGGGCAGCTCTGTGTGTGGAGGGGCTCAGGAGCAGCTCTGACAAGTCCTAAAGAGAACTGGGGTCTCAGCACCTTCTCCAGGGCAGAGAAATAAATTCCCATGTCCCATTGCCCACCCAGATAACCAAGAGTGGAAAAAACTCAAACCTTATAATCATCCCTATGAGATAAATGCTTCCTCAGTGTCCTTCAGAAGGAACATCTGCAAATGTCCTGGGGTTGAGCTGGAGCTGTGAGCTGACCTGACCCACGCAGCTCCCTCTCAACAGCAGAAGGACCCTGATCTGCCGGGAGTCGCTCCTTCCCCCAACAGCTTCTCCCTCAGTGTTGTTGGGATCTCTCCGGGCAGGCTGAGCGCTGACCCTGGCAGGCAGCAGAGTCCCTGCAGGGACCCTGCTCTGC
The DNA here is from genome assembly GCF_036013445.1 of Caloenas nicobarica. Classification (NCBI taxonomy): domain Eukaryota; kingdom Metazoa; phylum Chordata; class Aves; order Columbiformes; family Columbidae; genus Caloenas; species Caloenas nicobarica. The sequence continues at coordinate 587,455 of NC_088276.1, forward strand.
AGGACAGCCCTGGGCATCCCTGGGTGCTCACCCAGCTTCACCCCCTGCAACTGGGAGAAGGCAACTGTCGTGCCCTGTCCGTCCAGGGAATCCCTGCTGAGGAGCAGATCCTTCTCCTCCACACCAGCCATGGGACATGCCAGCTCTGCGAGATAATTGCAGGATCCTCATCTGCACCACCCTGCACCCAGAGACTTACTGTGTTAAGCACTGTGAAGATTTCTCCCCCAGTGAGCTCTCAGCATCCTCCCACCCCAGACTGCGTTTCCCCTCTCTCCCTGGCTCCTCTGCCCTCGGTGCTGCAGGCAGAGCCCTCAGCCCTGCTGCGCTTTGCAGAGGAGCTGCTCCTGGGCAGAGCTGTCTCTCTGCAGCGCTGCCGCTTGCCATGAGCTCCCTCTGTCCCAGGAGCCCAGCCCAGCTCAGCAGCACAGCAGCAGCCCATGATGTCCCTTTCTCTGTCCCCTCTGGGCTCCCTCCAGCTGTCCCTGGGGCTCCAGGGGCACATCCTTTGAAACAACGTCAAGTAATCAGTGATGTTGATTCTCTCTCTTCAGCAGTGACACTTCTTGCCATCATTGTGTTCTTTGTATTAAAAAGTAAATTGGTATGAGAATCACCTTTTCTTGTCCCATCATTAGGCAGGACACCAGGAATGTTACAGCAAAGGATCTAATTTTTCCAAATTGGGGGAGGAATATTTTCCCCGGAATGAATTTAGGCATTATATTCTGGGTTTATACTCCTAGGTCTAGAGAGACATTCAGCAATCTGTTGGCCATCTCATGTCTCTGCTCTGAAGCAAAGCCTTTGCACACATGGGCTCTTGGACACTTGGTACCAGGTTTCCATGGGGCGACTCAGAGGTTTCCTGGTGCCACAGCTGGGGTGGTTCAGCCCAGATGTGAGGCAATGTCCTCAGCCAGGGACCTGACTGGGGGAGCTGGAGCTGTCAGTGTTGCAGACAGAGCTGTGACACAGATGGAATAAACTGCCAAGGCAGGGTGGCAGAAGTTAGTTCATCTGGTCTTTAAGCACAGCAGCCTCCAAGCACAGCAACAGTCCAGATCAAAACTCAGTCTAGACCTGTAAGGCAATTCAAGGGCCCTATAATGAGTTGTTACTACTGCAGGAACAGTTAAAGGAGAAACAAAGACACCTTGTGGCCACTCATTGATTTAATAAGTGAAAGAAGTGATATTCTCTGTGTCTCTGGTCCTCCATCTTCACCAGCAAGGTCTCCCAGGCCTCTGTCACTGGAGGCAGAACAACCAGCAGTGGATGGGGATCAAGTCAGGGGTCCATGGAACTAACACAATCCTTTCCAGTCTATGGGACAGGAGGGGCAGCATCCCAGGAGCTGAGACAGCAGGACCATGTCACAGTGAGGCCACTCTCCACCTTCTTGGAAAGCTCATGGAGACTGGGGGGACTCCCTGACCACTGGCAGCTCTCACACATTGTGTGCACTTCTCAAAAATGGCCAATGGGTGAGCAGGGGAACTAAGGGCTGTGCCCCAGAACATGTCCACTGGGACCCCATTTCTGGGTGTCTGAAAGAGAAGTTAACGGGGTTTACCCAGGGCAGGTTGTGCCTGTCCATCCTCTTTGCTTTCTGTGAGGAAAGGACAGGGTTGCTGGACATGGGGAGAGCAGTGGTGGTCTGTTACCTGGAAGTCAGCAAGGCATTCAGCATCATCCCCCACAATATTCTTGTGTCCAAGGCAGGCTATTATGATCTGTGTCAGTGTGCAAGTAGATGGGTAAAAACCATTCTGGATGGTTGGGCTTGGAAAGGTGCTATAGAAAGGGAGAAACTTTCCAGTCATGAGGACAGTCAAGCACTGGAAGCTGTTTCCTAGGATTGCACATCCACTCTGTCCCAGAAAGTGACCAAGATGTGTTTGGATAGAGCCCTGAGTAATCTGGTCCAAACCTGCTTTGAGCAGGAGGTTTTTCAAGACACCTCCCGAGGTCCCATCCAGCCTGAATGACGCTGTCCTTTCATCCCCTTCATGTTTTCAATTTAGGGACAGCTCTCAGGTTCTCTCTGACCACAGGAATAATTCACATGAGGTCCACGGCTGTTTTACAAGTGCCCCCAAACAGCCCTGACCACATCTTGTGCATCCCTTTTCATTTGCCCCCACCCAGGTTCTTCTTTTTTGCTGTCCTCATGCCCAACTTGTTTATCCTTTCAGAGCAGGTTGCTCAACAGGTGTCAGCATCCATGTACAGAGTCTGCACACCAGCCAGGCAGCAAAGCCTTCGTTACAGAAATGGAGACGAGGCTCTTGACCAGCTCCTTGCACCCAGGAATCGGCACGACTTGTCTGCTGAGATTCTCGGGAACACCTGAAATTTAAGTGCAGAGCATGTGAGTCCTCGTTGGGTATCCTGGCTTGTCTCCTGACCCATGTGGTGCTTCAGGCTGTGAAGAGAATCAAAAGCAACTTTTGGCTGGGGTAGTTTCATTTTACATGTGTTACAATGGGCAGATGAAGTGAGATCAGAACTCCAGTCTCTGCTGCACTGTTGGGACTTCAGAGACTGGAAATGCAGGTGACGGTGTGTGTCAGTGCACACCACATAAACATTCTGGCTTCCTTTCTGCCTTTGCACTGACCTGAGATCTGTTCCTTGGCCTTCTTTGGCTAAAAAAGAAATAAAACTGCCCTATGTCACCTCCCCTCACACCAGAAAAAAAGGGGGAAAAGTATGAAAGGGGTGATTTCAGGGCAATTCTGTCCAAAGATATACTTTTTAAATGATAATAATAGTAGAAGTGAGAGAAAAAGCTCTTAAAAAGAACTCCATGCAAGAGATAAGCTACTGAGACATAGCAGCTCTTTTGAGAAGCAAGAATGACTGTTGGGAATGAAATCAAAAAAATTTTGTTCATTATCATCATCATCATCATCAAGAATAACAAATTCCCTGTTATTCTTATTAGTGATTGTACCACTTTTCAAAAATATCCTTGAGATTGTCTCTATTTTTTGATGGCTCCAAAACTGAGCCTGCTCAGACTTTGTAAGGACTGCTTCAAATCTCTGCAACCCAAATCTCTACAGCTGTCTCTCATTGAAGGTCTTTTACCCCAGGAAGGGGAAAACTTCCCATGCAGGCACCAAACCAGTGCCCAACCTGCCTGGAGAGCCAGGACAGGTGTGCCACACAACAGCCGACCTCAGGGGAAGCTGGGGGTGATGGGAATTGAAATGGTTTTGACTCAAATCATAATTTAGGTTGGAAAAGACCCTTAAGGTCATAAAGTCCAATCGTAAATACGACACTGCCAAGTCCACCCATTACACCATACCCCTAAGCGCCATGTCTACACATCTTTTCAATACCTTCAGGGATGGAAGCTCCAATCCTGAGCTGGCAGGACAACACTGTCTGCAGTTAGACATAAGATACCTGTCATGGCTGTGACTTCAGAGTTTCTCACACCCTTCACTGAGCAGGGCAGGTGTTGGGAGATGGGCGCACATTTCAGTTTCCAGATGCCAGGACAGAGCCCAAGCCATGCTTCCCTTGTGCTCTGGCATCCCATTTCTTGAGATGCAAAGCTGGTGGGCCTTCTGTGGATAATCGTGGTAAAAGGCATCAATAATCATTGAAGTGTTTGTATAATTTCTCTAAGAGTGTCAATATTAAAAATATTAATTAAAAAAATAAAAAAGGGTTCATCTGCCTACATATAAATATCTGTAACACAGCAGTCTGCATCTGTGGTAGCCCCACTGGCAGTGCCAATCCAATAGGTATTTCAAGTATAAGGCATGACACCCCATCCATAAGTACATATCTAAGTGGTTCAGAAGAAGGGTGGTCTGGCAAAAATCACCCTTTTCCTCCCCAGGTGCATGGACACTGCTCATGTGCCTCTCCAGGGAGTGGCAGAAGCCAGATGCCCTTCTCGGGACAGACTCCTTCCAGGAAAGACACAGTAATGGGGGTAACTCCTCAGGTCTTCATGGCATTTCACTCAGCATCAGTTTTCATGTATTTGGTGCTTTCCTGTGACTACTCTTTCTGCACAAATGCTCACAAAAAGACACCCATTTAGTAAAACATGGTCATAAAGGTGCTGTTATGGACAAGAAACCTCACCATGAGCTCTGGAGGGAGTGAGGCAGATGATAATAAGCACCAGGAAGAACCAAGAAGCTCAAGGCCTCTTCTTAATAGTGAGAGGCCCTGAGCAGCAGTGAGCGGCCATGTGTAGGTGTGGGAGGGTCAGGGGATGTGAGGTAGAAAAGGGTGGTGGCTGATGAATTCAGCAAATCCTTAAAACCATGTTATACCCCGCAAGTGGAACGTGGTTGATGTTTGTGGGTGGAGGGGGAACAGGAGGAAGATTTTCAGGTGGTTATGGAAAGAAGGCAGCCTTCTCTTGGACTAATCATATATGCCAGTGACATTTGCATGCTGTGGGCATGGCTGTGCCTGGGAGATGGGGAATGGCTGCTGCTGGGGGTGGCTGTGCTCAGGCATGACCCATGAGCTGACCTTGCTTTGCTCCTCTCTTACACTCCCCACACTTGGATGGTCCTCAGGAATCATCCATGAACCTGGTGGATGCATGAACTTCCTGGCATGATGGGGTACAGATACAAATAGAGGATTCAAGCAAGTTTGGGACGGGGACATTGAGGTGATTGGTGACTATTGCCATGTGCATGAAAGAAGCTGGAGGAGTTGTAAGGAACTCACAGGCATTTCCAGCTCCACAGAAAACCAGAGCCTTGCAGTTAGAGCAACAGCACTTGACATAAAACCCACCCCCAAAACACCAAACACTCACACTGACCACAGGCAAAGCCTTGAAAAACATTTGAGAAAAATATGCCACGTCCCAGGGGTCAGGGCTCAGTCATTCTGGTGATAAACAAGCATCAAGGGCTGACATGGCATCAGAACCACCTCCACATTGCCTTCATCACCTGTAACCAGTGTCTTCAAGTCTTTCCCTCACCAGCCCCCAGGGACAGGGACCTCGACTGGTTGTTTCCTTTGCAGCTTTGTCAGTGATGGCCCTTCATGGGGTCCGAAGCACGCTCAGAACCTTGAGTTTTGCTTTGGCCTTTCACTTCATTAGAGCCTTGTTCATCCTTTCAGTAGCTGCACTTCAGGATCATGGCAGCAGAGGGCTCATTAACATCTAAAATGCCCTTACATGGCAAGGCTCTGTGCATCATTTTCCTAAATGCTTCAAGTCTGGTGTGGATGATTAGAGAGATTTCAGGAATAGCCAAACAGAGAGCATTTCCATAATAAAGAGCAATAAAGCAGTATTTCTTCGATTTCCTTTCCTGCTCACCCTTCCCTCCTTTTCCAGAACAGCTGTTATCAGCAGTCTCCTGTTCATATTGATGTGGAGCATCTCCTGATAAAGACTGGATATGACAGAAATGTGGGTGCCTAAATCACCAGAGCACCTCCAGAGGAATCACCCTCCTCTGGACCAAGAGGTGGGTGTTCCTGGGAATCTCAGGTGCAACAGCACAGCCATACTTGTGTTCAGGGAGCTTGTCAAATGACCCACCTGCTTTTCTGTAATGGTGTCTGAGTTTGCTCAGGTAACTCCTGACTTGAGCCCCATCCACTCCTGGGTGTTCTCCAGACTCCTGCCTTCAGGAACAAAGTCCCAGGAGACCTTGCTGGTGAAGATGGAGACAAAGAAGCCGTGAAGTACCTCAGTCCTGTCTGATTCTACTCTTATGAAGTTCAGCAGCAGGCCTGCATTCACCCTGTCTATTGTTTTACTGCAAATGAAGCAGCGTCAGATCATCTTACTGGCCTCAGCCTCTGCTGCAGGAGTCAAGTCCAGGGTAGCTTGGGTATCATCCCTACATCCGTGGACAAGGTTTCTAAATTCCTCCTTTGCAGCTTCCCCTGCTTCCACCTCCTGTGTGCTGCCTTTTTTGCCCTGGAGCTCCATCAGTTCAGATGAGCAGCTTCATGAGATAAATGCTTCTTTTCATGGGTACTTGGAGAGATCATTCTTGTGCTTGGAGCAGGCTGTCCTGTAAGGTTTGTCAGATTTCCTGAGTTCCTTCACCCTTCAGACCTGCTTCCATGTCACCACCTTTATTGGCCACCATCCCCCAGTATGTCCATGTCTTCTCCTCTGGAGCCCACCAGCCTGTGCTCTGCTGCTGGCCTTCCTCCCTCCCCTCGGTAAAGCAGTTGGCCCAAGATCCTCTGGACTGTTGGCACCTGCCGCTTTGCCTGGCCAGTGAATGCCAGGGCAACGACAGTTCCCCATAGGAACCTACTCATTGACAGGTGACTTCCTCAGGTTGCTGACAGAAGATCTTTTCCATTTCTTCTCCATGATCAAGTAGTTTGTAACACCAAACACATCGTCACCATCTACTGGGTTTACATGGCAAAGTCTTGGAACTGGGGGTGAGTGTGGGTGTGCTACAGTTGTCACCTCTCTGAGAAGACAACAGGAGTTTAATGTCTGTAAGAGTCGGTCTGAAGAACAGTTTCTGCCTGAACATCGCCGTCAGGGACTTGCAGAACAGATGGACTGATAGAAAGAATTGGACAATGACTTGGAGAGGGGCCTGAAGCAAGGAATTGTGTTGAGCAGGTCTCTCCGACTCGGGGGCTACAGGTAACAATGGCTGCTGTATGGACTCCACCTGCTGCCTGAGTCAAACATGCCCCCATCATCTGAGAGGAATTGTGTTACGAAGGCCTCTCCAACCTGGGGACAATAACTGCTGTCCAGAAGATGGATTTTCACCTGTTGCTTGAGCCAGACTTGCCCCCGACCTCCTCCCTGTAACAAAAGCCAACGAAGGAGAGCATGCACAGAGGCTCACCAAGGGTCTAGAGGTCACCCAATGGACCAGCAAGAGACCCCTGAACCGAGGCAGCGCAGGCGCAGACGGGTTCTGGCAAAAGAAGAGAGGACTTTTTGGGCCTGCGCAGTAAAGCCTGGATTGCGCAACAAAGGCAGAGATTGGCCTCAATCCATGGGAGCAAAGCGGGGTGAAGAAGCATGAAAGACAATTCCCGATGGGACATCATAGAGATCTCCCCACCAAAGGATCCCGGATCACGACAGAGGACCGGCAGGGCTCTTCTCATGGGACCTGAGACCAGAGGGTCACCTTTGGGACTCGTTCAGTGGTAACCAACCCTCTTTCCCCCTTTTTCCTTTCCTTTTTTTTTCTCTACTCTCTCTGTTGCATGCCGCTTTATGGGAAAATTAATAGAGCAACACTGCTTGATTGAATTATAACCCCTTGGCATTTTGGTTGCCTTAATTTTGCGCTTCGAGATCAAGGTAAACGAACCATCATGAGTCCATCACCGAATGGACCATAACAATGTCAGACAGAGCCGATTTCAGCTGGCTCCAAGATGGACCCACTCCTTGCCAAATCCGAGCCACTCAGTGATGCTGGCAGCACCTCTGTGATAGCGTACTTGAGAAAGAGTAAAAAACACTGCACAGCAGCAGATGGGAGAGAGGAGGGAGGAAATGTGAGAGAAAAATTGCTGCAAACACCAAGGTCATATCCCATAGGACCCAAGCAGGTCCCTCAGCAGGCCAAAGCCTGCTCTCCTGAAATCCTGCTCTTTGCCTTGTTATCATCTTCCAAGAGCCTCAACTCTACTTTCTCATCTCTGACTGTTACATTCCTGACCAACTCTTTCTGGTTTGTAAGTGTGAAATCCCACAGGGCACCTCACCTCACTGACTCCTCAGTCACCCATGTCAGGAAGATGTTGTCAATGAGCTCCAAACCGCTCCTGAATGGCTGGTACCTTGCAGCTATTGGGATATCTTAGGTCTGCCATGAGGATGTGTCCCTGGAATCATGAGGCTTCTTTCATTTGACTGAAGGAGGCCTCATTTGATTCTTCTTCTTGATAAATGAGTCAGTAGCTGATGTCCAGTCACCACAACATTGCCCATGTTGTTCTGCCCTCTCATGCTGACTCCTCAGCCTTCAGCTGACATTGTCTGTCCCCAGGCAGAGCTCCGCACATTGCTGATGTTCTCCCACATGGAGGGAAACTTCCCCTCTAAGTCCAGACCTTGGGCATTATGAGTACCAGACCCCCAAGATGCCACAGTTTCTCCAGGAGGTGGTATTTACAGTGTCCTGTAACTCCTCATGCTGTCATATTGGGATAGACACCCCTATCAGGATAAGCCATTTGCATTCAAACATGTAGAGGTGAGCAAGTGGAGCTTCACTCTAGGAGGGTCCAGACCTGGAGAACCTTTGAGATTTTCCCATCAGAAAGCTCTGAAGTTGTACAAGGAGAAGTGGACAGTTCTGTATCAGGGCAGGAGGATAACCCCATCCATCAGGACAGAGCAGGACCTGACACGCTGAGCAGTGACCCTGAGGAGAAGGGCCTGGGCACTACAAGGGCCGCCACACAAGCCCGTGCTGCACGCTCACCATGAACAAGGCAGCTGCACACGGGGCTGCATGAGGAGGAGCGTGGGGACCCAGACACCTGGAGTTCTCATCCCATTCGGTTCAGCACTGGTGTGACCCCACACACACGGGTGTGTGCCAGTGTGCGGCTCCCAGTTTGGAGAAGCAGGGAGGAACTGGAGAGCGTAGGGCTCTGCCAAGGCAGGGTTCAGGACCTTGTGCACATGGTGTGGGATGCTGAGGGACCTGGGCTGCTCTGGCCCAGCAGCGCTGGGGAGGCTGCAGCAGTGTAGGAGTAGCCTGAGAGTGCTGGAAGTGTGGTTTCAGAGATGGTGGAGGTTTTCTTCATAGTGGGAAAGAGCACGAGAAAGAAATAATGGCACACAGTGCAGCTGGGGAGGTCCAGGCTGGACATGAGCAGGAAGGAATGTGAGTGGAAGGGCAGTGCTGTGGTGGAGCAGGTCACCCAGAGGGAGTCTGCATCAGCCCAAGGCTTTGTGCTTCAAGGAACAGCTGGGAAGGATGGAGAGAGATCAGCAAAGGAAGGAAGATGCTCAGACAAGAGCAAGGTGGGGCAGCAGGGGGGATGTGTCCAGCCTGCAGGGAAAGAGGTGCAGGGGATGCCACAGCATAGGACAGGCTGTCGTGGAGATGATCAAGGGATGTAAAGAGGCTGAAAGCCCTCAACAGACATGAGCTCCTTCTCCCCTTGGCTATGGCTGTTGTCTCCAGCTCTGATGCCTGTGAGGAGACACCTCATCCTTACAGCACAGGGGCCTCATGGCCTCCTTGTCCCCAGCCAGGAACCTGGGAGGTGTGGGACCATAGTCCTGCCCTTGGCCTTGCACAACCCCACATCACAGTGTCCCAGGAAGAGCCCTGGGCAATGTGGGAGGGACAGGATCTGCCTTCCCAGGGTTGGGGGTCAGGGCTTGGCCCTTTGGTTAATGAAACACATCCAGGTTTACTGATCATCAGAGAGACTTCAGCTTGCTTTTCCTGACCTGTCATCTCTGCCTGCAGTTTTCTTCTCTAACCAGATCCTGGAGTCATTTCCTCAGTAGTGTTCCTCAGTGGGACCTATTAACATTACAAGAAACTTTGGAGTTTGAATATGACTTGGACTTCTTGAGAGGTTTCCTCAATTGCCTCTCAGGGTCTGAAGTTCATGGACTCAGCAGCAAACCCACCAGAGGGGTCATTAAAGTGCCTTGGGCTGCTCCTGTGCTGCTGAGCTGGGCTGGGCTCCTGGGACAGAGGGAGCTCATGGCAAGCGGCAGCGCTGCAGAGAGACAGCTCTGCCCAGGAGCAGCTCCTCTGCAAAGCGCAGCAGGGCTGAGGGCTCTGCCTGGGGATCTCAGGGAGACGAGCAAGGCAGAGAGAGATGAAAGGTGGTCAGGACTGGGAGGATGACTGAGAGCTCACTGGAGGAGAAATCTTTGCAGCCCTTGACCCGGTAAGTCTGTGGGTGCAGGGCAATGCAGCTGTAGCTCCTGGAGGCATCTCCTGAAGTTAGCACAGCCACAACTTGTGGGATCAGTAAGGAGGGGGCTCTTGTCAGGCAATTTTGAACAGCTGTGAAGCCATGTGAGCACCCAGGGGTGCCCAGGGCTGTCCTGCAGAGCAGGGTCCCTGCACCCCAGGGCTGTGCCAGGGCAGGGACTCTGCCGCCTGCCAGGGTCAGCGCTCAGCCTGCCCGGGAGATCCCCACGGTGCTGTGGGGAGAAGCTGTGGGTGGAAGGAGCAACCTCTGGCTGGACAGGTTCCTGCTATGGAGAGGGTGCTGCATGGGCCAGGGCTTCCTACAGCTGCAGATCACTGCAGGACATTCCCAGGAGGCTTTTAAGAAACACAGCAAGACACAGGCTCTGTGAAAGGAGAGGATCCTTTTCTATCAGTCTCATACTCTGAGTTGTCTATGTGGCCAAAGGGACACAATAATTAATGTCTCAGTTCAGAAGGATGCACTGAAATTCCAAATCTGTGGCTCTTAGCAGTGAATAAACCTGCAAGTATCAGAAATGGGCACACCCTGGCTTCCAGACATCATCAGCATGACTTTTCCATGCTCATTGTTGTTGGTCTGATGTTCTGATCAGAGCCGGCCCACAAAGGGCTGCCCCTGGGCAGTGCCGGCTGCTGGGAGGGGTCTGCAGGGCAGAGCTGAGCACACAGCGGCTGGGATGGGGTCTGTGACACTGACGGGAGGAGACCTGGGCACAGAGACACAGCTGCAGGCAGGGACAGCTCCAGGCAGCAGAGCAGGGGCTTTTCAGGAGCTCTTCTGCTCCTGCTCTGCAGATGGCTGCTGGGTTTGTCTGCTGGGCAATGATCTGACTGTCCCTTTAGCACATCCCATCTTCAGGAGCCCTGACTCTGCTCTGCCTGTCCTGCTGGGCTCACCAGCTGCCCCCAGAAAGGCCCAGCTCTGCTGTAGGATCCCAGGAGTGCTGAGCCTTTCCTTGGGGTCCGCACTCAGTGCTCAGAGTCCTTTGTTTCTCTGGGTGAGGGGTCGTGTCCTGCTCTCTCCATCACATCTCCACCTCTGGGCTGGGGCAGAGAAGAGTTTGCAGATCTGCCCTTTCAAACAGGGCTCCCTGCTCCAGTACGAGTCCAGTTTTGGGTTTTCTTTTAAAGAGAGGATTGTTTATGAAGTTGTTTTTAAGGCAGCACAGGTGAAAGCACAGGGCAAATGGGTAAAAGCTGTTCTCCTGACTCTGCACTGAGCCACAGAGAGATGAGCCCTTTTGCCTGTCCTGTCTCAATACTCTTCACATTTTCAGTCATATCTATGAGGAATTCAACCCCTGCAAACTCCACTCATGAGATGTGATGGTGCAAAACTAAAAACACAGACAAAATATCATAATGATATGCTAAGCTTGTGCTTTTGCAGCCCACGCTCTTAAGTGTCACGAGTGCTGATATTGAATTTTTCCATTAATGGTGCATAAAATCTGACATTGCTTGTGAACATCAGATCTGTCACCAACCAGCTCCCATGTCCCCTCTGCAGCAGAGCAAAGCTGGCTGCTTGGCCCAGGATGGGCAGAGGTCCTGCTCTTCACAGCACACTCAGCCAGCACACACCAGAGGAAGGAAATGCATTTGAATTGGGGTGAGTACTATGAAAAGATGCAGTGCCCTTCTCAGAGGAGTCTTCCCGCATTTTATCTTGTCATTTCGTTTTTTAGAGCAGGGCCTCCATATCAAGAAAGAGCAAATGTCCAACAGCAGCTCCATTACCCAGTTCCTCCTCCTGGCGTTCACAGACACACGGGAGCTGCAGCTCTTGCACTTCTGGCTCTTCCTGGGCATCTACCTGGCTGCCCTCCTGGGCAACGGCCTCATCATCACCACCATAGCCTGTGACCAGCACCTCCACACCCCCATGTACTTCTTCCTGCTCAACCTCACCCTCCTTGACCTGGGGTCCATCTCCACCATTCTCCCGAAGTCCATGGCCAATGCCCTGTGGGACACCAGGGCCATTTCTTATATGGAATGTGCTGCCCAAATCTTTTGTTTTGTCTTTCTCATTTTGGCAGAGTTCTATCTTCTCACTGTCATGTCCTACGACCGCTACATTGCCATCTGCAAACCCCTGCACTATGGGACCCTCCTGGGCAGCAGAGCTTGTGTCCAGATGGCAGCAGCTGCCTGGGCCACTGGGTTTCTCGGTGCTCTGCTGCACACGGCCAATACATTTTCACTGCCACTGTGCAAGGGCAATGCCCTGGACCAGTTCTTCTGTGAAATCCCTCAGATCCTCAAGCTCTCCTGCTCAGATGCCTACCTCAGGGAACTTGGGCTTCTTGTGGTTAGTATCTTAGTAATATTTGGGTGTTTTATTTTCATTCTTTTCTCGTATGTGCAGATCTTCAGGGCCGTGCTGAGGATCCCCTCTGAGCAGGGACGGCACAAAGCCTTTTCCACGTGTCTCCCTCACCTGGCCGTGGTCTCCCTGTTTGTCAGCACTGCCATGTTTTCCTACCTGAAGCCCCCCTCCATCTCCTCTCCTTCCCTGGACCTGGTGGTGTGTGTTCTGTACTCAGTGGTGCCTCCTGCAGTGAACCCCCTCATCTACAGCATGAGGAACCAGGAGCTCAAGGATGCCCTGTGGAAACTCATATCTTAGTGTTTTCTGAAGCAAGAAACTGTCCATCTGCTTCTACACAGCCATTTTAATGTAACTAGTTGCAGGTCCAGTCTCTCATCCGTACTTTCTGTGGTTGTTGGCTTTTTTTTAATTGTGATAACATTGTCATTCCCTTTCTATATCACTGTCTCCTTTTCTATTATAACCAGTGGCTGCGTAAATGAGGAGCCATGATCTGTGTGCTCTGGCAGCTTGGTCACTGTCCTGCTGTGTGTCAGTCCTGTGAGCGCAGGCAGGGACAGGCAATGGGCACTGCTGTGACAGAGCTGGCCTCACAACAGCCTTTCCAGAAAGAAAGGTCATCTCCTATGGGCAGGGCACGAAGGTTTAGCTCTTCTTCCAAACCTTCTCTCAATAACACGTCCAAGAAAATGGCCACAGATGAAAGATCATTGTACCGCTGAACAGTGTGTGCGTGCAGGGCTGGGCACACAGCAGTGTCCTCTCACAGCCAGGCCTCCTGCCAGAGACCTGCAGGACCAGCAGAGCAGGGTCTGGGCTGTGCCCGTGTGCACTGGACACCCCCCAGAAGCCCCTCCAGGGCATCGTCATGGACTGGCCCCTTAGAAACACCATTTCCAGCCCTGGCCTCTCTTCCCAGCTCACAGATGTTGCTCTTCCCTAAACGGATGGACACCGAATGAGTAGGTCAGAAGTCCATGTTTGCATTGTACAGATGAGATGTGAGCACACACATCATGTACATGAGGTGAGATGAAACCGACTGAGGACAAACACCATCAGCTATTCCTGGGAGGTCCATGAACACCTGTGGGACAGACAGTGTCTCGAGGTCACTTCATGTTGGGACTAACAGCCCATGGGAAAACACCCACTGGGATCTTCTTCCTTGGACTGAGGTCCCCAAGTCCATTCCTCATGACGTGGGACATCTCAGATGAGTGCAGAGCAGGGTGACATACCACAGGGCTGAGGTGCCTCCTGTCCTTTTGGAGTGGTAACAGGAGGCCAGAGAGACACTGTGACTCCTGCCTCTGTGTGTAAAAGGGACAGACTCTGTCTCTGAACATCCCTGGGTGCATAAGGAGTCCTGAGACCAGCTCAGACACGGATGCCTAATGGAATCCTGGCATTTCTGTGTGTGACTCCAGGAATAAAACTCAGTGGCCCAGTGAGATTCATCTCAGCTGCTGGGACAGGCTCATTGCAAGTGCTCCTGTCTGCTACATCACCCTTGCCCATGATTCTTGATTGTGCTTTCAAAAGTGACAGCAGAATCAGAGAAGTTCTGAATTCCTTGGGAAAGGAAGATGTCAAACCCACCTTCAAGAAGGGCAGGAAAGACAATTTGAATAATTACAGGCTGGTCAGCCTACCTCCGTCCCTGGGAAGGGGACAGGGCGCGTCTTCCTGCACCGATCTCCAGGCACCTGAAGGACAAGGAAGGGATTGCTGAACCAAAATGAGCAGAAAATCCAATGAGTCCCAAGAAACTCTCTGAACCCATTCCAGAGCTTTAGACCCCCGGGAAAGAGCTCAGTGACAGTGCAGCCCATGCAGTTGCATCTGTGTCCCTCACTGAGCAGCACAACCAGTGTTGAGTCACCCCATGGTCCTGCAGCCAACCTGCTCTGTAGAGCATCAGTGCCAGGTTGGGGCCCTGTGGGGAGCACAGGGAAGGGGCCAGGAGCACCAGACCAGATCAGGGGAGGGATGGGCGGAGATCAGACAGGAGCTGACCTGGGCTGGAAATTGCCTTGGAGAGAAAAATGCTGGTGTTCAGCTGCCCCAAGATAATACCCAGAGTTCAGGGTGCAGGGCCAGAAGTCCTTGCTGTCCTGGTGCTTCACCAGGCCTGAGAAGTAGCTGGAGAAGGATCCGTGTCTCCCACTTGCCATCTTTTAGTGCATCATCCCTCGTGAAGGGTGGCATGGAAAGCAAGTCTGGGACTCTGTGTCACGACTTGCACCGAAGAAAGTATTCACCCAGAAGCCACATCATTTTGCTCTGGTACTTCAGTCCTGGTGCTCATCACATGTCCTTAAGACAAACTTATGCACCCCTCTTGTCAACCTTACCCCAAAGGTCAGCCCTAGACAAGGCTCCTGAGCTGGGGCCGAGCTGGAGAACTGGGGTCCAGCTGTGACCAGAGGAAGGACAAGGCCTGTCCTGGGTCCTCTAAAGGGCTGGCAGCCTCTGTGATCTCCGCCAGAAAAGGCAGCATGCAGGAAACTGTAGACCATCCCCAAGCCCATTGGAGGCCCTTAGGAAGAGTTCCTCTCTCCAAATATCCAGCCCAGCTTGTTGCTGCATAAACAACCAGGAGAAACTGCCCCAGGACCCTCATTCCAGACCCCATCTCCTCCACCCCATACAGGCAGTGCTCTCCCCCTTGTCACTGAGGTGGTTCCAGGGACCCAAGGCACACCTGTGAGGAGGAGATGTTGGGTAGTACGGTGTCCTTCAGTGCTCCTCATGGTACCTCCTGCTGGGCTTTGTGCCGCTGGTCACAACCCTCTGAGCCTGGCTGTTCAGTCAGTTCTCAGTGGTGCTAAACAGGAATATGCCCATGAGCACATTGGGCTGCACTGGGAGGAGCGTGGCCACCCAGCCAAGGGCAGTTATTGTCCATCTTGACTCCGCACTGGTGTGGTCACATCTGGAGCGGGGTGTCCCAGTGGGAGGTTCCCCATTCTGGAGGAACCGGGAGGAGCTGTCGTGTGGCCAGAGAAAGTCTGGGTCATGTGTGGAGATGTTGAGAGACCCAAACTTCTTTAGCCTGGTGAAGTGGAGGCTGAGGAAACGTGCGGTTTTTGCTGAAATTGAGTTAATTTTCTTCATGCATTTTGAATCTCTCTCCTTCATAGCTACTACAGTCTTTTGTTTAGATTTGCTATGAGAATAATAACACTGTTTCCTCCCTGGGATAGATTGAATTTTTTCTTTTAGCAGCTTTACAGTGTTTGCCATTTGGTATGAAAGGAATGTCAGAACTCACTGATATCTTGGCTGTTGTCAGGGAAACCAAGGACTTCTTTAGCCATCCAGCTGCAGATGCAAATTGGCAGGAGGGGACAGAGACAGGACAGCACCTGGGTTGACATGGAGGCTGATCAATGAAATATTCCCTATGATTAGCGTCATGCTCAGTCTAAAGCTGGAGCTGGCTTTTAGGGCTTGTTACATCCGTTACTTTGGGTTTTCCAGCTGGTTTGGTTAGTTCCATTCAGAAGTTTCATTCTGTCAGGAGTTCGATGTCAGTTCGGCCTTTTGCCATTCTGCCATTTTGCAGTTGGCCTTTGGGTCTTTCTGCCTGTTGCCCTTTTGCTCTCTCTTGCTGGGATCAGCTGTTCAGCAGAACAGGTGGGGTCACATCGGGGTGTGAAGAAGCTGGGGAAGCGCATGGGGTGTCTGCAGCCTGTGGGGAAACAGCCACAGGCCTGGGACAGTGTAGGATGGATCGTGGTGGAGATGGCCAAGGGTGCTGGCAAGGCTGGATGTCCCTGGAAGTCACAATGTCTTTGTCCCCTTGGCAATGGCAGATGTCCCTGACAGCGAGGCCTAGAGGAGACACATGGTTGTCATGGCCATGGCACCCCATTGCCTCCTTGCACCCCCAGGGAGTCTCACACCGTTGTCCTGCACTGGGCATCATCCCCACATCCCCAGGAAGAGCCCTGAGACACACGTGAGGGACAGGATCTCCCTTCCCAGGGGCAGGGGGTCAAGGCTTGGCCATTCTCCTTCATCAAACAAATCAAGGGTTTTCTCAGCATCAGAGCTGCTGCACTTTGCCTTTGCCTGATGCAATCACTGCCTCCAATTATCTGCTCTAACGAGTCCCTGGGGAGGCTTTGTCAGTAACAGCCCTCAGTGGGGCCCATTAATGCTTCAAGGTACTTTGGGCTTTGCTTCTGACTGGGACTTCTTGAGGAGATTCTTCAGTCTGTCCTTGGTATCTGAGGTTCATGGACTCAGCACCAAATACACCATGGGGCTCATTAAAACACAGAAAGCCCTAACAAGCCATGTTTCCTTCCTAATTTTCTTCCAATCTTCAAGACTTGTAGAACTAACTGGAGAGGTTTCAATGGGACACTTACTGATGAAGACTTCAAAGAAGATTTCATAAAGGAGGGTTTTTTCTTTCAAGGGTATTTTCTGTCATTTTTCAGTGTGTGGAAGAAGTGACAGCAGCATTCTGCAATACACGTTGATCCAGAGGGTCTCCTGAAGACATCTGGACAGGCAGGAGAACAGTCCCTTGAGGCTGGACACTGTATGGACAACCTTGCTCCTTACCCCCCACCCCTGTCTGCCCGTTCCCTCATTGGCCACCTGGGACTTGCATCACTTTTCCTCACATCAGACTTCTCCACTGAGCTCTGCAGGTGGATGCTGCAGCTCCTGCACACCAGCTCCCACCTGCTCTCCTGTGTAAACACTACACAATTTCATAAACACTAAACCACTTTCCTCAACTGTGTGTGTAAGCTGGATCTAATGAGGTCCACCATCCACAAGGGACATCCACACAGGAACTGTTTTAGAGAGACAGATAGGAAAGGATATATATAAACACAATTAACACATTAACTACCATGTTAATTAGACTTCTGAAGAATGGGGCAAGTTTGTAACTCCCTGAAGCTCTAATCAGAAACCAGAGAGTTGAGAGGCAACTGAGTGACCAAAGAGCAAGTAGAGGAGGAAACCTGAGAGCAATGGGAAGGGCAAACATCCAGACAGTCTGCTGGAAAGTTGTCCTTTGACATGGACATTTAATCAGGAGAGGTGGAAACTCCTGAATGATGAGGGAGATGAAATAATAGAGTGTTGGTAATAGAAGTACAGGGGAAGACCAATTATTTGTTTTTGTACCCTTAGTACACTTCCCGGTAATTCACTTTTTAACATTTTTTTGTGTTTCTGGTGGGGGTTTTTTGTTTGTTTTGGATTTTTGTTTTAACATGTTAAAAATAAGCCAACAAAAAACCCCAGAAACAAACAAACAAACCAAACAAAAAACAAAAACAAAAACCCAAACCAAACCAAAAAACAACAACAACAAAGTGCACCTTTCCAGGCAGACATCAGTCATCAGTTGTCTCACCATAAACAGCCAGTGCCATTTGAGGGTGCTGGGTGGGCAGTGGGACATGGGAATTTATTTCTCTGTCCTGGAGAAGGTGCTGAGACCCCAGTTCTCGTTAGGACTTGTCAGAGCTGCTCCTGAGCCCCTCCACACACAGACCTGCCCCTGGGCAGTGGCCGGTGCCAGGAGCTGTGAGCAGGGCAGAGCTGAGCATGGGAGATGGGGTATGTGACACTGACAGGGAGCAGATTCAGGGGCAGAGAAACAGCTCCCAGCAGGGACAGCTCCATGCAGCAGAGACATGGGCAGGGAGAGGGAGCTGGGACCAGAAATGCTGGGGAGGGGATTCAGGAAGCCCCCTGCCCTCCCCTGCAGTGCAGACGCATTTCCCAGTGCAACCCCCTGGTCTCCTCCCCTCCCCAGCAGAGCCTCTGCCCCAAAGCCATGGGGTCCAGATAACGAGTCTCCACCTCAGCAGCTGGACCTACAGGTGAAGGGTTTCTGGAACGTGGTACACAAAAAAGGTGCTAAAAGTACTTGCTCTACAGTGTCATCATGTGAGTGGCAGCAGCACAGCCAGGTAAGGAGAAGGTTTCACATCATGCCCGTCTGCCTTTCTGTCCTTGCTTTATTTTTCAGGAGCACTGCAGTGTTCTTCCCTGTTTCTCCACCTGTCCCTGGTGCTCTGACTCTCTGGACTTGGGGTGGGAATGTGGGTCCATTTCAGTTCTGACACCAACCCAGGGGGTCTTGCCCCAGAGGTGCATTCATGGAAATTAGGTGCCCAAGCTGCATTTTAAGCTGTGATGACCCGTGTTTGTCATTTGGTGGAAAAGGAGAATTAGCTGACACATGCCTCCATCAAGGATGAGGTTTTCCGTGAGAAATGGCATGTTTATTTTGCTCATAGAAGTCTCCCCTAACTTATCACTGTCTCCTCCTCCTTGCACAGGTCCTCATGTTCACAGGCAGAGCAAATGTCCAAGAGCAGCTCCATCACCCAGTTCCTCCTCCTGGCGTTCACAGACACACGGGAGCTGCAGCTCTTGCACTTCTGGCTCTTCCTGGGCATCTACCTGGCTGCCCTCCTGGGCAACGGCCTCATCATCACCACCATAGCCTGTGACCAGCACCTCCACACCCCCATGTACTTCTTCCTGCTCAACCTCGCCCTCCTTGACCTGGGCTCCATCTCCATCACTGCTCTCTACCCCAGTGTAGACAGGCACAAGGCCTTCTCCGCCAGCTCCTCTCACCAGTGCCACTGTTTTCTACAGCATCCTCATCCTTGACTGTGGGATGCCCAGAACAACCCTCCCAAGACAGTTTGACAAAGCCACTGAGCAAAATGCTCAGGAAAGCTTTGAGGTGCACAGGGAGCCCATGAACATGTTGACAAGCTGCTCTCTTCTGAACAAGCCCAGAAGACCTGGACAGCATTTGCCGTGTCCCAGAAACTTGCCTGGAAGGTTGGGTAATGGAGAAAATTTTTGGTGCAGGAAGGGGCAGACAGGTGCTGGTGGAACTGGCTGGTGTGACCGTGAGACATCTCTCAAACACCTCAGAAAAGTCATGGCTCTCAGGGAGGTTGCATAGTGCTCTGAGAAAGAAAATATCAAAAATGGCTTACCATAGCATCATAGAATAATTGTGGTTGGAAGAGACCCTTAAAATCATTGAGTCCAACCATAATCTAAATCTGGCACTAAACCATGTCCCTAAGAGCCTCATCTGTCTGTCTTTTAAGCACGCCCAGGGATGGTGACTCCACCACCTCACTGGGCGGTCTGTTCTGTTGCTTCAAAATCCTTTCTGTGAAAAAATGTTTCCTAACATCCAATCGTAACCTTCCTTGGCACAAATTGAGGCCATTTCTTCTTGTCCTCTCACTTGGTACTTGTTAGAAGAGACCAACATGCTCCATACTACAACCTCCTTTCAGAGAGCTGTAAAGAGTGATAAGGTCTCTCCTCAGCCTCCTTTTCTCCAGACTGAATTCCCCAAGGTCCTTCAGCTGCTCCTCGTAAGACTTGTGCTCCAGCCCCTTCACCACCCTTGTCACCCTCCCCTGATCTCTCTCCAGCACCTCGATGTCTTCCTTGTCATGAGGGGCCTAAAACTGATCACAGTACAAGGGGATGATCTCTTCTCTAGTCCTGCTGGCCACACAGTTCCTGATACAAGCCAGGATGCTGGTGGCCTTTTTGGCCACCTGGGCACACGCTGTCTCAGGTTCAGCTGCTGTCAATGAACACCACCAGGTCCTTTTGTGCCAGGCAGCTTTCTAGTCACTCTTCCCCAAGCCTGTAGTGCTGCCTGGGTTGTTCTGACCCAAGTGCAGGACCCAGCACTTGGCCTTGTTAAGCCTCCTACAATTGGCCTCAGCCCAACGATCCAGCTCATCTAGATCCCTCTGTATGGCCATCCCACCCTCCAGCAGATCAACACTCCAGAAAAATTTGTCGTCATCTACGAACTTACTGAGGGTGGACTCGATCACCTCATCCACATCATCGATAAAGAGGTTAAACAGAACTGGCCCCAGTACCAAGCCCTGGGGAACACCACTCGTGACCGGCCACCCACTGGATTTGTCTCCATTCACTGCAACACTTTGGGCCTGGCCAAAGCATCCTTGTATTCCTCTTAAGCCTCCCGTCACTCCTTCCAAAGGTTATAAATTCTCTTTTTATTCCTAAACTGCAGACACAACTGTCTGTTCAGCCAGGCCGGCCTACTTCCCCACTGGTTCGCCATCCGGCACACGGGGACAGCTGCTCCTGCGCCTCTGAGATCAGCTTCTTGAGGAGAGACCAGCTTCCTGGACACCTTTGTCCTTCAGAACTGCCTCCCAAGGGACTCTGCCAACCAGCCTTCTGAACAGGTCAAAGTCTGCCCTTCGGAAATCCAAAGTAGCAGTTCGGCTGACCGCCCTCCTGCAGTCCAACTCCTGTCCCTGCACTGCACACCCCACAGTTCACCCCGTGTGTCTGAGGACGGTGTCCAGTCTCTTCTTGAACACTGTCAGGCTGGGGCCGTGACACCTCCCTGGGGAGCCTGTTCCAGTGTCCAGCACCTCTGGGTGAAGAACCTTTTCCTCATGTCCAACTCACCCTCCCCTGGCACATTGTCCTGCCATTCCCTTGGGTTCTGTCACTGGTCACCAGAGAGAAGAGATCAGTACCTACCTTTCCTTCTCCCCTTGTGAGGAAGCTCTAGCCACCATGAGGTCTCCTTTTAGTGTTTTCTTCAGCTCTGATGGTCAGAAACCCCTTGGTTTGCTTTCTGCAGCAGAAAGGAGAAGCCACGACCTCGAGGCAATGGGAAGGGGGATCCTGTCCCTCACACACGGCTCAGGGCTCTTCCTGGGACCATGGGATGTGGGTGTGCAAGGCCGAGAGAAGGACAACACTGGTACAGCAACTTCCACCTTCTCCATGGGGCTGCAAGGAGGCAACGAGGCCCCAGTGCCATGAGGACAACATGTCTTCTCCTGGGCCTCAGTGGCAGGGACAACTGCCATGGCCAAGGGGACAGAGACCTGGGTTCTGTTGGTCCCTTCCAGCCTCACCAGTGCCCTTTGCCATCTCCATCACAGGCTGATCTACACGGTCCTACACCTGCCCCTCTTTCCCTGCAGGCTGCAGACACCCATCTCGCTTCCTCTCCGTGTTCAAATTTGTCAAATATATTTCTTAGTAACAACGTGAAGTGAAAAGCACTCCTCACTGGAACTGCTGTATTTATGTTAACACGTTCTATATCTCCTCTTCTGTCTTTTTTTTTTTTTTTATGATTCTTCTACCTATTCTCTCTCCAGAAACATCTCCAAGTCAAAAATTATTTCAAATCACAGAATACCTCAGGTTTGAAGAGAGCCCTTGTCTCACTCATCTTGTCTCACTCTCCTGCTCAGGGCAGGGTGAACCAGGGGAGGTTGCTCAAGGCACCCACCCAAGTTTACATCATCCACAAAGGCACTGAAAGTGCACTCTGTTACATCATAGAAGGGGAGAATAAAGACGTTCAACAGTGTTGGCCCGAGTGCTGGTCACTGAGAGATGACACTGGTAACTGGCTGCACGGAGGACTTTGTACCACTGATGATATTTGGGCTTGATGGTTCAGCCGACTTCCCAAACAGCATCCACTTCTTGAGCCCCATCAGCAGCACTCTGCCCAGAAGGAGACCATGTCTGAGGCCTTGCAAATGCCCTGTACACAACATGGCTTTCTTTCCACTGTCCATTTGTGTTCAGCAATCTTTTCCTTGTCCATCACATTCCTGGAAATGGCTGCAGGAGGACGTGTCCCATCCCCTTCCCAGGAAGGGAGATAGGGTGGCTGGCTTGCAATTCTCCGAGTTCCTGTTTGTGCTCTTCTTGAAGATGGGTTTGAGGTCTGCATTTTCTAAGGACCCCAGAACCATTCTGGTTTCTATGGCACATTTGAGAGCACAATATGGAATCACGGGCAAGGGTGACATAGCAGACTGGAGCACTTGCAATGAGTCTGTCCAAGGCAGCTGAGATGAATCTCACTGGGCCACTGGGGTTTGTTCCTGGAGCCACACACAGAAATGTCAGGGTTCTGTGAGGTGTTCACATCTGAGCTGGCTTCATGGAATCCTTCTGCACCCAGGGATGTTCAGAGACAGAGTCTCTCCATTTTACACACAGAGGCAGGAGTCACAGTGTCTCTCTGACCTCCTGTTGCCACTCCAAAGGGTCGAGAGACGCCTCAGCCCTGTGGTGTGTCACCCTGCTCTGCACTCATCTGAGATGTCCCACATCATGAGGAATGGACACGGGGACCTCAATTCAAGGAAGAACATCCCAGTGCTGCATGCAGGTGATTTCCCGTGGAGTGTTCCTCCCACCATGAAGTGACCTCAAGACCTTTTTTGTGCCACAGGCCTTCATGGAACCCGAAGGAATAGCTGATGGTGTTTGTGCTCACTCGTGTTCATGTCACATCATGTACATTATGTGCATGCTCACATCTCATCTGTACAATACAAACTCGGACTGCTGAACAACTCATTCAGTGTCCATCCATGGAGGGAAGAACAACCTCTACGAGATGGGGAGAAAGGCCAGTGCTGGAAATGGAGGTTATGAGGGGCCAGCCCATGACGATGCCCTGGGGCAGCTTCCATGGGGTGTCCAGTGCACAGGGGCACAGCCCAGCCCCTGCTCTGCTGGTCCTGCAGGTCTCTGGCAGGAGGCCTGGCTGTGAGAGGACACTGCTGTGTGCCCAGCCCTGCACACACACACTGTGCAGCTGTACACTGATGTTTGCATCTGCATGTCACTTCAGCGTGTTCTACAGTGAAGCTTTGAAAAAGAGCTAAACCTTCAGGCCCTGCCCATAGGAGATCACCTTTCTTTCTGGAAAGGCTGTTGTGAGGCCAGCTCTGTCACACAAGTGCCCATTGCCTGTCCCTGCCTGCGCTCACAGGACTGACACACAGCAGGACGGTGACCAGGCTGCCAGAGCACTCAGGCCTTGCACCAACACAAGGGATGAGAAGGAGAGTGTGGGAGTGGAATGAGAACAGCTCTGGAAGGCCAAGCGCTGCTGCTCCCTGGCAGTGCTGCCAGGCTGGACTCTTTTCCCCTCCTCCCATGCACACAGGAACTGTCCCTGCAGCTCCAAAAGGCCTTGCAGAAAGAATATATATTGAAAAACAAGTCACTACAGGACCCTTTACTTTCTTTAAATACACACAGATCATGGCTCCTCATTTACACAGCCAGTGGTTATAAAAGAAAAGCAGAAAGCAATTTAGAAAGGGGATGACAATGTTATCACAATAAAAAAAACATCAATAGCAACAGAAAACAGAGATGAGAGGCTGGGCCTCTAAGTAGTTACATGAAAACTGCTATGTAGAAGGAGATGGACAGTTTATTGCTTCGGAAAACACTTAGATACGAGTTTCCACAGGGCATCCTTGAACTCCCGGTTCCTCATGCTGTAGATGAGGGGGTTCATTGCTGGAGGCACCACCGAGTACAGAACAGACACCACCAGGTCAAGGGAAGGAGAGGAGATGGAGGGGGGCTTCAGGTAGGCAAACATGGCAGTGCTGACAAACAGGGAGACCACGGTCAGGTGTGGGAGGCACGTGGAAAAGGCTTTGTGCCGTCCCTGCTCAGAGGGGATCCTCAGCACGGCCCTCAAGATCTGCACATAGGACAGCACAATGAACACAAAACACCCAAATCCTAAACAGACACTTAACCACAAGAAGCCCAGCTTCCCTGGAGTAGGAGTGTGAGCAGGAGAGCTTGAGGATCTGGGGGATTTCACAGAAGAACTGGTCCAGGGCATTGCCCTTGCACAGTGGCAGTGAAAATGTATTGGCCGTGAGCAGCAGAGCACTGAGAAACCCACTGGCCCAGGCAGCTGCTGCCATGTGGACACAAGCTCTGCTGCCCAGGAGGGTCCCGTAGTGCAGGGGTTTGCAGATGGCAACGTAGCGGTCATAGGACATGACGGTGAGAAGATAATACTCTGCACCTAACAAGAAAGCTAAAAAGAAGACCTGGGCAGCACATCCCGCATAGGAAATGGCCCTGGTATCCCACAGAGAGTTGGCCATGGATTTGGGGACAGTGATGGAGATGGAGCCCAGGTCCAGCAGGGAGAGGTTGAGGAGGAAGAAGTACATGGGGGTGTGGAGGTGCTGGTCACAGGCTATGGTGGTGATGATGAGGCCGTTGCCCAGGAGGGCAGCCAGGTAGATGCCCAGGAAGAGCCAGAAGTGCAAGAGCTGCAGCTCCCGTGTGTCTGAGAATGCCAGGAGGAGGAACTGGCTGATGGAGCTGCTGTTGGACATCTACAGCCTCTGGGCATAGGGCACTGACTCAAAAAGAAAAGACAGTGACAAGTTACAGGAGACTTCTCTGAGCGAAATCAAAGCCATTTCTCACACACCCTCCCCTGCTCCACACCCCTTGTCCTTTTCCAGACCTTCCTTCGGGTCCATGGCTGAGCCCTGGGTGGTGCTGGCTGGAGGTGCCGTGAGGAGCAGGGCCTGTGCCCGCTGGCTGCCCAGGAGTCAGCCCTGCTCTGCAGCAGGGGGTCATGGAACGGGGGGCAGGGACCAGTCCTGGGGTTCAGCTTTGTCAGATGGAACCATGCCATGTCTCACCCTTTCCTAATATCTCAGCACACCATGTTTGTCCAGGATACACACAGCTCATTTCAAAAACCCAACAGCATTTTCTCTGTCACAGCATCTCTGAGCTTCTCCATGGGGCTTTCAGAGAACACAAAGATGCTGTAGGACAGGTTTACATCCTGGAGGGAAGATCACAGATCAGAAGGACACCTCAAGGATATGTCCAAGTGCCCTAATGATGGCATCTGATTCAGGGAGACTCAGCTCTTTCCCAGCCCCACAGACTGCATTGCCCACAGCCCCACAGGGCAGAGGAAAGCTGGGACATGTGTTCCCATGGACACGCCTGCAGGAAAGGACCCACAAGATCAGGCTGTGACTGTGCAGCTGAAACTCCCATCCCCAGAGAGCCTGACAGCAAGAACCAGATCACAACAACAGTGACCCAGAACGAGAAGGAAAATGCGGTGAGGGTGGGTGTGAGAGAGGCCAGGGCAGAGGCAGCCGGGCACTCAGACAGCGTCACCCTTCCCCAGCTGTGCAGCCACCTCCCACACACCAGCATTGCCGGGCAGCTGTTCTCAGCCCCTGTGCTCTGCAGAGGGAACTGGAGCTCTGGCTGCACAGGAGCTGGTTCATGCCTTGCAGCCCCCGGCCCTGAGGGCAGAGGCTTTGCTGGGTGGGAGAGGAGGCGAGGGGGCTGCTCACAGGAGGGATCTGCACTGCAGAGGATGAAAGGGAGTTTTCTGTGTTCCCTCTCCCATAACAATGCCAGTTTTATTTTCCTGTCATTTCTGATCATTTCCCTGCTGCCTGGAGATTCTCCCCCTGGGAGGTGTTTCCCTGTCCATGTCTCTTCCCTGTCAATGCTCACAGACCCCATCCCACCCTCTGTGCCCTCACCCTGGCCTTACAGAAACCTGCCTGTTCACAGGGCACTGCCTGGGGGCATCTTCCTGTTTGCAGACTGGGGAAAAGGACGGGTCAGACTAAGACTGACGGGTATAGCCAATGTGATGCTGGTGCTGTGCACAGGCAGAGCAGCAGCTGAAGGGATGTTATGAGGCTTCTGGCAGATGTAATGATTAATCGGAGTTGCAGTTCAGGAGTCACAGTGACTTGTTTAAGCATGAGAGCTCATTTTCATTTTTTCCTTTCCTGCACCCCCCAACCCTTGGGATAGGAAACCGAAAAGGCAGGCTCAGGAAAGCCCCCTATCTGTCTGGTAATCCTTGCATTGATCTTCTCTTTGAGGCATCACCTTGGAAAAATCCTGGGGATGATCTGGAGCTGTGAGGAGCCCTGACCCACACAGCACCCCCTCAACAGCAGAAGCACCTTTCCTGCCCTGATAGGGGTGGCTCCTTCCCCCCACAGCTTCTCCCCACAGCACCATGGGGATCTCCCCAGGCAGGCTGAGCATTGACCCTGGCAGGCGGCAGAGTCCCTGCCCCGGCACAGCCCTGGGGTGCAGGGACCCTGCTCTGCAGGACAGCCCTGGGCACCCCTGGGTGCTCACCCACCTTCACAGCTGTTCAACATTGCCTGCCAAGAGCCCCCTCCTCACAGATCCCTCAAGCTGTGCCTGTGCTGACTTGAGGAGATGCCTCCAGGAGCTACAGCTGCATTGCCCTGCACCCAGAGACTTACCATAGCAAGGCCTGAAAAGATTTCTCCTCCAGTGAGCTCTCAGTCATCCTCCCCATCCTGACCACCTTTAATCTCTCTCTGCCTTGCTCGTCTCCCTGAGATCCCCAGGCAGAGCCCTCAGCCCTGCTGCGCTTTGCAGAGGAGCTGCTCCTGGGCAGAGCTGTCTCTCTGCAGCGCTGCCGCTTGCCATGAGCTCCCTCTGTGCCAGGAGCCCAGCCCAGCTCAGCAGCACAGGAGCAGCCCAAGGCGCTTTAATGACCCCTCTGGTGGGTTTGCTGCTGAGTCCATGAACCTCAGACCCTGAGGGGAAGTTGAATAAAACCTCTCAAAAAGTCCAAGTCAGATTCAAACTCCAAAGTTTCTTGTAATGTTAATGAGTCCCACTGCAGGACACTATTGAGGAAATGACTCCAGGATTTGCTTAGAGAGGAAACTGGAGGCAGAGACGACAGGTCAGGAAAATCAAGGTGAAGGTCTCTCTGATGATCAGTAAACCTGGATGTGTTTCATTAATCAAAGGGCCAAGCCCTGACCCCCAACCCTGGGAAGGCAGATCCTGTCCCTCCCACATTGCCCAGGGCTGTTCCTGGGACAGTGTGATGTGGGGCTGTGCAAGGCCAAGGGCAGGACTATGGTCCCACACCTCCCAGGTTCCTGGCTGGGGACAAGGAGGCCATGAGGCCCCTATGCTGTAAGGACAAGGTGTCTCCTCACAGGCATCAGAGGTGGAGACAACAGCCACAGCCAAGGGGAGAAGGAGCTCATGTCTGTTGGGGCTTTCAGCCTCTTTACATCCCTTGATCATCTCCACGACAGCCTGTCCTATGCTGTGGCATCACCTGCACCTCTTTCCCTGCAGGCTGAAGACATCCCCCCTGCTGCCCCACCTTGCTCTTGTCTGAGCATCTTCCTTCCTTTGCTGATCTCTCTCCATCCTCCCCAGCTGTTCCTTGAAGCACAAAGCCTTGGGCTGATGCAGACTGCCTCTGGGTGACCTGCTCCACCACAGCACTGCCCTTCCACTCACATTCCTTCCTGCTCATGTCCAGCCTGGACCTCCCCAGCTGCACTTTGTGCCATTATTTCTTTCTCGTGCTGTCTCCCACTGTGAAGAAAACCTCCACCATCTCTGAAACCACTCTTCCAGCACTCTCAGGCTACTCCTACACTGCTGCAGCCTCCCCAGCGCTGCTGGGCCAGAGCAGCCCAGGTCCCTCAGCATCCCACACCATGTGCACAAGGTCCTGAACCCTGCCTTGGCAGAGCCCTACACTCTCCAGTTCCTCCCTGCTTCTCCAAACTGGGAGCCGCACATGGGCACACACCCGTGTGTGTGGGGTCACACCAGTGCTGAACCGAATGGGATGAGAACTCCAGGTGTCTGGGTCCCCACGCTCCTCCTCATGCAGCCCCGTGTGCAGCTGCCTTGTTCATGGTGAGCGTGCAGCACGGGCTTGTGTGGCGGCCCTTGTAGTGCCCAGGCCCTTCTCCTCAGGGTCACTGCTCAGCGTGTCAGGTCCTTTTCTCTCCTGATGGATGGGGTTATTCTCCTGCCCCGATACAGGACTGGCCACTTCTCCTTTTAAAACTTCAGAGATTCCTGATGGTGGAACCCCAAATTTCTCAAGGTC
Source organism: Caloenas nicobarica (assembly GCF_036013445.1). Lineage (NCBI taxonomy): Eukaryota > Metazoa > Chordata > Aves > Columbiformes > Columbidae > Caloenas > Caloenas nicobarica. The sequence continues at coordinate 615,500 of NC_088276.1, forward strand.
TGGACTCTACCTGCACTGCTGCAGCCACAGTCCCTCAATTCCAGCAAGGGCAGGGACCACTCACCCGGGGAGCCCCCGGTGCCCCCTAAAGGAAAGGGGGCTCCTGACCTCCAGGACTCTCCTGAGCCCAGAAAGAGGCCACTAAAATGGTAGCAGTAGCAGGGTTCCATCAAGAGTTTATTCAAGAAAAAGGAAATAATTTCCAATTTCCCTAGCACAGTCTTTCGGTGCTGCTCTTCTGTTCCTTATCCTGGTGCCTCTCCCTGACTGCTGTGCCCCACTTTCGGTGGCACCAGATTGTTGGGGGGCAAGGCCATGTGCCCGCACAGCCCCAGGGCTTTGTTATTGGTGCCCTCACTCACAAGGGAAAACCCATCTGGTCACTCTCCACATAAAGGAGCTCCATACATCCAAGCAACTTCTTCACTCTGAGGGAATCCCACTGCTGATCCTTCCAGCCCGTCTCTCCTGAAAAGCCTGTACCCACCCATTGCAGCACCCCAAGCTGTGTGACTTGTCCCACCATGCCTTGGCGGTGACTCCATGGGTGTCAAACAGCACAGGCTGCAGCTTGTCCTGGCTGTGCCCTTGGCTGAGGGCATCAGTGCACAGTTGGGTTGTGGCACCTCAGCTGTAGCACCCGGCCAAGCTCTGATAGTTCTCGGGAAATCTGGTTGGTCTCAAGAATCCAGGTCCCCATGTGTGCAAAGGCTTGACTTCAGAGCAGAGCAATGTCACAGTGGTTGGCAGATGGAAAGACAGGACTGAAATTGGGCAACAGGAGAGTGAGCAAGCCCTGCTGTCCCCAAGGCCAGAGAGAAACAGGGCTGGGAATGACAGACCTGGAAGGAAACGTGTGTTTTGTCAGTGGCATCTCTGCTGCCCCTGAGGTACTTGGGCAGACGTGTCACTGATCTCTAGGAATGACAAGGTGCTGCTGACAGGCCCAATGTGACAGTGGTTTGTCTGTTCCTTGATTGTGTTATCAAGGGGGTGAGAACAGGGTGGTGAAAAGAAAAAAAGGAGATTTGGAAGTGTAGCTATACGCATGGATACTCCGGTGTGAAGCGCTTCCTATTCAAGGGCTGCCCTACATCTACTGGATAGAGAAGGGACAGATCTTGCGATGCTTCAGAGGTGGGAATGAGTTTCTTGCACAAAGACACCGAATCTGTCTGCAATGCTGTCTGGGGTGTCTGTCCCACACTCACTGTGGATGGGGATGGCTGCCCTGGACAGGGCCGTCGCTGTCCCTGCCCAGTGCATGTAGGGGTGTGTGAGAGCCTTGGCACCTCACGTAACACTGCAGGTGTGTAACTGGCATTAAAAGGAATAACTGCCCTGAATTTGATTTGTCAATAGAATTATAGAATAATTTCAGCTGGAAGAGACCCTCAGGATCATCGAGTCCAACCATAACCTAACCCAACTCTAGCACTAAACCATGTCCCTAAGAAACCCATCTAAACATGTTTTAAACACCTCCAGGGATGGTGACTCCACCACTTCCCTGGGCAGCCTGTTCCACTGCTTCACAACTTTTTCCATGAAGAAATGTCTCCTAATACCCAATCTGAACCTTCCCTGGCACAACTTGAGACCATTTCCTCTTGTCCTATCACTTGCTACTTGGGAGAAGAGACCAACACCCACCATACTACAACCTCCTTTCAGGTAGCTGTAGAGACTGAGAAGGTCTCCCCTCAGTCTGTTTTTTTCCAAGCTAAACAGCCTCATGTCCCTCAGCTGCTCCTCATAAGACTTGTGCTCCAGGCCCCTCACCAGCTCCTTTCCTTCTCTGAACCTGCTCCAGCACCTCAAGGTCTTTCTTGTTGTGAGGGGGCCAGAACTGACCCCAGGATTTGAGGTTTGACCTCCCCAGTGCCCAGCACAAGGGACGGTCACTGCCCTGGGCCTGCTGGCCACACTATTCCTGATACAAGCCAGGATGCTGGGGGCCTTTTTGGCCACCTGGACACACGCTGGCTCATGTTCAGCTGCTGTCAATCAACATTCCCAGGTCTTGTTCCAACAGACAGCTTTCCAGCCACTCCTTCCCAGGCCTGTAGTGGTGCGGGGGGTTGTTATGACCCAAGTGCAGGACCAGGCACTTGGCCTTGTTAAACTTCAGACAGTTGCCCTCAGCCTAATGGACCAGCAGCTCCAGAACCCTCTGTAGAGCCTTCCTACCCTTTAGCAGATCAAAACTCCCACCCAACTCGGTGTCACCTGCAAACTTACTAAGGGTGCACTCGATCCCCTCGTCCAGATCATTGATAAAGAGATTAAACAGAACTGGCCCCAATACTGAGCCCTGGGACACCACTTATGACCGGCCGCCAACTGGATTTTGCTCCCTTCACCACAACTCTTTGGGCCCGGCTCTCCAGCCAGTTCTTTATCCATCACAGATACACCATCCAGGCCATGAGCTGCAGCTTCTCCAGGAGATGCTGTGGGATACGGTGTCAAAGGCTTTACTGAAGTCTAAGTGCACAACATCCACAGCCTTTCCCTCATCTACTAGGTGAGTCACCTTGTCATAGAAGGAGATCAGGTTGGTCAATCAGGACTTGCCTTTCGTAAATCCATGTTGACTGGGCCTGATCTCTTGGTTGTCTTGTATGTGCTGCCTGATGTCTCTCAAGATCATCTGCTTCATGACCTTTCCCATCACCGAGGTCAGACTGACAGGTCTTTAGTTCCCCGGATCGTCCTTCTTGCCCTTCTCGTAAATGGGTGTCACATTTGCCAACTTCCAGTCAACTGGGACCTCCCCACTTAGCCATGGCTGCAGCTAAATAATTGAAAGTGGCTCAGTGATCACCTCCATGAGCTCCCTCAGCACCCCAGGGTGTATCCCATCTGGCCCCATAGACTTGTGGGTGTCCAAGTGGTGCAGCAGGTTGCAAACCATTTTCCCTTGGATTATTGGGGCTTCATTCTGCAACCCATCCCTGTCTTGGGGCTCAGGGGGCTGGGTACCTGGAGCACAACTGTTCTGACTATTAAAGACTGAGGCAAGAAGGTATTTAATACCTCAGGGTTTCCCTCATCTTCCGTCACTATCTTTCCCTCTGCATCCATCATGGAATGGAGGTTCTCCTTAGCCCTCCTCTTGTTGCTAATATATTTCTAGAAACATTTTTTGTTGTCTTTTACAGCAGTAGCCAGGCCCAGCTCTAGTTGGGCTTTGGCCCTTCTAATTTTATCCCTGCATAACTTCACAGCATTCTTGTAATCCCCCTGAGCCACCTGGCCCTCCTTCCAAAGGTTATAAATTATCCTTTTATTCCTCAGTTCCAGCCGCAGCTCTCTGTCCAGCCAGGCTGGCCTTCTTCCCCGCCTGCTCGCCTTCCGGCACACGGGTACAACTGCTCCTGCACCTCTGAGATCACCTTCTTGAAGACAGACCAGCCCTCCTGGACTGCTTTGTCCTTCAGGTTTGCCTCCCAAGGGACTCTGCCAAGCAGCTTCCTAAACAGATCAAAGTCTGCCCTAGAAGGCCAAAGTAGCAGTTCTGCTGAACACCCTTCTAACTTCTCCAAGGATAGTAAACTCAATCATTTCATGATCACTACACCCAGGGTGACCTCCAATGAGTCCTTCTCTATTTACAAACAACAGGTCCAGTGGGGCTCCTTCCCTGGTAGGCTCACTGACCAGCTGTGTCAGGAATTGTCTTCCATACGCTCCAGGAGCCTCCTAGACTGCTTCCTTTCTGCTGGGTTGTACTTCCAGCAGACATCTGGTAGCTTGAAGTCCCCCATAAGAACTAGCGCTGGTGACTGGGAGACTTCTCCCAGCTGCCTGAAAAATATTTCTTCTGCCTCTTCATCCTGGTTGGGTGGTCTGCAACAGACCATCCCCTAGGATGTCCGCCTTGTTGCCCTTCCCCTTGATTCTTACCCAGAGACACTCAATCCTTTCATCACCCTCATCAAGCTCCAGACAATCAACCCCCCCTAACATACACTGCTTTCCCACCTCCTCTCCTTCCTCACCTGTTCTTTCTGAAGAGTTTATAGCCATCCATTGCAGTACTCCAGTTCTGAGAGTCATCCCACCATGTTTCTGTGATGACAATTAAATTATAGTTTTTCTGCCTCACAAGGGCTTCCAGCTCCTCCTGTTTGTTGCCCATGCTGTGTGCATTCGTAAAGATGCACTTCAGCTGGGCCATTGATTGCATTGGGTCGGCAGACCGAAGGGCATCATTAGCACTATCCTCAGATGCCAGCATGTCGCCCTTGGCTGTGCCTCTGCCACATCTGGTTTCATCCCCCTCTCCCTTCAAATCTAGTTTAAAGCCCTCTCAATGTGTCCTGATAACTTAATGTGGTCCATAAAAAAAGACTAAGAATCTTACTTTTTTGTGGTTCTTTTCTAACATTGTCTGAACTTTGGTAAACAAGAGGAAGAGTGGTTAACAGAGTCTGTTTTCTGAGAGTAACATGTTCCTGTACCTTTCCCGTCTTTCTGTGGTGAAGGATTTCTTCCCTTGCAGAGAGGACTGCAAGACCTGCTCCTGTCAGGTGGGACTTGACCTCCAAACGTGGCGCAGCCTCTTCCATTGTGAGATCACCCACCGCCATTGACGTCACAAAGCAGCATCAGCGCTTAAGTTGGCACAGCAGCGTATAAGACCAGGGGTCCCCCTGCGCCTTTGTCACTCTCGATCTTGAGGGAACTGAGATCGCAGAGTTTTTGGCTTGCTCCTGAGCAAGGAAGATGCTTGTTACCTGCACCTCAGCAGGTACCAAGGGACACACAGAGAAGGTTCAAGGTCTGGACAGGTACGTGTCAAAAATCCTTCTCCCCTTTCCCCACGTGTGTTTTCCACCTCGTCGGCTGGGGTGGGTGGAGGGTGGACAGGAGAGGAACCCAAGGGCAGCCTGAGAGCTCGGTCTTGAGCTGGTGGAAGGCAGCAGCCGCCTTTCAGTCTCTTCATGAGCGCAAGGGCGAGGCCCAAAAAGCCTTTGATCTCTGCAGAATAAGGGACAGGTCCATTTTGGATCACACGGAGGGAGTGTGATCACCAGAGTGTTTCTTTGGTGCTTCCTTGGTTGCCCGTTGCTTGCCAGAACGCACTGACATACAGCCTTCCTCCCTCTTTCCCCAGTCTGCATTTGTCTGCAGTTATGCCAAGAGAAGGGCCAGAGAGAACCCGGCTGCTAAAGAAATGCTGCGAGAGGGGAGACACACACCCCCTGCCTGGCAGCTGTTGAACTGTAGGGGCACAGGCTGAACCTTCTCTTGGGAGGGTGGAGAACAGGTTCAGCACAAGTTGCAATCGGATGGTGGGCTGGAGAAACAGGTGTTCGTTCTGTCCCTTCCATTTCCAAAGAACCCCTCTCCAGCCCCACAGACGGGAAGTGTGGCCATAGCTCTTGTTGCAGCTCTTGCTCTTAGTCCAGAGTCAATCTTGAGCCCTTTGTCCCTAACAAAACAATCCCTGCCATGACAAATCCCCTACTGGTGCAGCTGGTGACAACCCCAGCAGTGAATCGAGCTGGTGCAGAACCAAGCCAGTGCTCACGCCAGGAACGCCAGGCTCAAGGGCTGCAGTCCCTGCTGTTGCTGCCTGTCTGCTGCTGATCTGCACGGGTATCGCCAGCTTCACCATCCTTTTCCTCCTTGCTGCTCTGCAGGAAGATGAAGGCACTGAAGGCGACAACCCTGGTGCTGATTCTCGGTCTGTTCTGTTTCGGTGAGTCTCTGCAAGAGCTCCGACCTGTGGATGGTGCTTTGGGATGTATTCAGGGCTTCATCCTACCTTGTTCCACTTCCCGCGCTGTGACCAGAGGAGCTCAGCTAAGAGCAGAAAGTCCCCGACAGAGCTGTGCCAGTCCCTGCTCAAGCGGGATGGGTGTGGGAGTGAGGAAGGGGTGACTTGCCTTCCCCAGGAGGGCTAAGCCAGTTCTCTTCAGCCGAGGGAGAATCTGTGGCTGAGCTCTCCTGCCCTAGGGGGATGAAAATCTTCTGCAGGACAAGGAGCACAGTCCAGGGCAGGGAACGTTCATCTATTGCGGAGCTGTACGTCATGATGGCCACTGTCAAAGACAACAACAGGAGAGACAACTATGGCACTTGGGAGAGACACAGAAAGGGGAGCAGGCAGCCCGAGGCATAACCCAGCCTTAGACCGAGTTCTAAACTCTGGTGTGTGTCCAACAGGTGTTTACTACGCGGCACGACTTGGCACCTTAACCCTCTGGAGAACCACAGCAGACTTCGGAGAAGACCTGAGTGAAACCTTGTCCCTGCCAGATCAGCTCTGTAAGCTCCAGGAACAGCTTTATCATCTGCGCTGGAGCGCAAAGGATGTCGCGGAGCGGGCTCTCCAGGAAGGCGTGAAGCAGGCAAAGCTCCCAGGCTTTACCGGACGGGTAAGGGCACAAGGCAGAAGGATCTACTGAGGGGTTTTATCCTCCCTCCGGCACATATCCTACTGAATTCCCTGTCACAGCCAACAGGCTGGTGCTGCTGGAACAAGTGCTGTCATGGCCACGCTTCTTTTTCCTGTTGCTCCACACTTCCTTATGGGGAAGAGAGAGCCATGACGGGAATGATGGCTGTCTGAGTCGTACCTTCCTCTGCGTCCAGATCTCAGGTCCTCCTCAAGGGAGGACTGGAAAGAAAGAATGGTCTCAGAGATCCAGAGTTAAGCCGGTCCTATCTCATGTCCAGAAGGCTTTTCTGTCTCTGCTGCCTGGCCTGGGGCCTCTCCACAGGAAAAGCCCCTTCCCACAGCTTCAGCATTCAGAGCACTGGAGAGAGCAGCCCCTCCTTTCTGATCCTATCAATCAAAGAAGAGCAAACTAGGGATGCTGCCAGGAAATTTGGGTGTTCCTTCCATCTGAAATGGGCCTTGTCTCCATTCACCTTGGCTGGCCTTGCAGGGGAGCTGCTTGCTCCATTCTTTTTCCTTCCAACAGGCGCTCCCCTTTGTGTTCCTTTCCAGGCTGTTCAGGAGATCATCAATCAAGCTCTGGAGAAGCTGGAAGAAATCCAGGTCCCGATGACTGATTATGCCCTGAAATCAGCAGGTGCTGTGACATTGTACATGCAAACCAATTCCAAAGTGCTTCCTGTCCAGATTGACAAGATGGGCATTGGAACGTGCCCAGGGGCAGGAGAGAAAGGGCGAGAAGTCAAGGGTCAACTCGTGCCCTAAAATTGCCCCCACTGACAGAGCCTGTAGCAGGCCAGGCCCCATGGGAAGCACAGAAAGGCTGGTTCACATTCTTGTCTTTTTCCACAGCCCCATATGACAGTTTAATGACACCTTGCTACGTGTCCCACTAGGGGCCGTGCCAGTAAGACAGAGGGAACCCACCGTAGGACATGGATGACAACTGAGGAGCCTTTTCCAAGACAACAGTGTAATATTCCTCCTGACACTGCCTGATGATTGTGCTCATGTTTTTATTTCCAGGGGCTGCCGTCATTCATTCCAGGACTTCTCCGTCCCTCCGGACTGCCAAAGCGAAGGTGTTCTTGTATTCCCTGCCGGTGATGGATTACGTGAGGTCCCCTGAGCTTATTCTGGAGGTAGGAGCACCAAGAAGCAGTAAAAGGAAGGTCAGGAGAATGAAGCACACATGCTGCCCAGAGTTGCCTTTCCCCCCATCTTTGCTCCTCGAAACTTCCTTTCCTGCCTCCTTCTCGCACGGACCTGCTCTCCTCCTGTGTCTCCCTGCTGAGTGTCTCCCTCCTCCCTCTCCCAGAGTGCCCCAGGTTCTCCACGGGAGCTTCTACCAGGCCAGGCTGCTCCTGCAGTCTGTGTCTGCCCAGTCACTGTGCAAAGTGTCAGCACTGCAAGGAAGGAGAAGGGCAGAGATGCCTGCAGAGCTCTGGGATGTGCTCTTAGTGAGCACCAGCGGTTGCTGAGAGCCTGCACTGCTGGAGAGTCCCACGTTGGGCTCTGAAGCCGTCCTGGCCCTGCTCCTGAGCTGCCTGCACAATCTGAAGAGCTGGCTGGTGCCCGGGGAAGGAGGTGGCGGTGGATGAGAGGCAGCGAGGGCTTCCCCTGACAGGAAAGGTTCATCCAGGGGGGCCTGTGGCTGCCACCTGCTCTGGGCAGGGGCCTTTCAGCCACACTGTCCCTTGCTTGTTCTTGGTGAGGGCTCTGGACCAGGAGAGGCTGCTGAGCTTCTACAAGTAGCACACCGAGCTCCCAGCCATCGAAGGGCTTCTCTCCTGAAATGGCCCTGTGATACGTGAATTCTCACAACTGCTTCTCTGTTCCGTACCCACAGGGTGCGACTGAAGGTACTGGCTGTGGTTCAGAGCAGAACTGATAGGCCAAATGGATTCTTAATCCTCTGATGCTCATGGCAGGTGTGAGAGCCAGGGTGACCTTCTCCATGTGAATGTAGTTTCTTCTTCTCCTTTCAGCCAGAAAACCATCCTGGAAAGTGCTGGCCCTTCCCAGGAAGCCAGGGACACGTGTTCATCAAGCTGTCTGTGCCAGTCATTCCCACAGCAGTCACCATGGACCATGTCTCAGGGACAGCGTTCCATGGAGAAAGTATCTCTGGAGCTCCAAAGGACTTTGCTGTCTATGTAAGTGATTTCTCTAGAGTAGGGGGCAGGGGGTTGCACAGCACTTCCAAGCAGGGGATGAAGATGGGTCATAGATTCCGGTGGCCTGAAGCTTCCTTGTGTCTCTCAGAAGAAACAGGCTCCTTGGTGTGCTTCCTTCCCATTGCATTCCTCTTTTATTCAATGTACCCTTCAAAAACAAAAGCTTCTAGGGCAAGATGCTAGTCCAGGAGGCACAGGGAAAAGGAGCTGGCACAGTGCATGGTCCTAGACCTTCTTGGCTTCCAATCCCAGTGGCATTTGTGATCCTCAGGTTACCTTCCACTCACTGGGAGCATCTGCTCCTTTTCTGACTGGCAGCCTGGACCCGTTGAGTAGGCAAGTGTGACATGCTGCCCACGTGCAGCTTCTCGTCTTTTCCTTGTGCTCATTGTCCTTGGACTATGTAGCTGAAATAACCCCATACTTCACAGACTGAAGTTCAGTCTTGCCATGGTGATACCAGACACTCTTGTTTTCTCCACCCCTGTCTTTCTGTAGGGCTTCAAGGAAGAACATGAGGAGCAGGGAATATTCCTGGGACAGTTCACCTTCCTGGCAGCGCTGAATCCCAGTCAGACCTTCCAGCTGAAGGTATGGGGACAAAGAGGGAGGAGAACTGTAGGAGAGGAGGAGAAATGCGGCTGGATGGGGAGAGGCTTCCCTGCCAAAGGAAGCAGCAGGAAGGAAGCTGTTGAACAAAGCCATCGCTGCGGCACTACTCTGTCAGTGCTCACGTGCCAGAGAGGAAAAGGCGACTCATTTCTTCTTGTCATTTCAGAACGAGCTCCCTGGGGTCGTGAATTACATCAGGCTGCAAGTGCTGAGCAACTGGGGCCACCCGGACCACACCTGCCTGTATCGGTTCAGGGTGCACGGTGATCCGCCCAAAGACGGGGGAGAGGTGCCGGTTTCAGTTGTCAATAAATTCCATTAGTTTTCACCAAGTCGAGTTCCGGTCTGCTTTGCCTGTGATGTTGACTGGTCCTCCCTGAGCTAACTGGAGCTCCCTGTCCTTCTCTAAACCCACCAGCTTATGGAAGACTTCAGGAGTACACAGCAAGATTTTGCTTATTAGGGAAAACAGGAGAACTCAGTCACAAATCTGCAGAAAGCCTGACATCCACATTCTTGTTGCCTACACAGGAACATCAGCAAGGCCCTGCCTGTACACCAAAGATCAAATTAATGGACAGTTTTCCTGTGCAGAAAGCAACTAAGGATCAACTGAATGGAACCATCTGTTATTAAGTGTTTTGGCAAGAGGCAGATGCTACTTCAGCTTCCATCTTTCAATCTGTTGCCCATGAGAAATTGGAAGTGTGGTTTTTTGTAAGAAGGAAACCTTAATTGGAAAGTTGGTTCATAGACTTATTTGCCTCTCTGGGCACATATTGAGTTCATAGCCCACGAAAAGTTACAGAGTGATTAGCAAAGCAATCTCAGGACCCTTGAGAGATCCCATAACTGCATGAGTTTCTTTCCTTTTCAGCCCGAGTTCCCCAAGCCCCAAGGCAGGAGCAGGCAGGGCAGTGGTGCACTCGGGTCACACCAGGGAGGAGAGAGCAGGAACAGCATTTGGAATCCAGGGCTGGCAACAGCAATTTGTGCTCTGAGCTGGGGCTTAGTCCATGTGCAAGCCCAGCATGGATCCAGATAACAAACTGAGGGTGTCAGTTCACCCCCGGTGCCACACACACGGCACCTTCTTCCATCTCCTCCTCAGGATGAGCTGTTTTCCAGCCCCTTCCACCTCAGCCCAGCTCTAGACACCTGCACTCCGGCCTAGGGCTGACTGGGGCTGGTGACCCTCGGGGCAGCAGCAGGAACCGCTCTGACCCTGGTTGTGGGGCTGTCCCTGGGCTGAGCCCTCGGGCCCAGAGCTGGTGAACTGGGCCATGGTGGGGCCCAGGGGTGGTGAGGCCAACAGGTCCCCCTGTCTGTCCGCGCTGGGAGACACTTGCTCCTGCAGCACCCCTGGTACTGATCCTGAACCTGGTCCATCTTCATCCAGAAGTACACATTAGTTTGTTTTTTTTAAATAAAACTGAAAATAATTCAGGTAGAGGTACAGCCTGTTTAGATGTCTGAGTAGTCTGGGGACAGAGGCCAGTTGGGGGCTAGGGCCCTCGGGGGTGGGGGATCTTTCTGCCACGTGTCGTTGGCCTGGTGCTCACAGCTGGGAAGGGACTTTCCAAAATCCTGGTGGGAGGTGCCAGATGTGGCCACCCCCGGCAAAGCCTCAGGATCTTCTGCCAACCTGCCCTCAGATCATCTCTTCCCATTAACCAGGAGTCACTACGGGTGTTGCTGTTCTCCTTCAGGCAGTGTGGTGCTCACCAGGCACAGCCAGAGCTGTTCCTGTGCCAGGAGAAGACTTCACACAGAGCCTTGGCTGATGGTGACAGTTCCCACCAGCCGTCCAGCTCTGGAAGGTCCAGATGCCACAGAGGGGACACGGACTGGTTGTCACTTCTCTTGCAGGAACAGGGTTGAACAGCAGAAGGGAGGTGGGATGAGAGGGTCCATGAGGTCAGAAAGCACATTGGACAGCTGGTACAGTCATGATGACAGCAGAGGGAGAAGAGAAAGAGATGCAGTGACCTGGCTGGGACAATGCTTCTGACGTGACACCTGCCACACAGACACAGAGACAGATACATCACCACGTAATGCAGAAGGCAGAAGTTAGAACACATGAATCACCATGGATCAGCTAGAAACCATCCAAAGTGCATGTGGGAAGGATGATATACCTGGTGACAAGAACATCATCTGCCAAAGGATGCAACAGGAGAGCACTCGAAAATGAAAGATGAGATAATTTGGAGCAGCAGCTGACCTAACAATATCAAAACTAAATACAAATTCTGGATGGTTGCCTGTGGACATAACATGACATACGTAGAAGACAACTGAACAGGGAGAATGAATAAATTGGTATAATATGAGTGAAATGTCAATGACACACAGAATACACCCTCCCGGTAGAAACTAAAGCTACGCTATTTTTTTAAAAAATGCAGTACAGGGAAAAATTAGAGTTACCCTTCCCCTTAAAAATGTTTTTATTTCATGCGGTTATTTGATGGCATCAGTGTGGAAAGTTTTTCTTTCCTTTTAGTCTCTATGGAGACAGACAGAGGCCTTGGTGGGTCCTGGAGCAGGTGGGAAAGGTGCCTGGGAGGGAGGAGAGCACAGGGAGATATGGAACAGAGGTGGAGACAGAGCAAAGAGCCGGTGCTGGCAGTGAGGACACTCATGCTGTGCAGGTGCTGCTGAGGTCACAGCCCCCAGAGCAGGTGACAGACATGAATGGGCCACGGGCTTGTGCTGGTCCCCGTGGAGCAGAAAAACTCCTGCAGCCTCTGGAGCTCCACGCAGGAGCAGTGTCGCCACCACGACGGTCCTTTCTCCAGCCCTTGTTCCACCCCATGGACGTCAGGCTCAGGTCCCACACGATCCAACACGTCCTCAGCAACCACCGCTCCCCTTCCCACCCTTTGATGTCACACACACACAGTTGCCCTCAGCCCATGGGCCGCCCTGTGAAACGTCCATGAAATGTCACAAGTCCCCGTTGAGCTCATGGAGTCCGAGGCTTTGGGCTCCGTCTGTTCCGTGGCCACTCCGGACAGCACAGGTGTCTGTTCCGTGGGGTCACGGGCACCAAACCCAGCTCGGGTGGGAACCAAGAGGGTCCCCTCGTGTTCAGGGCCCAAAGTGCCATCTGTAGCACCTGCCCGTCCTTTTGAGTGCCCAGAGCCTCCTTCTTGGGGCCCAGATCCTCATGTTATGGTCCCAACGTGTCTTTTATCACCCACAGATGTTCGGATTCCACAGTTTCATTTTCAGGTGGAGCTCGTTGCCTGGCAACAACAGGCCAGAAGTCTATGGGGAGTCAATGGACCAAGGACAGCCAATCACATTTGAGAAGGTGGGGCAAGTCATGTGATTGATATGTAACCAGCCAATCAAGCTTTGAGGCCTGCAGGACAGGTGGCTAGAGTTGACCAATCTAGGCAGTGTTCAGGGGCGGGCTGTGCTGGCTGCACCAATCACACCTGGTGGGAGAGCGGCACACAAATGATTGATAAGCCATCCATCCAATCACTTGATGGGAGGAGCCAGGAGGAAATGCGAGACAGCCAATCAGAGGAAACAGCGCCTCAGGGCAGGGTGGGCCCCAAACCAGGGCAGAGTGACAGCCCAGGCAGCCAATCCGAGACAGCACCAGCTCAGGGCAGGAGACTGACAGCCCTCCCAACCAATGGCAGTGGAGAGTGATGTGAGCAGGAGGCGGCACTGCGGGCAGCCAGGCCGAGCTCTGACATGGTGCCCATCAGACCTGCCCCGAGCTCGAGCAGCCCTGGCCCAGCCCCGGGGCCCCTTCCTCTCTGCTGCCCTCCCCGTCCCTCCCGTCCCCCCGGCCACCCCCATGTTCCAGACCCCACGTCTCCGTGGCACCACCCGCTCACACAGTCGGTATCCCGGGCCGTGCCGCTGGAACGCAGCCATGGGCCATCCGGCTTCTCGCCACCACCGCCGACCGTGTGCGACCGTCATGGCCCCTGCTGTACCCTGGGCCACGGCCAATGGCAGCGGAGCCGCTGGCAGCGCAGAGCCCAACCCATCGGGGCTGCTGAATCCTGGCGAGATATCGCTGCCAGGCTGGAGAACCTGCCTGTGAGAGTGCGCCACGTAGAAGCTCATGTGCCCGAGAGTCGGTCACTGAAGAACCCGATCCGAACAACCAGCAGGGGGATCGAGCTGCCGAGATTAAAGTGGCTGAGGTAGATTTGCACTGGCAGGATGAAGGTGAATTATTGATGGCCCATTGGGCCCACGGTGCCTCAGGTCGTCGAGGAAGGGATCACAGAATCACAGAATCACAGAATGTTAGGGATTGGAAGGGACCTCGAAAGATCATCTAGTCCAATCCCCCTGCCAGAGCAGGAACACCTAGGTGAGGTTACACAGGAAGGCGTCCAGGCGGGTTTTGAATGTCTCCAGAGAAGGAGAAACCACCACCCCCCTGGGCAGCCTGTTCCAGTGTTCCGTCACCCTCACTGAGAAGAAGTTTCTTCTCACATTTAAGTGGAACCTCTTGTGTTCCAGCTTGAACCCATTACCCCTTGTCTTACTGTTGGTTGTCACCGAGAAGAGCCTGGCTCCATCCTCGTGACACCCACCCTTTATATATTTATAGACATTGATGAGGTCACCCCTCAGTCTCCTCTTCTCCAAGCTAAAGAGACCCAGCTCCCTCAGCCTTTCCTCATAAGGGAGATGCTCCACTCCCTTAATCATCTTCGTTGCCCTGCGCTGGACTCTCTCCAGCAGTTCCCTGTCCTTCTTGAACTGAGGGGCCCAGAACTGGACACAATATTCCAGATGAGGTCTCACCAGGGCAGAGTAGAGGGGAAGGAGAACCTCTCTGGACCTACTAACCACCCCCCTTCTAATACACCCCAGGATGCCATTGGCCTTCTTGGCCACAAGGGCACAGTGCTGGCTCATGGTCATCCTGCTGTCCACCAGGACCCCCAGGTCCCTTTCCCCTACACTGCTCTCCAACAGGTCATTCCCCAACCTGTACTGGAACCTGGGGTTGTTCCTGCCCAGATGCAAGACTCTACATTTCCCCTTGTTATATTTCATTAAATTTTTCCCCACCCAACTCTCCAGCCTGTTCAGATCTCGCTGGATGGCAGCACAGCCCTCTGGCGTGTCAGCCACTCCTCCCAGCTTGGTGTCATCAGCAAACTTGCTGATAGTACACTCAATTCCCTCATCCAAGTCATTGATGAATATATTGAACAGTATTGGTCCCAGAACTGACCCTTGAGGCACTCCGCTAGATACAGGCCTCCAACCAGACTCCGCCCCATTGATCACAACTCTCTGGCTTCTCTCCTTCAGCCAGTTTGCAGTCCACCTCACTACCCGATCATCCAGTCCACACTTCCTCAGTTTAGCCGTGAGGATGCTGTGGGAGACGGTGTCAAATGCTTTGCTGAAGTCAAGGTAGACCACATCCACTGCTCTGCCATCGTCAATCCACCTTGTTATGTCTTCATAAAAGGCTATGAGGTTGGTCAAACACGACTTCCCCTTGGTGAAGCCATGTTGACTGTCCCTGATGACCCTCTTATCCTTGATATGTCTTAAGATGGCACCAAGGATAAGGTGTTCCATCACTTTCCCAGGGATGGAGGTGAGGCTGACCGGTCTATAGTTGCCCGGGTCCTCCTTCTTGCCCTTTTTGAAGACCGGAGTGACATTTACTTTCCTCCAGTCCTCAGGCACCTCTCCCGTTTCCCAAGACTTGGCAAAGATGATGGAGAGCGGTCCAGCAATGGGATGCAACATATGGATGGGCTCGTGATCGAGGGATGCACTCAACCATGGATGCTCTTGCACAGGTTATTCACCATTGTGAAACATGCGCTACCATGAAGCAAGCCAAGCGGTCAAAGCCTGTGTGGTATGGGGGCGATGACTGAAGTGTAAATGTGGAGAGGCCTGGCAAATTGACTATATCACACTGCCAGAAAATGGTCATGGCAAGAGCTCTGTGCTTACAGTGGTGGAGCCACCACCGGATGGCTGCAAACATACGCCCTGCCCCACGGCACTGCCCGCAACACTGTCCTGGGCCTTGAAAAGCCAGTCCTGTGACAACACGGCAGCCCAGAGAGAACTGAGCCAGACAACGGGACTCCTTTCTGGAACCTCCTCGTAGACGCCTTGGCCAAGGAGCACGGCAGTGAGTGGGTCTGTCACATCCCCATCATGCACCAGCCTCCGGGAAAATCGAGCGGTGCAACGGACTGTTAAAGACTATGCTGAGAGCAGTGGGTGGTAAAACTTGAAGAAACTGGGATTCAAATTTAGCCAAGGCCACCCCGAGAGCACCCAGGTGCCCAGGGCTGAGCTGACCCTGAGCCTCCCAATGGGGCACCCTGACCTCCCTCCCCAGGCGCAGGGTCACAGTGGGGCCCTTTGTGACCTCACTTGCTGGCGCCCTGTTGCGGGGGAGTAATTGAGGGGTTTTGCTTGCTGCAGAACAATGTTTAGATTACTTAAAGAGAAGCGCAACTTCAAAGAGTTCGGTGGCAGGTTCACTCTATTATTTACTGCATGGGGGAAATATGCCAAGCTGAATGCTGCTGACCTTCTCTCCAGGTGCCTGTACCTGTTCACGAAGGAAACTTTCAGTCATCTTCCCTTCCTGATAACTGTTCACTCCAGGGGGCTGTGTCTTGGAGCTCCGGAGACAAACTTTCAGGTGAGGCCATGTCCGTTGCGGTGCAAACTGTCAGGATTCCTCTTTCCCTGATAACCGTTCGCTCCAGAGTTTGTATTTTAGAGCTCCAGCAGCAAACTTAGAGGCAAGGCTTTATGACCATATGCAGAGCAGACTTTCAGGAGACAAAATTCTCAGAAAATAAAAAATTTAATGGAGTAGAATAGCAGAAGGGCTGGCTCAAGCTGGGTACCTGCGCAGAGGTCCGCTCCAGCATAGAAAACGACAAACTTTTATATCTTTACAGACCATTCACACCAAGATCCAAGTCCAATAGCAAAATTTTACCACCAGGTCCTTTGCTCCCCATTGGACCCTTTTTCCCTGACTCCACATGGGCCTCTGTTTTGTTCGGTTGTAGACATTGGTTTTGGTCCATATCCTTGAAGGTGCCATTTTGTCTGGATAAATGCTTTCTTCTCAGCGAAGTGCAAAAATAGGCCCGGCTTTGCAGATGTCTGTGATGTCTCTGCGTTAGCCTTGGATCGTTGTTTTCCCAGTCAGTTCCATTTTTCCCAGCAAAATGCAAGCTAGACTTTATCATGCAAGGCGTTTAGTGTAGTCTACGGTTGCTTTTGGCAAATACGAGCTTAAAATTTTAGCAAATCTAGTCTACTAAGTAACATGAATCGAAGAGTATATTAAAAAATCATACAAACTTATATCTCTAAATAATCCATTACATTTGGTGTGCATCTACTTAAGCTAAATGATGAATATTGAAGTTGAATTAGGCTCATCCAGTGACCCGTGAGTAGTAAAATCGTTGCCATACAGCTCACTTATTTAGCAGGGAGCACTCAAAGTGGGCTCATCCAGGCTGTCGTATTTCTAGAATGAAGTGGTTGACTCATAGTCAAATTGCGTAGAGTAGGAAAAGTCTGCATGAGACTCCCTGCGCCCACAAGCCACCGGCGTTCAGTTGCCGTTCTGCTTCCCTGTGGGTCTCCTGGAAGGAGTTCTTGGCCTGGCTGTGGCTCAGGCCCTTCCCTCCTCTGCAGCCTGGACCAAACTGCTGCAGGTTTGGCTGAGGGGGGGTCGAGTGCGCCTGCCACACTCCACCCCCTTGACCGCAGTCAATCCCCTTCATTCTCTCATAGACTGGTAGTGTGGTTACCTCTTGCCTCTATGTCATAAAGACATGGCATGTTGTAGTTCAGTGGTAAGAGTCCAATTGTTTGATAAACTATTCGGTTTAAATGCTAATATCATCTATATACGGTGTTAGCGTACATGTGAACTTTTGTTTAAGCAGATAGCTTCAATAATATAGAATATCACTATAAATTGTATTATCAGGGTGTTTGTCACAACAAATAGAGATCCTTTGCTTATATGTGTACCGGGCTTTTATACATAAAATGATTGTAAGGAACAAGCACAATAATGTTAGAGTTAACAGAATTACAACTAGATGAAGCACCACATTCAAAGTTCCTGTTGTGGTCAGTGACCATCCAAATAGAGTCTTCCGCTTTAGTCCCAACAGGACATGATGTGCCTTCAGCAGCAATAGGATGATATATTGTACTTTGATCTTACGGGAAGCTGCAAGACAAAAAGATAAAATAGACTGGTCTCGGCAGTGTTTGCCGGACAGGTTATGCCATTAGACATATGGGAAAATCCATTGTGCACTAATTCTGCATTTTGTAGCATTGCTTTTATCTTTGTCTGTAGGAATCTTAAGGATATATGGTGAGGTGTCTTTATGATTATTCAC
Organism: Caloenas nicobarica; assembly: GCF_036013445.1. Taxonomy (NCBI): domain Eukaryota; kingdom Metazoa; phylum Chordata; class Aves; order Columbiformes; family Columbidae; genus Caloenas; species Caloenas nicobarica. Next base: position 633,118 of record NC_088276.1, read on the forward strand.
AGGCCTATTATCTAAACCCAGAGGTTCTACTTGTGGTTCATGTGCTTTTCTACATCCCAGCTACAGTGGCTTGAGTGTCCTTACAATACTCCTCCTCGCCATTCTTGCACCATTCCCATGTATTCCACCCCCCTCAGTCAAGAAACTGCTTCTGCTGGGGCCAGCAAAGCCGGAGATGTTCACCTGGATTTGTGAGGTGTAGTACAGAGCAATTTATAGAGGTACATAATAAACACATACAGGAGGAGGAATAAACATATCTGTACAATGATGCTTTAAATCAGGTGTTCCATTCATTTTATCAAGGAATTAAATGAGCCATTCATCCAGGCATCATCAGTAGATTGCTCCATTTGATGCACAAAGTCTTGGAGATGTTAAATGTTGTCTTTCATGTTGGCTGATTCGTCACTTATGTTGAAGTAATAGATCTTTTTTAAAATTGAAGCAGCTATTTCAGCCATTACCTGCTGAGGGAAAACAATAATATAAAACGTTAATACCAAAAATCCCTTAACATGGTATAACTCAATAATACAGATACCAGGGTTGTCATGCTGGTAAAACATATTGTCAAAAGATCTGCAGCTGTTGGTCTTCCCTTAATGCAAAAGGCAGATGAGTTAGTTACAGTAGAGGCAAACCCAATCTAAGTATTTACATATTGGTCTTGTGGAAACATATCCAGGGCATACGCTTGTAGTGCGAGATTGCAAAGTACGACGAGCCAGCCTGTGATAGGGAGGGAAAACAGGAGTGCCATCACCTTCCAGTAATAGATACACATTGCTCCAGCTCCTGCAGCTGATGTTACTCTGGGTCTGATAACCTGATGTGAGATAATTACCCACACAGTTTGGAGACCTCTGGCTTGTACCTTTTCAGATAGAACTTCAATGCAGTGTTGCGTTCTTGACACCAATAACACTGTACCAATGCTGTGTCCTCTAGATAAAGTACAGGTATTCATTGAAGATACCTGAAACACAAGAACTTGAGAATCTGACGTTAGCAAAGGATGTACATCTAGATCAGTAGGCTGCAGTCCCACTTCACAATCCATTGGTGTGAATAATTCAATTTCTTCTGAAATTAGTCCTGACACTGTATCCACAGCAGTGTGTACATACTGCCACCCCCTAGACCGGGGCGGAGGGCCCACACAATCAACCTGACAGGTATTCAGGGCCCACTGGCCATGTCTTGTCTTTCCCCATGGCCTACATAATGCCCTTAAGTGTAACTGTGTACAAGTAGCAAATCTAGTCTACTAAGTAACATGAATCAAAGAGTATATTAAAAAAAATCATACAACCTTATGTCCCTAAATAATTCATTACGTTTAGTGTGCATCTACTGAAGCTAAATGATCAATATTGAACTTGAATTGGGCTCATTCACTGACCTGTGAGTAGTAAAACCACTGCCATACAGCTCACTTATTTAGCAGGGAGAGCTCAAAGTGGGCTCATCCAGGCTGTCGTATTTCTAGAATGAAGTGGTTGACTCATAGTCAAATTGCGTAGAGTAGGAAAAGTCTGCACGAGACTCCCTGCGCCCACAAGCCACCGGCGTTCAGTTGCCGTTCCGCTTCCCTGTGGGTCTCCTGGAAGGAGTTCTTGGCCTGGCTGTGTCTCAGGCCCTTCCCTCCTCTGCAGCCTGGACCAAACTGCTGCGGGTTTGGCTGGGGGGGGTCGAGTGTATCCACCACACAGCCCAGCTTATTCATCCTTTCAGAGCAGGTTGCTTAACAGGTGTCAGCATCCATGTGCAGAGTCTGCACATCAGCCAGACAGCAAAGCAAACGTTACAGAACTGGAGGCGAGGCTCTTGACCAGCTCCTTGAACCCAGGTATCAGCATGCCATGTCTCCTGAGATTCCTGGGAACATCTAAACTTGAAGAGCAGAGCATGTGAGTCCTTGTTGGGTATTCTGGCTCATCTCCTGACCCGTGTGGTGCTTCAGGTTGTGAAGAGGATGAAAACCAACTTTTGGGCTGGGGTAGTTCCATTTCACACGTGTCATGCAGGGCAGATGAGGGCAGCTCAGAACTCCAGTCTCTGCTGCGCTGTAAGACTTGATACCCCATCCGTAAGTACATATCTACGTGGTTCAGATGAAGGGTGGTCTGGCAAAAATCACCCTGTTCCTCCCCAGGTACATGGACACAGTTCACGTGTCTCTCCAGAGAGTGGCAGCAGCTGGATCCCCTTCTTGGGACAGACTCCTTCCAGGAGAGACACAGACACAGGTAACTCATCAGGTCCTCACGGCATTTCACTCGGCATCAGTTTTTATGTATTTGGTGCTTTCCTCTGACTACTCTTTCTGCACAAATGCTCACAAAAAGACACCCATTTAGTAAAACATGATCATAAAGGTGCTGTTATGGACAAGAAATCTCATCATGAGCTCTGGGGGGAGCGAGGAAGTTTACAATAAACACCAGGAAGAACTAAGAAGCTCAAGGCCTCTTCTGAAGAGGGGGAGGTCCTGAGCAGCAGTGCCTGGCCATGTGTGGTGTGGGAGAGGGTCAGGGGATGACAGGGAGAAACAAGGTTCTGGCTGATGGCTTTAGTGAATCCTTAAAACCACGTCTGAGCCCAGAAATGTAAAACAGTTGATGTCTGCAGGTGGAGGAGGAATAGGAGGGAGATTTTCCTGGGAATATGGAAGGAAGGCAGGCCTCTCTTGGGCTAATCATACATGGCAGTGACATTTGCATGCTGTGGGCATGGCTGTGCCTGGGAGATGGGGAATGGCGGCTGCTGGGGGGGGTGTGCTCAGTCATGGCCCATGAGCTGACCTTGCACACTTCCAGCTTTTCACCTTTCACACTTGGATGAACCTCAGGAAACATCCATGAGCCTGGAGGATGCATTAACCTCCTGGAGTGCTGGGGTATGGACCCAAATTGAGGATTCAAGCAAGTTTGGGACTGGGAGAGCCCAGGTGATTGCTGTCCAAGTTTGCTAATGCTCAGGTGTAATGATGTCCGAGTTTGCTAATGTAACCCCTGACTTAAGCCCCATACACTCCTGGCTGTTCTCCAGACTCCTTCAGGAACAACGGCCTAGGAGGCCTTGCTGGTGAAGATGGAGGCAAAGAAGCCATGAAGTACCTCAGTCCTGTCTGATTCTGACGTTCACCCTGTCTATTCTTTACTGTAAGGAAGCTGTGTCTTGCTGGCCTCAGCCTCCCCTGCAGGTATCAAGTCCAGGGGAGCTTTGGCATCATCCCCACATCCATGGCCAAGGTTTCTAAATTCCTCCTTGGCAGCTTCCCCTGCTTCCACCTCCTGTGTGCTGCTTTTTTGCCCTGGAGCTCTGTCAGTTCGGACGAGCAGCCTCACGAGATAAATGCTTCTTTTCCTAGGTAATCGGAGAATTCGTTCTTGTGCTTGGAGCAGGCTATCCTGTACGGCCTGTCAGATTTCCTGAGCTCCTTCACCCTACAGAGCTGCTTCCCATGGCACCATATCTATCAGCCCCCCTAGTTACGTCAGTGTCTTCTCCTCTGGAGCCCACCAGCCTGTGCTCTGCTGCTGGCCTTCCTCCCTCCCCTCTGGTGCCTGGGACCCCACTGTTTCCTGGTCACCACAGCCAAGGTGGACACTGATGTTCACATCCCTCACCAGCTCTTTCTTGTTTGCCAGTTCCAGATCCAGGTGAGCATCACCCTTGCTGGCACATCAGACAGCCAAGTTAAGAAGTTGTCCCAAGATCCTCTGGACTGTTGGCACCTGCTGCGTTCCCTGGCCAGTGAATGTAGGGCAATTACAGTTCAACATATGAACCTGCTCATTGACTTCAGACTTCCCCGTGTTGCTGACAGAAGATCTTTTCCATTTCTTCTCCATGGTCAAGTAGTTTGTAACACCCAACACGTCACCCTCTATTGGGTTTACATGGCAAAGTCTTGGAACTGGGGGTGAGGGTGGGTGTGCTACAGTTGTCACCTCTCTGAGAAGACAACAGGAGTTTGACCGACATCAGACAGAGCTGATTTCAGCTGGCTCAGACAAATCTGAGCCACTCAGTGATGCTGGCAGCACCTCTGTGATATTGTATTTCAGAAAGGGTAAAAAACACTGCACAACAGCAGGTGGGAGAGAGCAGGGAGGAAATGTGAGAGAAAAAATGCTGCAGACACCAAGGTCATATCCCATAGGACCCAACTAGGCCCCTCAGCAGGCCAAAGCCTGCTCTCCTGAAATCCTGCTCTTTGCCTTGTTATCATCTTCCAGGAGCCTCAACTCCACTTCCCCACCCCTGACTGTTACATCCCTGACCAACTCTTTCTGGTTTGTAAGTGTGAAGTCCCACAGGGCACCTCACCTCACTGACTCCCCAGTCACCCGTGTCAGGAAGATCTTGTCAGTGAGGTCCAAAACCCTCCTGGATGGCTGGTACTTTGCAAATATTGGGATATCTTAGGTCAGAGAGACCTTCATCTTGCTTCTCCTGACCTGTCATCTCTGCCTCTAATTTTCTTCTCCAACCAGACCCTGTGGTCAGTTCCTCAGCAGTGTTCCTCAGGGGGACCCAGTCTGAATCTGACTTGGACTTCTTAAGAGGTTTCTTCAATTTCCTCCAGGGTCTGAGTTTCATGGACTCAGCACGAAAGCCACCAGAGGGGTCATTAATGTGCCTTGGGCTGCTCCTGTGCTGCTGAGCTGGGCTGGGCTCCTGGGACAGAGGGAGCTCATGGCAAGCGGCAGCGCTGCAGAGAGAGAGCTCTGCCCAGGAGCAGCTCCTCTGCAAAGCGCAGCAGGGCTGGGGGCTCTGCCTGGGGATCTCAGGGAGACGAGCAAGGCAGAGAGACCTTGAAGGTGGTCAGGATTGGGAGGATGACTGAGAGCTCAGCAGAGGAGAAATCTTTGCAGGCCTTGCCATGGTAAGTCTGTGGGTGCAGGGCAATGCAACTATACTTTCTAGAGGCATCTCCTCAAGTTAGCACAGGCACAGCTTGAGGGATCTGTAAGGAGGTGGGGTCTTGTCAGGCAATGTTGAACAGCTGGGAAGCCGGGTGAGCACCCAGGGGTGCCCAGGGCTGTGCTGCAGAGCAGGGTCCCTGCACCCCAGGGCTGTGCCGGGGCAAGGACTCTGCTGCCTGCCAGGGTCAGCGCTCAGCCTGCCCGGGGAGATCCCCACGGTGCTGTGGGGAGAAGCTGTGGGGGGAAGGAGCGACCCCCGGCAGGGCAGGGTCCTTCTGCTGTTGAGAGGAAACTGCGTGGGTCAGGACAGCTCACAGCTCCAGCTCACCCCCGGGACATTGGCAGAGGTTCCTTCTGAAGGACACTGAGGAAGTGTGTATTTGACAGGGATGATTATAAGTTTTGAGTTTTTTCCACCCTTGGTTGTCTGGGTGGGCAGTGGGACATGGGAATTTATTTCTCTGCCCTGGAGAAGGTGCTGAGACCCCAGTTCTCTTTAGGACATGTCAGAGCTGCTCCTGAGCCCCTGCACACACAGAGCTGCCCCTGGGCAGTGCCCAGTGCCAGGAGAGGTGAGCAGGACAGAGCTGAGCATGGGGGACGGGCTCTGTGACACTGACAGGGAGCAGACCCAGGGACAGAGAAACAGTTCCCAACAGGGACAGCTCCATGCAGCAGAGACATGGGCAGGGAGAGGGAGCTGGGACCAGAAATGCTGGGGAGGGGATTCAGGAAGCCCCCTGCCCTCCCCTGCAGTGCAGACGCATTTCCCAGTGCAACCCCCTGGTCTCCTCCCCTCCCCAGCAGAGCCTCTGCCCCAAAGCCATGGGGTCCAGGTCACAAGTCTCCACCTCAGCAGCTGGACCTACAGGTGAAGGGTTTCTGGAACGTGGTACACAAAAAAGGTGCTAAAAGTACTTGCTCTACAGTGTCATCATGTGAGTGGCAGCAGCACAGCCAGGTAAGGAGAAGGTTTCACATCATGCCCATCTGCCTTTCTGGCCTTGCTTTATTTTTCAGGAGCACTGCAGTGCTCTTCCCTGTTTCTCCACCTGTCCCTGGTGCTCTTACGCTCTGTGGTTGGGGTGAGAATGTGGGTCGGTTTCAGTTCTGACACCAACGCAGAGGGTCTTGCCCCAGAGGTGCATTCATGGAAACTAGGTGCCCAAGCTGCATTTCAAGCTGTGATGACCCGTGTTTGTCATTTGGTAGAAAAAGAGAATAAGCTGATACATGGTTCCTTCAGGGATGAGGTTTTTCATGAGAAATGGCATGTTTATTTTCCTCAGAGAAGTCTCCCCTATCTTGTCACTGTCTTTTCCTCCTATGACAGGTCCTCATGTTCACAGGCAGAGCAAATGTCCAACAGCAGCTCCATCACCCAGTTCCTCCTCCTGGCATTCACAGACACACGGGAGCTGCAGCTCTTGCACTTCTGGCTCTTCCTGGCCATCTACCTGGCTGCCCTCCTGGGCAACGGCCTCATCATCACCACCATAGCCTGTGACCAGCACCTCCACACCCCCATGTACTTCTTCCTGCTCAACCTCGCCATCCTCGACCTGGGCTTCATCTCTACCACTGTCCCCAAATCCATGGCCAATTCCCTCTGGGATACCAGGGCCATCTCCTATATGGGATGTGCTGCACAGGTCTTTTTTCTCTTTTTCTGTGGTACAGGAGAATATTCTCTCCTCACAGTCATGTCCTACGACCGCTACATTGCCATCTGCAAACCCCTGCACTACGGGACCCTCCTGGGCAGCAGAGCTTGTGTCCACATGGCAGCAGCTGCTTGGGCCACTGGGTTTCTCAATGCTCTGCTGCACACGGCCAATACATTTTCACTGCCACTGTGCAAGGGCAATGCCCTGGACCAGTTCTTCTGTGAAATCCCTCAGATCCTCAAGCTCTCCTGCTCACACTCCTACTCCAGGGAAGCTGGGCTCCTTGTGGTTTGTGTCTGTTTAGGATTTGGGTGTTTTGTGTTCATTGTGGTGTCCTATGTGCAGATCTTCAGGGCCGTGCTGAGGATCCCCTCTGAGCAGGGACGGCACAAAGCCTTTTCCACGTGCCTCCCTCACCTGGCCGTGGTCTCCCTGTTCCTCAGCACTGTCATGTTTGCCTACCTGAAAACCCCCTCCATCTCCTACCCTTCCCTGGACCTGGTGGTGTCTGTTCTGTACTCGGTGGTGCCTCCTGCAGTGAATTCCCTCATCTACAGCATGAGGAAACAGGAGCTCAAGGATGCCCTGTGGAAACTCATATCTTAGTGTTTTCTGAAGCAATAAACTGTCCATCTGCTTCTACCTAGCAGTTTTAATGTAACTAGTTACAGCTCCAGTCTATCATCTGTATTTTCTGTTGTTATTGGCGTTTTTTTAATTGTGATAATGTTGTCATCCCCTTTCTTATTCACTGTCTGCTTTTCTTTTATAACCACTGGCTGTGTAAATGAGGAGCCATGATCTGTGTGTATTTAAACAAAATAAAGGGTCCTGTAGTGAATTGATTTTCACTATATCCTTCCTGCAAGGCCTTTTGGAGCTGAAGGGACAGTTCCTGTGTACATGGGAGGAGGGGAAAAGAGTCCAGCCTGGCAGCACTGCCAGGGAGCAGCAGCGCTTGGCCTTCCAGAGCTGTTCTCGTTCCACTCCCACACTCTCCTTCTCATCCCTTGTGTTGGTGCAAGGCCTGAGTGCTCTGGCAGCTTGGTCACTGTCCTGCTGTGTGTCAGTCCTGTGAGCGCAGGCAGGGACAGGCAATGGGCACTGCTGTGACAGAGCTGGCCTCACAAGAGCCTTTCCAGAAAGAAAGGTTATCTCCTATGGGCAGGGCATGAATGTTTAGGTCTTCTTCCAAACCTTCTCTCAATAACATGTCCAAGAAAATGGCCACAGATGGAAACACCAGCGTACAGCTAAACAGTGTGTGTGTGCAGGGCTGGGCACACAGCAGTGTCCTCTCACAGCCAGGCCTCCTGCCAGAGACCTGCAGGACCAGCAGAGCAGGGGCTGGGCTGTGCCCCTGTGTGCTGGACACCCCATGGAAGCTGCCCCAGGGCATCGTCATGGTCTGGCCCCTCACAACCTCCATTTCCAGCCCTGGGCTGTCACACCAGCTCACAGAGGTTGCTCTTCCCTAAACGGATGGACACCGAATGAGTAGGTCAGAAGTCCATGTTTGCATTGTACAGATGAGATGTGAGCACACACATCGTGTACATGAGGTGAGATGAAAGCGAGTGAGGACAAACACCATCAGCTATTCCTGGGAGCTCCATGAACACCTGTGGGACAGACAGTGTCTCGAGGTCACTTCACATTGGGAATAACAGCCCATGGGAAAACACCCACTGGGATGTGCTTCCTTGAACTGAGGTCCCCGTGTCCATTCCTCATGACGTGGGACATCTCAGATGAGTGCAGAGCAGGGTGACACACCACAGGGCTGAGGTGCCTCCCGTCCTTTGGGAGTGGCAACAGGAGGCCAGAGGGACACTGTGACTCCTGCCTCTGTGTGTAAAAGGGACAGGCTCTGTCTCTGAACATCCCTGGGTGCATAAGGAGTCCTCAGACCAGCTCGGACATCGATGCCTGTTGGAACCCTGATATTTCTGTGTATGATTCCAGGAACAAACAGCAGTGGCCCAGTGAGATTCATCTCAGCTGTCCTGGACAGGCTCATTGCAAGTGCTCCTGTCTGCTACATCACCCTTGCCCATGATTCTGGGTTGTGCTTTCAAAAGTGACAGCAGAAACAGAGAAGTTGTGAGGTCCTTGGGAAAGGAAGATGTCAAACCCATCTTCAACAAGGGCAAGAAGGGCAATTTGAATAATTACAGGCTGGTCACCCGACCTCCATCCCTGGGAAGGGAATAGACGCATCTTCCTGCACTAATCTGCAGGTACCTGAAGGACAAGGAAGGGATCGCTGAACCAAAATGAGCAGAAAACCCAATGAGTCCCAAGAAATGCTCTGAACCCATTCCAGAGCTTTAGAACCCCGGGAAAGAGCTCAGTGACAGTGCAGCCCATGCAGTTGCATCTGTGTCCCTCACTGAGCAGCACAACCAGTGTGGAGTCACCCCATGGTCCTGCAGCCAACCTGCTCTGTGGAGCATCAGTGCCAGGTTGGGGCCCTGTGGGGAGCACAGGGAAGGGGCCAGGATGGGGGGAGATCAGACAGGAGCTGACCGGGGCTGGAAATTGCCTTGGAGAGAAAAATGCTGGTGTTCAGCTGCCCCAAGATTATATGCAGAGTTCAGGGTGCAGGGCCAGAAGTCCTTGCTGTCCTGGTGCTTCACCAGGCCTGGGAAGTAGCTGGAGAAGGATTGGTGTCCCCCACTTGCCATCTCTTAGTGCATCATCCCTCGTGAAGGGTGGCATGGAAAGCAAGTCTGGGACCCTGTGTCAGGACTTGCACTGAACAAAGGATTCACCCAGAAGCCACATCATTTTGCTCTGGTACTTCAGTTCTGGTGCTCATCACATGTCCTTAAGACAAACTTATGCACCCCTCTTGTCAACCTTACCCCAAAAGTCACCCCTAGACAAGGCTCCTGAGCTGGGGCTGATCTGGAGAACTGGGGTCCAGCTGTGACCAGAGGAAGGACAAGGCCTGTCCTGGGTCCTCTAAAGGGCCGGCAGCCTCTGATCTCCACCAGAAAAGGCAGCATGCAGGAAACTGTAGACCATCCCCAAGCCCACTGGAGGCCCTTAGGAAGAGTTCCTCTCTCCAAATATCCAGCCCAGCTTGTTGCTGCATGAACAACCAGGAGAAACTGCCCCAGGACCCTCATTCCAGACCCCATCTTCTCCACCCCATACAGGCAGTGCTCTCCCCCTTGTCACTGAGGTGGTTCCAGGGACCCAAGGGACACCTGTGAGGAGGAGATGTTGGGTAGTACGGTGTCCTTCAGTGCTCCTCATGGTACCTCCTGCTGGGCTTTGTGCCGCTGGTCACAACCCTCTGAGCCTGGCTGTTCAGTCAGTTCTCAGTGGTGCTAAACAGGAATATGCCCAGGAGCACATTGGGCTGCACTGGGAGGAGCGTGGCCACCCAGCCAAGGGCAGTTATTGTCCATCTTGACTCCGCACTGGTGTGGTCACATCTGGAGCGGGGTGTCCCAGTGGGAGGTTCCCCATTCTGGAGGAACCGGGAGGAGCTGTCGTGTGGCCAGAGAAAGTCTGGGTCATGTGTGGAGATGTTGAGAGACCCAAACTTCTTTAGCCTGGTAAAGTGGAGGCTGAGGAAACGTGCTGTTTTTACTGAAATTGAGTTAATTTTCTTCATGTATTTTGAATCTCTCTCCTTCATAGCTACTACAGTCTTTTGTTTAGATTTGCTATGAGAATAATAACACTGTTTCTTTGCTGGGATAGATTTAATTTTTTCTTTTAGCAGCTTTACAGTGTTTTCCATTTGGTATGAAAGGAATGTCAGAACTCACTGATATCTTGGCTGTTGTCAGGGAAACCAAGGACTTCTTTGGCCATCCAGCTGCAGATGCAAATTGGCAGGAGGGGACACAGACAGGACAGCACCTGGGTTGACAAGCAGGCTGATCAATGAAATATTCCCTATGATTAGCGTCATGCTCAGTCTAAAGCTGGAGCTGGCTTTTAGGGTTTGTTACATCCGTTACTTTGGGTTTTCCAGCTGGTTTGGTTAGTTCCATTCAGAAGTTTCATTCTGTCAGGAGTTCGATGTTAGTTCAGCCTTTTGCCGTTCTGCCATTTTGCAGTTGGCCTTTGGGTCTTTCTGCCTGTTGCCCTTTTGCTCTCTCTTGCTGGGATCAGCTGTTCAGCAGCACAGGTGGGGACACACTGGGGTGAGAACAAGCTGGGGAAGCGCATGGGGTGTCTGCAGCCTGTGGGGAAACAGCCACAGGCCTGGGACAGTGCAGGATGGATTGTGGTGGAGTTGGCCAAGGGTGCTGGCAAGGCTGGATGTCCCTGAAAGACCCAAGGTCTTTGTCCCCTTGGCTATGGCTGGTGTCCCTGACAGCGAGGCCGAAGAGGAGACACATGGTTGTCATGGCCATGGCACCCCATTGCCTCCTTGCACCCCCAGGGAGTGTCACACCATTGTCCTGCACTGGGCATCATCCCCACATCCCCAGGAAGACCCCTGAGACACACGTGAGGGACAGGATCTCCCTTCCTAGGGGCAGGGGGTCAAGGCTTGGCCATTCTCCTTCATCAAACAAATCAAGGGTTTTCTCAGCATCAGAGCTGCTGCACTTTGCCTTTGCCTGATGCAATCACTGCCTCCAATTATCTGCTCTAACGAGTCCCTGGGGAGGCTTTGTCAGTAACAGCCCTCAGTGGGGCCCATTAATGCTTCAAGGTACTTTGGGCTTTGCTTCTGACTTGGACTTCTTGAGGAGATTCTTCAGTCTGTCCTTGGGATCTGAGGTTCATGGACTCAGCACCAAATACGCCATGGGGCTCATTAAAACACAGAAAGCCCTAACGAGCGATGTTTCTTTCTATAATTTTCTTCAAATCTTCAAGACTTGTAGAACTAACGGGAGAGGTTTCAATGGGACACTTACTGATGAAGATTTCAAAGATTTCATAAAGGAGGGTTTTTTCTTTCAAGGGTATTTTCTGTCATTTTTCAGTGTGTAGAAGAAGTGACAGCAGCATTCTGCAATGGACATTGATCCAGAGGGTCTCCTGAAGCCATCTGGACAGGCAGGAGAACAGTCGCTTGAGGCTGGACACTGTATGGACACCCTTGCTGCTCACCCCCCACCCCCAGTCTGCCAGTTCCCTCATTGGCCACCAGAGAATTGCATCACTTTTCCTCACATCAGACTTCTCCACTGAGCTCTGCAGGTGGATGCTGCAGCTCCTGCACACCAGCTCCCACCTGCTCTCCTGTGTAAACACTACACAATTTCATAAACACTAAACCACTTTCCTCAACTGTGTGTGTAAGCTGGATCTAATGAGGTCCACCATCCACAAGGGACATCCACACAAGAACTGTTTTAGACAGAGAGATAGGAAAGGATATACATAAACACAATTAACACATTAACTACCATGTTAATTAGACTTCTGAAGAATGAGGCAAGTTTGTAACTCCCTGAAGCTCTGAAGCAGAAACAAGAGAGTTGAGAGGCAACTGAGTGACCAAAGAGCAAGTGGAGGAGGAAACCTGAGAGCACTGGGAAGGGCAAACGTCCAGACAGTCTGCTGGAAAGTTGTCCTTTGACATGGACATTTAATCAGGAGAGGTGGAAAGTCCTGAATGACGAGGGAGGTGAAATAATAGAGTGTTGGTAATAGAAGTACAGGGGAAGACCAATATTTGTTTTCCTACCCTTAGTACACTTCCCCGTAATTCACTTTTTGGCTTTTTTTTTTTTAATTTTAATATGTTAAAAAAAAAATCCTCCAATCAAACAAAGAAACCAACGAAACAAAAGAAGTAAAACAACCACAAAACCAAAGCAAAAAAAAAAAACCAAACCCACCAACCAACAACAACAACAAACCAACCACAAAACAACCACAACAACGAAGTGCACCCTTCCAGGCAGACATCAGTCATCAGTTGTCTCACCATAAACAGCCAGGGCCATTTGAGGGGCCCCAGTGTACCTGAGGTGCTGGCCTGGGGTTGGCCACTATCACAGAGGACCTGGGGAGACCAGAGCACCTTGCAATGCAGGTGGAGCCTGGGCAGGGGTTCCTGGGGCATCTACACTGGCACCAGGTGTTTGTGTCCCTGGAGCTGAAGACATTTGTGTCCTAAATCCATTCCCAGTTCTGGGAAACTCTTTCCTTTTCAAAGAAAAGAAACCCTCCCAAAGAAAAAAAGAAAAATAAAGAGAAGTATTTTGACACCTTCCTTTGCTTTGGATCTTTGTCTTCAGTTCTTCTTATTTTGATTTTCATTGACATTAACTGACATCTGATGGGCCTGCAGGCATTAAGCCAAGATCATTTTGTGTCTTGCATAGCGCCCCATGTCTTCTAAACCTTCTCTGCCCAGGACTCCTCACACTTTGCCCAGGGCAAGTCACACTGAGGTGTTGGCTGGTTCACTGCTTGAGATGTTGGTTTAGATGGTCACCTACAGCACAGCTGGATTCATGGCCCATAATCGTCTGCTCTGCTCCAGTTAGAAACAGAGCCCAACATCACAATGGGATCGTCAGAGAACTGAGGTTGAAGGGACCTCAGGAGTCTGCAGTCCAACCTGTCACAAACTGGGTCACACCAAGGTGTTCAAGCCTTGATTCAATCAGAGATTGAAAACCTGCAAAGACAGAGACTGTGCAGCCTCTCTGGGTGACCTGAGACAGCACTTGGCTGAGCTCCTGGGGAAAAAGCTTTTCCTTATGTCCTGGCTGAACCTCTCTCACCTTCCACCCATTCTCTTTTGTTCTTCTACCACACACCATGGTGAAGAGCCTGGCTGTGTGTTCTCCATGACCTCCTGTAAGAGTCGGTCCGAAGAACAGTATTTGCCTCAACGTCACCATCAGGGACTTGGAGAACAAATGCCCTGATAGAAAGAATTGGACAATGGCTTGGAGAGAGGCCTGACGAAAAAAATTGTGTTGTGCAGGCCTCTCCGACTCGGGGGCTACAGGTAACAATAGCTGCTGTATGGATTCCACCTGCTGCCACAGCCAAACTTGCCCCCACCTCCTAAAAGGGATTGTGTTGTACAGGCCTCTCCGACCTGGGGACAATAGCTGCTGTCCAGAAGATGGATTTTCACCTGCTGCCTCAGCCAAACTTGCCCCCACCTCCTCCCTGCTACTAAGGCCAGCAAAGAAGAGCATGCGCAGAGGCTCTCCAAAGGTCTCAATGTCGCCCAGCGGACCAGTAAGAGGCCCCTGAACCGAGGCGATGCAGACAGGTTCTGGCAAGCGAAGTGGGGACTCTTCGGGCCTGCACAGTTAAGCCTGGATGGCGAAACAAAGGCGGTGATTGGCCTCAATCCATGGGAGCGAGGCGGGGCGAAGAAGCATAAAAGACGATTCCCAAGTGGACATCATTGAGCTCACACCACCAAAGGATCACACATCACGATGGAGGACCGGCAGGATGCTCTACGGGACCTGAGACCATAGGGACGCCTTTGGACTCGTGGTGGTAGCTAATCCTCTTTCCCCCTTTTTTTCTCTTTCCCTTTTCTCCACTTTCTCTATCGCGTGCCGCTTTACAGACAAAATAATAAAGTTAACACTGTTTGGTTGGATTATAACCCTGTAGCATTTTGGTCGCTTTGAGATCAAAGTAAACGAACCATCATGAGTCCATCAACGAATGGACCGTGACATTAAATTGGTGTCATGGACAGGATTGTGAGAAAACAAAGGAGTGCAGGTACTGTGTGGTCTGTAATAGGGGGAGAAAGTTTCGCTCCATCCACACCTGGCCCTCCACCTGATAAGGTGAGAGGTGTCCAGAAAGCAAGGGGGGCGATTCAGATTTCCCGCACACCACACACCCCTTGGTGTTGAGCATTCCAACCTTGAGTTGAGGGCTCTGTCTCTAGGATCTCAAAGTGTAAAAATGGATGTTGTTCTCATGTTGATGAGAATTGTCTGCTAGGGAGAGTGTAGGGGCAATCCTGAGTATTTGTGTAATTAAGTTGAGCCTTCCCGTAGCAGATTTTTGGCCACTCCAGCCACTCGGGAAAGAGAAGGGTGACACAGCAGTTGCTGTGCTTTTGTGTAACTAAGTTGTCCCTTCCCGAAGTGGGTTGGGTCCCTTCATAATAAGAATGACTGAAAAGGCTGATAATCAAGATTTTTGGTTAGGGAAAGATAGAGACGTGTTCTACACACTTCTAGCAAAGTATGGGGCTCGACCCTCCGTACCCAGAGAAGACTGGGCTTGTAATAATTGGGCTGATTTACAGAGTGTAGTGGACCAAGTGATTTCTCTACAGACCAAGTCTAAGTTTAGATCAGATAAGAACAAAGCTATAGCCTGTGCTGTCCTAGGAGCCAGCCTAGTCGCAGTGATTGAAGATCTTCTCAGGCAACGTAGTAATGAAAGCAAAATTATAGAATCCCTTGAAAATCTGTGCAGATTTTGCAAAAAGTAATCTCCAATTTAGAACAAGAATTAGAAAATTGTTTACAACAATTAGAAAAAGAGAGGGAAGAAAACCGCTCATTAAAATCTACTCTAAAGGAGAAATGTTTAAAAAACACACAGGTGCTGAGGGAGCGGGAGATAGAGGAGAAAGGTATCTGACAAATAAATCAAATTTACCCTCAGAAAGAATTGGAGGAGACGAGGAAACATTATGAGGAATACCCACATGTGAGACCCTTAGTGAAAACAGAATATTTTCATGCAAATGAAGAGGATACTGACCCTCTTATTACAACTAAGAAAACACCTTACACTGCCACTGAGTTGGCCAAGCTAAAGAGAGAGTACGGTCGCCTCCCTAAAGAATCTGAAACGGAGCACGTGTGGCGCGTATCCCTAACTGGGGGAGGCCAAATTCAGTTAAGTGAACAGGAAGCTAATGGTTACTGGGGGCATGAAGTTTTCTTAACAACTGGTGACAGACGTGTCCCATGGTCCCTAACCCAGCGAGCTGCTTATTGGGCTGGAGGGCTAAACCCTTTAGATAGCGGAGAGCCCCTGGCAATCACTGGCACACCTGATCAATCGCTAGAAAGTATACACAAAGCAGCCTGCTTGCAAATGATACATGAAAGAAAATTGATTCCCGAATGTGAATCCTCAATGATGCTGCCAGTGAGTCCTGACATGATGACTCCCTTGATAAGGGGACTTCCAGAGTCACTTAAACCTTCAAAGGACAATCGCATTGATGAGCCCAGTAGAAAGATTGGAAGGTTTGATCAGAAGCCAGGGTACCAGAAGTGGGAGCCAGAGGGATGGAGCTGACACTACCATTGATTCACCCTTCACCCCTGCCCCGACTTCCCCCAACCAACCAAATACTAAAAAGGTGTGGATGTGGGGGAAAGCAGCACAAGAATTGATACATTATAATAGGAAATATGGCCCTGTAAAAATCCTATAAGAAAGGTTGAGAGGAATCCGTCATATTGAAGTCAAGAATCTGGCCCTTTCTACCGGCTGAGCTCTGGAGCTGAGGGATAACAGAGATGCTCTCAAGGATGTTTTTCAATAGTGGTACAATCACTAATAACAGTCACAGGGAACTCCTTATTCTCTGTGATGATGATGAAACAAACTTTCATTCTCAACAGTCATTGTTGCTTCTCAAAAGAGATGCTACGTCTTGGCAGCTGAGCTCCTGCATGAAGTTCTTAGACCTGTGTTTTTTCTCTCTCCTCTACTTTTTTTGTGATTGAAAGAGGACACCTGTTGGGCAGAATTGCCCCCAAATTCTCCCTCTTCCACACCTGTTCTCCTTTTTTTCTGGTGCGAGGGGGAGGTGGCATAGGGGAGTTGTTTCTTTTTTAGCCAAAGAAAACCAAGGAACAGATCCCAGGTTGGTGCAAAGGCACAAAGGAATCCAGAATGTTTATGTGGTGTGCACTGACACACACCGTCACCTGCATTTCCAGTCTCTGAAGTCCCAACAGTGCAGCAGAGACTGGAGTTCTGAGCTCCTTTCATCTGCCCTGCGTGACACATGTAAAATGAAACTACCCCTGCCAAAAAGTTGGTTTTGATTCTCTTCACAGCCTGAGGCCCCACATGGGTCAGGAGATGAGCCAGGATACCCAATGAGGACTCACATGCTCTGCACTTAAAGTTCAGGTGTTCCCAGGAATCTCAGCAGACAAGAAATGTGATTCCTGGGTACAATGAGCTGGTCAAGAGCGTCGTCTCCATTTCTGTAACGATGGCTTTGCTGCCTGGCTGATGTGCAGACTCTGTACATGGATGCTGACACCTCTTAAGCAACCTGCTCTGAAAGGATCAACAAGGTGGGCATGAGGACAGCAAAAAAGAAGAACTTGGGTGGGGACAAATGAAAAGGGATGCACAAGATGTGGTCAGGGCTGTTTGGGGGCACTTGTAAAACAGCCGTGGACCTCATGTGAATTATTCCTGTGGCCAGGGAGAACTAGAGAACTGTCCCTAAATTGAAAACATGAAGGGGATGAAAGGACAGCATCATTCAGGCTAGATGGGACCTTGGGAGGTGTCTTGACCAACCTCCCGCTCAAAGCAGGGTCAGATCAGATAACTCAGGGCTTTATCCAAACACATCTTGGACACTTTCTGGGGTAGAGTGCATGCGCACTCTTGGAAAACAGCTTCCAGGGCTTGACTGTCCTCAGGATTGGAAAGTTTCTCCCTTTATCTAGAGCCTTTTAAGTCCAACCATCCAGATTGTTTTTTACCCACCTACTTGCACACCGATGCAGACCCTATTATCCTTCCTTGGACACAAGAATATTGCGGGGGATGATGCTGAATGCCTTGCTGACTTCCAGCTGACAGACCACCACTGCTCTTCCCACATCCAGCAACCCTGTCCTTTCCTCACAGAAAGCAAAGAGGATGGACAGACACAACTTGCCTTGGGTAAACCCTGTCACCTTCTCTTTCAGACACCCAGAAATGGGGTCCCAGTGGACATGTTCTGGGGCACAGCCCTTAGTTCCCCTGCTCACCCACTGGCCATTTTTGAAAAGTGCACACAATGTGTGAGAGCTGCCAGTGGTCAGGGAGTCCCCCCAGTCTACATGAGCTTTCCAAGAAGGTGGAGAGTGGCCTCACTGTGACATGGTCCTGCTCTCTCAGCTCCTGGGATGCTGCCCCTGCTGTCCCATAGACTGGAAAGGATTGTGTTAGTTCCAGGGACCCCTGACTGGATCCCCATCCACTGCTGGTTGTTCTGCCTCCAGTCACAGAGGCCTGAGAGACCTTGCTGGTGAAGATGGAGGACCAGAGACACAGAGAATATCACTTCTTTTTCTTATTAAATTCATCAGTACCCACACGGTGTCTTTGTTTCTCCTTTAACTGTTCCTGCAGTAGTAACAGCTCATTATGGGGCCCTTGAATTACCTTACAGGTCTAGACGGAGTTTTGATCTGGCCTGTTGCTGTGCTTGGAGGCTGCTGTGCTTGAAGACCAGATGAACTAACTTCTGCCACCCTGCCTTGGCAGTTTATTCCATCTGTGTCACAGCTCTGTCTGCAACGCTGACAGCTCCAGCTCACCCAGTCAGGTCCCTGGCTGAGGACATTGCCTCACATCTGGGCTGAACCACCCCAGCTGTGGCACCAGGAAACCTGAGTCGCCCCGTGGAAACCTGGTACCAAGTGTACAAGAGCCCATGTGAGCAAAGGCTTTGATTCAGAGCAGAGACATGAGATGGCCAACAGATTGCTGAATGTCTCTCTAGACCTAGGAGTATAAACCCAGAATATAATGCCTAAATTCATTCCGGGGAACATATTCCTCCCCCAGTTTGGAAAAATTAGATCCTTTGCTGTAACATTCCTGGTGTCCTGCCTAATGATGGGACAAGAAAAGGTGATTCTCATACCAATTTACTTTTTAATACAAAGAACACAATGCTGGCAAGAAGTGTCACTGCTGAAGAGAGAGAATCAACATCACTGATTACTTGAGATTGTTTCAAAGGATGTGCCCCTGGAGCCCCAGGGCCACCTGGAGGGAGCCCAGAGGAGACAGAGAAAGGGACATCATGGACTGCTCCTGTGCTGCTGAGCTGGGCTGGGCTCCTGGGACAGAGGGAGCTCATGGCAAGCGGCAGCGCTGCAGAGAGACAGCTCTGCCCAGGAGTAGCTCCTCTGCAAAGCGCAGCAGGGCTGAGGGCTCTGCCTGCAGCACCGAGGGGAGAGGAGCCAGGCAGACAGAGGGGAAATACAGTCTGGGGTGGGAGGATGCTGAGAGATCACTCGAAGGGAAATCTTCACAGTCCTTAACACAGTAAGTCTCTGGGTGCAGGGTGGTGCAGATGAGGATCCTGCAATTATCTCCCAGACTTCGCACATCCCATGGCTGGCATGGAGGAGAAGGATCTACTCCTCAGCAGGGATTCCCTGCATGGACAGGGCACGACAGCTTCCTTCTCCCAGCTGCAGGGTGTGAAGCTGGGTGAGCACCCAGGGATGCCCAGGGCTGTCCTGCACAGCAGGCTTCCTGCAGGGACTCTGCCACCTGCCAGGGTCAGCGCTCAGCCTGACCAGGGAGATCCCAACAACACTGCGGGAGAAGCTGTTGGGGGAAGGAGTGACTCCCGGCAGGGCAGGGTCCTTCTGCTGTTGAGAGTGAACTGTGTGGGTCAGGGCTGCTCACAGCTCCAGCTCACCCCCAGGACATTTGCAGAGATTCCTTCTGAAGGACACTGAGGAAGTGTTTATCTGATAGGGGTAATTTTAAGTTTTGAGTTTTTTCCACTCTTGGTTGTCTGGGTGCACAGTGGGACATGGGAATTTATTTCTTTGTCCTGGAGAAGGTGCTAAGACCCCAGTCCTCATTAGGACTTGTCAGAGCTGCTCCTGAGCCCCTGCACACACAGAGCTGGCCCTGGGCTGTGCCCGGTGCCAGCAGATGTGAGCAGGACAGAGCTGAGCATGGGAGATGGGGTATGTGACACTGACAGGGAGCAGATTCAGGGGCAGAGAAACAGCTCCCAGCAGGGACAGCTCCATGCAGCAGAGACATGGGCAGGGAGAGGGAGCTGTGACCAGAAATGCTGGGGAGGGGATTCGGGAAGCCCCCTGCCCTCCCCTGCAGTGCAGACGCATTTCCCAGTGCAACCCCCTGGTCTCCTCCCCTCCCCAGCAGAGCCTCTGCCCCAAAGCCATGGGGTCCAGGTCACAAGTCTCCACCTCAGCAGCTGGACCTACAGGTGAAGGGTTTCTGGAACGTGGTACACAAAAAAGGTGCTAAAAGTACTTGCTCTACAGTGTCATCATGTGAGTGGCAGCAGCACAGCCAGGTAAGGAGAAGGTTTCACATCATGCCCATCTGCCTTTCTGGCCTTGCTTTATTTTTCAGGAGCACTGCAGTGTTCTTCCCTGTTTCTCCACCTGTCCCTGGTGCTCTGACTCTCTGGACTTGGGGTGGGAATGTGGGTCCGTTTCAGTTCTGACACCAACCCAGGGGGTCTTGCCCCAAAGGTGCATTCATGGAAACTAGGTGCCCAAGCTGCATTTTAAGCTGTGATGACCCGTGTTTGCCATTTGGTGGAAAAGGAGAATTAGCTGACACATGCCTCCATCAAGGATGAGGTTTTCCGTGAGAAATGGCATGTTTATTTTTCTCAGAGAAGGCTCCTCTAACTTGTCACTGTCTTTTCCTCCTGTGACAGGTCCTCATGTTCACAGGCGGAGCAAATGTCCAACAGCAGCTCCATCACCCAGTTCCTCCTCCTGCCATTCACAGACACACGGGAGCTGCAGCTCTTGCACTTCTGGCTCTTCCTGGGCATCTACCTGGCTGCCCTCCTGGGCAATGGCCTCATCATCACCACCATAGCCTGTGACCAGCACCTCCACACCCCCATGTACTTCTTCCTGCTCAACCTCGCCCTTCTCGACCTGGGCTGCATCTCTACCATTGTCCCCAAATCCATGGCAAATTCTTTATGGGACACCAGGGCCATCTCCTACATAGGATGTGCTGCACAGCTCTTTTCATTGGCCTTCTTGGCAATAGGAGGGTATTGTCTCCTCACTGTCATGTCCTACGACCGCTACGTTGCCATCTGCAAACCCCTGCACTACGGGACCCTCCTGGGCAGCAGAGCTTGTGTCCACATGGCAGCAGCTGCCTGGGCCACTGGGTTTCTCAATGCTCTGCTGCACACGGCCAATACATTTTCACTGCCACTGTGCAAGGGCAATGCCCTGGACCAGTTCTTCTGTGAAATCCCCCAGATCCTCAAGCTCTCCTGCTCACACTCCTACCTCAGGGAAATTTGGCTTCTTGCTTTCCTTGGTTTTCTGGTTTTGGGATGTTTTATTTTCGTCATGCTGTCCTATGTGCAGATCTTGAGGGCCGTGCTGAGGATCCCCTCTGAGCAGGGACGGCACAAAGCCTTTTCCATGTGCCTCCCTCACCTGGCCGTGGTCTCCCTGTTTGTCAGCACTGCCATATTTGCCCACCTGAAGCCCCCCTCCATCTCCTCCCCTATCCTGGATCTGGTGGTGTCTGTTCTGTACTCAGTGGTGCCTCCAGCAGTGAACCCCCTCATCTACAGCATGAGGAACCAGGAGCTCAAGGATGCCCTGAGGAAAATATTTCAATACTCACTGCTTTAGGTTACTAAGGTTCACACTGTGTCACTAGGGCTGCAAGAGAAATAGCTAGGACTATACTTTTCTTCTTATGTGTCTATATTTTTCCATAGTGCTTTTGCTGGGCTTTGTTTTTTGGTTCATGGCTGTAATAATATAATTCTTGGCCTCCTGCGTGTCTTTTCTTGAACCAAAGACCTCATGTACATATGTATATGCACTCCTTAGTTTTTGATAAACTCAATAAATGAAGCAGCAGAAACCAATTTGTCTCAGGTCCCACCTCTTCACACTCCTCTGGAGCTGGGGGAGCAGCCCCAGGACGCAGGAGGGTCCAGGAGGCAAATGCTGCCCCATGGAGGAGCAGCCCTGGTGGCCTTGGGGCTGCCCGTGGGCAACTCAGTGGTCGTTCCCTCTCTGACACCTGCGAATCGGGGCTGCTGTTTCACTTGATCCATGGGCAAGGGCAACAGCAGGATGCAGCAGGACACATCCCTTGTTGTCTGTTGACAGTGGAGATGGTGAATGGTCACTGAGATATGCACCGTCCCAGTGCATGATGGGGCAGAGGACAATCCTCCAGGAGAGGAATCAGGAGCTGCCCGGAGAGCCCATGAGATACACGCGGACCAGGTGTGCCTGAGGTGGGCAGTGACAGGACCCCACAGAGTGAGACATGGCCCAAGGTGGAGTCATCAAAGGGAAAGCACTAAATGCAGGTATCTGCAGGGAAACAAAGACAAACACAGACAGTCTGATACAGACCAGCTCCAACAGGCAACAGCACCTTCACAGCCACCACACCAACAGCAGCACTTACACAACCATGAGCAACACATCTGACCCTGTCCTGTTCCCCCTCTCAGACTGCTCTGGTGTGAAGGTTGCACGAGTGGTCCGTACATCCTGGGCAGAACTTATGCACTGTCTCACACGCTCCTGTGTTCCCCCAGCTGTGGACCTGGGCTGTGTGTTTGCCCAGACTCAGAGATATTACCCATTTGGCCATTCCAACCCTGGGTGTCTTCACATCCTGGTGTCCTCCTCCTCCTTGCTACCCTCACTTAGAATTGACCAAAACCACACACAACAGTGAACCCACTCACACAGCAAATAGCCAGGAGGGGACTTTAAGAAATGTCGTAGTTTAACCCTGGTCATCCGCTCAGCACCACACAGTCGGTCGCTCACTCTCCCACAGCAGGATGGGGGGAAGGATAAGAAAAGTAAAAGAAAACTCGTGGATTGAGATAAAGAGGAGGAAAGTGATAGGAGGAGGAAAATAAGGGAGCAGCAGCCAGCGGTACCCAAAAGAGAGAGTTTAATAGGTAAACCAGAAGCTGTGTGTGCAATCAAAGAAAGATGAGGAATTCACCCGCTGCTTTGCGTTTGCAGGTGGGTGTTCAGCCGTCTCCAGAAAATCAGGGCTCCATCACACATAGCAGTTACTTGGGAAGACAAACGCCATCACTCTGAGTGTTCTCCCCTCCCTTCTCCTCCCAGATTTTATTGCTGAGCATGACTACATATGGTATGGAAGACCCCTTTGGTCAGTTGGGGTCAGCTGTCCCAGCTGCGTCTCCTCTCAATTTCTTGGACACCCCCTGCCTCCTCTCACTTCTCAGCGTGAGAAGCTTAAAAGACCTTGATACTGTGCAAGCACTCCTCAGCAATGACTGAAATACTGGGCTCTGATCAACACTGTTTCCATCACAGATTTAACACACAGCCCCATACAAGTGACTATGAAGATAAGTAACTCTACCCCAACTGAAACCAGTCGAATAAGCAGGACAGACCATGGTGATGAGGCAGGGGGTTTGGCCAGACCAGCACTGACCAGCCACCTCCCCACGGGCAGCTGGTCCCTCGAATCCCTCTCCTCCCCACTCTTCCACAGGCTGCTTCTTCCACAGTCCACCTTGATCCCTCCCTTTCTCTGCCCGACTCTCTTCCCCAGTTCACAACTATCATCAGTTACTTTTTCCCCAATGGTCTCAGGTTTTCTCCGTTTGTACTCAAGTTTGATAGTTTGGATGCCATTGTCCAGGTCCTCTGGGACTTCAGTGGCATCACTGGTGGCTCCCCCAGTTCAGATGGAACTCCGCCTGCAGCTCCCAAGGGCCTCTGGTCTCCTGCAGGTTCTGTGCTCATGGTTGGACAGTGGCGGCAATCCTGAGAAATTTCAAATCTTATGAGAACCTTTAACTCAACTTAAATGATTGAGTACATTCAGTAAAATGTCTGAGCTTTTCCCATGATTTCTAACTGAGAATTTTTCAGGATGTATATTAACAGCAGGAGAAGAAATATTGATTTTTCCTTGTCTTTGCATCACCAGTACTGTATCTCTTACTCCGTGTGTTTCATCTCCCTCACATTCCAGTTATTTCCTCCTGGCCTGAAGAAATTCACCATGTCTTTTATCTATCTCTCAAAAACATTTATTGCATGGTTCTCCCTTCTGGAAGGTGGAACTCACTGGAGCCAGCTTGGACTTGGCATAGAGCTGAGACCTGTGTTTTATCTTTTTGATGATCTAATCACATTTGAATTTGTGTGTTCAAAACCAAGAAAAACCTTTTTGTGCCTGTTTGCAGCCAGTTCTCTAATGAGAGCAGGTGGAAATTTGTGGAATGGGGCTTGAACATCCAGTTGCAGCCTTCAGTGGAGAAGTCTGATGTAAGGAAAAGTGATGTAACTCCCAGATGTGCGATGACAGAAATAGTGGTGTTGGGAGGTGAGGAGGAAGGTTGTCCACACAGTGTCAGATCTCAAGGGACTACTTTTCCAATCTGTCCAGACCTCCTTAGGAGACAGTCTGGATCAATATCAATTAGAAAATGCTGGTATCACCTCTTCCATAAACCGAAAAGTAATGAAAAAATCCTTAAATATGAAAATAAAAATTATTAAATGCTTATAGAAATCTTCAACTGGACTTCTAAAACCTCTCTAATTTACTGTACAAGTCTTGAAGACTTTTCAAAAATCATGGTAGACACACAGATCCTTAGGGCTTTCTCCAGTTTTATGAGCCCCATGGTGCATTTGGTGCTGAGTCCATGAACCTCAGATACTGAGAGGAGACTGAAAAAACCTCTCAAGAACGTAAAGTCAGAAGCAAATGCCAAAGTGTCTGGGAGCGTTAATTGGCCCAACTGACGGCAATTACCAACAAACTCTCCTGATGGAGTCGTTAGAGCAGATACTTGGAGGCCATGATGGCAGATAGGCAAAGGTCACGTACAGACAGTTCTGATGCTGAGAAAAACTTTGGTTCGATTTATGAGGCAGAAAGGCCAAGCCCTCAGCCCAGCCCCTGGGAAGGCAGATCCTGTCCCTCCTGCGTGGCTCTTCCTGGGGCAGTGGGATGTGGGTGTGATGCTGAGTGAAGAACAACAGCCTGACACCTCCCTGTGGGGCTGCAATGAGGCCCCTGTGCCATGAGGACTTGTCTCCTCACAGGTCTGTGGCAGAGACAACTGCCATGGCCAAGTGGACAGAGATCTCTGTTCTGTGGGTGCCTTCCAGCCCTACCAGAGCCCTTGGCCACCTCCACCTCTGACTGTCTTACGCTGTCCCACACCTGCCCCTCTCTCCCCATGGCTGTAGACACCCATCTCTTCCCCACCTTGCTCTCGCCAGGGCATTTCCATACTTCACTGATGTCTTTCCACCCTCCCTGGCTGTTCCGTGAAACACAAAGCCATGGGCTGATCGCAGACTCCCTCTGGGTGACCTCTTGCACCACAGTGCAGCCCTCAAGTGACATTTTGAGCTCATCATGTCCCGTCTCCACATTCCAATCAGAACTTTGCAGCAGTTTCTCTCTTTCTTCTGCTCTTTCCCATTATCAAGCAAAGTTCCATGATCTCAGGATCCACCCTTAAAGTCTTTGACCCAGCCCGTCAGCCTGCTTGTGGTCTCTCAGCTGACCAGAAAGAAGTATCCTCACCATGATCTTCCAAGCCACATGCCAGCTGTTGGCCTTTCAGCTTGCTGGATGAGACTAAAGGCATGTGCCTGCTGCAGATAAAAGTAAAATGATTGTCAGCCTCCAAGCCCATGCACCTGCTGGTGATCTTTCTCTGACTGCCAGGTGCATCTCCATGCCAGTCCTGCAAGGTGCTAGGGCAGCAGAGACTTTGCAAACAGCATTCAACCTACATGCATGTTGGTGGCTTATCAGTTCCTTAGGCACAGCTTCAATGATACACACATAGACCAGTCATGTGCCTGAAGCTGGCCTATCAGGTACTCAGGTGGAAGTGACCTCACAGCCACCATCACAGCCATGTGCCTCTCACATGCCCATGAGTCTCTGAAGCACCATAGACCTCATCCCAGCAATCCTGCCCATCTCCTCCTTGGGCTTGACAGCTGGTCAGGTACCTGTAACCTCACATCCCTCTTCAGATGTCCCGTGGCTGCTCCAGAATTACCCTGGGTTGCCCCAAGGGGCCAAATTGCTGAAGTAGGGTAGGGAGAGGGGTTGGAGGTGATGGGGGTTGAGCACGGGAATGAGAGCTCTGGGGATGAGGTGTTCAATTTAGGGATTAGGGATTAGAGCTCGCTGTTCAGGGTTAGGATTTAGGCATCTGGTAATCTGCTTAGGTGCGTGGTTAGTGTTAAGGGTACGGGCTAGCTTTGTGAGTTAGGGGTTTTTTTTAGGGTTGTGGTGAGGCCTAAGGTTAAGGCTGGTATCTTAAGGCTAGGGATACAGGGTAGGGGTTAAAGTGAGTAAAAAGGTAACACTAACAATAAGGGGTTATGGGTTTGGGATTTGGCTTAGAGGTAAATTTTGAGGTTTGGGTTTAAAGTAGTGCATTACTGTCAGGGGGGGGACTAGCATTTAGGGGTAAGGTTAGAGTTTAAGATTACTGCTTAGAACACAGGTAAGGGCCTAACATGAATGTTTTCACAGTCAGTGTCACAGCGGCATCACTGTTACCTGAAACCCTCCAAATCTTTCACCTCTGTTGGCCAAGCCATTCTTTCCTCCCCCAAATCTCCACTCTCTCTTGTCCCAGTTCCCCTTGACCTTCCAAAATCTGTCATCATCTTGGGAGCAGCTTTCTGATGGCCCTCATGACCTCTGAGTATTTGCCTTCCCGCTGCTGGTCAGTCAGTTTCTGTGACAGAAGTGACCTCGCAGCAGCATCCAACGGGACACAATGGGCTGCTGTGCTGCTGCGGACCCTGCTCAGCCCACCCAGCAGCCCTGCACCACCCCTAAGTTCCCCTACCTCAGCTCATGCCTACCAGCTTGTGCTCCAGAACAGCTCCCATAGGTCCTGGGAGACTTTTCCCAGTCCCACATGGTGCTTCAGCTGCCCCAGGGTTATGTTGGAGGCAGTGGCCACCTCTGTGCAAACAACTGAATCAACCCCTGAACGGAGACTTTAGGGAATAGTTGAGCCCTCTGCAGAAAAGACTTCTATGTAATAGCTGAAAAAGTCTTCCTTTCCACAACTGCTAGTATTTTTAAACTAATTTTCATGAAACTTCTCATTGTTTGTTTGTTTGTTTGTTTTGAGACTACCATGGGCGAGTGTCAGTAAGCTAATTAAACACTGTATCTCTATGTGAATGTTTTTATGCAGCCATTTCCCAAAATACATTGCCTACCAATGGTTTGAGTTGAGAAACACTGTTCAGAGGATCTTCTTAATTTGTATTGGCACATTTTGTATCTCTAATTCTTTCCCTCTGTCTCATTTACTTCCTTGCCTATTCTTTGAAGAGCTCTCTGAGGAAAAGATGAATTGAATTATGGAATACCATAGATTGGGAGAGACTCCTGTGCAAGGATCTTTGCAAGAGTGTCTTCAACTGGATCAAGTGAGGCTCCCCGCACAACAGTTCTGCTGAGTTCTTATAATTCAGCCAGCCTGTTGTCCTGCACATCCTCTCTGGCATGTGCAAGCAACTTAAGTAATTACTGTTTACTCAATTTTATTCAGTTTTGCATGAGAAACTGCTACAGGGATCTCTGAAATAGTCAGATTCTTCACCCAGGATGTTAATAACCACCTGTATGCACAGGAAACAGGCCCAGGCACAGCAGGATCTGTGACTAATGACTGAAGAGCTCTGCTTGCACACCCACACAACTTTGTTTCACCACCTCAAACCCACCATCTCCTCCTCTCCCTCTTCTCCCCTTGCATTTTGAATTATTCTGTTTCGAGAGCCGTCCGCTCTACTCCTTTCTATGTCTGAAAACAAATGGAAAGATGAAGGGGAAAACACCAGTCTTTATTGTATATGTGGGCTTTTTTTGTGCTTCTTTCTCCTAGATGTGTAGTTTGATTTAAAAAACATAATAACTCAAGAAATTGGAGATTTGAGACTTGAATAGTGAGTTTCACCTACTTCACAACAGGCGCCTGTGAGAATTTGTTTTCCCAAGGCTCCCTGTATAATCAATGGAGAGAGGAGAAAACTTTCAAGGCTGGGTCCTCCCAACCTATAGCTGGCACGCAAAAGAAAAGTTACAGATCTCTTCCAGTCACTATTCTCCTGGTCTGCGTTTAGGTCAGGACATTTGATAGTAATAGCAATGAGCAACTGTTTGGAAGGAACTGCATTTCAGTGCAGATGGATGTCAGATGAGACCGGGTGGAACCATAACAAATTTCAGTCATTATTTAGAGTACTAAAGAAGATGAGTTATACTTGGTGCCTATTCTGCCCTCCCCTTTCCTGAAGAAACAAAGAGCACAAAGCTGTGGAAGAAAGCACGGGATTACGAAAGAGATGCTTGATACTGCTTATTCTGAAATCAATAGATACTCAGGGATTCCTTGTCCAAAAAGGCAAGTACTCAAAAGTAGAAAGAAAATCTTTCGACGTACATTTGATTTGATATGATTTGATTTGATTTGATTTGATGTGATAGTTTAGCATTTGTGCAATAGAAGAGATGACTTAGGCACATAGGTGTGACAGATGTTTGCAACAGACCTGCATGAATTTGGAATTTGCCAGGAATGGGATAAAATAGCTAACAGACTTTAAAATCCTCTGTCATGAAGGAAGAATTCTTTACGAGTGTTTTAAAAAGGTAGAAAGAAGACAACAAATTCTCTGAGAACTCCAAATGAAATTTGATACAGAAAAATCAGGGTATGAGAAGTGCTTGAAGTCCTCTATCTGTGTACTATAGGAAGACTGCAAGAAAGGAAAGAAGCAGAGAGTTTTGGGGAGCCTTTCACCCAGACTGTGGAATTATCACACTTGGTTTTTGCCATGTTCCTGTCTCGGCCTGACGAACCGAAATTCAACGTGGGCTCAGAAAATGGAACTGCAGTTACTGAGTTCATCCTAGAGGGTTTCTCAGGGCTTGATCAAAGACTACAGCTCATACTCTCTCTGGTCTTTCTGCTCATATACCTGACAACAGTGATGGGGAACGCTACCATCATTTTCCTCGTGTATGCAGATCACCGCCTTCAAACCCCCATGTACTTTTTCATTGGCAATCTGGCCTTCGTGGAAATCTGGTTTACATCCTCCACAAGCATCAAGTTGGTTGTGATCCTGGGTTCTGGTAGGAGAACAATCTCACTAAGCAGCTGCTTTGCCCAATCCTATTTCTATTTTGCCCTGGGCTGTACAGAGTTTGTTCTACTAGTTGTCATGTCCTTTGACCGCTATGTTGCCATCTGCCAACCTTTGCATTATGCTGCCATCATGAAGCCTCAGCTCTGCATCCACCTGGTTGTTGCTACTTGGGTCACAGGCTTCACACTCTTGAGTTACCGCCTGGTCATCCTCTCGCAGCTGACTTTCTGTGGCTCAAATGAGATCCATCACTTTTTCTGTGACAACTCCCCCTTATTCAAACTGTCCTGCTCTGACACCAGCCTGCTTTGGAAAATAGACTCTGTTTTCATATCATTTGTCATTCTGGGTTCCTTGTGTTTAACTCTGGCATTTTACCTGTGCATCCTTTTCTGTATTCTACATCTTCCAGCAGCATCTGGGAGGAAAAAAGCTTTTTCTGTATGTTCTTCTCATCTCACCACCTTGGCAATTGCATATGGGAGCTGTATTGTTCTCTATGCATGTCCTTCAGAATATATTTCCTTGGAGACTAACAGCATTGTAGCGTTGCTGAACACCATCCTGTACCCATTCTTAAATCCATTCATCTACAGTCTTAGAAACAAGGCTGTGATACTGGCCCTGAATGAAGCTGTTGCCCGTACAAGAGCACAGCTTTTCCCCTAATCATGAGGCATTTCTGGACAGCAATTCCAGTGATCTGCTATCATATGTTAGATAATACCAATGCATATGTATGTAACCTCCAGACAGAGATACCTCAGGAGATTTATGTTCTTGTTGGATTGTGTTAAGTGATAAGAAGCTTATCTGCACACACGAAGAAGACACTAACAATGGCAGGAGAAGTAACTCTGTTAATACCCTGTCCTAGCTGCTTTCAGCCCCATCACTGGAGAGCCACCAGCTCATCAAGAGCCCACCTCCAAAACCAAGAAGAGCACAGAGGCTCAGTGGGAAGCTGGAACCCAAATTACAGGCTCTGGGGAATGAACATCTTGTCCCAGGGCCATCCTGGGAGAGCCATCAGCCTCATTGTCCAGGAGTGAAACCCATCAAGAGGAGCCACTGAGAGCAGCTCTCTGGATCATCACTTGGACTAGGAGAATTGTTGCCTGGGGGTGTAGGACACATTATGCGACGCAGGGGAAGAATATTTTTGGATTGCACAGGACTTATAATGGGAAGTTTGGGGAAGGACCCCAGCCATTGCAGTCTGTCCTGTCTGTGTGAGCCAACGCAGGCAGGTCACAAGAACAACCAGAGGCCACAAATGCAATTGCCGAGAGCAAATTTATTTTTGATACCTCGCTACCAGGGGATCCCTGAAACAGCACTTAAGCTCCTGGGTAAAGGTCAGACAACTGGGGACGCGGGCATTGCAGAATTCAGCCCCGGTAGGAGATCAACCAGCCTGCTAATTTCATGTAGGGCTTCACACGGGCACAGTTTACCACACTGCTTTGATCTTTGCCTGCAGGAATCTCAAGGATGTACGATAAGGTGTCTTTATGACTCTTTTCACAGGCCTGTTGTTTAAACACAGAGGTTCTACTGGTGATTTATGTGTTTTTCTACACCCCAGCTGCAGTCGCTTGAGCGTATTTACAGTTCTCCTCCTTCCCATTCTTGCATTATTCCCACACATTCCACCCCCTCACTCAAGAGACAGCTCCTGCTGGGGATAGCAAAGCCAGAGATGTTCATTTGGGTTTGTGAGGTGTAGCACAGAACAATTTACAGGGGCACACAATAAACATACACAGAAAAAGGGAAAAACATATCTCTACAATACTGCTTTGAATCAGGTGTCCCACTCATCTTGTCAAGGAATTAAATGAGTAATTCAGCCAGGCATTATCAGTAGATAGTTTCCCTTCACAGAATCACAGAATCAAAGATTGTCAGGGATTGGAAGGGACCTCAAAAGATTATCCACTCCAATCCCCCCGCCGGAGCAGGAACACCCAGGTGAGGTTACACAGAAGGCATCCAGGCAGGTTGGAATGTCTGCAGAGGAGACTCCACAGCCTCCCTGGGCAGCCTGTTCCAGGCTCTGGCACCCTCACCGGGAAGAAGTTTCTTCTCATATTTAAGTGGAACCTCCTATGTCCCAGCTTGCACCCATTGCTCCTTGTCCTATCATTGGTTGTCACCCAGAAGAGCCTGGCTCCATCCTCGTGACACCGCCCCTTTCCATATTGATCACCATGAATGAGGTCAGCCCTCAGTCTCCTCCAAGCTCAAGAGCCCCAGCTCCCTCAGCTTTTCCTCATATGGGAGATGCTCCTCTCCATCATCTTTGTGGCTCTGTGCTGGACTCTCTCCAGCAGTTCCCTGTCCTTCTGGAACTGAGGGGCTCAGAACTGGACACAATATTCCAGATGCAGCCTCACCAGGGCAGAGGAGAGGGGGAGGAGAACCTCTCTGACCTACTGACCACCCCCCTTCTAATCCCCCCAGGTCCCATTGGCCACAAGGGCCCAGTGCTGGCTCAGCCCACAGCACCCCGTGTTCCCAGCTGGTCTCCCATCCAAGTACTAACTGGGCCCGACCCTGCTTAGCTTCCGAGATCAGGAGCCAGTGCTGGCTCAGCCCACAGCACCCGGTGTTCCAGGCTGGTCACCCATCCAAGGACTAACTGGGCCCAACCCTGCTTAGCTTCCCAGATTGGGCATTCTCAGGGTGCCATAGTTGTATATATTATAAATATACACATATGTTCCCCAAGTATATCCTGATAGTATCTGAACTAAACCCTTTTTTCAACGTCAGAGTAGAGGGGCAGGAGAACCTCTCTGACCTACTGACCACCCCCCTTCTAAACCCCCCAGGTCCCATTGGCCTTCCTGGCCACAAGGGCCCAGTGCTGGCTCATGGTCATCCTGCTGTCCCCAGGACCCCCAGGTCCCTTTCCCCTACACTGCTCTCTAACAGTTTGTTTCCCAACTTATACTGGAACCTGGGGCTGTATCACTCTGGGTTTAACAACCTGGTGTGGGTTAATTGCCCACACAGATTGGAAAGTCGTGGCCTGCACTTTTTCAGATTGGACTTCAGTTAGACCTTGGGTCTGTGGCACCAATAACATTGTTCCAATACTGTCACCTCTAGATAAAACACAGGTGTTCACCGAAGATACCTGAAATATAAGAACTCAAGAATGTGATATTAACGAAGGATGTAACATAAGAGGAGAAGTCAGGGTACAGAACTGTACAGCATCCTCTGCAGTTATATGAATTTTTACTTCCAGGTCAATAGGCTGCAGTCCCACTTTACAATCCATTGGTGTGAATAATTCCATTTCCCCGGTAGTTAGTCCTGACACTGTATCCACAGCAGTGTGTACATATTGCCACCCTGTAGATGGGGGCAGGGGGTCGATATAATCAGCCTGACAGGTATGCAAGGCCCACTGACCCTGTTTTATCTTTCCCCATGGCCTACATAATGCCCTTAAATGTACCTGAGTACAAGCAGCACAAAGATGTACGCATATTTTACAAGTCTATAATAGCAAAGGGGTTTGATTGTGAGCCGTGTTTCCTGCACGTGCAGTATAAGCTGATTGAGGTCCACAAGCTATATGCACATTTCGATCTTGAGCATGCAACTCGTCAGAGGCCATATTATTTACTTCCCTAGTGTTTTGTGACTTAAATGTGTCAACTTTGTTGTGCTCTTCTATTAACCCTTCACAAGGGGAATCCACCTCCACAGAAGATGTAGGGATAAAAGTTTTACAATGCCCTAAAGATCCCCCAAAGGCATGCGATTGCTTATTGTGGCTGGTACAGAAAACTGCTGCTCTGTTTGGTATTTCTCGAAGCTGTCCATGCCAAACTATTCCCAAAAACAGTACAGTAGCACTAGGGCCCTGTGTTTTTGTTGGATTAGTTGCCCGGCCTTGGTCCTCTACATGAAATTTCAGTGATTTGACAGCTACTTCAGTTTCTTATCGTGACACTGCCATGATCAGCAATATAATGGCAAACAGAAATGGCACCTGACCAGAGTGCGACATTGGCTACTATCATTTGGTGGCAAATGGAGGGACTGTGTTTGTCAGGCAACATGGGGGGACCACAGAGATGATTCTTGCTGTTGTAGGGAGGAAATTCATGCTGCCAAAGCTCAATGAGAATTGAAGCTGTTCAATAATGTGAAGGGCAATTTAAAAAGCTTTTTAAAATATATTAATGGCAAAAAGCAAACTAGAAATAACTTTGGCCTGTTACTTGATGAGCATGGTCACCTTATTAACAGGGACATAGACAAAGCTGAGATGTTTAATGCTTTCTTCACCTTGGTCTTCAACAGTGATGACGGACTTGTGGGCCCCCATAACTCTGGGCTGGAAAACCACGGCTGTGAGAACGATAAACTCCCAAACGATCCGGAACTTGTACTGGATCTGCTACTGCAGCTGGATCCCTACAAGTCGATGAGGCCTGATAAGATTCATCCAAGATTGCTTGAAGAGCTGGGGATGTCATGATACAACCTGATGGAATGGCAGCAAGATGTGCCAGGGGAGGGTCAGCTGGACATGAGGAAAAGGTTCTTCACCCAGATGGTGCTGGAGCACTAGAACAGGCTCCCCAGGGAGGTGTCACGGCCCCAAGCCTGACAGTGTTCAAGAAGAGACTGGACAACGTCCTCAGACACATGGTGTGACCTGTGGGGTTGTCCTGTGCAGGGACAGGAACTGGACTCGATGATCCTGTGGGTCCCTTCCAAACCAGGACATTCTATGATTCTGTGTATCCCTGAGGCAATACTTGGAAAGTATATTGCTTTTGTTGCCAGGTAAAGGCAAACTGGTCTTGTATTGAGCTGGCAGGTGGGGGTGGGCACAGTGCTGGTGATGGGGTTAGGGACGGTTGGATTTTTCACATAAGCATTAATTTTTGCCATTGGCAAAACATTTCTGATGTTCTGATCCCGTCTATTTCTGACCATGGGATACCAGCTTGTGCAAGGTCATTCTGCATTTGTGTCCTCATAACCCATGCTGTAATTCCTTTTGGTTTTGCTGCCTTTCCTTTATTTACCACCCAAACAGAGGGTCCCAAAATTACAGCCCAAATTTCCCCCAAGGAATTTATTAGAGCACCTACATTACCCGTAGCATTTGTCCCTGCTGCTGTCGTCAAGGGTTTTAGTGAGGCAGGTGCTCCTCTCAAAAACTGCATTTTGACAGTTGTTACTGCTACACTGTCCAGATTGGATCCTAACAGCAATGCATGAGCCATCCCCATCTGCCACATCCAATTAACACCTTTTGCATTGCACACCAGCTTCTGAGGGTTGACACTGATTTGACAGGTTCAGCATACGGTGGTAAAACTCCTGCACACAACCATTGATATGTTGTAATGCGACAACTTCACGGTCAGGAGCTCTAAGATGGGTAAATAATTACCATACCCATCTGCTGGCTGACTTGTGAGAAGAATCCAGTGCTGCTTTCCATGGCAACACATGCAGAGCCGTTTCAGTTGCCTGGGGAGTAACCACTGCCCCGTCATCAATCTCAGGCCCTGCCTCTGGCAGAGCCAATTGATCCAGGAAAGTGGCCACGGGGGCACAGCGCTCAGTGCTGGGCCATCCCTGAACACAGGGAGTCACCAGCACGGCCGCCCCAGTCCTTGACCTTTTTGCAAACCATGGCACGGCTGTTTCTGGTGATGCTGACCGTGCCAAATGTGTGAGCTGACACAGGCAGGTCACGGGAACAACCACAAACTGCAGATGAAATGCAAAGTATAATTTATTTTCTTTACCTTGCTAACGGGGGGATCCTCAAAAAAGCACCTGGGCAGAGGTGACACAAGCAAGAGCACAGGTGCTGCAGAGCTCAGTCCTGGCTGGATCCCAGGACCTGCTGGTTTCACCTATATATCAGGGATTCATGCAGGTGCCTTTTACCACACTGCTTTGATATTTACCCGCAATAGGGCAGGAATTTCAAGGTTGTTGGAGAAGGTGCCTATAAGACTTTCACAATTCTATGTTATATAAAGGCAGAGGTTCAACCTGCGAAGCACACGCGGCTAAACAAAAATAAGTGTGATTTATGTTTTTCTACACCCCAGGTACAGTCACTTAAGCTTGTATTTACAAATTTCCTCCTTGCCAGTCTTCTATTATATTCCCACAACCTACAATTAGTGTCGTACTCGGGCTAAAGCTGGAGCTGGCTTTTCTGGCTAGTTACTTTCGTTAGTTCAGGTTTTCCAGCTACTTTGGTTAGTTTTGTTTGGAAGTTCTGTTCCGTTGGGAGTTTTGAGTGAGTTCAGCCTTTTGCCGTTCTGCCATTTTACAGTTGGCCCTTGGGCTTTTCTGCCTGTTGCCCTTTTGCTCCCTCTTGCTGGGATCAGCTGTTCAGGACCAAGGTGCTCCCTTCTGCAAGACTGGCTGTTCCGTGTGACTGGAGTTACATGAGGGATTGCACTGAGTATATTTTTAAATTTAATTTAATTTGATTTTTTAATATTTTTTAATTTTTTATTTCATTTTATTATATACATAGTAGTAGTAGTAACAGTAGAATGTTAGTAGTAGCAGTAGTATATTATACTATACTATTTTTATTGTCTTATTAAAATGCTTTTTCTGAACCCATGGGTTTCTCCCTTTCCTTCAGTTATCCTCCTTATCCCACTTGGTCAGATGGGGGAGTATGTGAGTAGCTATTGTGGTCTCAGTTGCTGGCTGGGGTAAAACCATGACAGGGAAGAATAGTAGTAGCTCAAGAAATCCTGAAAATCACTTTCCAAGATGATGGCTCTGGAGGTCCAGAGTGGACCTCAGGATAAAGAAATGTCATTCTGAGCACAGTGCTGTGTTCATTCAGAAGGACTTTGGATCAGCCATGACTTTGTGTTTCAAGGAACAGCTGGTGGGGACGGAGAGACAGCAGCACAGGTGGGGACACACTGGGGTGAGAACATGGTGGGGAAGCGCATGGGGTGTCTGCAGCCTGTGGGGAAACAGCCATAGGCCTGGGACAGTGTAGGATGGACTGTGGTGGAGACGGCGAAGGGCGCTGGTAAGGCTGGATATCCCTGAAAGACCCAAGGTCTTTGTCCCCTTGGCTATGGCCGATGTCCCTGACAGCGAGGCCTAGAGGAGACACATGGTTGTCACGGCCATGGCACCCCATTGCCTCCTTGCACCCCCCAGGGAGTGTCACACCATTGTCCTGCACTGGGCATCATCCCCACATCCCCAGGAAGACCCCTGAGACACACGTGAGGGACAGGATCTCCCTTCCTAGGGGCAGGGGGTCAAGGCTTGGCCATTCTCCTTCATCAAACAAATCAAGGGTTTTCTCATCATCAGAGCTGCTGCACTTTGCCTTTGCCTGATGCAATCACTGCCTCCAATTATCTGCTCTAACGAGTCCCTGGGGAGGCTTTGTCAGTAACAGCCCTCAGTGGGGCCCATTAATGCTTCAAGGTACTTTGGGCTTTGCTTCTGACTTGGACTTCTTGAGGAGATTCTTCAGTCTGTCCTTGGGATCTGAGGTTCATGGACTCAGCACCAAATACGCCATGGGGCTCATTAAAACACAGAAAGCCCTAACGAGCAATGTTTCTTTCTGTAATTTTCTTCCAATCTTCAAGACTTGTAGAACTAACTGGAGAGGTTTCAATGGGACACTTACTGATGAAGATTTCAAAGAAGATTTCATAAAGGAGGGTTTTTTCTTTCAAGGGTACTTTCTGTCATTTTTCAGTGTATAGAAGAAGTGACAGCAGTGTTCTACAATGGACATTGATCCAGAGGGTCTCCTGAAGCCATCTGGACAGGCAGGAGAACAGTCCCTTGAGGCTGGACACTGTATGGACACCCTTGCTCCTCACCCCCCACCCCCAGTCTGCCCGTTCCCTCATTGGCCACCTGGGACTTGCATCACTTTTCCTCACATCAGACTTCTCCACTGAGCTCTGCAGGTGGATGCTGCAGCTCCTGTACACCAGCTCCCACCTGCTCTCCTGTGTAAACACTACACAATTTCATAAACACTAAACCACTTTCCTCAACTGTGTGTGTAAGCTGGATCTAATGAGGTCCACCACCCACAAGGGACATCCACACAAGAACTGTTTTAGACAGAGAGATAGGAAAGAATAGGTATAAACACAATTAACCTGTTGACTACCATGTTAATTAGACTTCTGAAGAATGGGGCAAGTTTGTAACTCCCCGAAGCTCAAAGCAGAAACCAGAGAGTTGAGAGGCAACTGAATGACCAAAGAGCAAGTGGAGGAGGAAACCTGAGAGCACTGGGAAGGGCAAACATCCAGACAGTCTGCTGGAAAGTTGTCCTTTGACATGGACATTTAATCAGGAGAGGTGGAAACTCCTGAATGATGACAGAGATGAAATAATAGAGTGTTGGTAATAGAAGTACAGGGGAAGACCAATATTTGTTTTTGTACTCTTAGTACACTTCCTGGTAATTCACTTTTTAGCATTTTTTTGTGTTTCTGGTGGGGGTTTTTTTGTTTGTTTTGGATTTTTGTTTTAATATGTTAAAAATAAGCCAACAAAAAACCCCAGAAACAAACAAACAAAACAAACAAAAAACAAAAACAAAACCCCAAACCAAACCACAAAACAACCACAACAACAAAGTGCACCCTTCCAGTCAGACATCAGTCATCAGTTGTCTCACCATAAACAGCCAGTGCCATTTTAGGGGCCCCAGTGCACCTGAGGTGCTGGCCTGGGGTTGGCATCTATCACAGAGGACCTGGGGGAGACCAGAGCACCTTGCAATGCAGTGGAGCCTTGGCAGGGGTTCCCAGGGCATCTACACTGGCACCAGGTGTTTGTGTCCCTGGAGCTGAAGACATTTGTGTCCTAAATCCATTCCCAGTTCTGGGAAACTCTTTTCTTTTCAAAGAAAAGAAACCCTCCCAAAGAAAAAAAGAAAAATAAAGAGAAGTATTTTGACACCTTCCTTTGCTTTGGATCTTTGTCTTCAGTTCTTCTTATTTTAATTTTCATTGACATTAACTGACATCTGATGGGCCTGCAGGCATTAAGCCAAGATCATTTTGTGTCTTGCATAGCGCCCCATGCCCTCTAAACCTTCCCTGCCCAGGACTCCTCACACTTTGCCCAGGGCAAGTCACACTGAGGTGTTGGCTGGTTCACTGCTTGAGATGTTGGTTTAGATGGTCACCTACAGCACAGCTGGATTCATGGCCCATAATCGTCTGCTCTGCTCCAGTTAGAAATAGAGCCCAACATCACAATGGGATCGTCAGAGAACTGAGGTTAAAGGGACCTCAGGAGTCTGCAGTCCAACTGTCAGAAACTGGGTCACACCAAGGTGTTCAAGCCTTGATTCAATCAGAGATTGAGAACCTGCAAAGACAGAGCCTGTGCAGCCTCTCTGGGTGATCTGAGACAGCACTTGGCTGAGCTCCTGGGGAAAAAGCTTTTCCTTATGTCCTGATTGAAGCTCTCTCACCTTCCACCCATTCTCTTTTGTGCTTCTACCACACACCATGGTGAAGAGCCTGGCTGTGTGTTCTCCATGGCCTCCTGTAAGAGTCGGTTCGAAGAACAGTATTTGCCTCAACATCACCATCAGGGACTTGGAGAACAGATGCCCTGATAGAAAGAATTGGACAATGGCTTGGAGAGAGGCCTGAGGAAAAGAATTGTGTTGTGCAGGTCTCTCCAACTCGGGGGCTACAGGTAACAATAGCTGCTGTATGGATTCCACCTGCTGCCGCAGCCGAACTTGCCCCCACCTCCTAAAAGGAATTGTGTTGTACAGGCCTCTCCCACCTGGGGACTATAGCTGCTGTCCAGAAGATGGATTTTCACCTGCTGCCTCAGCCAAACTTGCCCCCACCTCCTCCCTGCTACTAAGGCCAGCAAAGAAGAGCATGGGCAGAGGCTTGACGAAGGTCTTGATGTCGCCCAGCGGACCAGTAAGAGACCCCTGAACCGAGGTGATGCAGACAGGTTCTGGCAAGCAAAGTGGGGACTCTTCGGGCCTGCACAGTTAAGCCTGGATTGCAAAACAAAGGCGGTGATTGGCCTCAATCCATGGGAGCGAGGCGGGGCAAAGAAGCATAAAAGACGATTCCCAAGTGGACATCATTGAGCTCACACCACCAAGATGGAGGACCGGCAGGACGCTGTACGGGACCTGAGACCATAGGGACGCCTTTGGACTCGTGGTGGTAGCTAATCCTCTTTCCCCCTTTTTTTCTCTTTCTCTTTTCTCCACTTTCTCTATCGCGTGCCGCTTTACAGACAAAATAATAAAGTTAACACTGTTTGGTTGGATTATAACCCTGTAGCATTTTGGTCGCTTTAGATCAAAGTAAATGAACCATCACGAGTCCATCAACGAATGGACCGTGACATTAAATTGGTGTCATGGACAGGATTGTGAGAAAACAAAGGAGTGCAGGTACTGTGTGGTCTGTAATAGGGGAAGAAAGTTTCGCTCCATCCACACCTGGCCCTACATCCGATAAGGTGAGAGGTGTCCAGAAATCAAGGGGGGCGATTCAGATTTCCCGCACACCACACACACCTTGGTGTTGAGCGCTCCAAACTTGAGTTGAGGGCTCTGTCTCTTGGATCTCAAAGTGCAAAAATGGGTGTTGTTCTCATGTTGATGAGAATTGTCTGCTAGAGAGAGTGAAGGGGCAATCCTGAGTATTTGTGTAATTAAGTTGAGCCTTCCCGTAGCAGATTTTTGGCCCCTCCAGCCACTCAGGAAAGAGAAGGCTGACACAGCAGTTGCTGTGCTTTTGTATGACTAAGTTGTCCCTTCCCGAAGTGGGTTTGGTCCCTTCATAATAAGAATGACTGAAAAGGCTGATAATCAAGATTTTTGGTTAGGGAAAGACAGAGACATGTTCTACACACTTCTAGCAAAGTATGGGGCTCGCCCTCCCTACCCAGAGAAGACTGGGCTTGTAATAATTGGGCTGATTTACAGAGTGTAGTGGACCGAGTGATTTCTCTACAGACCAAGTCTAACTTTAGATCAGATAAGAACAAAGCTATAGTCTGTGCTGTCCTAGGAGCCAGCCTAGTCGCAGTGATTGAAGATCGCCTCAGGCAACGTAGTAATGAAAGCAAAATTATAGAATCCCTTGAAAATCTGGTGCAGATTTTGCAAAAAACAATCTCCGATTTAGAACAAGAATTAGAAAATTGTTTTCAATAATTAGAAAAGGAGAGGGAAGAAAACCGCTCATTAAAAGCTGCTCTAAAGGAGAAATGTTTAAAAAACACACAGGTGCTGAGGGAGCAGGAGATAGAGGAGAAAAGTATCCGACAAATAAATCAAATTTACCCTCAGAAAGAATTGGAGGAGACGAGGAAACATTATGAGGAATACCCACATGTGAGACCCTTAGTGAAAACAGAATATTTTTATGCAAATGAAGAGGATACTGACCCTCTTATTACAACTAAGAAAACACCTTACACTGCCACTGAGTTGGCCAAGCTAAAGAGAGAGTACAGTCGCCTCCCTAAAGAACCTGAAACGGAGCACGTGTGGCACATATCCCTAACTGGGAGAGACCAAATTCAGTTAAGTGAACAGGAAGCTCATGGTTACTGGGGGCATGAAGTTTTCTTAACAACTGGTGACAGACGTGCCCCATGGTCCCTAACCCAGCGAGATGCTTTTTGGGCTGGAGGGGAAAACCCTTTAGATAGGGCAGAGCCCCTGGCAATCACTGGCACACCTGATCAATCGCTAGAAAGTGCACACAAAGCAGCCTGCTTGCAAATGATACATGAAAGAAAATTGATTCCCGAATGTGAATCCTCAATGATGCTGCCAGTGAGTCCTGACATGATGACTCCCTTGATAAGGTGACTTCCAGAGACACTTAAACCTTCAAAGGACAATCGCATTGAGGAGCCCAGTAGAAAGATTGGAAGGTTTGATCAGAAGCCAGGGTACCAGAAGTGGGAGCCAGAGGGATGGAGCTGACACTACCATTGATTCACTGTTCACCCCTGCCCCGACTTCCCCCAACCAACCAAATACTAAAAAGGTGTGGATGTAGGGGGAAGCAGCACTAGAATTGATACGTTATAATAGGAAATATGGCCCTGTAAAAATCCTAGAAGAAAGGTTGAGAGGAATCTGTCATATTGAAGTCAAGAATCTGGCCCTTTCTACTGGCTGAGCTCTGGAGCTGAGGGACAACAGAGATGCTCTCAAGGATGTTTTTCAATAGTGGTACAATCACTAATAACAGTCACAGGGAACTCCGTATTCTCTGTGATGATGATGAAACAAACTTTCATTCCCAACAGTCATTGTTGCTTCTCAAAAGAGATGCTACGTCTTGGCAGCTGACCTCCTGCATGAAGTTCTTAGACCTGTGTTTTTTCTCTCTCCTCTACTTTTTTTGTGATTGAAAGAGGACACCTGTTGGGCAGAATTGCCCCCGAATTCTCGCTCTTCCACACCTGTTCTCCTTTTTTTCTGGTGTGAGGGGGAGGTGGCATAGGGGAGTTGTTTCTTTTTTAGCCAAAGAAAACCAAGGAACAGATCCCAGGTTGCTGCAAAGGCACAAGGGAATCCAGAATGTTTATGTGGTGTGCACTGACACACACCGTCACCTGCATTTCCAGTCTCTGAAGTCCCAACAGTGCAGCAGAGACTGGAGTTCTGAGCCCCTTTCATCTGCCCTGCGTGACACATGCAAAATGAAACTACCCCTGCCAAAAAGTTGGTTTTGATTCTCTTCACAGCCTGAGGCCCCACATGGGTCAGGAGATGAGCCAGGATACCCAATGAGGACTCACATGCTCTGCACTTAAAGTTCAGGTGTTCCCAGGAATCTCAGCAGACAAGAAATGTGATTCCTGGGTACAATGAGCTGGTCAAGAGCGTCGTCTCCATTTCTGTAACGATGGCTTTGCTGCCTGGCTGATGTGCAGACTCTGTACATGGATGCTGACACCTCTTAAGCAACCTGCTCTGAAAGGATCAACAAGGTGGGCATGAGGACAGCAAAAAAGAAGAATTTGGGTGGGGACAAATGAAAAGGGATGCACAAGATGTGGTCAGGGCTGTTTGGGGGCACTTGTAAAACAGCCGTGGACCTCATGTGAATTATTCCTGTGGCCAGGGAGAACTAGAGAACTGTCCCTAAATTGAAAACATGAAGGGGATGAAAGGACAGCATCATTCAGGCTGGATGGGACCTTGGGAGGTGTCTTGACCAACCTCCCGCTCAAAGCAGGGTCAGATCAGATAACTCAGGGCTTTATCCAAACACATCTTGGACACTTTCTGGGGTAGAGTGCATGCGCACTCTTGGAAAACAGCTTCCAGGGCTTGACTGTCCTCAGGATTGGAAAGTTTCTCCCTTTATCTAGAGCCTTTTAAGTCCAACCATCCAGATTGTTTTTTACCCACCTACCTGCACACCGATGCAGACCCTATTATCCTTCCTTGGACACAAGAATATTGCGGGGGATGATGCTGAATGCCTTGCTGACTTCCAGCTGACAGACCACCACTGCTCTTCCCACATCCAGCAACCCTGTCCTTTCCTCACAGAAAGCAAAGAGGATGGACAGACACAACTTGCCTTGGGTAAACCCCGTCACCTTCTCTTTCAGACACCCAGAAATGGGGTCCCAGTGGACATGTTCTGGGGCACAGCCCTTAGTTCCCCTGCTCACCCATTGGCCATTTTTGAAAAGTGCACAAAATGTGTGAGAGCTGCCAGTGGTCAGGGAGTCCCCCCAGTCTCCATGAGCTTTCCAAGAAGGTGGAGAGTGGCCTCACTGTGACATCGTCCTGCTGTCTCAGCTCCTGGGATGCTGCCCCTCCTGTCCCATAGTCTGGAAAGGATTGTGTTAGTTCCAGGGACCCCTGACTTGATCCCCATCCACTGCTGGTTGTTCTGCCTCCAGTCACAGAGGCCTGGGAGACCTTGCTGGTGAAGATGGAGGACCAGAGACACAGAGAATATGACTTCTTTTTCTTATTAATTTCATCAGTACCCACACGGTGTCTTTGTTTCTCCTTTAACTGTTCCTGCAGTAGTAACAGCTCATTATGGGGCCCTTGAATTACCTTACAGGTCTAGACTGAGTTTTGATCTGGCCTGTTGCTGTGCTTGAAGACTGCTGTGCTTGAAGACCAGAGGAACTAACTTCTGCCACCCTGCCTTGGCAGTTTATTCCATCTGTGTCACAGCTCTGTCTGCAACGCTGACAGCTCCAGCTCACCCAGTCAGGTCCCTGGCTGAGGACATTGCCTCACATCTGGGCTGAACCACCCCAGCTGTGGCACCAGGAAACCTGAG
This sequence comes from Caloenas nicobarica, assembly GCF_036013445.1. NCBI lineage: Eukaryota > Metazoa > Chordata > Aves > Columbiformes > Columbidae > Caloenas > Caloenas nicobarica. Next base: position 676,179 of record NC_088276.1, read on the forward strand.
TCGCCCCATGGAAACCTGGTACCAAGTGTCCAAGAGCCCATGTGAGCAAAGGCTTTGATTCAGAGCAGAGACATGAGATGGCCAAAAGATTGCTGAATGTCTCTCTAGACCTAGGAGTATAAACCCAGAATATAATGCCTAAATTCATTCTGGGGAACATATTCCTCCCCCAGTTTGGAAAAATTAGATCCTTTGCTGTAACATTCCTGGTGTCCTGCCTAATGATGGGACAAGAAAAGGTGATTCTCATACCAATTTACTTTTTAATACAAAGAACACAATGCTGGCAAGAAGTGTCACTGCTGAAGAGAGAGAATCAACATCACTGATTACTTGAGATTGTTTCAAAGCATGTGCCCCTGGAGCCCCAGGGACAGCTGGAGGGAGCCCAGAGGGGACAGAGAAAGGGACATCATGGACTGCTCCTGTGCTGCTGAGCTGGGCTGGGCTCCTGGGACAGAGGGAGCTCATGGCAAGCGGCAGCGCTGCAGAGAGACAGCTCTGCCCAGGAGCAGCTCCTCTGCAAAGCGCAGCAGGGCTGAGGGCTCTGCCTGCAGCACCAAGGAGAGAGGAGTCAGGCAGAGAGAGGGAAAATGCAGTCTGGGGTGGTGAGACAGCTGAGAGCTCACTGGGGGAGAAATCTTCACAGTCCTTAACACAGTAAGTCTCTGGGTGCAGGGTGGTGCAGATGAGGATCCTGCAATTATCTCGCAGAGCTGGCACGTCCCATGGCTGGTGTGGAGGAGAAGGGTCTGCTCCTCAGCAGGGATTCCCTGGACGGACAGGGCACGACAGTTGCCTTCTCCCAGCTGCAGGGGGTGAGCACCCAGGGATGCCCAGGGCTGTCCTGCAGAGCAGGGTCCCTGCAGGGACTCTGCTGCCTGCCAGGGTCAGCGCTCAGCCTGCCCGGGGAGATCCCAACAACACTGACGGGAGAAGCTGTGGGTGGAAGGAGCGACCCCCAGCAGATCAGGGTCCTTCTGCTGTTGAGAGGGAGCTGCGTGGGTCAGGTCAGCTCACAGCTCCAGCTCAACCCCAGGACATTTGCAGATGTTCCTTCTGAAGGACACTGAGGAAGCATTTATCTCATAGGGATGATTATAAGTTTTGAGTTTTTTCCACTCTTGGTTGTCTGGGTGGGCAGTGGGACATGGGAATTTCTTTCTCTGCCCTGGAGAAGGTGCTGAGACCCCAGTTCTCGTTAGGACTTGTCAGAGCTGCTCCTGAGCCCCTGCACACACAGAGCTGCCCCTGGGCAGTGCCCAGTGCCAGGAGAGGTGAGCAGGACAGAGCTGAGCATGGGAGATGGGGTATGTGACACTGACAGGGAGCAGATTCAGGGGCAGAGAAACAGCTCCCAGCAGGGACAGCTCCAGGCAGCAGAGACATGGGCAGGGAGAGGGAGCTGTGACCAGAAATGCTGGGGAGGGGATTCAGGAAGCCCCCTGCCCTCCCCTGTAGTGCAGACGCATTTCCCAGTGCAACCCCCTGGTCTCCTCCCCTCCCCAGCAGAGCCTCTGCCCCAAAGCCATGGAGTCCAGGTAACGAGTCTCCACCTCAGCAGCTGGACCTCCAGGTGAAGGGTTTCTGGAACGTGGTACACAAAAGAGGTGCTAAAAGTACTTGCTCTACAGTGTCATCATGTGAGTGGCAGCAGCACAGCCAGGTAAGGAGAAGGTTTCACATCATGCCCATCTGCCTTTCTGTCCTTGCTGTATTTTTCAGGAGCACTGCAGTGTTCTTCCCTGTTTCTCCACCTGTCCCTGGTGCTCTGACTCTCTGGACTTGGGGTGGGAATGTGGGTCCATTTCAGTTCTGACACCAACGCAGGGGGTCTTGCCCCAGAGGTGCATTCATGGAAATTAGGTGCCCAAGCTGCATTTTAAGCTGTGATGACCCGTGTTTGTCATTTGGTGGAAAAGGAGAATTAGCTGACACATGCCTCCATCAGGGATGAGGTTTTTCATGAGAAATGGCATGTTTATTTTGCTCATAGAAGTCTCCCCTAACTTATCACTGTCTCCTCCTCCTTGCACAGGTCCTCATGTTCACAGGCAGAGCAAATGTCCAACAGCAGCTCCATCACCCAGTTCCTCCTCCTGGCATTCAGAGACACACGGGAGCTGCAGCTCTTGCACTTCTGGCTCTTCCTGGGCATCTACCTGGCTGCCCTCCTGGGCAACGGCCTCATCATCACCACCATAGCCCGTGACCAGCACCTCCACACCCCCATGTACTTTTTCCTGCTCAACCTCGCCCTCCTCGACCTGGGCTCCATCTCCATCACTGTCCCCAAATCCATGGCCAACTCTCTGTGGGATACCAGGGTCATTTCCTATGCAGGATGTGCTGCCCAGGTCTTCTGTGTATTTTTCTTGTTTGGTGCAGAGTATTTTCTTCTCACCATCATGTCCTACGACCGCTACGTTGCCATCTGCAAACCCCTGCACTACGGGACCCTCCTGGGCAGCAGAGCTTGTGTCCACATGGCAGCAGCTGCCTGGGCCACTGGGTTTCTCAATGCTCTGCTGCACACGGCCAATACATTTTCACTGCCACTGTGCAAGGGCAATGCCCTGGACCAGTTCTTCTGTGAAATGCCCCAGATTCTCAACCTCTCCTGCTCAGACTTCTACCTCAGGGAACTTGGGCTTCTTGTAGTCAGTGCCTGTTTAGCTTTTATGTGTTTTGTGTTCATTGTACTGTCCTATGAGCAGATCTTGAGGGCTGTGCTGAGGATCCCCTCTGAGCAGGGACGGCACAAAGCCTTTTCCACGTGCCTCCCTCACCTGGCCGTGGTCTCCCTGTTTGTCAGCACTGTCATGTTTGCCTACCTGAAGCCCCCCTCCATCTCCTCCCCATCCCTGGACCTGGTGGTGTCTGTTCTGTACTCAGTGGTGCCTCCAGCAGCGAACCCCCTCATCTACAGCATGAGGAACCAGGAGCTCAGGGATGCCCTGAGGAAACTGATGGCTGGATTCTTTTCAAAGTCATTAAACTTCCCATCTTCTGCATATCACTCATGACATAACTCATGACAGGTCCAGCCTATCTTTTTTTTTAATTTTGTATTTGGAGATGATTGTTTGGAGTTGGGGGAAGGCTTGTTTGGTTTTGCTTTTTTAACTATGATCATATTGCCCACAAAGAAATGTTATTACTCGTTCCACTTCTCATTCTCTGTTCACCTTTATAGTTTGAGTCATAGACTTTGTAAATGAGAAGTCGTGCTCTCTGTGTATTTAAACAAAATAAATACCCTGCAGTGAAGAGTTTGTCTGAGATCTTTTCTCTGCAACCTTTGTGAAGGTCAATACAATGTGTCTGTTGGCAAAGATGGAGGAAACAGTCCCAGCAGAGCTGCTCTGCCAGGGAGCACCAGCCTTGTTCTTTCCAGAGTCCTTCTCTTTCCACTTCCCCACTCTCCTTCTCAGCCTTTGTGCTGCTGCAAGGCCTGAGGGCTCCCAGGGCTTGGTCACAGTCGAACTGTGTGTCGGTCCTGTGACCAGGACAGGCAATGGGCACTTCTGTGACAGAGCTGGCCTCAGAACAGCATCTCCAGCAGCAAGGGGATCTCCTTAGCACAGTGCCTGAAGGTTTAGATCTTCTTCCAGAGTTGTTTTAAAGAACATGCCTAAGGAATAGACTCTCAAGGGGCTCATTGTTTGGCTTGTTTCTCTGTGGGCTCAGTGTGATGGGATCAGGGTCCCAGTGTGGCTTTCGAGGGACTTTGGGCTGGTTGTTCAGCAGTTGCTTGTTGGTGGCCAGCACCCATGCACATGGTGAATAAGGCAGGGTCCCTCTGAGCACCCTCCGTGGCCACCCAAGAGTTTGTGTGGGACACAGTCAGTGGCAGTGACCACCATCAGCTGGGGCTGCCTCCCAGTCTGACCAGTACGGCCCCGCAGAGTCACCACAGCCCGGGCACCACAGCCCACTTGACCTACAGAGCAAAACCTCCAGCTCGGGGGCTGTGGGGAGCGTGGGGACAGGGTGCAGGAATGGCAGCCAGGCCAGTGCAGGTGTGCTCTCCCTAGGAAAAGGCTTTGTGGGGAGATGGGATGTCCCAGGGGAAGAGCAGGACACAGTGTGTGTGCAAGAGAGACATGGAAACAGTCTGTCATGCTGCCGGGTGCCAGCTTGGGGCTGTTGCCTCTTGCAGCCACCATTTTGATCATTGTCCTCTCACCAGGTCTCAGAGAGCTTGTTCTTCCACCCATGGAAGGACACCGAATGACTAGGTCAGAAATCCAGGTTTGCACTGAGGGTAGATGTGAGCATGCACATCCTGTGCGGGGGCAGATGTACCCTAATAAGCACAAATGCCATCAGCTGTTCCTGTGGGTGCCATGGAGGCCTGTAGGACAGTGTATTGAGGTCACTTCATGTTGAGAGTAACTTCCCCAAGAAACCACCGGCATGCAGCACTGGGATGTGCTTCCTTGAACCGAGGTCCCTGTGTCCTCCCTGGAGACCTGCTACAGCTCCAGCACCCAGACCCACTTGCTGCCCAGTTTTGTGGCTGACAACGGCACCATCTCTGCTCACAGATGTGTTAGGACTATTTTCTGCAGCTCTTGCATATGCCGAGCATTTGCATTTCAGAACCATTTCTCCCCTTCCTGTTCACATGGGCATCCCATGAATGCATCACTGCTCTCTACCCCAGTGTAGACAGGCACAAGGCCTTCTCCACCAGCTCCTCTCACCAGTGCCACTGTTTTCTACAGCATCCTCATCCTTGACTGTGGGATGCCCAGAACAACCCTCCCAAGACAGTTTGACAAAGCCACTGAGCAAAATGCTCAGGAAAGCTTTGAGGTGCACAGAGAGCCCATGAACATGTTGACAAGCTGCTCTCTTCTGAACAAGCCCAGAAGACCTGGACAGCATTTGCCGTGTCCCAGAAACTTGCCTGGAAGGTTGGGTTATGGAGAAAATTTTTGGTGCAGGAAGGGGCAGACAGGTGCTGGTGGAACTGGCTGGTGTGACCGTGAGACATGTCTCGAACACCTCTAGAAAAGTCATGGCTCTCAGGGAGGTTGCATAGTGCTCTGAGAAAGAAAATATCAAAAATGGCTTACCATAGCATCATAGAATAATTGTGGTTGGAAGAGACCCTTAAAATCATTGAGTCCAACCATAATCTAAATCTGGCACTAAACCATGTCCCTAAGAGCCTCATCTGTCTGTCTTTTAAACACGTCCAGGGATGGTGACTCCACCACCTCACTGGGCGGTCTGTTCTGTTGCTTCAAAATCCTTTCTGTGAAAAAATGTTTCCTAACATCCAATCGTAACCTTCCTTGGCACAAATTGAGGCCATTTCTTCTTGTCCTCTCACTTGGTACTTGTTAGAAGAGACCAACATGCTCCATACTACAACCTCCTTTCAGAGAGCTGTAAAGAGTGATAAGGTCTCTCCTCAGCCTCCTTTTCTCCAGACTGAATTCCCCAAGGTCCTTCAGCTGCTTCTCGTAAGACTTGTGCTCCAGCCCCTTCACCACCCTTGTCACCCTCCCCTGATCTCTCTCCAGCACCTCGATGTCTTCCTTGTCATGAGGGGCCTAAAACTGATCACAGTACAAGGGGATGATCTCTTCTCTAGTCCTGCTGGCCACACTGTTCCTGATACAAGCCAGGATGCTGGTGGCCTTTTTGGCCACCTGGGCACACGCTGGCTCAGGTTCAGCTGCTGTCAATGAGCACCACCAGGTCCTTTTGTGCCAGGCAGCTTTCTAGTCACTCTTCCCCAAGCCTGTAGTGCTGCCTGGGTTGTTCTGACCCAAGTGCAGGACCCAGCACTTGGCCTTGTTAAGCCTCCTACAATTGGCCTCAGCCCAACAATCCAGCTCATCTAGATCCCTCTGTATGGCCATCCCACCCTCCAGCAGATCAACACTCCAGAACAATTTGTCGTCATCTACGAACTTACTGAGGGTGGACTCGATCACCTCATCCCCATCATCGATAAAGAGGTTAAACAGAACTGGCCCCAGTACCAAGCCCTGGGGAACACCACTCGTGACCGGCCACCCACTGGATTTGTCTCCATTCACCGCAACACTTTGGGCCTGGCCAAAGCATCCTTGTATTCCTCTTAAGCCTCCCATCACTCCTTCCAAAGGTTATAAATTCTCTTTTTATTCCTAAACTGCAGACACAACTGTCTGTTCAGTCAGGCCGGCCTACTTCCCCGCTGGTTCGCCATCCGGCACACGGGGACAGCTGCTCCTGCGCCTCTGAGATCAGCTTCTTGAGGAGAGACCAGCTTCCTGGACACCTTTGTCCTTCAGAACTGCCTCCCAAGGGACTCTGCCAACCAGCCTTCTGAACAGGTCAAAGTCTGCCCTTCGGAAATCCAAAGTAGCAGTTCGGCTGACCGCCCTCCTGCAGTCCAACTCCTGTCCCTGCACTGCACACCCCACAGTTCACCCCGTGTGTCTGAGGACAGTGTCCAGTCTCTTCTTGAACACTGTCAGGTTGGGGCTGTGACACCTCCCTGGGGAGCCTGTTCCAGTGTCCAGCACCTCTGGGTGAAGAACCTTTTCCTCATGTCCAACTCACCCTCCCCTGGCACATTGTCCTGCCATTCCCTTGGGTTCTGTCACTGGTCACCAGAGAGAAGAGATCAGTACCTACCTTTCCTTCTCCCCTTGTGAGGAAGCTCTAGCCACCATGAGGTCTCCTTTTAGTGTTTTCTTCAGCTCTGATGGTCAGAAACCCCTTGGTTTGCTTTCTGCAGCAGAAAGGAGAAGCCACGACCTCGAGGCAATGGGAAGGGGGATCATGTCCCTCACACACGGCTCAGGGCTCTTCCTGGGACCATGGGATGTGGGTGTGCAAGGCCGAGAGAAGGACAACACTGGTACAGCAACTTCCACCTTCTCCATGGGGCTGCAAGGAGGCAACGAGGCCCCAGTGCCATGAGGACAACATGTCTTCTCCTGGGCCTCAGTGGCAGGGACAACTGCCATGGCCAAGGGGACAGAGACCTGGGTTCTGTTGGTCCCTTCCAGCCTCACCAGTGCCCTTTGCCATCTCCATCACAGGCTGTTCTACACGGTCCTACACCTGCCCCTCTTTCCCTGCAGGCTGCAGACACCCATCTCGCGTCCTCTCCGTGTTCAAATTTGTCAAATATATTTCTTAGTAACAACGTGAAGTGAAAAGCACTCCTCACTGGAACTGCTGTATTTATGTTAACACGTTCTATATCTCCTCTTCTGTCTTTTTTTTTTTTTTATGATTCTTCTACTTATTCTCTCTCCAGAAACATCTCCAAGTCAAAAATTATTTCAAATCACAGAATACCTCAGGTTTGAAGAGAGCCCTTGTCTCACTCATCTTGTCTCACTCTCCTGCTCAGGGCAGGGTGAACCAGGGGAGGTTGCTCAAGGCACCCACCCAAGTTTACATCATCCACAAAGGCACTGAAAGTGCACTCTGTTAAATCATAGAAGGGGAGAATAAAGACGTTCAACAGTGTTGGCCCGAGTGCTGGTCACTGAGAGATGACACTGGTAACTGGCTGCATGGAGGACTTTGTACCACTGATGATATTTGGGCTTGATGGTTCAGCCGACTTCCCAAACAGCATCCACTTCTTGAGCCCCATCAGCAGCACTCTGCCCAGAAGGAGACCATGTCTGAGGCCTTGCAAATGCCCTGTACACAACATGGCTTTCTTTCCACTGTCCATTTGTGTTCAGCAATCTTTTCCTTGTCCATCACATTCCTGGAAATGGCTGCAGGAGGACGTGTCCCATCCCCTTCCCAGGAAGGGAGATAGGGTGGCTGGCTTGCAATTCTCCCAGTTCCTGTCTGTGCTCTTCTTGAAGATGGGTTTGAGGTCTGCATTTTCTAAGGACCCCAGATCCATTCTGGTTTCTATGGCACATTTGAGAGCACAATCCGGAATCACGGGCAAGGGTGACATAGCAGACTGGAGCACTTGCAATGAGTCTGTCCAAGGCAGCTGAGATGAATCTCACTGGGCCACTGGGGTTTGTTCCTGGAGCCACACACAGAAATGTCAGGGTTCTGTGAGGTGTTCACATCTGAGCTGGCTTCATGGAATCCTTCTGCACCCAGGGATGTTCAGAGACAGAGTCTCTCCATTTTACACACAGAGGCAGGAGTCACAGTGTCTCTCTGACCTCCTGTTGCCACTCCAAAGGGTCGAGAGACACCTCAGCCCTGTGGTGTGTCACCCTGCTCTGCACTCATCTGAGATGTCCCACATCATGAGGAATGGACACGGGGACCTCAATTCAAGGAAGAACATCCCAGTGCTGCATGCAGGTGATTTCCCGTGGAGTGTTCCTCCCACCATGAAGTGACCTCAAGACCTTTTTTGTGCCACAGGCCTTCATGGAACCCGAAGGAATAGTTCATGGTGTTTGTGCTCACTCGTGTTCATGTCACCTCATGTACATTATGTGCATGCTCACATCTCATCTGTACAATACAAACTCGGACTGCTGAACAACTCATTCAGTGTCCATCCGTGGAGGGAAGAACAACCTCTACGAGATGGGGAGAAAGGCCAGTGCTGGAAATGGTGGTTGTGAGGGGCCAGTTCATGACGATGCCCTGGGGCAGCTTCCATGGGGTGTCCAGCGCACAGGGGCACAGCCCAGCCCCTGCTCTGCTGGTCCTGCAGGTCTCTGGCAGGAGGCCTGGCTGTGAGAGGACACTGCTGTGTGCCCAGCCCTGCACACACACACTGTGCAGCTGTACACTGATGTTTGCATCTGCATGTCACTTCAGCGTGTTCTACAGTGAAGCTTTGAAAAAGAGCTAAACCTTCAGGGCCTGCCCATAGGAGAACACCTTTCTTTCTGGAAAGGCTGTTGTGAGGCCAGCTCTGTCACAGCAGTGCCCATTGCCTGTCCCTGCCTGCGCTCACAGGACTGACACACAGCAGGACGGTGACCAAGCTGCCAGAGCACTCAGGCCTTGCACCAACACAAGGGATGAGAAGGACAGTGTGGGAGTGGAACGAGAACAGCTCTGGAAGGCCAAGCGCTGCTGCTCCCTGGCAGTGCTGCCAGGCTGGGCTCTTCTCCCCTCCTCCCATGCACACAGAACTGTCCCTGCAGCTCCAAAAGGCCTTGCAGGAAGAATATATATTGAAAAACAAGTCACTACAGGACCCTTTATTTTGTTTAAATACACACAGATCATGGCTCCTCATTTACACACCCAGTGGTTATAAAAGAAAAGCAGAAAGGAATTTTGAAAGGGGATGACAATGTTATCACAATAAAAAAAACATCAATAGCAACAGAAAACAGAGATGAGAGGCTGGGCCTCTAAGTAGTTACATTAAAACTGCTATGTAGAATGAGGTGGACAGTTTATTGCTTCGGAAAACACTTAGATACGAGTTTCCACAGGGCATCCTTGAACTCCTGGTTCCTCATGCTGTAGATGAGGGGGTTCATTGCTGGAGGCACCACCGAGTACAGAACAGACACCACCAGGTCACGGGAAGAAGAGGAGATGGAGGGGGGCTTCAGGTAGGCAAACATGGCAGTGCTGACAAACAGGGAGACCACGGCCAGGTGAGGGAGGCACGTGGAAAAGGCTTTGTGCTGTCCCTGTTCAGAGGGGATCCTCAGCACGGCCCTCAAGATCTGCACATAGGACACCACAATGAACACAAAACACCCAAATCCTAAACAGACACAAACCACAAGGAGCCCAGCTTCCCTGGAGTAGGACTGTGAGCAGGAGAGCTTGAGGATCTGGGGGATTTCACAGAAGAACTGGTCCAGGACATTGCCCTTGCAGAGTAGCATTGAAAATGTATTGGCCGTGAGCAGCAGAGCACTGAGAAACCCACTGGCCCAGGCAGCTGCTGCCATGTGGACACAAGTTCTGCTGCCCAGGAGGGTCTCGTAGTGCAGGGGTTTGCAGATGGCAACGTAGCAGTCGTAGGACATGATGGTGAGAAGAGAATACTCTGCACCTAACAAGAAAGCTAAAAAGAAGACCTGGGCAGCAAATCCCGCATAGGAAATGACCCTGGTATCCCACAGAGAGTTGGCCATGGATTTGGGGACAGTGATGGAGATGGAGCCCAGGTCCAGCAGGGAGAGGTTGAGGAGGAAGAAGTACATGGGGGTGTGGAGGTGCTGGTCACAGGCTATGGTGGTGATGATGAGGCCGTTGCCCAGGAGGGCAGCCAGGTAGATGCCCAGGAAGAGCCAGAAGTGCAAGAGCTGCAGCTCCCGTGTGTCTGAGAATGCCAGGAGGAGGAACTGGGTGATGGAGCTGCTGTTGGACATCTACAGCCTCTGGGCATAGGGCACTGACTCAAAAAGAAAAGACATTGACAAGTTACAGGAGACTTCTCTGAGCGAAATCCAAGCCATTTCTCACACACCCTCCCCTGCTCCACACCCCTTGTCCTTTTCCAGACCTTCCTTCAGCTCCGTGGCTGAGCCCTGGGTGGTGCTGGCTGGAGGTGCCGTGAGGAGCAGGGCCTGTGCCCGCTGGCTGCCCAGGAGTCAGCCCTGCTCTGCAGCAGGGGGTCATGGGAACGGGGGAACAGTGTCCAGTCCTGGGGTTCAGCTGTGTCAGATGGACCCGTTCCCGGTGCAGAAGGGACTGTCAGCATCTGCTCTCCTAGTGATAATGAACCAGGACAGAACAAGGCAGTTTGAGAGGCTTGTTTTTTTGCAGCTTCCTGCAACTCCACTGGAGAGTGTTGTTGGGTGTCAGAAACCCTCAGCATTTCTGCTGCACTCAGGGAGAACAGAGCGAGTCCTGCGAGACCAGAGGATGCCTGTGGGTCAGTGCAGAGTGAGGGCAGCTGCTCTGTCCCTCTGTCTTGCTCCAGCTGCCCTTTCTGAGATGGAGGCTGATCACACTGCCATGTTACCCTGAAAAGCCACTGGGCACTGCTGAGAGCAGAGGGACCCACCTCAGACCATGACATGTCCCACCCTTTCCTCAGGTCTCAGCACCCCACTTCTATCCCAAGACACACGCAGCTCATTTCACAAACCGAACTGCATTTCTTCCATCATAGCATCTCTGCACTTCTCTGTGGGGAATTCAGATAATGCTCATTCCCCTGCCCCACAGACTGCATTGCCCACAGCCCCACAGGTCAGAGCAAAGCTGGGACACGTGTTCCCATGGACACACCTGCAGGAAAGGACCCACAAGATCAGGCTGTGACTGTGCAGCTGAAACTCCCATCCCCAGAGAGCCCGACAGCAAGAACAAGATCACAACAACAGTGACCCAGAACAAGAAGGAAAATGCGGTGAGGGTGGGTGTGAGAGAGGCCGGGGCAGAGACAGCCAGGCACTCAGACAGCGTCACCCTTCCCCAGCTGTGCAGCCACCTCCCACACACCAGCATTGCCGGGCAGCTGCTCTCAGCCCCTGTGCTCTGCAGAGGGAACTGGAGCTCTGGCTGCACAGGAGCTGCTTCATGCCTTGGAGCCCCCGGCCCTGAGGGCAGAGGCTTTGCTGGGTGGGAGAGGAGGCGAGGGGGCTGCTCACAGGAGTGATCTGCACTGCAGAGGATGAAAGGGAGTTTTCTGTGTTCCCCCTCCCATAACAATGCCAGTTTTATTTTCCTGTCATTTCTGATCATTTCCCTGCTGCCTGGAGATTCTCCTCCTGGGAGGTGTTTCCCTGCCCATGCCTCTTCCCTGTCAGTGCTCACAGACCATGCCACCCTCTGTGCCCTCACCCTGGCCCTACAGATCCTGCCTGTTCACAGGGCACTGCCTGGGGGCATCTTCCTGTTTGCAGGTTGGAAAACAGGACAGGTCAGACTAAGGCTGACGGGTTCAGCAGATGTGATGCTGGTGCTGTGCACAGGCAGAGCAGCAGCTGAAGGGATGTTATGAGGCTTCTGGCAGATGTACTGATCATTCAAAGTTGCAGCTCAGGAGTCACAGTGACTTGTTTAAGCACGAGAGCTCACTTTCATTTTAACCTTACCTGCACCCCCCAACCCTCGGGATAGGAAACTGAAAAGACAGGCTCAGGAAAGCTCCCTATCTGTCTGCTAATCCTTGCATTGATCTTCTGCTTGAGGCATCCACTTGGAAAAATCCTGGGGGTGATCTGGAGCTGTGAGCAGCTCTGATCCACACAGCACCCCCTTAACAGCAGAAGCACCTTTCCTGCCTTGATAGGAGTCTCTCCTTCCCCCCACAGCTTCTCCCCACAGCACCGTGGGGATCTCCCCGGGCAGTACTGACCCTGGCAGGTGGCAGAGTCCCTGTCCCAGCACAGCCCTGGGGTGCAGGGACCCTGCTCTGCAGGACAGCCCTGGGCACCCTTGGCTGCTCACCCAGCTACACAACTGTTCAAAATTGCCTGATAACAGCCCCCTCCTTACAGATCCCTCAAGCTGTGCCTGTGCTAACTTGAGGAGATGCCTCCAGGAGCTACAGCTGCATTGCCCTGCACCCACAGACTTACCGTGTCAAGGGCTGCAAAGATTTCTCCTCCAGTGAGCTCTCAGTCATCCTCCCAGTCCTGACCACCTTTAATCTCTCTCTGCCTTGCTCGTCTCCCTGAGATCCCCAGGCAGAGCCCTCAGCCCTGCTGCGCTTTGCAGAGGAGCTGCTCCTGGGCAGAGCTGTCTCTCTGCAGCGCTGCCGCTTGCCATGAGCTCCCTCTGTCCCAGGAGCCCAGCCCAGCTCAGCAGCACAGGAGCAGCCCAAGGCACTTTAATGACCCCTCTGGTGGGTTTGCTGCTGAGTCCATGAACTTCAGACCCTGGAGGAAGCTGAAGAAACCTCTCAAGAAGTCCAAGTCAGATTCAAACTCCAAAGTTTCCTGTAATGTTAATGGGTCCCACTGAGGAACACTACTGAGGAACAGACTCCAGGGTCTGGTTAGAGAAGAAAACTGGAGGCAGAGATGACAGGTCAGGACAAGCAATGTGAAGGTCTCTCTGATGCTGAGTAAACCTGGATGTGTTTCATTAATCAAAGGGCCAAGCCCTGACCCCCAACCCTGGGAAGGCAAATCCTGTCCCTCCCACATTGCCCAGGGCCCTTCCTGGGACACTGTGATGTGGAGCTGTGCAAGGCCAAGGGCAGGACTATGGTCCCACACCTCCCAGCTTCCTGGCTGGGGACAAGGAGGCCATGAGGCCCCTGTGCTGTAAGGACAAGGTGTCTCCTCACAGGCATCAGAGCTGGAGACAACAGCCACAGCCAAGGGGAGAAGGAGCTCATGTCTGTTGGGGGCTTTCAGCCTCTTTACATCCCTTGATCATCTCCACGACAGCCTGTCCTATGCTGTGGCATCACCTGCACCTCTTTCCCTGCAGGCTGGAGACATCCCCCTGCTGCCCCACCTTGCTCTTGTCTGAGCATCTTCCTTCCTTTGCTGATCTCTCTCCATCCTCCCCAGCTGTTCCTTGAAGCACAAAGCCTTGGGCTGATGCAGACTGCCTCTGGGTGACCTGCTCCACCACAGCACTGCCCTTCCACTCACATTCCTTCCTGCTTATGTCCGGCCTGGACCTCCCCAGCTGCACTTTTTGCCATTATTTCTTTCTCGTACTGTTTCCCACTGTGAAGAAAACCTCCCCCATCTCTGAAACCACCCTTCAAGCACTCTCAGGCTACTCCTACACTGCTGCAGCCTCCCCAGCGCTGCTGGGCCAGAGCAGCCCAGGTCCCTCAGCATCCCACACCATGTGCACAAGGTCCTGAACCCTGCCTTGGCAGAGCCCTACGCTCTCCAGTTCCTCCCTGCTTCTCCAAACCGGGAAGCCGCACACTGGCACACACCCATGTGTGTGGGGTCACACCAGTGCTGAACCGAATGGGATGAGAACTCCAGGTGTCTGGGTCCCCACGCTCCTCCTCATGCAGCCCCGTGTGCAGCTGCCTTGTTCGTGGTGAGCGTGCAGCACGGACTTGTGTGGCGGCCCTTGTAGTGCCCAGGCCCTTCTCCTCAGGGTCACTGCTCAGCGTGTCAGGTCCTGCTCTGTCCTGATGGATGGGGTTATTCTCCTGCCCCGATACAGAACTGTCCACATCTCCTTTTAAAACTTCAGAGATTCCTGATGGTGGAACCCCAAAGTTTCTCAAGGTCTGGACTCTCCCTGGACCGCTGCAGCCGCATTCCCTCCAATTCCAGCCAGGGCAGGGACCACTCGCCCGGGGAGCCCCCGGTGCCCCCTAAAGAAAAGGGGCCTCAGCCTCCAGGACTCTCCTGAGCCCAGAAAGACGCCACTAAAATAGCAGCAGTAGCAGGGTTCCATCAAGAGTTTATTCAAGAAAAAAGAAATAATTTCCAATTTCCCTAGCACAGTCTTTCAGTGCTGCTTTCTCCTCCTTATGCTGGTGCCTCTCCCTGACTGCTGTGCCCCACTTTCGGTGGCACCAGATTGTTGGGGGGCATGGCCATGTGCCCCCACAGGCTTTGTCATTGGTGCCCTCACTCACAAGGGAAAACCCATCTTGTCACTCTCCACATAAAGGAGCTCCATACATCCAAGCAACTTCTTCACTCTGAGGGAATCCCACTGCTGATCCTTCCAGCCCGTCTCTCCTGAAAAGCCCGTACCCACCCAGTGCAGCACCCCAAGCTGTGTGACTTGTCCCACCACGCCTTGGCGGTGACTCCATGGGTGTCAAACAGCACAGGCTGCAGCTTGTCCTGGCTGTGCCCTTGGCTGAGGGCATCAGTGCACAGTTGGGCTGTGGCACCTCAGCTGTAGCACCCGGCCAAGCTCTGATAGTCTTCGGGAAATCTGGTTGGTATCAAGAATCCAGGTCCCCATGTGTGCAAAGGTTTGACTTCAGAGCAGAGCAATGTCACAGTGCTTGGCAGATGGAAAGTTAGGGCTGAAATTGGGCAACAGGAGAGTGAGCAAGCCCTGCTGTCCCCAAGGCCAGAGAGAAACAGGGCTGGGAATGACAGACCTGGAAGGAAATGTGTGTTTTGTCAGTGGCGTCTCTGCTGCCCCTGAGGTATTTGGGCAGACGTGTCACTGATCTCTAGGAATGACAAGGTGCTGCTGACAGGCCCAAGGTGACAATGGTTTGTCTGTTCCTTGATTGTGTTATCAAGGGGGTGAGAACAGGGTGGTGAAAAGAAAAAAAGGAGATTTGGAAGTGTAGCTATACGCATGGACACCTGGCGTGATGCGCTTCCTATTCAAGGGCTGCCCTACATCTCCTGGATAGAGAAGGGACAAATCTTGCGATGCTTCAGAGGTGGGAATGAGTTTCTTGCACAAAGGCACCGAATCTGTCTGCAATGCTGTCTGGGGTGTCTGTCCCACACTCACTGTGGATGGGGATGGCTGCCCTGGACAGGACCATCGCTGTCCCTGCCCAGTGCATGTAGGGGTGTGTGAGAGCCTTGGCACCTCACGTAACACTGCAGGCCTGTAACTGGCATTAAAGGGAATAACCTCCCTGAATTTGATTTGTCAATAGAATTATAGAATAATTTCAGCTGGAAGAGACCCTCAGCATCATCGAGTCCAACCATAACCCAACTCTAGCACTAAACTATGTCCCTAAGAAACCCAATTGAATGTCTTCTAAACACCTCCAGGAATGGTGACTCCACCACTGCCCTGGGCAGCCTGTTCCAGTGCTTTTCCATGAAGAAATGTCTCCTAATATCCAATCTGAACTTTCCCTGGCACAACTAGAGAACCTTTCCTCTCCTCCTATCACTTGCTACTTGGGAGAAGAGTCCAATACCCTCCATGCTACAATCTCCTTTCAGGTAGTTGTAGAGACCAAGAAGGTCTCCCCTCAGTCTGTTTTTTTCCAAGCTAAACAGCCTCATGTCCCTCAGCTGCTCCTCATAAGACTTGTGATCCAGGCCTGTCACGGTCCATTCGGTGATGGACTCGTGATGCTTCATTTACCTTGATCTTGAAGTGCAAAATTAAGGCAATCAAAAAGCCAAGAGGTTGTAATTCAGTCATCAATATTTCTTTATTTATTTTGCCTGTAAAGCGGCTTGTGATAGAGAGAGTGGAGAAAAAGGAAAGAAAAGAAAAGGGGAAAAAAAAGGGTTGGCTACCACTACGAGATCCAAAAACGTCCCTATGGTCTCAAGTGCCGTG
This sequence comes from Caloenas nicobarica, assembly GCF_036013445.1. Classification (NCBI taxonomy): domain Eukaryota; kingdom Metazoa; phylum Chordata; class Aves; order Columbiformes; family Columbidae; genus Caloenas; species Caloenas nicobarica. The sequence continues at coordinate 692,262 of NC_088276.1, forward strand.
AGAAGAGTCCTGCTGGTTCTCTGTTGTGATCCGTGATCCTTTGGTGGGGAGAGCTCAACGATGTCCCGTCGGGAATCGTCTTTCATGCTTCTTCACCCCGCTTCGCTCCCATGGATTGAGGCCAATCTCTGCCTTTGTTTCGCAATCCAGGCTTAACTGCACAGGCCTGAAGAGTCCCCGCTTCGCTTGCCAGAACCCATCTGTGCCTGCATCGCCTCAGTTCAGGGGTCTCTTTCTGGTCCATTGGGTGACCTCAAGACCTTTGGAGAGCCTCTGCGCATGCTCTTCTTCACTGGCCTTAGTAGCAGGGAGGAGGTGGGGGCAAGTTTGGCTGAGGCAGCAGGTGAAAATCCATCTTCTGCACAGCAGCTATAGTCCCCAGGTGGGAGAGACCTGTAGAACACAATTCCTTTTAGGAGGTGGGGGCAAGTCTGGCTGCGGCAGCAGGTGGAATCCGTACAGCAGCCGTTGTTACCTGTAGCCCCTGGGTCAGAGAGATCTGTATAACACAACTTTTTTCATCAGGCTTCTCTCCAAGTCATTTTCCAATTCTTTCTATCAGGACATCTGTTCTCCAAGTCCCTGATGGCAATATTCAGGCAAATACTGTTCTTTGGACTGACTCTTTCACCTTCCAATCCCTGATTTCTGTGATTCTGTGAGATGGAAGGGCCAGGAGAGGGAGATGTGAGGAGATGGATGGATTAGGAGATAGAGACACCAAGAGAGAAAGGGTTGGGTAGGTAGTGGGTGAGGAGATGGGGATGGACAGATGGATGGAGACACGAGGAGATGGAGACACCAGGAGATGGAGATGGAGGGGCGAGGAGGTGGGTGAGAAGATGGGGATGGACAGATGGACAGATGAGGGTGGAGACACCAGGAGATGAAGAATGAGGGTCAGGTGGGTGGTGGGATGAGGAGATGGAGGGATGGCCATGTGGAGCCATGGATGGATGGACAGATGGATGATGGACAAGTAGACACTGGCCAAACAGATGCACCCTGATGGGCCCTCCACCCACTCACACGTCTTGTTGGGTGACACCAACTTCCTGGTGGCCCCAAAATGGATCCAGATGAACTTCCCTGGGAGAGCAGCAGTGGCCACTGCCCCTGGCAGGCCCCGCCCACAGACCCTGCCCACAGGCCCGACCCCTCCACTCACCAATCAGGAGGAGTTGACGGGAGATGTTGGGATCTTGGGTTTTCCATCCTCCAGATGAGGTTGGATGAAGTTGGGGATATGTTTGAGGGTCTCAGTTGGGATTCAACACCCTCCAGGTGGGACAAAGTTGGGGAGATCTTGGAGTCTTGGGGTTCAATGTCGTCAGCGTGAGGTGTGACAACACTGGGGAAGATGGTTCAGGTCTTGGGTTCTCCATGCTCCCAGGTGAAGAGGGATGAAGTTGGGGAGATGTTTGCGGATCTTGGTTGTGGTTCAACATCCTGCAGGTGGGACAGCACTGGGGAAGATGTTGGGGGTCTTGGGGTTCTCCACCCTCTAGATGAGGTGGGACAAAGCTGGAGAGATGTTTGGGGTCTTGGTTGGGGTTCAACATCCTCCATATGATGTGGGGTGAAGTTGGGGAGATAGTTGGGGTCTTGGGGTTCTCCACCCTCCACATGAGGTGGGACAAAGTTGGAGAGGTGTTTGGGGTCTTGGGTTTTCTATTCCCTAGGTGGGACAACACTGGGGGGAGATGTTGGGTCTCAGCTGGAGTTCAACCTCCTCCAGGTGAGGTGGGGTGAAACTGGGGAGATGTTTGGTCTGGGGGTCCAACATCCTCTAGATGAGGTGCGGTGAAGTTAGGGAGACGGTTGGGGTTGAACATCCCCTGGTGAGGAGGGGGTACGTTTGGGGAGAATTTTTGAGGTCTTGGAGTTCAACACTCTCCACATAAGGTGGGATGAAGTTGGGGGAGATGTTGAAGTCTTGGTTCTGGTTGGCCCAAGGGGTCCAGGCATGGGACATCTGGGCCTGGGTGGCCCAGTGGAGCTGGAGATGGGACATCTAGGCCTGGGTGTCCCAAAGTGTCCAGGGATGGGACGTTTTAGGTCTTGGTGGCCCAAAGTGTCCAGGGATGGGACATCCTGGCCGGGGTGGTCCATGGGTTGGGGCATTTAAGGTCTTGGTGGCTCAAGGGAGCTGAAGATGGGACATCTTGAGTCCAGAGAAGGGACGTCTTTGGTCTTGGTGTCCCCAAAGTGTCCAGAGATGGGACATCTTGGGTCTTGGTGGTCTAAGGGGTCCCAGGATAGTACATTTTCTGTATTGGCGGCCCAAAGTGTCCGGAGATGGGACATTTTATGTCCTGATGACCTAAGGGTTTCAGGGATGGGACATCTTGCACTGAGTGGCCCAAGGTATCCAGGGATGGAAAATTTTGGCTCTTGATGGCCTAAGGGTGCTGGAGATGAGACATTTTGAGTCCAGAGATGGCACATCCTTGGTCTTGGTGGAGCAAGGGGGCTGGAGATTGGGCATTCTGCATCTTGGTGGCCCAAAGTGTCCGGCAATGGGAAATCTTGGGTGCAAGGATAGGACATCTTGGCCTGGGAGCTCTGGGGCTCCAAGGGTTTGGACATCCTGGGTCTTGGTGGCCCAGAGAGTCCAGGGATGGGACATTTTGGGTCCAGAGATGGGACCTCTTCACTCCAGGAATGGGACATCTTGGTCTCGGTGGCCCAAAGTGTCCAGGGATGGGACATCCTGGGTCTTAGTGGCCCAAGGGGTCCAGTGATGGGACATCTTGGTCTTGGTGGACCAAGATGACTGGAGATGGTACATCCGGGTCTTGGTGGCCCAAAGTGTCCAGGGATGGGACTTCTTGTGTTCAGGAATGGGACATCTTGGCCTGGGTGGTCCAATGGGCCCAAGGGTTGGGACATTGTAGGTCTTGGTGGCCCAAGATGCCTGGCGATGGGACATTTTGGGTCATGGTGGCTTAAAAGTTCCAGATATGGGACATCCTGCATCTTGGTGGCCCAAAGTGTCCAGGGTGGGATATTTTGGGTCCAGAGATGGGACATCTTGGATCCAGGGATGGCACCTCTTAGTCTCAGTGGCCCAAAGTTTCCAGGGATGGGACATCGGAGGTCTGAGATGGGGCATCCTGACTCACAGTGGCCTTGGTCTTGGTGGCCTAAGGGATCCAGGGATGGCACATCTTGGCCTGGGTAGTCCAAGCGTCCAAGGGTTGGGACATTTAACATCTTGGTGGCCCGGGATGGCTGGAAATGGGACATCTTGGGTCCAGAGGTGGGACATTCTGGGTCTTGGTGTCCCCAAAGTGTCCAGGGATGGGACATTCTAGGTCTTGGTGGCCGAAGGGGTCCAGGGATGGACATCCTGCTCTGAGTAGCCCAGGGGATACAGGGATGGGAAATTTTGGCTCTTGATGGCCCATGAGGGCTGGAGATGGGACAATTTGGGTCCAGGGATGAGATATCCTGGGTCTGGGTGGCCCAAGTGGTCCAGGGATGGGACATCCTGATCTTGGTGACCTCATAGTTTTCAGGGATGGGACATCTTGGTCTTGGTCACCTAAGGGATCCAGGGATGGGAAATTTTGCCTCCTAATGGCCTTGCAGAGTCCAGGGATGGGACATCTTGTTGGCCTAAGGGTTCCAGGGATGGGACATCTTGGTCTGGGTAGCCCAAGGGGGCTGGAGATGGGACATCTTGGGTCCCAGGATGGGACATCCTGCATCTTGGTGGCCCAAAGTCTCCAGGCATGAGACATCTTGGATGCAGGGATGGGACACTTTAGGTCTTGGTGGCCCAAAGTCTCCAGCCATGAGACATCTTGGATCCAGGGATGGGACATTTTAGGTCTTGGTGGCCCAAAGTGTCCAGGGATGGGACATCTTGATCTTAGTGGCCCAAGGTTGCTGGAGATAGGACATCTTAGGACTTGGTGTCCCCGAAGTTTCCAAAGATGGGTCATCCTGGGTCTTGATGGTTTCATGGGGTCTAGAGGTGGGATATCTGGGCCTGGGTGGCCTAAAGTGTCTAGAGATGGGACATCTTGGATCCAGGGATGGGACATTTTAGGTCTTGGTCTCAAAGTCTCCAGGGATGAGATATCCGGGTTCTGGCATGGGACTTTCTGGCTCTCGGTGGCCCAAGGGGTCCAGGGATGTGACATTTTAGATCTTGGTGCCCTAATGGGTCCAGGGACAGGAAATTTTACCCTGCGTGGCCCAAGGTATCCAGAGATGGGAAATTTTGGCTCTTAGTGGCCTCACAGTTTCAGGGATGGGACACAGCGGCAGAGAGAGCGGTTCCGGTAGCAGTGCCGGCTACGGCAGCATGTCCGGCTGCAGCCACATCTTTTCTTTCACCAGGACCAGGTCACGGTGGAGTGGCCACCTCCCTGTCCTGCCAGAGGATGCAGCTCTGCAACCCCTGCCCCGCTTTTAAAGGGGTGCCTGGGCAGGGCCGTTTGTGACATCACCAGTGACATCACAATGCCCCACTGTGGCAGTTGCACATCCCCCTGAGATCCAGAGCCTTCAACAGGGCAGTCGATGGCTCCTTCGCACCTTTTGTGCCCCACTGTGCCTGTCCCCACGTACACACCAGGGTGGTACCAAGGTGCTGACAGTCACATCCTCCCCTGCCCCGGGCAGGGTGACTTCACCTCCACCAGCTGGTGGGGGCAGGAGGGGTGGGAGCCTCAGTCAGTTGACAGGGTCCTCAGCAAAGGAGGTGCCCAGAGAGACTGAGAAGCTTCTGGACTATGTTGTAATATCCACAGCCTGTCACGTCCTGCCCTCAGGTATGAGTGCGGAATGGAGGGAATGCAGGTTCTCGTTTTCCTGTTTCTGGGAGAGTTTCATCCTTGGTGGAGAAGGGAGCTGAAGGTGTAACAGGTAGGACTTCTTTCATGCTCTGTGAATGTTCTTTTGCATTATGCCACCTTGATACCAGTTTACTCAGTTTATCAAGGGGTAAGTACGCCCTCCATTATATCTCCGGGAACTCCCTTTTTAATTCCCAAAACCCACCATTGTTTTTGGATATTAGGTTGTTCCCCCTTTCCTCTTCTAATATGTGGATGCTTCTTTCTCGGAGCACTGGTAGCAGCAGCAGTACCGGTAGAAAGGGCCAGATTCTTGACTTCGATGTGACAGATTCCTCTCGACCTTTCTTCTAGGATTTTTACAGGGCCATGTTTCCTATTATAATGTATCAATTCTTGTGCTGCTTCCCCCCACATCCACACCTTTTTAGTATTTGGTTGGTTGGGGGAAGTCGGGGCAGGGGTGAACAGTGAATCAATGGCAGTGTCAGGTCCATCCCTCTGCCTCCCGCTTCTGGTACCCTGGCTTCTGATCAAACCTTCCAATCTTTCTACTGGGCTCATCAATGCGATTGTCCTTTGAAGGTTTAAGTGACTCTGGAAGTCCCCTTATCAAGGGAGTCATCATATCAGGACTCACTGGCAGCATCATTGAGGATTCACACTTGCGAATCAATTTTCTTTCACGTATCATTTGCAAGCAGGCTGCTTTGTGTGCACTTTCTAGCAATTGATCAGGTGTGCCAGTGATTGCCAGGGACTCTCCTCTATCTAAAGAGTTTAGCCCTCCAGCCCTATAAGCAGCTCACTGGGTTAGGGACCATGGGGCATGTCTGTCACCAGTTGTTAAGAAAACTCCATGACCCTACTAACCATTAGCTTCCTGTTCATTTAACTGAATTTGGTCTCCCCCAGTTAGGGATACGTGCCACATGTACTCCATTTCAGGTTCTTTAGGGAGGCAACCATACTCTCTCTTTAGCTTGGCCAGCTCGGTGGCAGTGTAAGGTGTTTGCTTAGTTGTAATATAAGGGTCAGTATCCTCTTCATTTGCATGAAAATATTCTGTTTTCACTAGGGGTCTCACGTGTGGGTATTCCTCATCACGTTTTCTCATCTCCTCCAATTCTTTCTGAGGGTAAATTTGATTTATTTGTTGGATACTTTTCTCCTCTAGCTCCCGCTCTCTTAGCACTCCTGTGGTTTTTAAACATTCTTCCTTTAGTGTGGCTTTTAATGAGCGGTTTTCTCCCCTCTCTTTTTCTAACTGTTGTGAACAATTTCCTAATTATTCTTCTAAACTAGAGGTTGTTTTTTGCGAAATCTGCACCAGATTTTCAAGGGATTCTATAATTTTGCTTTCATTACTATGTTGCCTGAGGCAATCTTCAATCACTGCGACTAGGCTGGCTCCTAGGACAGCACAGACTATAGCTTTGTTCTTATCTGATCTAAAGTTAGACTTAGCCTGTAGAGAAATCACTCAGCCCGCTACACTCTGTAAATTAGCCCTATTATCATGAGCCCAGTCTTCTCCGGGTACGGAGGGTCGAGCCCCATACTTTGCTAAAAGTGTGTAGAGCGAGTCTTGCTCTTTCCCTAACCAAAAATCTTGATTATCAGCCTTTTCAGTCATTCTTATTACGAAGGGGCCAAACCCACTTTGGTAAGGCACAACTTAGTTACACAAAAGCACAGCAACTGCTGTGTCACCCTTCTCTTTCCCGAGTGGTTGAAGGGGCCAAAAATCTGGTACGGGCAGGCTCAACTTAGTTACGCAAACACACAGGATTGCCCCTTCACTCTCTCTAGCAGACAATTCTCATCAACATGAGAACAACACCCATATTTGCACTTTGAGATCCAAGAGACAGAGCCCTCAACTCAAGTTTGGAGCGCTCAACACCAAGGCGTGTGTGGCGTGCAGGAAATCTGAATCGCCCCCCTTGATTTCTGGACACCTCTCACCTTATCAGTTAGGGCCAGGTGTGGCTGGAGCGAAGATTTCTTCCCCTGTTACAGACCACACAGTACCTGCACTCTCTGTATTCTCAGAATCCTGTCCATGACACCAATTTAATGTCACGGTCCATTTGTTGATGGACTCATGATGGTTCGTTTACCTTGATCTTGAAGCGACCAAAATGCCAAGGGGTTATAATTCTATCAAACGGTGTTAACTTTATTATTTTGCCCGTAAAGCGGCACTCGATAGAGAAAGTGGAGAAAAGGGGAAGAGAAAAAAAGGGGGAAAGAGGATTAGCTACCACGAGTCCAAAGGCGTCCCTATGGACTCAGGTCCCGTACAGCGTCCTGCCGGTCCTCCATCGTGATGCGTGATCCTTTGGTGGGGACATCTCAATGATGTTCAGTCACAAGCCACCTTTTATGCTTCTTCACCCCTCCTCTCTCCCATTGATTGAGGCCAATCTTCGCCTTCATTTCGCAATCCAGGCTGAACTGTGCAGGCCCAAATAGTCCCTGCTTTGCTTGCCAGAACTTGTCTGTGCCTGCATCACCTCAGTTCAGGGGTCTCTTACTGGTCCGCTGGGTGACCTCAAGAACCTCTGCGAGCCTCTGCGCATGCTCTTCATTGTTGGCCTTAGTAGCAGCTAAGAGGTGGGGGCAATTTTGGCCGAGGCAGCAGGTGAAAATCCATCTTCTGGACAGCAGCTATTGTTACCTGTAGCCTCAGGTCAGAGAGACCTGTACAACACAGTTCTTTTCCTCAGGCCTCTCTCCAAGTCCTTGTACAGTTCTTTCTATCAGGGCATCTATTCTCCAAGTCCCTGATGGCAATGTTGAGGCAAATACTGTTCTTCGGACCGACTCTTACAGGAGGTCATGGAGAACACACAGCCAGGCTCTTCACCATGGTGTGTGGTAGAAGCACAAAAGAGAATGGATGGAAGGTGAGAGAGGTTCAGCCAGGACATAAGGAAAAGCTTTTTCCCCAGGAGCTCAGCCAAGTGCTGTCTCAGGTCACCCAGAGAGGCTGCACAGGCTCTGTCTTTGCAGGTTTTCAATCTCTGATTGAATCAAGGCTTGAACACCTTGGTGTGACCCAGTTTGTGACAGGTTGGACTGCAGACTCCTGAGGTCCCTTTAACCTCAGTTCTCTGATGATCCCATTGTGATGTTGGACTCTTTCTAACTGGAGCAGAGCAGACGATTATGGGCCATGAATCCTGCTGTGCTGTAGGTGATCATCTAAACCAACATCTCAACCAGTGAACCAGTCAACACCTCAGTGTGACACACTGGGCAAAGTGTGAGGAGTCCTGGGCAGAGAAGGTTTAGAAGGCATGGGGCGCTATGCAAGACACAAAATGATCTTGGCTTAATGCCTGCAGGCCCATCAGATGTCAGTTAATGTCAACGAAAATTAAAATAAGAAGAAATGAAGTCAAAGATCCAAAGCAAAGGAAGGTGTCAAAACACTTCTCTTTATTTTTCTTTTTTTCTTTTTTTTTTTTTTTAAAATCTTTGTGGGGGGATTTCTTTTCTTAGAAAAGCAAAGAGTTTTCCAGAACTGGGAATGGATTTAGGACACAAATGTCTTCAGCTCTAGGGACACAAACACCTGGTGCCAGTGTAGATGCCCTGGGAACCCCTGCCCAGGCTCCACTGCATTGCAAGGTGCTCTGGTCTCCCCCAGGTCCTCTGTGATAGATGCCAATCCCAGGCCAGCACCTCAGGTGCACTGGGGCCCCTAAAATGGCACTGGCTGTTTATGGTGAGACAACTGATGACTGATGTCTGCCTGGAAAGCTGCACTTTTTTGTTGTTGTTTTTTGGTTTGGTTTGGGGTTTTGTTTTTGTTTTTTGTTTGTTTTGTTTGTTTGTTTCTGGGGTTTTTTGTTGGCTTATTTTTAACATATTAAAACAAAAATCCAAAACAAACAAAAAAAACCCCACCAGAAACAAAAAAATGCTAAGAAGTGAATTACCAGGAAGTGTACTAAGAGTACGAAAACAAATATTGGTCTTCCCCTGTACTTCTATTACAAACACTCCTTTATTTCAGCTCTGTCATCATTCAGGAGTTTCCACCTCTCCTGATTAAATGTCCATGTCAAAGGACAACTTTCTAGCAGACTGTCTGGACGTTTGCCCTTCCCAGTGCTCTCAGGTTTCCTCCTCCACTTGCTCTTTGGTCATTCACTGTGTAGTGTTTACACAGGAGAGCAGGTGGGAGCTGGTGTGCAGGAGCTGCAGCATCCACCTGCAGAGCTCAGTGCAGAAGTCTGATGTGAGGAAAAGTGATGCAAGTCCCAGGTGGCCAATGAGGGAACTGGCAGACTGGGGGTGGGGGGTGAGGAGCAAGGGTGTCCATACAGTGTCCAGCCTCGAGGGACTGTTCTCCTGCCTGTCCAGATGGCTTCAGGAGACCCTCTGGATCAATGTCCATTGCAGAATGCTGCTGTCACTTCTTCTACACACTGAAAAATGACAGAAAATACCCTTGAAAGAAAAAACTCTCCTTTATGAAATCTTCTTTGAAATCTTCATCAGTAAGTGTCCCACTGAAACCTCTCCAGTTAGTTCTACAAGTCTTGAAGATTGGAAGAAAATTAGGAAAGAAACATGGCTTGTTAGGGCTTTCTGTGTTTTAATGAGCCCCATGGCGTATTTGGTGCTGAGTCCATGAACCTCAGATCCCAAGGACAGACTGAAGAATCTCCTCAAGAAGTCCAAGTCAGAAGCAAAGCCCAAAGTACCTTGAAGCATTAATGGGCCCCACTGAGGGCTGTTACTGACAAAGCCTCCCCAGGGACTCGTTAGAGCAGATAATTGGAGGCAGTGATTGCATCAGGCAAAGGCAAAGTGCAGCAGCTCTGATGCTGAGAAAACCCTTGATTTGTTTGATGAAGGAGAATGGCCAAGCCTTGACCCCCTGCCCCTGGGAAGGGAGATCCTGTCCCTCACGTGTGTCTCAGGGGTCTTCCTGGGGATGTGGGGATGATGCCCAGTGCAGGACAACGGTGTGACACTCCCTGGGGGGTGCAAGGAGGCAATGGGGTGCCATGGCCATGACAACCATGTGTCTCCTCTTCGGCCTCGCTGTCAGGGACATCGGCCATAGCCAAGGGGACAAAGACCTTAGGTCTTTCAGGGACATCCAGCCTTGCCAGCACCCTTGGCCATCTCCACCACAGTCCATCCTACACTGTCCCAGGCCTGTGGCTGTTTCCCCACAGGCTGCAGACACCCCATGCGCTTCCCCACCTTGTTCTCACCCCAGTGTGTCCCCACCTGTGCTACTGTCTCTCCATCCTCATCCGCTATTCCTTGAAACACAAAGCCATGGCTGATCCAGAGTCCTTCTGAATGACCACAGCACTGTGCTCAGAATGACATTTATTTATCCTGAGGTCCACTCTGGACCTCCAGAGCTGCAGTTTCTGATGGGTTTCCTTTCTCATGTTGTTTCCCTCTACAAAAAAAAAAAAACAAACCCCAAAAAGTGCCATCATCTTGGAAAGTGATTTTCAAGATTTCTGAAGCTACTACTACTCTTTCTTGTCATGGTTTTACCACAGCCAACAACTAAGACCACGAGAGCTGCTCACGTCCTGCTCCCAGTCTCCAAGTGGGATAAGGAAGAGAACTGAAGGGGAAGGGAGAAACTTGTGGGTTCAGAAAAAAAAAATAATAAGACAATAAAAATAATAAAAATAATACACTACTACTAATAATATACTTATACTAAAATATACATAAAGTAAAATATACGATACTCTGTGCAATCCCCCACATAACTCCAGTTCTGCCAAACAGCCAGCCCAAAAGAAGGAGCACGCTGGTCCTGAACAGCTGATCCCAGCAAGAGAAAGTAAAAGTGCAAAAGGTAGACAGGCCCAAGGGCCAACTGAAAAACAGCGAAACATCCTAAAACTGAACTAACACTGAACTCCCAATAGAATGGAACTTCCCAACGAAGCTAACCAAAGTAGTCAGAAAACCAAAACCAACTAGCTGGCAAAGGCATCTCCAGCTCTATACCGAGCATGACGCTAATGGTAGAGAATAGCTGGTTGATTGACCTGGGTGTCAATCAAGGTGCTGTCCTGTCTGTGCCCCCTCCTACCAATTTGCACCTGCCGCTGGACTCCAAGGAAGTCCTTGGTTTCACTGACAATAGTCAAGGTAAATTAAATAGAAATAGATAAATTAAATTAAGAAAACATACTCAGTGCAATCCCTCATGTAACTCCAGTCACACGGAACAGCCAGTCCTGCAGAAGGGAGCACCTTGGTCCAGCCGATCCCAGGAGGAGAGAACAAAAAGGCAACAGGCAGAAAGGCCCAAGGGCCAACTGCAAAATGGCAGAACGGCAAAAGGCCGAACTGACATCGAACTCCTGACAGAATGAAACTTCTGAATGGAACTAACCAAACCAGCTGGAAAACCCAAAGTAACGGATGTAACAAGCCCTAAAAGCCAGCTCCAGCTTTAGACTGAGCATGACGCTAATCATAGGGAATATTTCATTGATCAGCCTGCATGTCAATCCAGGTGCTGTCCTGTCTGTGTCCCCTCCTGCCAATTTGCATCTGCAGCTGGATGGCCAAAGAAGTCCTTGGTTTCCCTGACAACAGCCAAGATATCAGTGAGTTCTGACATTCCTTTCATACCAAATGGCAAACACTGTAAAGCTGCTAAAAGAAAAAATTAAATCTATCCCAGGGAAGAAACAGTGTTATTATTCTCATAGCAAATCTAAACAAAAGACTGTAGTAGCTATGAAGGAGAGAGATTCAAAATGCATGAAGAAAATTAACTCAATTTCAGTAAAAACAGCGTGTTTCCTCAGCCTCCACTTCACCAGGCTAAAGAAGTTTGGGTCTCTCAACATCTCCACACATGACCCAGACTGTCTCTGGCCACACGACAGCTCCTCCCCGTTCCTCCAGAATGGGGAACCTCCCACTGGGACACCCCGCTGCAGATGTGACCACACCAGTGCGGAGTCAAGATGGACAATAACTGCCCTTGTCTGGGTGGCCACGCTCCTCCCAGTGCAGCCCAATGTGCTCATGGGCATATTCCTGTTTAGCACCACTGAGAACTGACTGAACATCCAGGCTCAGAGGGTTGTGACCAGCGGCACAAAGCCCAGCAGGAGGTACCATGAGGAGCACTGAAGGACACCGTATCCCTACCCAACATCTCCTCCCCACAGGTGTCTCTTGGGTCCCTGGAACCACCTCAGTGACAAGGGGGAGAGCACTGCCTGTATGGGGTGGAGGAGATGGGGTCTGGAATGAGGGTCCTGGGGCAGTTTCTCCTGGTTGTTCATGCAGCAACAAGCTGGGCTGGATATTTGGAGAGAGGAACTCTTCCTAAGGGCCTCCAATGGGCTTGGGGATGGTCTACAGTTTCCTGCATGCTGCCTTTTCTGGTGGAGATCACAGAGGCTGCCGGCCCTTTAGAGGGCCCAGGACAGGCCTTGTCCTTCCTCTGGTCACAGCTGGACCCCAGTTCTCCAGCTCGGCCCCAGCTCAGGAGCCTTGTCTAGGGGTGACTTTTGGGGTAAGGTTGACAAGAGGGGTGCATAAGTTTGTCTTAAGGACATGTGATGAGCACCAGGACTGAAGTACCAGAGCAAAATGATGTGGCTTCTGGGTGAATACTTTCTTCGGTGGAAGTCGTGACACAGGGTCCCAGACTTGCTTTCCATGCCACCCTTCACAAGGGATGATGCACTAAAAGATGGCAAGTGGGGGACACCAATCCTTCTCCAGCTACTTCCCAGGCCTGGTGAAGCACCAGGACAGCAAGGACTTCTGGCCCTGCACCCTGAACTCTGGGTATTATCTTGGGGCAGCTGAACACCAGCATTTTTCTCTCCAAGGCAATTTCCAGCCCAGGTCAGATCCTGTGTGATCTCCCCCCATCCTGGCCCCTTCCCTGTGCTCCCCACAGGGCCCCAACCTGGCACTGATGCTCTACAAAGCAGGTTGGCTGCAGGACCATGCGGTGACTCAACACTGGTTGTGCTGCTCAGTGAGGGACACAGATGCAACTGCATGGGCTGCACTGTCACTGAGCTCTTTCCCGGGGGTCTAAAGCTCTGGAATGGGTTCAGAGCATTTCTTGGGACTCACTGGGTTTTCTGCTCATTTTGGTTCAGCGATCCCTTCCTTGTCCTTCAGGTGCCTGCAGATTAGTGCAGGAAGATGTGGCCTCTTCCCTTCCCAGGGACGGAGGTCGGCTGACCAGCCTGTAATTATTCAAATTCTCCTTCCTGCCCTTCTTGAAGATGGGTTTGACATCTTCCTTTCCCAAGGACCTCAGAACTTCTCTGTTTCTGCTGTCACTTTTGAAAGCACAACCCAGAATCATGGGCAAGGGTGATGTAGCAGACAGGAGCACTTGCAATGAGCCTGTCCAGGACAGCTGAGATGAATCTCACTGGGCCACTGCTGTTTGTTCCTGGAATCATACACAGAAATATCAGGGTTCCAACAGGCATCGATGTCCAAGCTGGTCTGAGGAATCCTTATGCACCCAGGGATGTTCAGAGACAGAGCCTGTCCCTTTTACACACAGAGGCAGGAGTCACAGTGTCCCTCTGGCCTCCTGTTGCCACTCCCAAAGGACGGGAGGCACCTCAGCCCTGTGGTGTGTCACCCTGCTCTGCACTCATCTGAGATGTCCCACATCATGAGGAATGGACACGGGGACCTCAGTTCAAGGAAGCACATCCCAGTGGGTGTTTTCCCATGGGCTGTTACTCCCAATGTGAAGTGACCTCGAGACACTGTCTGTCCCACAGGCGTTCATGGAGCTCCCAGGAATAGCTGATGGTGTTTGTCCTCACTCGGTTTCATCTCACCTCATGTACACGATGTGTGTGCTCACATCTCATCTGTACAATGCAAACATTGACTTCTGACCTACTCATTCGGTGTCCATCCGTTTAGGGAAGAGCAACCTCTGTGAGCTGGGGAGAGATACCAGGGCTGGAAATGGTGTTTGTGAGGGGCCAGTCCATGACGATGCACTGGGGCAGCTTCCATGGGGTGTCCAGTGCACAGGGGCACAGCCCAGCCCCTGCTCTGCTGGTCCTGCAGGTCTCTGGCAGGAGGCCTGGCTGTGGGAGGACACTGCTGTGTGCCCAGCCCTGCACACACACTGTTTAGCTGTACGCTGGTGTTTCCATCTGTGGCCATTTTCTTGGGCATGTTATTGAGAGAAGGTTTGGAATAAGACCTAAACAATCATGCCCTGCCCATAGGAGATGACCTTTCTTTCTGCAAAGGCTGTCCTGAGGCCAGCTCTGTCACAGCAGTGCCCATTGCCTGTCCCTGCCTGCGCTCACAGGACTGACACACAGCAGGACGGTGACCAGGCTGCCAGAGCACTCAGGCGTTGCACCAGCACAAGGGATGAGAAGGAGAGTGTGGGACTGGAACGAGAACAGCTCTAGAAGGCCAAGCGCTGCTGCTCCCTGGCAGTACTGCCAGGCTGGACTCTTTTCCCCTCCTCCCATGCACACAGGAACTGTCCCTGCAGCTCCAAAAGGCCTTGCAGGAAGGATATAGTGAAAATCAATTCGCTACAGGACCCTTTACATTGTTTAAATACACACAGATCATGGCTCCTCATTTACACAGCCAGTGGTTATAAAAGAAAAGCAGATAGTGAATAAGAAAGGGGATGACGACATTATCACAATAAAAAAAATGCCAATAACAACATAAAATACAGATGAGAGGCTGGACCTGTAACTAGTTACATTAAAACTTCTAGGTAGAAGCAGATGGACAGTTTCTTGCTTCAGAAAACACTTAGATACGAGTTTCCACAGGGCATCCTTGAGCTCCTGGTTCCTCATGCTGTAGATGAGGGGATTCACTGCAGGAGGCACCACCGAGTACAGAACAGACACCACCAGGTCCAGGGAAGGGTAGGAGATGGAGGGGGTTTTCAGGTAGGCAAACATGCCAGTGCTGACAAACAGGGAGACCACGGCCAGGTGAGGGAGGCACGTGGCAAAGGCTTTGTGCCGTCCCTGCTCAGAGGGGATCCTCAGCACGGCCCTGAAGATCTGCACATAGGATACCACAATGAACACAAAACACCCAAATCCTAAACAGACACTAACCACAAGGAGCCCAGCTTCACTGGAGTAGGAGTGTGAGCAGGAGAGCTTGAGGATCTGGAGGATTTCACAGAAGAACTGGTCCAGGGCATTGTCCTTGCAGAGTGGCAGTGAAAATGTATTGGCCGTGTGCAGCAGAGCATTGAGAAACCCAGTGGCCCAGGCAGCTGCTGCCATGTGGACACAAGCTCTGCTGCCCAGGAGGGTCCCGTAGTGCAGGGGTTTGCAGATGGCAACGTAGCAGTCGTAGGACATGACAGCGAGAAGTGAATATTCTGCTGTAGCACAGGAAAAGAACAAAAAGAGTTGGGCGGCACATCCTGTGTAGGAGATATTCCTCGTGTCCCAGAGGGAATTGGCCATGGATTTGGGGACAGTGGTGGAGATGGAGCCCAGGTCGAGGAGGGAGAGGTTGAGGAGGAAGAAGTACATGGGGGTGTGGAGGTGCTGGTCACAGGCTATGGTGGTGATGATGAGGCCGTTGCCCAGGAGGGCAGCCAGGTAGATGGCCAGGAAGAGCCAGAAGTGCAAGAGCTGCAGCTCCCGTGTGTCTGGGAACGCCAGGAGGAGGAACTGGGTGATGGAGCTGCTGTTGGACATTTGCTCTTTCTTGATATGGAGGCACTGTTCTAAAAAATGAAATGACAACTTAAATGCGGGAAGAGTCCTCTGAGAAGGCCACTTGATTTTTCACATAAATAACCCCAATTCCAATGCATTTCCTTCCTCTGGTCTGTGCTGGCTGAGTGTGCTGTGAGGAGCAGGACCTCTGCCCGTCTGGGGCCAAGCAACCAGGTTTGCTCTTCTGCAGTGGGGACATGAGAGCTGGTTGGTGAGACATCTGGCATTCACAAGCAATGTCACATTTTATGCACCATTCATGGAAAAGTTCAATATCTGCACTCGTGACACTTAAGAGCGTGGGCTGCAGAGCAGAGACTTAGCATGTCATTATTATGATTTTGTCTGTATTTTTAATTTTCCACCATCACATCTCACGACTGGATTTTTCTAGGGGTTAAATTCCTCATAGGTATGACTGAAAATGTGAAGAGTCTTGAGACAGGAGAGGCAAAAGGGCTCATCTCTCTGTGGCTCAGTGCAGAGTTAGGAGAACAGCTTTTACCCATTTGCCCTGTGCTTTCACTTGTGCTGCCTTGAAAATGATTTCATAAACAAATCTCTCTTTAAAAGAAAACCCAAAACTGGACTCGTACTGGAGCAGAGGGGCCCTGTTTGAAAGGGCAGATCTGCAAACTTTTCTCTGTCCCAGCGCAGAGGTGGAGATGTGATGGAGAGAGCAGGACACGACCCCTCACCCAGAGAAACAAAGGACTCTGGCAGGAGAGTGCGGACCCAAGGAAAGGATCAGCACTCCTGGGACCCTACAGCAGAGCTGGGCCTTTCTGGGGGCAGCTGGTGAGCCCAGCAGGACAGGCAGAGCAGAGTCAGGGCTCCTGGAGATGGGATGTGCTAAAGGGACAGTCAGATCATTGCCCAGCAGAAAACCCCCAGCAGCCATCTGCAGAGCAGGAGCAGAAGAGCTCCTGACCAGCCCCTGCTCTGCTGCCTGGAGCTGTCCCTGCCTGCAGCTGTGTCTCTGTGCCCAGGTGTCCTCCCGTCAGTGTCACAGACCCCATCCCAGCCGCTGTGTGCTCAGCTCTGCCCTGCAGACCCCTCCCAGCAGCCGGGCACTGCCCAGGGGCAGCTCTGTGTGGGCCGGCTCTGATCAGAACATCAGACCAACAATAATGAGCATGGAAAAGTCATGCTGATGATGTCTGGAAGCCAGGGTGTGTCCATTTCTGATACTCACAGGTTTATTCACTGCTAAGAGCCACAGATTTGGAATTTCAGTGCATCCTCCTGAACTGAGACGTTAATTATTGTGTCCCATTGGACTCATAGACAATCTAGAGTACGAGACCGATAGAACAGGATCCTTACTTTTCACAGAGCCCCTGTCTTGCTGTGCCTTTCCAAAAGCCTCCGAGGAATGTCCTAAAGTGATCTGGAGCTATGAGCAGCCGCATCCCAAGCAGAACCCACTCCATACCTAGACCCTGCCCAGCCAGAGGTTGCTCCTTCCACCCACAGCTTCTCCCCACAGCACCGTGGGGATCTCCCCAGGCAGGCTGAGCGCTGACCCTGGCAGGCGGCAGAGTCCCTGCCCCGGCACAGCCCTGGGGTGCAGGGACCCTGCTCTGCAGGACAGCCCCGGGCACCCTTGGCTGCAAAACCGTCTGCTTTGATTTTCAAAATTGCTGAACAAAGTTCCCCTCCATAGGGATCCCACAAGCTGTGGCTGTTCCAGCTTTAGGAGATGCCTCCAGGAGCTACAGCTGCATTGCCCTGCACCCAGAGACTTACCATAGCAAGGCCTGCAAAGATTTCTCCTCCAGTGAGCTCTCAGTCATCCTCCCAATCCTGACCACCTTTAATCTCTCTCTGCCTTGCTCGTCTCCCTGAGACCCCCAGGCAGAGCCCTCAGCCCTGCTGCGCTTTGCAGAGGAGCTGCTCCTGGGCAGAGCTGTCTCTCTGCAGCGCTGCCGCTTGCCAGGAGCTCCCTCTGTCCCAGGAGTCCAGCCCAGCTCAGCAGCACAGGAGCAGCCCAAGGCGCTTTAATGACCCCTCTGATGGCTTTGGTGCTGAGGCCATGAACATCAGACCCTGAGAGGCAGTTGAAGAAACCTGTCAAGAAGTCCAAGTCATATTCAAACTCCAAAGTTTCTTGTAATGTTAATGGGTCCCACTGAGGAACACTACTGAGGAAATGACCCCAGGGTCTGGTTAGAGAAGAAAACTGGAGGCAGAAATGACAGATCAGGAAAACCAAGGTGAAGGTCTCTCTGATGCTGAGTAAACCTGGATGAGTTTCATTAACCAAAGGGCCAAGCCCTGACCCCCAGCCCTGGGAAGGCAGATCCTGTCCCTCCCACATTGCCCAGGGCTGTTCCTGGGACAGTGTGATGTGGGGCTGTGCAAGGCCAAGGGCAGGACTATGGTCCCACACCTCCCAGGTTCCTGGCTGGGGACAAGGAGGCCATGAGGCCCCTGTGCTGTAAGGACAAGGTGTCTCCTCACAGGCATCAGAGCTGGAGACAACAGCCACGGCTAAGGGGAGAAGCAGCTCATGTCTGTTGGGGCTTTCAGCCTCTTTACATCCCTTGATCATCTCCACGACAGCCTGTCCTATGCTGTGGCATCACCTGCACCTCTTTCCCTGCAGGCTGGACACATCCCCCCTGCTACCCACCTTGCTCTTGTCTGAGCATCTTCCTTCCTTTGCTGATCTCTCTCCATCCTCCCCAGCTGTTCCTTGAAGCACAAAGCCTTGGGCTGATGCAGACTGCCTCTGGGTGACCTGCTCCACCACAGCACTGCCCTTCCACTCACATTCCTTCCTGCTCATGTCCAGCCTGGACCTCCCCAGCTGCACTGTGTGCCATTATTTCTTTCTCGTACTGTTTCCCACTATGAAGAAAACCTCCACCATTTCTGAAACCACCCTTCCAGCACTCTCAGGCTACTCCTACACTGCTGCAGCCTCCCCAGCGCTGCTGGGCCAGAGCAGCCCAGGTCCCTCAGCATCCCACACCATGTGCACAAGGTCCTGAACCCTGCCTTGGCAGAGCCCTGCACTCTCCAGTTCCTTCCTGCTTCTCCAAACTGGGAAGCCGCACACTGGCACACACCCGTGTGTGTGGGGTCACACCAGTGCTGAACCGAATGGGATGAGAACTCCAGGTGTCTGGGTCCCCACGCTCCTCCTCATGCAGCCCCGTGTGCAGCTGCCTTGTTCATGGTGAGCGTGCAGCACGGACTTGTGTGGCGGCCCTTGTAGTGCCCAGGCCCTTCTCCTCAGGGTCACTGCTCAGCGTGTCAGGTCCTGGTCTGTCCTGATGGATGGGGTTATCCTCCTGCCCCGATACAGAACTGGCCACTTCTCCTTTTAAAACTTCAGAGATTCCTGATGGTGGAACCCCAAATTTCTCAAGGTCAGGACTCTCCCTGCACTGCTGCAGCCGCAGTCCCTCAATTCCAGCCAGGGCAGGGACCACTCACCTGTGGAGCCCCTGGTGCCCCCTAAAGGAAAGGGGGCTCCTGACCTCCAGGACTCTCCTGAGCCCAGAAAGAGGCCACTAAAATGGTAGCAGTAGCAGGGTTCCATCAAGAGTTTATTCAAGAAAAAGGAAATAATTTCCCATTTCCCTAGCACAGTCTTTCGGTGCTGCTCTTCTGTTCCTTATCCTGGTGCCTCTCCCTGACTGCTGTGCCCCACTTTCGGTGGCACCAGATTGTTGGGGGGCATGGCCATGTGCCCCCACAGGCTTTGTCATTGGTGCCCTCACTCACAAGGGAAAACCCATCTGGTCACTCTCCACATAAAGGAGCTCCATACATCCAAGAAACTTCTTCACTCTGAGGGAATCCTACTACTGATCCTTCCAGCCCGTCTCTCCTGAAAAGCCTGTACCCACCCAGTGCAGCACCCCAAGCTGTGTGACTTGTCCCACCACGCCTTGGCGGTGACTCCATGGGTGTCAAACAGTACAGGCTGCAGCTTGTCCTGGCTGTGCCCTTGGCTGAGGGCATCAGTGCACAGTTGGGCTGTGGCACCTCAGCTGTAGCACCCGGCCAAGCTCTGAGAGTCTTAGGGAAATCTGGTTGGTATCAAGAATCCAGGTCCCCATGTGTGCAAAGGTTTGACTTCAGAGCAGAGCAATGTCACAGGGGTTGGCAGATGGAAAGACAGGGCTGAAATTGGGCAACAGGAGAGTGAGCAAGCCCTGCTGTCCCCAAGGGCTGTCCCCAAGGGCTGGGAATGACAGACCTGGAAGGAAATGTGTGTTTTGTCAGTGGCGTCTCTGCTGCCCCTGAGGTACTTGGGCAGACGTGTCACTGATCTCTAGGAATGACAAGGTGCTGCTGACAGGCCCAAGGTGACAATGGTTTGTCTGTTCCTTGATTGTGTTATCAAGGGGGTGAGAACAGGGTGGTGAAAAGAAAAAAAGGAGATTTGGAAGTGTTGCTATACACATTGACACCTGGCGCGATGCGCTTCCTATTCAAGGGCTGCCCTACATCTCCTGGATAGAGAAGGGACAGATCTTGCGATGCTTCAGAGGTGGGAATGAGTTTCTTGCACAAGGACACTGAATCTGTCTGCTATGCTGTCTGGGGTGTCTGTCCCACACTCACTGTGGATGGGGATGGCTGCCCTGGACAGGACCATCGCTGTCCCTGCCCAGTGCATGTAGGGGTGTGTGACAGCTTTGGCACCTCACGTAACACTGCAGGTGTGTAACTGGCATTAAAAGGAATAACTGCCCTGAATTTGATTTGTCAATGGAATTATAGAATAATTTCAGCTGGAAGAGACCCTCAGGATCATTGAGTCCAACCATAACCTAACCCAACTCTAGCACTAAACCATGTCCCTAAGAAACCCATCTAAACATGTTTTAAACACCTCCAGGGATGGTGACTCCACCACTTCCCTGGGCAGCCTGTTCCACTGCTTCACAACTTTTTCCATGAAGAAATGTCTCCTAATATCCAACCTGAACCTTCCCTGGCACAACTTGAGACCATTTCCTCTTGTCCTATCACTTGCTACTTGGGAGAAGAGACCAACACCCACCATGCTACAACCTCCTTTTAGGTAGCTGTAGAGACCGATAAGGTCTCCCCTCAGTCTCTTTTTTTCCAGGCTAAATGGCCTCATGTCCCTCAGCTGCTCCTCATAAGACTTGTGCTCCAGGCCCCTCACCAGCTCCTTTCCTTCTCTGAACTCGCTCCAGCACCTCAAGGTCTTTCTTGTTGTGAGGGGGCCAGAACTGACCCCAGGATTTGAGGTTTGACCTCCCCAGTGCCCAGCACAAGGGACGGTCACTGCCTTGGGCCTGCTGGCCACACTATTCCTGATACAAGCCAGGATGCTGGGGGCCTTTTTGGCCACCTGGACACACGCTGGCTCATGTTCAGCTGCTGTCAATCAACATTCCCAGGTCTTGTTCCAACAGACAGCTTTCCAGCCACTCCTTCCCAGGCCTGTAGTGGTGCGGGGGTTGTTATGACCCAAGTGCAGGACCAGGCACTTGGCCTTGTTAAACCTCAGACAGTTGCCCTCAGCCTAATGGACCAGCAGCTCCAGAACCCTCTGTAGAGCTTTCCTACCCTTTAGCAGATCAAAACTCCCACCCAACTCGGTGTCATCTGCAAACTTACTGAGGGTGCACTAGATCCCCTCGTCCAGATCATTGATAAAGAGATTAAACAGAACTGGCGCCAATACTGAGCACTGGGAACACCACTTGTGACCGGCCGCCAACTGGATTTGGCTCCCTTCACCACAACTCTTTGGGCCCGGCCCTCCAGCCAGTTCTTTATCCATCACAGATACACCATCCAGGCCATGAGCTGCAGCTTCTCCAGGAGATGCTGTGGGATACGGTGTCAAAGGCTTTACTGAAGTCTAAGTGCATGACATCCACAGCCTTTCCCTCATCTACTAGTTGGGTCACCTTGTCATAGAAGGAGATCAGGTTGGTCAATCAGGACTTGCCTTTCGTAAATCCACGTTGACTGGGCCTGATCTCTTGGTTGTCTTGTATGTGCTGCCTGATGTCTCTCAAGATCATCTGCTCCATGACCTTCCCCATCACCGAGGTCAGACTGGCAGGTCTTTAGTTCCCTGGATCGTCCTTCTTGCCCTTCTCGTAAATGGGTGTCACATTTGCCAACTTCCAGTCAACTGGGACCTCCCCACTTAGCCAGGGCTGCAGCTAAATAATTGAAAGTGGCTCAGTGATCACCTCCACGAGCTCCCTCAGCACCCCAGGGTGTATCCCATCTGGCCCCATAGACTTGTGGGTGTCCAAGTGGTGCAGCAGGTCGCAAACCATTTTCCCTGGGATTATTGGGGCTTCATTCTGCAACCCATCCCTGTCTTGGGGCTCAGGGGGCTGGGTACCTGGAGCACAACTGTTCTAACTATTAAAGACTGAGGCAAGAAGGTATTTAATACCTCAGGGTTTCCCTCATCTTCCGTCACTATCTTTCCCTCTGCATCCATCATGGAATGGAGGTTCTCCTTAGCCCTCCTCTTGTTGCTAATATATTTCTAGAAACATTTTTTGTTGTCTTTTACAGCAGTAGCCAGGCCCAGCTCTAGTTGGGCTTTGGCCCTTCTAATTTTATCCCTGCATAACTTCACAGCATTCTTGTAATCCCCCTGAGCCACCTGCCCCTCCTTCCAAAGGTTATAAATTATCCTTTTATTCCTCAGTTCCAGCCGCAGCTCTCTGTCCAGCCAGGCTGGCCTTCTTCCCCACCGGCTTGCCTTCTGGCACACGGGTACAACTGCTCCTGCACCTCTGAGATCACCTTCTTGAAGACAGACCAGCCCTCCTGGACTGCTTTGTCCTTCAGGTTTGCCTCCCAAGGGACTCTGCCAAGCAGCTTCCTAAACAGATCAAAGTCTGCCCTAGAAGGCCAAAGTAGCAGTTCTGCTGACTACCCTTCTAACTTCTCCAAGGACAGTAAACTCAATCATTTCATGATCACTACACCCAGGGTGACCTCCAATGAGTCCTTCTCTATTTACAAACAACAGGTCCAGTGGGGCTCCTTCCCTGGTAGGCTCACTGACCAGCTGTGTCAGGAATTGTCTTCCATACACTCCAGGAGCCTCCTAGACTGCTTCCTCTCTGCTGGGTTGTACTTCCAGCAGACATCTGGTAGCTTGAAGTCCCCCATAAGAACTAGCGCTGGTGACTGGGAGACTTCTCCCAGCTGCCTGAAAAATATTTCTTCTGCCTCTTCATCCTGGTTGGGTGGTCTGCAACAGACCATCCCCTAGGATGTCCGCCTTGTTGCCCTTCCTTTTGATTCTTACCCAGAGACACTCAACCCTTTCATCACCCTCATCAAGCTCCAGACAATCAAACCCCCCCCCAACATATACTGCTTCCCCACCTCCTCTCCTTCCTCACCTGTTCTTTCTGAAGAGTTTATAGCCATCCATTGCAGTACTCCAGTTCTGAGAGTCATCCCACCATGTTTCTGTGATGACAATTAAATTATAGTTTTTCTGCCTCACAAGGGCTTCCAGCTCCTCCTGTTTGTTGCCCATGCTGTGTGCATTTATAAAGATGCACTTCAGCTGGGCCATTGATTGCATTGGGTCGGCAGACCGAAGGGCATCATTAGCACTATCCTCAGATGCCAGCATGTCGCCCTTGGCTGTGCCTCTGCCACATCTGTTTTCGTCCCCCTCTCCCTTCAAATCTAGTTTAAAGCCCTCTCAATGAGTCCTGATAACTTAATGTGGTCCATAAAAAAAGACTAAGAATCTTACTTTTTTGTGGTTCTTTTCTAACATTGTCTGAACTTTGGTAAACAAGAGGAAGAGTGGTTAACAGAGTCTGTTTTCTGAGAGTAACATGTTCCTGTACCTTTCCCGTCTTTCTGTGGTGAAGGATTTCTTCCCTTGCAGAGAGGACTGCAAGACCTGCTCCTGTCAGGTGGGACTTGACCTCCAAACGTGGCGCAGCCTCTTCCATTGTGAGATCACCCACCGCCATTGACGTCACAAAGCTGCATCAGCGCTTAAGTTGGCACAGCAGCGTATAAGACCAGGGGTCCCCCTGTGCCTTTGTCACTCTCGATCTTGAGGGAACAAAGATCGCAGAGTTTTTGGCTTGCTCCTGAGCAAGGAAGATGCTTGTTACCTGCACCTCAGCAGGTACCAAGAGACACACAGAGAAGGTTCAAGGTCTGGACGGGTACGTGTCAAAAATCCTTCTCCCCTTTCCCCACATGTGTTTTCCACCTCATCAGCTGGGGTGGGTGGAGGGTGGACAGGAGAGCAACCCAAGGGCAGCCTGAGAGCTCGGTCTTGAGCTGGTGGAAGGCAGCAGCCAGCTTTCAGTCTCTTCATGAGCGCAAGGGCGAAGCCCAGAAAGCCTTTGATCTCTGCAGAATAAGGGACAGGTCCACTTTGGATTACACGGAGGGAGTGTGATCACCAGAGTGTTTCTTTGGCGCTTCCTTGGTTGCCTGTTGCTTGCCAGAACGCACTGACATTCAGCCTCCCTCCCTCTTTCCCCAGTCTGCATTTGTCTGCAGTTATGCCAAGAGAAGGGCCAGAGAGAACCTGGCTGCTAAAGAAATGCTGCGAGAGGGGAGACCCACACCCCCTGCCTGGCAGCTGTTGAACTGTAGGAGCACAGGCTGAACCTTCTCTTGGGAGGGTGGAGAACAGGTTCAGCACAAGTTGCAATCGGATGGTGGGCTGGAGAAACAGGCGTTCGTTCTGTCCCTTCCATTTCCAAAGAACCCCTCTCCAGCCCCACAGACGGGAAGTGTGGCCACAGCTCTTGTTGCAGCTCTTGCTCTTAGTCCGGAGTCAATCTTGAGCCCTTTGTCCCTAATGAAACAATTGCTGCCATGACAAATCCCCCACTGGTGCAGCTGGTGACAACCCCAGCAGTGAATCGAGCTGGTGCAGGACCAAGCCAGTGCTCACGCCAGGAACGCCAGGCTCAAGGGCTGCAGTCCCTGCTGTTGCTCTCCAGTCTGCTGCTGATCTGCACGGGTATCGCCAGCTTCACCTGCCTTTTCCTCCTTGCTGCTCTGCAGGAAGATGAAGGCACTGAAGGCGATAACCCTGGTGCTGATTCTCGGACTGTTCTCTTTCGGTGAGTCTCTGCAGAGCTCTGACCTGTGGATGGTGCTTTAGGAGGTACTCGGGGCTCTGTTCTGTCCTGTTCCACTTCCCCCACTGTGATCAGAGGAGCTGAGCTAAGAGCAGAAAGTCCCCGACAGAGATGTGCCAGTCCCTGCTCCAGCAGGACGCGTGTGGGGGTGAGGAAGGGGTGACTTGCCTTCCCCAGGAGGGCTAAGCCAGTTCTCTTCAGCCGAGGGAGAATCTGTGGCTGAGCTCTCCTGCCCCAGGGGGCTGAGAATCTTCTGTAGGAAGAGGAGCACAGTCCAGGGCAGGGAACGTCCATCTATTGTGTAGCACATATGCCATGATAGCGACTGTCAAAGACAAGAGGAGAGACATCTGTGGCACTTGGGAGAGACACAGAAAGGGGAGCGGGAAAGTTCTAAGCTCTGGTGTTTATCTGACAGGTGTTTACCACGTGGGACAACACAGCACCTTAACCCTCTGGAGAACTGCAGCAGACTTAGGAGAAGACTTGCGTGAAACCCTGCCCCTGCCTGACCAGCTTCTTAAACTCCAGGAACAGCTTTATCATCTGTGCTGGAGCGCAAAGGATGTCGCGGAGCGGGCTCTCCAGGAAGGCGTGAAGCAGGCAAAGCTCCCAGGCTTTACCGGATGGGTAAGGGCACAAGGCAGAAGGATCTACTCAGGGGTTTTATCCTCCCTCCGGCACATATCCTACTCCATTTCCTGTCACAGCCAACAGGCTGGTGCTGCTGGAACAAGTGCTGTCATGGCCATGCTTCTTTTTCCTGTTGCTCCACACTTCCTTATGGGGAAGAGAGAGCCATGACGGGAATGATGGCTGTCTGAGTTGTACCTTCCTCTGCGTCCAGATCTCAGGTCCTCCTCAAGGGAGGACTGGAAAGAAAGAATGGTCTCAGAGGTCCAGAGTTAAGGTGGTCCTATCTCACACCCAGAAGGCTTTTCTGTCCGTGCTGCCTGGCCTGGGGCCTCTCCACAGGAAAAGCCCCTTCTCGCACCTTCAGCATTCAGAGCGCTGGAGTGAGCAGCCCCTCCTTTCTGAACCTGTCAATCAAAGAAGAGCAAACTAGGGATGCTGCCAGGCAATTTGGCCATTCCTTCCATCTGAAATGGGCCTTGTCCCCATTCACCTTGGCTGGCCTTGCAGGGGAGCTGCTTGCCCCATTCTTTTTCCTTCCAACAGGCGCTCCCCTTTGTGTTCCTTTCCAGGCTGTTCAGGAGATCATCAATCAAGCTCTGGAGAAGCTGGAAGAAATCCAGGTTCCGATGCCTGATTACGCCCTGAAATCAGCAGGTGCTGTGACATTGTACATGCAAACCAATTCCAAAGTGCTTCCTGTCCAGATTGACAAGATGGGCATTGGAACATGCCCAGGGGCAGGAGAGAAGGGGCGAGAAGCCAAGGGTCAATTCGTGCCCTAAAATTGCCCCCACTGACAGAGCCTGTAGCGGGCCAGACCCCATGGGAAGCACAGAAAGGCTGGTTCACAGTCTTGTCTTTTTCCACAGCCCCATACAACAGTTTAATGACACCTTGCTACGTGTCCCAGAGGGGCCGTGCCAGTAAGACAGAGGGAACCCACTGTAGGACATGCATGACAACTGAGGAGCCTTTTCCAAGACAAGAGTGTAATATTCCTCCTGACACTGCCTGATGATCATTCTCATGTTTTAATTTCCAGGGGCTGCCGTCATTCGTTCCAGGAGTTCTCCATCCCTCCGGACTGCCAGAGCAAAGGTGTTATTGTATTCCCTGCCCGTGATGGACTACATGAGGTCCCCTGAGCTTATTCTGGAGGTAGGAGCACCAAGAAACAGTAAAAGGAAGGTCAGGAGAATGAAGCACACACGCTGCTCAGAGTTGCGTTTCCCCCCATCTTTGCTCTTTGAAACTTCCTTTCCTGCCTCCTTCTCGCATGGACCTGCTCTCCTCCTGTGTCTCCCTGCTGAGTGTCTCCCTCCTCCCTCTCCCAGAGTGCCCCAGGTTCTCCACGGGAACTTCTACCAGGCCAGGCTGCTCCTGCAGTCTGTGTCTGCCCAGTTGCTGTGCAAAGTGTCAGCACTGCAAGGAAGGAGAAGGGCAGAGATGCCTGCAGAGGTCTGGGATGTTCTCTTAGTGAGCCCCAGCCGGGGCTGGGAGCCTGCACTGCTGGAGAGTCCCACGTTGGGCTCTCAAGCCGTCCTGGCCCTGCTCCTGACCTGCCTGCACAATCTGAAGAGCTGGCTGGTGCCCGGGGAAGGAGGTGGCGGTGGATGAGAGGCAGCGAGGGCTTCCCCTGACAGGAAAGGTTCATCCAGGGGGGCCTGTGGCTGCCACCTGCTCTGGGCAGGGGCCTTTCAGCCACACTGTCCCTTGCTTGTTCTTGGTGAGGGCTCTGGACAGGCAGAAGCACAACTGCTGCTCTGTTCAATACCCACAAGGTCTGACTGAAGGCCCTGGCTGCCATTCAGAGTGGAATTGATTGACCTATTGAATTCTTAATCCTCTGATGCTCATGGCAGGTGTGAGAGCAAGGGTGACCTTCTCCATGTGAATGTAGTTTCTTCTTCTCCTTTCAGCCAGAAAACCATCCTGGAAAGTGCTGGCCCTTCCCAGGAAGCCAGGGACATGTGTTCATCAAGCTGTCTGTGCCAGTCATTCCCACAGCAGTCACCATGGACCATGTCTCAGGGACAGCGTTCCATGGAGAAAGTATCTCTGGAGCTCCAAAGGACTTTGCTGTCTATGTAAGTGATTTCTCTAGAGTAGGGGGCAGGGGGTTGCACAGCATTTCCAAGCAGGGGATGAAGATGGGTCATAGATTCCGGTGGCCTGAAGCTTCCTCGTGTCTCTCAGAAGAAACAGGCTCCTTGGTGTTGCTTCCTTCCCATTGCATTCCTCTTTTATTCAATGTACCCCTCAAAACCAAAAGCTTCTAGGGCAAGATGCTAGTCCAGGAGCCACAGGGAAAAGGAGCTGGCACAGTGCATGGTCCTAGACCTTCTTGGCTTCCAATCCCAGTGGCATTTGTGATCCTCAGGTTACCTTCCACGCACTGGGAGCATCTGCTCCTTTTACAACTGGCAGCCTGGACCCGTTGAGTAGGCAAGTGTGACATGCTGCCCACGTGCAGCTTCTCGTCTTTTCCTTGTGCTCATTGTCCTTGGACTACGTAGCTGAAATAACCCCATACTTCACTGACTGAAGTTCAGTCTTGCCATGGTGATACCAGACACTCTTGTTTTCTCTACCCCTGTCTTTCTGTAGGGCTTCAAGGAAGAACATGAGGAGCAGGGAATATTCCTGGGACAGTTCACCTTCCTGGCGGTGCTGAATCCCAGTCAGACCTTCCAGCTGAAGGTATGGGGACAAAGAGGGAGGAGAACTGTAGGAGAGGAGGAGAAATGCGGCTGGATGGGGAGAGGCTTCCCTGCCAAAGGAAGCAGCAGGAAGGAAGCTGTTGAACAAAGCCATCGCTGCGGCACTATTCTGTCAGTGCTCACGTGCCAGAGAGGAAAAGGCGACTCATTTCTTCTTGTCATTTCAGAACGAGCTCCCTGGGGTCGTGAAGTACATCAGGCTGCAAGTGCTGAGCAACTGGGGCCACCCGGACCACACCTGCCTGTATCGGTTCAGGGTGCACGGTGATCCGCCCAAAGACGGGGGAGAGGTGCCGGTTTCAGTTGTCAATAAATTCCATTAGTTTTCACCAAGTCGAGTTCCGGTCTGCTTTGCCTGTGATGTTGACTGGTCCTCCCTGAGCTAACTGGAGCTCCCTGTCCTTCTCTCAACCCACCAGCTTATGGGAGACTTCAGGAGTACACAGCAAGATTTTGCTTATTAGGGAAAACAGGAGAACTCAGTCACAAATCTGCAGAAAGCCTGACATCCACATTCTTGTTGCCTACACAGGAACATCAGCAAGGCCCTGCCTGTACACCAAAGATTAAATTAATGGACAGTTTTCCTGTGCAGAAAGCAACTAAGGATCAACTGAATGGAACCATCTGTTATTAACTGTTTTGGCAAGAGGCAGATGCTACTTCAGCTTCCATCTTTCAATCTGTTGCCCATGAGAAATTGGAAGTGTGGTTTTTTGTAAGAAGGAAACCTTAATTGGAAAGTTGGTTCATAGACTTATTTGCCTGTCTGGGCACATATTGAGTTCATAGCCCAGGAAAAGTTAGAGAGTGATTAGCAAAGCAATCTCAGGACCCTTAAGAGATCCCATAACTGCATGAGTTTATCTTTTCGTTTCAGCCCGAGTTCCCCAACCCCAAGGCAGGAGCAGGCAGGGCAGTCGTGCGCTCGGGTCGCACCAGGGAGGAGAGAGCAGGAACAGCATTTGGAACCCAGGGCTGGTAACAGCAATTTGTGCTCTGAGCTGGGGCTTAGTCCATGTGCAAGCCCAGCACTGATCCAGATACCAAACTGAGGGTGTCTGTTCATCCCCAGTGCCACACACATGGCACCTTCTTCCATCTCCTCCTCCGGATGAGCTGTTTTCCAGCCCCTTCCACCTCAGCCCAGCTCTAGACACCTGCACTCTGGCGCAGGGCTGACTGGGGCTGGTGACCCTCGGGGCAGCAGCAGGAACTGCTCTGACCCTGGTTGTGGGGCTGTCCCTGGGCTGAGCCCTCGGGCCCAGAGCTGGTGAACTGGGCCATGGTGGGGCCCAGGGGTGGTGAGGCCAACAGGTCCCCCCGTCTGTCCGCGCTGGGAGACACTTGCTCCTGCAGCACCCCTGGTACTGATCCTGAACCTGGTCCATCTTCATCCAGAAGTACACTTTAGTTTGTTTTTTTTAATTAAAACTGAAAATAATTCAGGTAGAGGTACAGCCTGTTTAGATGTCTGAGTAGTTTGGGGACAGAGGCCAGTTGGGAGCTAGGGCCCTCGGGGGTGGAGGATCTTTCTGTCACGTGTCGTTGGCCTGGTGCTCACAGCTGGGAAGGGACTTTCCAAAATCCTGCTGGGAGGAGCCAGATGTGGCCACCCCCGGCACAGCCTCAGGATCTTCTGCCAACCTGCCCTCAAATCAT
The DNA here is from genome assembly GCF_036013445.1 of Caloenas nicobarica. Taxonomy (NCBI): domain Eukaryota; kingdom Metazoa; phylum Chordata; class Aves; order Columbiformes; family Columbidae; genus Caloenas; species Caloenas nicobarica. The sequence goes on from NC_088276.1 coordinate 721,922, forward strand.
CTCTTCCCATTAACCAGGAGTCACTACGGATGTTGCTGTTCTCCTTCGGGCAGTGTGGTGCTCACCAGGCACAGCCAGAGCTGTTCCTGTGCCAGGAGAAGACTTCACACAGAGCCTTGGCTGATGGTGACAGTTCCCACCAGCCGTCCAGCTCTGGAAGGTCCAGATGCCACAGAGGGGACATGGATTGGTTGTCAATTCTCTTGCAGGAACAGGGTTGAACAGCAGAAGGGAGGTGGGATGAGAGGGTTCATGAGGTCAGAAAGCACATCAGACAGCTGGTACAGTCATGATGACAGCAGAGGGAGAAGAGAAAGAGGTGCAGTGACCTGGCTGGGACAGTGCTTCTGACATAACACCTGCAACACAAACACAGAGACAGATACATCACCACATAATGCCGAAGGCAGAAGTTAGAACACATGAAGCACCATGGATCAGCTAGGAAGTGTGCAAATTATATGTGGAAGGATGATATAACTGGTGACAAGAACATCATCTGCCAAAGGATGCAACGGGAGAGCACTCGAAAATTAAAGATGAGATATTTTGGAGCAGCAGCTGACCTAACAATACCAAAACTAAATAAAAATTCTGGATGGTTGCCTAGAGGCATAACAAGACACGTGTAGATGGCAACTGAGCAGGGAGAATAAATATATTGGTGCAACATGTGTGAAAGGTAAACGGCACACAGAACACACCCTCCCGGTCGAAACTTAAGCTACGGTATTTTTTTTTATATACAGTACATTTATTATAAATATTCAGACAGGGAAAAGTTAGGGTTACCCTTGCCCTTAAAAATGTTTTTGTTTCATGCAGTTATTTGATGGTGTCAGTGTGGAAAGATTTTCTTTCCTTTTAGTCTCTATAGAGACAGACAGAAGCCTTGGTGGTTTCCTGGAGGAAGTGGGAAAGGTGCCGGGGAGGGGGGAGAGCACGGGGAGATATGGGACAGAGGTGGAGACAGAGCAAAGAGCCGGTGCTGGCAGTGAGGACACTCCTGCTGTGCAGGTGCTGCTGAGGTCACAGCCCCCAGAGCAGGTGACAGACATGAATGGGCCACTGGCTTGTGCTGGTACCTGGTGGAGCAGAAAAACTCCTGCAGCCTCTGGAGCTCCATGCAAGAGCAGTGTCGCCACCACAACAGTTCTTTCTCCACCCCTTGTTCCAGCCCATGAACATCAGGCTCATGTCCCACACGATCCAATACGTCCTCACCAACCACCGCTCCCCTGCCCACCCTTTGATGTCACACACACAGACAGTTGCCCTCAGTCCATGGGCTGCCCCTGTAAAATGTCCATAAAATGTCACTACACCCCGTTGAGCTCATGGCGTCCATAGTTTTGGGCTCCGTCTGTTCCGTGGCCACTCCGGACAACACACGTGTTTGCTCCATGGGGTCACGGACACCAAACCCAGCTCGGGTTGGAACCAAGAGGGTCCCCTCGTGTTCAGGGCCCAAAGCGCCATCTGTAGCATCTGCCCGTCCTTTTGATTGCCCAGAGCCTCCTTCTTGGGGCCCAGATGCTCCTGTTTAGGGTCCCAACATGTCTTTTATCACTCATGGCCTTTGTTCAGGGCCCACAGTTTCATTTTCAGGTGGAGCTCGTTGCCTGGGCAGCGTTCAGGGGCGGGCTGTGCTGGCTGCACCAATCACGGCTGGCGCTAGTGCAGAACATGGATGATTGACAAGTAGTCTGATCAATCATTTGATGGGTGGAACCAGGGGGAAATCCCAGACAGCCAATCAGAGGAAAGAGCAACTCAGGGCAGGGTGGGCCCTGAACCAGGGCAGAGTGACAGCCCAGGCAGCCAATCCCAGACAGCATCATGTCAGGGCAGGAGACTGACAGCTCTCCCAACCAATGGTGGCAAAGAGTGATGTGAGCAGAAGGCAGCACTGCCGGGCTGGAGAACCTGCCTGTGAGAGTGCGCCACGTAGAAGCTCATGTGCCCCAGAGTCGGTCCAGTGAAGAACCCGATCCGAACAACCAGCGGGGGGATCGAGCTGCCGAGATTAAAGTGGCTGAGGTAGATTTGCACTGGCAAGATGAAGGTGAATTCTTTATGACCCATTGGGCGCACGGTGCCTCAGGTCATCGAGGAAGGGATGCAACATATAGATGGGCTCGTGATCGAGGCGTGGACTCGACCACGGACACAGTTACACAGGTTGTTCACCATTGTGAAACATGCGATCAAACAAGGCAAGCAGTCAAGGCCTGTGTGGTATGGGGGGTGATGACTGAAGTGTAAATATGGAGAGGCCTGGCAAACGGACTATATCGCACTGCCACAAACCCGCCCCGGCTAGAGCTCTGTGCTTACAATGGTGGAGCCACCACCGGATGGCTGGAAACATATGCCGTGCCCCACGGCACTGCCCACAACACTGTCCTGTGCCTTGAAAAGCCAGTCCTGTGACAACACGGCAGCCCAGAGAGAATTGAGCCAGACAACGGGACTCATTTCCAGAACATCCTCGTAGACGTCTGGGCCAAGGAGGGTGGCATTGAGTGGGTCTCTCACATCCCCCATCACACACCAGCCTCTGGAAAACTGAGCGGTGCAACGGACTGTTAAAGACTATGCTCAGAGCAATGGGTGGTGGAACTACTAGAAACTGGGATTCAAATTTAGCCAAGGCCACTCTGAGAGCACCCAGGTGCCCAGGACTGAGCTGACTCTGAGCCTCCCAAGGGGACACCCTGACCTCCCTCCCCAGGTGCAGGGTGACAGTGGGGCCCTTTGTGACCTCACTTGGTGACACCCACTGCCCTGCATGTGCTCAGCACGGCTGCAGGCCCCAGCCCATACTGTCCGGCAGGATGGTGACGGGACAGAGTGCGAGCACGGAGCGGGCGAGAGCCCCGAGCGTACCTCATGTCTTTCATTGAATTCGAGAATCGGAGAATCTTTTTGGTTGGAAGCAAACCTTAGGATCATTGAGTCCAACCGTACCCTCACTTTAGCTGCCCCTGGCAGACTCCCCTCTGCCCCTCGCAGACGCGTGGCGTTTTGCCAAAGCTTCCCTCTTCCCCACCTATACCTCTTTCCCCAAAGCCACGAGATGGCAGAGAAACAGCTCAGCAGCCCCAGAGTGGCCCTGGAGGAGGACAGGGCTCCCCAGGAGAGCAGCTTTCCAGGAGAGCCCCAGGAGCTGTGCATGGCCCAACACCTCGAGATGGGTGAGTGAGGGGCCCTGATTGTCTGGGCAGGGCGGGGGCTCAGCGAGCGCTCCCTGCTCGACACCAGGATCACGTTTCCCCTCACGCTGGCAGGGCGGGTCCCACGGGTGGTGGTCATGATGCTGCCTGAATGCCAGGGCTGCTCCGAGCTGGGAGACGGCTGCAGCACAGCCTCTGTGGGCAGAGGAGACCCAGCTCCTGCTCCAGGGCACGGGCAGCGAGAGGCAGCAGGGCGGGCAGGCGGCAGCCGTGCTGTGGGACAGAGACCTTTCCTGCCCGTCTGAAGCGAGTTCCTCACCCGCTGCACTGGGGGCTTTCCCTGTCCTGCCTGGCTCAAGCATTGCAGCCCATCTGCTGGGGCACCCTCCAGCTAATTGGTCAGGTGAATCTTTAGAAAGGTTGACTAACAATACTTTCGCTTTTTCACTAGGACAGATTACAAATGTTTTTGAGAGCTTTGAATATCCCTGGAGCTTTGATAGAACCTTATTAGTGTTATTAGGTTTGCTGAATGGGTGTCAGTTTGTGTTACTGTTAAGAGAAATGAGGTTAAATGGGACGTTTGCGTCTCTTTTGAGTCCTGAGACTTGTGTTGCGTCTGCTAGAAGCTTTAGCAAAAACCACTCCGAGCCGCTCAAAATGAGTGGAAGTAAAAGCAGCCCCCCCCCGAAACTCAGATAGCGCAGCTTCAGAAACTGATAAGGGGGCTACAGCTTCTTCTGGAGAGAGCCAGTCCGCCAAGGTGACTGTAGATACTGTTACTCCTCCAGCCTCAAGGCTAACAAGGCAGCCCCTCCTTCCTCACACACTGGGCACTGTTGCTGTTGTAACCATAACAACCACTGTGATTATGCCAATGCCAGTGACAGTCATTCAGACTCTGGAAATAAATCAAAGGATGGTGAGCCCATATCTGCATCAGTTGCCGCTTGTAAGAAAGTCACAAGAAAGTCACAAGAAAGACTACTCATGCTGCAGCTGATGGCAAAGGGCCAGCAGGTGATGGCACAGGGCCAACGTCAACCCAAGATGCATCATGAGCGCAGGAAGGAGAGGAAGTGACCAGCACTCGGTCCTTTTCTCCAGGTGAGCTGAGAGATCTGCAAAAAGACTTCAGTGGTCATGAAGGTGAGAATATTGTAACCCGGCTGCTCCGATGCTGGGATAATGGCGCTGAAACCATAGAATTGGAAGGCGGGGAAGCCAGACAACTGGGATCTCTGTCACAGAATCACAGAATCACAGAATGTTAGGGATTGGAAGGGACCTCAAAAGATCATCTAGTCCAATCCCCCTGCCAGAGCAGGAACTCTTAGGTGAGGTTACACAGGAAGGCGTCCAGGCGGGCCTTGAATATCTCCAGAGAAGACGACTCCACAACGTCCCTGGGCAGCCTGTTCCAGTGTTCCGTCACCCTCACTGAGAAGAAGCTTCTTCTCAAATTTAAGCGGAACCTCTTGTGTTCCAGCCTGAACCCATTACCCCTTTTCTTACTATTGGTTGTCACCGAGAAGAGCCTGGCTCCATCCTCGTGACACCCACCCTTTATATATTTATAAACATTAATGAGGTCACCCCTCAGTCTCCTCTTCTCCAAGCTAAAGAGACCCAGCTCCCTCAGCCTTTCCTCATAAGGGAGATGCTCCACTCCCTTAGTCATCTTCGTGGCCCTGCGCTGGACTCTCTCCAGCAGTTCCCTGTCCTTCTTGAACTGAGGGGCCCAGAACTGGACACAATATTCCAGAGGAGGTCTCACCAGGGCAGAGTAGGGGGGAAGGAGAACCTCTCTCGACCTACTAAACATCCCCCTTCTAATACACCCCAGGATGCCATTGGCCTTCTTGGCCACAAGGGCACAATGCTGGCTCATGGTCATCCTGCATCCCCAGGTCCCTTTCCCCTACACTGCTTTCTAATAGGTCATTCCCCAACCTATACTGGAACCTGGGGTTGTTCCTGCCCAGATGTAAGACTCTACATTTTCCCTTATTATATTTCATTAAATTTTTCCCCGCCCAACTCTCTAGCCTGTCCAGATCTCGCTGGATGGCAGCACAGCCTTCTGGCATGTCAGCCACTCCTCCCAGTTCAGTGTCATCAGCAAACTTGCTGATAGTACACTCAATTCCCTCAGCCAAGTCGTTGATGAATATATTGAATAACACTGGTCCCAGAACTGACCCTTGAGGCACTCCACTAGATACAGGCCTCCAACCAGACTCTGCCCCATTGACCACGACTCTCTGGCTTCTCTCCTTCAGCCAGTTTGCAGTCCTCCTCACTACCCGATCGTCCAGTCCACACTTCCTCAGTTTAGCCATGAGGATGCTGTGGGAGACGGTGTCAAATGCTTTGCTGAAGTCAAGGTAGACCACATCCACTGCTCTGCCATCATCAATCCACCTTGTTATGTCTTCATAAAAGGCTATGAGGTTGGTCAAGCACGACTTCCCCTTGGTGAAGCCATGTTGACTGTCCCTGATGACCCTCTTATCCTTGACATGTCTTAAGATGGCACCAAGGATAAAGTGTTCCATCACTTTCCCAGAGATGGAGGTGAGGCTGACCGGTCTGTAGTTGCCCGGGTCCTCCTTCTTGCCCTTTTTGAAGACCGGAGTGACATTTGCTTTCCTCCAGTCCTCAGGCACCTCTCCCGTTTCCCAAGACTTGGCAAAGATGATGGAGAGTGGTCCAGCAATGACTTCAGCCAGCTCCCTCAGCACCCGTGGGTGCATCCCATCTGGACCCATGGATTTATGGATGTCCAGATTGCTTAACTGGTCCCTAACCCAGTCCTCATCAACCGAGGCAAACTCCTCCATTGCCCTGCCTTCCTCTGGGGCCTCAGAGTTATGGGGCTCCTCAGGACAGCCTCCGGCAGAGTAGACAGAGTCAAAGAAGGCATTCAGTAACTCTGCCTTCTCTGTATCTTCTGTCACCAGGGCACCCACCCCATCCATCAGTGGGTCTACATTGCCTCTGCTGTTAGTTTTATCTGCCATGTATTTGAAGAAGCTCTTCCTGTTGTCCTTGACTCCTCTTGCCAGGTTTAACTCTAAGGAGGCCTTAGCTTTCCTAGTTGCCTCCCTACATCCTTTGACAACAGCCTTATATTCTTCCCAAGTGGCCAGCCCCTCCTTCCATGATCTGTAAACTCTCCTCTTCCACTTGAGTTTGCCCAGTAGTTCCCTGTTTAACCACACAGGTCTCCTGGCTCCCTTCCTTGACTTCCTTTGTGTCAGGATGCACTGATCTTGAGCTTGGTAGAAGCAGTCCCTGAATGTTAACCAACTATCTTGGGCCCCTTTACCTTCAAGCAGCCTTGCCCATGGGATTTCCCCCAGCAATTGTTTGAACAGGCCAAAGTTGGCCCTGCTGAAGTCCAGGGTTGCAATTCTGCTCGGTATTCTGCTCCCGCCACACGAGATCCTGAACTCCACCATCTCATGGTCACTGCAACCAAGGCAGCCCTCCACCTTTACTGCTTCAACCAGACCCTCCTTGTTAGTGAGGACGAGATCCATCAGCGCACCTCTCCTAGTCGGCTCCTCCACCATTTGCATCAGAAAGTTATCGTCAATGCACTGGAAGAACCTCCTAGACTGAGGCTGGCTGGCTGAGTAGTCCTTCCAGCAAACATCGGGGTAGTTAAAATCCCCCATAACAACCAGAGCCTGTGACTGTGAGGCTGCTCTCAGCTGCCCGTAGAAGGCCTCATCAACTTCCTCACTCTGATCTGGTGGCCTGTAATAGACTCCCACGACAGTGTCACCCCTGCCAGCCCGCCCCTTAATTCTCACCCACAGACTCTCAACTTGCTCCTCAGCCGCACCTGGACAGTACTCTATACATTGTAGTTGCTCTTTCACGTAAAGAGCAACTCCACCACCATGCTTGGCTGGCCTGTCTTTCCTGAAAAGGACATAGCCATCCATGACCACATTCCAGTCATGTAAGCTGTCCCACCATGTCTCTGTTAATGCCACCAGATCATAATGTCCTGACCGAACGCAGGTTTCTAACTCCTCCTGCTCATTCCCCATGCTGCACGCATTGGTGTGCAGGCACTTCAGGGAGCGAGCCGAGTACACCGATTTCACCCTAGGGGTATGGGGGGCCTCCCGGTCTTTATCGATTCCAGCATGCTGCCCCACTGATGCAAGCCCAGCTACAACCCCATCCCCCTTCGAATCTAGTTTAAAGCCCTCCAAACGAGCCCTGCTAATTCCTGTCCCAGCATCCTTTTACCCCTGTGGGATAAACCTTTCCCACATATCACTGTCCGGACTGGCGTCTTATAAAAGCAGCCATTATCAAAGAACCCAAAGCCCTGCCTGTAGCACCAGTCTCGAAGCCAATCATTTACAGACTTAATTTTTCTATTCCATCCCACATCATCACCCAAAAATGGAAGGAGGGAAGAGAAGATAACTTGAGCCCCAGACTCTTTCACCATTTGTCCCAAGGCCCTGAAATCTCTCTTCATTTCCCTCAGACTATGGGATGCAGCTTCCTCCCCATCTGTCTGGAAGATCAGCAGGGGGTAGTAGTCCGTTGGGTGCACCAGTTTGGGGAGTGCCCTGGTGATGTCCCTGATCCGGGCTCCAGGTAGGCTACAAACTTCCTGATGCTGAGGGTCAGCTCTGCATATCGGGCCCTCTGTCCCTCTCAAAAGGGAATTGCCTACTACAATTACCCTTCTTTCTTTTTTATCAGAGGCAGTCTTGAGGCGTGGAGTCGATCGCCTCTTCCTATGTGACCCTGTAGGCAGGGCTTGCACCACATCCCCACCTACATCATCTTCAATTTCCAGGGCCTCAAACCTATTACGGAGGGGCACCTGGGGAAGCAAAGCAGGTAGGGAGAGGGGTTGCCCGTGACGCCTAACTGGAACTTGCTTCCAACCCTCCTCAGCTTTTTGGTCCCCTACCTCTGCTCGACAGCGACAGGGCAGGGGCTGTCTCAGGTCTTGCCTCTCTCCCTGACAGGGCAGGGGGTCCATCACCTTTTGGGGGGCTCCCCCTTGGGGCCTTTCTGCCTGGCACGCCAGGGATTTACTCCACCAGTCGATCTCCCTTTCACACTCCCTGATGGACCTCAGTGTCTCAAGCTCCTCCTTAAGTTTTGCAACCATGCCGAGCAGATCTTGCACCTGCTCGCACCTCACGCAGGCGGAATGCTGGTCTCCCTCCCCTGGCAGCAGCAGGCTCTGGCACTCCCTGCAGCCAGACACCTGGACAGCCACGGTTCGAGGCAGTTGCTCTGTCTGAGTCGACACAGTATTTTTGAGGCAAGCTCTCTTCCTGGAGGAGACCATGGTCGGCGGCAGCAATCTGGGACACTAGCAGTAGTTGAGAGGGTCTAACAAGTGAGGAGTGATGATCTCTGCGCCCTACTGCACGAGCTACCCCACCTGCTGCTGCAGCACAGTGTGGGTGATACTCACCCGCGTCACAGCCGGTTGCCTCTCCCAGCGGCTGGTGGGAGACGCATCACTGCCCTCCCTGAAGGTTTTTCAAGGCAAGGGGCGGGGGTGTGATCACCATCACCGTGGTAACGCCCACGCCACGTCAGCCGCTCTCGCGGTCCATTTGATGATGTACTTGTGATGGTTCATTTACCTTGATCTCGAAGCACAAAATTAAGGTGAACAAAATGCCAAGGGGTTATAATTCAATCAAACAGTGTTAACTTTATTATTTTGCCTGTAAAGTGGCACGCGATAGAGAAAGTGGAGAAAAGGGAAAGAGGAAAAAAAAGGGGGAAAGAGGATTAGCTACTGCCACAAGTCCAAAGGAGTCTCTGTGGTCTCAGGTCCCAAAAGCAGTGTCCTGCTGGTCCTCCGTTGTGATGTGTGATCCTGTGGTGGGGAGATCTCAACAATGTTCAGTCACGAGCCATCTTTTATGCTTCTTCACCCCTCCTCTCTCCCATTGATTGAGGTCTATCTCCACCTTTGTTTCAGAATCCAGGCTTAACTGCGCAGGCGCAAAAAGTCCCTGCTTCGCCTGCCAGAACTTGTCTGCGCCTGCATCGCTTCGGTTCAGGGGTCTCTTACTGGTCCGCTGGGTGACCTCAAGACCCTCTGCGAGCCTCTGCGCATGCTCTTCATTGTTGGCCTTAGTAGCAGCTAAGAGGTGGGGGCAATTTTGGCTGAGGCAGCAGGTGAAAATCCATCTTCTGGACAGCAGCTATTGTTACCTGTTGCCCCAGGTTGAAGAGACCTGTACAACACAGTTCTTTTCCTCAGGCCTCTCTCCAAGTCCTTGTACAGTTCTTTCTATCAGGGCATCTGTTCTCCAAGTCCCTGATGGCAATGTTGAGGCAAATACTGTTCTTCGAACCGACTCTTACAGGAGGTCATGGAGAACACACAGCCAGGCTCTTCACCATGATGTGTGGTAGAAGCACAAAAGAGAATGGGTGGAAGGTGAGAGAGCTTCAATCAGGACATAAGGAAAAGCTTTTTCGCCAGGAGCTCAGCCAAGTGCTGTCTCAGGTCACCCAGAGAGGCTGCACAGGCTCTGTCTTTCCAGGTTTTCAATCTCTGATTGAATCAAGGCTTGAACACCTTGGTGTGACCCAGTTTCTGACAGGTTGGACTGCAGACTCCTGAGGTCCCTTTAACCTCAGTTCTCTTACGATCCCATTGTGATGTTGGGCTCTGTTTCTAACTGGAGCAGAGCAGACGATTATGGGCCATGAATCCAGCTGTGCTGTAGGTGACCATCTAAACCAACATCTCAACCAGTGAACCAGCCAACACCTCAGTGTGACTCGCTCTGGGCAAAGTGTGAGGAGTCCTGGGCAGAGAAGGTTTAGAAGGCATGGGGCGCTATGCAAGACACAAAATGATCTTGGCTTAATGCCTGCAGGCCCATCAGATGTCAGTTAATGTCAATGAAAATTAAAATAAGAAGAACTGAAGACAAAGATCCAAAGCAAAGGAAGGTGTCAACATACTTGTCTTTATTTTTCTTTTTTTCTTTGGGAGGGTTTCTTTTCTTTGAAAAGCAAAGAGTTTTCCAGAACTGGGAATGGATTTAGGACACAAATGTCTTCAGCTCCAGGGACACAAACACCTGGTGCCAGTGTAGATGCCCTGGGAACCCCTGCCCAGGCTCCACCTGCATTGCAAGGTGCTCTGGTCTCCCCCAGGTCCTCTGTGATAGATGCCAATCCCAGGCCAGCACCTCAGGTACACTGGGGCCCCTAAAATGGCACTGGCTGTTTATGGTGAGACAACAGATGACTGATGTCTGCCTGGAAGGGTGCACTTTGTTGTTGTGGTTGTTTTGTGGTTGGTTTGTTGTTGTTGTTGGTTGGTGGGTTTGTTTTCTTTTTTTGCTTTGGTTTTGTGGTTGTTTTACTTCTTTTGTTTCGTTGGTTTCTTTGTTTGATTGGAGGATTTTTTTTTTTAACATATTAAAATTAAAAAAAAAAAAAAGCCAAAAAGTGAATTACGGGGAAGTGTACTAAGGGTAGGAAAACAAATACTGGTCTTCCCCTGTACTTCTATTACCAACACTCTATTATTTCATCTCCCTCGTCATTCAGGAGTTTCCACCCCTCCTGATTAAATGTCCATGTCAAAGGACAACTTTCTAGCAGACTGTCTGGATGTTTGCCCTTCCCAGTGCTCTCAGGTTTCCTCCTCCACTTGCTCTTTGGTCACTCAGTTGCCTCTCAACAATCTGGTTTCTGCTTCAGAGCTTCAGGGTGTTACAAACTTGCCCCATTCTTCAGAAGTCTAATTAACATGGTAGTTAATGTGTTAATTGTGTTTATATATATCCTTTCCTATCTCTCTGTCTAAAACAGTTCTCGTGTGGATGTCCCTTGTGGATGGTGGACCTCATTAGACCCAGCTTACACACACAGTTGAGGAAAGTGGTTTAGTGTTTATGAAATTGTGTAGTGTTTACACAGGAGAGCAGGTGGGAGCTGGTGTGCAGGAGCTGCAGCATCCACCTGCAGAGCTCAGTGCAGAAGTCTGATGTGAGGAAAAGTGATGCAAGTCTCTGGTGGCCAATGAGGGAACTGGCAGATTGGGGGTGGGCGGTGAGGAGCAAGGTTGTCCATACAATGTCCAACCTCAAGGGACTGTTCTCCTGCCTGTCCAGATGGCTTCAGGAGACCCTCTGGATCAATGTCCGTTGTAGAATGCTGCTGTCACTTCTTCTACACACTGAAAAATGACAGAAAATACCCTTGAAAGAAAAAACCCTCCTTTATGAAATCTTCTTTGAAATCTTCATCAGTAAGTGTCCCATTGAAACCTCTCCAGTTAGTTCTACAAGTCTTGAAGATTGGAAGAAAATTAGGAAAGAAACATGGCTTGTTAGGGCTTTCTGTGTTTTAATGAGCCCCATGGCGTATTTGGTGCTGAGTCCATGAACCTCAGATCCCAAGGACAGACTGAAGAATCTCCTCAAGAAGTCCAAGTCAGAAGCAAAGCCCAAAGTACCTTGAAGCATTAATGGGCCCCACTGAGGGCTGTTACTGACAAAGCCTCCCCAGGGACTCGTTAGAGCAGATAATTGGAGGCAGTGATTGCATTAGGCAAAGGCAAAGTGCAGCAGCTCTGATGATGAGAAAACCCTTGATTTCTTTGATGAAGGAGAATGGCCAAGCCTTGACCCCCTGCCCCTGGGAAGGGAGATCCTGTCCCTCACGTGTGTCTCAGGGCTCTTCCTGGGGATGTGGGGATGATGCCCAGTGCAGGACAATGGTGTGACACTCCCTGGGGGGTGCAAGGAGGCAATGGGGTGCCATGGCCATGACAACCATGTGTCTCCTCTAGGCCTCGCTCTCAGGGACACCAGCCATAGCCAAGGGGACAAAGACCTCGGGGCTTTCAGGGACATCCAGCCTTGCCAGCACCCTTGGCCATCTCCACCACAGTCCATCCTACACTGTCCCAGGTCTGTGGCTGTTTCCCCACAGGCTACAGACACCCCATGCGCTTCCCCAGCTTGTTCTCATCCCGGTGTGTCCCCACCTGTGCTGCTGAACAGCTGATCCCAGCAAGAGAGAGCAAAAGGGCAACAGGCAGAAAGACCCAAAGGCCAACTGCAAAATGGCAGAACGGCAAAAGGCCGAACTAACATCGAACTCATGACAGAATGAAACCTCTGAATGGAACTAACCAAACCAGCTGGAAAACCCAAAGTAACGGATGTAACAAGCCCTAAAAGCCGGCTCCAGCTTTAGACTGAGCATGACGCTAATCATAGGGAATATTTCATTGATCAGCCTGCATGTCAATCCAGGTGCTGTCCTGTCTGTGTCCCCTCCTGCCAATTTGCATCTGCAGCTGGATGGCCAAAGAAGTCCTTGGTTTCCCTGACAACAGCCAAGATATCAGTGAGTTCTGACATTCCTTTCATACCAAATGGCAAACACTGTAAAGCTGCTAAAAGAAAAAATTAACTCTATGCCAGGGAGGAAACAGCGTTATCTCATTATTCTCATAGTAAATCTAAACAAAAGACTGTAGTAGCTATGAAGGAGAGAGATTCAAAATGCATGAAGAAAATTTACTCAATTTCAGTAAAAACAGCATGTTTCCTCAGCCTCCACTTCACCAGGCTAAAGAAGTTTGGGTCTCTCAACATCTCCACACATGACCCAGACTCTCTCTGGCCACACAACAGCTCATGCCCGTTACTCCGGAATGGGGAACCTCCCACTGGGACACCCCGCTCCAGATGTGACCACACCAGTGCGGAGTCAAGATGGACAATAACTGCCCTTGGCTGGGTGGCCACGCTCCTCCCAGTGCAGCCCAATGTGCTCATGGGCATATTCCTGTTTAGCACCACTGAGAACTGACTGAACATCCAGGCTCAGAGGGTTGTGACCAGCGGCACAAAGCCCAGCAGGAGGTACCATGAGGAGCACTGAAGGACACCGTATCCCTACCCAACATCTCCTCCCCACAGGTGTCCCTTGGGTCCCTGGAACCACCTCAGTGACAAGGGGGAGAGCACTGCCTGTATGGGGTGGAGGAGATGGGGTCTGGAATGAGGGTCCTGGGGCAGTTTCTCCTGGTTGTTCATGCAGCAACAAGCTGGGCTGGATATTTGGAGAGAGGAACTCTTCCTAAGGGCCTCCAGTGGGCATGGGGATGGTCTACAGTTTCCTGCATGCTGCCTTTTCTGGTGGAGATCAGAGGCTGCCAGCCCTTTAGAGGGCCCAGGACAGGCCTTGTCCTTCCTCTGGTCACAGCTGGACCCCAGTTCTCCAGCTCGGCCCCAGCTCAGGAGCCTTGTCTAGGGGTGACTTTTGGGGTAAGGTTGACAAGAGGGGTGCATAAGTTTGTCTTAAGGACATGTGATGAGCACCAGGACTGAAGTACCAGAGCAAAATGATGTGGCTTCTGGGTGAATACTTTCTTCGGTGGAAGTCGTGACACAGGGTCCCAGACTTGCTTTCCATGCCACCCTTCACAAGGGATGATGCACTAAGAGATGGCAAGTGGGGGACACCAATCCTTCTCCAGCTACTTCCCGGGCCTGGTGAAGCACCAGGACAGCAAGGACTTCTGGCCCTGCACCCTGAACTCTGGGTATTATCTTGGGGCAGCTGAACACCAGCATTTTTCTCTCCAAGGCAATTTCCAGCCCAGGTCAGCTCCTGTCTGATCTCCCCCCATCCTGGCCCCTTCCCTGTGCTCCCCACAGGGCCCCAACCTGGCACTGATGCTCTACAGAGCAGGTTGGCTGCAGGACCATGCGGTGACTCCACACTGGTTGTGCTGCTCAGTGAGGGACACAGATGCAACTGCATGGGCTGCGCTGTCACTGAGCTCTTTCCCGGGGGTCTAAAGCTCTGGAATGGGTTCAGAGAGTTTCTTGGGACTCATTTTTTTTTCTGCTCATTTTGGTTCAGAAATCCCTTCCTTGCCCTTCAGGTGCCTGCAGATTGGTGCAGGAAGATGCGGCCTATTCCCTTCCCAGGGACGGAGGTCGGCTGACCAGCCTGTAATTCTTCAAATTCTCCTTCCTGCCCTTCTTGAAGATGGGTTTGACATCTTCCTTTCCCAAGGACCTCAGAACTTCTCTGTTTCTGCTGTCACTTTTGAAAGCACAACCCAGAATCATGGGCAAGGGTGATGTAGCAGACAGGAGCACTTGCAATGAGCCTGTCCAGGACAGCTGAGATGAATCTCACTGGGCCACTGCTGTTTGTTCCTGGAATCATACACAGAAATATCAGGGTTCCAACAGGCATCGATGTCCGAGCTGGTCTGAGGAATCCTCATGCACCCAGGGATGTTCAGAGACAGAGCCTGTCCCTTTTACACACAGAGGCAGGAGTCACAGTGGGTCTCTGGCCTCCTCCTGCCACTCCCAAGGGATGGGAGGCACCTCAGCCCTGTGGTGTGTCACCCTGCTCTGCACTCATCTGAGATGTCCCACGTCATGAGGAATGGACACGGGGACCTCAGTTCAAGGAAGCACATCCCAGTGGGTGTTTTCCCATGGGTTCTTACTCCCAATGTGAAGTGACCTCGAGACACTGTCTGTCCCACAGGTGTTCATGGAGCTCCCAGGAATAGCTGATGGTGTTTGTCCTCACTCGGTTTCATCTCACCTCATGTACATGATGTGTGTGCTCACATCTCATCTGTACAATGCAAACATGGACTTCTGACCTACTCATTCGGTGTCCATCCGTTTAGGGAAGAGCAACCTCTGTGAGCTGGTGTGACAGCCCAGGGCTGGAAATGGAGGTTGTGAGGGGCCAGTCCATGACGATGCCCTGGGGCAGCTTCCATGGGGTGTCCAGCGCACAGGGGCACAGCCCAGCCCCTGCTCTGCTGGTCCTGCAGGTCTCTGGCAGGAGGCCTGGCTGTGGGAGGACACTGCTGTGTGCCCAGCCCTGCACACACACTGTTTAGCTGTACGCTGGTGTTTCCATCTGTGGCCATTTTCTTGGACATGTTCTTGAGAGAAGCTTTGAAAGAAGACCTAAACATTCATGCCCTGCCCATAGGAGATCACCTTTCTTTCTGGAAAGGCTGTTCTGAGGCCAGCTCTGTCACAGCAGTGCCCATTGCCTGTCCCTGCCTGTGCTCACAGGACTGACACACAGCAGGACGGTGACCAAGCTGCCAGAGCACTCAGGCCTTGCACCAACACAAGGGATGAGAAGGAGAATGTGGGAGTGGAACGAGAACAGCTCTGGAAGGCCAAGCGCTGGTGCTCCCTGGCAGTGCTGCCAGGCTGGACTCTTTTCCCCTCCTCCCATGCACACAGGAGCTGTCCCTGCAGCTCCAAACAGGCCTTGCAGGAATGATATAGTGAAAACGAAGTCACTACAGGACCCTTTACATTGTTTAAATACACACAGATCATGGCTCCTCATTTACACCGGCAGGGGTTATAAAAGAAAAGCAGACAGTGTATTAGAAAGGGGATGACAATGTTATCACAATTAAAAAAACGCCAATAACAACAGAAAATACAGATGATAGACTGGAGATGTAACTAGTTACATTAAAACTGCTAGGTAGAAGCAGATGGACAGTTTCTTGCTTCAGAAAACACTAAGATATGAGTTTCCACAGGGCATCCTTGGGCTCCTGGTTCCTCATGCTGTAGATGAGGGGATTCACTGCTGGAGGCACCACCGAGTACAGAACAGACACCACCAGGTCCAGGGAAGGGTAGGAGATGGAGGGAGTTTTCAGGTAGGCAAACATGACAGTGCTGAGGAACAGAGAGACCACGGCCAGGTGAGGGAAGCACGTGGAAAAGGCTTTGTGCTGTCCCTGCTCAGAAGGGATCCTCAGCACGGCCCTGAAGATCTGCACATAGGACACCACAATGAACACAAAACACCCAAATCCTAAACAGACACAAACCACAAGGAGCCCAGCTTCCCTGGAGTAGGAGTGTGAGCAGGAGAGCTTGAGGATCTGGGGGATTTCACAGAAGAACTGGTCCAGGGCATTGCCCTTGCAGAGTAGCAGTGAAAATGTATTGGCCGTGTGCAGCAGAGCACTGAGAAACCCACTGGCCCAGGCAGCTGCTGCCATGTGGACACAAGCTCTGCTGCCCAGGAGGGTCCCGTAGTGCAGGGGTTTGCAGATGGCAACGTAGCGGTCATAGGACATGAAGGTGAGAAGAGAATACTCTGCACTAATCAAGAAACACACAAAGAAGACCTGGGCAGCACATCCCGCATAGGAAATGACCCTGGTATCCCAAAGAGAGCTGGCCATGGATTTGGGGACAGTGGTGGAGATGGAACCCAGGTCAAGGAGGGAGAGGTTGAGGAGGAAGAAGTACATGGGGGTGTGGAGGTGCTGGTCACAGGCTATGGTGGTGATGATGAGGCCGTTGCCCAGGAGGGCAGCCAGGTAGATGGCCAGGAAGAGCCAGAAGTGCAAGAGCTGCAGCTCCCGTGTGTCTGTGAACGCCAGGAGGAGGAACTGGGTGATGGAGCTGCTGTTGGACATTTGCTCTTTCTTGATATGGAGGCACTGTTCTAAAAAATGAAATGACAACTTGAATGCGGGAAGACTCCTCTGAGAAGGCCACTTGATTTTTCACATAAATAACCCCAATTCCAATGCATTTCCTTCCTCTGGTCTGTGCTGGCTGAGTGTGCTGTGAGGAGCAGGACCTCTGCCCGTCTGGGGCCAAGCAACCAGGTTTGCTCTTCTGCAGTGGGGACATGAGAGCTGGTTGGTGAGACATCTGACATTCACAAGCAATGTCACATTTTATGCACCATTCATGGAAAAGTTCAATATCTGCACTCGTGACACTTAAGAGCGTGGGCTGCAGAGCAGAGGCTTAGCATGTCATTATTATGATTTTGTCTGTATTTTTAATTTTCCACCATCACATCTCATGACTGGATTTTTCTAGGGGTTAAATTCCTCATAGGTATGACTGAAAATGTGAAGAGTCTTGAGACAGGACAGGCAAAAGGGCTCATCTCTCTGTGGCTCAGTGCAGAGTCAGGAGAACAGCTTTTACCCATTTGCCCTGTGCTTTCACTTGTGCTGCCTTGAAAATGATTTCATAAACAAATCTCTCTTTAAAAGAAAACCCAAAACTGGACTCGTACTGGAGCAGAGGGGCCCTGTTTGAAAGGGCAGATCTGCAAACTTTTCTCTGTCCCAGCGCAGAGGTGGAGATGTGATGGAGAGAGCAGGACACGACCCCTCACCCAGAGAAACAAAGGACTCTGGCAGGAGAGTGCGGACCCCAAGGAAAGGCTCAGCACTCCTGGGACCCTACAGCAGAGCTGGGCCTTTCTGGGGGCAGCTGGTGAGCCCAGCAGGACAGGCAGAGCAGAGTCAGGGCTCCTGGAGATGGGATGTGCTAAAGGGACAGTCAGATCATTGCCCAGCAGACAACCCCCAGCAGCCATCTGCAGAGCAGGAGCAGAAGAGCTCCTGAACAGCCCCTGCTCTGCTGCCTGGAGCTGTCCCTGCCTGCAGCTGTGTCTCTGTGCCCAGGTCTCCTCCCGTCAGTGTCACAGACCCCATCCCAGCCGCTGTGTGCTCAGCTCTGCCCTGCAGACCCCTCCCAGCAGCCGGGCACTGCCCAGGGGCAGCTCTGTGCGGGCCGGCTCTGATCAGAACATCAGACCAACAATAATGAGCATGCTGATGATGTCTGGAAGCCAGGGTGTGTCCATTTCTGATACTCACAGGTTTATTCACTGCTAAGAGCCACAGATTTGGAATTTCAGTGCATCCTCCAGAACCAGAGACGTTAATTATTGTGTCCCATTGGCCTCATAGACAATCTAGAGTACAAGACCGATAGAACAGGATCCTTACTTTTCACAGAGCCCCTGTCTTGCTGTGCCTTTCCAAAAGCCTCCGAGGAATGTCCTAAAGTGATCTGGAGCTATGAGCAGCTGCATCCCAAGCAGAACCCACTCCATACCTAGACCCTGCCCAGCCAGAGGTTGCTCCTTCCACCCACAGCTTCTCCCCACAGCACCGTGGGGATCTCCCCGGGCAGGCTGAGCGCTGACCCTGGCAGGCGGCAGAGTCCCTGCCCCGGCACAGCCCTGGGGTGCAGGGACCCTGCTCTGCAGGACAGCCCTGGGCACCCTTGGCTGCAAAACCGTCTGCTTTGATTTTCAAAATTGCTGAACAAAGTTCCCCTCCATAGGGATCCCACAAGCTGTGGCTGTTCCAGCTTTAGGAGATGCCTCCAGGAGCTACAGCTGCATTGCCCTGCACCCAGAGACTTACCATGGCAAGGGCTGCAAAGATTTCTCCTCCAGTGAGCTCTCAGTCATCCTCCCAATGCTGACCACCTTTAATCTCTCTCTGCCTTGCTCGTCTCCCTGAGACCCCCAGGCAGAGCCCTCAGCCCTGCTGCGCTTTGCAGAGGAGCTGCTCCTGGGCAGAGCTGTCTCTCTGCAGCGCTGCCGCTTGCCATGAGCTCCCTCTGTCCCAGGAGCCCAGCCCAGCTCAGCAGCACAGGAGCAGCCCAAGGCGCTTTAATGACCCCTCTGATGGCTTTGGTGCTGAGGCCATGAACATCAGACCCTGAGAGGCAGTTGAAGAAACCTGTCAAGAAGTCCAAGTCATATTCAAACTCCAAAGTTTCTTGTAAGGTTAATGGGTCCCACTGAGGAACACTACTGAGGAAATGACCCCAGGGTCTGGTTAGAGAAGAAAACTGGAGGCAGAAATGACAGATCAGGAAAACCAAGGTGAAGGTCTCTCTGATGCTGAGTAAAACTGGATGTGTTTCATTAATCAAAGGGCCAAGCCCTGACCCCCAACCCTGGGAAAGGAGATCCTGTCCCTCCCACATTGCCCAGGGCTGTTCCTGCGACAGTGTGATGTGGGGCTGTGCAAGGCCAAGGGCAGGACTATGGTCCCACACCTCCCAGGTTCCTGGCTGGGGACAAGGAGGCCATGAGGCCCCTGTGCTGTAAGGACAAGGTGTCTCCTCACAGGCATCAGAGCTGGAGACAACAGCCACAGCTAAGGGGAGAAGGAGCTCATGTCTGTTGGGGGCTTTCAGCCTCTTTACATCCCTTGATCATCTCCACGACAGCCTGTCCTATGCTGTGGCATCACCTGCACCTCTTTCCCTGCAGGCTGGAGACATCCCCCCTGCTGCCCCACCTTGCTCTTGTCTGAGCATCTTCCTTCCTTTGCTGATCTCTCTTCATCCTCCCCAGCTGTTCCTTGAAGCACAAAGCCTTGGGCTGATGCAGACTGCCTCTGGGTGACCTGCTCCACCACAGCACTGCCCTTCCACTCACATTCCTTCCTGCTCATGTCCAGCCTGGACCTCCCCAGCTGCACTGTGTGCCATTATTTCTTTCTCGTGCTCTTTCCCACTGTGAAGAAAACCTCCACCATCTCTGAAACCACCCTTCCAGCACTCTCAGGCTACTCCTACACTGCTGCAGCCTCCCCAGCGCTGCTGGGCCAAAGCAGCCCAGGTCCCTCAGCATCCCACACCATGTGCACAAGGTCCTGAACCCTGCCTTGGCAGAGCCCTACACTCTCCAGTTCCTCCCTGCTTCTCCAAACTGGGAAGCCGCACAATGACACACACCCGTGTGTGTGGGGTCACACCAGTGCTGAACCGAATGGGATGAGAACTCCAGGTGTCTGGGTCCCCACGCTCCTCCTCATGCAGCCCCGTGTGCAGCTGCCTTGTTCATGGTGAGCGTGCAGCACGGGCTTGTGTGGCGGCCCTTGTAGTGCCCATGCCCTTCTCCTCAGGGTCACTGCTCAGCGTGTCAGGTCCTGGTCTGTCCTGATGGATGGGGTTATCCTCCTGCCCCGATACAGAACTGGCCACTTCTCCTTTTAAAACTTCAGAGATTCCTGATGGTGGAACCCCAAATTTCTCAAGGTCTGGACTCTCCCTGCACTGCTGCAGCCGCAGTCCCTCAATTCCAGCCAGGCCAGGGACCGCTCGCCTGTGGAGCCCCTGGTGCCCCCTAAAGGAAAGGGGGCTCCTGACCTCCAGGACTCTCCTGAGCCCAGGAAGAGGCCACTAAAATGGTAGCAGTAGCAGGGTTCCATCAAGAGTTTATTCAAGAAAAAGGAAATAATTTCCAGTTTCCCTAGCACAGTCTTTCGATGCTGCTCTTCTCATCCTTATCCTGGTGCCTCTCCCTGACTGCTGTGCCCCACTTTTGGTGGCACCACATTGTTGGGGGCCATGGTCATGTGCCCGCACAGCCCCAGGGCTTTGTCATTGGTGCTCTCACTCACAAGGGAAAACCCATCTGGTCACTCTCCACATAAAGGAGCTCCACACATCCAAGAAACTTCTTCACTTTGAGGGAATCCCACTGCTGATCCTTCCAGCCCGTCTCCTGAAAAGCCTGTACCCACCCAGTGCAGCACCCCAAGCTGTGTGACTTGTCCCACCACGCCTTGGCAGTGACTCCATGGGTGTCAAACAGCACAGGCTGCAGCTTGTCCTG
Source organism: Caloenas nicobarica (assembly GCF_036013445.1). Taxonomy (NCBI): domain Eukaryota; kingdom Metazoa; phylum Chordata; class Aves; order Columbiformes; family Columbidae; genus Caloenas; species Caloenas nicobarica. Next base: position 742,558 of record NC_088276.1, read on the forward strand.
GCTGTGCCCTTGGCTGAGGGCATCAGTGCACAGTTGGGCTGTGGCACCTCAGCTGTAGCACCCGGCCAAGCTCTGAGAGTTCTCGGGAAATCTGGTGGGTATCAAGAATCCAGGTCCCCATGTGTGCAAAGGTTTGACTTCAGAGCAGAGAAATGTCACAGTGGTTGGCAGATGGAAAGTTAGGGCTGAAATTGGGCAACAGGAGAGTGAGCAAGCCCTGCTGTCCCCAAGGCCAGAGAGAAACAGGGCTGGGAATGACAGAGCTGGAAGGAAACGTGTGTTTTGTCAGTGGCGTCTCTGCTGCCCCTGAGGTACTTGGGCAGACCTGTCACTGATCTCTAGGAATGACAAGGTGCTGCTGACAGGCCCAACGTCACAATGGTTTGTCTGTTCCTTGATTATGTTATCAAGGAGTTGAGAACAGGTTTGGTGAAAAGAAAAAAAGGAGATTTGAAAGTGTTGCTATATGCATGGATACCGCGGTGTGAAGTGCTTCCTCTTCATGGGCTGCCCTACATCTCCTGGATAGAGAAGGGACAGATCTTGCGATGCTTCAGAGGTGGGAATGAGTTTCTTGCACAAAGACACCGAATCTGTCTGCAATGCTGTCTGGGGTGTCTGTCCCACACTCACTGTGGATGGGGATGGCTGCCCTGGACAGGACCATCGCTGTCCCTGCCCAATGCATGTAGGGGTGTGTGAGAGCCTTGGCACCTCACGTAACACTGCAGGCCTGTAACTGGCATTAAAGGGAATAACCGCCCTGAATTTGATTTGTCAATCGATTTATAGAATAATTTCAGCTGGAAGAGACCTTCAGGATCATCAAGTCCAACCATAACCCAACTCTAGCACTAAACCATGTCCCTAAGAAACCCAACTAAATGTCTTCTAAACACCTCCAGGAATGGTGACTCCACCACTTCCCTGGGCAGCCTGTTCCACTGCTTCACAACTTTTTCCATGAAGAAATGTCTCCTAATATCCAGTTTGAACCTTCCCTGGCACAATTAGAGAACATTTCCTCTCGTCCTGTCACTTGCTACTTGGGAGAAGAGACCAACACCCTCCATGCTACAATCTCCTTTCAGGTAGTTGTAGAGACCGATAAGGTCTCCCCTCAGTCTGTTTTTTTCCAAGCTAAACAGCCTCATGTCCCTCAGCTGCTCCTCATAAGACTTGTGATCCAGGCCTGTCACGGTCCATTCGGTGATGGACTCGTGATGCTTCATTTACCTTGATCTTGAAGTGCAAAATTAAGGCAATCAAAAAGCCAAGAGGTTGTAATTCAGTCATCAATATTTCTTTATTTATTTTGCCCGTAAAGCGGCACGTGATAGAGAGAGTGGAGAAAAAGGAAAGGAAAGAAAGGGGGAAAAAAAGGGTTGGCTACCACTACGAGATCCAAAGGCGTCCCTATGGTCTCAGGTGCCGTGAGAAGAGTCCTGCCAGTTCTCTGTTGTGATCCATGATCCTTTGGTGGGGAGAGCTCAACGATGTCCCGTCGGGAATTGTCTTTCATGCTTCTTCACCCCGCTTTGCTCCCATGGATTGAGGCCAATCTCTGCCTTTGTTTCGCAATCCAGGCTTAACTGCGCAGGCCCGAAGAGTCCCCGCTTCACTTGCCAGAACCCGTCTGTGCCTGCATCGCCTCAGTTCAGGGGTCTCTTAATGGTCCATTGGGTGACCTCAAGACCTTCATCAAGCCTCTGCGCATGCTCTTCTTCACTGGCCTTAGTAGCAGGGAGGAGGTGGGGGCAAGTTTGGCTGAGGCAGCAGGTGAAAATCCATCTTCTGCACAGCAGCTATAGTCCCCAGGTGGGAGAGACCTGTAGAACACAATTCCTTTTAGGAGGTGGGGGCAAGTCTGGCTGCGGCAGCAGGTGGAATCCGTACAGCAGCCGTTGTTACCTGTAGCCCCTGGGTCAGAGAGACCTGTATAACACAACTTTTTTCGTCAGGCCTCTCTCCAAGTCATTGTCCAATTCTTTCTATCAGGACATCTGTTCTCCAAGTCCCTGATGGTGATGTTCAGGCAAATACTGTTCTTCGGACCGACTGTTACACCTTCCAATCCCTGATTTCTGTGATTCTGTGAGATGGAGGAGCCAGGAGAGGGAGATGTGAGGAGACGGATGGATGAGGAGATAGAGACACCAAGAGAGGCAGGGTCGGGTAGGTGGTGGGTGAGGAGCTCGGGATGGACAGATGGACAGAGACACGAGGAGATGGAGACACCAGGAGATGGAGATGGAGGGGCGAGGAGGTGGGTGAGAAGATGGGGATGGACAGATGGACAGATGAGGGTGGAGACACCAGGAGATGAAGAATGAGGGTCAGGTGGGTGGTGGGATGAGGAGATGGAGGGATGGCCATGTGGAGGGACGGACGGATGGACAGATGGATGATGGACAAGTAGACACCGTCCAACTAGATGCCCCCTGCTGGGCCCTCCGCTCACTCACACGTCTTGTTGGGTGACACCAACTTCCTGGTGGCCCCAAAATGGATCCAGATGAACTTCCCTGGGAGAGCAGCAGTGGCCACTGCCCCTGGCAGGCCCCGCCCACAGACCCCGCCCACAGGCCCCACCCCTCCACTCACCAATCAGGAGGAGTTGATGGGAGATGTTGGGATCTTGGGCTTTCCATCCTCCAGATGAGGTTGGATGAAGTTTGGGATATGTTTGAGGGTCTCAGTTGGGATTCAACACCCTCCAGGTGGGACAAAGTTGGGGAGATCTTGGAGTCTTGGGGTTCAACGTCATCAGCGTGAGGTGTGACAACACTGGGGGAGATGGTATAGGTCTTGGGTTCTCCATGCTCCCAGGTGAAGAGGGATGAAGTTGGGGAGATGTTTGTGGATCTTGGTTGTGGTTCAACATCCTGCAGGTGGGACAACACTGGGGAAGATGTTGGGGGTCTTGTGGTTCTCCACCCTCTAGATGAGGTGGGACAAAGTTGGAGAGATGTTTGGGGTCTTGGTTGGGGTTCAACATCCTCCATATGATGTGGGGTGAAGTTGGGGAGATAGTTGGGGTCTTGGGGTTCTCCACCCTCTAGATGAGGTGGGACAAAGTTGGAGAGGTGTTTGGGGTCTTGGGTTCTCTGTTCCCCAGGTGGGACAACACTGAGGGGAGATGTTGGTTCTCAGCTGGAGTTCAACCTCCTCCGGGTGAGGTGGGGTGAAATTGGGGGAGATGTTTGGTCTTGGGGTCCAACATCCTCTAGATGAGGTGCGGTGAAGTTAGGGAGACGGTTGGGGTTGAACATCCCCTGGTGAGGAGGGGGTACGTTTGGGGAGAATTTTTGAGGTCTTGGAGTTCAACACTCTCCACATAAGGTGGGATGAAGTTGGGGGAGATGTTGAAGTCTTGGTTCTGGTTGGCCCAAGGGGTCCAGGCATGGGACATCTGGGCCTGGGTGGCCCAGTGGAGCTGGAAATGGGACATCTAGGCCTGGGTGTCCCAAAGTGTCCAGGGATGGGATATCCTGAGTCTTGGCGGCCTCACCGTGTCCAGGGATGGGACATCTAGGCCTGGGTGTCCCAAAGTGTCCAGGGATGGGACGTTTTAGGTCTTGGTGGCCCAAAGTGTCCAGGGATGGGACATCCTGGCCTGGGTGGTCCATGGGTTGGGGCATTTAAGGTCTTGGTGGCTCAAGGGAGCTGAAGATGGGACATCTTGAGTCCAGAGAAGTCTTTGGTCTTGATGTCCCCAAAGTGTCCAGAGATGGGACATCTTGGGTCTTGGTGGTCTAAGGGGTCCCAGGATAGTACATTTTCTGTATTGGTGGCCCAAAGTGTCCAGAGATGGGACATTTTATGTCCCAGTGACCTAAGGGTTTCAGGGATGGGACATCTTGCACTGAGTGGCCCAAGGTATCCAGGGATGGAAAATTTTGGCTCTTGATGGCCTAAGGGTGCTGGAGATGAGACATTTTGAGTCCAGAGATGGCACATCCTTGGTCTTGGTGGACCAAGGGGGCTGGAGATTGGGCATTCTGCATCTTGGTGGCCCAAAGTGTCCAGCAATGGGAAATCTTTGGTGGAAGGATAGGACATCTTGGCCTGGGAGCTCTGGGGCTCCAAGGGTTTGGACATCCTGGGTCTTGGTGGCCCAGGGAGCCCAGGGATGGGACATTTTGGGTCCAGAGATGGGACATCTTCACTCCAGGAATGGGACATCTTGGTCTCGGTGGCCCAAAGTGTCCAGGGATGGGACATCCTGGGTCTTAGTGGCCCAAGGGGTCCAGTGATGGGACATCTTGGTCTTGGTGGACCAAGATGACTGGAGATGGTACATCCGGGTCTTGGTGGCCCGAAGTGTTCAGGAATGGGACATCTTGGCCTGGGTGGTCCAACGGGCCCAAGGGTTGGGACATTGTAGGTCTTGGTGGCCCAAGATGCCTGGCGATGGGACATTTTGGGTCATGGTGGCTTAAAAGTTCCAGATATGGGACATCCTGCATCTTGGTGGCCCAAAGTGTCCAGGGTGGGATATTTTGGGTCCAGAGATGGGACATCTTGAACCCAGGGATGGCACATCTTGGTCTCAGTGGCCCAGAGTTTCCAGGGATGGGACATCGGAGGTCTGAGATGGGGCATCCTGGCTCACAGTGGCCTTGGTCTTGGTGGCCTAAGGGGTCCAGGGATGGCACATCTTGGCCTGGGTAGTCCAAGGGGTCCAAGGGTTGGGACATTTAACATCTTGGTGGCCCGGGATGGCTGGAAATGGGACATCTTGGGTCCAGAGGTGGGACATTCTGGGTCTCGGTGTCCCCAAAGTGTCCAGGGATGGGACATTCTAGGTCTTGGTGGCCGAAGGGGTCCAGGGATGGACATCCTGCTCTGAGTAGCCCAGGGGATACAGGGATGGGAAATTTTGGCTCTTGATGGCCCATGGGGGCTGGAGATGGGACAATTTGGGTCCAGGGATGAGATATCCTGGGTCTGGGTGGCCCAAGTGGTCCAGGGATGGGACATCCTGATCTTGGTGACCTCATAGTTTTCAGGGATGGGACATCTTGGTCTTGGTCACCTAAGGGATCCAGGGATGGGAAATTTTGCCTCCTAATGGCCTCGCAGAGTCCAGGGTTGGGACATCTTGTTGGCCTAAGGGTTCCAGGGATGGGACATCAGGGGTCTGGTTGGCCCAAGGTGGCTGGAGATGGGACATCTTGGGTCCAGAGATGACACATCTTGGTCTTCGTGTTCCAGAGTGTCCAGAGATAAGACATCTTGGTCTTGGTGGCCCAAAGTGTCCAGGGGTGGAACATTTTAGGTCTTCGTGGCCTAAGGATCCAGAGATAGGACATCCTTGGTCTTGGCAGCCCAAAGTTTCCAGGGATGGGACATCTTGGCCTGGGTAGCCCAAGGGGGCTGGAGATGGGACATCTTGGGTCCCAGGATGGGACATCCTGCATCTTGGTGGCCCAAAGTCTCCAGGCATGAGACATCTTGGATGCAGGGATGGGACATTTTAGGTCTTGGTGCCCCAAAGTCTCCAGCCATGAGACATCTTGGATCCAGGCATGGGACATTTTAGGTCTTGGTGGCCCAAAGTGTCCAGGGATGGGACATCTTGATCTTAGTGGCCCAAGATTGCTGGAGATGGGACATCTTAGGACTTGGTGTCCCCGAAGTTTCCAAAGATGGGTCATCCTGGGTCTTGATGGTTTCATGGGGTCCAGAGGTGGGATATCTGGGCCTGGATGGCCTAAAGTGTCTAGAGATGGGACATCTTGGATCCAGGGATGGGACATTTTAGGTCTTGGTCCCAAAGTCTCTAGGGATGGGATATCTGGGGTCTGGCATGGGACACTCTGGCTCTCAGTGTCCCAAGGTGTCCAGGGATGGGAAATTTTGGCTCTTAGTGGCCTCACAGCTTCCAGGGATGGGACATAGCGGTCGCAAGAGCGGCTCCAGTAGCAGTGCCAGCCATGGCAGTATGTCCAGCTGCCACCACGTCTCCTCTTTCACCAGGACCGGGCCACGGTGGGGTGGCCACCTCCCTGTCCTGCCAGAGGATGCAGCTCTGCAACCTCTGCCCCGCTTTTAAAGGGGTGCCTGGGCAGGGCCGTTTGTGACATCACCAGTGACATCACAATGCCCCACTGTGGCAGTTGCACATCCCCCTGAGATCCAGACCCTTCAATAGGGGAGTCGATGGCTCCTTCGCACCTTTTGTGCCCCACTGTGCCTGTCCCCAGGTACACACCAGGGTGGTACCAAGGTGCTGACAGTCACATCCTCCCCTGCCCCGGGCAGGGTGACTTCACCTCCACCAACTAGTGGGGGCAGGAGGGGTGGGACCCTCAGTCAATTGACAGGGTCCTCAGCAAAGGAGGTGCCCAGAGAAGCTGAGAAGCTTCTGGACTATGTTGTAATATCCACAGCCTGTCACGTCCTGCCCTCAGGTATGAGTGCGGAATGGAGGGAATGCAGGTTCTCGTTTTCCTGTTTCTGGGAGAGTTTCATCCTTGGTGGAGGAGGGAGCTGAAGGTGTAACAGGTAGGACTTCTTTCATGCTCTGTGAATGTTCTTTTGGATTATGCCACCTTGATACCAGTTTACTCAGTTTATCAAGGGGTAAGTAAGCCCTCCATTATATCTCCGGGAACTCCCTTTTTAATTCCCAAAACCCACCATTGTTGTCGGATATTAGGTTGTTCCCCCTTTCCTCTTCTAATATGCGGATGCTTCTTTCTTGGAGCACTGGTAGCAGCAGCAGTACCGGTAGAAAGAGGCAGATTCTTGACTTCAAAATGACGGATTCCTCTCGACCTTTCTTCTAGGATTTTTACAGGGCCATATTTCCTATTATAATGTATCAATTCTTGTGCTGCTTCCCCCCACATCCACACCTTTTTAGTATTTGGTTGGTTGGGGGAAGTCGGGGCAGGGGTGAAGGGTGAATCAATGGTAGTGTCAGCTCCATCCCTCTGGCTCCCACTTCTGGTACCCTGGCTTCTGATCAAACCTTCCAATCTTTCTACTGGGCTCCTCAATGCGATTGTCCTTTGAAGGTTTAAGTGTCTCTGGAAGTCCCCTTATCAAGGGAGTCATCATGTCTGGATTCACTGGCAGCATCATTGAGGATTCACATTCGAGAATCAATTTTCTTTCATGTATCATTTGCAAGCAGGCTGCTTTGTGTGCACTTTCTAGCAACTGATCAGATGTGCCAGTGATTGCCAGGGGCTCTCCGCTATCTAAAGGGTTTTCCCCTCCAGCCCAATAAGCAGCTCGCTGGGTTAGGGACCATGGGACACGTCTGTCACCAGTTGTTAAGAAAACCTCACGCCCCCAGTAACCATTAGCTTCCTGTTCACTTAAATGAATTTGGTCTCTCCGAGTTAGGGATATGTGCCACACGTGCTCCGTTTCAGGTTCTTTAGGGAGGCACCCATACTCTTTCTTTAGTTTGCCAGCTCGGTGGCAGTGTAAGGTGTTTGCTTAGTTGTAATGTGAGGGTCAGTATCCTCTTCATTTGCATAAAAATATTCTGTTTTCACTAAGGGTCTCACGTGTGGGTATTCCTCATCACGTTTTCTCGTCTCCTCCAATTCTTTCTGAGGGTAAATTTGATTTATTTGTTGGATACTTTTCTCCTCTAGCTCCCGCTCCCTCAGCACCTGTGTGTTTCTTAAACATTCTTCCTTTAGAGTAGCTTTTAATGAGCGGTTTTCTTCCCTCTCTTTTTCTAATTGTTGTGAACAATTTTCTAATTGTTCTAAGTTGGATATTGTTTTTTGAAAAATCTGCACCAGATTTCCAAGGGATTCTATAATTTTGCTTTCATTACTACGTTGCCTGAGGCGATCTTCAATCACTGTGACTGGGCTGGCTCCTCGGACAGCACAGGCTGTAGTTTTGCTGTTATCTGATCTAAACTTAGACTTGGTCTGTAGAGGAACCACTCGGTCCACTACACTCTGTAAATCAGCCCAATTATCATGAGCCCAGTCTTCTCCAGGTACGGAGGGTCGAGCCCCATACTTTGCTAAAAGTGTGTAGAACGAGTCTTGATCTTTCCCTAACCAAAAATCTTGATTATCAGCCTTTTCAGTCATTCTTATTATGAAGGGACCAAACCCACTTCGGGAAGGGACAACTTAGTCATACAAAAGCACAGCAACTGCTGTGTCACCTTTCTCTTTCCCGAGTGATTGAAGGGGCCAAAAATCTGCTACGGGAAGGCTCAACTTAATTACACAAATACTCAGGATTGCCCCTTCACTCTCTCTAGCAGACAATTCTCATCAACATGAGAACAACACCCATTTTTGCACTTTGAGATCCTAGAGACAGAGCCCTCAACTCAAGGTTGGAATGCTCAACACCAAGGCGTGTGTGGTGTGCGGGAAATCTGAATCGCCCCCCTTGCTTTCTGGACACCTCTCACCTTATCGGGTGTAGGGCCAGGTGTGGATGGAGCGAAACTTTCTTCCCCTATTACAGACCACACAGTACCTGCACTCCTTTGTTTTCTCACAATCCTGTCCATGACACCAATTTAATGTCACGGTCCATTCGTTGATGGACTCATGATGGTTCATTTACTTTGATCTCAAAGCGACCAAAATGCTACAGGGTTATAATTCAATCAAACAGTGTTAACTTTATTATTTTGTCTGTAAAGTGGCACGCGATAGAGAAAGTGGAGAAAAGAGAAAGAGAAAAAAAGGGGGAAAGGCGATTGGCTACCACCACGAGTCCAAAGGCGTCCCTATGGTCTCAGGTCCCGTACAGCGTCCTGCCGGTCCTCCATCGTGATGTGTGATCCTTTGGTGGTGTGAGCTCAATGATGTCCAGTTGGGAATCGTCTTTTATGCTTCTTCGCCCCGCCTCGCTCCCATGGATTGAGGCCAATCACCGCCTTTGTTTTGCCATCCAGGCTTAACTGTGCAGGCCCGAAGAGTCCCCGCTTCGCTTGCCAGAACCCGTCTGCATCGCCTCGGTTCAGGGGTCTCTTACTGGTCCGCTGGGCGACATCAAGACATTCGTCAAGCCTCTGCGCATGCTCTTCTTTGCTGGCCTTAGTAGCAGGGAGGAGGTGGGGGCAATTTTGGCTGAGGCAGCAGGTGAAAATCCATCTTCTGGACAGCAACTATTGTCCCCAGGTCGGAGAGACCTGTAGAACACAATTCCTTTTAGGAGGTGGGGGCAAGTTTGGCTGCCGCAGCAGGTGAAATCCATACAGCAGCTATTGTTACCTGTAGCCCCCGAGCTGGAGAGGCCTGTACAACACAATTCTTTTCCTCAGGCCTCTCTCCAAGCCATTGTCCAATTCTTTCTATCAGGGCATCTGTTCTCCAAGTCCCTGATGGTGATGTTGAGGCAAATACTGTTCTTCAGACCGACTCTTACAGGAGGTCATGGAGAACACACAGCCAGGCTCTTCACCATGGTGTGTGGTAGAAGCACAAAAGAGAATGGGTGGAAGGTGAGAGAGGTTCAGCCAGGACATAAGGAAAAGCTTTTTCCCCAGGAGCTCAGCCAAGTGCTCTCTCAGGTCACCCAGAGAGGCTGCACAGGCTCTGTCTTTGCAGGTTTTCAATCTCTGATTGAATCAAGGCTTGAACACCTTGGTGTGACCCAGTTTCTGACAGGTTGGACTGCAGACTCCTGAGGTCCCTTTAACCTCAGTTCTCTTACAATCCCATTGTGATGTTGGGCTCTGTTTCTAACTGGAGCAGAGCAGATGATTATGGGCCATGAATCCAGCTGTGCTGTAGGTGACCATCTAAACCAACATCTCAACCAGTGAACCAGTCAACACCTCAGTGTGACACTCTGGGCAAAGTGTGAGGAGTCCTGGGCAGAGAAGGTTTAGAAGGCATGGGGCGCTATGCAAGACACAAAATGATCTTGGCTTAATGCCTGCAGGCCCAACAGATGTCACTTAATGTCAATGAAAATTAAAATAAGAAGAACTGAAGACAAAGATCCAAAGCAAAGGAAGGTGTCAAAATACTTCTCTTTATTTTTCTTTTTTTCTTTTTTTTTTTTTTTAAGTCTTTGTGGGGGGATTTCTTTTCCTTGAAAAGCAAAGAGTTTTCCAGAACTGGGAATGGATTTAGGACACAAATGTCTTCAGCTCCAGGGACACAAACACCTGGTGCCAGTGTAGATGCCCCGGGAACCCCTGCCCAGGCTCCCCCTGCATTGCAAGGTGCTCTGGTCTCCCCCAGGTCCTCTGTGATAGATGCCAATCCCAGGCCAGCACCTCAGGTGCACTGGGGCCCCTAAATGGCACTGGCTGTTTATGGTGAGACAACTGATGACTGATGTCTGCCTGGAAAGGTGCACTTTTTTGTTGTTGTTGTTTTTTGGTTTGGTTTGGGTTTTTGTTTTTGGTTTGGTTTTTTTTGTTTGTTTCTGGGGGTTTTTGTTGGCTTATTTTTAACATACTAAAACAAAAATCCAAAACAAACAAAAAAACCCCCACCAGAAACACAAAAAAATGCTAAAAAGTGAATTACCAGGTAGTGTACTTAGAGTACGAAAACAAATATTGGTCTTCCCCTGTACTTCTATTACCAACACTCCTTTATTTCATCTCTGTCATCATTCAGGAGTTTCCACCTCTCCTGATTAAATGTCCATGTCAAAGGACAGCTTTCCAGCAGACTGTCTGGACGTTTGCCCTTCCCAGTGCTCTCAGGTTTCCTCCTCCACTTGCTCTTTGGTCATTCAGTCGCCTCTCAACTCTCTGGTTTCTGATTTGAGCTTCAGGGAGTTACAAACTTGCCCCATTCTTCAGAAGTCTAATTAACATGGTAGTTAATGTGTTAATTGTTTTTATATATATCCTTTCCTATCTCTCTGTCTAAAACAGTTCTTGTGTGGATGTCCCTTGTGGATGGTGGACCTCATTAGATCCAGCTTACACACACAGTTGAGGAAAGTGGTTTAGAGTTTATGAAATTGTGTAGTGTTTACACAGGAGAGCAGGTGGGAGCTGGTGTGCAGGAGCTGCAGCATCCACCTGCAGAGCTCAGTGCAGAAGTCTGATGTGAGGAAAAGTGATGCAAGTCTCTGGTGGCCAATGAGGGAACTGGCAGACTGGGGGTGGAGGGTGAGGAGCAAGGTTGTCCCTACAGTGTCCAACCTCAAGGGACTGTTCTCCTGCCTGTCCAGATGGCTTCAGGAGACCCTCTGGATCAATGTCCATTGCAGAATGCTGCTGTCACTTTTTCTATACACTGAAAAATGACAGAAAATACTCTGGAAAGAAAAAACCCTCCTTTATGAAATCTTCTTTGAAATCTTCATCAGTAAGTGTCCCATTGAAACCTCTCCAGTTAGTTCTACAAGTCCTGAAGATTTGAAGAGAATTATGGAAAGAAACATGGCTCGTTAGGGCTTTCTGTGTTTTAACGAGCCCCATGGCGTATTTGGTGCTGAGTCCATGAACCTCAGATCCCAAGGACAGACTGAAGAATCTCCTCAAGAAGTCCAAGTCAGAAGCAAAGCCCAAAGTACCTTGAAGCATTAATGGGCCCCACTGAGGGCTGTTACTGACAAAGCGTCCCCAGGGGCTCGTTAGAGCAGATAATTGGAGGCAGTGATTGCATCAGGCAAAGGCAAAGTGCAGCAGCTCTGATGATGAGAAAACCCTTGATTTGTTTGATGAAGGAGAATGGCCAAGCCTTGACCCCCTGCCCCTGGGAAGGGAGATCCTGTCCCTCACGTGTGTCTCAGGGCTCTTCCTGGGGATGTGGGGATGATGCCCAGTGCAGGACAATGGTGTGACACTCCCTGGGGCGTGCAAGGAGGCAATGGGGTGCCATGGCCATTACAACCATGTGTCTCCTCTTAGGCCTCGCTGTCAGGGACATCGGCCATAGCCAAGGGGACAAAGACCTCGGGGTTTTCAGGGACATCCAGCCTTACCAGCGCCCTTCGCCGTCTCCACCACAGTCCATCCTACACTGTCCCAGGCCTGTAGCTGTTTCCCCACAGGCTGCAGACACCCCATGCGCTTCCCCAGCTTGTTCTCACCCCAGTGTGTCCCGACTTCTGCTGCTGTCTCTCCATCCCCACCAGCTGTTCCTTGAAACACAAAGCCATGGCTGATCCAAAGTCCTTCTGAATGAACACAGCACTGTGCTCAGAATGACATTTCTTTATCCTGAGGTCCACTCTGGACCTCCAGAGCCATCATCTTGGAAAGTGATTTTCAGGATTTCTTGAGCTACTACTATTCTTCGCTGTCATGGTTTTACCCCAGCCAGCAACTAAGACCACAATAGCTACTCACATACTCCCCCATCCGACCAAGTGGGATAAGGAGGATAACTGAAGGAAAGGGAGAAACCCATGGGTTCAGAAAAGCATTTTAATAAGACAATAAATATAGTATAGTATAATATACTACTGCTACTACTAACATTCTACTGTTACTACTACTACTATGTATATAATAAAATGAAATAAAAAATAAAAAAATATTTAAAAATCAAATTAAATTAAATTAAAAAATATACTCAGTGCAATCCCTCATGTAACTCCAGTCACACGGAACAGCCAGTCTTGCAGAAGGGAGCACCTTGGTCCTGAACAGCCGATCCCAGCAAGAGGGAGCAAAAGGGCAACAGGCAGAAAGGCCCAAGGGCCAACTGTAAAATGGCAGAACGGCAAAAGGCTGAACTCACTCAAAACTCCCAACAGAACAGAACTTCCAAACAAAACTAACCAAAGTAGCTGGAAAACCTGAACTAACGGAAGTAACTAGCCAGAAAAGGCAGCTCCAGCTTTAGACCGAGTACGACAATAATTGTAGGTTGTGGGAATATAATAGAAGACTGGCAAGGATGAGATATGTAAATATTTTTGTTTAGCCGCATGTGCTTCGCAGGTTGAACCTCTGCCTTTATATAACATAGAATTGTGAAAGTCTTATAGGCACCTTCTCCAACAACCTTGAAATTCCTGCCCTATTGCAGGTAAATATCAAAGCAGTGTGGTAAAAGGCACCTGCATGAATCCCTGATATATAGGTGAAACCAGCAGGTCCTGGGATCCAGCCAGGACTGAGCTCTGCAGCACCTGTGCTCTTGCTTGTGTCACCTCTGCCCAGGTGCTTTTTTGAGGATCCCCCCGTTAGCAAGGTAAAGAAAATAAATTACACTTTGCATTTCATCTGCGGTTTGTGGTTGTTCCCGTGACCTGCCTGTGTCAGCTCACACATTTGGCACAGTCAGCATCACCAGAAACAGCCATGCCATGGTTTGCAAAAAGGTCAAGGACTGGGGCGGCCGTGCTGGTGACTCCCTGTGTTCAGGGATGGCCCAGCACTGAGCGCTGGGCCCCCGTGGCCACTTTCCTGGATCAATTGGCTTTGCCAGAGGCAGGGCCTGAGATTGATGACAGGGCAGTGGTTACTCCCCAGGCAACTGAAACGGCTCTGCATGTGTTGCCATGGAAAGCAGCACTGGATTCTTCTCACAAGTCAGCCAGCAGATGGGAATGGTAATTATTTACCCATCTTAGAGCTCCTGACCGTGAAGTTGTCGCATTACAACATATCAATGGTTGTGTGCAGGAGTTTTACCACCGTATGCTGAACCTGTCAAATCAGTGTCAACCCTCAGAAGCTGGTGTGCAATGCAAAAGGTGTTAATTGGATGTGGCAGATGGGGATGGCTCATGCATTGCTGTTAGGATCCAATCTGGACAGTGTAGCAGTAACAACTGTCAAAATGCAGTTTTTGAGAGGAGCACCTGCCTCACTAAAACCCTTGACGACAGCAGCAGGGACAAATGCTACGGGTAATGTAGGTGCTCTAATAAATTCCTTGGGGGAAATTTGGGCTGTAATTTTGGGACCCTCTGTTTGGGTGGTAAATAAAGGAAAGGCAGCAAAACCAAAAGGAATTACAGCATGGGTTATGAGGACACAAATGCAGAATGACCTTGCACAAGCTGGTATCCCATGGTCAGAAATAGACGGGATCAGAACATCAGAAATGTTTTGCCAATGGCAAAAATTAATGCTTATGTGAAAAATCCAACCGTCCCTAACCCCATCACCAGCACTGTGCCCACCCCCACCTGCCAGCTCAATACAAGACCAGTTTGCCTTTACCTGGCAACAAAAGCAATATACTTTCCAAGTATTGCCTCAGGGATACACAGAATCATAGAATGTCCTGGTTTGGAAGGGACCCACAGGATCATCGAGTCCAATTCCTGTCCCTGCACAGGACAACCCCACAGTTCACACCATGTGTCTGAGGATGTTGTCCAGTCTCTTCTTGAACACTGTCAGGTTTGGGGCCGTGACACCTCCCTGGGGAGCCTGTTCTAGTGCTCCAGCACCATCTGGGTGAAGAACCTTTTCCTCATGTCCAGCTGACCCTCCCCTGGCACATCTTCCTGCCATTCCATCAGGTTGTATCATGACATCCCCAGCTCTTCAAGCAATCTTGGATGAATCTTATCAGGCCTCATCAACTTGTAGGGATCCAGTTGCAGTAGCAGATCCAGTACAAGTTCCGGATCGTTTGGGAGTTTATCGTTCTCACAGCCGTGGTTTTCCAGCCCAGAGTTATGGGGGCCCACAAGTCCATCATCACTGTTGAAGACCAAGGTGAAGAAAGCATTAAACATCTCAGCTTTGTCTATGTCCCTGTTAATAAGGTGACCATGCTCATCAAGTAACAGGTCAAAGTTATTTCTAGTTTGCTTTTTGCCATTAATATATTTTAAAAAGCTTTTTAAATTGCCCTTCACATTATTGAACAGCTTCAATTCTCATTGAGCTTTGGCAGCATGAATTTCCTCCCTACAACAGCAAGAATCATCTCTGTGGTCCCCCCATGTTGCCTGACAAACACAGTCCCTCCATTTGCCACCAAATGATAGTAGCCAATGTCGCACTCTGGTCAGGTGCCATTTCTGTTTGCCATTATATTGCTGATCATGGCAGTGTCACGATAAGAAACTGAAGTAGCTGTCAAATCACTGAAATTTCATGTAGAGGACCAAGGCCGGGCAACTAATCCAAGAAAAACACAGGGCCCTAGTGCTACTGTACTGTTTTTAGGAATAGTTTGGCATGGACAGCTTCGAGAAATACCAAACAGAGCAGCAGTTTTCTGTACCAGCCACAATAAGCAATCGCATGCCTTTGGGGGATCTTTAGGGCATTGCAAAACTTTTATCCCTACATCTTCTGTGGAGGTGGATTCCCCTTGTGAAGCGTTAATAGAAGAGCACAACAAAGTTGATACATTTAAGTCACAAAACACTAGGGAAGTAAATAATATGGCCTCTGATGAGTTGCATGCTCAAGATCGAAATGTGCATATAGCTTGTGGACATCAATCAGCTTATACTGCACGTGCAGGGAACACGGCTCACAATCAAACCCCTTTGCTATTATAGACTTGTAAAATATGCGTACATCTTTGTGCTGCTTGTACTCAGGTACATTTAAGGGCATTATGTAGGCCATGGGGAAAGATAAAACAGGGTCAGTGGGCCTTGCATACCTGTCAGGCTGATTATATCGACCCCTTGCCCCCATCTACAGGGTGGCAATATGTACACACTGCTGTGGATACAGTGTCAGGACTAACTACCGGGGAAATGGAATTATTCACACCAATGGATTGTAAAGTGGGACTGCAGCCTATTGACCTGGAAGTAAGAATTCATATAACTGCAGAGAATGCTGTACAGTTCTGTACCCTGACTTCTCCTCTTATGTTACATCCTTCGTTAATATCACATTCTTGAGTTCTTATATTTCAGGTATCTTCGGTGAACACCTGTGTTTTATCTAGAGGTGACAGTATTGGAACAATGTTATTGGTGCCACAGACCCAAGGTCTAACTGAAGTCCAATCTGAAAAAGTGCAGGCCACGACTTTCCAATCTGTGTGGGCAATTAACCCACACCAGGTTGTTAAACCCAGAGTGATACAGCCCCAGGTTCCAGTATAAGTTGGGAAACGAACTGTTAGAGAGCAGTGTAGGGGAAAGGGACCTGGGGGTCCTGGGGACAGCAGGATGACCATGAGCCAGCACTGGGCCCTTGTGGCCAGGAAGGCCAATGGGACCTGGGGGGTTTAGAAGGGGGGTGGTCAGTAGGTCAGAGAGGTTCTCCTGCCCCTCTACTCTGCCCTTGAAAAAAGGGTTTAGTTCAGATACTATCAGGATATACTTGGGGAACATATGTGTATATTTATAATATATACAACTATGGCACCCTGAGAATGCCCAATCTGGGAAGCTAAGCAGGGTTGGGCCCAGTTAGTGCTTGGATGGGTGACCAGCCTGGAACACCGGGTGCTGTGGGCTGAGCCAGCACTGGCTCCTGATCTCGGAAGCTAAGCAGGGTCGGGCCCAGTTAGTACTTGGATGGGAGACCAGCTGGGAACACGGGGTGCTGTGGGCTGAGCCAGCACTGGGCCCTTGTGGCCAATGGGACCTGGGGGGATTAGAAGGGGGGTGGTCAGTAGGTCAGAGAGGTTCTCCTCCCCCTCTCCTCTGCCCTGGTGAGGCCGCATCTGGAATATTGTGTCCAGTTCTGAGCCCCTCAGTTCCAGAAGGACAGGGAACTGCTGGAGAGAGTCCAGCACAGAGCCACAAAGATGATGGAGAGGAGCATCTCCCATATGAGGAAAAGCTGAGGGAGCTGGGGCTCTTGAGCTTGGAGGAGACTGAGGGCTGACCTCATTCATGGTGATCAATATGGAAAGGGGCGGTGTCACGAGGATGGAGCCAGGCTCTTCTGGGTGACAACCAATGATAGGACAAGGAGCAATGGGTGCAAGCTGGGACATAGGAGGTTCCACTTAAATATGAGAAGAAACTTCTTCCCGGTGAGGGTGCCAGAGCCTGGAACAGGCTGCCCAGGGAGGCTGTGGAGTCTCCTCTGCAGACATTCCAACCTGCCTGGATGCCTTCTGTGTAACCTCACCTGGGTGTTCCTGCTCCGGCGGGGGGATTGGAGTGGATAATCTTTTGAGGTCCCTTCCAATCCCTGACAATCTTTGATTCTGTGATTCTGTGAAGGGAAACTATCTACTGATAATGCCTGGCTGAATTACTCATTT
The DNA here is from genome assembly GCF_036013445.1 of Caloenas nicobarica. Taxonomy (NCBI): domain Eukaryota; kingdom Metazoa; phylum Chordata; class Aves; order Columbiformes; family Columbidae; genus Caloenas; species Caloenas nicobarica. The sequence goes on from NC_088276.1 coordinate 759,627, forward strand.
AATTCCTTGACAAGATGAGTGGGACACCTGATTCAAATCAGTATTGTAGAGATATGTTTTTCCCTTTTTCTGTGTATGTTTATTGTGTGCCCCTGTAAATTGTTCTGTGCTACACCTCACAAACCCAAATGAACATCTCTGGCTTTGCTATCCCCAGCAGGAGCTGTCTCTTGAGTGAGGGGGTGGAATGTGTGGGAATAATGCAAGAATGGGAAGGAGGAGAACTGTAAATACGCTCAAGCGACTGCAGCTGGGGTGTAGAAAAACACATAAATCACCAGTAGAACCTCTGTGTTTAAACAACAGGCCTGTGAAAAGAGTCATAAAGACACCTTATCATACATCCTTGAGATTCCTGCAGGCAAAGATCAAAGCAGTGTGGTAAACTGTGCCTGTGTGAAGCCCTACATGAAATTAGCAGGCTGGTTGATCTTCTACCGGGGCTGAATTCTGCAATGCCCGCGTCCCCAGTTGTCTGACCTTTACCCAGGAGCTTAAGTGCTGTTTCAGGGATCCCCTGGTAGCGAGGTATCAAAAATAAATTTGCTCTCGGCAATTGCATTTGTGGCCTCTGGTTGTTCTTGTGACCTGCCTGCGTTGGCTCACACAGACAGGACAGACTGCAATGGTTGGGGTCCTTCCCCAAACTTCCCATTATAAGTCCTGTGCAATCCAAAAATATTCTTCCCCTGCGTCGCATAATGTGTCCTACACCCCCAGGCAACAATTCTCCTAGTCCAAGTGATGATCCAGAGAGCTGCTCTCAGTGGCTCCTCTTGATGGGTTTCACTCCTGGACAATGAGGCTGATGGCTCTCCCAGGGTGGCCCTGGGACAAGATGTTCATTCCCCAGAGCCTGTAATTTGGGTTCCGACTTCCCACTGAGCCTCTGTGCTCTTCTTGGTTTTGGAGGTGGGCTCTTGATGAGCTGGTGGCTCTCCAGTGATGGGGCTGAAAGCAGCTGGGACAGGGTATTAACAGAGTTACTTCTCCTGCCATTGTTAGTGTCTTCTTCGTGTGTGCAGATAAGCTTCTTATCACTTAACACAATCCAACAAGAACATAAATCTCCTGAGGTATCTCTGTCTGGAGGTTACATACATATGCATTGGTATTATCTAACATATGATAGCAGATCACTGGAATTGCTGTCCAGAAATGCCTCATGATTAGGGGAAAAGCTGTGCTCTTGTACGGGCAACGGCTTCATTCAGGGCCAGTATCACAGCCTTGTTTCTAAGACTGTAGATGAATGGATTTAAGAATGGGTACAGAATGGTGTTCAGCAACGCTACAAATCTGCTGTTCTCCAAGGAAACACCGACTGAAGGACACACATAGAGAGCAATGCAGCTCCCATATCCAATTGCCAAGGTGGTGAGATGGGAAGAACATGTAGAAAAAGCTTTCTTCCTCCCAGAGGCTGCTGGAAGATGTAGAATACAGAAAAGGATGCACAGGTAAAACGCCAAAGTTAAAAATAAGGTACCCAGAATGACAAATGATAAGAAAACAGAGTCTATTTTCCAAAGCAGGCTGGTGTCAGAGCAGGACAGTTTGAATAAGGGGGAGTTGTCACAGAAAAAGTGATGGATCTCATTTGAGCCACAGAAAGTCAGCTGCGAGAGGATGACCAGGCGGTAACTCAAGAGTGTGAAGCCTGTGACCCAAGTAGCAACAACCAGGTGGATGCAGAGCTGAGGCTTCATGATGGCAGCATAATGCAAAGGTTGGCAGATGGCAACATAGCGGTCAAAGGACATGACAACTAGTAGAATAAACTCTGTACAGCCCAGCGTAAAATAGGAAGAGGATTGGGCAAAGCAGCTGCTTAGCGAGATTGTTCTCCTCCCAGAACCCAGGATCACAACCAACTTGATGCTTGTGGAGGATGTAAACCAGATTTCCACGAAGGCCAGATTGCCAATGAAAAAGTACATGGGGGTTTGAAGGCGGTGATCTGCATACACGAGGAAAATGATGGTGGCGTTCCCCATCACTGTTGTCAGGTAAATGAGCAGAAAGACCAGAGAGAGTACAAGCTGCAGTCTTTGATCAAGCCCTGAGAAACCCTCTAGGATGAACTCAGTAACTGCAGTTCCATTTTCTGGTCCCACGTTGAATTTTGGTTCGTCATGCCGAGACAGGAACATGGCAAAAAACAAGTGTGATAATTCCACAGTCTGGGTGAAAGGCTCCCCAAAACTCTCTGCTTCTTTCCTTTCTTGCAGTCTTCCTATAGTACACAGATAGAGGACTTCAAGCACTTCTCATACCCTGATTTTTCGGTATCAAATTTCATTTGGAGTTCTGAGAATCTGTTGTCTGCTTTTTACCTTTTTCAAACACTCATAAAGAATTCTTCCTTCATAACACGGATTTTAAAGTCTGTTAGCGATTTTATCCCATTCCTGGCAAATTCCAAATGTACACAGCTCTTTTCCAAACATCTGTCACACCTATGTGCCTAAGTCATCTCTTTTATTTCACAAATGCCAAACTATCATATCAAATCAAATCAAATCAAATCAAATCAAATCAAATCAAATGTATGCTGAAAGCTTTTCTTTCTACTTTTGAGTACTTGCCTTTTTGGACTAGGAATCCCTGAGTATCTTGATTTCAGAATAAGCAGTATCAAGCATCTCTTTCATAATCCCGTGCTTTCTTCCACAGCTTTGTGCTCTCTGTTTCTTCAGAACTCATCTTCTTTAGTTATGGTTCCACACAGTCTCATCTGACATCCATCTGCACCGAAATGCAGTTACTTCCAAACAGTTGCTCATTGTTATTACTATCAAATGTCCTGACCTAAACGCAGACCAGGAGAATAGTGACTGGAAGAGATTTGTAACTTTTCTTTTGCGTGCCAGCTATAGGTTGGGAGGACCCAGCCTTTAGAGTTTTCTCCTCTCTCCATTGATTATACAGGGAGCCTTGGGACAACAAATTCTCACAGGCACCTATTGTGAAGCAGGTGAAACTCACTATTCAAGTCTCACATCTCCGATTCCTTAAGTTATTTTGTTTTTTAAATCAAACTACACATCTAGGAGAAAGAAGGACAAAAAAAAATCCCACATATACAATAAAGATTGGTGTTTTTCCCTTCATCTTTCCATTTTTTTTCAGGCATAGAAAGGAGTAGAGCAGATGGCTCCAAAAAAAAGAATAATTCAAAACGCAAGGGGAGAAGAGAGAGAGGAGGAGATGGTGGGTTTGAGGTGGTGAAACAAAGTTGTGTGGGTGTGCAAGCAGAGCTCTTCAGTCATTAGTCACCTGGGTGGTCCAAGGACTTTCCCATCTCATTGTCCACAGAGACAACAGCAGAAACTGGTCGGAGACAATGGATCAACTTGAAACCAAGTGATTGAGTTCAGTCAACCTCCTTCAATATCATCCACCTCCAAAATAAGCAAAAATTAGTCACCTTCAAATTAAATGTTGGCCTGACTCGTGTGGGATTTCTCCAGGTGGGATTCCAGACAGTGCTGGAGACAGGCAGATCCTGCTGTGCCTGGGCCTGTTTCCTGTGCATAAAGGTAGTTTTTAACATCCTGGGTGAAGAACCTGACTGTTTCAGAGATCTCTGTAGCAGTTTCTGCTGCAAAACTGAATAAAATTGAGTAACAGTAATTACTTAAGTTGCTTGCACATGCCAGAGAGGATGTGCAGGACAACAGGCTGGCTGAATTATAAGAACTCAGCAGAACTGTTGTACAGGGAGCCTCACTTGATCCACTTGAAGACACTCTTGCAAAGATCCTTGCAAAGGAGTCTCTTCCAATCTATGGTATTTCATAATTCAATTAATCTTTTCCTCAGAGAGCTCTTCAAAGAATAGGCAAGGAAGTAAAAGAGACAGAGGGAAAGAAGTAAAGATATAAAATGTGCCAATACAAATCGAGAAGATCCTCTGAACAGTGTTTCCCAACTCAAACCATTGGTAGGCAATGTATTTTGGGAAATGGCTGCATAAAAACATTCACATAGAGATACAGTGTTTAATTAGCTTGCTGACACTTGCCCATGGTACTGTCAAAACAAACAAACTAACTAACTAACTGACTATGAAGAGTTTCATGAAAATTGGTTTAAAAATACTGGCAGTTGTGGAAAGGAAGACTTTTTGAGCTATTACACAGAAGTCTTTTCTGCAGAGGGCTCAACTATTTCCTAAAATCTACATTCAGGAATTGATTCAGTTGTTTGCACAGAGGTGGCCACTGCCTCCAACATACCCTGGGGTAGCTGAAGCACCATGTGGGACTGGGAAAAGTCTCCCAGGACCTATGGGAGCTGTTCTGGAGCACAAGCTGTTAGGCATGAGCTGCTGGGTGGGCTGAGCAGGGACCTCAGCAGCACAGCAGCCCATTGTGTCCCGTTGGATGCTGCTGTGAGGTCACTTCTGTCACAGAAACTGACTGACCAGCAGCGGGAAGGCAAATACTCAGAGGTCATGAGGGCCATCAGAAAGCTGCTCCCAAGATGATGACAGATTTGGGAATGTCAAGGGGAACTGGGACAAGAGAGATTGGAGATTTGGGGGAGGAAAGAATGGCTTGGCCAACAGAGGTGAAAGATTTGGAGGGTTTCAGGTAACAGTGATGCCGCTGTGACACTGACTGTGAAAACATTCATGTTAGGCCCTTACCTGTGTTCTAAGCAGTAATCTTAAACTCTAACCTTACCCCTAAATGCTAGTCCCCCCCCTGACAGTAATGCACTACTTTAAACCCAAACCTCAAAATTTACCTCTAAGCCAAATCCCAAACCGATAACCCCTTATTGTTAGTGTTACCTTTTTACTCACTTTAACCCCTACCCTGTATCCCTAGCCTTAAGATACCAGCCTTAACCGTAGGCCTCACCACAACCCTAAAAAAAACCCCTAACTCACAAAGCTAGCCCGTACCCTTAACACTAACCACGCACCTAGGCAGATTACCAGATGCCTAAATCCTAACCCTGAACAGCGAGCTCTAATCCCTAATCCCTAAATTGAACACCTCATCCCCAAAGCTCTCATTCCCGTGCTCAACCCCCATCACCTCCAACCCCTCTCCCTACCCAACTTCAGCAGTTTGGCCCCTTGGGGCAAGCCAGGGTTATTCTGGAGCAGCCACGGGGCATCTGAAGAGGGATGTGAGGTTACAGGTACCTGACCAGCTGTCAGGCCCAAGGAGGAGATGGGCAGGAATGCTGGGATGAGGTCTATGGTGCTTCAGAGACTCATGGGCATGTGAGAGGCACATGGCTGTGATGGTGGCTGTGAGGTCACTTCCACCTGAGTACCTGATAGGCCAGCTTCAGGCACATGACTGGTCTATGTGTGTATCATTGAAGCTGTGCCTAAGGAACTGATAAGCCACCAACATGCATGTAGGTTGAATGCTGTTTGCAAAGTCTCTGCTGCCCTAGCACCTTGCAGGACTGGCATGGAGATGCACCTGGCAGTCAGAGAAAGACCACCAGCAGGTGCATGGGCTTGGAGGGTGACAATCATTTTATTTTTATCTGCAGCAGGCACATGCCTTTAGTCTCATCCAGCAAGCTGAAAGGCCAACAGCTGGCATGTGGCTTGGAAGATCATGGTGAGGATACTTCTTTCTGGTCAGCTGAGAGACCACAAGCAGGCTGACGGGCTGGGTCAAAGACTTTAAGGGTGGATCCTGAGATCATGGAACTTTGCTTGATAATGGGAAAGAGCAGAAGAAAGAGAGAAACTGCTGCAAAGTTCTGATTGGAATGTGGAGACGGGACATGATGAGCTCAAAATGTCACTTGAGGGCTGCACTGTGGTGCAAGAGGTCACCCAGAGGGAGTCTGCGATCAGCCCATGGCTTTGTGTTTCACGGAACAGCCAGGGAGGGTGGAAAGACATCAGTGAAGTATGGAAATGCCATGGCGAGAGCAAGGCGGGGAAGAGATGGGTGTCTACAGCCATGGGGAGAGAGGGGCAGGTGTGGGACAGTGTAAGACAGTCAGAGGTGGAGGTGGCCAAGGGCTCTGGTAGGGCTGGAAGGCACCCACAGAACAGAGATCTCTGTCCACTTGGCCATGGCAGTTGTCTCTGCCACAGACCTGTGAGGAGACAAGTCCTCATGGCACAGGGGCCTCATTGCAGCCCCACAGGGAGGTGTCAGGCTGTTGTTCTTCACTCAGCATCACACCCACAATCCACTGCCCCAGGAAGAGCCACGCAGGAGGGACAGGATCTGCCTTCCCAGGGGCTGGGCTGAGGGCTTGGCCTTTCTGCCTCATAAATCAAACCAAAGGTTTTCTCAGCATCAGAACTGTCTGTACGTGACCTTTGCCTATCTGCCATCATGGCCTCCTAGTATCTGCTCTAACGACTCCATCAGGAGGGTTTGTTGGTAATTGCCGTCAGTTGGGCCAATTAACGCTCCCAGACACTTTGGCATTTGCTTCTGACTTTACGTTCTTGAGAGGTTTTTTCAGTCTCCTCTCAGTATCTGAGGTTCATGGACTCAGCACCAAATGCACCATGGGGCTCATAAAAGTGGAGAAAGCCCTAAGGATCCGTGTGTCTACCATGATTTTTGAAAAGTCTTCAAGACTTGTACAGTAAATTAGAGAGGTTTTAGAAGTCCAGTTGAAGATTTCTATAAGCATTTAATAATTTTTATTTTCATATTTAAGGATTTTTTCATTACTTTTCGGTTTATGGAAGAGGTGATACCAGCATTTTCTAATTGATATTGATCCAGACTGTCTCCTAAGGAGGTCTGGACAGATTGGAAAAGTAGTCCCTTGAGGTCTGACACTGTGTGGACAACCTTGCTCCTCACCTCCCAACACCACTATTTCTGTCATTGGACATCTGGGAGTTACATCACTTTTCCTTACATCAGACTTCTCCACTGAAGGCTGCAACTGGATGTTCAAGCCCCATTCCACAAATTTCCACCTGCTCTCATTAGAGAACTGGCTGCAAACAGGCACAGAAAGGTTTTTCTTGGTTTTGAACACACAAATTCAAATGTGATTAGATCATCAAAAAGATAAAACACAGGCCTCAGCTCTATGCCAAGTCCAAGCTGGCTCCAGTGAGTTCCACCTTCCAGAAGGGAGAACCATGCAATAAATATTTTTGAGAGATAGATAGGAAATTAGAAACACAATTAAAAGACATGGTGAATTTCTTCAGGCCAGGAGGTAATAACTGGAATGTGCGGGAGATGAAACACACGGAGTAAGAGATGCAGTACTGGTGATGCAAAGACAAGGAAAAATCAATATTTCTTCTCCTGCTGTTAATACACATCCTGAAAAATTCTCAGTTAGAAATCATGGGAAAAGCTCAGACATTTTACTGAATGTACTGAATCATTTAAGTTGATTTAAAGGTTCTCATAAGATTTGAAATTTCTCAGGATTGCCGTCACTGTCCAACCATGAGCACAGAACCTGCAGGAGACCAGAGGCCCTTGGGAGCTGCAGGCGGAGTTCCATCTGAACTGGGGAAGCCACCAGTGATGCCACTTAAGTCCCAGAGGACCTGGACAATGGCATCCAAACTATCAAACTTGAGTACAAACGGAGAAAACCTGAGACCATTGGGGAAAAAGTAACTGATGATAGTTGTGAACTGGGGAAGAGAGTCGGGCAGAGAAAGGGAGGGATCAAGGTGGACTGTGGAAGAAGCAGCCTGTGGAAGAGTGGGGAGGAGAGGGATTCGAGGGACCAGCTGCCCGTGGGGAGGTGGCTGGTCAGTGCTGGTCTGGCCAAACCCCCTGCCTCATCACCATGGTCTGTCCTGCTTATTCGACTGGTTTCAGTTGGGGTAGAGTTACTTATCTTCATAGTCACTTGTATGGGGCTGTATGTTAAATCTGTGATGGAAACAGTGTTGATCACAGCCCAATATTTCAGTCATTGCTGAGGAGTGCTTGCACAGTATCAAGGTCTTTTAAGCTTCTCACGCTGAGAAGTGAGAGGAGGCAGGGGGTGTCCAAGAAATTGAGAGGAGACGCAGCTGGGACAGCTGACCCCAACTGACCAAAGGGGTCTTTCATACCATATGTAGTCATGCTCAGCAATAAAATCTGGGAGGAGAAGGGAGGGGAGAACACTCAGAGTGATGGCGTTTGTCTTCCCAAGTAACTGCTATGTGTGATGGAGCCCTGATTTTCTGGAGATGGCTGAACACCCACCTGCGAACGCAAAGCAGCGGGTGAATTCCTCATTTTTCTTTGATTGCACACGCAGCTTTTGGTTTACCTATTAAACTCTCTCTTGGGTACCGCTGGCTGCTGCTCCCTCATTTTCCTCCTCTTATCACTTTCCTCCTCTTTATCTCAATCCACGAGTTTTCTTTTACTTTTCTTATCCTTCCCCCCATCCTGCTGTGGGGGAGGAAGCAACCGACTGTGTGGTGCTGAGCGGATGACTAGGGTTAAACTACGACATTTCTTAAAGTCCCCTCCTGGCTATTTGCTGTGTGAGTGAGTTCACTGTTGTGTGTGGTTTTGGTCAATTCTAAGTGAGGGTAGCAAGGAGGAGGAGGACACCAGGATGTGAAGACACCCAGGGTTGGAATGGCCAAATGGGTAATATCTCTGAGTCTGGGCAAACACAAAGCCCAGGTCCACAGCTGGGGGAACACAGGAGCATGTGAGACAGTGCGTAAGTTCTGCCCAAGATGTACGGACCACTCGTGCAACCTTCACGCCAGAGCAGTCTGAGAGGGGGAACAGGACAGGGTCAGATGTGTTGCTCATGGTTGTGTAAGTGCTGCTGTTGGTGTGGTGGCTGTGAAGGTGCTGTTGCCTGTTGGAGCTGGTCTGTATCAGACTGTCAGTGTTCGTCTTTGTTTCCCTGCAGATACCTGCATTTAGTGCTTTCCCTTTGATGACTCCACCTCGGGCCATGTCTCACTCTGCGGGGTCCTGTCACTGCCCACCTCAGGCACACCCGGTCCGCATGTATCTCATGGGCTCTCCGGGCAGCTCCTGATTCCTCTCTTGGAGGATTGTCCTCTGGCCCATCATGCACTGGGACGGTGCATATCTCAGTGACCGTTCACCATCTCCACTGTCAACAGACAACAAGGGATGTGTCCTGCTGCATCCTGCTGTTGCCCTTGCCCATGGATCAAGTGACACAGCAGCCCCGATTCGCAGGTGTCAGAGAGGGAACGACCACTGAGTTGCCCATGGGCAGCCCCAAGGCCACTGGGGCTGCTCCTCCATGGGGCAGCATTTGCCTCCTGGACCCTCCTGCATCCTGGGGCTGCTCCCCCAGCTCCAGAGGAGTGTGAAGAGATGGGACCTGAGACAAATTGTTTTCTGCTGCTTCATTTATTGAGTTTATCAAAAACTAAGGAGTGCATATACATATGTACACGAGGTCTTTGGTTCAAGAAAAGACACGCAGGAGGCCAAGAATTATATTCTTACAGCCATGAACCAAGAAACAAAGCCCAGCAAAAGCACTATGGAAAAATATAGACACATAAGAAGAAAAGTTAGTCCTGGCTATTTCTCTTGCAGCACTAGTGACATAGTGTGAACTTTAGTAACCTAAAGTAGTGAGTATTGAAATAGTTTCCTCAGGGCATCCTTGAGCTCCTTGTTCCTCATGCTGTAGATGAGGGGGTTCACTGCTGGAGGCACCACCGAGTACAGAACAGACACCACCAGATCCAGGATGGGGGAGGAGATGGAGGGGGGCTTCAGGTGCGCAAACATGATAGTGCTGACAAACAGGGAGACCACGGCCAGATGAGGGAGGCACGTGGAAAAGGCTTTGTGCCGTCCCTGCTCAGAAGGGATCCTCAGCACGGCCCTCAAGATCTGCACATAGGACAGCATGATGAAAATAAAACATCCCAAAACCAGAAATCCAATGAGAGCAAGAAGACAAATTTCCCTGAGGTAGGAGTGTGAGCAGGAGAGCTTGAGGATCTGGGGGATTTCACAGAAGAACTGCTCCACAGCGTTGCCCTTGCACAGTGGCAGTGAAAATGTATTGGCCGTGTGCAGCAGAGCATTGAGAAACCCAGTGGCCCAGGCAGCTGCTGCCATGTGGACACAAGCTCTGCTGCCCAGGAGGGTCCCGTAGTGCAGGGGTTTGCAGATGGCAACGTAGCGGTCGTAGGACATGACAGTGAGAAGTGAATACTCTGCTCCAACCAAAAAGGCAAATGTTAAGACTTGAGCAGTGCATCCTTGATAGGAGATGGCCCTGGTGTCCCAGAGGGAATTGGCCATGGATTTGGGGACAATGGTGGAGATGCAGCCCAGGTCGAGGAGGGCGAGGTTGAGCAGGAAGAAGTACATGGGGGTGTGGAGGTGCTGGTCACAGGCTATGGTGGTGATGATGAGGCCGTTGCCCAGGAGGGCAGCCAGGTAGATGCCCAGGAAGAGCCAGAAGTGCAAGAGCTGCAGCTCCCGTGTGTCTGAGAATGCCAGGAGGAGAAACTGGGTGATGGAGCTGCTGTTGGACATTTGCTGATGAGCATGGGGCACTGTCACAGGAGCAAAAGACAGTGATAAGTTAGGGGAGACTTCTCTGAGCAAAAGCAAAGCCATTTCTCACACACCCTCCCCTGCTCCACAACCCCTTGTCCTTTTCCAGACCTTCGTTCAGCTCCGTGGCTGAGCCCTGGGTGGTGCTGGCTGGAGGTGCCGTGAGGAGCAGGGCCTGTGCCCGCTGGCTGCCCAGGAGTCAGCCCTGCTCTGCAGCAGGGGTCATGGAATGGGGGAACAGGGTCCAGTCCTGGGGTTCAGCTGTGTCAGATGGACCCGTTCCTGGTGCAGAAGGGACTGTCAGCATCTGCTCTCCTAGTGATAATGAACCAGGACGGAACAAGGCAGTTTGAGAGGCTTGCTTTTTTGCAGCTTCCTGCAACTCCCCTGGAGAGTGTTGTTGGGTGTCAGAAACCCTCAGCATTTCTGCTGCACTCAGAGAGAACAGAGCGAGTCCTGTGAGACCAGAGGATGTCTGTGGGTCAGTGCAGAGTGATGGTAGTTGGTCGGTCCCTCTGTCTTGCTCCAGCTGCCCTGGGCTGGCACCTTTCTGAGATGGAGGCTGATCACACTGCCATGTTACCCTGAAAAGCCACTGGGCACTGCTGAGAGCAGAGGGATCCACCTCAGACCATGACATATTTAGCCCAGGACACACATGGATCATTTCACAAGCCCAACAGCATTTTCTTGGTCACAGCATCTCTGTGCTTCTCCGTGGGGCTTTCAGATAACACACATATGCTGTAGGACGTTTGCATCCTGGAGGGAGGATCACAGCTTGGAAGGAAACCTCAAGGAAACAGCCAAGGGTCCTAATGATGGCATTTGATTCAAGGAGACTCAGCTCATTCCCCAGCCCCACAGACTGCATTGCCCACAGCCCCACAGGTCAGAGCAAAGCTGGGACACGTGTTCCCATGGACACACCTGCAGGAAAGGACCCACAAGATCAGGCTGTGACTCTGCAGCTGAAACTCCCATCCCCAGAGAGCCTGACAGCAAGAAAAAGATCACACCAACAGTGACCCAGAGCAGTGGAGAAAGAAGGAAACTGCGGTGAGGGTGGGTGTGAGAGAGGCCGGGGCAGAGGCAGCCGGGCACTCAGACAGCGTCACCCTTCCCCAGCTGTGCAGCCACCTCCCACACACCAGCATTGCCGGGCAGCTGCTCTCAGCCCCTGTGCTCTGCAGAGGGAACTGGAGCTCTGGCTGCACAGGAGCTGCTTCATGCCTTGGAGCCCCCGGCCCTGAGGGCAGAGGCTTTGCTGGGTGGGAGAGGAGGCGAGGGGGCTGCTCACAGGAGGGATCTGCACTGTGGGGGATCATAGGGAGTTTTCTGTGTTCCCCCTCCCATAACAATGCCAGTTTTATTTTCCTGTCATTTCTGATCATTTCCCTGCTGCCTGGAGATTCTCCCCCTGGGAGGTGTTTCCCTGTCCATGTCTCTTCCCTGTCAGCACTCAGATGCCATCCCACCCGCTGTGCCCTCACCCTGGCCCTACAGATCCTGCCTGTTCACAGGGCACTGCCTGGGGGCATCTTCCTGTTTCCAGATTGGGGAAAAGGACAGGTCAGACTAAGGCTGACGGGTTCAGCAGATGTGATGCTGGTGCTGTGCACAGGCAGAGCAGCAGCTGAAGGGATGTTATGAGGCTTCTGGCAGATGTACTGATCATTCAAAGTTGCAGCTCAGGAGTCTCAGTGACTTGTTTAAGCATGAGAGCTCATTTTCATTTTAACCTTTCCTGCACCCCCCAACCCTTGGGAAAGGAAACTGAAAAGACAGGCTCAGGAAAGCCCGCTATCTGTCTGCTAATCCTTGCATTGATCTTCTGCTTGAGGCATCCACTTGGAAAAATCCTGGGGGTGATCTGGAGCTGTGAGCAGCTCTGATCCACACAGCACCCCCTTAACAGCAGAAGCACCTTTCCTGCCTTGATAGGGGTGGCTCCTTCCCCGCACAGCTTCTCCCCACAGCACTGTGGGGATCTCCCCAGGCAGTGCTGACCCTGGCAGGTGGCAGAGTCCATGTCTCAGCACAGCCCTGGGGTGCAGGGACCCTGCTCTGCAGGACAGCCCTGGGCACCCCTGGGTGCTCATCAATATTCACAGCTGTTCAACATTGCCTGCCAAGAGCCCCCTCCTCACAGATCCCTCAAGCTGTGCCTGTGCTGACTTGAGGAGATGCCTCCAGGAGCTACAGCTGCATTGCCCTGCACCCAGAGACTTACCATGGCAAGGGCTGCAAAGATTTCTCCTCCAGTGAGCTCTCAGTCATCCTCCCCATCCTGACCACCTTTAATCTCTCTCTGCCTTGCTCGTCTCCCTGAGACCCCCAGGCAGAGCCCTCAGCCCTGCTGCGCTTTGCAGAGGAGCTGCTCCTGGGCAGAGCTGTCTCTCTGCAGCGCTGCCGCTTGCCATGAGCTCCCTCTGTCCCAGGAGCCCAGCCCAGCTCAGCAGCACAGGAGCAGCCCAAGGCACTTTAATGACCCATCTGGTGGCTTTGGTGCTGAGTCCATGAACCTCAGACCCTGAGGGGAAGTTGAATAAAACCTCTCAAGAAGTCAAAGTCAGATTCAAACTCCAAAGTTTCTTGTAATGTTAATGAGTCTCACTGAAGGACACTATTGAGGAAATGACTCCAAGATTTGGTTAGAGAAGAAAACTGGAGGCAGAGATGACAGGTCAGGAAAATCAAGGTGAAGTTCTCTCTGATGATCAGTAAACCTGGATGTGTTTCATTAATCAAAGGGCCAAGCCCTGACCCCCAGCCCTGGGAAAGGAGATCCTGTCCCTCCCACATTGCCCAGGGCTGTTCCTGGGACAGTGTGATGTGGGGCTGTGCAAGGCCAAGGGCAGGACTATGGTCCCACACCTCCCAGGTTCCTGGCTGGGGACAAGGAGGACGTGAGGCCCTTGTGCTGTAAGGACAAGGTGTCTCCTCACAGGCATCAGAGCTGGAGACAACAGCCACAGCTAAGGGGAGAAGGAGCTCTTGTCTGTTGGGGGCTTTCAGCCTCTTTACATCCCTTGATCATCTCCACGACAGCCTGTCCTATGCCGTGGCATCCCCTGCACCTCTTTCCCTGCAGGCTGGAGACATGCCCCCTGCTGCCCCACCTTGCTCTTGTCTGAGCATCTTCCTTCCTTTGCTGATATCTCTCCATGTAAATACTTAGATTTGGGTTGCCTCTACTGTAACTAACTCATCTGACTTTTGCATTAAGGATAGACCGACAGCTGCAGATCTTTTGACAATATATTTTACCAGCATGCCAACCCTGGTATCTGTATTATTGAGTTATACCATCTTAGGTGATTTTTGGTATTAATGTTTTATATTATTGTTTTCCCTCAGCAGGTAATGGCTGAAAAAGCTGCTTCAATTTTAAAAACATCGGTTGCTTCAACATAAGTGACGAATCAGCCAACATGAAAGACAACATTTAACATCTCCAAGACTTTGTGCATCAAATGGAGCAATCTACTGATGATGCCTGGATGAATGGCTCATTTAATTCCTTGATAAAATGAATGGAACACCTGATTTACAGCATCATTGTACAGATATGTTTATTCCTCCTCCTGTATGTGTTTATTATGTACCTCTCTAAATTGCTCTGTACTACACAAATCCAAGTGAACATCTCCGGCTTTGCTGGCCCCAGCAGAAGCAGTTTCTTGACTGAGGGGGGTGGAATACATGGGAGTTGTGCAAGAATGGCAAGGAGGAGTATTGTAAGGACACTCAAGCCACTGTAGCTGGGATGTAGAAAAGCACATGAACCACAAGTAGAACCTCTGGGTTTAGATAATAGGCCTGTGAATAATCATAAAGACACCTCACCATATATCCTTAAGATTCCTACAGACAAAGGTAAAAGCAATGCTACAAAATGCAGAATTAGTGCACAATGTATTTTCCCATATGTCTAATGGCATAACCTGTCCGGCAAACACTGCCGAGACCAGTCTATTTCATCTTTTTGTCTTGCAGCTTCCTGTAAGATGAAAGTACAATATATCATCCTGTTGCAGCTGAAGGCACATCATGTCCTGTTGGGACTAAAGCGGAAGACTCTATTTGGATGGTCACCGACCACAACAGGAACTTTGAATGTGATGCTTCATCCAGTTGTAATTCTGTTAACTCTAACATTATTGTGCTTGTTACTTACAATCATTTTATGTATAAAAGCCGGGTACACATATAAGCAAAGGATCTCTATTTGTTGTGACAAACACCCTGATAATACAATTTATAGTGATATTCTATATTATTGAAGCTATCTGCTTAAACAAAAGTTCACATGCACGCTAACACCGTATATAGATGATATTAGCATTTAAACTGAATAGTTTATCAAACAATTGGACTCTTACCACTGAACTACAACATGCCATGTATTTATGACATAGAGGCAAGAGGTAACCACACTACCAGTCTATGAGAGAATGAAGGGGATTGACTGTGGTCAAGGGAGTGGAGTGTGGCAGGCGCACTCGACCCCCCCTCAGCCAAACCAGCAGCAGTTTGGTCCAGGCTGCAGAGGAGGGAAGGGCCTGAGGCACAGCCAGGCCAAGAACTCCTTCCAGGAGACCCACAGGGAAGCAGAACGGCAACTGAACGCCGGTGGCTTGTGGGCGCAGGGAGTCTCGTGCAGACTTTTCCTACTCTACGCAATTTGACTATGAGTCAACCACTTCATTCTAGAAATACGACAGCCTGGATGAGCCCACTTTGAGTGCTCCCTGCTAAATAAGTGAGCTGTATGGCAATGATTTTACTACTCACGGGTCACTGGATGAGCCTAATTCAACTTCAATATTCATCATTTAGCTTAAGTAGACGCACACCAAATGTAATGGATTATTTAGAGATATAAGTTTGTATGATTTTTTAATATACTCTTCGATTCATGTTACTTAGTAGACTAGATTTGCTAAAATTTTAAGCTCGTATTTGCCAAAAGCAACCGTAGACTACACTAAACGCCTTGCATGATAAAGTCGAGCTTGCATTTTGCTGGGAAAAATGGAACTGACTGGGAAAACAACGATCCAAGGCTAACGCAGAGACATCACAGACATCTGCAAAGCCGGGCCTATTTTTGCACTTCACTGAGAAGGATTTATCCAGACAAAATGGCACCTTCAAGGATATGGACCAAAACCAATGTCTACAACCGAACAAAACAGAGGCCCACGTGGAGTCAGGGAAAAAGGGTCCAATGGGGAGCAAAGGACCTGGTGGTAAAATTTTGCTATTGGACTTGGATCTTGGTGTGAATGGTCTGTAAATATATAAAAGTTTGTAGTTTTCTATGCTGGGGCGGACCTCTGCGCAGGTACCCAGCTTGAGCCAGCCCTTCTGCTATTCTACTCCATTAAATTTTTTATTTTCTGAGAATTTTGTCTCCTGAAAGTCTGCTCTGCATATGGTCATAAAGCCTTGCCTCTAAGTTTGCTGCTGGAGCTCTAAAATACAAACTCTGGAGTGAACGGTTATCAGGGAAAGAGGAATCCTGACAGTTTGCACCGCAACGGACATGGCCTCACCTGAAAGTTTGTCTCCGGAGCTCCAAGACACAGCCCCCTGGAGTGAACAGTTATCAGGAAGGGAAGATGACTGAAAGTTTCCTTCGTGAACAGGTACAGGCACCTGGAGAGAAGGTCAGCAGCATTCAGCTTGGCATATTTCCCCCATGCAGTAAATAATAGAGTGAACCTGCCACCGAACTCTTTGAAGTCGCGCTTCTCTTTAAGAAATCTAAACATTGTTCTGCAGCAAGCAAAACCCCTCAATTACTCCCCCGCAACAGGGCGTCACCAAGTGAGGTCACAAAGGGCCCCACTGTGACCCTGCGCCTGGGGAGGGAGGTCAGGGTGCCCCATTGGGAGGCTCAGGGTCAGCTCAGCCCCGGGCACCTGGGTGCTCTCGGGGTGGCCTTGGCTAAATTTGAATCCCAGTTTCTTCAAGTTTTACCACCCACTGCTCTCAGCATAGTCTTTAACAGTCCGTTGCACCTCTCGATTTTCCCGGAGGCTGGTGCACGATGGGGATGTGACAGACCCACTCAGTGCCGTGCTCCTTGGCCAAGGCGTCTACGAGGAGGTTCCAGAAAGGAGTCCCGCTGTCTGGCTCAGTTCTCTCTGGGCTGCCGTGTTGTCACAGGACTGGCTTTTCAAGGCCCAGGACAGTGTTGCGGGCAGTGCCGTGGGGCAGGGCGTATGTTTGCAGCCATCCGGTGGTGGCTCCAACACTGTAAGCACAGAGCTCTTGCCATGACCATTTTCTGGCAGTGTGATATAGTCAATTTGCCAGGCCTCTCCACATTTACACTTCAGTCATCGCCCCCATACCACACAGGCTTTGACCGCTTGGCTTGCTTCATGGTAGCGCATGTTTCACAATGGTGAATAACCTGTGCAAGAGTGCATCCCTCGATCACGAGCCCATCCATATGTTGCATCCCTTCCTCGACGACCTGAGGCACCGTGGGCCCAATGGGCCATCAATAATTCACCTTCATCCTGCCAGTGCAAACCTACCTCAGATACTTTAATCTGGGCAGCTCGATCCCCCTGCTGGTTGTTCGAATCGGGTTCTTCAGTGACCGACTCTCGGGCACATGAGCTTCTACGTGGCGCACTCTCACAGGCAGGTTCTCCAGCCGGGCAGCGATATCTCGCCAGGATTCAGCAGCCCCGATGGGTTGGGCTCTGCGCTGCCAGCGGCTCCGCTTCCATTGGCCGTGGCCCAGGGGACAGCAGGGGCCACGACGGTCGCACGTGGTCGGCGGTGGTGGCGAGAAGCCGGATGGCCCATGGCTGCGTTCCAGCGGCACGGCCCGGGATACCGACTGTGTGAGCGGGTGGTGCCACGGAGACGCGGGGTCTGGAACATGGGGGTGGCTGGGGGGACGGGAGGGACGGGGAGGGCGGCAGAGAGGAAGGGGCCCCGGGGCTGGGCCAGGGCTGCTCGAGCTCGGGGCAGGCCTGACGGGCGCCATGTCAGAGCTCGGCCTGGCCGCCCGCGGAGCCGCCTCCTGCTCACATCACTCTCCACTGCCATTGGTCGGGAGGGCTGTCAGTCTCCTGGACGGAGGTGATGCTGTCTGGGATTGGCTGCCTGGTCTGTCACTCTGCCCTGGTTTGGGGCCCACCCTGCCCTGAGGCGCTGTTTCCTCTGATTGGCTGTCTCTCATTTCTCCCTGGCTCCTCCCATCAAGCGATTGGACAGTCTGCCTATCAATCATTTGTGTGACACTCTCCTGCCAGGTGTGGTTGGTGCAGCCAGCAGAGCCCACCCCTGAACGCTGCCCAGTTTGTTCAACTCTCGCCACCTTTCCTGCAGGCCTCAAAGCCTGATTGGCTGGTTACATATCAATCACATGACTTGCCCCGCCTCCTCAAATGCGATTGGCTGTCCTGGGTCTGGGGTAACAGTGCAACAGGGTTACAGTGAGAACACTCGTGGGTTGAGACAAAAACAGGTTAATAATTGGAATTAAAAAAAAATAGATGAAAAATTTAAAAATGACATTTAAAAAGTGAAAATAAATATGCAGTAATAAAAATTATACCTATGATAATGAAAAGGAAAATACCAAAGAGAAAGGATCATGGAATCATAGGATGTCCTGATTTGGAAGGACCCACAGGATCACGGAGCCCAACTCCTGTCCCTGCACAGGACACCCCACGGGTCACACCGTGTGTCTGAGGACGGTGTCCAGTCTCTTCTTGAACACTGTCAGGTTGGGCCGTGACACCTCCCTGGGGAGCCTGTTCAGTGTCCAGCACCTCTGGGTGAAGAACCTTTTCCTCATGTCCAACTGACCCTCTCCTGCCACATCTTCCTTCCATTCTCTCGGGTTCTGTAGTTGGTTCCTAAAGAGAAGCGATCGGCATCAACCCCTCCTACTCCCCTTGGGTGGACGCTGTAGACCGCCAAGGGATCTCCTCTCAGTCTCCTCCAGGCTGAACAAACCCAGTGACTTCAGCCGCTCCTCATACGGCTTCCACTCCAAACACTTCACCATCTTGATGCCCCTCTTCTGGACACTCTCCAGTAGCTTTATCTCCTTTCATCCTGTGTCCCCAGCGCTGCACACAGTGAATGCTCCAGGTGAGGCCGCCCCAGCGCAGAGCAGAGCGGGACAATCCCCTCCCTGCCCGGCTGGCTGTGCTGTGCTGGATGCACCAAGACACGGGGCCCTCTTGGCTCCAGGGACACTGGTGGCTCATGTTCAACCTGCTGTCGACCAGAACCCCCACATCCCTCTCTGTGGATCTGCTCTCCAGCATCTCGTCCCCCAGTCTGTCTGTACAGCCAGCGTTGCCGTGTCCCAGGTGCAGAATCCAGCACTTGCTCTTGTTGAACTTCATGCAGTTGGTGATTGCCCAGTTCTCCAGCTTGTCCAGATCCCTCTGCAGGGCCTCTCTGCCATCCAGAGTGTCAACAGCTCCTCCCAATTTTGTGTCATCAGCAAACTTGCTAAGCAATCCCTCAAATCCTGAGTCTAAGTCATTTATAAACACATTGCAGAGTGCTGGCCCTGAGATGGATCCCTGTGGAACGTGCTACTGACTGGTCGCCAGCCCGACATGACCCCATTTACTAGAACCCTTTGAGCCCGGCCCGTCAGCCAATTGCTCACCCACTGCACTGTGTGTTTACCCAGCTGTGTGCTGGACATCTTGTCCAGGAGGATCCTATGAGAGACACTATCAAAGGCTTTACTGACATCCAAAAAGATCTCATTGACAGGCTTCCCTTGGTCAGCTACGTGGGTAACTTTATCCTAGAATGAAATTAAGTCTGTCAGGCAAGACTTTCCCCTCATGAACCCGTGCTGGCTGGGACCAATGACTGTGTTGTTGTTCAGATGTTTTTCATCTGAATGAGTTACCCGGAGTTACCCCCGTGTCTGTGTCTTTCTGGCCAGGGGTCTGTCCTGAGAAAGGGATCCAGCCTCTGCCACTCTCTGGAGAGACAAACCCTGTGTCCATGGCACTGAGAACACAAAGGGTCACCCGTGCAAGACCACCCTTCATCTGAACCACTTAGGTATGTACTTGTGGATGGGCTATCAAGCCTTATAGCGTAAATGCCCGTGTAATTGGCACTGCCCAGAATGGCTACTGCAGACGCAGACTGCTGTGCTGCAGAGCATAAAGCAAATTGAGTGAGGAGCACTGAGGCCAATTCTGTTTCATGTCTTTATCAATGATCTGGACAAAGGGATCGAGTGCATCCTCAGTAAGTTTGCAGAGAACACCAAGTTGGCTGGGAGTGTTGATCTGCTGAAGCGTGGGAAGGTCATACAGAGGGATCTGAACTGGCTGGATCGTTGGGCTGAGGCCAGTTGTATGAGGTTTTACCAGGCCAAGTGCCAGGTCCTGCACTTGGGTCACAATAACCCCACAAACGCTCCAGGCTCTGGGGAGAGCGGCTGGAAAGCTGCCCCATGGAAAAGGACCTGGATCTGTTGGTCAACAGTGGCTGAAAATGAGCCAGCGTGTGCCCAGGTGGCCAAAAAGGCCAATGGTATCCTGGCTTGTATCAGCAATGCCTGGCAGCAGGACTGTGAGAAAGCTGCCAGAACACTCAGGCCTTACACCAACACAAAGCATCAGAGACAGTGGAAGCTGAAAGAGGGCATGGCTGGAAGACTAAGCACTGCTTATCCCTGAATGTTCTGCTGTCTCTCTGTTCCCTTCCACCCACCCACACATGCAGGAACTGTCCATGCAGCTCCAAAACGGCACTGGAGGAAGGACCCAAGGAAAAAAATATAATTGCTCCAGGTACATTTCCTTTGTTGAAACACACGGGAAGCACAGTTCCTCATTTACATAGACAGTCATAAAAGAAGACAGTGAAAACGAAAGGGGATGGCAAAATTATTAATAAATAAAAAGCAACCACCAATAAGAAAAAAAAAATAAAAAAGGGAAGTCTGAGCCTGCAACGATACAACTGTTAAGCAGAAGATGATGGGCAGTTCATTGCTTCAGAAAACATCCAGTCATCACTGTCCATAGGGCATTCTTGAGCTCCTGGTTCCTCATGCTGTAGATGAGAGGATTCACAACTGGAGGAACTACTGAATACAGAACAGAAACTATCACACCCAGGGATGGGGAGGAGATGGAGGGGGGCTTCAGGTAGGCAAACATGCCAGTGATGATAAACAGGGAGACGATGGCCAGGTGAGGGAGACAGGTAGAAAAGGCTTTGTGCCGTCCCTGCTCAGAGGGGATCCTCAGCACGGCCCTGAAGATCTGAACATAGGACAAGACAATGAACACAAAACACACAAAGAATAAAAAGGCACTAAAAACAAGAATTCCACCTTCCCTGAGGTAGTAGTGTGAGCAGGAGAGCTTGAGGATCTGGGGGACTTCACAGAAGAACTGGTCCAGGACATTGCCCTTGCAGAGTGGCAGTGAAAATGTATTGGCTGTATGTAGCAGAGCATAGAGAAACCCAGTCTCCCAGGCAGCTGCTGCCATGTGGACACAAGCTCTGCTGCCCAGGAGGGTCCCGTAGTGCAGGGGTTTGCAGATGGCAATGCAGCGGTCATAGGACATGATGGTGAGTAGAGAATACTCTGCACCAAAGAAGAAACCTATGAAGAAGACCTGGGCAGCACATCCCGCATAGGAAATGACCCTGGTATCCCACAGAGAGTTGGCCATGGATTTGGGGATAATGGTGGAGATACAGCCCAGGTCGAGGAGGGCGAGGTTGAGCAGGAAGAAGTACATGGGGGTGTGGAGGTGCTGGTCACAGGCTATGGTGGTGATGATGAGGCTGTTGCCCAGGAGGGCAGCCAGGTAGATGCCCAGGAAGAGCCAGAAGTGCAAGAGCTGCAGCTCCCGTGTGTCTGTGAATGCCAGGAGGATGAACTGGGTGATGGAGCTGCTGTTGGACATTTGCTGCCTCTGGGCATGGGGCACTGTCACAGGAGGGAATAAAAGCGACACGTTAGGGGAGACTTCTCTAAGCAAAATCAAAGCCATTTCTCACACACCCTCCCCTGCTCCACTCCCCCTTGTCCTTTTCCAGACCTCCCTTCGGGTCCATGGCTGAGCCCTGGGTGGTGCTGGCTGGAGGTGCCGTGAGGAGCAGGGCCTGTGCCCGCTGGCTGCCCAGGAGTCAGCCCTGCTCTGCAGCAGGGGTCGTGGGAACGGGGGGCAGGGGACGGACCTGGGGTTCAAAGTTGTCATCTGAAACTGCTGCTGGTGAAGAAGGGCCTGTCAGCATCTGCACTATCACAGAGAATGGAACAGGATGGTAAAATGAAGTTTGAAATGATTGGGGTTTTGACAGCTTCACAGAATCACAGAATATTAGGGATTGGAAAGGACCTTGAAAGATCATCTAGTCCAATCATTTAACTCCCCTGGAGAGTGTTGTTGGGTGTCAGAAACCCTCAGCATTTCTGCTGCACTCAGGGAGAACAGAGCGAGTCCTGCGAGACCAGAGGATGTCTGTTGGTCAGTGCAGAGTGATGGCCGTTGGTCTGTCCCTCTGTCTTGCTCCAGCTGCCCTGGGCTGGCACCTTTCTGAGATGGAGGCTGATCACACTCCCATGTTACCCTGAAAAGCCATCAGGCACTGCTGAGAGCAGAGGGATCCACCTCAGACCATGACGTGTTTAGCCCAGGACACACACGGATCATTTCACAAGCCCAACAGCATTTTCTTGGTCACGGCATCTCTGTGCTTCTCTGTGGGGCTTTCAGATAACACACATATGCTCTAGGACGTTTGCATCCTGGAGGGAGGATCACAGCTTGGAAGGAAAACTCAAGGAAACAGCCAAGGGTCCACAGCCCCACAGGTCAGAGGAAAGCTGGGACACGTGTTCCCATGGACACACCTGCAGGAAAGGACCCACAAGATCAGGCTGTGACTCTGCAGCTGAAACTCCCATCCCCAGAGAGCCTGACAGCAAGAAAAAGATCACATCAGCAGTGACCCAGAGCAGTGGAGCAAGAAGGAAACTGCGGTGAGGGTGGGTGTGAGAGAGGCCAGGGCAGAGGCAGCCGGGCACTCAGACAGCGTCACCCTTCCCCAGCTGTGCAGCCACCTCCCACACACCAGCATTGCCGGGCAGCTGTTCTCAGCCCCTGTGCTCTGCAGAGGGAACTGGAGCTCTGGCTGCAGAGGAGCTGCTTCACGCCTTGGAGCCCCCGGCCCTGAGGGCAGAGGCTTTGCTGGGTGGGAGAGGAGGCGAGGGGGCTGCTCAGAGGAGGGATCTGCACTGCGGGGGATCGTAGGGAGTTTTCTGTGTTCTCCCTCCCATAACAATTCCGGGTTTAGTTACCTCTCATTTCTGATCATTTCCCTGCTGCCTGGAAACACCTCCTGGGAGGTGTTTTCCTGTCCATGTCTTTTCCCTGTCAATGCTCACAGACCCCATCCCACCCTCTGTGCCCTCACACTGGCCCTACAGATCCTGCCTGTTCACAGGGCACTGCCTGGGGGCATCTTCCTGTTTGCAGACTGGGGAAAAGGACAGGTCAGACTAAGACTGACGGGTATAGCCAATGTGATGCTGGTGCTGTGCACAGGCAGAGCAGCAGCTGAAGGGATGTTATGAGGCTTCTGGCAGATGTAATGATTAATTGGAGTTGCAGTTCAGGAGTCACAGTGACTTGTTTAAGCATGAGAGCTCATTTTCATTTTTTCCTTTCCTGCATCCCCCAACCCTTGGGATAGGAAACTGAAAAGGCAGGCTCAGGAAAGCCCCCTATCTGTCTGGTAATCCTTGCATTGATCTTCTGCTTGAGGCATCCACTTGGAAAAATCCTGGGGGTGATCTGGAGCTGTGAGGAGCCCTGACCCACAAAGCACCCCCTCAACAGCAGAAGCACCTTTCCTGCCCTGATAGGGGTGGCTCCTTCCCGCCACAGCTTCTCCCCACAGCACCGTGGGGACCTCCCCAGGCAGTGCTGACCCTGGCAGGCGGCAGAGTCCCTGCCCTGGCACAGCCCTGGGGTGCAGGGACCCTGCTCTGCAGGACAGCCCTGGGCACCCCTGGCTGCTCACCCAGCTTCACAGCTGTTCAACATTGCCTGCCAAGAGCCCGCTCCTCACAGATCCCTCAAGCTGTGCCCGTGCTAACTTCAAGAGATGCTTCCAGGAGCTACAGGTGTGTTGCCCTGCACCCAGAGACTTACCATGGCAAGGGCTGCAAAGATTTCTCCTCCAGTGAGCTCTCAGTCATCCTCCCAATGCTGACCACCTTTAATCTCTCTCTGCCTTGCTCGTCTCCCTGAGATCCCTAGGCAGAGCCCTCAGCCCTGCTGCGCTTTGCAGAGGAGCTGCTCCTGGGCAGAGCTGTCTCTCTGCAGCGCTGCCGCTTGCCATGAGCTGCCTCTGTCCCAGGAGCCCAGCCCAGCTCAGCAGCACAGGAGCAGCCCATGATGTCCCTTTCTCTATCCTCTCTGGGCTCCCTCCAGCTGTCCCTGGGGCTCCACGGGCACATCCTTTGAAACAATCTCAAGTAATCAGTGATGTTGATTTTCTCTCTTCAGCAGTGACACTTCTTGCCAGCATTGTGTTCTTTGTATTAAAAAGTAAATTGGTATGAGAATCACCTTTTCTTGTCCCATCATTAGGCAGGACACCAGGAATGTTACAGCAAAGGATCTAATTTTTCCAAACTGGGGGAGGAATATGTTCCCCGGAATGAATTTAGGCATTATATTCTGGGTTTATACTCCTAGGTCTAGAGAGACATTCAGCAATCTGTTGGCCATCTCATGTCTCTGCTCTGAAGCAAAGCCTTTGCTAACATGGGGTCTTGGACACTTGGTACCAGGTTTCCATGGGGCGACTCAGGTTTCCTGGTGCCACAGCTGGGGTGGTTCAGCCCAGACGTGAGGCAATGTCCTCAGCCAGGGACCTGACTGGGTGAGCTGGAGCTGTCAGTGTTGCAGACAGAGCTGTGACACGGATGGAATAAACTGCCAAGGCAGGGTGGCAGAAGTTAGTTCATCTGGTCTTCAAGCACAGCAGCCTCCAAGCACAGCAACAGTCCAGATCAAAACTCAGTCTAGACCTGTAAGGTAATTCAAGGGCCCCATAATGAGCTGTTACTACTGCAGGAACAGTTAAAGGAGAAACAAAGACACCGTGTGGGTACTGATGAATTTAATAAGAAAAAGAAGTGATATTCTCTGTGTCTCTGGTCCTCCATCTTCACCAGCAAGGTCTCTCAGGCCTCTGTGACTGGAGGCAGAACAAACAGCAGTGGATGGGGATCAAGTCAGGGGTCCCTGGAACTAACACAATCCTTTCCAGTGTATGGGACAGGAGGGGCAGCATCCCAGGAGCTGAGAGAGCAGGACCATGTCACAGTGAGGCCACTCTCCACCTTCTTGGAAAGCTCATGGAGACTGGGGGGACTCCCTGACCACTGGCAGCTCTCACACATTGTGTGCACTTTTCAAAAATGGCCGATGGGTGAGCAGGGGAACTAAGGGCTGTGCCCCAGAGCATGTCCACTGGGACCCCATTTCTGGGTGTCTGAAAGAGAAGGTGACGGGGTTTACCCAGGGCAGGTTGTGTCTGTCCATCCTCTTTGCTTTCTGTGAGGAAAGGACAGGGTTGCTGGATGTGGGAAGAACAGTGGTGGTCTGTCAGCTGGAAGTCAGGAAGGCATTCAGCATCATCCCCCGCAATATTCTTGTGTCCAAGGAAGGATAATAGGGTCTGCATCGGTGTGCAAGTAGAGGGGTAAAAAACAATCTGGATGGTTGGACTTAAAAGGCTCTAGATAAAGGGAGAAACTTTCCAATCCTGAGGACAGTCAAGCCCTGGAAGCTGTTTTCCAAGAGTGCGCATGCACTCTACCCCAGAAAGTGTCCAAGATGTGTTTGGATAAAGCCCTGAGTTATCTGATCTGACCCTGCTTTGAGCGGGAGGTTGGTCAAGACACCTCCCAAGGTCCCATCCAGCCTGAACGACGCTGTTCTTTCATCCCCTTCATGTTTTCAATTTAGGGACAGTTCTCTAGTTCTCCCTGGCCACAGGAATAATTCACATGAGGTCCACGGCTGTTTTACAAGTGCCCCCAAACAGCCCTGACCACATCTTGTGCATCCCTTTTCATTTGTCCCCACCCAAGTTCTTCTTTTTTGCTGTCCTCATGCCCACCTTGTTGATCCTTTCAGAGCAGGTTGCTTAAGAGGTGTCAGCATCCATGTACAGAGTCTGCACATCAGCCAGGCAGCAAAGCCATCGTTACAGAAATGGAGACGACGCTCTTGACCAGCTCATTGTACCCAGGAATCACATTTCTTGTCTGCTGAGATTCCTGGGAACACCTGAACTTTAAGTGCAGAGCATGTGAGTCCTCATTGGGTATCCTGGCTCATCTCCTGACCCATGTGGGGCCTCAGGCTGTGAAGAGAATCAAAACCAACTTTTTGGCAGGGGTAGTTTCATTTTACATGTGTCACGCAGGGCAGATGAAAGGAGCTCAGAACTCCAGTCTCTGCTGCACTGTTGGGACTTCAGAGACTGGAAATGCAGGTGACGGTGTGTGTCAGTGCACACCACATAAACATTCTGGATTCCTTTGTGCCTTTGCACCAACCTGGGATCTGTTCCTTGGTTTTCTTTGGCTAAAAAAGAAACAACTCCCCTATGCCACCTCCCCCTCACACCAGAAAAAAAGGAGAACAGGTGTGGAAGAGGGAGAATTCGGGGGCAATTCTGCCCAACAGGTGTCCTCTTTCAATCACAAAAAAAGTAGAGGAGAGAGAAAAAACACAGGTCTAAGAACTTCATGCAGGAGGTCAGCTGCCAAGACATAGCATCTCTTTTGAGAAGCAACAATGACTGTTGAGAATGAAAGTTTGTTTCATCATCATCACAGAGAATAAGGAGTTCCCTGTGACTGTTATTAGTGATTGTACCACTATTGAAAAACATCCTTGAGAGCATCTCTGTTGTCCCTCAGCTCCAGAGCTCAGCCAGTAGAAAGGGCCAGATTCTTGACTTCAATATGACGGATTCCTCTCAACCTTTCTTCTAGGATTTTTACAGGGCCATATTTCCTATTATAACGTATCAATTCTTGTGCTGCTTCCCCCCACATCCACACCTTTTTAGTATTTGGTTGGTTGGGGGAAGTCGGGGCAGGGGTGAACAGTGAATCAATGGTAGTGTCAGCTCCATCCCTCTGGCTCCCACTTCTGGTACCCTGGCTTCTGATCAAACCTTCCAATCTTTCTACTGGGCTCCTCAATGCGATTGTCCTTTGAAGGTTTAAGTGACTCTGGAAGTCCCCTTATCAAGGGACTCATCATGTCAGGACTCACTGGCAGCATCATTGAGGATTCATATTCGGGAATCAATTTTCTTTCATGTATCATTTGCAAGCAGGCTGCTTTTTGTGCACTTTCTAGTAATTGCTCAGGTGTGCCAGTGATTGCCAGGGACTCTCCCCTATCTAAAGGCTTTAGCCCTCCAGCCCAATAAGCAGCTCGCTGGGTTAGGGACCATGGGACACGTCTGTCACCAGTTGTTAAGAAAACTTCACGCCCCCAGTAACCATTAGCTTCCTGTTCACTTAACTGAATTTGGTCTCCCCCAGTTAGGGATACGCGCCACACATGCTCCGTTTCAGATTCTTTAGGGAGGCGACCGTACTCTCTCTTTAGCTTGGCCAACTCAGTGGCAGTGTAAGGTGTTTTCTTAGTTGTAATAAGAGGGTCAGTGTCCTCTTCATTTGCATGAAAATATTCTGTTTTCACTAAGGGTCTCACATGTGGGTATTCCTCATAATGTTTCCTCGTCTCCTCCAATTCTTTCTGAGGGTAAATATGATTTATTTGTCGGATACCTTTCTCCTCTATCTCCCGCTCCCTCAGCACCTGTGTGTTTTTTAAACATTTCTCCTTTAGAGTAGATTTTAATGAGCGGTTTTCTTCCCTCTCCTTTTCTAATTGTTGAAAACAATTTTCTAATTCTTGTTCTAAATCGGAGATTGTTTTTTGCAAAATCTGCACCAGATTTTCAAGGGATTCTATAATTTTGCTTTCATTACTACGTTGCCTGAGAAGATCTTCAATCACTGCGACTAGGCTGGCTCCTAGGACAGCACAGACTAATAGCTTTGTTCTTATCTGATCTAAACTTAGACTTGGTCTGTAGAGAAATCACTTGGTCCACTACACTCTGTAAATCAGCCCAATTATTACAAGCCCAGTCTTCTCTGGGTACGGAGGGTCGAGCCCCATACTTTGCTAGAAGTGTGTAGAACAAGTCTCTGTCTTTCCCTAACCAAAAATCTTGATTATCAGCCTTTTCAGTCATTCTTATTACGAAGGGACCAAACCCACTTCGGGAAGGGACAACTTAGTCATACAAAAGCACAGCAACTGCTGTGTCACCCTTCTCTTTCCCGAGTGGCTGGAGGGGCCAAAAATCTGCTACGGGAAGGCTCAACTTAATTACACAAATACTCAGGATTGCCCCTTCACTCTCTCTAGCAGACAATTCTCATCAACATGAGAACAACACCCATTTTTGCACTTTGAGATCCAAGAGACAGAGCCCTCAACTCAAGGTTGGAATGCTCAACACCAAGGCGTGTGTGGTGTGCGGGAAATCTGAATCGCCCCCCTTGCTTTCTGGACACCTCTCACCTTATCGGGTGTAGGGCCAGGTGTGGATGGAGCGAAACTTTCTTCCCCTATTACAGACCACACAGTACCTGCACTCCTTTGTTTTCTCACAATCCTGTCCATGACACCAATTTAATGTCACGGTCCATTCGTTGATGGACTCATGATGGTTCGTTTACTTTGATCTCAAAGCGACCAAAATGCTACAGGGTTATAATCCAACCAAACAGTGTTAACTTTATTATTTTGTCTGTAAAGCGGCACGCGATAGAGAAAGTGGAGAAAAGGGAAAGAGAAAAAAAGGGGGAAAGGCGATTAGCTACCACCACGAGTCCAAAGGCGTCCCTATGGTCTCAGGTCCCGTAGAGCATCCTGCCGGTCCTCCATCGTGATGTGTGATCCTTTGGTGGTGTGAGCTCAATGATGTCCAGTTGGGAATCGTCTTTTATGTTTCTTCGCCCTGCCTCGCTCCCATGGATTGAGGCCAATCACCGCCTTTGTTTTGCAATCCAGGCTTAACTGTGCAGGCCCGAAGAGTCCCCACTTCGCTTGCCAGAACCTGTCTGCATCACCTCGGTTCAGGGGTCTCTTACTGGTCCGCTGGGCGACATCAAGACCTTCGTCAAGCCTCTGCGCATGCTCTTCTTTGCTGGCCTTAGTAGCAGGGAGGAGGTGGGGGCAAGTTTGGCTGAGGCAGCAGGTGAAAATCCATCTTCTGGACAGCAGCTATTGTCCCCAGGTCGGAGAGACCTGTAGAACACAATTCCTTTTAGGAGGTGGGGGCAAGTTCGGCTGCGGCAGCAGGTGGAATCCATACAGCAGCTATTGTTACCTGTAGCCCCCGAGTCGGAGAGGCCTGCACAACACAATTCTTTTCCTCAGGCCTCTCTCCAAGCCATTGTCCAATTCTTTCTATCAGGGCATCTGTTCTCCAAGTCCCTGATGGTGATGTTGAGGCAAATACTGTTCTTCGGACCAACTCTTACAGGAGGTCATGGAGAACACACAGCCAGGCTCTTCACCATGGTGTGTGGTAGAAGAACAAAAGAGAATGGGTGGAAGGTGAGAGAGGTTCAGCCAGGACATAAGGAAAAGCTTTTTCCCCAGGAGCTCAGCCAAGTGCTGTCTCAGGTCACCCAGAGAGGCTGCACAGTCTCTGTCTTTGCAGGTTTTCAATCTCTGATTGAATCAAGGCTTGAACACCTTGGTGTGACCCAGTTTCTGACAGGTTGGACTGCAGACTCCTGAGGTCCCTTTAACCTCAGTTCTCTGACGATCCCATTGTGATGTTGGGCTCTGTTTCTAACTGGAGCAGAGCAGACGATTATGGGCCATGAATCCAGCTGTGCTGTAGGTGACCATCTAAACCAACATCTCAACCAGTGAACCAGTCAACAGCTCAGTGTGACTTGCCCTGGGCAAAGTGTGAGGAGTCCTGGGCAGAGAAGGTTTAGAAGGCATGGGGCGCTATGCAAGACATAAAATGATCTTGGCTTAATGCCTGCAGGCCCATCAGATGTCAGTTAATGTCAAGAAGAACTGAAGACAAAGATCCAAAGCAAAGGAAGGTGTCAACATACTTGTCTTTATTTTTCTTTTTTTCTTTGGGAGGGTTTCTTTTCTTTGAAAAGGAAAGAGTTTCCCAGAACTAGGAATGGATTTAGGACACAAATGTCTTCAGCTCCAGGGACACAAACACCTGGTGCCAGTGTAGATGCCCCGGGAACCCCTGCCCAGGCTCCACCTGCATTGCAAGGTGCTCTGGTCTCCCCCAGGTCCTCTGTGATAGAGGCCAACCCCAGGCCAGCACCTCAGGTACACTGGGGCCCCTAAAATGGCACTGGCTGTTTATGGTGAGACAACAGATGACTGATGTCTGCCTGGAAGGGTGCACTTTGTTGTTGTTGTTGTTTTGTGGTTGGTTTGTTGTTGTTGTTGGTTGGTGGGTTTGTTGTTTTTTTTTTTGCTTTAGTTTTGTGGTTGTTTTACTTCTTTTGTTTCATTGGTTTCTTTGTTTGATTGGAGGATTTTTTTTTAACATATTAAAATTAAAAAAAAAAAAAAAAAGCCAAAAAGTGAGTTACGGGGAAGTGTACTAAGGATAGGAAAACAAATATTGGTCTTCCCCTGTACTTCTATTACCAACACTCTATTATTTCATCTCCCTCGTCATTCAGGAGTTTCCACCTCTCCTGATTAAATGTCCATGTCAAAGGACAACTTTCTAGCAGACTGGACGTTTGCCCTTCCCAGTGCTCTCAGGTTTCCTCCTCCACTTGCTCTTTGGTCACTCAGTTGCCTCTCACCTCTCTGGTTTCTGCTTCAGAGCTTCAGGGTGTTACAAACTTGCCCCATTCTTCAGAAGTCTAATTAACATGGTAGTTAATGTGTTAATTGTGTTTATATATATCCTTTCCTATCTGTCTGTCTAAAACAGTTCTTGTGTGGATGTCCCTTGTGGATGGTGGACCTCATTAGATCCAGCTTACACACACAGTTGAGGAAAGTGGTTTAGTGTTTATGAAATTGTGTAGTGTTTACACAGGAGAGCAGGTGGGAGCTGGTGTGCAGGAGCTGCAGCATCCACCTGCAGAGCTCAGTGCAGAAGTCTGATGTGAGGAAAAGTGATGCA
Source organism: Caloenas nicobarica (assembly GCF_036013445.1). Lineage (NCBI taxonomy): Eukaryota > Metazoa > Chordata > Aves > Columbiformes > Columbidae > Caloenas > Caloenas nicobarica. The sequence continues at coordinate 790,409 of NC_088276.1, forward strand.
AGTCTCTGGTGGCCAATGAGGGAACTGGCAGACTGGGGGTGGGCGGTGAGGAGCAAGGGTGTCCATACAGTGTCCAACCTCAAGGGACTGTTCTCCTGCCTGTCCAGATGGCTTCAGGAGACCCTCTGGATCAATGTCCATTGCAGAATGCTGCTGTCACTTCTTCTACACACTGAAAAATGACAGAAAATACCCTTGAAAGAAAAAACCCTCCTTTATGAAATCTTTGAAATCTTCATCAGTAAGTGTCCCATTGAAACCTCTCCAGTTAGTTCTACAAGTCTTGAAGATTGGAAGAAAATTACAGAAAGAAACATCATTCGTTAGGGCTTTCTGTGTTTTAATGAGCCCCATGGCGTATTTGGTGCTGAGTCCATGAACCTCAGATCCCAAGGACAGACTGAAGAATCTCCTCAAGAAGTCCAAGTCAGAAGCAAAGCCCAAAGTACCTTGAAGCATTAATGGGCCCCACTGAGGGCTGTTACTGACAAAGCCTCCCCAGGGACTCGTTAGAGCAGATAATTGGAGGCAGTGATTGCATCAGGCAAAGGCAAAGTGCAGCAGCTCTGATGCTGAGAAAACCCTTGATTTGTTTGATGAAGGAGAATGGCCAAGCCTTGACCCCCTGCCCCTGGGAAGGGAGATCCTGTCCCTCACGTGTGTCTCAGGGGTCTTCCTGGGGATGTGGGGACGATGCCCAGTGCAGGACAACGGTGTGAGACTCCCTGGGGGGTGCAAGGAGGCAATGGGGTGTCATGGCCATGACAACCATGTGTCTCCTCTAGGCCGCACTGTCAGGGACATCTGCAGACACCCCATGCGCTTCCCCAGCTTGTTCTCACCCCGGTGTGTCTCCACCTGTGCTGCTGAACAGCTGATCCCAGCAAGAGAGAACAAAAGGGCAACAGGCAAAAAGACCCAAAGGCCAACTGCAAAATGGCAGAATGGCAAAAGGCCGAACTGACATCGAACTCATGACAGAATGAAACTTCTGAATGGAACTAACCAAACCAGCTGGAAAACCCAAAGTAATGGATGTAACAAACCCTAAAAGCCAGCTCCAGCTTTAGACTGAGCATGCCGCTAATCACAGGGAATATTTCATTGATCAGCCTGCATGTCAACCCAGGTGCTGTCCTGTCTGTGTCCCCTCCTGCCAAGTTGCATCTGCAGCTGGATGGCGAAAGAAGTCCTTGGTTTCCCTGACAACAGTCAAGATATCAGTGAGTTCTGACATTCCTTTCATACCAAATGGCAAACACTGTAAAGCTGCTAAAAGAAAAAATTAACTCTATGCCAGGGAGGAAACAGCGTTATCTCATTATTCTCATAGTAAATCTAAACAAAAGACTGTAGTAGCTATGAAGGAGAGAGATTCAAAATGCATGAAGAAAATTAACTCAATTTCAGTAAAAACAGCATGTTTCCTCAGCCTCCACTTCACCAGGCTAAAGAAGTTTGGGTCTCTCAACATCTCCACACATGACCCAGACTGTCTGTGGCCACACAACGTCTCCTCCCCGTTCCTCCAGAATGGGGAACCTCCCACTGGGACACCCCGCTCCAGATGTGACCACACCAGTGCGGAGTCAAGATGGACAATAACTGCCCTTGGCTGGGTGGCCGCGCTCCTCCCAGTGCAGCCCAATGTGCTCATGGGCATATTCCTGTTTAGCGCCACTGAGAACTGACTGAACAGCCAGGCTCAGAGGGTTGTGACCAGCGGCACAAAGCCCAGCAGGAGGTACCATGAGGAGCACTGAAGGACACCGTATCCCTACCCAACATCTCCTCCCCACAGGTGTCCCTTGGGTCCCTGGAACCACCTCAGTGACAAGGGGGAGAGCACTGCCTGTATGGGGTGGAGGAGATGGGGTCTGGAATAAGGGTCCTGGGGCAGTTTCTCCTGGTTGTTCACGCAGCAACAAGCTGGGCTGGATAGCTGGAGAGAGGAACTCTTCCCAAGGGCCTCCAGTGGGCATGGGGATGGTCTACAGTTTCCTGCATGCTGCCTTTTCTGGTGGAGGTCAGAGGCTGCCGGCCCTTTAGAGGGCCCAGGACAGGCCTTGTCCTTCCTCTGGTCACAGCTGGACCCCAGTTCTCCAGCTCGGCCCCAGCTCAGGAGCCTTGTCTAGGGGTGACCTTTGGGGTAAGGTTGACAAGAGGGGTGCATAAGTTTGTCTTAAGGACATGTGATGAGCACCAGAACTGAAGTACCAGAGCAAAATGATGTGGCTTCTGGGTGAATCCTTTGTTCAGTGCAAGTCCTGACACAGGGTCCCAGACTTGCTTTCCATGCCACCCTTCACGAGGGATGATGCACTAAGAGATGGCAAGTGGGGGACACCAATACTTCTCCAGCTACTTCCCAGGCCTGGTGAAGCACCAGGACAGCAAGGACTTCTGGCACTGCACCCTGAACTCTGGGTATTATCTTGGGGCAGCTGAACACCAGCATTTTTCTCTCCAAGGCAATTTCCAGCCCAGGTCAGCTCCTGTCTGATCTCCCCCCATCCCTCCTCTGATCTGGTCTGGTGCTCCTGGCCCCTTCCCTGTGCTCCCCACAGGGCCCCAACCTGGCACTGATGCTCTACAGAGCAGGTTGGCTGCAGGACCATGCGGTGACTCCACACTGGTTGTGCTGCTCGGTGAGGGACACAGATGCAACTGCATGGGCTGCACTGTCACTGAGCTCTTTCCCGGGGGTCTAAAGCTCTGGAATGGGTTCAGAGCATTTCTTGGGACTCATTTTTTTTTCTGCTCATTTTGGTTCAGAAATCCCTTCCTTGCCCTTCAGGTGCCTGCAGATTGGTGCAGGAAGATGCGGCCTATTCCCTTCCCAGGGACGGAGGTAGGCTGACCAGCCTGTAATTCTCCAAATTCTCCTTCCTGCCCTTCTTGAAGATGGGTTTGACATCTTCCTTTCCCAAGGACCTCAGAACTCCTCTGTTTCTGCTGTCACTTTTGAAAGCACAATCCAGAATCATGAGTAAGGGTGATGTAGCAGACAGGAGCACTTGCAATGAGCCTGTACAAGGGAGCTGAGATGAATCTCACTGGGCCACTGAGGTTTGTTCCTGGAGTCACACACAGAAATGCCAGGATTCTATCAGGCATCCGTGTCTGAGCTGGTCTCAGGACTCCTTATGCACCCAGGGATGTTCAGAGACAGAATGTGTCCCTTTTACTCACAGAAGCAGGAGTCACAGTGGGTCTCTGGCCTCCTGCTGCCACTCCAAAGGGATGGGAGGCACCTCAGCCCTGTGGTGTGTCACCCTGCTCTACACTCATCTGAGATGTCCCACGTCATGAGGAATGGACACAGGGACCTCAGTCCAAGGAAGAAGATCCCAGTGGGTGGTTTCCCATGAGCTGTTACTCCCAACATGAAGTGACCTCGAGACACTGTCTGTCCCACAGGCCTTCCTGGAACTCCCAGGAATAGCTGATGGTGTTTGTCCTCAGTCAGTTTCATCTCACCTCATGTACATGATGTGTGTGCTCACATCTCATCTGTACAATGCAAACATGGACTTCTGACCTATTCATTCGGTGTCCATCCGTTTAGGGAAGAGCAACCTCTGTGAGCTGGGGAGAGACGCCAGGGCTGGAAATGGTGTGAGGGGCCAGACCATGACGATGCCCTGGGGCAGCTTCTGCGGGGTGTCCAGTGCACAGGGGCACAGCCCAGCCCCTGCTCTGCTGGTCCTGCAGGTCTCTGGCAGGAGGCCTGGCTGTGAGAGGACACTGCTGTGTGCCCAGCCCTGTACACACACACTGCGCAGCTGTACACTGGTGTTTCATCTGTGGCCATTTTCTTGGGCATGTTCTTGAGAGAAGCTTTGGAAGAAGACCTAAACCTTCAGGGCCTGCCCATAGGAGATCACCTTTCTTTCTGGAAAGGCTGTTCTGAGGCCAGCTCTGTCACAGCAGTGCCCATTGCCTGTCCCTGCCTGCGCTCACAGGACTGACACACAGCAGGACGGTGACCAGGCTGCCAGAGCACACAGATCATGGCTCCTCATTTACACAGCCAGTGGTTATAATAGAAAAGGAGACAGTGATATAGAAAGGGAATGACAATGTTATCACAATTAAAAAAAAGCCAGCAACCACAGAAAGTACAGATGAGAGGCTGGGCCTCTAAGTAGTTACATTAAAACTGCTATGTAGAAGCAGATGGACAGTTTATTGCTTCAGAAAACACTAAGATATGAGTTTCCACAGGGCATCCTTGAGGTCCTGGTTCCTCATGCTGTAGATGAGGGGGTTCACTGCTTGAGGCACCACTGAGTACAGAACAGAGACCACCAGGTCCAGGGATGGGGAGGAGATGGAGGGGGGCTTCAGGTAGGAAAACATGGCAGTGCTGACAAACAGGGAGACCACGGCCAGGTGAGGGAGACACGTGGAAAAGGCTTTGTGCCGTCCCTGCTCAGAGGGGATCCTCAGCACGGCCCTGAAGATCTGCACATACGAGAAAAGAAAGAAAATAAAACACCCAAATATTACTAAGAGACCAACCACAAGAAGCCCAAGTTCCCTGAGGTAGGCATCTGAGCAGGAGAGCTTGAGGATCTGGGGGATTTCACAGAAGAACTGGTCCAGGGCATTGCCCTTGCACAGTGGCAGTGAAAATGTATTGGCCGTGTGCAGCAGAGCATTGAGAAACCCAGTGGCCCAGGCAGCTGCTGCCATGTGGACACAAGCTCTGCTGCCCAGGAGGGTCCCGTAGTGCAGCGGTTTGCAGATGGCAACGTAGCGGTCGTAGGACATGATGGTGAGGAGGGAATACTCTCCACCAAATAAGAAACCTACAAAGAAGACCTGGGCAGCACATCCTGCATAGGAAATGACCCTGGTATCCCAGAGGGAATTGGCCATGGATTTGGGGACAGTGATGGAGATGGAGCCCAGGTCGAGGAGGGCGAGGTTGAGCAGGAAGAAGTACATGGGGGTGTGGAGCTGCTGGTCACAGGCTATGGTGGTGATGATGAGGCCGTTGCCCAGGAGGGCAGCCAGGTAGATGCCCAGGAAGAGCCAGAAGTGCAAGAGCTGCAGCTCCCGTGTGTCTGTGAACGCCAGGAGGAGGAACTGGGTGATGGAGCTGCTGTTGGACATTTGCTCTGCCTGTGAACATGAGGACCTGTCATAGGAGGAAAAGACAGTGACAAGTTAGGGGAGACTTCTCTGAGCAAAATAACCATGCCATTTCTCATGGAAAACCTCATACTTGAAGGAGGCATGTGTCTGCTAATTCTCCTTTCCTACCAAATGACAAACACGGGTCATCACAGCTTAAAATGCAGCTTGGGCACCTAGTTTCCATGAACACACCTCCGGGGTAAGACCCCCTGGGTTGGTGTCAGAACTGAAACGGACCCACATTCCCACCCCAAGTCCAGAGAGTCAGAGCACCAGGGACAGGTGGAGAAATAGGGAAGAACACTGCAGTGCTCCTGAAAAATAAAGCAAGGACAGAAAGGCAGATTGGCATGATGTGAAACCTTCTCCTTACCCGGCGGTGCTGCTGCCACTCACATGATGACACTGTAGATCAAGTACTTTTAACACCTTTTTTGTGTACCATATTCCAGAAACCCTTCACCTGGAGGTCCAGCTGCTGAGGTGGAGACTCGTTACCTGGACCACATGGCTTTGGGGCAGAGGTTCTGCTGGGGAGGGGAGGAGACCAGGGGGTTGCACTGGGAAATGTGTCTGCACTACAGGGGATGGCAGGGGGGTTCCTGAATCCTCTCCCCAGCATTTGGGTGACGGAACACTGGAACAGGCTTCCCAGGGAGGTTGTGGATTCTCCTTCTCTGGAGACATTCAAAACCCGCCTGGACGCCTTCCTGTGTAACCTCACCTAGGTGTTCCTGCCCTGGCAGGGGGATTGGACTAGATGATCTTTCGAGGTCCCTTCCAATCCCTAACATTCTGTGATTCTGTGATTCTGTGATTTCTGGTTGCAGCTCCCAACCCCTGCCCATGTCTCTGCTGCATGGACGTGTCCCTGCTGGGAGCTGTTTCTCTGTCCCTGGGTCTGCTCCCTGTCAGTGTCTCAGGGCCCGTCCCCCATGCTCAGCTCTGTCCTGCTCACACCTCCTGGCACCAGGCACTGCCCAGGGGCAGCTTTGTGTGTGCAGGGGCTCAGGAGCAGCTCCGACAAGTCCTAACGTGAACTGGGGTCTTAGCACCTTCTCCAGGGCAGAGAAATAAATTCCCATGTCCCACTGCCCACCCAGCCAACCAAGAGTGGAAAAAACTCAAAACTTAAAATCATCCCTATCAGATAAATACTTCCTCAGTGTCCTTCAGAAGGAACCTCTGCAAATGTCCTGGGGGTGAGCTGGAGCTGTGAGCTGACCTGACCCACGCAGCTCCCTCTCAACAGCAGAAAGACCCTGCCCTGTCGGGGGTCGCTCCTTCCCCCCACAGCTTCTCCTTCAGTGTTGTTGGGATCTCCTCGGGCAGGCTGAGCGCTGACCCTGGCACGCAGCAGAGTCCCTGCCCTGGCACGGCCCTGGGGTGCAGGGACCCTGCTCTGCAGGACAGCCCTGGGCACCCCTGGGTGCACACCCGGCTTCACACCCTGCAGCTGGGAGAAGGCAGCTGTTGTGCCCGGTCCATGCAGAGAATCCCTGCTGAGGTGCAGATCCTTCTCCTCCACACCAGCCATGGGATGTGCCAGCTCTGGGAGATAACTGCAGGATCCATATCAGCACCACCCTTCACTCAGAGACTTACTGTGTTAAGGACTGTTAAGATTTCACCTCCAGTGAGCTCTCAGCTGTCTCAACACCCCAGACTGCATTTCCCCTCTCTCTGCCTGGCTCCTCTCCCCTCGGTGCTGCAGGCAGAGCCCTCAGCCCTGCTGCGCTTTGCAGAGGAGCTGCTCCTGGGCAGAGCTGTCTCTCTGCAGCGCTGCCGCTTGCCATGAGCTCCCTCTGTCCCAGGAGCCCAGCCCAGCTCAGCAGCACAGGAGCAGCCCATGATGTCCCTTTCTCTGTCTCCTCCTGGTTCCCTTGTGGTGTTCCTGGATCTCCGGGGGAATGTCCCATGAAACAGTGTGAAGTAATCAGCGATATTTCTTCTCTCACCTCTACAGAGACACTTCTTTCCTGCAGTAGCATTTTTCATATTAGAAAAGAATTTGGGCATGAGAACCATTTTTTCTTGTCCCAAGAGAGGACACACGAAAGTTATAGCAAAGGATCCAATTTTTCCAAGCTGGGGAGGAATATCTTCAGTTGAAGGCATTTAGCCATTTTATTCTGGTTTTATACTCCTAGGGCTAGAGAGACATTCAGCAATCTTTGGCCATGTCATGTCTGTGCTCTGAGGCAAAGCCTTTGCACACATGGGGTCTTGGACATTTGGCACCTGGTTTCCTTGGGGCAGGTCGGAGCTGGGCTGGTGCCACAGCTGGGGTGGTTCAGCCCAGATGTGAGGCAATGTCCTCAGCCAGGGACCTGACTGGGTGAGCTGGAGCTGTCAGTGTTGCAGACAGAGCTGTGACACGGATGGAATAAACTGCCAAGGCAGGGTGGCAGAAGTTAGTTCATCTGGTCTTCAAGCACAGCAGCCTCCAAGCACAGCAACAGGCCAGATCAAAACTCAGTCTAGACCTGTAAGGCAATTCAAGGGCCCCATAATGAGCTGTTACTACTGCAGGAACAGTTAAAGGAGAAACAAAGACACCGTTTGGCCCTTGATGAAATTAAAAACAGAAAGAACTTCTCTGTGTCTCTTCCTCCATCTTCAGCAAGTTCTCTCTGGCCTCTGTGACTTGAGACAGGAATCTGGAGGAGAACAACCAGCAGTGGATGGGGATCGAGTCAGGTGTCACTGGAACCAACACAATCTTTTCCAGTCTATGGGACAGGAGGGGCAGCATCCCAGGAGCTGAGACAGCAGGACCATGTCACAGTGAGGCCACTCTCCACCTTCTTGGAAAGCTCATGGAGACTGGGGGGACTCCCTGACCACTGGCAGGTTTCACACATTCTGTGCGCTTTTCAAAAATGGCCAATGGGTGAGCAGGGGAACTAAGGGCTGTGCCCCTGAACATGTCCACAGGACCCCATTTCTGGGTGTCTGGAAGAGAAGGTGACGGGGTTTACCCAGGGCAGGTTGTGCCTGTCCATCCTCTTTGCTTTCTGTGAGGAAAGGACAGGATTGCAGGACATGGGGATAGCAGTGGTGGTCTGTTACCTGGAAGACAGCGAGGCATTCAGCATCATCCCCCACAATATTCTTGTGTCCAAGGTAGGCTATTATGATCTGTGTCAGTGTGTAAGTAGATGGGTAAGAAACAATCTGGATGGTTGGGCTTGGAAAGGTGCTATAGAAAGGGAGAAACTTCCCAATCCTGAGGACAGTCAAGCCCTGGAAGCTGTTTCCCAGGAGTGCACATCCACTCTACCCCAGAAAGTACCCATATATGTGTTTGGATACAGCCCTGAGTAATCTGGTCTGACCCTGCTTTGAGCAGGAGGTTGGTCAGGACACCTCCCGAGGTCTCACCCAGCCTGAACGACGCTATCCTTCCTTCCCCTTCATATTTTCAGTTTAGGGACAGCTCTCAGGTTCTCCCTGACCACAGGAATAATTCACATGAGGTGCAGGGCTGCTTTACAAGTGCCCCCAAACAGCCCCCAGGAGACACGGCACAAGCTGTTCCTTCTTTGGGTCACCCTACAGAGAAGCAGAAGAACGCGTGATTCTGCACCTGGGACATGGCAACCCTGGCTGTACAGACAGACTAGAGGACGAGATGCTGGAGAGCAGCTCTGCAGAGAGGGATCTGGGGGTTCTGGTCAATGGCAGGTTGAACATGAGCCACCAGAGTCCCTGGAGCCAAGAGGGCCCCCTGTCCTGGTGCATCCAGCACAGCAGGGCCAGCCGGGCAGGGAGGGGATTGTCCCGCTCTGCTCTGCGCTGGGGCGGCCTCACCTGGAGCATTCACTGTGTGCAGGGCTGGGGACACAGGAGAAAAAGGAGATAAAGCTGCCGGAGAGTGTCCAGAAGAGGCTACAAAGTTGGGGAAGGGTTTGGAGGGGAAGGCAGATGAGGAGCAGCTGAAGTCCCTGGGTTTGTTCAGCTGGAGCAGAGGAGGCTGAGGGCAGAGCTCATGGGGCTGCAGCTTCAGCAGGGGAGCAGGAGGGGCAGGGCTGAGCTCTTCTCTCTGTGACAGTGACAGAACCCAGGGAATGGCAGAAGATGTGCCAGGGAGGGTCAGCTGGACATGAGGAAAAGGTTCTTCACCCAGAGGTGCTGGACACTGAACAGGCTCCCCAGGGAGGTGTCACGGCCCAACCTGACAGTGTTCAAGAAGAGACTGGACACCGTCCTCAGACACACGGGGTGACCTGTGGGGTGTGCAGTGCAGGGACAGGAGTTGGGCTCCGTGATCCTGTGGGTCCTTCAGGCTCAGGACATTCCATGATTTTATGATTCTGATCTTGGTCTTCACCACCACTGGTCGGGAGGGCTGTCAGTCTCCTCCCCTGAGCTGATCCTGCAGCTGATTGGCTGCCTGGGCCATGAGTCTGCCTGGTTTGGGGCCCACCCTCCCCTGAGGTGATGGGCTCTGATTGGCTGCCTGAAGGATCGGTCCTCCCCATAGTACCCGCCCTTCCGTGAGGCGCTGTTTACTCTGATTGGCCGTCTGGGATTTCCCCTGGTTCCTCCCATCAAATGATTGGTCAGGCCGCTTGTCAATCATCCGTTGCTGCACGCCTGCCAGCCGTGATTGGTGCAGCCAGCACAGCCCACCCCTGAACGCTGCCCAGTTGGTTCAGCTCTCGCCACCTTTCTAGCAGGCCTCAAAGCTTGATTGGCTGGTTACATGTCAATCATATGACTTGCCCCGCCTGCTCAAGTGTGATTGGCTGTCCTGGGTCCACTGGCTTCCCATAGACTTCTGGTTGGTTGTTGCCAGGCAACGAGCTCCACCTGAAACTGAAACCGTGGGCCATAAACAAAGGCCATGGGTGATAAAAGGCACGCTGGGACCCTGAACATGAGGATTTGGGCCCCAAGAAGGAGGCTCTGGGCACTCAAAAGGACGGGCAGGTGCTACAGATGGCGCTTTGGGCCCTGAACACGAGGGGACCCTCTTGGTTCCCACCCGAGCTGGGTTTGGTGCCCGTGACCCCACGGAACAGACACCTGTGCTGTCCGGAGTGGCCACGGAAGAGACGGAGCCCAAAGCCTCGGACTCCATGAGCTCAACGGGGAGTTGTGACATTTTATGGATGTTTCACAGGGCGGCCCATGGACTGAGGACAACTGTGTGTGTGTGACATCAAAGGGTGGGAAGGGGAGCGGTGGTTGGTGAGGACGTATTGGATCGTGTGATACTGGAAGGTTCACAGACTGCCTCAGTTTACCTGTCTCAGTCATCTAGTTATAATAAACCCCTCCCCTTATTGATTTATTTAAAATAGGGATTCCTGGCTCTTATGTTACCGTTCCCCCTAGCTTAACTTTTTAAATACAGTAATCAATTTGCGTTCCGGGATTATTTCAAGGAGACTTTGTTTTACACTAAGGATTGACAGTCTGATGACTCTCAGCCCTCCCCCCGGCTGGGGTCAGGTGCCAGGTCCTCAGTTTTCTGAAAACTGCATCCTTTCGTTAAACGTTCCTTGCACTGCTCCTGCAAGAGAAGCGACAACCAGTCCGTGTCCCCTCTGTGGCATCTGGAGCTTCCAGAGCTGGACGGCTGGTGGGAACTGTCACCATCAGCCAAGGCTCTGTGTGAAGTCTCCTCCTGGCACAGGAACAGCTCTGGCTGTGCCTGGTGAGCACCACACTGCCCGAAGGAGAACAGCAACATCCGTAGTGACTCCTGGTTAATGGGAAGAGATGATTTGGGGGCAGGTTGGCAGCAGACCCTGAGGCCGTGCCAGGGGTGGCTACATCTGGCTCCTCCCAGCAGGATTTTGGAAAGTCCCTTCCCATCTGTGAGTGCCAGGCCAAGGACACGTGGCAGAAAGATCCCCCACCCCCGAGGGCCCTAGCCCCCAACTGGCCTCTGTCCCCAAACTACTCAGACATCTAAACAGGCTGTACCTCTACCTGAATTATTTTCAGTTTTATTTAAAAAAACCAAACTAAAGTGTACTTCTGGATGAAGATGGACCAGGTTCAGGATCAGTACCAGGGGTGCTGCAGGAGCAAGTGTCTCCCAGCGCGGACAGACGGGGGACCTGTTGGCCTCACCACCCCTGGGCCCCACCATGGCCCAGTTCACCAGACCTGGGCCCGAGGGCTCAGCCCAGGGACAGCCCCACAACCAGGGTCAGAGCGGTTCCTGCTGCTGCCCCGAGGGTCACCAGCCCCAGTCAGCCCTGCACCAGAGTGCAGGTGTCTGAGCTGGGCTGAGGTGGAAGGGGCTGGAAAACAGCTCATCGGGAGGAGGAGATGGAAGAAGGTGCCATGTGTGTGGCAACGGGGATGAACTGACACCCTCAGTTTGGTATCTGGATCTGTGCTGGGCTTGCATATGGACTAAACCCCAGCTCAAAGCACAAATTGCTGTTACCAGCCCTAGCGGCCAAGCGCTGCTCCTGCTCTCTCCTCCCTGGTGCAACCCGAGCGCACGATTGCCATGCCTGCTCCTGCCTTGGGGCTTGGGGAACTCGGGCTGAAAAGGAAAGACAGACTTGTGTAGTTATGGGATCTCTTAAGTGTCCTGGGATTGCTTTGCTAATCACTCTGTAACATTTCCTGGGCTATGAACTCAATATGTGCCCAGAGAGGCAAATAAGTCCATGAACCAACTTTCCGGTTAAGGTTTTCTTCTTACATAAAACCACACTTCCATTTTCTCATGGGCAACAGATTGAAAGATGGAAGCTGAAGCAGCATCTGCCTCTTGTGAAAACAGGTAGCAGCAGATGGTTCCACTCAGTCAATCCTTAGTTGCTTCCTGGACGGGAAAACTGTCCATTAATTTAATCTTTGGTGTACAGGCAGGGCCTTGCTGATGTTCCTGTGTAGGCAGCAAGTGTGTGGATGTCAGGCTTTCTGCAGGTTTGTGAGTGAGTTTTCCTGTCTTTCTTAAGAAGGAAAATCTTGCCGTGTTCTCCCGAAGTCTCCCATAAGCTGGTGGGTTTAGAGAAGGACAGGGAGCTCCAGTTAGCTCAGGGAGGACCAGTCAGCATCACAGGCAAAGCAGACCAGAACTCGACTCGGTGAAAATTAATGGAATTTATTGACAACTGAAACTGGCACCTCTCCCCCGTCTTTGGGCGGATCACCATGCACCTGGAACCGATACAGGCAGGTGTGGTCCGGGTGGCCCCAGTTGCTCAGCACTTGCAGCCTGATGTAATTCACGACCCCAGGGAGCTCGTTCTGAAATGACAAGAAGAAATGAGTCGCCTTTTCCTCTCTGGCACGTGAGCACTGACAGAGTAGTGCCGCAGCGATGGCTTTGTTCAACAGCTTCCTTCCTGCTGCCCTGCCAGGGCTTTTGACCTGTCGTAGTCAAGACGTTCTATCCTGCTCTACCTCATTGGGCCATGAGAACAGCAAAGGAAGAAGCAGCGACCAGATGCCTCAGCAAATACACTGGGAAGTTCTCGCCTGCTTTGGGGCACAGGCTTCCACAGTCACAAGACCCAGTGCTGGTGTTAGTATAATGTCTCGTTGTCTTCTCTAGAAAGCCACAGAAACAGAATGGCCTCCCTGTCACGACTCACTGCCAGCACCAACAGAATCCTCAGGAAGCCCAGTATTTCTGGTCTTTAACTGGCAGACCAGCAGTCGTGCATCCTACCGGATGTGGTTGCTGCTGTCCACTTGGGGTCCAGACAGTCAAGCTGATTCCGCTTTCAAATGTGGCACTTCTAAGCACTGAAGTTTAAACCCAAAACGAAAGAGAAGACCGGCAGTCCAGGTATACGCCACCAGGAAGTTAAAGCAGAAGAAAGGCCAGCGTGGCACACGCTCAAGGACAGGGCTGCCTGTAGCTCTTTGGCAGGGAAGCCTCTCCCCATCCAGCCGCATTTCTCCTCCTCTCCTACAGTTCTCCTCCCTCTTTGTCCCTATACCTTCAGCTGGAAGGTCTGACTGGGGTTCAGCGCTGCCAGGAAGGTGAACTGTCCCAGGAATATTCCCTGCTCCTCGTGTTCTTCCTTGAAGCCCTACAGAAAGTCAAGGGTGGATAAAACAATAGTGTCTGGTATCACCATGGCAAGACTGAACTTCAGATGGTGAAGTACGGTGTTATTTCATCTACGTAGTCCAAGGACAATGAGCGTAAGGAAAAGACGAGAAGCTGCAGGTGGGCAGCACGCCACACTTGCCTACTCAACGAGTCCAGGCTGCCAGTCAGAAAAGGAGTAGATGCTCCCAGTGAGTGGAAGGTAACCTGAGGATCACAAATGCCACTGGGATTGGAAGCCAAGAAGGTCTAGGACCATGCACTCTGCCAGCTCCTTTTCCCTGTGGCTCCTGGACTAGCATCTTGCCCTAGAAGCTTTTGTTTTTGAGGGGTACATTGAATAAAAGAGGAATGCAATGGGAAGGAAGCAACACCAAGGAGCCTGTTTCTTCTGAGAGACACGAGGAAGCTTCAGGCCACCAGAATCTATGACCCATCTTCATCTCCTGCTTGGAAATGCTGTGCAAGCCCCTGCCCCCCACTCCAGAGAAATCACTTACATAGACAGCAAAGTCCTTTGGAGCTCCAGAGATACTTTCTCCATGGAACGCTGTCCCTGAGACATGGTCCATGGTGACTGCTGTGGGAATGACTGGCACAGACAGCTTGATGAACACATGTCCCTGGCTTCCTGGGAAGGGCCAGCACTTTCCAGGATGGTTTTCTGGCTGAAAGGAGAAGAAGAAACTACATTCACATGGAGAAGGTTGCCCTGGATCTCACACCTGCCATGAGCATCAGAGGATTAAGAATTCATATGGCCTATCAGTTCTGCTCTGAACCACAGCCAGTGCCTTCAGTCGTACCCTGTGGGTACGGAACAGAGAAGCAGTTGTGAGAATTCACGTATCACAGGGCCATTTCAGGAGAGAAGCCCTTCGATGGCTGGGAGCTCGGTGTGCTACTTGTAGAAGCTCAGCAGCCTCTCCCGGTCCAGAGCCCTCACCAAGAACAAGCAGGGGATGGTGTGGCTGAAAGGCCCCTGCCCAGAGCAGGTGGCAGCCACAGGCCCCCCTGGATGAACCTTTCCTGTCAGGGGAAGCCCTCGCTGCCTCTCATCCACCGCCACCTCCTTCCCCTGGCACCAGCCAGCTCTTCAGATTGTGCAGGCAGCTCAGGAGCAGGGCCAGGACGGCTTCAGAGCCCAACGTGGGGCCCTCCAGCAGTGCAGGCTCTCAGCAACTGCTGGTGCTCACTAAGAGCACATCCCAGACCTCTGCAGGCATCTCTGCCCTTCTTCTTCCTTGCAGTGCTGACACTTTGCACAGTGACTGGGCAGACACAGACTGCAGGAGCAGCCTGGCCTGCTAGAAGTTCCCGTGGAGAACCTGGGGCACTCTGGGAGAGGGAGGAGGGAGACACTCAGCAGGGAGACACAGGAGGAGAGCAGGTCCATGCGAGAAGGAGGCAGGAAAGGAAGTTTCAAGGAGCAAAGATGGGGGGAAAGGCAACTCTGAGCAGCGTGTGTGCTTCATTCTCCTGACCTTCCTTTTACTGCTTCTTGGTGCTCCTACCTCCAGAATAAGCTCAGGGGACCTCACGTAATCCATCACGGGCAGGGAATACAAGAACACCTTCGCTTTGGCAGTCCGGAGGGATGGAGAAGACTTGGAACGAATGACGGCAGCCCCTGGAATTTAAAACATGAGCACAATCATCAGGCAGTGTCAGGAGGAATATTACACTGTTGACTTGGAAAAGGCTTCTCAGTTGTCATCCATGTCCTACGGTGGGTTCCCCTCTGTCTTACTGCCATGACCCCTCTGGAACACATAGCAGGGAGTCATTAAACTGTCCTATTTGGCCATGGAAATAGGCAAGACTGTGAACCAGCCTTTCAGTTCTTCCCATGGGGTCTGGCCCGTTACAGGCTCTGTCAGTGGGAGCACTTTTAGGGCACAAGGTGACCCTTGACTTCTCACCCGTTCTCTCTTACTCGTGGGCACATTCTAATGCCCATTTATCAATCTGGACAGGAAGCACTTTGGAACTGGTTTGTTTTTACAATGTCACGGCACCTGCTGATCTCAGGGCGTAATCAGGCCTCGGGACCTGGATCTCTTCCAGCTTCTCCAGAGCTTGACTGATGATCTCCTGAACAGCCTGGGAAGGAAGGGAAAGGAGTGCGTCATTTGGAAGGAAAAGGAACGGGGCGAGCAGCTCCCCATGCAAGGCCAGCCAAGGTGAGTGGGGACAAGGCAAATCTCATATGGAAGGGATGCCCAAATTGCCTGGAAGCCTCCCTAGTTTGCTCTACTGTGATATATGGGTATCAGAAAGGGGGTCTGCTCATTCAATTGCTCTGAATGCTGAAGCTGTGGGAAGGGGCTTTTCCTGTGGAGAGGCCCCAGGCCAGGCAGCACGGACAGAAAAGCCTTCTGGGTGTGAGATAGGACCAGCTTAACTCTGGACCTCTGAGACCATTCTTTCTTTCCAGTCCTCCCTTGAGGAGGACCTGAGATCTGGACGCAGAGGAAGGTACGACTCAGCCAGCCATCATTCCCATCACGCTCTCTCTTCCCCATAACGAAGTGTGGAGCAACAGGAAAAAGAAGTGTGGCCATGACAGCACTTGTTCCAGCAGCACCAGCCTGTTGGCTGGGACAGGGAATGCAGTAGGATATGTGCCGGAGGGAGGATAAAACCCCTCAGTAGATCCTTCTGCCTTGTGCCCTTACCCGTCTGGTAAAGCCTGGGAGCTTTGCCTGCTTCACGCCTTCCTGGAGAGCCCGCTCCGCGACATCCTTTGTGCTCCAGCGCAGATGATAAAGCTCTTCCTGGAGCTTACGGAGCTGGTCTGGCAGGGGCAGGGTTTCACTCAGGTCTTCTCCTAACTCTGCTGCGGTTCTCCAGATGGTTAAGGTGCCGTGTTGTCCCACATGGTAAATACCTGTCAGACACACACCAGACCTTAGAACTTGGTCTAAGGCTGGGTTAGGCCTTGGGCTGCCTGCTCCGCTTTCTGTGTCTCTCCCAAGTGCCATAGATGTCTCTCCTCTTGTCTTTGACAGTCGCTATCATGGCATATGTGCTACACAATAGATGAACGTTCCCTGCCCTGGACTGTGCTCCTTGTCCTACAGAAGATTCTCAGCCCCCTGGGGCAGGAGAGCTCAGCCACAGATTCTCCCTCGGCTGAAGAGAACTGGCTTAGCCCTCCTGGGGAAGGCAAGTCACCCCTTCCTCACCCCCACACCTGTCTTGCTGGAGCAGGGACTGGCACAGCTCTGTCAGGGACTTTCTGCTCTTAGCTCAGCTGCTGTGGTCACAGCGCAGGAAGTGGACCAG
Organism: Caloenas nicobarica; assembly: GCF_036013445.1. NCBI lineage: Eukaryota > Metazoa > Chordata > Aves > Columbiformes > Columbidae > Caloenas > Caloenas nicobarica. Next base: position 806,877 of record NC_088276.1, read on the forward strand.
GGCAGGATGAAGCCCTGAGTACCTCCTAAAGCACCATCCACAGGTCGGAGCTCTTGCAGAGACTCACCGAAAGAGAACAGTCCGAGAATCAGCACCAGGGTTGTTGTTTTCAGAGCCTTCATCATCCTACAGAGCAGCAAGGAGGAAAAGGCTGGTGAAGCTGGTGGTTCTCGTGCAGATCAGCAGCAGACTGGAGAGCAGCAGCAGGGACTGCAGCCCTTGAGCCTGGCGTTCCTGGCGTCTGCGTTGGCTTGGTCCTGCACCAGCTCGATTCACTGCTGGGGTTGTCACCACCTGCACCAGTGGGGGATTTGTCATGGCAGCGATTGTTTCATTAGGGACAAAGGGCTCAAGATTGACTCCGGACTACAAGCAGGAATTCCAACAAGAGCTGTGGCCACACTTCCCGTCTGTAGGGCTGGAGATGGATTCTTTGGAAATGGAAGGGACAGAACGAACACCTGTTTCTCCTGCTCACAATCCGATCGCAACTTGTGCTGATCCTGTTCTCCACCCTCTCAAGAGAAGGTTCAGCCTGTGCCCCTACGGCAGACTGTATCGAGGACACTGCTTGGGACTCCCTCCATGCGATCCAAAATAGACCTCTCCCTCATTCTGCAGAGATCAAGGCTTTCTGGGCCTTGCCCCTGTGGTCATGAAGACACTGAAAGGCGGCTGCTGCCTTCCACCAGCTCCAGACCGAGCTCTCAGGCTGCCCTCATGTTCCACTCCTGTCCACCCTCCACCCACCCCAGCTGATGAGGTGGAAAACAGACCTGGGCAAAGGGGAGGAGGAATTTTCAAACCTACCCGTTCAGACTTTGAACCTTCGCTGTCTGTCTCTTGGTACCTGCTGAGGTGCAGGTAACAAGCATCTTCCTTGCTCAGCAGCGAGCCAAAAACTCTGCGATCTTTGTTCCCTCAAGATCGAGAGTGACAAAGGCGCAGGGAGACCCCTGGTTTTATACCCTGCTGTGCCGACCTCAGTGCTGATGCTGCTTTGTGACATCAACGGCAGTGGGTGATGTCACAATGGAAGAGGCTGCGCCACGTTTGGAGGTAAAGTCCAACCTGACAGGAGCGGGTTTTGCAGTCCTCTCTGCAAGGGCAGAAATCCTTCACCATAGAAAGACTGGAAAGTTACAGGAACATGTTCCTCTCAGAAAACAGACTCTGTCAACCACTCTTCCTCTTGCTTACTAAAGTTCAGATGGTGTGAGAAAAAAAAAAAAAACACAAAAAAGCAAGGTTCTTGTTCTTATTTTATAGAACCCATTATATCAGCCACTCAACATTAAGTCCAACTCCAGTCTGAACCTCAGAATAAGAAATGCCATCTTAAAATTTCCAGGAAACAGAAGGGCTTTGAAGTGGCAAGACCAGAAAGCATTCATGAAAGCACCGCCATGCAAGTCCACACCCCTGATCACAGACCACCTGCCCCGTTACCTAAGGCAATGATGTTCTCAGCTGATTTGCAGCCACTGACATCTGGAATACAGCACAGGGTCTCTTGTTGTTTAGCGCTGAGCACACAGGTTGACAGTGGAGCTGGTAAGAAAAACATCCACAGTCAGTCTGGTTTCATTGGAGGACATCAGGACAAGTTCAGTTCACATTCACAAGGAATCACAGCAGGTCCCACCTGTCCCTGCAGACCCCAACACGGCTCCTGTGCAGGGTCCGGAGGAGCAGTGAGCGCAGAACAAGAAACCTTCCTTCAAAAGAAGGCCCCCAGCCGGCTCTTTCCCCAAGCTGCACAGAGCAGCAGCTGAGAACAACCTCTGCCACAACTACACCGGCTCTGCCGTCTGCAGGAGGAGACCAGCTCCTAAATGATCCCCAGCCCTACAGACACAGATCTTCCCCAGGACAGTGCTCAGCAAATACCAGAGCACAGCGACACCTGGTCATTCAGTTGAAGCTGCTGGGGAGAAGGACAGAGGACTAGAAAGAGACAAATCAGACAAGAGAGAAGATAGAGGAGCCCAGAGAGAAAGAAACACACAGGGAAAATGCTGGAGAGATGGAGAGATCAAGAGAAATAGGGACGAGGAGCCACAATGAGACAGGGAGGAAGAAAGAGGAGGGTGGAGGAGCAGGACAGAGGGACAAGGGGATGGGAAGGAGAAGAAGGAAAGTTGGGTAGAGAAAAACAGGGACAGGGAGGGGGATGTACACATGGAGAAAAGGAAGGAGAGAGAGCAGAACAAAGGGACTGAGAAATAAAGGGAAGGTCAGATGGGGATGAAGAGACTGACAAAGGGAGAAAACCCACAGTGAGCTGGAGGAAGAGGAAAGGAGGGCTGAGAAGCAGCAAAGAGGAAGAGACAAAAAATAAAAGGCAGAGCCAGCTGGACAGGGGTCTATTGCCAGAAGCAATGGGACAGGCAGTGAGGCAAGAATAAAGGCAGAAAAGATGGGGACAGGCAGCAGGACAGAGGGACAATGAGAGGATAAAAGGGGCAGGGAACAGGATATACACGGAGAAACCATCAGCAGTAACAGAGAGAAAGATAGAAGAGAAAAAAGAGATAAAGAGGGACATGGGACAGGGAGAGAAAGGAAGAAGGAAAGGGAGCAGGACAAGGATTGTCAGAGAAACACAAAGACAGGGAGCAGGACAGGGGAACACAGACAGAGAAAAAAGAGTCGGGGAGGCAGCACAAAGGGAAAGACAAAAATGAGAGACAGGCAGCAGGGCACAGATAGAGGTAAAATAGCCTGGGCTGGGCAGCAGGGCAGAGATGGAGACCAAAAAGCAGCTTTGGGCTGCAGGACAGAGATGGAGTGAGAAATGAAAGTGACAGGGAGCAGGAGAGAGTGACAGAGAGAGTGGAAAAACTACAGAGGGAGCAGGACAGCAAAACAGAGCGGGGGACAGACAGGGAGAAGGGCAGAGAAACAGAGAGGGAATGAGAGGGGCAGGGAGCAGGACAGAGAGCTGGAGCAGGAAGGGAAATGAGATGGGCAGCAGAACAAAGGGAAGGAGAGACAAAGATGGGCAGGGAGCAGGACAAAGGGATGGAAGAAGAAAAAAAGTAGTAATGGTTCAGGACTGAGATGAAAAAACAAATTAAAAATACACCGGGACTGGGATGGAGTGACCGAGAAAGGGCAAAGGAACAGGGGGCAGGACAGCACTGAAGGAATAAACAACTGTGGTGGGCAGTGGGACAGAGAGATGGAGAGAGGAAAAACAGAGCAAGAGAGAGAGGAAAGAAGGGGCAGCAGCTGGACAGGGGGATACAGTGAGAAAAGATGGGACCAGGATTAGAACAGAAAGACAGAAAAGAAATAAAAGGACAGAGAGACAGCAAGAGGGAAAAAATGCACAATCAAGAAACCAGGTCAAGATCCGACATGGAGGGGACACCAGCTGGGGAGAAACCGGGGACACCAGAGACCCTGATGAAGACTCTCGAGTACCAAGGATGGACTTCAGCAAAGTTAGGGCGGGGTTATGGAAATAATTCATGTTTGATGCATCAACCAAGCCATAGAAACGAATATGCAATAGGTGTATGTAAGAAATACCAAGAAGTGAGAATCACACACACGCTCGATTAGAGGAGCAATCTTGCGAGTGTCTGGCGCGCTGTAACAAAAGTGCTGCTTTTACCACTTTCCAAACTGTGTTAAAGAACCTTTTTGCTGACTTTTCGGTACCATTTCCCCCCGCCCAGGAGAACAAGGCCAGAGCAGCCCACGCACACCTGAGCCAGATGCAGCAACAACATCCCCGGGGCCCCAGTTGCAGGAAAAAGGGCCCCAGGGCTGGGCCAGGGGCTCCTCAGCCTTGGGGCAGCTCCACGGGTGCCACGGCAAAGATTAGCCCGGCCGCCCGCAGAGCCGCCGCCTCCTCAGCTTGGGCTGCGCTGCCATTGGGCGGGAGGGCTGTCAGTCTCCTCCCCTGAGCTGATCCTGGATCTGATTGGCTGCCTTAGGGGTCACTCCCCCCACAGTGCCCGCCCTGCCCTGAGGTAATGTTTCCTGTGATTGGCCAGCTGGGATTTCTCGTTTCCCCCCCTACCAAGTGATGGGTCAGACTACTTGTCAATCATCCATGTGCTGCACTCCTGCCAGCTGTGATTGGTGCAGCCAGCATGGCCCGCCCAAATGCTGCCCAGTTTGTTCAGCTCTCACCACCTTACCTGCAGGCCTCAAAGCCTGATTGGCTGGTTACATATCAACCACATGACTTGCCCCACCTCCTCAAATGCCATTGGCTGTCCTGGGTCCCCTGACTCCCCATAGACTTCTGGGCTGTTGTTGCCAGGCAACGAGCTCCACCTAAAACTGAAACTGTGGGCCCTGGTCAGAGGCCGTGGGTGATAAAAGGCACGTTGGGACCCTGAACATGAGGATTTGGGCCCCAGGAAGGAGGCTCTGGGCACTCAAAAGGACGGGCAGATGCTACAGATGGCGCTTTGCGCCCTGAACACGAGGGGACCCTCTTGGTTCCCACCCGAGCTGGGTTTGGCACCCGTGACCCCACGTACCAGCTGTCTGCTGTGCTTTCTGACCTCATGGGCCCTCTTGTCCTGCCTCCCTTCTGCTGCTAAAGCCTGTTATAGGAAACAATCACCTTGCCAATAGAATAGGCCCGGGCAAGATCTCTCAGCAAAGCATATTTTATTAATGATTTTGCAAGACCGGGTGTTCTGCCCAGAAGTAGGTACACAGAATAGGGCAAAAAGCCTCCGCTTAGATCCCCCCCAAATCCCAGCTGCAAATTCCCTCCCCTGCTCCCCATTGGTTGGGTACTGCAGGGTTTACAGACTACCCGACACCTGCCTCAGTTTACCTGTCTCATTCATCTAATTCTAACAACTCTCTGACCTTATTGATTTAATTAAAATATGGATTCCTGGCTCTTTGGTTACCCTATCACTTAGCTTAACTTTTTAAATACAGTAATCAGTTTGTATTCTGGGATTATTTCAAAGAGACTTTGTTTTACATTAAGGATTCATAGTCTGATGTCTCTCATCCCTTACCCCCCGCTGGGGTCAGGTGTCAGATCAGTTGTAAAAACAACATTCCTCCTTCAATGGCTCCTTACAACTCGACCTCCACATTGAAACAGAAGAGATGGCAAGATGGGAACACACAGCACACAGCTCTCAAAACCCCAGCACAGAGACTTCTCAGATTGGGGATTTCACCAATTGATGCAAAACCCACAGAGAAGCAAACACCCCATAAATGACACATGCGAGGCCAACAGGAGTTTGTTTTTAATTGTGGCTTTGGCTTTTCTGCCCACTGGCGCTCAGTGAGTGTTTCTGAGAAGCGATCCCAGCCGTGGGTGCAGGTTGCAGCTCCTCCTCGAGGGGGCTGTGGGCAGGCGGGCCGGCCGGCAGAGCTGCCCCTGGCTCTGGAAGGGCTCTCTGAGCTCTTCCTGGCCAGAGGCAGCACTGGCTGCTGGTGCCCTTGGGGCAGCTTGGTCCCTGCTGGGCAGCTTTGGCGCTTCCTGGCCTCTTCCTCCTCCTCTCCAGCATCGCAGGTGTCACATACTGTGTCCTCCCTCATCCCAGGCTGCAATCTGCCTTGGTCACCACTGGCTGCTTTTCTGATTTGTAACTCCGGGGCACTGAAGACTTCCTGCTCCTCCTCCTCCTCCCCCTGTGTGCTGAGGGGTCACAATCCGTGATCTCCACAAACTGGCTGTGGACGTCATAGCACCGCCGCGGGGATCTGCTCCGCTCCCTCTGCCTTGGCTGAGTTTGTTCCTGAGCAGCTTTGGCTCTGGAAGGACACTGGGAGCTGTTGTTGGAGGGCCCTGGAGCTGCATCATCCCTTAGGGCTCGGTCACAGCATGGAGGACTTGTTCTCCAGCTCCGTGTCCTCCTCACTGAGCGATGCTGCTCCGTGATCTCCACAAACCGGCTGCGGAGATCATAGCCCCGCCGCGGGGATCTGCTCCGACCTCTCTCCCTTGGGCGGGTTTGCTCCTGAGCAGCTCTGGGGGCAGGAACAGCCTGGGAGCTGCTGCTGGAGGGCACTGGAGGTGCTGGTGCAGACTGGGAGCTGCTGCTGGAGGGCACTGGAGGTGCTGGTGCAGACTGGGAGCTGCTGCTGGAGGGTCTTGGAGCTGCCTCATCCCTGTGAGTGCGGTCACAGCCCAGGGGACTGGTTCTCCCCCTCCTCCCGTCTGACTGTTCATAGTCCGTGGTGTCTACAGCCCAGCTGCGGAGATGGTTGCCCCACTGCGGGGATCTGCTCCGGGCCCTCTCCCTGGCACCGTTCTCCTGGCAGTGGGCAGAAGGGCTGAATCCCTGCTCCTCTTTGCTGCTGTCCTCTCGCGCAGTGTGGGGCACACGGTCGCGGGGGTGACAGCGCAGCGGGCGCGCAGCTTTCCTTCTGGACACCAGCCTGACGCAGTCGTGGAAGAAGCGACGCAAGCAGGAGCCCATGGAGGAGCTGCTGGTGATCCTGCCTGGCCAGATGGGGCACGGCCGGCTCGCAGCTGCCTCCCGGGCACCTGCCTGGCTTTGCTGGCTGCTGCTGGCTGGTGCGGAGGAGCTGCTGTCCTCTGCAGAGTCCTCCATGCCCCCCGCCATGTCCTGCAAAGAGAGCTGTGAGAAGCTCCTGCCCTTTCCTCCTGACAGGACCCACCAGTGCGGAACCCCCAGAAGCTGTGAGGGAACAGCTAAGGGCCTCCCAAAGGCTCCTGGAGGCTGCAGAGGGGCCGAGGACAAATGGGATGGATGCAGGTGGGATGCTGGGAGAGGGAGCCGTGCTGCAAATGTGCAGAAAGCTGCTGTGTGGGAGGGAAAAGAGAGCGCTGCCAAGATCCCTGAAAGAAACCCGCTGTCCATCTGGTGCCCTGACCACCTCCCCACAGCCACCTTAGTCCTACAGGGCAGACCCTGCGGTCCCACAGAACCCACCTGCTTGCTGCCGGCTGCCCGCTGACTGAGGAGGGAAAGGGCCTGTGATGGTGCCAGTGAGGAAGAAGCCCTTTGTCCAACTTTCAAATCAGAGCACCTGGGGAAAAAAGAGGGATCTTTGCTGAGGGCTGTTCTTGCAGCCTCCTCTGGGTTCAGGCATTTTCTTGGAGCACTTTATATGACAGAGAGAATATGTAACCAAGACCACAAATGGGAAATTCGATTGGGCTGAATGATGCAGGCGGTAATTGTCTGCTATGACAGAAACACTCCAGAGGATCTGAAGAAAAATAGCAAAGCCAGGAAAAGGAAATGTATTCTGAACACAGCTTAAAACTTGTGATTACCTGATGTAAAACAGTAAATAGGCTTGCTGCCTGAGAACTGTGTCGATGTCACAAAGAACCACAGTCTCGTCGTTCATCTGGTACCACAGTCCATCGCTGGCCTGCAAAGAAGAGTGTCGGTATCTGGAGATGAACGGCACAGCTCCACCACAAAAACACAAGCCAAAACCTGCCAAACCACAAGTGTTCCAAAACAAATCCAATCCAGCCCCTGAGGAAACCTTCTCCACTCAGATCCTTGGCTGCCAGAACACGGCCAGGAAAGTTTGTTTTCCCCAGGATACATTTTTCCCTTGTTCAGAAGGAAGTTGCTTTTCACCTTTATGTAGCAGAAGTAGTGTCCCGCACGGCAGCTGCCACCTCCATGCACCAGGACGGCGTATAAGGAGTAGAGGAGCGGTTCTCCAGCTGTCTGAGACATGTACGGGCAAAGATCCAGGTACTGGGGATACTCCACAACCTACGGAGAGAGCAGGAGGGCTCAGCAATGATCCAGGAACATTTGAGGACACAGCCTCTCAAGGCTAAAGGCCAGAAGTGTAGAAATGCGTCGTTTGGAATCATCAGCACTTGGTTTTCCCTAAAGCAACATGTCACCTTTTGGGTGGCAGGAAACTGATCTGGGCCAAAGCGGCTCTGTGGGAGCAGAGGACACGCTTGCCTTCCCATGGGAACTGTCCCCAGAAGGGAACATGAGAATCTCAACATGAGCTGCTTGTGACAGAACGTCTGGCGTTGGGAAACTCGCTCCAGGAAGAGAACGTTGCCCTCCAGTTGTGTACACACCTTGCTGATCTTGTCGCCGGTGAAAGCTTCAAACCTCTTCAGACACACCGTGAGAACCTTGGGCGCGCAATGGACCGTGAACCTCTTGGAGGCGGCAGTCATCTTGTCACACCTTGAAAGCAAGTACAGAGCCAAGGGCTGAAACGCACCATTTTTTCCCCAAAGGCCAGACAGCCTTTCCTGTCTCACACATCCCGATGCTATTTTAAGGCTATTCAGTACCATGAGGCCATGTTGAAAAACCTGCCTCTCATTACTGTGCCTTAAACCAATGTGAAAACATGACTTCTGCTCAATGACACCTTCACGCAGCATCTAGTATTAATATGTCATTAGTAATCGTCTTACTTGCTACATTTAAAGCAGTTTTCGCCATCCAGGTGCTCGGGTTTCACAAAGTCCTCCAGAGCTGCGGTGACAGATGCGGCTGCCTGGAGGAGTGAGAAGGGAGAGCCCTGAGCTCTGGGAAATGCCCTCGCCCAAACACTTAGGAGGAGTTTACACAAGAAAACAGCTCGATGACGCTGAGGAGACCCACTGTGAACCCGCAAGCAGTGTCCAGAAGGAGGCAGAAAGAGGGTGTGATGCTGAACATCTCCCTCATTCCCCAGGGATTCCCAGCACTCCCCAGAGCCACCTCTTCATGGCACCGCACAGTTCAGCTACGATGGTGTGCAGGCCACCAGTGATGGAAACAACACCCCCCATGAGCCTGGGAGCCAGACAGGTGTTGAGGGAGGGCAAGGGAAGAAGGAGGAGGGTACGTCACAGTGCAGAGAGGGGCACGTGTGCCTGTCCAGCTGAAACCAGCACCGACAGGGAGACCACTGCCAAGGCCTCTGCAGGAGAACACAGTCCATTCCACCTCCTGCCCACCATGAAGCTCTCGCGTTGTTTGTCGGATACATTTTTAAGCCAACTGTGTAGATTCTGGAAAGCTCCAGTGGCCTTGGGACATCTTGAAGCACAATTACAAACCCTCTTACTCTGATATCCAGAGGAACATCCAGGAAGGCCTCGTAGGAATCGGAAACCGCTTGGCAGCTCCAGCACGTGACTGGAAGGCAAATGGAAATGCTCAGCGAGAGGGGAGGTCAACAGACTGTGCCGGGTTACGCTTTTCACACCCACTGCGCCAATCACACAATCAGCTGCTATCGCAGGCAGACAGGAGGGCACAGACGATTCCAAGGAGAGCAGTAGCTGTGGAAAAGTACCTCTGGATCTCAGAAAGCCCCCAAAGATCTGATGGACGATGGTAGTTGCTTGAGAGGAGATGTCCAAGCTGCAAACCAATGGGAAGGCAGAGAGTTATCTCCTCCAAGAGCCTGGCTTTGTCTGAAAGCCCTGGGCATAGTTTTCCTTGAGGGGAGGACATCAAGGAGTCCAAAGGGCTTGGGAACGCTGGAAAGACAATTTGCTTGTGCTTACTCGCTGCTTCCGCTCAGACAAGCTCTCTGCATGGCATCCACGGTGCAGCGTAAGAACTCGTGGGCGTCCTCCTGCCTGCCATGCTCGAAATTTTCTCCTATTTCTAAGAAAGAAGAAGTTACTAGTTCTCTCCTACGAGAATGGCATAAAACATGTCACAGCAGCTGGACTGACTTACGTGTGAGAACATCAACAACAGCCCAAGGCTCGATGGCACTGGCTGAGGAATGCAGGACCTGTTTAACGTGCGCTTCCATTCTGCACATCATGCAGAAGCCTTCCTGGCCACCTGGAGAGGGAGGGAGATGGGGAGGGAGAGAGGGAAGCTCCTCAGGTTTCCAGAATATCCACAGCAATGGGAAACCTAAGAAGTTGTAAGAATTCTCCACTCCTCCCAAGGGGCCCAAGTCCCAACAAGCCCGGGACGTTTAAGTGCACAGAAAACTTTCTTCAGAGGGATGCTGAACTGACGGAAGCTTTCTGTGCAATAAGCGATGGAGATTAACTTGCAGGAATAGGGACCAAGAGCCCGGGCTAGAAACAGGTGCCTTTCTAAAGATGAATACATCCAGGTACAACAAGCCGCTTCTAGGCTTGAGTGTTCAAAGAACACCAACTCAGGGAGCTGATCAGCTTCCAGATTCTGGGAGCCCTTGGGCAGTGCGCAACAGATGTACAAGGAAAAGTTCTGAAAAGTACTGACAGGCCCGGCTGTGCTCCCCAGAGAGCAGGTGGTTGGCCAGAGGCGGGGTGTAGGTCAGGCACTGCAGGACGGAGTTGAGGAAGCACGTGTTGCCCAGGTTGTGCAGTCCCGCTCCAGCTCTCTGGCTGTGCTGCCAGCCCATGTAAATCTTCTGCGGGGGAAAGAGGATCCTCTGCGGCAGAGCCATTCCCTCAGCAACGACTGCCAAGAAAGCACATTGGAAGAGAGATGAGACCATGTTATTGCACAAAAGCATATTTAAAAGCTAAGTTCTGTACAGGAGCACCCAGGAAAACAAGGTCTATCCTGCAACACAGAAACACTATGGGAAGCCTCACACTGCCCTTGAAATTTCCTGATGAAGGCACAGTTTTGGAAAATAGTGTGTTCCCCTGCTCACTTTGCCGAAAGTGCAACAAACCCACACTCTGCCTTCAGTGGCTTGGGCAACTTTCCTTTCCCTCTGGAGTCTTGAACTGGATCATCCCCCAGCGTGTCAGGGCTGGAGGGTTCCCAGCAGACCCCAGGCAAGACAGGGAAAGCCCCCAGTGCAGCGGGTGAGGAACTCGCTTCAGGCGGGCAGGAAAGGTCTCTGTCCCACAGCACGGCTGCCGCCTGCCCGCCCTGCTGCCTCTCGCTGCCCGTGCCCTGGAGCAGGAGCTGGGTCTCCTCTGCCCACAGAGGCTGTGCTGGGGCCGGCTCCCAGCTCAGAGCAGCCCTGGCATTCAGGCAGCATCATGACCACCACCCGTGGGACCCGCCCTGCCAGCGTGAGGGGAAACGTGATCCTGGTGTCGAGCAGGGAGCGCTCGCTGAGCCCCCGCCCTGCCCAGACAATCAGGGCCCCTCACTCACCCATCTCCAGGTGTTGGGCCATGCACAGCTCCTGGGGCTCTCCTGGAGATCTGCTCCTCTGGGGAGCCCTGTCCTCCTCCAGGGCCACCCTGGGGGTGCTGAGGTGTTTCTCTGCCATCTTGTGGGTCCAAGCAAAGAGTTATAGGTGGAGAAGGGGGAAGCTTTGGCAAAATGCCAGGGGTCTGCCGGGGGCGGCTGGGAAAGACTTGGGTTGCACTCGGGGAGTCTTCAGCACAAGTCTGCCGGGGGCAGAGGGGAGTCTGCCAGGGGCAGCTAGAGTTAGGATATGGCTGGACTCGATGGTCTTAAGGGTCACTTCCAACCAAAAAGATTCACTAAATCTCTGAAAGACGTGGGCTACGCTCGGGGGCTCTCGCCAGCTCCGTGCTCCTGCCCTGTCCCGTCGCCGTCCTGTCGGACAGTGGGGGCTGGGGCCACAGCTGCGCTGAGCACAGGCAGGGCAGTGGGTGTCACAATGTGAGGTCACAAAGGGCCCCACTGTGACCCTGCACCTGGGCAGGGAGGTCAGGCTGTCTCTTTGGGAGGCACAGGGTCAGCTCAGCGCTGGGCACCTGGGTGCTAAATTTGAATCCCAGTTTCTAAATTTCCACCACCCATTGCTCGGAGCATAGTCTGTAACAGTCTGTTGCACTACTCCATTTTCCTGGAGGCTGGTGCATGACAGGGATGTGACAGACCCACTCACTGTCGTGCTCCTCGGCCCAAGTGTCTGTGAGGATGTTCCAGTAATGAGTCCTGTTGTTTAGCTTAGTTCTTTCTGCGTTGCTGTTTCACCACATGACTTGCTTTTCAAGGCCCAGGACAGTGTTGCGGGCAGTGCCGTGGGGCACAGCGTAGGTTTCCCAACATCCGATAGTGGCTTCTGCCATTGTAAGCACAGAGCTCTTGCCATGGCGGGTTTGTGGCAGTGTGATATAGTCAGTCTGCCAGGCGTCCCCATATTTACACTTCAGTCTTCACCCCCCATGCCACACAGGCTTTAACCGCTTGGCCTGCTTGATCATAGCCAGTTTTTCACAATGGTGAATAACCTGTGCAACAGCGTCCATGGTCGAGTCCACCCCTCGATCACGAGCCCATCTATGTGTTATATCCCTTCCTTGATGACCTGAGGCACTGTGGGCCCAATGGGCCATCAATAATTCACCTTCATCTTGCCAGTGCAAACCTACCTCAGACACTTTAATCTGGGCAGCTCGATCCCCCAACTGGTTGTTCGGATCAGGTTCTTCAGTGACCGACTCTCGGGCACATGAGCTTCTACGTGGTGCACTCTCACAGGCAGGTTCTCCAGCCCAGCAGCAATATCTCGCCAGGACTCAGCAGCCCCAATGGGTTGGGCTCTGCGCTGCCAGCGGCTCCGCTTCCATTGCTGTAACCAGCGCCATGGGGCATTTCCCACCATCCACGAGGCAGAGCACAGATGAAGCTTCTCAGACGCTGGGGCCTCTTCAGACCCTGTCAGGATGGCGGGTGCTGGGTCTGGTGGGGCCTCTGCCCCACGGCGGGGGCTGTGGCCCAGGGTACAGCAGGGGCCACAACGGTCGGACGCGGTCGGCGGTGGCAGCGGGAAGTCGGATGGCCCATGGCTGCGTTCCAGCGGCACGGCCCGGGATACCGACTGTGTGAGCGGGTGGTGCCACGGAGAAGCGGGGTCTGGAACATGGGGGTGGCCGGAGGGACGGGAGGGACGGGGAGGGCGGCAGAGAGGAAGGGGCCCTGGGGCTGGGCCGGGGCTGCTCGAGCTCAGGGCAGCCCTGACGGGCGCCATGTCAGAGCTCGGCCTGGCCACCCGCGGAGCCGCCTCCTGCTCACATCACTCTCCACTGCCATTGGTTGGGAGGGCTGTCAGTCTCCTGGACGGAGGTGATGCTGTCTGGGATTGGCTGCCTGGGCTGTCACTCTGCCCTGGTTTGGGGCCCACCCTGCCCTGAGGTGCTGCATCCGCTGATTGGCTGTCTGGGATTTGCCCCCTGGCTCCTCCCATCAAATGAGTGGTCAGACCACTTGTCAATCATTCATGTGCTGCACTCCTGCCAGTTGTGATTGGTGCAGGCAGCACGGCCCGCCCCTGAACGCTGCCCAGTTTGTTCAGCTCTCACCACCTTTCCTGCAGGCCTCAAAGCTTGATTGGCTGGTTACGTATCAATCACATGACTTGCCCCACCTCCTCAAATGCCATTGGCTGTCCTCGGTCCCCTGACTCCCCATAGACTTCTGGTTGGTTGTTGCCAGGCAACGAGCCGAGCTCAGCCTAAAAATGAAACTGTGGGCCCTGGACAGAGGCCGTGGGTGATAAAAGACACGTTGGGACCCTAAACATGAGGATTTGGGCCCCAAGAAGGAGGCTCTGGGCACTCAAAAGCAGGGTCAGAGCAGATTACTCAGGCCTTTATCCAAACACCTCTTTGGCAATTTTTGGGGTAGAGTGAATGTGCACTCCTGGGAAACAGCTTCCAGTGCTTGACTGTCCTCAGGATTGGGAAGTTTCTCTCTTTCTGTAGAACCTTTCCAAGCCCAAACATCCAGATTGTTTTTACTCATCTACTTACACACTTACACAGACCATAATATCCTACCTTGGACACAAGAATGTTGTGGGGGATGATGCTGAATGCCTTGCTGACTTCCAGGTAACAGACCACCACTGTTCTCCCCACGTCCTGCAACCCTGTCCTTTCCTCACAGGAAGCAAAGAGGATGGACAGACACCACCTGCCCTGGGTAAACCCCGTCACCTTCTCTTCCAGACACCGAGAAATGGGGTCCCAGTGGACATGTTCTGGGGCACAGCCCTTAGTTCTCTGATAAACAGGACTTGAGTCTGGTTGAGTTTCAATCAGAATCAGTCATTTTATTAACAGATATCAAAGCAAAAGGCTAGGTAATAAAAGGCAAGCAAACAGCGCTGGGTATGTGGGGAGTCACCGCTCCACCAACACTCACACCGCTTACTTTTTCCCTTGGTCTTTTATACTTTCTTAAGTTCCCTTTTCCAAGAAGTATCCTCCTAGTTTCAGTTCCCCAGATTAACGTGGCGTTGAGGTTTCTGCACACGTCTCAGAGGTTTAGGTGGTCGCCTCTCCCCTCCTGGTGGTCCTCAGGAGGAAGGCTTCTCCTCTTCTTTAGTGTCCTTTTCTTTACTCTTTATTCGGTGCATGCGTAAAGCAGGTTTTCTTTAAGCAAGTCGTTAGCGCTACCTAACGGCAATATCCTTTTCTTTACGTAAGTCGTTAGTGCTACCTAACCACAACATCCAGTGTCCTTGCTCCATGCCTTAATTGGTTAAGTCAGTGCACTTATCTTAACTTCTTGTTGGCGCATTTTCGCAATGCTAGTACACTAATACTTATTTCTGTCCCCTGATATACTCTTACAGTGACACGAATCACAATAACACATTTCACAGTTCCCCTGCTCACCCATTGGCCATTTTTGAAAAGTGCACACAATGTGCGAGAGCTGCCAGTGGTCAGGGAGTCACCCCAGTCTCCATGAGCTTTCCAAGAAGGTGGAGAGTGGCCTCACTGTGACATCGTCCTGCTGTCTCAGCTCCTGGGATGCTGCCCCTGCTGTCCCATAGACTGGAAAGGATTGTGTTGGTTCCAGTGACCCCTGACTTGATCTGCACCCACTGCTGGTTGTTTTCGTCCAGATTCCTGCCTCCAGTCACAGAGGCCAGAGAGAACTTGCTGGTAAAGACAGAGGAGAAGAGGACACAGGGATTCTCACCTCTTTTTCTTATTGAAGTCATTGGTGGCCACCCAGTGTCTTTGTTTCTCCTTTAACTGTTCCTGCAGTAGTAACAGCTCATTAGGTGACCCTTAATAGCCTTACAGGTCTAGACTGAGTTTTGCTCTGGACTGTTGCTGTGCTTGGAGGCTGCTGTCCTTGAAGACCAGACGAACTAACTTCTGCCACCCTGCCTTGGCAGTTTATTCCATCCGTGTCACAGCTCTGTCTGCAACACTGACAGCTCCAGCTCACCCAGTCAGGTCCCTGGCTGAGGACATTGCCTCACATCTGGGCTGAACCACCCCAGCTGTGGCACCAGAAAACCTCTGACCTGCCCCATGGAAACCTGGTACCAAGTGTCCAAGACTCCATGCATACAAAGGCTTTGCTTTAGAGCACAGACATGAGATGACTAAAGATTGCTAGATGTCTCTCTGGACCTAGGGGTATAAAACCAGAATAAAATGCCTGAATTCCTTCAACTGAAGATTTTCCTCCCCCAGCTTGGAGAAATTAGATCCTTTGCTGTAACTTTCCTGGTGTCCTGTCTAATGATGAGACAAGAAAAGCTGATTCTCATACCAATTTATTTTCTAATACGAAGAACGCAATGCTGGCAAGAAGTGTCTTTGCAGAGGAGAATCAACATCACTGATTACTTTAGGTTGTCTCAAAGGTTTTGTGCCTGGAGCCCCAGGGACAGCTGCAGAGAGCCCAGAGGGGACAGAGGAAAGGACATCATGGGCTGCTCCTGTGCTGCTGAGCTGGGCTGGGCTCCTGGGACAGAGGGAGCTCATGGCAAGCGGCAGCGCTGCAGAGAGACAGCTCTGCCCAGGAGCAGCTCCTCTGCAAAGCGCAGCAGGGCTGAGGGCTCTGCCTGCAGCACCGAGGGGAGAGGAGCCAGGGAGAGAGGGGAAATGCAGTCTGGGGTTGGAGGATGCTGAGAGATCACTCGAAGGGAAATCCTCACAGTCCTTAACACAGTAAGTCTCTGGGTGCAGGGTGGTGCAGATGAGGATCCTGCAATTATCTCCCAGACTTCGCACATCCCATGGCTGGCATGGAGGAGAAGGATCTCCTCCTCAGCAGGGATTCCCTGCATGGACAGGGCACGACAGCTGCCTTCTCCCAGCTGCAGGGGGTGAAGCTGGGTGAGCACCCAGGGATGCCCAGGGCTGTCCTGCAGAGCAGGGTCCCTGCAGGGACTCTGCCACCTGCCAGGGTCAGCACTCAGCCTGCCCGGGGAGATCCCAACAACACTGAGGGAGAAGCTGTTGGGGGAAGGAGTGACTCCCGGCAGGGCAGGGTCCTTCTGCTGTTGAGAGGGAGCTGCGTGGGTCAGGGCTGCTCACAGCTCCAGCTCACCCCCAGGACATTTGCAGAGATTCCTTCTGAAGGACACTGAGGAAGTGTTTATCTGATAGGGGTAATTTTAAGTTTTGAGTTTTTTCCACTCTTGGTTGTCTGGGTGCACAGTGGGACATGGGAATTTATTTCTTTGTCCTGGAGAAGGTGCTAAGACCCCAGTCCTCATTAGGACTTGTCAGAGCTGCTCCTGAGCCCCTGCACACAAAGAGCTGCCCCTGGGCAGTGGCCGGTGCCAGCAGGTGTGAGCAGGGCAGAGCTGAGCATGGGAGATGGGGTATGTGACACTGACAGGGAGCAGATTCAGGGGCAGAGAAACAGCTCCCAGCAGGGACAGCTCCATGCAGCAGAGACATGGGCAGGGAGAGGGAGCTGTGACCAGAAATGCTGGGGAGGGGATTCAGGAAGCCCCCTGCCCTCCCCTGCAGTGCAGACGCATTTCCCAGTGCAACCCCCTGGTCTCCTCCCCTCCCCAGCAGAGCCTCTGCCCCAAAGCCATGGGATCCAGGTAACGAGTCTCCACCTCAGCAGCTGGACCTACAGGTGAAGGGTTTCTGGAACGTGGTACACAAAAAAGGTGCTAAAAGTACTTGCTCTACAGTGTCATCATGTGAGTGGCAGCAGCACAGCCAGGTAAGGAGAAGGTTTCACATCATGCCCGTCTGCCTTTCTGTCCTTGCTTTATTTTTCAGGAGCACTGCAGTGTTCTTCCCTGTTTCTCCACCTGTCCCTGGTGCTCTGACTCTCTGGACTTGGGGTGGGAATGTGGGTCCGTTTCAGTTCTGACACCAACCCAGGGGGTCTTGCCCCAAAGGTGCATTCATGGAAACTAGGTGCCCAAGCTGCATTTTAAGCTGTGATGACCCGTGTTTGCAATTTGGTGGAAAAGGAGAATTAGCTGACACAAGCCTCCATCAAGGATGAGGTTTTCCGTGAGAAATGGCATGTTTATTTTTCTCAGAGAAGGCTCCTCTAACTTGTCACTGTCTTTTCCTCCTGTGACAGGTCCTCATGTTCACAGGCAGAGCAAATGTCCAACAGCAGCTCCATCACCCAGTTCCTCCTCCTGGCATTCTCAGACAAACGGGAACTGCAGCTCTTGCACTTCTGGCTCTTCCTGGGCATCTACCTGGCTGCCCTCCTGGGCAACGGCCTCATCATCACCACCATAGCCTGTGACCAGCACCTCCACACCCCCATGTACTTCTTCCTCCTCAACCTCGCCCTTCTCGACCTGGGCTGCATCTCCACCATTGTCCCCAAATCCATGGCAAATTCTTTATGGGACACCAGGGCCATCTCCTACATAGGATGTGCTGCACAGCTCTTTTCATTGGCCTTCTTGGCAGTAGGAGGGTATTGTCTCCTCACTGTCATGTCCTACGACCGCTACGTTGCCATCTGCAAACCCCTGCACTATGGGACCCTCCTGGGCAGCAGAGCTTGTGTCCACATGGCAGCAGCTGCCTGGGCCAGTGGGTTTCTCAATGCTCTGCTGCACACGGCCAATACATTTTCACTGCCACTGTGCAAGGGCAATGCCCTGGACCAGTTCTTCTGTGAAATCCCCCAGATCCTCAAGCTCTCCTGCTCACACTCCTACCTCAGGGAAATTTGGCTTCTTGCTTTCCTTGGTTTTCTGGTTTTGGGATGTTTTATTTTCATCATGCTGTCCTATGTGCAGATCTTGAGGGCCGTGCTGAGGATCCCCTCTGAGCAGGGACGGCACAAAGCCTTTTCCACGTGCCTCCCTCACCTGGCCGTGGTCTCCCTGTTTGTCAGCACTGCCATATTTGCCCACCTGAAGCCCCCCTCCATCTCCTCCCCCATCCTGGACCTGGTGGTGTCTGTTCTGTACTCAGTGGTGCCTCCAGCAGTGAACCCCCTCATCTACAGCATGAGGAACAAGGAGCTCAAGGATGCCCTGAGGAAAATATTTCAATACTCACTGCTTTAGGTTACTAAGGTTCACACTATGTCACTAGAGCTGCAAGAGAAATAGCTAGGACTAACTTTTCTTCTTATGTGTCTATATTTTTCCATAGTGCTTTTGCTGGGCTTTGTTTCTTGGTTCATGGCTGTAATAATATAATCCTTGGCCTCCTGCGTGTCTTTTCTTCAACCAAAGACCTCATGTACATATGTATATGCGCTCCTTAGTTTTTGATAAACTCAATAAATGAAGCAGCAGAAACCAATTTGTCTCAGGTCCCACCTCTTCACACTCCTCTGGAGCTGGGGGAGCAGCCCCAGGACGCAGGAGGGTCCAGGAGGCAAATGCTGCCCCATGGAGGAGCAGCCCTAGTGGCCTTGGGGCTGCCCGTGGGCAACTCAGTGGTCGTTCCCTCTCTGACACCTGCGAATTGGGGCTGCTGTTTCACTTGATCCATGGGCAAGGGCAACAGCAGGATGCAGCAGGACACATCCCTTGTTGTCTGTTGACAGTGGAGATGGTGAATGGTCACTGAGATATGCACCGTCCCAGTGCATGATGGGGCAGAGGACAATCCTCCAGGAGAGGAATCAGGAGCTGCCCGGAGAGCCCATGAGACACACGCGGACCGGCTGTGCCTGAGGTGGGCAGTGACAGGACCCCACAGAGTGAGACATGGCCCAAGGTGGAGTCATCAAAGGGAAAGCACTAAATGCAGGTATCTGCAGGGAAACAAAGACAAACACAGACAGTCTGATACAGACCAGCTCCAACAGGCAACAGCACCTTCACAGCCACCACACCAACAGCAGCACTTACACAACCATGAGCAACACATCTGACCCTGTCCTGTTCCCCCTCTCAGACTGCTCTGGTGTGAAGGTTGCACGAGTGGTCCGTACATCCTGGGCAGAACTTATGCACTGTCTCACACGCTCCTGTGTTCCCCCAGCTGTGGACCTGGGCTTTGTGTTTGCCCAGACTCAGAGATATTACCCATTTGGCCATTCCAACCCTGGGTGTCTTCACATCCTGGTGTCCTCCTCCTCCTTGCTACCCTCACTTAGAATTGACCAAAACCACACACAACAGTGAACCAACTCACACAGCAAATAGCCAGGAGGGGACTTTAAGAAATGTCGTAGTTTAACCCTGGTCATCTGCTCAGCACCACACAGTCGGTCGCTCACTCCCCCACAGCAGGATGGGGGGAAGGATAACAAAAGTAAAAGAAAACTCGTGGATTGAGATAAAGAGGAGGAAAGTGATAAGAGGAGGAAAATGAGGGAGCAGCAGCCAGCGGTACCCAAAAGAGAGAGTTTAATAGGTAAACCAAAAGCTGTGTGTGCAATCAAAGAAAAATGAGGAATTCACCCGCTGCTTTGCGTTTGCAGGTGGGTGTTCAGCCATCTCCAGAAAATCAGGGCTCCATCACACATAGCAGTTACTTGGGAAGACAAACGCCGTCACTCTGAGTGTTCTCCCCTCCCTTCTCCTCCCAGATTTTATTGCTGAGCATGACTACATACGGTATGGAAGACCCCTTTGGTCAGTTGGGGTCAGCTGTCCCAGCTGCGTCTCCTCTCAATTTCTTGGACACCCCCTGCCTCCTCTCACTTCTCAGTGTGAGAAGCTTAAAAGACCTTGATACTGTGCAAGCACTCCTCAGCAATGACTGAAATACTGGGGTGTGATCAACACTGTTTCCATCACAGATTTAACACACAGCCCCATACAAGTGACTATGAAGATAAGTAACTCTACCCCAACTGAAACCAGTCGAATAAGCAGGACAGACCATGGTGATGAGGCAGGGGGTTTGGCCAGACCAGCACTGACCAGCCACCTCCCCACGGGCAGCTGGTCCCTCGAATCCCTCTCCTCCCCACTCTTCCACAGGCTGCTTCTTCCACAGTCCACCTTGATCCCTCCCTTTCTCTGCCCGACTCTCTTCCCCAGTTCACAACTATCATCAGTTACTTTTTCCCCAATGGTCTCAGGTTTTCTCCGTTTGTACTCAAGTTTGATAGTTTGGATGCCATTGTCCAGGTCCTCTGGGACTTCAGTGGCATCACTGGTGGCCCCCCCAGTTCAGATGGAACTCCGCCTGCACCTCCCAAGGGCCTCTGGTCTCCTGCAGGTTCTGTGCTCATGGTTGGACAGTGACGGCAATCCTGAGAAATTTCAAATCTTATGAGAACCTTTAAATCAACTTAAATGATTGAGTACATTCAGTAAAATGTCTGAGCTTTTCCCATGATTTCTAACTGAGAATTTTTCAGGATGTGTATTAACAGCAGGAGAAGAAATATTGATTTTTCCTTGTTTTGCATCACCAGTACTGTATCTCTTACTCCGTGTGTTTCATCTCCCTCACATTCCAGTTATTTCCTCCTGGCCTGAAGAAATTCACCATGTCTTTTAATTGTGTTTCTAATTTCCTATCTATCTCTCAAAAACATTTATTGCATGGTTCTCCCTTCTGGAAGGTGGAACTCACTGGAGCCAGCTTGGACTTGGCATAGAGCTGAGGCCTGTGTTTTATCTTTTTGATGATCTAATCACATTTGAATTTGTGTGTTCAAAACCAAGAAAAACCTTTCTGTGCCTGTTTGCAGCCAGTTCTCTAATGAGAGCAGGTGGAAATTTGTGGAATGGGGCTTGAACATCCAGTTGCAGCCTTCAGTGGAGAAGTCTGATGTAAGGAAAAGTGATGTAACTCCCAGATGTGCGATGACAGAAATAGTGGTGTTGGGAGGTGAGGAGCAAGGTTGTCCACACAGTGTCAGACCTCAAGGGACTACTTTTCCAATCTGTCCAGACCTCCTTAGGAGACAGTCTGGATCAATATCAATTAGAAAATGCTGGTATCACCTCTTCCATAAACTGAAAAATAATGAAAAAATCCTTGAATATGAAAATAAAAATTATTAAATGCTTATAGAAATCTTCAACTGGACTTCTAAAACCTCTCTAATTTACTGTACAAGTCTTGAAGACTTTTCAAAAATCATGGTAGACACACAGATCCTTAGGGCTTTCTCCACTTTTATGAGCCCCATGGTGCATTTGGTGCTGAGTCCATGAACCTCAGATACTGAGAGGAGACTGAAAAAACCTCTCAAGAACGTAAAGTCAGAAGCAAATGCCAAAGTGTCTGGGAGCGTTAATTGGCCCAACTGACGGCAATTACCAACAAACCCTCCTGATGGAGTCGTTAGAGCAGATACTTGGAGGCCATGATGGCAGATAGGCAAAGGTCACGTACAGACAGTTCTGATGCTGAGAAAAACTTTGGTTCGATTTATGAGGCAGAAAGGCCAAGCCCTCAGCCCAGCCCCTGGGAAGGCAGATCCTGTCCCTCCTGCGTGGCTCTTCCTGGGGCAGTGGGATGCGGGTGTGATGCTGAGTGAAGAACAACAGCCTGACACCTCCCTGTGGGGCTGCAATGAGGCCCCTGTGCCATGAGGACTTGTCTCCTCACAGGTCTGTGGCAGAGACAACTGCCATGGCCAAGTGGACAGAGATCTCTGTTCTGTGGGTGCCTTCCAGCCCTACCAGAGCCCTTGGCCACCTCCACCTCTGACTGTCTTACGCTGTCCCACACCTGCCCCTCTCTCCCCATGGCTGTAGACACCCATCTCTTCCCCGCCTTGCTCTCGCCATGGCATTTCCATGCTTCACCTATGTCTTTCCACCCTCCCTGGCTGTTCCGTGAAACACAAAGCCATGGGCTGATCGCATACTCCCTCTGGGTGACCTCTTGCACCACAGTGCAACCTTCAAGTGACATTTTTATCTCCTCATGCCCCGTCTCCACATTCCAAGCAGCACTTTGCAGCAGTTTCTCTCTTTCTTCTGCTCTTTCCCATTATCAAGCAAAGTTCCATGATCTCAGAATCCACCCTTAAGGTGTCTGACCCAGCCCATCCGCCTGCTCGTGGTCTCTCAGCTGACCAGAAAGAAGTATCCTCACCATGATCTTCCAAGCCACACGCCTGCTGTTGACCTTTCAGCTTCCTGGACAAGACTAAAGGCATGTGCCTGCTGCAGATAAAAGTAAAATGATTGTCACCCTCCAAGCCCATGCACCTGCTGGTGATCTTTCTCTGACTGCCAGGTGCATCTCCATGCCAGTCCTGCAAGGTGCTAGGGCAGCAGAGACTTTGCAAACAGCATTCAACCTACATGCATGTTGGTGGCTTATCAGTTCCTTAGGCACAGCTTCAATGATACACACATAGACCAGTCATGTGCCTGAAGCTGGCCTATCAGGTACTCAGGTGGAAGTGACCTCACAGCCACCATCACAGCCATGTGCCTCTCACATGCCCATGAGTCTCTGAAGCACCATAGACCTCATCCCAGCAATCCTGCCCATCTCCTCCTTGGGCTTGACAGCTGGTCAGGTACCTGTAACCTCACATCCCTCTTCAGATGCCCCGTGGCTGCTCCAGAATTACTCTGGGTTGCCCCAAGGGGCAAAATTGCTGAAGTAGGGTAGGGAGAGGGGTTGGAGGTGATGGGGGTTGAGCACGGGAATGAGAGCTCTGAGGATGAGGTGTTCAATTTAGGGATTAGGGATTAGAGCTCGCTGTTCAGGGTTAGGATTTAGGCATCTGGTAATCTGCTTAGGTGCGTGGTTAGTGTTAAGGGTACGGGCTAGCTTTGTGAGTTAGGGGTTTTTTTTAGGGTTGTGGTGAGGCCTAAGGTTAAGGCTGGTATCTTAAGGCTAGGGATACAGGGTAGGGGTTAAAGTGAGTAAAAAGGAAACACTAACAATAAGGGGTTATGGGTTTGGGATTTGGCTTAGAGGTAAATTTTGAGGTTTGGGTTTAAAGTAGTGCATTACTGTCAGGGTGGGGACTAGCATTTAGGGGTAAGGTTAGAGTTTAAGATTACTGCTTAGAACACAGGTAAGGGCCTAACATGAATGTTTTCACAGTCAGTGTCACAGCGGCATCACTGTTACCTGAAACCCTCCAAATCTTTCACCTCTGTTGGCCAAGCCATTCTTTCCTCCCCCAAATCTCCAATCTCTCTTGTCCCAGTTCCCCTTGACATTCCCAAATCTGTCATCATCTAGGGAGCAGCTTTCTGATGGCCCTCATGACCTCTGAGTATTTGCCTTCCCGCTGCTGGTCAGTCAGTTTCTGTGACAGAAGTGACCTCACAGCAGCATCCAACGGGACACAACGGGCTGCTGTGCTGCTGCGGACCCTGCTCAGCCCACCCAGCAGCCCTGCACCACCCCTAAGTTCCCCTACCTCAGCTCATGCCTAACAGCTTGTGCTCCAGAACAGCTCCCATAGGTCCTGGGAGACTTTTCCCAGTCCCACATGGTGCTTCAGCTACCCCAGGGTATGTTGGAGGCAGTGGCCACCTCTGTGCAAACAACTGAATCAACCCCTGAACGTAGATTTTAGGAAATAGTTGAGCCCTCTGCAGAAAAGACTTCTAAGCAATAGCTGAAAAAGTCTTCCTTTCCACAACTGCCAGTATTTTTAAACCAATTTTCATGAAACTCTTCATAGTCAGTTAGTTAGTTAGTTTGTTTGTTTTGACAGTACCATGGGCAAGTGTCAGCAAGCTAATTAAACACTGTATCTCTATGTGAATGTTTTTATGCAGCCATTTCCCAAAATACATTGCCTACCAATGGTTTGAGTTGGGAAACACTGTTCAGAGGATCTTCTCAATTTGTATTGGCACATTTTATATCTCTACTTCTTTCCCTCTGTCTCTTTTACTTCCTTGCCTATTCTTTGAAGAGCTCTCTGAGGAAAAGATTAATTGAATTATGAAATACCATAGATTGGAAGAGACTCCTTTGCAAGGATCTTTGCAAGAGTGTCTTCAAGTGGATCAAGTGAGGCTCCCTGTACAACAGTTCTGCTGAGTTCTTACAATTCAGCCAGCCTGTTGTCCTGCACATCCTCTCTGGCATGTGCAAGCAAGTTAAGTAATTACTGTTACTCAATTTTATTCAGTTTTGCAGCAGAAACTGCTACAGAGATCTCTGAAACAGTCAGGTTCTTCACCCAGGATGTTAAAAACTACCTTTACGCACAGGAAACAGGCCCAGGCACAGCAGGATCTGCCTGTCTCCAGCACTGTCTGGAATCCCACCTGGAGAAATCCCACACGAGTCAGGCCAACATTTAATTTGAAGGTGACTAATTTTTTGCTTATTTTGGAGGTGGATGATATTGAAGGAGGTTGACTGAACTCAATCACTTGGTTTCAAGTTGATCTGTTGTCTCAGACCACTTTCTGTTGTTGTCTCTGCGGACAATGAGATGGGAAAGTCCTTGGACCACCCAGGTGACTAATGACTGAAGAGCTCTGCTTGCACACCCACACAACTTTGTTTCACCACCTCAAACCCACCATCTCCTCCTCTCTCTCTTCTCCCCTTGCGTTTTGAATTATTCTTTTTTTTGGAGCCATCTGCTCTACTCCTTTCTATGCCTGAAAACAAATGGAAAGATGAAGGGAAAAACACCAGTCTTTATTGTATATGTGGGATTTTTTTTTGTCCTTCTTTCTCCTAGATGTGTAGTTTGATTTAAAAAACAAAATAACTTAAGGAATCGGAGATGTGAGACTTGAATAGTGAGTTTCACCTGCTTCACAATAGGTGCCTATGAGAATTTGTTGTCCCAAGGCTCCCTGTATAATCAATGGAGAGAGGAGAAAACTCTCAAGGCTGGGTCCTCCCAACCTATAGCTGGCACGCAAAAGAAAAGTTACAGATCTCTTCCAGTCACTATTCTCCTGGTCTGCGTTTAGGTCAGGACATTTGATAGTAATAGCAATGAGCAACTGTTTGGAAGTAACTGCATTTCGGTGCAGATGGATGTCAGATGAGACTGTGTGGAACCATAACTAAAGAAGATGAGTTCTGAAGAAACAGAGAGCACAAAGCTGTGGAAGAAAGCACGGGATTATGAAAGAGATGCTTGATACTGCTTATTCTGAAATCAAGATACTCAGGGATTCCTAGTCCAAAAAGGCAAGTACTCAAAAGTAGAAAGAAAAGCTTTCAGCATACATTTGATTTGATTTGATTTGATTTGATTTGATTTGATTTGATTTGATATGATAGTTTGGCATTTGTGAAATAAAAGAGATGACTTAGGCACATAGGTGTGACAGATGTTTGGAAAAGAGCTGTGTACATTTGGAATTTGCCAGGAATGGGATAAAATCGCTAACAGACTTTAAAATCCGTGTTATGAAGGAAGAATTCTTTATGAGTGTTTGAAAAAGGTAAAAAGCAGACAACGGATTCTCAGAACTCCAAATGAAATTTGATACCGAAAAATCAGGGTATGAGAAGTGCTTGAAGTCCTCTATCTGTGTACTATAGGAAGACTGCAAGAAAGGAAAGAAGCAGAGAGTTTTGGGGAGCCTTTCACCCAGACTGTGGAATTATCACACTTGGTTTTTGCCATGTTCCTGTCTCGGCCTGACGAACCGAAATTCAACGTGGGCTCAGAAAATGGAACTGCAGTTACTGAGTTCATCCTAGAGGGTTTCTCAGGGCTTGATCAAAGACTACACCTCATACTCTCTCTGGTCTTTCTGCTCATATACCTGACAACAGTGATGGGGAACGCTACCATCATTTTCCTCGTGTATGCAGATCACCGCCTTCAAACCCCCATGTACTTTTTCATTGGCAATCTGGCCTTTGTGGAAATCTGGTTTACATCCTCCACAAGCATCAAGTTGGTTGTGATCCTGGGTTCTGGTAGGAGAACAATCTCGCTAAGCAGCTGCTTTGCCCAATCCTATTTCTATTTTGCCCTGGGCTGTACAGAGTTTGTTCTACTAGTTGTCATGTCCTTTGACCGCTATGTTGCCATCTGCCAACCTTTGCATTATGCTGCCATCATGAAGCCTCAGCTCTGCATCCACCTGGTTGTTGCTACTTGGGTCACAGGCTTCACACTCTTGAGTTACCGCCTGGTCATCCTCTCGCAGCTGACTTTCTGTGGCTCAAATGAGATCCATCACTTTTTCTGTGACAACTCCCCCTTATTCAAACTGTCCTGCTCTGACACCAGCCTGCTTTGGAAAATAGACTCTGTTTTCATATCATTTGTCATTCTGGGTTCCTTATGTTTAACTCTGACATTTTACATGTGCATCCTTTTCTGTATTCTACATCTTCCAGCAGCATCTGGGAGGAAAAAAGCTTTTTCTGTATGTTCTTCTCATCTCACCACCTTGGCAATTGCATATGGGAGCTGTA
Organism: Caloenas nicobarica; assembly: GCF_036013445.1. Lineage (NCBI taxonomy): Eukaryota > Metazoa > Chordata > Aves > Columbiformes > Columbidae > Caloenas > Caloenas nicobarica. The sequence continues at coordinate 833,209 of NC_088276.1, forward strand.
TTGTTCTCTATGCATGTCCTTCAGAACATATTTCCTTGGAGACTAACAGCATTGTAGTGTTGCTGAACACCATCCTGTACCCATTCTTAAATCCATTCATCTACAGTCTTAGAAACAAGGCTGTGATACTGGCCCTGAATGAAGCTGTTGCCCGTACAAGAGCACAGCTTTTCCCCTAATCATGAGGCATTTCTGGACAGCAATCCCAGTGATCTGCTATCATATGTTAGATAATACCAATGCATATGTATGTAGCCTCCAGACAGAGATACCTCAGGAGATTTATGTTCTTGTTGGATTGTGTTAAGTGATAAGAAGCTTATCTGCACACACGAAGAAGACACTAACAATGGCAGGAGAAGTAACTCTGTTAATACCCTGTCCCAGCTGCTTTCAGCCCCATCACTGGGGAGCCACCAGCTCATCAAGAGCCCACCTCCAAAACCAAGAAGAGCACAGAGGCTCAGTGGGAAGTCGGAACCCAAATTACAGGCTCTGGGGAATGAACATCTTGTCCCAGGGCCACCCTGGGAGAGCCATCAGCCTCATTGTCCAGGAGTGAAACCCATCAAGAGGAGTCACTGAGAGCAACTCTCTGGATCATCACTTGGACTAGGAGAATTGTTGCCTGGGGGTGTAGGACACATTATGCGACGCAGGGGAAGAATATTTTTGGATTGCATAGGACTTACAATGGGAAGTTTGGGGAAGGACCCCAACCATTGCAGTCTGTCCTGTCTGTGTGAGCCAACGCAGGCAGGTCACAAGAACAACCAGAGGCCACAAATGCAATTGCCGAGAGCAAATTTATTTTTGATACCTTGCTACCAGGGGATCCCTGAAACAGCACTTAAGCTCCTGGGTAAAGGTCAGACAACTGGGGACGCGGGCATTGCAGAATTCAGCCCCGGTAGAAGATCAACCAGCCTGCTAATTTCATGTAGGGCTTCACACGGGCACAGTTTACCACACTGCTTTGATCTTTGCCTGCAGGAATCTCAAGGATGTACGATAAGGTGTCTTTATGACTCTTTTCACAGGCCTGGTGTTTAAACACAGAGGTTCTACTGGTGATTTATGTGTTTTTCTACACCCCAGCTGCAGTCGCTTGAGCGTATTTACAGTTCTCCTCCTTCCCATTCTTGCATTATTCCCACACATTCCACCCCCTCACTCAAGAGACAGCTCCTGCTGGGGATAGCAAAGCCAGAGATGTTCATTTGGGTTTGTGAGGTGTAGCACAGAACAATTTACAGGGGCACACAATAAACATACACAGAAAAAGGGAAAAACATATCTCTACAATACTGCTTTGAATCAGGTGTCCCACTCATCTTGTCAAGGAATTAAATGAGTAATTCAGCCAGGCATTATCAGTAGATAGTTTCCCTTCACAGAATCACACAATCAAAGATTGTCAGGGATTGGAAGGGACCTCAAAAGATTATCCACTCCAATCCCCCCGCCGGAGCAGGAACACCCAGGTGAGGTTACACAGAAGGCATCCAGGCAGGTTGGAATGTCTGCAGAGGAGACTCCACAGCCTCCCTGGGCAGCCTGTTCCAGGCTCTGGCACCCTCACCGGGAAGAAGTTTCTTCTCATATTTAAGTGGAACCTCCTATGTCCCAGCTTGCACCCATTGCCCTTGTCCTATCATTGGTTGTCACCCAGAAGAGCCTGGCTCCATCCTCGTGACACCGCCCCTTTCCATATTGATCACCATGAATGAGGTCAGCCCTTAGTCTCCTCTTCTCCAAGCTCAAGAGCCCCAGCTCCCTCAGCTTTTCCTCATATGGGAGATGCTCCTCTCCATCATCTTTGTGGCTCTGTGCTGGACTCTCTCCAGCAGTTCCCTGTCCTTCTGGAACTGAGGGGCTCAGAACTGGACACAATATTCCAGATGCGGTCTCACCAGGGCAGAGGAGAGGGGGAGGAGAACCTCTCTGACCTACTGACCACCCCCCTTCTAATCCCCCCAGGTCCCATTGGCCACAAGGGCCCAGTGCTGGCTCAGCCCACAGCACCCCGTGTTCCCAGCTGGTCTCCCATCCAAGTACTAACTGGGCCCGACCCTGCTTAGCTTCCGAGATCAGGAGCCAGTGCTGGCTCAGCCCACAGCACCCGGTGTTCCAGGCTGGTCACCCATCCAAGCACTAACTGGGCCCAACCCTGCTTAGCTTCCCAGACTGGGCATTCTCAGGGTGCCATAGTTGTATATATTATAAATATACACATATGTTCCCCAAGTATATCCTGGTAGTATCTGAACTAAACCCTTTTTTCAAGGGCAGAGTAGAGGGGCAGGAGAACCTCTCTGACCTACTGACCACCCCCCTTCTAAACCCCCCAGGTCCCATTGGCCTTCCTGGCCACAAGGGCCCAGTGCTGGCTCATGGTCATCCTGCTGTCCCCAGGACCCCCAGGTCCCTTTCCCCTACACTGCTCTCTAACAGTTCGTTTCCCAACTTATACTGGAACCTGGGGCTGTATCACTCTGGGTTTAACAACCTGGTGTGGGTTAATTGCCCACACAGATTGGAAAGTCGTGGCCTGCACTTTTTCAGATTGGACTTCAGTTAGACCTTGGGTCTGTGGCACCAATAACATTGTTCCAATACTGTCACCTCTAGATAAAACACAGGTGTTCACTGAAGATACCTGAAATATAAGAACTCAAGAATGTGATATTAACGAAGGATGTAACATAAGAGGAGAAGTCAGGGTACAGAACTGTGCAGCATCCTCTGCAGTTATATGAATTTTTACTTCCAGGTCAATAGGCTGCAGTCCCACTTTACAATCCATTGGTGTGAATAATTCCATTTCCCCGGTAGTTAGTCCTGACACTGTATCCACAGCAGTGTGTACATATTGCCACCCTGTAGATGGGGGCAGGGGGTCGATATAATCAGCCTGACAGGTATGCAAGGCCCACTGACCCTGTTTTATCTTTCCCCATGGCCTACATAATGCCCTTAAATGTACCTGAGTACAAGCAGCACAAAGATGTACGCATATTTTACAAGTCTATAATAGCAAAGGGGTTTGATTGTGAGCCGTGTTCCTTGCACGTGCAGTATAAGCTGATTGATGTCCACAAGCTATATGCACATTTCGATCTTGAGCATGCAACTCGTCAGGGGCCATATTATTTACTTCCCTAGTGTTTTGTGACTTAAATGTATCAACTTTGTTGTGCTCTTCTATTAACCCTTCACAAGGGGAATCCACCTCCACAGAAGATGTAGGGATAAAAGTTTTGCAATGCCCTAAAGATCCCCCAAAGGCATGCGATTGCTTATTGTGGCTGGTACAGAAAACTGCTGCTCTGTTTGGTATTTCTCAAAGCTGTCTATGCCAAACTATTCCTAAAAACAGTACAGTAGCACTAGGGCCCTGTGTTTTCGTTGGATTAGTTGCCCGGCCTTGGTCCTCTACATGAAATTTCAGTGATTTGACAGCTACTTCAGTTTCTTATCGTGACACTGCCATGATCAGCAATATAATGGCAAACAGAAATGGCACCTGACCAGAGTGCGACATTGGCTGCTATCATTTGGTGGCAAATGGAGGGACTGTGTTTGTCAGGCAACATGGGGGGACCACAGAGATGATTCTTGCTGTTGTAGGGAGGAAATTCATGCTGCCAAAGCTCAATGAGAATTGAAGCTGTTCAATAATGTGAAGGGCAATTTAAAAAGCTTTTTAAAATATATTAATGGCAAAAAGCAAACTAGAAATAACTTTGGCCTGTTACTTGATGAGCATGGTCACCTTATTAACAGGGACATAGACAAAGCTGAGATGTTTAATGCTTTCTTCACCTTGGTCTTCAACAGTGATGATGGACTTGTGGGCCCCCATAACTCTGGGCTGGAAAACCACGGCTGTGAGAACGATAAACTCCCAAACGATCCGGAACTTGTACTGGATCTGCTACTGCAGCTGGATCCCTACAAGTCGATGAGGCCTGATAAGATTCATCCAAGATTGCTTGAAGAGCTGGGGATGTCATGATACAACCAGATGGAATGGCAGGAAGATGTGCCAGGGGAGGGTCAGCTGGACATGAGGAAAAGGTTCTTCACCCAGATGGTGCTGGAGCACTAGAACAGGCTCCCCAGGGAGGTGTCACGGCCCCAAGCCTGACAGTGTTCAAGAAGAGACTGGACAACGTCCTCAGACACATGGTGTGAACTGTGGGGTTGTCCTGTACAGGGACAGGAACTGGACTCGATGATCCTGTGGGTCCCTTCCAAACCAGGACATTCTATGATTCTGTGTATCCCTGAGGCAATACTTGGAAAGTATATTGCTTTTGTTGCCAGGTAAAGGCAAACTGGTCTTGTATTGAGCTGGCAGGTGGGGGTGGGCACAGTGCTGGTGATGGGGTTAGGGACGGTTGGATTTTTCACATAAGCATTAATTTTTGCCGTTGGCAAAACATTTCCGATGTTCTGATCCCGTCTATTTCTGACCATGGGATACCAGCTTGTGCAAGGTCATTCTGCATTTGTGTCCTCATAACCCATGCTGTAATTCCTTTTGGTTTTGCTGCCTTTCCTTTATTTACCACCCAAACAGAGGGTCCCAAAATTACAGCCCAAATTTCCCCCAAGGAATTTATTAGAGCACCTACATTACCCGTAGCATTTGTCCCTGCTGCTGTCGTCAAGGGTTTTAGTGAGGCAGGTGCTCCTCTCAAAAACTGCATTTTGACAGTTGTTACTGCTACACTGTCCAGATTGGATCCTAACAGCAATGCATGAGCCATCCCCATCTGCCACATCCAATTAACACCTTTTGCATTGCACACCAGCTTCTAAGGGTTGACACTGATTTGACAGGTTCAGCATACGGTGGTAAAACTCCTGCACACAACCATTGATATGTTGTAATGCGACAACTTCACGGTCAGGAGCTCTAAGATGGGTAAATAATTACCATACCCATCTGCTGGCTGACTTGTGAGAAGAATCCAGTGCTGCTTTCCATGGCAACACATGCAGAGCCGTTTCAGTTGCCTGGGGAGTAACCACTGCCCTGTCATCAATCTCAGGCCCTGCCTCTGGCAGAGCCAATTGATCCAGGAAAGTGGCCACGGGGGCACAGCGCTCAGTGCTGGGCCATCCCTGAACACAGGGAGTCACCAGCACGGCCGCCCCAGTCCTTGACCTTTTTGCAAACCATGGCATGGCCGTTTCTGGTGATGCTGACCGTGCCAAATGTGTGAGCTGACACAGGCAAGTCACGGGAACAACCACAAACCGCAGATGAAATGCAAAGTGTAATTTATTTTCTTTACCTTGCTAACGGGGGGATCCTCAAAAAAGCACCTGGGCAGAGGTGACACAAGCAAGAGCACAGGTGCTGCAGAGCTCAGTCCTGGCTGGATCCCAGGACCTGCTGGTTTCACCTATATATCAGGGATTCATGCAGGTGCCTTTTACCACACTGCTTTGATATTTACCTGCAATAGGGCAGGAATTTCAAGGTTGTTGGAGAAGGTGCCTATAAGACTTTCACAATTCTATGTTATATAAAGGCAGAGGTTCAACCTGTGAAGCACACGCGGCTAAACAAAAATAAGTGTGATTTGTGTTTTTCTACACCCCAGGTACAGTCACTTAAGCTTGTATTTACAAATCTCCTCCTTGCCAGTCTTCTATTATATTCCCACAACCTACAATTAGTGTCGTACTTGGTCTAAAGCTGGAGCTGGCTTTTCTGGCTAGTTACTTTCGTTAGTTCAGGTTTTCCAGCTACTTTGGTTAGTTTTGTTTGGAAGTTCTATTCTGTTGGGAGTTTTGAGTGAGTTCAGCCTTTTGCCGTTCTGTCATTTTACAGTTGGCCCTTGGGCCTTTCTGCCTGTTGCCCTTTTGCTCCCTCTTGCTGGGATCAGCTGTTCAGGACCAAGGTGCTCCCTTCTGCAAGACTGGCTGTTCCGTGTGACTGGAGTTACATGAGGGATTGCACTGAGTATATTTTTAAATTTAATTTAATTTGATTTTTTAATATTTTTTTATTTTTTATTTCATTTTATTATATACGTAGTAGTAGTAGTAACAGTAGAATGTTAGTAGTAGCAGTAGTATATTATACTATACTATTTTTATTGTCTTATTAAAATGCTTTTTCTGAACCCATGGGTTTCTCCCTTTCCTTCAGTTATCCTCCTTATCCCACTTGGTCAGATGGGGGAGTATGTGAGTAGCTATTGTGGTCTTAGTTGCTGGCTGGGGTAAAATCATGACAGGGAAGAATAGTAGTAGCTCAAGAAATCCTGAAAATCACTTTCCAAGATGATGGCTCTGGAGGTCCAGAGTGGACCTCAGGATAAATAAATGTCATTCTGAGCACAGTGCTGTGTTCATTCAGAAGGACTTTGGATCAGCCATGACTTTGTGTTTCAAGGAACAGCTGGTGGGGATGGAGAGACAGCAGCAGAAGTGGGGACACACTGGGGTGAGAACATGGTGGGGAAGTGCATGGGGTGTCTGCACTGAACCATCACGAGTCCATCAACGAATGGACCGTGACATTAAATTGGTGTCATGGACAGGATTCTGAGTAAACAAAGGAGTACTGTGTGGTCTGTAATAGGGGAAGAAAGTTTCGCTCCATCCACACCTGGCCCTACACCCGATAAGGTGAGAGGTGTCCAGAAAGCAAGAGAGGCGATTCAGATTTCCCGCACACCACACACACCTTGGTGTTGAGTGCTCCAAACTTGAGTTGAGGACTCTGTCTCTCGGATCTCGAAGTGCAAAAATGGGTGTTGTTCTCATGTTGATGAGAATTGCCTGCTAGGGAGAGTGAAGGGGCAATCCTGTGTCTTCGCGTAACTATGTTGAGCCTTCCCATAGCAGATTTTTGGCCCCTTCAACCACTCGGGAAAGAGAAAGGTGACACAGCAGTTGCTGTGCTTTTGTATAACTAAGTTGTCCCTTCCTGAAGTGGGTTGGGTCCCTTCATAATAAGAATGACTGAAAAGGCTGATAATCAAGATTTTTGGTTAGGGAAAGATCAAGACTTGTTCTACACACTTTTAGCAAAGTATGGGGCTCGACCCTCCGTACCCAGAGAAGACTGGGCTCATGATAATTGGGCTGATTTACAGAGTGTAGTGGACCGAGTGATTTCTCTATAGACCAAGTCTAAGTTTAGATCAGATAACAGCAAAGCTACAGCCTGTGCTGTCCGAGGAGCCAGCCCAGTCACAGTGATTGAAGATCGCCTCAGGCAACGTAGTAATGAAAGCAAAATTATAGAATCCCTTGAAAATCTGGTGCAGATTTTTCAAAAACAATATCCAATTTAGAACAATTAGAAAATTGTTCACAACAATTAGAAAAAGAGAGGGAAGAAAACCGCTCATTAAAAGCTACTCTAAAGGAAGAATGTTTAAGAAACACGGGAGTGCTGAGTGAGCGGGAGCTAGAGGAGAAAAGTATCCAACAAATAAATCAAATTTACCCTCAGAAAGAATTGGAGGAGACGAGAAAACGTGATGAGGAATACCCACACGTGAGACCCTTAGTGAAAACAGAATATTTTTATGCAAATGAGGAGGATACTGAGCCTCACATTACAACTAAGCAAACACCCTACACTGCCACCGAGCTGGCAAACTAAAGAGAGAGTATGGGCGCCTCCCTAAAGAACCTGAAACGAAGCACGTGTGGCACATATCCCTAACTGGGGGAGACCAAATTCATTTAAGTGAACAGGAAGCTAATGGTTACTGGAGGCGTGAGGTTTTCTTAACAACTGGTGACAGACGTGCCCCATGGTCCCTAACCCAGCGAGCTGCTTATTGGGCTGGAGGGCTAAGCCCTTTAGATAGGGGAGCCCCTGGCAATCACTGGCACACCTGATCAATTGCTAGAAAGTGCACACAAAGCAGCCTGCTTGCAAATGATACATGAAAGAAAATTGATTCCCAAATGTGAATCCTCAATGATGCTGCCAGTGAGTCCTTACATGATGACTCCCTTGATAAGGGGACTTCCAGAGACATTTAAACCTTCAAAGGACAATCGCATTGATGAGCCCAGTAGAAAGGTTGGAAGGTTTGATCAGAAGCCAGGATACCAGAAGTGGGTGCCAGAGGGATGGAGCTGACACTACCATTGATTCACTGTTCACCCCTGCCCCGACTTCCCCCAACCAACCAAATACTAAAAAGGTGTGGATGTGGGGGGAAGCAGCACAAGAATTGATACATTATAATAGGAAATATGGCCCTGTAAAAATCCTAGAAGAAAGGTCGAGAGGAATCCGTCATGTTGAAGTCAAGAATCTGCCCCTTTCTACCAGTACTGCTGCTGCTACCAGTGCTCCAAGAAAGAAGCATCCGCATATTAGAAGAGGAAAGGGGGAACAACCTAAGATCCGACAACAATGGTGGGTTTTGGGAATTAAAAAGGGAGTTCCCGGAGATATAATGGAGGGCGTACTTACCCCTTGATAAACTGAGTAAACTGGTATCAAGGTGGCATAATGCAAAAGAACATTCACAGAGCATGAAAGAAGTCCTACCCGTTACACCTTCAGCTCCCTTCTCCACCAAGGATGAAACTCTGCCAGAAACAGGAAAACGAGAACCTGCATTCCCTCCATTCCGCACTCATACCTGAGGGCGGGACATGACAGGCTGTGGATATTACAACATAGTCCAGGAGCTTCTCAGTCTCTCTGGGCACCTTCTTTGCTGAGGACCCTGTCAATTGACTGAGGCTCCCAACCCTCCTGCCCCCCCAGATGGTGCAGGTGAAGTCACCCTGCCCGGGGCAGGGGAGGATGTGACTGTCAGCACCTTGGTACCACCCTGGTGTGTACGTGGGGAGAGGCACAGTGGGGCACAAAAGGTGCGAAGTAGCCATCGACTGCCCTATTGAAGGCTCTGGATCTCAGGGGGATGTGCAACTGCCACAGTGGGGCATTGTGATGTCACTGGTGATGTCACAAAGGGCCCTGCCCAAGCACCCCTTTAAAAGCGGGGCAGGGGTTGCAGAGCTGCATCCTCTGGCAGGACAGGGAGGTGGCCACTCCACCGTGACCTGGTCCTGGTGAAAGAAAAGATGTGGCCGCAGCCGGACATGCTGCCGTAGCCGGCACTGCTACCGGCACCGCTCTCTCTGCCGCTATGTCCCATCCCTGAAACTGTGAGGCCAATAAGAGCCAAAATTTCCCATCTCTGGATACCTTGGGCCATGCAGGATAAAATTTCCTGTCCCTGGACCCATTAGGGCACCAAGATCTAAAATGTCACATCCCTGGACCCATTGGGCCACCGAGAGCCAGAACGTCCCATGCCAGAATCCGGATATCCCATCCCTGGAGACTTTGAGACCAAGACCTAAAATGTCCCATCCCTGGATCCAAGATGTCCCATCTCTAGACACTTTAGGCCACCCAGGCCCAGATATCCCACCTCTGGACCCCATGAAACCATCAAGACCCAGGATGACCCATCTTTGGAAACTTCGGGGACACCAAGTCCTAAGATGTCCCATCTCCAGCAACCTTGGGCCACTAAGATCAAGATGTCCCATCCCTGGACACTTTGGGCCACCAAGACCTAAAATGTCCCATGCCTGGATCCAAGATGTCTCATGGCTGGAGACTTTGGGCCACCAAGACCTAAAATGTCCAATCCCTGGATCCAAGATGTCTCATGCCTGGAGACTTTGGGCCACCAAGATGCAGGATGTCCCATCCTGGGACCCAAGATGTCCCATCTCCAGCCCCCTTGGGCTACCCAGGCCAAGATGTCCCATCCCTGGAAACTTTGGGCCACCAAGACAAAGGATGTCCTGTCTCTGGATCCTTAGGCCACGAAGACCTAAAATGTCCCATCCCTGGACACTTTGGGCCACCAAGACCAAGATGTCTTATCTCTGGACACTCTGGAACACGAAGACCAAGATGTGTCATCTCTGGACCCAAGATGTCCCATCTCCGGACCCAAGATGTTCCATCTCCAGCCACCTTGGGCCAACCAGACCCCTGATGTCCCATCCCTGGAACCCTTAGGCCAACAAGATGTCCCATCCCTGGACTCTGCGAGGCCATTAGGAGGCAAAATTTCCCATCCCTGGATCCCTTAGGTGACCAAGACCAAGATGTCCCATCCCTGAAAACTATGAGGTCACCAAGATGAGGATGTCCCATCCCTGGACCACTTGGGCCACCCAGACCCAGGATATCTCATCCCTGGACCCAAATTGTCCCATCTCCAGCACCCATGGGCCATCAAGAGCCAAAATTTCCCATCCCTGTATCCCCTGGGCTACTCAGAGCAGGATGTCCATCCCTGGACCCCTTCGGCCACCAAGACCTAGAATGTCCCATCCCTGGACACTTTGGGGACACCAAGACCCAGAATGTCCCACCTCTGACCCAAGATGTCCCATTTCCAGCCATCCTGGGCCACCAAGATGTTAAATGTCCCAACCCTTGGACCCCTTGGACTACCCAGGCCAAGATGTGCCATCCCTGGACCCCTTAGGCCACCAAGACCAAGGCCACTGTGAGCCAGGATGCCCCATCTCAGACCTCCGATGTCCCATCCCTGGAAACTTTGGGCCACTGAGTCCAAGATGTGCCATCCCTGGGTCCAAGATGTCCCATCTCTGGAGCCAAAATATCCCACCCTGGACACTTTGGGCCACCAAGATGCAGGATGTCCCATATCTGGAACTTTTAAGCCACCATGACCCAAAATGTCCCATCGCCAGGCATCTTGGGCCACCAAGACCTACAATGTCCCAACCCTTGGGCCCGTTGGACCACCCAGGCCAAGATGTCCCATCCCTGGACACTTTGGGCCACCAAGACCCAGATGTACCATCTCCAGTCATCTAGGTCCACCAAGACCAAGATGTCCCATCACTGGACTCCTTGGGCCACTAAGACCCAGGATGTCTCATCCCTGGACACTTTGGGCCACCGAGACCAAGATGTCCCATTCCTGGAGTGAAGATGTCCCATCTCTGGACCCAAAATGTCCCATCCCTGGACTCTCTGGGCCACCAAGACCCAGGATGTCCAAACCCTTGGAGCCCCAGAGCTCCCAGGCCAAGATGTCCTATCCTTGCACCGAAGATTTCCCATTGCCGGACACTTTGGGCCACCAAGATGCAGAATGCCCAATCTCCAGCCCCCTTGCTCCACCAAGACCAAGGATGTGCCACCTCTGGACTCAAAATGTCCCATCTCCAGCACCCTTAGGCCATCAAGAGCCAAAATTTTCCATCCCTGGATACCTTGGGCCACTCAGTGCAAGATGTCCCATCCCTGAAACCCTTAGGTCATCGGGACATAAAATGTCCCATCTCTGGACACTTTGGGCTGCCAATACAGAAAATGTACTATCCTGGGACCCCTTAGACCACCAAGACCCAAGATGTCCCATCTCTGGACACTTTGGGGACACCAAGACCAAAGACGTCCCTTCTCTGGACTCAAGATGTCCCATCTTCAGCTCCCTTGAGCCACCAAGACCTTAAATGCCCCAACCCATGGACCACCCAGGCCAGGATGTCCCATCCCTGGACACTTTGGGCCACCAAGACCTAAAACGTCCCATCCCTGGACACTTTGGGACACCCAGGCCTAGATGTCCCATCTCCAGCTCCACTGGGCCACCCAGGTCCAGATGTCCCATGCCTGGACCCCTTGGGCCAACCAGAACCAAGACTTCAACATCTCCCCCAACTTCATCCCACCTTATGTGGAGAGTGTTGAACTCCAAGACCTCAAAAATTCTCCCCAAACATACCCCCTCCTCACCTGGGGATGTTCAACCTCAACCGTCTCCCTAACTTCACCGCACCTCATCTAGAGGACGTTGGACCCCAAGACCAAACATCTCCCCCAATTTCACCCCACCTCACCCGGAGGAGGTTGAACTCCAGCTGAGACCCAACATCTCCCCCCAGTGTTGTCCCACCTGGGGAATAGAAAACCCAAGACCCCAAACACCTCTCCAACTTTGTCCCACCTCATGTGGAGGGTGGAGAACCCCAAGACCCCAACTATCTCCCCAACTTCACCCCACATCATATGGAGGATGTTGAACCCCAACCAAGACCCCAAACATCTCTCCAACTTTGTCCCACCTCATCTAGAGGGTGGAGAACCACAAGACCCCCAACATCTTCCCCAGTCTTGTCCCACCTGCAGGATGTTGAACCGCAACCAAGATCCACAAACATCTCCCCAACTTCATCCCTCTTCACCTGGGAGCATAGAGAACCCAAGACCTGAACCATCTCCCCCAGTGTTGTCACACCTCACGCTGATGACGTTGAACCCCAAGACTCCAAGATCTCCCCAACTTTGTCCCACCTGGAGGGCGTTGAATCCCAATTGAGACCCTCAAACATATCCCAAACTTCATCCAACCTCATCTGGAGGATGGAAAACCCAAGATCCCAACATCTCCCGTCAACTCCTCCTGATTGGTGAGTGGAGGGGTCGGGCCTGTGGGTGGCGTCTGTGGGCAGGGCCTGCCAGGGGCAGTGGCCACTGCTGCTCTCCCAGGGAAGTTCATCTGGATCCATTTTGGGGCCACCAGGAAGTTGGTGTTGCCCAACAAGACGTGTGAGTGGGTGGAGGGCCCATCAGGGGGCATCTGTTTGGCCAGTGTCTACTTGTCCATCATCCATCTGTCCATCCGTCCGTCCCTCCACATGGCCATCCCTCCATCTCCTCATCCCACCACCCACCTGACCCTCATTCTTCATCTCCTGGTGTCTCCACCCTCATCTGTCCATCTGTCCATCCCCATCTTCTCACCCACCTCCTCGCCCCTCCATCTCCTGGTGTCTCCATCTCCTCGTGTCTCCATCCATCTGTCCATCCCCATCTCCTCACCCACTACCTATCCAACCCTTTCTCTCTTGGTGTCTCTATCTCCTCATCCATCCATCTCCTCACATCTCCCTCTCCTGGCCCCTCCATCTCACAGAATCACAGAAATCAGGGATTGGAAGGTGAAAGAGTCAGTCCGAAGAACAGTATTTGCCTGAACATCACCATCAGGGACTTGGAGAACAGATGTCCTGATAGAAAGAATTGGACAATGGCTTGGAGAGAGGCCTGACGAGAAAAATTGTGTTGTACAGGTCTCTCCAACCCGGGGGCTACAGGTAACAATGGCTGCTGTATGGATTCCACCAGCTGCCGCAGCCAGACTTGCCCCCACCTCCTAAAAGGAATTGTGTTCTACAGGTCTCTCCCAGCTGGGGACAATAGCTGCTGTGCAGAAGATGGATTTTCACCTGCTGCCTCAGCCAAACTTGCCCCCACCTCCTACCTGCTACTAAGGCAATGAAGAAGAGCATGCGCAGAGGCTCTCCAAAGGTCTTGAGGTCACCCAATGGACCAGTAAGAGACCCCTAAACCGAGGCGATGCAGGCACAGACGGGTTCTGGCAAGCGAAGCGGGGACTCTTCAGGCCTGTGCAGTTAAGCCTGGATTGCAAAACAAAGGCAGAGATTGGCCTCAATCCATGGGAGCGAAGCGGGGTGAAGAAGCATAAAAGACGATTCCCGACGGGACATTGTTGAGCTCTCCCCACCAAAGGATCATGGATCATGACGAAGAACTGGCAGGACTCTTCTCACGACACCTGAGACCATAGGGACGCTTTTGGATCTCGTAGTGGTAGCCAACCCTTTTTTTTCCCCCTTTCTTTTCTTTCCTTTTTCTTCACTCTCTCTATCACATGCCGCTTTATGGGCAAAATAAATAAAGAAACACTGATGATTGAATTACAACCCCTTGGCATTTTCATTGCCTTAATTTTGCACTTCAAGATCAAGGTAAATGAAGCATCACAAGTCCATCACCGAATGGACCGTGACAGGCCTGGATCACAAGTCTTATGAGGAGCAGCTGAGGGACATGAGGCTGTTTAGCCTGGAAAAAAACAGACTGAGGGGAGACCTTCTCGGTTTCTACAACTACCTGAAAGGAGATTGTAGCATGGAGGGTGTTGGTCTCTTCTCCCAAGCAGCAAGTGTTAGGACGAGAGGAAATGGTCTCAAGTTGTGCCAGGGAAGGTTCAGGTAGGATATTAGGAGGCATTTCTTCATGGAAAAAGTTGTGAAGCAGTGGAACAGGCTGCCCAGGGAAGTGGTGGAGTCACCATCCCTAGAGGTGTTTAGAAGACATTTAGTTGGGTTTCTTAGGGACATGGTTTAGTGCTAGAGTTGGGTTATGGTTGGACTCGATGATCCTGAAGGTCTCTTCCAGCTGAAATTATTCTATAATTCTATTGACAAATCAAATTCAGGGTGATTTTTCCCTTTAATGCCAGTTACAGGCCTGCAGTGTTACGTGAGGTGCCAAGGCTCTCACACACCCCTACATGCTTTGGGCAGGGGCAGCGATGGTCCTGTCCAGGGCAGCCATCCCCATCCACAGTGAGTGTGGGACAGACACCCCAGACAGCATTGCAGACAGATTCGGTGTCTTTGTGCAAGAAACTCATTCCCACCTCTGAAGCATCGCAAGATCTGTCCCTTCTCTATCCAGTAGATGTAGGGCAGCCCATGAATAGGAAGCGCATCACACCGCGGTATCCATGTGTATAGCAACACTTCCAAATCTCCTTTTTTTCTTTTCACCAAACCTGTTCTCACCCCCTTTATAACATAATCAAGGAACAGACGAACCATTGTCACCTTGGGCCTGTCAGCAGCACCTTGTCATTCCTAGAGATCAGTGACACGTCTGCCCAAGTACCTCAGGGGCAGCAGAGACAACACTGACAAAACACACGTTTCCTTCCAGGTCTGTCATTCCCAGCTCTGTTTCTCTCTGGCCTTGGGGACAGCAGGGCTTGCTCCCTCTCCTGTTGCCCAATTTCAGCCCTAACTTTCCATCTGCCAACCACTGTGACATTGCTCTGCTCTGAAGTCAAACCTTTGCACACAGGGGGACCTGGATTCTTGATATCAACCAGATTTCCCGAGAACTATCAGAGCTTGGCCGGGTGCTACAGCTGAGGTGCCACAGCCCAACTGTGCACTGATGCCCTCAGCCAAGGGCACAGCCAGGACAAGCTGCAGCCTGTGCTGTTTGACACCCATGGAGTCACCGCCAAGGCGTGGTGGGACAAGTCACACAGCTTGGGGTGCTGCAATGGGTGGGTACGGGCTTTTCAGGAGAGACGGGCTGGAAGGATCAGCAGTGGGATTCCCTCAGAGTGAAGAAGTTGCTTGGATGTATGGAGCTCCTTTATGTGGCAAGTGACAAGATGGGTTTTCCCTTGTGAGTGAGGGCAACAATGACAAAGCCCTGGGGCTGCAGGGGCACATGGCCATGGCCCCCAACAATCTGGTGCCACCGAAAGTGGGGCACAGCAGTCAGGGAGATGTACCAGCATAAGGACGAGAAAGCAGCACTGAAAGACTGTGCTGGGGATATTGGAAAGTATTTCCTTTTCCTTGAATGAACTTTTGGTGGAACGGTGCAACTGCGGCCATTGTTGTGGCCTCTTTCTGTGCTCAGGAGAGTCCTGAAGGCCAGGGCCCCCCTTTTCTTTAGGGGGCACCGGGGGCTCCCCGGGTAAGTTGTCAGCACTGGTGTGACCCCACACACACAGGTGTGTGCCAGTGTGCAGCTTCCCAGTTTGGAGAAGCAGGGAGGAACTGGAGAGTGTAGGGCTCTGCCAAGGTAGGGTTCAGGACCTTGTGCACATGGTGTGGGATGCTGAGGGACCTGGGCTGCTCTGGCCCAGCAGCGCTGGGGAGGCTGCAGCAGTGTCGGAGTAGCCTGAGAGTGCTGGAAGGGTGGTTTCAGAGATGGTGGAGGTTTTCTTCATAGTGGGAAAGAGCACGAGAAAGAAATAATGGCACACAGTGCAGCTGGGGAGGTCCAGGCTGGACATGAGCAGGAAGGAATGTGAGTGGAAGGGCAGTGCTGTGGTGGAGCAGGTCATCCAGAGGCAGTCTGCATCAGCCCAAGGCTTTGTGCTTCAAGGAACAGCTGGGGAGGATGGAGAGAGATCAGCAAAGGAAGGAAGATGCTCAGACAAGAGCAAGGTGGGCAGCAGGGGGCATGTCTCCAGCCTGCAGGGAAAGAGGTGCAGGTGATGCCACAGCACAGGACAGGCTGTCGTGGAGATGATCAAGGGATGTAAAGAGGCTGAAAGCCCCAACAGACATGAGCTCCTTCTCCCCTTGACTATGGCTGTTGTCTCCAGCTCTGATGCCTGTGAGGAGACACCTTGTCCTTACAGCACAGGGGCCTCATGGCCTCCTTGTCCCCAGCCAGGAACCTGGGAGGTGTCGGACCATAGTCCTGCCCTTGGCCTTGCACAGCCCCACATCACACTGTCCCAGGAACAGCCCTGGGTAATGTGGGAGGGACAGGATCTCCTTTCCCAGGGTCTGGGGGTCAGGGCTTGGCCCTTTGATTAATGAAACACATCCAGGTTTACTGATCATCAGAGAGACCTTCACCTTGCTTTTACTGACCTGTCATCTCTGCCTCCAGTTCTCTTCTCTAACCAGACCCTGGGGTCATTTCCTCAATAGTGTTCCTCAGGGGGACCCAGTAACATTACAAGAAGCTCTGGAGTTTGAATCTGACTTGGGCTTCTTGAGAGGTTGCTTCAACTTCCTCCAGGGTCTGAGGTTCATGGCCTCAGCACCAAACCCACCAGAGGGGTCATTAATGTGCCTTGGGCTGCTCCTGTGCTGCTGAGCTGGGCTGGGCTCCTGGGACAGAGGGAGCTCATGGCAAGCGGCAGCGCTGCAGAGAGACAGCTCTGCCCAGGAGCAGCTCCTCTGCAAAGCGCAGCAGGGCTGAGGGCTCTGCCTGGGGATCTCAGGGAGACGAGCAAGGCAGAGAGAGATTAAAGGTGGTCAGGACTGGGAGGATGACTGAGAGCTCACTGGAGGAGAAATCTCAGCAACCCTTGCCATGGTAAGTCTCTGGGTGCAGGGCAATGCAGCTGTAGCTCCTGGAGGCATCTCCTGAAGTTAGCACAGGCACAGCTTGTGGGATGTGTAAGGAGGGGGCTCTTGTTCAGGCAATGTTGAACAGCTGTGAAGCCGGGTGAGGAACCAGGGGTGCCCAGGGCTGTCCTGCAGAGCAGGGTCCCTGCACCCCAGGGCTGTGCTGGGGCAGGGACTCTGCCACCTGCCAGGGTCAGCGCTCAGCCTGCCCCGGGGAGATCCCCACGGTTCTATTGGGAGAAGCTGTGGGGGGAAGGGATGACCCCTATCAGGGCAGGAAAGGTGCTTCTGCTGTGGAGAGGATGCTGTGTGGGTCAGTGCTGCTCACAGCTCCAGATCACCCCCACGACTTTTCTGAGGGGATGCCTCAAAGAGAAGATCAATGCAAGCATTACCAGACAGATAGGGAGCTTTTCTGAGCCTTTCTTTACAGTTTCCTATCCGAAGGGGTGAGGGGTACAGGAAAGGAGAAAATGAAAATGAGCCCTCCTGCTTAAACAAGTCACTGAGACTCCCGAACTGCAGCTTTAGGTGATCAGTATGCCTGCCAGAAGCCTGAGAACATCCCTTCAGCCGCTGCTCTGCCTGTGCACAGCACCAGCATCACATATGCATCAGCCTTACTCTGACCTGTCCTGTTTTCCAACCTGCAAACAGGAAGATGCCCTGTGAACAGGCAGGGTCTGTAGGGTCAGGGTGAGGACACAGAGGGTGGGATGGTCTGTGAGTGCTGACTGGCAAAAGACACGACACATGCAACACCTCCCATGGGGAGAATCTCCAGGCAGCAGGGGATTGACCAGAAATGAGAGGAAACTAAACCTGGAATTGTTATGGGAGGGATAACAGAGAAGACTCCGTATGATCCCTCCAATGCAGATCCCTCCTGTTAGCAGCCCCCTCGCCTCCTCTCCCACCCAGCAAAGCCTCTGCCCTCAGGGCTGGGGGCTCCA
Source organism: Caloenas nicobarica (assembly GCF_036013445.1). Taxonomy (NCBI): domain Eukaryota; kingdom Metazoa; phylum Chordata; class Aves; order Columbiformes; family Columbidae; genus Caloenas; species Caloenas nicobarica. Next base: position 851,139 of record NC_088276.1, read on the forward strand.
AGGCATGAAGCAGCTCCTGTGCAGCCAGAGCTCCAGTTCCCTCTGCAGAGCACAGGGGCTGAGAGCAGCTGCCCGGCAATGGTGGTGTGTGGGAGGTGGCTGCACAGCTGGGGAAGGGTGATGCTGTCTGAGTGCCCGGCTGCCTCTGCCCTGGCCTCTCTCACACCCACCCTCACCGCAGTTTCCTTCTTGCTCCACTGCTCTGGGTCACTGCTGTTGTGATCTGGTTCTTGCTGTCAGGCTCTCTGGGGATGGGAGTTTCAGCTGCAGTCACAGCCTGATATTGTGGGTCCTTTCCTGCAGGTGTGTCCATGGGAACACGTGTCCCAGCTTTGCTCTGACCTGTGGGGCTGTGGGCAATGCAGTCTGTGGGGCTGGGGAATGAGCTGAGTCTCCCTGAAACAAATGCCATCATTAGGACATTTGGATATCTCCTGGGAGTTTCCTTAGAAGCTCTGAACTACCCTCCAGGATGCCAACCTGTCCTACAGCATCTATTTGTTATGTGAAAGCCCCATGGAGGAGCACAGAGATGCTGTGACAGAGAAAATGCTGTTGGGTTTGTGAAATCAGTGGTTTTCGGGATAAACGTGGGATACTGAAACCTTAGGAGAGAGTGAGACATGTTGTGGTTTGAGGTGGGTCCCTCTGCTCTCAGCAGTGCCTGGTGGCTTTTCAGGGTAACATGGGATTGTGATCAGCCTCCATCTCAGAAAGGTGCCAGCCCAGGGCAGCTGGAGCAAGACAGAGGGACAGAGCAGCTGCCCTCACTCTGCACTGACCCACAGGTATCCTCTGGTCTCGCAGGACTCGCTCTGTTCTCTCTGAGTGCAGCAGAAATGCTGAGGGTTTCTGACACCCAACAACACTCCCCAGGGTGGGAGGGCAGAAGGAGCTGTAGAAATGCCAAACCTCTCAAACTCAGTTTCTCAGCCCTGCGGTTACAGATGCTGACAGTCCCTTCTGCACCAGGAGCGGTTCCATCTGACAAAGCTGAACCCCAGGACTGGCCCCGGCCCCACCCAGTCACACAGGGTCAGGCTGACTCCTCAAGAGCCCCTGGGCAGAGACCCTGCTCTTCATTGCACACTCATCAAGCACCGACAAGGACTCCAGCCAGGACGTTCTCCTGGAAAAAGAAAAGGGTCTCTTTGTGGGAGGGTCTGTGGGAAATGGCTTTGTTTATTCCCAGAGAAGTCTCATCTAAAGAGTCACTGTCTTTTCCTCCTTGCACAGGTCCTCATGCCCACAGGCAGCAAATGTCCAACAGCAGCTCCATCACCCAGTTCCTCCTCCTGGCGTTCACAGACACACGGGAGCTGCAGCTCTTGCACTTCTGGCTCTTCCTGGGCATCTACCTGGCTGCCCTCCTGGGCAACGGCCTCATCATCACCACCATAGCCTGTGACCAGCACCTCCACACCTCCATGTACTTCTTCCTGCTCAACCTCGCCCTCCTCGACCTGGGCTGCATCTCCATCACTGTCCCCAAATCCATGGCCAACTCTCTGTGGGATACCAGGGTCATATCCTTTGCAGGATGTGCTGCCCAGGTCGTCTTTGTATGTTTCTTAATTGGTGCAGAGTATTCTCTTCTCACCATAATGTCCTACGATCGCTACGTTGCCATCTGCAAACCCCTGCACTACGGGACCCTCCTGGGCAGCAGAGCTTGTGTCCACATGGCAGCAGCTGCCTGGGCCAGTGGGTTTCTCGATGCTCTGTTGCACACGGCCAATACATTTTCACTGCCACTGTGCAAGGGCAATGCCCTGGACCAGTTCTTCTGTGAAATTCCTCAGATCCTCAAGCTCTCCTGCCCAGATGCCTACCTCAGGGAAGCTGGGCTTCTTATATTTGGTGCCAAGGTATTCTTTGTATGTTTTGTGTTCATCCTCCTCTCCTACGTGCAGATCTTCAGGGCCGTGCTGAGGATCCCCTCTGAGCAGGGATGGCACAAAGCCTTTTCCACGTGCCTCCCTCACCTGGCCGTGGTCTCTCTGTTTATCAGCACTGCCATGTTTGCCTACCTGAAGCCCCCCTCCATCTCCTCCCCATCCCTGGACCTGGTGGTGTCTGTTCTGTACTCAGTGGTGCCTCCAGTAGTGAACCCCCTCATCTACAGCATGAGGAATCAGGAGCTCAGGGATGCCCTGAGGAAACTGATGGCTGGATAATTTCAAAGGCATTAAACTTCTTATCTTCTGCATATCACTCATGACATAACTCATGACAGGTCCAACCTGTCTTTTTTATATTTCGTAGTTGTAGATGATTTTTTGGAGTTAGGGGAAGGCTTGTTTGGTTTTGCTTTTTTAACTATGATAATACTGCCCACAAAGAAATGTTATTATTCATCCCACTTCTAATTATCTGTCCACCTTTATAGTTCAAGTGAAAGACCTTGTAAATGAGAAGTTGTGCTCTCTGTGTATTTAAACAAAATAAATGACCCTGCAGTGAACAGTTTGTCTGAGATCTTTCCTCTGCAACCTTTGTGAAGCTCAATACAAGGTGTCTGTGGGCAAAGATGGAGGAAACAGTCCCAGCAGAGCTGCTCTGCCAGGGAGCACCAGCCTTGTTCTTTCCAGAGTCCTTCTCTTTCCACTTCCCCACTCTCCTTCTCAGCCCTTGTGCTGCTGCAAGGCCTGAGGGCTCCCAGGGCTTGGTCACAGTCGAACTGTGTATCAGTCCTGTGACCAGGACAGGCAATGGGCACTTCTGTGACAGAGCTGGCCTCAGAACAGCATCTCCAGCAGCAAGGGGATCTCCTTAGCACAGTGCCTGAAGGTTTAGATCTTCTTCCAGAGTTGTTTTAAAGAACATGCCTAAGGAATAGACTCTCAAGAGGCTCATTGTTTGGCTTGTTTCTCTGTGGGCTCAGTGTGATGGGGTCAGGGTCCCAGTGTGGCTTTCGAGGGACTTCGGGCTGGTTGTTCAGCAGCTGCTTGTTGGTGGCCAGCACCCACGCACATGGTGAATAAGGCAGGGTCCCTCTGAGCACCCTCCGTGGCCACCCAAGAGTTTGTGTGGGACGCGGTCAGCGGCAGTGACCACCATCAGCTGGGGCTGCCTCCCAGTCTGACCAGTACGGCCCCGCAGAGTCACCACAGCCCGGGCACCACAGCCCACTTGATCTACAGAGCAAAACCCCCAGCTCGGGGGCTGTGGGGAGCGTGGGGACAGGGTGCAGGAATGGCAGCCAGGCCAGTGCAGGTGTGCTCTCCCTAGGGAAAGGCTTTGTGGGGAGATGGGATGTCCCAGGAGAAGAGCAGGACACAGTGTGTGTGCAAGAGAGACATGGAAACAGTCTGTCATGCTGCCGGGTGCCAGCTTGGGGCTGTTGCCTCTTGCAGCCACCATTTTGATCATTGTCCTCTCACCACGGCTCAGAGAGCTTGTTCTTCCCCCCATGGAAGGACACCGAATGACTAGGTCAGAAATCCAGGTTTGCACTGAGGGTAGATGTGAGCATGCACATCCTGTGCGGGGGCAGATGTACCCTAATAAGCACAAATGCCATCAGCTGTTCCTGTGGGTGCCATGGAGGCCTGTGGGACAGTGTATCAAGGTCACTTCATGTTGAGAGTAACTTCCCCAAGAAACCACCTGAATGCAGCACTGGGATGTGCTTCCTTGAACCGAGGTCCCTGTGACCTCCCTGGAGACCTGCTACAGCTCCAGCACCCAGACCCACTTGCTGCCCAGTTTTGTGGCTGACAACGGCACCATCTCTGCTCACAGATGTGTTAGGACTATTTTCTGCAGCTCTTGCATATGCTGAGCATTTGCATTTCAGAGCCATTTCTCCCCTTCCTGTTCACAGGGACATCCCATGAATGCATCACTGCTCTCTACCCCAGTGTAGACAGGCACAAGGCCTTCCCCACCAGCTCCTCTCACCGGTGCCAGTTTTCTACAGCACCCTCATCCTGGACTGTGGGATGCCCAGAATAGCCCTCCCAAGACAGTTTGATAAAGCCTTTTTTCTACACCACACCCACATCCCTGCTCAATCCCCTCATCCACAGTTTAAGGACCAGAAAGGTTGGGCACTGAGCAAAATGCTCAGGAAAGCTTTGAGGTGCACAGAGAGCCCATATTGACAAGCTGCTCTCTTCTGAACAAGCCCAGAAGACCTGGAGAGCATTTGCTGTGTCCCAGAAACTCGCCTGGAAGGTTGGGTAATGGAGAAAATTTTTGGTGTGGGAAGGGGCAGACAGGTGCTGGTGGAACTGGCTGGTGTGACCGTGAGACATCTCTCAAACACCTCAGAAAAGACGTGGCTCTCAGGGAGGTTGCATAGTGCTCTGAGAAAGAAAATATCAAAAAGGACTTATCATAGCATCATAGAATAATTGTGGTTGGAAGAGACCCTTAAAATCATTGAGTCCAACCATAATCTAAATCTGGCACTAAACCATGTCCCTAAGAGCCTCATCTGTCTGTCTTTTAAACACGTCCAGGGATGGTGACTCCACCACCTCACTGGGCGGTCTGTTCTGTTGCTTCAAAATCCTTTCTGTGAAAAAATGTTTCCTAACATCCAATCGCAACCTTCCCTGGCACAAGTTGAGGCCATTTCTTCTTGTCCTCTCACTTGGTACTTGGGAGAAGAGACCATCACCCTCCATACTACAACCTCCTTTCAGAGAGCTGTAAAGAGTGATAAGGTCTCTCCTCAGCCTCCTCTTCTCCAGACTGAATTCCCCAAGGTCCTTCAGCTGCTCCTCGTAAGACTTGTGCTCCAGCCCCTTCACCAGCCTTGTCACACTCCCCTGATCTCTATCCAGCACCTCGATGTCTTCCTTGTCATGAGGGGCCTAAAACTGACCACAGTACAAGGGGATGATCTCTTCTCTAGTCCTGCTGGCCAGACTATTCCTCATACAAGCCGGGATGCTGGTGGACTTTTTGGCCACCTGGGCACACACTGGCTCAGGTTCAGCTGCTGTCAATGAACACCACCAGGTCCTTTTGTGCCAGGCAGCTTTCCAGACACTCTTCCCCAAGCCTGTAGTGCTGCCTGGGTTGTTCTGACCCAAGTGCAGGACCCGGCACTTGGCCTTGCTAAGCCTCATACAACTGGCCTCAGCCCAATGATCCAGCTTGTCTAGATGTCTCTGTATGGCCTTCCCACCCTCCAGCAGATCAACACTCCCAAACAATTCGGTGTCATCTACGAACTTGCTGAGGGTGCACTCGATCCCCTCATCCATATAATTGATAAAGAGATTAAACACAACTGGCCTCAATACCGAGCCCTGGGGAACACCACTCGTGACGGGCCACCAACTGGATTTGTCTCCATTCACCGCAACTCTTTGGGGTTGGCCAAAGCATCCTTGTATTTCTCTTGAGTCTCCTGCCCCTCCTTCCAAATATTATAAATTCTCCTTTTATTCCTAAATGGCAGCCGCAGCTCTCTGTTCAGCCAGACCAGCCTTCTTCCCCGACGGTTCGCCTTCCGGCACACGGGGACGGCTGCTCCTGTGCCTCTGAGATCACCTTCTTGAAAAGAGACCAGCCTTCCTGGAGTGCTTTGTCCTTCAGGTTTGCCTCCCAAGGGACTCTGCCAACCAGCCTTCTGAACAGGTCAAAGTCTGCCCTTCGGAAATCCAAAGTAGCAGCTCTGCTGACCAGCCTCCTTGAGTCCAACTCCTGCCCCTGTACAGAACAACCCCACAGGTCACACCGTGTGTCTGAGGATGTTGTCCAATCTCTTCTTGAACACTGTCAGGCTTGGGGCCATGGGTGAAGAACCTTTTCCTCATGTCCAACCCGACCCTCCCCTGGTTCATCTTCCTGCCATTTCCTCAGGTTCTGTCATTGGTCACTAAAGAGAAGAGCTCATTGCCTGCCCACCCTCCTCCCCTTGTGAGGAAGCTGTAGACCACAATGAGGTCTCCTTTCAGTCCCGTCTTCTCCAAAATGAACAGAGCCAGTGACTTCAGCCACTCCTCCAAACCCTTCATCAACTTTGTAGCCTCTTCTGGACACTCTCTAGCAGCTTAATATCTTTTTTATCCTGTGGTACCCAGAACTTCAAACAGCACTTCAGGTGAGGCTGCAGGACTAGACCCTAGACTGCAGGAGAGACCCGAGATCAGCATCAATGACATAATGCTGCAATCACCCCTTCTCCACACTGAAAAATAATAAACTATACCCTTTACCAAAAAAAAAAAGTCATTTTTATTACAAGGTTTTTGAAATCATTCTCTACAACTACACTAGGAAACCTCTCTAATTAACTGTACAAGACTAGAAGGAAATTACAAGAAGAGATATGGTTTCTTAGAGCTTTCTTCTGTGTAATGAGGCCCATGGTGCGTTTGGTGCTGAGTTCTTGAACCTCAGGTTCTAAGAGGAGATTGCACAAACCCTTCCAGAAGTCAAAGTCAGAAGAAAGAAGTACTAAGTACTTTGAAGTATTAATGAGTTCCACTGAGGGCAAGTACCAGCAAAGCCTCCCCAGGGACTCGTTAGAGCAGAGAATTGGAGGCCATGATGGCAGATAAACAAAGGGTAATGTGCAGGCAGCTGAGGTGCTGAGAAAACCCTGGTTTTGTTGGATGAAGCAGAGAGGCCAAGGCCTGACCCCCAGCCCCTGGGAAGGCAGATCCTGTCCCTCACCCATTGCTCAGGGCTCTTCCTGGGGCAGGGGGATGTGGGCTGTGTGATGCTGAGTGAAGGACAATGGTGTGACAGTTCCCAGCCTTACTGGGGTGTGCAAGGAGGCCATGAGGTGCCCCAGTGCCTGAGGACAACATGGCTCCTCATAGGCCTTGGTGGCAGAGATGATTGCCATAGCCAAGGGGACAAAGACTTGGGTTCTCTTGGCGCCATCCAGCCTTGCCAGTGCCCTTTGCCATCTCCACCACAGGTTGTCCTACACTGTCCCACAGCTGCTTCTGTTTCCCTGCAGGCTCTAGACACCCATCTCGCTTCCTCCCCTTGCTCTCGCCCTGGTATTTCCATACATTGACTGATGTGTCTCCACTCTCGTGCTCTGTTCCTTGAAACACAAGGAGGTGGACTGATCTCATGCTCCTTCTGGATGATTTCTCATATCGCAGCACCACCCTTTGAGTGACATTTCTTCCTCCTCATGTCCATTCCAAGCTGCGCTGTGTGGCAGTGTTTCTGCTGGAGAAAGGAGGATCCTGAAAACTACTGACCTGTCATCCTCTTACCTGTGCCTGGGAAGATCATGGAACAGATCCTCCTAGAAGCTCGGCTAAGGAACAAGGAATGGTGACTCAACCACTTCTGTCGGCAGCCCGTTCCACTGCTTCACAACCTTTTCCATGAAGAAATGTCTCCTGATATCAATTCTGAACCTTCCCTGGCACAAGCTGAGGCCATTTCCTCTCCTCCTATCACTTGCTACTCAGGAGAACAACAACACCCTCCATGCTACAGCCTCTTTTCAGATAGTTGTAGAGAGTGAAAAGGTCTCCCCTCAGTCTCCTTTTCTCCAGGCTAAACACCCTCAGGTCCCTCAGCTGCTCCTCAGAAGACTTGTGCTCCAGACCCTCAACAGCCTTGTCCCCTCCTCTGCACTCACTCCAGCACCTCAAGGTCTTTCTTCCAGTGAGGAACCCAAAACTGAACTGAGGATTCAAGTTGTGGCCTTACCAGCGCCGAGTAAAGGGGATGATCACTGCCCCGGTTCTGCCCACTGCACTATTCTTGATGCACACCAGGAGGCCATTGGCCTTTTTGGCCACCTGGGCACACGCTGGCTCATGTTCAGCTGCTGTCGATCAACACCCCCAGGTCTTTTTTCCAAAAAGCAGCTTTCCAGCCACTCTTCCCTAAGCCTGTGTTGTTGCTGGGGGTTGTTGTGACCCAAGTACCTGACCCAGCACTTGGCCTTGTTGAACCTCAGACAACCGGCCTCAGTCAGCCAAGATCCCTCTGTATGGCCTTCCTACTCTCCAGCAGATCAACACTCCCACCCAATTCAGTGTCGTCTGCAAACTTACTAAGGGTGCACTCGATCCCCTCATCCAGATCATTGATAAAGAGATTAAACAGAACTGGCTCCAATACTGAGCCCTGGGGACACCACTTGTGACCGGCCACCAACTGGATTTGGCTCCATTCACCACAACTCTTTGGGCCCGGCCCTCCAGCCAGTTCTTTATCCATCTCAGATATACCATCCAGGCCTTGAGCTGCAGCTTCTCCAGGAGATGCTGTGGGATACGATATCAAAGGCTTTACTGAAGTCTAAGTGCACAGCATCCACAGCCTGTGTGGTGGATTCACTCCTCCACGACAGACTTTCCCTCATCTGCTAAGCCGGTCACCTTGTCATAGAAGGAGATCAGGTTGGTCAAGCAGGACCTGCCTTTCATAAAGCCGTGCTGATTGGGCCCGATTGCTCGTCTCGTATGTGTGACCTCACAGTCCCTTTCCCAGCCATGTTCCTGCTGTTGGCCTATCCCCTGCAGGGGCACAAGTGACTCACAGTCCCCTCCACAGCCATTGGCTTCCTACTGGACTATGAGTTCCTGAGACACAGCTGAGCACATGACATCGTACCCAGCCATCGCCCTCCTTGTGCTCCAGTGTGTGAGCACGTAAAACTAAGCTGGTTTCATCAAATCTATCTAATAGATTTCCTATGAAGGGCCTGAGTGGAGAAACGTTCCTCAGAGGAGCTGCTGTATTTACACGGGGTCATTTTATATCTCTGCTTCTGCCTCTTTCTTTTCTTCTTCCTCTTCCTGTGTCTATTCTGATGCGAAAGAGCTCTCCAAGGAAAAGATTCATGGAATCCTACAATAACACAGGTTGGAAGAGACTCCTGAACACCATCTCTGTCCCACTGTCCTTTATGGCACCCTAAGGAATAGCTGATAGCATTTGTGCTCCCTTGGGTTCATCTCATCACATGCACACAGTGGACATGCACATGATGTGTATGTTTAGAACTCATCTATGCAAGGAAAACATGGACTTTTGACCTAGTATTCCATAGAATCATAGAATGTCCTGAGTTGGAAGGGACCCACAAGGATCGAGTCCAACTCCTGTCCGTGCACAGGACACCCCACATTGTCCAGTCTCTTCTTGAACACTGTCAGGCTGGGGCCGTGACACCTCCCTGGGGAGCCTGTTCCAGTGTCCAGCACCTCTGGGTGAAGAACCTTTTCCTCATGTCCAACTGAACCTCCCCCGGCACATCGTCCTGCCGTTCCCTCGGGTTCTGTCACTGGTCACCAGAGAGAAGAGATCAGTACCTACCCTTCCTTCTCCCCTTGTGAGGAAGCTGTAGCCACCGTGAGGTCTCCTTTTAGTCTTTTCTTCACCTCTGATGCTCAGAAACCCCTTGGTTTGCTCTCTGAAGCAGAAAGGAGAAGCCATGACCTCCAGGCAATGGGAAGGGGAATCCTGTCCCTCACACACGGCTCAGGGCTCTTCCTGGGACCGTGGGATGTGGGTGTGCAAGGCCGAGGGAAGGACAACACTGGTACAGCAACTTCCACCTTCTCCATGGGGCTGCAAGGAGGCAACGAGGCCCCAGTGCCATGAGGACAACATGTCTTCTCCTGGGCCTCAGTGGCAGGGACAACTGCCATGGCCAAGGGGACAGAGACCTGGGTTCTGTTGGTCCCTTCCAGCCTCACCAGTGCCCTTTGCCATCTCCATCACAGGCTGTTCTACACGGTCCTACACCTGCCCCTCTTTCCCTGCAGGCTGCAGACATCCATCTCGCTTCCTCTCCGTGTTCAAATTTGTCAAATATATTTCTTAGTAACAACGTGAAGTGAAAAGCACTCCTCACTGGAACTGCTGTATTTATGTTAACACGTTCTATATCTCCTCTTCTGGTTTTTTTTTTTTTTTTTTTATGATTCTTCTACCTATTCTCTCTCCAGAAACATCTCCAAGTCAAAAATTATTTCAAATCACAGAATACGTCAGGTTTGAAGAGAGCCCTTGTCTCACTCATCTTGTCTCACTCTCCTGCTCAGGGCAGGGTGAACCAGGGGAGGTTGCTCAAGGCACCCACCCAAGTTTACATCATCCACAAAGGCACTGAAAGTGCACTCTGTTACATCATAGAAGGGGAGAATAAAGACGTTCAACAGTGTTGGCCCGAGTGCTGGTCACTGAGAGATGACACTGGTAACTGGCTGCACGGAGGACTTTGTACCACTGATGATATTTGGGCTTGATGGTTCAGCCGACTTCCCAAACAGCATCCACTTCTTGAGCCCCATCAGCACCACTCTGCCCAGAAGGAGACCATGTCTGAGGCCTTGCAAATGCCCTGTACACAACATGGCTTTCTTTCCACTGTCCATTTGTGTTCAGCAATCTTTTCCTTGTCCATCACATTCCTGGAAATGGCTGCAGGAGTACGTGTCCCATCCCCTTCCCAGGAAGGGAGATAGGGTGGCTGGCTTGCAATTCTCCGAGTTCCTGTTTGTGCTCTTCTTGAAGATGGGTTTGAGGTCTGCATTTTCTAAGGACCCCAGAACCATTCTGGTTTCTATGGCACATTTGAGAGCACAATATGGAATCACGGGCAAGGGTGCTATGGAGTGCTACGGACTGCTATGTAGAATGAGATGGACAGTTTATTGCTTCGGAAAACACTTAGATACGAGTTTCCACAGGGCATCCTTGAACTCCTGGTTCCTCATGCTGTAGATGAGGGGGTTCATTGCTGGAGGCACCACCGAGTACAGAACAGACACCACCAGGTCAGGGGAAGGAGAGGAGATGGAGGGGGGCTTCAGGTAGGCAAACATGGCAGTGCTGACAAACAGGGAGACCACGGCCAGGTGAGGGAGGCACGTGGAAAAGGCTTTGTGCCGTCCCTGCTCAGAGGGGATCCTCAGCACGGCCCTCAAGATCTGCACATAGGACACGACGATGAACACAAAACACCCAAATCCTAAACAGACACAAACCACAAGGAGCCCAGCTTCCCTGAAGTAGGACTGTGAGCAGGAGAGCTTGAGGATCTGGGGGATTTCACAGAAGAACTGGTCCAGGACATTGCCCTTGCAGAGTAGCCGTGAAAATGTATTGGCCGTGAGCAGTAGAGCATTGAGAAACCCAGTGGCCCAGGCAGCTGCTGCCATATGGACACAAGCTCTGCTGCCCAGGAGGGTCCCGTAGTGCAGGGGTTTGCAGATGGCAACGTAGCGGTCGTAGGACATGATGGTGAGAAGAGAATACTCTGCACCTAACAAGAAAGCTAAAAAGAAGACCTGGGCAGCACATCCCGCATAGGAAATGACCCTGGTATCCCACAGAGAGTTGGCCATGGATTTGGGGACAGTGATGGAGATGGAGCCCAGGTCCAGCAGGGAGAGGTTGAGGAGGAAGAAGTACATGGGGGTGTGGAGGTGCTGGTCACAGGCTATGGTGGTGATGATGAGGCCGTTGCCCAGGAGGGCAGCCAGGTAGATGCCCAGGAAGAGCCAGAAGTGCAAGAGCTGCAGCTCCCGTGTGTCTGTGAACGCCAGGAGGAGGAACTGGGTGATGGAGCTGCTGTTGGACATTTGCTGGTGATGAGCGTGGGGCACTGTTACAGGAGCAAAAGAAAGTGACAATTTAGGAGAAACTTCTCTGAGCAAAATCACATACCCCCTCCCCCCGCTCCACACCCCTTGTCCTTTTCCAGACCTTCCTTCAGCTCCGTGGCTGAGCCCTGGGTGGTGCTGGCTGGAGGTGCCGTGAGGAGCAGGGCCTGTGCCCGCTGGCTGCCCAGGAGTCAGCCCTGCTCTGCAGCAGGGGTCATGAGAATGGGGGAAGAGGGTCCAGTCCTGGGGTTCAGCTGTGTCAGATGGACCCGTTCCTGGTGCAGAAGGGACTGTCAGCATCTGCTCTCCTAGTGATAATGAACCAGGACAGAACAAGGCAGTTTGAGAGGCTTGTTTTTTTGCAGCTTCCTGCAACTCCACTGGAGAGTGTTGTTGGGTGTCAGAAACCCTCAGCATTTCTGCTGCACTCAGGGAGAACAGAGCGAGTCCTGCGAGACCAGAGGATGCCTGTGGGTCAGTGCAGAGTGATGGCAGTTGGTCTGTCCCTCTGTCTTGCTCCAGCTGCCCTTTCTGAGATGGAGGCTGATCACACTGGCATGTTACCCTGAAAAGCCACTGGGCACTGCTGAGAGCAGAGGGACCCACCTCAGACCATGACATGTCCCACCCTTTCCTCAGGTCTCAGCACCCCACTTCTATCCCAAGACACACACAGCTCATTTCACAAACCGAACTGCATTTCTTCCATCATAGCATCTCTGCACTTCTGCATGGGGAATTCAGATAATGCTCATTCCCCTGCCCCACAGACTGCATTGCCCACAGCCCCACAGGTCAGAGCAAAGCTGGGACACATGTTCCCATGGACACACCTGCAGGAAAGGACCCACAAGATCAGGCTGTGAGTCTACAGCTGAAACTCCCATCCCCAGAGAGCCCGACAGCAAGAACAAGATCACAACAACAGAGACCCAGAGAAAGAAGGAAAATGCGGTGAGGGTGGGTGTGAGAGAGGCCGGGGCAGAGGCAGCCGGGCACTCAGACAGCGTCACCCTTCCCCAGCTGTGCAGCCACCTCCCACACACCAGCATTGCCGGGCAGCTGCTCTCAGCCCCTGTGCTCTGCAGAGGGAACTGGAGCTCTGGCTGCACAGGAGCTGCTTCATGCCTTGGAGCCCCCGGCCCTGAGGGCAGAGGCTTTGCTGGGTGGGAGAGGAGGCGAGGGGGCTGCTCACAGGAGGGATCTGCACTGCAGAGGATGAAAGGGAGTTTTCTGTGTTCCCCCTCCCATAACAATGCCAGTTTTATTTTCCTGTCATTTCTGATCATTTCCCTGCTGCCTGGACATTCTCCTCCTGGGAGGTGTTTCCCTGCCCATGTCTCTTCCCTGTCAGTGCTCACAGACCATCCCACCCTCTGTGCCCTCACCCTGGCCCTACAGATCCTGCCTGTTCACAGGGCACTGCCTGGGGGCATCTTCCTGTTTGCAGGTTGGAAAACAGGACAGGTCAGACTAAGGCTGACGGGTTCAGCAGATGTGATGCTGGTGCTGTGCACAGGCAGAGCAGCAGCTGAAGGGATGTTGTGAGGCTTCTGGCAGATGTACTGATCATTCAAAGTTGCAGCTCAGGAGTCACAGTGACTTGTTTAGGCACGAGAGCTCATTTTCATTTTAACCTTTCCTGCACCCCCCAACCCTCGGGATAGGAAACTGAAAAGACAGGCTCAGGAAAGCTCCCTATCTGTCTGCTAATCCTTGCATTGATCTTCTGCTTGAGGCATCCACTTGGAAAAATCCTGGGGGTGATCTGGAGCTGTGAGCAGCTCTGATCCACACAGCACCCCCTTAACAGCAGAAGCACCTTTCCTGCCTTGATAGGAGTCTCTCCTTCCCCCCACAGCTTCTCCCCACAGCACTGTGGGGATCTCCCCGGGCAGTGCTGACCCTGGCAGGTGGCAGAGTCCCTGCCCCAGCACAGCCCTGGGGTGCAGGGACCCTGCTCTGCAGGACAGCCCTGGGCACCCTTGGCTGCTCACCCAGCTTCACAGCTGTTCAAAATTGCCTGATAACAGCCCCCTCCTTACAGATCCCTCAAGCTGTGCCTGTGCTAACTTGAGGAGATGCCTCCAGGAGCTACAGCTGCATTGCCCTGCACCCAGAGACTTATCATGGCAAGGCTGCAAAGATTTCTCCTCCAGTGAGCTCTCAGTCATCCTCCCAGTCCTGACCATCTTTCATCTCTCTCTGCCTTGCTCGTCTCCCTGAGACCCCCAGGCAGAGCCCTCAGCCCTGCTGCGCTTTGCAGAGGAGCTGCTCCTGGGCAGAGCTGTCTCTCTGCAGCGCTGCCGCTTGCCATGAGCTCCCTCTGTCCCAGGAGCCCAGCCCAGCTCAGCAGCACAGGAGCAGCCCAAGGCACTTTAATGACCCCTCTGGTGGGTTTGCTGCTGAGTCCATGAACTTCAGACCCTGGATGAAGCTGAAGAAACCTCTCAAGAAGTCCAAGTCGGATTCAAACTCCAAAGTTTCTTGTAATGTTAATGGGTCCTACTGAGGAACACTACTGAGGAACAGACTCCAGGGTCTGGTTAGAGAAGAAAACTGGAGGCAGAGATGACAGATCAGGAAAACCAAGGTGAAGGTCTCTCTGATGCTGAGTAAACCTGGATGTGTTTCATTAACCAAAGGGCCAAGCCCTGACCCCCAGCCCTGGGAAGGCAGATCCTGTCCCTCCCACGTTGCCCAGGGCCCTTCCTGGGACAGTGTGATGTGGGGCTGTGCAAGGCCAAGGGCAGGACTATGGTCCCACACCTCCCAGGTTCCTGGCTGGGGACAAGGAGGCCATGAGGCCCCTGTGCTGTAAGGACAAGGTGTCTCCTCACAGGCATCAGAGCTGGAGACAACAGCCATAGCTAAGGGGAGAAGCAGCTCATGTCTTGTGGGGGCTTTCAGCCTCTTTACATCCCTTGATCATCTCCACAACAGCCTGTCCTATGCTGTGGCATCACCTGCACCTCTTTCCCTGCAGGCTGGAGACATCCCCCCTGCTGCCCACCTGGCTCTTGTCTGAGCATCTTCCTTCCTTTGCTGATCTCTCTCCATCCTCCCCAGCTGTTCCTTGAAGCACAAAGCCTTGGGCTGATGCAGACTCCCTCTGGGTGACCTGCTCCACCACAGCACTGCCCTTCCACTCACATTTCTTCCTGCTCATGTCCAGCCTGGACCTCCCCAGCTGCACTGTGTGCCATTATTTATTTCTCGTGCTCTTTCCCACTGTGAAGAAAACCTCCACCATCTCTGAAACCACCCTTCCAGCACTCTCAGGCTACTCCTACACTGCTGCAGCCTCCCCAGCGCTGCTGGGCCAGAGCAGCCCAGGTCCCTCAGCATCCCACACCATGTGCACAAGGTCCTGAACCCTGCCTTGGCAGAGCCCTACACTCTCCAGTTCCTCCCTGCTTCTCCAAACTGGGAGCAGCACACTGGCACACACCCGTGTGTGTGGGGTCACACCAGTGCTGAACCGAATGGGATGAGAACTCCAGGTGTCTGGGTCCCCACGCTCCTCCTCATGCAGCCCCGTGTGCAGCTGCCTTGTTCATGGTGAGCGTGCAGCACGGGCTTGTGTGGCGGCCCTTGTAGTGCCCAGGCCCTTCTCCTCAGGGTCACTGCTCAGCGTGTCAGGTCCTGCTCTGTCCTGATGGATGGGGTTATTCTCCTGCCCCGATACAGAACTGGCCACTTCTCCTTTTAAAACTTCAGAGATTCCTGATGGTGGAACCCCAAATTTCTCAAGGTCTGGACTCTACCTGCACTGCTGCAGCCGCAGTCCCTCAATTCCAGCCAGGGGAGGGACCACTCGCCCGGGGAGCCCCCGGTGCCCCCTAAAGGAAAGGGGGCTCCTGACCTCCAGGACTCTCCTGAGCCGAGGAAGAGGCCACTAAAATGGTAGCAGTAGCAGGGTTCCATCAAGAGTTTATTCAAGAAAAAGGAAATAATTTCCAATTTCCCTAGCACAGTCTTTCAGTGCTGCTCTTCTGTTCCTTATCCTGGTGCCTCTCCCTGACTGCTGTGCCCCACTTTCGGTGGCACCAGATTGTTGGGGGGCATGGCCATGTGCCCCTGCAGCCCCAGGGCTTTGTCATTGGTGCCCTCACTCACAAGGGAAAACCCATCTGGTCACTCCCCACATAAAGGAGCTCCATACATCCAAGAAACTTCTTCACTCTGAGGGAATCCCACTGCTGATCCTTCCAGCCCGTCTCTCCTGAAAAGCCTGTACCCACCCAGTGCAGCACCCCAAGCTGTGTGACTTGTCCCACCATGCCTTGGCGGTGACTCCATGGGTGTCAAACAGCACAGGCTGCAGCTTGTCCTGGCTGTGCCCTTGGCTGAGGGCATCAGTGCACAGTTGGGCTGTGGCACCTCAGCTGTAGCACCCGGCCAAGCTCTGAGAGTTCTCGGGAAATCTGGTGGGTATCAAGAATCCAGGTCCCCATGTGTGCAAAGGTTTGACTTCAGAGCAGAGAAATGTCACAGTGGTTGGCAGATGGAAAGTTAGGGCTGAAATTGGGCAACAGGAGAGTGAGCAAGCCCTGCTGTCCCCAAGGCCAGAGAGAAACAGGGCTGGGAATGACAGAGCTGGAAGGAAACGTGTGTTTTGTCAGTGGCGTCTCTGCTGCCCCTGAGGTACTTGGGCAGACCTGTCACTGATCTCTAGGAATGACAAGGTGCTGCTGACAGGCCCAACGTCACAATGGTTTGTCTGTTCCTTGATTATGTTATCAAGGAGTTGAGAACAGGTTTGGTGAAAAGAAAAAAAGGAGATTTGGAAGTGTTGCTATATGCATGGATACCGCGGTGTGAAGCGCTTCCTCTTCATGGGCTGCCCTACATCTCCTGGATAGAGAAGGGACAGATCTTGCGATGCTTCAGAGGTGGGAATGAGTTTCTTGCACAAAGACACCGAATCTGTCTGCAATGCTGTCTGGGGTGTCTGTCCCACACTCACTGTGGATGGGGATGGCTGCCCTGGACAGGACCATCGCTGTCCCTGCCCAATGCATGTAGGGGTGTGTGAGAGCCTTGGCACCTCACGTAACACTGCAGGCCTGTAACTGGCATTAAAGGGAATAACCACCCTGAATTTGATTTGTCAATCGATTTATAGAATAATTTCAGCTGGAAGAGACCTTCAGGATCATCAAGTCCAACCATAACCCAACTCTAGCACTAAACCATGTCCCTAAGAAAACCAACTAAATGTCTTCTAAACACCTCCAGGAATGGTGACTCCACCACTTCCCTGGGCAGCCTGTTCCACTGCTTCACAACTTTTTCCGTGAAGAAATGTCTCCTAATATCCAGTTTGAACCTTCCCTGGCACAATTAGAGAACATTTCCTCTCGTCCTATCACTTGCTACTTGGGAGAAGAGACCAACACCCTCCATGCTACAATCTCCTTTCAGGTAGTTGTAGAGACTGATAAGGTCTCCCCTCAGTCTGTTTTTTTCCAAGCTAAACAGCCTCATGTTCCTCAGCTGCTCCTCATAAGACTTGTGATCCAGGCCTGTCACGGTCCATTCGGTGATGGACTCGTGATGCTTCATTTACCTTGATCTTGAAGTGCAAAATTAAGGCAATCAAAAAGCCAAGAGGTTGTAATTCAATCATCAATATTTCTTTATTTATTTTGCCCATAAAGCGGCACGTGATAGAGAGAGTGGAGAAAAAGGAAAGGAAAGAAAGGGGGAAAAAAAGGGTTGGCTACCACTACGAGATCCAAAGGCGTCCCTATGGTCTCATGTGTCGTGAGAAGAGTCCTGCCAGTTCTTCGTCGTGATCCTTGATGCTTTGGTGGGGAGAGCTCAACGATGTCCTGTCGGGAATCGTCTTTTATGCTTCTTCACCCCGCTTCACTCCCATGGATTGAGGCCAATCTCTGCCTTTGTTTCGCAATCCAGGCTTAACTGCGCAGGCCTGAAGACTCCCCGCTTCGCTTGCCAGAACCCGTCTGTGCCTGCATCGCCTCGGTTTAGGGATCTCTTACTGGTCCATTGGGTGACCTCAAGACCTTTGGAGAGCCTCTGCCCATGCTCTTCTTCACTGGCCTTAGTAGCAGGGAGGAGGTGGGGGCAAGTTTGACTGAGGCAGCAGGTGAAAATCCATCTTCTGGACAGCAGCTATAGTCCCCAGGTGGGAGAGACCTGTAGAACACAATTCCTTTTAGGAGGTGGGGGCAAGTCCGGCTGCGGCTGCAGGTGGAATCCGTACAGCAGCCATTGTTACCTGTAGCCCCCGGGTTGGAGAGACCTGTACAGCACAATTCTTTTCGTCAGGCCTCTCTCCAAGTCATTGTCCAATTCTTTCTATCAGGACATCTGTTCTCCAAGTCCCTGACGGTGATGTTGAGGCAAATACCGTTCTTCGGACTGACTCTTTCACCTTCCAATCCCTGATTTCTGTGATTCTGTGAGATGGAGGGGCCAGGAGAAGGAGATGTGAGGAGATGGATGGATTAGGAGATAGAGACACCAAGAGAGAAAGGGTTGGATAGGTAGTGGGTGAGGAGATGGGGATGGACAGATGGATGGAGACACGAGGAGATGGAGACACCAGGAGATGGAGATGGAGGGACCAGGAGGTGGGTGAGAAGATGGGGATGGACAGATGGACAGATGAGGGTGGAGACACCAGGAGATGAAGAATGAGGGTCAGGTGGGTGGTGGGATGAGGAGATGGAGGGATGGCCATGTGGAGGGATGGACGGATGGACAGATGGATGATGGACAAGTAGACACTGGCCAAACAGATGCCCCCTGATGGGCCCTCCACCCACTCACACGTCTTGTTGGGCAACACCAACTTCCTGGTGGCCCCAAAATGGATCCAGATGAACTTCCCTGGGAGAGCAGCAGTGGCCACTGCCCCTGGCAGGCCCCGCCCACAGACCCCGCCCACAGGCCCGACCCCTCCACTCACCAATCAGGAGGAGTTGACGGGAGATGTTGGGATCTTGGGTTTTCCATCCTCCAGATGAGGTTGGATGAAGTTTGGGATATGTTTGAGGGTCTCAGTTGGGATTCAACACCCTCCAGGTGGGACAAAGTTGGGGAGATCTTGGAGTCTTGGGGTTCAACGTCATCAGCGTGAGGTGTGACAACACTGGGGGAGATGGTTCAGGTCTTGGGTTCTCCATGCTCCCAGGTGAAGAGGGATGAAGTTGGGGAGATGTTTGTGGATCTTGGTTGCGGTTCAACATCCTGCAGGTGGGACAACACTGGGGAAGATGTTGGGGGTCTTGGGGTTCTCCACCCTCTAGATGAGGTGGGACAAAGTTGGAGAGATGTTTGGGGTCTTGGTTGGGGTTCAACATCCTCCATATGATGTGGGGTGAAGTTGGGGAGATAGTTGGGGTCTTGGGGTTCTCCACCCTCCACATGAGGTGGGACAAAGCTGGAGAGGTGTTTGGGGTCTTGGGTTCTCTATTCCCCAGGTGGGACAACACTGGGGGAGATGTTGGGTCTCAGCTGGAGTTCAACCTCCTCCAGGTGAGGTGGGGTGAAATTGGGGGAGATGTTTGGTCTTGGGGTCCAACATCCTCTAGATGAGGTGTGGTGAAGTTAGGGAGATGGTTGGGGTTGAACATCCCCAGGTGAGGAGGGGGTAAGTTTGGGGAGAATTTTTGAGGTCTTGGAGTTCAACACTCTCCATATAAGGTGGGATGAAGATGGGGGAGATGTCGAAGTCTTGGTTCTGGTTGGCCCAAGGGGTCCAGGCATGGGACATCTGGGCCTGGGTGGCCCAGTGGAGCTGGAGATGGGACATCTAGGCCTGGGTGTCCCCATAGTGTCCAGGGATGGGATATCCTGAGTCTTGGCGGCCTCGCCGTGTCCAGGGATGGGACATCTAGGCCTGGGTGTCCCAAAGTGTCCAGGGATGGGACGTTTTAGGTCTTGGTGGCCCAAAGTGTCCAGGGATGGGACATCCTGGCCTGGGTGGTCCATGGGTTGGGGCATTTAAGGTCTTGGTGGCTCAAGGGAGCTGAAGATGGGACATCTTGAGTCCAGAGAAGGGACGTCTTTGGTCTTGGTGTCCCCAAAGTGTCCAGAGATGGGACATCTTGGGTCTTGGTGGTCTAAGGGGTCCCAGGATAGTACATTTTCTGTATTGGCGGCCCAAAGTGTCCAGAGATGGGACATCTTATGTCCCGATGACCTAAGGGTTTCAGAGATGGGACATCTTGCACTGAGTGGCCCAAGGTATCCAGGGATGGAAAATTTTGGCTCTTGATGGCCTAAGGGTGCTGGAGATGGGACATTTTGAGTCCAGAGATGGCACATCCTTGGTCTTGGTGGACCAAGGGGGCTGGAGATTGGGCATTCTGCATCTTGGTGGCCCAAAGTGTCCGGCAATGGGAAATCTTCGGTGGAAGGATAGGACATCTTGGCCTGGGAGCTCTGGGGCTCCAAGGGTTTGGACATCCTGGGTCTCGGTGGCCCAAAGTGTCCAGGGATGGGACATCCTGGTTCTTAGTGGCCCAAGGGGTCCAGTGATGGGACATCTTGGTCTTGGTGGACCAAGATGACTGGAGATGGTACATCCGGGTCTTGGTGGCCCAAAGTGTCCAGGGATGGGACTTCTTGTGTTCAGGAATGGGACATCTTGGCCTGGGTGGTCCAACAGGCCCAAGGGTTGGGACATTGTAGGTCTTGGTGGCCCAAGATGCCTGGCGATGGGACATTTTGGGTCATGGTGGCTTAAAAGTTCCAGATATGAGACATCCTGCATCTTGGTGGCCCAAAGTGTCCAGGGTAGGATATTTTGGGTCCAGAGATGGGACATCTTGGATCCAGGGATGGCACATCTTGGTCTCAGTGGCCCAAAGTTTCCAGAGATGGGACATCGGAGGTCTGAGATGGGGCATCCTGGCTCACAGTGGCCTTGGTCTTGGTGGCCTAAGGGGTCCAGGGATGGCACATCTTGGCCTGGGTAGTCCAAGGGGTCCAAGGGTTGGGACATTTAACATCTTGGTGGCCCAGGATGGCTGGAAATGGGACATCTTGGGTCCAGAGGTGGGACATTCTGGGTCTTGGTGTCCCCAAAGTGTCCAGGGATGGGACATTCTAGGTCTTGGTGGCCAAAGGGGTCCAGGGATGGGAAATTTTGGCTCTTGATGGCCCATGGGGGCTGGAGATGGGACAATTTGGGTCCAGGGATGAGATATCCTGGGTCTGGGTGGCCCAAGTGGTCCAGGGATGGGACATCCTGATCTTGGTGACCTCATAGTTTTCAGGGATGGGACATCTTGGTCTTGGTCACCTAAGGGATCCAGGGATGGGAAATTTTGCCTCCTAATGGCCTCGCAGAGTCCAGGGATGGGACATCTTGTTGGCCTAAGGGTTCCAGGGATGGGACATCAGGGGTCTGGTTGGCCCAAAGTGGCTGGAGATGGGACATCTTGGGTCCAGAGATGACACATCTTGGTCTTCATGTTCCAGAGTGTCCAGAGATAAGTCATCTTGGTCTTGGTGGCCCAAAGTGTCCAGGGATGGGACATTTTAGGTCTTCGTGGCCTAAGGATCCAGAGATAGGACATCCTTGGTCTTGGTGGCCCAAAGTTTCCAGGGATGGGACATCTTGGCCTGGGTAGCCCAAAGGGGCTGGAGATGGGACATCTTGGGTCCCGGGATGGGACATCCTGCATCTTGGTGGCCCAAAGTCTCCAGGCATGAGACATCTTGGATCCAGGGATGGGACATTTTAGGTCTTGGTGGCCCAAAGTGTCCAGGGATGGGACATCTTGATCTTAGTGGCCCAAGGTTGCTGGAGATGGGACATCTTAGGACTTGGTGTCCCCGAAGTTACCAAAGATGGGTCATCCTGGGTCTTGATGGTTTCATGGGGTCCAGAGGTGGGATATGGGCGCCTGAGTGGCCTAAAGTGTCTAGAGATGGGACATCTTGGATCCAGGGATGGGACATTTTAGGTCTTGGTCTCAAAGTCTCCAGGGATGGGATATCCGGGTTCTGGCATGGGACTTTCTGGCTCTCGGTGGCCCAAGGGGTCCAGGGATGTGACATTTTAGATCTTGGTGCCCTAATGGGTCCAGGGACAGGAAATTTTATCCTGCGTGGCCCAAGGTATCCAGAGATGGGAAATTTTGGCTCTTAGTGGCCTCACAGTTTCAGGGATGGGACATAGCGGCAGAGAGAGCGGTTCCGGTAGCAGTGCCGGCTACGGCAGCATGTCCGGCTGCAGCCACATCTTTTCTTTCACCAGGACCAGGTCACGGTGGAGTGGCCACCTCCCTGTCCTGCCAGAGGATGCAGCTCTGCACCCCCGGCCCTGCTTTTAAAGGGGTGCCTGGGCAGGGCCGTTTGTGACATCACCAGTGACATCACAATGCCCCACTGTGGCAGTTGCACATCCCCCTGAGATCCAGAGCCTTCAATAGGGCAGTCGATGGCTCCTTCGCACCTTTTGTGCCCCACTGTGCCTCTCCCCAGGTACACACCAGGGTGGTACCAAGGTGCTGACAGTCACATCCTCCCCTGCCCCGGGCAGGGTGACTTCACCTCCACCAGCTGGGGGGGGCAGGAGGGGTGGGACCCTCAGTCAATTGACAGGGTCCTCAGCAAAGGAGGTGCCCAGAGAGACTGAGAAGCTCCCGGACTATGTTGTAATATCCACAGCCTGTCACGTCCTGCCCTCAGGTATGAGTGCGGAATGGAGGGAATGCAGGTTCTAGTTTTCCTGTTTCTGGGAGAGTTTCATCCTTGGTGGAGAAGGGAGCTGAAGGTGTAACGGGTAGGACTTCTTTCATGCTCTGTGAATGTTCTTTCGGATTATGCCACCTTGATACCAGCTTACTCAGTTTATCAAGGGGTAAGTAAGCCCTCCATTATATCTCCGGGAACTCCTTTTTTAATTCCCAAACCCCACCATTGTTGTTGGATCTTAGGTTGTTCCCCCTTTCCTCTTCTAATATGCGGATGCTTCTTTCTTGGAGCACTGGTAGCAGCAGCAGTACCGGTAGAAAGGGGCAGATTCTTGACTTCAATGTGACAGATTCCTCTCGACCTTTCTTCTAGGATTTTTACAGGGCCATATTTCCTATTATAATGTATCAATTCTTGTGCTGCTTCCCCCCACATCCACATCTTTTTAGTATTTGGTTGGTTGGGGGAAGTCGGGGCAGGGGTGAACAGTGAATCAATGGCAGTGACAGGTCAATCCCTCTGGCTCCCACTTCTGGTACCCTGGCTTCTGATCAAACCTTCCAATCTTTCTACTGGGCTCCTCAATGCGATTGTCCTTTGAAGGTTTAAGTGTCTCTGGAAGTCCCCTTATCAAGGGAGTCATCATGTCTGGATTCACTGGCAGCATCATTGAGGATTCACATTCGAGAATCAATTTTCTTTCATGTATCATTTGCAAGCAGGCTGCTTTGTGTGCACTTTCTAGCAACTGATCAGATGTGCCAGTGATTGCCAGGGGCTCTCCGCTATCTAAAGGGTTTTCCCCTCCAGCCCAATAAGCAGCTCGCTGGGTTAGGGACTGTGGGGCACGTCTGTCACCAGTTGTTAAGAAAACCTCACGCCTCCAGTAACCATTAGCTTCCTGTTCACTTAAATGAATTTGGTCTCTCCCAGTTAGGGATATGTGCCACACGTGCTCCGTTTCAGGTTCTTTAGGGAGGCGCCCATACTCTTTCTTTAGTTTGCCAGCTCGGTGGCAGTGTAAGGTGTTTGCTTAGTTGTAATGTGAGGGTCAGTATCCTCCTCATTTGCATAAAAATATTCTGTTTTCACTAAGGGTCTCACATGTGGGTATTCCTCATCACGTTTTCTCGTCTCCTCCAATTCTTTCTGAGGGTAAATTTGATTTATTTGTTGGATACTTTTCTCCTCTAGCTCCCGCTCCCTCAGCACTCCCGTGTTTCTTAAACGTTCTTCCTTTAGAGTAGCTTTTAATGAGCGGTTTTCTTCCCTCTCTTTTTCTAATTGTTGTGAACAATTTTCTAATTGTTCTAAATTGGATATTGTTTTTTGAAAAATCTGCACCAGATTTTCAAGGGATTCTATAATTTTGCTTTCATTACTACGTTGCCTGAGGCGATCTTCTATCACTGTGACTGGGCTGGCTCCTCGGACAGCACAGGCTGTAGCTTTGCTGTTATCTGATCTAAACTTAGACTTGGTCTGTAGAGAAATCACTCGGTCCACTACACTCTGTAAATCATCCCAATTATCATGAGCCCAGTCTTCTCTGGGTACGGAGGGTCGAGCCCCATACTTTGCTAAAAGTGTGTAGAACGAGTCTTGATCTTTCCCTAACCAAAAATTTGATTATCAGCCTTTTCAGTCATTCTTATTATGAAGGGACCAAACCCACTTCGGGAAGGGACAACTTAGTTATACAAAAGCACAGCAACTGCTGTGTCACCCTTCTCTTTCCCGAGTGGTTGAAGGGGCCAAAAATCTGCTATGGGAAGGCTCAACTTAGTTACGCGAAGACACAGGATTGCCCCTTCACTCTCCCTAGCAGGCAATTCTCATCAACATGAGAACAACACCCGTTTTTGCACTTTGACATCCGAGAGACAGAGCCCTCAACTCAAGTTTGGAGCACTCAACACCAAGGGGTGTGTGGTGTGCGGGAAATCTGAATCGCCCCCCTTGCTTTCTGGACACCTCTCACCTTATCGGGTGTAGGGCCAGGTGTGGATGGAGCGAAAGTTTCTTCCCCTATTACAGACCACACAGTACTCCTTTGTTTATTCAGAATCCTGTCCATGACACCAATTTAATGTCACGGTCCATTCGTTGATGGACTCGTGATGGTTCATTTACTTTGATCTCAAAGCGACCAAAATGCCAAGGGGTTATAATCCAACCAACGAATGTTAAATTTATTATTTTGTCTGTAAATCGGCACGCGATAGAGAAAGTGGAGAAAAGAGATAGAGAAAAAAAAAGGGGGAAAGAGGATTAGCTACCACCATGAGTTCCAAAGGCGTCCCTATTGTCTCAGGTCCCGTAGAGCATCCTGCCGGTCCTCCGTCATGACGTGTGATCCTTTGGTGGTATGAGCTCCATGATGTCCACTTGGGAATCGTCTTTTATGCTTCTTCGCCCCGCCTCGCTCCCATGGATTGAGGCCAATCACCGCCTTTGTTTCGCCATCCAGGCTTAACTGCGCAGGCCCGAAGAGTCCACACTTTGCTTGCCAGAACCCGACTGCGTCGCCTCGGTTCAGGGGTCTCTTACTGGTCCGCTGGGCGACATCAAGACCTTTGGAGAGCCTCTGCGCATGCTCTTCTTTTTTGGCCTTAGTAGCAGGGAGGAAGTGGGGGCAAGTTTGGCTGAGGCAGCAGGTGAAAATCCATCTTCTGGACAGCAGCTATTGTCCCCAGGTCGGAGAGACCTGTACAGCACAATTCCTTTTAGGAGGTGGGGGCAAGATTGGCCGAGGCAGCAGGTGAAATCCATACATCAGCTATTGTTACCTGTAGCCCCCGAGTTGGAGAGACCTGTACAACACAATTCTTTTCCTCAGGCCTCTCTCCAAGCCATTGTCCAATTCTTTCTGTCAGGGTATCTGTTCTCCAAGTCCCTGATGGTGATGTTGAGGCAAATACTGTTCTTCGGACTGACTCTTACAGGAGGCCATGGAGAACACACAGCCAGGCTCTTCACCATGATGTGTGGTAGAAGAACAAAAGAGAATGGGTGGAAGGTGAGAGAGGTTCAGCCAGGACATAAGGAAAAGCTTTTTCCCCAGGAGCTCAGCCAAGTGCTGTCTCAGGTCACCCAGAGAGGCTGCACAGTCTCTGTCTTTGCAGGTTTTCAATCTATGATTGCATCCAGGCTTGAACACCTTGGTGTGACCCAGTTTCTGACAGGTTGGACTGCAGACTCCTGAGGTCCCTTTAACCTCAGTTCTCTGATGATCCCATTGTGATGTTGGGCTCTGTTTCTAACTGGAGCAGAGCAGACGATTATGGGCCATGAATCCAGCTGTGCTGTAGGTGACCATCTAAACCAACATCTCAACCAGTGAACCAGTCAACACCTCAGTGTGACTTGCCCTGGGCAAAGTGTGAGGAGTCCTGGGCAGAGAAGGTTTAGAAGGCATGGGGCGCTATGCAAGAAACAAAATGATCTTGGCTTAATGCCTGCAGGCCCATCAGATGTCAGTTAATGTCAGTGAAAATTAAAATAAGAAGAACTGAAGACAAAGATCCAAAGCAAAGGAAGGTGTCAACATACTTGTCTTTATTTTTCTTTTTTTCTTTGTGAGGGTTTCTTTTCTTTGAAAAGAAAAGAGTTTCCCAGAACTGGGAATGGATTTAGGACACAAATGTCTTCAGCTCCAGGGACACAAACACCTGGTGCCAGTGTAGATGCCCCGGGAACCCCTGCCCAGGCTCCACCTGCATTGCAAGGTGCTCTGGTCTCCCCCAGGTCCTCTGTGGTAGATGCCAACCCCAGGCCAGCACCTCAGGTACACTGGGGCCCCTAAAATGGCCCTGGCTGTTTATGGTGAGACAACAGACGACTGATGTCTGCCTGGAAGGGTGCACTTTGTTGTTGTGGTTGTTTTGTGGTTGTTTTGTTGTTGTTGTTGGTTGGTGGGTTTGGGTTTTTTTTTTTGCTTTGGTTTTGTGGTTGTTTTACTTCTTTTGTTTCGTTGGTTTCTTTGTTTGATTGGAGGATTTTTTTTTTTTAACATACTAAAATTAAAAAAAAAAAAAAAGCCAAAAAGTGAATTACGGGGAAGTGTACTAAGGGTAGGAAAACAAATACTGGTCTTCCCCTGTACTTCTATTACCAACACTCTATTGTTTCATCTCCCTCGTCATTCAGGAGTTTCCACCCCTCCTGATTAAATGTCCATGTCAAAGGACAACTTTCCAGCAGACTGTCTGGACGTTTGCCCTTCCCAGTGCTCTCAGGTTTCCTCCTCCACTTGCTCTTTGGTCATTCAGTTGCCTCTCAACTCTCTGGTTTCTGATTTGAGCTTCAGGGAGTTACAAACTTGCCCCATTCTTCAGAAGTCTAATTAACATGGTAGTTAATGTGTTAATTGTGTTTATATATATCCTTTCCTATCTCTCTGTCTAAAACAGTTCTTGTGTGGATGTCCCTTGTGGATGGTGGACTTCATTAGATCCAGCTTACACACACAGATGAGGAAAGTGGTTTAGAGTTTATGAAATTGTGTGGTGTTTACACAGGAGAGCAGGTGGGAGCTGGTGTACAGGAGCTGCAGCATCCACCTGCAGAGCTCAGTGGAGAAGTCTGATGTGAGGAAAAGTGATGCAAGTCTCTGGTGGCCAATGAGGGAACGGGCAGACTGGGGGTGGGCGGTGAGGAGCAAGGGTATCCATACAGTGTCCAGCCTCAAGGGACTGTTCTCCTGCCTGTCCAGATGGCTTCAGGAGACCCTCTGGATCAATGTCCATTGCAGAATGCTGCTGTCACTTCTTCTACACACTGAAAAATGACAGAAAATACCCTTGAAAGAAAAAACCCTCCTTTATGAAATCTTCTTTGAAGTCTTCATCAGTAAGTGTCCCATTGAAACCTCTCCAGTTAGTTCTACAAGTCTTGAAGACTGGAAGAAAATTACAGAAAGAAACATCATTCGTTAGGGCTTTCTGTGTTTTAATGAGCCCCATGGCGTATTTGGTGCTGAGTCCATGAACCTCAGATCCCAAGGACAGACTGAAGAATCTCCTCAAGAAGTCCAAGTCAGAAGCAAAGCCCAAAGTACCTTGAAGCATTAATGGGCCCCACTGAGGGCTGTTACTGACAAAGCCTCCCCAGGGACTCGTTAGAGCAGATAATTGGAGGCAGTGATTGCATCAGGCAAAGGCAAAGTGCAGCAGCTCTGATGATGAGAAAACCCTTGGTTTGTTTGATGAAGGAGAATGGCCAAGCCTTGACCCCCTGCCCCTGGGAAGGGAGATCCTGTCCCTCACATGTGTCTCAGGGGTCTTCCTGGGGATGTGGGGATGATGCCCAGTGCAGGACAACGGTGTGAGACTCCCTGGGGGGTGCAAGGAGGCAATGGGGTGCCATGGCCATGACAACCATGTGTCTCCTCTAGGCCGCACTGTCAGGGACATCTGCAGACACCCCATGCACTTCCCCAGCTTGTTCGCACCCCGATGTGTCCCCACCTGTGCTGCTGAACAGCTGATCCCAGCAAGAGAGAACAAAAGGGCAACAGGCAAAAAGACCCAAAGGCCAACTGCAAAATGGCAGACTGGCAAAAGGCCGAACTGACATCGAACTCATGACAGAATGAAACTTCTGAATGGAACTAACCAAACCAGCTGGAAAACCCAAAGTAATGGATGTAACAAACCCTAAAAGCCAGCTCCAGCTTTAGACTGAGCATGACGCTAATCACAGGGAATATTTCATTGATCAGCCTGCATGTCAACCCAGGTGCTGTCCTGTCTGTGTCCCCTCCTGCCAATTTGCATCTGCAGCTGGATGGCCAAAGAAGTCCTTGGTTTCCCTGACAACAGCCAAGATATCAGTGAGTTCTGACATTCCTTTCATACCAAATGGCAAACACTGTAAAGCTGCTAAAAGAAAAAATTAACTCTATGCCAGGGAGGAAACAGCGTTATCTCATTATTCTCATAGTAAATCTAAATTAAAGACTGTAATAGCTATGAAGGAGATTCAAAATGCATGAAGAAAATTTACTCAATTTCAGTAAAAACAGCATGTTTCCTCAGCCTCCACTTCACCAGGCTAAAGAAGTTTGGGTCTCTCAACATCTCCACACATGACCCAGACTGTCTCTGGCCACACGACATCTCCTGCCCGTTCCTCCAGAATGGGGAACCTCCCACTGGGACACCCCGCTCCAGATGTGACCACACCAGTGTGGAGTAAAGATGGACAATAACTGCCCTTGGCTGGGTGGCCACGCTCCTCCCAGTGCAGCCCAATGTGCTCATGGGCATATTCCTGTTTAGCACCACTGAGAACTGACTGAACATCCAGGCTCAGAGGGTTGTGACCAGCGGCACAAAGCCCAGCAGGAGGTACCATGAGGAGCACTGAAGGACACCGTATCCCTACCCAACATCTCCTCCCCACAGGTGTCCCTTGGGTCCCTGGAACCATTGCAGTGACAAGGGGGAGAGCACTGCCTGTATGGCGTGGTGGAGATGGGGTCTGGGATGAGGGTCCTGGGGCTGTTTCTCCTGGTTGTTCATGCAGCAACAAGCTGGGCTGGATATTTGGAGAGAGGAACTCTTCCTAAGGGCCTCCAGTGGGCTTGGGGATGGTCTACAGTTTCCTGCATGCTGCCTTTTCTGGTGGAGATCACAGAGGCTGCCGGCCCTTTAGAGGGCCCAGGACAGGCCTTGTCCTTCCTCTGGTCACAGCTGGACCCCAGTTCTCCAGCTCGGCCCCAGCTCAGGAGCCTTGTCTAGGGGTGACTTTTGGGGTAAGGTTGACAAGAGGGGTGCATAAGTTTGTCTTAAGGACGTGTGATGAGCACCAGGACTGAAGTACCAGAGCAAAATGATGTGGCTTCTGGGTGAATACCTTCTTCGCTGGAAGTCGTGACACAGGGTCCCAGACTTGCTTTCCATGCCACCCTTCACGAGGGATGATGCACTAAGAGATGGCAAGTGGGGGACACCAATCCTTCTCCAGCTACTTCCCAGGCCTGGTGAAGCATCAGGACAGCAAGGACTTCTGGCCCTGCACCCTGAACTCTGGGTATTATCTTGGGGTAGCTGAACACCAGCATTTTTCTCTCCAAGCTCCTGTCTGATCTCCCCCCATCCTGGCCCCTTCCCTGTGCTCCCCACAGGGCCCCAACCTGGCACTGATGCTCTACAGAGCAGGTTGGCTGCAGGACCATGCGGTGACTCCACACTGGTTGTGCTGCTCAGTGAGGGACACAGATGCAACTGTATGGGCTGCGCTGTCACTGAGCTCTTTCCCGGGGGTCTAAAGCTCTGGAATGGGTTCAGAGAGTTTCTTGGGACTCATTGGGTTTTCCGCTCATTTCAGTTCAGCGATCCCTTTCTTGTCCTTCAGGTGCCTGAAGATTGGTGCAGGAAGACGCGGCCTATTCCCTTCCCAGGGATGGAGGTCGGGTGACCAGCCTGTAATTATTCAAATTCTCCTTCCTGCCCTTCTTGAAGATGGGTTTGACATCTTCCTTTCCCAAGGACCTCAGAACTTCTCTGTTTCTGCTGTCACTTTTGAAAGCACAATCCAGAATCATGGGCAAGGGTGATGTAGCAGACAGGAGCACTTGCAATGAGCCTGTCCCGGCAGCTGAGATGAATCTCACTGGGCCACTGAGGTTTGTTCCTGGAGTCACACACAGAAATGCCAGGGTTCCAACAGGCATCCATCTCTGAGCCGGTTTGAGGACTCCTTATGCACCCAGGGATGTTCAGAGACAGCGTGTGTCCCTTTTACACATAGAGGAAGGAATCACTCTGTTTCTCTGGCCTCCTGCTGCCACTCCCAAGGGGCGGGAGGCACCTCAGCCTGAGGCCAGCTCTGTCACAGCAGTGCCCATTGCCTGTCCCTGCCTGCGCTCACAGGACTGACACACAGCAGGACGGTGACCAGGCTGCCAGAGCACTCAGGCCTTGCACCAACACAAGGGATGAGAAGGAGAGTGTGGGAGTGGAACGAGAACAGCTCTGGAAGGCCAAGCGCTGCTGCTCCCTGGCAGTGCTGCCAGGCTGGACTCTTTTCCCCTCCTCCCACCCACACAGGAATTTTCCCTGAACCTCCAAAAAGGCCTTGGGGGAAGGATATAGTGACAAACAAGTTACTACAGGAATGTTTATTTTGTTTAAGAGAAAAGGAGAGCACGGCTCCTCATTTACACAGCAAGCGGTTATAAAAGAAAAGCAGACAGTGAATTAGAAAGGGCATGACAACATTAAAACAATAAGAAACCAAGCAATAACAGAAAATCCAGATGACAGGCTGGTCCTGCAATTAGCTACATTAAAACTGCTATGTAGAAGCAGATGGGAAGTTTCTTGCTTCAGAAAACAGTAAGATATGGGTTTCCACAGGGCATCCTTGAGCTCCTGGTTCCTCATGCTGTAGATGAGGGGGTTCACTGCTGGAGGCACCACCGAGTACAGAACAGACACCACCAGGTCCAAGGATGGGGAGGAGATGGAGGGGGGCTTCAGGTAGGCAAACATGCCAGTGCTGACAAACAGGGAGACCACGGTCAGGTGAGGGAGGCACGTGGAAAAGGCTTTGTGTCGTCCCTGCTCAGAGGGGATCCTCAGCACGGCCCTCAAGATCTGCACATAGGACACTACGATGAACACAAAACATAGAAAGAATATAGAGGTACCAAATATAAGAAGCCCAACCTCCCTGAGGGAGGCATCTGAGCAGGAGAGCTTGAGGATCTGGGGGATTTCACAGAAGAACTGGTCCAGGGCATTGCCCTTGCACAGTGGTAGTGAAAATGTATTGGCCGTGTGCAGCAGAGCATTGAGAAACCCAGTGGCCCAGGCAGCTGCTGCCAGGTGGACACAAGCTCTGCTGCCCAGGAGGGTCCCGTGGTGCAGGGGTTTGCAGATGGCAATGTAGCGGTCGTAGGACATGACGGTGAGAAGATAGAACTCTGCCAAAATGAGAAAGACAAAGCAAAAGATTTGGGCAGCACATTCCATATAAGAAATGGCCCTGGTGTCCCACAGGGCATTGGCCATGGATTTGGGGAGAATGGTGGAGATGGAGCCCAGGTCGAGGAGGGCGAGGTTGAGGAGGAAGAAGTACATGGGGGTGTGGAGGTGCTGGTCACAGGCTATGGTGGTGATGATGAGGCCGTTGCCCAGGAGGGCAGCCAGGTAGATGCCCAGGAAGAGCCAGAAGTGCAAGAGCTGCAGCTCCCGTGTGTCTGTGAACGCCAGGAGGAGGAACTGGGTGATGGAGCTGCTGTTGGACATTTGTTGTTTCTTGCTGTGGGGACTCTCTTCCAAAAAGGAAATGACATCTTAAAATCAGGACATACTCCTCTGAGCAAAGCCACTCCATTTTTCATTCACACCCAGCCCCATTTGAAATGCATTTCGTTTCTCTGCTATGTGCTGGCAGAGTGTGCTGCGAGGAGCAGGACCTCTGCCCGTCTGGGGCCCAGCAACCAGGTTTGCTCGGCTGCAGTGGGGACACGGGGGGAGCTGGTTTGAGAGCTCTGATGTTCACAATCAATGTCATATGTTATGCACTGTTAATGAAAATCTTCAATATCTGCTCTCATGACACTTAAGAGCATGGGCTGCAGAGCGGAGGCTTAGTGTGTCATTATTATGATTTTGTCCATGTTTTTAATTTTCCACCATCACATCTCATGACTAGATTTTTGTAGGGCTTGAGTTTCTCATATATATGACTGAAAATGTGAAGAGTCTTGAGACAGGACAGGCAAAAGGGCTCATCTCTCTGTGGCTCAGTGCAGAGTCAGGAGAGCAGCTTTTACCCATTTTCCCTGTGCTTTCACCTGTGCTGCCTTAAAAACAACTTCATAAACAATCCTCTCTTTAAAAGAAAACCCAAAACTGGACTCGTACTGGAGCAGGGAGCCCTGTTTGAAAGGGCAGATCTGCAAACTTTTCTCTGTCCCAGCGCAGAGGTGGAGACGTGATGGAGAGAGCAGGACACGACCCCTCACCCAGAGAAGCAAAGGACTCTGGCAGGAGAGTGCGGACCCCAAGGAAAGGCTCAGCACTCCTGGCATCCTACAGTAGAGCTGGGCCGTTCTGGGGGCAGCTGGTGAGCCCAGCAGGACAGGCAGAGCAGAGTCAGGGCTCCTGGAGATGGGATGTGCTAAAGGGACAGTCAGATCATTGCCCAGCAGACAACCCCCAGCAGCCACCTGCAGAGAAGGAGCAGAAGAGCTCCTGACCAGCCCCTGCTCTGCTGCCTGGAGCTGTCCCTGCCTGCAGCTGTGTCTCTGTGCCCAGGTCTCCTCCTGTCAGTGTCACAGACGCCATCCCAGCCGCTGTGTGCTCAGCTCTGCCCTGCAGACCCCTCCCAGCAGCCGGGCACTGCCCAGGGGCAGCTCTGTGTGGGCCGGCTCTGATCAGAACATCAGACCAACAATAATGAGCATGGAAAAGTCATGCTGATGATGTCTGGAAGCCAGGGTGTGTCCATTTCTGATACTCACAGGTTTATTCACTGCTAAGAGCCACAGATTTGGAATTTCAGTGCATCCTCCTGAACTGAGACGTTAATTATTGTGTCCCATTGGCCTCATAGACAATCTAGAGTATGAGACCGATAGAACAGGATCCTTACTTTTCACAAAGCCCCTGTCTTGCTGTGCCTTTCCAAAAGCCTCCAAGGAATGTTCTAAAGTGATCTGGAGCTACGAGCAGCTGCATCCCAAGGACAACCCACTCCATACCTAGACCCTGCCCAGCCAGAGGTTGCTCCTTCCACCCACAGATTCTCCCCACAGCACCATGGGGATCTCCCCGGGCAGGCTGAGCGCTGACCCTGGCAGGCGGCAGAGTCCCTGCCCCGGCACAGCCCTGGGGTGCAGGGACCCTGCTCTGCAGGACAGCCCTGGGCACCCTTGGCTGCAAAACCGTCTGCTTTGATTTTCAAAATTGCTGAACAAAGGTCCCCTCCATAGGGATCCCACAAGCTGTGGCTGTTCCAGCTTTAGGAGATGCCTCCAGGAGCTACAGCTGCATTGCCCTGCACCCACAGACTTACCATAGCAAGGCCTGCAAAGATTTCTCCTCCAGTGAGCTCTCAGTCATCCTCCCAATCCTGACCACCTTTAATCTCTCTCTGCCTTGCTCGTCTCCCTGAGACCCCCAGGCAGAGCCCTCAGCCCTGCTGCGCTTTGCAGAGGAGCTGCTCCTGGGCAGAGCTGTCTCTCTGCAGCGCTGCCGCTTGCCATGAGCTCCCTCTGTCCCAGGAGCCCAGCCCAGCTCAGCAGCACAGGAGCAGCCCAAGGCACTTTAATGACCCCTCTGGTGGCTTTGGTGCTGAGGCCATGAACATCAGACCCTGAGAGGCAGTTGAAGAAACCTGTCAAGAAGTCCAAGTCATATTCAAACTCCAAAGTTTCTTGTAATGTTAATGGGTCCCACTGAGGAACACTACTGAAGAAATGACCCCAGGGTCTGGTTAGAGAAGAAAACTGGAGGCAGAAATGACAGATCAGGAAAACCAAGGTGAAGGTCTCTCTGATGCTGAGTAAAGCTGGATGTGTTTCATTAATCAAAGGGCCAAGCCCTGACCCCCAGCCCTGGGAAAGGAGATCCTGTCCCTCCCACATTGCCCAGGGCTGTTCCTGGGAGAGTGTGATGTGGGGCTGTGCAAGGCCAAGGGCAGGACTATGGTCCGACACCTCCCAGGTTCCTGGCTGGGGACAAGGAGGCCACGAGGCCCCTGTGCTGTAAGGACAAGGTGTCTCCTCAGAGGCATCAGAGGTGGAGACAACAGCCACAGCTAAGGGGAGAAGCAGCTCATGTCTGTTGGGGGCTTTCAGCCTCTTTACATCCCTTGATCATCTCCACGACAGCCTGTCCTATGCTGTGGCATCCCCTGCACCTCTTTCCCTGCAGGCTGGAGACATCCCCCCTGCTGCCCCACCTGGCTCTTGTCTGAGCATCTTCCTTCCTTTGCTGATCTCTCTCCATCCTCCCCAGCTGTTCCTTGAAGCACAAAGCCTTGGGCTGATGCAGACTGCCTCTGGGTGACCTGCTCCACCACAGCACTGCCCTTCCACTCACATTCCTTCCTGCTCATGTCCAGCCTGGACCTCCCCAGCTGCACTGTGTGCCATTATTTCTTTCTCGTGCTGTTTCCCACTATGAAGAAAACCTCCACCATTTCTGAAACCACCCTTCCAGCACTCTCAGGCTACTCCTACACTGCTGCAGCCTCCCCAGCGCTGCTGGGCCAGAGCAGCCCAGGTCCCTCAGCATCCCACACCATGTGCACAAGGTCCTGAACCCTGCCTTGGCAGAGCCCTACACTCTCCAGTTCCTCCCTGCTTCTCCAAACTGGGAAGCCGCACACTGACACACACCCGTGTGTGTGGGGTCACACCAGTGCTGAACCGAATGGGATGAGAACTCTAGGTGTCTGGGTCCCCACGCTCCTCCTCATGCAGCCCCGTGTGCAGCTGCCTTGTTCATGGTGAGCGTGCAGCACGGGCTTGTGTGGTGGCCCTTGTAGTGCCCAGGCCCTTCTCCTCAGGGTCACTGCTCAGCGTGTCAGGTCCTGCTCTGTCCTGATGTTTGGAGTTATTCTCCTGCCCCGATACAGGACTGGCCACTTCTCCTTTTGAAACTTAGGAGATTCCTGATGGTAGAACCCCAAAGTTTCTCAAGGTCTGGACTCTCCCTGCACTGCTGCAGCCGCATTCCCTCCAATTCCAGCCAGGGGAGGGACCACTCGCCCGGGGAGCCCCCGGTGCCCCCTAAAGAAAAGGGGCCTCAACTTGCAGGACTCTCCTGAGCCCAGGAAGAGGCCACTAAAATGGTAGCAGTAGCAGGGTTCCATCAAGAGTTTATTCAAGAAAAAGGAAATAATTTCCAATTTCCCTAGCACAGTCTTTCGGTGCTGCTCTTCTGTTCCTTATCCTGGTGCCTCTCCCTGACTGCTGTGCCCCACTTTCGGTGGCACCACATTGTTGAGGGGCATGGCCATGTGCCCCCACAGGCTTTGTCATTAGTGCCCTCACTCACAAGGGAAAACCCATCTGGTCACTGTCCACATAAAGGAGCTCCATACATCCAAGCAACTTCTTCACTCTGAGGGAATCCTACTGCTGATCCTTCCAGCCCGTCTCTCCTGAAAAGCCTCTACCCACCCAGTGCAGCACCCCAAGCTGTGTGACTTGTCCCACCACGCCTTGGCGGTGACTCCATGGGTGTCAAACAGCACAGGCTGCAGCTTGTCCTGGCTGTGCCCTTGGCTGAGGGCATCAGTGCACAGTTGGGCTGTGGCACCTCAGCTGTAGCACCCGGCCAAGCTCTGATAGTTCTCGGGAAATCTGGTTGGTATCAAGAATCCAGGTCCCCATGTGTGCAAATGTTTGACTTCAGAGCAGAGCAATGTCACAGGGGTTGGCAGATGGAAAGTTAGGGCTGAAATTGGGCAACAGGAGAGTGAGCAAGCCCTGCTGTCCCCAAGGCCAGAGAGAAACAGGGCTGGGAATGACAGACCTGGAAGGAAACGTGTTTTGTCAGTGGCGTCTCTGCTGCCCCTGAGGTACTTGGGCAGACGTGTCACTGATCTCTAGGAATGACAAGGTGCTGCTGACAGGCCCAAGGTGACAATGGTTTGTCTGTTCCTTGATTGTGTTATCAAGGGGGTGAGAACAGGGTGGTGAAAAGAAAAAAAGGAGATTTGGAAGTGTAGCTATACGCATGGACACCTGGCGTGATGCGCTTCCTATTTAAGGGCTGCCCTACATCTCCTGGATAGAGAAGGGACAGATCTTGCGATACTTCAGAGGTGGGAATGAGTTTCTTGCACAAAGACACCGAATCTGTCTGCAATGCTGTCTGGGGTGTCTGTCCCACACTCACTGTGAATGGGGATGGCTGCCCTGGACAGGACCATCGCTGTCCCTGTCAAATTCATGTAGCTGTGTGCGAGAGCCTTGGCACCTCATTTAACACTGCAGGCTTGTAATTGGCATTAAAGGGAATAATCACCCTGAATTTGATTTGTCAATAGAATTATAGAATAATTTCAGCTGGAAGAGACCTTCAGGATCATCGAGTCCAACCATAACCCAACTCTAGCACTAAACCATGTCCCTAAGAAACCCAACTAAATGTCTTCTAAACACCTCCAGGGATGGTGACTCCACCCCTTCCCTGGGCAGCCTGTTCCACTGCTTCACAACTTTTTCCATGAAGAAATGTCTCCTAATATCCAATCTGAACCTTCCCTGGCACAACTTGAGACCATTTCTTCTCGTCCTATCACTTGTTGCTTGGGAGAAGAGACCAACACCCTCCGTGCTACAATCTCCTTTCAGGTAGTTGTAGAGACCGAGAAGGTCTCCCCTCAGTCTGTTTTTTTCCAAGCTAAACAGCCTCATGTCCCTCAGCTGCTCCTCATAAGACTTGTGATCCAGGCCTGTCACGGTCCATTCGGTGATGGACTCGTGATGCTTCATTTACCTTGATCTTGAAGTGCAAAATTAAGGCAATGAAAATGCCAAGGGGTTGTAATTCAATCATCAATGTGTCTTTATTTATTTTGCCCATAAAGCGGCATGTGATAGAGAGAGTGGAGAAAAAGGAAAGGAAAGAAAGGGGGGAAAAAAAGGATTGGCTACCACTACGAGATCCAAAGGCGTCCCTATGGTCTCGGGTGTCGTGAGAAGAGTCCTGCCAGTTTTTCGTCGTGATCCGTGATGCTTTGGTGGGGAGAGCTCAACGATGTCCCGTCGGGAATCGTCTTTTATGCTTCTTCACCTCGCTTTGCTCCCATGGATTGAGGCCAATCTCTGCCTTTGTTTCGCTATCCAGGCTTAACTGCGCAGGCCTGAAGAGTCCCCGCTTCGCTTGCCAGAACCCGTCTGTGCCTGCATCGCCTCGGTTTAGGGGTCTCTTACTGGTCCATTGGGTGACCTCAAGACCTTCGTCAAGCCTCTGCGCATGCTCTTCTTTGCTGGCCTTAGTAGCAGGTAGGAGGTGGGGGCAAGTTTGGCTGAGGCAGCAGGTGAAAATCCATCTTCTGCACAGCAGCTATAGTCCCCAGGTGGGAGAGACCTGTAGAACACAATTCCTTTTAGGAGGTGGGGGCAAGTCTGGCTGCGGCAGTGGTGGAATCCATACAGCAGCATTGTTACCTGTAGCCCCCCGGGTTGGAGAGACCTGTACAACACAATTTTTTTCGTCAGGCCTCTCTCCAAGTCATTGTCCAATTCTTTCTATCAGGACATCTGTTCTCCAAGTCCCTGATGGTGATGTTCAGGCAAATACTGTTCTTCGGACTGACTCTTTCACCTTCCAATCCCTGATTTCTGTGATTCTGTGAGATGGAGGGGCCAGGAGAGGGAGATGTGAGGAGATGGATGGATGAGGAGATAGAGACACCAAGAGAGAAAGGGTTGGGTAGGTAGTGGGTGAGGAGATGGGGATGGACAGATGGATGGAGACACGAGGAGATGGAGACACCAGGAGATGGAGATGGAGGGGCGAGGAGGTGGGTGAGAAGATGGGGATGGACAGATGGACAGATGAGGGTGGAGACACCAGGAGATGAAGAATGAGGGTCAGGTGGGTGGTGGGATGAGGAGATGGAGGGATGGTGATGTGGAGGCATGGACGGATGGACAGATGGATGATGGACAAGTAGACACTGGCCAAACATATGCCCCCTGATGGGCCCTCCACCCACTCACACGTCTTGTTGGGCAACACCAACTTCCTGGTGGCCCCAAAATGGATCCAGATGAACTTCCCTGGGAGAGCAGCAGTGGCCACTGCCCCTGGCAGGCCCCGCCCACAGACCCCACCCACAGGCCCGACCCCTCCACTCACCAATCAAGAGGAGTTGACGGGAGATGTTGAGATCTTGGGTTTTCCATCCTCCAGATGAGGTTGGATGAAGTTTGGGATATGTTTGAGGGTCTCAGTTGGGATTCAACACCCTCCAGGTGGGACAAAGTTGGGGAGATCTTGGAGTCTTGGGGTTCAACGTCATCAGCGTGAGGTGTGACAACACTGGGGGAGATGGTTCAGGTCTTGGGTTCTCCATGCTCCCAGGTGAAGAGGGATGAAGTTGGGGAGATGTTTGTGGATCTTGGTTGGGGTTCAACATCCTGCAGGTGGGACAACACTGGGGAAGATGTTGGGGGTCTTGGGGTTCTCCGCCCTCTAGATGAGGTGGGACAAAGTTGGAGAGATGTTTGGGGTCTTGGTTGGGGTTCAACATCCTCCATATGATGTGGGGTGAAGTTGGGGAGATAGTTGGGGTCTTGGGGTTCTCCACCCTCTAGATGAGGTGGGACAAAGTTGGAGAGGTGTTTGGGGTCTTGGGTTCTCTATTCCCCAGGTGGGACAACACTGGGGGGAGATGTTGGTTCTCAGCTGGAGTTCAACCTCCTCCAGGTGAGGTGGGGTGAAATTGGGGGAGATGTTTGGTCTTGGGGTCCAACATCCTCTAGATGAGGTGCGGTGAAGTTAGGGAGACAGTTGGGGTTGAACATCCCCAGGTGAGGATGGGGTATGTTTGGGGAGAATTTTTGAGGTCTTGGAGTTCAACACTCTCCACATAAGGTGGGATGAAGTTGGGGGAGATGTTGAAGTCTTGGTTCTGGTTGGCCCAAGGGGTCCAGGCATGGGACATCTGGGCCTGGGTGGCCCAGTGGAGCTGGAGATGGGACATCTAGGCCTGGGTGTCCCAAAGTGTCCAGGGATGGGACGTTTTAGGTCTTGGTGGCCCAAAGTGTCCAGGGATGGGACATCCTGGCCTGCGTGGTCCATGGGTTGGGGCATTTAAGGTCTTGGTGGCTCAAGGGAGCTGAAGATGGGACATCTTGAGTCCAGAGAAGGGACGTCCTTGGTCTTGGTGTCCCCAAAGTGTCCAGAGATGGGACATCTTGGGTCTTGGTGGTCTAAGGGGTCCCACGATAGTACATTTTCTGTATTGGTGGCCCAAAGTGTCCAGAGATGGGACATTTTATGTCCCGATGACCTAAGGGTTTCAGGGATGGGACATCTTGCACTGAGTGGCCCAAGGTATCCAGGGATGGAAAATTTTGGCTCTTGATGGCCTAAGGGTGCTGGAGATGGGACATTTTGAGTCCAGAGATGGCACATCCTTGGTCTTGGTGGACCAAGGGGGCTGGAGATTGGGCATTCTGCATCTTGGTGGCCCAAAGTGTCCGGCAATGGGAAATCTTCGGTGCAAGGATAGGACATCTTGGCCTGGGAACTCTGGGGCTCCAAGGGTTTGGACATCCTGGGTCTTGGTGGCCCAGAGAGTCCAGGGATGGGACATTTTGGGTCCAGAGATGGGACATCTTCACTCCAGGAATGGGACATCTTGGTCTCGGTGGCCCAAAGTGTCCAGGGATGGGACATCCTGGGTCTTAGTGGCCCAAGGGGTCCAGTGATGGGACATCTTGGTCTTGGTGGACCAAGATGACTGGAGATGGTACATCCAGGTCTTGGTGGCCCAAAGTGTTCAGGAATGGGACATCTTGGCCTGGGTGGTCCAACAGGCCCAAGGGTTGGGACATTGTAGGTCTTGGTGGCCCAAGATGCCTGGCGATGGGACATTTTGGGTCATGGTGGCTTAAAAGTTCCAGATATGGGACATCCTGCATCTTGGTGGCCCAAAGTGTCCAGGGTGGGATATTTTGGGTCCAGAGATGGGACATATTGGACCCAGGGATGGCACATCTTGGTCTCAGTGGCCCAAAGTTTCCAGGGATGGGACATCGGAGGTCTGAGATGGGGCATCCTGGCTCACAGTGGCCTTGGTCTTGGTGGCCTAAGGGGTCCAGGGATGGCACATCTTGGCCTGGGTAGTCCAAGGGGTCCAAGGGTTGGGACATTTAACATCTTGGTGGCCCGGGATGGCTGGAAATGGGACATCTTGGGTCCAGAGGTGGGACATTCTGGGTCTTGGTGTCCCCAAAGTGTCCAGGGATGGGACATTCTGGGTCTTGGTGGCCGAAGGGGTCCAGGGATGGACATCCTGCTCTGAGTAGCCCAGGGGATACAGGGATGGGAAATTTTGGCTCTTGATGGCCCATGGGGGCTGGAGATGGGACAATTTGGGTCCAGGGATGAGATATCCTGGGTCTGGGTGGCCCAAGTGGTCCAGGGATGGGACATCCTGATCTTGGTGACCTCATAGTTTTCAGGGATGGGACATCTTGGTCTTGGTCACCTAAGGGATCCAGGGATGGGAAATTTTGCCTCCTAATGGCCTCGCAGAGTCCAGGGATGGGACATCTTGTTGGCCTAAGGGTTCCAGGGATGGGACATCAGGGATCTGGTTGGCCCAAGGTGGCTGGAGATGGGACATCTTGGTTCCAGAGATGACACATCTTGGTCTTCGTGTTCCAGAGTGTCCAGAGATAAGACATCTTGGTCTTGGTGGCCCAAAGTGTCCAGGGATGGACATTTTAGGTCTTCGTGGCCTAAGGATCCAGAGATAGGACATCCTTTGTCTTGGTGGCCCAAAGTTTCCAGGGATGGGACATCTTGGCCTGGGTAGCCCAAGGGGGCTGGAGATGGGACATCTTGGGTCCCGGGATGGGACATCCTGCATCTTGGTGGCCCAAAGTCTCCAGGCATGAGACATCTTGGATCCAGGGATTGGACATTTTAGGTCTTGGTGGCCCAAAGTCTCCAGCCATGAGACATCTTGGATCGAGGGATGGGACATTTTAGGTCTTGGTGGCCCAAAGTGTCCAGGGATGGGACATCTTGATCTTAGTGGCCCAAGGTTGCTGGAGATAGGACATCTTAGGACTTGGTGTCCCCGAAGTTTCCAAAGATGGGTCATCCTGGGTCTTGATGGTTTCATGGGGTCCAGAGGTGGGATATCTGGGCCTGGATGGCCTAAAGTGTCTAGAGATGGGACATCTTGGATCCAGGGAGGGGACATTTTAGGTCTTGGTCCCAAAGTCTCTAGGGATGGGATATCTGGGGTCTGGCATGGGACACTCTGGCTCTCAGTGTCCCAAGGTGTCCAGGGATGGGAAATTTTGGCTCTTATTGGCCTCACAGCTTCCAGGGATGGGACATAGCGGTCGCGAGAGCGGCTCCAGTAGCAGTGCCAGCCATGGCAGTATGTCCGGCTGCCACCACATCTCCTCTTTCACCAGGACCGGGTCACGGTGGAGTGGCCACCTCCCTGTCCTGCCAGAGGATGCAGCTCTGCAACCCCTGCCCCGCTTTTAAAGGGGTGCCTGGGCAGGGCCCTTTGTGACATCACCAGTGACATCACAACGCCCCACTGTGGCAGTTGCACATCCCCCTGAGATCCAGAGCCTTCAATACGGCAGTCGATGGCTCCTTCGCACCTTTTGTGCCCCACTGTGCCTGTCCCCAGGTACACACCAGGGTGGTACCAAGGTGCTGACAGTCACATCCTCCCCTGCCCCGGGCAGGGTGACTTCACCTCCACCATCTGGGGGGGCAGGAGGGGTGGGACCCTCAGTCAATTGACAGGGTCCTCAGCAAAGAAGGTGCCCAGAGAAGCTGAGAAGCTTCTGGACTATGTTGTAATATCCACAGCCTGTCACGTCCTGCCCTCAGGTATGAGTGCGGAATGGAGGGAATGCAGGTTCTCGTTTTCCTGTTTCTGGGAGAGTTTCATCCTTGGTGGAGAAGGGAGCTGAAGGTGTAACGGGTAGGACTTCATGCTCTGTGAATGTTCTTTTGGATTATGCCACCTTGATACCAGTTTACTGAGTTTATCAAGGGGTAAGTAAGCCCTCCATTATATCTCCGGGAACTCCCTTTTTAATTCGCAAAACCCACCATTGTTGTTGGTTCTTAGGTTGTTCCCCCTTTCCTCTTCTAATATGCGGATGCTTCTTTCTTGGAGCACCGGTAGCAGCAGCAGTACTGGTAGAAAGGGGCAGATTCTTGACTTCAACATGACGGATTCCTCTCGACCTTTCTTCTAGGATTTTTACAGGGCCATATTTCCTATTATAATGTATCAATTCTTGTGCTGCTTCCCCCCACATCCACACCTTTTTAGTATTTGGTTGGTTGGGAGAAGTCGGGGCAGGGGTGAACAGTGAATCAATGGTAGTGTCAGCTCCATCCCTCTGGCTCCCACTTCTGGTACCCTGGCTTCTGATCAAACCTTCCAGTCTTTCTACTGGGCTCATCAATGCGATTGTCCTTTGAAGGTTTAAGTGTCTCTGGATGTCCCCTTATCAAGGGAGTCATCATGTCTGGATTCACTGGCAGCATCATTGAGGATTCACATTCGAGAATCAATTTTCTTTCATGTATCATTTGCAAGCAGGCTGCTTTGTGTGCACTTTCTAGCAATTGATCAGGTGTGCCAGTGATTGCCAGGGGCTCTCCCCTTTTTCCCCTTGAGCTCAGCCAAGTGCTGTCTCAGGTCACCCAGAGAGGCTGCACAGGCTCTGTCTTTGCAGGTTTTCAATCTCTGATTGAATCAAGGTTGAACACCTTGGTCTGACCCAGTTCCTGACAGGTTGGACTGCAGACTCCTGAGGTCCCTTTAACCTCAGTTCTCTGACGATCCCATTGTGATGTTGGGCTCTGTTTCTAACTGGAGCAGAGCAGACGATTATGGGCCATGAATCCAGCTGTGCTGTAGGTGACCATCTAAACCAACATCTCAACCAGTGAACAAGCCAACACCTCAGTGTGACACTCTGGGCAAAGTGTGAGGAGTCCTGGGCAGGGAAGGTTTAGAGGGCATGGGGCGCTATGCAAGACACAAAATGATCTTGGCTTAATGCCTGCAGGCCCATCAGATGTCAGTTAATGTCAACGAAAATTAAAATAAGAAGAAATGAAGACAAAGATCCAAAGCAAAGGAAGGTGTCAAAACACTTCTCTTTATTTTCCTTTTTTTCTTTTTTTTTTTTTAAGTCTTTGTGGGGGGATTTCTTTTCTTTGAAAAGCAAAG
The DNA here is from genome assembly GCF_036013445.1 of Caloenas nicobarica. Taxonomy (NCBI): domain Eukaryota; kingdom Metazoa; phylum Chordata; class Aves; order Columbiformes; family Columbidae; genus Caloenas; species Caloenas nicobarica. The sequence goes on from NC_088276.1 coordinate 894,302, forward strand.
AGTTTTCCAGAACTGGGAATGGATTTAGGACACAAATGTCTTCAGCTCCAGGGACACAAACACCTGGTGCCAGTGTAGATGCCCCAGGAACCCCTGCCCAGGCTCCACTGCATTGCAAGGTGCTCTGGTCTCCCCCAGGTCCCCTATGATAGAGACCAATCCCAGGCCAGCACCTCAGGTGCACTGGGGCCCCTCAAATGGCACTGGCTGTTTATGGTGAGACAACTGATGACTGATGTCTGCCTGGAAAGGTGCACTTTGTTGTTGTTGTTGTTGTTTTTTGGTTTGGTTTGGTTTGTGGAGTTTTTTTGTTTTTTCTTTGCTTGGTTTGTTTGTTTGTTTCTGGGTTTGTTTGTTTGTTTCTTTTTTAACATATTAACACAAAAATCCAAAACAAACAAAAAAACCCCCACCAGAAACACAAAAAAATGCTAAAAATTGAATTACCAGGAAGTGTACTAAGAGTACAAAACCAAATATTGGTCTTCCCCTTTACTTCTATCATCATTCAGGAGTTTCCACCTCTCCTGATTAAATGTCCATGTCAAAGGACAACTTTCCAGCAGACTGTCTGGATGTTTGCCCTTCCCAGTGCTCTCAGGTTTCCTCCTCCACTTGCTCTTTGGTCATTCAGTTGCCTCTCAACTCTCTGGTTTCTGCTTTGAGCTTCGGGGAGTTACAAACTTGCCCCATTCTTCAGAAGTCTAATTAACATGGTAGTTAATGTGTTAATTGTGTTTTTATATATCCTTTCCTATCTCTCTGTCTAAAACATTTCTTGTGTGGATGTCCCTTGTGGATGGTGGACCTCATTAGATCCAGCTTACACACACAGTTGAGGAGAGTGGTTTAGAGTTTATGAAATTGTGTAGTGTTTACACAGGAGAGCAGGTGGGAGCTGGTGTGCAGGAGCTGCAGCATCCACCTGCAGAGCTCAGTGGAGAAGTCTGATGTGAGGAAAAGTGATGCAAGTCTCTGGTGGCCAATGAGGGAACGGGAAGACTGGGAGTGGGGGGTGAGGCGCAAGGGTGTCCATACAGTGTCCAGCCTCAAGGGACTGTTCTCCTGCCTGTCCAGATGGCTTCAGGAGACCCTCTGGATCAATGTCCGTTGTAGAATGCTGCTGTCACTTCCTCTATACACTGAAAAATGACAGAAAATACCCTTGAAAGAAAAAACCCTCCTTTATGAAATCTTCTTTGAAATCTTCATCAGTAAGTGTCCCATTGAAACCTCTCCAGTTAGTTCTACAAGTCTTGAAGATTGGAAGAAAATTACAGAAAGAAACATCACTCGTTAGAGATTTCTGTGTTTTAATGAGCCCCATGGCGTATTTGGTGCTGAGTCCATGAACCTCAGATCCCAAGGACAGACTGAAGAATCTCCTCAAGAAGTCCAAGTCAGAAGCAAAGCCCAAAGTACCTTGAAGCATTAATGGGCCCCACTGAGGGCTGTTACTGGCAAAGCCTCCCCAGGGGCTCGTTAGAGCAGATAATTGGAGGCAGTGATTGCATCAGGCAAAGGCAAAGTGCAGCAGCTCTGATGCTGAGAAAGACATTGATTTGTTTGATGAAGGAGAATGGCCAAGCCTTGACCCCCTGCCCCTAGGAAGGGAGATCCTGTCCCTCACATGTGTCTCAGGGCTCTTCTTGGGGATGTGGGGATGATGCCCAGTGCAGGACAATGGTGTGAGACTCCCTGGGGGGTGCAAGGAGGCAATGGGGCGCCATGGCCATGACAACCATGTGTCTCCTCTTAGGCCTCGCTGTCAGGGACATCAGCCATAGCCAAGGGGACAAAGACCTCGGGGCTTTCAGGGACATCCAGCCTTGCCAGCACCCTTGGCCATCTCCACCACGGTCCATCCTACACTGTCCCAGGCCTGTGGCTGTTTCCCCACAGGCTGCAGACACCCCATGCACTTCTCCAGCTTGTTCTCACCCTGGTGTGTCCCCACCTGTGCTGCTGAACAGCTGATCCCAGCAAGAGAGAGCAAAAGGGCAACAGGCAGAAATACCCAAAGGCCAACTGCAAAATGGCAGAAAGGCAAAAGGCCGAACTAACATCGAACTCATGACAGAATGAAACTTCTGAATGGAACTAACCAAACCAGTTGGAAAACCCAAAGTAACGGATGTAACAAGCCCTAAAAGCCAGCTCCAGCTTTAGACTGAGCATGACGCTAATCATAGGGAATATTTCGTTGATCAGCCTGCATGTCAATCCAGGTGCTGTCCTGTCTGTGTCCCCTCCTGCCAATTTGCATCTGCAGCTGGATGGCCAAAGAAGTCCTTGGTTTCCCTGACAACAGCCAAGATATCAGTGAGTTCTGACATTCCTTTCATACCAAATGGCAAACACTGTAAAGCTGCTAAAAGAAAAAATTAAATCTATCCCAGGGAAGAAACAGTGTTATTATTCTCATAGCAAATCTAAACAAAAGACTGTAGTAGCTATGAAGGAGAAAGATTCAAAATGCATGAAGAAAATTAACTCAATTTCAGTAAAAACAGCACGTTTCCTCAGCCTCCACTTCACCAGGCTAAAGAAGTTTGGGTCTCTCAACATCTCCACACATGACCCAGACTTTCTCTGGCCACACAACAGCTCCTCCCCGTTCCTCCGGAGTGGGGAACCTCCCACTGGGACACCCCGCTCCAGATGTGACCACACCAGTGCGGAGTCAAGATGGACAATAACTGCCCTTGGCTGGGTGGCCACGCTCCTCCCAGTGCAGCCCAATGTGCTCATGGGCATATTCCTGTTTAGCACCACTGAGAACTGACTGAACATCCAGGCTCAGAGGGTTGTGACCAGCGGCACAAAGCCCAGCAGGAGATACCATGAGGAGCACTGAAGGACACCATGTCCCTACCCAGCATCTCCTCCCCACAGGTGTCCCTTGGGTCCCTGGAACCACCTCAGTGACAAGGGGGAGAGCACTGCCTGTATGGGGTGGAGGAGATGGGGTCTGGAATGAGGGTCCTGGGGCAGTTTCTCCCGGTTGTTCATGCAGCAACAAGCTGGGCTGGATATTTGGAGAGAGGAACTCTTCGTAAGGGCCTCCAGTGGGCTTGGGGATGGTCTACAGTTTCCTGCATGCTGCCTTTTCTGGTGGAGGTCAGAGGCTGCCGGCCCTTTAGAGGACCCAGGACAGGCCTTGTCCTTCCTCTGGTCACAGCTGGACCCCAGTTCTCCAGCTCGGCCCCAGCTCAGGAGCCTTGTCTAGGGGTGACCTTTGGGGTAAGGTTGACAAGAGGGGTGCAAAAGTTTGTCTTAAGGACATGTGATGAGCACCAGGACTGAAGTACCAGAGCAAAATGATGTGGCTTCTGGGCGAATACTTTCTTCAGTGCAAATCCTGAAACAGAGTCCCAGACTTGCTTTCCATGCCACCCTTCACGAGGGATGATGCACTAAAAGATGGCAAGTGGGGGACACCAATCCTTCTCCAGCTACTTCCCGGGCCTGGTGAAGCACCAGGACAGCAAGGACTTCTGGCACTGCACCCTGAACTCTGCATATAATCTTGGGGCAACTGAACACCAGCATTTTTCTCTCCAAGGCAATTTCCAGCCCAGGTCAGCTCCTGTCTGATCTCCCCCCATCCCTCCTCTGATCTGGTCTGGTGCTCCTGGCCCCTTCCCTGTGCTCCCCACAGGGCCCCAACCTGGCACTGGTGCTCTACAGAGCAGGTTGGCTGCAGGACCATGCGGTGACTCCACACTGGTTGTGCTGCTCAGTGAGGGACACAGATGCAACTGCATGGGCTGCACTGTCACCGAGCTCTTTCCCAGGGGTCTAAAGCTCTGGAACGGGTTCAGAGCATTTCTTGGGACTCACTGGGTTTTCTGCACATTTCGGTTCAGCAATCCCTTCCTTGTCCTTCAGGTGCCTGGAGACTGGTGCAGGAAGACATGGCCTATCCCGTTCCCAGGGATGGAGGTAAGCTGACCAGTCCCTAATTATTCAAATTGTCCTTCCTGCCCTTCTTGAAGATGGGTTTGACATCTTCCTTTCCCAAGGACCTCAGAACTCCTGTGTTTCTGCTGTCACTTTTGAAAGCACCATCCAGAATCATGAGCAAGGGTGATGTAGCAGACAGGAGCACTTGCAATGAGCCTGTCCAAGGGAGCTGAGATGAATCTCACTCGGCCACTGAGGTTTGTTCCTGGAGTCACACACAGAAATGCCAGGATTCCATCAGGCATCCACGTCTGAGCTGGTCTCAGGACTGCTTATGCACCCAGGGATGTTCAGAGACAGAATCTGTCCCTTTTACTCACAGAAGCAGGAGTCACAGTGGGTCTCTGGCCTCCTGCTGCCACTCCAAAGGGACGGGAGGCACCTCAGCCCTGTGGTGTGTCACCCTGCTCTGCACTCATCTGGGATGTCCCACATCATGAGGAATGGACACGGGGATCTCTGTTCAAGGAAGAAGATCCCAGTGGGTGGTTTCCCATGGGCTGTTACTCTCAATGTGAAGTGACCTCGAGAGAATGTCTGTCCCACAGACATTCATGGAACCCCCAGGAACAGCTGATGGTGTTTGTGCTCACTCGGGTTCATCTCACCTCTCATACATGATATGCATGCTCACATCTCATCTGAACAATGCAAACATGGACTTCTGACCTCCTCATTCAGTGTCCATCCATGGAGGGAAGAACAACCTCTGTGGGTGAGGGACCAGTGCTGGAAATCCTGGTTGTGAGGGCCCAGTGCATGATGATGCCCTGTGGCCCCTTCCTCAGGGTGTCCAGTGCACAGGGGCACAGCCCAGCCCCTGCTCTGCTGGTCCTGCAGGTCTCTGGCAGGAGGCCTGGCTGTGAGAGGACACTGCTGTGTGCCCAGCCCTGCATGCACACACTGTGCAGCTGTACACTGGTGTTTCCATCTGTGGCCACCTTCTTGTGCATGTTCTTGACAGAAACTTGAAGAAGACCTAAGCCTTCCGGCACTGCCCTGAAGGGGTCACTCTTCTTTACAGAAGTACTGTTACGGAGGCCAGCTCTGTCACAGCAGTGCCCATTGCCTGTCCCTGCCTGCGCTCACAGGACTGACACACAGCAGGACGATGACCAGGCTGCCAGAGCACTCAGGCCTTGCACCAACACAAGGGATGAGAAGGAGAGTGTGGGAGTGGAACGAGAACAGCTCTGGAAGGCCAAGCGCTGGTGCTCCCTGGCAGGGCTGCCAGGCTGGACTCTTTTCCCCTCCTCCCATGCACACAGGAACTGTCCCTGCAGCTCCAAACAGGCCTTGCAGGAAGGATATAGTGAAAATGAAGTCACTACAGGATGCTTTATTTTGTTTCAATACACACAGATCATGGCTCCTCATTTACACAGCCAGTGGTTATAAAAGAAAAGTAGACACTGAATTAGAAAGGGGATGAAAATGTTGTCACAATTTAAAAAAAGGCTAATAACAACAGAAAATACAGATGAGAGACTGGAGCTGTAACTAGTTACATTAAAACTGCTATGTAGAAGCAGATGGACAGTTTATTGCTTCAGAAAACACTTAGATATGAGTTTCCACAGGGTATCCTTGAGCTCCTGGTTCCTCATGCTGTAGATGAGGGGATTCACTGCTGGAGGCACCACCGAGTACAGAACAGACACCACCAGGTCCAGGGATGGGGAGGAGATGGAGGGGGGCTTCAGGTAGGCAAACATGCCAGTGCTGACAAACAGGGAGACCACGGCCAGGTGAGGGAGGCACGTGGAAAAGGCTTTGTGCCGTCCCTGCTCAGAGGGGATCCTCAGCACGGCCCTGAAGATCTGCACATACGAGAAAAGAATGAAAATAAACCACCCAAATATTACTAAGAGACTAACCACAAGAAGCCCAAGTTCCCTGAGGTACGAGTTTGAGCAGGAGAGCTTGAGGATCTGGGGGATTTCACAGAAGAACTGGTCCAGGGCATTGCCCTTGCACAGTGGCAGTGAAAATGTATTGGCCGTGTGCAGCAGAGCATTGAGAAACCCACTGGCCCAGGCAGCTGCTGCCATGTGGACACAAGCTCTGCTGCCCAGGAGGGTCCCGTGGTGCAGGGGTTTGCAGATGGCAACGTAGCGGTCGTAGGACATGATGGTGAGAAGAGAATACTCTGCACCTAACAAGAAAGCTAAAAAGAAGACCTGGGCAGCAAATCCCGCATAGGAAATGACCCTGGTATCTCACAGAGAGTTGGCCATGGATTTGGGGACAGTGATGGAGATGGAGCCCAGGTCCAGCAGGGAGAGGTTGAGGAGGAAGAAGTACATGGGGGTGTGGAGGTGCTGGTCACAGGCTATGGTGGTGATGATGAGGCTGTTGCCCAGGAGGGCAGCCAGGTAGATGCCCAGGAAGAGCCAGAAGTGCAAGAGCTGCAGCTCCCGTGTGTCTGAGAATGCCAGGAGGAGGAACTGGGTGATGGAGCTGCTGTTGGACATCTACAGCCTCTGGGCATAGGGCACTGACTCAAAAAGAAAAGACAGTGACAAGTTACAGGAGACTTCTCTGAGCAAAGAGCCAGCCAGGAGACCTGCGTGGTTAAACAGGGAACTGCTGGGCAAACTCAAGTGGAAGAGGAGGGTTTACAAATCATGGAAGGAGGGGCTGGCCACTTGGGAAGAATATAAGGCTGTTGTCAGAGGATGTAGGGAGGCAACTAGGAAAGCTAAGGCCTCCTTAGAGTTAAACCTGGCGAGAGGGGTCAAGGACAACAGGAAGAGGTTCTTCAAATACATGGCAGATAAAACTAACACCAGAGGCAATGTAGGCCCACTGATGAACGGGGTGGGTGCCCTGGTGACAGAAGATACAGAGAAGGCAGAATTACTGAATGCCTTCTTTGTCTCTGTCTACTCTGCCGGAGGCTGTCCTGAGAAGCCCCGTACCCCTGAGGCCCCAGAGGAAGGCAGGGCAATGGAGGAGTCTGCCTCAGTTGATGAGGACTGGGTTAGGGAGCAATTAAGCAATCTGGACATCCATAAATCCATGGGTCCAGATGGGATGCACCCGCGGGTGCTGAGGGAGCTGGCTGAAGTCATTGCTGGACCGCTCTCCATCATCTTTGCCAAGTCTTGGGAAACGGGAGAGGTGCCTGAGGACTGGAGGAAAGCAAATGTCACTCCGGTCTTCAAAAAGGGCAAGAAGGAGGACCCAGGCAACTATAGACCGGTCAGCCTCACCTCCATCCCTGGGAAAGTGATGGAACACCTTATCCTTGGTGCCATCTTAAGACATATCAAGGATAAGAGGGTCATCAGGGACAGTCAGCATGGCTTCACCAAGGGGAAGTCGTGTTTGACCAACCTCATAGCCTTTTATGAAGACGTAACAAGGTGGATTGACGATGGCAGAGCAGTGGATGTGGTCTACCTTGACTTCAGCAAAGCATTTGACACAGTCTCCCACAGCATCCTCACGGCAAAACTGAGGAAGTGTGGACTGGATGATCGGGTAGTGAGGTGGACTGCAAACTGGCTGAAGGAGAGAAGCCAGAGAGTTGTGATCAATGGGGCGGAGTCTGGTTGGAGGCCTGTATCTAGTGGAGTGCCTCAAGGGTCAGTTCTGGGACCAATACTGTTCAATATATTCATCAATGACTTGGATGAGGGAATTGAGTGTACCATCAGCAAGTTTGCTGATGACACCAAGCTGGGAGGAGTGGCTGACACGCCAGAAGGCTGTGCTGCCATCCAGCGAGATCTGGACAGGCTAGAGAGTTGGGCGGGGAAAAATTTAATGAAATATAACAAGGGGAAATGTAGAGTCTTGCATCTGGGCAGGAACAACCCCAGGTTCCAGTACAGGTTGGGGAATGACCTATTAGAGAGCAGTGTAGGGGAAAGGGACCTGGGGGTCCTGGTGGACAGCAGGATGACCATGAGCCAGCACTGTGCCCTTGTGGCCAAGAAGGCCAATGGCATCCTGGGGTGTATTAGAAGGGGGGTGGTTAGTAGGTCCAGGGAGGTTCTCCTTCCCCTCTACTCTGCCCTGGTGAGACCTCATCTGGAATATTGTGTCCAGTTCTGGGCCCCTCAGTTCAAGAAGGACAGGGAACTTCTGGAGAGAGTCCAGCGCAGGGCCACAAAGATGATTAAGGGAGTGGAGCATCTCCCTTATGAGGAAAGGCTGAGGGAGCTGGGTCTCTTTAGCTTGGAGAAGAGGAGACTGAGGGGTGACCTCATTAATGTTTATAAATATATAAAGGGTGGGTGTCACGAGGATGGAGCCAGGCTCTTCTCGGTGACAACCAACAGTAAGACAAGGGGTAATGGGTTCAAGCTGGAACACAAGAGGTTCCACTTAAATGTGAGAAGAAACTTCTTCTCAGTGAGGGTGACAGAACACTGGAACAGGCTGCCCAGGGGGGTTGTGGATTCTCCTTCTCTGGAGACATTCAAAACCCGCCTGGACGCCTTCCTGTGTAACCTCACCTGAGTTTTCCTGCTCTGGCAGGGGGATTGGACTAGATGATCTTTTGAGGTCCCTTCCAATCCCTAACATTCTGTGATTCTGTGTGATTCTGTGAAATCCAAGCCATTTCTCACACACCCTCCCCTGCTCCACACCCCTTGTCCTTTTCCAGACCTTCCTTCGGGTCCGTGGCTGAGCCCTGGGTGGTGCTGGCTGGAGGTGCCGTGAGGAGCAGGGCCTGTGCCCGCTGGCTGCCCAGGAGTCAGCCCTGCTCTGCAGCAGGGGTCATGGGAACGGGGGAACAGGGTCCAGTCCTGGGGTTCAGCTGTGTCAGATGGACCCGTTCCTGGTGCAGAAGGGACTGTCAGCATCTGCTCTCCTAGTGATAATGAACCAGGACGGAACAAGGCAGTTTGAGAAGCTTGTTTTTTTGCAGCTTCCTGCAACTCCCCTGGAGAGTGTTGTTGGGTGTCAGAAACCCTCAGCATTTCTGCTGCACTCAGGGAGAACAGAGCGAGTCCTGCGAGACCAGAGGATGCCTGTGGGTCAGTGCAGAGTGAGGGCAGCTGGTCTGTCCCTCTGTCTTGCTCCAGCTGCCCTTTCTGAGATGGAGGCTGATCACACTGGCATGTTACCCTGAAAAGCCACTGGGCACTGCTGAGAGCAGAGGGACCCACCTCAGACCATGACATGTCCCACCCTTTCCTCAGGTCTCAGCACCCCACTTCTATCCCAAGACACACACAGCTCATTTCACAAACCGAACTGCATTTCTTCCATCATAGCATCTCTGCACTTCTGCATGGGGAATTCAGATAATGCTCATTCCCCTGCCCCACAGACTGCATTGCCCACAGCCCCACAGGTCGGAGCAAAGCTGGGACACGTGTTCCCATGGACACACCTGCAGGAAAGGACCCACAAGATCAGGCTGTGAGTCTGCAGCTGAAACTCCCATCCCCAGAGAGCCCGACAGCAAGAACAAGATCACAACGACAGTGACCCAGAACAAGAAGGAAAATGCGGTGAGGGTGGGTGTGAGAGAGGCCAGGGCAGAGGCAGCCGGGCACTCAGACAGCGTCACCCTTCCCCAGCTGTGCAGCCACCTCCCACACACCAGCATTGCCGGGCAGCTGCTCTCAGCCCCTGTGCTCTGCAGAGGGAACTGGAGCTCTGGCTGCACAGGAGCTGCTTCATGCCTTGGAGCCCCCGGCCCTGAGGGCAGAGGCTTTGCTGGGTGGGAGAGGAGGCGAGGGGGCTGCTCAGAAGAGCGATCTGCATTGCAGAGGATGAAAGGGAGTTTTCTGTGTTCCCCCTCCCAGAACAATTCCAGGTTTAGTTTCCTCTCATTTCTGATCATTTCCCTGCTGCCTGGACATTCTCCTCCTGGGAACAGTTTCCCTGTCCATGTCTTTTCCCTGTCAATGCTCACAGACCCCATCCCACCCTCTGTGCCCTCACCCTGGCCCTACAGATCCTGCCTGTTCACAGGGCACTGCCTGGGGGCATCTTCCTGTTTGCAGGGTGGAAAACAGGACAGGTCAAAGGCTGAGGGGTTCAGCAGATGTGATGCTGGTGCTGTGCACAGGCAGAGCAGCAGCTGAAGGGATGTTATGAGGCTTCTGGCAGATGTACTGATGACTCTGAGTTGCAGTTCAGGAGTCTCAGTGACTTGTTTAAGCATGAGAGCTCATTTTCATTTTATCCTTTCCTGCACCCCCCAACCCTCGGGATAGGAAACTGAAAAGACAGCCACAGGAAAGCTCCCTATCTCTCTGCTAATCCTTGCATTGATCTTCTCCTTCAGGCATCCACTTGGAAAAATCCTGGGGGTGATCTGGAGCTGTGAGCAGCTCTGATCCACACAGCACCCCCTTAACAGCAGAAGCACCTTTCCTGCCCTGATAGGGGTCATCCCTTCCCCCCACAGATTCTCCCCACAGCACCGTGGGGATCTCCCCAGGCAGGCTGAGCGCTGACCCTGGCAGGCGGCAGAGTCCTTGCCCCGGCACAGCCCTGGGGTGCAGGGACCCTGCTCCGCAGGACAGCCTTGGGCACCCCTGGCTGCTCACCCACCTTCACAGCTGTTCAACATTGCCTGACAAGAGCCCCCTCCTTACACATCCCACAAGCTGTGCCTGTGCTAACTTTAAGAGATGCCTCCAGGAGCTACAGCTGCATTGCCCTGCACCCAGAGACTTACCATGGCAAGGGTTGCTGAGATTTCTCCTCCAGTGAGCTCTCAGTCATCCTCCCCATCCTGACCACCTTTAATCTCTCTCTGCCTTGCTCGTCTCCCTGAGACCCCCAGGCAGAGCCCTCAGCCCTGCTGCGCTTTGCAGAGGAGCTGCTCCTGGGCAGAGCTGTCTCTCTGCAGCGCTGCCGCTTGCCATGAGCTCCCTCTGTCCCAGGAGCCCAGCCCAGCTCAGCAGCACAGGAGCAGCCCAAGGCGCTTTAATGACCCATCTGGTGGGTTTGCTGCTGAGTCCATGAACCTCAGACCCTGAGGGGAAGTTGAATAAAACCTCTCAAGAAGTCAAAGTCAGATTCAAACTCCAAAGTTTCTTGTAATGTTTATGAGTCCCACTGAAGGACACTATTGAGGAAATGACTCCAAGATTTGGTTAGAGAAGAAAACTGGAGGCAGAGATGACAGGTCAGGAAAATCAAGGTGAAGTTCTCTCTGATGATCAGTAAACCTGGATGTGTTTCATTAATCAAAGGGCCAAGCCCTGACCCCCAGCCCTGGGAAAGGAGATCCTGTCCCTCCCATGTTGCCCAGGGCTCTTCCTGGGACAGTGTGATGTGGGGCTGTGCAAGGCCAAGGGCAGGACTATGGTCCCACACCTCCCAGGTTCCTGGCTGGGGACAAGGAGGCCGTGAGGCCCCTGTGCTGTAAGGACAAGGTGTCTCCTCAGAGGCATCAGAGCTGGAGACAACAGCCACAGCTAAGGGGAGAAGGAGCTCATGTCTGTTGCGGGCTTTCAGCCTCTTTACGTCCCTTGATCATCTCCACGACAGCCTGTCCTATGCTGTGGCATCCCCTGCACCTCTTTCCCTGCAGGCTGGAGACATGCCCCCTGCTGCCCCACCTTGCTCTTGTCTGAGCATCTTCCTTCCTTTGCTGATATCTCTCCATGTAAATACTTAGATTTGGGTTGCCTCTACTGTAACTAACTCATCTGACTTTTGCATTAAGGGTAGACCAACAGCTGCAGATCTTTTGACAATATATTTTACCAGCATGCCAACCCTGGTATCTGTATTATTGAGTTATACCATCTTAGGTGATTTTTGGTATTAATGTTTTATGTTATTGTTTTCCCTCAGCAGGTAATGGCTGAAAAAGCTGCTTCAATTTTAAAAACATCTGTTGCTTCAACATAAGTGACGAATCAGCCAACATGAAAGACAACATTTAACATCTCCAAGACTTTGTGCATCAAATGGAGCAATCTACTGATGATGCCTGGATGAATGGCTCATTTAATTCCTTGATAAAATGAATGGAACACCTGATTTAAAGCATCATTGTACAGATATGTTTATTCCTCCTCCTGTATGTGTTTATTATGTACCTCTCTAAATTGCTCTGTACTACACAAGTCCAAGTGAACATCTCCGGCTTTGCTGGCCCCAGCAGAAGCAGTTTCTTGACTGAGGGGGGTGGATTACATGGGAGTTGTGCAAGAATGGCAAGGAGGAGTATTGTAAGGACACTCAAGCCACTGTAGGTGTGATGTAGAAAAGCACATGAACTACAAGTAGAACCTCTGGGTTTAGATAATAGGCCTGTGAATAATCATAAAGACACCTCACCATATATCCTTAAGATTCCTACAGACAAAGATAAAAGCAATGCTACAAAATGCAGAATTAGTGCACAATGCAGTTTCCCGTATGTCTAATGGCATAACCTGTCCGGCAAACACTGCCGAGACCAGTCTATTTCATCTTTTTGTCTTCCAGCTTCCTGTAAGATGAAAGTACAATATATCATCCTGTTGCAGCTGAAGGCACATCATGTCCTGTTGGGACTAAAGTGGAAGACTATTTGGATGGTCACTGACCACAACAGGAACTTTGAATGTGATGCTTCATCCACTTGTAATTCTGTTAACTCTAACATTATTGTGCTTGTTACTTACAATCATTTTATGTATAAAAGCCGGGTACACATATAAGCAAAGGATCTCTATTTGTTGTGACAAACACCCTGATAATACAATTTATAGTGATATTCTATATTATTGAAGCTATCTGCTTAAACAGAAGTTCACATGCACGCTAACACCGTATATAGATGATATTAGCATTTAAACTGAATAGTTTATCAAACAATTGGACTCTTACCACTGAACTACAACATGCCATGTATTTATGACATAGAGGCAAGAGGTAACCACACTACCAGTCTATGAGAGAATGAAGGGGATTGACTGTGGTCAAGGGGGTGGAGTGTGGCAGGCGCACTCGACCCCCCCTCAGCCAAACCAGCAGCAGTTTGGTCCAGGCTGCAGAGGAGGGAAGGGCCTGAGGCACAGCCAGGCCAAGAACTCCTTCCAGGAGACCCACAGGGAAGCAGAACGGCAACTGAACGCCGGTGGCTTGTGGGCGCAGGGAGTCTCGTGCAGACTTTTCCTACTCTACGCAATTTGACTATGAGTCAACCACTTCATTCTAGAAATACGACAGCCTGGATGAGCCCACTTTGAGTGCTCCCTGCTAAATAAGTGAGCTGTATGGCAATGATTTTACTACTCACGGGTCACTGGATGAGCCTAATTCAACTTCAATATTCATCATTTAGCTTAAGTAGACGCACACCAAATGTAATGGATTATTTAGAGATATAAGTTTGTATGATTTTTTAATATACTCTTCGATTCATGTTACTTAGTAGACTAGATTTGCTAAAATTTTAAGCTCGTATTTGCCAAAAGCAACCGTAGACTACACTAAACGCCTTGCATGATAAAGTCGAGCTTGCATTTTGCTGGGAAAAATGGAACTGACTGGGAAAACAACGATCCAAGGCTAACGCAGAGACATCACAGACATCTGCAAAGCCGGGCCTATTTTTGCACTTCACTGAGAAGGATTTATCCAGACAAAATGGCACCTTCAAGGATATGGACCAAAACCAATGTCTACAACCGAACAAAACAGAGGCCCATGTGGAGTCAGGGAAAAAGGGTCCAATGGGGAGCAAAGGACCTGGTGGTAAAATTTTGCTATTGGACTTGGATCTTGGTGTGAATGGTCTGTAAATATATAAAAGTTTGTAGTTTTCTATGCTGGGGCGGACCTCTGCGCAGGTACCCAGCTTGAGCCAGCCCTTCTGCTATTCTACTCCATTAAATTTTTTATTTTCTGAGAATTTTGTCTCCTGAAAGTCTGCTCTGCATATGGTCATAAAGCCTTGCCTCTAAGTTTGCTGCTGGAGCTCTAAAATACAAACTCTGGAGCGAACGGTTATCAGGGAAAGAGGAATCCTGACAGTTTGCACCGCAACGGACATGGCCTCACCTGAAAGTTTGTCTCCGGAGCTCCAAGACACAGCCCCCTGGAGTGAACAGTTATCAGGAAGGGAAGATGACTGAAAGTTTCCTTCGTGAACAGGTACAGGCACCTGGAGAGAAGGTCAGCAGCATTCAGCTTGGCATATTTCCCCCATGCAGTAAATAATAGAGTGAACCTGCCACCGAACTCTTTGAAGTCGCGCTTCTCTTTAAGAAATCTAAACATTGTTCTGCAGCAAGCAAACCCCCTCAATTACTCCCCTGCAACAGGGCGTCACCAAGTGAGGTCACAAAGGGCCCCACTGTGACCCTGCGCCTGGGGAGGGAGGTCAGGGTGCCCCATTGGGAGGCTCAGGGTCAGCTCAGCCCCGGGCACCTGGGTGCTCTCGGGGTGGCCTTGGCTAAATTTGAATCCCAGTTTCTTCAAGTTTTACCACCCACTGCTCTCAGCATAGTCTTTAACAGTCCATTGCACCTCTCGATTTTCCCGGAGGCTGGTGCATGATGGGGATGTGACAGACCCACTCACTGCCGTGCTCCTTGGCCAAGGCGTCTACGAGGAGGTTCCAGAAAGGAGTCCCGCTGTCTGGCTCAGTTCTCTCTGGGCTGCCGTGTTGTCACAGGACTGGCTTTTCAAGGCCCAGGACAGTGTTGCGGGCAGTGCCGTGGGGCAGGGCGTATGTTTGCAGCCATCCGGTGGTGGCTCCAACACTGTAAGCACAGAGCTCTTGCCATGACCATTTTCTGGCAGTGTGATATAGTCAATTTGCCAGGCCTCTCCACATTTACACTTCAGTCATCGCCCCCATACCACACAGGCTTTGACCGCTTGGCTTGCTTCATGGTAGCGCATGTTTCACAATGGTGAATAACCTGTGCAAGAGTGCATCCCTCGATCACGAGCCCATCCATATGTTGCATCCCTTCCTCGACGACCTGAGGCACCGTGGGCCCAATGGGCCATCAATAATTCACCTTCATCCTGCCAGTGCAAACCTACCTCAGACACTTTAATCTGGGCAGCTCGATCCCCCTGCTGGTTGTTCGGATCGGGTTCTTCAGTGACCGACTCTCGGGCACATGAGCTTCTACGTGGTGCACTCTCACAGGCAGGTTCTCCAGCCGGGCAGCGATATCTCGCCAGGATTCAGCAGCCCCGATGGGTTGGGCTCTGCGCTGCCAGCGGCTCCGCTTCCATTGGCCGTGGCCCAGGGGACAGCAGGGGCCATGACGGTCGCACGTGGTCGGCGGTGGTGGCGAGAAGCCGGATGGCCCATGGCTGCGTTCCAGCGGCACGGCCTGGGATACCGACTGTGTGAGCGGGTGGTGCCACGGAGACGCGGGGTCTGGAACATGGGGGTGGCTGGGGGGACGGGAGGGACGGGGAGGGCGGCAGAGAGGAAGGGGCCCCGGGGCTGGGCCGGGGGCTGCTCAAGCTCAGGGCAGGTCTGACGGGCGCCATGTCAGAGCTCGGCCTGGCTGCCCGCAGTGCTGCCTCCTGCTCACATCACTCTTCACTGCCATTGGTTGGGAGGGCTGTCAGTCTCCTGCCCTGAGCTGGTGCTGTCTGGGATTGGCTGCCTGGGCTGTCACTCTGCCCTGGTTTGGGGCCCACCCTGCCCTGAGGCGCTGTTTCCTCTGATTGGCTGTCTCGTATTTCCTCCTGGCTCCTCCCATCAAGTGATTGGACGGATGGCTTATCAATCATTTGTGTGCCGCTCTCCCGCCAGGTGTGATTGGTGCAGCCAGCACAGCCCGCCCCTGAACACTGCCTAGATTGGTCAACTCTAGCCACCTGTCCTGCAGGCCTCAAAGCTGGATTGGCTGGTTACATATCAATCACATGACTTGACCCACCTTCTCAAATGTGATTGGCTGTCCTTGGTCCATTGACTCCCCATAGACTTCTGGGCTGTTTTTGCCAGGCAACGAGCTCCACCTAAACATGAGACTGTGGAATCCGAACATCTGTGGTTGATAAAAGACACGTTGAGACCATAACATGAGGATCTGGGCCCCAAGAAGGAGGCTCTGGGCACTCAAAAGGACGGGCAGATGCTACAGATGGCGCTTTGGGCCCTGAACATGAGGGGACCCTCTTGGTTCCCACCCGAGCTGGGTTTGGTGCCCGTGACCCCACGGAACAGGCACCTCTGCTGTCCGAAGTGGCCACGGAACAGACGGACCCCAAAGCCACGGACTCCATGAGCTCAGCGGGGACTTGTGACATTTCATGGATGTTTCACAGGGCGGCCCATTGGCTGAGGGCAACTGTGTGTGTGTGACATCAAAGGGTGGGCAGGGGAGCGGTGGTTGGTGAGGACGTGTTGGATCGTGTGGGACCTGAGCCTGACGTCCATGGGGTGGAACAAGGGCTGGAGAAAGGACCGTCGTGGTGGCGACACTGCTCCTGCGTGGAGCTCCAGAGGCTGCAGGGGGATTTCTGCTCCACGGGGACCAGCACAAGCCAGTGGCCCATTCATGTCTGTCACCTGCTCTGGGGGCTGTGATCTCAGCAGCACCTGCACAGCAGGAGTGTCCTCACCGCCAACACCAGCTCTCTGCTGTGTCTGCACCTCTGTCCCCATCTCCCCGTGCTCTCCTCCCTCCCAGGCACCTTTCCCACCTGCTCCAGGACCCACCAAGGCCTCTGTCTGTCTCCATAGAGACTAAAAGGAAAGAAAAACTTTCCACACTGATGCCATCAAATAACCGCATGAAATAAAAACATTTTTAAGGGGAAGGGTAACCCTAATTTTTCCCTGTACTCCATTTTTTAAAAAAATAGCGTAGCTTTAGTTTCTACCGGGAGGGTATATTCTGTGTGTCATTGGCATTTCACTCATATTATACCAATTTATTCATTCTCCCTGTTCAGTTGTCTTCTACGTATGTCATGTTATGTCCACAGGCAACCATCCAGAATTTGTATTTAGTTTTGATATTGTTAGGTCAGCTGCTGCTCCAAATTATCTCATCTTTCATTTTCGAGTGCTCTCCTGTTGCATCCTTTGGCAGATGATGTTCTTGTCACCAGGTATATCATCCTTCCCACATGCACTTTGGATGGTTTCTAGCTGATCCATGGTGATTCCTGTGTTCTAACTTCTGCCTTCTGCATTACGTGGTGATGTATCTGTCTCTGTGTCTGTGTGGCAGGTGTTATGTCAGAAGCACTGTCCCAGCCAGGTCACTGCACCTCTTTCTCTTCTCCCTCTGCTGTCATCATGACTGTACCAGCTGTCCAATGTGCTTTCTGACCACATGGACCCTATCGTCCCACCTCCCTTCTGCTGTGCAATCCTATTCCTGCAAGAGAAGTGACAACCAGTCCGTGTCCCTTCTATGGCATCTGGACCTTCCAGAGCTGGACGGCTGGTGGGAACTGTCACCATCAGCCAAGGCTCTGTGTGAAGTCTTCTCCTGGCACAGGAACAGCTCTGGCTGTGCCTGGTGAGCACCACACTGCGCGAAGGAGAACAGCAACACCCGTAGTGACTCCTGGTTAATGGGAAGAGATGATTTGAGGGCAGGTTGGCAGAAGATCCTGAGGCTTTGCCGGGGGTGGCCACATCTGGCACCTCCCAGCAGGATTTTGGAAAGTCCCTTCCCAGCTGTGAGCACCAGGCCAACAACACGTGGCAGAAAGATCCCCCACCCCCGAGGGCCCTAGCCCCCAACTGGCCTCTGTCCCCAAACTACTCAGACATCTAAACAGGCTGTACCTCTACCTGAATTATCTTCAGTTTTAAGAAAAAAAACCAAACTAAAGTGTACTTCTGGATGAAGATGGACCAGGTTCAAGATCAGTACCAGGGGTGCTGCAGGAGCGTCTCCCAGCGCGGACAGACGGGGGTCCTGTTGGCCTCACCACCCCTGGGCCCCACCATGGCCCAGTTCAGCAGCCCTGGGCCCGAGGGCTCAGCCCAGGGACAGCCCCACAACCAGGGTCAGAGCGGTTCCTGCTGCTGCCCCGAGGGTCACCAGCCCCAGTCAGCCCTGCGCCAGGGTGCAGGTGTCTGAGCTGGGCTGAGGTGGAAGGGGCTGGAAAACAGCTCATCGGGAGGAGGAGATGGAAGAAGGTGCCATGTGTGTGGCAACGGGGATGAACTGACACCCTCAGTTTGGTATCTGGATCCGTGCTGGGCTTGCACATGGACTAAGCCCCAGCTCAGAGCACAAATTGCTGTTACCAGCCCTGGGTTCCAAATGCTGTTGCTGCTCTCTCCTCCCTGGTGCGACCTGAGTGCACCACTGCCCTGCCTGCTCCTGCCTTGGGACTTGGGGAACTCGGGCTGAAACGAAAAGATAAACTCATGCAGTTATGGGATCTCTTAAGTGTCCTGAGATTGCTTTGCTAATCACTCTGTAACTTTTCCTGGGCTATGAACTCGATGAGTGCCCAGAGAGGCAAATAAGTCTATGAACCAACTTTCCAATTAAGGTTTCCTTCTTACAAAAAACCACACTTCCAATTTCTCATGGGCAACAGATTGAAAGATGGAAGCTGAAGTAGCATCTGCCTCTTGCCAAAACAGTTAATAACAGATGGATCCATTCAGTTGATCCTTAGTTGCTTTCTGCACAGGAAAACTGTCCATTAATTTAATCTTTGGTGTACAGGCAGGGCCTTGCTGATGTTCCTGTGTAGGCAACAAGAATGTGGATGTCAGGCTTTCTGCAGATTTGTGACTGAGTTCTCCTGTTTTTCCTAATAAGCAAAATCTTGCTGTGTACTCCTGAAGTCTCCCATAAGCTGGTGGGTTGAGAGAAGGACAGGGAGCTCCAGTTAGCTCAGGGAGGACCAGTCAACATCACAGGCAAAGCAGACCGGAACTCGACTTGGTGAAAACTAATGGAATTTATTGACAACTGAAACCGGCACCTCTCCCCCGTCTTTGGGCGGATCACCGTGCACCCTGAACCGATACACGCAGGTGTGGTCCGGGTGGCCCCAGTTGCTCAGCACTTGCAGCCTGATGTAATTCACGACCCCAGGGAGCTCGTTCTGAAATGACAAGAAGAAATGAGTCGCCTTTTCCTCTCTGGCACGTGAGCACTGACAGAGTAGTGCCGCAGCGATGGCTTTGTTCAACAGCTTCCTTCCTGCTGCTTCCTTTGGCAGGGAAGCCTCTCCCCATCCAGCCGCATTTCTCCTCCTCTCCTACAGTTCTCCTCCCTCTTTGTCCCCATACCTTCAGCTGGAAGGTCTGACTGGGATTCAGCACCGCCAGGAAGGTGAACTGTCCCAGGAATATTCCCTGCTCCTCATGTTCTTCCTTGAAGCCCTACAGAAAGAGAGGGGTAGAGAAAACAAGAGTGTCTGGTATCACCATGGCAAGACTGAACTTCAGTCAGTGAAGTATGGGGTTATTTCAGCTACGTAGTCCAAGGACAATGAGCACAAGGAAAAGACGAGAAGCTGCACGTGGGCAGCATGTCACACTTGCCTACTCAACGGGTCCAGGCTGCCAGTCAGAAAAGGAGCAGATGCTCCCAGTGAGTGGAAGGTAACCTGAGGATCACAAATGCCACTGCGATTGGAAGCCAAGAAGGTCTAGGACCATGCACTGTGCCAGCTCCTTTTCCCTGTGGCTCCTGGACTAGCATCTTGCCCTAGAAGCTTTTGTTTTTGAAGGGTACATTGAATAAAAGAGGAATGCAATGGGAAGGAAGCAACACCAAGGAGCCTGTTTCTTCTGAGAGACACGAGGAAGCTTCAGGCCACCGGAATCTATGACCCATCTTCATCCCCTGCTTGGAAATGCTGTGCAACCCCCTACTCTAGAGAAATCACTTACATAGACAGCAAAGTCCTTTGGAGCTCCAGAGATACTTTCTCCATGGAACGCTGTCCCTGAGACATGGTCCATGGTGACTGCTGTGGGAATGACTGGCGCAGACAGCTTGATGAACACATGTCCCTGGCTTCCTGGGAAGGGCCAGCACTTTCCAGGATGGTTTTCTGGCTGAAAGGAGAAGAGGAAACTGCATTCACATGGAGAAGGTCGCCCTGGCTTTCACACCTGCCATGAGCATCAGAGGATTAAGAATTCATTTGGCCTATCAGTTCTGCTCTGAACCACAGCCAGTGCCTTCAGTCGCACCCTGTGGGTACGGAACAGAGAAGCAGTTGTGAGAATTCACGTATCACAGGGCCATTTCAGGAGAGAAGCCCTTCGATGGCTGGGAGCTCGGTGTGCTACTTGTAGAAGCTCAGCAGCCTCTCCTGGTCCAGAGCCCTCACCAAGAACAAGCCAGGGACAGTGTGGCTGAAAGGCCCCTGCCCAGAGCAGGTGGCAGCCACAGGCCCCCTGGATGAACCTTTCCTGTCAGGGGAAGCCCTCGCTGCCTCTCATCCACCGCCACCCCTTCCCCGGGCACCAGCCAGCTCTTCAGATTGTGCAGGCAGCTCAGGAGCAGGGCCAGGATGGCTTGAGAGCCCAACATGGGACCCTCCAGCAGTGCAGGCTCTCAGCAACCGCTGGTGCTCACTAAGAGCACATCCCAGAGCTCTGCAGGCATCTCTGCCCTTCTCCTTCCTTGCAGTGCTGACACTTTGCACAGCGACTGGGCAGACACAGACTGCAGGAGCAGCCTGGCCTGGTAGAAGCTCCCGTGGAGAACCTGGGGCACTCTGGGAGAGGGAGGAGGGAGACACTCAGCAGGGACACACAGGAGGAGAGCAGGTCCATGCGAGAAGGAGGCAGGAAAGGAAGTTTCAAGGAGCAAAGATGGGGGGAAAGGCAACTCTGGGCAGCGTGTGTGCTTCATTCTCCTGACCTTCCTTTTACTGCTTCTTGGTGCTCCTACCTCCAGAATAAGCTCAGGGGACCTCACGTAATCCATCACCGGCAGGGAATACAAGAACACCTTCGCTTTGGCAGTCCGGAGGGATGGAGAAGACTTGGAACGAATGACGGCAGCCCCTGGAATTTAAAACATGAGCACAATCATCAGGCAGTGTCAGGAGGAATATTACACTGTTGACTTGGAAAAGGCTTCTCAGTTGTCATCCATGTCCTACGGTGGGTTCCCCTCTGTCTTACTGCCATGACCCCTCTGGAACACATAGCAGGGAGTCATTAAACTGTCCTATTTGGCCATGGAAATAGGCAAGACTGTGAACCAGCCTTTCAGTTCTTCCCATGGGGTCTGGCCCGTTACAGGCTCTGTCAGCGGGAGCACTTTTAGGGCACAAGGTGACCCTTGACTTTTCACCCATTCTCTCTTACTCATGGGCACATTCTAATGCCCATTTATCAATCTGGACAGGAAGCACTTTGGAACTGGTTTGTTTGTACAATGCCACAGCACCTGCTGATTTGAGGGCGTAATCAGGCATCGGGACCTGGATCTCTTCCAGCTTCTCCAGAGCTTGATTGATGATCTCCTGAACAGCCTGGGAAGGAAGGCAAAGGAGTGCGTCATTTGGAAGGAAAAGGAACGGGGCGAGCAGCTCCCCATGCAAGGCCAGCCAAGGTGAGTGGGGACAAGGCAAATCTCATATGGAAGGGACACCCAAATTGCCTGGAAGCCTCCCTAGTTTGCTCTGCTGTGATATATGGGTATCAGAAATGGGTCTACTCACTCCAGTGCTCTGAATGCTGAAGCTGTGCGAAGGGGCTTTTCCTGTGGAGAGGCCCCAGGCCAGGCAGCACGGACAGAAAAGCCTTCTGGGTGTGAGATAGGACCGGCTTAACTCTGGACCTCTGAGACCATTCTTTCTTTCCAGTCCTCCCTTGAGGGGGACCCAAGATCTGGACGCAGAGGAAGGTATGACTCAGACAGCCATCATTCCCGTCATGGCTCTCTCTTCCCGATAAGGAAGTGTGGAGCAACAGGAAAAAGAAGTGTGGCCATGACAGCACTTGTTCCAGCAGCACCAGCCTGTTGGCTGGGACAGGGAATGCAGTAGGATATGTGCCGGAGGGAGGATAAAACCCCTCAGTAGATCCTTCTGCCTTGTGCCCTTACCCGTCCAGTAAAGCCTGGGAGCTTTGCTTGCTTCACGCCTTCCTGGAGAGCCCGCTCCACGACATCCTTTGCGCTCCAGCGCAGATGATAAAGCTCTTCCTGGAGCTTACGGAGCTGGTCTGGCAGGGGCAGGGTTTCATGCAAGTCTTCTCCTAAGTCTGCTGCAGTTCTCCAGAGGGTTAAGGTGCTGTGTTGTCCCACGTGGTAAACACCTGTCAGATAAACACCAGAGCTTAGAACTTTCCCGCTCCCCTTTCTGTGTCTCTCCCAAGTGCCACAGATGTCTCTCCTCTTGTCTTTGACAGTCGCTATCATGGCATATGTGCTACACAATAGATGAACGTTCCTTGCCCTGGACTGTGCTCCTTGTCGTACAGGAGATTCTCAACCCCTGGGGCAGGAGAGCTCAGCCACAGATTCTCCCTCGGCTGAAGAGAACTGGCTTAGCCCTCCTGGGGAAGGCAAGTCACCCCTTCCTCACCCCCACACCCATCCCGCTGGAGCAGGGACTGGCACAGCTCTGTTGGGGACTTTCTGCTCTTAGCTCAGCTCCTCTGATCACAGTGAGGGAAGCGGAACAGGACAGAACAGAGCCCCGAGTACCTCCTAAAGCACCAACCTCAGGTCAGAGCTCTGCAGAGACTCACCGAAAGAGAACAGTCCGAGAATCAGCGCCAGGGTTGTCGCCTTCAGTGCCTTCATCTTCCTGCAGAGCAGCAAGGAGGAAAAGGATGGTGAAGCTGGCGATACCCGTGCAGATCAGCAGCAAACAGGCAGCAACAGCAGGGACTGCAGCCCTTGAGCCTGGCGTTCCTGGCGTGAGCACTGGCTTGGTCCTGCACCAGCTCGATTCACTGCTGGGGTTGTCACCGGCTGCACCAGTAGGGGATTTGTCATGGCAGCGATTGTTTCGTTAGGGACAAAGGGCTCAAGATTGACTCCGGACTAAGAGCAAGAGCTGCAACAAGAGCTGTGGCCACACTTCCCGTCTGTGGGGCTGGAGAGGGGTTCTTTGGAAATGGAAGGGACAGAACGAATGCCTGTTTCTCCAGCCCACCATCCGATCGCAACTTGTGCTGATCCTGTTCTCCACGCTCCCAAGAGAAGGTTCAGCCTGTGCCCCTACAGTTCAACAGCTGCCAGGCAGGGGGTGTGGGTCTCCCCTCTCGCAGCATTTCTTTAGCAGCCGGGTTCTCTCTGGCCCTTCTCTTGGCATAACTGCAGACAAATGCAGACTGGGGAAAGAGGGAGGGAGGGCTGAATGTCAATGTGTTCTGGCAAGCAACGGGCAACCAAGGAAGCGCCAAAGAAACACTCTGGTGATCACACTCCCTCCATGTGATCCAAAATGGACCTGTCCCTTATTCTGCAGAGATCAAAGGCTTTCTGGGCCTCACCCTTGCGCTCATGAAGAGACTGAAAGCTGGCTGCTGCCTTCCACCAGCTCCAGACCGAGCTCTCAGGCTGCCCTTGGGTTCCTCTCCTGTCCACCCCCACCCACCCCAGCTGATGAGTTGGAAAACACCCCTGGGGAAAGGGGAGGAGGATTTTTCAAACATACCCGTTCAAACGTTCAACCTTCTCTGTGTGTCTCTTGGTACCTGCTGAGGTGCAGGTAACAAGCATCTTCCTTGCTCAGGAGCAAGCCAAAAACTCTGCGATCTCAGTTCCCTCAAGATCGAGAGTGACAAAGGCACAGGGGGACCCCTGGTCTTATACGCTGCTGTGCCAACTTAAGCGCTGATGCTGCTTTGTGACATCAATGGCAGTGGGTGATCTCACAATGGAAGAGGCTGCACCACGTTTGGAGGTCAAGTCCCACCTGACAGGAGCAGGTCTTGCAGTCCTCTCTGCAAGGGAAGAAATCCTTCACCAGAGAAAGACGGGAAAGGTACAGGAACATGTTGCTCTCAGAAAACAGACTCTGTTAACCACTCTTCCTCTTGTTTACCAAAGTTCAGACAATGTTAGAAAAGAACCACAAAAAAGTAAGATTCTTAGTCTTTTTTTATGGACCACATTAAGTTATCAGGACTCATTGAGAGGGCTTTAAACTAGATTTGAAGGGAGAGGGGGACGAAACCAGATGTGGCAGAGGCACAGCCAAGGGCGACATGCTGGCATCTGAGGATAGTGCTAATGATGCCCTTCGGTCTGCCGACCCAATGCAATCAATGGCCCAGCTGAAGTGCATCTTTACGAATGCACACAGCATGGGCAACAAACAGGAGGAGCTGGAAGCCCTTGTGAGGCAGAAAAACTATAATTTAATTGTCATCACAGAAACATGGTGGGATGACTCTCAGAACTGGAGTACTGCAATGGATGGCTATAAACTCTTCAGAAAGAACAGGTGAGGAAGGAGAGGAGGTGGGGAAGCAGTGTATGTTAGGGGGGGGTTTGATTGTCTGGAGCTTGATGAGGGTGATGAAAGGATTGAGTGTCTCTGGGTAAGAATCAAGGGGAAGGGCAACAAGGTGGACATCCTAGGGGATGGTCTGTTACAGACCACCCAACCAGGATGAAGAGGCAGAAGAAATATTTTTCAGGCAGCTGGGAGAAGTCTCCCAGTCACCAGCGCTAGTTCTTATGGGGGACTTCAAGCTACCAGATGTCTGCTGGAAGTACAACCCAGCAGAGAGGAAGCAGTCTAGGAGGCTCCTGGAGTGTATGGAAGACAATTCCTGACACAGCTGGTCAGTGAGCCTACCAGGGAAGGAGCCCCACTGGACCTGCTGTTTGTAAATAGAGAAGGACTCATTGGAGGTCGCCCTGGGTGTAGTGATCATGAAATGATTGAGTTTACTATCCTTGGAGAAGTTAGAAGGGTGGTCAGCAGAACTGCTACTTTGGCCTTCAAGGGCAGACTTTGATCTGTTTAGGAGGCTGCTTGGCAGAGTCCCTTGGGAGGCAAACCTGAAGGACAAAGCAGTCCAGGAAGGCTGGTCTGTCTTCAAGAAGGTGATCTCAGAGGTGCAGGAGCAGTTGTACCCGTGTGCCGGAAGGCGAGCTGGCGGGGAAGAAGGCCAGCCTGGCTGGACAGAGAGCTGCGGCTGGAACTGAGGAATAAAAGGATAATTTATAACCTTTGGAAGGAGGGGCAGGTGGCTCAGGGGGATTACAAGAATGCTGTGAAGTTATGCAGGGATAAAATTAGAAGGGCCAAAGCCCAACTAGAGCTGGGCCTGGCTACTGCTGTAAAAGACAACAAAAAATGTTTCTAGAAATATATTAGCAACAAGAGGAGGGCTAAGGAGAACCTCCATTCCATGATGGATGCAGAGGGAAAGATAGTGACGGAAGATGAGGGAAACCCTGAGGTATTAAATACCTTCTTGCCTCAGTCTTTAATAGTCAGAACAGTTGTGCTCCAGGTACCCAGCCCCCTGAGCCCCAAGACAGGGATGGGTTGCAGAATGAAGCCCCAATAATCCCAGGGAAAATGGTTTGCGACCTGCTGCACCACTTGGACACCCACAAGTCTATGGGGCCAGATGGGATACACCCTGGGGTGCTGAGGGAGCTCGTGGAGGTGATCACTGAGCCACTTTCAATTATTTAGCTGCAGCCCTGGCTAAGTGGGGAGGTCCCAGTTGACTGGAAGTTGGCAAATGTGACACCCGTTTACGAGAAGGGCAAGAAGGACGATCCGGGGAACTAAAGACCTGTCAGTCTGACCTCGGTGATGGGGAAGGTCATGGAGCAGATGATCTTGAGAGACATCAGGCAGCACATACAAGACAACCAAGAGATCAGGCCCAGTCAACGTGGATTTACGAAAGGCAAATCCTGATTGACCAACCTGATCTCCTTCTATGACAAGGTGACCCAACTAGTAGATGAGGGAAAGGCTGTGGATGTTGTGCACTTAGACTTCAGTAAAGCCTTTGACACCGTATCCCACAGCATCTCCTGGAGAAGCTGCAGCTCATGGCCTGGATGGTGTATCTGTGATGGATAAAGAACTGGCTGGAGGGCTGGGCCCAAAGAGTTGTGGTGAAGGGAGCCAAATCCAGTTGGAGGCCGGTCACAAGTGGTGTCCCCAGGGCTCAGTATTGTGGCCAGTTCTGTTTAATCTCTTTATCAATGATCTGGACGAGGGGATCTAGTGCACCCTTAGTAAGTTTGCAGATGACACCAAGTTGGGTGGGAGTTTTGATCTGCTAGAGGGTAGGAAGGCTCTACAGAGGGTTCTGGAGCTGCTGGTCCATTAGGCTGAGGGCAACTGTCTGAGGTTTAACCAGGCCAAGTGCCTGGTCCTGCACTTGGGTCATAACAACCCCCGCACCACTACAGGCCTGGGAAGGAGTGGCTGGAAAGCTGTCTGTTGGAACAAGACCTGGGAATGTTGATTGACAGCAGCTGAACATGAGCCAGCGTGTGTCCAGGTGGCCAAAAAGGCCCCCAGCATCCTGGCTTGTATCAGGAATAGTGTGGCCAGCAGGCTCAGGGCAGTGACCGTCCCCTGTGCTGGGCACTGGGGAGGTCAAACCTCAAATCCTGGGGTCAGTTCTGGCCCCCTCACAACAAGAAAGACCTTGAGGTGCTGGAGCTAGTTCAGAGAAGGAAAGGAGTTGGTGAGGGGCCTGGAGCACAAGTCTTATGAGGAACAGCTGAGGAACATGAGGCTGTTTAGCTTGGAAAAAACCAGACTGAGGGGAGACCTTATCGGTCTCTACAGCTACCTAAAAGGAGGTTGTAGCATGGAGGGTGTTGGTCTCTTCTCCCAAGTAGCAAGAGATAGGACAAGAGGAAATGGTCTCAAGTTGTGCCAGGGAAGGTTCGGATTGGATATTAGGAGACATTTCTTCATGGAAAAAGTTGTGAAGCAGTGGAACAGGCTGCCCAGGGAAGGGGTGGAGTCACCATCCCTGGAGGTGTTTAGAAGACATTTAGTTGGGTTTCTTAGGGACATGGTTTAGTGCTAGAGTTGGGTTAGGTTATGGTTGGACTCGATGATCCTGAGGGTCTCTTCCAGCTGAAATTATTCTATAATTCTATTGACAAATCAAATTCAGGGCAGTTATTCCCTTTAATGCCAGTTACAGGCCTGCAGTGTTACGTGAGGTGCCAAGGCTCTCACACACCCCTACATGCACTGGGCAGGGACAGCGATGGTCCTGTCCAGGGCAGCCATCCCCATCCACAGTGAGTGTGGGACAGACACCCCAGACAGCATTGCAGACAGATTCGGTGTCTTTGTGCAAGAAACTCATTCCCACCTCTGAAGCATCGCAAGATCTGTCCCTTCTCTATCCAGGAGATGTAGGGCGGCCCTTGAATAGGAAGCGCATCATGCCAGGTGTCCATGCGTATAGCTACGCTTCCAAATCTCCTTTTTTTCTTTTCACCACCCTGTTCTCACCCCCTTGATAACACAATCAAGGTGACAAACCATTGTCACCTTGGGCCTGTCAGCAGCACCTTGTCATTCCTAGAGATCAGTGACAGGTCTGCCCAAGTACCTCAGGGGCAACAGAGACGCCACTGACAAAACACACGTTTCCTTCCAGGTCTGTCATTCCCAGCCCTGTTTCTCTCTGGCCTTGGGGACAGCAGGGCTTGCTTACTCTCCTGTTGCCCAATTTCAGCCCTAACTTTCCATCTGCCAACCCCTGTGACATTGCTCTGCTCTGAAGTCAAACCTTTGCACACATGGGGACCTGGATTCTTGATACCAACCAGATTTCCCAAAGACTCTCAGAGCTTGGCCGGGTGCTACAGCTGAGGTGCCACAGCCCAACTGTGCACTGATGCCCTCAGCCAAGGGCACAGCCAGGACAAGCTGCAGCCTGTGCTGTTTGACACCCATGGAGTCACCGCCAAGGCGTGGTGGGACAAGTCACACAGCTTGGGGTGCTGCAATGAGTGGGTAGAGGCTTTTCAGGAGAGACGGGCTGGAAGGATCAGCAGTGGGATTCCCTCAGAGTGAAGAAGTTGCTTGGATGTATGGAGCTCCTTTATGTGGACAGTGACCAGATGGGTTTTCCCTTCTGAGTGAGGGCACCAATGACAAAGCCTGTGGGGGCACATGGCCATGCACAATCTGGTGCCACTGAAAGTGGGGCACAGCTCTCAGGGAGAGGCACCAGCATAAGGAAGAGAAGAGCAGCACTGAAAGACTGTACTAGGGAAATTGGAAGTTATTTCCTTTTTCTTGAATAAACTCCTGATGGAACCCTGCTACTGCTGCCATTCTAGTGGCCACTTTCTGGGCTCAGGAGAGTCCTGGAGGCTGAGGCCCCTTTTCTTTAGGGGGCACCGGGGGCTCCCCGGGCGAGTGGTCCCTGCCCTGGCTGGAACTGGAGCGAATGCGGCTGCAGCAGTGCAGGGAGAGTCCAGACCTTGAGAAACTTTGGGGTTCCCCCATCAGCAATCTCTGAAGTTTTAAAAGGAGAAGTGGCCAGTGCTGTACCGGGCCAGGAGAATAACCCCATCCATCAGGACAGACCAGGACCTGACACGCTGAGCAGTGACCCTGAGGAGAAGGGCCTGGGCACTACAAGGGCCGCCACACAAGCCCGTGCTGCACGCTCACCATGAACAAGGCAGCTGCACACGGGGCTGCATGAGGAGGAGCGTGGGGACCCAGACACCTGGAGTTCTCATCCCATTCGGTTCAGCACTGGTGTGACCCCACACACATGGGTGTGTGTCATTGTGCGGCTTCCCAGTTTAGAGAAGCAGGGAGGAACTGGAGAGTGTAGGGCTGTGCCAAGGCAGGGTTCAGGACCTTGTGCACATGGTGTGGGATGCTGAGGAACCTGGGCTGCTCTGGCCCAGCAGCGCTGGGGAGGCTGCAGCAGTGTAGGAGTAGCCTGAGAGTGCTGGAAGGGTGGTTTCAGAGATGGTGGAGGTTTTCTTCACAGTGGGAAACAGCACGAGAAATAATGGCACAAAGTGCAGCTGGGGAGGTCCAGGCTGGACATGAGCAGGAAGGAATGTGAGTGGAAGGGCAGTGCTGTGGTGGAGCAGGTCACCCAGAGGCAGTCTGCATCAGCCCAAGGCTTTGTGCTTCAAGGAACAGCTGGGGAGGATGGAGAGAGATCAGCAAAGGAAGGAAGATGCTCAGACAAGAGCCAGGTGGGGCAGCAGGGGGGATGTCTCCAGCCTGCAGGGAAAGAGGTGCAGGTGATGCCACAGCATAGGACAGGCAATTGTGGAGATGATCAAGGGATGTAAAGAGGCTGAAAGCCCCCAACAGACATGAGCTCCTTCTCCCCTTGGCTATGGCTGTTGTCTCCAGCTCTGATGCCTGTGAGGAGACACCTTGTCCTTACAGCACAGGGGCCTCATGGCCTCCTTGTCCCCAGCCAGGAACCTGGGAGGTGTGGGACCATAGTCCTGCCCTTGGCCTTGCACAGCCCCACATCACACTGTCCCAGGAACAGCCCTGGGCAATGTGAGAGGGACAGGATCTGCCTTCCCAGGGTTGGGGGTCAGGGCTTGGCTCTTTGATTAATGAAACACATCCAGGTTTACTGATCATCAGAGAGAACTTCACCTTGCTTTTCCTGACCTGTTGTCTCTGCCTCCAGTTTGCTCTCTAACCAAATCCTGGAGTCATTTCCTCAATAGTGTCCTTCAGTGGGACTCATTAACATTACAAGAAACTTTGGAGTTTGAATCTGACTTGGACTTCTTGAGACGTTTTATTCAACTTCCCCTCAGGGTCTGAAGTTCATGGACTCAGCACCAAAGCCACCAGAGGGGTCATTAAAGTGCCTTGGGCTGCTCCTGTGCTGCTGAGCTGGGCTGGGCTCCTGGGACAGAGGGAGCTCCTGGCAAGCGGCAGCGCTGCAGAGAGACAGCTCTGCCCAGGAGCAGCTCCTCTGCAAAGCGCAGCAGGGCTGAGGGCTCTGCCTGGGGATCTCAGGGAGACGAGCAAGGCAGAGAGAGATTAAAGGTGGTCAGGATTGGGAGGATGACTGAGAGCTCACTGGAGGAGAAATCTTTGCAGCCCTTGACACGGTAAGTCTCTGGGTGCAGGGCAATGCAGCTGTAGCTCCGGGAGGCATCTCCTAAAGCTTGCACAGCCACAGCTTGTGGGATCGCTATGGAGGGGACTCTTCTTCAGCTATTTTGAAAATCAAAGCAGGTGGTTTTGCAGCCAGGGGTGCCCAGGGCTGTCCTGCAGAGCAGGGTCCCTGCACCCCAGGGCTGTGCCAGGGCAGGGACTCTGCTGCCTGCCAGGGTCAGCGCTCAGCCTGCCCGGGGAGATCCCAACAACACTGAGGGGAGAATCTGTGGGGGGAAGGAGTGACCCCCGGCAGGGCAGGAAAGGTGCTTCTGCTGTTGCGTTCTCCGTGGGTCAGGGGTGTTCCTCCAAAAGGAGGTTTCAAGGAGAAGAGCTGTACAAGTATTACTATAAAGATATGGAGCTTTCTCAAATCTGTCCTTTCAGTTTCCTGTTCCAAGACTTGTGGGGGGGTGTAGGAAAAGATAAATGAAAAAGGAGCTCTCAAGTTGTAAGCAGTCACTGATACTCCTGAACTGCAACTCAGAAACATCAGTACATCTGCCAGAAGCCTTATAACATCCCTTCACCACCCCTCTGCCTATGGACAGCACCTGCATCACATCTGCTGAATCCCTCAGCCTTAGTCTGACCTGTCCTGTTTTCCAACCTGCAAACAGGAAGATGCCCCCAGGCAGTGCCCTGTGAACAGGCAGGATCTGTAGGGCCAGGGTGAGGGCACAGAGGTGGGATGGGGTCTGTGAGCACTGACATGGAAAAGACATGGACAGGGAAACACCTCCCATGGGGAGAATCTCCGAACAGCAGGGAAATAATCCGAAATGAGGGGAAACTAAACCTGTAATTCTTATGGGAGAGAGAAGAGAGAACAGAGAACAGTGCAGATCCCTCCTGTGAGCAGCCCCCTCGCCTCCTCTCCCACCCAGCAAAGCCTCTGCCCTCAGGGCCGGGGGCTCCAAGGCATGCAGCAGCTCCTGTGCAGCCAGAGCTCCAGTTCCCTCTGCAGAGCACAGGGGCTGAGAGCAGCTGCCCGGCAATGCTGGTGTGTGGGAGGTGGCTGCACAGCTGGGGAAGGGTGACGCTGTCTGAGTGCCCGGCTGCCTCTGCCCTGGCCTCTCTCACACCCACCCTCACCGCAGTTTCCTTCTTGCTCCACTGCTCTGGGTCACTGCTGTTGTGATCTGGTTCTTGCTGTCAGGCTCTCTGGGGATGGGAGTTTCAGCTGCACAGTCACAGCCTGATCTTGTGGGTCCTTTCCTGCAGGTGTGTCCATGGGAACACGTGTCCCAGCTTTGCTCTGACCTGTGGGGCTGTGGGCAATGCAGTCTGTGGGGCTGGGGAATGAGCTGAGTCTCCCTGAATCAAATGCCATCATTAGGACTCTTGGCTGTCTCATTGAGTTTTTCTTCCAAGCTGTGGGCTTCCCTCCAGGATGCAAACCTGTCCTATAGCACATTAGCATTATCTGAATTCCCCATGCAGAAGTGCAGAGATGCTATGATGGAAGAAATGCCGTTGGGTTTGTGAAATGAGCCATGTGTGTCCTGGGACAGAGGTGGGGTGCTGAGACCTTAGGAAAGGGTGAGACATGTCATGGTCCGAGGTGGATCCCCCTACTCTTCATTGCACACTCATCAAACACCGACGAGGGCTCCAGCCAGGACGTTCTCCTGGAAAAAGAAAAGTGTCTTTTTGTGGGAGGGTCTGTGGGAAACGGCTTTGCTTTTTCCCAGAGAAGTCTCCCCTAAATTGTCACTATATTTTCCTCCTATGACAGTGCCCATGCTTGGATACAGCAAATGTCCAACAGCAGCTCCATCACCCAGTTCCTCCTCCTGGCATTCACAGACACACGGGAGCTGCAGCTCTTGCACTTCTGGCTCTTCCTGGGCATCTACCTGGCTGCCCTCCTGGGCAACGGCCTCATCATCACCACCATAGCCTGTGACCAGCACCTCCACACCCCCATGTACTTCTTCCTCTGCAACCTCTCCCTGCTGGACCTGGGCTCCATCTCCATCACTGTCCCCAAATCCATGGCCAACTCTCTGTGGGATACCAGGGTCATTTCCCCTGCAGGATGTGCTGCCCAGGTCTTCTTTGTATGTTTCTTGTTTGGTGCAGAGTTCTATCTTCTCACCGTCATGTCCTACAACCGCTACATTGCCATCTGCAAACCCCTGCACTACGGGACCCTCCTGGGCAGCAGAGCTTGTGTCCACATGGCAGCAGCTGCCTGGGCCACTGGGTTTCTCAATGCTCTGCTGCACACGGCCAATACATTTTCACTGCCACTGTGCAAGGGCAATGCCCTGAACCAGTTCTTCTGTGAAATCCCCCAGATCCTCAAGCTCTCCTGCTCAGGCACCAACTTCAGGGAAGCTGGGCTTCTTGTGGTTAGTTTCTGTTTAGGATTTGGGTGTTTTGTGTTCATTGTGGTATCCTACGTGCAGATCTTGAGGGCTGTGCTGAGGATCCCCTCTGAGCAGGGACGGCACAAAGCCTTTGCCACGTGCCTCCCTCACCTGGCCGTGGTCTCCCTGTTTGTCATCACTGCCATGTTTGCCTACCTGAAGCCCCCCTCCATCTCCTCCCCATCCCTGGACCTGGTGGTGTCTGTTCTATACGCATTGGTGCCTCCAGCAGTGAACCCCCTCATCTACAGCATGAGGAACCAAGAGCTCAAGGATGCCCTGTGGAAACTCATGTCTTAGTGTTTTATGAAGCAAGAAACTGCCCATCTGCTTCTGCATAGGAGTTTTAATGTAACTAATTAAAGGTCCAGCCTCTCATCTGGATTTTATGTTGTTATTGGTTGTTTTTTTGTTGTGATAACGTTGTCATCCCCTTTCTAATTCTCTGTCTGCTTTTCTTTCATAACCACTAGTGTAAATGAGGAGCCGTGCTCTCTTTGCCTTTAAACAGTATAAATGGCTCTGTAGTGACTTGTTTTTCACTATACCCTTCCTGCAAGGCCTGTTTGGAGCTGCAGGGACAGCTCCTGTGTACATGGGAGGAGGGGAAAAGAGTCCAGGCTGGCAGCACTGCCAGGGAGCAGCAGCGCTTGGCCTTCCAGAGCTGTTCTCGTTCCACTCCCACACTCTCCTTCTTATCCCTTGTGTTGGTGCAAGGCCTGAGTGCTCTGGCAGCTTGGTCACCGTCCTGCTGTGTGTCAGTCCTGTGAGCGCAGGCAGGGACAGGCAATGGGCACTGCTGTGACAGAGCTGGCCTCCGTAACAGTACTTCTGTAAAGAAGAGTGATCTCCTCAGGGCAGTGCCGGAAGGCTTAGGTCTTCTTCAAGTTTCTCTCAAGAACATGCACAAGAAGGTGGCCACAGATGCAAACACCAGTGTCCAGCTGCACAGTGTGTGTGTGCAGGGCTGGGCACACAGCAGTGTCCTCTCACAGCCAGGCCTCCTGCCAGAGACCTGCAGGACCAGCAGAGCAGGGGCTGGGCTGTGCCCCTGTGCACTGGACACCCCACGGAAGCTGCCCCAGGGCATCGTCATGGACTGGCCCCTCACAACCAGCATTTCCTCTCTCCCCAGCTCAGAGAGGTTCTTTGTCCCTCCATGGAGGGACACTGAATGCGTATTTCAGCTGTTCATATTGCCTCATACGGATGAGATGTGAGCATGCACATCATGCATGAGAGGTGAGATGAACCTGAGTCAGCAGAAACACCACGAGCTACTCCTGTGGGTTCCATTTTGGCCTGTAGGACAGACAGGGTCTTGAGGTCGTTTCTCGTTGGGAGTAACATCCCATGGAAACTGCCTAAATGCAGCACCGGTTGTGCTTCCTTTAACCAATGTCCCTGTGTCCATTCCTCATGATGTGTGACATCTCAGTTGAGTGCAGAGCAGGGTGACACACCACAGGGCTGAGGTGCCTCCCGTCCCTCGGGAGTGGCAACAGGAGGCCAGAGGGACACTGTGACTCCTGCCTCTGTGTGTGAAAGGGACAGACTCTGTCTCTGAACATCCCTGGGTGCATAAGGAGTCCATGAGGCCGGCTCAGATGTGGACACCTGACAGAACCTGACATTTCTGTGTGTGACTGCAGGAACAAACCCCACTGGCCCAGGCAGATCAATCTCACGTGCTCCTGTCTGCTATGTCATCCTTACCTGTGAGTCTGAATTGTGGTCTGAAATCTGCCAGAGCAATCAGAGGGGTTCTGAGGTCCTTGGAAAAGGCAGTTGTCAAACCTGTCTTCAAGAAGGGCAGGAATGAGAACTGTGAGAATTACCGGCTGGTCAGCCTGTGTCCTTCCATGGGAAGGGAATGGGACAAGTCCTCCTGCAGCCATGTCCAGGCACTTGGAAAACAAGAAAGGGATTGCTGAACCCAAATGGGCAGGGAAACAAAGCCATATTCTATACATGGAATTTCACAGGGTGTCAGACATGGTTTCCCACAGTGTCCTTAAAGTGGGATTGGTGCTCTCTGGGCTAAAGAAGTGAATGCTGGGGGGGAAGCTGGCTGGATGATGAAGCCCAAATGTCACCAGTGGTACAAAGCCCCCCCTGCAGTCAGTTACCAGTGGAATCCCTCAGGGACCAGCACTTGGGCCAACACTGTTGAATGTCTTTATTCTCCCCTTGAATGAGGTGACGGAGTGAACCTTCAGCTCCTTTGTGGATGGTGCAAAGCTGGGCAGAGGCCTTGCACAACCTCACCTGGTTCACCCTGCCCTGAGCAGGACAGTGAGACAAGATGATGTTCAAACCTGAGTTACTCTGTGATTCAAGGAATCTTTCCCTTGGAAAGGTTTTGGAAGACAGAATAGGTGGAGGAATAAGACAAAAAAAAAGGAAAAAAGAGGCAGAGGAGGAGACCTAAAAGGTGTCAACAGAAACAGAGCAGTTCCTGTGAAGAATGTTTCTCTACTCAAATTGTTAGCAGGAAATCTATAATCAGCTCCCCAAACTCCCTGTTTTGCTCATTGGCCCCCTGGGATTTACATCACATTTCTTTATATCAGATTCTGCACTGAAGTTTGCACCTGATTGTTACAGCTTCTTTGCAGGAATTACTTCATGTTTCCTTAGAGAACCGGATTAAACAGGCACCGGGGAATTTTTAATTAGAGGAAACAAAGAAAGGAGAAAAAAAAGAAAACACAATAGAACTTAATGATGTTTCTCAGTTCTATGGTTAAATTAAGTAGTTTCCAGTGAGGTCCATTGCCATAATTGAGTCGCCTATAGGGAGTACGACAGCAACTGCTGAAAGACTTTACCTGTCTGAAGCTCAAAGCAGGGAGAGAGCTGAGAGGCTCTGAACGAGCAAAGAGTGAGAGGAGGAAGAACCTCTGGGGAGCAATGGAAAGTGCAAATGTCCAGACAGGCTTCTGAAGAGACGACTGCATACATGGTGAGCTGAATAAGGACAGGTAGAAACTCCTGGATGTTCAGGGGGATTTATACACATCGTGATAGACAGAATTCTGGCAATGCGAGCACAGGGAAAGGTCAATGTTTCAACTCCCACACTACATATACATTCTGAAAATTCATATTTTAGCAGTATAGAAATTTCACAGACATTTTATTGGAAATATTGAATTATTTCATCTGATTAAGAAAGTGTGGCGTTTTTTGTTCTTGTTGTTGTTGTTGGTTTGGTTTGTTTTTTCAGTTTTCTGGGGAGTTCTCAGTTTTTCAGGATGAGCTCCATGGTCTCACTATAAGCACCCAGTGCAAACCTCGAGAGGCCCCAGTATACCTGAGGTGTTTGCCTGGACTGGCAGGTATCAGACAAGACTGATAAAGACATGTTGCTTCCATCATTTACTTCTAGTATTCAAGACTTCTGTGCTTAATTAGAAAAGTTTCAGCACTGTAGGCAAAGAGGCAGGTACATGAAGAGCACTGAGAAGAAGTGATAGAAGAATTATCCAGTTGATATCACGGAATCATAGAATCGTTTCAGTGGAAAGAGACCCTCAGTATCATCGAGTCCAACCATAATCTGACTCAAGCACTAAACCATCTCCCTTAAGAACCTAATCTAAACTCCTTTTAAACACCTACAGGGATGATGACCCCGTGACTTCCCTGGGCAGCCTGTTCCAATGCCCGACAACCGTTTCCATGAAGAATTTTTTCCTAATATCCAATCTAAACCTCCCCTGGCACAACTTGAGGCCATTTCCTCTTGTCCTATTACTTGCTACTCAGGAGAAGACACAAACACCCTCCCTGCCCCAACCTCCTATCAGGCCGTTATAGACAGTGGTAAGGTCTCCCCTCAGTCTCCTTTTCTCCAGGCTAAACAGCCCCAGTTCTCTCAGCCGCTCCTCCTAAGACTTCTTCTCCAGCTTCTTCACCAGCTCCATTGCCCTTCTCTGAACTCGCTCCAGAACGTAAAGGTCTTTCCTATAGTGAGGGGCCCAAAACTGAACACAGGATTCCAGGTGGGGCCTCACCAGCACTGAGGACAAGGGGATGATCACTGCCCTGATACTGCTGGCTGTGCTATTCTTGGTGCACGTCAGGATGCTGGTGGCCTTTTTGGCCACCTGGGCACACACTGGCTCCTGTTCAGCTGCTGTCAGTCAACACCCGCAGATCCCTTTCTGTCGGTCAGCTTTCCAGCCACTCTTCCCTGAGCCCGGAGCCTTATTGGGGTTGTTGTGACCCAAGTGCAGGACCTGGGACTTGGCCTTCTTGAGCCTCAGACAACTGGCCTCAACCCATCAATCCAGCTCGTCTAGATCCCTCTGTATGGCCTTCCTACTCACCAGCAGATCAACACTCCTTCCCCTGCTGTGCTGTGCTTTATTTGGTGGCCAAAACAGCTTTGAGAACACGCTGACATTTTTGTTGTTGCTGAGCAGTGCTGGCACAGCCTCAAGGCCTTCTGTGTTTCTCAGTCTGCCCCAAAAACAAGAGGGCTGGATGTGGCTAAAGGGTGGGAGGGGACCAAGCCAGGACAGCTGACCCCAACTGACCAAAGAGATATTCCACACCATATGGCATCATGGTCAGCAACCTCATACAATTGTTCTCAGTCCATCATTTCATCCGGTCCAGATCCCTCCGAGTGGCCTTCCCACCCTCCAGCAGATCAACACTCCCACCCAATTTGGTGTCACCTGCAAGCTTACTGAGGGTGCACTCGATCCCCTCATCCAGATCATTGATAAAGAGATTAAACAGAACTGGCCCCAATACTGAGCCCTGGGAACACCACTCGTGACCGGCCACCAACTGGGTTTGACTCCATTCACCACAACTCTTTGGGCCCAGCCCTCCAGCCAGTTCTTTATGCATCGCAGATACACCCATCCAGGCCATGAGCTGCAGCTGCTCCAGGAGATGCTGTGGGATACGGTGTCAAAGGCTTTACCGATGTCTAAGTGCACAACATCCACAGCCTGTGTGGCAGATTCATTCCCCCACAACAGACTTTCCCTCGTCTGCTAAGCCGGTCACCTTGTCACAGGAGGAGATCAGGTTGGTCAAGCAGGACCTGCCTTTCATAAAGCCATGCTGATTGGGCCTGATTGCTCGTCTAGTATGTGTGACCGCACAGTCCTTTCCCAGCCATGTTCCTGCTCTTCCTGGGTAGGGGCTGTGGGTACTTTGGCAGAGGTTCTTTCCCAGCCACGTTCCTGCTGCTGGGCTGTCACCTCCAGAGACAGAACTGACCCCACAGTCCCCTTCACAGCCACACGCTGCTTACTGGATTATGAGTTACTGAGACACAACTGACCTCATAATACCACACCCATCCATCCCCCTCCGTAGCACCCAGGACCCAACCAAGACTGAAGTGTGTTCTACATGGTCCTACACCTGCCCTTCTTTCCCACAGGCCCTAGACACCCATCTTGCTTCCTCACATGTTTTCAAATTTGTCAAATATATTTCCTACTAACAATGTGAGTGAAAAGCACTCCTCACTGGAACTGCTATATTTATGTTAACACTTCTATATCTCCACTTCTGCCTTTTTGTTTTTACTATTCTTCTACGTATTTTCTTCCAGAAACCTCTCCAAGGCAAAAAGTATTTCAAATCACAGAATAACTCAGATTTGAAGAGAGCCCTTGTCTCACTCATCTTGTCTCACTCATCTTGTCTCACTCTCCTGCTCAGGGCAGGCTGAACCCGGGGAGGTTGCTCAAGGCCTCCACCCAGGTTTGCACCATCCACAAAGGCACTGAAAGTGCACTCTGTTACATCATGGAAGGGGAGAATAAAGACGTGCAACTGTGTTGGCCCAAGTGCTGGTCACTGAGAGATGACACTGGTAACTGGCTGCATGGAGGACTTTGTACCACTGATGATATTTGGGCTTGATGGTTCAGCTGACTTCCCAAACAGCATCCACTTCTTGAGCCCCATCAGCAGCACTCTGCCCAGAGGAGACCATGTCTGAGGCCTTGCAAATGCCCTGTACACAACATGGCTTTCTTTCCACTGTCCATTTGTGTTCAGCAATCTTTTCCTTGTCCTTCACATTCCTGGAAATGGCTGCAGGAGGACGTGTCCCATCCCCTTCCCAGGAAGGGAGATAGGGTGGCCAGCCTGTTATTCTCCCAGTTCCTGTTTGTGCTCTTCTTGAAGATGGGTTTGAGGTCTGCATTTTCTAAGTATCCCAGATCCATTCTGGTTTCTACGGCACATTTGAGAGCACAATATGGAATCACAGGCAAGGGTGACATAGCAGACTGGAGCACTTGCAATGAGCCTGTCCAAGGCAGCTGAGATGAATCTCACTGGGCCACTGGGGTTTGTTCCTGGAGTCACACACAGAAATGTCAGGGTTCTGTGAGGTGTTCACATCTGAGCTGGCCTCATCGGCTTCTCATGGACCCAGGGATGCTCAGACCCTGTTCCTTTTCAACACAGAGGCAGGATTCACAGTGTCTCTATGGGCTCCTGTTGCCACTCCCAAAGGACAGGAGGCACCTCAGCCCTGTGGTGTGTCACCCTGCTCTGCACTCATCTGAGATGTCCCACGTCGTGAGGAATGGACATGGGGAGCTCAGTTCAAGGAGGAACATCCCAGTGCTGCATTCAGGTGGTTTCCCACGGGATGTTCCTCCCAATATGAAGTGACCTCAAGACCTTGTCTGTGCCACAGGCCTTCATGGAACCCCAAGGAACAGTTGATGGTGTTTGTGCTCACTCGTGTTCATGTCACCTCACAGACCTGATATGTGTGCTCACATCTCATCTGTACAATATAAACTCGGACTGCTGACCTACTCATTCAGTGTCCATCCATGGAGGGAAGAACAACCTCTGTGAGCTGGGGAGGGAGCCCAGGCCTGGAAATGGTGCTTTTAAGGGGCCAGTCCATGATGATGCCCTGGGGCAGCTTCTGTGGGGTGTCCAGTGCACAGGGGCACAGCCCAGCCCCTGCTCTGCTGGTCCTGCAGGTCTCTGGCAGGAGGCCTGGCTGTGAGAGGACACTGCTGAGTGCTCAGCCCTGCACACACAAACTGTTCAGCCGGACACTGGTGTTTCAACCTGCAGGCTGCTTTCTTGTGCATATTCTTGAGAGAAACTTGAAGAAGACCTAAACCTTCAAGCCCTGCCCACAGGAGATCACCTTTCTTTCTGCAAAGGCTGTCCTGAGGCCAGCTCTGTCACACAAGTGCCCATTGCCTATCCCTGCCTGCGCTCACAGGACTGACACACAGCAGGACGATGACCAGGCTGCCAGAGCACTCAGGCCTTGCAGCAACACAAGGGATGAGAAGGAGAGTGTGGGAGTGGAACGAGAACAGCTCTGGAAGGCCAAGCGCTGGTGCTCCCTGGCAGTGCTGCCAGGCTGGACTCTTCTCCCCTCCTCCCATTCACAAAGGAACTATCCCTGAACCTCCAAAAAGGCCTTGGAGGAAAGATATAGTGAAAAACAAGTTACTACAGGAATGTT
Source organism: Caloenas nicobarica (assembly GCF_036013445.1). Lineage (NCBI taxonomy): Eukaryota > Metazoa > Chordata > Aves > Columbiformes > Columbidae > Caloenas > Caloenas nicobarica. Next base: position 934,088 of record NC_088276.1, read on the forward strand.
TATTTTGTTTAAGAGAAAAGGAGAGCACGGCTCCTCATTTACACAGCCAGTGGTTATAAAAGAAAAGCAGAGAGAGAATTAGAAAGGGCATGACAACATTAAAACAAAAAAAACCCAAGCAATAACAGAAAATCCAGATGACAGGCTGGTCCTGCAATTAGCTACATTATAACTCTTAGGTAGAAGCAGACGGGCAGTTTATTGCTTCAGAAAACAGTAAGAATCACAGAATCACAGAATGTTAGGGATTGGAAGGGACCTCGAAAGATCATCTAGTCCAATCCCCCTGCCAGAGCAGGAACACCTAGGTGAGGTTACACAGGAAGGCATCCAGGCGGGTTTTGAATGTCTCCAGAGAAGGAGAATCCACAACCCCCCTGGGCAGCCTGTTCCAGTGTTCCGTCACCCTCACTGAGAAGAAGTTTCTTCTCAAATTTAAGTGGAACCTCTTGTGTTCCAGCTTGAAGCCATTACCCCTTTTCTTACTATTGGTTGTCACCGAGAAGAGCCTGGCTCCATCCTCGTGACACCCACCCTTTATATATTTATAAACATTGATGAGGTCACCCCTCAGTCTCCTCTTCTCCAAGCTAAAGAGACCCAGGTTCCTCAGCCTTTCCTCATAAGGGAGATGCTCCACTCCCTTAATCATCTTTGTGGCCCTGTGCTGGACTCTCTCCAGCAGTTCCCTGTCCTTCTTGAACTGAGGGGCCCAGAACTGGACACAATATTCCAGATGAGGTCTCACCAGGGCAGAGTAGAGGGGAAGGAGAACCTCTCTCGACCTACTAACCACCCCCCTTCTAATACACCCCAGGATGCCATTGGCCTTCTTGGCCACAAGGGCACAGTGCTGGCTCATGGTCATCCTGCTGTCCACCAGGACCCCCAGGTCCCTTTCCCCTACACTGCTCTCTAATAGGTCATTCCCCAACCTGTACTGGAACCTGGGGTTGTTCCTGCCCAGATGCAAGACTCTACATTTCCCCTTGTTATATTTCATTAAATTTTTCCCCGCCCAACTCTCTAGCCTGTCCAGGTCTCGCTGGATGGCAGCACAGCCCTCTGGCGTGTCAGCCACTCCTCCCAGCTTGGTGTCATCAGCAAACTTGCTGATAGTACACTCAATTCCCTCATCCAAGTCATTGATGAATATATTGAATAGTATTGGTCCCAGAACTGACCCTTGAGGCACTCCACTAGATACAGGCCTCCAACCAGACTCTGCCCCATTGACCACGACTCTCTGGCTTCTCTCCTTCAGCCAGTTTGCAGTCCACCTCACTACCCGATCATCCAGTCCACACTTCCTCAGTTTTGCCGTGAGGATGCTGTGGGAGACGGTGTCAAATGCTTTGCTGAAGTCAAGGTAGACCACATCCACTGCTCTGCCATCGTCAATCCACCTTGTTACGTCTTCATAAAAGGCTATGAGGTTGGTCAAGCATGACTTCCCCTTGGTGAAGCCATGTTGACTGTCCCTGATGACCCTCTTATCCTTGATATGTCTTAAGATGGCACCAAGGATAAGGTGTTCCATCACTTTCCCAGGGATGGAGGTGAGGCTGACCGGTCTATAGTTGCCCGGGTCCTCCTTCTTGCCCTTTTTGAAGACCGGAGTGACATTTGCTTTCCTCCAGTCCTCAGGCACCTCTCCCGTTTCCCAAGACTTGGCAAAGATGATGGAGAGTGGTCCAGCAATGACTTCAGCCAGCTCCCTCAGCACCCGTGGGTGCATCCCATCTGGACCCATGGATTTATGGATGTCCAGATTGCTTAACTGGTCCCTAACCCAGTCCTCATCAACTAAGGCAAACTCTTCCATTGCCCTGCCTTCCTCTGGGGCCTCAGGGGTACGGGGCTCCTCAGGACAGCCTCCGGCAGAGTAGACAGAGACAAAGAAGGCATTCAGTAACTCTGCCTTCTCTGTATCTTCTGTCACCAGGGCACCCACCCCATTCATCAGTGGGCCTACATTGCCTCTGGTGTTAGTTTTATCTGCCATGTATTTGAAGAAGCTCTTCCTGTTGTCCTTGACCCCTCTTGCCAGGTTTAACTCTAAGGAGGACTTAGCTTTCCTAGTTGCCTCCCTACATCCTCTGACAACAGCCTTATATGAGTTTCCACAGGGCATCCTTGAGCTCCTGGTTCCTCATGCTGTAGATGAGGGGGTTCACTGCTGGAGGCACCACCGAGTACAGAACAGACACCACCAGGTCCAGGGATGGGGAGGAGATGGAGGGGGGCTTCAGGTAGGCAAACATGCCAGTGCTGACAAACAGGGAGACCACAGCCAGGTGAGGGAGGCACGTGGCAAAGGCTTTGTGCCGTCCCTGCTCAGAGGGGATCCTCAGCACGGCCCTGAAGATCTGCACATAGGACACCACAATGAACACAAAACACCCAAATCCTAAACAGACACTAACCACAATAAGCCCAGCTTCCCTAAAGTAGGAGTGTGAGCAGGAGAGCTTGAGGATCTGGGGGATTTCACAGAAGAACTGCTCCAGGGCATTGCCCTTGCACAGTGGCAGTGAAAATGTATTGGCCGTGTGCATCAGAGCACTGAGAAACCCAGTGGCCCAGGCAGCTGCTGCCATGTGGACACAAGCTCTGCTGCCCAGGAGGGTCCCGTAGTGTAGGGGTTTGCAGATGGCAACGTAGCGGTCATAGGACATGACAGTGAGAAGATAAAACTCTGCTGTGATCAAAGAGAAAGAAAAAAAGAGCTGGGCAGCACATCCTGTATAGGAGATGGTCCTGGTGTCCCAGAGGGACCATGGATTTGGGGACAATGGTGGAGATGGAGCCCAAGTCCAGCAGGGAGAGGTTGAGGAGGAAGAAGTACATGGGGGTGTGGAGGTGCTGCTCACAGGCTATGGTGGTGATGATGAGGCCGTTGCCCAGGAGGGCAGCCAGGTAGATGCCCAGGAAGAGCCAGAAGTGCAAGAGCTGCAGCTCCCATGTGTCTGTGAACGCCAGGAGGAGGAACTGGGTGATGCAGCTGCTGTTGGACATTTGCTGTCTCTGGGCACAGGGTGCTCTCGTAGGAGAAAAAGTCAGTAACAATTTAGTGGAGACTTCTCTGACATAAACCAAAGCCATGTCCCACACACCCTCCCCTGTGACACACAGACACACTTTTCTTTTTCTACAAGACCTTCCTTCAGCACTGTGGCTGCAGCCCTGCTTGGTGCTGGCCGAGTGTGCAACCAAGACAAAAGGGTCTCTACCCATGGACTCTTAATAAGTCAGCCCAACTCTGCAGAAATTGGCTTGGGCAGGGGTCAGTCCTGAGGTTCAAATTTTTCAGACGAAATCACTGCTGATACAGTCTGTCCTGTCTGCACTCTCAGTGATAAAGAAAATGAATTGTAAAGGCATTTTAAAAGTCACAGGTTTTCTTACAGCTTCACCACCATCTCCCCTGGAGAGTGTTCTTGGACATCAGAAATCCTCAGCATTTCTGCTGCACTCAGGGAGAAGAGAGTGAGTCCTGCGAGACCAGAGGATGCCTGTGGGTCAGTGCAGAGTGAGGGCAACTGCTCTGTTCCTCTGTCTTGCTCCAGCTGCCCTGGGCTGGCACCTTTCTGAGATGGAGAGTGATCACACTGCTTTCATGTTACCCTGAAAAGCCACCAGGCACTGCTGAAAGCAGAGGGATCCACCTCAGACCATGACATGTCTCACCCTTTCCTCAGGTCTCAGCACCCCACTTCTATCCCAGGACACACACAGCTTATTTCATAAACCAAACAGCATTTCCTCCATCATAACATCTCTGCACTTCTGCATGAGTAATTCAGATAATGCTAACGTGCTATAGGACAGGTTTGCATCCTGGAGGGAAGCTCACAGCTTGGAAAAAAAAACACTCAAGGAGACAGCCAAGAGTCCTAATGATGGCATTTGATTCAGGGAGACTCATCTCATTCCCCAGCCCCACAGACTGCATTGCCCACAGCCCCACAGGTCAGAGCAAAGCTGGGACACGTGTTCCCATGGACACACCTGCAGGAAAGGACCCACAAGATCAGGCTGTGACTGCAGCTGAAACTCCCATCCCCAGAGAGCCTGACAGCAAGAACCAGATCACATCAGCAGTGACCCAGAGCAGTGGAGCAAGAAGGAAAATGCAGTGAGGGTGGGTGTGAGAGAGGCCAGGGCAGAGGCAGCCAGGCACTCAGACAGCGTCACCCTTCCCCAGCTGTGCAGCCACCTCCCACACACCAGCATTGCCGGGCAGCTGCTCTCAGCCCCTGTGCTCTGCAGAGGGAACTGGAGCTCTGGCTGCACAGGAGCTGCTTCATGCCTTGGAGCCCCCGGCCCTGAGGGCAGAGGCTTTGCTGGGTGGGAGAGGAGGCGAGGGGGCTGCTCAGAGGAGGGATCTGTACTGCGGGGATCATACAGAGTTATCTGTGTTCTCCCTCCCATACCAATTCCGGGTTTAGTTTCCTCTCATTTCTGATCATTTCCCTGCTGCCTGGACATTCTCCCCCTGGGAGGTGTTTCCTTATCCATGTCTTTTCCCTGTCAGCACTCACAGACCATCCCACCCTCTGTGCCCTCACACTGGCCCTACACATCCTGCCTGTTCACAGGGCACTGCCTGGGGGCATCTTCCTGTTTGCAGGTTGGAAAACAGGACAGGTCAGACTAAGGCTGACAGGTCCAGCAAAGGTGATGCAGGTGCTGTCCACAGGCAGAGGAGTGGTGAAGGGATATTATGGCAGACGTACTGATCACTCAGAGTTGCAGTTCAGCAGTATCAGTGACTTGTTTAAGCATGAGAGCTCATTTTCATTTTAACCTTTCCTGCACCCCCCAACCCTCGGGATAGGAAACTGAAAAGACAGCCTCAGGAAAGCTCCCTATCTCTCTGCTAATCCTTGCATTGATCTTCTCCTTCAGGCATCCACTTGGAAAAATCCTGGGGGTGATCTGGAGCTGTGAGCAGCTCTGATCCACACAGCACCCCCTTAACAGCAGAAGCACCTTTCCTGCCCTGATAGGGGTCATCCCTTCCCCCCACAGCTTCCCCCCACAGCACTGTGGGGATCTCCCCGGGCAGGCTGAGCGCTGACCCTGGCAGGTGGCAGAGTCCCTGCCCCGGCACAGCCCTGGGGTGCAGGGACCCTGCTCTGCAGGACAGCCCTGGGCACCCCTGGGTGCTCATCAATATTCACAGCTGCTCAAAATTGCCTGATAACAGCCCCCTCCTTACAGATCCCTCAAGCTGTGCCTGTGCTAACTTGAGGAGATGCCTCCAGGAGCTACAGCTGCATTGCCCTGCACCCAGAGACTTACCATGGCAAGGGCTGCAAAGATTTCTCCAGTGAGCTCTCAGTCATCCTCCCCATCCTGACCACCTTTAATCTCTCTCTGCCTTGCTCATCTCCCTGAGATCCCCAGGCAGAGCCCTCAGCCCTGCTGCACTTTGCAGAGGAGCTGCTCCTGGGCAGAGCTGTCTCTCTGCAGCGCTGCCGCTTGCCATGAGCTCCCTCTGTCCCAGGAGCCCAGCCCAGCTCAGCAGCACAGGAGCAGCCCAAGGCACTTTAATGACCCTTCTGGTGGCTTTGGTGCTGAGTCCATGAACCTCAGACTCTGGAGGAAGCTGACGAAACCTCTCAAGTTGTCAAAGTCAGATTCAAACTCCAAAGTTTCTTGTAATGTTAATGGGTCCCACTGAGGGAACCTACTGAGAAACCATCTCCAGGGTCTGGTCAGAGAAAAAACTGCAAGCAGTGATGACAGGTCAGGAAAAGCAAAGTAAAGGTGGCTCTAATGCTGAGCAAACCTGGATGTGTTTCATTAATCAAAGGGCCAAGCCCTGACCCCCAGCCCTGGGAAGGCAGATCCTGTCCCTCCCACGTTGCCCAGGGCTGTTCCTGGGACAGTGTGATGTGGGGCTGTGCAAGGCCAAGGGCAGGACTATGGTCCGACACCTCCCAGGTTCCTGGCTGGGGACAAGGAGGCCATGAGGCCCCTGTGCTGTAAGGACAAGGTGTCTCCTCACAGGCATCAGAACTGGAGACAACAGCCACAGCTAAGGGGAGAAGGAGCTCATGTCTAGTGGGTGCTTTAAACCTCTTTACATCCCTTGATCATCTCCACGACAGCCTGTCCTATGCTGTGGCATCCCCTGCACCTCTTTCCCTGCAGGCTGGAGACATCCCCCCTGCTGCCCCACCTTGCTCTTGTCTGAGCATCTTCCTTCCTTTGCTGATCTCTCTCCATCCTCCCCAGCTGTTCCTTGAAGCACAAAGCCTTGGGCTGATGCAGACTGCCTCTGGGTGACCTGCTCCACCACAGCACTGCCCTTCCACTCACATTCCTTCCTGCTCATGTCCAGCCTGGACCTCCCCAGCTGCACTGTGTGCCATTATTTCTTTCTCGTGCTCTTTCCCACTGTGAAGAAAACCTCCACCATTTCTGAAACCACCCTTCCAGCACTCTCAGGCTACTCCTACACTGCTGCAGCCTCCCCAGCGCTGCTGGGCCAGAGCAGCCCAGGTCCCTCAGCATCCCACACCATGTGCACAAGGTCCTGAACCCTGCCTTGGCAGAGCCCTACACTCTCCAGTTCCTCCCTGCTTCTCCAAACTGGGAGCCGCACACTGGCACACACCCGTGTGTGTGGGGTCACACCAGTGCTGAACCGAATGGGATGAGAACTCCAGGTGTCTGGGTCCCCACGCTCCTCCTCATGCAGCCCCGTGTGCAGCTGCCTTGTTCATGGTGAGCGTGCAGCACGGGCTTGTGTGGCGGCCCTTGTAGTGCCCAGGCCCTTCTCCTCAGGGTCACTGCTCAGCGTGTCAGGTCCTGCTCTGTCCTGATGTTTGGAGTTATTCTCCTGCCCCGATACAGGACTGGCCACTTCTCCTTTTGAAACTTAGGAGATTCCTGATGGTAGAACCCCAAAGTTTCTCAAGGTCTGGACTCTCCCTGGACTGCTGCAGCCGCATTCCCTCCAATTCCAGCCAGGGCAGGGACCACTCTCCCGGGGAGCCCCCGGTGCCCCCTAAAGAAAAGCGGCCTCAGCTTGCAGGACTCTCCTGAGCCCAGAAAGTGGCCAGTAAAATGGCAGTAGTAGCAGGGTTCCATCAAGAGTTTATTCAAGAAAAAGGAAATAATTTCCAATTTCCCTAGCACAGTCTTTCAGTGCTGCTTTCGCCTCCTTATCCTGGTGCCTCTCCCTGACTGCTGTGCCCCACTTTCGGTGGCACCAGATTGTTGGGGGGCATGGTCATGTGCCCCCACAGGCTTTGTCATTGGTGCCCTCACTCACAAGGGAAAACCCATCTTGTCACTCTCCACATAAAGGAGCTCCATACATCCAAGCAACTTCTTCACTCTGAGGGAATCCCACTGCTGATCCTTCCAGCCCGTCTCTCCTGAAAAGCCTCTACCCACCCAGTGCAGCACCCCAAGCTGTGTGACTTGTCCCACCACGCCTTGGCGGTGACTCCATGGGTGTCAAACAGCACAGGCTGCAGCTTGTCCTGGCTGTGCCCTTGGCTGAAGGCATCAGTGCACAGTTGGGCTGTGGCACCTCAGCTGTAGCACCCGGCCAAGCTCTGAGAGTTCTCAGGAAATCTGGTGGGTATCAAGAATCCAGGTCCCCATGTGTGCAAAGGTTTGACTTCAGAGCAGAGCAATGTCACAGTGGTTGGCAGATGGAAAGTTAGGGCTGAGATTGGGCAACAGGAGAGTGAGCAAGCCCTGCCGTCCCCAAGGCCAGAGAGAAACAGGGCTGGGAATGACAGACCTGGAAGGAAACGTGTGTTTTGTCAGTGGCGTCTCTGCTGCCCCTGAGGTACTTGGGCAGACGTGTCACTGATCTCTAGGAATGACAAGGTGCTGCTGACAGGCCCAAGGTGACAATGGTTTGTCTGTTCCTTGATTGTGTTATCAAGGGGGTGAGAACAGGGTGGTGAAAAGAAAAAAAGGAGATTTGGAAGTGTAGCTATACGCGTGGATACCGCGGTGTGAAGTGCTTCCTCTTCATGGGCTGCCCTACATCTCCTGGATAGAGAAGGGACAGATCTTGTGATGCTTTAGAGCTGGGAATTAGTTTCTTGCACAAAGACACCGAATCTGTCTGCAATGCTGTCTGGGGTGTCTGTCCCACACTCACTGTGGATGGGGATGGCTGCCCTGGACAGGACCATCGCTGTCCCTGCCCAATGCATGTAGGGGTGTGTGAGAGCCTTGGCACCTCACGTAACACTGCAGGCCTGTAACTGGCATTAAAGGGAATAACCACCCTGAATTTGATTTGTCAATCGATTTATAGAATAATTTCAGCTGGAAGAGACCTTCAGGATCATCAAGTCCAACCATAACCCAACTCTAGCACTAAACCATGTCCCTAAGAAACCCAACTAAATGTCTTCTAAACACCTCCAGGAATGGTGACTCCACCACTTCCCTGGGCAGCCTGTTCCACTGCTTCACAACTTTTTCCATGAAGAAATGTCTCCTAATATCCAGTTTGAACCTTCCCTGGCACAACGTGAGAACCTTTCCTCTCCTGCTATCACTTGCTACTTGCGAGAAGAGACCAACACCCACCATGCTACAATCTCCTTTCAGGTAGTTGTAGAGACTGATAAGGTCTCCCCTCAGTCTGGTTTTTTCCAAGCTAAACAGCCTCATGTCCCTCAGCTGCTCCTCATAAGACTTGTGATCCAGGCCTGTCACGGTCCATTCGGTGATGGACTCGTGATGCTTCATTTACCTTGATCTTGAAGTGCAAAATTAAGGCAATCAAAAAGCCAAGAGGTGGTAATTCAATCATCAATATTTCTTTATTTATTTTGCCCATAAAGCGGCACGTGATAGAGAGAGTGGAGAAAAAGGAAAGGAAAGAAAGGGGGAAAAAAAGGGTTGGCTACCACTACGAGATCCAAAGGTGTCCCTATGGTCTCAGGTGCCGTGAGAAGAGTCCTGCCGGTTCTCCGTTGTGATCCATGATCCTTTGGTGGGGAGAGCTCAACGATGTCCCGTCGGGAATTGTCTTTCATGCTTCTTCACCCCGCTTTGCTCCCATGGATTGAGGCCAATCTCTGCCTTTGTTTCGCTATCCAGGCTTAACTGTGCAGGCCTGAAGACTCCCCGCTTCGCTTGCCAGAACCCGTCTGTGCCTGCATCGCCTCGGTTTAGGGGTCTCTTACTGGTCCATTGGGTGACCTCAAGACCTTTGGAGAGCCTCTGCGCATGCTCTTCTTCATTGGCCTTAGTAGCAGGGAGGAGGTGGGGGCAAGTTTGGCTGAGGCAGCAGGTGAAAATCCATCTTCTGGACAGCAGCTATAGTCCCCAGGTGGGAGAGACCTGTAGAACACAATTCCTTTTAGGAGGTGGGGGCAAGTTTGGCTGCGGCAGCAGGTGGAATCCGTACAGCAGCCATTGTTACCTGTAGCCCCCGAGTTGGAGAGACCTGTACAACACAATTTTTTTCGTCAGGCCTCTCTCCAAGTCATTGTCCAATTCTTTCTATCAGGACATCTGTTCTCCAAGTCCCTGATGGTGATGTTCAGGCAAATACTGTTCTTCGGACTGACTCTTTCACCTTCCAATCCCTGATTTCTGTGATTCTGTGAGATGGAGAGGCCAGGAGAGGGAGATGTGAGGAGATGGATGGATGAGGAGATAGAGACACCAAGAGAGAAAGGGTTGGGTAGGCAGTGGGTGAGGAGATGGGGATGGACAGATGGATGGAGACATGAGGAGATGGAGACACCAGGAGATGGAGATGGAGGGGCGAGGAGGTGGGTGAGAAGATGGGGATGGACAGATGGACAGATGAGGGTGGAGACACCAGGAGATGAAGAATGAGGGTCAGGTGGGTGGTGGGATGAGGAGATGGAGGGATGGCCATGTGGAGGGACGGACGGATGGACAGATGGATGATGGACAAGTAGACACTGGCCAAACAGATGCCCCCTGATGGGCCCTCCACCCACTCACACGTCTTGTTGGGCAACACCAACTTCCTGGTGGCCCCAAAATGGATCCAGATGAACTTCCCTGAGAGAGCAGCAGTGGCCACTGCCCCTGGCAGGCCCCGCCCACAGACCCCACCCACAGGCCCAACCCCTCCACTCACCAATCAGGAGGAGTTGACGGGAGATGTTGAGATCTTGGGTTTTCCATCCTCCAGATGAGGTTGGATGAAGTTTGGGATATGTTTGAGGGTCTCAGTTGGGATTCAACACCCTCCAGGTGGGACAAAGTTGGGGAGATCTTGGAGTCTTGGAGTTCAACGTCATCAGCGTGAGGTGTGACAACACTGGGGGAGATGGTTCAGGTCTTGGGTTCTCCATGCTCCCAGGTGAAGAGGGATGAAGTTGGGGAGATGTTTGTGGATCTTGGTTGGGGTTCAACATCCTGCAGGTGGGACAACACTGGGGAAGATGTTGGGGGTCTTGGGGTTCTCCACCCTCTAGATGAGGTGGGACAAAGTTAGAGAGATGTTTGGGGTCTTGGTTGGGGTTCAACATCCTCCATATGATGTGGGGTGAAGTTGGGGAGATAGTTGGGGTCTTGGGGTTCTCCACCCTCTAGATGAGGTGGGACAAAGTTGGAGAGGTGTTTGGGGTCTTGGGTTCTCTATTCCCCAGGTGGGACAACACTGGGGGGAGATGTTTGGTCTCAGCTGGAGTTCAACCTCCTCCGGGTGAGGTGGGGTGAAACTGGGGGAGATGTTTGGTCTTGGGGTCCAACATCCTCTAGATGAGGTGCGGTGAAGTTAGGGAGACGGTTGGGGTTGAACATCCCCAGGTGAGGATAGGGTATGTTTGGGGAGAATTTCTGAGGTCTTGGAGTTCAACACTCTCCACATAAGGTGGGATGAAGTTGGGGGAGATGTTGAAGTCTTGGTTCTGGTTGGCCCAAGGGGTCCAGGCATGGGACATCTGGGCCTGGGTGGCCCAGTGGAGCTGGAGATGGGACGTCTAGGCCTGGGTGTCCCAAAGTGTCCAGGGATGGGGCGTTTTAGGTCTTGGTGGCCCAAAGTGTCCAGGGATGGGACATCCTGGCCTGCGTGGTCCATGGGTTGGGGCATTTAAGGTCTTGGTGGCTCAAGGGAGCTGAAGATGGGACATCTTGAGTCCAGAGAAGGGACGTCCTTGGTCTTGGTGTCCCCAAAGTGTCCAGAGATGGGACATCTTGGGTCTTGGTGGTCTAAGGGGTCCCAGGATAGTACATTTTCTGTATTGGTGGCCCAAAGTGTCCAGAGATGGGACATTTTATGTCCCGATGACCTAAGGGTTTCAGGGATGGGACATCTTGCACTGAGTGGCCCAAGGTATCCAGGGATGGAAAATTTTGGCTCTTGATGGCCTAAGGGTGCTGGAGATGGGACATTTTGAGTCCAGAGATGGCACATCCTTGGTCTTGGTGGACCAAGGGGGCTGGAGATTGGGCATTCTGCATCTTGGTGGCCCAAAGTGTCCGGCAATGGGAAATCTTCGGTGCAAGGATAGGACATCTTGGCCTGGGAACTCTGGGGCTCCAAGGGTTTGGACATCCTGGGTCTTGGTGGCCCAGAGAGTCCAGGGATGGGACATTTTGGGTCCAGAGATGGGACATCTTCACTCCAGGAATGGGACATCTTGGTCTCGGTGGCCCAAAGTGTCCAGGGATGGGACATCCTGGGTCTTAGTGGCCCAAGGGGTCCAGTGATGGGACATCTTGGTCTTGGTGGACCAAGATGACTGGAGATGGTACATCCAGGTCTTGGTGGCCCAAAGTGTTCAGGAATGGGACATCTTGGCCTGGGTGGTCCAATGGGCCCAAGGGTTGGGACATTGTAGGTCTTGGTGGCCCAAGATGCCTGGCGATGGGACATTTTGGGTCATGGTGGCTTAAAAGTTCCAGATATGGGACATCCTGCATCTTGGTGGCCCAAAGTGTCCAGGGTGGGATATTTTGGGTCCAGAGATGGGACATCTTGGACCCAGGGATGGCACATCTTGGTCTCAGTGGCCCAAAGTTTCCAGGGATGGGACATCGGAGGTCTGAGATGGGGCATCCTGGCTCACAGTGGCCTTGGTCTTGGTGGCCTAAGGGGTCCAGGGATGGCACATCTTGGCCTGGGTAGTCCAAGGGGTCCAAGGGTTGGGACATTTAACATCTTGGTGGCCCGGGATGGCTGGAAATGGGACATCTTGGATCCAGAGGTGGGACATTCTGGGTCTTGGTGTCCCCAAAGTGTCCAGGGATGGGACATTCTGGGTCTTGGTGGCCGAAGGGGTCCAGGGATGGACATCCTGCTCTGAGTAGCCCAGGGGATACAGGGATGGGAAATTTTGGCTCTTGATGGCCCATGGGGGCTGGAGATGGGACAATTTGGGTCCAAGGATGAGATATCCTGGGTCTGGGTGGCCCAAGTGGTCCAGGGATGGGACATCCTGATCTTGGTGACCTCATAGTTTTCAGGGATGGGACATCTTGGTCTTGGTCACCTAAGGGATCCAGGGATGGGAAATTTTGCCTCCTAATGGCCTCGCAGAGTCCAGGGATGGGACATCTTGTTGGCCTAAGGGTTCCAGGGATGGAACATCAGGGATCTGGTTGGCCCAAGGTGGCTGGAGATGGGACATCTTGGGTCCAGAGATGACACATCTTGGTCTTCATGTTCCAGAGTGTCCAGAGATAAGACATCTTGGTCTTGGTGGCCCAAAGTGTCCAGGGATGGACATTTTAGGTCTTCGTGGCCTAAGGATCCAGAGATAGGACATCCTTTGTCTTGGTGGCCCAAAGTTTCCAGGGATGGGACATCTTGGCCTGGGTAGCCCAAGGGGGCTGGAGATGGGACATCTTGGGTCCCGGGATGGGACATCCTGCATCTTGGTGGCCCAAAGTCTCCAGGCATGAGACATCTTGGATCCAGGGATTGGACATTTTAGGTCTTGGTGGCCCAAAGTCTCCAGCCATGAGACATCTTGTATTGAGGGATGGGACATTTTAGGTCTTGGTGGCCCAAAGTGTCCAGGGATGGGACATCTTGATCTTAGTGGCCCAAGGTTGCTGGAGATAGGACATCTTAGGACTTGGTGTCCCCGAAGTTTCCAAAGATGGGTCATCCTGGGTCTTGATGGTTTCATGGGGTCCAGAGGTGGGATATCTGGGCCTGGATGGCCTAAAGTGTCTAGAGATGGGACATCTTGGATCCAGGGAGGGGACATTTTAGGTCTTGGTCCCAAAGTCTCTAGGGATGGGATATCTGGGGTCTGGCATGGGACACTCTGGCTCTCAGTGTCCCAAGGTGTCCAGGGATGGGAAATTTTGGCTCTTATTGGCCTCACAGCTTCCAGGGATGGGACATAGCGGTCGCGAGAGCGGCTCCAGTAGCAGTGCCAGCCATGGCAGTATGTTCGGCTGCCACCACATCTCCTCTTTCACCAGGACCGGGTCACGGTGGAGTGGCCACCTCCCTGTCCTGCCAGAGGATGCAGCTCTGCAACCCCTGCCCCGCTTTTAAAGGGGTGCCTGGGCAGGGCCCTTTGTGACATCACCAGTGACATCACAACGCCCCACTGTGGCAGTTGCACATCCCCCTGAGATCCAGAGCCTTCAATACGGCAGTCGATGGCTCCTTCGCACCTTTTGTGCCCCACTGTGCCTGTCCCCAGGTACACACCAGGGTGGTACCAAGGTGCTGACAGTCACATCCTCCCCTGCCCCGGGCAGGGTGACTTCACCTCCACCATCTGGTGGGGGCAGGAGGGGTGGGACCCTCAGTCAATTGACAGGGTCCTCAGCAAAGAAGGTGCCCAGAGAAGCTGAGAAGCTTCTGGACTATGTTGTAATATCCACAGCCTGTCACGTCCTGCCCTCAGGTATGAGTGCGGAATGGAGGGAATGCAGGTTCTCGTTTTCCTGTTTCTGGGAGAGTTTCATCCTTGGTGGAGAAGGGAGCTGAAGGTGTAACGGGTAGGACTTCATGCTCTGTGAATGTTCTTTTGGATTATGCCACCTTGATACCAGTTTACTGAGTTTATCAAGGGGTAAGTAAGCCCTCCATTATATCTCCGGGAACTCCCTTTTTAATTCGCAAAACCCACCATTGTTGTTGGTTCTTAGGTTGTTCCCCCTTTCCTCTTCTAATATGCGGATGCTTCTTTCTTGGAGCACCGGTAGCAGCAGCAGTACTGGTAGAAAGGGGCAGATTCTTGACTTCAACATGACGGATTCCTCTCGACCTTTCTTCTAGGATTTTTACAGGGCCATATTTCCTATTATAATGTATCAATTCTTGTGCTGCTTCCCCCCACATCCACACCTTTTTAGTATTTGGTTGGTTGGGAGAAGTCGGGGCAGGGGTGAACAGTGAATCAATGGTAGTGTCAGCTCCATCCCTCTGGCTCCCACTTCTGGTACCCTGGCTTCTGATCAAACCTTCTAATCTTTCTACTGGGCTCATCAATGCGATTGTCCTTTGAAGGTTTAAGTGTCTCTGGATGTCCCCTTATCAAGGGAGTCATCATGTCTGGATTCACTGGCAGCATCATTGAGGATTCACATTCGAGAATCAATTTTCTTTCATGTATCATTTGCAAGCAGGCTGCTTTGTGTGCACTTTCTAGCAATTGATCAGTTGTGCCAGTGATTGCCAGGGGCTCTCCCGTTTTTCCCCTTGAGCTCAGCCAAGTGCTGTCTCAGGTCACCCAGAGAGGCTGCACAGTCTCTGTCTTTGCAGGTTTTCAATCTCTGATTGAATCAAGGTTGAACACCTTGGTCTGACCCAGTTTCTGACAGGTTGGACTGAAGACTCCTGAGGTCCCTTTAACCTCAGTTCTCTGACGATCCCATTGTGATGTTGGGCTCTGTTTCTAACTGGAGCAGAGCAGACGATTATGGGCCATGAATCCAGCTGTGCTGTAGGTGACCATCTAAACCAACATCTCAACCAGTGAACCAGCCAATACCTCAGGGTGACACTCTGGGCAAAGTGTGAGGAGTCCTGGGCAGGGAAGGTTTAGAGGGCATGGGGCGCTATGCAAGACACAAAATGATCTTGGCTTAATGCCTGCAGGCCCATCAGATGTCAGTTAATGTCAACGAAAATTAAAATAAGAAGAAATGAAGACAAAGATCCAAAGCAAAGGAAGGTGTCAAAACACTTCTCTTTATTTTCCTTTTTTTCTTTTTTTTTTTTTTAAGTCTTTGTGGGGGGATTTCTTTTCTTTGAAAAGCAAAGAGTTTTCCAGAACTGGGAATGGATTTAGGACACAAATGTCTTCAGCTCCAGGGACACAGACACCTGGTGCCAGTGTAGATGCCCCGGGAACCCCTGCCCAGGCTCCCCCAGCATTGTAAGGTGCTCTGGTCTCCCCCAGGTCCCCTGTGATAGAGGCCAATCCCAGGCCAGCACCTCAGGTGCACTGGGGCCCCTCAAATGGCACTGGCTGTTTATGGTGAGACAACTGATGACTGATGTCTGCCTGGAAAGGTACACTTTGTTGTTGTTGTTGTTGTTTTTTGGTTTGGTTTGGTTTGTGGAGTTTTTTTGTTTTTTCTTTGCTTGGTTTGTTTGTTTGTTTCTGGGTTTGTTTGTTTGTTTCTTTTTTAACATATTAACACAAAAATCCAAAACAAACAAAAAAACCCCCACCAGAAACACAAAAAAATGCTAAAAAGTGAATTACCAGGAAGTGTACTAAGAGTACAAAAACAAATATTGGTCTTCCCCTGTACTTCTATCATCATTCAGGAGTTTCCACCTCTCCTGATTAAATGTCCATGTCAAAGGACAACTTTCCAGCAGACTGTCTGGACGTTTGCCCTTCCCAGTGCTCTCAGGTTTCCTCCTCCACTTGCTCTTTGGTCACTCAGTTGCCTCTCAACTCTCTGCTTTCTGCTTCAGAGCTTCAGGGTGTTACAAACTTGCCCCATTCTTCAGAAGTCTAATTAACATGGTAGTTAATGTGTTAATTGTGTTTTTATATATCCTTTCCTATCTCTCTGTCTAAAACAGTTCTTGTGTGGATGTCCCTTGTGGATGGTGGACCTCATTAGATCCAGCTTACACACACAGTTGAGGAAAGTGGTTTAGTGTTTATGAAATTGTGTAGTGTTTACACAGGAGAGCAGGTGGGAGCTGGTGTGCAGGAGCTGCAGCATCCACCTGCAGAGCTCAGTGGAGAAGTCTGATGTGAGGAAAAGTGATGCAAGTCTCTGGTGGCCAATGAGGGAACGGGCAGACAGGGAGTGGGGGGTGAGGAGCAAGGTTGTCCATACAATGTCCAACTTCAAGGGACTGTTCTCCTGCCTGTCCAGATGGCTTCAGGAGACCCTCTGGATCAATGTCCATTGCAGAATGCTGCTGTCACTTCTTCTACACACTGAAAAATGACAGAAAATACCCTTGAAAGAAAAAACCCTCCTTTATGAAATCTTTGAAATCTTCATCAGTAAGTGTCCCATTGAAACCTCTCCAGTTAGTTCTACAAGTCTTGAAGACTGGAAGAAAATTAGGAAAGAAACATCATTCGTTAGGGCTTTCTGTGTTTTAATGAGCCCCATGGCGTATTTGGTGCTGAGTCCATGAACCTCAGATACCAAGGACAGACTGAAGAATCTCCTCAAGAAGTCCAAGTCAGAAGCAAAGCCCAAAGTACCTTGAAGCATTAATGGGCCCCACTGAGGGCTGTTACTGACAAAGCCTCCCCAGGGACTCGTTAGAGCAGATAATTGGAGGCAGTGATTGCATCAGGCAAAGGCAAAGTGCAGCAGCTCTGATGCTGAGAAAACCCTTGATTTGTTTGATGAAGGAGAATGGCCAAGCCTTGAGCCCCTGCCCCTGGGAAGGGAGATCCTGTCCCTCACATGTGTCTCAAGGGTCTTCCTGGGGATGTGGGGATGATGCCCAGTGCAGGACAACGGTGTGAGACTCCCTGGGGGGTGCAAGGAGGCAATGGGGTGCCATGGCCATGACAACCATGTGTCTCCTCTAGGCCGCACTGTCAGGGACATCTGCAGACACCCCATGCGCTTCCCCAGCTTGTTCTCACCCCGGTGTGTCCCCACCTGTGCTGCTGAACAGCTGATCCCAGCAAGAGAGAACAAAAGGGCAACAGGCAAAAAGATCCAAAGGCCAACTGCAAAATGGCAGAATGGCAAAAGGCCGAACTAACATCGAACTCATGACAGAATGAAACTTCTGAATGGATCTAACCAAACCAGCTGGAAAACCCAAAGTAATGGATGTAACAAACCCTAAAAGCCAGCTCCAGCTTTAGACTGAGCATGACGCTAATCACAGGGAATATTTCATTGATCAGCCTGCATGTCAACCCAGGTGCTGTCCTGTCTGTGTCCCCTCCTGCCAATTTGCATCTGCAGCTGGATGGCCAAAGAAGTCCTTGGTTTCCCTGACAACAGCCAAGATATCAGTGAGTTCTGACATTCCTTTCATACCAAATGGGAAACACTGTAAAGCTGCTAAAAGAAAAAATTAACTCTATGCCAGGGAGGAAACAGCGTTATCTCATTATTCTCATAGTAAATCTAAATTAAAGACTGTAATAGCTATGAAGGAGATTCAAAATGCATGAAGAAAATGTACTTAATTTCAGTAAAAACAGCATGTTTCCTCAGCCTCCACTTCACCAGGCTAAAGAAGTTTGGGTCTCTCAACATCTCCACACATGACCCAGACTGTCTCTGGCCACACGACATCTCCTCCCCGTTCCTCCGGAGTGGGGAACCTCCCACTGGGACACCCCGCTCCAGATGTGACCACACCAGCGCGGAGTCAAGATGGACAATAACTGCCCTTGACTGGGTGGCCACGCTCCTCCCAGTGCAGCCCAATGTGCTCATGGGCATATTCCTGTTTAGCACCACTGAGAACTGACTGAACATCCAGGCTCAGAGGGTTGTGACCAGCGGCACAAAGCCCAGCAGGAGGTACCATGAGGAGCACTGAAGGACACCGTATCCCTACCCAACATCTCCTCCCCACAGGTGTCCCTTGGGTCCCTGGAACCATTGCAGTGACAAGGGGGAGAGCACTGCCTGTATGGGGTGGAGGAGATGGGGTCTGGGATGAGGGTCCTGGGGCAGTTTCTCCTGGTTGTTCATGCAGCAACAAGCTGGGCTGGATATTTGGAGAGAGGAACTCTTCCTAAGGGCCTCCAATGGGCATGGGGATGGTCTACAGTTTCCTGCATGCTGCCTTTTCTGGTGGAGATCACAGAGGCTGCCGGCCCTTTAGAGGGCCCAGGACAGGCCTTGTCCTTCCTCTGGTCACAGCTGGACCCCAGTTCTCCAGCTCGGCCCCAGCTCAGGAGCCTTGTCTAGGGGTGACTTTTGGGGTAAGGTTGACAAGAGGGGTGCATAAGTTTGTCTTAAGGACGTGTGATGAGCACCAGGACTGAAGTACCAGAGCAAAATGATGTGGCTTCTGGGTGAATACCTTCTTCGGTGGAAGTCGTGACACAGGGTCCCAGACTTGCTTTCCATGCCACCCTTCACGAGGGATGATGCACTAAGAGATGGCAAGTGGGGGACACCAATCCTTCTCCAGCTACTTCCCAGGCCTGGTGAAGCATCAGGACAGCAAGGACTTCTGGCCCTGCACCCTAAACTTTGTGTATAATCTTGGGGCAGCTGAACACCAGCATTTTTCTCTCCAAGCTCCTGTCTGATCTCCCCCCATCCTGGCCCCTTCCCTGTGCTCCCCACAGGGCCCCAACCTGGCACTGATGCTCTACAGAGCAGGTTGGCTGCAGGACCATGCGGTGACTCCACACTGGTTGTGCTGCTCAGTGAGGGACACAGATGCAACTGTATGGGCTGCGCTGTCACTGAGCTCTTTCCCGGGGGTCTAAAGCTCTGGAATGGGTTCAGAGAGTTTCTTGGGACTCATTGGGTTTTCCGCTCATTTCAGTTCAGCGATCCCTTTCTTGTCCTTCAGGTGCCTGAAGATTGGTGCAGGAAGACGCGGCCTATTCCCTTCCCAGGGATGGAGGTCGGGTGACCAGCCTGTAATTATTCAAATTCTCCTTCCTGCCCTTCTTGAAGATGGGTTTGACATCTTCCTTTCCCAAGGACCTCAGAACTTCTCTGTTTCTGCTGTCACTTTTGAAAGCACAATCCAGAATCATGGGCACGGGTGACAGAGCAGACAGGAGCACTTGCAATGAGCCTGTCCCAGCAGCTGAGATGAATCTCACTGGGCCACTGAGGTTTGTTCCTGGAGTCACACACAGAAATGCCAGGGTTCCAACAGGCATCCATCTCTGAGCCGGTTTGAGGACTCCTTATGCACCCAGGGATGTTCAGAGACAGCGTGTGTCCCTTTTACACATAGAGGAAGGAATCACTCTGTTTCTCTGGCCTCCTGCTGACACTCCCAAGGGGCGGGAGGCACCTCAGCCTGAGGCCAGCTCTGTCACAGCAGTGCCCATTGCCTGTCCCTGCCTGCGCTCACAGGACTGACACACAGCAGGACGGTGACCAGGCTGCCAGAGCACTCAGGCCTTGCACCAACACAAGGGATGAGAAGGAGAGTGTGGGAGTGCAACGAGAACAGCTCTGGAAGGCCAAGCGCTGCTGCTCCCTGGCAGTGCTGCCAGGCTGGACTCTTTTCCCCTCCTCCCACCCACACAGGAATTTTCCCTGAACCTCCAAAAAGGCCTTGGGGGAAGGATATAGTGACAAACAAGTTACTACAGGAATGTTTATTTTGTTTAAGAGAAAAGGAGAGCACGGCTCCTCATTTACACGGCAAGCGGTTATAAAAGAAAAGCAGACAGTGAATTAGAAAGGGCATGACAACATTAAAACAATAAGAAACCAAGCAATAACAGAAAATCCAGATGACAGGCTGGTCCTGCAATTAGCTACATTAAAACTGCTATGTAGAAGCAGATGGGAAGTTTATTGCTTCAGAAAACAGTAAGATATGAGTTTCCACAGGGCATCCTTGAGCTCCTGGTTCCTCATGCTGTAGATGAGGGGGTTCACTGCTGGAGGCACCACTGTGTAAAGAACAGACACCACCAGGTCCAAGGATGGGGAGGAGATGGAGGGGGGCTTCAGGTAGGCAAACATGCCAGTGCTGACAAACAGGGAGACCATGATCAGGTGAGGGAGGCACGTGGAAAAGGCTTTGTGCCGTCCCTGCTCAGAGGGGATCCTCAGCACGGCCCTCAAGATCTGCACATAGGACACTACGATGAACACAAAACATAGAAAGAATACAGAGGTACCAAATATAAGAAGCCCAACCTCCCTGAGGGAGGCATCAGAGCAGGAGAGCTTGAGGATCTGGGGGATTTCACAGAAGAACTGGTCCAGGGCATTGCCCTTGCACAGTGGCAGTGAAAATGTATTGGCCGTGTGCAGCAGAGCACTGAGAAACCCAGTGGCCCAGGCAGCTGCTGCCAGGTGGACACAAGCTCTGCTGCCCAGGAGGGTCCCGTAGTGCAGGGGTTTGCAGATGGCAACGTAGCGGTCGTAGGACATGACGGTGAGAAGATAGAACTCTGCCAAAATGAGAAAGACAAAGCAAAAGATTTGGGCAGCACATTCCATATAAGAAATGGCCCTGGTGTCCCACAGGGCATTGGCCATGGATTTGGGGAGAATGGTGGAGATGGAGCCCAGGTCAAGGAGGGCAAGGTTGAGGAGGAAGAAGTACATGGGGGTGTGGAGGTGCTGGTCACAGGCTATGGTGGTGATGATGAGGCCGTTGCCCAGGAGGGCAGCCAGGTAGGTGGCCAGGAAGAACCAGAAGTGCAAGAGCTGCAGCTCCCGTGTGTCTGTGAACGCCAGGAGGAGGAACTGGGTGATGGAGCTGCTGTTGGACATTTGTTGTTTCTTGCTGTGGGGACTCTCTTCCAAAAAGAAAATGACATCTTAAAATCAGGACATACTCCTCTGAGCAAAGCCACTCCATTTTTCATTCACACCCAGCCCCATTTGAAATGCATTTCATTTCTCTGCTATGTGCTGGCTGAGTGTGCTGCGAGGATCAGGACCTCTGCCCGTCTGGGGCCCAGCAGCCAGCTTTGCTCGGCTGCAGTGGGGACACGGGGGGAGCTGGTTTGAGAGCTCTGATGTTCACAAGCAATGTTATGCACTGTTAATGAAAAACTTCAATATCTGCTCTCATGACACTTAAGAGCATGGGCTGCAGAGCGGAGGCTTAGTGTGTCATTATTATGATTTTGTCCATGTTTTTAATTTTCCACCATCACATCTCATGACTAGATTTTTGTAGGGCTTGAGTTTCTCATATATATGACTGAAAATGTGAAGAGTCTTGAGACAGGACAGGCAAAAGGGCTCATCTCTCTGTGGCTCAGTGCAGAGTCAGGAGAGCAGCTTTTACCCATTTTCCCTGTGCTTTCACCTGTGCTGCCTTAAAAACAACTTCATAAACAATCCTCTCTTTAAAAGAAAACCTAAAACTGGACTCGTACTGGAGCAGGGAGCCCTGTTTGAAAGGGCAGATCTGCAAACTCTTCTCTGCCCCAGCCCAGACGTGGAGATGTGATGGAGAGAGCAGGACACAACCCCTCACCCAGACAAGCAAAGGACTCTGAGCAGTGAGTGCAGACCCCAAGGAAAGGCTCAGCACTCCTGGCATCCTACAGTAGAGCTGGGCCGTTCTGGGGGCAGCTGGTGAGCCCAGCAGGACAGGCAGAGCAGAGTCAGGGCTCCTGGAGATGGGATGTGCTAAAGGGACAGTCAGATCATTGCCCAGCAGACAACCCCCAGCAGCCACCTGCAGAGAAGGAGCAGAAGAGCTCCTGACCAGCCCCTGCTCTGCTGCCTGGAGCTGTCCCTGCCTGCAGCTGTGTCTCTGTGCCCAGGTCTCCTCCCGTCAGTGTCACAGACCCCATCCCAGCCGCTGTGTGCTCAGCTCTGCCCTGCAGACCCCTCCCAGCAGCCGGGCACTGCCCAGGGGCAGCTCTGTGTGGGCCGGCTCTGATCAGAACATCAGACCAACAATAATGAGCATGGAAAAGTCATGCTGATGATGTCTGGAAGCCAGGGTGTGTCCATTTCTGATACTCACAGGTTTATTCACTGCTAAGAGCCACAGATTTGGAATTTCAGTGCATCCTCCTGAACTGAGACGTTAATTATTGTGTCCCATTGGCGTCATAGACAATCTAGAGTACGAGACCGATAGAACAGGATCCTTACTTTTCACAAAGCCCCTGTCTTGCTGTGCCTTTCCAAAAGCCTCCGAGGAATGTTCTAAAGTGATCTGGAGCTACGAGCAGCTGCATCCCAAGGAGAACCCACTCCATACCTAGACCCTGCCCAGCCAGAGGTTGCTCCTTCCACCCACAGATTCTCCCCACAGCACCGTGGGGATCTCCCCAGGCAGGCTGAGCGCTGACCCTGGCAGGCGGCAGAGTCCCTGCCCCGGCACAGCCCTGGGGTGCAGGGACCCTGCTCTGCAGGACAGCCCCGGGCACCCTTGGCTGCAAAACCGTCTGCTTTGATTTTCAAAATTGCTGAACAAAGGTCCCCTCCATAGGGATCCCACAAGCTGTGGCTGTTCCAGCTTTAGGAGATGCCTCCAGGAGCTACAGCTGCATTGCCCTGCACCCACAGACTTACCATGGCAAGGCCTGCAAAGATTTCTCCTCCAGTGAGCTCTCAGTCATCCTCCCAATCCTGACCACCTTTAATCTCTCTCTGCCTTGCTTGTCTCCCTGAGATCCCCAGGCAGAGCCCTCAGCCCTGCTGCGCTTTGCAGAGGAGCTGCTCCTGGGCAGAACTGTCTCTCTGCAGCGCTGCCGCTTGCCATGAGCTCCCTGTGTCCCAGGAGCCCAGCCCAGCTCAGCAGCACAGGAGCAGCCCAAGGCGCTTTAATGACCCCTCTGGTGGGTTTGGTGCTGAGGCCATGAACATCAGACCCTGAGAGGCAGTTGAAGAAACCTGTCAAGAAGTCCAAGTCAGATTCAAACTCCAAAGTTTCTTGTAATGTTAATGGGTCCCACTGAGGAACACTACTGAGGAAATGACCCCAGGGTCTGGTTAGAGAAGAAAACTGGAGGCAGAAATGACAGATCAGGAAAACCAAGGTGAAGGTCTCTCTGATGCTGAGTAAACCTGGATGTGTTTCATTAATCAAAGGGCCAAGCCCTGACCCCCAACCCTGGGAAGGCAGATCCTGTCCCTCCCACATTGCCCAGGGCTGTTCCTGGGACAGTGTGATGTGGGGCTGTGCAAGGCCAAGGGTAGGACTATGGTCCGACACCTCCCAGGTTCCTGGCTGGGGACAAGGAGGCCATGAGGCCCCTATGCTGTAAGGACAAGGTATCTCCTCACAGGCATCAGAGCTGGAGACAACAGCCACAGCTAAGGGGAGAAGCAGCTCATGTCTTGTGGGGGCTTTCAGCCTCTTTACATCCCTTGATCATCTCCACAACAGCTTGTCCTATGCTGTGGCATCACCTGCACCTCTTTCCCTGCAGGCTGGAGACATCCCCCCTGCTGCCCCACCTTGCTCTTGTCTGAGCGTCTTCCTTCCTTTGCTGATCTCTCTCCATCCTCCCCAGCTGTTCCTTGAAGCACAAAGCCTTGGGCTGATGCAGACTCCCTCTGGGTGACCTGCTGCACCACAGCACTGCCCTTCCACTCACATTCCTTCCTGCTCATGTCCAGCCTGGACCTCCCCAACTGCACTGTGTGCCATTATTTCTTTCTCGTACTGTTTCCCACTATGAAGAAAACCTCCACCATCTCTGAAACCACCCTTCCAGCACTCTCAGGCTACTCCTACACTGCTGCAGCCTCCCCAGCGCTGCTGGGCCAGAGCAGCCCAGGTCCCTCAGCATCCCACACCATGTGCACAAGGTCCTGAACCCTGCCTTGGCAGAGCCCTACACTCTCCAGTTCCTCCCTGCTTCTCCAAACTGGGAGCCGCACACTGGCACACACCCGTGTGTGTGGGGTCACACCAGTGCTGAACCGAATGGGATGAGAACTCCAGGTGTCTGGGTCCCCACGCTCCTCCTCATGCAGCCCCGTGTGCAGCTGCCTTGTTCATGGTGAGCGTGCAGCACGGGCTTGTGTGGCGGCCCTTGTAGTGCCCAGGCCCTTCTCCTCAGGGTCACTGCTCAGCGTGTCAGGTCCTGCTCTGTCCTGATGGATGGGGTTATTCTCCTGCCCCGATACAGAACTGGCCACATCTCCTTTTGAAACTTAGGAGATTCCTGATGGTAGAACCCCAAAGTTTCTCAAGTTCTGGACTCTCCCTGGACTGCTGCAGCCGCATTCCCTCCAATTCCAGCCAGGGCAGGGACCACTTGCCCGGGGAGCCCCCGGTGCCCCCTAAAGAAAAGCGGCCTCAGCTTGCAGGACTCTCCTGAGCCCAGAAAGTGGCCAGTAAAATGGCAGTAGTAGCAGGGTTCCATCAGAGTTTATTCAAGAAAAAGGAAATAATTTCCAATTTCCCTAGCACAGTCTTTCAGTGCTGCTTTCGCCTCCTTATCCTGGTGCCTCTCCCTGACTGCTGTGCCCCACTTTCGGTGGCACCAGATTGTTGGGGGGCATGGTCATGTGCCCCCACAGGCTTTGTCATTGGTGCCCTCACTCACAAGGGAAAACCCATCTTGTCACTCTCCACATAAAGGAGCTCCATACATCCAAGCAACTTCTTCACTCTGAGGGAATCCCACTGCTGATCCTTCCAGCCCGTCTCTCCTGAAAAGCCTCTACCCACCCAGTGCAGCACCCCAAGCTGTGTGACTTGTCCCACCACGCCTTGGCGGTGACTCCATGGGTGTCAAACAGCACAGGCTGCAGCTTGTCCTGGCTGTGCCCTTGGCTGAGGGCATCAGTGCACAGTTGGGCTGTGGCACCTCAGCTGTAGCACCCGGCCAAGCTCTGAGAGTTCTCGGGAAATCTGGTTGGTATCAAGAATCCAGGTCCCCATGTGTGCAAAGGTTTGACTTCAGAGCAGAGAAATGTCACAGTGGTTGGCAGATGCAAAGTTAGGGCTGAAATTGGGCAACAGGAGAGTAAGCAAGCCCTGCTGTCCCCAAGGCCAGAGAGAAACAGGGCTGGGAATGACAGACCTGGAAGGAAACGTGTGTTTTGTCAGTGGCGTCTCTGCTGCCCCTGAGGTACTTGGGCAGACGTGTCACTGATCTCTAGGAATGACAAGGTGCTGCTGACAGGCCCAAGGTGACAATGGTTTGTCTGTTCCTTGATTGTGTTATCAAGGGGGTGAGAACAGGGTGGTGAAAAGAAAAAAAGGAGATTTGGAAGTGTTGCTATACGCATGGATACTCCGCTGTGAAGCGCTTCCTACTCAAGGGCTGCCCTACATCTACTGGATAGAGAAGGGACAGATCTTGCGATGCTTCAGAGGTGGGAATGAGTTTCTTGCACAAAGACACCGAATCTGTCTGCAATGCTGTCTGGGGTGTCTGTCCCACACTCACTGTGGATGGGGATGGCTGCCCTGGACAGGACCATCGCTATCCCTGCCCAGTGCATGTAGGGGTGTGTGACAGCCTTGGCACCTCACGTAACACTGCAGGTGTGTAACTGGCATTAAAAGGAATAACTGCCCTGAATTTGATTTGTCAATAGAATTATAGAATAATTTCAGCTGGAAGAGACCCTCAGGATCATTGAGTCCAACCATAACATAACCCAACTCTAGCACTAAACCATGTCCCTAAGAAACCCATCTAAACATGTTTTAAACACCTCCAGGGATGGTGACTCCACCACTTCCCTGGGCAGCCTGTTCCACTGCTTCACAACTTTTTCCATGAAGAAATGTCTCCTAATATCCAATCTGAACCTTCCCTGGCACAACTTGAGACCATTTCCTCTTGTCCTAGCACTTGCTACTTGGGAGAAGAGACCAACACCCACCATGCTACAACCTCCTTTCAGGTAGCTGTAGAGACTGAGAAGGTCTCCCCTCAGTCTGTTTTTTTCCAAGCTAAACAGCCTCATGTCCCTCAGCTGCTCCTCAGAAGACTTGTGCTCCAGGCCCCTCACCAACTCCTTTCCTTCTCTGAACTCGCTCCAGCACCTCAAGGTCTTTCTTGTTGTGAGGGGGCCAGAACTGACCCCAGGATTTGAGGTTTGACCTCCCCAGTGCCCAGCACAGGGGACGGTCACTGCCCTGGGCCTGCTGGCCACACTATTCCTGATACAAGCCAGGATGCTGGGGGCCTTTTTGGCCACCTGGACACACGCTGGCTCATGTTCAGCTGCTGTCAATGAACATTCCCAGGTCTTGTTCCAACAGACAGCTTTCCAGCCACTCCTTCCCAGGCCTGTAGTAGTGCGGGGGTTGTTATGACCCAAGTGCAGGACCAGGCACTTGGCCTGGTTAAACCTCAGACAGTTGCCCTCAGCCTAATGGACCAGCAGCTCCAGAACCCTCTGTAGAGCCTTCCTACCCTCCAGCAGATCAAAACTCCCACCCAACTCGGTGTCATCTGCAAACTTATTAAGGGTGCACTCGATCCCCTCGTCCAGATCATTGATAAAGAGATTAAACAGAACTGGCCACAATACTGAGCCCTGGGGACACCACTTGTGACCGTCCGCCAACTGGATTTGGCTCCCTTCACCACAACTCTTTGGGCCCAGCCCTCCAGCCAGTTCTTTATCCATCACAGATACACCATCCAGGCCATGAGCTGCAGCTTCTCCAGGAGATGCTGTGGGATACGGTGTCAAAGGCTTTACTGAAGTCTAAGTGCACGACATCCACAGCCTTTCCCTCATCTACTAGTTGGGTCACCTTGTCATAGAAGGAGATCAGGTTGGTCAATCAGGACTTGCCTTTCGTAAATCCACGTAGACTGGGCCTGATCTCTTGGTTGTCTTGTATGTGCTGCCTGATGTCACTCAAGATCATCTGCTCCATGACCTTCCCCATCACCGAGGTCAGACTGGCAGGTCTTTAGTTCCCCGGATCGTCCTTCTTGCCCTTCTCGTAAATGGGTGTCACATTTGCCAACTTCCAGTCAAGTGGGACCTCCCCACTTAGCCAGGGCTGCAGCTAAATAATTGAAAGTGGCTCAGTGATCACCTCCACGAGCTCCCTCAGCACCCCAGGGTGTATCCCATCTGGCCCCATAGACTTGTGGGTGTCCAAGTGGTGCAGCAGGTCGCAAACCATTTTCCCTGGGATTATTGGGGCTTCATTCTGCAACCCATCCCTGTCTTGGGGCTCAGGGGGCTGGGTACCTGGAGCACAACTGTTCTGACTATTAAAGACTGAGGCAAGAAGGTATTTAATACCTCAGGGTTTCCCTCATCTTCCGTCACTATCTTTCCCTCTGCATCCATCATGGAATGGAGGTTCTCCTTAGCCCTCCTCTTGTTGCTAATATATTTCTAGAAACATTTTTTGTTGTCTTTTACAGCAGTAGCCAGGCCCAGCTCTAGTTGGGCTTTGGCCCTTCTAATTTTATCCCTGCATAACTTCACAGCATTCTTGTAATCCCCCTGAGCCACCTGTCCCTCCTTCCAAAGGTTATAAATTATCCTTTTATTCCTCAGTTCCAGCCGCAGCTCTCTGTCCAGCCAGGCTGGCCTTCTTCCCCGCCGGCTCGCCTTCCGGCACACGGGTACAACTGCTCCTGCACCTCTGAGGTCACCTTCTTGAAGACAGACCAGCCTTCCTGGACTGCTTTGTCCTTCAGGTTTGCCTCCCAAGGGACTCTGCCAAGCAGCCTCCTAAACAGATCAAAGTCTGCCCTAGAAGGCCAAAGTAGCAGTTCTGCTGACCACTCTTCTAACTTCTCCAAGATAGAAAATCATTTCATGATCACTACACCCAGGGCGACCTCCAATGAGTCCTTCTCTATTTACAAACAACAGGTCCAGTGGGGCTCCTTCCCTGGTAGGCTCACTGACCAGCTGTGTCAGGAATTGTCTTCCATACACTCCAGGAGCCTCCTAGACTGCTTCCTCTCTGCTGGGTTGTACTTCCAGCAGACATCTGGTAGCTTGAAGTCCCCCATAAGAACTAGCGCTGGTGACTGGGAGACTTCTCCCAGCTGCCTGAAAAATATTTCTTCTGCCTCTTCATCCTGGTTGGGTGGTCTGTAACAGACCATCCCCTAGGATGTCCGCCTTGTTGCCCTTCCCCTTGATTCTTACCCAGAGACACTCAATCCTTTCATCACCCTCATCAAGCTCCAGACAATCAAACCCCCCCACAACATACACTGCTTCCCCACCTCCTCTCCTTCCTCACCTGTTCTTTCTGAAGAGTTTATAGCCATCCATTGCAGTACTCCAGTTCTGAGAGTCATCCCACCATGTTTCTGTGATGACAATTAAATTATAGTTTTTCTGCCTCACAAGGGCTTCCAGCTCCTCCTGTTTGTTGCCCATGCTGTGTGCATTCGTAAAGATGCACTTCAGCTGGGCCATTGATTGCATTGGGTCGGCAGATCGAAGGGCATCTTTAGCACTATTCTCAGATGCCAGCATGTCACCCTTGGCTGTGCCTCTGCCACATCTGGTTTCATCCCCCTCTCCCTTCAAATCTAGTTTAAAGCCCTCTCAATGAGTCCTGATAACTTAATGTGGTCCATAAAAAAAGACTAAGAATCTTACTTTTTTGTGGTTCTTTTCTAACATTGTCTGAACTTTGGTAAACAAGAGGAAGAGTGGTTAACAGAGTCTGTTTTCTGAGAGTAACATGTTCCTGTACCTTTCCCGTCTTTCTGTGATGAAGGATTTCTTCCCTTGCAGAGAGGACTGCAAGACCTGCTCCTGTCAGGTGGGACTTGACCTCCAAACGTGGCGCATCCTCTTCCATTGTGACATCACCCACTGCCGTTGATGTCACAAAGCAGCATCAGCGCTGAGGTCGGCACAGCAGGCTATAAGACCAGGGGTCCCCCTGCGCCTTTGTCACTCTCGATCTTGAGGGAACTGAGATCGCAGAGTTTTTGGCTCGCTCTTGAGCAAGCAAGATGCTTGTTACCTGCACCTTAGCAGGTACCAAGAGACACACAGAGAAGGTTGAACGTTTGAACGGGTATGATTGAAAAATCCTCCTCCCCTTTCCCCACATGTGTTTTCCAACTCATCAGCTGGGGTGGGTGGACAGTGGACAGGAGAGGAACCCAAGGGCAGCCTGAGAGCTCGGTCTTGAGCTGGTGGAAGGCAGCAGCCAGCTTTCAGTCTCTTCATGAGCACAAGGGCGAGGCCCAGAAAGCCTTTGATCTCTGCAGAATAAGGGACAGGTCCATTTTGGATCACACGGAGGGAGTGTGATCACCAGAGTGTTTCTTTGGCGCTTCCTTGGTTGCCCGTTGCTTGCCAGAATGCATTGACATTCAGCCCTCCCTCCCTCTTTCCCCAGTCTGCATTTGTCTGCAGTTATGCCAAGAGAAGGGCCAGAGAGAACCCGGCTGCTAAAGAAATGCTGCGAGAGGGGAGACACACACCCCCTGCCTGGCAGCTGTTGAAGTGTAGGGGCACAGGCTGAACCTTCTCTTGGGAGGGTGGAGAACAGGATCAGCACAAGTTGCGATCGGATGGTGGGCAGGAGAAACAGGCGTTCGTTCTGTCCCTTCCATTTCCAAAGAATCCATCTCCAGCCCCACAGACGGGAAGTGTGGCCACAGCTCTTGTTGCAGCTCTTGCTATTAGTCCAGAGTCAATCTTGAGCCCTTTGTCCCTAACGAAACAATCGCTGCCATGACAAATCCCCCACTGGTGCAGCTGGTGACAACCCCAGCAGTGACTCGAGCTGGTGCAGGACCAAGCCAGTGCTCACGCCAGGAACACCAGGCTCAAGGGCTGCAGTCCCTGCTGCTGTCCAGTCTGCTGCTGATCTGCACGGGTATCGCCAGCTTCACCAGCCTTTTCCTCCTTGCTGCTCTGCAGGAAGATGAAGGCTCTGAAAACAACAACCCTGGTGCTGATTCTTGGACTGTTCTGTTTCGGTGAGTCTATGCAGAGCTCCGACCTGAGGATGGTGCTTTAGGAGGTACTCAGGGCTCCATCCTTTCCTGTTCCACTTCCCCTGCTGTGACCAGAGGAGCTCAGCTGAGAGCAGAAAGTCCCTGACAGAGCTGTGCCAGTCCCTGCTCCAGCGGGACGGGTGTGGGGGTGAGGAAGGGGTGACTTGCCTTCCCCAGGAGGGCTAAGCCAGTTCTCTTCAGCCGAGGGAGAATCTGTGGCTGAGCTCTCCTGCCCCAGGGGGCTGAGAATCTTCTGCAGGACAAGGAGCACAGTCCAGGGCGGGGAACGTCCATCTATTGCGGAGCTGTACGTCATGATGGCCACTGTCAAAGACAACAAGAGGAGATACAACTATGTCACTTGGGAGAGACACAGAAATGGGAGTGGGCATCCCAAGGCCTAACCCAGCCTTAGACCAAGTTCTAAGCTCTGGTGTGTGTCTGACAGGTATTTACCACGTGGGACAACACAGCACCTCAACCCTCTGGAGAACTGCAGCAGACTTAGGAGAAGACTTGCGTGAAACCCTGCCCCTGCCCAACCAGCTCCGTAAGCTCCAGGAAGAGCTTTATCATCTGCGCTGGAGCGCAAAGGATGTCGCGGAGCGGGCTCTCCATGAAGGCGTGAAGCAGGCAAAGCTTCCAGGCTTTACCGGACGGGTAAGGGCACAAGGCAGAAGGATCTACTCAGGGGTTTTATCCTCCCTCCGGCACATATCCTACTGAATTCCCTGTCCCAGCCAACAGGCTGGTGCTGCTGGAACAAGTGCTGTCATGGCCACGCTTCTTTTTCCTGTTGCTCCACACTTCCTTATGGGGAAGAGAGAGCCATGACGGGAATGATGGCTGTCTGAGTCGTACCTTCCTCTGCGTCCAGATCTCAGGTCCTCCTCAAGGGAGGACTGGAAAGAAAGAATGGTCTCAGAGGTCCAGAGTTAAGCCGGTCCTATCTCATGTCCAGAAGGCTTTTCTGTCTCTGCTGCCTGGCCTGGGGCCTCTCCACAGGAAAAGCCCCTTCCCACAGCTTCAGCATTCAGAGCACTGGAGAGAGCAGCCCCTCCTTTCTGATCCTGTCAATCAAAGAAGAGCAAACTAGGGATGCTGCCAGGCAATTTGGGTGTTCCTTCCATCTGAAATGGGCCTTGTCTCCATTCACCTTGGCTGGCCTTGCAGGGGAGCTGCTTGCTCCATTCTTTTTCCTTCCAACAGGCGCTCCCCTTTGTGTTCCTTTCCAGGCTGTTCAGGAGATCATCGATCAAGCTCTGGAGAAGCTGGAAGAAATCCAGGTCCCGATGCCTGATTATGCCCTGAAATCAGCAGGTGCTGTGACATTGTACATGCAAACCAATTCCAAAGTGCTTCCTGTCCAGATTGACAAGATGGGCATTGGAACATGCCCAGGGGCAGGAGAGAAGGGGCGAGAAGTCAAGGGTCAATTCGTGCCCTAAAATTGCCCCCACTGACAGAGCCTGTAGCAGGCCAGGCCCCATGGGAAGCACAGGAAGGCTGGTTCACATTCTTGTCTTTTTCCACAGCCCCATACGACAGTTTAATGACACCTTGCTACGTGTCCCAGAGGGGCCGTGCCAGTAAGACAGAGGGAACCCACCGTAGGACATGGATGACAACTGAGGAGCCTTTTCCAAGACAAGAGTGTAATATTCCTCCTGACACTGCCTGATGATCGTGCTCATGTTTTAATTTCCAGGGGCTGCCGTCATTCGTTCCAGGACTTCTCTGTCCCTCCGGACGGCCAGAGCAAAGGTGTTATTGTATTCCCTGCCGGTGATGGATTACGTGAGGTCCCCTGAGCTTATTCTGGAGGTAGGAGCACCAAGAAACAGTAAAAGGAAGGTCAGGAGAATGAAGCACACACGCTGCTCAGAGTTGCCTTTCCCCCCATCTTTGCTCCTCGAAACTTCCTTTCCTGCCTCCTTCTCGCATGGACCTGCTCTCCTCCTGTGTCTCCCTGCTGAGTGTCTCCCTCCTCCCTCTCCCAGAGTGCCCCAGGTTCTCTGCGGGAGCTTCTACCAGGCCAGGCTGCTCCTGCAGTCTGTCTGCCCAGTTGCTGTGCAAAGTGTCAGCACTGCAAGGAAGGAGAAGGGCAGAGATGCCTGCAGAGGTCTGGGATGTGCTCTTAGTGAGCACCAGCGGGTGCTGAGAGCCTGTACTGCTGGAGGGCCCCATGTTGGGCTCTCAAGCCATCCTGGCCCTGCTCCTGACCTGCCTGCACAATCTGAAGAGCTGGCTGGTGCCCGGGGAAGGAGGTGGCAGTGGATGAGAGGCAGCGAGGGCTTCCCCTGACAGGAAAGGTTCATCCAGGGGGGCCTGTGGCTGCCACCTGCTCTGGGCAGGGGCCTTTCAGCCACACTGTCCCTGGCTTGTTCTTGGTGAGGGCTCTGGACCGGCAGAAGCACAACTGCTGCTCTGTTCAATACCCACAAGGTCTGACTGAAGGCCCTGGCTGCCATTCAAAGCGGAATTGATTGACCTAATGAATTCTTAATCCTCTGATGCTCATGGCAGGAATGAGAGCCAGGGCAACCTTCTCCATGTCAATGCAGTTTCTTCTTGTCCTTTCAGCCAGAAAACCATCCTGGAAAGTGCTGGCCCTTCCCAGGAAGCCAGGGACACGTGTTCATCAAGCTGTCTGTGCCAGTGATTCCCAGGGCAGTCACCATGGACCACGTCTCAGGGACAGCGTTCCATGGAGAAAGTCTCTCCGGAGCTCCAAAGGACTTTGCTGTCTATGTAAGTGATTTCTCTGGAGTGGGGGGCAGGGGCTTGCACAGCATTTCGAAGCAGGGGATGAAGACGGGTCAAAGAGTCCAGTGGCCTGAAGCTTTCTCCTGGCTCTCAGAAGAAACAGGCTCCTTGGGAATGAAGCAACTCCATTGTATTCCTCTTTTATTCAATGTACCACTCGAAAGGAAGCTTCTGGGGCAAGATGCTACTTTAGAAGCCACAGGGAAAAGGAGCTGGCACAGTGCATGGTCCTAGACCTTCTTGGCTTCCAATCTCAGTGGCATTTGTTATCCTCAGTTTTTCTCCCTCTCACTGGGAGCGTGTGCTCCTTTTCTGACTGGAAGCCTGGACTCGTTGAGTAGGCAAGTGTGGCGTGCTGCCCACCTGCAGCTTCTTGTCTTTTCCTTGTGCTCATTGTCCTTGGACTACGTAGATGAAATAATGCCATCCTTCACCGACTGAAGTTCAGTCTTGCCATGATGATACCAGACACTCTTGTTTTCTCCTCCCTTGTCTTTCTGTAGGGCTTCAAGGAAGAACACGAGGAGCAGGGAATATTCCTGGGACAGTTCACCTTCCTGGCACCGCTGAATCCCAGTCAGACCTTCCAGCTGAAGGTATGGGGACAAAGAGGGAGGAGAACTGTAGGAGAGGAGGAGAAATGCGGTTGGATGGGGAGAGGCTTCCCTGCCAAAGAGCTACAGGCAGCCCTGTCCTTGAGCGTGTGCCACGCTGGCCTTTCTTCTGCTTTAACTTCCTGGTGGCGTATACCTGGACTGCCGG
Source organism: Caloenas nicobarica (assembly GCF_036013445.1). NCBI lineage: Eukaryota > Metazoa > Chordata > Aves > Columbiformes > Columbidae > Caloenas > Caloenas nicobarica. The sequence goes on from NC_088276.1 coordinate 967,552, forward strand.
TCTTCTCTTTCGTTTTGAGTTTAAACTTCAGTGCTTAGAAGTACCACAGTTGAAGCCGGAATCAGCTTGACTGTCTGGACCCCAAGTGCACACAGGCGAGCACATCCCGTAGGGTGCATGACTGCTGTTCTGCCAGTTAAAGACCAGAAATACTGAGCTTCCTGAGGGTTGTGTTGTTGATGGCAGTGAGTAGTGACAGGGAGGCCATTCTGTTTCCCTGACTTCCTAGAGAAGGCAACAAGACATTATACTGACACCAGCACTGGGTATTCTGACTCTGGAAGCCTGTGCCCCAAAGCAGGCGAGAACTTTCCACTGTATTTGCTGAGGCATCTGGTCGCTGCTTCTTCTTTTGCTGTTCTTATGGCCCGATGAGGTAGAGCAGGATAGAACGTCTTGACCAGGACAGATCAAAAGCCCTGGCAGGGCAGCAGGAAGGAAGCTGTTGAACAAAGCCATCGCTGCGGCACTACTCTGTCAGTGCTCACGTGCCAGAGAGGAAAAGGCGACTCATTTCTTCTTGTCATTTCAGAACGAGCTCCCTGGGTTCGTGAATTACATCAGGCTGCAAGTGCTGAGCAACTGGGGCCACCCGGACCACACCTGCGTGTATCGGTTCAGGGTGCACGGTGATCCACCCAAAGACGGGGGAGAGGTGCCAGTTTCAGTTGTCAATAAATTCCATTAGTTTTCACCAAGTCGAGTTCCAGTCTGCTGTGCCCGTGATGTTGACTGGTCCTCCCTGAGCTAACTGGAGCTCCCTGTCCTTCTCTAAACCCACCAGCTTATGGGAGACTTCAGGAGTACACAGCAAGATTTTGCTTATTAGAGAAAACAGGAAAACTCAGTCACAAATCTGCAGAAAGCCTGACATCCACATTCTTGTTGCCTACACAGGAACATCAGCAAGGCCCTGCCTGTACACCAAAGATTAAATTAATGGACAGTTTTCCTGTGCAGGAAGCAACTAAGGATCAACTGAATGGAACCATCTGTTGCTACCTGTTTTCACAAGAGGCAGATGGCTACTTCAGCTTCCATCTTTCAATCTGTTGCCCATGAGAAATTGGAAGTGTGTGTTTTTGTAAGAAGGAAACCTTAATTGGAAAGTTTGTTCATGGACTTATTTGCCTCTCTAAGCACATACCGAGTTCATAGCCCAGGAAAAGTTACAGAGTGATTAGCAAAGCAATCTCAGGACCCTTAAGAGATCCCATAAATGCATGAGTTTATCTTTTCGTTTCAGCCCGAGTTCCCCAAGCCCCAAGGCAGGAGCAGGCAGGGCAGTGGTGCACTCGGGTCGCACCAGGGAGGAGAGAGCAGGAACAGCATTTGGAACCCAGGGCTGGCAACAGCAATTTGTGCTCTGAGCTGGGGCTTAGTCCATGTGCAAGCCCAGCATGGATCCAGATACCAAACTGAGGGTGTCTGTTCATCCCCGGTGCCACACGCACGGCACCTTCGTCCATCTCCTCCTCCCGATGAGCTGTTTTCCAGCCCCTTCCACCTCAGCCCAGCTCTAGACACCTGCACTCTGGCCCAGGGCTGACTTGGGCTGGTGACCCTCGGGGCAGCAGCAGGAACCGCTCTGACCCTGGTTGTGGGGCTGTCCCTGGGCTGAGCCCTCGGGCCCAGAGCTGGTGAACTGGGCCATGGTGGGGCCCAGGGGTGGTGAGGCCAAAAGGTCCCCCCGTCTGTCCGCGCTGGGAGACACTTGCTCCTGCAGCACCCCTGGTACTGATCCTGAACCTGGTCCATCTTCATCCAGAAGTACACTTTAGTTTGTTTTTTTTAATTAAAACTGAAAATAATTCAGGTAGAGGTACAGCCTGTTTAGATGTCTGAGTAGTTTGGGGACAGAGGCCAGTTGGGGGCTAGGGCCCTCGAGGGTGGAGGATCTTTCTGCCACGTGTTGTTGGCCTGGTGCTCACAGCTGGGAAGGGACTTTCCAAAATCCTGCTGGGAGGAACCAGATGTGGCCACCCCCGGCAAAGCCTCAGGATCTTCTGCCAACCTGCCCTCAAATCATCTCTTCCCATTAACCAGGAGTCACTACGGATGTTGCTGTTCTCCTTCGGGCAGTGTGGTGCTCACCAGGCACAGCCAGAGCTGTTCCTGTGCCAGGAGAAGACTTCACACAGAGGCTTGGCTGATGGTGACAGTTCCCACCAGCCGTCCAGCTCTGGAAGGTCCCGATGCCACAGAGGGGACATGGATTGGTTGTCAATTCTCTTGCAGGAACAGAGTTGAACAGCAGAAGGGAGGTGGGATGAGAGGGTTCATGAGGTCAGAAAGCACATCAGACAGCTGGTACAGTCATGATGACAGCAGAGGGAGAAGAGGAAGAGGTGCAGTGACCTGGCTGGGACAGTGCTTCTGACATGACACCTGCCACACAGACACAGAGACAGATACATCACCACGTAATGCAGAAGGCAGAAGTTAGAACACATGAAGCACCATGGATCAGCTAGGAAGTGTGCAAATTATATGTGGAAGGATGATATAACTGGTGACAAGAACATCATCTGCCAAAGGATGCAACGGGAGAGCACTCGAAAATTAAAGATGAGATATTTTGGAGCAGCAGCTGACCTAACAATACCAAAACTAAATAAAAATTCTGGATGGTTGCCTAGAGGCATAACAAGACACGTGTAGATGGCAACTGAGCAGGGAGAATAAATATATTGGTGCAACATGTGTGAAAGGTAAACGGCACACAGAACACGCCCTCCCAGTCGAAACTTAATCTACGGTATTTTTTTTTATATACAGTACATTTATTATAAACATTCAGACAGGGAAAAGTTAGGGTTACTCTTGCCCTTAAAAATGTTTTTGTTTCATGCAGTTATTTGATGGTGTCAGTGTGGAAAGATTTTCTTTCCTTTTAGTCTCTATGGAGACAGACAGAGGCCTTGGTGGTTTCCTGGAGGAAGTGGGAAAGGTGCCGGGGAGGGAGGAGAGCACGGGGAGATATGGAACAGAGGTGGAGACAGAGCAAAGAGCCGGTGCTGGCAGTGAGGACACTCCTGCTGTGCAAGTGCTGCTGAGGTCACAGCCCCCAGAGCAGGTGACAGACATGAATGGGCCACTGGCTTGTGCTGGTAACCTGGTGGAGCAGAAAAACTCCTGCAGCCTCTGGAGCTCCATGCAGGAGCAGTGTCGCCACCACAACAGTTCTTTCTCCACCCCTTGTTCCAGCCCATGGACATCAGGCTCATGACCCACACGATCCAATACGTCCTCACCAACCACCGCTCCCCTTCCCACCCTTTGATGTCACACACACACAGTTGCCCTCAGTCCATGGGCTGCCCCTATAAAACGTCCATAAAATGTCACAACTCCCCGTTGAGCTCATGGAGTCCGTGGCTTTGGGCTCCGTCTGTTCCGTGGTCACTCCGGATAGCAGAGGTGTCTGTTCCGTGGGGTCACGGGCACCAAACCCAGCTCGGGTGGGAACCAAGAGGGTCCCCTCGTGTTCAGGGCCCAAAGCGTCACCTCTAGCATCTGCCCGTCCTTTTGAGTGCCCAGAGCCTCCTTCTTGGGGCCCAGATCCTCATGTTCAGGGTCCCAACATGTCTGTTATCACCCACGGCCTCTGATCAGGGCCCCCAGTTTCATTTTCAGGTGGAGCTCGTTGCCTGGCAACAACCAACCAATAGTCTGTGGGGAGTCAGTGGACCCAGGACAGCGAATCACATTTGAGGAGGTGGGTCAAGTCATGTGATTGATATGTAACCAGCCAATCAAGCTTTGAGGCCTGCAGGACAGGTGGTGAGAGTTGAACAAACTGGGCAGCGTTCAGGGCCGGGCTGTGCTGGCTGCACCAATCACAGCTGGCGCTAGTGCAGCACATGGATGATTGACAACTGATCTGATCAATCATTTGATGGGAGGAACCAGGGGGAAATCCCAGACAGCCAATCAGAGGAAAGAGCAACTCAGGGCAGCGTGGGCCCCGAACCAGGGCAGAGTGACAGCCCAGGCAGCCAATCCCAGGCAGCATCACGTCAGGGCAGGAGACTGACAGCTCTCCCAACCAATGGTGGCAAAGAGTGATGTGAGCAGAAGGCGGCACTGCCGGGCTGGAGAACCTGCCTGTGAGAGTGCGCCACGTAGAAGCTCATGTGCCCGAGAGTCGGTCCAGTGAAGAACCCGATCCGAACAACCAGCGGGGGGATCGAGCTGCTGAGATTAAAGTGTCTGAGGTAGATTTGCACTGGCAAGATGAAGGTGAATTCTTTATGACCCATTGGGCGCACGGTGCCTCAGGTCATCGAGGAAAGGATGCAACATATAGATGGGCTCGTGATCGAGGCATGGACTCGACCACGGACACAGTTACACAGGTTGTTCACCATTGTGAAACATGCGCTACGATCAAACAAGGCAAGCAGTCAAAGCCTGTGTGGTATGGGGGGGCGATGACTGAAGTGTAAATACGGAGAGGCCTGGCAAACTGACTATATCGCACTGCCACAAACCCGCCCCGGCTAGAGCTCTGTGCTTACAATGGTGGAGCCACCACCGGATGGCTGGAAACATATGCCGTGCCCCACGGCACTGCCCACAACGCTGTCCTGGGCCTTGAAAAGCCAGTCCTGTGACAACACGGCAGCCCAGAGAGAATTGAGCCAGACAACGGGACTCATTTCCAGAACATCCTCGTAGACGTCCAGGCCAAGGAGGGTGGCATTGAGTGGGTCTCTCACATCCCCCATCACACACCAGCCTCCGGAAACCTGAGCGGTGCAACGGACTGTTAAAGACTATGCTCAGAGCAATGGGTGGTGGAACTACTAGAAACTGGGATTCAAATTTAGCCAAGGCCACTCTGAGAGCACCCGGGTGCCCAGGACTGAGCTGACTCTGAGCCTCCCAAGGGGACACCCTGACCTCCCTCCCCAGGTGCAGGGTGACAGTGGGGCCCTTTGTGACCTCACTTGGTGACACCCACTGCCCTGCCTGTGCTCAGCGCGGCTGCAGGCCCCAGCCCATACTGTCCGGCAGGATGGTGACGGGACAGAGTGCGAGCACGGAGTGGGCGAGAGCCCCGAGCGTACCTCATGTCTTTCATTGAATTCGAGAATCAGAGAATCTTTTTGGTTGGAAGCAAACCTTAGGATCATTGAGTCCAACCGTACCCTCACTTTAGCTGCCCCTGGCAGACTCCCCTCTGCCCCTGGCAGACGCGTGGCGTTTTGCCAAAGCTTCCCTCTTCCCCACCTATACCTCTTTCCACAAAGCCACGAGATGGCAGAGAAACAGCTCAGCAGCCCCAGAGTGGCCCTGGAGGAGGACAGGGCTCCCTAGGAGAGCAGCTTTCCAGGAGAGCCCCAGGAACTGTGCATGGCCCAACACCTGGAGATGGGTGAGTGAGGGGCCCTGATTTTCTGGGCAGGGCGGGGGCTCAGCGAGCGCTCCCTGCTCGAAACCAGGATCACGTTTCCCCTCACGCTGGCAGGGCGGGTCCCATGGGTGGTGGTCATGATGCTGCCTGAATGCCAGGGCTGCTCTGAGCTGGGAGCCGGCTGCAGCACAGCCTCTGTGGGCAGAGGGGACCCAGCTCCTGCTCCAGGGCACGGGCAGCGAGAGGCAGCAGGGCGGGCAGGCGGCAGCCGTGCTGTGGGACAGAGACCTTTCCTGCCCGTCTGAAGCGAGTTCCTCACCCGCTGCACTGGGGGTTTTCCCTGTCCTGCCTGGCTCAAGCATTGCAGCCCATCTGCCAAGGCACCCTCCAGCTAATTGGTCAGGTGAATCTTTAGAAAGGTTGACTAACAATACTTTCGCTTTTTCACTAGGACAGATTACAAATGTTTTTGAGAGCTTTGAATATCCCTGGAGCTTTGATAGAACCTTATTAGTGTTATTAGGTTTGCTGAATGGGTGTCAGTTTGTGTTACTGTTAAGAGAAATGAGGTTAAATGGGACGTTTGCGTCTCTTTTGAGTCCTGAGACTTGTGTTGCGTCTGCTAGAAGCTTTAGCAAAAACCACTCCGAGCCGCTCAAAATGAGTGGAAGTAAAAGCAGCCCCCCCCTGAAACTCAGATAGGGCAGCTTCAGAAACTGATAAGGGGGCTACAGCTTCTTCTGGAGAGAGCCAGTCCGCCAAGGTGACTGTAGATACTGTTACTCCTCCAGCCTCAAGGCTAACAAGGCAGCCCCTCCTTCCTCACACACTGGGCACTGTTGCTGTTGTAACCATAACAACCACTGTGATTATGCCAATGCCAGTGACAGTCATTCAGACTCTGGAAATAAATCAAAGGATGGTGAGCCCATATCTGCATCAGTTGCCGCTTGTAAGAAAGTCACAAGAAAGTCACAAGAAAGACTACTCATGCTGCAGCTGATGGAAAAGGGCGAGCAGGTGATGGCACAGGGCCAACATCAACCCAAGACGCATCATGAGCGCAGGAAGGAAAGGAAGTGACCAGCACTCGGTCCTTTTCTCCAGATGAGCTGAGAGATCTGCAAAAAGACTTCAGTGGTCATGAAGGTGAGAATATTGTAACCCGGCTGCTCCGATGCTGGGATAATGGCGCTGAAACCATAGAATTGGAAGGCGGGGAAGCCAGGCAACTGGGATCTCTTGTCACAGAATCACAGAATCACAGAATGTTAGGGATTGGAAGGGACCTCAAAAGATCATCTAGTCCAATACCCCTGCCAGAGCAGGAACTCTTAGGTGAGGTTACACATGAAGGCGTCCAGGCGGGCCTTGAATATCTCCAGAGAAGACGACTCCACAACGTCCCTGGGCAGCCTGTTCCAGTGTTCCATCACCCTCACTGAGAAGAAGCTTCTTCTCAAATTTAAGCGGAACCTCTTGTGTTCCAGCCTGAACCCATTACCCCTTTTCTTACTATTGGTTGTCACCGAGAAGAGCCTGGCTCCATCCTCGTGACACCCACCCTTTATATATTTATAAACATTAATGAGGTCACCCCTCAGTCTCCTCTTCTCCAAGCTAAAGAGACCCAGGTCCCTCAGCCTTTCCTCATAAGGGAGATGCTCCACTCCCTTAGTCATCTTCATGGCCCTGCGCTGGACTCTCTCCAGCAGTTCCCTGTCCTTCTTGAACTGAGGGGCCCAGAACTGGACACAATATTCCAGAGGAGGTCTCACCAGGGCAGAGTAGAGGGGAAGGAGAACCTCTCTGGACCTACTAACCACCCCCCTTCTAATACACCCCAGGATGCCATTGGCCTTCTTGGCCACAAGGGCACAATGCTGGCTCATGGTCATCCTGCTGTCCAGCAGGATCCCCAGGTCCCTTTCCCCTATACTGCTCTCTAATAGGTCATTCCCCAACCTATACTGGAACCTGGGGTTGTTCCTGCCCAGATGTAAGACTCTACATTTTCCCTTATTATATTTCATTAAATTTTTCCCCGCCCAACTCTCTAGCCTGTCCAGATCTCGCTGGATGGCAGCACAGCCTTCTGGCATGTCAGCCACTCCTCCCAGTTCGGTGTCATCAGCAAACTTGCTGATAGTACACTCAATTCCCTCATCCAAGTCGTTGATGAATATATTGAATAATACTGGTCCCAGTATCAACCCTTGAGGCACTCCACTAGATACAGGCCTCCAACCAGACTCTGCCCCATTGACCACGACTCTCTGGCTTCTCTCCTTCAGCCAGTTTGCGGTCCACCTCACTACCCGATCGTCCAGTCCACACTTCCTCAGTTTTGCCGTGAGGATACTGTGGGAGACGGTGTCAAATGCTTTACTGAAGTCAAGGTAGACCACATCCACTGCTCTGCCATCATCAATCCACCTTGTTATGTCTTCATAAAAGGCTATGAGGTTGGTCAAGCACGACTTCCCCTTGGTGAAGCCATATTGATTGCCCCTGATGACCCTCTTATCCTTGACATGTCTTAAGATGGCACCAAGGATAAAGTGTTCCATCACTTTCCCAGAGATGGAGGTGAGGCTGACTGGTCTGTAGTTGCCCGGGTCCTCCTTCTTGCCCTTTTTGAAGACCGGAGTGACATTTGCTTTCCTCCAGTCCTCAGGCACCTCTCCCGTTTCCCAAGACTTGGCAAAGATGATGGAGAGTGGTCCAGCAATGACTTCAGCCAGCTCCCTCAGCACCCGTGGGTGCATCCCATCTGGACCCATGGATTTATGGATGTCCAGATTGCTTAACTGGTCCCTAACCCAGTCCTCATCAACCGAGGCAAACTCCTCCATTGCCCTGCCTTCCTCTGGGGCCTCAGGGGTACGGGGCTCCTCAGGACAGCCTCCGGCAGAGTAGACAGAGACAAAGAAGGCATTCAGTAACTCTGCCTTCTCTGTATCTTCTGTCACCAGGGCACCCACCCCATCCATCAGTGGGCCTACATTGCCTCTGGTGTTAGTTTTATCTGCCATGTATTTGAAGAAGCTCTTTCTGTTGTCCTTGACCCCTCTTGCCAGGTTCAACTCTAAGGAGGCCTTAGCTTTCCTAGTTGCCTCCCTACATCCTTTGACAACAGCCTTATATTCTTCCCAAGTGGCCAGCCCCTCCTTCCATGATCTGTAAACTCTCCTCTTCCACTTGAGTTTGCCCAGCAGTTCCCTGTTTAACCACGCAGGTCTCCTGGCTCCCCTCCTTGACTTCCTGCGCGTCGGGATGCACTGATCTTGAGCTTGGTAGAAGCAGTCCCTGAATGTTAACCAACTATCTTGGGCCCCTTTACCTTAAAGCAGCCTTGCCCACGGGATTTCCCCCAGCAATTGTTTGAACAGGCCAAAGTTGGCCCTGCTGAAGTCCAGGGTTGCAATTCTGCTCGGTATTCTGCTCCCGCCACATGAGATCCTGAACTCCACCATCTCATGGTCACTGCAACCAAGGCAGCCCTCCACCTTTACTGCTTCAACCAGACCCTCCTTGTTAGTGAGGACGAGATCCAGCAGCGCACCTCTCCTAGTCGGCTCCTCCACCATTTGCATCAGAAAGTTATCGTCAATGCACTGGAGGAACCTCCTAGACTGAGGCTGGCTGGCTGAGTAGTCCTTCCAGCAAACATCAGGGTAGTTAAAATCCCCCATGACAACCAGAGCCTGTGACTGTGAGGCTGCTCTCAGCTGCCCGTAGAAGGCCTCATCAACATCCTCACTCTGATCTGGTGGCCTGTAATAGACTCCCACAACAGTGTCACCCCTGCCAGCCCGCCCCTTAATTCTCACCCACAGACTCTCAACTTGCTCCTCAACCACACCTGGACAGTACTCTATACATTGTAGTTGCTCTCTCACGTGAAGAGCAACTCCACCACCACGCTTGGCTGGCCTGTCTTTCCTGAGAAGGACATAGCCATCCATGACCACATTCCAGTCATGTGAGCTGTCCCACCATGTCTCTGTTAATGCCACCAGATCATAATCTCATGACCGAACGCAGGTTTCTAACTCCTCCTGCTTATTCCCCATGCTGCGAGCATTGGTGTACAGGCACTTCAGGGAGCGAGCCGAGTACACCGATTTCACCCTAGGGGTATGGGGGGCCTCCCGGTCTTTATGGATTCCAGCATGCTGCCCCACTGATGCAAGCCCAGCTACAACCCCATCCCCCTTTGAATCTAGTTTAAAGCCCTCCAAACGAGCCCTGCTAATTCCTGTCCCGTCATCTTTTTACCCCTGTGGGATAAACCTTTCCCGCATATCACTGTCCGGACTGGTGTCTTATAAAACCAGCCATTATCAAAGAACCCAAAGCCCTGCCTGTTGCACCAGTCTCAAAGCCAATCATTTATGGACTTAATTTTTCTATTCCATCCCACATCATCACCCGAAAATGGAAGGAGGGAAGAGAAGATAACTTGAGCCCCAGACTCTTTCACCATTTGTCCCAAGGCCCTGAAATCTCTCTTCATTTCCCTCAGACTATGGGATGCAGCTTCCTCCCCATCTGTCTGGAAGATCAGTAGGGGGTAGTAGTCCGTTGGGTGCACCAGGTTGGGGAGCGCCCTGGTGATGTCCCTGATCCGGGCTCCAGGTAGGCTACAAACTTCCTTATGATGAGGGTCAGCTCTGCATATCGGGCCCTCTGTTCCTCTCAAAAGGGAATTGCCTACTACAATTACCCTTCTTTCTTTTTTATCAGAGGCAGTCCTGAGGCGTGGAGTCTATCGCCTCTTCCTATGTGACCTTGTAGGCGGCCCTTGCACCACATCCCCACCTACATCTTCTTCAATATCCAGGCCCTCAAACCTATTACGGAGGGGCACCTGGGGAAGCAAAGCAGGTAGGGAGAGGGGTTGCCCGTGACGCCTAACTGGAACTTGCTTCCAACCCTCCTCAGCTCTTTGGTCCCCTACCTCTGCCCGACAGTGACAGGGCAGGGGCTGTCTCAGGTCTTGCCTCTCTCCCTGACAGGGCAGGGGGTCCATCACCTTTTGGGGGGCTCCCCCTTGGGGCCTTTCTGCCTGGCACGCCAGGGAGTTACTCCACCAGTCGATCTCCCTTTCACACTCCCTGATGGACCTCAGTGTCTCAAGCTCCTCCTTAAGTTTTGCAACCATGCCTAGCAGATCTTGCACCTGCTCGCACCTCACACAGCGGAATGCTGCCTCCCTCCCCTGGCAGCAGCAGGCTCTGGCACTCCCTGCAGCCAGACACCTGGACAGCCACGGTTCGAGGCAGTTGCTCTGTCTGAGTCGACACAGTCTTTTTGAGGCAAGCTCTCTTCCTGGAGGAGACCATGGTTGGCAGCAGTCTGGGACACTAGCAGTAGTCAAAGGATTCCACCCTTGAGAGGGCAATTTCAAGAGAGCAGAACCCCACTACCCTCTGGACCCGACTCCTGACAGCTATGAAAGTAAGATTTCCCTACAAGGAAGATGGTATATGCACATCAGGGAAATGGAATACTATGGAGAGAGGTGTCCAGTTCCTGAGAGAATTAGCTGTGCGAGAGATCATCTATTTTGGGCCAAGCAGCCAAGAGGGGACAGACCCAGATAGAATTGATTGTACACGACCTATGTGGCGCACATTTGTACAAAGTGCACCACCTGCGTATGCTAAGTCATTGGCATCAATGATCTGGACAGCTAGTGGTAGACAAAGGATTTCTGACGTGATTGAGCAGCTCCGGGACTTCGAGGACAGCCTTGCTGGTTCTCTGCGGGCTTGTGTCCCTGCTGTGGAGAGACCGTGTGAAAAATCTGATGACCGGTTTGAAGAGCTGTTGCAAGAAATCAAAGCACTCAGAGAAGACACGTACCATTCGAGATCTGTACAAACCTATGTTTCAGCTATTAGGAGAAGGTGTTTCCAACCTCAAGAGAGAGGATGGAGGCAGTCCACCAAAAAGGGTTCACTGTGGTTCCTCCTACATGAGCAGGGAGAAAACATGAATAGGTGGCATGGAACACCTACCTCAGAACTTCAAGAACGAGTACCTGAGTTAAAAGGAAAAACTCCTAGGAAAATGGCTGCTCCAGCTTACAGAAGGGGCAGAAGAGATTCTGATGCTCTTGAAAGAACCTCTAATTCACACCCAGAAACTGTGCAAAACAGAAATTAGAGGTGCCCTGCCTGCAGCCAGGCGGAGGAAAGGGATAACAGAGTTTATTGGACTGTACAGATACGATGACCTGGTACAACACACCCCCAGGAGTACAAAGCTTTGGTGGACACTGGTGCTCAGTGCACGATAATTCCTTCCAACACTAAAGGAACACAATCCATCAATATTGTTGGAGTGACTGGGGGATCCCAGGAACTGACTGTTGTAGAGGCTGAAATGAGTCTAACTGGAAAAAACTGGCAAAAGCGTGCCATTGTGACTGGTCCAGCAGCTCCGTGCGTCCTTGGCATAGACTACCTCAGGAGAGGGTATTTTAAGGAGCCAAAAGGGTCTAGGTGGGCATTTGGTATAGCATCTGTGGACCCTGAGAAAACTGAACAGCTGTCTGATTTGCCTGGTCTTCCAGACGACCCTTCTGTTGTAGGACTGCCAATGGTTGACAATCAGCAGGTACCAATTGCTACCACGACCGTACATCACCAGTAATGTCGCACCAGTCGAGACTCTCTGATTCCTATCCAGAAGTTGATTCGTCAACTGGAAAGCCGGGGTGTGATCAGTAAGACTCGCTCACCTTTTAACAGCCCAATTTGGCCAACGTGTAAGTCTAGTGATGAGTGGAGACTAACTGTAAACTATCGTGGCCTGAATGAAGTTACACCACCATTGAGCGCTGCTGTGCCTGACATGCTAGAACTGCAATTTGAACTGGAGTCAAAGGCAGCCAAGTGGTATGCCACCATTGACATTGCTAATGCATTTTTCTCTATTCCTTTAGCAGCAGAATGCAGGCCGCAGTTTGCTTTCACCTGGAGGGGCATCCAGTACATGTGGAATCGCTTGCCCCAGGAGTGGAAACACAGTCCTACCATCTGCCATGGACTGATTCAAACCGCACTGGAACAAGGTAAAGCTCCAGAACACTTGCAATATGTGGATGACATCATCGCATGGGGCGACACAGCGAAAGAAGTCTTCAAGAAAGGTGAGAGAATAATTCAGACTCTTTTGGATGCTGGTTTTGCCATAAAACAAAGCAAGGTCAAGGGACCTGCACGAGAGATCCAGTTTTTAGGAATAAAATGGCAAGATGGGTGTCGGCAGATCCCAATGGATGTAATCAACAAAATTGCAGCTATGTCTCCGCCTACTAATAAAAAGGAGACACAGACTTTCTTGGGCGTTGTAGGTTTTTAGAGAATGCACATTCCCGACTACAGCCAGATTGTGAGCCCTCTCTATCGAGTGACTCGTAAAAAGAACCAATTTGAGTGGGGACCAGAACAACGACACGCCTTTGAACAAATTAAGCATGAGATAACTCATGCGGTGGCCCTTGGATGAGTTTGGACTGGACTAGATGTTAAAAATGTGCTCTACACCGCAGCCGGAGATAATTGTCCTACCTGGAGCCTCTGGCAGAAAGCCTCAGGAGAAACCCGAGGTCGACCCTTAGGTTTTTGGAGTCAAGGATACAAAAGATCTGAGGCCAACTATACTCCAACTGAAAAAGAGATACTAGCAGCATATGAAGGAGTCCGAGCTGCTTCAGAAGTGATTGGTACTGAAGCACAGCTTCTCCTGGCACCTCGACTGCCAGTGCTGAGCTGGATGTTCAAAGGGCAAGTTCCCTCTACACATCATGCGGCTGATGCTACATGGAGTAAGTGGATTGCATTGATAATGCAACAAGCTCGAATTGGAAGTCCCAATCGCCCAGGGATCTTAGAAGTGATTACAGACTGGCTCGAAAGTAAAGACTTTGGGATGTCTCCAGACGAGGAGGAAGTAACACATGCTGAAGAAGCACCACCATATAATACACTTTCAGAGACTGAAAAGCAGTATGCCCTGTCCACAGATGGATCCTGCCGTCTTGTAGGAAAACATCAAAGGTGGAAAGCTGCTGCATGGAGTCCTACACGACGAGTCACAGAAGCCACTGAAGGACAAGGTGAATCTAGTCAATTTGTAGAAGTAAAAGCCATCCAGCTCGCTGTACCCCATGCTACAGACCAAAATACGATCTTGGGCCTTGAAAAGCAAGTCCTCTGGCGACATGGTACGCCAGAAAGGATTGAATCTGACAATGGTACTGATTTCAAAACCAGTCTTGTAGACAACTGGGCCAAAGAACATGGTATTGAGTGAGTATATCACATTCCATATCACGCACCAGCGCCTGGGAAAATCGAAAGGTACAATGGTTTGTTAAAAACTACAGTAAAGCTACAGGAGAGTGTCCAGATGAGGCTACGAAGTTGGTGAAGGGTTTGGAGAGGAAGCCATATGAGGAGTGGCTGAAGTCCCTAGGTCTGTTCAACCTGGAGAAGAGGACACTAAAAGGAGACCTCATTGCAGTCTACAGTTTCCTCACAAGGGGAGAAAGAGAGGCAGGGCTGAGCTCTTCTCTTTAGTGACCAACGACAGAACCCAAGGGAATGGCAGGAAGATGAGCCAGGGGAGGGTCAGGTTGGACATGAGGAAAAGGTTCTTCACCCAGAGGGTGCTGGGCACTGGAACAGGCTCCCCAGGGAGGTGTCATAGCCCCAAGCCTGACAGGATTCAGAAGGAGATTGGACAACATTCTCAAACACACGGTGTGAACTGTGGAGTGGCCCTGTGCAGGGACAGGAGTTGGACTCCATGATCCTGATGGCTCTCTTCCAACTCAGGACATTCTATGATTCTACGATCCTTTGTCTTTGGTATTTTGTATCTCATTATCATAGGTAAAATTTTTATTATTGCATATTTTAATTCCAATTTGCTAAATTACATTTTTTAATTTTTCTTTTTTTTTTTTTTTAATTCCAATTACTTAGCTGTTTTTAACTCAACCAATGAGTGTTCCCACTGTTACTCCTCCAGTTCTCTCTCCCATTCCGCTGCAGGGAGGGAGTGAGCGGTTGCATGGGGCTCAGTTACTGGCTGGGGTTCAACCACAATGGTCCTTTCTCTACCCCTTGTTCCACCCCATGGACGTCAGGCTCAGGTCCCACACGATCCAATACGTCCTCACCAACCACCGCTTCCCTTCCCACCCTTTGATGTCACACACACACAGTTGCCATGGGCTGTCCATGGGCTGCCCCTGTAAAACGTCCATAAAATGTCACTACAGCCCATTGAGCTCATGGAGTCCACGGCTCTGGGCTCTGTCTCTTCCGTGGCCACTCCGGACAGCAGAGGTGTCTGTTCCATGGGGTCACAAGCACCAAACCCAGCTCGGGTCAGAACCAAGAGGGTCCCCTCTTCAGTGCCATCTGATAGCACCTGCCCGTCCTTTTGAGTGTGGTGCCTGTACGCCATGATAGCGACTGTCAAAGACAAGAGGAGAGACATCTAATGGCACTTGGGAGAGACACAGAAAGGGGAGCAGGCAGCCCAAGGCATAACCCAGCCTTAGACCAAGTTCTAAGCTCTGGTGTGTGTCTGACAGGTGTTTACCACGTGGGACATCTTGGCACAGAAAGCCTCTGGAGCACCGCAACAGAGTTAGAAGACCTGAGCCAAACCCTGCCTCTGCCAGACCAGCTGCTTATGCTCCAGGAACAGTTTTATCATCTGCGCTGCAGGGCAGAGGATGTCACGGAGCGGGCTCTCCAGGAAGGCGTGAAGCAGGCAGAGCTCCCAGGCTTTACCGGACAGGTAAGGGCACAAGGCAGAAGGATCTACTGAGGGGTTTTATCCTCCTTCCGGCACATATCCTACTGAATTCCCTGTCCCAGCCAACAGGCTGGTGCTGCTGGAACAAGTGCTGTCATGGCCACACTTCTTTTTCCTGTTGCTCCACACTTCCTTATGGGGAAGAGAGAGCCATGACGGGAACGATGGCTGTCTGAGTCGTACCTCCCTCTGCGTCCAGATCTCGGGTCCTCCTCAAGGGAGGACTGGAAAGAAAGAATGGTCTCAGAGGTCCAGAGTTAAGCCGGTCCTAACTCATGCCCAGAAGGCTTTTCTGTCCGTTCTCCCTGGCCTGGGGCCTCTCCACAGGAAAAGCCCCTTCGCACAGCTTCAGCATTCAGAGCACTGGAGTGAGCAGCCCCACCCTGTCGGTCTCTGTCGGGCTTTGTAGGGCCTTGTCGGCCTCTCTCTGGCCCTGTCAGGCCTATTCGGACCGTGTCGGGCTCTGTTGTGTTTTGTTGGGCCTTGTCCAGCACTGCCAGACTCTGTTGCACCCTGTCGGGCCCCGTTGCACCATTTCCGGCTCTGTCTTGCCCTGTCTTGCCTGCCGGGCCCTGTCTTGCCCTGTCTTGCCCTGTCCGGCCCTGTTGCACCATTTCTGGCTCTGTCTTCCCCTGCCTTGCCCTGTCGGGCTCTGTCTGGCACAGTCGGGCCCTGTCAGTCCCTGTCGGGTTCTGACAGCCCTGTCGGGCTCTGTTCGTTTCTGTTGGGCCCTGTCAGCCACTGTCAAGCCCTGCCGGGCTTTGTCGGACTCTGTCATGCCCTGTCAAGCCCTGTCGGGCTCTGTCGGGCTTTGTCGGGCGTTGTCGGGCGTTGTCGGGCTCTGTTGGCCTCTGTCGGGCTTAGTCGGGCTGTAACAGACCTTGTCGGTCTCTGTCGGTCTCTGTTGGTCTCTGTCAGTTTCTGTCAGTCTCTGTCGGTCTCTGTTGGGCCCTGTCAAGCCCTGTCAGGTCTTGTTGGGACTTGTCGGGCCCTGTTGGGTCTTGTTGGGCTCTGTTGGGACCTATCGGGCCCTGTCAAAGCTTGTCCGACATTGTCGGGCCCTGTTGCGCCCTGTCGGTCTCTGTCGGGCCTCGTTGGGCCCTGTCGGGCTCTTTCGGGCCTTGTCGAACACTGTTGGGCTTTGTTGGGCCTTGTCAGCTCTTGTCAGGCTCTGATGGGCCCTTTCAGGCTCTGTTGGGACCTATCGAGTCCTGTCGCAGCTTCTCCAACCTTGTCGGGCCCTGTCGCGCCCTGTCGGTCTCTGTCAGGCCCTGTCGGGCTCTTTCGGGCCTTGTCGAACACTGTCGGGCTCTGTCGGGCTTAGTCTGGCTTTGTCGGGCCTTGCTGGGTCTTGTCGGGCTCTGATGGGCCGTGTCAGGCTTTGTTGGGACCTGTCGGGTCTTGTCGGGCTCTGTGGGGCCCTGTCGGGCCCTGTTGGGCTCTGTCAAGCCCTGTCATGTTCTTTCACACCTTATCGAACCGTGTCGGGCTCTGTCGGGCTCTGATGGGCTTATTTGGGCTTTGTCCGGCCCTGTTGGGCTCTAATGGGCCCTGCTGGGCTCTGTCGGGCTCTGTTGGGCTCTGTCGGGCTTTGTTGGGCTCTGTCAAGCCCTCTCAGGCTTAGTTGCACTTTGTGGGGCCTTGTCAGGCCCTCTCGGGCTCTGATGGTCCCTTTTGGGCTTTTTTGGGCCCTGTCAGGCCTTGTCGGGCTCTGTTGGGTTCTATCAGGCTTTGTTGGGCTCTGCCAGACCCTGTCAGGCTTAGTCAGGCTTTGACAGGCCTTGTCAGGCTCTGTCGGGCTCTGATGGGCCCTTTTGGGCTTTGTTGAACCCTTTTGGGCCTTGTCAGACACTGTTGGGCTCTGTTGGGTTTTGTCGGGCCCTATCAGGCCCTCTGGGGTGTAGTTGGGCCTAGTCGGGTCCTGACAGTCTCTGTCGGGCTCTGATGGCCCCTGTCGGGCTCTGTCGGACCCCGTCAGGCTTACTCAGGCTCTGACGGGCTGTGTTGGGCCCTGTCAGGCCCTGTCGGGCTCTGACAGGCTCTGTCAGGCTTTGTCGGGCCTTGCTGGGTCTTGTCGGGCTCTGATGGGCCCTGTTGGGCTTTTTTGGGATCTGTCGAGTCTTCTCGGGCTCTGTCGGGCCCTGTCGGGCTTTGTCGGGCTTAGTCAGGCTCTGACGGGCCATGTCGGGCTGTGTCGGGTCCTGTCAATCTCTGATGGGCCCTGTTGGGCCTTGTTGGGCTCTGTTGGGCTCTATCAGAATCTGTTGGGCCCTGTCGGGCTTTGTCGGGCTCTGTCAGGCTTAGTCGGGCTCTGACGGGACATGTCGGGTTGTGTCGGGTCCTGTCAAGCTCTGATGGGCCCTGTTGGGCCTTGTTGGGCTCTGTTGGGCTCTGGCGGGCCCTGTTGGGCTTTGTCAGGCTCTGTCGGGCTTAGTTGGGCCCTGTCAGGCCCTGTCGGGCTCTGACAGGCTCTGTCGGGCTTTGTTGGGCCTTGCCGGGTCTTGTCGGGCTCTGATGGGCCCTGTCGGGCCTTTTTGGGACCTGTCAGGCTTTTTTGGGACTTGTCAGGTCTTCTCGGGCTCTGTCGGGCTCTGTCGGGCTTTGTCGGGCGTTGTCGGGCGTTGTCGGGCGTTGTCGGGCCCTGTCGGGCTCTGATGGGCCCTGTCGGGCTCTGTTGGGCTTTGTTGGGCTCTGTTGGGCCCTGTCGGACTTAGTTGGGCTCCGTCAGGCTCTGTTGGGCCCTGTCCGGCTCTGATGGGCCCTGTTGGGCCTTGTTGGGCTCTGTTGGGCTCTGGCGGGCTCTGGCGGGCCCTGTTGGGCTTTGTCAGGCTCTGTCGGGCTTAGTTGGGCCCTGTCAGGCCCTGTCGGGCTCTGACAGGCTCTGTCGGGCTTTGTTGGGCCTTGCCGGGTCTTGTCGGGCTCTGATGGGCCCTGTTGGGCCTTTTTGGGACCTGTCAGGCTTTTTTGGGACTTGTCGGGTCTTCCCGGGCTCTGTCGGGCTCTGTCGGGCTTTGTCGGGCGTTGTCGGGCGTTGTTGGGCTCTGTTGGCCTCTGTCGGGCTTAGTCGGGCTGTAACAGACCTTGTCGGTCTCTGTCGGTCTCTGTTGGTCTCTGTCAGTTTCTGTCAGTCTCTGTCGGTCTCTGTTGGGCCCTGTCAAGCCCTGTCGGGTCTTGTTGGGACTTGTCGGGCCCTGTTGGGTCTTGTTGGGCTCTGTTGGGACCTATCGGGCCCTGTCGAAGCTTGTCCGACATTGTCGGGCCCTGTCGCGCCCTGTCGGTCTCTGTCGGGCCTCGTTGGGCCCTGTCGGGCTCTTTTGGGCCTTGTCGAACACTGTTGGGCTTTGTTGGGCCTTGTCGGGTCTTGTCAGGCTCTGATGGGCCCTTTCAGGCTCTGTTGGGACCTATCGAGTCCTGTCGCAGCTTCTCCAACCTTGTCGGGCCCTGTCGCGCCCTGTCGGTCTCTGTCAGGCCCTGTCGGGCTCTTTCGGGCCTTGTCGAACACTGTCGGGCTCTGTCGGGCTTAGTCTGGCTTTGTCGGGCCTTGCTGGGTCTTGTCGGGCTCTGATGGGCCGTGTCAGGCTTTGTTGGGACCTGTCGGGTCTTGTCGGGCTCTGTGGGGCCCTGTCGGGCCCTGTTGGGCTCTGTCAAGCCCTGTCATGTTCTTTCACACCTTATCGAACCGTGTCGGGCCCTGCCGGGCTCTGTCGGGCTCTGTTGGGCTCTGTCGGGCTTTGTTGGGCTCTGTCGGGCTTTGTTGGGCTCTGTCAAGCCCTCTCAGGCTTAGTTGCACTTTGTGGGGCCTTGTCAGGCCCTCTCGGGCTCTGATGGTCCCTTTTGGGCTTTTTTGGGCCCTGTCAGGCCTTGTCGGGCTCTGTTGGGTTCTATCAGGCTTTGTTGGGCTCTGCCAGACCCTGTCAGGCTTAGTCAGGCTTTGACAGGCCTTGTCAGGCTCTGTCGGGCTCTGATGGGCCCTTTTGGGCTTTGTTGAACCCTTTTGGGCCTTGTCAGACACTGTTGGGCTCTGTTGGGTTTTGTCGGGCCCTATCAGGCCCTCTGGGGTGTAGTTGGGCCTAGTCGGGTCCTGACAGTCTCTGTCGGGCTCTGATGGCCCCTGTCGGGCTCTGTCGGACCCCGTCAGGCTTACTCAGGCTCTGACGGGCTGTGTTGGGCCCTGTCAGGCCCTGTCGGGCTCTGACAGGCTCTGTCAGGCTTTGTCGGGCCTTGCTGGGTCTTGTCGGGCTCTGATGGGCCCTGTTGGGCTTTTTTGGGATCTGTCGAGTCTTCTCGGGCTCTGTCGGGCCCTGTCGGGCTTTGTCGGGCTTAGTCAGGCTCTGACGGGCCATGTCGGGCTGTGTCGGGTCCTGTCAATCTCTGATGGGCCCTGTTGGGCCTTGTTGGGCTCTGTTGGGCTCTATCAGAATCTGTTGGGCCCTGTCGGGCTTTGTCGGGCTCTGTCAGGCTTAGTCGGGCTCTGACGGGACATGTCGGGTTGTGTCGGGTCCTGTCAAGCTCTGATGGGCCCTGTTGGGCCTTGTTGGGCTCTGTTGGGCTCTGGCGGGCCCTGTTGGGCTTTGTCAGGCTCTGTCGGGCTTAGTTGGGCCCTGTCAGGCCCTGTCGGGCTCTGACAGGCTCTGTCGGGCTTTGTTGGGCCTTGCCGGGTCTTGTCGGGCTCTGATGGGCCCTGTCGGGCCTTTTTGGGACCTGTCAGGCTTTTTTGGGACTTGTCAGGTCTTCTCGGGCTCTGTCGGGCTCTGTCGGGCTTTGTCGGGCGTTGTCGGGCGTTGTCGGGCCCTGTCGGGCTCTGATGGGCCCTGTCGGGCTCTGTTGGGCTTTGTTGGGCTCTGTTGGGCCCTGTCGGACTTAGTTGGGCTCCGTCAGGCTCTGTTGGGCCCTGTCCGGCTCTGATGGGCCCTGTTGGGCCTTGTTGGGCTCTGTTGGGCTCTGGCGGGCTCTGGCGGGCCCTGTTGGGCTTTGTCAGGCTCTGTCGGGCTTAGTTGGGCCCTGTCAGGCCCTGTCGGGCTCTGACAGGCTCTGTCGGGCTTTGTTGGGCCTTGCCGGGTCTTGTCGGGCTCTGATGGGCCCTGTTGGGCCTTTTTGGGACCTGTCAGGCTTTTTTGGGACTTGTCGGGTCTTCCCGGGCTCTGTCGGGCTCTGTCGGGCTTTGTCGGGCGTTGTCGGGCGTTGTTGGGCTCTGTTGGCCTCTGTCGGGCTTAGTCGGGCTGTAACAGACCTTGTCGGTCTCTGTCGGTCTCTGTTGGTCTCTGTCAGTTTCTGTCAGTCTCTGTCGGTCTCTGTTGGGCCCTGTCAAGCCCTGTCGGGTCTTGTTGGGACTTGTCGGGCCCTGTTGGGTCTTGTTGGGCTCTGTTGGGACCTATCGGGCCCTGTCGAAGCTTGTCCGACATTGTCGGGCCCTGTCGCGCCCTGTCGGTCTCTGTCGGGCCTCGTTGGGCCCTGTCGGGCTCTTTTGGGCCTTGTCGAACACTGTTGGGCTTTGTTGGGCCTTGTCGGGTCTTGTCAGGCTCTGATGGGCCCTTTCAGGCTCTGTTGGGACCTATCGAGTCCTGTCGCAGCTTCTCCAACCTTGTCGGGCCCTGTCGCGCCCTGTCGGTCTCTGTCAGGCCCTGTCGGGCTCTTTCGGGCCTTGTCGAACACTGTCGGGCTCTGTCGGGCTTAGTCTGGCTTTGTCGGGCCTTGCTGGGTCTTGTCGGGCTCTGATGGGCCGTGTCAGGCTTTGTTGGGACCTGTCGGGTCTTGTCGGGCTCTGTGGGGCCCTGTCGGGCCCTGTTGGGCTCTGTCAAGCCCTGTCATGTTCTTTCACACCTTATCGAACCGTGTCGGGCCCTGCCGGGCTCTGTCGGGCTCTGTTGGGCTCTGTCGGGCTTTGTTGGGCTCTGTCGGGCTTTGTTGGGCTCTGTCAAGCCCTCTCAGGCTTAGTTGCACTTTGTGGGGCCTTGTCAGGCCCTCTCGGGCTCTGATGGTCCCTTTTGGATTTTTTTGGGCCCTGTCAGGCCTTGTCGGGCTCTGTTGGGTTCTATCAGGCTTTGTTGGGCTCTGCCAGACCCTGTCAGGCTTAGTCAGGCTTTGACAGGCCTTGTCAGGCTCTGTCGGGCTCTGATGGGCCCTTTTGGGCTTTGTTGAACCCTTTTGGGCCTTGTCAGACACTGTTGGGCTCTGTTGGGTTTTGTCGGGCCCTATCAGGCCCTCTGGGGTGTAGTTGGGCCTAGTCGGGTCCTGACAGTCTCTGTCGGGCTCTGATGGCCCCTGTCGGGCTCTGTCGGACCCCGTCAGGCTTACTCAGGCTCTGACGGGCTGTGTTGGGCCCTGTCAGGCCCTGTCGGGCTCTGACAGGCTCTGTCAGGCTTTGTCGGGCCTTGCTGGGTCTTGTCGGGCTCTGATGGGCCCTGTTGGGCTTTTTTGGGATCTGTCGAGTCTTCTCGGGCTCTGTCGGGCCCTGTCGGGCTTTGTCGGGCTTAGTCAGGCTCTGACGGGCCATGTCGGGCTGTGTCGGGTCCTGTCAATCTCTGATGGGCCCTGTTGGGCCTTGTTGGGCTCTGTTGGGCTCTATCAGAATCTGTTGGGCCCTGTCGGGCTTTGTCGGGCTCTGTCAGGCTTAGTCGGGCTCTGACGGGACATGTCGGGTTGTGTCGGGTCCTGTCAAGCTCTGATGGGCCCTGTTGGGCCTTGTTGGGCTCTGTTGGGCTCTGGCGGGCCCTGTTGGGCTTTGTCAGGCTCTGTCGGGCTTAGTTGGGCCCTGTCAGGCCCTGTCGGGCTCTGACAGGCTCTGTCGGGCTTTGTTGGGCCTTGCCGGGTCTTGTCGGGCTCTGATGGGCCCTGTCGGGCCTTTTTGGGACCTGTCAGGCTTTTTTGGGACTTGTCAGGTCTTCTCGGGCTCTGTCGGGCTCTGTCGGGCTTTGTCGGGCGTTGTCGGGCGTTGTCGGGCCCTGTCGGGCTCTGATGGGCCCTGTCGGGCTCTGTTGGGCTTTGTTGGGCTCTGTTGGGCCCTGTCGGACTTAGTTGGGCTCCGTCAGGCTCTGTTGGGCCCTGTCCGGCTCTGATGGGCCCTGTTGGGCCTTGTTGGGCTCTGTTGGGCTCTGGCGGGCTCTGGCGGGCCCTGTTGGGCTTTGTCAGGCTCTGTCGGGCTTAGTTGGGCCCTGTCAGGCCCTGTCGGGCTCTGACAGGCTCTGTCGGGCTTTGTTGGGCCTTGCCGGGTCTTGTCGGGCTCTGATGGGCCCTGTTGGGCCTTTTTGGGACCTGTCAGGCTTTTTTGGGACTTGTCGGGTCTTCCCGGGCTCTGTCGGGCTCTGTCGGGCTTTGTCGGGCGTTGTCGGGCGTTGTCGGGCCCTGTCGGGCTCTGATGGGCCCTGTCGGGCTCTGTTGGGCTGTGTTGGGCTCTGTTGGGCCCTGTCGGACTTAGTTGGGCTCTGTCAGGCTCTGTTGGGCCCTGTCCAGCTCTGATGGGCCCTGTCGGGCTCTCTTGGTCTTTGTCGGGCTCTTTCGGGCGTTGTCGGGCTTAGTCGGGCTTAGTTGGGCTTTCTCGGGCTTTCTTGGGCTCTGTTGGGCTCTGTTGGGCCCTGTCGGGCTTAGTCAGGCTCTGTAGGGCCATGTTGGGCTGTGTCAGGTCCTGTCAATCTCTGATGGGCCCTGTTGGGCCTTGTTGGGACCTGTCGGGTATTCTCGGGCTCTGTTGAGCTTTGTTGAACTCTGTCGGGCTCTGTCAAGCCCTGTCAGGCTCTTTCATGCCTTGTCGAACCCTGTCGGACTCTCTTGGGCTGATTTGGGCTTTTTCGGGCATTGTCAGGCCCTGTCGGGCTCTGATTGGCCCTGTCAAGCTCTGTTGGCCTTTGTTGGGCTCTGTCGGATCTTGTCGGGCTTAGTCGGACTCCGACAGGCTCTCTTGGGCCATGTCGGGCTCTTTCGGGCCTTGTCGGGCTTAGTCGGGCTTAGTTGGGCTTTCTCGGGCCTTGTTGGGCTCTGATGGGCTCTGATGGGCTCTGTTGGGCCCTGTCGGGCTTAGTCAGGCTCTGACGGGCCATGTCGGGCATTGTCAGGTCCTGTCAATCTCTGATGGGCGCTGTTGGGCCTTGTTGGGCTCTGTTGGGCTCTGGCGGCCTCTGGCAGGCCCTGTTGGGCTTTGTCAGGCTCTGGCGGGCCCTGTCATGCTCTTTCACGCCTTGTCAAACCCAGTCGGGCTCTGTTGGCCTCTTTCGGGCTTATTCAGGCTTAGTCGAGCTCTGATGGGCCCTGTCAGGCGCTGTCGGCTTGTTTCAAGCCTTGTCAAACCCTGTCAGGCTTGGTCGGGCTTCGTTGGGCCTTGTTGGGTCTTGTCGGGCTCTGATGGGCCCTGTCGGGCTTTGTCAGGCTGTATCTGGCCCTGTCGGGCTCTGTCAGGCTCTTTCACGCCTTGTCAAATCCTGACGGGCTCTCTCGGGCTTAGTCAAGCTTTGTCAGGCCTTGTTGGGCTTTTTTGGGCCCTGTCGGGCTTTGTCGGGCTTAGTCGGGCTCTGACGGGCCATGTCGGGTTGTGTTGGGTCCTGTCAAGCTCTGATGGGCCCTGTTGGGCCTTGTTGGGCTCTGTTGGGCTCTGGCAGGCTCTGGCGGGCCCTGTTGGGCTTTGTCAGGCTCTGTCGGGCTTAGTTGGGCTCTGGTGGGCCCTGGCGGGCCCTGGCGGGCTCTGTCAAGCCCTGTCGTGCTCTTTCACGCCTTGTCGAACCCAGTCGGGCTCTGATGGCCTCTCTCGGGCTTATTCGGGCTTAGTCGGGCTCTGACGGGCCCTGTCAGGCGGTGTCGGCTTCTTTCAAGCCTGTCGGGCTCTGTTGGGATCTTTCACGCCTTGTCGAATCCTGTCGGGCTCTCTTGGGCTTAGTCAAGCTTTGTCGGGCCTTGTTGGGTTTTTTTGGGCCCTGTTGGGCCTTTTCAGGCTCTGTCTGGCTTTGTTGAGCTCTGTTGGACCCTGTCGGGCTTAGTCGGGCTCTGTCGGGCCGTGTTGGGCCGTGTTGGGCTCTGGTGGGCTCTGTCGGGCTCTGATGGGCCGTGTCAGGCTCTGTCGGGGTCTGTCGGGCTCTGTCAGGCCCTGTCTGGCTTAGTCAGGCTCTGACAGGCCGTGTCAGGCCCTGTTGAGTCCTGTCAAGCTCTTATGGGCTCTGTCGGGCTCTGTCAGGCTTAGTCGGGCTCTGACGGGCCGTGTCGGGCCGTGTCGGGCTCTGATGGTACCTGTCGGGCTTTGTTGGGCCCTGTCGGGCCCTGTTGGTCTCTGTCAGGCTCTGACAGGCTCTGTCAGGCTCTGTCGGGATCTGTCAGGCTCTGTTGGGATCTGTCAGGCTTAGTCAGTCTCTGACGGGCCCTGTCGGTCTCTGTTGGGCCCTGTCAGGCTTAGTCAGTCTCTGTCGGGCCCTATCGGGCCCTGTCGGTCTCTGTTGGGCCCTGTCAGGCTTAGTCAGTCTCTGTCCGGCCTCATCGGGCCCTGTCGGTCTCTGTTGGGCCCTGTCGGGCTGTGTCACCAGCACTGCCCCTCCTCTGCTCCTCACCCCCACCCTCTCTCCCAGACTGTGATGGACCCGTGTAGCTGAGCTGCTCCTTAGGAGCACAGGACACGGTTGTGCTGCATCTTCCCATCTCTCCTGACGGGCCTGTATCCCTGCCCCCCAGCCATGTGAGCCATCCCCCACATGCCCCGCGTTACTCCAGCCATGGGGGACTGAGCTGTGGGACTGCACACAGAGCTCTAGTGACTTGGAGTTTCCAGGGCCGGGAGCATTCGCACACATACACTGGAGGCGGATCAGCACCGCTCTCCACCACCGACTGCACTGACATAACCTCCCTCCTCGGCCATTCCAAGTTGAAAGCTCTTTCTGGTATTGGCGAAACTGCTGTGTCTTACCAACTGTTCTGTGTTTCCCCAATTTTTAGGCACGACACTGCCAGAGGAGAACGTACAGCTCCAAGAGGACTGGGAAGCCAAGACCAGCTCCTTGCGTTCTTCACCCAGCGCTACTCATATTACAGAGGTAACGAGCTCCCCCCTTGCTGGCACTCTTGGCTGTGGCATCAGCAGGGGACTTGTGTGAGCAAAGTCCTCCAGAATCAGTGGGGCTGGCGTGGCCTCCCTGTCCCTGCTGAGAGGGTTCCTGCTGTCCCCAAGCAGGGATGATGCGAGGGCTGCGCTCCGGTGTCCCGGCAGCAGCCCCAATCCTCCTGGCCACCAGCAAGCCCTGGTTCATGGCAGGGCCAGCACCCTGTGCCCATGACCCCAACCCTCCCCACTCACCCTGGGGCCTCTCTTCTTATCCTCGCTGTGCAGGACTGCCGCTCCTGCTGCCAGCTTTGCTGCGGGCACTGCCGCCAGCACTGCCGGGCGTCTCTGCAGGGCTGCTGGCGCTGCCCAGCGAAGCAGCACCATCAGGGCACTCGGTGTGACATGGCTTTGCTGCCTCCCTTCCTCCCGTAGTTCTTTGCAGAATACCTCCAGCCTCCTGAGAGGACAGGCATGGTGCTGGTGTTCATTGAGGCAATGACCGACTTCAGCACCTTTGACAAGGAGGTGGCCAGAAACGTGCTGGACATGGTCAAGGGAAACTCTGACTTCTGGCTGGCGGATGTAAGTGGCCTGTGGCTGGATTGCCCTGCCCTTCGGCCCTGTCAGGTCTTGTTCCTCGCTCTATCCCTCTCTGCCTCCCAAACCCTGGTGTCTCAGGCACCTGAAGGCACCTGAAGGCAGCAGAGGGAGATGGGAAGGACAGCTGAGGAAATGGCTGCACTCCAGTGGCAGCACCATCCTCACCTGTGTCCCCTCCAGGTGTCAGAGATCACGAGCTGCATCCACAAAACCCTGGGGTGCACCAACATGGCACCAGCCCGGCAGAGTGTGGAGTCCCTAGTTGTCCCCATGGCTCACAAGTGCCCTGGGGAGGTGGTCTCGACGCCGCTGACAATCGCACCACCAGGAGACAGGTACTGGCCCCAAAAGCCATGAGGGCTTGTTCCCTGTGGGGAGAGGGGCCCAGAGAAACTCCGGCTGCCAGAGCCAAGGAATCCTGCAGGACACCCCCGAGGAGCAGGACCCTCCATCCCACCACGCTTTCCAGCCCTGTGGTCAGCCAGACCCGCAGCAGCCACAGCTGAGCAAGCCAGCCCAGAGAACCCCCACGCTCTGCCAGCCCCACAGCAGCACCAGCTCAGCCCTCTGCTGCTGCCCAGGGCATCCCAACCATCCTGCAGCGCTGAGCCCGGCCGTGCTGCTGTGGCCGAGGCTGCCCTGCTGACAGTGCGCTCTGGCTTGCAGCACTGCCCTGGCACTGTGGGAGGTGATGTTCTCCATGCCCCAGACCTTGCAGAACGTTTTGAAGGAGCTGCACATCCAACTCCAGGAGCAGCACTATAGGGTCTTATATACACACACTGGGAGGACACCTCCATCCTTCGCTTGGCTGTGAGTTACTGGAAAAAGCTCCCGGTGCCCCAGGAGCTGCATGGTGCAAGGAGCCCCACCAGCTCTGCCAGTCACTCACTGCTGGCTTGCTTTCAGATACTGGCCAGCAGTGATCTGCAAGATGAGGAGTTTGCTCCAATGTACCTAATCAGGAGGTTTCTGAGGCAACAAAGACCAAGGGTGCTCTCCCTGGTGCTCAGGGGCATGATGACGCTGTCAGAGAGAAATGAGACGGTGTGCAGGGTGTCGCCAAGGGGAGCCATGTTGGCAGCCAAGGGCTGGGGCAGCGGGTGAGGGCTTGGCCTTGGCTGGCAGTCAGGCGGTGGGGTGACTGCTCCAAAGGCCCTCCCTGCCATGGTGGGGCCTGGTGGCTGCCTGGGGAGATTTCCAGGCACGGACCTGGTCCCAAAAGGGCAACTCTCTTTTTCATACAGGCAAGAAAAATGAAGGTCATGCTGCCAGACCTGATGTGGGTCCTGCAGTACGGCAATCAGGCTGTCAAGATCAAAGCTCTGGTGGTCTTCAGAAACGTGATGGCTCAGCTGGAGAGGGAGGAGGCCAGCCCCATTGCTATGCTGCTGGCAGAATTTCTCCTGTCCTTCTTTGATGACATAAGGCCAGCTTCTCCCTACCAGCTGCTCCCACAGCTCCTCCCCACCATGACTGGTGAAGCTGGTGGGGGATGCTGGGTGGCTGGGAGAGCACTTTAAGGAACAGGCAATGCCTGAACAAGTCTCTTGAGTAGCCTTTCATGGAGCCAGGGCCGCAGATCTGGCCCACAACTCCAGTGTGCAGAATGCCACCCTGGAGCATCTCCC
The DNA here is from genome assembly GCF_036013445.1 of Caloenas nicobarica. Taxonomy (NCBI): domain Eukaryota; kingdom Metazoa; phylum Chordata; class Aves; order Columbiformes; family Columbidae; genus Caloenas; species Caloenas nicobarica. The sequence continues at coordinate 995,003 of NC_088276.1, forward strand.
GTCACATCAGCCATGCTGAAGGTTCTGCTCACTATGGGCAGAGAGCTGCTGGTGCTCCAGTCCTACTGCGCTTCTCCCTCCCAGGAGCTGAGCCAGTTGAGAGAGATCTCCATCAGCCTCTTCAGAGACCTGATGAAGATGGTGGTGGGGAACGACAAGAGCGTGATGAAGAACATGGTGCGACTTGGCCTGCTCCCTCTCTTCTTCCACATGAGTGACCAAACGCAGAGCATGGCCAAGGTACAGATTTCAAAGCTGAGCAGTGATGCAGGGAAGAGACCCCTGGACGTTTGAGCCATGGCATGTCCCAGCTCCCTAAGGGCAGAATCAGCCCAGGAACAAAGCCAAGAGGAAGGGGATGCCAGGTGTCCTTCCCCAGACTGTGCTGCCACCTCCCAGCTTCTGCTGTTCCGCAGGCTGCCGGGGAAGCCCTTCTTGGTGCAGCAGAGCTGCTCAAGTGGAAACAGCCCAAATACTTGGCACAGACACAGCAGAAATGGAGGATTAGAGAGAGCTTGGTGAGGACAACCCCAGGGCCCAGGGCCCAGGCTGGACGGGGGCTGCCCCACATGTCTGGGCTGTGGGCTGCCCCACATGTCTGGGCTGTGGGCTCTGCAGATGTGCCTCACCTGCCCTGCTGCAGCCCCGTACTGCATCCTTGTTCCCTGTCCTCAAGAACAGAGCCCCCAAGGGCTCTTCCCTCTGCTGCGCATGAAGCGGGAGGGAGGGCTCTCAGCACCCTTGGGAGCCCTCAGCCTGTGTCTCTCTCTCAGCCTCAGCCCCACAGGGCTCCTGGCTGGAACACAGGAATGGCCAGGGGGGAAGGGGAACGTGGGTTCCTGGGAGGAGGGACTGATCCAGCCAAGTGGGGAGGGACAGTGACGTGCCCATCCCCTTGTGCTCTCTCCAGCTGGAGCAGGACAGGAAGAGGGCTGAAGAATTCTTGAGACAGAGCCTGCCGTATCTGAGGGATGCTCAGGCCAGCTTGCGAGAGGCGGCCTTGAGGTTCATCGGTGAGTCACAGCCCCCGGTGTCCCTCTCTTGGCAGCCTGGCCCCAGTCCCCGCTGCTGCCCTGGCACAAGGAGCAGCCCTGTGGCTGCCCGAGCCCCGGCTGCCCCGTGCAGGGCCTTGGCCTCCCCTCCCAGCCCTGCCCATGCAGGTGGCCTTGGTGGCCACCTTGCTCAGTCCCACCATCTCGGCTCCTGGTCCTCCCTGGGGCCAGCCGTGATGAGGGGCAGGGAACGTGGCTCTGACAGAACTCTCTGGCCAGGGCTCGCTGCGTGGCACCTGAGGGACCCAAGCAAGGAGAATCTGTCTGAGATCTGCAACTGTTAGTAGGGAGCGTGGTCAGGAGGGGATACCTTGGGGTCTCTGCAGACATCGGAAGTCATCTGAGTCTGAAAGATTCAGATTGTTCCCCATCATTTGGGTTCTTCTCACATGCCAGTTTTCATCCCAACCATATCCTAAGGCTATGACCGTGAGAAATACGATTTTCCAGGTTTGACCTGGGTTACCTTCCATGGTGCTTTGCAGGCTTTCTTCACTCTAGAATGATGGATCCAGACATTCTGTTCTTTAATCTTGATAGTGGTGAAGGATGTCAGGAGGACTTGAAATGGACCTTCCCATTGTGGTTGCAAAGTCTTTTCTGCAAGAAACTTCACATACACATAATCTCCTGCTTGGATGTTATGTACCAGCCCATCCAAACCCCTACTCCGAGTCCCAAACACCTTTCCCAATTTTGTTGTTTACCCAGTGCCGCCATATAAGAAGTCTTCATCCCCTACTTGTGCAGACATCCCCTTTTGTACACTATATGGTCTCCCATACAGGATTTCAAAAGGACTCAACCCTTCCTTTGCTCTTGGCCTTGTTCGTATACGCAAGAGGGCCAAAGGTAAGGATTGAGGCCAAGCCAGTTTAGCTTCCTGCCCCAATGTTACAATTTGTTGTTTAATTAGATGATCCATTTTTTCTACCTGGCCACTGAATTGAAGACGATAAGGGGTATGTAGTTGCCAGTCTGTTCCCAAGAGCTCACTGATTTGCTGTACAACTTTTGAAATAACATGTGGTCCTCCATCAGAGGATATAACAGCTGGAACTCCAAACCTTGGTATTATTTCTTGCACTAATGTTCTAGTCACCTCCCAAGCTTTTGCTGTTCTGGTAGGGAATGCTTCTGGCCAACCTGAAAAGGTATCGGTTAATACCAACAAATATCGGTACCCCCCTTTTCTTGGGAGTTCCGAAAAATCAATTTGCCATTGTTGCCCAGGCCCATTCCCTTTTGCCAATTTGACCCATTTCTGGCTTGGGTGTAGTCTTAGGATTAGTCTGGAGGAAAAGATTGCATTGCTGTGTCACCTGCCTTACGGTAGTTTACAAATTTCTAGCTACTATTTTTCAGATCAAATGTTTATATAGTGCTTCTGCTCCCCAGTGTCCCTTCCTGTGCTCTTCCCTTACTAAAGGCCAGACTAGATAGGAGGGAACAATAAGTTTTCCCTGTGGGGTGTGAGCCGACCCTTCCTTATTATGTGATCCCTCTAAATCTATAATAAGTTTCCGGTCTTCCTTAGTATATTCTGGCTTACCTTCCAAAGAGACCTGCCCATCGGGGACTAGGGCACTTTCTATTTTTACCTTTTGCTTAGCCACTTGTTTTGCCTCTCTGTCCGCCAGTTCATTCCCTTTTTCCAATTCTGAGCTCACTTTCTGGTGTGCCTTGGTATGCATGATTGCCACCTTCTTAGGAAGCAGAACTGCTTCCAATAGTTTCAATATCTCTTTTGCATGTTTGATATGTTTGCCTTGACAGTTCAAGAGTCCTCTTTCTTTCCAAATTGCTCCGTGCATATGCACGACCCCAAAAGCATACATGCAGTCAGTAGAGATGTTAACAATTTTACCTTGAGCTAGTTCCAGAGCACGAGTAAGGGTGACTATTTCTGCCTTTTGTGCAGAAGTACTTCTAGGCGGAGGTCCAGATTCCATCACTTCATGGCTAGTAGTTATAGCATAACCAGCATGCCTTTCACGGTTCAGGATACAGCTGCTTCCGTCCGTAAACCAGTTCTCAGCGTCTTCCATTGGACTGTCTTTTAGATCTGGTCGACTGGAGCATGTTCCTTCGATGGTCTCCAGGCAATCATGGTGAACTGATTCTCCAGCGTTTCCGCTGAGGAAAGAAGTTGGGTTGACAATGTTAGTGACGATGATTTCTACATCTTCCTGTTCCAGCATTATAACCTGATATTTGAGAAGCCTTTGTGGGGAAAGCCTATGTCCCCCTTTTGCTTCTAGGACCGTAGACACCATGTGGGTTGCTAGCACAGTCATTTTCTGACCCACGGTAAATTTCCGGGCCTCCTGTATATTCAGTACCACCACCGCAACTGCCTGCAGGCAACCAGACCACCCCTTTGCAGTTGTGTCTAATCGTTTGGAGAAATAGGCCACTGCTCATCGATATGGGCCAAGATCCTGTGCCAGTATACCCAAGGCTATTCCCTGCTTCTCGTGAGAGAACAGAAAAAATGGTTTACTCACATCTGGGAGTCCTAGAGCAGGGGCTGACATCAAAGCCTTTTTAAGTCCTTCAAAGGCCCGTGTAGCTTCTTTATTCCATTGCAGGTGTTTCTGGTCCGTGCATACAATGGCTTGACAAGCAATCCATAATTACAAATCCACAACCGGCACCACCCTGTCATGCCCAAAGAGGTCTGTAATTCTTTTACAGTTTGAGGCCTTGGAGTTTGGCATATAGCCTCCTTTCGAGCCTGTCCCAGGGTCCTCTGCCCTGCGCTATTTTCATAACCCAGATAAGTTACCTGTTGCTGCACCATCTGGGCTTTCTTCTGTGATACCTGGTATCCTTGGAGCCCCCAAAAATTCAATAAACTTACGGTCCAGGTTATGCATGTCTCCTCTGTTCTGGTAGCGATCAAAATGTCATCCACATGTTGTAGCATCCTCCCAAAATTCAAGATCTTTAGCAAGCTGATTTGCAAATATTGTCGGGCTGTTCTTAAACCCTTGTGGCAACACCATCCATATGAGCTGGGTTTTACACCCACTTTTTGGGTTCTCCCATTCAAATGCAAATCTTGTCTGGCTGGCTTCATGGAGAGGGAGGCAAAAGAAGTCATCTTTTAAATCTAGAACAGTAAACCAAGTCACACCAGGCGTTAATACTATCAAAAGGGTGTATGGGTTTGCCACCACTGGGTAGAGGTCCTCAGTTATTTTGTTTATAGCGTGTAAGTCCTGAACAACCCGACATGACCCTTGGCTTGCGGACAGGCAATATAGGGGTGTTGTAACTGGACTCACATTCCTTTAATAACCCTATTGGCAGGAATTTCTCTATCACTGGCCGAATTCTTTCCCTGTCCTCTTTTTCTGAAAGAGTATTATTTTATCCTTACTGGCTGCCATCCTTCTTTGATTTTTACCTCGACTGGTGGGGCATTTTTGGCTCTTCCAGGTACATCAGTGGCCCCACCTCTTCATTACTTTTGCCCTCTGTGGGAACAGTTGCTAAAAGCAAGCCCATTACTTGCATATATTGCTGATCATTTGCCTCCAGAGTAATTTCTCCTTTTTCAAATCTGATTACCGCACCCGTTTGTTTCAACAGATCTCTCCCCAAAAGAGGTTTTGTGGAGTTGGGCATATATAAAAAATTATGAATGCCTTCTTGTTTAGCCAATTTGTATTTCAAAGGTTCGCAAAAATAGGCTTTTTCACTTTGGCCAGTGGCTCCCTTTACTACTACGTAATTGTTACTTATTCGCAATCTACCAAAAATTCCACTTGTTTTTTTTCATTCCAGGTTCCCGTCAGTCTTTTTCAAAACTCGCTACTGTCCGATTCTCTCTCTGCCTACTTCTTCTGCACCTTTCCCAACATTCATTTTCCCAATGTACATCTCTCTCTAAAGGCTTTCAAAGCCTTCCATCCTCTTTAGTAGTGCCGCTACGCCTATCCTTTCGACAACCTTCCTCTTCCCTGTTACTAGATACTCTCCAGGCTTCATCTAACAATGTTTCCAAATTCCTACTTTCTGTTGCTCCTAGTTTCTGTAACTTTTCTAAGGAGAGGTTGCACCATTTCGGGTGCGAGAGGCTACCCTGAGAGGTATCCAGCTTGCCCCCTCCCTTTCGCTGCTTCTAGCAGCGGTTTTTCTATTTTTTTTCCTTCTTTCTCTTCTTGCTGCAGTTTAAACACAGGCAAGGCCATGCGGAGCGGTGGGGTTGATTTTCTCTTGCAGCTTGGCACAGGCCTGAAATTTATGTTCAAGCTGGACAGCACAGGCCTGGGATATTTTGCTTTTTCGTTTTTCCATTTAATTCCAGTCATAATACACTTTATATGCAATTCCAATTAACTCAGCAATAGTTACATTCCTCAGCCCCATTTACCTTTTGCAATTTTCTTACAGATGTCAAAAACCAGCATATTAAACATAAATCCATTATTCCCATTTTCCTAGATCCAATTCAGTTCATATTCTAGCCACTTTTAAATACAACCTCTCCCAAGCTCACATTCATCATAACATTTAGTTTGGTTTTTTCCATACCTGCGACTAGCACCTAAATTCAATATGAATTGGAGTTTAACAACTTAAATCCTTTTCTGGTCTCAAAATGATTAGATAACAATAAGAGCAAACTAACTTACAGTACTGTACTTCATCCTATTTTTCCCAAGTTCTGCAGAACAACGTTTATTGCCACTAATTGCTATAATCCCACATTCAAGCCACAAGTGAATGCAATATTGTTTCAAACTTTCTTACACCATGCGCACTGTAATTTAACTCACGCCACGTGACTTAAATCAAGGTGTTTTAAGCTCATCTTCTGCTTTATACAGATCACGAGCTAAAGCATAATACCACCATACATTTCAACAGTAATTACTGTAATTAGCACACACTCAGGCAGCACACCCAGACAAACAGACACTTTTACCTGCTGGCTGGTGTTACAACAGATAGCTATCTGGGATAGTGCTTAGAATGGAATGCGTGGAATGCCCGGGCACTTACAAAAGATAACACACAGTTACAGACTGACTATTACTTCTTCAGCAGCTGTGAAAAGTAACTTGAGAGATTCTGCTTTACCCTTCTCCTTGCTAAAAAAATCATTAGCAGGTCCGTCCTGGCTCTCAAAACCGGGACGCAGAAATCTCAGGGTTGCTCGATCCGCTCCTAAGATCGCTAGCGGCCGACTCTCATTCGGACAGCAAACCCCTCCCAGGTACTCGTTGACACCAAATACCATTGCAGAAACCCTGGCCACGCGTGGGCGTCCCCTACGACTTACTGGCTTCCCGCCTTACAATACAACATACTTGACATCCCTGTTCCACTGTTAGTGCTGGAGGTCTTTTTTTCTACTCCCGCAGTGACCGGCTGGGAGCGGAGGTCTTCCAAAAAAGAGCTTCGGGGCATGCCCAAGTCATCCGTTCTCAGCTGTTCATGTGGCCAAGCAGAACGCCCTCCTGGCTGGCTTGCCAAAATGAGGTGAGGAAACGATCTTACAACCTGTGAGATTGTAAAGAAGGTATGTATTTACAGTGCTGGACACACGGGGGAATAATTCCACCTAAAACATGCAATTTTCCAGTAGCAGTGAGCTTGGTTAAATGCTGTAAAGTGTTACATATTCATGAAAGTTCTAGGAATGCCTATACATATTCATAACCTGTCCCTGAGAAGGCGGTTCTTACTACAATGAGTTCCGGGAAATCATTTCCGTAGTCTCCACCTTCAGCCTCTCCTGGTTGCACCTGTGCAGTGATTGTGAACCAGGGTCTTCTTCTCTGTACACCTTCACCTTTGGCTTGGTGTGCTGAGCTGTCTGGGACTCAAACTGATGAGCTGGTTAGAACTGGCGTATCTCCTGTTCTGTGCCCAAGTTTCTGTTATCTACTTCACCCAAGGATGCACCTAGGATGCATCCAAAGATTTTATCTTGGCAAGGCCTGTGAAGTCATTAGTGGACTCTTGTTTCTCGTACAAGAATTTACACAAAGCTAAGCAAGGCTAGGCAATTGTGATGTGGGTTAAGGGTTAGCTCTCTAAAGTGTTAGCTCCTTAGTTCTTTAAGTGTTACTTAGTTAATTCCCTGTATCAGTGTGATCAGGGGGGTTGTCCTGTGCAGGGACAGGAGGTGGACTCCATGATCCTGGTGGTCCCTTCCAACTCAGGACGTTCTATGATTCTATGATCCTTTGTCTTTGGTATTTTGGTATTCATTATCATAGGTATAATTTTTATTATTGCATATTTAATTTCAATTTTTTAAATTACATTTTTAAATTTTTAAAAAAATTCCAATTATTTCACTGTTTTTAACTCAACCAATGAGTGTTCTCGCTGTTACCCTTCCAGTTCTCTCCCACATCCTGCTGCAGGGAGGGAGCGAGCGGCTGCATGGGGCTCAGTTACTGGCTGGGGTTCAACCACAATGGTCCTTTCTCCACCCCTTGTTCCAGCCCATGGACGTCAGGCTCATGACCCACACGATCCAATACGTCCTCACCAACCACCGCTCCCCTTCCCACCCTTTGATGTCACACACACACAGTTGCCCTCAGTCCATGGGCAGCCCCTGTAAAATGTCCATAAAATGTCACTGCACCCCGTTGAGCTCATGGAGTCCATGGTTTTGGGCTCCGTCTGTTCCGTGGCCACTCCAGACAGCACAGGTGTTTGTTCTGTGGGGTCACGGGCACCAAAGCCAGCTCGGGTGGGAACCAAGAGGGTCCCCTCGTGTTCAGGGCCCAAAGCGCCATCTGTAGCACCTGCCCGTCCTTTTGAGTGCCCAGAGCCTCCTTCTTGGGGCCCAGATCCTCATGTTCAGGGTCCCAACGTGTCTTTTATCACCCGCGGCCTCTGACCAGGGCCCCCAGTTTCATTTTCAGGTGGAGCTCGTTGCCTGGCAACAACCAACCAATAGTCTGTGGGGAGTCAGTGGACCCAGGACAGCGAATCACATTTGAGGAGGCGGGGCAAGTCATGTGATTGATATGTAACCAGCCAACCCAGCTTTGAGGCCTGCAGGACAGGTGGTGAGAGTTGAACAAACTGGGGAGCGTTCAGGGCCGGGCTGTGCTGGCTGCACCAATCATACCTGGCGGGAGTGCAGCACATGGATGATTGAAAACTGATCTGATCAATCATTTGATGGGAGGAGGTACAGGGAAATCCCACACAGCCAATCAGAGGAAAAACCGCCTCCGGAAGGGCGGACAATGTGGAGGGAGTGACCCCGCAGACAGCCAATCAGAAAGAGCATCACCTCAGGGGAGGCTGGGCCCCAAACCAGGGTGGAGTCACAGCCCAGGCAGCCAATCAGATGCAGGATGAGCTCAGGGGAGGAGACCGACAGCCGTACCGACCAATGGTGGTGAAGACCGAGCTCTCTGCATCTCTTTGTCCTGCTGCCCACCACAGGACAGACAGACACAGACAGGAGGGCCTGAGCTCCACAGCTTGCCTGGCCGTGCAGATAGCAGGAGCTCTGATGAGTCCTGGGCCCTTGGGGTCATGTCACCTCTTTCGTGTCCCAGTCCCTCCCTGCCCCCTCCCCTGTTCTCCTGCTCCCTCTCCCTCTTTCTGCCTCTCTTCCGCTTTCCCGGCTGATTCTGCTTCCATCTCTGTCCACATCCCTGTCCCGATTTCCCTCTTACTGTTCTGTCCTTTTTTTATTTTCTGTCTTTCTGTCGTGTTCCCAGGCCTGTCCTTTCTCACTATATCCCCCTGTCCAGCTGGCGGCCCCTCCTTTCCTCATTCTCTTACTCTATTTTTCCTCTCTCCATCTCTTTGTCCTGCTGCCCACCACAGTTGTTTTTTTCCCTCAGTGCTGTCCTGCCCCCTGTTCCTTTGCCAGTCCCTATTCCATGTTCTGTCACTCTGTCTCAGTCCTGGTGTATTTTTAAATGTTTTTCATTTCATTTTCTTCTTCTTCCACTCCTTTGTCCTGTTCCCTGCCCCTGTCTTTGTCTCTCCTTCCCTTTGTTCTGCTGCCCATCTCATTTTCCCTTCTTGCTCCAGCTCTCTGTCCTGCTCCCTGCCCCTCTCATTCCCTCTCTGTTTCTCTGCCCTTCTCCCTGTCTGTTCCCCACTCTGTTTTTCTGTCCTGCTCCTTCTGTAGTTTTCCACTCTCTCTGTCACTCTCTCCTGCTCCCTGTCACTTTCATTTCTCACTTCATCTCTGTCCTGCAGCCCAAAGCTTTTTTTTGGTCTCCATCTCTGTCCTGCTGCCCAGCCCAGGCTTTTTTACCTCTATCTGTGCCCTGCTGCCTGCCTCTCACTTTTGTCTTTCCCTTTGTGCTGCCTCCCTGACCCTTTTTTTTCCTCTGTGTCGCCCTGTCCTGCTCCCTGTCTTTGTGTTTCTCTGATAATCCATGTCCTGTTCCCTTTCCTTCTCGCTTTGTCTCTTGCATGTCCTTCTTCCTATCAATATTCTCCTCTCCTCTCCTCCCCTCCCCTCTTCTCTTCTCCCCTCTCTTCTTCCCTCTCCTCTCCTCCTCATCTTTCTGTTCTTGCTGCTTCTTCCTCCACCTGTGTCCTGTTCCCTGCACCTTTTATCCTCTCACTCTGCCTCTGTCTTGCTGCCCGTCCCCATCTTTCCTGCCTTTATTCCTGCCTCGCCGCCTGTCCCATTGCTTCTGGCAATAGACCTCTGTCCAGCTGGCTCTGCCTTCTCTTTCTCCTCTCTTCCTCTTCCCTGCTCCTCAGCCCTCCTTTTCTCTTCCTCCAGCTCATTGTGGGTTCTCTCCCTTTGTCAGTCTCTTCATCCCCATCCGAAATTTGCTTTATTTCTCAGTCCTTCTGTTCAGCTCTCTGTCCTTCCTTTTCTCCATCTGTCCATCCCCCTCGCCATCCCTGTCTTTCTCTGCCCCCCTTTCCTTCTTCTCCTCCCCATCCCCTGTTGCTCTGTCCTGCTCCTCCATCCTCCTCTTTCTCCCTCCCTGTCTCATCATGGCTCCTGATCCCTATTTACCTTGATCTCTCCATCTCTCCAGCCTTTTCTCCGTGCGTTTCTTTCTCTCTGGGCTCCTCTGTCCTCTCTCTTGTCTGATTTGTCATTTTCTAGTCCTCTGTCCTTCTCCCCAGCAGCTTCAGCTGAATGACCAGGTGTCGCTGTGCTCTGGTATTTCCTCAGCACTGCCCTGAGCACGATCTGTGTCTGTAGGGCTGGGGATCATTTAGGAGCTGGTCTCCTTGTGCAGACGGCAGAGCCGGGTGTAGTTGTGGCAGAGGTTGTTCTCAGCTGCTGCTCTGTGCAGCTTGGTGAAAGAGCCAGCTGGGGGCCTTCTTTTGGAGGAAGGTTTCTTGTTCTGTGCTCACTGCTCCTCCGGACCCTGCACAGGAGCTGTGTCGGGGTCTGCAGGGACGGGTGGGACCTGCTGTGATTCCTTGTCAATGTGAACTGAACTTGTCCAGATGTCCTCGGATGAAACCACACTGACCGAACATGGTTTTGTTACCAGCTCCAGTGCCAACCTGTGTGCTTAACGCTGAAGAATGAGAGACACTGTGCTGTTTTCCAGCTGTCAGTGGCTGTGAATCAGCTGAGAACATCATTGCCTTAGGTAACGGGGCAGGTGGTCTAGTGATCAGGGGTGTGGACTTGCATGGCGGTGCTTTCACTACCATGTTCTGGTCATGCCACTTCAAAGCCCTTCTTTCTCCTGGAAATTTTAAGATGGCATTTTTTGTTCTGAGGGACTGGAGTTGAACTTAATGCTGAGTGGCTGATATAATACAGTCCATAAAATAAGACCAAGTATCTCGCTGTTTTGTGGGGTTTTTTCTTACACCCTCTGAGCTTTGGTAAGCAAGAGGAAGAGTGGTTGACAGAGTCTGTTTTCTGAGAGTAACATGTTCCTGTACCTTTCCCGTCTTTCTGTGGTGAAAGAATTTCTTCCCTTGCGGAGAGGACTGCAAGACCTGCTCCTGTCAGCTTGGACTTCGCCTCCAAAGGTGGCGCAGCCTCTTCCATTGTGACATCACCCACTGCCGTTGATGTCACAAAGCAGCATCAGCACTGAGGTAGGCACAGCAGGCTATAAGACCAGGGGCCTCCCTGCGCCTTTGTCACTCTCGATCTTGAGGGAACTGAGATCGCAGAGTTTTTGGCTTGCTCCTGAGCAAGGAAGATGCTTGTTACCTGCACCTCAGCAGGTACCAAGAGACACACAGAGAAGGTTCAAGGTCTGGATGGGTACGTGTCAAAAATCCTTCTCCCCTTTCCCCACATGTGTTTTCCACCTCGTCGGCTGGGGTGGGTGGAGGGTGGACAGGAGAGGAACCCAAGGGCAGCCTGAGAGCTCAGTCTTGAGCTGGTGGAAGGCAGCAGCCGGCTTTCAGTCTCTTCATGAGCGCAAGGGCGAGGCCCAGAAAGCCTTTGATCTCTGCAGAATAAGGGACAGGTCCATTTTGGATCACACGGAGGGAGTGTGATCACCAGAGTGTTTCTTTGGCGCTTCCTTGGTTGCCTGTTGCTTGCCAGAACGCACTGACATTCAGCCTCCCTCCCTCTTTCCCCAGTCTGCATTTGTCTGCAGTTATGCCAAGAGAAGGGCCAGAGAGAACCCGGCTGCTAAAGAAATGCTGCGAGAGGGGAGACACACACCCCCTGCCTGGCAGCTGTTGAACTGTAGGGGCACAGGCTGAACCTTCTCTTGGGAGGGTGGAGAACAGGTTCAGCACAAGTTGCAATCGGATGGTGGGCTGGAGAAACAGGCGTTCGTTCTGTCCCTTCCATTTCCAAAGAACCCCTCTCCAGCCCCACAGACGGGAAGTGTGGCCACAGCTCTTGTTGCAGCTCTTGCTCTTAGTCCGGAGTCAATCTTGAGCCCTTTGTCCCTAACGAAACAATCGCTGCCATGACAAATCCCCCACTGGTGCAGCTGGTGACAACCCCAGCAGTGAATCGAGCTGGTGCAGGACCAAGCCAGTGCTCACGCCAGGAACGCCAGGCTCAAGGGCTGCAGTCCCTGCTGCTGTCCAGTCTGCTGCTGATCTGCACGGGTATCGCCAGCTTCACCATCCTTTTCCTCCTTGCTGCTCTGCAGGAAGATGAAGGCTCTGAAGGCGATAACCCTGGTGCTGATTCTCGGACTGTTCTCTTTCGGTGAGTCTCTGCAGAGCTCCGACCTGAGGTTGGTGCTTTAGGAGGTACTCGGGGCTCTGTTCTGTCCTGTTCCACTTCCCCCACTGTGACCAGAGGAGCTGAGCTAAGAGCAGAAAGTCCCCGACAGAGCTGTGCCATTCCCTGCTCCAGCAGGACACGTGTGGGGGTGAGGAAGGGGTGACTTGCCTTCCCCAGGAGGGCTAAGCCAGTTCTCTTCAGCTGAGGGAGAATCTGTGGCTGAGCTCTCCTGCCCCAGGGGGCTGAGAATCTTCTGTAGGACAAGGAGCACAGTCCAGGGCAGGGAACATTCATGTATTGTGTAGCACATATGCCATGATAGCGACTGTCAAAGACAAGAGGAGAGACATCTGTGGCACTTGGGAGAGACACAGAAAGGGGAGCGGGAAAGTTCTAAGCTCTGGTGTTTATCTGACAGGTGTTTACCACGTGGGACAACACAGCACCTTAACCCTCTGGAGAACCGCAGCAGACTTAGGAGAAGACTTGCGTGAAACCCTGCCCCTGCCTGACCAGCTCCTTAAACTCCAGGAAGAGCTTTATCATCTGTGCTGGAGCGCAAAGGATGTCGCGGAGCGGGCTCTCCAGGAAGGCGTGAAGCAGGCAAAGCTCCCAGGCTTTACCGGACGGGTAAGGGCACAAGGCAGAAGGATCTACTCAGGGGTTTTATCCTCCCTCCGGCACATATCCTACTCCATTTCCTGTCCCAGCCAACAGGCTGGTGCTGCTGGAACAAGTGCTGTCATGGCCACACTTCTTTTTCCTGTTGCTCCACACTTCCTTATGGGGAAGAGAGAGCCATGACGGGAATGACAGCTGTCTGAGTCGTACCTTCCTCTGCGTCCAGATCTCAGGTCCTCCTCAAGGGAGGACTGGAAAGAAAGAATGGTCTCAGAGGTCCAGAGTTAAGGTGGTCCTATCTCATGTCCAGAAGGCTTTTCTGTCCGTGCTGCCTGGCCTGGGGCCTCTCCACAGGAAAAGCCCCTTCCCACAGCTTCAGCATTCAGAGCACTGGAGTGAGCAGCCCCTCCTTTCTGATCCCGTCAATCACAGCAGAGCAAACTAGGGATGCTGCCAGGAAATTTGGGCGTTCCTTCCATCTGAAATGGGCCTTGTCCCCATTCACCTTGGCTGGCCTTGCAGGGGAGCTGCTTGCTCCATTCTTTTTCCTTCCAACAGGCGCTCCCCTTTGTGTTCCTTTCCAGGCTGTTCAGGAGATCATCGATCAAGCTCTGGAGAAGCTGGAAGAAATCCAGGTTCCGATGCCTGATTACGCCCTGAAATCAGCAGGTGCTGTGACATTGTACATGCAAACCAATTCCAAAGTGCTTCCTGTCCAGATTGACAAGATGGGCATTGGAACATGCCCAGGGGCAGGAGAGAAGGGGCGAGAAGCCAAGGGTCAATTCGTGCCCTAAAATTGCCCCCACTGACAGAGCCTGTAGCGGGCCAGACCCCATGGGAAGCACAGAAAGGCTGGTTCACAGTCTTGTCGTTTTCCACAGCCCCATACAACAGTTTAATGACACCTTGCTACGTGTCCCAGAGGGGCCGTGCCAGTAAGACAGAGGGAACCCACTGTAGGACATGCATGACAACTGAGGAGCCTTTTCCAAGACAAGAGTGTAATATTCCTTCTGACACTGCCTGATGATCATGCTCATGTTTTAATTTCCAGGGGCTGCCATCATTCGTTCCAGGACTTCTCCATCCCTCCGGACTGCCAAAGCGAAGGTGTTCTTGTATTCCCTGCCGGTGACGGACTACATGAGGTCCCCTGAGCTTATTCTGGAGGTAGGAGCACCAAGAAACAGTAAAAGGAAGGTCAGGAGAATGAAGCACACACGCTGCCCAGAGTTGCCTTTCCCCCATCTTTGCTCCTTGAAACTTCCTTTCCTGCCTTCTTCTCGCATGGACCTGCTCTCCTCCTGTGTCTCCCTGCTGAGTGTCTCCCTCCTCCCTCTCCCAGAGTGCCCCAGGTTCTCCACGGGAGCTTCTACCAGGCCAGGCTGCTCCTGCAGTCTGTGTCTGCCCAGTCGCTGTGCAAAGTGTCAGCACTGCAAGGAAGGAGAAGGGCAGAGATGCCTGCAGAGGTCTGGGATGTTCTCTTAGTGAGCACCAGCGGGTGCTGAGAGCCTGTACTGCTGGAGGGCCCCATGTTGGGCTCTCAAGCCATCCTGGCCCTGCTCCTGAGCTGCCTGCACAATCTGAAGAGCTGGCTGGTGCCAGGGGAAAGAGGTGGCAGTGGATGAGAGGCAGCGAGGGCTTCCCCTGACAGGAAAGGTTCATCCAGGGGGGCCCGGAGCTGCCATCTGCTCTGGGCAGGGGCCTTTCAGCCACACCGTCCCTTGCTTGTTCTTGGTGAGGGCTCTGGACCGGCAGAAGCACAACTGCTGCTCTGTTCAATACCCACAAGGTCTGACTGAAGGCCCTGGCTGCCATTCAAAGCGGAATTGATTGACCTAATGAATTCTTAATCCTCTGATGCTCATGGCAGGAATGAGAGCCAGGGCAACCTTCTCCATGTCAATACAGTTTCTTCTTGTCCTTTCAGCCAGAAAACCATCCTGGAAAGTGCTGGCCCTTCCCAGGAAGCCAGGGACACGTGTTCATCAAGCTGTCTGCGCCAGTCATTCCCAGGGCAGTCACCATGGACCATGTCTCAGGGACAGCGTTCCATGGAGAAAGTCTCTCCGGAGCTCCAAAGGACTTTGCTGTCTATGTAAGTGATTTCTCTGGAGTGGGGGGCAGGGGCTTGCACAGCATTTCCAAGCAGGGGATGAAGACGGGTCAAAGAGTCCAGTGGCCTGAAGCTTTCTCCTGGCTCTCAGAAGAAACAGGCTCCTTGGGAATGAAGCAACTCCATTGTATTCCTCTTTTATTCAATGTACCACTCGAAAGGAAGCTTCTGGGGCAAGATGCTACTTTAGAAGCCACAGGGAAAAGGAGCTGGCACAGTGCATGGTCCTAGACCTTCTTGGCTTCCAATCTCAGTGGCATTTGTTATCCTCAGTTTTTCTCCTTCTCACTGGGAGCGTGTGCTCCTTTTCTGACTGGAAGCCTGGACTCGTTGAGTAGGCAAGTGTGACGTGCTGCCCACCCGCAGCTTCTTGTCTTTTCCTTGTGCTCATTGTCCTTGGACTACGTAGATGAAATAATGCCATCCTTCACCGACTGAAGTTCAGTCTTGCCATGATGATACCAGACACTCTTGTTTTCTCCTCCCTTGTCTTTCTGTAGGGCTTCAAGGAAGAACACGAGGAGCAGGGAATATTCCTGGGACAGTTTACTTTCCTGGCACCGCTGAATCCCAGTCAGACCTTCCAGCTGAAGGTATGGGGACAAAGAGGGAGGAGAACTGGAGGAGAGGAGGAGAAATGCAGTTGGATGGGGAGAGGCTTCCCTGCCAAAGAGCTACAGGCAGCCCTGTCCTTGAGCGTGTGCCACGCTGGCCTTTCTTCTGCTTTAACTTCCTGGTGGCGTATACCTGGACTGCCGGTCTTCTTCTCTTTCGTTTTGAGTTTAAACTTCAGTGCTTAGAAGTACCACAGTTGAAGCCGGAATCAGCTTGACTGTCTGGACCCCAAGTGCACACAGGCGAGCACATCCCGTAGGGTGCATGACTGCTGGTCTGCCAGTTAAAGACCAGAAATACTGAGCTTCCTGAGGGTTGTGTTGTTGATGGCAGTGAGTAGTGACAGGGAGGCCATTCTGTTTCCCTGACTTCCTAGAGAAGGCAACAAGACATTATACTGACACCAGCACTGGGTATTCTGACTCTGGAAGCCTGTGCCCCAAAGCAGGCGAGAACTTTCCACTGTATTTGCTGAGGCATCTGGTCGCTGCTTCTTCTTTTGCTGTTCTCATGGCCCAATGAGGTAGAGCAGGATAGAACGTCTTGACCAGGACAGATCAAAAGCCCTGGCAGGGCAGCAGGAAGGAAGCTGTTGAACAAAGCCATCGCTGCGGCACTACTCTATCAGTGCTCACGTGCCAGAGAGGAAAAGGCGACTCATTTCTTCTTGTCATTTCAGAACGAGCTCCCTGGGGTCGTGAATTACATCAGGCTGCAAGTGCTGAGCAACTGGGGCCACCCGGACCACACCTGCCTGTATCGGTTCAGGGTGCACGGTGATCCACCCAAAGACGGGGGAGAGGTGCCAGTTTCAGTTGTCAATAAATTCCATTAGTTTTCACCAAGTCGAGTTCCAGTCTGCTGTGCCCGTGATGTTGACTGGTCCTCCCTGAGCTAACTGGAGCTCCCTGTCCTTCTCTAAACCCACCAGCTTATGGGAGACTTCAGGAGTACACAGCAAGATTTTGCTTATTAGAGAAAACAGGAAAACTCAGTCACAAATCTGCAGAAAGCCTGACATCCACATTCTTGTTGCCTACACAGGAACATCAGCAAGGCCCTGCCTGTACACCAAAGATCAAATTAATGGACAGTTTTCCTGTGCAGGAAGCAACTAAGGATCAACTGAATGGAACCATCTGTTGCTACCTGTTTTCACAAGAGGCAGATGGCTACTTCAGCTTCCATCTTTCAATCTGTTGCCCATGAGAAATTGGAAGTGTGTGTTTTTGTAAGAAGGAAACCTTAATTGGAAAGTTGGTTCATAGACTTATTTGCCTCTCTGGGCACATATCGAGTTCATAGCCCAGGAAAAGTTACAGAGTGATTAGCAAAGCAATCTCAGGACCCTTAAGAGATCCCATAACTGCATGAGTTTATCTTTCCGTTTCAGCCCGACTTCCCCAAGCCCCAAGGCAGGAGCAGGCAGGGCAGTGGTGCACTCGGGTCGCACCAGGGAGGAGAGAGCAGGAACAGCATTTGGAACCCAGGGCTGGCAACAGCAATTTGTGCTCTGAGCTGGGGCTTAGTCCATGTGCAAGCCCAGCATGGATCCAGATACCAAACTGAGGGTGTCTGTTCATCCCCGGTGCCACACACACAGCACCTTCTTCCATCGCCTCCTCCCGATGAGCTGTTTTCCAGCCCCTTCCACCTCAGCCCAGCTCAGACACCTGCACTCTGGCCCAGGGCTGACTGGGGCTGGTGACCCTCGGGGCAGCAGCAGGAACCGCTCTGACCCTGGTTGTGGGGCTGTCCCTGGGCTGAGCCCTCGGGCCCAGAGCTGGTGAACTGGGCCATGGTGGGGCCCAGGGGTGGTGAGGCCAAAAGGTCCCCCCGTCTGTCCGCGCTGGGAGACACTTGCTCCTGCAGCACCCCTGGTACTGATCCCGAACCTGGTCCATCTTCATCCAGAAGTACACTTTAGTTTGTTTTTTTTAATTAAAACTGAAAATAATTCAGGTAGAGGTACAGCCTGTTTAGATGTCTGAGTAGTTTGGGGACAGAGGCCAGTTGGGGGCTAGGGCCCTCGGGGGTGGAGGATCTTTCTGCCACGTGTTGTTGGCCTGGTGCTCACAGCTGGGAAGGGACTTTCCAAAATCCTGCTGGGAGGAGCCAGATGTGGCCACCCCCGGCAAAGCCTCAGGATCTTCTGCCAACCTGCCCTCAAATCATCTCTTCCCATTGCCCAGGAGTCACTACGGATGTTGCTGTTCTCCTTCGGGCAGTGTGGTGCTCACCAGGCTCAGCCAGAGCTGTTCCTGTGCCAGGAGGAGACTTCACACAGAGCGTTGGCTGATGGTGACAGTTCCCACCAGCCGTCCAGCTCTGGAAGGTCCAGCTGCCACAGAGGGGACATGGATTGGTTGTCAATTCTCTTGCAGGAACAGAGTTGAACAGCAGAAGGGAGGTGGGATGAGAGGGTTCATGAGGTCAGAAAGCACATCAGACAGCTGGTACAGTCATGATGACAGCAGAGGGAGAAGAGAAAGAGGTGCAGTGACCTGGCTGGGACAGTGCTTCTGACATAACACCTGCAACACAAACACAGAGACAGATACATCACCACATAATGCCGAAGGCAGAAGTTAGAACACATGAAGCGCAATGGATCAGCTAGGAAGTGTGCAAATTATATGTGGAAGGATGATATAACTGGTGACAAGAACATCATCTGCCAAAGGATGCAACAGGAGAGCACTCGAAAATGAAAGATGAGATAATTTGGAGCAGCAGCTGACCTAACAATACCAAAACGAAATACAAATTCTGGATGGTTCCCTACAGGCATAACAAGACACGTGTAGATGGCAACTGAGCAGGGAGAATAAATATATTGGTGCAACATGTGTGAAAGGTAAACGGCACACAGAACACGCCCTCCCGGTCAAAACTTAAGCTACGGTATTTTTTTTTAAATACAGTACATTTATTATAAACATTCAGACAGGGAAAAGTTAGGGTTACCCTTGCCCTTAAAAATGTTTTTGTTTCATGCAGTTATTTGATGGTGTCAGTGTGGAAAGATTTTCTTTCCTTTTAGTCTCTATAGAGACAGACAGAAGCCTTGGTGGTTTCCTGGAGGAAGTGGGAAAGGTGCCGGGGAGGGAGGAGAGCACGGGGAGATATGGAACAGAGGTGGAGACAGAGCAAAGAGCCGGTGCTGGCAGTGAGGACACTCCTGCTGTGCAGGTGCTGCTGAGGTCACAGCCCCCAGAGCAGGTGACAGACATGAATGGGCCACTGGCTTGTGCTGGTAACCTGGTGGAGCAGAAAAACTCCTGCAGCCTCTGGAGCTCCATGCAAGAGCAGTGTCGCCACCACAACAGTTCTTTCTCCACCCCTTGTTCCAGCCCATGGACATCAGGCTCATGACCCACATGATCCAATACGTCCTCACCAGCCACCGCTCCCCTTCCCACCCTTTGATGTCACACACACACACAGTTGCCCTCAGTCCATGGGCTGCCCCTGTAAAACATCCGTAAAATGTCACAACTCCCCGTTGAGCTCATGGAGTCCGTGGCTTTGGGGTCCGTCTGTTCCGTGGCCACTCCAGACAGCACAGGTGTTTGTTCTGTGTGGTCACGGGCACCAAACCCAGCTCGGGTGGGAACCAAGAGGGTCCCCTCGTGTTCAGGGCCCAAAGCGCCACCTCTAGCATCTGCCCGTCCTTTTGAGTGCCCAGAGCCTCCTTCTTGGGGCCCAGATCCTCCTGTTTAGGGTCCCAACATGTCTGTTATCACCCACGGCCTCTGATCAGGGCCCCCAGTTTCATTTTCAGGTGGAGCTCGTTGCCTGGCAACAACCAACCAATAGTCTGTGGGGAGTTGGTGGACCCAGGACAGCGAACCACATTTGAGGAGGTGGGTCAAGTCATGTGATTGATATGTAACCAGCCAATCAAGCTTTGAGGCCTGCAGGACAGGTGGTGAGAGTTGAACAAACTGGGCAGCGTTCAGGGACGGGCTGTGCTGGCTGCACCAATCACAGCTGGCGGGAGTGCAGCACATGGATGATTGACAAGTAGTCTGATCAATCATTTGATGGGAGGAACCAGGGGGAAATCCCAGACAGCCAATCAGAGGAAAGAGCAACTCAGGGCAGCATGGGCCCCGAACCAGGGCAGAGTGACAGCCCAGGCAGCCAATCCCAGGCAGCATCACGTCAGGGCAGGAGACTGACAGCTCTCCCAACCAATGGTGGCAAAGAGTGATGTGAGCAGAAGGCGGCACTGCCGGGCTGGAGAACCTGCCTGTGAGAGTGCGCCACGTAGAAGCTCATGTGCCCGAGAGTCGGTCCAGTGAAGAACCCGATCCGAACAACCAGCGGGGGGATCGAGCTGCTGAGATTAAAGTGGCTGAGGGAGATTTGCACTGGCAAGATGAAGGTGAATTCTTTATGACCCATTGGGCGCACGGTGCCTCAGGTCATCGAGGAAGGGATGCAACATATAGATGGGCTCGTGATCGAGGCATGGACTCGACCACGGACACAGTTACACATGTTGTTCACCATTGTGAAACATGCGCTACGATCAAACAAGGCAAGCAGTCAAAGCCTGTGTGGTATGGGGGGCGATGACTGAAGTGTAAATACGGAGAGGCCTGGCAAACTGACTATATCGCACTGCCACAAACCCGCCCCGGCTAGAGCTCTGTGCTTACAATGGTGGAGCCACCACCGGATGGCTGGAAACATATGCCGTGCCCCACGGCACTGCCCACAACACTGTCCTGGGCCTTGAAAAGCCAGTCCTGTGACAACACGGCAGCCCAGAGAGAACTGAGCCAGACAACGGGACTCATTTCCAGAACATCCTCGTAGACGTCCAGGCCAAGGAGCGTGGCATTGAGTGGGTCTCTCACATCCCTCATCACACACCAGCCTCCGGAAACCTGAGCGGTGCAACGGACTGTTAAAGACTCTGCTCAGAGCAATGGGTGGTGGAACTACTAGAAACTGGGATTCAAATTTAGCCAAGGCCACTCTGAGAGCACCCGGGTGCCCAGGACTGAGCTGACTCTGAGCCTCCCAAGGGGACACCCTGACCTCCCTCCCCAGGTGCAGGGTGACAGTGGCGCCCTTTGTGACCTCACTTGGTGACACCCACTGCCCTGCCTGTGCTCAGCGCGGCTGCAGGCCCCAGCCCATACTGTCCGGCAGGATGGTGACGGGACAGAGTGCGAGCACGGAGCGGGCGAGAGCCCCGAGCGTACCTCATGTCTTTCATTGAATTCGAGAATCAGAGAATCTTTTTGGTTGGAAGCAAACCTTAGGATCATTGAGTCCAACCGTACCCTCACTTTAGCTGCCCCTGGCAGACTCCCCTCTGCCCCTGGCAGACGCGTGGCGTTTTGCCAAAGCTTCCCTCTTCCCCACCTATACCTCTTTCCCCAAAGCCACGAGATGGCAGAGAAACAGCTCAGCAGCCCCAGAGTGGCCCTGGAGGAGGACAGGGCTCCCTAGGAGAGCAGCTTTCCAGGAGAGCCCCAGGAGCTGTGCATGGCCCAACACCTGGAGATGGGTGAGTGAGGGGCCCTGATTGTCTGGGCAGGGCGGGGGCTCAGCGAGCGCTCCCTGCTCGACACCAGGATCACGTTTCCCCTCACGCTGGCAGGGCGGGTCCCACGGGTGGTGGTCATGATGCTGCCTGAATGCCAGGGCTGCTCCGAGCTGGGAGCCGGCCCCAGCACAGCCTCTGTGGGCAGAGGAGACCCAGCTCCTGCTCCAGGGCACGGGCAGCGAGAGGCAGCAGGGCGGGCAGGCGGCAGCCGTGCTGTGGGACAGAGACCTTTCCTGCCCGTCTGAAGCGAGTTCCTCACCCGCTGCACTGGGGGCTTTCCCTGTCCTGCCTGGCTCAAGCATTGCAGCCCATCTGCCGGGGCACCCTCCAGCTAATTGGTCAGGTGAATCTTTAGAAAGGTTGACTAACAATACTTTTGCTTTTTCACTAGGACAGATTACAAATGTTTTTGAGAGCTTTGAATATCCCTGGAGCTTTGATAGAACCTTATTAGTGTTATTAGGTTTGCAGAATGGGTGTCAGTTTGTGTTACTGTTAAGAGAAATGAGGTTAAATGGGACGTTTGCGTCTCTTTTGAGTCCTGAGACTTGTGTTGCGTCTGCTAGAAGCTTTAGCAAAAACCACTCCGAGCCGCTCAAAATGAGTGGAAGTAAAAGCAGCCCCCGCCCGAAACTCAGATAGCGCAGCTTCAGAAACTGATAAGGGGGCTACAGCTTCTTCTGGAGAGAGCCAGTCCGCCAAGGTGACTGTAGATACTGTTACTCCTCCAGCCTCAAGGCTAACAAGGCAGCCCCTCCTTCCTCACACACTGGGCACTGTTGCTGTTGTAACCATAACAACCACTGTGATTATGCCAATGCCAGTGACAGTCATTCAGACTCTGGAAATAAATCAAAGGATGGTGAGCCCATATCTGCATCAGTTGCCGCTTGTAAGAAAGTCACAAGAAAGTCACAAGAAAGACTACTCATGCTGCAGCTGATGGAAAAGGGCGAGCAGGTGATGGCACAGGGCCAACATCAACCCAAGATGCATCATGAGCGCAGGAAGGAGAGGAAGTGACCAGCACTCGGTCCTTTTCTCCAGGTGAGCTGAGAGATCTGCAAAAAGACTTCAGTGGTCATGAAGGTGAGAATATTGTAACCCGGCTGCTCCGATGCTGGGATAATGGCGCTGAAACCATAGAATTGGAAGGCGGGGAAGCCAGGCAACTGGGATCTCTGTCACAGAATCACAGAATCACAGAATGTTAGGCATTGGAAGGGACCTCAAAAGATCATCTAGTCCAATCCCCCTGCCAGAGCAGGAACTCTTAGGTGAGGTTACACAGGAAGGCGTCCAGGCGGGCCTTGAATATCTCCAGAGAAGACGACTCCACAATGTCCCTGGGCAGCCTGTTCCAGTGTTCCGTCACCCTCACTGAGAAGAAGCTTCTTCTCAAATTTAAGCGGAACCTCTTGTGTTCCAGCCTGAACCCATTACCCCTTTTCTTACTATTGGTTGTCACCGAGAAGAGCCTGGCTCCATCCTCGTGACACCCACCCTTTATATATTTATAAACATTAATGAGGTCACCCCTCAGTCTCCTCTTCTCCAAGCTAAAGAGACCCAGCTCCCTCAGCCTTTCCTCATAAGGGAGATGCTCCACTCCCTTAGTCATGTTCGTGGCCCTGCGCTGGACTCTCTCCAGCAGTTCCCTGTCCTTCTTGAACTGAGGGGCCCAGAACTGGACACAATATTCCAGAGGAGGTCTCACCAGGGCAGAGTAGGGGGGAAGGAGAACCTCTCTCGACCTACTAAACATCCCCCTTCTAATACACCCCAGGATGCCATTGGCCTTCTTGGCCACAAGGGCACAATGCTGGCTCATGGTCATCCTGCATCCCCAGGTCCCTTTCCCCTACACTGCTCTCTAATAGGTCATTCCCCAACCTATACTGGAACCTGGGGTTGTTCCTGCCCAGATGTAAGACTCTACATTTTCCCTTATTATATTTCATTAAATTTTTCCCCGCCCAACTCTCTAGCCTGTCCAGATCTCGCTGGATGGCAGCACAGCCTTCTGGCATGTCAGCCACTCCTCCCAGTTCAGTGTCATCAGCAAACTTGCTGATAGTACACTCAATTCCCTCAGCCAAGTCGTTGATGAATATATTGAATAACACTGGTCCCAGAACTGACCCTTGAGGCACTCCACTAGATACAGGCCTCCAACCAGACTCTGCCCCATTGACCACGACTCTCTGGCTTCTCTCCTTCAGCCAGTTTGCAGTCCTCCTCACTACCCGATCGTCCATTCCACACTTCCTCAGTTTAGCCATGAGGATGCTGTGGGAGACGGTGTCAAATGCTTTACTGAAGTCAAGGTAGACCACATCCACTGCTCTGCCATCATCAATCCACCTTGTTATGTCTTCATAAAAGGCTATGAGGTTGGTCAAGCACGACTTCCCCTTGGTGAAGCCATGTTGACTGTCCCTGATGACCCTCTTATCCTTGACATGTCTTAAGATGGCACCAAGGATAAAGTGTTCCATCACTTTCCCAGAGATGGAGGTGAGGCTGACCGGTCTGTAGTTGCCCGGGTCCTCCTTCTTGCCCTTTTTGAAGACCGGAGTGACATTTGCTTTCCTCCAGTCCTCAGGCACCTCTCCCGTTTCCCAAGACTTGGCAAAGATGATGGAGAGTGGTCCAGCAATGACTTCAGCCAGCTCCCTCAGCACCCGCGGGTGCATCCCATCTGGACCCATGGATTTATGGATGTCCAGATTGCTTAACTGGTCCCTAACCCAGTCCTCATCAACCGAGGCAAACTCCTCCATTGCCCTGCCTTCCTCTGGGGCCTCAGAGTTATGGGGCTCCTCAGGACAGCCTCCGGCAGAGTAGACAGAGACAAAGAAGGCATTCAGTAACTCTGCCTTCTCTGTATCTTCTGTCACCAGGGCACCCACCCCATTCATCAGTGGGCCTACATTGCCTCTGCTGTTAGTTTTATCTGCCATGTATTTGAAGAAGCTCTTTCTGTTGTTCTTGACTCCTCTTGCCAGGTTTAACTCTAAGGAGGCCTTAGCTTTCCTAGTTGCCTCCCTACATTCTTTAACAGCAGCCTTATATTCTTCCCAAGTGGCCAGCCCCTCCTTCCATGATCTGTAAACTCTCCTCTTCCACTTGAGTTTGCCCAGTAGTTCCCTGTTTAACCACGCAGGTCTCCTGGCTCCCTTCTTTGACTTCCTTTGTGTCAGGATGCACTGATCTTGAGCTTGGTAGAAGCAGTCCCTGAATGTTAACCAACTATCTTGGGCCCCTTTACCTTCAAGCAGCCTTGCCCACGGGATTTCCCCCAGCACTTGTTTGAACAGGCCAAAGTTGGCCCTGCTGAAGTCCAGGGTTGCAATTCTGCTCGGTATTCTGCTCCCGCCACACGAGATCCTGAACTCCACCATCTCATGGTCACTGCAACCAAGGCAGCCCTCCACCTTTACTGCTTCAACCAGACCCTCCTTGTTAGTGAGGACGAGATCCATCAGCGCACCTCTCCTAGTCGGCTCCTCCACCATTTGCATCAGAAAGTTATCGTCAATGCACTGGAGGAACCTCCTAGACTGTGGCTGGCTGGCTGAGTAGTCCTTCCAGCAAACATCGGGGTAGTTAAAATCCCCCATAACAACCAGAGCCTGTGACTGTGAGGCTGCTCTCAGCTGCCCGTAGAAGGCCTCATCAACTTCCTCACTCTGATCTGGTGGCCTGTAATAGACTCCCACGACAGTGTCACCCCTGCCAGCCCGCCCCTTAATTCTCACCCACAGACTCTCAACTTGCTCCTCAGCCGCACCTGGACAGTACTCTATACATTGTAGTTGCTCTTTCACGTAAAGAGCAACTCCACCACCACGCTTGGCTGGCCTGTCTTTCCTGAAAAGGACATAGCCATCCATGACCACATTCCAGTCATGTGAGCTGTCCCACCATGTCTCTGTTAATGCCACCAGATCATAATCTCCTGACTGAACGCAGGTTTCTAACTCCTCCTGCTCATTCCCCATGCTGCACGCATTGGTGTGCAGGCACTTCAGGGAGCGAGCCGAGTACACCGATTTCACCCTAGGGGTATGGGGGGCCTCCCGGTCTTTATCGATTCCAGCATGCTGCCCCACTGATGCAAGCCCAGCTACAACCCCATCCCCCTTCGAATCTAGTTTAAAGCCCTCCAAACGAGCCCTGCTAATTCCTGTCCCAGCATCCTTTTACCCCTGTGGGATAAACCTTTCCCACATATCACTGTCCGGACTGGTGTCTTATAAAACCAGCCATTATCAAAGAACCCAAAGCCCTGCCTGTTGCACCAGTCTCAAAGCCAATCATTTATGGACTTAATTTTTCTATTCCATCCCACATCATCACCCAAAAATGGAAGGAGGGAAGAGAAGATAACTTGAGCCCCAGACTCTTTCACCATTTGTCCCAAGGCCCTGAAGTCTCTCTTCATTTCCCTCAGACTATGGGATGCAGCTTCCTCCCCATCTGTCTGGAAGATCAGTAGGGGGTAGTAGTCCGTTGGGTGCACCAGTTTGGGGAGTGCCCTGGTGATGTCCCTGATCCGGGCTCCAGGTAGGCTACAAACTTCCTGATGCTGAGGGTCAGCTCTGCATATCGGGCCCTCTGTCCCTCTCAAAAGGGAATTGCCTACTACAATTACCCTTCTTTCTTTTTTATCAGAGGCAGTCTTGAGGCGTGGAGTCGATCGCCTCTTCCTATGTGACCCTGTAGGCAGGGCTTGCACCACATCCCCACCTACATCATCTTCAATTTCCAGGGCCTCAAACCTATTACGGAGGGGCACCTGGGGAAGCTAAGCAGGTAGGGAGAGGGGTTGCCCGTGATGCCTAACTGGAACTTGCTTCCAACCCTCCTCAGCTTTTTGGTCCCCTACCTCTGCTCGACAGCGACAGGGCAGGGGCTGTCTCAGGTCTTGCCTCTCTCCCTGACAGGGCAGGGGGTCCATCACCTTTTGGGGGGCTCCCCCTTGGGGCCTTTCTGCCTGGCACGCCAAGGTGTTACTCCACCAGTCGATCTCCCTTTCACACTCCCTGATGGACCTCAGTGTCTCAAGCTCCTCCTTAAGTTTTGCAACCATGCCGAGCAGATCTTGCACCTGCTCGCACCTCACGCAGGCGGAATGCTGGTCTCCCTCCCCTGGCAGCAGCAGGCTCTGGCACTCCCTGCAGCCAGACACCTGGACAGCCACGGTTCGAGGCAGTTGCTCTGTCTGAGT
The DNA here is from genome assembly GCF_036013445.1 of Caloenas nicobarica. Lineage (NCBI taxonomy): Eukaryota > Metazoa > Chordata > Aves > Columbiformes > Columbidae > Caloenas > Caloenas nicobarica. Next base: position 1,021,343 of record NC_088276.1, read on the forward strand.
CGACACAGTATTTTTGAGGCAAGCTCTCTTCCTGGAGGAGACCATGGTCGGCGGCAGCAATCTGGGACACTAGCAGTAGTTGAGAGGGTCTAACAAGTGAGGAGTGATGATCTCTGCGCCCTACTGCACGAGCTACCCCACCTGCTGCTGCAGCACAGTGTGGGTGATACTCACTCGCGTCACAGCCGGTTGCCTCTCCCAGCGGCTGGTGGGAGACGCATCACTGCCCTCCCTGAAGCTTTTTCAAGGCAAGGGGCGGGGGTGTGATCACCATCACCGTGGTAACGCCCACGCCACGTCAGCCGCTCTCGCGGTCCATTTGATGATGTACTTGTGATGGTTCATTTACCTTGATCTCGAAGCACAAAATTAAGGTGAACAAAATGCCAAGGGGTTATAATTCAATCAAACAGTGTTAACTTTATTATTTTGCCTGTAAAGTGGCACGCGATAGAGAAAGTGGAGAAAAGGGAAAGAGGAAAAAAAAGGGGGAAAGAGGATTAGCTACTGCCACAAGTCCAAAGGAGTCTCTGTGGTCTCAGGTCCCAAAAGCAGTGTCCTGCTGGTCCTCCGTTGTGATGCGTGATCCTGTGGTGGGGAGATCTCAACAATGTTCAGTCACGAGCCATCTTTTATGCTTCTTCACCCCTCCTCTCTCCCATTGATTGAGGTCTATCTCCACCTTTGTTTCAGAATCCAGGCTTAACTGCGCAAGCGCAAAAAGTCCCTGCTTCGCCTGCCAGATCTTGTCTGCGCCTGCATCGCTTCGGTTCAGGGGTCTCTTACTGGTCCGCTGGGTGACCTCAAGACCCTCTGCGAGCCTCTGCGCATGCTCTTCATTGTTGGCCTTAGTAGCAGCTAAGAGGTGGGGGCAATTTTGGCTGAGCCAGCAGGTGAAAATCCATCTTCTGGACAGCAGCTATTGTTACCTGTTGCCCCAGGTTGAAGAGACCTGTACAACACAGTTCTTTTCCTCAGGCCTCTCTCCAAGTCCTTGTACAGTTCTTTCTATCATGGCATCTGTTCTCCAAGTCCCTGATGGCAATGTTGAGGCAAATACTGTTCTTCGAACCGACTCTTACAGGAGGTCATGGAGAACACACAGCCAGGCTCTTCACCATGATGTGTGGTAGAAGCACAAAAGAGAATGGGTGGAAGGTGAGAGAGGTTCAGCCAGGACATAAGGAAAAGCTTTTTCCCCAGGGGCTCAGCCAAGTGCTGTCTCAGGTCACCCAGAGAGGCTGCACAGGCTCTGTCTTTGCAGGTTTTCAATCTCTGATTGAATCAAGGCTTGAACACCTTGGTGTGACCCAGTTTGTGACAGGTTGGACTGCAGACTCCTGAGGTCCCTTTAACCTCAGTTCTCTTACGATCCCATTGTGATGTTGGGCTCTGTTTCTAACTGGAGCAGAGCAGACGATTATGGGCCATGAATCCAGCTGTGCTGTAGGTGACCATCTAAACCAACATCTCAACCAGTGAACCAGCCAACACCTCAGTGTGACTCGCTCTGGGCAAAGTGTGAGGAGTCCTGGGCAGAGAAGGTTTAGAAGGCATGGGGCGCTATGCAAGACACAAAATGATCTTGGCTTAATGCCTGCAGGCCCATCAGATGTCAGTTAATGTCAATGAAAATTAAAATAAGAAGAACTGAAGACAAAGATCCAAAGCAAAGGAAGGTGTCAACATACTTGTCTTTATTTTTCTTTTTTTCTTTGGGAGGGTTTCTTTTCTTTGAAAAGGAAAGAGTTTTCCAGAACTGGGAATGGATTTAGGACACAAATGTCTTCAGCTCCAGGGACACAAACACCTGGTGCCAGTGTAGATGCCCCGGGAACCCCTGCCCAGGCTCCCCCTGCATTGCAAGGTGCTCTGGTCTCCCCCAGGTCCTCTGTGATAGATGCCAATCCCAGGCCAGCACCTCAGGTACACTGGGGCCCCTAAAATGGCACTGGCTGTTTATGGTGAGACAACAGATGACCGATGTCTGCCTGGAAGGGTGCCCTTTGTTGTTGTGGTTGTTTTGTGGTTGGTTTGTTGTTGTTGTTGGTTGGTGGGTTTGTTTTTTTTTTTTGCTTTGGTTTTGTGGTTGTTTTACTTCTTTTGTTTCGTTGGTTTCTTTGTTTGATTGGAGGATTTTTTTTTTTAACATATTAAAATTAAAAAAAAAAAAAAGCCAAAAAGTGAATTACGGGGAAGTGTACTAAGGGTAGGAAAACAAATATTGGTCTTCCCCTGTACTTCTATTACCAACACTCTATTATTTCATCTCCCTCGTCATTCAGGAGTTTCCACCTCTCCTGATTAAATGTCCATGTCAAAGGACAACTTTCTAGCAGACTGTCTGGATGTTTGCCCTTCCCAGTGCTCTCAGGTTTCCTCCTCCACTTGCTCTTTGGTCACTCAGTTGCCTCTCAACAATCTGGTTTCTGCTTCAGAGCTTCAGGGAGTTACAAACTTGCCCCATTCTTCAGAAGTCTAATTAACATGGTAGTTAATGTGTTAATTGTGTTTATATATATCCTTTCCTATCTCTCTGTCTAAAACAGTTCCTGTGTGGATGTCCCTTGTGGATGGTGGACCTCATTAGACCCAGCTTACACACACAGTTGAGGAAAGTGGTTTAGTGTTTATGAAATTGTGTAGTGTTTACACAGGAGAGCAGGTGGGAGCTGGTGTGCAGGAGCTGCAGCATCCACCTGCAGAGCTCAGTGGAGAAGTCTGATGTGAGGAAAAGTGATGCAAGTCTCTGGTGGCCAATGAGGGAACTGGCAGATTGGGGGTGGGCGGTGAGGAGCAAGGTTGTCCCTACAGTGTCCAACCTCAAGGGACTGTTCTCCTGCCTGTCCAGATGGCTTCAGGAGACCCTCGGGATCAATGTCCGTTGTAGAATGCTGCTGTCACTTCTTCTACACACTGAAAAATGACAGAAAATACCCTTGAAAGAAAAAACCCTCCTTTATGAAATCTTCTTTGAAATCTTCTTCAGTAAGTGTCCCATTGAAACCTCTCCAGTTAGTTCTACAAGTCTTGAAGATTGGAAGAAAATTAGGAAAGAAACATGGCTTGTTAGGGCTTTCTGTGTTTTAATGAGCCCCATGGCGTATTTGGTGCTGAGTCCATGAACCTCAGATCCCAAGGACAGACTGAAGAATCTCCTCAAGAAGTCCAAGTCAGAAGCAAAGCCCAAAGTACCTTGAAGCATTAATGGGCCCCACTGAGGGCTGTTACTGACAAAGCCTCCCCAGGGACTCGTTAGAGCAGATAATTGGAGGCAGTGATTGCATCAGGCAAAGGCAAAGTGCAGCAGCTCTGATGATGAGAAAACCCTTGATTTGTTTGATGAAGGAGAATGGCCAAGCCTTGACCCCCTGCCCCTGGGAAGGGAGCTCCTGTCCCTCACGTGTGTCTCAGGGCTCTTCCTGGGGATGTGGGGATGATGCCCAGTGCAGGACAATGGTGTGACACTCCCTGGGGGGTGCAAGGAGGCAATGGGGTGCCATGGCCATGACAACCATGTGTCTCCTCTAGGCCTCGCTCTCAGGGACACCAGCCATAGCCAAGGGGACAAAGACCTCGGGGCTTTCAGGGACATCCAGCCTTGCCAGCACCCTTGGCCATCTCCACGACAGTCCATCCTACACTGTCCCAGGTCTGTGGCTGTTTCCCCACAGGCTACAGACACCCCATGCGCTTCCCCAGCTTGTTCTCATCCCGGTGTGTCCCCACCTGTGCTGCTGAACAGCTGATCCCAGCAAGAGAGAGCAAAAGGGCAACAGGCAGAAATACCCAAAGGCCAACTGCAAAATGGCAGAACGGCAAAAGGCCGAACTGACATCGAACTCATGACAGAATGAAACCTCTGAATGGAACTAACCAAACCAGCTGGAAAACCCAAAGTAACGGATGTAACAAGCCCTAAAAGCCGGCTCCAGCTTTAGACTGAGCATGACGCTAATCATAGGGAATATTTCGTTGATCAGCCTGCATGTCAATCCAGGTGCTGTCCTGTCTGTGTCCCCTCCTGCCAATTTGCATCTGCAGCTGGATGGCCAAAGAAGTCCTTGGTTTCCCTGACAACAGCCAAGATATCAGTGAGTTCTGACATTCCTTTCATACCAAATGGCAAACACTGTAAAGCTGCTAAAAGAAAAAATTAACTCTATGCCAGGGAGGAAACAGCGTTATCTCATTATTCTCATAGTAAATCTAAACAAAAGACTGTAGTAGCTATGAAGGAGAGAGATTCAAAATGCATGAAGAAAATTAACTCAATTTCAGTAAAAACAGCATGTTTCCTCAGCCTCCACTTCACCAGGCTAAAGAAGTTTGGGTCTCTCAACATCTCCACACATGACCCAGACTGTCTCTGGCCACACAACAGCTCATGCCCGTTACTCCGGAATGGGGAACCTCCCACTGGGACACCCCACTCCAGATGTGACCACACCAGTGCGGAGTCAAGATGGACAATAACTGCCCTTGGCTGGGTGGCCACGCTCCTCCCAGTGCAGCCCAATGTGCTCATGGGCATATTCCTGTTTAGCACCACTGAGAACTGACTGAACAGCCAGGCTCAGAGGGTTGTGACCAGCGGCACAAAGCCCAGCAGGAGGTACCATGAGGAGCACTGAAGGACACCGTATCCCTACCCAGCATCTCCTCCCCACAGGTGTCCCTTGGGTCCCTGGAACCACCTCAGTGACAAGGGGGAGAGCACTGCCTGTATGGGGTGGAGGAGATGGGGTCTGGAATGAGGGTCCTGGGGCAGTTTCTCCTGGTTGTTCATGCAGCAACAAGCTGGGCTGGATATTTGGAGAGAGGAACTCTTCCTAAGGGCCTCCAGTGGGCATGGGGATGGTCTACAGTTTCCTGCATGCTGCCTTTTCTGGTGGAGATCAGAGGCTGCCAGCCCTTTAGAGGGCCCAGGACAGGCCTTGTCCTTCCTCTGGTCACAGCTGGACCCCAGTTCTCCAGCTCGGCCCCAGCTCAGGAGCCTTGTCTAGGGGTGACTTTTGTGGTAAGGTTGACAAGAGGGGTGCATAAGTTTGTCTTAAGGACATGTGATGAGCACCAGGACTGAAGTACCAGAGCAAAATGATGTGGCTTCTGGGTAAATACTTTCTTCGGTGCAAGTCGTGACACAGGGTCCCAGACTTGCTTTCCATGCCACCCTTCACGAGGGATGATGCACTAAGAGATGGCAAGTGGGGGACACCAATCCTTCTCCAGCTACTTCCCGGGCCTGGTGAAGCACCAGGACAGCAAGGACTTCTGGCCCTGCACCCTGAACTCTGGGTATTATCTTGGGGCAGCTGAACACCAGCATTTTTCTCTCCAAGGCAATTTCCAGCCCAGGTCAGCTCCTGTCTGATCTCCCCCCATCCTGGCCCCTTCCCTGTGCTCCCCACAGGGCCCCAACCTGGCACTGATGCTCTACAGAGCAGGTTGGCTGCAGGACCATGCGGTGACTCCACACTGGTTGTGCTGCTCAGTGAGGGACACAGATGCAACTGCATGGGCTGCGCTGTCACTGAGCTCTTTCCCGGGGGTCTAAAGCTCTGGAATGGGTTCAGAGAGTTTCTTGGGACTCATTGGGTTTTCTGCTCATTTTGGTTCAGAAATCCCTTCCTTGCCCTTCAGGTGCCTGCAGATTAGTGCAGGAAGATGCGGCCTATTCCCTTCCCAGGGACGGAGGTCGGCTGACCAGCCTGTAATTCTTCAAATTCTCCTTCCTGCCCTTCTTGAAGATGGGTTTGACATCTTCCTTTCCCAAGGACCTCAGAACTTCCTGTTTCTGCTGTCACTTTTGAAAGCACAACCCAGAATCATGGGCAAGGGTGATGTAGCAGACAGGAGCACTTGCAATGAGCCTGTCCAGGACAGCTGAGATGAATCTCACTGGGCCACTGCTGTTTGTTCCTGGAATCATACACAGAAATATCAGGGTTCCAACAGGCATCGATGTCCGAGCTGGTCTGAGGAATCCTCATGCACCCAGGGATGTTCAGAGACAGAGCCTGTCCCTTTTACACACAGAGGCAGGAGTCACAGTGGGTCTCTGGCCTCCTCCTGCCACTCCCAAGGGATGGGAGGCACCTCAGCCCTGTGGTGTGTCACCCTGCTCTGCACTCATCTGAGATGTCCCACGTCATGAGGAATGGACACGGGGACCTCAGTTCAAGGAAGCACATCCCAGTGGGTGTTTTCCCATGGGTTCTTACTCCCAATGTGAAGTGACCTCGAGACACTGTCTGTCCCACAGGTGTTCATGGAGCTCCCAGGAATAGCTGATGGTGTTTGTCCTCACTCGGTTTCATCTCACCTCATGTACACGATGTGTGTGCTCACATCTCATCTGTACAATGCAAACATGGACTTCTGACCTACTCATTCGGTGTCCATCCATTTAGGGAAGAGCAACCTCTGTGAGCTGGTGTGACAGCCCAGGGCTGGAAATGGAGGTTGTGAGGGGCCAGTCCATGACGATGCCCTGGGGCAGCTTCCATGGGGTGTCCAGCGCACAGGGGCACAGCGCAGCCCCTGCTCTGCTGGTCCTGCAGGTCTCTGGCAGGAGGCCTGGCTGTGGGAGGACACTGCTGTGTGCCCAGCCCTGCACACACACTGTTTAGCTGTACACTGGTGTTTCCATCTGTGGCCATTTTCTTGGACATGTTCTTGAGAGAAGCTTTGGAAGAAGACCTAAACATTCATGCCCTGCCCATAGGAGATCACCTTTCTTTCTGGAAAGGCTGTTGTGAGGCCAGCTCTGTCACAGCAGTGCCCATTGCCTGTCCCTGCCTGCGCTCACAGGACTGACACACAGCAGGACGGTGACCAGGCTGCCAGAGCACTCAGGCCTTGCACCAACACAAGGGATGAGAAGGAGAGTGTGGGAGTGGAACGAGAACAGCTCTGGAAGGCCAAGCGCTGCTGCTCCCTGGCAGTGCTGCCAGGCTGGACTCTTTTCCCCTCCTCCCATGCACACAGGAGCTGTCCCTGCAGCTCCAAACAGGCCTTGCAGGAATGATATAGTGAAAACGAAGTCACTACAGGACCCTTTACATTGTTTAAATACACACAGATCATGGCTCCTCATTTACACAGGCAGGGGTTATAAAAGAAAAGCAGACAGTGTATTAGAAAGGGGATGACAATGTTATCACAATTAAAAAAACGCCAATAACAACAGAAAATACAGATGATAGACTGGAGATGTAACTAGTTACATTAAAACTGCTAGGTAGAAGCAGATGGACAGTTTCTTGCTTCAGAAAACACTAAGATATGAGTTTCCACAGGGCATCCTTGAACTCCTGGTTCCTCATGCTGTAGATGAGGGGATTCACTGCTGGAGGCACCACCGAGTACAGAACAGACACCACCAGGTCCAGGGAAGGGTAGGAGATGGAGGGAGTTTTTAGGTAGGCAAACATGACAGTGCTGAGGAACAGAGAGACCACGGCCAGGTGAGGGAGGCACGTGGAAAAGGCTTTGTGCCGTCCCTGCTCAGAGGGGATCCTCAGCACGGCCCTCAAGATCTGCACATAGGACACCACAATGAACACAAAACACCCAAATCCTAAACAGACACAAACCACAAGGAGCCCAGCTTCCCTGGAGTAGGAGTGTGAGCAGGAGAGCTTGAGGATCTGGGGGATTTCACAGAAGAACTGGTCCAGGGCATTGCCCTTGCACAGTGGCAGTGAAAATGTATTGGCTGTGTGCAGCAGAGCATTGAGAAACCCACTGGCCCAGGCAGCTGCTGCCATGTGGACACAAGCTCTGCTGCCCAGGAGGGTCCCGTAGTGCAGGGGTTTGCAGATGGCAACATAGCGGTCATAGGACATGAAGGTGAGAAGAGAATACTCTGCACTAATCAAGAAACACACAAAGAAGACCTGGGCAGCACATCCCGCATAGGAAATGACCCTGGTATCCCAAAGAGAGCTGGCCATGGATTTGGGGACAGTGGTGGAGATGGAACCCAGGTCAAGGAGGGAGAGGTTGAGGAGGAAGAAGTACATGGGGGTGTGGAGGTGCTGGTCACAGGCTATGGTGGTGATGATGAGGCCGTTGCCCAGGAGGGCAGCCAGGTAGATGCCCAGGAAGAGCCAGAAGTGCAAGAGCTGCAGCTCCCGTGTGTCTGTGAACGCCAGGAGGAGGAACTGGGTGATGGAGCTGCTGTTGGACATTTGCTCTTTCTTGATATGGAGGCACTGTTCTAAAAAATGAAATGACAACTTGAATGCGGGAAGACTCCTCTGAGAAGGCCACTTGATTTTTCACATAAATAACCCCAATTCCAATGCATTTCCTTCCTCTGGTCTGTGCTGGCTGAGTGTGCTGTGAGGAGCAGGACCTCTGCCCGTCTGGGGCCAAGCAACCAGGTTTGCTCTTCCACAGTGGGGACATGAGAGCTCGTTGGTGAGACATCTGACATTCACAAGCAATGTCACATTTTATGCACCATTCATGGAAAAGTTCAATATCTGCACTCGTGACACTTAAGAGCGTGGGCTGCAGAGCAGAGGCTTAGCATGTCATTATTATGATTTTGTCTGTATTTTTAATTTTCCACCATCACATCTCATGACTGGATTTTTCTAGGGGTTAAATTCCTCATAGGTATGACTGAAAATGTGAAGAGTCTTGAGACAGGACAGGCAAAAGGGCTCATCTCTCTGTGGCTCAGTGCAGAGTTAGAAGAACAGCTTTTACCCATTTGCCCTGTGCTTTCACTTGTGCTGCTTTGAAAATGACTTCACAAACAAATCTCTCTTTAAAAGAAAACCCAAAACTGGACTCATACTGGAGCAGAGGGGCCCTGTTTGAAAGGGCAGATCTGCAAACTTTTCTCTGTCCCAGCGCAGAGGTGGAGACGTGATGGAGAGAGCAGGACACGACCCCTCACCCAGAGAAGCAAAGGACTCTGGCAGGAGAGTGCGGACCCCAAGGAAAGGCTCAGCACTCCTGGGACCCTACAGCAGAGCTGGGCCTTTATGGGGGCAGCTGGTGAGCCCAGCAGGACAGGCAGAGCAGAGTCAGGGCTCCTGGAGATGGGATGTGCTAAAGGGACAGTCCGATCATTGCCCAGCAGACAACCCCCAGCAGCCATCTGCAGAGAAGGAGCAGAAGAGCTCCTGACCAGCCCCTGCTCTGCTGCCTGGAGCTGTCCCTGCCTGCAGCTGTGTCTCTGTGCCCAGGTCTCCTCCTGTCAGTGTCACAGACCCCATCCCAGCCGCTGTGTGCTCAGCTCTGCCCTGCAGACCCCTCCCAGCAGTCGGGCAATGCCCAGGGGCAGCTCTGTGTGGGCCGGCTCTGATCAGAACATCAGACCAACAATAATGAGCATGGAAAAGTCATGCTGATGATGTCTGGAAGCCAGGGTGTGTCCATTTCTGATACTCACAGGTTTATTCACTGCTAAGAGCCACAGATTTGGAATTTCAGTGCACCCTCCTGAACTGAGACGTTAATTATTGTGTCCCATTGGCCTCATAGACAATCTAGAGTATGAGACCGATTGAACAGGATCCTTACTTTTCACAGAGCCCCTGTCTTGCTGTGCCTTTCCAAAAGCCTCCGAGGAACGTCCTAAAGTGATCTGGAGCTACGAGCAGCCGCATCCCAAGCAGAACCCACTCCATACCTAGACCCTGCCCAGCCAGAGGTTGCTCCTTCCACCCACAGCTTCTCCCCACAGCACCGTGGGGATCTCCCCGGGCAGGCTGAGCGCTGACCCTGGCAGGCGGCAGAGTCCCTGCCCCGGCACAGCCCTGGGGTGCAGGGACCCTGCTCTGCAGGACAGCCCTGGGCACCCTTGGCTGCAAAACCGTCTGCTTTGATTTTCAAAATTGCTGAACAAAGGTCCCCTCCATAGGGATCCCACAAGCTGTGGCTGTTCCAGCTTTAGGAGATGCCTCCAGGAGCTACAGCTGCATTGCCCTGTACCCACAGACTTACCATGGCAAGGCCTGCAAAGATTTCTCCTCCAGTGAGCTCTCAGTCATCCTCCCAATCCTGACCACCTTTAATCTCTCTCTGCCTTGCTCGTCTCCCTGAGATCCCCAGGCAGAGCCCTCAGCCCTGCTGCGCTTTGCAGAGGAGCTGCTCCTGGGCAGAGCTGTCTCTCTGCAGCGCTGCCGCTTGCCATGAGCTCCCTCTGTCCCAGGAGCCCAGCCCAGCTCAGCAGCACAGGAGCAGCCCAAGGCGCTTTAATGACCCCTCTGGTGGGTTTGGTGCTGAGGCCATGAACATCAGACCCTGAGAGGCAGTTGAAGAAACCTGTCAAGAAGTCCAAGTCAGATTCAAACTCCAAAGTCTCTTGTAATGTTAATGGGTCCCACTGAGGAACACTACTGAGGAAATGTCCCCAGGGTCTGGTTAGAGAAGAAAACTGGAGGCAGAAATGACAGATCAGGAAAACCAAGGTGAAGGTCTCTCTGATGCTGAGTAAAACTGGATGTGTTTCATTAATCAAAGGGCCAAGCCCTCACCCCCAACCCTGGGAAGGCAGATCCTGTCCCTCCCACATTGCCCAGGGCTGTTCCTGGGACAGTGTGATGTGGGGCTGTGCAAGGCCAAGGGTAGGACTATGGTCCCACACCTCCCAGGTTCCTGGCTGGGGACAAGGAGGCCATGAGGCCCCTGTGCTGTAAGGACAAGGTATCTCCTCACAGGCATCAGAGGTGGAGACAACAGCCACAGCTAAGGGGAGAAGCAGCTCATGTCTGTTGGGGGCTTTCAGCCTCTTTACATCCCTTGATCATCTCCACAACAGCCTGTCCTATGCTGTGGCATCACCTGCACCTCTTTCCCTGCAGGCTGGAGACATCCCCCCTGCTGCCCCACCTGGCTCTTGTCTGAGCGTCTTCCTTCCTTTGCTGATCTCTCTCCATCCTCCCCAGCTGTTCCTTGAAGCACAAAGCCTTGGGCTGATGCAGACTCCCTCTGGGTGACCTGCTGCACCACAGCACTGCCCTTCCACTCACATTCCTTCCTGCTCATGTCCAGCCTGGACCTCCCCAGCTGCACTGTGTGCCATTATTTCTTTCTCGTACTGTTTCCCACTGTGAAGAAAACCTCCACCATTTCTGAAACCACCCTTCCAGCACTCTCAGGCTACTCCTACACTGCTGCAGCCTCCCCAGCGCTGCTGGGCCAGAGCAGCCCAGGTCCCTCAGCATCCCATACCATGTGCACAAGGTCCTGAACCCTGCCTTGGCACAGCCCTACACTCTCCAGTTCCTCCCTGCTTCTCCAAACTGGGAAGCCGCACATGGGCACACACCCGTGTGTGTGGGGTCACACCAGTGCTGAACCGAATGGGATGAGAACTCCAGGTGTCTGGGTCCCCACGCTCCTCCTCATGCAGCCCCGTGTGCAGCTGCCTTGTTCATGGTGAGCGTGCAGCACGGGCTTGTGTGGCGGCCCTTGTAGGGCCCAGGCCCTTCTCCTCAGGGTCACTGCTCAGCGTGTCAGGTCCTGCTCTGTCCTGATGGATGGGGTTATTCTCCTGCCCCGATACAGAACTGGCCACTTCTCCTTTTAAAACTTCAGAGATTCCTGATGGTGGAACCCCAAATTTCTCAAGGTCTGGACTCTCCCTGCACTGCTGCAGCCGCAGTCCCTCAATTCCAGCCAGGGCAGGGACCACTCTCCCGGGGAGCCCCCGGTGCCCCCTAAAGAAAAGCGGCCTCAGCTTGCAGGACTCTCCTGAGCACAGAAAGAGGCCACTAAAATGGCAGCAGTAGCAGGGTTCCATCAAGAGTTTATTCAAGAAAAAGGAAATAATTTCCAATTTCCCTAGCACAGTCTTTCGGTGCTGCTCTTCTCTTCCTTATCCTGGTGCCTCTCCCTGACTGCTGTGCCCCACTTTCGGTGGCACCAGATTGTTGGGGGGCATGGCCATGTCCCCGCACAGCCCCAGGGCTTTGTCATTGGTGCCCTCACTCACAAGGGAAAACCCATCTGGTCACTCCCCACATAAAGGAGCTCCATACATCCAAGCAACTTCTTCACTCTGAGGGAATCCTACTGCTGACCCTTCCAGCCCGTCTCTCCTGAAAAGCCTGTACCCACCCAGTGCAGCACCCCAAGCTGTGTGACTTGTCCCACCACGCCTGGCGGTGACTCCATGGGTGTCAAACAGCACAGGCTGCAGCTTGTCCTGGCTGTGCCCTTGGCTGAGGGCATCAGTGCACAGTTGGGCTGTGGCACCTCAGCTGTAGCACCCGGCCAAGCTCTGAGAGTTCTCGGGAAATCTGGTTGGTATCAAGAATCCAGGTCCCCATGTGTGCAAATGTTTGACTTCAGAGCAGAGCAATGTCACAGGGGTTGGCAGATGGAAAGTTAGGGCTGAAATTGGGCAACAGGAGAGTGAGCAAGCCCTGCTGTCCCCAAGGCCAGAGAGAAACAGGGCTGGCAATGACAGACCTGGAAGGAAACGTGTGTTTTGTCAGTGGCGTCTCTGCTGCCCCTGAGGTACTTGGGCAGACGTGTCACTGATCTCTAGGAATGACAAGGTGCTGCCGACAGGCCCAACGTGACAATGGTTTGTCTGTTCCTTGATTATGTTATCAAGGGGGTGAGAACAGGTTTGGTGAAAAGAAAAAAAGGAGATTTGGAAGTGTTGCTATACGCATGGACACCTGGTGTGATGCGCTTCCTATTCAAGGGCTGCCCTACATCTCCTGGATAGAGAAGGGACAGATCTTGCGATGCTTCAGAGGTGGGAATGAGTTTCTTGCACAAAGACACCGAATCTGTCTGCAATGCTGTCTGGGGTGTCTGTCCCACACTTACTGTGGATGGGGATGGCTGCCCTGGACAGGACCATCGCTGTCCCTGCCCAGTGCACGTAGGGGTGTGTGAGAGCCTTGGCACCTCACGTAACACTGCAGGCCTATAACTGGCATTAAAGGGAATAACCTCCCTGAATTTGATTTGTCAATAGAATTATAGAATAATTTCAGCTGGAAGAGACCCTCAGCATCATCGAGTCCAACCATAACCTAACCCACTCTAGCACTAAACCATGTCCCTAAGAAACCCATCTAAACATGTTTTAAACACCTCCAGGGATGGTGACTCCACCACTTCCCTGGGCAGCCTGTTCCACTGCTTCACAACTTTTTCCGTGAAGAAATATCTCCTAATATCCAATCTGAACCTTCCCTGGCACAACTTGAGACCATTTCCTCTTGTCCTATCACTTGCTACTTGGGAGAAGAGACCAACACCCACCATGCTACAACCTCCTTTCAGGTAGCTGTAGAGACCGAGAAGGTCTCCCCTCAGTCTCTTTTTTTCCAGGCTAAACAGCCTCATGTCCCTCAGCTGTTCCTCATAAGACTTGTGCTCCAGGCCCCTCACCAGCTCCTTTCCTTCTCTGAACTCGCTCCAGCACCTCAAGGTCTTTCTTGTTGTGAGGGGGCCAGAACTGACCCCAGGATTTGAGGTTTGACCTCCCCAGTGCCCAGCACAGGGGACGGTCACTGCCCTGGGCCTGCTGGCCACACTATTCCTGATACAAGCCAGGATGCTGGGGGCCTTTTTGGCCACCTGGACACACGCTGGCTCATGTTCAGCTGCTGTCAATCAACATTCCCAGGTCTTGTTCCAACAGACAGCTTTCCAGCCACTCCTTCCCAGGCCTGTAGTGGTGCGGGGGGTTGTTATGACCCAAGTGCAGGACCAGGCACTTGGCCTTGTTAAACTTCAGGCAGTTGCCCTCAGCCTAATGGACCAGCAGCTCCAGAACCCTCTGTAGAGCCTTCCTACCCTCTAGCAGATCAAAACTCCCACCCAACTTGGTGTCATCTGCAAACTTACTAAGGGTGCACTCGATCCCCTCATCCAGATCATTGATAAAGAGATTAAACATAACTGGCCCCAATACTGAGCCCTGGGGACACCACTTGTGACCGGCCGCCAACTGGATTTGGCTCCCTTCACCACAACTCTTTGGGCCCGGCCCTCCAGCCAGTTCTTTATCCATCACAGATACACCATCCAGGCCATGAGCTGCAGCTTCTCCAGGAGATGCTGTGGGATACGGTGTCAAAGGCTTTACTGAAGTCTAAGTGCACAATATCCACAGCCTTTCCCTCATCTACTAGTTGAGTCACCTTGTCATAGAAGGAGATCAGGTTGGTCAATCAGGATTTGCCTTTTGTAAATCCATGTTGACTGGGCCTGATCTCTTGGTTGTCTTGTATGTGCTGCCTGATGTCTCTCAAGATCATCTGCTCCATGACCTTCCCCATCACCGAGGTCAGACTGACAGGTCTTTAGTTCCCTGGATCGTCCTTCTTGCCCTTCTCGTAAATGGGTGTCACATTTGCCAACTTCCAGTCAACTGGAACCTCCCCACTTAGCCAGGGCTGCAGCTAAATAATTGAAAGTGGCTCAGTGATCACCTCCACGAGCTCCCTCAGCACCCCAGGGTGTATCCCATCTGGCCCCATAGACTTGTGGGTGTCCAAGTGGTGCAGCAGGTTGCAAACCATTTTCCCTTGGATTATTGGGGCTTCATTCTGCAACCCATCCCTGTCTTGGGGCTCAGGGGGCTGGGTACCTGGAGCACAACTGTTCTGACTATTAAAGACTGAGGCAAGAAGGTATTTAATACCTCAGGGTTTCCCTCATCTTCCGTCACTATCTTTCCCTCTGCATCCATCATGGAATGGAGGTTCTCCTTAGCCCTCCTCTTGTTGCTAATATATTTCTAGAAACATTTTTTGTTGTCTTTTACAGCAGTAGCCAGGCCCAGCTCTAGTTGGGCTTTGGCCCTTCTAATTTTATCCCTGCATAACTTCACAGCATTCTTGTAATCCCCCTGAGCCACCTGGCCCTCCTTCCAAAGGTTATAAATTATCCTTTTATTCCTCAGTTCCAGCCGCAGCTCTCTGTCCAGCCAGGCTGGCCTTCTTCCCCGCTGGCTTGCCTTCTGGCACACGGGTACAACTGCTCCTGCACCTCTGAGATCACCTTCTTGAAGACAGACCAGCCTTCCTGGACTGCTTTGTCCTTCAGGTTTGCCTCCCAAGGGACTCTGCCAAGCAGCCTCCTAAACAGATCAAAGTCTGCCCTAGAAGGCCAAAGTAGCAGTTCTGCTGACCACCCTTCTAACTTCTCCAAGGACAGTAAACTCAATCATTTCATGATCACTACACCCAGGGTGACCTCCAATGAGTCCTTCTCTATTTACAAACAACAGGTCCAGTGGGGCTCCTTCCCTGGTAGGCTCACTGACCAGCTGTGTCAGGAATTGTCTTCCATACACTCCAGGAGCCTCCTAGACTGCTTCCTCTCTGCTGGGTTGTACTTCCAGCAGACATCTGGTAGCTTGAAGTCCCCCGTAAGAACCAGCGCTGGTGACTGGGAGACTTCTCCCAGCTGCCTGAAGAATATTTCTTCTGCCTCTTCATCCTGGTTGGGTGGTCTGCAACAGACCATCCCCTAGGATGTCCGCCTTGTTGCCCTTCCCCTTGATTCTTACCCAGAGACACTCAATCCTTTCATCACCCTCATCAAGCTCCAGACAATCAAACCCCCCCCTAACATACACTGCTTCTCCACCTCCTCTCCTTCCTCACCTGTTCTTTCTGAAGAGTTTATAGCCATCCATTGCAGTACTCCAGTTCTGAGAGTCATCCCACCATGTTTCTGTGATGACAATTAAATTATAGTTTTTCTGCCTCACAAGGGCTTCCAGCTCCTCCTGTTTGTTGCCCATGCTGTGTGCATTCGTAAAGATGCACTTCAGCTGGGCCATTGATTGCATTGGGTCGGCAGACCGAAGGGCATCATTAGCACTATCCTCAGATGCCAGCATGTTGCCCTTGGCTGTGCCTCTGCCACATCTGTTTTCGTCCCCCTCTCCCTTCAAATCTAGTTTAAAGCCCTCTCAATGAGTCCTGATAACTTAATGTGGTCCATAAAAAAAGACTAAGAATCTTACTTTTTTGTGGTTCTTTTCTAACATTGTCTCAACTTTGGTAAACAAGAGGAAGAGTGGTTGACAGAGTCTGTTTTCTGAGAGTAACATGTTCCTGTACCTTTCCCGTCTTTCTGTGGTGAAGGATTTCTTCCCTTGCAGAGAGGACTGCAAGACCTGCTCCTGTCAGGTGGGACTTGACCTCCAAACGTGGCGCAGCCTCTTCCATTGTGAGATCACCCACCGCCGTTGATGTCACAAAGCAGCATCAGCGCTGAGGTCGGAACAGCAGGGTATAAGAGCAGGTGTCTCCCTGCACCTTTGTCACTCTCGATCTTCAGGGAACTGAGATCGCAGAGTTTTTGCCTCGCTCTTGAGCAAGCAAGATGCTTGTTACCTGCACCTTAGCAGGTACCAAGAGACACACAGAGAAGGTTGAACGTTTGAATGGGTATGTTTGAAAAATCCTCCTCTCCTTTCCCCAGGGGTGTTTTCCAACTCATCAGCTGGGGTGGGTGGACGGTGGACAGGAGAGGAACCCAAGGGCAGCCTGAGAGCTCGGTCTTGAGCTGGTGGAAGGCAGCAGCCAGCTTTCAGTCTCTTCATGAGCACAAGGGCGAGGCCCAGAAAGCCTTTGATCTCTGCAGAATAAGGGACAGGTCCATTTTGGATCACACGGAGGGAGTGTGATCACTAGAGTGTTTCTTTGGTGCTTCCTTGGTTGCCCGTTGCTTGCCAGAACGCCTTGACATTCAGCCCTCCCTCCCTCTTTCCCCAGTCTGCATTTGTCTGCAGTTATGCCAAGAGAAGGGCCAGAGAGAACCCGGCTGCTAAAGAAATGCTGCGAGAGGGGAGACCCACACCCCCTGCCTGGCAGCTGTTGAACTGTAGGGGCACAGGCTGAACCTTCTCTTGGGAGGGTGGAGAACAGGTTCAGCACAAGTTGCAATCGGATGGTGGGCTGGAGAAACAGGTGTTCGTTCTGTCCCTTCCATTTCCAAAGAACCCCTCTCCAGCCCCACAGACGGGAAGTGTGGCCACAGCTCTTGTTGCAGCTCTTGCTCTTAGTCCAGAGTCAATCTTGAGCCCTTTGTCCCTAACAAAACAATCGCTGTCATGACAAATCCCCTACTGGTGCAGCCGGTGACAACCCCAGCAGTGAATCGAGCTGGTGCAGAACCAAGCCAGTGCTCACGCCAGGAACGCCAGGCTCAAGGGCTGCAGTCCCTGCTGTTGCTGCCTGTCTGCTGCTGATCTGCACGGGTATCGCCAGCTTCACCATCCTTTTCCTCCTTGCTGCTCTGCAGGAAGATGAAGGCACTGAAGGCAACAACCCTGGTGCTGATTCTCGGACTGTTCTCTTTCGGTGAGTCTCTGCAAGAGCTCCGACCTGTGGATGGTGCTTTGGGATGTATTCAGGGCTTCATCCTACCTTGTTCCACTTCCCGCGCTGTGACCAGAGGAGCTCAGCTAAGAGCAGAAAGTCCCCGACAGAGCTGTGCCAGTCCCTGCTCAAGCGGGACGGGTGTGGGAGTGAGGAAGGGGTGACTTGCCTTCCCCAGGAGGGCTAAGCCAGTTCTCTTCAGCCGAGGGAGAGGCCGTAGCTGAGCTCTCCTGCCCTAGGGGGATGAAAATCTTCTGCAGGACAAGGAGCACAGTCCAGGGCAGGGAACGTCCATCTATTGCGGAGCTGTACGTCATGATGGCCACTGTCAAAGACAACAACAGGAGAGACAACTATGGCACTTGGGAGAGACACAGAAAGGGGAGCGGGCAGCCCGAGGCATAACCCAGCCTTAGACCGAGTTCTAAACTCTGGTGTGTGTCCCACAGGTGTTTACCACGCGGCACGACTTGGCACCTTAACCCTCTGGAGAACCACAGCAGACTTAGGAGAAGACCTGAGTGAAACCTTGTCCCTGCCAGATCAGCTCCATAAGCTCCAGGAACAGCTTTATCATCTGCGCTGGAGCACAAAGGATGTCGCGGAGCGGGCTCTCCAGCAAGGCATGAAGCAGGCAAAGCTCCCAGGCTTTACCGGACGGGTAAGGGCACAAGGCAGAAGGATCTACTGAGGGGTTTTATCCTCCCTCCGGCACATATCCTACTGCATTCCCTGTCACAGCCAACAGGCTGGTGCTGCTGGAACAAGCGCCACACTTCTTTTTCCTGTTGCTCCACACTTCCTTATGGGGAAGAGAGAGCCATGACGGCAATGATGGCTGTCTGAGTCGTACCTCCCTCTGCGTCCAGATCTCAGGTCCTCGTCAAGGGAGGACTGGAAAGAAAGAATGGTCTCAGAGGTCCAGAGTTAAGGTGGTCCTATCTCATGCCCAGCAGACTTGTCTGTCCGTGCTGCCTGGCCTGGGGCCTCTCCACAGGAAAAGCCCCTTCGCACAGCTTCAACATTCAGAGCGCTGGAGTGAGCAGCCCCTCCTTTCTGATCCTGTCAATCAAAGAAGAGCAAACTAGGGATGCTGCCAGGAAATTTGGGTGTTCCTTCCATCTGAAATGGGCCTTGTCCCCGTTCACCTTGGCTGGCCTTGCAGGGGAGCTGCTTGCCCCATTCTTTTTCCTTCCAACATGCGCTCCCCTTTGTGTTCCTTTCCAGGCTGTTCAGGAGATCATCAATCAAGCTCTGGAGAAGCTGGAAGAAATCCAGGTTCCGATGCCTGATTACGCCCTGAAATCAGCAGGTGCTGTGACATTGTACATGCAAACCAATTCCAAAGTGCTTCCTGTCCAGATTGACAAGATGGGCATTGGAACATGCCCAGGGGCAGGAGAGAAGGGGCGAGAAGTCAAGGGTCAATTCGTGCCCTAAAATTGCCCCCACTGACAGAGCCTGTAGCAGGCCAGGCCCCATGGGAAGCACAGAAAGGCTGGTTCACATTCTTGTCTTTTTCCACAGCCCCATACGACAGTTTAATGACACCTTGCTACGTGTCCCAGAGGGGCCGTGCCAGTAAGACAGAGGGAACCCACCGTAGGACATGGATGACAACTGAGGAGCCTTTTCCAAGACAACAGTGTAATATTCCTCCTGACACTGCCTGATGATCGTGCTCATGTTTTAATTTCCAGGGGCTGCCGTCATTCGTTCCAGGACTTCTCCGTCCCTCCGGACGGCCAGAGCAAAGGTGTTATTGTATTCCCTGCCCGTGATGGATTACGTGAGGTCCCCTGAGCTTATTCTGGAGGTAGGAGCACCAAGAAACAGTAAAAGGAAGGTCAGGAGAATGAAGCACACACGCTGCTGAGAGTTGCCTTTCCCCCTGTCTTTGCTCCTCGAAACTTCCTTTCCTGCCTCCTTCTCGCATGGACCTGCTCTCCTCCTGTGTCTCCCTGCTGAGTGTCTCCCTCCTCCCTCTCCCAGAGTGCCCCAGGTTCTCCACGGGAGCTTCTACCAGGCCAGGCTGCTCCTGCAGTCTGTGCCTGCCCAGTCGCTGTGCAAAGTGTCAGCACTGCAAGGAAGGAGAAGGGCAGAGATGCCTGCAGAGCTCTGGGATGTTCTCTTAGTGAGCACCAGCGGGTGCTGAGAGCCTGCACTGCTGGAGGGCCCCACGTTGGGCTCTGAAGCCGTCCTGGCCCTGCTCCTGAGCTGCCTGCACAATCTGAAGAGCTGGCTGGTGCCAGGGGAAAGAGGTGGCAGTGGATGAGAGGCAGCGAGGGCTTCCCCTGACAGGAAAGGTTCATCCAGGGGGGCCCGGAGCTGCCACCTGCTCTGGGCAGGGGCCTTTCAGCCACACCGTCCCTTGCTTGTTCTTGGTGAGGGCTCTGGACCGGCAGAAGCACAACTGCTGCTCTGTTCAATACCCACAAGGTCTGACTGAAGGCCCTGGCTGCCATTCAAAGCGGAATTGATTGACCTAATGAATTCTTAATCCTCTGATGCTCATGGCAGGAATGAGAGCCAGGGCAACCTTCTCCATGTCAATACAGTTTCTTCTTGTCCTTTCAGCCAGAAAACCATCCTGGAAAGTGCTGGCCCTTCCCAGGAAGCCAGGGACACGTGTTCATCAAGCTGTCTGTGCCAGTCATTCCCAGGGCAGTCACCATGGACCACGTCTCAGGGACAGCGTTCCATGGAGAAAGTCTCTCCGGAGCTCCAAAGGACTTTGCTGTCTATGTAAGTGATTTCTCTGAAGTGGGGGGCAGGGGGTTGCACAGCATTTCCAAGCAGGGGATGAAGATGGGTCAAAGAGTCCAGTGGCCTGAAGCTTTCTCCTGGCTCTCAGAAGAAACAGGCTCCTTGGGAATGAAGCAACTCCATTGTATTCCTCTTTTATTCAATGTACCACTCGAAAGGAAGCTTCTGGGGCAAGATGCTACTTTAGAAGCCACAGGGAAAAGGAGCTGGCACAGTGCATGGTCCTAGACCTTCTTGGATTCCAATCTCAGTGGCATTTGTTATCCTCAGTTTTTCTCCCTCTCACTGGGAGCGTGTGCTCCTTTTCTGACTGGAAGCCTGGACTCGTTGAGTAGGCAAGTGTGGCGTGCTGCCCACCTGCAGCTTCTTGTCTTTTCCTTGTGCTCATTGTCCTTGGACTACGTAGATGAAATAATGCCATCCTTCACCGACTGAAGTTCAGTCTTGCCATGATGATACCAGACACTCTTGTTTTCTCCTCCCTTGTCTTTCTGTAGGGCTTCAAGGAAGAACACGAGGAGCAGGGAATATTCCTGGGACAGTTTACTTTCCTGGCACCGCTGAATCCCAGTCAGACCTTCCAGCTGAAGGTATGGGGACAAAGAGGGAGGAGAACTGGAGGAGAGGAGGAGAAATGCAGTTGGATGGGGAGAGGCTTCCCTGCCAAAGAGCTACAGGCAGCCCTGTCCTTGAGCGTGTGCCACGCTGGCCTTTCTTCTGCTTTAACTTCCTGGTGGCGTATACCTGGACTGCCGGTCTTCTTCTCTTTCGTTTTGAGTTTAAACTTCAGTGCTTAGAAGTACCACAGTTGAAGCCGGAATCAGCTTGACTGTCTGGACCCCAAGTGCACACAGGCGAGCACATCCCGTAGGGTGCATGACTGCTGTTCTGCCAGTTAAAGACCAGAAATAGTGAGCTTCCTGAGGGTTGTGTTGTTGATGGCAGTGAGTAGTGACAGGGAGGCCATTCTGTTTCCCTGACTTCCTAGAGAAGGCAACAAGACATTATACTGACACCAGCACTGGGTATTCTGACTCTGGAAGCCTGTGCCCCAAAGCAGGCGAGAACTTTCCACTGTATTTGCTGAGGCATCTGGTCGCTGCTTCTTCTTTTGCTGTTCTTATGGCCCAATGAGGTAGAGCAGGATAGAACGTCTTGACCAGGACAGATCAAAAGTCCCGGCAGGGCAGCAGGAAGGAAGCTGTTGAACAAAGCCATCGCTGCGGCACTACTCTGTCAGTGCTCACGTGCCAGAGAGGAAAAGGCGACTCATTTCTTCTTGTCATTTCAGAACGAGCTCCCTGGGTTCGTGAATTACATCAGGCTGCAAGTGCTGAGCAACTGGGGCCACCCGGACCACACCTGCCTGTATCGGTTCAGGGTGCACGGTGATCCACCCAAAGACGGGGGAGAGGTGCCAGTTTCAGTTGTCAATAAATTCCATTAGTTTTCACCAAGTCGAGTTCTGGTCTGCTTTGCCTGTGATGTTGACTGGTCCTCCCTGAGCTAACTGGAGCTCCCTGTCCTTCTCTAAACCCACCAGCTTATGGGAGACTTCAGGAGTACACAGCAAGATTTTGCTTATTAGAGAAAACAGGAAAACTCAGTCACAAACCTGCAGAAAGCCTGACATCCACATTCTTGTTGCCTACACAGGAACATCAGCAAGGCCCTGCCTGTACACCAAAGATTAAATTAATGGACAGTTTTCCTGTGCAGGAAGCAACTAAGGATCAACTGAATGGAACCATCTGTTGCTACCCGTTTTCACAAGAGGCAGATGGCTACTTCAGCTTCCATCTTTCAATCTGTTGCCCATGAGAAATTGGAAGTGTGTGTTTTTGTAAGAAGGAAACCTTAATTGGAAAGTTGGTTCATGGACTTATTTGCCTCTCTAAGCACAGATCGAGTTCATAGCCCAGGAAAAGCTACAGAGTGATTAGCAAAGCAATCTCAGGACCCTTAAGAGATCCCATAACTGCATGAGTTTATCTTTCCGTTTCAGCCCGAGTTCCCCAACACCAAGGCAGGAGCAGGCAGGGCAGTGGTGCACTCGGGTCGCACCAGGGAGGAGAGAGCAGGAACAGCATTTGGAACCCAGGGCTGGTAACAGCAATTTGTGCTCTGAGCTGGGGCTTAGTCCATGTGCAAGCCCAGCATGGATCCAGATACCAAACTGAGGGTGTCTGTTCATCCCCGGTGCCACACACATGGCACCTTCTTCCATCTCCTCCTCCCGATGAGCTGTTTTCCAGCTCCTTCCACCTCAGCCCAGCTCTACACACCTGCACTCTGGCCCAGGGCTGACTGGGGCTGGTGACCCTCGGGGCAGCAGCAGGAACCGCTCTGACCCTGGTTGTGGGGCTGTCCCTGGGCTGAGCCCTCGGGCCCAGGTCTGGTGAACTGGGCCATGGTGGGGCCCAGGGGTGGTGAGGCCAACAGGTCCCCCTGTCTGTCCGCGCTGGGAGACACTTGCTCCTGCAGCACCCCTGGTACTGATCCTGAACCTGGTCCATCTTCATCCAGAAGTACACTTTAGTTTGGTTTTTTTTTCTTAAAACTGAAGATAATTCAGGTAGAGGTACAGCCTGTTTAGATGTCTGAGTAGTTTGGGGACAGAGGCCAGTTGGGGGCTAGGGCCCTCGAGGGTGGGGGATCTTTCTGCCAGGCCTTGGTGGGTCCTGGAGCAGGTGGGAAAGGTGCCTGGGAGGGAGGAGAGCACGGGGAGACATGGAACAGAGGTGGAGACAGAGCAAAGAGCCGGTGCTGGCAGTGAGGACACTCCTGCTGTGCAGGTGCAGCTGAGGTCGCAGCCCCCAGAGCAGGTGACAGACATGAATGGGCCACTGGCTTGTGCTGGTCCCTGTGGAGCAGAAATCCCCCTGCAGCCTCTGGAGCTCCACGCAGGAGCAGTGTCGCCACCACGACGGTCCTTTCTCCAGCCCTTGTTCCACCCCATGGACGTCAGACTCAGGTCCCACACGATCCAACACGTCCTCAGCAACCACCGCTCCCCTTCCCACCCTTTGATGTCACACACACACAGTTGCCCTCAGCCCATGGGCCGCCCTGTGAAACGTCCATGAAATGTCACAACTCCCCGTTGAGCTCATGGAGTCCGTGGCTTTGGGCTCCGTCTGTTCCGTGGCCACTCCGGACAGCACAGGTGTCTGTTCTGTGGGGTCACGGGCACAAAACCCAGCTCGGGTGGGAACCAAGAGGGTCCCCTCATGTTCAGGGCCCAAAGCGCCATCTTTAGCACCTGCCTGTCCTTTTGAGTGCCCAGAGCCTCCTTCTTGGGGCCCAGATCCTCATGTTATGGTCCCAACGTGTCTTTTATCAACCACAGATGTTCGGATTCCACAGTTTCATGTTTAGGTGGAGCTCGTTGCCTGGCAACAACAGCCCAGAAGTCTATGGGGAGTCAATGGACCAAGGACAGCCAATCACATTTGAGAAGGTGGGGCAAGTCATGTGATTGATATGTAACCAGCCAATCCAGCTTTGAGGCCTGCAGGACAGGTGGCTAGAGTTGACCAATCTAGGCAGTGTTCAGGGGCGGGCTGTGCTGGCTGCACCAATCACACCTGGTGGGAGAGCGGCACACAAATGATTGATAAGCCATCCATCCAATCACTTGACGGGAGGAGCCAGGAGGAAATGCAAGACAGCCAATCAGAGGAAACAGCGCCTCAGGGCAGGGTGGGCCCCAAACCAGGGCAGAGTGACAGCCCAGGCAGCCAATCCCAGACAGTACCAGCTCAGGGCAGGAGACTGACAGCCCTCCCGACCAATGGCAGTGGAGAGTGATGTGAGCAGGAGGTGGCACTGCGGGCAGCCAGGCCGAGCTCTGACATGGCGCCCGTGAGGCCTGCCCCGAGCTCGAGCAGCCCCGGCCCAGCCCCGGGGCCCCTTCCTCTCTGCCGCCCTCCCCGTCCCTCCCGTCCCCCCGGCCACCCCCATGTTCCAGACCCCGCGTCTCCGTGGCACCACCCGCTCACACAGTCGGTATCCCGGGCCGTGCTGCTGGAACGCAGCCATGGGCCATCCGGCTTCCCGCCGCCACCGCCGACCGCGTGCGACCGTCGTGGCCCCTGCTGTCCCCTGGGCCACGGCCAATGGAAGCGGAGCCGCTGGCAGCGCAGAGCCCAACCCATCGGGGCTGCTGAATCCTGGCGAGATATCGCTGCCCGGCTGGAGAACCTGCCTGTGAGAGTGCGCCACGTAGAAGCTCATGTGCCCGAGAGTCGGTCACTGAAGAACCCGATCCAAACAACCAGCGGGGGGATCGAGCTGCCCAGATTAAAGTGCCTGAGGTAGATTTGCACTGGCAAGATGAAGGTGAATTATTGATGGCCCATTGGGCCCACGGTGCCTCAGGTCGTCGAGGAAGGGATGCAACATATGGATGGGCTCGTGATCGAGGGATGCACTCAACCATGGATGCTCTTGCACGGGTTATTCACCATTGTGAAACATGCGCTACCATGAAGCAAGCCAAGCAGTCAAAGCCTGTGTGGTATGGGGGCGATGACTGAAGTGTAAATGTGGAGAGGCCTGGCAAATTGACTATATCACACTGCCAGAAAATGGTCATGGCAAGAGCTCTGTGCTTACAGTGGTGGAGCCACCACCGGATGGCTGCAAACATACGCCCTGCCCCACGGCACTGCCCGCAACACTGTCCTGGGCCTTGAAAAGCCAGTCCTGTGACAACACGGCAGCCCAGAGAGAACTGAGCCAGACAGCGGGACTCATTTCTGGAACCTGCTCATAGACGCCTTGGCCAAGGAGCACGGCAGTGAGTGGGGCTGTCATATCCCCATCATACACCAGCCTCCGGGAAAATCGAGCGGTGCAACGGACTGTTAAAGACTATGCTGAGAGCAGTGGGTGGTAAAACTTGAAGAAACTGGGATTCAAATTTAGCCAAGGCCACCCCGAGAGCACCCAGGTGCCCAGGGCTGAGCTGACCCTGAGCCTCCCAATGGGGCACCCTGACCTCCCTCCCCAGGCGCAGGGTCACAGTGGGGCCCTTTGTGACCTCACTTGCTGACGCCCTGTTGCGGGGGAGTAATTGAGGGGTTTTGCTTGCTGCAGAACAATGTTTAGATTTCTTAAAGAGAAGCGCGACTTCAAAGAGTTCGGTGGCAGGTTCACTCTATTATTTACTGCATGGGGGAAATATGCCAAGCTGAATGCTGCTGACCTTCTCTCCAGGTGCCTGTACCTGTTCACGAAGGAAACTTTCAGTCATCTTCCCTTCCTGATAACTGTTCACTCCAGGGGGCTGTGTCTTGGAGCTCCGGAGACAAACTTTCAGGTGAGGCCGTGTCCGTCGCGGTGCAAACTGTCAGGATTCCTCTTTCCGTGATAACCGTTTGCTCCAGAGTTTGTATTTTAGAACTCCAGCAGCAAACTTAGAGGCAAGGCTTTATGACCATATGCAGAGCAGACTTTCAGGAGACAAAATTCTCAGAAAATAAAAAATTTAATGGAGTAGAATAGCAGAAGGGCTGGCTCAAGCTGGGTACCTGCGCAGAGGTCCGCCCCAGCATAGAAAACGACAAACTTTTATATCTTTACAGACCATTCACACCAAGATCCAAGTCCAATAGCAAAATTTTACCACCAGGTCCTTTGCTCCCCATTGGACCCTTTTTCCCTGACTCCACATGGGCCTCTGTTTTGTTCAGTTGTAGACATTGGTTTTGGTCCATATCCTTGAACGTGCCATTTTGTCTGGATAAATGCTTTCTTCTCAGTGAAGTGCAAAAATAGGCCCGGCTTTGCAGATGTCTGTGATGTCTCTGCGTTAGCCTTGGATCGTTGTTTTCCCAGTCAGTTCCATTTTTCCCAGCAAAATGCAAGCTAGACTTTATCATGCAAGGCGTTTAGTGTAGTCTACGGTTGCTTTTGGCAAATACGAGCTTAAAATTTTAGCAAATCTAGTCTACTAAGTAACATGAATCGAAGAGTATATTAAAAAATCATACAAACTTATATCTCTAAATAATCCATTACATTTGGTGTGCGTCTACTTAAGCTAAATGATGAATATTGAAGTTGAATTAGGCTCATCCAGTGACCCGTGAGTAGTAAAATCGTTGCCATACAGCTCACTTATTTAGCAGGGAGCACTCAAAGTGGGCTCATCCAGGCTGTCGTATTTCTAGAATGAAGTGGTTGACTCATAGTCAAATTGCGTAGAGTAGGAAAAGTCTGCACGAGACTCCCTGCGCCCACAAGCCACCGGCGTTCAGTTGCCGTTCTGCTTCCCTGTGGGTCTCCTGGAAGGAGTTCTTGGCCTGGCTGTGTCTCAGGCCCTTCCCTCCTCTGCAGCCTGGACCAAACTGCTGCGGGTTTGGCTGAGGTGGGGTCGAGTGCGCCTGCCACACTCCACCCCCTTGACCACAGTCAATCCCCTTCATTCTCTCACAGACTGGTAGTGTGGTACCTCTTGCCTCTATGTCATAAATACATGGCATGTTGTAGTTCAGTGGTAAGAGTCCAATTGTTTGATAAACTCTTCGGTTTAAATGCTAATATCATCTATATACGGTGTGAGCGTGCATGTGAACTTTTGTTTAAGCAGATAACTTCAATAATATAGAATATCACTATAAATTGTATTATCAGGGTGTTTGTCACAACAAATAGAGATCCTTTGCTTATATGTGTACCAGGCTTTTATACATAAAATGATTGTAAGGAACAAGCACAATAATGTTAGAGTTAACAGAATTACAACTGGATGAAGCACCACATTCAAAGTTCCTGTTGTGATCGGTGACCATCCAAATACAGTCTTCCGCTTTAGTCCCAACAGGACATGATGTGCCTTCAGCAGCAACAGGATGATATATTGTACTTTGATCTTACGGGAAGCTGCAAGACAAAAAGATGAAATAGACTGGTCTCGGCAGTGTTTGCCGGACAGGTTATGCCATTAGACATATGGGAAAATCCATTGTGCACTAATTCTGCATTTTGTAGCATTGCTTTTACCTTTGTCTGTAGGAATCTTAAGGATATATGGTGAGGTGTCTTTATGATTATTCACAGGCCTATTATCTAAACCCAGAGGTTCTACTTGTGGTTCATGTGCTTTTCTACATCCCAGCTACAGTGGCTTGAGTGTCCTTACAATACTCCTCCTCGTCATTCTTGCACCATTCCCATGTATTCTACCCCCCTCAGTCAAGAAACTGCTTCTGCTGGGGCCAGCAAAGCCGGAGATGTTCACTTCACAGAATCACAGAATCACAGAATGTTAGGGATTGGAAGGGACCTCAAAAGATCATCTAGTCCAACCCCCCTGATCCCACTTGGATTTGTGAGGTGTAGTACAGAGCAATTTATAGAGGTACATAATAAACACATACAGGAAGAGGAATAAACATATCTGTACAATGATGCTTTAAATCAGGTGTTCCATTCATTTTATCAAGGAATTAAATGAGCCCTTCATCCAGGCATCATCAGTAGATTGCTCCATTTGATGCACAAAGTCTTGGAGATGTTAAATGTTGTCTTTCATGTTGGCTGATTCGTCACTTATGTTGAAGTAATAGATCTTTTTTAAAATTGAAGCAGCTATTTCAGCCATTACCTGCTGAGGGAAAACAATAATATAAAACGTTAATACCAAAAGTCCCTTAACATGGTATAACTCAATAATACAGATACCAGGGTTGTCATGCTGGTAAAACATATTGTCAAAAGATCTGCAGCTGTTGGTCTTCCCTTAATGCAAAAGGCAGATGAGTTAGTTACAGTAGAGGCAAACCCAATCTAAGTATTTACATATTGGTCTTGTGGAAACATATCCAGGGCATATGCTTGTAGTGCGAGATTGCAAAGTACGACGAGCCAGCCTGTGATAGGGAGGGAAAACAGGAGTGCCATCACCTTCCAGTAATAGATACACATTGCTCCAGCTCCTGCAGCTCATGTTACTCTGGGTCTGATAACCTGATGTGAGATAATTACCCACACAGTTTGGAGACCTCTGGCTTGTACCTTTTCGGATAGAACTTCAATGCAGTGTTGCGTTCTTGACACCAATAACACTGTTCCAATGCTGTGTCCTCTAGATAAAGTACAGGTATTCATTGAAGATACCTGAAACACAAGAACTTGAGAATCTGACGTTAGCAAAGGATGTACATCTAGATCAGTAGGCTGCAGTCCCACTTCACAATCCATTGGTGTGAATAATTCAATTTCTTCTGAAATTAGTCCTGACACTGTATCCACAGCAGTGTGTACATACTGCCACCCCCTAGACCAGGGCGGAGGGCCCACACAATCAACCTGACAGGTATTCAGGGCCCACTGGCCATGTCTTATCTTTCCCCATGGCCTACATAATGCCCTTAACTGTAACTGTGTACAAGTAGCAAATCTAGTCTACTAAGTAACATGAATCAAAGAGTATATTAAAAAAAATCATACAACCTTTTATCTCTAAATAATCCATTACATTTGATGTGCATCTACTTAAGCTAAATGATCAATATTGAACTTGAATTGGGCTCATTCACTGACCCGTAAGTAGTAAAACCACTGCCATACAGCTCACTTATTTAGCAGGGAGAGCTCAAAGTGGGCTCATCCAGGCTGTCGTATTTCTAGAATGAAGTGGTTGACTCATAGTCAAATTGCATAGAATAGGAGAAGTCTGCACGAGACTCCCTGCACCCACAAGCCACCGGCGTTCAGTTGCCGTTCTGCTTCCCTGTGGGTCTCCTGGAAGGAGTTCTTGGCCTGGCTGTGGCTCAGGCCCTTCCCTCCTCTGCAGCCTGGACCAAACTGCTGCGGGTTTGGCTGGGGGGGGTCGAGTGTATCCACCACACAGCCCAACTTATTCATCCTTTCAGAGCAGGTTGCTTAACAGGTGTCAGCATCCATGTGCAGAGTCTGCACATCAGCCAGACAGCAAAGCAAACGTTACAGAACTGGAGGCGAGGCTCTTGACTAGCTCCTTGAACCCAGATATCAGCATGCCATGTCTCCTGAGATTCCTGGGAACATCTAAACTTGAAGAGCAGAGCATGTGAGTCCTTGTTGGGTATTCTGGCTCATCTCCTGACCCGTGTGGTGCTTCAGGTTGTGAAGAGGATGAAAACCAACTTTTGGGCTGGGGTAGTTCCATTTCACACGTGTCATGCAGGGCAGATGAGGGCAGCTCAGAACTCCAGTCTCTGCTGCGCTGTAAGACTTGATACCCCATCCGTAAGTACATATCTACGTGGTTCAGGTGAAGGGTGGTCTGGCAAAAATCACCCTGTTCCTCCCCAGGTACACGGACACAGTTCACGTGTCTCTCCAGAGAGTGGCAGCAGCTGGATCCCCTTCTTGGGACAGACTCCTTCCAGGAGAGACACAGACACAGGTAACTCATCAAGTCCTCACGGCATTTCACTCGGCATCAGTTTTTATGTATTTGGTGCTTTCCTCTGACTACTCTTTCTGCACAAATGCTCACAAAAAGACACCCATTTAGTAAAACATGATCATAAAGGTGCTGTTATGGACAAGAAATCTCATCATGAGCTCTGGGGGGAGCGAGGAAGTTTACAATAAACACCAGGAAGAACTAAGAAGCTCGAGGCCTCTTCTGAAGAGGGGGAGGTCCTGAGCAGCAGTGCCTGGCCATGTGTGGTGTGGGAGAGGGTCAGGGGATGACAGGGAGAAACAAGGTCCTGGCTGATGGCTTTAGTGAATCCTTAAAACCACGTCTGAGCCCAGAAATGTAAAACAGTTGATGTCTGCAGGTGGAGGAGGAATAGGAGGGAGATTTTCCTGGGAATATGGAAGGAAGGCAGGCCTCTCTTGGGCTAATCATACATGGCAGTGACATTTGCATGCTGTGGGCATGGCTGTGCCTGGGAGATGGGGAATGGCGGCTGCTGGGGGGGGCTGTGCTCAGTCATGGCCCATGAGCTGACCTTGCACACTTCCAGCTTTTCACCTTTCACACTTGGATGAACCTCAGGAAACATCCATGAGCCTGGAGGATGCATTAACCTCCTGGAGTGCTGGGGTATGGACCCAAATTGAGGATTCAAGCAAGTTTGGGACTGGGAGAGCCCAGGTGATTGCTGTCCAAGTTTGCTAATGCTCAGGTGTAATGATGTCCGAGTTTGCTAATGTAACCCCTGACTTAAGCCCCATACACTCCTGGCTGTTCTCCAGACTCCTTCAGGAACAACGGCCTAGGAGGCCTTGCTGGTGAAGATGGAGGCAAAGAAGCCATGAAGTACCTCAGTCCTGTCTGATTCTGACGTTCACCCTGTCTATTCTTTACTGTAAGGAAGCTGTGTCTTGCTGACCTCAGCCTCCCCTGCAGGTATCAAGTCCAGGGGAGCTTTGGCATCATCCCCACATCCATGGCCAAGGTTTCTAAATTCCTCCTTGGCAGCTTCCCCTGCTTCCACCTCCTGTGTGCTGCTTTTTTGCCCTGGAGCTCTGTCAGTTCAGACAAGCAGCCTCACGAGATAAATGCTTCTTTTCCTAGGTAATCAGAGAATTCGTTCTTGTGCTTGGAGCAGGCTGTCCTGTACGGCCTGTCAGATTTCCTGAGCTCCTTCACCCTACAGAGCTGCTTCCCATGGCACCATATCTATCAGCCCCCCTAGTTACGTCAGTGTCTTCTCCTCTGGAGCCCACCAGCCTGTGCTCTGCTGCTGGCCTTCCTCCCTCCCCTCTGGTGCCTGGGACCCCACTGTTTCCTGATCACCACAGCCAAGGTGGACACTGATGTTCACATCCCTCACCAGCTCTTTCTTGTTTGCCAGTTCCAGATCCAGGTGAGCATCACCCTTGCTGGCACATCAGACAGCCAAGTTAAGAAGTTGTCCCAAGATCCTCTGGACTGTTGGCACCTGCTGCGTTCCCTGGCCAGTGAATGTAGGGCAATTACAGTTCAACATATGAACCTGCTCATTGACTTCAGACTTCCCCGTGTTGCTGACAGAAGACCTTTTCCATTTCTTCTCCATGATCAAGTAGTTTGTAACACCCAACACGTCACCCTCTATTGGGTTTACATGGCAAAGTCTTGGAACTGGGGGTGAGGGTGGGTGTGCTACAGTTGTCACCTCTCTGAGAAGACAACAGGAGTTTGACCGACATCAGACAGAGCTGATTTCAGCTGGCTCAGACAAATCTGAGCCACTCAGTGATGCTGGCAGCACCTCTGTGATATTGTATTTCAGAAAGGGTAAAAAACACTGCACAACAGCAGGTGGGAGAGAGCAGGGAGGAAATGTGAGAGAAAAAATGCTGCAGACACCAAGGTCATATCCCATAGGACCCAACTAGGCCCCTCAGCAGGCCAAAGCCTGCTCTCCTGAAATCCTGCTCTTTGCCTTGTTATCATCTTCCAGGAGCCTCAACTCCACTTCCCCACCCCTGACTGTTACATCCCTGACCAACTCTTTCTGGTTTGTAAGTGTGAAGTCCCACAGGGCACCTCACCTCACTGACTCCTCAGTCACCCGTGTCAGGAAGATGTTGTCAGTGAGGTCCAAAACCCTCCTGGATGGCTGGTACTTTGCAAATGTTGGGATATCTTAGGTCAGAGAGACCTTCATCTTGCTTCTCCTGACCTGTCATGTCTGCTTCTAATTTTCTTCTCCAACCAGACCCTGTGGTCAGTTCCTCAGCAGTGTTCCTCAGGGGGACCCAGTTTGAATCTGACTTGGACTTCTTAAGAGGTTTCTTCAATTTCCTCCAGGGTCTGAGTTTCATGGACTCAGCACCAAAGCCACCAGAGGGGTCATTAAAGTGCCTTGGGCTGCTTCTGTGCTGCTGAGCTGGGCTGGGCTCCTGGGACAGAGGGAGCTCATGGCAAGCGGCAGCGCTGCAGAGAGGCAGCTCTGCCCAGGAGCAGCTCCTCTGCAAAGCGCAGCAGGGCTGAGGGCTCTGCCTGGGGATCTCAGGGAGACGAGCAAGGCAGAGAGACCTTGAAGGTGGTCAGGATGGGGAGGATGACTGAGAGCTCAGCAGAGGAGAAATCTTTGCAGGCCTTGCCATGGTAAGTCTCTGGGTGCAGGGCAATGCAACTATACTTTCTAGAGGCATCTCCTCAAGTTAGCACAGGCAGAGCTTGAGGGATCTGTAAGGAGGTGGGGTCTTGTCAGGCAGTGTTGAACAGCTGGGAAGCCGGGTGAGCACCCAGGGGTGCCCAGGGCTGTGCCAGGGCAGAGACTCTGCCGCCTGCCAGGGTCAGCACTGCCCGGGGAGATCCCCACGGTGCTGTGGGGAGAAGCTGTGGGGGGAAGGAATGACCCCCAGCAGGGCAGGGTCCTTCTGCTGTTGAGAGGAAACTGCGTGGGTCAGGACAGCTCACAGCTCCAGCTCACCCCCAGGACATTGGCAGAGGTTCCTTCTGAAGGACACTGAGGAAGTGTGTATTTGACAGGGATGATTATAAGTTTTGAGTTTTTTCCACCCTTGTTTGTCTGGGTGGGCAGTGGGACATGGGAATTTATTTCTCTGCCCTGGAGAAGGTGCTGAGACCCCAGTTCTCGTTAGGACTTGTCAGAGCTGCTCCTGAGCCCCTCCGCACACAGAGCTGCCCCTGGGCAGTGCCCAGTGCCAGGAGAGGTGAGCAGGACAGAGCTGAGCATGGGGGACGGGCTCTGTGACACTGACAGGGAGCAGACCCAGGGACAGAGAAACAGTTCCCAGCAGGGACAGCTCCAGGCAGCAGAGACATGGGCAGGGAGAGGGAGCTGGGACCAGAAATGCTGGGGAGAGGATTCAGGAACCCCTCTGCCATCCCCTGCAGTGCAGACACATTTCCCAGTGCAACCCCCTGGTCTCCTCCCATCCCCAGCAGAACCTCTGCCCCAAAGCCATTGGGTCCAGGTCACAAGTCTCCACCTCAGCAGCTGGACCTACAGGTGAAGGGTTTCTGGAATGTGGTACACAAAAAAGGTGCTAAAAGTACTTGCTCTACAGTGTCATCATGTGAGTGGCAGCAGCACAGCCAGGTAAGGAGAAGGTTTCACATCATGCCCATCTGCCTTTCTGGCCTTGCTTTATTTTTCAGGAGCACTGCAGTGCTCTTCCCTGTTTCTCCACCTGTCCCTGGTGCTCTTACGCTCTGTGGTTGGGGTGAGAATGTGGGTCGGTTTCAGTTCTGACACCAACGCAGGGGGTCTTGCCCCAGAGGTGCATTCATGGAAACTAGGTGCCCAAGCTGCATTTCAAGCTGTGAAGACCCGT
The DNA here is from genome assembly GCF_036013445.1 of Caloenas nicobarica. Lineage (NCBI taxonomy): Eukaryota > Metazoa > Chordata > Aves > Columbiformes > Columbidae > Caloenas > Caloenas nicobarica. Next base: position 1,054,675 of record NC_088276.1, read on the forward strand.
GTTTGTCATTTGGTAGAAAAAGAGAATAAGCTGATACATGGTTCCTTCAGGGATGAGGTTTTTCATGAGAAATGGCATGTTTATTTTCCTCAGAGAAGTCTCCCCTATCTTGTCACTGTCTTTTCCTCCTATGACAGGTCCTCATGTTCACAGGCAGAGCAAATGTCCAACAGCAGCTCCATCACCCAGTTCCTCCTCCTGGCGTTCACAGACACACGGGACCTGCAGCTCTTGCACTTCTGGCTCTTCCTGGGCATCTACCTGGCTGCCCTCCTGGGCAACGGCCTCGTCATCACCACCATAGCCTGTGACCAGCACCTCCACACCCCCATGTACTTCTTCCTCCTCAACCTCGCCCTCCTCGACCTGGGCTTCATCTCTACCACTGTCCCCAAATCCATGGCCAATTCCCTCTGGGATACCAGGGCCATCTCCTATATGGGATGTGCTGCACAGGTCTTTTTTCTCTTTTTCTGTGGTACAGGAGAATATTCTCTCCTCACAGTCATGTCCTACGACCGCTACGTTGCCATCTGCAAACCCCTGCACTACGGGACCCTCCTGGGCAGCAGAGCTTGTGTCCACATGGCAGCAGCTGCCTGGGCCACTGGGTTTCTCAATGCTCTGCTGCACACGGCCAATACATTTTCACTGCCACTGTGCAAGGGCAATGCCCTGGACCAGTTCTTCTGTGAAATCCCTCAGATCCTCAAGCTCTCCTGCTCACACTCCTACTGGAGGGAAGCTGGGCTCCTTGTGGTTAGTGTCTGTTTAGGATTTGGGTGTTTTGTGTTCATTGTGGTGTCCTATGTGCAGATCTTGAGGGCCGTGCTGAGGATCCCTTCTGAGCAGGGACGGCACAAAGCCTTTTCCACGTGCCTCCCTCACCTGGCCGTGGTCTCTCTGTTCCTCAGCACTGTCATGTTTGCCTACCTGAAAACCCCCTCCATCTCCTACCCTTCCCTGGACCTGGTGGTGTCTGTTCTGTACTCGGTGGTGCCTCCTGCAGTGAATCCCCTCATCTACAGCATGAGGAACCAAGAGCTCAAGGATGCCCTGTGGAAACTCATATCTTAGTGTTTTCTGAAGCAAGAAACTGTCCATCTGCTTCTACCTAGCAGTTTTAATGTAACTAGTTACATGTCCAGTCTATCATCTGTATTTTCTCTTGTTATTGGCGTTTTTTTAATTGTGATAATGTTGTCATCCCCTTTCTTATTCACTATCTGCTTTTCTTTTATAACCACTGGCTGTGTAAATGAGGAGCCATGATCTGTGTGTATTTAAACAATGTAAAGGGTCCTGTAGTGAATTGATTTTCACTATATCCTTCCTGCAAGGCCTTTTGGAGCTGCAGGGACAGCTCCTGTGTACATGGGAGGAGGGGAAAAGAGTCCAGGCTGGCAGCACTGCCAGGGAGCAGCAGCGCTTGGCCTTCCAGAGCTGTTCTCGTTCCACTCCCACACTCTCCTTCTCATCCCTTGTGTTGGTGCAAGGCCTGAGTGCTCTGGCAGCCTGGTCACCGTCCTGCTGTGTGTCAGTCCTGTGAGCGCAGGCAGGGACAGGCAATGGGCACTGCTGTGACAGAGCTGGCCTCAGGACAGCCTTTGCAGAAAGAAAGGTCATCTCCTATGGGCAGGGCATGAATGTTTAGGTCTTCTTCCAAACCTTCTCTCAATAACATGTCCAAGAAAATGGCCACAGATGGAAACACCAGCGCACAGCTAAACAGTGTGTGTGCAGGGCTGGGCACACAGCAGTGTCCTCTCACAGCCAGGCCTCCTGCCAGAGACCTGCAGGACCAGCAGAGTAGGGTCTGGGCTGTGCCCCTGTGCGCTGGACACCCCATGGAAGCTGCCCCAGGGCATCGTCATGGTCTGGCCCCTCACAACCTCCATTTCCAGCCCTGGGCTGTCACACCAGCTCACAGAGGTTGCTCTTCCCTAAACGGATGGACACCGAATGAGTAGGTCAGAAGTCCATGTTTGCATTGTACAGATGAGATGTGAGCACACACATCGTGTACATGAGGTGAGATGAAACCGAGTGAGGACAAACACCATCAGCTATTCCTGGGAGGTCCAGGAAGGCCTGTGGGACAGACAGTGTCTCGAGGTCACTTCACATTGGGAGTAACAGCCCATGGGAAAACACCCACTGGGATGTGCTTCCTTGAACTGAGGTCCCCGTGTCCATTCCTCATGACGTGGGACATCTCAGATGAGTGCAGAGCAGGGTGACACACCACAGGGCTGAGGTGCCTCCCGTCCTTTGGGAGTGGCAACAGGAGGCCAGAGGGACACTGTGACTCCTGCCTCTGTGTGTAAAAGGGACAGGCTCTGTCTCTGAACATCCCTGGGTGCATAAGGATTCCTCAGACCAGCTCGGACATCGATGCCTGTTGGAACCCTGATATTTCTGTGTATGATTCCAGGAACAAACCCCAGTGGCCCAGTGAGATTCATCTCAGCTGTCCTGGACAGGCTCATTGCAAGTGCTCCTGTCTGCTACATCACCCTTGCCCATGATTCTGGGTTGTGCTTTCAAATGTGACAGCAGAAACAGAGAAGTTCTGAGGTCCTTGGGAAAGGAAGATGTCAAACCCATCTTCAAGAAGGGCAAGAAGGGCAATTTGAATAATTACAGGCTGGTCACCCGACCTCCATCCCTGGGAAGGGAATAGGCCGCATCTTCCTGCACTAATCTGCAGGTACCTGAAGGACAAGGAAGGGATCGCTGAACCAAAATGAGCAGAAAACCCAATGAGTCCCAAGAAATGCTCTGAACCCATTCCAGAGCTTTAGACCCCCGGGAAAGAGCTCAGTGACAGTGCAGCCCATGCAGTTGCATCTGTGTCCCTCACTGAGCAGCACAACCAGTGTGGAGTCACCCCATGGTCCTGCAGCCAACCTGCTCTGTAGAGCATCAGTGCCAGGTTGGGGCCCTGTGGGGAGCACAGGGAAGGGGCCAGGATGGGGGGAGATCAGACAGGATCTGACCGGGGCTGGAAATTGCCTTGGAGAGAAAAATGTTGGTGTTCAGCTGCCCCAAGATAATACCCAGAGTTCAGGGTGCAGGGCCAGAAGTCCTTGCTGTCCTGGTGCTTCACCAGGCCCGGGAAGTAGCTGGAGAAGGATTGGTGTCCCCCACTTGCCGTCTCTTAGTGCATCATCCCTCGTGAAGGGTGGCATGGAAAGCAAGTCTGGGACCCTGTGTCAGGACTTGCATCGAAGAAAGGATTCACCCAGAAGCCACATCATTTTGCTCTGGTACTTCAGTCCTGGTGCTCATCACATGTCCTTAAGACAAATTTATGCACCCCTCTTGTCAACCTTACCCCAAAAGTCACCCCTAGACAAGGCTCCTGAGCTGGGGCCGAGCTGGAGAACTGGGGTCCAGCTGTGACCAGAGGAAGGACAAGGCCTGTCCTGGGCCCTCTAAAGGGCCGGCAGCCTCTGATCTCCACCAGAAAAGGCAGCATGCAGGAAACTGTAGACCATCCCCATGCCCACTGGAGGCCCTTAGGAAGAGTTCCTCTCTCCAAATATCCAGCCCAGCTTGTTGCTGCATGAACAACCAGGAGAAACTGCCCCAGGACCCTTATTCCAGACCCCATCTCCTCCACCCCATACAGGCAGTGCTCTCCCCCTTGTCACTGCAATGGTTCCAGGGACCCAAGGGACACCTGTGGGGAGGAGATGCTGGGTAGGGACATGGTGTCCTTCAGTGCTCCTCATGGTACCTCCTGCTGGGCTTTGTGCCGCTGGTCACAACCCTCTGAGCCTGGATGTTCAGTCAGTTCTCAGTGGTGCTAAACAGGAATATGCCCATGAGCACATTGGGCTGCACTGGGAGGAGCGTGGCCACCCAGCCAAGGGCAGTTATTGTCCATCTTGACTCCGCACTGGTGTGGTCACATCTGGAGCAGGGTGTCCCAGTGGGAGGTTCCCCATTCTGGAGGAACGGGCAGGAGCTGTCGTGTGGCCAGAGACAGTCTGGGTCATGTGTGGAGATGTTGAGAGACCCAAACTTCTTTAGCCTGGTGAAGTGGAGGCTGAGGAAACGTGCTGTTTTTACTGAAATTGAGTTAATTTTCTTCATGCATTTTGAATCTCTCTCCTTCATAGCTACTACAGTATTTTGTTTAGATTTGCTATGAGAATAATAACACTGTTTCTTCCCTGGGATAGATTTAATTTTTTCTTTTAGCAGCTTTACAGTGTTTACCATTTGGTATGAAAGGAATGTCAGAACTCACTGATACCTTGGCTGTTGTCAGGGAAACCAAGGACTTCTTTGGCCATCCAGCTGCAGATGCAAATTGGCAGGAGGGGACACAGACAGGACAGCACCTGGGTTGACAAGCAGGCTGATCAATGAAATATTCCCTATGATTAGCGTCATGCTCAGTCTAAAGCTGGAGCTGGCTTTTAGGGCTTGTTACATCCGTTACTTTGGGTTTTCCAGCTGGTTTGGTTAGTTCCATTCAGAAGTTTCATTCTAGTCAGGAGTTCGATGTCAGTTCGGCCTTTTGCCGTTCTGCCATTTTGCAGTTGGCCTTTGGGTATTTCTGCCTGTTGCCCTTTTGCTCTCTCTTGCTGGGATCAGCTCTTCAGCAGCACAGGTGGGGACACACTGGGGTGAGAACAAGCTGGGGAAGCGCATGGGGTGTCTGCAGCCTGTGGGGAAACAGCCACAGGCCTGGGACAGTGTAGGATGGATTGTGGTGGAGTTGGCCAAGGGTGCTGGCAAGGCTGGATGTCCCTGAAAGACCCAAGGTCTTTGTCCCCTTGGCTATGGCCGATGTCCCTGACAGCGAGGCCTAGAGGAGACACATGGTTGTCACGGCCATGGCACCCCATTGCCTCCTTGCACCCCCCAGGGGGTGTCACACCATTGTCCTGCACTGGGCATCATCCCCACATCCCCAGGAAGAGCCCTGAGACACACGTGAGGGACAGGATCTCCCTTCCTAGGGGCAGGGGGTCAAGGCTTGGCCATTGTCCTTCATCAAACAAATCAAGGGTTTTCTCAGCATCAGAGCTGCTGCACTTTGCCTTTGCCCGATGTAATCACAGTCTCCAATTATCTGCTCTATCGAGTCCCTGGGGAGGCTTTGTCAGTAACAGCCCTCAGTGGGGCCCATTAATGCTTCAAGGTACTTTGGGCTTTGCTTCTGACTTGGACTTCTTGAGGAGATTCTTCAGTCTGTCCCTGGTATCTGAGGTTCATGGACTCAGCACCAAATACGCCATGGGGCTCATTAAAACACAGAAAGCCCTAACGAGCCATGTTTCTTTCTATAATTTTCTTCAAATCTTCAAGACTTGTAGAACTAACGGGAGAGGTTTCAATGGGACACTTACTGATGAAGATTTCAAAGAAGATTTCATAAAGGAGGGTGTTTTCTTTCAAGGGTATTTTCTGTCATTTTTCAGTGTGTAGAAGAAGTGACAGCAGCATTCTGCAATGGACATTGATCCAGAGGGTCTCCTGAAGCCATCTGGACAGGCAGGAGAACAGTCCCTTGAGGCTGGACACTGTATGGACACCCTTGCTCCTCACCCCCCACCCCCAGTCTGCCAGTTCCCTCATTGGCCACCAGAGACTTGCATCACTTTTCCTCACATCAGACTTCTGCACTGAGCTCTGCAGGTGGATGCTGCAGCTCCTGTACACCAGCTCCCACCTGCTCTCCTGTGTAAACACTACACAATTTCATAAACACTAAACCACTTTCCTCATCTGTGTGTGTAAGCTGGATCTAATGAGGTCCACCATCCACAAGGGACATCCACACAGGAACTGTTTTAGACAGACAGATAGGAAAGGATATATATAAACACAATTAACACATTAACTACCATGTTAATTAGACTTCTGAAGAATGGGGCAAGTTTGTAACTCCCTGAAGCTCTGAAGCAGAAACCAGAGAGTTGAGAGGCAACTGAGTGACCAAAGAGCAAGTGGAGGAGGAAACCTGAGAGCACTGGGAAGGGCAAACGTCCAGACAGTCTGCTGGAAAGTTGTCCTTTGACATGGACATTTAATCAGGAGAGGTGGAAACTCCTGAATGATGAGGGAGATGAAATAATAGTGTTGGTAATAGAAGTACAGGGGAAGACCAATTATTTGTTTTTGTACCCTTAGTACACTTCCCGGTAATTCACTTTTTAACATTTTTTTGTGTTTCTGGTGGGGGTTTTTTGTTTGTTTTGGATTTTTGTTTTAATATGTTAAAAATAAGCCAACAAAAAACCCCAGAAACAAACAAACAAACCAGACAAAAAACAAAAACAAAAACCCAAACCAAACCAAAAAACAACAACAACAACAAAGTGCACCTTTCCAGGCAGACATCAGTCATCAGTTGTCTCACCATAAATAGCCAGTGCCATTTTAGGGGCCCCAGTGCACCTGAGGTGCTGGCCTGGGGTTGGCGTCTATCACAGAGGACCTGGGGGAGACCAGAGCACCTTGCAATGCAGGGGGAGCCTGGGCAGGGGTTCCCGGGGCATCTACACTGGCACCAGGTGTTTGTGTCCCTGGAGCTGAAGACATTTGTGTCCTAAATCCATTCCCAGTTCTGGGATACTCTTTCCTTTTCAAAGAAAAGAACCCCCCCCCCAAAGACTTAAAAAGAAAAAAGAAAAAAAAAAAAAGAAAAAAAAGTATGTTGGCACCTTCCTTTGCTTTGGATCTTCGTATTTCGTTCTTCTTATTTTAATTTTCGTTGACATTAACTGATATCTGACAGGCCTGCAGGCATTAAGCCAAGATCATTTTGTGTCTTGCATAGCGCCCCATGCCCTCTAAACCTTCCCTGCCCAGGACTCCTCACACTTTGCCCAGAGCGAGTCACACTGAGGTGTTGACTGCTTCACTGGTTGAGATGTTGGTTTAGATGGTCACCTACAGCACAGCTGGATTCATGGCCCATAATCGTCTGCTCTGCTCCAGTTAGAAACAGAGCCCAACATCACAATGGGATCGTCAGAGAACTGAGGTTAAAGGGACCTCAGGAGTCTGCAGTCCAACCTGTCAGAAACTGGGTCACACCAAGGTGTTCAACCTTGATTCAATCAGAGATTGAAAACCTGCAAAGACAGAGCCTGTGCAGCCTCTCTGGGTGACCTGAGACAGCACTTGGCTGAGCTCCTGGCGAAAAAGCTTTTCCTTATGTCCTGGCTGAACCTCTCTCACCTTCCACCCATTCTCTTTTGTGCTTCTACCACACACCATGGTGAAGAGCCTGGCTGTGTGTTCTCCATGGCCTCCTGTAAGAGTCGGTCCGAAGAACAGTATTTGCCTCAACATCACCATCAGGGACTTGGAGAACAGATGCCCTGATAGAAAGAATTGGACAATGGTTTGGAGAGAGGCCTGAGGAAAAGAATTGTGTTGTACAGGTCTCTCCAACTCGGGGGCTACAGGTAACAATGGCTGCTGTATGGATTCCACCTGCTGCCGCAGCCAAACTTGCCCCCACCTCCTAAAAGGAATTGTGTTCTGCAGGTCTCTCCGACCTGGGGACAATAGCTGCTGTGCAGAAGATGGATTTTCACCTGCTGCCTCAGCCAAACTTGCCCCCACCTCCTCCCTGCTACTAAGGCCAGCAAAGAAGAGCATGCACAGAGGCTTGACGAAGGTCTTGATGTCACCCAGCGGACCAGTAAGAGACCCCTGAACCGAGGTGATGCAGACAGGTTCTGGCAAGCAAAGTGGGGACTCTTCGGGCCTGCACAGTTAAGCCTGGATGGCAAAACAAAGGCGGTGATTGGCCTCAATCCATGGGAGCGAGGCAGGGCGAAGAAGCATAAAAGACGATTCCCAAGTGGACATCATTGAGCTCACACCACCAAAGGATCACACATCATGATGGAGGACCGGCAGGATGCTCTACGGGACCTGAGACAATAGGGACGCCTTTGGACTCGTGGTGGTAGCTAATCCTCTTTCCCCCTTTTTTTCTCTTTCTCTTTTCTCCACTTTCTCTATCGCATGCCGCTTTACAGACAAAATAATAAAGTTAACACTGTTTGGTTGGATTATAACCCTGTAGCATTTTGGTCGCTTTGAGATCAAAGTAAATGAACCATCACGAGTTCATCAACGAATGGACCGTGACATTAAATTGGTGTCATGGACAGGATTGTGAGAAAACAAAGGAGTGCAGGTACTGTGTGGTCTGTAACAGAGGAAGAAAGTTTCGCTCCATCCACACCTGGCCCTCCACCCGATAAGGTGAGAGGTGTCCAGAAATCAAGGGGGGCGATTCAGATTTCCCGCACGCCACACACGCCTTGGTGTTGAGCATTTCAACCTTGAGTTGAGGGCTCTGTCTCTAGGATCTCAAAGTGCAAAAATGGGTGTTGTTCTCATGTTGATGAGAATTGTCTGCTAGGGAGAGTGTAGGGGCAATCCTGAGTATTTGTGTAATTAAGTTGAGCCTTCCCGTGGCAGATTTTTGGCCCCTCCAGCCACTCAGGAAAGAGAAGGCTGACACAGCAGTTGCTGTGCTTTTGTATGACTAAGTTGTCCCTTCCCGAAGTGGGTTTGGTCCCTTCGTAATAAGAATGACTGAAAAGGCTGATAATCAAGATTTTTGGTTAGGAAAAGACAGAGACGTGTTCTACACACTTCTAGCAAAGTATGGGGCTCGACCCTCCGTACCCAGAGAAGACTGGGCTTGTAATAATTGGGCTGATTTACAGAGTGTAGTGGACCGAGTGATTTCTCTACAGACCAAGTCTAAGTTTAGATCAGATAAGAACAAAGCTATAGTCTGTGCTGTCCTAGGAGCCAGCCTAGTCGCAGTGATTGAAGATCTTCTCAGGCAACGTAGTAATGAAAGCAAAATTATAGAATCCCTTGAAAATCTGGTGCAGATTTTGCAAAAAACAATCTCCGATTTAGAACAAGAATTAGAAAATTGTTTTCAATAATTAGAAAAGGAGAGGGAAGAAAACCGCTCATTAAAAGCTGCTCTAAAGGAGAAATGTTTAAAAAACACACAGGTGCTGAGGGAGCGGGAGCTAGAGGAGAAAAGTATCCGACAAATAAATCAAATTTACCCTCAGAAAGAATTGGAGGAGACGAGGAAACATTATGAGGAATACCCACATGTGAGACCCTTAGTGAAAACAGAATATTTTTATGCAAATGAAGAGGATACTGACCCTCTTATTACAACTAAGAAAACACCTTACACTGCCACTGAGTTGGCCAAGCTAAAGAGAGAGTACGGTCGCCTCCCTAAAGAACCTGAAACGGAGTACGTGTGGCACATATCCCTAACTGGGAGAGACCAAATTCAGTTAAGTGAACAGGAAGCTCATGGTTACTGGGGGCATGAAGTTTTCTTAACAACTGGTGACAGATGTGCCCCATGGTCCCTAACCCAGCGAGATGCTTTTTGGGCTGGAGGGCTAAACCCTTTAGATAGGGCAGAGTCCCTGGCAATCACTGGCACACCTGATCAATCGCTAGAAAGTGTACACAAAGCAGCCTGCTTGCAAATGATACATGAAAGAAAATTGATTCCCGAATGTGAATCCTCAATGATGCTGCCAGTGAGTCCTGACATGATGACTCCCTTGATAAGGGGACTTCCAGAGTCACTTAAACCTTCAAAGGACAATCGCATTGATGAGCCCAGTAGAAAGATTGGAAGGTTTGATCAGAAGCCAGGGTACCAGAAGTGGGAGCCAGAGGGATGGAGCTGACACTACCATCGATTCACTGTTCACCCCTGCCCCGACTTCCCCCAACCAACCAAATACTAAAAAGGTGTGGATGTGGGGGGAAGCAGCACAAGAATTGATACGTTATAATAGGAAACATGGCCCTGTAAAAATCCTAGAAGAAAGGTTGAGAGGAATCCGTCATATTGAAGTCAAGAATCTGGCCCTTTCTACCGGCTGAGCTCTGGAGCTGAGGGACAACAGAGATGCTCTCAAGGATGTTTTTCAATAGTGGTACAATCACTAATAACAGTCACAGGGAACTCCTTATTCTCTGTGATGATGATGAAACAAACTTTCATTCTGAACAGTCATTGTTGCTTCTCAAAAGAGATGCTACGTCTTGGCAGCTGACCTCCTGCATGAAGTTCTTAGACCTGTGTTTTTTCTCTCTCCTCTACTTTTTTTGTGATTGAAAGAGGACACCTGTTGGGCAGAATTGCCCCCGAATTCTCCCTCTTCCACACCTGTTCTCCTTTTTTTCTGGTGTGAGGGGGAGGTGGCATAGGGGAGTTGTTTCTTTTTTAGCCAAAGAAAACCAAGGAACAGATCCCAGGTTGGTGCAAAGGCACAAAGGAATCCAGAATGTTTATGTGGTGTGCACTGACACACACCGTCACCTGCATTTCCAGTCTCTGAAGTCCCAACAGTGCAGCAGAGACTGGAGTTCTGAGCTCCTTTCATCTGCCCTGCGTGACACATGTAAAATGAAACTACCCCTGCCAAAAAGTTGGTTTTGATTCTCTTCACAGCCTGAGGCCCCACATGGGTCAGGAGATGAGCCAGGATACCCAATGAGGACTCACATGCTCTGCACTTAAAGTTCAGATGTTCCCAGGAATCTCAGCAGACAAGAAATGTGATTCCTGGGTACAATGAGCTGGTCAAGAGCATCGTCTCCATTTCTGTAACGATGGCTTTGCTGCCTGGCTGATGTGCAGACTCTGTACATGGATGCTGACACCTCTTAAGCAACCTGCTCTGAAAGGATCAACAAGGTCGGCATGAGGACAGCAAAAAAGAAGAACTTGGGTGGGGACAAATGAAAAGGGATGCACAAGATGTGGTCAGGGCTGTTTGGGGGCACTTGTAAAACAGCCGTGGACCTCATGTGAATTATTCCTGTGGCCAGGGAGACCTAGAGAACTGTCCCTAAATTGAAAACATGAAGGGGATGAAAGGACAGCATCATTCAGGCTGGATGGGACCTTGGGAGGTGTCTTGACCAACCTCCCGCTCAAAGCAGGGTCAGATCAGATAACTCAGGGCTTTATCCAAACACATCTTGGACACTTTCTGGGGTAGAGTGCATGCGCACTCTTGGAAAACAGCTTCCAGGGCTTGACTGTCCTCAGGATTGGAAAGTTTCTCCCTTTATCTAGAGCCTTGTTTAAGTCCAACCATCCAGATTGTTTTTTACCCACCTACTTGCACACCGATGCAGACCCTATTATCCTTCCTTGGACACAAGAATATTGCGGGGGATGATGCTGAATGCCTTCCTGACTTCCAGCTGACAGACCACCACTGCTCTTCCCACATCCAGCAACCCTGTCCTTTCCTCACAGAAAGCAAAGAGGATGGACAGGCACAACCTGCCTTGGGTAAACCCCGTCACCTTCTCTTTCAGACACCCAGAAATGGGGTCCCAGTGGACATGTTCTGGGGCACAGCCCTTAGTTCCCCTGCTCACCCACTGGCCATTTTTGAAAAGTGCACACAATGTGTGAGAGCTGCCAGTGGTCAGGGAGTCCCCCCAGTCTCCATGAGCTTTCCAAGAAGGTGGAGAGTGGCCTCACTGTGACATGGTCCTGCTGTCTCAGCTCCTGGGATGCTGCCCCTGCTGTCCCATAGACTGGAAAGGATTGTGTTAGTTCCAGGGACCCCTGACTTGATCCCCATCCACTGCTGGTTGTTCTGCCTCCAGTCACAGAGGCCTAGGAGACCTTGCTGGTGAAGATGGAGGACCAGAGACACAGAGAATATCACTTCTTTTTCTTATTAAATTCATCAGTACCCACACGGTGTCTTTGTTTCTCCTTTAACTGTTCCTGCAGTAGTAACAGCTCATTATGGGGCCCTTGAATTACCTTACAGGTCTAGACTGAGTTTTGATCTGGCCTGTTGCTGTGCTTGGAGGCTGCTGTGCTTGAAGACCAGATGAACTAACTTCTGCCACCCTGCCTTGGCAGTTTATTCCATCTGTGTCACAGCTCTGTCTGCAACGCTGAACAGCTCCAGCTCACCCAGTCAGGTCCCTGGCTGAGGACATTGCCTCACATCTGGGCTGAACCACCCCAGCTGTGGCACCAGGAAACCTGAGTCGCCCCATGGAAACCTGGTACCAAGTGTCCAAGAGCCCATGTGAGCAAAGGCTTTGATTCAGAGCAGAGACATGAGATGGCCAACAGATTGCTGAATGTCTCTCTAGCCCTAGGAGTATAAACCCAGAATATAATGCCTAAATTCATTCCGGGGAACATATTCCTCCCCCAGTTTGGAAAAATTAGATCCTTTGCTGTAACATTCCTGGTGTCCTGCCTAATGATGGGACAAGAAAAGGTGATTCTCATACCAATTTACTTTTTAATACAAAGAACACAATGCTGGCAAGAAGTGTCACTGCTGAAGAGAGAAAATCAACATCACTGATTACTTGAGATTGTTTCAAAGGATGTGCCCCTGGAGCCCCAGGGACAGCTGGAGGGAGCCCAGAGGGGACAGAGAAAGGGACATCATGGGCTGCTCCTGTGCTGCTGAGCTGGGCTGGGCTCCTGGGACAGAGGGAGCTCATGGCAAGCGGCAGCGCTGCAGAGAGACAGCTCTGCCCAGGAGCAGCTCCTCTGCAAAGCGCAGCAGGGCTGAGGGCTCTGCCTGCAGCACCAAGGAGAGAGGAGTCAGGCAGAGAGAGGGAAAATGCAGTCTGGGGTGGTGAGACAGCTGAGAGCTCACTGGGGGAGAAATCTTCACAGTCCTTAACACAGTAAGTCTCTGGGTGCAGGGTGGTGCAGATGAGGATCCTGCAATTATCTCGCAGAGCTGGCACGTCCCATGGCTGGTGTGGAGGAGAAGGGTCTGCTCCTCAGCAGGGATTCCCTGGACGGACAGGGCACGACAGCTGCCTTCTCCCAGCTGCAGGGGGTGAAGCTGGGTGAGCACCCAGGGATGCCCAGGGCTGTCCTGCAGAGCAGGGTCCCTGCAGGGACTCTGCTGCCTGCCAGGGTCAGCACTCAGCCTGCCCGGGGAGATCCCAACAACACTGACGGGAGAAGCTGTGGGTGGAAGGAGCGACCCCCAGCAGATCAGGGTCCTTCTGCTGTTGAGAAGGAGCTGCGTGGGTCAGGACAGCTCACAGCTCCAGCTCAACCCCAGGACATTTGCAGATGTTCCTTCTGAAGGACACTGAGGAAGCATTTATCTCATAGGGATGATTATAAGTTTTGAGTTTTTTCCACTCTTGGTTGGCTGGGTGGGCAGTGGGACATGGGAATTTATTTCTCTGCCCTGGAGAAGGTGCTGAGACCCCAGTTCTCATTAGGACTTGTCAGAGCTGCTCCTGAGCCCCTCCACACACAGAGCTGCCCCTGGGCAGTGGCCGGTGCCAGGAGGTGTGAGCAGGGCAGAGCTGAGCATGGGAGATGGGGTATGTGACACTGACAGGGAGCAGATTCAGGGGCAGAGAAACAGCTCCCAGCAGGGACAGCTCCATGCAGCAGAGACATGGGCAGGGAGAGGGAGCTGTGACCAGAAATGCTGGGGAGGGGATTCAGGAAGACCTCTGCCCTCCCCTGCAGTGCAGACGCATTTCCCAGTGCAACCCCCTGGTCTCCTCCCCTCCCCAGCAGAGCCTCTGCCCCAAAGCCATGGGGTCCAGGTAACGAGTCTCCACCTCAGCAGCTGGACCTCCAGGTGAAGGGTTTCTGGAACGTGGTACACAAAAAAGGTGCTAAAAGTACTTGCTCTACAGTGTCATCATGTGAGTGGCAGCAGCACAGCCAGGTAAGGAGAAGGTTTCACATCATGCCCGTCTGCCTTTCTGGCCTTGCTTTATTTTTCAGGAGCACTGCAGTGCTCTTCCCTGTTTCTCCACCTGTCCCTGGTGCTCTGACGTTCTGGACTTGGGGTGGGAATGTGGGTCCGTTTCAGTTCTGACACCAACCCAGGGGGTCTTGCCCCAAAGGTGCATTCATGGAAACTAGGTGCCCAAGCTGCATTTTAAGCTGTGATGACCCGTGTTTGCCATTTCGTGGAAAAGGAGATTTAGCTGACACATGCCTCCATCAAGGATGAGGTTTTCCGTGAGAAATGGCATGTTTATTTTTCTCAGAGAAGGCTCCTCTAACTTGTCACTGTCTTTTCCTCCTGTGACAGGTCCTCATGTTCACAGGCAGAGCAAATGTCCAACAGCAGCTCCATCACCCAGTTCCTCCTCCTGGCATTCTCAGACAAACGGGAACTGCAGCTCTTGCACTTCTGGCTCTTCCTGGGCATCTACCTGGCTGCCCTTCTGGGCAACGGCCTCATCATCACCACCATAGCCTGTGACCAGCACCTCCACACCCCCATGTACTTCTTCCTCCTCAACCTCGCCCTTCTCGACCTGGGCTGCATCTCCACCATTGTCCCCAAATCCATGGCAAATTCTTTATGGGACACCAGGGCCATCTCCTACATAGGATGTGCTGCACAGCTCTTTTCATTGGCCTTCTTGGCAATAGGAGGGTATTGTCTCCTCACTGTCATGTCCTACGACCGCTACGTTGCCATCTGCAAACCCCTGCACTACGGGACCCTCCTGGGCAGCAGAGCTTGTGTCCACATGGCAGCAGCTGCCTGGACCACTGGGTTTCTCAATGCTCTGCTGCACACGGCCAATACATTTTCACTGCCACTGTGCAAGGGCAATGCCCTGGACCAGTTCTTCTGTGAAATCCCCCAGATCCTCAAGCTCTCCTGCTCACACTCCTACCTCAGGGAAATTTGGCTTCTTGCTTTCCTTGGTTTTCTGGTTTTGGGATGTTTTATTTTCATCATGCTGTCCTATGTGCAGATCTTGAGGGCCGTGCTGAGGATCCCCTCTGAGCAGGGACGGCACAAAGCCTTTTCCATGTGCCTCCCTCACCTGGCCGTGGTCTCCCTGTTTGTCAGCACTGCCATATTTGCCCACCTGAAGCCCCCCTCCATCTCCTCCCCTATCCTGGATCTGGTGGTGTCTGTTCTGTACTCAGTGGTGCCTCCAGCAGTGAACCCCCTCATCTACAGCATGAGGAACAAGGAGCTCAAGGATGCCCTGAGGAAAATATTTCAATACTCACTGCTTTAGGTTACTAAGGTTCACACTGTGTCACTAGGGCTGCAAGAGAAATAGCTAGGACTAACTTTTCTTCTTATGTGTCTATATTTTTCCATAGTGCTTTTGCTGGGCTTTGTTTTTTGGTTCATGGCTGTAATAATATAATTCTTGGCCTCCTGCGTGTCTTTTCTTGAACCAAAGACCTCATGTACATATGTATATGCACTCCTTAGTTTTTGATAAACTCAATAAATGAAGCAGCAGAAACCAATTTGTCTCAGGTCCCACCTCTTCACAATCCTCTGGAGCTGGGGGAGCAGCCCCAGGACGCAGGAGGGTCCAGGAGGCAAATGCTGCCCCATGGAGGAGCAGCCCTGGTGGCCTTGGGGCTGCCCATGGGCAACTCAGTGGTCGTTCCCTCTCTGACACCTGCGAATCGGGGCTGCTGTTTCACTTGATCCATGGCCAAGGGCAACAGCAGGATGCAGCAGGACACATCTCTTGTTGTCTGTTGACAGTGGAGATGATGAACGGTCACTGAGATATGCACCGTCCCAGTGCATGATGGGGCAGAGGACAATCCTCCAGGAGAGGAATCAGGAGCTGCCCGGAGAGCCCATGAGATACACACGGCCCGGGTGTGCCTGAGGTGGGCAGTGACAGGACCCCACAGAGTGAGACATGGCCCAAGGTGGAGTCATCAAAGGGAAAGCACAAAATGCAGGTATCTGCAGGGAAACAAAGACGAACACAGACAGTCTGATACAGACCAGCTCCAACAGGCAACAGCACCTTCACAGCCACCACACCAACAGCAGCACTTACACAACCATGAGCAACACATCTGACCCTGTCCTGTTCCCCCTCTCAGACTGCTCTGGTGTGAAGGTTGCACGAGTGGTCCGTACATCCTGGGCAGAACTTATGCACTGTCTCACATGCTCCTGTGTTCCCCCAGCTGTGGACCTGGGCTTTGTGTTTGCCCAGACTCAGAGATATTACCCATTTGGCCATTCCAACCCTGGGTGTCTTCACATCCTGGTGTCCTCCTCCTCCTTGCTACCCTCACTTAGAATTGACCAAAACCACACACAACAGTGAACCCACTCACACAGCAAATAGCCAGGAGGGGACTTTAAGAAATGTCGTAGTTTAACCCTGGTCATCCGCTCAGCACCACACAGTTGGTCGCTCACTCCCCCACAGCAGGATGGGGGCAAGGATAAGAAAAGTAAAAGAAAACTCGTGGATTGAGATAAAGAGGAGGAAAGTGATAAGAGGAGGAAAATGAGGGAGCAGCAGCCAGCGGTACCCAAGAGAGAGTTTAATAGGTAAACCAAAAGCTGTGTGTGCAATCAAAGAAAGATGAGGAATTCACCCACTGCTTTGCGTTCGCAGGTGGGTGTTCAGCCATCTCCAGAAAATCAGGGCTCCATCACACATAGCAGTTACTTGGGAAGACAAACGCCATCACTCTGAGTGTTCTCCCCTCCCTTCTCCTCCCATATTTTATTGCTGAGCATGACTACATACGGTATGGAAGACCCCTTTGGTCAGTTGGGGTCAGCTGTCCCAGCTGCGTCTCCTCTCAATTTCTTGGACACCCCCTGCCTCCTCTCACTTCTCAGCGTGAGAAGCTTAAAAGACCTTGATACTGTGCAAGCACTCCTCAGCAATGACTGAAATACTGGGGTGTGATCAACACTGTTTCCATCACAGATTTAACACACAGCCCCATACAAGTGACTATGAAGATAAGTAACTCTACCCCAACTGAAACCAGTCGAATAAGCAGGACAGACCATGGTGATGAGGCAGGGGGTTTGGCCAGACCAGCACTGACCAGCCACCTCCCCACGGGCAGCTGGTCCCTCGAATCCCTCTCCTCCCCACTCTTCCACAGGCTGCTTCTTCCACAGTCCACCTTGATCCCTCCCTTTCTCTGCCCGACTCTCTTCCCCAGTTCACAACTATCATCAGTTACTTTTTCCCCAATGGTCTCAGGTTTTCTCCGTTTGTACTCAAGTTTGATAGTTTGGATGCCATTGTCCAGGTCCTCTGGGACTTCAGTGGCATCACTGGTGGCCCCCCCAGTTCAGATGGAACTCCGCCTGCAGCTCCCAAGGGCCTCTGGTCTCCTGCAGGTTCTGTGCTCATGGTTGGACAGTGACTGCAATCCTGAGAAATTTCAAATCTTATGAGAACCTTTAACTCAACTTAAATGATTGAGTACATTCAGTAAAATGTCTGAGCTTTTCCCATGATTTCTAACTGAGAATTTTTCAGGATGTGTATTAACAGCAGGAGAAGAAATATTGATTTTTCCTTGTCTTTGCATCACCAGTACTGTATCTCTTACTCCGTGTGTTTCATCTCCCTCACATTCCAGTTATTTCCTCCTGGCCTGAAGAAATTCACCATGTCTTTTATCTATCTCTCAAAAACATTTATTGCATGGTTCTCCCTTCTGGAAGGTGGAACTCACTGGAGCCAGCTTGGACTTGGCATAGAGCTGAGGCCTGTGTTTTATCTTTTTGATGATCTAATCACATTTGAATTTGTGTGTTCAAAACCAAGAAAAACCTTTTTGTGCCTGTTTGCAGCCAGTTCTCTAATGAGAGCAGGTGGAAATTTGTGGAATGGGGTTTGAACATCCAGTTGCAGCCTTCAGTGGAGAAGTCTGATGTAAGGAAAAGTGATGTAACTCCCAGATGTGCGATGACAGAAATAGTGGTGTTGAGAGGTGAGGAGCAAGGTTGTCCACACAGTGTCAGACCTCAAGGGACTACTTTTCCAATCTGTCCAGACCTCCTTAGGAGACAGTCTGGATCAATATCAATTAGAAAATGCTGGTATCACCTCTTCCATAAACTGAAAAGTAATGAAAAAATCCTTGAATATGAAAATAAAAATTATTAAATGCTTATAGAAATCTTCAACTGGACTTCTAAAACCTCTCTACTGTACAAGTCTTGAAGACTTTTCAAAAATCATGGTAGACACACAGATCCTTAGGGCTTTCTCCACTTTTATGAGCCCCATGGTGCATTTGGTGCTGAGTCCATGAACCTCAGATACTGAGAGGAGACTGAAAAAACCTCTCAAGAACGTAAAGTCAGAAGCAAATGCCAAAGTGTCTGGGAGCGTTAATTGGCCCAACTGACGGTAATTACCAACAAACTCTCCTGATGGAGTCGTTAGAGCAGATACTTGGAGGCCATGATGGCAGATAGGCAAAGGTCACGTACAGACAGTTCTGATGCTGAGAAAACCTTTGGTTTGATTTATGAGGCAGAAAGGCCAAGCCCTCAGCCCAGCCCCTGGGAAGGCAGATCCTGTCCCTCCTGCGTGGCTCTTCCTGGGGCAGTGGGATGTGGGTGTGATGCTGAGTGAAGAACAACAGCCTGACACCTCCCTGTGGGGCTGCAATGAGGCCCCTGTGCCATGAGGACTTGTCTCCTCACAGGTCTGTGGCAGAGACAACTGCCATGGCCAAGTGGACAGAGATCTCTGTTCTGTGGGTGCCTTCCAGCCCTACCAGAGCCCTTGGCCACCTCCACCTCTGACTGTCTTACGCTGTCCCACACCTGCCCCTCTCTCCCCATGGCTGTAGACACCCATCTCTTCCCCACCTTGCTCTCGCCATGGCATTTCCATGCTTCACCTATGTCTTTCCACCCTCCCTGGCTGTTCCGTGAAACACAAAGCCATGGGCTGATCGCAGACTCCCTCTGGGTGACCTCTTGCACCACAGTGCAACCTTCAAGTGACATTTTTATCTCCTCATGCCCCGTCTCCACATTCCAAGCAGCACTTTGCAGCAGTTTCTCTCTTTCTTCTGCTCTTTCCCATTATCAAGCAAAGTTCCATGATCTCAGAATCCACCCTTAAGGTGTCTGACCCAGCCCATCCGCCTGCTCGTGGTCTCTCAGCTGACCAGAAAGAAGTATCCTCACCATGATCTTCCAAGCCACACGCCTGCTGTTGACCTTTCAGCTTCCTGGACAAGACTAAAGGCATGTGCCTGCTGCAGATAAAAGTAAAATGATTGTCACCCTCCAAGCCCATGCACCTGCTGGTGGTCTTTCTCTGACTGCCAGGTGCATCTCCATGCCAGTCCTGCAAGGTGCTAGGGCAGCAGAGACTTTGCAAACAGCATCCAACCTACATGCATGTTGGTGGCTTATCAGTTCCTTAGGCACAGCTTCAATGATACACACATAGACCAGTCATGTGCCTGAAGCTGGCCTATCAGGTACTCAGGTGGAAGTGACCTCACAGCCACCATCACAGCCATGTGCCTCTCACATGCCCATGAGTCTCTGAAGCACCATAGACCTCATCCCAGCAATCCTGCCCATCTCCTCCTTGGGCCTGACAGCTGGTCAGGCACCTGTAACCTCACATCCCTCTTCAGATGCCCCGTGGCTGCTCCAGAATAACCCTGGCTTGCCCCAAGGGGCCAAACTGCTGAAGTTGGGTAGGGAGAGGGGTTGGAGGTGATGGGGGTTGAGCACGGGAATGAGAGCTCTGGGGATGAGGTGTTCAATTTAGGGATTAGGGATTAGAGCTCGCTGTTCAGGGTTAGGATTTAGGCATCTGGTAATCTGCCTAGGTGCGTGGTTAGTGTTAAGGGTACGGGCTAGCTTTGTGAGTTAGGGGTTTTTTTTAGGGTTGTGGTGAGGGCTAAGGTTAAGGCTGGTATCTTAAGGCTAGGGATACAGGGTAGGGGTTAAAGTGAGTAAAAAGGTAACACTAACAATAAGGGGTTATGGGTTTGGGATTTGGCTTAGAGGTAAATTTTGAGGTTTGGGTTTAAAGTAGTGCATTACTGTCAGGGTGGGGACTAGCATTTAGGGGTAAGGTTAGAGTTTAAGATTACTGCTTAGAACACAGGTAAGGGCCTAACATGAATGTTTTCACAGTCAGTGTCACAGCGGCATCACTGTTACCTGAAACCCTCCAAATCTTTCACCTCTGTTGGCCAAGCCATTCTTTCCTCCCCCAAATCTCCAATCTCTCTTGTCCCAGTTCCCCTTGACCTTCCCAAATCTGTCATCATCTTGGGAGCAGCTTTCTGATGGCCCTCATGACCTCTGAGTATTTGCCTTCCCGCTGCTGGTCAGTCAGTTTCTGTGACAGAAGTGACCTCACAGCAGCAGCCAACGGGACACAATGGGCTGCTGTGCTGCTGAGGTCCCTGCTCAGCCCACCCAGCAGCTCATGCCTACCAGCTTGTGCTCCAGAACAGCTCCCATAGGTCCTGGGAGACTTTTCCCAGTCCCACATGGTGCTTCAGCTACCCCAGGGTATGTTGGAGGCAGTGGCCACCTCTGTGCAAACAACTAAATCAACCCCTGAACGTAGATTTTAGGAAATAGTTGAGCCCTCTGCAGAAAAGACTTCTAAGCAATAGCTGAAAAAGTCTTCCTTTCCACAACTGCCAGTATTTTTAAACCAATTTTCATGAAACTCTTCATAGTCAGTTAGTTAGTTTGTTTGTTTGTTTTAACAGTACCATGGGCAAGTGTCAGCAAGCTAATTAAACACTATATCTCTATGTGAATGTTTTTATGCAGCCATTTCCCAAAATACATTGCCTACCAATGGTTTGAGTTGGGAAACACTGTTCAGAGGATCTTCTCAATTTGTATTGGCACATTTTATATCTCTACTTCTTTCCCTCTGTCTCTTTTACTTCCTTGCCTATTCTTTGAAGAGCTCTCTGAGGAAAAGATTAATTGAATTATGAAATACCATAGACTGGAAGAGACTCCTTTGCAAGGATCTTTGCAAGAGTGTCTTCAAGTGGATCAAGTGAGGCTCCCTGTACAACAGTTCTGCTGAGTTCTTACAATTCAGCCAGCCTGTTGTCCTGCACATCCTCTCTGGCATGTGCAAGCAAGTTAAGTAATTACTGTTACTCAATTTTATTCAGTTTTGCAGCAGAAACTGCTACAGAGATCTCTGAAACAGTCAGGTTCTTCACCCAGGATGTTAAAAACTACCTTTATGCACAGGAAACAGGCCCAGGCACAGCAGGATCTGCCTGTCTCCAGCACTGTCTGGAATCCCACCTGGAGAAATCCCACACGAGTCAGGCCAACATTTAATTTGAAGGTGACTAATTTTTTGCTTATTTTGGAGGTGGATGATATTGAAGGAGGTTGACTGAACTCAATCACTTGGTTTCAAGTTGATCTGTTGTCTCAGACCACTTTCTGTTGTTGTCTCTGTGGACAATGAGATGGGAAAGTCCTTGGAGCACCCAGGTGACTAATGACTGAAGAGCTCTGCTTGCACACCCACACAACTTTGTTTCTCCACCTCAAACCCACCATCTCCTCCTCTCTCTCTTCTCCCCTTGCGTTTTGAATTATTCTTTTTTTTGGAGCCATCTGCTCTACTCCTTTCTATGCCTGAAAACAAATGGAAAGATGAAGGGAAAAACACCAGTCTTTATTGTATATGTGGGATTTTTTTTTGTCCTTCTTTCTCCTAGATGTGTAGTTTGATTTAAAAAACAAAATAACTTAAGGAATCAGAGATGTGAGACTTGAATAGTGAGTTTCACCTGCTTCACAATAGGTGCCTGTGAGAATTTGTTGTCCCAAGGCTCCCTGTATAATCAATGGAGAGAGGAGAAAACTCTCAAGGCTGGGTCCTCCCAACCTATGGCTGGCACGCAAAAGAAAAGTTACAAATCTCTTCCAGTCACTATTCTCCTGGTCTGCGTTTAGGTCAGGACATTTGACAGTAATAGCAATGAGCAACTGTTTGGAAGTAACTGCATTTCGGTGCAGATGGATGTCAGATGAGACTGTGTGGAACCATAACTAAAGAAGATGAGTTCTGAAGAAACAGAGAGCACAAAGCTGTGGAAGAAAGCACGGGATTATGAAAGAGATGCTTGATACTGCTTATTCTGAAATCAAGATACTCAGGGATTCCTAGTCCAAAAAGGCAAGTACTCAAAAGTAGAAAGAAAAGCTTTCAGCATACATTTGATTTGATTTGATTTGATTTGATTTGATATGATAGTTTGGCATTTGTGAAATAAAAGAGATGACTTAGGCACATAGGTGTGACAGATGTTTGGAAAAGAGCTGTGTACATTTGGAATTTGCCAGGAATGGGATAAAATCGCTAACAGACTTTAAAATCCATGTTATGAAGGAAGAATTCTTTATGAGTGTTTGAAAAAGGTAAAAAGCAGACAACAGATTCTCAGAACTCCAAATGAAATTTGATACCGAAAAATCAGGGTATGAGAAGTGCTTGAAGTCCTCTATCTGTGTACTATAGGAAGACTGCAAGAAAGGAAAGAAGCAGAGAGTTTTGGGGAGCCTTTCACCCAGACTGTGGAATTATCACACTTGGTTTTTGCCATGTTCCTGTCTCGGCATGACGAACCAAAATTCAACGTGGGACCAGAAAATGGAACTGCAGTTACTGAGTTCATCCTAGAGGGTTTCTCAGGGCTTGATCAAAGACTGCAGCTTGTACTCTCTCTGGTCTTTCTGCTCATATACCTGACAACAGTGATGGGGAACGCCACCATCATTTTCCTCGTGTATGCAGATCACCGCCTTCAAACCCCTATGTACTTTTTCATTGGCAATCTGGCCTTCCTGGAAATCTGGTTTACATCCTCCACAAGCATCAAGTTGGTTGTGATCCTGGGTTCTGGGAGGAGAACAATCTCGCTAAGCAGCTGCTTTGCCCAATCCTCTTCCTATTTTACGCTGGGCTGTACAGAGCTTATTCTACTTGTTGTCATGTCCTTTGACCGCTATGTTGCCATCTGCCAACCTTTGCATTATGCTGCCATCATGAAGCCTCAGCTCTGCATCCACCTGGTTGTTGCTACTTGGGTCACAGGCTTCACACTCTTGAGTTACCGCCTGGTCATCCTCTCGCAGCTGACTTTCTGTGGCTCAAATGAGATCCATCACTTTTTCTGTGACAACTCCCCCTTATTCAAACTGTCCTGCTCTGACACCAGCCTGCTTTGGAAAATAGACTCTGTTTTCTTATCATTTGTCTTTCTGGGTACCTTATGTTTAACTCTGACATTTTACATGTGCATCCTTTTCTGTATTCTACATCTTCCAGCAGCCTCTGGGAGGAAGAAAGCTTTTTCTACATGTTCTTCCCATCTCACCACCTTGGCAATTGGATATGGGAGCTGCATTGCTCTCTACGTGTGTCCTTCAGTCGGTGTTTCCTTGGAGAACAGCAGATTTGTAGCGTTGCTGAACACCGTTCTGTACCCATTCTTAAATCCATTCATCTACAGTCTTAGAAACAAGGCTGTGATACTGGCCCTGAATGAAGCCGTTGCCCGTACAAGAACACAGCTTTTCCCCTAATCATGAGGCATTTCTGGACAGCAGTTCCAGTGATCTCCTATCATATGTTAAATAATACCAATGCATAGGTATGTAACCTCCAGACAGAGATACCTCAGGAGATTGATAGAATCATAGAATCCTTTCAGTTGGAAGAGACCCTCAGGATCATCGAGTCCAACCACAACCCAATTCTAGCACTAAGCCATGTCCCTAAGAACCTCGTCTAAACACCTTTTAAACACCTTCAGGAATGGTGACTCTCCCACTGCCCTGGGCAGCCTGTTCCAATGACCAACTACCCTTTCCAGGAAGAATTTTTTCCTAATATCCAATCTGAACCTCCCCTGGTGCAACTTGAGGCCATTTCCTCTTGTCCTATCTCGTTGCATTGTTTTAAGTGATAAAAACCTCCTCTTCACACACAAAGAAGGCACTAACAATGGCAGGAGAAGTAACTCAGTTAATACCCTGCCCCAGCTGCTCTCAGCCCCATCACTGGGGAGCCACCAGCTCATCAGGAGCCCATCTCCAAAACCAAGAAGAGCACAGAGGCTCATTGGCAAGTGGGAACCCAAATTACAGGCTCTGGGGAATGAACATCTTGTCCCAAGGCTACCCTGGGAGAGCCCTCAGCCTCATTGTCCAGGTGTGAAGCCCATCAAGAGGAGCCACTGAGAGCAGCTCTCTGGATCACCATTTAGACTAACGGGATTGTTGCCTAGGGGTGCAGGACACATTAGGGGATGCAGGGGAAGAGCATTTTTGGATTACACAGGACTTACCATGGGAATTTTGGAGAAGGACCCCAACCAGTGCAGTCTGTCCTGTCTTCTCATTAAACTTAACTTCTAAGTCTTTGCTATGTGAGCAAATCTCTTCTCTATGTGAACGTGTGAGTGTGGGGGTGTGAGTGTAGCAACTGGAGCAGGACCAGGGGGTCAGACAGCCTGTATGTCATTGGTGCCAGCAACTGAGAGACCAGAGTGACTGGGCATAAGAGTGTGCGTGCATGTGTGTGACTGGGGTTGTCTGTACCAGTATCTGGAATGGGGCTGCGGCCCTGGAGGCTCATGCGTCCTGGTGTCTGCAACTGGCAAGGCCGGTGTCCTGGGGAGGCTACTGAGCAGACTGAGTGTTTGAGCCCCGCTGCTGGAAGAATCCACCCTGAACAGGTATATACATAAAACAGACTGCACTAGACTAGAAGAGTTCAGTTGGAAGGGACCTGCAACGATCATCTAGTTCAAATACCTGACACATTCAGGGCTGACCAAAAAATAAATCATGTTAGCAAGGGCATTGTCCAAATGCCTCTTAAACACTGACAGTCTTGGGGCATTGACCACCTCTCTAGGAAGCCTGTTCCAGTGTTTGACCATCCTTGATAAAGAGATGTTTCCTAATAACCAGTCTAAACCTCCTCTGGCCAAGCTTTGAACCATTCCCACATGTCCTATCGCTGGACACCAGGGAGAAGATCTCAGCACCTCCCCGTCCATGTCCCCTCCTCAGGAAGCTGTAGAGAGCAATGAGGTCGCCCCTCAGCCTCCTTTTCTCCAAACTAGAGAAGCCCAAAGTCCTCAGAAGCTCCTCAGAGGACAATCCTTCCAACTCTTTCACCAGGTTTGTTGCTCTCCTCTGAATGAATTCAAGGACCTTCACATCCTTGTTGTAATAATATGTGGGGCCCTGAACTGCACACAGCACTCAAGGTGAGGCTGCACCAACACTGAATACAGCAGCATAGTCACCTCTTTTGACCACATGGCCGTGCTGTGTTTGATGCACCCCAGGATGCGGTTTACCGTCTTGGCTGCTGGGGGACAGTGTTGCCTCCTATTGACCCTGTGGCCAACCATCACACCAGATGCCTTTCTGCAGGGCTGCTCTCCAGCCACTCTCTCCCAATCTACACTTGCACTCAGTGTTACTCTATCCCAGGTGAACAATCCAGCACTCGGACTTGTTCAATTTCATGCCGAGTGCTGGGTCCTGCAGTTGGCTCACAATAACCCCACGCAACACTACAGGCTCAGGGAAGAGCGGCTGGAAATCTGCCAAACAGAAAAGGACCTGGGGATGTTGATGGACAGTGACTGAACATGAGCCAGCATGTGCCCAGGTGGCCAAGAAGGCCACCAGCGTCCCAGCATGCATCAAGAATAGCATGGCCAGCAGGACCAGGCAAGTGATCATCCCTCTGTTCTTGGCACTGGTGAGGCCGCACCTTGAATGCTGTGTTCAGTTTTGGGCCCCTCCCTACAAGAAAGACCTTGAGGTGCTGGAGTGAGTTCAGAGAAGGGCAACAAAGCTGGTGAGGGGTCTGGAAAAGAAGTCAGATGGGGAGCATTTGAGGGAGCTGGGGCTGTTTAGCCTGGAGAAGAGAAGGCTGAGGGGAGACCTTTTCGCTGTCTACAACTACCTGAAACGAGGTTGTCGCATGGAGGGTGTTGGTCTGTTCTCCCATGTGGCAAGTGGTAGAAGGAGAAGAAAGAGCCTGAAGTGGCACCTGGGAAGATTCAGTTTGGATATTAGGAAAGATTTCTTCATGGAAGAGTTTGTGAAGCATTGGAACAGGCTGCCCAAGGAGTGGTTGAGTCATCATCCCTGGAGGTTTTTAAAAGACATATAGATGAGGTTCTTAGGGACATGGTTTAGTGCTAGAGTTGGGTTAATGGTTGGACTCAATGATCTTGAGGGTCTCTTCCAACCTAAATGATTCTATGATCTCATTGGGATGAGAAACATGGTTGGGCAGCTCACCCAGATGGAGTACTGACCCAAGCACAGGTCACTTTGACATTTACTACAATCCTCCGTTTCTCTTTTCATTAAATTGATTCATGTTGGCATAATTTGGAGTGAGGTCTGGTAAGGACCCATAGGACTGGTGAGCACAGCCCATGGGAGTTGCATTCCTCGGCAGGTCTTTTCTTACCACATCCTTGGGATCCTATCCAGTCTTGCCCTCACTATTCTCCAATGGTGTGAATTGAAATTGCTTCCAGGCACTTTTGATCATCCTTCCCAATAGAGGTTTAATGCATTTTATGAGACCAATCAAAAACATTAAAGCCAGAATTAATCCCAAGACCATTATAATCATTGCTACAAACAAGGCTTTCAACCATTTTAAGTCTGGCAACCAGTAAGTTAATTTTTCCCACACATTTTCAAATCCCCATGACATATTATCCAATGACACCTGATGCAATATTCTCGTTTTGTCCCAAATAGCTTTCAAATCGCTGGTTATCCTTCCCTCATTGTTTACGTAAGTACAGCAGCTACTATTGATTACTGTGCATACTCCTCCTTGGGCTGCTAGTAACAAGTCTAGGGCTCGTCTGTTCTGCATCACTACAGACGATAGACTCTTTATTTCTTCTTGTAAAGCTTCTATGGCATCTATCGTGTTGTTCTCAAGATCCTCTCTTACTGCCGAGATGTTAACTAGTGTTTTTTCTAGCTCACTAACACCTAACCAAAGTAGAAGCCAACTCGTAAAACTATGGAATCTCGTTCCTTGTTCTGTCAGTGGGCTTGACTCTCTGCGACGTAAACTTCTCAACGTGGATGTAAGCCAACCCTCCTTGTTTAGGGTTTCATGTATTGTCATTCTTGCTACCACTACTCCCAAAGCACATTGCCCTTTCCAATTCTCAGGTAGTATCTTGTATGCAGTGTCGTTGCATATCCAATACCACCCTTTTCCCTTAGGCACTGGCCATGCACTAGTGAATTTGTATTTTAGTCCTGGTGAATTTAGAGGCCTAAACATATGTGTGCCAATCCTAAGTGTCTCATTGCAATACGTATAGTTTCCCACATAAGTTGAACCTGGGTATGTACCCGTCGGATCCCAAAAACTGGATCTTCAATCCGTACACCTTGAGTAGCATGGAGCATAAGGGTGATTTTTGTTTTCAGGGTTGTATGGACTTATTATTGATATGGGTTTTGTTGTTTCTGTTAAATCCCAGGTTGTATTCACCCAATATTCCCTAAAAGCAGCATCCTTGTCTGGTAATGGGACTCCTATTAGAGTCGAAGACTGCTTTCCATTAGTGGGCAAAGCTACACACATCCAGCAATTGGTTCTTTTCAGTATCCTTGATATATTCTGAATCATTTTTATATGATTGTTTTCATCCCAACTTTAAGCTACACAAACTAATAATGCAAGGTTAAGGGTATGATATAGTTTTTCCATCTCTAAAACATTTCTCTATTATAACAGTAACAATAATACAATAACATAAACTTTTCACAGATAATATAAAGACTTAGCAATCTCGTACTTAACCCAATAATCCTTTTAAACACCCATCTAAGTTTTGTTAACATTCATATGCAGTTATGCTTCTAAACAGTACAAATCTAATCCTTTAAAATTTAGGTTTCCATACAATTATTAATATTAACAGAATCAGTTCTACAATTATAAAAACAACTAGACCTGGTTCACATTCAAGTTCCACATATGAAAGACCTTCATTCCAGGAGCAATTCATACTAGTTTCTCTTTAGTTGTATTTTAGTGTCTCCTGGTTCTGAGGTAACTTTCCATTCTTTGATGGGTCCTTTGACACGAGAAAAATCAATCTATTCCATATTAGCATGGCCACACCATGGTCTTTAGGTCTTCTTCTTTAACACACTTACTGCTACGCATAGGCCCCTCTCTTCCTGTACTGCCATGTGTCTCTCAGACCTTTCACTCTTGTCCTCCAGTAATGGGCCAACACTCCAGGAGGCTGGTGCTTCCTCCAGGCTCATGGATGATTCCTGAGGACCATCCAAGTGTGGGCAGTGCAAGAGAGGAGCAGAGCAAGGTCAGCTCATGGGCCATGCCTGAGCACAGCCCCCCCAGCAGCAGCCATTCCCCATCTCCCAGGCACAGTCATGCCCACAGCATGCAAATGTCACTGCCGTATATGATTAGTCCAAGAGAAGCCTGCCTTCTTTCCATAACCCCCTAAAAATCTTCCTCCTATTCCCCCTCCACCCACAAACATCAACCACATTCCACTTGCGGGGTTAAACATGGTCGTAAGGATTTGCTGAATTCATCAGCCACCACCCTTTTCTACCTCACATCCCCTGACCCTCCCACACCACACATGGCCGCTCACTGCTGCTCAGGGCCTCTCACTATTAAGAAGAGTCCTTGAGCTTCTTGGTTCTTCCTGGTGCTTATTATCATCTGCCTCACTCCCTCCAGAGCTCATGGTGAGATTTCTTGTCCATAACAGCACCTTTATGACCATGTTTTACTAAATGGGTGTCTTTTTGTGAGCATTTGTGCAGAATGAGTGGTCTCAGGAAAAAAACAAATACATAAAAACTGATGCTGAGTGAAATGCCATGAAGACCTGATGAGTTACTCCCATTGCTGTGTCTTTCCTGGAAGGAGTCTGTCCTGAGAAGGGCATCCGGCTTCTGCCACTCTCTGGAGAGGCACATGAGCAGTGTCCGTGCACCTGGGGAGGAAACGGGTGATTTTTGCCAGACCACCCTTCATCTGAACCACTTAGATGTGTACTTATGGATGGGGTATCATGCCTTATACTGCAAATACCTATTGGATTGGCCCTGCCAGTGGGGCTACCACAGATGCAGACTGCTGTGTTACAGATATTTACTGGTTTTAATACTGACACTCTTAGAGAAATCACACAAAGACTTGAATGATTATTGATGCCTTTTAACATGATTATCCACAGAAGGCCCAGCAGCTTTGCGTCTCAAGAAATGGGATGCCAGAGGCCAAGGGAAGGATGGCTTGGGCTCTGTCCTGGCATCTGGAAACTGAAGTGTGCGCCCATCTCCCAACACCTGCCCTGCCCAGTGAACGGTGTGAGAAACTCTGCCAATGAGCTCTGAAGTCACAGTCATGACAGGTATCTTATGTGTAACTGCACACAGTGTTGTCCTGCCAGCTCAGGATTGGAGCTTCCATCCCTGAAGGTATTTAGAAGATGTGCAGACATGGCGCTTAGGGATATGGTGTAATTGGTGGACTTGGCAATGTCGTATTTATGATTGGACTTTATGACCTTAAGGGTCAAAACCATTTCAATTCCCATCACCTCCAGCTGCCCCCGAGGTCGGCTGTTGTGTGGCACACCTGTCCTGGCTCTCCAGGCAGGTTGGGCACTGGTTTGGTGCCCGCATTGGGAGTTTTCCCCTTTCTGGGGTAAAAGATCTTCGATGAGAGACAGTTGTAGAGATCTGAGTTGCAGAGATTTCAAGCAGTCCTTTCAAAATCTGAGCAGGCTCAGTTTTGGAGCCTTTGAAAAATAGAGACAATCTCAAGGATGTTTTTGAAAAGTGGTACAATCACTAATAAGAATAACAGGGAGTTCCTTATTCTTGTTGATGATGATGATGAACAAAAGTTTTTTAATTTCATTCCCAACAGTCGTTCTTGCTTCTCAAAACAGGTGCTACATCTCGGTAGCTAACCTCTTGCATGAAGTTCTTTTTAAGATCTTTTTCTCTCACTTCTACTAGTTTCATCATTTAAAAAGTACTTCCTAGGACAGGATTGCCCTGAAATCAGCGCTCTTTCATACTTTTCCCCCTTTTTTTCTGGTGTGAGGGGAGGTGACATAGGGCAATTACTTCCTTTTTAGGCAAAGAAGGCCAAGGAACAGATCTCAGGTCAGTGCAAAGGCAGAAAGGAAGCCAGAATGTTTATGTGGTGTGCACTGACACACACCGTCACCTGCATTTCCAGTCTCTGAAATTCCAACAGTGCAGCAGAGACTGGAGTTCTGAGCTCCCTTCATCTGCCCATTGTAACACATGTAAAATGAAACTACTGCAGCCTAAAAGTTGGTTTTGATTCTCTTCACAGCCTGAAGCACCACATGGGTCAGGAGACAGGCCAGGATACCCAACGAGGACTCACATGCTCTGCACTTAAATTTCAGGTGTTCCCAAGAATCTCAGGAGACAAGTCGTGCCGATTCCTGGGTGCAAGGAGCTGGTCAAGAGCGTCGTCTCCATTTCTGTAACGATGGCTTTGCTGCCTGGCTGATGTGCAGACTCTGTACATGGATGCTGACACCTGTTGAGCAACCTGCTCTGAAAGGATAAACAAGCTGGGCATGAGAACAGGAGAACAGAAGAACTTGGGTGGGGACAAATGAAAAGGGATGCACAAGATGTGGTCAGGGCTGTTTGGGGGCACTTGTAAAACAGCCGTGGACCTCATGTGAATTATTCCTGTGGCCAGGGAGAACTAGAGAACTGTCCCTAAATTGAAAACATGAAGGAGATGAAAGGACAGCATTATTCAGGCTGGATGGGACCTTGGGAGGTGTCTTGACCAACGTCCCGCTCAAAGCAGGTTCAGACCAGATTACTCAGGGCTTTATCCAAAAACATCTTGGTCACTTTCTGGGGTAGAGTGGATGCGCACTCTTGGAAAACAGCTTCCAGGGCTTGACTGTCCTCAGGATTGGAAAGTTTCTCCCTTTCTATAGCAGCTTTCCAGGCCCAACCATCCAGATTATTTTTTACCCGTCTACTTACACACTGACACAAACCATAATATCCTACATTGGACACAAGAATATTGCAGGGGATGATGCTGAATGCCTTGCTGACTTCCAGGTAACAGACCACCACTGCTCTTCCCACATCCAGCAACCCTGTCCTTTCCTCACAGAAAGCAAAGAGGATGGACAGGCACAACCTGCCCTGGGTAAACCCCATCACCTTCTCTTCCAGACACCCAGAAATGGGGTCCCAGTGGACATGTTCTGGGGCACAGCCCTTAGTTCTCCTGCTCACCCATTGGCCATTTTGAAAAGTGCACACAATGTGCGAGAGCTTCCAGTGGTCAGGGAGTCCCCCCAGTCTCCATGAGCTTTCCAAGAAGGTGGAGAGTGGCCTCACTGTGACATGGTCCTGCTGTCTCAGCTCCTGGGATGCTGCCCCTGCTGTCCCATAGACTGGAAATGATTGTGTTAGTTCCAGTGACCCCTGACTTGATCCCCATCCACTTCTGGTTGTTCTGCCTTCAGTCACAGAGGCCTGGGAGACCTTGCTGGTGAAGATGGAGGACCAGAGACACAGAGAATATCACTTCTTCCCCTGATTAAATTCATCAGTGGCCACCCAGTGTCTTTGTTTCTCCTTTAACTGTTCCTGCAGTAGTAACAGCTCATTAGGGTGCCCTTGAATTGCCTTACAGGTCTAGACTGAGTTTTGCTCTGGCCTGTTGCTGTGCTTGGAGGCTGCTGTCCTTGCAGACCAGATGAACTAACTTCTGCCACCCTGCCTTGGCAGTTTATTCCATCCGTGTCACAGCTCTGTCTGCAACACTGACAGCTCCAGCTCACCCAGTCAGGTCCCTGGCTGAGGACATTGCCTCACATCTGGGCTGAACCACCCCAGCTGTGGCACCAGGAAACCTCTGAGTCGCCCCGTGGAAACCTGGTACCAAGTGTCCAAGAGCCCATGTGTGCAAAGGCTTTGCTTCAGAGCACAGACATGACATGACCAAAGATTGCTGGATGTGTCTCTAGATCTAGGAGTATAAACCCAGAATATAATGCCTAAATTCATTCCGGTGAACATATTCCTCCCCCAGTTTGCAGAAATTAGATCCTTTGCTGTAACATTCCTTGTGTCCTGCCTAATGATGGGACAAGAAAAGGTGATTCTCATACCAATTTACATTTTAATACAAAGAACACAATGTTGGCAAGAAGTGTCACTGCTGAAGAGAGAGAATCAACATCACTGATTACTTCAGGTTGTTTCAAAGGATGTGCCCCTGGAGCCCCAGGGACAACTGGAGGGAGCCCAGAGGGGACAGAGGAAGGGACATCATGGGCTGCTCCTGTGCTGCTGAGCTGGGCTGGGCTCCTGGGACAGAGGGAGCTCATGGCAAGCGGCAGCGCTGCAGAGAGACAGCTCTGCCCAGGAGCAGCTCCTCTGCAAAGCGCAGCAGGGCTGAGGGCTCTGCCTGGGGATCTCAGGGAGACGAGCAAGGCAGAGAGAGATTAAAGGTGGTCAGGACTGGGAGGATGACTGAGAGCTCACTGGAGGAGAAATCTCAGCAACCCTTGCCATGGTAAGTCTCTGGGTGCAGGGCAATGCAGCTGTAGCTCCTGGAGGCATCTCTTAAAGTTAGCACGGGCACAGCTTGAGGGATCTGTGAGGAGGGGGCTCTTGGCAGGCAATGTTGAACAGCTGTGAAGCTGAGTGAGCAGCCAGGGGTGCCCAGGGCTGTCCTGCAGAGCAGGGTCCCTGCACCCCAGGGCTGTGCTGGGGCAGGGACTCTGCCGCCTGCCAGGGTCAGCACTGCCTGGGGAGATCCCCATGGTGCTGTGGGGAGAAGCTGTGGGGGGAAGGAGCCACCCCTATCAGGGCAGGAAAGGTGCTTCTGCTGTTGAGGGGGTGCTGTGTGGGTCAGGGCTCCTCACAGCTCCAGATCATCCCCAGGATTTTTCCAAGGTGATGCCTCAAAGAGAAGATCAGTGCAAGGATTACCAGATATATAGGGGGCTTTCCTGAGCCTGTCTTTTCAGTTTCCTATCCCAAGGGTTGGGGGGTGCAGGAAAGGAAAAAATGAAAATGAGTTCTCATGCTTAAACAAGTCACTGTGACTCCTGAACTGCAACTCCGAGTCATCAGTACATCTGCCAGAAGCCTCATAACCTCCCTTCAG
The DNA here is from genome assembly GCF_036013445.1 of Caloenas nicobarica. Lineage (NCBI taxonomy): Eukaryota > Metazoa > Chordata > Aves > Columbiformes > Columbidae > Caloenas > Caloenas nicobarica. Next base: position 1,087,753 of record NC_088276.1, read on the forward strand.
CTGCTGCTCTGCCTGTGCACAGCACCAGCATCACATTGGCTATACCCGTCTGTCTTAGTCTGACCTGTCCTTTTCCCCAGTCTGCAAACAGGAAGATGCCCCCAGGCAGTGCCCTGTGAACAGGCAGGATCTGTAGGGCCAGTGTGAGGGCACAGAGGGTGGGATGGGGTCTGTGAGCATTGACAGGGAAAAGACATGGACAGGAAAACACCTCCCAGGAGGAGAATCTCCAGGAAGCAGGGAAATGATCAGAAATGAGAGGTAACTAAACCTGGAATTGTTATGGGAGGTAGAACACAGAAAACTCCCTTTGATCCCCCACAGTGCAGATCACTCCTGTGAGCAGCCCCCTCGCCTCCTCTCCCACCCAGCAAAGCCTCTGCCCTCAGGGCCGGGGGCTCCAAGGCATGCAGCAGCTCCTGTGCAGCCAGAGCTCCAGTTCCCTCTGCAGAGCACAGGGGCTGAGAGCAGCTGCCCGGCAATGCTGGTGTGTGGGAGGTGGCTGCACAGCTGGGGAAGGGTGACGCTGTCTGAGTGCCCGGCTGCCTCTGCCCTGTCCTCTCTCACACCCACCCTCACTGCATTTTCCTTCTTGCTCCACTGCTCTGGGTCACTGCTGTTGTGATCTGGTTCTTGCTGTCGGGCTCTCTGGGGATGGGAGTTTCAGCTGCAGAGTCACAGCCTGATCTTGTGGGTCCTTTCCTGCAGGTGTGTCCATGGGAACACGTGTCCCAGCTTTGCTCTGACCTGTGGGGCTGTGGGCAATGCAGTCTGTGGGGCAGGGGAATGAGCATTATCTGAATTCCCCACAGAGAAGTGCAGAGATGCTATGATGGAAGAAATGCAGTTCGGTTTGTGAAATGAGCTGCGTGTGTCTTGGGATAGAAGTGGGGTGCTGAGACCTGAGGAAAGGGTGGGACATGTCATGGTCTGAGGTGGGTCCCTCTGCTCTCAGCAGTGCCCAGTGGCTTTTCAGGGTAACATGGCAGTGTGATCAGCCTCCATCTCAGAAAGGGCAGCTGGAGCAAGACAGAGGGACAGACCAGCTGCCCTCACTCTGCACTGACCCACAGGTATCCTCTGGTCTCGCAGGACTCGCTCTGTTCTCCCTGAGTGCAGCAGAAATGCTGAGGGTTTCTGACACCCAACAACACTCTCCAGTGGAGTTGCAGGAAGCTGCAAAAAAACAAGCCTCTCAAACTGCCTTGTTCTGTCCTGGTTCATTATCACTAGGAGAGCAGATGCTGACAGTCCCTTCTGCACCAGGAACGGGTCCATCTGACACAGCTGAACCCCAGGACTGGACCCTGTTCCCCCATTCCCATGACCCCTGCTGCAGAGCAGGGCTGACTCCTGGGCAGCCAGCGGGCACAGGCCCTGCTCCTCACGGCACCTCCAGCCAGCACTACCTAGGGCTCAGCCACGGACCCGAAAGAAGGTCTGCAAAAGGACAAGGGGTGTGGAGCAGGGGAGAGTGTATGAGAAATGGCTTTGATTTTGCTTAGAGAAGTCTCCCCTAACTTATCACTGTCTTTTGCTGCTGTGACAGTGCCCCATGCTCATCAGCAAATGTCCAACAGCAGCTCCATCAGCCAGTTCCTCCTCCTGGCATTCTCAGACACACGGGAGCTGCAGCTCTTGCACTTCTGGCTCTTCCTGGGCATCTACCTGGCTGCCCTCCTGGGCAACGGCCTCATCATCACCACCATAGCCTGTGACCAGCACCTCCACACCCCCATGTACTTCTTCCTCCTCAACCTCGCTCTTCTTGACTTGTGCTCCATCTCCATGACTGTGCCCAAATCCATGGCCAACTCTCTGTGGGATACCAGGGCCATTTCTTATATGGGATGTGCTGCCCAGCTCTTTCTGTTTGTCTTTTTCATTGCAGCAGAATTTTATCTTCTCACCATCATGTCCTACGACCGCTACATTGCCATCTGCAAACCCCTGCACTACGGGACCCTCCTGGGCAGCAGAGCTTGTGTCCACATGGCAGCAGCTGCCTGGGCCACTGGGTTTCTCAATGCTCTGCTGCTCACGGCCAATACATTTTCACTGCCACTGTGCAAGGGCAATGCCCTGGACCAGTTCTTCTGTGAAATCCCCCAGATCCTCAAGCTCTCCTGCTCACAGTCCTACTTTAGGGAAGCTGGGCTCCTTGTGGTTAGTGTCTGTTTATCATTTGGGTGTTTTGTGCTCATTGTGCTGTCCTATATGCAGATCTTCAGGGCCGTGCTGAGGATCCCCTCTGAGCAGGGACAGCACAAAGCCTTTTCCACGTGCCTCCCTCACCTGGCCGTGGTCTCCCTGTTTGTCAGCACTGCCATGTTTGCCTACCTGAAGCCCCCCTCCATCTCCTCTCCTACCCTGGACCTTGTGGTGTCTGTTCTGTACTCAGTGGTGCCTCCAGCAGTGAACCCCCTCATCTACAGCATGAGGAACCAGGAGCTCAAGGAGTCCATTAGGAAAGTGATTTCATGGGCGTTTGTCAATAGTGATCAGCTTTCCATCACTGTCCAGAAATGATGTCTAACTGTATCCCAATGCAGGCCTGTACCCTGTTTTATCCCTTTTACTTTGTTAGCATTACCCATATTGTTATTTATGGTTATTATGTTGGTACATAACTGTTCATGTTTAGCTCACTATCCTGAATAATGAACCCATTATAAATAGTTTTAAAACACCTGAAACCTGTATGAATGTTTTTCTAACACTGTGTCAGAGCTTAGTCTCCCATAGCATCTCTGTGACAAAATGACATCTCGAGAGTGCTGTTCCTCAAGATTTGGTTGTTCTTCCAAAGCTGTTTTCAACAGGCCCAGGAATTTCCCTCAAAAGGGCCTGAGGAAAAAGCTTGTTGTCACCTTGGAAGCTGATTCACAACAGAGTTGTGATTTAAGACACAACCCTTGCTGTCTGTTGACAGTGGAGATGGGGAGTGGTCATGAGATACAGTCAGACTGGGCTGTCCCAGTGCATGATGGGGCAGAGGACAATCCTCCAGGAGAGGAATCAGGAGCTGCCCGGAGAGCCCGGGAGATACACACGGACCGGGTGTGCCTGAGGTGGGCAGTGACAGGACCCCGCAGAGTGAGACATGGCCCGAGGTGGAGTCATCAAAGGGAAAGCACTAAATGCAGGTATCTGCAGGGAAACAAAGATGGACACAGACAATCTGACACAGACCAACTCCAACAGGCAACAGCACCCTCACAGCCACCACACCAACAGCAGCACTTACACAACCATGAGCAACACAACTGACCCTGTCCTGTTGCCCCTCTCAGGCTGATCTGGTGTGAAGGTTGCACGAGTGGTCTGTACATCCCAGGTAGAACTTACTTGCAGTTTCACACACCCCTGTGGTCCCTCCAGCGTGGACCTGGGGTTTGGGTCAGCCCAGACTCAGAGATATTACCCACTTGGACATTCCAACCCTGGGGTTCTCCAGATCCTCGGGTCCTCCTCCTCCTTGCTAGCCTCACTTAGAATTGACCAAGAAGGTGTGTACGTGCCATCACACCCAAAGGCACACACAATAGTGAGCCCACTCACACAGCAAAGAGCCAGGAGCAGAGTTTAATTAGTTTTGTGGTTTAACCCTGAAAGACAGCTCAGCACCACATAGTCTGTCACTCACTGCTACACAGCAGGATGAGGCGGAGGATCGGAAACACAAAAGAAAACTCGTGGGTTGAGATTAAGACAGTTTTATAGGTAAAGCAAAATCTATGCATGTAATCAAAGAAACCTAAGGAATTCATTCACTGCATCATCGGCAGGAGGGTGTTCAGCCATCTTCAGAGAAGCTGGGCTCCATCACATGTAACTGTTACTTCGGAAGACAAACGCCATCACACCAAATGTCCTCCCCTCCCTTCTTCTCCCAGATTTTATTGTTGACCATGGTATTATATGTTGTGGAACACCCCTTTGGTCAGTTTGGTTCAGCTGTCCCAGCCATGTCCTCTCCCAATTTCTTGTGCACCCCCAGCCCCCATGCTGGTGGAGTTGGTGTGAGAAGCAGAAAAATCCTTGATACTGTTCAAGGACTGCTCAGCAATGACTGAAACATTGGGGTGGGACCAACACTGTTTCCATCACAGATGTAAAACTAACTCATACAAGTTGCTATGAAGATAAGTAACTCCATCCCAGCTGAAACCAGTATGATAAGCAGGAGAGATCACGGTGATCAGGCAGGGGATTTGGCCAGAACAGCACTGACCAGCCACCTCCCCACGGGCAGCTTGTTTCTTGAACCCCCCTCCTCCCCACTCTTCCACAGATGGCTATTTCCATGATCCAAATTTCTCTGCCCCGATCTCCTCACAATTCATAACCATCATCAGTTACTTTTTCCCCAATGGGCTCAGGTTTTCTCCATTTGCACTCAAATTTGATAGTTTGGATTCCATTGCCTTGGTCCTCTGGGACTTCGGTGACATCACTGGTGGCTCCTCCAGGCACTGATGGCCTTGCAAGACTTGACTGCCCAGACAGTGCCCAGTGCTCCCCTCTGTGCAGTCTAGCCAACCTGGTCACATCTGCAGCCACCTGTGAGGCCCAGCTGGGACACACGGAGCTGCCCATACAGCTGGTCCCTTCTCACATCCCTCAGCTTCTCATGCGTGTGCCACAGTTTCCCATGGCACGTACAGGTGGTTTCAGCCCAGGGCAGGGCCTCACCAGGGGCTCACTCATCTTTCTGCAGCCTTCCCGTCTGGTGTCCTTGATGACCTCATGATACCTGCCTACCTCTGGCCAATCACATTGCTGTCATGAGGTGACCTCACAAGTAATAATCCAGGCATGTTGGCTTTGCCTACATCTACCCCAGGTAACTGCAATAGAAGTGGCATCACAACCCACCTCCAGCCGTGTCATCTTCCCCTTCTCCTGCATCTCCCATCTCCCAAGCTTTCAGCACTGCTGGGGGTGTTTCCCAGCATCCAGGTGACATGACTAGGCCTGTCTCACCACGTGCCCAGGTGGGATGTTTCCAAAGATGTGACTTCAAAATCCACCTCCCTCCCATGATGCCTCACCTTGCATCATCCTCTTCTGGCACCAGGGGTCACCTCACAGCCAAACTCCCAGACACTGCTCCTTTACCTGCCTCTCCTCTTTCCTACCCAGCACTGTCGTTTCTGCTGGGCAGGCAGCAACGTGCTCCCCATGGGGACTGCAGAGCCCTGGTGGGACAGCTCGGTGGTGGGAGGGCAGCCATGGATGGGCAGGGCTCCTCAGGAAGGCAGGCGGGTGGATGAGGAGGTGGAGATGAGCTCTGTGCAGTGGGGAGCCTGGCGTGCACAGCCCTTGCCTTGGAGGAAGCTTCATGGTCACAGGTCCTGGATTACATGGCAAGTTGGACCATCTCTCGGTCTGCTGCGAGGGCAGCAGGGCTGGGCACAAGCAACCCAGGAGGTTCCTGCAGGGTGTGGAAGACAGCATTTTGAGACAAACACTGGACGAGCTGACTAGGGCTGGTGGATCTGACAGACAAGGTGGATCAGGCTGGGGATCTGAAGGATGAGGGCGGCCATGGCTGCAGTGACTGTGAGATGGTGGAGAAGCAGGACAACTGCAGAACAACAGTGCAGTCCTGCAGGAGAGCTGATTTCAGTTAGCTGAGGATCTCCTTGGGCTGTCCTGGAGAACAAAGGGGCTGTTAAACTCTCTTGGATCTTCAGAGATGACATCCTCAAAGCCCAGGAAGAAGCCAATCTGATGGACAGGGAGTCGAGCAGGGCCTGGCAAGAGGTCAGCATGGGTGCACAGCAACCCCCTGCCTTAGGAGACCAAACAGCAGAAGGACGTGCAGGGAGGCTGGAGGGGAACAGGCTGCCCAGGAGACAGACAGACAGACACCTGGCCTGGGGGTGCAGGGATGGAGCCAGCAAAGCCAACGCTGAGCAGTGGCTGAAGTGGCCATGCAAGGGGAGCGCACCCAGGAGGGCTTCTCCAAAGATATTGTCAGCACAAGGAAGGCAGCTGAGGGAACCCTGGTCCCAGTGGCCAGTGGGGCAGGGGACGGAGTGACAAAGAAAGTATCGAAACAGCAATTTTTCAGAAGAAAGATTCTTCCTTTGAGAGTGCTGGTAGGAAATGTGTTTTGCTGAGTAACTGGATGCACCTATGCATTTTACTATACATTTACCTCTACATAAATATTTATTTTTCCTTATACTCACATAGAAAGACAGATAACACAGATCTGTTGAGATCACTGTCAACATGACCATGTGTAAAAAGAACAGTTCAATTAACCTTTTTATCCTTCTTTCCTCCATCAGGCAAGAGTGGCCAACAGGTTCGAGCATGACTCACGCTGTGCCAAGAGTAAAAAGCGGCATTGACAGTCCAGGGCAGTGGATTTTTTGGTGCCTTTGACTCTGTGCAAGACACAAGGATTATCTTTCTTAATGCTGTAGGCTTTGGTAGGATAGAAATCTAGAGAACATTTTCTGAAAATGGATGGAAAAAGAAACCAAGTGAAAGATGTAGAGCCAGGAAATGTCTTCTTGCAACTTTAAGCATCAACCGTTGTTGGTGTTGTAATTCTCCTTTCTTTGTTTTGAATACTTTAAGCATCAGTGTTTTCCCATGAGATCAAAATGAGACTTTTCAGGATGTGCATTAAGAGCAAGAGGAGAACGTCAGATCTTCCACAAGATTTGCCTTCTCAGCACTCTCTCTGTTAGGCTGTGCATCTGAAGTACCATTTCCAGCAGCTGATCTGCACACAAGCACTTGTATTACTATCTGGATTTCCCTTCCCCTTACTCTTTGATCACTCAGACATTTGTCAACAATCCAGTTGCCACTTCCAGGTTCTAGGAGTTAAAAGCTTCCTTGTCTTTCAGTAGTCTGTCTAATTCTGTCTTTAGCCAACTCTTTTATTTTGTTTATTTTCTAATTTCCTTTCTGTCTAAATCATTTCTTGCATGCCTTGGAGACAGTGAACCTCATTGGTGGCAGTTTGTCCTTGGCATACAGTTGAGGAGTGTGCTTTCTTTTAATCATGAATCTTATCAGTTTTATTTTGTTTGTTCAAAAGTAAAGAAAAGTCCCTCTTTGTCTGTGTGCAGCCAGGTCTCCAAGGAGAGCAGGTGGGAGCTGGTGCAAAGGAGCTGGAACATCCAGCTGCAGACTGCAGTGGAGAAGTCTGGGGTAAGGAAAAGGGATGCAAGTTCCAGGTGGCCAATGAGAGAAATGATGGGGTTGGGAAGGTGAGGAGCAAGGTTGTCCACACGGTGTCAGAGCTCAACGGACAGCTTCTCCAGCCAGTCCAGACCTCCTTAGGAGAGACCCTGGGTCAATATCAGATAATGCTGCAATCACCTCTTCTCCACACTGAAACACAATAAACTATACCCTTTAACAAAAAAAAAAAACACGTCATTTTTGTTAGAATGTTTTTGAAATCACTCTCCGTAACTATAGTAGGAAACCTCTCTAATTAACTGTACAAGACTAGAAGGAAATTACAAGAAGAGACATGGTTTCTTAGAGCTTTCTTTAGTGTAATGAGCCCCATGGTGCATTTGGTGCTGAGTCCTTGAACCTCAGGTGCTGAGAGGAGATTCCACAAACCTTTCCAGAAGTCAAAGTCAGAAGAAAAAAGTACTAAGTCCCTTGAAGTGTTAATGAGTTCCACTGAGGGCAAGTACCAGCAAAGCCTCCCCAGGGGCTCGTTAGAGCAGAGAATTGGAGGCCATGATGGCAGATAAACAAAGGGTAATGTGCAGGCAGCTGAGGTGCTGAGAAAACCCTGGTTTTGTTGGACGAAGCAGAGAGGCCAAGGCCTGACCCCCAGCCCCTGGGAAGGCAGATGCTGTCCCTCACCCATTGCTCAGGGATCTTCCTGGGGCAGGGGAATGTGGGCTGTGTGATGCTGAGTGAAGGACAATGGTGTGACAGTTCCCAGCCTTACTGGGGTGTGCAAGGAGGCCATGAGGTGCCCCCAGTGCCTGAGGACAACATGGCTCCTCATAGGCCTTGGTGGCAGAGATGATTGCCATAGCCAAGGGGACAAAGACTTGGGTTCTCTTGGTGACATCCAGCCTTGCCAGTGCCCTTTGCCATCTCCACCACAGGTTGTCCTACACTGTCCCACAGCTGCTTCTGTTTCCCTGCAGGCTCTAGACACCCATCTCGCTTCCTCCCCTTGCTCTCGCCCTGGTATTTCCATACATTGACTGATGTGTCTCCACTCTCGTGCTCTGTTCCTTGAAACACAAGGAGGTGGACTGATCTCATGTTCCTTCTGGATGATTTCTCATATCGCAGCACCACCCTTTGAGTGACATTTCTTCCTCCTCATGTCCATTCCAAGCTGCGCTGTGTGGCAGTGTTTCTGCTGGAGAAAGGAGGATCCTGAAAACTACTGACCTGTCATCCTCTTACCTGTGCCTGGGAAGATCATGGAACAGATCCTCCTAGAAGCTCGGCTAAGGAACAAGGAATGGTGACTCAACCACTTCTGTCGGCAGCCTGTTCCACTGCTTCACAACCTTTTCCATGAAGAAATGTCTCCTGATATCAATTCTGAACCTTCCCTGGCACAAGCTGAGGCCATTTCCTCTCATCCTATCACTTGCTACTCAGGAGAACAACAACACCCTCCATGCTACAGCCTCTTTTCAGATAGTTGTAGAGAGTGAAAAGGTCTCCCCTCAGTCTCCTTTTCTCCAGGCTAAACACCCTCAGGTCCCTCAGCTGCTCCTCAGAAGACTTGTGCTCCAGACCCTCAACAGCCTTGTCCCCTCCTCTGCACTCACTCCAGCACCTCAAGGTCTTTCTTACAGTGAGGAACCCAAAACTGAACTGAGGATTCAAGTTGTGGCTTCACCAGCGCCGAGTAAAGGGGATGATCACTGCCCCGGTTCTGCCCACTGCACTATTCTTGATGCACACCAGGAGGCCATTGGCCTTTTTGGCCACCTGGGCACACGCTGGCTCATGTTCAACTGCTGTCGATCAACACCCCCAGGTCTTTTTTCCAAAAAGCAGCTTTCCAGCCACTCTTCCCCAAGCCTGTGTTGTTGCTGGGGGTTGTTGTGACCCAAGTACCTGACCCAGCACTTGGCCTTGTTGAACCTCAGACAACTGGCCTCAGTCAGCCAAGATCCCTCTGTATGGCCTTCCTACTCTCCAGCAGATCAACACTCCCACCCAATTCAGTGTCGTCTGCAAACTTACTAAGGGTGCACTCGATCCCCTCATCCAGATCATTGATAAAGAGATTAAACAGAACTGGCTCTAATACTGAGCCCTGGGGACACCACTTGTGACCGGCCACCAACTGGATTTGGCTCCATTCACCACAACTCTTTGGGCCCGGCCCTCCAGCCAGTTCTTTATCCATCTCAGATATACCATCCAGGCCTTGAGCTGCAGCTTCTCCAGGAGATGCTGTGGGATATGATATCAAAGGCTTTACTGAAGTCTAAGTGCACAGCATCCACAGCCTGTGTGGTGGATTCACTCCCCCATGACAGACTTTCCCTCATCTGCTAAGCCGGTCACCTTGTCATAGAAGGAGATCAGGTTGGTCAAGCAGGACCTGCCTTTCATAAAGCCGTGCTGATTGGGCCTGATTGCTCGTCTCATATGTGTGACCTCCCAGTCCCTTTCCCAGCCCTGTTCCTGCTGTTGGCCTATCCCCTGCAGGGGCACAAGTGACTCACAGTCCCCTCCACAGCCATTGGCTTCCTACTGGACTATGAGTTCCTGAGACACAGCTGAGCACATGACATCGTACCCAGCCATCGCCCTCCTTGTGCTCCAGTGTGTGAGCAGGTAAAACTAAGCTGGTTTCATCAAATCTATCTAATAGATTTCCTATGAAGGGCCTGAGTGGAGAAACGTTCCTCAGAGGAGCTGCTGTATTTACACGGGGGCATTTTATATCTCTGCTTCTGCCTCTTTCTTTTCTTCTTCCTCTTCCTGTGTCTATTCTGATGTGAAAGAGCTCTCCAAGGAAAAGATTCATGGAATCCTACAATAACACAGGTTGGAAGAGACTCCTGAACACCATCTCTGTCCCACTGTCCTTTATGGCACCCTAAGGAATAGCTGATAGCATTTGTGCTCCCTTGGGTTCATCTCATCACATGCACACAGTGGACATGCACATGATGTGTATGTTTAGAACTCATCTATGCAAGGAAAACATGGACTTTTGACCTAGTATTCCACAGAATCATAGAATGTCCTGAGTTGGAAGGGACCCACAAGGATCAAGTCCAACTCCTGTCCGTGCACAGGACACCCCACGTTGTCCAGTCTCTTCTTGAACACTGTCAGGTTGGGGCCGTGACACCTCCCTGGGGAGCCTGTTCCAGTGTCCAGCACCTCTGGGTGAAGAACCTTTTCCTCATGTCCAACTGAACCTCCCCTGGCACATCGTCCTGCCGTTCCCTCGGGTTCTGTCACTGGTCACCAGAGAGAAGAGATCAGTACCTACCCTTCCTTCTCCCCTTGTGAGGAAGCTGTAGCCACCGTGAGGTCTCCTTTTAGTCTTTTCTTCACCTCTGATGCTCAGAAACCCCTTGGTTTGCTCTCTGAAGCAGAAAGGAGAAGCCATGACCTCCAGGCAATGGGAAGGAGGATCCTGTCCCTCACACACGGCTCAGGGCTCTTCCTGGGACCGTGGGACGTGGGTGTGCAAGGCCGAGGGAAGGACAACACTGGTACAGCAACTTCCACCTTCTCCATGGGGCTGCAAGGAGGCAACGAGGCCCCAGTGCCATGAGGACAACATGTCTTCTCCTGGGCCTCAGTGGCAGAGACAACTGCCATGGCCAAGGGGACAGAGACCTGGGTTCTGTTGGTCCCTTCCAGCCTCACCAGTGCCCTTTGCCATCTCCATCACAGGCTGTTCTACACGGTCCTACACCTGCCCCTCTTTCCCTGCAGGCTGCAGACATCCATCTCGCTTCCTCTCCGTGTTCAAATTTGTCAAATATATTTCTTAGTAACAACGTGAAGTGAAAAGCACTCCTCACTGGAACTGCTGTATTTATGTTAACACGTTCTATATCTCCTCTTCTGTCTTTTTTTTTTTTTTATGATTCTTCTACCTATTCTCTCTCCAGAAACATCTCCAAGTCAAAAATTATTTCAAATCACAGAATACCTCAGGTTTGAAGAGAGCCCTTGTCTCACTCATCTTGTCTCACTCTCCTGCTCAGGGCAGGGTGAACCAGGGGAGGTTGCTCAAGGCACCCACCCAAGTTTACATCATCCTCAAAGGCACTGAAAGCGCACTCTGTTACATCATAGAAGGGGAGAATAAAGACGTTCAACAGTGTTGGCCCGAGTGCTGGTCACTGAGAGATGACACTGGTAACTGGCTGCACGGAGGACTTTGTACCACTGATGATATTTGGGCTTGATGGTTCAGCCGACTTCCCAAACAGCATCCACTTCTTGAGCCCCATCAGCACCACTCTGCCCAGAAGGAGACTATGTCTGAGGCCTTGCAAATGCCCTGTACACAACATGGCTTTCTTTCCACTGTCCATTTGTGTTCAGCAATCTTTTCCTTGTCCATCGCATTCCTGGAAATGGCTGCAGGAGGACGTGTCCCATCCCCTTCCCAGGAAGGGAGATAGGGTGGCTGGCTTGCAATTCTCCGAGTTCCTGTTTGTGCTCTTCTTGAAGATGGGTTTGAGGTCTGCATTTTCTAAGGACCCCAGAACCATTCTGGTTTCTGTGGCACATTTGAGAGCACAATATGGAATCACGGGCAAGGGTGACATAGCAGACTGGAGCACTTGCAATGAGTCTGTCCAAGGCAGCTGAGATGAATCTCACTGGACCACTGGGGTTTGTTCCTGGAGCCACACACAGAAATGTCAGGGTTCTGTGAGGTGTTCACATCTGAGCTGGCTTCATGGAATCCTTCTGCACCCAGGGATGTTCAGAGACAGAGTCTCTCCATTTTACACACAGAGGCAGGAGTCACAGTGTCTCTCTGACCTCCTGTTGCCACTCCAAAGGGTCGAGAGACACCTCAGCCCTGTGGTGTGTCACCCTGCTCTGCACTCATCTGAGATGTCCCACATCATGAGGAATGGACACGGGAACCTCAATTCAAGGAAGAACATCCCAGTGCTGCATGCAGGTGACTTCCCGTGGAGTGTTCCTCCCACCATGAAGTGACCTCAAGACCTTTTTTGTGCCACAGGCCTTCATGGAACCCGAAGGAATAGTTCATGGTGTTTGTGCTCACTCGTGTTCATGTCACCTCATGTACATTATGTGCATGCTCACATCTCATCTGTACAATACAAACTCGGACTGCTGAACTACTCATTCAGTGTCCCTCCGTGGAGGGAAGAACAACCTCTACGAGATGGGGAGAAAGGCCAGTGCTGGAAATGGTGGTTGTGAGGGGCCAGTTCATGACGATGCGCTGGGGCAGCTTCCATGGGGTGTCCAGTGCACAGGGGCACAGCCCAGACCCTGCTCTGCTGGTCCTGCAGGTCTCTGGCAGGAGGCCTGGCTGTGAGAGGACACTGCTGTGTGCCCAGGGCCTGCCCATAGGAGATCACCTTTCTTTCTGCAAAGGCTGTTGTGAGGCCAGCTCTGTCACAGCAGTGCCCATTGCCTGTCCCTGCCTGCACTCACAGGACTGACACACAGCAGGACGGTGACCAAGCTGCCAGAGCACTCAGGCCTTGCACCAACACAAGGGATGAGAAGGAGAGTGTGGGAGTGGAACGAGAACAGCTCTGGAAGGCCAAGCGCTGGTGCTCCCTGGCAGTGCTGCCAGGCTGGACTCTTCTCCCCTTCTCCCATGCACACAGGAACTGTCCCTGCAGCTCCAAAAGGCCTTGCAGGAAGAATATATATTGAAAAACAAGTCACTACAGGACCCTTTATTTTGTTTAAATACACACAGATCATGGCTCCTCATTTACACAGCCAGTGGTTATAAAAGAAAAGCAGAAAGTAATTTAGAAAGGGGATGACAATGTTATCACAATAAAAAAAACATCAATAGCAACAGAAAACAGAGATGAGAGGCTGGGCCTCTAAGTAGTTACATTAAAACTGCTATGTAGAATGAGATGGACAGTTTATTGCTTCGGAAAACACTTAGATACGAGTTTCCACAGGGCATCCTTGAACTCCTGGTTCCTCATGCTGTAGATGAGAGGGTTCATTGCTGGAGGCACCACCGAGTACAGAACAGACACCACCAGGTCCAGGGAAGGAGAGGAGATGGAGGGGGGCTTCAGGTAGGCAAACATGGCAGTGCTGAGGAACAGGGAGACCACGGCCAGGTGAGGGAGGCACGTGGAAAAGGCTTTGTGCCGTCCCTGCTCAGAGGGGATCCTCAGCACGGCCCTGAAGATCTGCACATAGGACACCACGATGAACACAAAACACCCAAATCCTAAACAGGCACTAACCACAAGGAGCCCAGCTTCCCTGAAGTAGGACTGTGAGCAGGAGAGCTTGAGGATCTGGGGGATTTCACAGAAGAACTGGTCCAGGGCATTGCCCTTGCAGAGTAGCAGTGAAAATGTATTGGCCGTGAGCAGCAGAGCACTGAGAAACCCACTGGCCCAGGCAGCTGCTGCCATGTGGACACAAGTTCTGCTGCCCAGGAGGGTCCCGTAGTGCAGGGGTTTGCAGATGGCAACGTAGCGGTCGTAGGACATGATGGTGAGAAGAGAATACTCTGCACCTAACAAGAAAGCTAAAAAGAAGACCTGGGCAGCACATCCCGCATAGGAAATGACCCTGGTATCCCACAGAGAGTTGGCCATGGATTTGGGGACAGTGATGGAGATGGACCCCAGGTCAAGGAGGGAGAGGTTGAGGAGGAAGAAGTACATGGGGGCGTGGAGGTGCTGGTCACAGGCTATGGTGGTGATTATGAGGCCGTTGCCCAGGAGGGCAGCCAGGTAGATGCCCAGGAAGAGCCAGAAGTGCAAGAGCTGCAGCTCCCGTGTGTCTGTGAACGCCAGGAGGAGGAACTGGGTGATGGAGCTGCTGTTGGACATCTACAGCCTCTGGGCATAGGGCACTGACTCAAAAAGAAAAGACAGTGACAAGTTACAGGAGACTTCTCTGAGCGAAATCCAAGCCATTTCTCACACACCCTCCCCTGCTCCACACCCCTTGTCCTTTTCCAGACCTTCCTTCGGGTCCGTGGCTGAGCCCTGGGTGGTGCTGACTGGAGGTGCCGTGAGGAGCAGGGCCTGTGCCCGCTGGCTGCCCAGGAGTCAGCCCTGCTCTGCAGCAGGGGTCATGGGAACGGGGGAACAGGGTCCAGTCCTGGGGTTCAGCTGTGTCAGATGGACCCGTTCCCGGTGCAGAAGGGACTGTCAGCATCTGCTCTCCTAGTGATAATGAACCAGGATGGAACAAGGCAGTTTGAGAAGCTTGTTTTTTTGCAGCTTCCTGCAACTCCCCTGGAGAGTGTTGTTGGGTGTCAGAAACCCTCAGCATTTCTGCTACACTCAGGGAGAACAGAGCGAGTCCTGCGAGACCAGAGGATGCCTGTGGGTCAGTGCAGAGTGAGGGCAGCTGGTCTGTCCCTCTGTCTTGCTCCAGCTGCCCTTTCTGAGATGGAGGCTGATCACACCGCCATGTTACCCTGAAAAGCCACTGGGCACTGCTGAGAGCAGAGGGACCCACCTCAGACCATGACATGTCCCACCCTTTCCTCAGGTCTCAGCACCCCACTTCTATCCCAAGACACACACAGCTCATTTCACAAACCGAACTGCATTTCTTCCATCATAGCATCTCTGCACTTCTCTGTGGGGAATTCAGATAATGCTCATTCCCCTGCCCCACAGACTGCATTGCCCACAGCCCCACAGGTCAGAGGAAAGCTGGGACACGTGTTCCCATGGACACACCTGCAGGAAAGGACCCACAAGATCAGGCTATGAGTCTGCAGCTGAAACTCCCATCCCCAGAGAGCCCGACAGCAAGAACAAGATCACAACAACAGTGACCCAGAGCAAGAAGGAAAATGCGGTGAGGGTGGGTGTGAGAGAGGCCGGGGCAGAGGCAGCCGGGCACTCAGACAGCGTCACCCTTCCCCAGCTGTGCAGCCACCTCCCACACACCAGCATTGCCGGGCAGCTGCTCTCAGCCCCTGTGCTCTGCAGAGGGAACTGGAGCTCTGGCTGCACAGGAGCTGCTTCATGCCTTGGAGCCCCCGGCCCTGAGGGCAGAGGCTTTGCTGGGTGGGAGAGGAGGCGAGGGGGCTGCTCAGAAGAGCGATCTGCATTGCAGAGGATGAAAGGGAGTTTACTGTGTTCCCCCTCCCAGAACAATTCCAGGTTTAGTTTCCTCTCATTTCTGATCATTTCGCTGCTGCCTGGACATTCTCCCCCTGGGAACAGTTTCCCTGTCCATGTCTTTTCCCTGTCAATGCTCACAGACCCCATCCCACCCTCTGTGCCCTCACACTGGCCCTACAGATCCTGCCTGTTCACAGGGCACTGCCTGGGGGCATCTTCCTGTTTGCAGGTTGGAAAACAGGAGAGGTCAAAGGCTGACGGGTTCAGCAGATGTGATGCTGGTGCTGTGCACAGGCAGAGCAGCAGCTGAAGGGATGTTATGAGGCTTCTGGCAGATGTACTGATGACTCTGAGCTGCAGTTCAGGAGTCTCAGTGACTTGTATAAGCATGAGAGCTCATTTTCATTTTAACCTTTCCTGCACCCCCCAACCCTCGGGATAGGAAACTGAAAAGACAGCCTCAGGAAAGCTCCCTATCTCTCTGCTAATCCTTGCATTGATCTTCTCCTTCAGGCATCCAATTGAAAAAAATTCTGGGGGTGATCTGGAGCTGTGAGCAGCTCTGATCCACACAGCACCCCCTTAACAGCAGAAGCACCTTTCCTGCCCTGATAGGGGTCATCCCTTCCCCCCACAGCTTCTCCCCACAGCACCATGGGGATCTCCCCGGGCAGGCTGAGCGCTGACCCTGGCAGGCGGCAGAGTCCCTGCCCCGGCACAGCCCTGGGGTGCAGGGACCCTGCTCTGCAGGACAGCCCTGGGCACCCCTGGCTGCTCACCCACCTTGACAGCTGTTCAACATTGCCTGACAAGAGCCCCCTCCTTACACATCCCACAAGCTGTGCCTGTGCTAACTTGAAGAGATGCCTCCAGGAGCTACAGCTGCATTGCCCTGCACCCAGAGACTTACCATGGCAAGGGTTGCTGAGATTTCTCCTCCAGTGAGCTCTCAGTCATTCTCCCCATCCTGACCACCTTTAATCTCTCTCTGCCTTGCTCGTCTCCGTGAGACCCCCAGGCAGAGCCCTCAGCCCTGCTGCGCTTTGCAGAGGAGCTGCTCCTGGGCAGAGCTGTCTCTCTGCAGTGCTGCCGCTTGCCATGAGCTCCCTCTGTCCCAGGAGCCCAGCCCAGCTCAGCAGCACAGGAGCAGCCCGAGGCGCTTTAATGACCCATCTGGTGGCTTTGGTGCTGAGTCCATGAACCTCAGACCCTGAGGGGAAGTTGAATAAAACCTCTCAAGAAGTCAAAGTCAGATTCAAACTCCAAAGTTTCTTGTAATGTTAATGAGTCCCACTGAAGGACACTATTGAGGAAATGACTCCAAGATTTGGTTAGAGAAGAAAACTGGAGGCAGAGATGACAGGTCAGGAAAATCAAGGTGAAGTTCTCTCTGATGATCAGTAAACCTGGATGTGTTTCATTAATCAAAGGGCCAAGCCCTGACCCCCAACCCTGGGAAGGCAGATCCTGTCCCTCCCACGTTGCCCAGGGCTCTTCCTGGGACAGTGTGATGTGGGGCTGTGCAAGGCCAAGGGCAGGACTATGGTCCCACACCTCCCAGGTTCCTGGCTGGGGACAAGGAGGTCGTGAGGCCCCTGTGCTGTAAGGACAAGGTGTCTCCTCACAGGCATCAGAGCTGGAGACAACAGCCACAGCTAAGGGGAGAAGGAGCTCATGTCTGTTGGGTGCTTTCAGCCTCTTTACGTCCCTTGATCATCTCCACGACAGCCTGTCCTATGCTGTGGCATCCCCTGCACCTCTTTCCCTGCAGGCTGGAGACATGCCCCCTGCTGCCCCACCTTGCTCTTGTCTGAGCATCTTCCTTCCTTTGCTGATATCTCTCCATGTAAATACTTAGATTTGGGTTGCCTCTACTGTAACTAACTCATCTGACTTTTGCATTAAGGGTAGACCAACAGCTGCAGATCTTTTGACAATATATTTTACCAGCATGCCAGCCCTGGTATCTGTATTATTGAGTTATACCATCTTAGGTGATTTTTGGTATTAATGTTTTATATTATTGTTTTCCCTCAGCAGATACTGGCTGAAAAAGCTGCTTCAATTTTAAAAACATTTGTTGCTTCAACATAAGTGACGAATCAGCCAACATGAAAGACAACATTTAACATCTCCAAGACTTTGTGCATCAAATGGAGCAATCTACTGATGATGCCTGGATGAATGGCTCATTTAATTCCTTGATAAAATGAATGGAACACCTGATTTAAAGCATCATTGTACAGATATGTTTATTCCTCCTCCTGTATGTGTTTATTATGTACCTCTCTAAATTGCTCTGTACTACACAAGTCCAAGTGAACATCTCCGGCTTTGCTGGCCCCAGCAGAAGCAGTTTCTTGACTGAGGGGGGTGGAATACATGGGAGTTGTGCAAGAATGGCAAGGAGGAGTATTGTAAGGACACTCAAGCCACTGTAGGTGGGATGTAGAAAAGCACATGAACTACAAGTAGAACCTCTGGGTTTAGATAATAGGCCTGTGAATAATCATAAAGACACCTCACCATATATCCTTAAGATTCCTACAGACAAAGATAAAAGCAATGCTACAAAATGCAGAATTAGTGCACAATGCAGTTTCCCATATGTCTAATGGCATAACCTGTCCGGCAAACACTGCCGAGACCAGTCTATTTCATCTTTTTGTCTTGCAGCTTCCCGTAAGATCAAAGTACAATATATCATCCTGTTGCAGCTGAAGGCACATCATGTCCTGTTGGGACTAAAGCGGAAGACTCTATTTGGATGGTCACCGACCACAACAGGAACTTTGAATGTGATGCTTCATCCAGTTGTAATTCTGTTAACTCTAACATTATTGTGCTTGTTACTTACAATCATTTTATGTATAAAAGCCGGGTACACATATAAGCAAAGGATCTCTATTTGTTGTGACAAACACCCTGATAATACAATTTATAGTGATATTCTATATTATTGAAGCTATCTGCTTAAACAGAAGTTCACATGCACGCTAACACCGTATATAGATGATATTAGCATTTAAACTGAATAGTTTATCAAACAATTGGACTCTTACCACTGAACTACAACATGCCATGTATTTATGACATAGAGGCAAGAGGTAACCACACTACCAGTCTATGAGAGAATGAAGGGGATTGACTGTGGTCAAGGGAGTGGAGCGTGGCAGGCGCACTCGACCCCCCCTCAGCCAAACCAGCAGCAGGGAAGCAGAACGGCAACTGAACGCCGGTGGCTTGTGGGCGCAGGGAGTCTCGTGCAGACTTTTCCTACTCTACGCAATTTGACTATGAGTCAACCACTTCATTCTAGAAATACGACAGCCTGGATGAGCCCACTTTGAGTGCTCCCTGCTAAATAAGTGAGCTGTATGGCAATGATTTTACTACTCACGGGTCACTGGATGAGCCTAATTCAACTTCAATATTCATCATTTAGCTTAAGTAGACGCACACCAAATGTAATGGATTATTTAGAGATATAAGTTTGTATGATTTTTTAATATACTCTTCGATTCATGTTACTTAGTAGACTAGATTTGCTAAAATTTTAAGCTCGTATTTGCCAAAAGCAACCGTAGACTACACTAAACGCCTTGCATGATAAAGTCGAGCTTGCATTTTGCTGGGAAAAATGGAACTGACTGGGAAAACAATGATCCAAGGCTAACGCAGAGACATCACAGACATCTGCAAAGCCGGGCCTATTTTTGCACTTCACTGAGAAGGATTTATCCAGACAAAATGGCACCTTCAAGGATATGGACCAAAACCAATGTCTACAACCGAACAAAACAGAGGCTCATGTGGAGTCAGGGAAAAATGGTCCAATGGGGAGCAAAGGACCTGGTGGTAAAATTTTGCTATTGGACTTGGATCTTGGTGTGAATGGTCTGTAAAGATATAAAAGTTTGTAGTTTTCTATGCTGGGGCGGACCTCTGCACAGGTACCCAGCTTGAGCCAGCCCTTCTGCTATTCTACTCCATTAACTTTTTTATTTTCTGAGAATTTTGTCTCCTGAAAGTCTGCTCTGCATATGGTCATAAAGCCTTGCCTCTAAGTTTGCTGCTGGAGCTCTAAAATACAAACTCTGGAGTGAACGGTTATCAGGGAAAGAGGAATCCTGACAGTTTGCACTGCGACGGACACGGCCTCACCTGAAAGTTTGTCTCCGGAGCTCCAAGACACAGCCCCCTGGAGTGAACAGTTATCAGGAAGGGAAGATGACTGAAAGTTTCCTTCGTGAACAGGTACAGGCACCTGGAGAGAAGGTCAGCAGCATTCAGCTTGGCATATTTCCCCCATGCAGAAAATAATAGAGTGAACCTGCCACCGAACTCTTTGAAGTCGCGCTTCTCTTTAAGAAATCTAAACATTGTTCTGCAGCAAGCAAAACCCCTCAATTACTCCCCCGCAACAGGGCGTCACCAAGTGAGGTCACAAAGGGCCCCACTGTGACCCTGCGCCTGGGGAGGGAGGTCAGGGTGTCCCATTGGGAGGCTCAGGGTCAGCTCAGCCCCGGGCACCTGGGTGCTCTCGGGGTGGCCTTGGCTAAATTTGAATCCCAGTTTCTTCAAGTTTTACCACCCACTGCTCTCAGCATAGTCTTTAACAGTCGGTTGCACCGCTCGATTTTCCCGGAGGCTGGTGCATGATGGGGATGTGACAGACCCACTCAGTGCCGTGCTCCTTGGCCAAGGCGTCTACGAGGAGGTTCCAGAAATGAGTCCCGCTGTCTGGCTCAGTTCTCTCTGGGCTGCCGTGTTGTCACAGGACTGGCTTTTCAAGGCCCAGGACAGTGTTGCGGGCAGTGCCGTGGGGCAGGGCGTATGTTTGCAGCCATCCGGTGGTGGCTCCAACACTGTAAGCACAGAGCTCTTGCCATGACCATTTTCTGGCAGTGTGATATAGTCAATTTGCCAGGCCTCTCCACATTTACACTTCAGTCATCGCCCCCATACCACACAGGCTTTGACCGCTTGGCTTGCTTCATGGTAGCGCATGTTTCACAATGGTGAATAACCCGTGCAAGAGCATCCATGGTTGAGTCCATCCCTTGATCACGAGCCCATCCATATGTTGCATCCCTTCCTCGACGACCTGAGGCACCGTGGGCCCAATGGGCCATCAATAATTCACCTTCATCCTGCCAGTGCAAACCTACCTCAGACACTTCAATCTGGGCAGCTCGATCCCCCTGCTGGTTGTTTGGATCGGGTTCTTCAGTGACCGACTCTCGGGCACATGAGCTTCTACGTGGCGCACTCTCACAGGCAGGTTCTCCAGCCGGGCAGCGATATCTCGCCAGGATTCAGCAGCCCCGATGGGTTGGGCTCTGCGCTGCCAGCGGCTCCGCTGCCATTGGCCGTGGCCCAGGGGACAGCAGGGGCCATGACGGTCGCACGTGGTCGGCGGTGGCGGCGGGAAGCCGGATGGCCCATGGCTGCGTTCCAGCAGCACGGCCCGGGATACCGACTGTGTGAGCGGGTGGTGCCACGGAGACGTGGGGTCTGGAACATGGGGGTGGCCGGGGGGACGGGAGGGACGGGGAGGGCGGCAGAGAGGAAGGGGCCCCGGGGCTGGGCCGGGGCTGCTCGAGCTCGGGGCAGCCCTGACGGGCGCCATGTCAGAGCTCAGCCTGGCTGCCCGCAGTGCTGCCTCCTGCTCACATCACTCTTCACTGCCATTGGTTGGGAGGGCTGTCAGTCTCCTGCCCTGAGCTGGTGCTGTCTGGGATTGGCTGCCTGGGCTGTCACTCTGCCCTGGTTCGGGGCCCACCCTGCCCTGAGGCACTGTTTCCTCTGATTGGCTGTCTCGTATTTCCTCCTGGCTCCTCCCATCAAGTGATTGGATGGATGGCTTATCAATCATTTGTGTGCCGCTCTCCCGCCAGGTGTGATTGGTGCAGCCAGCACAGCCCGCCCCTGAACACTGCCTAGATTGGTCAACTCTAGCCACCTGTCCTGCAGGCCTCAAAGCTTGATTGGCTGGTTACATATCAATCACATGACTTGACCCACCTTCTCAAATGTGATTGGCTGTCCTTGGTCCATTGACTCCCCATAGACTTCTGGGCTGTTGTTGCCAGGCAACGAGCTCCACCTGAAAATGAAACTGTGGAATCCGAACATCTGTGGTTGATAAAAGACACGTTGGGACCATAACATGAGGATCTGGGCCCCAAGAAGGAGGCTCTGGGCACTCAAAAGGACGGGCAGGTGCTACAGATGGTGCTTTGGGCCCTGAACATGAGGGGACCCTCTTGGTTCCCACCCGAGCTGGGTTTTGTGCCCGTGACCCCACAGAACAGACACCTGTGCTGTCCGGAGTGGCCACGGAACAGACGGAGCCCGAAGCCACGGACTCCATGAGCTCAACGGGGAGTTGTGACATTTCATGGACGTTTCACAGGGCGGCCCATGGGCTGAGGGCAACTGTGTGTGTGTGACATCAAAGGGTGGGAAGGGGAGCGGTGGTTGGTGAGGACGTATTGGATCATGTGGGACCTGAGCCTGACGTCCATGGGGCGGAATAAGGGGTAAAAAAATGATTGTTGTGGTGGCGACACTGCTCCTGCGTGGAGCTCCAGAGGCTGCAGGGGGATTTCTGCTCCACGGGGACCAGCACAAGCCAGTGGCCCATTCATGTCTGTCACTGCTCTGGGGCTGTGACCTCAGCAGCACCTGCACAGCAGGAGTGTCCTCACCGCCAACACCAGCTCTCTGCTGTGTCTGCACCTCTGTCCCCATCTCCCCGTGCTCTCCCCCCTCCCCGGCACCTTTCCCACCTGCTCCAGGACCCACCAAGGCCTCTGTCTGTCTCCATAGAGACTAAAAGGAAAGAAAAACTTTCCACACTGATGCCATCAAATAACCGCATGAAATAAAAACATTTTTAAGGGGAAGGGTAACCCTAATTTTTCCCTGTACTCCATTTTTTAAAAAAATAGCGTAGCTTTAGTTTCTACCGGGAGGGTATATTCTGTGTGTCATTGACATTTCACTCATATTATACCAATTTTTTCATTCTCCCTGTTCAGTTGTCTTCTACGTATGTCATGTTATGTCCACAGGCAACCATCCAGAATTTGTATTTAGTTTTGATATTGTTAGGTCAGCTGCTGCTCCAAATTATCTCATCTTTCATTTTCGAGTGCTCTCCTGTTGCATCCTTTGGCAGATGATGTTCTTGTCACCAGGTATATCATCCTTCCCACATGCACTTTGGATGGTTTCTAGCTGATCCATGGTGATTCATGTGTTCTAACTTCTGCCTTCTGCATTACGTGGTGATGTATCTGTCTCTGTGTCTGTGTGGCAGGTGTCACGTCAGAAGCATTGTCCCAGCCAGGTCACTGCATCTCTTTCTCTTCTCCCTCTGCTGTCATCATGACTGTACCAGCTGTCCAATGTGCTTTCTGACCTCATGGACCCTCTCATCCCACCTCCCTTCTGCTGTTCAGTCCTGCTCCTGCGAGAGAAGTGACAACCAGTCAGTGTCCCCTCTGTGGCATCTGGACCTTCCAGAGCCGGACGGCTGGTGGGAACTGTCACCATCAGCCAAGGCTCTGTGTGAAGTCTTCTCCTGGCACAGGAACAGCTCTGGCTGTGCCTGGTGAGCACCACACTGCCCGAAGGAGAACAGCAACACCCGTAGTGACTCCTGGTTAATGGGAAGAGATGATCTGAGGGCAGGTTGGCAGAAGATCCTGAGGCTTTGCCGGGGGTGGCCACATCTGGCACCTCCCAGCAGGATTTTGGAAAGTCCCTTCCCATCTGTGAGTGCCAGGCCAACGACACGTGGCAGAAAGATCCCCCACCCCCGAGGGCCCTAGCCCCCAACTGGCCTCTGTCCCCAAACTACTCAGACATCTAAACAGGCTGTACCTCTACCTGAATTATCTTCAGTTTTAAGAAAAAAAACCCAAACTAAAGTGTACTTCTGGATGAAGATGGACCAGGTTCAGGATCAGTACCAGGGGTGCTGCAGGAGCAAGTGTCTCCCAGCGCGGACAGACAGGGGGACCTGTTGGCCTCACCACCCCTGGGCCCCACCATGGCCCAGTTCACCAGACCTGGGCCCGAGGGCTCAGCCCAGGGACAGCCCCACAACCAGGGTCAGAGCGGTTCCTGCTGCTGCCCCGAGGGTCACCAGCCCCAGTCAGCCCTGGGCCAGAGTGCAGGTGTCTGAGCTGGGCTGAGGTGGAAGGGGCTGGAAAACAGCTCATCGGGAGGAGGAGATGGAAGAAGGTGCCGTGTGTGTGGCACTGGGGATGAACTGACACCCTCAGTTTGGTATCTGGATCAGTGCTGGGCTTGCACATGGACTAAGCCCCAGCTCAGAGCACAAATTGCTGTTACCAGCCCTGGGTTCCAAATGCTGTTGGCTGCTCTCTCCTCCCTGGTGCGACCCGAGTGCACCACTGCCCTGCCTGCTCCTGCCTTGGGACTTGGGGAACTCGGGCTGAAACGAAAAGATAAACTCATGCAGTTATGGGATCTCTTAAGTGTCCTGAGATTGCTTTGCTAATCACTCTGTAACTTTTCCTGGGCTATGAACTCGATGAGTGCCCAGAGAGGCAAATAAGTCTATGAACCAACTTTCCAATTAAGGTTTCCTTCTTACAAAAAACCACACTTCCAATTTCTCATGGGCAACAGATTGAAAGATGGAAGCTGAAGTAGCATCTGCCTCTTGCCAAAACAGTTAATAACAGATGGATCCATTCAGTTGATCCTTAGTTGCTTTCTGCACAGGAAAACTGTCTATTAATTTAATCTTTGGTGTACAGGCAGGGCCTTGCTGATGTTCCTGTGTAGGCAACAAGAATGTGGATGTCAGGCTTTCTGCAGATTTGTGACTGAGTTCTCCTGTTTTCCCTAATAAGCAAAATCTTGCTGTGTACTCCTCAAGTCTCCCATAAGCTGGTGGGTTTAGAGAAGGACAGTGAGCTCCAGTTAGCTCAGGGAGGACCAGTCAACATCACAGGCAAAGCAGACCGGAACTCGACTTGGTGAAAACTAATGGAATTTATTGACAACTGAAACCGGCACCTCTCCCCCGTCTTTGGGCGGATCACCGTGCACCCTGAACCGATACACGCAGGTGTGGTCCGGGTGGCCCCAGTTGCTCAGCACTTGCAGCCTGATGTACTTCACGACCCCAGGGAGCTCGTTCTGAAACGACAAGAAGAAATGAGTCGCCTTTTCCTCTCTGGCACGTGAGCACTGACAGAGTAGTGCCGCAGCGATGGCTTTGTTCAACAGCTTCCTTCCTGCTGCTTCCTTTGGCAGGGAAGCCTCTCCCCATCCAGCTGCATTTCTCCTCCTCTCCTACAGTTCTCCTCCCTCTTTGTCCCCATACCTTCAGCTGGAAGGTCTGACTGGGATTCAGCACCGCCAGGAAGGTGAACTGTCCCAGGAATATTCCCTGCTCCTCATGTTCTTCCTTGAAGCCCTACAGAAAGACAGGGATAGAGAAAACAAGAGTGTCTGGTATCACCATGGCAAGACTGAACTTCAGTCAGTGAAGTATGGGGTTATTTCATCTACGTAGTCCAAGGACAATGAGCACAAGGAAAAGACGAGAAGCTGCACGTGGGCAGCATGTCACACTTGCCTACTCAACGGGTCCAGGCTGCCAGTTGTAAAAGGAGCAGATGCTCCCAGTGAGTGGAAGGTAACCTGAGGATCACAAATGCCACTGCGATTGGAAGCCAAGAAGGTCTAGGACCATGCACTGTGCCAGCTCCTTTTCCCTGTGGCTCCTGGACTAGCATCTTGCCCTAGAAGCTTTTGTTTTTGAAGGGTACATTGAATAAAAGAGGAATGCAATGGGAAGGAAGCAACACCAAGGAGCCTGTTTCTTCTGAGAGACACGAGGAAGCTTCAGGCCACCGGAATCTATGACCCATCTTCATCCCCTGCTTGGAAATGCTGTGCAACCCCCTACTCTAGAGAAATCACTTACATAGACAGCAAAGTCCTTTGGAGCTCCAGAGATACTTTCTCCATGGAACGCTGTCCCTGAGACATGGTCCATGGTGACTGCTGTGGGAATGACTGGCGCAGACAGCTTGATGAACACATGTCCCTGGCTTCCTGGGAAGGGCCAGCACTTTCCAGGATGGTTTTCTGGCTGAAAGGAGAAGAGGAAACTACATTCACATGGAGAAGGTCGCCCTGGCTTTCACACCTGCCATGAGCATCAGAGGATTAAGAATTCATTTGGCCTATCAGTTCTGCTCTGAACCACAGCCAGTGCCTTCAGTCGCACCCTGTGGGTACGGAACAGAGAAGCAGTTGTGAGAATTCACGTATCACAGGGCCATTTCAGGAGAGAAGCCCTTCGATGGCTGGGAGCTCGGTGTGCTACTTGTAGAAGCTCAGCAGCCTCTCCTGGTCCAGAGCCCTCACCAAGAACAAGCCAGGGACAGTGTGGCTGAAAGGCCCCTGCCCAGAGCAGGTGGCAGCCACAGGCCCCCTGGATGAACCTTTCCTGTCAGGGGAAGCCCTCGCTGCCTCTCATCCACCGCCACCTCCTTCCCCTGGCACCAGCCAGCTCTTCAGATTGTGCAGGCAGCTCAGGAGCAGGGCCAGGACGGCTTGAGAGCCCAACGTGGGGCCCTCCAGCAGTGCAGGCTCTCAGCCACATCCCAGACCTCTGCAGGCATCTCTGCCCTTCTCCTTCCTTGCAGTGCTGACACTTTGCACAGCGACTGGGCAGACACAGACTGCAGGAGCAGCCTGGCCTGGTAGAAGCTCCCGTGGAGAACCTGGGGCACTCTGGGAGAGGGAGGAGGGAGACACTCAGCAGGGACACACAGGAGGAGAGCAGGTCCATGCGAGAAGGAGGCAGGAAAGGAAGTTTCAAGGAGCAAAGATGGGGGGAAAGGCAACTCTGGGCAGCGTGTGTGCTTCATTCTCCTGACCTTCCTTTTACTGCTTCTTGGTGCTCCTACCTCCAGAATAAGCTCAGGGGACCTCACGTAATCCATCACGGGCAGGGAATACAAGAACACCTTCGCTTTGGCAGTCCGGAGGGATGGAGAAGACTTGGAACGAATGACGGCAGCCCCTGGAATTTAAAACATGAGCACAATCATCAGGCAGTGTCAGGAGGAATATTACACTGTTGACTTGGAAAAGGCTTCTCAGTTGTCATCCATGTCCTACGGTGGGTTCCCCTCTGTCTTACTGCCATGACCCCTCTGGAACACATAGCAGGGAGTCATTAAACTGTCCTATTTGGCCATGGAAATAGGCAAGACTGTGAACCAGCCTTTCAGTTCTTCCCATGGGGTCTGGCCCGTTACAGGCTCTGTCAGCGGGAGCACTTTTAGGTCACAAGTTGACCCTTGACTTCTCACCCGTTCTCTCTTACTCGTGGGCACATTCTAATGCCCATTTATCAATCTGGACAGGAAGCACTTTGGAACTGGTTTGTTTTTACAATGCCACAGCACCTGCTGATTTGAGGGCGTAATCAGGCATCGGGACCTGGATCTCTTCCAGCTTCTCCAGAGCTTGATTGATCATCTCCTGAACAGCCTGGGAAGGAAGGCAAAGGAGTGCGTCATTTGGAAGGAAAAGGAACAGGGCGAGCAGCTCCCCATGCAAGGCCAGCCAAGGTGAACGGGGACAAGGCAAATCTCATACGGAAGCAACACCCAAATTGCCTGGAAGCCTCCCTAGTTTGCTCTGCTGTGATATATGGGTATCAGAAATGGGTCTGCTCACTCCAGTGCTCTGAATGCTGAAGCTGTGGGAAGGGGCTTTTCCTGTGGAGAGGCCCCAGGCCAGGCAGCACGGACAGAAAAGCCTTC
This sequence comes from Caloenas nicobarica, assembly GCF_036013445.1. Classification (NCBI taxonomy): domain Eukaryota; kingdom Metazoa; phylum Chordata; class Aves; order Columbiformes; family Columbidae; genus Caloenas; species Caloenas nicobarica. The sequence continues at coordinate 1,114,868 of NC_088276.1, forward strand.
TGGGTGTGAGATAGGACCGGCTTAACTCTGGACCTCTGAGACCATTCTTTCTTTCCAGTCCTCCTTTGAGGGGGACCCACGATCTGGACGCAGAGGAAGGTATGACTCAGACAGCCATCATTCCCGTCATGGCTCTCTCTTCCCCATAAGGAAGTGTGGAGCAACAGGAAAAAGAAGTGTGGCCATGACAGCACTTGTTCCAGCAGCACCAGCCTGTTGGCTGGGACAGGAAATGGAGTAGGATATGTGCCGGAGGGAGGATAAAACCCCTCAGTAGATCCTTCTGCCTTGTGCCCTTACCCGTCCAGTAAAGCCTGGGAGCTTTGCTTGCTTCACGCCTTCCTGGAGAGCCCACTCCACGACATCCTTTGCGCTCCAGTGCAGATGATAAAGCTCTTCCTGGAGCTTACGGAGCTGGTCTGGCAGGGGCAGGGTTTCATGCAAGTCTTCTCCTAAGTCTGCTGCAGTTCTCCAGAGGGTTAAGGTGCTGTGTTGTCCCACGTGGTAAACACCTGTGAGATAAACACCAGAGCTTAGAACTTTCCCGCTCCCCTTTCTGTGTCTCTCCCAAGTGCCACAGATGTCTCTCCTCTTGTCTTTGACAGTCGCTATCATGGCATATGTGCTACACAATAGATGAACGTTCCCCGCCCTGGACTGTGCTCCTTGTCCTACAGGAGATTCTCAACCCCTGGGGCAGGAGAGCTCAGCCACAGATTCTCCCTCGGCTGAAGAGAACTGGCTTAGCCCTCCTGGGGAAGGCAAGTCACCCCTTCCTCACCCCCACACCCATCCCGCTGGAGCAGGGACTGGCACAGCTCTGTTGGGGACTTTCTGCTCTTAGCTCAGCTCCTCTGATCACAGTGAGGGAAGCGGAACAGGACAGAACAGAGCCCCGAGTACCTCCTAAAGCACCAACCTCAGGTCAGAGCTCTGCAGAGACTCACCGAAAGAGAACAGTCCTAGAATCAGCACCAGGGTTGTTGTTTTCAGAGCCTTCATCTTCCTGCAGAGCAGCAAGGAGGAAAAGGCTGGTGAAGCTGGTGATACCCGTGCAGATCAGCAGCAGACTGGAGAGCAGCAGCAGGGACTGCAGCCCTTGAGCCTGGCGTTCCTGGCGTGAGCACTGGCTTGGTCCTGCACCAGCTCGATTCACTGCTGGGGTTGTCACCAGCTGCACCAGTAGGGGATTTGTCATGACAGCGATTGTTTCGTTAGGGACAAAGGGCTCAAGATTGACTCCGGACTAAGAGCAAGAGCTGCAACAAGAGCTGTGGCCACACTTCCCGTCTGTGGGGCTGGAGAGGAGTTCTTTGGAAATGGAAGGGACAGAACGAACGCCTGTTTCTCCAGCCCACCATCCGATCGCAACTTGTGCTGATCCTGTTCTCCACCCTCCCAAGAGAAGGTTCAGCCTGTGCCCCTACAGTTCAACAGCTGCCAGGCAGGGGGTGTGGGTCTCCCCTCTCACAGCATTTCTTTAGCAGCCGGGTTCTCTCTGGCCCTTCTCTTGGCATAACTGCAGACAAATGCAGACTGGGGAAAGAGGGAGGGAGGGCTGAATGTCAAAGTGTTCTGGCAAGCAACGGGCAACCAAGGAAGCGCCAAAGAAACACTCTGGTGATCACACTCCCTCCATGTGATCCAAAATGGACCTGTCCCTTATTCTGCAGAGATCAAAGGCTTTCTGGGCCTCGCCCTTGTGCTCATGAAGAGACTGAAAGCTGGCTACTGCCTTCCACCAGCTCCAGACCGAGCTCTCAGGCTGCCCTTGGGTTCCTCTCCTGTCCACCATCCACCCACCCCAGCTGATGAGTTGGAAAACACCCCTGGGGAAAGGGGAGGAGGATTTTTCAAACATACCCGTTCAAACGTTCAACCTTCTCTGTGTGTCTCTTGGTATCTGCTAAGGTGCACGTAATAAGCATCTTGCTTGCTCAAGAGCGAGCCAAAAACTCTGTGATCCCAGTTCCCTCAAGATCGAGAGTGACAAAGGCGCAGGGAGACCCCTGGTCTTATACCCTGCTGTGCCGACCTCAGCGCTGATGCTGCTTTGTGACATCAACGGCAGTGGGTGATCTCACAATGGAAGAGGCTGCGCCACGTTTGGAGGTCAAGTCCCACCTGACAGGAGCAGGTCTTGCAGTCCTCTCTGCAAGGGAAGAAATCCTTCACCACAGAAAGACGGGAAAGGTACAGGAACATGTTACTCTCGGAAAACAGACTCTGTCAACCACTCTTCCTCTTGTTTACCAAAGTTCAGACAATGTTAGAAAAGAACCACAAAAAAGTAAGATTCTTAGTCTTTTTTTATGGACCACATTAAGTTGTCAGGACTCATTGAGAGGGCTTTAAACTAGATTTGAAGGGAGAGGGGGATGAAACCAGATGTGGCAGAGGCACAGCCAAGGGCGACATGCTGGCATCTGAGGATAGTGCTAATGATGCCCTTCGGTCTGCCGACCCAATGCAATCAATGGCCCAGCTGAAGTGCATCTTTACGAATGCACACAGCATGGGCAACAAACAGGAGGAGCTGGAAGCCCTTGTGAGGCAGAAAAACTATAATTTAATTGTCATCACAGAAACATGGTGGGATGACTCTCAGAACTGGAGTACTGCAATGGATGGCTATAAACTCTTCAGAAAGAACAGGTGAGGAAGGAGAGGAGGTGGGGAAGCAGTGTATGTTGGGGGGGGAGTTGATTGTCTGGAGCTTGATGAGGGTGATGAAAGGATTGAGTGTCTCTGGGTAAGAATCAAGGGGAAGGGCAACAAGGCGGACATCCTAGGGGATGGTCTGTTACAGACCACCCAACCAGGATGAAGAAGCAGAAGAAATATTTTTCAGGCAGCTGGGAGAAGTCTCCCAGTCACCAGCGCTAGTTCTTATGGGGGACTTCAAGCTACCAGATGTCTGCTGGAAGTACAACCCAGCAGAGAGGAAGCAGTCTAGGAGGCTCCTGGAGTGTATGGAAGACAATTCCTGACACAGCTGGTCAGTGAGCCTACCAGGGAAGGAGCCCCACTGGACCTGTTGTTTGTAAATAGAGAAGGACTCATTGGAGGTCGCCCTGGGTGTAGTGATCATGAAATGATTGAGTTTACTATCCTTGGAGAAGTTAGAAGGGTAGTCAGCAGAACTGCTACTTTGGCCTTCTAGGGCAGACTTGGATCTGTTTAGGAGGCTGCTTGGCAGAGTCCCTTGGGAGGCAAACCTGAAGGACAAAGCAGTCCAGGAAGGCTGGTCTGTCTTCAAGAAGGTGATCTCAGAGGTGCAGGAGCAGTTGTACCCGTGTGCCGGAAGGCGAGCTGGCGGGGAAGAAGGCCAGCCTGGCTGGACAGAGAGCTGCGGCTGGAACTGAGGAATAAAAGGATAATTTATAACCTTTGGAAGGAGGGGCAGGTGGCTCAGGGGGATTACAAGAATGCTGTGAAGTTATGCAGGGATAAAATCAGAAGGGCCAAAGCCCAACTAGAGCTGGGCCTGGCTACTGCTGTAAAAGACAACAAAAAATGTTTCTAGAAATATATTAGCAACAAGAGGAGGGCTAAGGAGAACCTCCATTCCATGATGGATGCAGAGGGAAAGATAGTGACGGAAGATGAGGGAAACCCTGAGGTATTAAATACCTTCTTGCCTCAGTCTTCAATAGTCAGAACAGTTGTGCTCCAGGTACCCAGCCCCCTGAGCCCCAAGACAGGGATGGGTTGCAGAATGAAGCCCCAATAATCCAAGGGAAAATGGTTTGCGACCTGCTGCACCACTTGGACACCCACAAGTCTATGGGGCCAGATGGGATACACCCTGGGGTGCTGAGGGAGCTTGTGGAGGTGATCACTGAGCCACTTTCAATTATTTAGCTGCAGCCCTGGCTAAGTGGGGAGGTCCCAGTTGACTGGAAGTTGGCAAATGTGACACCCATTTACGAGAAGGGCAAGAAGGACGATCCGGGGAACTAAAGACCTGTCAGTCTGACCTCGGTGATGGGGAAGGTCATGGAGCAGATGATCTTGAGAGACATCAGGCAGCACATACAAGACAACCAAGAGATCAGGCCCAGTCAACATGGATTTACGAAAGGCAAACCCTGATTGACCAACCTGATCTCCTTCTACGACAAGGTGACCCAACTAGTAGATGAGGGAAAGGCTGTGGCTGTTGTGCACTTAGACTTCAGTAAAGCCTTTGACACCGTATCCCACAGCATCTCCTGGAGAAGCTGCAGCTCATGGCCTGGATGGGTGTATCTGTGATGGATAAAGAACTGGCTGGAGGGCTGGGCCCAAAGAGTTGTGGTGAAGGGAGCCAAATCCAGTTGGCGGCCGGTCACAAGTGGTGTCCCCAGGGCTCAGTACTGGGGCCAGTTCTGTTTAATCTCTTTATCAATGATCTGGACGAGGGGATCGAGTGCACCCTTAGTAGGTTTGCAGATGACACCAAGTTGGGTGGGAGTTTTGATCTGCTAGAGGGTAGGAAGGCTCTACAGAGGGTTCTGGAGCTGCTGGTCCATTAGGCTGAGGGCAACTGTCTGAGGTTTAGCCAGGCCAAGTGCCTGGTCCTGCACTTGGGTCATAACAACCCCCCGCACCACTACAGGCCTGGGAAGGAGTGGCTGGAAAGCTGTCTGTTGGAACAAGACCTGGGAATGTTGATTGACAGCAGCTGAACATGAGCCAGCGTGTGTCCAGGTGGCCAAAAAGGCCCCCAGCATCCTGGCTTGTATCAGGAATAGTGTGGCCAGCAGGCCCAGGGCAGTGACCGTCCCCTGTGCTGGGCACTGGGGAGGCCAAACCTCAAATCCTGGGGTCAGTTCTGGCCCCCTCACAACAAGAAAGACCTTGAGGTGCTGGAGCGAGTTCAGAGAAGGAAAGGAGCTGGTGAGGGGCCTGGAGCACAAGTCTTATGAGGAGCAGCTGAGGGACATGAGGCTGTTTAGCCTGGAAAAAAACAGACTGAGGGGAGACCTTATCCATCTCTACAACTACCTGACAGGAGGTTGTAGCATGGTGAGCGTGGGTCTCTTCTCCCAAGTAGCAAGTGATAGCAGGAGAGGAAAGGTTCTCACGTTGTGCCAGGAAAAGTTCAGATTGGATATTAGGAGACATTTCTTCATGGAAAAGCAGTGGAACAGGCTGCCCAGGGCAGTGGTGGAGTCACCATTCCTGGAGGTGTTTAGAAGACATTTAATTGGGTTTCTTAGGGACATAGTTTAGTGCTAGAGTTGGGTTATGGTTGGACTTGATGATCCTGAGGGTCTCTTCCAGCTGAAATTATTCTATAATTCTATTGACAAATCAAATTCAGGGCGGTTATTCCTTTTAGTGCCAGTTACACACCTGCAGTGTTACGTGAGGTGCCAAGGCTCTCACACACAGCTACATGCACTGGGCAGGGACAGCGATGGTCCTGTCCAGGGCAGCCATCCCCATCCACAGTGAGTGTGGGACAGACACCCCAGACAGCATTGCAGACAGATTCGGTGTCTTTGTGCAAGAAACTCATTCCCACCTCTGAAGCATCACAAGATCTGTCCCTTCTCTATCCAGGAGATGTAGGGCAGCCCTTGAATAGGAAGCGCATCACGCCAGGTGTCCATGCGTATAGCTACACTTCCAAATCTCCTTTTTTTCTTTTCACCACCCTGTTCTCACCCCCTTGATAACACAATCAAGGAACAGACAAACCATTGTCACCTTGGGCCTGTCAGCAGCACCTTGTCATTCCTAGAGATCAGTGACACGTCTGCCCAAGTACCTCAGGGGCAGCAGAGACGCCACTAACAAAACACACGTTTCCTTCCAGGTCTGTCATTCCCAGCCCTGTTTCTCTCTGGCCTTGGGGACAGCAGGGCTTGCTCACTCTCCTGTTGCCCAATTTCAGCCCTAACTTTCCATCTGCCAACCACTGTGACATTGCTCTGCTCTGAAGTCAAACCTTTGCACACATGGGGACCTGGATTCTTGATACCAACCAGATTTCCTGAGAACTATCAGGGCTTGGCCGGGTGCTACAGCTGAGGTGCCACAGCCCAACTGTGCACTGATGCCCTCAGCCAAGGGCACAGCCAGGACAAGCTGCAGCCTGTGCTGTTTGACACCCATGGAGTCACCGCCAAGGCGTGGTGGGACAAGTCACACAGCTTGGGGTGCTGCACTGGGTGGGTACAGGCTTTTCAGGAGACGGGCTGGAAGGATCAGCAGTGGGATTCCCTCAGAGTGAAGAAGTTGCTTGGATGTATGGAGCTCCTTTATGTGGAGAGTGACAAGATGGGTTTTCCCTTGTGAGTGAGGGCACCAATGACAAAGCCTGTGGGGGCACATGGCCATGCCCCCCAACAATCTGATGCCACCGGAAGTGGGGCACAGCAGTCAGGGAGAGGCACCAGGATAAGGAAGAGAAGAGCAGCACCGAAAGACTGTGCTAGGGAAATTGGAAATTATTTCCTTTTTCTTGAATAAACTCGTGATGGAACCCTGCTACTGCTGCTATTTTAGTGGCCACTTTCTGGGCTCAGGAGAGTCCTGGGGCCCCTTTTCTTTAGGGGGCACCGGGGGCTCCCCGGGCAAGTGGTCCCTGCACTGGCCAGAAGTGGAGGGAATGCGGCTGCTGCAGTCCAGGGAGAGTCCAGACCTTGAGAAAATTTGGGGTTCCCCCATCAGGAATCTCTGAAGTTTTAAAAGGAGAAGTGGCCAGTTCTGTATCGGGGCAGGAGAATAACCCCATCCATCAGGACAGAGCAGGATCTGACACGCTGAGCAGTGACCCTGAGGAGAAGGGCCTGGGCACTACAAGGGCCGCCACACAAGCCCGTGCTGCATGCTCACCACGAACAAGGCAGCTGCACACGGGGCTGCATGAGGAGGAGCGTGGGGACCCAGACACCTGGAGTTCTCATCCCATTCGGTTCAGCACTGGTGTGACCCCACACACATGGGTGTGTGCCCATGTGTGGTTTCCCAGTTTGGAGAAGCAGGAAGGAACTGGAGAGTGTAGGGCTCTGCCAAGGCAGGGTTCAGGACCTTGTGCACATGGTGTGGGATGCTGAGGGACCTGGGCTGCTCTGGCCCAGCAGCGCTGGGGAGGCTGCAGCAGTGTAGGAGTAGCCTGAGAGTGCTGGAAGGGTGGTTTCAGAGATGGTGGAGGTTTTCTTCATAGTGGGAAACAGCACGAGAAAGAAATAATGGCACACAGTGCAGCTGGGGAGGTCCAGGCTGGACATGAGCAGGAAGGAATGTGAGTGGAAGGGCAGTGCTGTGGTGGAGCAGGTCACCCAGAGGGAGTCTGCATCAGCCCAAGGCTTTGTGCTTCAAGGAACAGCTGGGGAGGATGGAGAGAGATCAGCAAAGGAAGGAAGATGCTCAGACAAGAGCAAGGTGGGTAGCAGGGGGGATGTGTCCAGCCTGCAGGGAAAGAGGTGCAGGTGATGCCACAGCATAGCACAGGCTGTTGTGGAGATGACCACAGGATGTAAAGAGGCTGAAAGGCCCCAACAGACATGAGCTCCTTCTCCCCTTGGCTATGGCTGTTGTCTCCACCTCTGATGCCTGTGAGGAGACACCTTGTCCTTACAGCACAGGGACCTCATGGCCTCCTTGTCCCCATCCAGGAACCTGGGAGGTGTGGGACCATAGTCCTGCCCTTGGCCTTGCACAGCCCCACATCACACTGTCCCAGGAACAGCCCTGGGCAATGTGGGAGGGACAGGATCTGCCTTCCCAGGGTCTGGGGATGGGGGCTTAGCCCTTTGTCTAAGAGGTTCAGGGCTTGGTCCTTTCATTAACAACAAAAATCAAGGTTTACGCAGCATCAGAACCACCTTTATTTTGCTTTTGCTGACCTGTCATCTCTGCCTCCAGTTTTCTGCTCTGACGAGACCCTGGGCATACCTTCCCTGTAGTGTCCCTCAGTGGAGACCCATCAACATTACAAGAGTCTCGGAGTTTGAATCTGCCTTGGACTTCTTGAGAGGTTTCTTCAACTTCCTCTCGGGACCTGAGGTTCCTGGACTCAGCACCAAACCTACTAGAGGGGTCATTAAAGTGCCTTGGGCTGCTCCTGTGCTGCTGAGCTGGGCTGGGCTCCTGGCACAGAGGGAGCTCATGGCAAGCGGCAGCACTGCAGAGAGACAGCTCTGCCCAGGAGCAGCTCCTCTGAAAGTGCAGCGGGGCTGAGGGCTCTGCCTGGGGATCTCAGGGAGACGAGCAAGGCAGAGAGAGATGAAAGGTGGTCAGGACTGGGAGGATGACTGAGAGCTCACTGGAGGAGAAATCTTTGCAGCCCTTGCCATGGTAAGTCTGTGGGTACAGGGCAATGCAGCTGTAGCTCCTGGAGGCATCTCCTAAAGCTGGAACAGCCACAGCTTGTGGGATCCCTATGGAGGGGAACTTTGTTCAGCAATTTTGAAAATCAAAGCAGACGGTTTTGCAGCCAAGGGTGCCCAGGGCTGTCCTGCAGAGCAGGGTCCCTGAACCCCAGGGCTGTGCCGGGGCAGGGACTCTGCCGCCTGCCAGGGTCAGCGCTCAGCCTGCCCGGGGAGATCCCCACGGTGCTGTGGGGAGAAGCTGTGGGTGGAAGGAGCAACCTCTGGCTGGGCAGGCACCTGTGCTTTGCAGTCCACGCTCTTAAGTGTCACGAGTGCTGATATTGAACTTTTCCATTAATGGTGCATAAAATCTGACATTGCTTGTGAACATCAGATCTGTCACCAACCAGCTCCCATGTCTCCCCTGCAGCAGAGCAAAGCTGGCTGCTTGGCCCAGGATGGGCAGAGGTCCTGCTCCTCACAGCACACTCAGCCAGCACACACCAGAGGAAGGAAATGCATTTGAATTGGGGTGAGTACTATGAAAAGTTGCAGTGCCCTTCTCAGAGGAGTCTTCCCGCATTTTATCTTGTCATTTCGTTTTTTAGAGCAGGGCCTCCATATCAAGAAAGAGCAAATGTCCAACAGCAGCTCCATCACCCAGTTCCTCCTCCTGGCGTTCACAGACACACGGGAGCTGCAGCTCTTGCACTTCTGGCTCTTCCTGGGCATCTACCTGGCTGCCCTCCTGGGCAACGGCCTCATCATCACCACCATAGCCTGTGACCAGCACCTCCACGCCCCCATGTACTTCTTCCTCCTCAACCTCGCCCTCCTTGACCTGGGGTCCATCTCCACCATTCTCCCGAAGTCCATGGCCAATGCCCTGTGGGACACCAGGGCCATTTCTTATATGGAATGTGCTGCCCAAATCTTTTGCTTTGTCTTTCTCATTTTGGCAGAGTTCTATCTTCTCACCGTCATGTCCTACGACCGCTACATTGCCATCTGCAAACCCCTGCACTACGGGACCCTCCTGGGCAGCAGAGCTTGTGTCCACATGGCAGCAGCTGCCTGGGCCACTGGGTTTCTCAATGCTCTGCTGCACACGGCCAATACATTTTCACTGCCACTCTGCAAGGGCAATGCCCTAGACCAGTTCTTCTGTGAAATCCCCCAGATCCTCAAGCTCTCCTGCTCAAACTCCTACTTCAGAGAAGCTGGGCTCCTTGTGGTTAGTGCCTGTTTAGGATTTGGGTGTTTTGTGTTCATTGTCGTGTCCTATGTGCAGATCTTCAGGGCCGTGCTGAGGATCCCCTCCGAGCAGGGACGGCACAAAGCCTTTTCCACGTGCCTCCCTCACCTGGCCGTGGTCTCCCTGTTTGTCAGCACTGCCATGTTTGCCTACCTGAAGCCCCCCTCCATCTCCTCTCCATCCTTGGACCTGGTGGTGTCTGTTCTTTACACAGTGGTGCCTCCAGCAGTGAACCCCCTCATCTACAGCATGAGGAACCAGGAGCTCAAGGATGCCCTGTGGAAGCTCATATCTTACTGTTTTCTGAAGCAATAAACTGCCCATCTGCTTCTACATAAGAGTTTTAATGTAGCTAATTGCAGGACCAGCCTGTCATCTGGATTTTCTGTTATTGCTTGGTTTTTTATTGTTTTAATGTTGTCATGCCCTTTCTAATTCTCTCTCTGCTTTTCTTTTATAACCACTGGCTGTGTAAATGAGGAGCCATGCTCTCCTTTTCTCTTAAACAAAATAAACATTCCTGTAGTAACTTGTTTTTCACTATATCCTTCCTCCAAGGCCTTTTTGGAGGTTCAGGGAAAATTCCTGTGTGGGTGGGAGGAGGGGAAAAGAGTCCAGCCTGGCAGCACTGCCAGGGAGCACCAGCGCTTGGCCTTCCAGAGCTGTTCTCGTTCCACTCCCACACTCTCCTTCTCATCCCTTGTGTTGGTGCAAGGCCTGAGTGCTCTGGCAGCCTGGTCACCGTCCTGCTGTGTGTCAGTCCTGTGAGCGCAGGCAGGGACAGGCAATGGGCACTGCTGTGACAGAGCTGGACTCAGAACGGCCTTTCCACAAGAAAGGTGAAAGGCTTAGGTCTTCATTCAAACTTTTTCTCAAGAACCTTCTGAGAATGTGGCCTGAAGATCAAAACCCAGGGCACAGCTGCACAGTGTGTGTGTGCAGGGCTGGGCACACAGCAGTGTCCTCTCACAGCCAGGCCTCCTGCCAGAGACCTGCAGGACCAGCAGAGCAGGGGCTGGGCTGTGCCCCTGTGCACTGGACACCCCGTGGAAGCTGCCCCAGGGCATCATCATGCACTGGCCCCTCACAACCACCATTGCCAGCACTGGCCTCTCACCCACAGAGGGACACGGAATGAGTAGGTCAGAAATCCCTGTTTGCATTGTAGACATCAGATGTGAGCCACACACATCATGTACGTGATGTGACATAAAGGCAAGTGAGCACAAACACCATCAACTATTCCTTGAGGTTCCATGAAGGCCTGTGGCACAGTGAGGTCTTGAGGTCACTTCATGGTAGGAAGAACACCCCATAGGAAATCACCCGAATGCAGCACTGGGATGTTCTTCCTTGAACTGAGGTCCCCGTGTCCATTCCTCATGACGTGAGACATCTCAGATGAGTGCAGAGCAGAGTGACACACCACAGGGCTGAGGTGCCTCCCATCCCTTGGGAGTGGCAACAGGAGGCCAGAGGGACACTGTGACTCCTGCCTCTGTGCGTAAAAGGGACAGACTCTGAGCATCCCTGGGTGCATAAGGAGTCCATGAGGCCAGCTCAGATGTGGACACCTGACAGAACCTGACATTCCTGTGTGTGACTCCAGGAACAAACCCCACTGGTCCATAGAGATTGATCTCAGCTACCTTGGACAGACTCATTGCAAGTGCTCCTGTCTGCTATGTCAACCTTGCCTGTGATTCTGGGTTGTGCTCTGAAAGCACCAGAGCAACCAGGGAGATTGTGGGGTCCTCGGAAAAGGCAGACATCAAAATCATCTTCAAGAAGGGCAGGAACAAGAACTGAGAGGACTGCAGGTTGCTCAGCCTGCCTCTGTCCCTGGGAAGGGGATTCGTCATGTCTTCCTACAGGCATTTCCAAGCACTTGAAGGAGAAGAAAGGGATTGCTGAAACAAAATGTGCAGGGGAAAGGAGGGTATGTCCTGTACATGGAGTTTTGCAAGGCCTCAGACATGGTCTCCCATAGTGTCCTTATAGCCAGATCGGTGCTGTCTGGGCTGAAGAAGTGCACGCTGGGTGAGAACTTGGCTGAATGATCAAGCATAAATGTCGTAAAAGGTACAAATATTTCTGTGCAACCAGTTACTGGTGAAATCCCTCAGTGACCAGCACTGGGTAAACACTGTTGAATGTGTTTATTCTCTCCCTGCATGATGTGACGAGTGCACTAGCAGCTCTTTTGAGGATGATGCAAAGCTGGGCAGAGGCCTTGAATAACCTCACATGGTTGACCCTGACTTGAACAGGAGAGTCAGACAAGATGATGTTCAGGGCTCTCTTCGAATCTGAGTTATTCTATGATTCAATGAATCTTTACCTTGGAGAGGTTTTGGAAAACTGAACATACGTATGAAGAAGAAAAAAAAATAAACAGGCAGAGGAGGAGATCTAAAACGTGCCAACATGAATACAGCACTTCCTGTGAAGAATGTTTCTCCATTCTCTCATTCTCCATTAGTAGGAAATAGATTTCATCAGATTCATACAACAAGCATACTTTTGTCTGGTCAGGTCCTGGGCCACAAGGTGGGTGATGGATGGGTGTGGTATTTTGAGGTCAGTTGGGTCTCAGACACTCATAATCCAGTAAGAAGCACGTTGCTGTGAAGGGGACAGTGAGGTCAGTTTTTCTCTGGAGGTGACAGCCCAACAGCAGGGACATGGCTGGGAAAGAACCTCGGCCTAAGTATCCACAGGCCCTACCCAGGAAGAGGCCTTGGAGACGCGTTGTCATGTCCATTCCACCTGAGTACATGACGAGACAGCAGCAGGGACATGGTCGTGTCCATCAGAGAAGCTAAAAGGCCAGCAGCAGTCCTGGGATTTAGGAGCTCACGGTGAGGTGACTTCTCTTTGTTGAGATGGAACACCACAAGAAGACTGATGGGTTGTGTTCCCAGCTTGAAGGGCAGTTTCTGAGATGGTCGAGCTTTCCTTGGTAGCAGAAAAAAGGAGGAGAGCAAAAAAAAAGTCACAAAGTGTAACTTGGAAGATGAAGACTGGTTATCAGGAGGAAGAAATGTCACTGGAAGGAGAGTGCTGTGGTGCAAGAGGCCACCCAGAGGGAGCTGGATCAGCTCATGGTTTGTGTTCCAAAGAACAGCCAGTGAGGGTGCAGACACATCAGTGAAGGGACAGAAATGCTGGGGTGAGAGCAGGTGGGAAGTGACATGGGTGTCTACAGGCTGCAGGGAAAGAGGGACAGGGAGTTACAGAAAAACATCTGAAGGACAACGCAGTCATTGGTCCCAGCCAGCATGGGTACATGAGAAGAAAGTCTTGCCCAACCAACTTAATTTTTTCTACAACAAGATTACCCACCTAGTCAACTAAGGGAAACCCGTCGACGTGATCTTTTTGGATTTCAGTAAAGCCTCTGATAGTGTCTCTCAAAATCTCCTCCTGGACATGATGTTCAGCATACGGGTTCCCAGGGAGCTGTCATGGTTACAAACCTGAGAGTGTTCAAGAAGAGACTGAACAACACCCTCAGACACATGGTGTGAACTGTGGGGCTGTCATATGCAGGGACAGGACTTGGATTCGATGATCCTTGTGAGTCCCTTCCAACTCAGGACATCCTCTGATTCTGTGATTCTCTGAGGTGTAAGACCATGTAGAACAGCCTGCGGTGGAGCTGGCAAAGGGCGCTGGCAAGGCTGGAAGGCACCAAGAGAACCCAGGTCTCTGTCTCCTTGGCCATGGCAGTTGTCTCTGCCACTGAGGTCCATGAGAAGACATGTCGTCCTCATGGTGCTGGGGCCTCGTTGCCTCCTTGCAGCCCCATGGGGAAGCTGGAAGTTGTTGTACCAGTGTTGTCCTTCCCTCGGCCTTGCACACCCACATCCCACGGTCCCAGGAAGAGCCCTGAGCTGTGTGTGAGGGACAGGATCCCCCTTCCCATTGCCTGGAGGTCATGGCTTCTCCTTTCTGCTTCAGAAAGCAAACCAAGGGGTTTCTCAGCATCAGAGCCACCTGCACAGGGCCTTGGCCTCCATGTCATCACAGCCTCCAATTATCTGCTCTAACGAGTCCCTGGGGAGGCTTTGTCAGGAACAGCCCTCAGTGGGGCCCATTAATGCTTCGAGGAACTTCAAGGTTTTGCTGTTGACTTTGGCTTCTTGAGAGCTTTGTTGAGTCTCTTGTCAGTACCTGAGGTTCATGATCTCAGCCTCAAATACACCATGGGCTCATTAAAATGTTTCAAGCCCTCACAAGCTGTGTCTCTACCATAATTTTCTTCAAGTATTGAAGATTCGTAGAGCTCATTAGAGAGGTTTCAGGGGGTAGGTACAGAGAACATTTTCAATGAGCACTTGGAAGGAGTGAGAGAAGAATTCTCCCATGGATACTGGTGCAGAGTGTCTCTTGAGGAGGTTGGACAGGTGGGAAAAGCAGTCCCTTGAGGCCAGACACGGGATGGACACCCTTGCTCCTCACTTCTCTAACCTCCCTGTTTCGCTCATTGCCCCCCTGGCAGTTACATCACTTTTCTTTACATCAGATTCTCCACTGAAGTTTGCACCTGATTGTTACAACTTCTCTGCACAAATTACTTCATGCTTTCCTTAGAGATCTGGATTTAAATAGGCAGAAAGAGGCACTTTAATTGGCAAAAGCAAAAAAGATAATGAGAAAGAAAACACAACAGAACATAACGAACAATAAAATATACTCTATCGTTAGTTTAAGCAACTTTCAGTGAGGTCCATCACCACAATTGAAGAGTTGCCTACAGGGAGTATGAGAGCGACAGCTGAAAGACAATTCAGCTTTACCTGCCTGAAGCTCAAAGCAGAGAAAGGTGACAGGCTCTGAATGAGCAAAGAGTGAGAGGAGGAAGAACCTCTGGGGAGCAATGGAAAGTGCAAATGTCCAGATAGGCTTCTGAAGAGACGACTGCAGACATGGTGGTTTGAATAAGGACAGGTAGAAACACCTGGATGTTCAGGGGGATTAAATACACAGTATCATAGGCAGAGTTCTGGAAATACAAGCAGAGGGTAGCTACAATATTTCTTCTCCTGCAATTTATACATATTGTAAAAATCCGTATTTTGGCAGGACAGAAATTCATGGACATTTTATTTAAAATATTGAATCATTTCAGCTGATGAGTAAGTTGTGGTTTTGTATTGTTTGTTTGTTTGTTTTTTTTTTTAAGAACTGAGAGCAGTTCTCATGTTTTCAGGCACAGCTCCATGGTCTGACCATAAGCCCCCAGTGCAAACCTCCAGAGGCCCCAGGGTACCTGAGGTATCTGCCTGGGACTGGCAGTTATCAGACAGGACTGATAGAGCCCTGTCACTTCCCTCATGTACATCTGGTCTTCAACACTTGTGCACTTAATTAGATACATTTCAAGGGTGTAGTGAAAGAGGAAGGTACAGAAAGAGCACTTAGGAGAAGTGACAGGAGAATTCTCCCATTGATACTGATGCAGAGTGTCCCCTGAGGAGGTGTGGACAGGAAGGAGCAGCAGTCTGCCTGAGGTCCATCACTGTACGGAGAACCTGCTCCTCACCTCCCCAACCCCGCCATGTCTCTCTGTACACTTGACTGTGCTAGTGGAAAATATTCATCCATATGACACATGTAAGGTTTAGATTCCTCCCAGAGATCTCCTCATCTCCCCAGTTAGCCCAGAAAGAGACAAACACACACACACACAAATGGGTCTGGGATGGACTATTCTTGAGCTCGAACATCACAGAATCATAGAATATCTCGAGTTAGAAGATCCCCATAAGGATCAATGAGTCCAGCTGTGCACTGCTTGCACAACCACGTAACACTAAACCACAAGACCATCGTCCAGACGCTCCTTGACCTCTGACAGACTGGGAGCCGTGACCACTTCCCTGGGGAGCCTGTTCCAGTGACCGACCACCCTCCACTGAAGAACTTTCTCCTAATGTCCAGGCTGAACGTGCCCTGACGCAGCCTCATTCCATTTCCACCTGTCCTGTTCTCACTGGTCACCCGAGACAGGACATCGGCCCCTCACCTCTGCTGCCTCTCTGAGGAAGGTGCAGACTGTGATGAGGGCTGTCCTGCTTTTTGTTAAAACAAGACTAATTGTATTTTAGTGAATTTTCCTTTCAGCTTAAGCTCTTCTAAGTAACTGCATATTTCTGCAGTTGGATGCGTGTTTTTCAAACACTGTCTGCTCCAGAGCTGACAACGGCCAATATTGACAGTTTTACTGAGCTACCGGTAGGGCTGGTATGCAGAAAAGGCCTAGGACTAGATCTTATTGCTATAGCAGCCAACATCGCTGGTGAATCTCTTACGTCCCATAAGTGAGGGGGTTGTACTTGCAGGGAGGGGTGGACAGAACAAGTGACGCCAACTGAAAACCGAGTTGTTCCATGCCATCCACGTCATGCACAGTTTAAAGCTGGGAGATCACGAGGGTCTCAGGCTCTTGGTCCATGGCCGGCATCTCAAGAGGAGCCTGCCCATTGTCCTGCCTGCAACCCTGATCCTGGTTCCCGTCCTTGCATCCCTGAACCCAGTTCCTGTCTACTGCCGAGTCCAGTCCAGGACTTCCTGATGTCTTCTCTGCAGCCTCTGCTGGGTCACCTGCCCCTGTGGCAGCATTTTGGCTACTCTGGGAAATACAATATTGGTTTTGTATATTGTGCCTTATTTGTCTCATTATTAGTATTATGAGGAAAGTGTTAATTTTTGTCTCGTTTTGTTTTTTAAATCTATCCAACTTGTAAGTCTCTCTCCCTTTTCCTCCTTTTCCCTTTCCTTAGTGGGGAAGGGAGTGTGGTCAAGAAAGAACATCAGCCACACTTTCTTGCTGCCACTGTGCTCGGTGCTGGTGAGGCCGCAGCTTGAATCCTGTGTTCAGTTTTGGGCCCCTCATCAGAAGAAGGACATTGAGGCACTAGAGAGAGTGCAGAGGAGGCGACAAAGCTGCTGAGGGGCCGGAGCACAAGTGTGATGAGGAGCAGTTGAGGGAAGTGGTGGGTTCACCCTAGAGAACAGGAGGCTGAGGGGAGACCTGATCACTGTCTACAACTGCCTGAAAGGAGGTTGGAGCATGGAGGGGGTTGGTCTCTTCTCCCAAGGAGCAAGTGAGAGGACAAGAGGAAATGGCCTCAAGTTGTGCCAGGGGAGGTTTAGACTGGAGGTCATGAGGGACATGGGTTAGTGCTAGAGTTGGGTTATGTTTGGACTCCATGAACCTGATGGTCTCTTCCAACCAAAACGATTCTATGATTCTATGGAGAGATGATCTGATGGCAGGTTGGCAGCAGACCCTGAGGCTGTGCCGGGGGTGGCCACATCTGCCTCCTTCCAGCAGGATTTTGGAAAGTCCCTTCCCAGCTGTGACCGCCAGGCCAAGGGCGCGGGGCAGAAACAGCCCCCACCCCTGAGGGCCCCAGCTCCCAACCGGCCTCTGTCCCCAAACTACTCAAACTTCTGAACAGTCTCTCCCTCTACCTGAATGATCTTCAGTTTTAAGAAAATGCCAAACAAACGTGTGCTTCTGGATGAGGATGGAGCAGGTTCAGGTCCAGGACCAGGGGTGCTGCAGGAGCAGGTGTCTCCAGCACAGACAGGCTGGGGGGACCTGTCAACCTCAGCACCCCTGGGCCCCAACATGGCCCAGTTCACCAGACCTGGGCCCGAGGGCTCAGCCCAGGGACAGCCCCACAACCAGGGTCAGGGCGGTTCCTGCTGCTGCCCCGAGGGTCACCAGCCCCAGTCAGCCCTGGGCCAGAGTGCAGGTGTCTGAGCTGGGCTGAGGTGGAAGGGGCTGGAAAACTGCTCATCGGGAGGAGGCGATGGAAGAAGGTGCCGTGTGTGTGGCACCAGGGATGAACTGACACCCTCACTTTGGTATCTGGATCAGTGCTGGGCTTGCACATGGACTAAGCCCCAGCTCAGAGCACAAAGTGCTGTTCCCAGCCCTGGGTGCCAAGGAGAGAGCTCCTGCTCTCTCCTCCCCGGTGTGACCCGAGCGCACGACCGCCCTGCCTGCTCCTGCCTTGGGGCTTGGGGAACTCGGGGTCAAAAGGAAAGACAGACTCGTGCAGTTATGGGATATCTTAAGTGTCCTGGGATTGCTTTGCTCTGTAATGTTTCCTGGGCTATGAACTCGATGAGTGCCCAGAGAGGCAAATAAGTCCATGAACCAACTTTCCAATTAAGGTTTCCTTCTTACAAAAAACCACACTTCCATTTTCTCATGGGCAACAGACTGGAAGGTGGAAGCTGAAGCTGCATGTGCCTCTTGTGTAAACAGGTAACAACAGATGGTTCCATTCAGTCGATCCTCAGTTGCTTGCTGCACAGGAAACCTCTCCCTTAATTTAATCTTTGGTGTACAGGCAGGGCCTTGCTGATGTTCCTGTATAGGCAGCAAGTGTGTGGCTGTCAGGCTTTCTGCAGATTTGTGACTGAGTTTTCCTGTTTTCTCTAATAAGGACAATCTTTCTGTGTACTCCTGAAGTCTCCCATAAGCTGGTGGTTCGAGAGAAGGATGGGGAGCTGCAGTTAGCTCAGGGAGGACCAGTCAGCATCACAGGCAAAGCAGACCGGAACTCGACTTGGTGAAAATTAATGGAATTTATTGACATATGAAACTGGAACTTCTCCCCCGTCTTTGGGTGGATCACCGTGCACCCTGAACCGATACAGGCAGGTGTGGTCCGGGTGGCCCCAGTTGCTCAGCACTTGCAGCCTGATGTAATTCACGACCCCAGGGAGCTCGTTCTGAAACGACAAGAAGAAATGAGTCGCCTTTTCCTCTCTGGCACGTGACCACTGACAGAAGTGCCGCAGCGACGGCCTCGTTCAACAGCTTCCTTCCTGCTGCCCCGCGAGGGCTTTTGACCTGTCGTGGTCAAGACATTCTTATCTTGCTCTATGTCATTGGGCCATAAAAACAGTGAAGGAAGAAGCAAATACCAGATGCCTCAGCAAATACACTGGAAAGATCTCGCCTGCTTTGGGACACAGGCTTCCACAGTCAGAAGACCCAATGGTGGTGTCAGGAAAATGTCTCGTTGCCTTCTCTAGAAAGCCAGGGAAACAGAATGGCCTCACTGTCACGACTCACTGCCAGCACCAACAGAATCCTCAGGAAGCCCAGTATTTCTGGTCTTTAACTGGCAGACCATCCTACGGGATGTGGCCGCTCATGTGTGCTTGGGGTCCAGACAGTCAAGCTGATTCCAGCTTCAAATGTGGCGCTTCTGAGCACTGAAGTTTAAACCCAAATTGAAAGAGAAGAGTGGCACTCAACGTATTTAAAGCAGAAGAAAGGGCATTGTGGGACATGCTCAAGGACAGGGCTGCCTGTAGCCCTTTGGCAGAGAAGCCTCTCCCCATCCAGCCGCATTTCTCCTCCTCTCCTACAGTTCTCCTCCCTCTTTGTCCCCATACCTTCAGCTGGAAGGTCTGACTGGGATTCAGCGGTGCCAGGAAAGTGAACTGTCCCAGAAACATTCCCTGCTCCTCGTGTTCTTCCTTGAAGCCCTACAGAAAGACAGGGGTGGAGGAAACAAGAGCTTCTGGTATCACCATGGGAAGACTGAACTTCAGTCGGTGAAGTACGGTGTTATTTAATCTACATAGTCCAAGGACAATGAGCACAAAGAAAAGACGAGAAGCTGCAGGTGGGCAGCAAGCCACACTTGCCTACTCAACGAGTCCAGGCTGCCAGTCAGAAAAGGAGCAGATGCTCTCAGTGAGAGGGAGGTAACCTGAGGATCACAAATGCCACTGCGATTGGAAGCCAAGAAGGTCTAGGACTATGCACTGTCCAGCTCCTTTTTCCTGTGGCTCGTGGAGTAGCATCTTGCTCCAGAAGCTTTTTTTTTTTGAGTGGTACATTGAATAAAAGATTAATACAATGGGAAGGAAGCAACTCCAAGGAGCCTGTTTCTTCTGAGAGACACGAGGAAACTTCAGGCCACTGGACTCTTCGACCCATCTTCACCCCCTGCTCAGAAATGCTGTGCAAACCCCTGCCCCCGACTCCAGAGAAATCACTTACATAGACAGCAAAGTCCTTTGGCGCTGCGGAGATACTTTCTCCATGGAACGCTGTCCCTGAGACATGGTCCGTGGTGACTGCCCTGGGAATGACTGGCACAGACAGCTTGATGAAGACGTGTCCCTGACTTCCTGGGAAGGGCCAGCAGTTTCCAGGATGATTTTCTGGCTGAAAGGACAAGAAGAAACTACATTGAGATGGAGAAAGTTGTCCTGGCTCACGCTCCTCTGAGCAGCATATGTGGTTCATTCTCCAGACCTTTGTTTTACTGCTTCTTGGTGCTCCTACCTCCAGAATAAGCTCAGGGGACCTCATGTAATCCATCACCGGCAGGGAATACAAGAACACCTTTGCTTTGGCAGTCTGGAGGGTTGGAGAAGTCCTGGAAAGAATGATGGCAGCCCCTGGAAATTAAAACATGAGCAAGATCATCAGGCAGTGTCAGGAGCAATATTACACTGTTGACTCGGAAAAAGCTTCTCAGTTGTCATCCGTGTCCTACAGTGAGTTCCCCTCTTTCTCACTGGCACGACCCCTCTGGAACACACAGCAGGGAGTCATCAAACTGTCGTATGGGGCCATGGGAAAAGACAAGAACGTGAGCCAGGCTTTCTGTGCTTCCCATGGGGTCTGGCCCGTTACAGCCTCTGTCAGTGGGGGCACTTTTAGGGCATGAGGTGACCCTTGACTTCTCGCCCCTTCTCTCCTACCCCTGGGCACATTCCAATGCCCATCTTGTCAATCTGGGCAAGAAGTGCTTTAAAATTGGTTTGTATGTACAATGTCACAGCACCTGCTGATTTGAGGGCGTAATCAGGCATTGGGACCCGGATTTCCTCCAGCTTCTCCAGGGCTTGATTGATGATCTCCTGAACAGCCTGGGAAGGAGCACAAAGGAGAGCAGCTGTTGGAAGGAAAAGGAACGGGGCAAGCAGCTCCCCTGCAAGGCCAGCCAAGGTGAATGGGGACAGGGCCCATCTCAGATGGAAGGAACACCCAAATTGCCTGGAAGCCTCCCAAGTTTGCTCTGCTGTGATTGACAGGGATCAGCAAGGGGGGGCTTCTCACTCCAGTGCTCTGAATGCTGGAGCTGTGGGAAGGGGCTTTTCCTGTGGAGAGGCCCCAGGCCAGGCAGCACGGACAGACAAGCCTTCTGGGCATGAGATAGGACTGGGTTAACTCTGGACCTCTGAGAACATTCTTTCTTTCCAGTCCTCCCTTGAGGAGGACCCAAGATGTGGATGCAGAAGAAGGTACGACTCAGACAGCTGTCATTCCCATCACGCTCTGCCCCATAAGAAAGTGTGGAGCAACATGAAAAGGAAGTGTGGCCATTGCAGCACTTGTTCCAGCAGCACTAGCGTGTTGGCTGTGACAGGGAATGGAGTAGGATACGTGCTGGAGGGAGGATAAAACCCCTCAGTAGATCCTTCTGCCTTGTGCCCTTACCCGTCCGGTAAAGCCTGGGAGCCTTCCCTGCTTCATGCCTTCCTGGAGAGCCCGCTCAGCCACATCCTTTGCGCTCCAGCGCAGATGATAAAGCTGTTCCTGGAGCTTAGTTTCACTCAGGTCTCCTAATTCCGCTGCAGTGCTCCAGAGTGTTAAGGCGCCAAGTTGTCTGACATGGTAAACACCTGTGGGACACACACCAGAGCTTAGAACTTGGTCTAAGGCTGGGTTGTGCCTCAGGCTGCCCACTCCCCTTTCTGTGTCTCTCCCAAGTGCCATAGTTGCCTCTCCTCTTCTTGTCTTTGACCGTGGCCATCATGGCATATGGGGTCCACAAGAGATGGACGTTCCCTGCCCTGGACTGTGCTCCTTGTCCTACAGAAGATTTTCATCCCCCTGGGGCAGGAGAGCTCAGCTACGGCCTCTCCCTCGGCTGAAGAGAACTGGCTTAGCCCTCCTGGGGAAGGCAAGTCACCCCTTCCTCACCCCCACACCTGTCCTGCTGGAGCAGGGACTGGCACAGCTCTGTCAGGGACTTTCTGCTCTTAGCTCAGCTGCTGTGGTCACAGCGCAGGAAGTGGACCGGGGCAGGATGAAGCCCTGAGTACCTCCTAAAGCACCATCCACAGGTCAGAGCTCTTGCAGAGACTCACCGAAAGAGAACAGTCCGAGAATCAGCACCAGGGTTGTTGTTTTCAGAGCCTTCATCTTCCTGCAGAGCAGCAAGGAGGAAAAGGCTGGTGAAGCTGGCGGTTCTCGTGTAGATCAGCAGCAGACAGGCAGCAGTAGGGACTGCAGTCCTTGAGCCTGGCGTTCCTGGCGTGTGCGTTGGCTTGGTCCTGCACCAGCTCGATTCACTGCTGGGGTTGTCAGCAGCTGCACCAGTGGGGGATTTGTCATGGCAGCAATTGTTTCATTAGGGACAAAGGGCTCAAGATTGACTCCGGACTACAAGCAGGAATTCCAACAAGAGCTGTGGCCACACTTCCCCTCTGTAGGGCTGGAGATGGATTCTTTGGAAATGGAAGGGACAGAACGAACACCTGTTTCTCCTGCTCACAATCCGATCGCAACTTGTGCTGATCCTGTTCTCCACCCTCTCAAGAGAAGGTTCAGCCTGTGCCCCTACGGCAGACTGTATCGAGGACACTGCTTGGGACTCCCTCCATGCGATCCAAAATAGACCCGTCCCTCATTCTGCAGAGATCAAAGGCTTTCTGGGCCTTGCCCCTGTGGTCATGAAGACACTGAAAGGCGGCTGCTGCCTTCCACCAGCTCCAGACCGAGCTCTCAGGCTGCCCTCATGTTCCACTCCTGTCCACCCTCCACCCACCCCAGCTGACGAGGTGGAAAACATACCTGGGCAAAGGGGAGGAGGAATTTTCAAACCTACCCGTTCAGACTTTGAACCTTCGCTGTCTGTCTCTTGGTACCTGCTGAGGTGCAGGTAACAAGCATCTTCCTTGCTCAGCAGCGAGCCAAAAACTCTGCGATCTTTGTTCCCTCAAGATCGAGAGTGACAAAGGCGCAGGGAGACCCCTGGTTTTATACCCTGCTGTGCCGACCTCAGTGCTGATGCTGCTTTGTGACATCAATGGCAGTGGGTGATGTCACAATGGAAGAGGCTGCGCCACATTTGGAGGTAAAGTCCAACCTACCAGGAGCGGGTTTTGCAGTCCTCTCTGCAAGGGCAGAAATCCTTCACCATAGAAAGACTGGAAAGGTACAGGAACATGTTACTCTCAGAAAACAGACTCTGTCAACCACTCTTCCTCTTGCTTACTAAAGTTCAGATGGTGTGAGAGAAAAAAAAAAACACAAAAAAGCAAGATTCTTGTTCTTATTTTATAGAACCCATTATATCAGCCACTCAACATTAAGTCCAACTCCAGTCTGAACCTCAGAATAAGAAATGCCATCTTAAAATTTCCAGGAAACAGAAGGGCTTTGAAGTGGCAAGACCAGAAAACATTCATGAAAGCACCACCATGCAAGTCCACACCCCTGATCAAAGACCACCTGCCCCGTTACCTAAGGCAATGATGTTCTCAGCTGATTTGCAGCCACTGACATCTGGAAAACAGCACAAGGTCTCTTGTTGTTTAGCGCTGAGCACATAGGTTGACACTGGAGCTGGTAAGAAAAACATCCACAGTCAGTCTGGTTTCATTGGAGGACATCAGGACAAGTTCAGTTCACATTCACAAGGAATCACAGCAGGTCCTACCCGTCCCTGCAGACCCCGACACAGCTCCTGTGCAGGGTCCCGAGGAGCAGTGAGCACAGAACAAGAAACCTTCCTTCAAAAGAAGGCCCCCAGCCGGCTCTTTCCCCAAGCTGCACAGAGCAGCAGCTGAGAACAACCCCTGCCACAACTACACCCGGCTCTGCCATCTGCAGGAGGAGACCAGCTCCTAAATGATCCCCAGCCCTACAGACACAGATCTTCCCCAGGACAGTGCTCAGCAAATACCAGAGCACAGCGACACATGGTCATTCAGTTGAAGCTGCTGGGGAGAAGGACAGAGGACTAGAAAGAGACAAATCAGACAAGAGAGAAGATAGAGGAGTCCAGAGAGAAAGAAACACACAGGGAAAATGCTGGAGAGATGGAGAGATCAAGAGAAATAAGGACGAGGAGCCACAATGAGACAGGGAGGAAGAAAGAGGAGGGTGGAGGAGCAGGACAGAGGGACAAGGGGATGGGAAGGAGAAGAAGGAAAGTTGGGTAGAGAAAGACAGGGACAGGGAGGGGGATGTACACATGGAGAAAAGGAAGGAGAGAGAGCAGAACAAAGGGACTGAGAAATAAAGGGAAGGTCAGATGGGGATGAAGAGACTGACAAAGGGAGAAAACCCACAGTGAGCTGGAGGAAGAGGAAAGGAGGGCTGAGAAGCAGCAAAGAGGAAGAGACAAAAAAATAAAAGGCAGAGCCAGCTGGACAGGGGTCTATTGCCAGAAGCAATGGGACAGGCAGGGAGGCAAGAATAAAGGCAGAAAAGATGGGGACAGGCAGCAGGACAGAGGGACAATGAGAGGATAAAAGGGGCAGGGAACAGGATATACACGGAGAAACAATCAGCAGTAACAGAGAGAAAGATAGAAGAGAAAAAAAGAGATAAAGAGGGACATGGGACAGGGAGAGAAAGGAAGAAGGAAAGGGAGCAGGACAAGGATTGTCAGAGAAACACAAAGACAGGGAGCAGGACAGGGGAACACAGACAGAGAAAAAAGAGTCGGGGAGGCAGCACAAAGGGAAAGACAAAAATGAGAAACAGGCAGCAGGGCACAGATAGAGGTAGAAAAGGCCTGGGCTGGGCAGCAGGGCAGAGATGGAGACCAGAAAGCAGCTTTGGGCTGCAGGACAGAGATGGAGTGAGAAATGAAAGTGACAGGGAGCAGGAGAGAGTGACAGAGAAAGTGGAAAAACTACAGAGGGAGCAGGACAGCAAAACAGAGCTGGGGACAGACAGGGAGAAGGGCAGAGAAACAGAGAGGGAATGAGAGGGGCAGGGAGCAGGACAGAGAGCTGGAGCAGGAAGGGAAAATGAGATGGGCAGCAGAACAAAGGGAAGGAGAGACAAAGACAGGGGCAGGGAGCAGGACAAAGGGATGGAAGAAGAAAAAAAGTAGTAATGGTTCAGGACTGAGATGAAAAAACAAATTAAAAATACACCGGGACTGGGATGGAGTGACCGAGAAAGGGCAAAGGACCAGGGGGCAGGACAGCACTGAAGGAATAAACAACTGTGGTGGGCAGTGGGACAGAGAGATGGAGAGAGGAAAAACAGAGCAAGAGAGAGAGGAAAGAAGGGGCAGCAGCTGGACAGGGGGATACAGTGAGAAAAGATGGGACCAGGATTAGAACAGAAAGACAGAAAAGAAATAAAAGGACAGAGAGACAGCAAGAGGGAAAAAATGCACAATCAAGAAACCAGGTCAAGATCCGACATGGAGGGGACACCAGCTGGGGAGAAACCGGGGACACCAGAGACCCTGATGAAGACTCTCGAGTACCAAGGATGGACTTCAGCAAAGTTATGGCGGGGTTATGGAAATAATTCATGTTTGATGCATCAACCAAGCCATAGAAATGAATATGCAATAGGTGTATGTAAGAAATACCAAGAAGTGAGAATCACACACACGCTCGATTAGAGGAGCAATCTTGCGAGTGTCTGGCGCGCTGTAACAAAAGTGCTGCTTTTACCACTTTCCAAACTGTGTTAAAGAACCTTTTTGCCGACTTTTTGGTACCATTTCCCCCCCGCCCAGGAGAACAAGGCCAGAGCAGCCCACGCACACCTGAGCCAGATGCAGCAACAACATCCCCAGGGCCCCAGTTGCAGGAAAAAGGGCCCCAGGGCTGGGCCAGGGGCTCCTCAGCCTTGGGGCCTCTCCACGGACGCCACGGCAAAGCTCAGCCTGGCCGCCCGCAGAGCCGCCGCCTCCTCAGCTTGGGCTGCGCTGCCATTGGGCGGGAGGGCTGTCAATCTCCTCCCCTGAGGTGATCCTGGATCTGATTGGCTGCCTTAGGGGTCACTCCTCCCACAGTGCCCGCCCTGCCCTGAGGTAATGTTTCCTGTGATTGGCCGGCTGGGATTTCTCGTTTCCCCCCCTACCAAGTGATGGGTCAGACTGCTTGTCAATCATCCATGTGCTGCACTCCCACCAGCTGTGATTGGTTCAGCCAGCACAGCCCGCCCCTGAATGCTGCCCAGTTTGTTCAACTCTCGCCACCTTTCCTGCAGGCCTCAAAGCCTGATTGGCTGGTTACATATCAATCACATGACTTGCCCAGCCTCCTCAAATGCCATTGGCTGTCCTGGGTCCCCTGACTCCCCATAGACTTCTGGGCTGTTGTTGCCAGGCAACGAGCTCCACCTAAAACTGAAACTGTGGGCCCTGGTCAGAGGCCGTGGGTGATAAAAGGCACGTTGGGACCCTGAACATGAGGATTTGGGCCCCAGGAAGGAGGCTCTGGGCACTCAAAAGGACGGGCAGATGCTACAGATGGCGCTTTGTGCCCTGAACACGAGGGGACCCTCTTGGTTCCCACCCGAGCTGGGTTTGGCGCCCGTGACCCCACGTACCAGCTGTCTGCTGTGCTTTCTGACCTCATGGGCCCTCTTGTCCTGCCTCCCTTCTGCTGCTAAAGCCTGTTATAGGAAACAATCACCTTGCCAATAGAATAGGCCCGGGCAAGATCTCTCAGCAAAGCATATTTTATTAATGATTTTGCAAGACCGGGTGTTCTGCCCAAAAGTAGGTACACAGAATAGGGCAAAAAGCCTCCGCTTAGATCCCCCCCAAATCCCAGCTGCAAATTCCCTCCCCTGCTCCCCATTGGTTGGGTACTGCAGGGTTTACAGACTACCCGACACCTGCCTCAGTTTACCTGTCTCATTCATCTAATTCTAACAACTCTCTGACCTTATTGATTTAATTAAAATATGGATTCCTGGCTCTTTGGTTACCCTATCACTTAGCTTAACTTTTTAAATACAGTAATCAGTTTGTATTCTGGGATTATTTCAAAGAGACTTTGTTTTACATTAAGGATTCATAGTCTGATGTCTCTCATCCCTTACCCCCCGCTGGGGTCAGGTGTCAGATCAGTTGTAAAAACAACATTCCTCCTTCAATGGCTCCTTACAACTCGACCTCCACATTGAAACAGAAGAGAGGGCAAGATGGGAACACACAGCACACAGCTCTCAAAACCCCATCACAGGGACTTCTCAGATTGGGGATTTCACCAATTGATGCAAAACCCACAGAGAAGCAAACACCCCATAAATGACACACGTGAGGCCAACAAGAGTTTGTTTTTAATTCTGGCTTGGTCTTTTCTGCCCGCTGGTGCTCAGTGAGTGTTTCTGAGAAGCGATCCCAGCCGTGGGTGCAGGTTGCAGCTCCTCCTCGAGGGGCCTGTGGGCAGGCGGGCCGGGGGGCAGAGCTGCCCCTGGCTCTGGAAGGGCTCTCTGAGCTCTTCCTGGCCAGAGGCAGCACTGGCTGCTGGTGCCCTTGGGGCAGCTTGGTCCCTGCTGGGCAGCTTGGGCACTTCCTGGACTCTTCCTCCTCCTCTCCAGCATCGCAGGTGTCACATACTGTGTCCTCCCTCATCCCAGGCTGCAATCTGCCTTGGTCACCACTGGCTGCTTTTCTGATTTGTAACTCCGGGGCACTGAAGCTTTCCTGCTCTTCCTCCTCCTCCCCCTGTGTGCTGAGGGGTCACAATCCGTGATCTCCACAAACTGGCTGTGGACGTCATAGCACCACCGCGGGGATCTGCTCCGCTCCCTCTGCCTTGGCTGAGTTTGCTCCTGAGCAGCTTTGGGTGCGGAAGGACACTGGGAGCTGCTGTTGGAGGGCCCTGGAGCTGCATCATCCCTTAGGGCTCGGTCACAGCATGGAGGACTTGTTCTCCAGCTCCGTGTCCTCCTCACTGAGCGATGCTGCTCCGTGATCTCCAGAAACCGGCTGCGGAGATCATAGCCCCGCCGCGGGGATCTGCTCCGACCTCTCTCCCTTGGGCGGGTTTGCTCCTGAGCAGCTCTGGGGGCAGGAACAGCCTGGGAGCTGCTGCTGGAGGGCACTGGAGGTGCTGGTGCAGACTGGGAGCTGCTGCTGGAGGGCACTGGAGGTGCTGGTGCAGACTGGGAGCTGCTGCTGGAGGGTCTTGGAGCTGCCTCATCCCTGTGAGTGCGGTCACAGCCCAGGGGACTGGTTCTCCCCCTCCTCCCGTCTGACTGTTCATAGTCCGTGGTGTCCACAGCCCAGCTGCGGAGATGGTTGCCCCACTGCGGGGATCTGCTCCGGGCCCTCTCCCTGGCACCGTTCTCCTGGCAGTGGGCAGAAGGGCTGAATCCCTGCTCCTCTTTGCTGCTGTCCTCTCGCGCAGTGTGGGGCACACGGTCGTGGGGGTGACAGCGCAGCGGGCGCGCAGCTTTCCTTCTGGACTCCAGCCTGACGCAGTCGTGGAAGAAGCGACGCAAGCAGGAGCCCATGGAGGAGCTGCTGTTGATCCTGCCTGGCCAGATGGGCCACAGCCGGCCCGCAGCTGCCTCCCGGGCACCTGCCTGGCTTTGCTGGCTGCTGCTGGCTGGTGCGGAGGAGCTTCTGTCTTCTGCAGAGTCCTCCATGCCCCCCGCCATGTCCTGCAAAGAGAGCTGTGAGAAGCTCCTGCCCTTTCCTCCTGACAGGACCCACCAGTGCGGAACCCCCAGAAGCTGTGAGGGAACAGCTAAGGGCCTCCCAAAGGCTCCTGGAGGCTGCAGAGGGGCCAAGGAGGACAAATGGGATGGATGCAGGTGGGATGCTGGGAGAGGGAGCTGTGCTGCAAATGTGCAGAAAGCTGCTGTGTGGGAGGGAAAAGAGAGCGCTGCCAAGATCCCTGAAAGAAACCCGCTGTCCATCTGGTGCCCTGACCACCTCCCCACAGCCACCTTAGTCCTACAGGGCAGACCCTGCGGTCCCACAGAACCCACCTGCTTGCTGCCGGCCGCCCGCTGACTGAGGAGGGAAAGGGCATGTGATGGTGCCTGTGAGGAAGAAGCCCTTTGTCCAACTTCCAAATCAGAGCACCTGGGGAAAAAAGAGGGGTCTCTGCTGAGGGCTGTTCTTGCAGCCTCTTCTGGGTTCAGGCATTTTCTTGGAGCACTTTATATGACAGAGAGAATATGCAACTAAGACCACAAATTGGAAATTTGATTGGGCTGAACGACGCAGGTGGTAATTGTCTGCTATGACAGAAACACTCCAGAGGATCTGAAGAAAAATAGCAAAGCCAGGAAAAGGAAACGTATTCTGAGCACAGCTTAAAATTTGTGATTACCTGATGTAAAACAGTAAATAGGCTTGCTGCCTGAGAACTGTGTCGATGTCGCAAAGAACCACAGTCTCGTCGTTCATCTGGTACCACAGTCCATCGCTGGCCTGCAAAGAAGAGTGTCGGTATCTGGAGATGAACGGCACGGCTTCTCCACAAAAACACAAGCCAAAACCTGCCGAACCAGGAGTGTTCCAAAACAAATCCGATCCAGCCCCTGAGGAAACCTTCTCCACTCAGATCCTTGGCTGCCAGAACACGGCCAGGAAAGTTGGTTTTCCTCGGGATACATTTTTCCCTTGTTCAGAAGGAAGTTGCTTTTCACCTTGATGTAGCAGAAGTAGTGTCCTGCACGGCAGCTGCCACCTCCATGCACCAGGACGGCGTATAAGGAGTAGAGGAGCGGTTGTCCAGCTGTCTGAGACATGTACGGGCGAAGATCCAGGTACTGGGGATACTCCACAACCTACGGAGAGAGCAGGAGGGCTCAGCAATGATCCAGAAACATTTGAGGACACAGCCTCTCAAGGCTAAAGGCCAGAAGTGTAGAAATGCGTCGTTTGGAATCATCAGCACTTGGTTTTCCCTAAAGCAACATGTCACCTTTTGGGTGGCAGGAAACTGATCTGGGCCAAAGCAGCTCTGTGGGAGCAGAGGACACGCTTGCCTTCCCATGGGAACTGTCCCCAGAAGGGAACATGAGAATCTCAACATGAGCTGCTTGTGACAGAACGTCTGGCGTTGGGAAACCCGCTCCAGGAAGAGAACGTTGCCCTCCAGTTGTGTACACACCTTGCTGATCTTGTCGCCGGTGAAAGCTTCAAACCTCTTCAGACACACCGTGAGAACCTTGGGCGCGCGATGGACCGTGAACCTCTTGGAGGCGGCAGTCATCTTGTCACACCTTGAAAGCAAGTACAGAGCCAAGGGATGAAACGCACCATTTTTTCCCCAAAGGCCAGACAGCCTTTCCTGTCTCACACATCCCGACGCTATTTTAAGGCTATTCAGTACCATGAGGCCATGTTGAAAAACCTGCCTCTCATTACTGTGCCTTAAACCAATGTGAAAACATGACTTCTGCTCAATGACACCTTCACGCAGCATCTAGTATTAATATGTCATTAGTAATCGTCTTACTTGCTACATTTAAAGCAGTTTTCGCCATCCAGGTGCTCGGGTTTCACAAAGTCCTCCAGAGCTGCGGTGACAGATGCGGCTGCCTGGAGGAGTGAGAAGGGAGAGCCCTGAGCTCTGGGAAATGCCCTCGCCCAAACACTTAGGAGGAGTTTACACAAGAAAACAGCTCGATGACGCTGAGGAGACCCACTGTGAACCCGCAAGCAGTGTCCAGAAGGAGGCAGAAAGAGGGTGTGATGCTGAACATCTCCCTCATTCCCCAGGGATTCCCAGCACTCCCCAGAGCCACCTCTTCATGGCACCGCACAGTTCAGCGACGATGGCGTGCGGGCCACCAGTGATGGAAGCAACACGCCCCATGAGCCTGGGAGCCAGACGGGTGTTGAGGGAGGGCAAGGGAAGAAGGAGGGTACGTCACAGTGCAGAGAGGGGCACGTGTGCCTGTCCAGCTGAAACCAGCACCCGACAGGGAGACCACTGCCAAGGCCTCTGCAGGAGAACACAGTCCATTCCACCTCCTGCCCACCATGAAGCTCTCTCGTTGTTTGTCGGATACATTTTTAAGCCAACTGTGTAGATTCTGGAAAGCTCCAGTGGCCTTGGGACATCTTGAAGCACAATTACAAACCCTCTTACTTTGATATCCAGAGGAACATCCAGGAAGGCCTCGTAGGAATCGGAAACCGCTTGGCAGCTCCAGCACGTGACTGGAAGGCAAATGGAAATGCTCAGCGAGAGGGGAAGTCAACAGACTGTGCCGGGTTACGCTCCTCACACCCACTGCGCCAATCACACAATCAGCTGCTATCGCAGGCAGACAGGAGGGCACAGACGATTCCAAGGAGAGCAGTAGCTGTGGAAAAGTACCTCTGGATCTCAGAAAGCCCCCAAAGATCTGATGGACGATGGTAGTTGCTTGAGAGGAGATGTCCAAGCTGCAAACCAATGGGAAGGCAGAGAGTTATCTCCTCCAAGAGCCTGGCTTTGTCTGAAAGCCCTGGGCATAGTTTTCCTTGAGGGGAGGACATCAAGGAGTCCAAAGGGCTTGGGAACGCTGGAAAGACAATTTGCTTGTGCTTACTTGCTGCTTCCGCTCAGACAAGCTCTCTGCATGGCATCCACGGTGCAGCGTAAGAACTCGTGGGCGTCCTCCTGCCTGCCATGCTCGAAATTTTCTCCTATTTCTAAGGAAGAAGAAGTTACTAGTTCTCTTCTACGAGAATGGCATAAAACATGTCACAGCAGCTGGACTGACTTACGTGTGAGAACATCAACAACAGCCCAAGGCTCGATGGCACTGGCTGAGGAATGCAGGACCTGTTTAACGTGCGCTTCCATTCTGCACATCATGCAGAAGCCTTCCTGGCCACCTGGAGAGGGAGGGAGATGGGGAGGGAGAGAGGGAAGCTCCTCAGGTTTCCAGAATATCCACAGCAATGGGAAACCTAAGATGTTGTAAGAATTCTCCACTCCTCCCAAGGGGCCCAAGTCCCAACAAGCCCGGGACGTTTAAGTGCACAGAAAACTTTCTTCAGAGGGATGCTGAACTGACGGAAGCTTTCTGTGCAATAAGCGAAGGAGATTAACTTGCAGGAATAGGGACCAAGAGCCCGGGCTAGAAACAGGTGCCTTTCTAAAGATGAATACATCCAGGTACAACAAGCCGCTTCTAGGCTTGAGTGTTCAAAGAACACCAACTCAGGGAGCTGATCAGCTTCCAGATTCTGGGAGCCCTTGGGCAGTGCCCAACAGATGTACAAGGAAAAGTTCTGAAAAGTACTGACAGGCCCGGCTGTGCTCCCCAGAGAGCAGGTGGTTGGCCAGAGGTGGGGTGTAGGTCAGGCACTGCAGGATGGAGTTGAGGAAGCACGTGTTGCCCAGGTTGTGCAGTCCCGCTCCAGCTCTCTGGCTGTGCTGCCAGCCCATGTAAATCTTCTGCGGGGGAAAGAGGATCCTCTGCGGCGGAGCCATTCCCTCAGCAACGACTGCCAAGAAAGCACATTGGAAGAGAGATGAGACCATGTTATTGCACGAAAGCATATTTAAAAGCTGAGTTCTGTACAGGAGCACCCAGGAAAACAAGGTCTATCGTGCAACACAGAAACACTCTGGGAAGCCTCACACTGCCCTTGAAATTTCCTGATGAAGGCACAGTTTTGGAAAATAGTGTGTTCCTCTGCTCACTTTGCCGAAAGTGCAACAAACACACACTCTGACTTCAGTGGCTTGGGCAACATTCCTTTCCCTCTGGAGTCTTGAACTGGATCATCCCCCAGTGTGTCAGGGCTGGAGGGTGCCCAGCAGACCCCAGGCAAGACAGGGAAAGCCCCCAGTGCAGCGGGTAAGGAACTCGCTTCAGACGGGCAGGAAAGGTCTCTGTCCCACAGCACGGCTGCCGCCTGCCCGCCCTGCTGCCTCTCGCTGCCCGTGCCCTGGAGCAGGAGCTGGGTCTCCTCTGCCCACAGAGGCTGTGCTGGGGCAGGCTCCCAGCTCAGAGCAGCCCTGGCATTCAGGCAGCATCATGACCACCACCCGTGGGACCCGCCCTGCCATTGTGTGGGGAAACGTGATCCTGGTGTCGAGCAGGGAGCGCTTGCTGAGCCCCCGCCCTGCCCAGACAATCAGGGCCCCTCACTCACCCATCTCCAGTTGCTGGGCCATGCACAGCTCCTGGGGCTCCACTGGAGATCCGCTCCCCTGGGGAGCCCTGTCCTCCTCCAGGGCCACCCTGGTGGTGCCGAGATGTTTCTCTGCCATCTTGTGGGTCCAAGCAAAGAGTTATAGGTGGAGAAGGGGGAAGCTTTGGCAAAATGCCAGGGGTCTGCCGGGGGCGGCTGGGAAAGACTTGGGTTGCACTCGGGGAGTCTTCAGCACAAGTCTGCCGGGGGCAGAGGGGAGTCTGCCAGGGGCAGCTAGAGTTAGGATATGGCTGGACTCGATGGTCTTAAGGGTCACTTCCAACCAAAATGATTTGCTAAATCTCTGAAAGACGTGGGCTACGCTCGGGGGCTCTCGCCAGCTCCGTGCTCCTGCCCTGTCCCGTCGCCGTCCTGTCGGACAGTGCGGGCTGGGGCCACAGCTGCGCTGAGCACAGGCAGGGCAGTGGGTGTCACAATGTGAGGTCACAAAGGGCCCCACTGTGACCCTGCGCCTGGGCAGGGAGGTCAGGCTGTCTCTTTGGGAGGCACAGGGTCAGCTCAGCGCTGGGCACCTGGGTGCTAAATTTGAATCCCAGTTTCTAAATTTCCACCACCCATTGCTCGGAGCATAGTCTGTAACAGTCTGTTTCACTACTCCATTTTCCTGGAGGCTGGTGCATGACGGGGATGTGACAGACCCACTCACTGTCGTGCTCCTTGGCCCAAGTGTCTGTGAGGATGTTCCAGTAATGAGTCCTGTTGTTTAGCTTGGTTCTTTCTGCGTTGCTGTTTCACCACAGGACTTGCTTTTCAAGGCCCAGGACAGTGTTGCGGGCAGTGCCGTGGGGCACAGCGTAGGTTTCCCAACATCCAATAGTGGCTTCTGCCATTGTAAGCACAGAGCTCTTGCCATGGCGGGTTTGTGGCAGTGTGATATAGTCAGTCTGCCAGGCGTCCCCATATTTACAGTTCAGTCATCACCCCCCATGCCACACAGGCTTTAACCGCTTGGCCTGCTTGATCATAGCCAGTTTTTCACAATGGTGAATAACCTGTGCAACAGCGTCCATGGTCGAGTCCACCCCTCGATCACGAGCCCATCTATGTGTTATATCCCTTCCTTGATGACCTGAGGCACTGTGGGCCCAATGGGCCATCAATAATTCACCTTCATCTTGCCAGTGCAAACCTACCTCAGACACTTTAATCTGGGCAGCTCGATCCCCCAACTGGTTGTTCGGATCAGGTTCTTCAGTGACCGACTCTCGGGCACATGAGCTTCTACGTGGCGCACTCTCACAGGCAGGTTCTCCAGCCCAGCAGCAATATCTCGCCAGGATTCAGCAGCCCAGATGGGTTGGGCTCTGCGCTCCCAGCGGCTCCACTTCCATTGCTGTAACCAGCGCCACGGGGCATTTCCCACCATCCACGAGGCAGAGCACAGATGAAGCTTCTCAGACACTGGGGCCTCTTCAGCCCCTGTCAGGATGGCGGGTGCTGGGTCTGGTGGGGCCTCTGCCCCACGGCGGGGGCTGTGGCCCAGGGTACAGCAGGGGCCACAACGGTTGGACGCGGTCGGTGGTGGCGGCGGGAAGTCGGATGGCCCATGGCTGCGTTCCAGCGGCACGGCCCGGGATACTGACTGTGTGAGCGGGTGGTGCCACAGAGACGCGGGGTCTGGAACATGGGGGTGGCTGGGGGGACGAGAGGGACGGGGAGGGCGGCAGAGAGGAAGGGGCCCCGGGGCTGGGCCGGGGCTGCTTGAGCTCAGGGCAGCCCTGATGGGCGCCATGTCAGAGCTCGGCCTGGCCGCCCGCGGAGCCGCCTTCTGCTCACATCACTCTCCACTGCCATTGGTCGGGAGGGCTGTCAGTCTCCTGCCCTGAGCTGATGCTGTCTGGGATTGGCTGCCTGGGCTGTCACTCTGCCCTGGTTTGGGGTCCACCCTGCCCTGAGGTGCTGCATCCGCTGATTGGCTGTCTGGGATTTCCCCCCTGGCTCCTCCCATCAAATGAGTGGTCAGACCACTTGTCAATCATTCATGTGCTGCACTCCTGCCAGTTGTGATTGGTGCAGCCAGCACGGCCCGCCCCTGAACGCTGCCCAGTTTGTTCAGCTCTCACCACCTTTCCTGCAGGCCTCAAAGCTTGATTGGCTGGTTACATATCAATCACATGACTTGCCCCACCTCCTCAAATGCCATTGGCTGTCCTCGGTCCTCTGACTCCCCATAGACTTCTGGTTGGTTGTTGCCAGGCAACGAGCCGAGCTCAGCCTAAAAATGAAACTGTGGGCCCTGGACAGAGGCCGTGGGTGATAAAAGACACGTTGGGACCCTAAACATGAGGATTTGGGCCCCAAGAAGGAGGCTCTGGGCACTCAAAAGCAGGGTCAGAGCAGATTACTCAGGCCTTTATCCAAACACCTCTTTGGCAATTTTTGGGGTAGAGTGAATGTGCACTCCTGGGAAACAGCTTCCAGTGCTTGACTGTCCTCAGGATTGGGAAGTTTCTCTCTTTCTGTAGAACCTTTCCAAGCCCAAACATCCAGATTGTTTTTACTCATCTACTTACAAACTTACACAGACCATAATATCCTACCTTGGACACAAGAATGTTGTGGGGGATGATGCTGAATGCCTTGCTGACTTCCAGGTAACAGACCACCACTGCTCTCCCCACGTCCTGCAACCCTGTCCTTTCCTCACAGAAAGCTAAAAGGATGGACAGGCACAACCTGCCCTGGGTAAACCCCGTCACCTTCTCTTCCAGACACCGAGAAATGGGGTCCCAGTGGACATGTTCTGGGGCACAGCCCTTAGTTCTCTGAAAAACAGGACTTGAGTCTGGTTGAGTTTCAATCAGAATCAGTCATTTTATTAACAGATATCAAAGCAAAAGTCTAGGTAATAAAAGGTAAGCAAACAGCGCTGGGTGTGTGGGGAGTCACCGCTCCACCAACACTCACACCGCTTACTTTTTCCCTTGGTCTTTTATACTTTCTTAAGTTCCCTTTTCCAAGAAGTATCCTCCTAGTTTCAATTCCCCAGATGAACGTGGCGTTGAGGTTTCTGCACATGTCTCAGAGGTTTAGGTGGTCGTCTCTCCCCTCCTGGTGGTCCTCAGGAGGAAGGCTTCTCCTCTTCTTTAGTGTCCTTTTCTTTACCCTTTATTCGGTGCATGCGTAAAGTGGGTTTTCTTTAAGCAAGTTGTTAGCGCTACCTAACGGCAATATCCTTTTCTTTACGTAAGTCGTTAGTGCTACCTAACCACAACATCCAGTGTCCTTGCTCCATGCCTTAATTGGTTAAGTCAGTGCACTTATCTTAACTTCTTGTTGGCGCATTTTCGCAATGTTAGTACACTAATACTTATTTCTGTCCCCTGATATACTCTTATAGTGACACGAATCACAATAACACATTTCACGGTTCCCCTGCTCACCCATTGGCCATTTTTGAAAAGTGCACACAATGTGCGAGAGCTGCCAGTGGTCAGGGAGTCCCCCCAGTCTCCATGAGCTTTCCAAGAAGGTGGAGAGTGGCCTCACTGTGACATCGTCCTGCTGTCTCAGCTCCTGGGATGCTGCCCCTGCTGTCCCATAGACTGGAAAGGATTGTGTTAGTTCCAGGGACCCCTGACTTGATCTGCACCCACTGCTGGTTGTTTTCGTCCAGATTCCTGCCTCCAGTCACAGAGGCCAGAGAGAACTTGCTGGTGAAGACAGAGGAGAAGAGGACACAGGGATTCTCACCTCTTTTTCTTATTGAAGTCATTGGTGGCCACCCAGTGTCTTTGTTTCTCCTTTAACTGTTCCTGCAGTAGTAACAGCTCATTAGGTGACCCTTAATACCCTTACAGGTCTAGACTGAGTTTTGCTCTGGACTGTTGCTGTGCTTGGAGGCTGCTGTCCCTGAAGACCAGATGAACTAACTTCTGCCACCCTGCCTTGGCAGTTTATTACATCCGTGTCACAGCTCTGTCTGCAACACTGACAGCTCCAGCTCACCCAGTCAGGTCCCTGGCTGAGGACATTGCCTCACGTCTGGGCTGAACCACCCCAGCTGTGGCACCAGGAAACCTCTGACCTGCCCCATGGAAACCTGGTACCAAGTGTCCAAGAGCCCATGTGTGCAAATGCTTTGCTTCAGAGCACAGTCACGGGATGGCCAAAGATTGCTGAATGTCTCTCTAGACCTAGGAGTATAAACCCAGAATATAATGCCTAAATTCATTCCGGGGAACATATACCTCCCCCAATTTGGAAAAATTAGATCCTTTGCTGTAACATTCCTGGTGTCCTGCCTAATGATGGGACAAGAAAAGGTGATTCTCATACCAATTTACTTTTTAATACAAAGAACACAATGCTGGCAAGAAGTGTCACTGCTGAAGAGAGAGAATCAACATCACTGATTACTTGAGGTTGTTTCAAAGGATGTGCCCCTGGAGCCCCAGGGACAGCTGGAGGGAGCCCAGAGGGGACAGAGAAAGGGACATCATGGACTGCTCCTGTGCTGCTGAGCTGGGCTGGGCTCCTGGCACAGAGGGAGCTCATGGCAAGGAGCAGCGCTGCAGAGAGACAGCTCTGCCCAGGAGCAGCTCCTCTGCAAAGCGCAGCAGGGCTGAGGGCTCTGCCTAGGGATCTCAGGGAGACGAGCAAGGCAGAGAGAGATTAAAGGTGGTCAGCATTGGGAGGATGACTGAGAGCTCGCTGGAGGAGAAATCTTTGCAGGCCTTGCTATGGTAAGTCTCTGGGTGCAGGGCAATGCAGCTGTAGCTCCTGGAGGCATCTCTTCAAGTTAGCACAGGCACAGCTTGAGGGATCTGTGAGGAGGGGGCTCTTGGCAGGCAATGTTGAACAGCTGTGAAGCTGGGTGAGCAGCCAGGGGTGCCCAGGGCTGTCCTGCAGAGCAGGGTCCCTGCACCCCAGGGCTGTGCTGGGACAGGGACTCTGCCGCCTGCCAGGGTCAGCACTCAGCCTGCCCGGGGAGATCCCCATGGTGCTGTGGGGAGAAGCTGTGGGGGGAAGGAGCCACCCCTATCAGGGCAGGAAAGGTGCTTCTGCTGTTGAGGGGGTGCTGTGTGGGTCAGGGCTCCTCACAGCTCCAGATCATCCCCAGGATTTTTCCAAGGTGATGCCTCAAAGAGAAGATCAGTGCAAGGATTACCAGACAGATAGGGGGCTTTCCTGAGCCTGCCTTTTCAGTTTCCTATTCCAAGGGTTGGGGGGTGCAGGAAAGGAAAAAATGAAAATGAGCTCTCATGCTTAAACAAGTCACTGTGACTCCTGAACTGCAACTCCGATTAATCATTACATCTGCCAGAAGCCTCATGACATCCCTTCAGCTGCTGCTCTGCCTGTGCACAGCACCAGCATCACATTGGCTATACCCGTCAGTCTTAGTCTGACCTGTCCTTTTCCCCAGTCTGCAAACAGGAAGATGCCCCCAGGCAGTGCCCTGTGAACAGGCAGGATCTGTAGGGCCAGGGTGAGGGCACAGAGGGTGGGATGGGGTCTGTGAGCATTGACAGGGAAAAGACATGGACAGGAAAACACCTCCCAGGAGGAGAATCTCCAGGAAGCAGGGAAATGATCAGAAATGAGAGGAAACTAAACCTGGAATTGTTATGGAGGGAGAACACAGAAAACTCCGTATGATCCCCTGCAGTGCAGATCCCTCCTGTGAGCGGCCCCCTCGCCTCCTCTCCCACCCAGCAAAGCCTCTGCCCTCAGGGCCGGGGGCTCCAAGGCATGAAGCAGCTCCTGTGCAGCCAGAGCTCCAGTTCCCTCTGCAGAGCACAGGGGCTGAGAGCAGCTGCCCGGCAATGCTGGTGTGTGGGAGGTGGCTGCACAGCTGGGGAAGGGTGACGCTGTCTGAGTGCCCGGCTGCCTCTGCCCTGGCCTCTCTCACACCCACCCTCACCGCATTTTCCTTCTTGCTCTGGGTCACTGTTGTTGTGATCTGGTTCTTGCTGTCAGGCTCTCTGGGGATGGGAGTTTCAGCTGCAGAGTCACAGCCTGATCTTGTGGGTCCTTTCCTGCAGGTGTGTCCATGGGAACACGTGTCCCAGCTTTCCTCTGCCCTGTGGGGCTGTGGGCAATGCAGTCTGTGGGGCTGGGGAATGAGCATTGTCTGAATTCCCCACGGAGAAGTGCAGAGATGCTATGATGGAGGAAATGCTGTTGGGTTTGTGAAATGAGCTGTGTGTGTCCTGGGCTAAACATGGGATGCTGAGACCTTAGGAAAGGGTTGGACATGTTATGGTCTGAGGTGGATCCCTCAGCTCTCAGCAGTGCCTGGTGGCTTTTCAGGGTAACATGGGAGTGTGATCAGCCTCCATCTCAGAAAGGTGCCAGCCCAGGGCAGCTGGAGCAAGACAGAGGGACAGAGCAGCTGCCCTCACTCTGCACTGACCCACAGGCATCCTCTGGTCTCGCAGGACTCGCTCTGTTCTCCCTGAGTGCAGCAGAAATGCTGAGGGTTTCTGACACCCAAGAACACTTCCCAGAGTGGGAGGGCAGAAGGAGCTGTAGAAACGCCAAACCTCTCAAACACAGTTTCTCAGCCCTGGGGGTACAGATGCTGACAGTCCCTTCTGCACCAGGAGCGGTTCCATCTGACAAAGCTGAACCCCAGGACTGGCCCCACCCCATCACACAGGGTCAGGCTGACTCCTCAAGAGCTCCTGGGCAGAGACCCTGCTCTTCATTGCACACTCATCAAGCACCGACGAGGGCTCCAGCCAGGACGTTCTCCTGGAAAAAGAAAAGTGTCTCTTTGTGGGAGGGGCTGTGGGAAATGACTTTGATTTTTCCCAGAGAAGTCTCCCCTAAACTGTCACTGTCTTTTCCTCCTATGATAATGCCCATGCTTGGATACAGCAAATGTCCAACAGCAGCTCCATCACCCAGTTCCTCCTCCTGGCGTTCACAGACACACGGGAGCTGCAGCTCTTGCACTTCTGGCTCTTCCTGGGCATCTACCTGGCTGCCCTCCTGGGCAACGGCCTCATCGTCACCACCATAGCCTGTGACCAGCACCTCCACACTCCCATGTACTTCTTCCTCTGCAACCTCTCCCTGCTGGACCTGGGCTCCATCTCCATCACTGTCCCCAAATCCATGGCCAACTCCCTGTGGGATACCAGGGTCATTTCCTTTGCAGGTTGTGCTGCCCAGGTCTTCTTTTTAGCTTTCTTGTTAGGTGCAGAGTATTTTCTTCTCACCATCATGTCCTATGACCGCTACGTTGCCATCTGCAAACCCCTGCACTACGGGACCCTCCTGGGCAGCAGAGCTTGTGTCCACATGGCAGCAGCTGCCTGGGCCAGTGGGTTTCTCTATGCTCTGCTGCACACGGCCAATACATTTTCACTGCCACTGTGCAAGGGCAATGCCCTGGACCAGTTCTTCTGTGAAATTCCTCAGATCCTCAAGCTCTCCTGCCCAGATGCCTACCTCAGGGAAGCTGGGCTTCTTATATTTGGTGCCAAGGTATTCTTTGTATGTTTTGTGTTCATCCTCCTCTCCTACGTTCAGATCTTCAGGACGGTGCTGAGGATCCCCTCTGAGCAGGGATGGCACAAAGCCTTTTCCACGTGCCTCCCTCACCTGGCCGTGGTCTCTCTGTTTATCAGCACTGCCATGTTTGCCTACCTGAAGCCCCCCTCCATCTCCTCCCCATCCCTGGACCTGGTGGTGTCTGTTCTGTACTCAGTGGTGCCTCCAGTAGTGAACCCCCTCATCTACAGCATGAGGAATCAGGAGCTTAGGGATGCCCTGAGGAAACTGATGGCTGGATAATTTCAAAGGCATTAAACTTCTTATCTTCTGCATATCACTCATGACATAACTCATGACAGGTCCAACCTGTCTTTTTTATATTTCGTAGTTGTAGATGATTTTTTGGAGTTAGGGGAAGGCTTGTTTGGTTTTGCTTTTTTAACTATGATAATACTGCCCACAAAGAAATGTTATTATTCATCCCACTTCTAATTATCTGTCCACCTTTATAGTTCAAGTGAAAGACCTTGTAAATGAGAAGTTGTGCTCTCTGTGTATTTAAACAAAATAAATGACCCTGCAGTGAAGAGTTTGTCTGAGATCTTTCCTCTGCAACCTTTGTGAAGCTCAATACAATGTGTCTGTTGGCAAAGATGGAGGAAACAGTCCCAGCAGAGCTGCTCTGCCAGGGAGCACCAGCCTTGTTCTTTCCAGAGTCCTTCTCTTTCCACTTCCCCACTCTCCTTCTCAGCCCTTGTGCTGCTGCAAGGCCTGAGGGCTCCCAGGGCTTGGTCACAGTCAAACTGTGTATCAGTCCTGTGACCAGGACAGGCAATGGGCACTTCTGTGACAGAGCTGGCCTCAGAACAGCATCTCCATCAGCAAGGGGATCTCCTTAGCACAGTGCCTGAAGGTTTAGATCTTCTTCCAGAGTTGTTTTAAAGAACATGCCTAAGGAATAGACTCTCAAGAGGCTCATTGTTTGGCTTGTTTCTCTGTTGGCTCAGTGTGATGAGATCAGGGTCCCAGTGCGGCTTTCGAGGGACTTCGGGCTGGTTGTTCAGCAGCTGCTTGTTGGTGGCCAGCACCCACGCACATGGTGAATAAGGCAGGGTCCCTCTGAGCACCCT
Source organism: Caloenas nicobarica (assembly GCF_036013445.1). NCBI lineage: Eukaryota > Metazoa > Chordata > Aves > Columbiformes > Columbidae > Caloenas > Caloenas nicobarica. Next base: position 1,156,167 of record NC_088276.1, read on the forward strand.
CCGTGGCCACCCAAGAGTTTGTGTGGGACGCGGTCAGTGGCAGTGACCACCATCAGCTGGGGCTGCCTCCCAGTCTGACCAGTACGGCCCTGCAGAGTCACCACAGCCCGGGCACCACAGCCCACTTGATCTACAGAGCAAAACCCCCAGCTCGGGGGCTGTGGGGAGCGTGGGGACAGGGTGCAGGAATGGCAGCCAGGCCAGTGCAGGTGTGCTCTCCCTAGGGAAAGGCTTTGTGGGGAGATGGGATGTCCCAGGAGAAGAGCAGGACACTGTGTGTGTGCAAGAGAGACATGGAAACAGTCTGTCATGCTGCCGGGTGCCAGCTTGGGGCTGTTGCCTCTTGCAGCCACCATGTTGATCATTGTCCTCTCACCAGGTCTCAGAGAGCTTGTTCTTCCCCCCATGGAAGGACACCAAATGACTAGGTCAGAAATCCAGGTTTGCACTGAGGGTAGATGTGAGCATGCACATCCTGTGCAGGGGCAGATGTACCCTAATAAGCACAAATGCCATCAGCTGTTCCTGTGGGTGCCATGGAGGCCTGTGGGACAGTGTATCAAGGTCACTTCATGTTGAGAGTAACTTCCCCAAGAAACCACCGGCATGCAGCACTGGGATGTGCTTCCTTGAACCGAGGTCCCTGTGACCTCCCTGGAGACCTGCTACAGCTCCAGCACCCAGACCCACTTGCTGCCCAGTTTTGTGGCTGACAACGGCACCATCTCTGCTCACAGATGTGTTAGGACTATTTTCTGCAGCTCTTGCATATGCTGAGCATTTGCATTTCAGAGCCATTTCTCCCCTTCCTGTTCACAGGGACATCCCATGAATGCATCACTGCTCTCTACCCCAGTGTAGACAGGCACAAGGCCTTCCCCACCAGCTCCTCTCACCGGTGCCAGTTTTCTACAGCACCCTCATCCTGGACTGTGGGATGCCCAGAATAGCCCTCCCAAGACAGTTTGATAAAGCCTTTTTTCTACACTACACCCACATCCCTGCTCAATCCCCTCATCCACAGTTTAAGGACCAGAAAGGTTGGGCACTGAGCAAAATGCTCAGGAAAGCTTTGAGGTGCACAGAGAGCCCATATTGACAAGCTGCTCTCTTCTGAACAAGCCCAGAAGACCTGGAGAGCATTTGCTGTGTCCCAGAAACTCGCCTGGAAGGTTGGGTTATGGAGAAAATTTTTGGTGTGGGAAGGGGCAGACAGGTGCTGGTGGAACTGGCTGGTGTGACCGTGAGACATCTCTCAAACACCTCAGAAAAGTCATGGCTCTCAGGGAGGTTGCATAGTGCTCTGAGAAAGAAAATATCAAAAAGGACTTATCATAGCATCATAGAATAATTGTGGTTGGAAGAGACCCTTAAAATCATTGAGTCCAACCATAATCTAAATCTGGCACTAAACCATGTCCCTAAGAGCCTCATCTGTCTGTCTTTTAAACACGTCCAGGGATGGTGACTCCACCACCTCACTGGGCGGTCTGTTCTGTTGCTTCAAAATCCTTTCTGTGAAAAAATGTTTCCTAACATCCAATCGCAACCTTCCTTGGCACAAATTGAGGCCATTTCTTCTTGTCCTCTCACTTGGTACTTGGGAGAAGAGACCAACACCCTCCATACTACAACCTCCTTTCAGAGAGCTGTAAAGAGTGATAAGGTCTCTCCTCAGCCTCCTCTTCTCCAGACTGAATTCCCCAAGGTCCTTCAGCTGCTCCTTGTAAGACTTGTGCTCCAGCCCCTTCACCACCCTTGTCACCCTCCCCTGATCTCTCTCCAGCACCTCGATGTCTTCCTTGTCATGAGGGGCCTAAAACTGATCACAGTACAAGGGGATGATCTCTTCTCTAGTCCTGCTGGCCAGACTACTCCTGATACAAGCCGGGATGCTGGTGGACTTTTTGGCCACCTGGGCACACGCTGGCTCAGGTTCAGCTGCTGTCAATGAACACCACCAGGTCCTTTTGTGCCAGGCAGCTTTCCAGACACTCTTCCCCAAGCCTACAGCGCTGCCTGGGTTGTTCTGACCCAAGTGCAGGACCCGGCACTTGGCCTTACTAAGCCTCATACAACTGGCCTCAGGCCAATGATCCAGCTTGTCTAGATCTCTCTGTATGGCCTTCCCACCCTCCAGCAGATCAACACTCCCAAACAATTCGGTGTCATCTACGAACTTGCTGAGGGTGCACTCGATCCCCTCATCCATATAATTGATAAAGAGATTAAACACAACTGGCCTCAATACCGAGCCCTGGGGAACACCACTTGTGACGGGCCACCAACTGGATTTGTCTCCATTCACCGCAACTCTTTGGGGTTGGCCAAAGCATCCTTGTATTCCTCTTGAGTCTCCTGCCCCTCCTTCCAAATATTATAAATTCTCCTTTTATTCCTAAATGGCAGCCGCAGCTCTCTGTTCAGCCAGACCAGCCTTCTTCCCCGACGGTTCGCCTTCCGGCACACGGAGACGGCTGCTCCTGTGCCTCTGAGATCACCTTCTTGAAGAGAGACCAGCCCTCCTGGACTGCTTTGTCCTTCAGGTTTGCCTCCCAAGGGACTCTGCCAACCAGCCTTCTGAACAGGTCAAAGTCTGCCCTTCGGAAATCCAAAGTAGCAGTTCTGCTGACCAGCCTCCTTGAGTCCAACTCCTGCCCCTGTACAGAACAACCCCACAGGTCACACCGTGTGTCTGAGGATGTTGTCCAATCTCTTCTTGAACACTGTCAGGCTTGGGGCCATGGGTGAAGAACCTTTTCCTCATGTCCAACCCGACCCTCCCCTGGTTCATCTTCCTGCCATTTCCTCAGGTTCTGTCATTGGTCACTAAAGAGAAGAGCTCATTGCCTGCCCATCCTCCTCACCTTGTGAGGAAGCTGTAGACCACAATGAGGTCTCCTTTCAGTCCCGTCTTCTCCAAAATGAACAGAGCCAGTGACTTCAGCCACTCCTCCAAACCCTTCACCAACTTGGTAGCCTCTTCTGGACACTCTCTAGCAGCTTAATATCTTTTTTATCCTGTGGTACCCAGAACTTCAAACAGCACTTCAGGTGAGGCTGCAGGACTAGACCCTAGACTGCAGGAGAGACCCGAGACCAGCATCAATGACATAATGCTGCAATCACCCCTTCTCCACACTGAAAAATAATAAACTATACCCTTTACCAAAAAAAAAAAGTCATTTTTATTACAAGGTTTTTGAAATCATTCTCTACAACTACACTAGGAAACCTCTCTAATTAACTGTACAAGACTAGAAGGAAATTACAAGAAGAGATATGGTTTCTTAGAGCTTTCTTCTGTGTAATGAGGCCCATGGTGCGTTTGGTGCTGAGTTCTTGAACCTCAGGTTCTAAGAGGAGATTGCACAAACCCTTCCAGAAGTCAAAGTCAGAAGAAAGAAGTACTAAGTACTTTGAAGTATTAATGAGTTCCACTGAGGGCAAGTACCAGCAAAGCCTCCCCAGGGACTCGTTAGAGCAGAGAATTGGAGGCCATGATGGCAGATAAACAAAGGGTAATGTGCAGGCAGCTGAGGTGCTGAGAAAACCCTGGTTTTGTTGGATGAAGCAGGGAGGCCAAGGCCTGACCCCCAGCCCCTGGGAAGGCAGATCCTGTCCCTCACCCATTGCTCAAGGCTCTTCCTGGGGCAGGGGGATGTGGGCTGTGTGATGCTGAGTGAAGGACAATGGTGTGACAGTTCCCAGCCTTACTGGGGTGTGCAAGGAGGCAATGAGGTGCCCCAGTGCCTGAGGACAACATGGCTCCTCATAGGCCTTGGTGGCAGAAATGATTGCCATAGCCAAGGGGACAAAGACTTGGGTTCTCTTGGCGCCATCCAGCCTTGCCAGTGCCCTTTGCCATCTCCACCACAGGTTGTCCTACACTGTCCCACAGCTGCTTCTGTTTCCCTGCAGGCTCTAGACACCCATCTCGCTTCCTCCCCTTGCTCTCACCCTGGTATTTCCATACATTGACTGATGTGTCTCCACTCTCGTGCTCTGTTCCTTGAAACACAAGGAGGTGGACTGATCTCATGCTCCTTCTGGATGATTTCTCATATCGCAGCACCACCCTTTGAGTGACATTTCTTCCTCCTCATGTCCATTCCAAGCTGCGCTGTGTGGCAGTGTTTCTGCTGGAGAAAGGAGGATCCTGAAAACTACTGACCTGTCATCCTCTTACCTGTGCCTGGGAAGATCATGGAACAGATCCTCCTAGAAGCTCGGCTAAGGAACAAGGAATGGTGACTCAACCACTTCTGTCGGCAGCCCGTTCCACTGCTTCACAACCTTTTCCATGAAGAAATGTCTCCTGATATCAATTCTGAACCTTCCCTGGCACAAGCTGAGGCCATTTCCTCTCCTCCTATCACTTGCTACTCAGGAGAACAACAACACCCTCCATGCTACAGCCTCTTTTCAGATAGTTGTAGAGAGTGAAAAGGTCTCCCCTCAGTCTCCTTTTCTCCAGGCTAAACACCCTCAGGTCCCTCAGCTGCTCCTCAGAAGACTTGTGCTCCAGACCCTCAACAGCCTTGTCCCCTCCTCTGCACTCACTCCAGCACCTCAAGGTCTTTCTTACAGTGAGGAACCCAAAACTGAACTGAGGATTCAAGTTGTGGCCTCACCAGCGCCGAGTAAAGGGGATGATCACTGCCCCGGTTCTGCCCACTGCACTATTCTTGATGCACACCAGGAGGCCATTGGCCTTTTTGGCCACCTGGGCACACGCTGGCTCATGTTCAGCTGCTGTCAATCAACACCCCCAGGTCTTTTTTCCAAAAAGCAGCTTTCCAGCCACTCTTCCCTAAGCCTGTGTTGTTGCTGGGGGTTGTTGTGACCCAAGTACCTGACCCAGCACTTGGCCTTGTTGAACCTCAGACAACCGGCCTCAGTCAGCCAAGATCCCTCTGTATGGCCTTCCTACTCTCCAGCAGATCAACACTCCCACCCAATTCAGTGTCGTCTGCAAACTTACTAAGGGTGCACTCGATCCCCTCATCCAGATCATTGATAAAGAGATTAAACAGAACTGGCTCCAATACTGAGCCCTGGGGACACCACTTGTGACCGGCCACCAACTGGATTTGGCTCCATTCACCACAACTCTTTGGGCCCGGCCCTCCAGCCAGTTCTTTATCCATCTCAGATACACCATCCAGGCCTTGAGCTGCAGCTTCTCCAGGAGATGCTGTGGGATACAGTGTCAAAGGCTTTACTGAAGTCTAAGTGCACAGCATCCACAGCCTGTGTGGTGGATTCACTCCTCCACGACAGACTTTCCCTCATCTGCTAAGCTGGTCACCTTGTCATAGAAGGAGATCAGGTTGGTCAAGCAGGACCTGCCTTTCATAAAGCCGTGCTGATTGGGCCTGATTGCTCGTCTCATATGTGTGACCTCACAGTCCCTTTCCCAGCCATGTTCCTGCTGTTGGCCTATCCCCTGCAGGGGCACAAGTGACTCACAGTCCCCTCCACAGCCATTGGCTTCCTACTGGACTATGAGTTCCTGAGACACAGCTGAGCACATGACATCGTACCCAGCCATCACCCTCCTTGTGCTCCAGTGTGTGAGCACGTAAAACTAAGCTGGTTTCATCAAATCTATCTAATAGATTTCCTATGAAGGGCCTGAGTGGAGAAACGTTCCTCAGAGGAGCTGCTGTATTTACACTGGGGCATTTTATATCTCTGCTTCTGCCTCTTTCTTTTCTTCTTCCTCTTCCTGTGTCTATTCTGATGTGAAAGAGCTCTCCAAGGAAAAGATTCATGGAATCCTACAATAACACAGGTTGGAAGAGACTCCTGAACACCATCTCTGTCCCACTGTCCTTTATGGCACCATAAGGAATAGCTGATAGCATTTGTGCTCCCTTGGGTTCATCTCATCACATGCACACAGTGGACATGCACATGATGTGTATGTTTAGAACTCATCTATGCAAGGAAAACATGGACTTTTGACCTAGTATTCCACAGAATCATAGAATGTCCTGAGTTGGAAGGGACCCACAAGGATCAAGTCCAACTCCTGTCCGTGCACAGGACACCCCACGTTGTCCAGTCTCTTCTTGAACACTGTCAGGTTGGGGCCGTGACACCTCCCTGGGGAGCCTGTTCCAGTGTCCAGCACCTCTGGGTGAAGAACCTTTTCCTCATGTCCAACTGAACCTCCCCTGGCACATCGTCCTGCCGTTCCCTCGGGTTCTGTCACTGGTCACCAGAGAGAAGAGATCAGTACCTACCCTTCCTTCTCCCCTTGTGAGGAAGCTGTAGCCACCGTGAGGTCTCCTTTTAGTCTTTTCTTCACCTCTGATGCTCAGAAACCCCTCGGTTTGCTCTCTGAAGCAGAAAGGAGAAGCCATGACCTCCAGGCAATGGGAAGGAGGATCCTGTCCCTCACACACGGCTCAGGGCTCTTCCTGGGACCATGGGACGTGGGTGTGCAAGGCCGAGGGAAGGACAACACTGGTACAGCAACTTCCACCTTCTCCATGGGGCTGCAAGGAGGCAACGAGGCCCCAGTGCCATGAGGACAACATGTCTTCTCCTGGGCCTCAGTGGCAGGGACAACTGCCATGGCCAAGGGGACAGAGACCTGGGTTCTGTTGGTCCCTTCCAGCCTCACCAGTGCCCTTTGCCATCTCCATCACAGGCTATTCTACACGGTCCTACACCTGCCCCTCTTTCCCTGCAGGCTGCAGACACCCATCTCGCTTCCTCTCCGTGTTCAAATTTGTCAAATATATTTCTTAGTAACAACGTGAAGTGAAAAGCACTCCTCACTGGAACTGCTGTATTTATGTTAACACGTTCTATATCTCCTCTTCTGTCTTTTTTTTTTTTTTTTTTTTTATGATTCTTCTACCTATTCTCTCTCCAGAAACATCTCCAAGTCAAAAATTATTTCAAATCACAGAATACCTCAGGTTTGAAGAGAGCCCTTGTCTCACTCATCTTGTCTCACTCTCCTGCTCAGGGCAGGGTGAACCAGGGGAGGTTGCTCAAGGCACCCACCCAAGTTTACATCATCCTCAAAGGCACTGAAAGTGCACTCTGTTACATCATAGAAGGGGAGAATAAAGACGTTCAACAGTGTTGGCCCGAGTGCTGGTCACTGAGAGATGACACTGGTAACTGGCTGCACAGAGGACTTTGTACCACTGATGATATTTGGGCTTGATGGTTCAGCCGACTTCCCAAACAGCATCCACTTCTTGAGCCCCATCAGCAGCACTCTGCCCAGAAGGAGACCATGTCTGAGGCCTTGCAAATGCCCTGTACACAACATGGCTTTCTTTCCACTGTCCATTTGTGTTCAGCAATCTTTTCCTTGTCCATCACATTCCTGGAAATGGCTGCAGGAGGACGTGTCCCATCCCCTTCCCAGGAAGGGAGATAGGGTGGCTGGCTTGCAATTCTCCGAGTTCCTGTTTGTGCTCTTCTTGAAGATGGGTTTGAGGTCTGCATTTTCTAAGGACCCCAGAACCATTCTGGTTTCTATGGCACATTTGAGAGCACAATATGGAATCACGGGCAAGGGTGACATAGCAGACTGGAGCACTTGCAATGAGTCTGTCCAAGGCAGCTGAGATGAATCTCACTGGGCCACTGGGGTTTGTTCCTGGAGCCATACACAGAAATGTCAGGGTTCTGTGAGGTGTTCACATCTGAGCTGGCTTCATGGAATCCTTCTGCACCCAGGGATGTTCAGAGACAGAGTCTCTCCATTTTACACACAGAGGCTGGAGTCACAGTGTCTCTCTGACCTCCTGTTGCCACTCCAAAGGGTCGAGAAACACCTCAGCCCTGTGGTGTGTCACCCTGCTCTGCACTCATCTGAGATGTCCCACATCATGAGGAATGGACACGGGGACCTCAATTCAAGGAAGAACATCCCAGTGCTGCATGCAGGTGATTTCCCGTGGAGTGTTCCTCCCACCATGAAGTGACCTCAAGACCTTTTTTGTGCCACAGGCCTTCATGGAACCCGAAGGAATAGTTCATGGTGTTTGTGCTCACTCGTGTTCATGTCACCTCATGTACATTATGTGCATGCTCACATCTCATCTGTACAATACAAACTCGGACTGCTGAACAACTCATTCAGTGTCCATCCGTGGAGGGAAGAACAACCTCTACGAGATGGGGAGAAAGGCCAGTGCTGGAAATGGTGGTTGTGAGGGGCCAGTTCATGACGATGCCCTGGGGCAGCTTCCATGGGGTGTCCAGTGCACAGGGGCACAGCCCAGCCCCTGCTCTGCTGGTCCTGCAGGTCTCTGGCAGGAGGCCTGGCTGTGAGAGGACACTGCTGTGTGCCCAGCCCTGCACACACACACTGTGCAGCTGTACACTGATGTTTGCATCTGCATGTCACTTCAGCGTGTTCTACAGTGAAGATTTGAAAAAGAGCTAAACCTTCAGGGCCTGCCCATAGGAGATCACCTTTCTTTCTGGAAAGGCTGTTCTGAGGCCAGCTCTGTCACAGCAGTGCCCATTGCCTGTCCCTGCCTGCGCTCACAGGACTGACACACAGCAGGACGGTGACCAAGCTGCCAGAGCACTCAGGCCTTGCACCAACACAAGGGATGAGAAGGAGAGTGTGGGAGTGGAACGAGAACAGCTCTGGAAGGCCAAGCGCTGCTGCTCCCTGGCAGTGCTGCCAGCCTGGACTCTTTTCCCCTCCTCCCATGCACACAGGAGCTGTCCCTGCAGCTCCAAAAGGCCTTGCAGGAAGAATATATATTGAAAAACAAGTCACTACAGGACACTTTATTTTGTTTAAATACACACAGATCATGGCTCCTCATTTACACACCCAGTGGTTATAAAAGAAAAGCAGAAAGCAATTTAGAAAGGGGATGACAATGTTATCACAATAAAAAAAACATCAATAGCAACAGAAAACAGAGATGAGAGGCTAGGCCTGTAAGTAGTTACATTAAAACTGCTATGTAGAATGAGATGGACAGTTTATTGCTTCGGAAAACACTTAGATACGAGTTTCCACAGGGCATCCTTGAACTCCTGGTTCCTCATGCTGTAGATGAGAGGGTTCATTGCTGGAGGCACCACCGAGTACAGAACAGACACCACCAGATCAGGGGAAGGAGAGGAGATGGAGGGGGACTTCAGGTAGGCAAACATGCCAGTGCTGACAAACAGAGAGACCACGGCCAGGTGAGGGAGGCATGTGGAAAAGGCTTTGTGCTGTCCCTGCTCAGAGGGGATCCTCAGCACGGCCCTCAAGATCTGCACATAGGATACCACAATGAACACAAAACACCCAAATCCTAAACAGACACAAACCACAAGGAGCCCAGCTTCCCTGAAGTAGGACTGTGAGCAGGAGAGCTTGAGGATCTGGGGGATTTCACAGAAGAACTGGTCCAGGGCATTGCCCTTGCAGAGTAGCAGTGAAAATGTATTGGCCGTGAGCAGCAGAGCACTGAGAAACCCACTGGCCCAGGCAGCTGCTGCCATGTGGACACAAGCTCTGCTGCCCAGGAGGGTCCCGTAGTGCAGGGGTTTGCAGATGGCAACGTAGCGGTCGTAGGACATGATGGTGAGAAGAGAATACTCTGCACCTAACAAGAAAGCTAAAAAGAAGACCTGGGCAGCACATCCCGCATAGGAAATGACCCTGGTATCCCACAGAGAGTTGGCCATGGATTTGGGGACAGTGATGGAGATGGAGCCCAGGTCCAGCAGGGAGAGGTTGAGGAGGAAGAAGTACATGGGGGTGTGGAGGTGCTGGTCACAGGCTATGGTGGTGATGATGAGGCCGTTGCCCAGGAGGGCAGCCAGGTAGATGCCCAGGAAGAGCCAGAAGTGCAAGAGCTGCAGCTCCCGTGTGTCTGTGAACGCCAGGAGGAGGAACTGGCTGATGGAGCTGCTCTTGGACATCTACAGCCTCTGGGCATAGGGCACTGACTCAAAAAGAAAAGACAGTGACAAGTTACAGGAGACTTCTCTGAGCGAAATCCAAGCCATTTCTCACACACCCTCCCCTGCTCCACACCCCTTGTCCTTTTCCAGACCTTCCTTCGGGTCCGTGGCTGAGCCCTGGGTGGTGCTGGCTGGAGGTGCCGTGAGGAGCAGGGCCTGTGCCCGCTGGCTGCCCAGGAGTCAGCCCTGCTCTGCAGCAGGGGTCATGGGAACGGGGGAACAGGGTCCAGTCCTGGGGTTCAGCTGTGTCAGATGGACCCGTTCCCGGTGCAGAAGGGACTGTCAGCATCTGCTCTCCTAGTGATAATGAACCAGGACAGAACAAGGCAGTTTGAGAGGCTTGTTTTTTTGCAGCTTCCTGCAACTCCCCTGGAGAGTGTTGTTGGGTGTCAGAAACCCTCAGCATTTCTGCTGCACTCAGGGAGAACAGAGCGCGTCCTGCGAGACCAGAGGATGCCTGTGGGTCAGTGCAGAGTGAGGGCAGCTGGTCTGTCCCTCTGTCTTGCTCCAGCTGCCCTTTCTGAGATGGAGGCTGATCACACTGGCATGTTACCCTGAAAAGCCACTGGGCACTGCTGAGAGCAGAGGGACCCACCTCAGACCATGACATGTCCCACCCTTTCCTCAGGTCTCAGCACCCCACTTCTATCCCAAGACACACACAGCTCATTTCACAAACCGAACTGCATTTCTTCCATCATAGCATCTCTGCACTTCTCTGTGGGGAATTCAGATAATGCTCATTCCCCTGCCCCACAGACTGCATTGCCCACAGCCCCACAGGTCGGAGCAAAGCTGGGACACATGTTCCCATGGACACACCTGCAGGAAAGGACCCACAAGATCAGGCTATGAGTCTGCAGCTGAAACTCCCATCCCCAGAGAGCCCGACAGCAAGAACAAGATCACAACAACAGTGACCCAGAACAAGAAGGAAAATGCGGTGAGGGTGGGTGTGAGAGAGGCCAGGGCAGAGGCAGCCGGGCACTCAGACAGCGTCACCCTTCCCCAGCTGTGCAGCCACCTCCCACACACCAGCATTGCCGGGCAGCTGCTCTCAGCCCCTGTGCTCTGCAGAGGGAACTGGAGCTCTGGCTGCACAGGAGCTGCTTCATGCCTTGGAGCCCCCGGCCCTGAGGGCAGAGGCTTTGCTGGGTGGGAGAGGAGGTGAGGGGGCTGCTCAGAAGAGCGATCTGCATTGCAGAGGATGAAAGGGAGTTTTCTGTGTTCCCCCTCCCAGAACAATTCCAGGTTTAGTTTCCTCTCATTTCTGATCATTTCCCTGCTGCCTGGACATTCTCCTCCTGGGAACAGTTTCCCTGTCCATGTCTTTTCCCTGTCAATGCTCACAGACCCCATCCCACCCTCTGTGCCCTCACCCTGGCCCTACAGACCCTGCCTGTTCACAGGGCACTGCCTGGGGGCATCTTCCTGTTTGCAGGTTGGAAAACAGGAGAGGTCAAAGGCTGAGGGGTTCAGCAGATGTGATGCTGGTGCTGTGCACAGGCAGAGCAGCAGCTGAACGGATGTTATGAGGCTTCTGGCAGATGTATTGATGACTCTGAGTTGCAGTTCAGGAGTCTCAGTGACTTGTTTAAGCATGAGAGCTCATTTTCATTTTAACCTTTCCTGCACCCCCCAACCCTCGGGATAGGAAACTGAAAAGACAGCCTCAGGAAAGCTCCCTATCTCTCTGCTAATCCTTGCATTGATCTTCTCCTTCAGGCATCCACTTGGAAAAATCCTGGGGGTGATCTGGAGCTGTGAGCAGCTCTGATCCACACAGCACCCCCTTAACAGCAGAAGCACCTTTCCTGCCCTGATAGGGGTCATCCCTTCCCCCCACAGCTTCTCCCCACAGCACCGTGGGGATCTCCCCGGGCAGGCTGAGCGCTGACCCTGGCAGGCGGCAGAGTCCCTGCCCTGGCACAGCCCTGGGGTGCAGGGACCCTGCTCTGCAGGACAGCCCTGGGCACCCCTGGCTGCTCACCCACCTTCACAGCTGTTCAACATTGCCTGACAAGAGCCCCCTCCTTACACATCCCACAAGCTGTGCCTGTGCTAACTTGAAGAGATGCCTCCAGGAGCTACAGCTGCATTGCCCTGCACCCAGAGACTTACCATGGCAAGGGTTGCTGAGATTTCTCCTCCAGTGAGCTCTCAGTCATCCTCCCCATCCTGACCACCTTTAATCTCTCTCTGCCTTGCTCGTCTCCCTGAGATCCCCAGGCAGAGCCCTCAGCCCTGCTGCGCTTTGCAGAGGAGCTGCTCCTGGGCAGAGCTGTCTCTCTGCAGCGCTGCCGCTTGCCATGAGCTCCCTCTGTCCCAGGAGCCCAGCCCAGCTCAGCAGCACAGGAGCGGCCCAAGGCATATTAATGACCCATCTGGTGGCTTTGGTGCTGAGGCCATGAACATCAGACCCTGAGGGGAAGTTGAATAAAACCTCTCAAGAAGTCAAAGTCAGATTCAAACTCCAAAGTTTCTTGTAATGTTTATGAGTCCCACTGAAGGACACTATTGAGGAAATGACTCCAAGATTTGGTTAGAGAAGAAAACTGGAGGCAGAGATGACAGGTCAGGAAAATCAAGGTGAAGTTCTCTCTGATGATCAGTAAACCTGGATGTGTTTCATTAATCAAAGGGCCAAGCCCTGACCCCCATCCCCTGGGAAGTCAGATCCTGTCCCTCCCATGTTGCCCAGGGCCCTTCCTGGGACAGTGTGATGTGGGGCTGTGCAAGGCCAAGGGCAGGACTATGGTGCGACACCTCCCAGGTTCCTGGCTGGGGACAAGGAGGCCATGAGGCCCCTGTGCTGTAAGGACAAGGTGTCTCCTCACAGGCATCAGAGCTGGAGACAACAGCCACAGCTAAGGGGAGAAGGAGCTCATGTCTGTTGGGGGCTTTCAGCCTCTTTACATCCCTTGATCATCTCCACGACAGCCTGTCCTATGCTGTGGCATCCCCTGCACCTCTTTCCCTGCAGGCTGGAGACATGCCCCCTGCTGCCCACCTTGCTCTTGTCTGAGCATCTTCCTTCCTTTGCTGATATCTCTCCATGTAAATACTTAGATTTGGGTTGCCTCTACTGTAACTAACTCATCTGCCTTTTGCATTAAGGGTAGACCGACAACTGCAGATCTTTTGACAATATATTTTACCAGCATGCCAACCCTGGTATCTGTATTATTGAGTTATACCATCTTAGGTTATTTTTGGTATTAATGTTTTATATTATTGTTTTCCCTCAGCAGGTAATGGCTGAAAAAGCTGCTTCAATTTTAAAAACATCTGTTGCTTCAACATAAGTGACGAATCAGCCAACATGAAAGACAACATTTAACATCTCCAAGACTTTGTGCATCAAATGGCGCAATCTACTGATGATGCCTGGATGAATGGCTCATTTAATTCCTTGATAAAATGAATGGAACACCTGATTTAAAGCATCATTGTACAGATACGTTTATTCCTCCTCCTGTATGTGTTTATTATGTACCTCTCTAAATTGCTCTGTACTACACAAATCCAAGTGAACATCTCCGGCTTTGCTGGCCCCAGCAGAAGCAGTTTCTTGACTGAGGGGGGTGGAATACATGGGAGTTGTGCAAGAATGGCAAGGAGGAGTATTGTAAGGACACTCAAGCCACTGTAGCTGGGATGTAGAAAAGCACATGAACTACAAGTAGAACCTCTGGGTTTAGATAATAGGCCTGTGAATAATCATAAAGACACCTCACCATATATCCTTAAGATTCCTACAGACAAAGATAAAAGCAATGCTACAAAATGCAGAATTAGTGCACAATGCAGTTTCCCGTATGTCTAATGGCATAACCTGTCTGGCAAACACTGCCGAGACCAGTCTATTTCATCTTTTTGTCTTCCAGCTTCCTGTAAGATGAAAGTACAATATATCATCCTGTTGCAGCTGAAGGCACATCATGTCCTGTTGGGACTAAAGTGGAAGACTATTTGGATGGTCACCGACCACAACAGGAACTTTGAATGTGATGCTTCATCCAGTTGTAATTCTGTTAACTCTAACATTATTGTGCTTGTTACTTACAATCATTTTATGTATAAAAGCCTGGTACACATATAAGCAAAGGATCTCTATTTGTTGTGACAAACACCCTGATAATACAATTTATAGTGATATGCTATATTATTGAAGCTATCTGCTTAAACAAAAGTTCACATGCACGCTAACACTGTATATAGATGATATTAGCATTTAAACCGAATAGTTTATCAAACAATTGGACTCTTACCACTGAACTACAACATGCCATGTATTTGTGACATAGAGGCAAGAGGTAACCACACTACCAGTCTATGAGAGAATGAAGGGGATTGACTGTGGTCAAGGGGGTGGAGTGTGGCAGGCGCACTTGACCCCCCCTCAGCCAAACCAGCAGCAGTTTGGTCCAGGCTGCAGAGGAGGGAAGGGCCTGAGCCACAGCCAGGCCAAGAACTCCTTCCAGGAGACCCACAGGGAAGCAGAACGGCAACTGAACGCCGGTGGCTTGTGGGCGCAGGGAGTCTCGTGCAGACTTTTCCTACTCTACGCAATTTGACTATGAGTCAACCACTTCATTCTAGAAATACGACAGCCTGGATGAGCCCACTTTGAGTGCTCCCTGCTAAATAAGTGAGCTGTATGGCAATGATTTTACTACTCACGGGTCACTGGATGAGCCTAATTCAACTTCAATATTCATCATTTAGCTTAAGTAGACGCACACCAAATGTAATGGATTATTTAGAGATATAAGTTTGTATGATTTTTTAATATACTCTTCGATTCATGTTACTTAGTAGACTAGATTTGCTAAAATTTTAAGCTCGTATTTGCCAAAAGCAACCATAGACTACACTAAACGCCTTGCATGATAAAGTCGAGCTTGCATTTTGCTGGGAAAAATGGAACTGACTGGGAAAACAATGATCCAAGGCTAACGCAGAGACATCACAGACATCTGCAAAGCCGGGCCTATTTTTGCACTTCACTGAGAAGGATTTATCCAGACAAAATGGCACCTTCAAGGATATGGACCAAAACCAATGTCTACAACCAAACAAAACAGAGGCCCACGTGGAGTCAGGGAAAAAGGGTCCAATGGGGAGCAAAGGACCTGGTGGTAAAATTTTGCTATTGGACTTGGATCTTGGTGTGAATGGTCTGTAAAGATATAAAAGTTTGTAGTTTTCTATGCTGGGGCGGACCTCTGCGCAGGTACCCAGCTTGAGCCAGCCCTTCTGCTATTCTACTCCATTAAATTTTTTATTTTCTGAGAATTTTGTCTCCTGAAAGTCTGCTCTGCATATGGTCATAAAGCCTTGCCTCTAAGTTTGCTGCTGGAGTTCTAAAATACAAACTCTGGAGCGAACGGTTATCAGGGAAAGAGGAATCCTGACAGTTTGCACCGCAACGGACATGGCCTCACCTGAAAGTTTGTCTCCGGAGCTCCAAGACACAGCCCCCTGGAGTGAACAGTTATCAGGAAGGGAAGATGACTGAAAGTTTCCTTCGTGAACAGGTACAGGCACCTGGAGAGAAGGTCAGCAGCATTCAGCTTGCCGTATTTCCCCCATGCAGTAAATAATAGAGTGAACCTGCCACCGAACTCTTTGAAGTCGCGCTTCTCTTTAAGAAATCTAAACATTGTTCTGCAGCAAGCAAAACCCCTCAATTACTCCCCCGCAACAGGGCGTCAGCAAGTGAGGTCACAAAGGGCCCCACTGTGACCCTGCGCCTGGGGAGGGAGGTCAGGGTGTCCCATTGGGAGGCTCAGGGTCAGCTCAGCCCCGGGCACCTGGGTGCTCTCGGGGTGGCCTTGGCTAAATTTGAATCCCAGTTTCTTCAAGTTTTACCACCCACTGCTCTCAGCATAGTCTTTAACAGTCCGTTGCACCGCTCGATTTTCCCGGAGGCTGGTGCATGATGGGGATGTGACAGACCCACTCAGTGCCGTGCTCCTTGGCCAAGGCGTCTACGAGGAGGTTCCAGAAAGGAGTCCCGCTGTCTGGCTCAATTCTCTCTGGGCTGCCGTGTTGTCACAGGACTGGCTTTTCAAGGCCCAGGACAGTGTTGCGGGCAGTGCCGTGGGGCAGGGCGTATGTTTGCAGCCATCCGGTGGTGGCTCCACCACTGTAAGCACAGAGCTCTTGCCATGACCATTTTCTGGCAGTGTGATATAGTCAATTTGCCAGGCCTCTCCACATTTACACTTCAGTCATCGCCCCCATACCACACAGGCTTTGACCGCTTGGCTTGCTTCATGGTAGCGCATGTTTCACAATGGTGAATAACCCGTGCAAGAGCATCCATGGTTGAGTCCATCCCTCGATCACGAGCCCATCCATATGTTGCATCCCTTCCTTGACGACCTGAGGCACCGTGGGCCCAATGGGCCATCAATAATTCACCTTCATCTTGCCAGTGCAAACCTACCTCAGACACTTCAATCTGGGCAGCTCGATCCCCCCGCTGGTTGTTCGGATTGGGTTCTTCAGGGACCGACTCTCGGGCACATGAGCTTCTACGTGGTGCACTCTCACAGGCAGGTTCTCCAGCCCGGCAGCGATATCTCGCCAGGATTCAGCAGCCCCGATGGGTTGGGCTCTGCGCTGCCAGCGGCTCCGCTGCCATTGGCCGTGGCCCAGGGGACAGCAGGGGCCATGACGGTCGCACGTGGTCGGCGGTGGCGGCGAGAAGCCGGATGGCCCATGGCTGCGTTCCAGCAGCACGGCCCGGGATACCGACTGTGTGAGCGGGTGGTGCCACGGAGACGCGGGGTCTGGAACATGGGGGTGGCTGGGGGCACGGGAGGGACGGGGAGGGCGGCAGAGAGGAAGGGGCCCCGGGGCTGGGCCGGGGCTGCTCGAGCTCAGGGCAGCCCTGACGGGCGCCATGTCAGAGCTCGGCCTGGCCGCCCGCGGAGCCGCCTCCTGCTCACATCACTCTCCACTGCCATTGGTCGGGAGGGCTGTCAGTCTCCTGCCCTGAGCTGATGCTGTCTGGGATTGGCTGCCTGGTCTGTCACTCTGCCCTGGTTTGGGGCCCACCCTGCCCTGAGGCGCTGTTTCCTCTGATTGGCTGTCTCTCATTTCTCCCTGGCTCCTCCCATCAAGCGATTGGACAGTCTGCCTATCAATCATTTGTGTGACACTCTCCTGCCAGGTGTGGTTGGTGCAGCCAGCAGAGCCCACCCCTGAACGCTGCCCAGTTTGTTCAACTCTCGCCACCTTTCCTGCAGGCCTCAAAGCCTGATTGGCTGGTTACATATCAATCACATGACTTGCCCCGCCTCCTCAAATGCGATTGGCTGTCCTGGGTCTGGGGTAACAGTGCAACAGGGTTACAGTGAGAACACTCGTGGGTTGAGACAAAAACAGGTTAATAATTGGAATTAAAAAAAAATAGATGAAAAATTTAAAAATGACATTTAAAAAGTGAAAATAAATATGCAGTAATAAAAATTATACCTATGATAATGAAAAGGAAAATACCAAAGAGAAAGGATCATGGAATCATAGGATGTCCTGATTTGGAAGGACCCACAGGATCACGGAGCCCAACTCCTGTCCCTGCACAGGACACCCCACGGGTCACACCGTGTGTCTGAGGACGGTGTCCAGTCTCTTCTTGAACACTGTCAGGTTGGGCCGTGACACCTCCCTGGGGAGCCTGTTCAGTGTCCAGCACCTCTGGGTGAAGAACCTTTTCCTCATGTCCAACTGACCCTCTCCTGCCACATCTTCCTTCCATTCTCTCGGGTTCTGTAATTGGTTCCTAAAGAGAAGTGATCGGCATCAACCCCTCCTACTCCCCTTGGGTGGACGCTGTAGACCGCCAAGGGATCTCCTCTCAGTCTCCTCCAGGCTGAACAAACCCAGTGACTTCAGCCGCTCCTCATACGGCTTCCACTCCAAACACTTCACCATCTTGATGCCCCTCTTCTGGACACTCTCCAGTAGCTTTATCTCCTTTCATCCTGTGTCCCCAGCGCTGCACACAGTGAATGCTCCAGGTGAGGCCGCCCCAGCGCAGAGCAGAGCGGGACAATCCCCTCCCTGCCCGGCTGGCTGTGCTGTGCTGGATGCACCAAGACACGGGGCCCTCTTGGCTCCAGGGACACTGGTGGCTCATGTTCAACCTGCTGTCGACCAGAACCCCCACATCCCTCTCTGTGGATCTGCTCTCCAGCATCTCGTCCCCCAGTCTGTCTGTACAGCCAGCGTTGCCGTGTCCCAGGTGCAGAATCCAGCACTTGCTCTTGTTGAACTTCATGCAGTTGGTGATTGCCCTGTTCTCCAGCTTGTCCAGATCCCTCTGCAGGGCCTCTCTGCCATCCAGAGTGTCAACAGCTCCTCCCAATTTTGTGTCATCAGCAAACTTGCTAAGCAATCCTTCAAATCCTGAGTCTAAGTCATTTATAAACACATTGCAGAGTGCTGGCCCTGAGATGGATCCCTGTGGAACGTGCTACTGACTGGTCGCCAGCCCGACATGACCCCATTTACTAGAACCCTTTGAGCCCGGCCCGTCAGCCAATTGCTCACCCACTGCACTGTGTGTTTACCCAGCTGTGTGCTGGACATCTTGTCCAGGAGGATCCTATGAGAGACACTATCAAAGGCTTTACTGACATCCAAAAATATCTCATTGACAGGCTTCCCTTGGTCAGCTACGTGGGTAACTTTATCCTAGAATGAAATTAAGTCTGTCAGGCAAGACTTTCCCCTCATGAACCCGTGCTGGCTGGGACCAATGACTGTGTTGTTGTTCAGATGTTTTTCATCTGAATGAGTTACCCGGAGTTACCCCCGTGTCTGTGTCTTTCTGGCCAGGGGTCTGTCCTGAGAAGGGGATCCAGCCTCTGCCACTCTCTGGAGAGACAAACCCTGTGTCCATGGCACTGAGAACACAAAGGGTCACCCGTGCAAGACCACCCTTCATCTGAACCACTTAGGTATGTACTTGTGGATGGGCTATCAAGCCTTATAGCGTAAATGCCCGTGTAATTGGCACTGCCCAGAATGGCTACTGCAGACGCAGACTGCTGTGCTGCAGAGCTTTATATTGAGGCAAATTAAGTGAGGAGCACTGAGGCCAATTCTGTTTCATGTCTTTATCAATGATCTGGACAAAGGGATCGAGTGCATCCTCAGTAAGTTTGCAGAGAACACCGAGTTGGCTGGGAGTGTTGATCTGCTGAAGCGTGGGAAGGCCATACAGAGGGATCTGAACTGGCTGGATCGTTGGGCTGAGGCCAGTTGTATGAGGTTTTACCAGGCCAAGTGCCAGGTCCTGCACTTGGGTCACAATAACCCCACAAACACTCCAGGCTCTGGGAAGAGGGGCTGGAAAGCTGCCCCATGGAAAAGGACCTGGATCTGTTGGTCAACAGTGGCTGAAAATGAGCCAGCGTGTGCCCAGGTGGCCAAAAAGGCCAATGGTATCCTGGCTTGTATCAGCAATGCCTGGCAGCAGGACTGTGAGAAAGCTGCCAGAACACTCAGGCCTTACACCAACACAAAGCATCAGAGACAGTGGAAGCTGAAAGAGGGCATGGCTGGAAGACTAAGCACTGCTTATCCCTGAATGTTCTGCTGTCTCTCTGTTCCCTTCCACCCACCCACACATGCAGGAACTGTCCATGCAGCTCCAAAACGGCACTGGAGGAAGGACCCAAGGAAAAAAATATAATTGCTCCAGGTACATTTCCTTTGTTGAAACACACGGGAAGCACAGCTCCTCATTTACATAGACAGTCATAAAAGAAGACAGTGAAAACAAAAGGGGATGGCAAAATTATTAATAAATAAAAAGCAACCACCAATAAGAAAAAAAAAATAAAAAAGGGAAGTCTGAGCCTGCAACGATACAACTGTTAAGCAGAAGATGATGGGCAGTTCATTGCTTCAGAAAACATCCAGTCATCACTGTCCATAGGGCATTCTTGAGCTCCTGGTTCCTCATGCTGTAGATGAGAGGATTCACAACTGGAGGAACTACTGAATACAGAACAGAAACTATCACACCCAGGGATGGGGAGGAGATGGAGGAGGGCTTCAGGTAGGCAAACATGCCAGTGATGATAAACAGGGAGACGATGGCCAGGTGAGGGAGACAGGTAGAAAAGGCTTTGTGCCGTCCCTGCTCAGAGGGGATCCTCAGCACGGCCCTGAAGATCTGAACATAGGACAAGACAATGAACACAAAACACACAAAGAATAAAAAGGCACTAAAAACAAGAATTCCACCTTCCCTGAGGTAGTAGTGTGAGCAGGAGAGCTTGAGGATCTGGGGGACTTCACAGAAGAACTGGTCCAGGACATTGCCCTTGCACAGTGGCAGTGAAAATGTATTGGCTGTATGTAGCAGAGCATAGAGAAACCCAGTCTCCCAGGCAGCTGCTGCCATGTGGACACAAGCTCTGCTGCCCAGGAGGGTCCCGTAGTGCAGGGGTTTGCAGATGGCAATGCAGCGGTCATAGGACATGATGGTGAGAAGAGAATACTCTGCACCAAAGAAGAAACCTATGAAGAAGACCTGGGCAGCACATCCCGCATAGGAAATGACCCTGGTATCCCACAGAGAGTTGGCCATGGATTTGGGGATAATGGTGGAGATACAGCCCAGGTCGAGGAGGGCGAGGTTGAGCAGGAAGAAGTACATGGGGGTGTGGAGGTGCTGGTCACAGGCTATGGTGGTGATGATGAGGCCGTTGCCCAGGAGGGCAGCCAGGTAGATGCCCAGGAAGAGCCAGAAGTGCAAGAGCTGCAGCTCCCGTGTGTCTGTGAATGGCAGGAGGAGGAACTGGGTGATGGAGCTGCTGTTGGACATTTGCTGCCTCTGGGCATGGGGCACTGTCACAGGAGGGAATAAAAGCGACACGTTAGGGGAGACTTCTCTAAGCAAAATCAAAGCCATTTCTCACACACCCTCCCCTGCTCCACTCCCCCTTGTCCTTTTCCAGACCTTCCTTCGGGTCCGTGGCTGAGCCCTGGGTGGTGCTGGCTGGAGGTGCCGTGAGGAGCAGGGCCTGTGCCCGCTGGCTGCCCAGGAGTCAGCCCTGCTCTGCAGCAGGGGTCATGGGAACGGGGGGCAGGGGACGGACCTGGGGTTCAAAGTTGTCATCTGAAACTGCTGCTGGTGAAGAAGGGCCTGTCAGCATCTGCACTATCACAGAGAATGGAACAGGATGGTAAAATGAAGTTTGAAATGATTGGGGTTTTGACAGCTTCACAGAATCACAGAATATTAGGGATTGGAAAGGACCTTGAAAGATCATCTAGTCCAATCATTTAACTCCCCTGGAGAGTGTTGTTGGGTGTCAGAAACCCTCAGCATTTCTGCTGCACTCAGGGAGAACAGAGCGAGTCCTGTGAGACCAGAGGATGTCTGTTGGTCAGTGCAGAGTGATGGCCGTTGGTCTGTCCCTCTGTCTTGCTCCAGCTGCCCTGGGCTGGCACCTTTCTGAGATGGAGGCTGATCACACTGCCATGTTACCCTGAGAGCCACTGGGCACTGCTGAGAGCAGAGGGATCCACCTCAGACCATGACGTGTTTAGCCCAGGACACACACGGATCATTTCACAAGCCCAACAGCATTTTCTTGGTCACGGCATCTCTGTGCTTCTCCGTGGGGCTTTCAGATAACACACATATGCTGTAGGACGTTTGCATCCTGGAGGGAGGATCACAGCTTGGAAGGAAAACTCAAGGAAACAGCCAAGGGTCCACAGCCCCACAGGTCAGAGCAAAGCTGGGACACGTGTTCCCATGGACACACCTGCAGGAAAGGACCCACAAGATCAGGCTCTGACTCTGCAGCTGAAACTCCCATCCCCAGAGAGCCTGACAGCAAGAACCAGATCACATCAGCAGTGACCCAGAGCAGTGGAGCAAGAAGGAAACTGCGGTGAGGGTGGGTGTGAGAGAGGCCAGGGCAGAGGCAGCCGGGCACTCCGACAGCGTCACCCTTCCCCAGCTGTGCAGCCACCTCCCACACACCAGCATTGCCGGGCAGCTGCTCTCAGCCCCTGTGCTCTGCAGAGGGAACTGGAGCTCTGGCTGCACAGGAGCTGCTTCATGCCTTGGAGCCCCCGGCCCTGAGGGCAGAGGCTTTGCTGGGTGGGAGAGGAGGCGAGGGGGCTGCTCACAGGAGGGATCTGCACTGCGGGGGATCGTAGGGAGTTTTCTGTGTTCTCCCTCCCATAACAATTCCGGGTTTAGTTACCTCTCATTTCTGATCATTTCCCTGCTTCCTGGAGATTCTCCTCCTGGGAGGTGTTTTCCTGTCCATGTCTTTTCCCTGTCAATGCTCACAGACCCCATCCCACCCTCTGTGCCCTCACACTGGCCCTATAGATCCTGCCTGTTCACAGGGCACTGCCTGGGGGCATCTTCCTGTTTGCAGACTGGGGAAAAGGACAGGTCAGACTAAGACTGATGGGTATAGCCAATGTGATGCTGGTGCTGTGCACAGGCAGAGCAGCAGCTGAAGGGATGTTATGAGGCTTCTGGCAGATGTAATGATTAATCGGAGTTGCAGTTCAGGAGTCACAGTGACTTGTTTAAGCATGAGAGCTCATTTTCATTTTTTCCTTTCCTGCACCCCCCAACCCTTGGGATAGGAAACTGAAAAGGCAGGCTCAGGAAAGCCCCCTATCTGTCTGGTAATCCTTGCATTGATCTTCTGCTTGAGGCATCCACTTGGAAAAATCCTGGGGATGATCTGGAGCTGTGAGGAGCCCTGACCCACACAGTACCCCCTCAACAGCAGAAGCACCTTTCCTGCCCTGATAGGGGTGGCTCCTTCCCGCCACAGCTTTTCCTGACAACACCGTGGGGACCTCCCCAGGCAGTGCTGACCCTGGCAGGCGGCAGAGTCCCTGCCCTGGCACAGCCCTGGGGTGCAGGGACCCTGCTCTGCAGGACAGCCCTGGGCACCCCTGGCTGCTCACCCAC
This sequence comes from Caloenas nicobarica, assembly GCF_036013445.1. Classification (NCBI taxonomy): domain Eukaryota; kingdom Metazoa; phylum Chordata; class Aves; order Columbiformes; family Columbidae; genus Caloenas; species Caloenas nicobarica. Next base: position 1,179,100 of record NC_088276.1, read on the forward strand.
CTTCACAGCTGTTCAACATTGCCTGCCAAGAGCCCGCTCCTCACAGATCCCTCAAGCTGTGCCTGTGCTAACTTTAAGAGATGCCTCCAGGAGCTACAGCTGTGTTGCCCTGCACCCAGAGACTTACCATGGCAAGGCCTGCAAAGATTTCTCCTCCAGTGAGCTCTCAGTCATCCTCCCAATGCTGACCACCTTTAATCTCTCTCTGCCTTGCTCGTCTCCCTGAGATCCCTAGGCAGAGCCCTCAGCCCTGCTGCGCTTTGCAGAAGAGCTGCTCCTGGGCAGAGCTGTCTCTCTGCAGCGCTGCTGCTTGCCATGAGCTGCCTCTGTCCCAGGAGCCCAGCCCAGCTCAGCAGCACAGGAGCAGCCCATGATGTCCCTTTCTCTATCCTCTCTGGGCTCCCTCCAGCTGTCCCTGGGGCTCCAGGGGCATATCCTTTGAAACAACATGAAGTAATCAGTGATGTTGATTCTCTCTCTTCAGCAGTGACACTTCTTGCCAGCATTGTGTTCTTTGTATTAAAAAGTAAATTGGTATGAGAATCACCTTTTCTTGTCCCATCATTAGGCAGGACACCAGGAATGTTACAGCAAAGGATCTAATTTTTCCAAACTGGGGGAGGAATATGTTCCCCGGAATGAATTTAGGCATTATATTCTGGGTTTATACTCCTAGGTCTAGAGAGACATCCAGCAATCTGTTGGCCATCTCATGTCTCTGCTCTGAAGCAAAGCCTTTGCTAACATGGGCTCTTGGACACTTGGTACCAGGTTTCCATGGGGCGACTCAGGTTTCCTGGTGCCACAGCTGGGGTGGTTCAGCCCAGACGTGAGGCAATGTCCTCAGCCAGGGACCTGACTGGGTGAGCTGGAGCTGTCAGTGTTGCAGACAGAGCTGTGACACGGATGGAATAAACTGCCAAGGCAGGGTGGCAGAAGTTAGTTCATCTGGTCTTCAAGGACAGCAGCCTCCAAGCACAGCAGCAGGCCAGATCAAAACTCAGTCTAGACCTGTAAGGTAATTCAAGGGCCCCATAATGAGCTGTTACTACTGCAGGAACAGTTAAAGGAGAAACAAAGACACCGTGTGGGTACTGATGAATTTAATAAGAAAAAGAAGTGATATTCTCTGTGTCTCTGGTCCTCCATCTTCACCAGCAAGGTCTCTCAGGCCTCTGTGACTGGAGGCAGAACAACCAGCAGTGGATGGGGATCAAGTCAGGGGTCCCTGGAACTAACACAATCCTTTCCAGTCTATGGGACAGGAGGGGCAGCATCCCAGGAGCTGAGACAGCAGGACCATGTCACAGTGAGGCCACTCTCCACCTTCTTGGAAAGCTCATGGAGACTGGGGGGACTCCCTGACCACTGGCAGCTCTCACACATTGTGTGCACTTTTCAAAAATGGCCAATGGGTGAGCAGGGGAACTAAGGGCTGTGCCCCAGAGCATGTCCACTGGGACCCCATTTCTGGGTGTCTGGAAGAGAAGGTGATGGGGTTTACCCAGGGCAGGTTGTGCCTGTCCATCCTCTTTGCTTTCTGTGAGGAAAGGACAGGGTTGCTGGATGTGGGAAGAGCAGTGGTGGTCTCTTACCTGGAAGTCAGCAAGGCATTCAGCATCATCCCCCACAATATTCTTGTGTCCAAGGAAGGATAATAGGGTCTGCATCGGTGTGCAAGTAGGTGGGTAAAAAACAATCTGGATGGTTGGACTTAAAAGGCTCTAGATAAAGGGAGAAACTTTCCAATCCTGAGGACAGTCAAGCCCTGGAAGCTGTTTTCCAAGAGTGCGCATGCACTCTACCCCAGAAAGTGTCCAAGATGTGTTTGGATAAAGCCCTGAGTTATCTGATCTGACCCTGCTTTGAGCGGGAGGTTGGTCAAGACACCTCCCAAGGTCCCATCCAGCCTGAATGATGCTGTCCTTTCATCCCCTTCATGTTTTCAATTTAGGGACAGCTCTCTAGTTCTCCCTGGCCACAGGAATAATTCACATGAGGTCCACGGCTGTTTTACAAGTGCCCCCAAACAGCCCTGACCACATCTTGTGCATCCCTTTTCATTTGTCCCCACCTAAGTTCTTCTTTTTTGCTGTCCTCATGCCCACCTTGTTGATCCTTTCAGAGCAGGTTGCTTAAGAGGTGTCAGCATCCATGTACAGAGTCTGCACATCAGCCAGGCAGCAAAGCCATCGTTACAGAAATGGAGACGACGCTCTTGACCAGCTCATTGTACCCAGGAATCACATTTCTTGTCTGCTGAGATTCCTGGGAACACCTGAACTTTAAGTGCAGAGCATGTGAGTCCTCATTGGGTATCCTGGCTCATCTTCTGACCCATGTGGGGCCTCAGGCTGTGAAGAGAATCAAAACCAACTTTTTGGCAGGGGTAGTTTCATTTTACATGTGTCACGCAGGGCAGATGAAAGGAGCTCAGAACTCCAGTCTCTGCTGCACTGTTGGGACTTCAGAGACTGGAAATGCAGGTGACGGTGTGTGTCAGTGCACACCACATAAACATTCTGGATTCCTTTGTGCCTTTGCACCAACCTGGGATCTGTTCCTTGGTTTTCTTTGGCTAAAAAAGAAACAACTCCCCTATGCCACCTCCCCCTCACACCAGAAAAAAAGGAGAACAGGTGTGGAAGAGGGAGAATTCGGGGGCAATTCTGCCCAACAGGTGTCCTCTTTCAATCACAAAAAAAGTAGAGGAGAGAGAAAAACCACAGGTCTAAGAACTTCATGCAGGAGGTCAGCTGCCAAGACATAGCATCTCTTTGAGAAGCAACAATGACTGTTGAGAATGAAAGTTTGTTTCATCATCATCACAGAGAATAAGGAGTTCCCTGTGACTGTTATTAGTGATTGTACCACTATTGAAAAACATCCTTGAGAGCATCTCTGTTGTCCCTCAGCTCCAGAGCTCAGCCGGTAGAAAGGGCCAGATTCTTGACTTCAATATGACGGATTCCTCTCAACCTTTCTTCTAGGATTTTTACAGGGCCATATTTCCTATTATAACATATCAATTCTTGTGCTGCTTCCCCCCACATCCACACCTTTTTAGTATTTGGTTGGTTGGGGGAAGTCGGGGCAGGGGTGAACAGTGAATCAATGGTAGTGTCAGCTCCATCCCTCTGGCTCCCACTTCTGGTACCCTGGCTTCTGATCAAACCTTCCAGTCTTTCTACTGGGCTCCTCAATGCAATTGTCCTTTGAAGGTTTAAGTGACTCTGGAAGTCCCCTTATCAAGGGACTCATCATGTCAGGACTCACTGGCAGCATCATTGAGGATTCACATTCGGGAATCAATTTTCTTTCATGTATCATTTGCAAGCAGGCTGCTTTTTGTGCACTTTCTAGCAATTGATCAGGTGTGCCAGTGATTGCCAGGGACTCTCCCCTATCTAAAGGCTTTAGCCCTCCAGCCCAATAAGCAGCTCGCTGGGTTAGGGACCATGGGACACGTCTGTCACCAGTTGTTAAGAAAACTTCACGCCCCCAGTAACCATTAGCTTCCTGTTCACTTAACTGAATTTGGTCTCCCCCAGTTAGGGATACGTGCCACACGTGCTCCGTTTCAGATTCTTTAGGGAGGTGACCGTACTCTCTCTTTAGCTTGGCCAACTCAGTGGCAGCGTAAGGTGTTTTCTTAGTTGTAATAAGAGGGTCAGTGTCCTCTTCATTTGCATGAAAATATTCTGTTTTCACTAAGGGTCTCACATGTGGGTATTCCTCATAATGTTTCCTCGTCTCCTCCAATTCTTTCTGAGGGTAAATTTGATTTATTTGTCGGATACCTTTCTCCTCTATCTCCCGCTCCCTCAGCACCTGTGTGTTTTTTAAACATTTCTCCTTTAGAGTAGATTTTAATGAGCGGTTTTCTTCCCTCTCCTTTTCTAATTGTTGAAAACAATTTTCTAATTCTTGTTCTAAATCGGAGATTGTTTTTTGCAAAATCTGCACCAGATTTTCAAGGGATTCTATAATTTTGCTTTCATTACTACATTGCCTGAGAAGATCTTCAATCACTGTGACTAGGCTGGCTCCTAGGACAGCACAGACTATAGCTTTGTTCTTATCTGATCTAAACTTAGACTTGGTCTATAGAGAAATCACTCGGTCCACTACACTCTGTAAATCAGCCCAATTATTACAAGCCCAGTCTTCTCTGGGTACGGAGGGTCGAGCCCCATACTTTGCTAGAAGTGTGTAGAACAAGTCTCTGTCTTTCCCTAACCAAAAATCTTGATTATCAGCCTTTTCAGTCATTCTTATTATGAAGGGACCAAACCCACTTCGGGAAGGGACAACTTAGTCATACAAAAGCACAGCAACTGCTGTGTCACCCTTCTCTTTCCCGAGTGGCTGGAGGGGCCAAAAATCTGCTACGGGAAGGCTCAACTTAATTACACAAATACTCAGGATTGCCCCTTCACTCTCTCTAGCAGACAATTCTCATCAACATGAGAACAACACCCATTTTTACACTTTGAGATCCTAGAGACAGAGCCCTCAACTCAAGGTTGGAATGCTCAACACCAAGGCGTGTGTGGTGTGCGGGAAATCTGAATCGCCCCCCTTGCTTTCTGGACACCTCTCACCTTATCGGGTGTAGGGCCAGGTGTGGATGGAGCGAAACTTTCTTCCCCTATTACAGACCACACAGTACCTGCACTCCTTTGTTTTCTCACAATCCTGTCCATGACACCAATTTAATGTCACGGTCCATTCGTTGATGGACTCGTGATGGTTCGTTTACTTTGATCTCAAAGCGACCAAAATGCTACAGGGTTAGAATCCAACCAAACAGTGTTAACTTTATTATTTTGTCTGTAAAGCGGCACGCGATAGAGAAAGTGGAGAAAAGGGAAAGAGAAAAAAAGGGGGAAAGGCGATTAGCTACCACCACGAGTCCAAAGGCGTCCCTATGGTCTCAGGTCCCGTAGAGCATCGTGCCGGTCCTCCATCGTGATGTGTGATCCTTTGGTGGTGTGAGCTCAATGATGTCCAGTTGGGAATCGTCTTTTATGATTCTTCGCCCCGCCTCGCTCCCATGGATTGAGGCCAATCACCGCCTTTGTTTTGCAATCCAGGCTTAACTGTGCAGGCCCGAAGAGTCCCCACTTTGCTTGCCAGAACCTGTCTGCATCACCTCGGTTCAGGGGTCTCTTACTGGTCCGCTGGGCGACATGAAGACCTTCGTCAAGCCTCTGCGCATGCTCTTCTTTGCTGGCCTTAGTAGCAGGGAGGAGGTGGGGGCAAGTTTGGCTGAGGCAGCAGGTGAAAATCCATCTTCTGGACAGCAGCTATTGTCCCCAGGTCGGAGAGACCTGTAGAACACAATTCCTTTTAGGAGGTGGGGGCAAGTTCGGCTGCGGCAGCAGGTGAAATCCATACAGCAGCTATTGTTACCTGTAGCCCCCGAGTCGGAGAGGCCTGCACAACACAATTCTTTTCCTCAGGCCTCTCTCCAAGCCATTGTCCAATTCTTTCTATCAGGGCATCTGTTCTCCAAGTCCCTGATGGTGATGTTGAGGCAAATACTGTTCTTCGGACCAACTCTTACAGGAGGTCATGGAGAACACACAGCCAGGCTCTTCACCATGGTGTGTGGTAGAAGAACAAAAGAGAATGGGTGGAAGGTGAGAGAGCTTCAATCAGGACATAAGGAAGAGCTTTTTCCCCAGGAGCTCAGCCAAGTGCTGTCTCAGGTCACCCAGAGAGGCTGCACAGGCTCTGTCCTTGCAGGTTTTCAATCTCTGATTGAATCAAGGCTTGAACACCTTGGTGTGACCCAGTTTCTGACAGGTTGGACTGCAGACTCCTGAGGTCCCTTTAACCTCAGTTCTCTGACGATCCCATTGTGATGTTGGGCTCTGTTTCTAACTGGAGCAGAGCAGACGATTATGGGCCATGAATCCACCTGTGCTGTAGGTGACCATCTAAACCAACATCTCAACCAGTGAACCAGTCAACACCTCAGTGTGACTTGCCCTGGGCAAAGTGTGAGGAGTCCTGGGCAGAGAAGGTTTAGAAGGCATGGGGCGCTATGCAAGATACAAAATGATTTTGGCTTAATGCCTGCAGGCCCATCAAATGTCAGTTAATGTCAATGAAAATCAAAATAAGAAGAACTGAAGACAAAGATCCAAAGCAAAGGAAGGTGTCAACATACTTGTCTTTATTTTTCTTTTTTTCTTTGGGAGGGTTTCTTTTCTTTGAAAAGGAAAGAGTTTCCCAGAACTGGGAATGGATTTAGGACACAAATGTCTTCAGCTCCAGGGACACAAACACCTGGTGCCAGTGTAGATGCCCCGGGAACCCCTGCCTAGGCTCCACCTGCATTGCAAGGTGCTCTGGTCTCCCCCAGGTCCTCTGTGATAGAGGCCAACCCCAGGCCAGCACCTCAGGTGCACTGGGGCCCCTAAAATGGCACTGGCTGTTTATGGTGAGACAACAGATGACTGATGTCTGCCTGGAAGGGTGCACTTTGTTGTTGTGGTTGTTTTGTGGTTGTTGTTGGTTGGTGGGTTTGTTTTTTTTTTTTTGCTTTGGTTTTGTGGTTGTTTTACTTCTTTTGTTTCGTTGGTTTCTTCGTTTGATTGGAGGATTTTTTTTTTTAACATATTAAAATTTAAAAAAAAAAAAGCCAAAAAGTGAATTACGGGGAAGTGTACTAAGGGTAGGAAAACAAATACTGGTCTTCCCCTGTATTTCTATTACCAACACTCTATTATTTCATCTCCCTCGTCATTCAGGAGTTTCCACCTCTCCTGATTAAATGTCCATGTCAAAGGACAACTTTCCAGCAGACTGTCTGGACGTTTGCCCTTCCCAGTGCTCTCAGGTTTCCTCCTCCACTTGCTCTTTGGTCACTCAGTTGCCTCTCAACTCTCTGGTTTCTGCTTCAGAGCTTCAGGGAGTTACAAACTTGCCCCATTCTTCAGAAGTCTAATTAACATGGTAGTTAATGTGTTAATTGTGTTTATATATATCCTTTCCTATCTGTCTGTCTAAAACAGTTCCTGTGTGGATGTCCCTTGTGGATGGTGGACCTCATTAGATCCAGCTTACACACACAGATGAGGAAAGTGGTTTAGTGTTTATGAAATTGTGTAGTGTTTACACAGGAGAGCAGGTGGGAGCTGGTGTGCAGGAGCTGCAGCATCCACCTGCAGAGCTCAGTGCAGAAGTCTGATGTGAGGAAAAGCAATGCAAGTCTCTGGTGGCCAATGAGGGAACTGGCAGACTGGGGGTGGGGGGTGAGGAGCAAGGTTGTCCATACAGTGTCCAGCCTCAAGGGACTGTTCTCCTGCCTGTCCAGATGGCTTCAGGAGACCCTCTGGATCAATGTCCATTGTAGAATGCTGCTGTCACTTCTTCTACACACTGAAAAATGACAGAAAATACCCTTGAAAGAAAAAACCCTCCTTTATGAAATCTTTGAAATCTTCATCAGTAAGTGTCCCATTGAAACCTCTCCAGTTAGTTCTACAAGTCTTGAAGACTGGAAGAAAATTAGGAAAGAAACATGGCTTGTTAGGGCTTTCTGTGTTTTAATGAGCCCCATGGCGTATTTGGTGCTGAGTCCATGAACCTCAGATCCCAAGGACAGACTGAAGAATCTCCTCAAGAAGTCCAAGTCAGAAGCAAAGCCCAAAGTACCTTGAAGCAGTAATGGGCCCCACTGAGGGCTGTTACTGACAAAGCCTCCCCAGGGACTCGTTAGAGCAGATAATTGGAGGCAGTGATTGCATCAGGCAAAGGCAAAGTGCAGCAGCTCTGATACTGCGAAAACCCTTGATTTGTTTGATGAAGGAGAATGGCCAAGCCTTGACCCCCTGCCCCTGGGAAGGGAGATCCTGTCCCTCACGTGTGTCTCAGGGGTCTTCCTGGGGATGTGGGGATGATGCCCAGTGCAGGACAATGGTGTGACACTCCCTTGGGGGTGCAAGGAGGCAATGGGGTGCCATGGCCATGACAACCATGTGTCTCCTCTAGGCCGCACTGTCAGGGACATCTGCAGACACCCCATGCGCTTCCCCAGCTTGTTCTCACCCCGGTGTGTCCCCACCTGTGCTGCTGAACACCTGATCCCAGCAAGAGAGAACAAAAGGGCAACAGGCAAAAAGACCCAAAGGCCAACTGCAAAATGGCAGAATGGCAAAAGGCCGAACTAACATCGAACTCATGACAGAATGAAACTTCTGAATGGAACTAACCAAACCAGCTGGAAAACCCAAAGTAATGGATGTAACAAACCCTAAAAGCCAGCTCCAGCTTTAGACTGAGCATGACGCTAATCACAGGGAATATTTCATTGATCAGCCTGCATGTCAACCCAGGTGCTGTCCTGTCTGTGTCCCCTCCTGCCAATTTGCATCTGCAGCTGGATGGCCAAAGAAGTCCTTGGTTTCCCTGACAACAGCCAAGATATCAGTGAGTTCTGACATTCCTTTCATACCAAATGGCAAACACTGTAAAGCTGCTAAAAGAAAAAATTAACTCTATGCCAGGGAGGAAACAGCGTTATCTCATTATTCTCATAGTAAATCTAAACAAAAGACTGTAGTAGCTATGAAGGAGAGAGATTCAAAATGCATGAAGAAAATTAACTCAATTTCAGTAAAAACAGCATGTTTCCTCAGCCTCCACTTCACCAGGCTAAAGAAGTTTGGGTCTCTCAACATCTCCACACATGACCCAGACTTTCTCTGGCCACACGACAGCTCCTCCCTGTTCCTCCAGAATGGGGAACCTCCCACTGGGACACCCCGCTCCAGATGTGACCACACCAGTGCGGAGTCAAGATGGACAATAACTGCCCTTGGCTGGGTGGCCACGCTCCTCCAGTGCAGCCCAATGTGCTCATGGGCATATTCCTGTTTAGCACCACTGAGAACTGACTGAACATCCAGGCTCAGAGGGTTGTGACCAGCGGCACAAAGCCCAGCAGGAGGTACCATGAGGAGCACTGAAGGACACCATGTCCCTACCCAACATCTCCTCCCCACAGGTGTCTCTTGGGTCCCTGGAACCACCTCAGTGACAAGGGGGAGAGCACTGCCTGTATGGGGTGGAGGAGATGGGGTCTGGAATGAGGGTCCTGGGGCAGTTTCTCCTGGTTGTTCATGCAGCAACAAGCTGGGCTGGATATTTGGAGAGAGGAACTCTTCCTAAGGGCCTCCATTGGGCTTGGGGATGGTCTACAGTTTCCTGCATGCTGCCTTTTCTGGTGGAGATCAGAGGCTGCCAGCCCTTTAGAGGGCCCAGGACAGGCCTTGTCCTTCCTCTGGTCACAGCTGGACCCCAGTTCTCCAGCTCGGCCCCAGCTCAGGAGCCTTGTCTAGGGGTGACTTTTGGGGTAAGGTTGACAAGAGGGGTGCATAAGTTTGTCTTAAGGACATGTGATGAGCACCAGGACTGAAGTACCAGAGCAAAATGATGTGGGTGAATACTTTCTTCGATGCAAGTCCTGACACAGGGTCCCAGACTTGCTTTCCATGCCACCCTTCACGAGGGATGATGCACTAAGAGATGGCAAGTGGGGGACACCAATCCTTCTCCAGCTACTTCCCAGGCCTGGTGAAGCACCAGGACAGCAAGGACTTCTGGCCCTGCACCCTGAACTCTGGGTATTGTCTTGGGGCAGCTGAACACCAGCATTTTTCTCTCCAAGCTCCTGTCTGATCTCCCCCCATCCTGGCCCCTTCCCTGTGCTCCCCACAGGGCCCCAACCTGGCACTGATGCTCTACAGAGCAGGTTGGCTGCAGGACCATGGGGTGACTCCACACTGGTTGTGCTGCTCAGTGAGGGACACAGATGCAACTGTATGGACTGCGCTGTCACTGAGCTCTTTCCCGGGGGTCTAAAGCTCTGGAATGGGTTCAGAGAGTTTCTTGGGACTCATTGGGTTTTCCGCTCATTTCAGTTCAGCGATCCCTTCCTTGTCCTTCAGGTGCCTGAAGATTGGTGCAGGAAGACGCGGCCTATTCCCTTCCCAGGGATGGAGGTCGGGTGACCAGCCTGTAATTATTCAAATTCTCCTTCCTGCCCTTCTTGAAGATGGGTTTGACATCTTCCTTTCCCAAGGACCTCAGAACTTCTCTGTTTCTGCTGTCACTTTTGAAAGCACAATCCAGAATCATGGGCAAGGGTGACAGAGCAGACAGGAGCACTTGCAATGAGCCTGTCCCAGCAGCTGAGATGAATCTCACTGGGCCACTGAGGTTTGTTCCTGGAGTCACACACAGAAATGCCAGGGTTCCAACAGGCATCCATCTCTGAGCCGGTTTGAGGACTCATGCACCCAGGGATGTTCAGAGACAGCGTGTGTCCCTTTTACACATAGAGGAAGGAATCACTCTGTTTCTCTGGCCTCCTGCTGCCACTCCCAAGGGGCGGGAGGCACCTCAGCCTGAGGCCAGCTCTGTCACAGCAGTGCCCATTGCCTGTCCCTGCCTGCGCTCACAGGACTGACACACAGCAGGACGGTGACCAGGCTGCCAGAGCACTCAGGCCTTGCACCAACACAAGGGATGAGAAGGAGAGTGTGGGAGTGGAACGAGAACAGCTCTGGAAGGCCAAGCGCTGCTGCTCCCTGGCAGTGCTGCCAGGCTGGACTCTTTTCCCCTCCTCCCACCCACACAGGAATTTTCCCTGAACCTCCAAAAAGGCCTTGGAGGAAGGATATAGTGACAAACAAGTTACTACAGGAATGTTTATTTTGTTTAAGAGAAAAGGAGAGCACGGCTCCTCATTTACACAGCCAGTGGTTATAAAAGAAAAGCAGAGAGAGAATTAGAAAGGGCATGACAACATTAAAACAATAAAAAACCAAGCAATAACAGAAAATCCAGATGACAGGCTTGTCCTGCAATTAGCTACATTAAAACTCTTATGTAGAAGGAGATGGGAAGTTTATTGCTTCAGAAAACAGTAAGATATGAGTTTCCACAGGGCATCCTTGAGCTCCTGGTTCCTCATGCTGTAGATGAGGGGATTCACTGCTGGAGGCACCACTGTGTAAAGAACAGACACCACCAGGTCCAAGGATGGCGAGGAGATGGAGGGGGGTTTCAGGTAGGCAAACATGCCAGTGCTGACAAACAGGGAGACCACGGTCAGGTGAGGGAGGCACGTGGAAAAGGCTTTGTGCCGTCCCTGCTCAGAGGGGATCCTCAGCACGGCCCTCAAGATCTGCACATAGGACACTACGATGAACACAAAACATAGAAAGAATATAGAGGTACCAAATATAAGAAGCCCAACCTCCCTGAGGGAGGCATCAGAGCAGGAGAGCTTGAGGATCTGGGGGATTTCACAGAAGAACTGGTCCAGGGCATTGCCCTTGCACAGTGGCAGTGAAAATGTATTGGCCGTGTGCAGCAGAGCACTGAGAAACCCAGTGGCCCAGGCAGCTGCTGCCAGGTGGACACAAGCTCTGCTGCCCAGGAGGGTCCCGTAGTGCAGGGGTTTGCAGATGGCAACGTAGCGGTCGTAGGACATGACGGTGAGAAGATAGAACTCTGCCAAAATGAGAAAGACAAAGCAAAAGATTTGGGCAGCACATTCCATATAAGAAATGGCCCTGGTGTCCCACAGGGAATTGGCCATGGATTTGGGGAGAATGGTGGAGATGGAGCCCAGGTCAAGGAGGGCAAGGTTGAGGAGGAAGAAGTACATGGGGGTGTGGAGGTGCTGGTCACAGGCTATGGTGGTGATGATGAGGCCGTTGCCCAGGAGGGCAGCCAGGTAGATGGCCAGGAAGAACCAGAAGTGCAAGAGCTGCAGCTCCCGTGTGTCTGTGAACGCCAGGAGGAGGAACTGGGTGATGGAGCTGCTGTTGGACATTTGTTGTTTCTTGCTGTGGGGACTCTCTTCCAAAAAGAAAATGACATCTTAAAATCAGGACATACTCCTCTGAGCAAAGCCACTCCATTTTTCATTCACACCCAGCCCCATTTGAAATGCATTTCGTTTCTCTGCTATGTGCTGGCTGAGTGTGCTGCGAGGATCAGGACCTCTGCCCGTCTGGGGCCCAGCAGCCAGCTTTGCTCGGCTGCAGTGGGGACACGGGGGGAGCTGGTTTGAGAGCTCTGATGTTCACAAGCAATGTTATGCACTGTTAATGAAAAACTTCAATATCTGCTCTCATGACACTTAAGAGCATGGGCTGCAGAGCGGAGGCTTAGTGTGTCATTATTATGATTTTGTCCATGTTTTTAATTTTCCACCATCACATCTCATGACTAGATTTTTGTAGGGCTTGAGTTTCTCATATATATGACTGAAAATGTGAAGAGTCTTGAGACAGGACAGGCAAAAGGGCTCATCTCTCTGTGGCTCAGTGCAGAGTCAGGAGAGCAGCTTTTACCCATTTTCCCTGTGCTTTCACCTGTGCTGCCTTAAAAACAACTTCATAAACAATCCTCTCTTTAAAAGAAAACCTAAAACTGGACTCGTACTGGAGCAGGGAGCCCTGTTTGAAAGGGCAGATCTGCAAACTCTTCTCTGCCCCAGCCCAGAGGTGGAGATGTGATGGAGAGAGCAGGACACAACCCCTCACCCAGACAAGCAAAGGACTCTGAGCAGTGAGTGCAGACCCCAAGGAAAGGCTCAGCACTCCTGGCATCCTACAGTAGAGCTGGGCCGTTCTGGGGGCAGCTGGTGAGCCCAGCAGGACAGGCAGAGCAGAGTCAGGGCTCCTGAAGGTGGGATGTGCTAAAGGGACAGTCAGATCATTGCCCAGCAGACAACCCCCAGCAGCCATCTGCAGAGAAGGAGCAGAAGAGCTCCTGACCAGCCCCTGCTCTGCTGCCTGGAGCTGTCCCTGCCTGCAGCTGTGTCTCTGTGCCCAGGTCTCCTCCCGTCAGTGTCACAGACCCCATCCCAGCCACTGTGTGCTCAGCTCTGCCCTGCAGACCCCTCCCAGCAGCCGGGCACTGCCCAGGGGCAGCTCTGTGTGGGCCGGCTCTGATCAGAACATCAGACCAACAATAATGAGCATGGAAAAGTCATGCTGATGATGTCTGGAAGCCAGGGTGTGCCCATTTCTGATACTCACAGGTTTATTCACTGCTAAGAGCCACAGATTTGGAATTTCAGTGCATCCTCCTGAACTGAGACGTTAATTATTGTGTCCCATTGGCGTCATAGACAATCTAGAGTACGAGACCGATAGAACAGGATCCTTACTTTTCCCAGAGCCCCTGTCTTGCTGTGCCTTTCCAAAAGCCTCCGAGGAATGTTCTAAAGTGATCTGGAGCTACGAGCAGCTGCATCCCAAGGAGAACCCACTCCATACCTAGACCCTGCCCAGCCAGAGGTTGCTCCTTCCACCCACAGATTCTCCCCACAGCACCGTGGGGATCTCCCCAGGCAGGCTGAGCGCTGACCCTGGCAGGCGGCAGAGTCCCTGCCCCGGCACAGCCCTGGGGTGCAGGGACCCTGCTCTGCAGGACAGCCCTGGGCACCCTTGGCTGCAAAACCGTCTGCTTTGATTTTCAAAATTGCTGAACAAAGGTCCCCTCCATAGGGATCCCACAAGCTGTGGCTGTTCCAGCTTTAGGAGATGCCTCCAGGAGCTACAGCTGCATTGCCCTGCACCCACAGACTTACCATGGCAAGGCCTGCAAAGATTTCTCCTCCAGTGAGCTCTCAGTCATCCTCCCAATCCTGACCACCTTTAATCTCTCTCTGCCTTGCTCGTCTCCCTGAGATCCCCAGGCAGAGCCCTCAGCCCTGCTGCGCTTTGCAGAGGAGCTGCTCCTGGGCAGAGCTGTTTCTCTGCAGCGCTGCCGCTTGCCATGAGCTCCCTGTGTCCCAGGAGCCCAGCCCAGCTCAGCAGCACAGGAGCAGCCCAAGGCGCTTTAATGACCCCTCTGGTGGGTTTGGTGCTGAGGCCATGAACATCAGACCCTGAGAGGCAGTTGAAGAAACCTGTCAAGAAGTCCAAGTCAGATTCAAACTCCAAAGTTTCTTGTAATGTTAATGGGTCCCACTGAGGAACACTACTGAGGAAATGACCCCAGGGTCTGGTTAGAGAAGAAAACTGGAGGCAGAAATGACAGATCAGGAAAACCAAGGTGAAGGTCTCTCTGATGCTGAGTAAACCTGGATGTGTTTCATTAATCAAAGGGCCAAGCCCTGACCCCCAACCCTGGGAAGGCAGATCCTGTCCCTCCCACATTGCCCAGGGCTGTTCCTGGGACAGTGTGATGTGGGGCTGTGCAAGGCCAAGGGTAGGACTATGGTCCGACACCTCCCAGGTTCCTGGCTGGGGACAAGGAGGCCATGAGGCCCCTGTGCTGTAAGGACAAGGTGTCTCCTCACAGGCATCAGAGCTGGAGACAACAGCCACAGCTAAGGGGAGAAGCAGCTCATGTCTGTTGGGGGCTTTCAGCCTCTTTACATCCCTTGATCATCTCCACAACAGCTTGTCCTATGCTGTGGCATCACCTGCACCTCTTTCCCTGCAGGCTGGAGACATCCCCTCTGCTGCCCCACCTTGCTCTTGTCTGAGCGTCTTCCTTCCTTTGCTGATCTCTCTCCATCCTCCCCAGCTGTTCCTTGAAGCACAAAGCCTTGGGCTGATGCAGACTGCCTCTGGGTGACCTGCTCCACCACAGCACTGCCCTTCCACTCACATTCCTTCGTGCTCATGTCCAGCCTGGACCTCCCTAGCTGCACTGTGTGCCATTATTTCTTTCTCGTACTGTTTCCCACTATGAAGAAAACCTCCACCATTTCTGAAACCACCCTTCCAGCACTCTCAGGCTACTCCTACACTGCTGCAGCCTCCCCAGCGCTGCTGGGCCAGAGCAGCCCAGGTCCCTCAGCATCCCACACCATGTGCACAAGGTCCTGAACCCTGCCTTGGCAGAGCCCTACACTCTCCAGTTCCTCCCTGCTTCTCCAAACTGGGAGCCGCACACTGGCACACACCCGTGTGTGTGGGGTCACACCAGTGCTGAACCGAATGGGATGAGAACTCCAGGTGTCTGGGTCCCCACGCTCCTCCTCATGCAGCCCCGTGTGCAGCTGCCTTGTTCATGGTGAGCGTGCAGCACGGGCTTGTGTGGCGGCCCTTGTAGTGCCCAGGCCCTTCTCCTCAGGGTCACTGCTCAGCGTGTCAGGTCCTGCTCTGTCCTGATGGATGGGGTTATTCTCCTGCCCCGATACAGAACTGGCCACATCTCCTTTTGAAACTTAGGAGATTCCTGATGGTAGAACCCCAAAGTTTCTCAAGTTCTGGACTCTCCCTGGACTGCTGCAGCCGCATTCCCTCCAATTCCAGCCAGGGCAGGGACCACTTGCCCGGGGAGCCCCCGGTGCCCCCTAAAGAAAAGCGGCCTCAGCTTGCAGGACTCTCCTGAGCCCAGAAAGTGGCCAGTAAAATGGCAGTAGTAGCAGGGTTCCATCAGAGTTTATTCAAGAAAAAGGAAATAATTTCCAATTTCCCTAGCACAGTCTTTCAGTGCTGCTTTCGCCTCCTTATCCTGGTGCCTCTCCCTGACTGCTGTGCCCCACTTTCGGTGGCACCAGATTGTTGGGGGGCATGGTCATGTGCCCCCACAGGCTTTGTCATTGGTGCCCTCACTCACAAGGGAAAACCCATCTTGTCACTCTCCACATAAAGGAGCTCCATACATCCAAGCAACTTCTTCACTCTGAGGGAATCCCACTGCTGATCCTTCCAGCCCGTCTCTCCTGAAAAGCCCGTACCCACCCAGTGCAGCACCCCAAGCTGTGTGACTTGTCCCACCACGCCTTGGCGGTGACTCCATGGGTGTCAAACAGCACAGGCTGCAGCTTGTCCTGGCTGTGCCCTTGGCTGAGGGCATCAGTGCACAGTTGGGCTGTGGCACCTCAGCTGTAGCACCCGGCCAAGCTCTGAGAGTTCTCGGGAAATCTGGTTGGTATCAAGAATCCAGGTCCCCCTGTGTGCAAAGGTTTGACTTCAGAGCAGAGCAACGTCACAGTGGTTGGCAGATGCAAAGTTAGGGCTGAAATTGGGCAACAGGAGAGTAAGCAAGCCCTGCTGTCCCCAAGGCCAGAGAGAAACAGGGCTGGGAATGACAGACCTGGAAGGAAATGTGTGTTTTGTCAGTGGCATCTCTGCTGCCCCTGAGGTATTTGGGCAGACGTGTCACTGATCTCTAGGAATGACAAGGTGCTGCTGACAGGCCCAATGTGACAATGGTTTGTCTGTTCCTTGATTGTGTTATCAAGGGGGTGAGAACAGGGTGGTGAAAAGAAAAAAAGGAGATTTGGAAGTGTTGCTATACGCATGGATACTCCGCTGTGAAGCGCTTCCTACTCAAGGGCTGCCCTACATCTACTGGATAGAGAAGGGACAGATCTTGCGATGCTTCAGAGGTGGGAATGAGTTTCTTGCACAAAGACACCGAATCTGTCTGCAATGCTGTCTGGGGTGTCTGTCCCACACTCACTGTGGATGGGGATGGCTGCCCTGGACAGGACCATCGCTATCCCTGCCCAGTGCATGTAGGGGTGTGTGAGAGCCTTGGCACCTCACGTAACACTGCAGGTGTGTAACTGGCATTAAAAGGAATAACTGCCCTGAATTTGATTTGTCAATAGAATTATAGAATAATTTCAGCTGGAAGAGACCCTCAGGATCATTGAGTCCAACCATAACATAACCCAACTCTAGCACTAAACCATGTCCCTAAGAAACCCATCTAAACATGTTTTAAACACCTCCAGGGATGGTGACTCCACCACTTCCCTGGGCAGCCTGTTCCACTGCTTCACAACTTTTTCCATGAAGAAATGTCTCCTAATATCCAATCTGAACCTTCCCTGGCACAACTTGAGACCATTTCCTCTTGTCCTAGCACTTGCTACTTGGGAGAAGAGACCAACACCCACCATGCTACAACCTCCTTTCAGGTAGCTGTAGAGACTGAGAAGGTCTCCCCTCAGTCTGTTTTTTTCCAAGCTAAACAGCCTCATGTCCCTCAGCTGCTCCTCAGAAGACTCGTGCTCCAGGCCCCTCACCAGCTCCTTTCCTTCTCTGAACTCGCTCCAGCACCTCAAGGTCTTTCTTGTTGTGAGGGGGCCAGAACTGACCACAGGATTTGAGGTTTGACCTCCCCAGTGCCCAGCACAGGGGACGGTCACTGCCCTGGGCCTGCTGGCCACACTATTCCTGATACAAGCCAGGATGCTGGGGGCCTTTTTGGCCACCTGGACACACGCTGGCTCATGTTCAGCTGCTGTCAATCAACATTCCCAGGTCTTGTTCCAACAGACAGCTTTCCAGCCACTCCTTCCCAGGCCTGTAGTGGTGCGGGGGTTGTTATGACCCAAGTGCAGGACCAGGCACTTGGCCTGGTTAAACCTCAGACAGTTGCCCTCAGCCTAATGGACCAGCAGCTCCAGAACCCTCTGTAGAGCCTTCCTACCCTTTAGCAGATCAAAACTCCCACCCAACTCGGTGTCATCTGCAAACTTACTGAGGGTGCACTCGATCCCCTCGTCCAGATCATTGATAAAGAGATTAAACAGAACTGGCCCCAATACTGAGCCCTGGGGACACCACTTGTGACCGGCCGCCAACTGGATTTGGCTCCCTTCACCACAACTCTTTGGGCCCAGCCCTCCAGCCAGTTCTTTATCCATCACAGATACACCATCCAGGCCATGAGCTGCAGCTTCTCCAGGAGATGCTGTGGGATACGGTGTCAAAGGCTTTACTGAAGTCTAAGTGCACGACATCCACAGCCTTTCCCTCATCTACTAGTTGGGTCACCTTGTCATAGAAGGAGATCAGGTTGGTCAATCAGGACTTGCCTTCGTAAATCCACGTAGACTGGGCCTGATCTCTTGGTTGTCTTGTATGTGCTGCCTGATGTCTCTCAAGATCATCTGCTCCATGACCTTCCCCATCACCGAGGTCAGACTGGCAGGTCTTTAGTTCCCCGGATCGTCCTTCTTGCCCTTCTCGTAAATGGGTGTCACATTTGCCAACTTCCAGTCAACTGGGACCTCCCCACTTAGCCAGGGCTGCAGCTAAATAATTGAAAGTGGCTCAGTGATCACCTCCACGAGCTCCCTCAGCACCCCAGGGTGTATCCCATCTGGCCCCATAGACTTGTGGGTGTCCAAGTGGTGCAGCAGGTCGCAAACCATTTTCCCTGGGATTATTGGGGCTTCATTCTGCAACCCATCCCTGTCTTGGGGCTCAGGGGGCTGGGTACCTGGAGCACAACTGTTCTGACTATTAAAGACTGAGGCAAGAAGGTATTTAATACCTCAGGGTTTCCCTCATCTTCCGTCACTATCTTTCCCTCTGCATCCATCATGGAATGGAGGTTCTCCTTAGCCCTCCTCTTGTTGCTAATATATTTCTAGAAACATTTTTTGTTGTCTTTTACAGCAGTAGCCAGGCCCAGCTCTAGTTGGGCTTTGGCCCTTCTAATTTTATCCCTGCATAACTTCACAGCATTCTTGTAATCCCCCTGAGCCACCTGCCCCTCCTTCCAAAGGTTATAAATTATCCTTTTATTCCTAAGTTCCAGCCGCAGCTCTCTGTCCAGCCAGGCTGGCCTTCTTCCCCGCCGGCTCGCCTTCCGGCACACGGGTACAACTGCTCCTGCACCTCTGAGATCACCTTCTTGAAGACAGACCAGCCTTCCTGGACTGCTTTGTCCTTCAGGTTTGCCTCCCAAGGGACTCTGCCAAGCAGCTTCCTAAACAGATCAAAGTCTGCCCTAGAAGGCCAAAGTAGCAGTTCTGCTGACCACTCTTCTAACTTCTCCAAGATAGAAAATCATTTCATGATCACTACACCCAGGGCGACCTCCAATGAGTCCTTCTCTATTTACAAACAACAGGTCCAGTGGGGCTCCTTCCCTGGTAGGCTCACTGACCAGCTGTGTCAGGAATTGTCTTCCATACACTCCAGGAGCCTCCTAGACTGCTTCCTCTCTGCTGGGTTGTACTTCCAGCAGACATCTGGTAGCTTGAAGTCCCCCATAAGAACTAGCGCTGGTGACTGGGAGACTTCTCCCAGCTGCCTGAAAAATATTTCTTCTGCCTCTTCATCCTGGTTGGGTGGTCTGTAACAGACCATCCCCTAGGATGTCCGCCTTGTTGCCCTTCCCCTTGATTCTTACCCAGAGACACTCAATCCTTTCATCACCCTCATCAAGCTCCAGACAATCAAACCCCCCCCCAACATACACTGCTTCCCCACCTCCTCTCCTTCCTCACCTGTTCTTTCTGAAGAGTTTATAGCCATCCATTGCAGTACTCCAGTTCTGAGAGTCATCCCACCATGTTTCTGTGATGACAATTAAATTATAGTTTTTCTGCCTCACAAGGGCTTCCAGCTCCTCCTGTTTGTTGCCCATGCTGTGTGCATTCGTAAAGATGCACTTCAGCTGGGCCATTGATTGCATTGGGTCGGCAGATTGAAGGGCATCTTTAGCACTATCCTCAGATGCCAGCATGTCGCCCTTGGCTGTGCCTCTGCCACATCTGGTTTCATCCCCCTCTCCCTTCAAATCTAGTTTAAAGCCCTCTCAATGAGTCCTGATAACTTAATGTGGTCCATAAAAAAAGACTAAGAATCTTACTTTTTTGTGGTTCTTTTCTAACATTGTCTGAACTTTGGTAAACAAGAGGAAGAGTGGTTAACAGAGTCTGTTTTCTGAGAGTAACATGTTCCTGTACCTTTCCCGTCTTTCTGTGGTGAAGGATTTCTTCCCTTGCAGAGAGGACTGCAAGACCTGCTCCTGTCAGGTGGGACTTGACCTCCAAACGTGGCGCATCCTCTTCCATTGTGACATCACCCACTGCCGTTGATGTCACAAAGCAGCATCAGCGCTGAGGTCGGCACAGCAGGCTATAAGACCAGGGGTCCTCCTGTGCCTTTGTCACTCTCGATCTTGAGGGAACTGAGATCGCAGAGTTTTTGGCTCGCTCTTGAGCAAGCAAGATGCTTGTTACCTGCACCTTAGCAGGTACCAAGAGACACACAGAGAAGGTTGAACGTTTGAACGGGTATGTTTGAAAAATCCTCCTCCCCTTTCCCCACATGTGTTTTCCAACTCATCAGCTGGGGTGGGTGGACAGTGGACAGGAGAGGAACCCAAGGGCAGCCTGAGAGCTCGGTCTTGAGCTGGTGGAAGGCAGCAGCCAGCTTTCAGTCTCTTCATGAGCACAAGGGCGAGGCCCAGAAAGCCTTTGATCTCTGCAGAATAAGGGACAGGTCCATTTTGGATCACACGGAGGGAGTGTGATCACCAGAGTGTTTCTTTGGTGCTTCCTTGGTTGCCCGTTGCTTGCCAGAATGCATTGACATTCAGCCCTCCCTCCCTCTTTCCCCAGTCTGCATTTGTCTGCAGTTATGCCAAGAGAAGGGCCAGAGAGAACCCGGCTGCTAAAGAAATGCTGCGAGAGGGGAGACACACACCCCCTGCCTGGCAGCTGTTGAACTGTAGGGGCACAGGCTGAACCTTCTCTTGGGAGGGTGGAGAACAGGATCAGCACAAGTTGCGATCGGATGGTGGGCAGGAGAAACAGGCGTTCGTTCTGTCCCTTCCATTTCCAAAGAATCCATCTCCAGCCCCACAGATGGGAAGTGTGGCCACAGCTCTTGTTGCAGCTCTTGCTCTTAGTCCAGAGTCAATCTTGAGCCCTTTGTCCCTAACGAAACAATCGCTGCCATGACAAATCCCCCACTGGTGCAGCTGGTGACAACCCCAGCAGTGACTCGAGCTGGTGCAGAACCAAGCCAGTGCTCACGCCAGGAACGCCAGGCTCAAGGGATGTAGTCCCTGCTGCTGCTGCCTGTCTGCTGCTGATCTGCACGGGTATCGCCAGCTTCACCAGCCTTTTCCTCCTTGCTGCTCTGCAGGAAGATGAAGGCTCTGAAAACAACAACCCTGGTGCTGATTCTCGGACTGTTCTCTTTCGGTGAGTCTCTGCAAGAGCTCCGACCTGAGGATGGTGCTTTAGGAGGTACTCAGGGCTCCATCCTTTCCTGTTCCACTTCCCCTGCTGTGACCAGAGGAGCTCAGCTGAGAGCAGAAAGTCCCTGACAGAGCTGTGCCAGTCCCTGCTCCAGCGGGACGGGTGTGGGGGTGAGGAAGGGGTGACTTGCCTTCCCCAGGAGGGCTAAGCCAGTTCTCTTCAGCCGAGGGAGAATCTGTGGCTGAGCTCTCCTGCCCCAGGGGGCTGAGAATCTTCTGCAGGACAAGGAGCACAGTCCAGGGCGGGGAACGTCCATCTATTGCGGAGCTGTACGTCATGATGGCCACTGTCAAAGACAACAAGAGGAGATACAACTATGTCACTTGGGAGAGACACAGAAATGGGAGTGGGCATCCCAAGGCCTAACCCAGCCTTAGACCAAGTTCTAAGCTCTGGTGTGTGTCTGACAGGTATTTACCACGTGGGACAACACAGCACCTCAACCCTCTGGAGAACTGCAGCAGACTTAGGAGAAGACTTGCGTGAAACCCTGCCCCTGCCTGACCAGCTCCGTAAGCTCCAGGAACAGCTTTATCATCTGCGCTGGAGCGCAAAGGATGTCGCGGAGCGGGCTCTCCATGAAGGCGTGAAGCAGGCAAAGCTTCCAGGCTTTACCGGACGGGTAAGGGCACAAGGCAGAAGGATCTACTCAGGGGTTTTATCCTCCCTCCGGCACATATCCTACTGAATTCCCTGTCCCAGCCAACAGGCTGGTGCTGCTGGAACAAGTGCTGTCATGGCCACGCTTCTTTTTCCTGTTGCTCCACACTTCCTTATGGGGAAGAGAGAGCCATGACGGGAATGATGGCTGTCTGAGTCGTACCTCCCTCTGCGTCCAGATCTCAGGTCCTCCTCAAGGGAGGACTGGAAAGAAAGAATGGTCTCAGAGGTCCAGAGTTAAGCCGGTCCTATCTCATGTCCAGAAGGCTTTTCTGTCTCTGCTGCCTGGCCTGGGGCCTCTCCACAGGAAAAGCCCCTTCCCACAGCTTCAGCATTCAGAGCACTGGAGAGAGCAGCCCCTCCTTTCTGATCCTGTCAGTCAAAGAAGAGCAAACTAGGGATGCTGCCAGGCAATTTGGGTGTTCCTTCCATCTGATATGGGCCTTGTCTCCATTCACCTTGGCTGGCCTTGCAGGGGAGCTGCTTGCTCCATTCTTTTTCCTTCCAACAGGCGCTCCCCTTTGTGTTCCTTTCCAGGCTGTTCAGGAGATCATCAATCAAGCTCTGGAGAAGCTGGAAGAAATCCAGGTCCCGATGACTGATTATGCCCTGAAATCAGCAGGTGCTGTGACATTGTACATGCAAACCAATTCCAAAGTGCTTCCTGTCCAGATTGACAAGATGGGCATTGGAACATGCCCAGGGGCAGGAGAGAAGGGGCGAGAAGTCAAGGGTCAATTCGTGCCCTAAAATTGCCTCCACTGACAGAGTCTGTAGCAGGCCAGGCCCCATGGGAAGCACAGGAAGGCTGGTTCACAGTCTTGTCTTTTTCCACAGCCCCATACGACAGTTTAATGACACCTTGCTACGTGTCCCAGAGGGGCCGTGCCAGTAAGACAGAGGGAACCCACCGTAGGACATGGATGACAACTGAGGAGCCTTTTCCAAGACAAGAGTGTAATATTCCTCCTGACACTGCCTGATGATCGTGCTCATGTTTTAATTTCCAGGGGCTGCCGTCATTCGTTCCAGGACTTCTCTGTCCCTCCGGACGGCCAGAGCAAAGGTGTTATTGTATTCCCTGCCTGTGATGGATTACGTGAGGTCCCCTGAGCTTATTCTGGAGGTAGGAGCACTAAGAAGCAGTAAAAGGAAGGTCAGGAGAATGAAGCACACACGCTGCTCAGAGTTGCCTTTCCCCCCATCTTTGCTCCTTGAAACTTCCTTTCCTGCCTCCTTCTCGCATGGACCTGCTCTCCTCCTGTGTCTCCCTGCTGAGTGTCTCCCTCCTCCCTCTCCCAGAGTGCCCCAGGTTCTCCACGGGAGCTTCTACCAGGCCAGGCTGCTCCTGCAGTCTGTGTCTGCCCAGTTGCTGTGCAAAGTGTCAGCACTGCAAGGAAGGAGAAGGGCAGAGATGCCTGCAGAGGTCTGGGATGTGCTCTTAGTGAGCACCAGCGGGTGCTGAGAGCCTGTACTGCTGGAGGGCCCCATGTTGGGCTCTCAAGCCATCCTGGCCCTGCTCCTGAGCTGCCTGCACAATCTGAAGAGCTGGCTGGTGCCCGGGGAAGGAGGTGGCAGTGGATGAGAGGCAGCGAGGGCTTCCCCTGACAGGAAAGGTTCATCCAGGGGGGCCTGTGGCTGCCACCTGCTCTGGGCAGGGGCCTTTCAGCCACACTGTCCCTTGCTTGTTCTTGGTGAGGGCTCTGGACCGGCAGAAGCATACAACTGCTGCTCTGTTCAATACCCACAAGGTCTGACTGAAGGCCCTGGCTGCCATTCAAAGCGGAATTGATTGACCTAATGAATTCTTAATCCTCTGATGCTCATGGCAGGAATGAGAGCCAGGGCAACCTTCTCCATGTCAATACAGTTTCTTCTTGTCCTTTCAGCCAGAAAACCATCCTGGAAAGTGCTGGCCCTTCCCAGGAAGCCAGGGACACGTGTTCATCAAGCTGTCTGTGCCAGTGATTCCCAGGGCAGTCACCATGGACCACGTCTCAGGGACAGCGTTCCATGGAGAAAGTCTCTCCGGAGCTCCAAAGGACTTTGCTGTCTATGTAAGTGATTTCTCTGGAGTGGGGGGCAGGGGCTTGCACAGCACTTCCAAGCAGGGGATGAAGACGGGTCAAAGAGTCCAGTGGCCTGAAGCTTTCTCCTGGCTCTCAGAAGAAACAGGCTCCTTGGGAATGAAGCAACTCCATTGTATTCCTCTTTTATTCAATGTACCACTCGAAAGGAAGCTTCTGGGGCAAGATGCTACTTTAGAAGCCACAGGGAAAAGGAGCTGGCACAGTGCATGGTCCTAGACCTTCTTGGCTTCCAATCTCAGTGGCATTTGTTATCCTCAGTTTTTCTCCCTCTCACTGGGAGCGTGTGCTCCTTTTCTGACTGGAAGCCTGGACTCGTTGAGTAGGCAAGTGTGGCGTGCTGCCCACCTGCAGCTTCTTGTCTTTTCCTTGTGCTCATTGTCCTTGGACTACGTAGATGAAATAATGCCATCCTTCACCGACTGAAGTTCAGTCTTGCCATGATGATACCAGACACTCTTGTTTTCTCCTCCCTTGTCTTTCTGTAGGGCTTCAAGGAAGAACACGAGGAGCAGGGAATATTCCTGGGACAGTTCACTTTCCTGGCACCGCTGAATCCCAGTCAGACCTTCCAGCTGAAGGTATGGGGACAAAGAGGGAGGAGAACTGGAGGAGAGGAGGAGAAATGCGGTTGGATGGGGAGAGGCTTCCCTGCCAAAGAGCTACAGGCAGCCCTGTCCTTGAGCGTGTGCCACGCTGGCCTTTCTTCTGCTTTAACTTCCTGGTGGCGTATACCTGGACTGCCGGTCTTCTCTTTCGTTTTGAGTTTAAACTTCAGTGCTTAGAAGTACCACAGTTGAAGCCGGAATCAGCTTGACTGTCTGGACCCCAAGTGCACACAGGCGAGCACATCCCGTAGGGTGCATGACTGCTGTTCTGCCAGTTAAAGACCAGAAATACTGAGCTTCCTGAGGGTTGTGTTGTTGATGGCAGTGAGTTGTGACAGGGAGGCCATTCTGTTTCCCTGACTTCCTAGAGAAGGCAACAAGACATTATACTGACACCAGCACTGGGTATTCTGACTCTGGAAGCCTGTGCCCCAAAGCAGGCGAGAACTTCCCAGTGTATTTGCTGAGGCATCTGGTCGCTGCTTCTTCTTTTGCTGTTCTTATGGCCCAATGAGGTAGAGCAGGATAAAACGTCTTGACCAGGACAGATCAAAAGCCCTGGCAGGGCAGCAGGAAGGAAGCTGTTGAACAAAGCCATCGCTGCGGCACTACTCTGTCAGTGCTCACGTGCCAGAGAGGAAAAGGCGACTCATTTCTTCTTGTCATTTCAGAACGAGCTCCCTGGGTTCGTGAATTACATCAGGCTGCAAGTGCTGAGCAACTGGGGCCACCCGGACCACACCTGCCTGTATCGGTTCAGGGTGCACGGTGATCCACCCAAAGACGGGGGAGAGGTGCCAGTTTCAGTTGTCAATAAATTCCATTAGTTTTCACCAAGTCGAGTTCCAGTCTGCTGTGCCCGTGATGTTGACTGGTCCTCCCTGAGCTAACTGGAGCTCCCTGTCCTTCTCTAAACCCACCAGCTTATGGGAGACTTCAGGAGTACACAGCAAGATTTTGCTTATTAGAGAAAACAGGAAAACTCAGTCACAAATCTGCAGAAAGCCTGACATCCACATTCTTGTTGCCTACACAGGAACATCAGCAAGGCCCTGCCTGTACACCAAAGATTAAATTAATGGACAGTTTTCCTGTGCAGGAAGCAACTAAGGATCAACTGAATGGAACCATCTGTTGCTACCTGTTTTCACAAGAGGCAGATGGCTACTTCAGCTTCCATCTTTCAATCTGTTGCCCATGAGAAATTGGAAGTGTGTGTTTTTGTAAGAAGGAAACCTTAATTGGAAAGTTTGTTCATGGACTTATTTGCCTCTCTAAGCACATATCGAGTTCATAGCCCAGGAAAAGTTACAGAGTGATTAGCAAAGCAATCTCAGGACCCTTAAGAGATTCCATAAATGCATGAGTTTATCTTTTCGTTTCAGCCCGAGTTCCCCAAGCCCCAAGGCAGGAGCAGGCAGGGCAGTGGTGCACTCGGGTCGCACCAGGGAGGAGAGAGCAGGAACAGCATTTGGAACCCAGGGCTGGCAACAGCAATTTCTGCTCTGAGCTGGGGCTTAGTCCATGTGCAAGCCCAGCACGGATCCAGATACCAAACTGAGGGTGTCTGTTCATCCCCGGTGCCACACGCACGGCACCTTCGTCCATCTCCTCCTCCCGATGAGCTGTTTTCCAGCCCCTTCCACCTCAGCCCAGCTCTAGACACCTGCACTCTGGCCCAGGGCTGACTTGGGCTGGTGACCCTCGGGGCAGCAGCAGGAACCGCTCTGACCCTGGTTGTGGGGCTGTCCCTGGGCTGAGCCCTCGGGCCCAGGTCTGGTGAACTGGGCCATGGTGGGGCCCAGGGGTGGTGAGGCCAAAAGGTCCCCCCGTCTGTCCGCGCTGGGAGACACTTGCTCCTGCAGCACCCCTGGTACTGATCCTGAACCTGGTCCATCTTCATCCAGAAGTACACTTTAGTTTGTTTTTTTTAATTAAAACTGAAAATAATTCAGGTAGAGGTACAGCCTGTTTAGATGTCTGAGTAGTTTGGGGACAGAGGCCAGTTGGGGGCTAGGGCCCTCGAGGGTGGAGGATCTTTCTGCCACGTGTTGTTGGCCTGGTGCTCACAGCTGGGAAGGGACTTTCCAAAATCCTGCTGGGAGGAGCCAGATGTGGCCACCCCCGGCAAAGCCTCAGGATCTTCTGCCAACCTGCCCTCAGATCATCTCTTCCCATTGCCCAGGAGTCACTACGGATGTTGCTGTTCTCCTTCGGGCAGTGTGGTGCTCACCAGGCACAGCCAGAGCTGTTCCTGTGCCAGGAGAAGACTTCACACAGAGCGTTGGCTGATGGTGACAGTTCCCACCAGCCGTCCAGCTCTGGAAGGTCCCGATGCCACAGAGGGGACATGGATTGGTTGTCAATTCTCTTGCAGGAACAGAGTTGAACAGCAGAAGGGAGGCGGGATGAGAGGGTCCATGAGGTCAGAAAGCACATCAGACAGCTGGTACAGTCATGATGACAGCAGAGGGAGAAGAGAAAGAGGTGCAGTGACCTGGCTGGGACAGTGCTTCTGACATAACACCTGCAACACAAACACAGAGACAGATACATCACCACGTAATGCAGAAGGCAGAAGTTAGAACACATGAAGCACCATGGATCAGCTAGGAAGTGTGCAAATTATATGTGGAAGGATGATATAACTGGTGACAAGAACATCATCTGCCAAAGGATGCAACGGGAGAGCACTCGAAAATTAAAGATGAGATATTTTGGAGCAGCAGCTGACCTAACAATACCAAAACTAAATACAAATTCTGGATGGTTGCCTAGAGGCATAACAAGACACGTGTAGATGGCAACTGAGCAGGGAGAATAAATATATTGGTGCAACATGTGTGAAAGGTAAACGGCACACAGAACACGCCCTCCCAGTCGAAACTTAAGCTACGGTATTTTTTTTTATATACAGTACATTTATTATGAACATTCAGACAGGGAAAAGTTAGGGTTACCCTTGCCCTTAAAAATGTTTTTGTTTCATGCAGTTATTTGATGGTGTCAGTGTGGAAAGATTTTCTTTCCTTTTAGTCTCTATGGAGACAGACAGAGGCCTTGGTGGTTTCCTGGAGGAAGTGGGAAAGGTGCCGGGGAGGGAGGAGAGCACGGGGAGATATGGAACAGAGGTGGAGACAGAGCAAAGAGCCGGTGCTGGCAGTGAGGACACTCCTGCTGTGCAAGTGCTGCTGAGGTCACAGCCCCCAGAGCAGGTGACAGACATGAATGGGCCACTGGCTTGTGCTGGTAACCTGGTGGAGCAGAAAAACTCCTGCAGCCTCTGGAGCTCCATGCAAGAGCAGTGTCGCCACCACAACAGTTCTTTCTCCACCCCTTGTTCCAGCCCATGGACATCAGGCTCATGACCCACACGATCCAATACGTCCTCACCAACCACCGCTCCCCTTCCCACCCTTTGATGTCACACACACACAGTTGCCCTCAGTCCATGGGCTGCCCCTGTAAAACGTCCATAAAATGTCACAACTCCCCGTTGAGCTCATGGAGTCCGTGGCTTTGGGCTCCGTCTGTTCCGTGGTCACTCCGGACAGCAGAGGTGTCTGTTCCGTGGGGTCACGGGCACCAAACCCAGCTCGGGTGGGAACCAAGAGGGTCCCCTCGTGTTCAGGGCCCAAAGCGTCACCTCTAGCATCTGCCCGTCCTTTTGAGTGCCCAGAGCCTCCTTCTTGGGGCCCAGATCCTCATGTTCAGGGTCCCAACATGTCTGTTATCACCCACGGCCTCTGATCAGGGCCCCCAGTTTCATTTTCAGGTGGAGCTCGTTGCCTGGCAACAACCAACCAATAGTCTGTGGGGAATCAGTGGACCCAGGACAGCGAATCACATTTGAGGAGGTGGGTCAAGTCATGTGATTGATATGTAACCAGCCAATCAAGCTTTGAGGCCTGCAGGACAGGTGGTGAGAGTTGAACAAACTGGGCAGCGTTCAGGGACGGGCTGTGCTGGCTGCACCAATCACAGCTGGCGCTAGTGCAGCACATGGATGATTGACAACTGATCTGATCAATCATTTGATGGGAGGAACCAGGGGGAAAACCCAGACAGCCAATCAGAGGAAAGAGCAACTCAGGGCAGCGTGGGCCCCGAACCAGGGCAGAGTGACAGCCCAGGCAGCCAATCCCAGGCAGCATCACGTCAGGGCAGGAGACTGACAGCTCTCCCAACCAATGGTGGCAAAGAGTGATGTGAGCAGAAGGCGGCACTGCCGGGCTGGAGAACCTGCCTGTGAGAGTGCGCCACGTAGAAGCTCATGTGCCCGAGAGTCGGTCCAGTGAAGAACCCGATCCGAACAACCAGCGGGGGGATCGAGCTGCTGAGATTAAAGTGTCTGAGGTAGATTTGCACTGGCAAGATGAAGGTGAATTCTTTATGACCCATTGGGCGCACGGTGCCTCAGGTCATCGAGGAAGGGATGCAACATATAGATGGGCTCGTGATCGAGGCATGGACTCGACCACGGACACAGTTACACAGGTTGTTCACCATTGTGAAACATGCGCTACGATCAAACAAGGCAAGCAGTCAAAGCCTGTGTGGTATGGGGGGGCGATGACTGAAGTGTAAATACGGAGAGGCCTGGCAAACTGACTATATCACACTGCCACAAACCCGCCCCGGCTAGAGCTCTGTGCTTACAATGGTGGAGCCACCACCGGATGGCTGGAAACATATGCCGTGCCCCACGGCACTGCCCACAACACTGTCCTGGGCCTTGAAAAGCCAGTCCTGTGACAACACGGCAGCCCAGAGAGAATTGAGCCAGACAACGGGACTCATTTCCAGAACATCCTCGTAGACGTCCAGGCCAAGGAGCGTGGCATTGAGTGGGTCTCTCACATCCCCCATCACACACCAGCCTCCGGAAACCTGAGCGGTGCAACGGACTGTTAAAGACTATGCTCAGAGCAATGGGTGGTGGAACTACTAGAAACTGGGATTCAAATTTAGCCAAGGCCACTCTGAGAGCACCCGGGTGCCCAGGACTGAGCTGACCCTGAGCCTCCCAAGGGGACACCCTGACCTCCCTCCCCAGGTGCAGGGTGACAGTGGGGCCCTTTGTGACCTCACTTGGTGACACCCACTGCCCTGCCTGTGCTCAGCGCGGCTGCAGGCCCCAGCCCATACTGTCCGGCAGGATGGTGACGGGACAGAGTGCGAGCACGGAGCGGGCGAGAGCCCCGAGCGTACCTCATGTCTTTCATTGAATTCGAGAATCAGAGAATCTTTTTGGTTGGAAGCAAACCTTAGGATCATTGAGTCCAACCGTACCCTCACTTTAGCTGCCCCTGGCAGACTCCCCTCTGCCCCTGGCAGACGCGTGGCGTTTTGCCAAAGCTTCCCTCTTCCCCACCTATACCTCTTTCCACAAAGCCACGAGATGGCAGAGAAACAGCTCAGCAGCCCCAGAGTGGCCCTGGAGGAGGACAGGGCTCCCTAGGAGAGCAGCTTTCCAGGAGAGCCCCAGGAACTGTGCATGGCCCAACACCTCGAGATGGGTGAGTGAGGGGCCCTGATTTTCTGGGCAGGGCGGGGGCTCAGCGAGCGCTCCCTGCTCGACACCAGGATCACGTTTCCCCTCACGCTGGCAGGGCGGGTCCCATGGGTGGTGGTCATGATGCTGCCTGAATGCCAGGGCTGCTCTGAGCTGGGAGCCGGCCCCAGCACAGCCTCTGTGGGCAGAGGGGACCCAGCTCCTGCTCCAGGGCACGGGCAGCGAGAGGCAGCAGGGCGGGCAGGCGGCAGCCGTGCTGCGGGACAGAGACCTTTCCTGCCCGTCTGAAGCGAGTTCCTCACCCGCTGCACTGGGGGCTTTCCCTGTCCTGCCTGGCTCAAGCATTGCAGCCCATCTGCTGGGGCACCCTCCAGCTAATTGGTCAGGTGAATCTTTAGAAAGGTTGACTAACAATACTTTCGCTTTTTCACTAGGACAGATTACAAATGTTTTTGAGAGCTTTGAATATCCCTGGAGCTTTGATAGAACCTTATTAGTGTTATTAGGTTTGCTGAATGGGTGTCAGTTTGTGTTACTGTTAAGAGAAATGAGGTTAAATGGGACGTTTGCGTCTCTTTTGAGTCCTGAGACTTGTGTTGCGTCTGCTAGAAGCTTTAGCAAAAACCACTCCGAGCCGCTCAAAATGAGTGGAAGTAAAAGCAGCCCCCCCCTGAAACTCAGATAGCGCAGCTTCAGAAACTGATAAGGGGGCTACAGCTTCTTCTGGAGAGAGCCAGTCCGCCAAGGTGACTGTAGATACTGTTACTCCTCCAGCCTCAAGGCTAACAAGGCAGCCCCTCCTTCCTCACACACTGGGCACTGTTGCTGTTGTAACCATAACAACCACTGTGATTATGCCAATGCCAGTGACAGTCATTCAGACTCTGGAAATAAATCAAAGGATGGTGAGCCCATATCTGCATCAGTTGCCGCTTGTAAGAAAGTCACAAGAAAGTCACAAGAAAGACTACTCATGCTGCAGCTGATGGAAAAGGGCGAGCAGGTGATGGCACAGGGCCAACATCAACCCAAGACGCATCATGAGCGCAGGAAGGAAAGGAAGTGACCAGCACTCGGTCCTTTTCTCCAGATGAGCTGAGAGATCTGCAAAAAGACTTCAGTGGTCATGAAGGTGAGAATATTGTAACCCGGCTGCTCCGATGCTGGGATAATGGCGCTGAAACCATAGAATTGGAAGGCGGGGAAGCCAGGCAACTGGGATCTCTTGTCACAGAATCACAGAATCACAGAATGTTAGGGATTGGAAGGGACCTCAAAAGATCATCTAGTCCAATCCCCCTGCCAGAGCAGGAACTCTTAGGTGAGGTTACACAGGAAGGCGTCCAGGCGGGCCTTGAATATCTCCAGAGAAGACGACTCCACAACGTCCCTGGTCAGCCTGTTCCAGTGTTCCGTCACCCTCACTGAGAAGAAGCTTCTTCTCAAATTTAAGCGGAACCTCTTGTGTTCCAGCCTGAACCCATTACCCCTTTTCTTACTATTGGTTGTCACCGAGAAGAGCCTGGCTCCATCCTCGTGACACCCACCCTTTATATATTTATAAACATTAATGAGGTCACCCCTCAGTCTCCTCTTCTCCAAGCTAAAGAGACCCAGCTCCCTCAGCCTTTCCTCGTAAGGGAGATGCTCCACTCCCTTAGTCATCTTTGTGGCCCTGCGCTGGACTCTCTCCAGCAGTTCCCTGTCCTTCTTGAACTGAGGGGCCCAGAACTGGACACAATATTCCAGAGGAGGTCTCACCAGGGCAGAGTAGAGGGGAAGGAGAACCTCTCTCGACCTACTAAACATCCCCCTTCTAATACACCCCAGGATGCCATTGGCCTTCTTGGCCACAAGGGCACAATGCTGGCTCATGGTCATCCTGCTGTCCACCAGGACCCCCAGGTCCCTTTCCCCTATACTGCTCTCTAATAGGTCATTCCCCAACCTATACTGGAACCTGGGGTTGTTCCTGCCCAGATGTAAGACTCTACATTTTCCCTTATTATATTTCATTAAATTTTTCCCCGCCCAACTCTCTAGCCTGTCCAGATCTCGCTGGATGGCAGCACAGCCTTCTGGCATGTCAGCCACTCCTCCCAGTTCGGTGTCATCAGCAAACTTGCTGATAGTACACTCAATTCCCTCATCCAAGTCGTTGATGAATATATTGAATAATACTGGTCCCAGTATCAACCCTTGAGGCACTCCACTAGATACAGGCCTCCAACCAGACTCTGCCCCATTGACCACGACTCTCTGGCTTCTCTCCTTCAGCCAGTTTGCGGTCCACCTCACTACCCGATCGTCCAGTCCACACTTCCTCAGTTTTGCCGTGAGGATGCTGTGGGAGACGGTGTCAAATGCTTTACTGAAGTCAAGGTAGACCACATCCACTGCTCTGCCATCATCAATCCACCTTGTTATGTCTTCATAAAAGGCTATGAGGTTGGTCAAGCATGACTTCCCCTTGGTGAAGCCATATTGATTGCCCCTGATGACCCTCTTATCCTTGACATGTCTTAAGATGGCACCAAGGATAAAGTGTTCCATCACTTTCCCAGAGATGGAGGTGAGGCTGACTGGTCTGTAGTTGCCCGGGTCCTCCTTCTTGCCCTTTTTGAAGACCGGAGTGACATTTGCTTTCCTCCAGTCCTCAGGCACCTCTCCCGTTTCCCAAGACTTGGCAAAGATGATGGAGAGTGGTCCAGCAATGACTTCAGCCAGCTCCCTCAGCACCCGTGGGTGCATCCCATCTGGACCCATGGATTTATGGATGTCCAGATTGCTTAACTGGTCCCTAACCCAGTCCTCATCAACCGAGGCAAACTCCTCCATTGCCCTGCCTTCCTCTGGGGCCTCAGGGGTACGGGGCTCCTCAGGACAGCCTCCGGCAGAGTAGACAGAGTCAAAGAAGGCATTCAGTAAGTCTGCCTTCTCTATCTTCTGTCACCAGGGCACCCACCCCATCCATCAGTGGGCCTACATTGCCTCTGGTGTTAGTTTTATCTGCCATGTATTTGAAGAAGCTCTTCCTGTTGTCCTTGACCCCTCTTGCCAGGTTTAACTCTAAGGAGGCCTTAGCTTTCCTAGTTGCCTCCCTACATTCTTTAACAACAGCCTTATATTCTTCCCAAGTGGCCAGCCCCTCCTTCCATGATCTGTAAACTCTCCTCTTCCACTTGAGTTTGCCCAGCAGTTCCCTGTTTAACCACGCAGGTCTCCTGGCTCCCCTCCTTGACTTCCTGCGCGTCGGGATGCACTGATCTTGAGCTTGGTAGAAGCAGTCCCTGAATGTTAACCAACTATCTTGGGCCCCTTTACCTTCAAGCAGCCTTGCCCACGGGATTTCCCCCAGCAATTGTTTGAACAGGCCAAAGTTGGCCCTGCTGAAGTCCAGGGTTGCAATTCTGCTCGGTATTCTGCTCCCGCCACATGAGATCCTGAACTCCACCATCTCATGGTCACTGCAACCAAGGCAGCCCTCCACCTTTACTGCTTCAACCAGACCCTCCTTGTTAGTGAGGACGAGATCCAGCAGCGCACCTCTCCTAGTCGGCTCCTCCACCATTTGCATGAGAAAGTTATCGTCAATGCACTGGAGGAACCTCCTAGATTGAGGCTGGCTGGCTGAGTAGTCCTTCCAGCAAACATCAGGGTAGTTAAAATCCCCCACGACAACCAGAGCCTGTGACTGTGAGGCCGCTCTCAGCTGCCCGTAGAAGGCCTCATCAACATCCTCACTCTGATCTGGTGGCCTGTAATAGACTCCCACGACAGTGTCACCCCTGCCAGCCCGCCCCTTAATTCTCACCCACAGACTCTCAACTTGCTCCTCAACCACACCTGGACAGTACTCTATACATTGTAGTTGCTCTCTCACGTAAAGAGCAACTCCACCACCACGCTTGGCTGGCCTGTCTTTCCTGAGAAGGGCATAGCCATCCATGACCACATTCCAGTCATGTGAGCTGTCCCACCATGTCTCTGTCAATGCCACCAGATCATAATCTCCTGACCGAACGAAGGTTTCTAACTCCTCCTGCTCATTCCCCATGCTGTGCGCATTGGTGTACAGGCACTTCAGGGAGCGAGCCGAGTACACCGATTTCACCCTAGGGGTATGGGGGGCCTCCCGGTCTTTATGGATTCCAGCATGCTGCCCCACTGATGCAAGCCCAGCTACAACCCCATCCCCCTTCGAATCTAGTTTAAAGCCCTCCAAACGAGCCCTGCTAATTCCTGTCCCAGCATCTTTTTACCCCTGTGGGATAAACCTTTCCCGCATATCACTGTCCGGACTGGTGTCTTATAAAACCAGCCATTATCAAAGAACCCAAAGCCCTGCCTGTTGCACCAGTCTCAAAGCCAATCATTTATGGACTTAATTTTTCTATTCCATCCCACATCATCACCCGAAAATGGAAGGAGGGAAGAGAAGATAACTTGAGCCCCAGACTCTTTCACCATTTGTACCAAGGCCCTGAAATCTCTCTTCATTTCCCTCAGACTATGGGATGCAGCTTCCTCCCCATCTGTCTGGAAGATCAGTAGGGGGTAGTAGTCCGTTGGGTGCACCAGGTTGGGGAGCGCCCTGGTGATGTCCCTGATCCGAGCTCCAGGTAGGCTACAAACTTCCTGATGCTGAGGGTCAGCTCTGCATATCGGGCCCTCTGTCCCTCTCAAAAGGGAATTGCCTACTACAATTACCCTTCTTTCTTTTTTATCAGAGGCAGTCTTGGGGCGTGGAGTCAATCGCCTCTTCCTATGTGACCTTGTAGGCGGCCCTTGCACCACATCCCCACCTACATCTTCTTCAATATCCAGGGCCTCAAACCTATTACGGAGGGGCACCTGGGGAAGCAAAGCAGGTAGGGAGAGGGGTTGCCCGTGACGCCTAACTGGAACTTGCTTCCAACCCTCCTCAGCTCTTTGGTCCCCTACCTCTGCCCGACAGCGACAGGGCAGGGGCTGTCTCAGGTCTTGCCTCTCTCCCTGACAGGGCAGGGGGTCCATCACCTTTTGGGGGGCTCCCCCTTGGGGCCTTTCTGCCTGGCACACCAGGGATTTACTCCACCAGTTGATCTCCCTTTCACACTCCCTGATGGACCTCAGTGTCTCAGTCTCCTCCTTAAGTTTTGCAACCATGCCGAGCAGATCTTGCACCTGCTCACACCTCACGCAGGCGGAATGCTGGTCTCCCTCCCCTGGCAGCAGCAGGCTCTGGCACTCCCTGCAGCCAGACACCTGGACAGCCACGGTTCGAGGCAGTTGCTCTGTCTGAGTCGACACAGTCTTTTTGAGGCAAGCTCTCTTCCTGGAGGAGACCATGGTTGGCAGCAGTCTGGGACACTAGCAGTAGTCAAAGGATTCCGCCCTTGAGAGGGCAATTTCAAGAGAGCACAACCCCACTACCCTCTGGACCCGACTCCTGACAGCTATGAAAGTAAGATTTCCCTACAAGGAAGATGGTATATGCACATCAGGGAAATGGAATACTATGGAGAGAGGTGTCCAGTTCCTGAGAGAATTAGCTGTGCGAGAGATCATCTATTTTGGGCCAAGCAGCCAAGAGGGGACAGACCCAGATAGAATTGATTGTACACGACCTATGTGGCGCACATTTGTACAAAGTGCACCACCTGCGTATGCTAAGTCATTGGCATCAATGATCTGGACAGCTAGTGGTAGACAAAGGATTTCTGACGTGATTGAGCAGCTCCGGGACTTCGAGGACAGCCTTGCTGGTTCTCTGCGGGCTTGTGTCCCTGCTGTGGAGAGACCGTGTGAAAAATCTGATGACCGGTTTGAAGAGCTGTTGCAAGAAATCAAAGCACTCAGAGAAGACACGTACCATTCGAGACCTGTACAAACCTATGTTTCAGCTATTAGGAGAAGGTGTTTCCAACCTCAAGAGAGAGGATGGAGGCAGTCCACCAAAAAGGGTTCACTGTGGTTCCTCCTACATGAGCAGGGAGAAAACATGAATAGGTGGCATGGAACACCTACCTCAGAACTTCAAGAACGAGTACATGAGTTAAAAGGAAAAACTCCTAGGAAAATGGCTGCTCCAGCTTACAGAAGGGGCAGAAGAGATTCTGATGCTCTTGAAAGAACCTCTAATTCACACCCAGAGACTGTGCAAAACAGAAATTAGAGGTGCCCCGCCTGCAGCCAGGCGGAGGAAAGGGATAACAGAGTTTATTGGACTGTACAGATACGATGACCTGGTACAACACACCCCCAGGAGTACAAAGCTTTGGTGGACACTGGTGCTCAGTGCACGATAATTCCTTCCAACACTAAAGGAACACAATCCATCAATATTGTTGGAGTGACTGGGGGATCCCAGGAACTGACTGTTGTAGAGGCTGAAATGAGTCTAACTGGAAAAAACTGGCAAAAGCGTGCCATTGTGACTGGTCCAGCAGCTCCGTGCGTCCTTGGCATAGACTACCTCAGGAGAGGGTATTTTAAGGAGCCAAAAGGGTCTAGGTGGGCATTTGGTATAGCATCTGTGGACCCTGAGAAAACTGAACAGCTGTCTGATTTGCCTGGTCTTCCAGACGACCCTTCTGTTGTAGGACTGCCAATGGTTGACAATCAGCAGGTACCAATTGCTACCACGACCGTACATCGCCAGTAATGTCGCACCAGTCGAGACTCTCTGATTCCTATCCAGAAGTTGATTCGTCAACTGGAAAGCCGGGGTGTGATCAGTAAGACTCGCTCACCTTTTAACAGCCCAATTTGGCCAACGTGTAAGTCTAGTGACGAGTGGAGACTAACTGTAAACTATCGTGGCCTGAATGAAGTTACACCACCACTGAGCGCTGCTGTGCCTGACATGCTAGAACTGCAATTTGAACTGGAGTCAAAGGCAGCCAAGTGGTATGCCACCATTGACATTGCTAATGCATTTTTCTCTATTCCTTTAGCAGCAGAATGCAGGCCGCAGTTTGCTTTCACCTGGAGGGGCATCCAGTACATGTGGAATCGCTTGCCCCAGGAGTGGAAACACAGTCCTACCATCTGCCATGGACTGATTCAAACCGCACTGGAACAAGGTAAAGCTCCAGAACACTTGCAATATGTTGATGACATCATCGCATGGGGCGACACAGCGAAAGAAGTCTTCAAGAAAGGTGAGAGAATAATTCAGACTCTTTTGGAGGCTGGTTTTGCCATAAAACAAAGCAAGGTCAAGGGACCTGCACGAGAGATCCAGTTTTTAGGAATAAAATGGCAAGATGGGTGTCGACAGATCCCAATGGATGTAATCAACAAAATTGCAGCTATGTCTCCACCTACTAATAAAAAGGAGACACAGACTTTCTTGGGCGTTGTAGGTTTTTAGAGAATGCACATTCCCGACTACAGCCAGATTGTGAGCCCTCTCTATCGAGTGACTCGTAAAAAGAACCAATTTGAGTGGGGACCAGAACAACGACACGCCTTTGAACAAATTAAGCATGAGATAACTCATGCGGTGGCCCTTGGATGAGTTTGGACTGGACTAGATGTTAAAAATGTGCTCTACACCGCAGCCGGAGATAATGGTCCTACCTGGAGCCTCTGGCAGAAAGCCTCAGGAGAAACCTGAGGTCGACCCTTAGGTTTTTGGAGTCGAGGATACAAAAGATCTGAGGCCAACTATACTCCAACTGAAAAAGAGATGCTAGCAGCATATGAAGGAGTCCGAGCTGCTTCAGAAGTGATAGGTACTGAAGCACAGCTGCTCCTGGCACCTCGACTGCCAGTGCTGAGCTGGATATTCAAAGGGCAAGTTCCCTCTCTGCACCATGCAGCTGATGCTACACGGAGTAAGTGGATTGCATTGATAATGCAACGAGCTCGAATTGGAAGTCTCAATTGCCCAGGGATCTTAGAAGTGATTACAGACTGGCTCGAAAGTAAAGACTTTGGGATGTCTCCAGACGAGGAGGAAGTAACACATGCTGAAGAAGCACCACCATATAATACACTTTCAGAGACTGAAAAGCAGTATGCCCTGTTCACAGATGGATCCTGCCATCTTGTAGGAAAACATCAAAGGTGGAAAGCTGCTGCGTGGAGTCCTACACGACGAGTCACAGAAGCCACTGAAGGACAAGGTGAATCTAGTCAATTTGTAGAAGTAAAAGCCATCCAGCTCGCTGTACCCCATGCTACAGACCGAAATACGATCTTGGGCCTTGAAAAGCAAGTCCTCTGGCGACATGGTACGCCAGAAAGGATTGAATCTGACAATGGTACTGATTTCAAAACCAGTCTTGTAGACAACTGGGCCAAAGAACATGGTATTGAGTGAGTATATCACATTCCATATCACGCACCAGCGCCTGGGAAAATCGAAAGGTACAATGGTTTGTTAAAAACTACAGTAAAGCTACAGGAGAGTGTCCAGATGAGGCTACGAAGTTGGTGAAGGGTTTGGAGAGGAAGCCATATGAGGAGTGGCTGAAGTCCCTAGGTCTGTTCAACCTGGAGAAGAGGACACTAAAAGGAGACCTCATTGCGGTCTACAGTTTCCTCACAAGGGGAGAAAGAGAGGCAGGGCTGAGCTCTTCTCTTTAGTGACCAACGACAGCACCCAAGGGAATGGCAGGAAGATGAGCCAGGGGAGGGTCAGGTTGGACATGAGGAAAAGGTTCTTCACCCAGAGGGTGCTGGGCACTGGAACAGGCTCCCCAGGGAGGTGTCATGGCCCCAAGACTGACAGGATTCAGAAGGAGATTGGACAACATTCTCAAACACACGGTGTGAACTGTGGAGTGGCCCTGTGCAGGGACAGGAGTTGGACTCCATGATCCTGATGGCTCTCTTCAACTCAGGACATTCTATGATTCTACGATCCTTTGTCTTTGGTATTTTGTATCTCATTATCATAGGTAAAATTTTTATTATTGCATATTTTAATTCCAATTTGCTAAATTACATTTTTAAATTTTTCTTTTTTTTTTTTTTAAATTCCAATTACTTAGCTGTTTTTAACTCAACCAATGAGTGTTCTCACTGTTACTCCTCCAGTTCTCTCCCCCATCCCGCTGCAGGGAGGGAGCGAGCGGTTGCATGGGGCTCAGTTACTGGCTGGGGTTCAACCACAATGGTCCTTTCTCTACCCCTTGTTCCACCCCATGGACGTCAGGCTCAGGTCCCACACGATCCAATACGTCCTCACCAACCACCGCTCCCCTTCCCACCCTTTGATGTCACACACACACAGTTGCCCTCAGTCCATGGGCTGCCCCTGTAAAACGTCCATAAAATGTCACTACAGCCCGTTGAGCTCATGGAGTCCACGGCTCTGGGCTCTGTCTCTTCCGTGGCCACTCCGGACAGCAGAGGTGTCTGTTCCATGGGATCACAAGCACCAAACCCAGCTCGGGTCAGAACCAAGAGGGTCCCCTCTTTAGTGCCATCTGATAGCACCTGCCCGTCCTTTTGAGTGTGGTGCCCGTACGCCATGATAGCGACTGTCAAAGACAAGAGGAGAGACATCTAATGGCACTTGGGAGAGACACAGAAAGGGGAGCAGGCAGCCCAAGGCATAACCCAGCCTTAGACCAAGTTCTAAGCTCTGGTGTGTGTCTGACAGGTGTTTACCACGTGGGATATCCTGGCACAGAAAGCCTCTGGAGCACCGCAACAGAGATAGAAGACCTGAGTGAAACCCTGCCCCTGCCAGACCAGCGGCTTACGCTCCAGGAACAGCTTTACCATCTGCGCTGCAGGGCAGAGGACGTCGCAGAGCGGGGTCTCCAGGAAGGCGTGAAGCAGGCAAATCTTCCAGGCTTTACCGGACGGGTAAGGGCACAAGGCAGAAGGATCTACTCAGGGGTTTTATCCTCCCTCTGGCACATATCCTACTGAATTCCCTGTCCCAGCCAACAGGCTGGTGCTGCTGGAACAAGTGCTGTCATGGCCACACTTCTTTTTCCTATTGCTCCACACTTCCTTATGGGGAAGAGAGAGCCATGACGGGAACGATGGCTGTCTGAGTCGTACCTTCCTCTGCGTCCAGATCTCGGGTCCCCCTCAAGGGAGGACTGGAAAGAAAGAATGGTCTCAGAGGTCCAGAGTTAAACCAGTCCTAACTCATGCCCAGAAGGCTTTTCTGTCCGTTCTCCCTGGCCTGGGGCCTCTCCACAGGAAAAGCCCCTTCGCACAGCTTCAGCATTCAGAGCACTGGAGTGAGCAGCCCCGCCCTGTCGGTCTCTGTCGGGCTTTGTAGGGCCTTGTCGGCCTCTCTCCGGCCCTGTCAGGCCTATTCGGACCATGTCGGGCTCTGTTGTGTTTTGTTGGGCCTTGTCCAGCACTGCCAGACTCTGTTGCACCCTGTCGGGCCCTGTTGCGCCATTTCTGGCTCTGTCTTCCCCTGTCTTGCCCTGTCGGGCTCTGTCTGGCAGAGTCGGGCCCTGTCAGTCCCTGTCGGGTTCTGACGGCCCTGTCGGGCTCTGTTCATTTCTGTTGGGCCCTGTCAGCCACTGTCAAGACCTGCCGGGCTTTGTCGGACTCTGTCATGCCCTGTCAAGCCCTGTTGGGCCCTGTCGGGCCCTGTCGGCCTTTGTCGGTCTCTGTCGGTCTCTGTTGGTCTCTGTCAGTTTCTGTCAGTCTCTGTCGGTCTCTGTTGGGCCCTGTCAAGCCCTGTCGGGTCTTGTTGGGACTTGTCGGGCCCTGTTGGGTCTTGTTGGGCTCTGTTGGGACCTATCGGGCCCTGTCGAAGCTTGTCTGACATTGTCGGGCCCTGTCGCGCCCTGTCGGTCTCTGTCAGGCCTCGTTGGGCCCTGTCGGGCTCTTTCGGGCCTTGTCGAACACTGTTGGGCTTTGTCGGGCCTTGTCGGGTCTTGTCAGGCTCTGATGGGCCCTTTCAGGCTCTGTTGGGACCTATCGAGTCCTGTCGCAGCTTCTCCAACCTTGTCGGGCCCTGTCGCGCCCTGTCGGTCTCTGTCAGGCCCTGTCGGGCTCTTTCGGGCCTTGTCGAACACTGTCGGGCTCTGTCGGGCTTAGTCTGGCTTTGTCGGGCCTTGCTGGGTCTTGTCGGGCTCTGATGGGCCGTGTCAGGCTTTGTTGGGACCTGTCGGGTCTTGTCGGGCTCTGTGGGGCCCTGTCGGGCCCTGTTGGGCTCTGTCAAGCCCTGTCATGTTCTTTCACGCCTTATCGAACCGTGTCGGGCTCTGTCGGGCTCTGATGGGCTTATTTGGGCTTTGTCCGGCCCTGTCGGGCTCTAATGGGCCCTGCCGGGCTCTGTCGGGCTCTGTTGGGCTCTGTCGGGCTTTGTTGGGCTCTGTCAAGCCCTCTCAGGCTTAGTTGCACTTTGTGGGGCCTTGTCAGGCCCTCTCGGGCTCTGATGGTCCCTTTTGGGCTTTTTTGGGCCCTGTCAGGCCTTGTCGGGCTCTGTTGGGTTCTATCAGGCTTTGTTGGGCTCTGCCAGACCCTGTCAGGCTTAGTCAGGCTCTGACAGGCCGTGTTGGGCTCTGTCGGGCTCTGTCAGGCTCTGTCAGTCCCTGTCGGGCTCTTTCATGCCTTGTCGAACCCTGTCAGGCTTAGTCAGGCTTTGACAGGCCTTGTCAGGCTCTGTCGGGCTCTGATGGGCCCTTTTGGGCTTTGTTGAACCCTTTTGGGCCTTGTCAGACACTGTTGGGCTCTGTTGGGTTTTGTCGGGCCCTATCAGGCCCTCTGGGGTGTAGTTGGGCCTAGTCGGGTCCTGACAGTCTCTGTCGGGCTCTGATGGCCCCTGTCGGGCTCTGTCGGACCCCGTCAGGCTTACTCAGGCTCTGATGGGCTGTGTTGGGCCCTGTCAGGCCCTGTCGGGCTCTGTCAGGCTTAGTCGGGCTCTGACGGGACATGTTGGGTTGTGTCGCGTCCTGTCAAGCTCTGATGGGCCCTGTTGGGCCTTGTTGGGCTCTGTTGGGCTCTGGCGGGCCCTGTTGGGCTTTGTCAGGCTCTGTCGGGCTTAGTTGGGCCCTGTCAGGCCCTGTCGGGCTCTGACAGGCTCTGTCGGGCTTTGTTGGGCCTTGCCGGGTCTTGTCGGGCTCTGATGGGCCCTGTCGGGCCTTTTTGGGACCTGTCAGGCTTTTTTGGGACTTGTCAGGTCTTCTCGGGCTCTGTCAGGCTCTGTCGGGCTTTGTCGGGCGTTGTCGGGCGTTGTCGGGCCCTGTCGGGCTCTGATGGGCCCTGTCGGGCTCTGTTGGGCTTTGTTGGGCTCTGTTGGGCCCTGTCGGACTTAGTTGGGCTCCGTCAGGCTCTGTTGGGCCCTGTCTGGCTCTGATGGGCCCTGTTGGGCCTTGTTGGGCTCTGTTGGGCTCTGGCGGGCTCTGGCGGGCCCTGTTGGGCTTTGTCAGGCTCTGTCGGGCTTTGTTGGGCCTTGCCGGGTCTTGTCGGGCTCTGATGGGCCCTGTCGGGCCTTTTTGGGACCTGTCAGGCGTTTTTGGGACTTGTCGGGTCTTCTCGGGCTCTGTCGGGCTCTGTCGGGCTTTGTCGGGCGTTGTCGGGCGTTGTCGGGCTCTGTCGGCCTCTGTCGGGCTTAGTCGGGCTGTAACAGACCTTGTCGGTCTCTGTCGGTCTCTGTTGGTCTCTGTCAGTTTCTGTCAGTCTCTGTCGGTCTCTGTTGGGCCCTGTCAAGCCCTGTCGGGTCTTGTTGGGACTTGTCGGGCCCTGTTGGGTCTTGTTGGGCTCTGTTGGGACCTATCGGGCCCTGTCGAAGCTTGTCCGACATTGTCGGGCCCTGTCGCGCCCTGTCGGTCTCTGTCGGGCCTCGTTGGGCCCTGTCGGGCTCTTTCGGGCCTTTTCGAACACTGTTGGGCTTTGTCGGGCCTTGTCGGGTCTTGTCAGGCTCTGATGGGCCCTTTCAGGATCTGTTGGGACCTATCGAGTCCTGTCGCAGCTTCTCCAACCTTGTCGGGCCCTGTCGCGCCCTGTCGGTCTCTGTCAAGCCCTGTCATGTTCTTTCACGCCTTATCGAACCGTGTCGGGCTCTGTCGGGCTCTGATGGGCTTATTTGGGCTTTGTCCGGCCCTGTCGGGCTCTAATGGGCCCTGCCGGGCTCTGTCGGGCTCTGTTGGGCTCTGTCGGGCTTTGTTGGGCTCTGTCAAGCCCTCTCAGGCTTAGTTGCACTTTGTGGGGCCTTGTCAGGCCCTCTCGGGCTCTGATGGTCCCTTTTGGGCTTTTTTGGGCCCTGTCAGGCCTTGTCGGGCTCTGTTGGGTTCTATCAGGCTTTGTTGGGCTCTGCCAGACCCTGTCAGGCTTAGTCAGGCTCTGACAGGCCGTGTTGGGCTCTGTCGGGCTCTGTCAGGCTCTGTCAGCCCCTGTCGGGCTCTTTCATGCCTTGTCGAACCCTGTCAGGCTTAGTCAGGCTTCGACAGGCCTTGTCAGGCTCTGTCGGGCTCTGATGGGCCCTTTTGGGCTTTGTTGAACCCTTTTGGGCCTTGTCAGACACTGTTGGGCTCTGTTGGGTTTTGTCGGGCCCTATCAGGCCCTCTGGGGTGTAGTTGGGCCTAGTCGGGTCCTGACAGTCTCTGTCGGGCTCTGATGGCCCCTGTCGGGCTCTGTCGGACCCCGTCGGGCTTACTCAGGCTCTGATGGGCTGTGTTGGGCCCTGTCAGGCCCTGTCGGGCTCTGTCAGGCTTAGTCGGGCTCTGACGGGACATGTTGGGTTGTGTCGCGTCCTGTCAAGCTCTGATGGGCCCTGTTGGGCCTTGTTGGGCTCTGTTGGGCTCTATCAGAATCTGTTGGGCCCTGTCGGGCTTTGTCGGGCTCTGTCAGGCTTAGTCGGGCTCTGACGGGACATGTTGGGTTGTGTCGGGTCCTGTCAAGCTCTGATGGGCCCTGTTGGGCCTTGTTGGGCTCTGTTGGGCTCTGGCGGGCCCTGTCGGGCTTTGTCAGGTTCTGTCGGGCTTAGTTGGGCCCTGTCAGGCCCTGTCGGGCTCTGACAGGCTCTGTCGGGCTTTGTTGGGCCTTGCCGGGTCTTGTCGGGCTCTGATGGGCCCTGTCGGGCCTTTTTGGGACC
Source organism: Caloenas nicobarica (assembly GCF_036013445.1). Classification (NCBI taxonomy): domain Eukaryota; kingdom Metazoa; phylum Chordata; class Aves; order Columbiformes; family Columbidae; genus Caloenas; species Caloenas nicobarica. Next base: position 1,222,988 of record NC_088276.1, read on the forward strand.
TGTCAGGCGTTTTTGGGACTTGTCGGGTCTTCTCGGGCTCTGTCGGGCTCTGTCGGGCTTTGTCGGGCGTTGTCGGGCGTTGTCGGGCCCTGTCGGGCTCTGATGGGCCCTGTCGGGCTCTGTTGGGCTTTGTTGGGCTCTGTTGGGCCCTGTCGGACTTAGTTGGGCTCCGTCAGGCTCTGTTGGGCCCTGTCTGGCTCTGATGGGCCCTGTTGGGCCTTGTTGGGCTCTGTTGGGCTCTATCAGAATCTGTTGGGCCCTGTCGGGCTTTGTCGGGCTCTGTCAGGCTTAGTCGGGCTCTGACGGGACATGTTGGGTTGTGTCGGGTCCTGTCAAGCTCTGATGGGCCCTGTCGGGCCTTGTTGGGCTCTGTTGGGCTCTGGCGGGCCCTGTCGGGCTTTGTCAGGCTCTGTCGGGCTTAGTTGGGCCCTGTCAGGCCCTGTCGGGCTCTGACAGGCTCTGTCGGGCTTTGTTGGGCCTTGCCGGGTCTTGTCGGGCTCTGATGGGCCCTGTCGGGCCTTTTTGGGACCTGTCAGGCGTTTTTGGGACTTGTCGGGTCTTCTCGGGCTCTGTCGGGCTCTGTCGGGCTTTGTCGGGCGTTGTCGGGCGTTGTCGGGCTCTGTCGGCCTCTGTCGGGCTTAGTCGGGCTGTAACAGACCTTGTCGGTCTCTGTCGGTCTCTGTTGGTCTCTGTCAGTTTCTGTCAGTCTCTGTCGGTCTCTGTTGGGCCCTGTCAAGCCCTGTCGGGTCTTGTTGGGACTTGTCGGGCCCTGTTGGGTCTTGTTGGGCTCTGTTGGGACCTATCGGGCCCTGTCGAAGCTTGTCCGACATTGTCGGGCCCTGTCGCGCCCTGTCGGTCTCTGTCGGGCCTCGTTGGGCCCTGTCGGGCTCTTTCGGGCCTTGTCGAACACTGTTGGGCTTTGTCGGGCCTTGTCGGGTCTTGTCAGGCTCTGATGGGCCCTTTCAGGCTCTGTTGGGACCTATCGAGTCCTGTCGCAGCTTCTCCAACCTTGTCGGGCCCTGTCGCGCCCTGTCGGTCTCTGTCAGGCCCTGTCGGGCTCTTTCGGGCCTTGTCGAACACTGTCGGGCTTAGTCTGGCTTTGTCAGGCCTTGCTGGGTCTTGTCGGGCTCTGATGGGCCGTGTCAGGCTCTGTTGGGACCTATCGAGTCCTGTCGCAGCTTCTCCAACCTTGTCGGGCCCTGTCGCGCCCTGTCGGTCTCTGTCAAGCCCTGTCACGTTCTTTCACGCCTTATCGAACCGTGTCGGGCTCTGTCGGGCTCTGATGGGCTTATTTGGGCTTTGTCCGGCCCTGTCGGGCTCTAATGGGCCCTGCCGGGCTCTGTCGGGCTCTGTTGGGCTCTGTCGGGCTTTGTTGGGCTCTGTCAAGCCCTCTCAGGCTTAGTTGCACTTTGTGGGGCCTTGTCAGGCCCTCTCGGGCTCTGATGGTCCCTTTTGGGCTTTTTTGGGCCCTGTCAGGCCTTGTCGGGCTCTGTTGGGTTCTATCAGGCTTTGTTGGGCTCTGCCAGACCCTGTCAGGCTTAGTCAGGCTCTGACAGGCCGTGTTGGGCTGTGTCGGGTCCTGTCAATCTCTGATGGGCCCTGTTGGGCCTTGTTGGGCTCTGTTGGGCTCTATCAGAATCTGTTGGGCCCTGTCGGGCTTTGTCGGGCTCTGTCAGGCTTAGTCGGGCTCTGACGGGACATGTTGGGTTGTGTCGGGTCCTGTCAAGCTCTGATGGGCCCTGTTGGGCCTTGTTGGGCTCTGTTGGGCTCTGGCGGGCCCTGTTGGGCTTTGTCAGGCTCTGTCGGGCTTAGTTGGGCCCTGTCAGGCCCTGTCGGGCTCTGACAGGCTCTGTCGGGCTTTGTTGGGCCTTGCCGGGTCTTGTCGGGCTCTGATGGGCCCTGTCGGGCCTTTTTGGGACCTGTCAGGCGTTTTTGGGACTTGTCGGGTCTTCTCGGGCTCTGTCGGGCTCTGTCGGGCTTTGTCGGGCGTTGTCGGGCGTTGTCGGGCCCTGTCGGGCTCTGATGGGCCCTGTCGGGCTCTGTTGGGCTTTGTTGGGCTCTGTTGGGCCCTGTCGGACTTAGTTGGGCTCCGTCAGGCTCTGTTGGGCCCTGTCTGGCTCTGATGGGCCCTGTTGGGCCTTGTTGGGCTCTGTTGGGCTCTATCAGAATCTGTTGGGCCCTGTCGGGCTTTGTCGGGCTCTGTCAGGCTTAGTCGGGCTCTGACGGGACATGTTGGGTTGTGTCGGGTCCTGTCAAGCTCTGATGGGCCCTGTTGGGCCTTGTTGGGCTCTGTTGGGCTCTGGCGGGCCCTGTTGGGCTTTGTCAGGTTCTGTCGGGCTTAGTTGGGCCCTGTCAGGCCCTGTCGGGCTCTGACAGGCTCTGTCGGGCTTTGTTGGGCCTTGCCGGGTCTTGTCGGGCTCTGATGGGCCCTGTCGGGCATTTTTGGGACCTGTCAGGCATTTTTTGGACTTGTCAGGTCTTCTCGGGCTCTGTCGGGCTCTGTCGGGCTTTGTCGGGCGTTGTCGGGCGTTGTCGGGCCCTGTCGGGCTCTGATGGGCCCTGTCGGGCTCTGTTGGGCTTTGTTGGGCTCTGTTGGGCCCTGTCGGACTTAGTTGGGCTCCGTCAGGCTCTGTTGGGCCCTGTCTGGCTCTGATGGGCCCTGTTGGGCCTTGTTGGGCTCTGTTGGGCTCTGGCGGGCTCTGGCGGGCCCTGTTGGGCTTTGTCAGGCTCTGTCGGGCTTAGTTGGGCCCTGTCAGGCCCTGTCGGGCTCTGACAGGCTCTGTCGGGCTTTGTTGGGCCTTGCCGGGTCTTGTCGGGCTCTGATGGGCCCTGTCGGGCCTTTTTGGGACCTGTCAGGCGTTTTTGGGACTTGTCGGGTCTTCTCGGGCTCTGTCGGGCTCTGTCGGGCTTTGTCGGGCGTTGTCAGGCGTTGTCGGGCTCTGTCGGCCTCTGTCGGGCTTAGTCGGGCTGTAACAGACCTTGTCGGTCTCTGTCAGTCTCTGTCGGTCTCTGTTGGGCCCTGTCAAGCCCTGTCGGGTCTTGTTGGGACTTGTCGGGCCCTGTTGGGTCTTGTTGGGCTCTGTTGGGACCTATCGGGCCCTGTCGAAGCTTGTCCGACATTGTCGGGCCCTGTCGCGCCCTGTCGGTCTCTGTCAGGCCCTGTCGGGCTCTTTCGGGCCTTGTCGAACACTGTCGGGCTCTGTCGGGCTTAGTCTGGCTTTGTCGGGCCTTGCTGGGTCTTGTCGGGCTCTGATGGGCCGTGTCAGGCTTTGTTGGGACCTGTCGGGTCTTGTCGGGCTCTGTGGGGCCCTGTCGGGCCCTGTTGGGCTCTGTCAAGCCCTGTCATGTTCTTTCACACCTTATCGAACCGTGTCGGGCTCTGTCGGGCTCTGATGGGCTTATTTGGGCTTTGTCCGGCCCTGTTGGGCTCTAATGGGCCCTGCCGGGCTCTGTCGGGCTCTGTTGGGCTCTGTCGGGCTTTGTTGGGCTCTGTCAAGCCCTCTCAGGCTTAGTTGCACTTTGTGGGGCCTTGTCAGGCCCTCTCGGGCTCTGATGGTCTCTTTTGGGCTTTTTTGGGCCCCGTCAGGCCTTGTCGGGCTCTGTTGGGTTCTATCAGGCTTTATTGGGCTCTGCCAGACCCTGTCAGGCTTAGTCAGGCTCTGACAGGCCGTGTTGGGCTCTGTCGGGCTCTGTCAGGCTCTGTCAGTCCCTGTCGGGCTCTTTCATGCCTTGTCGAACCCTGTCAGGCTTAGTCAGGCTTTGACAGGCCTTGTCAGGCTCTGTCGGGCTCTGATGGGCCCTTTTGGGCTTTGTTGAACCCTTTTGGGCCTTGTCAGACACTGTTGGGCTCTGTCGGGTTTTGTCAGGCCCTATCAGGCCCTCTGGGGTGTAGTTGGGCCTAGTCGGGTCCTGACAGTCTCTGTCGGGCTCTGATGGCCCCTGTCGGGCTCTGTCGGACCCCGTCAGGCTTACTCAGGCTCTGATGGGCTGTGTTGGGCCCTGTCAGGCCCTGTCGGGCTCTGACAGGCTCTGTCAGGCTTTGTCGGGCCTTGCTGGGTCTTGTCGGGCTCTGATGGGCCCTGTCGGGCTTTTTTGGGATCTGTCGAGTCTTCTCGGGCTCTGTCGGGCCCTGTCGGGCTTTGTCGGGCTTAGTCAGGCTCTGACGGGCCATGTCGGGCTGTGTCGGGTCCTGTCAATCTCTGATGGGCCCTGTTGGGCCTTGTTGGGCTCTGTTGGGCTCTGGCGGGCCCTGTTGGGCTTTGTCAGGCTCTGTCGGGCTTAGTTGGGCCCTGTCAGGCCCAGTCGGGCTCTGACAGGCTCTGTCGGGCTTTGTTGGGCCTTGCCGGGTCTTGTCGGGCTCTGATGGGCCCTGTCGGGCATTTTTGGGACCTGTCAGGCATTTTTTGGACTTGTCAGGTCTTCTCGGGCTCTGTCGGGCTCTGTCGGGCTTTGTCGGGCGTTGTCGGGCGTTGTCGGGCCCTGTCGGGCTCTGATGGGCCCTGTCGGGCTCTGTTGGGCTTTGTTGGGCTCTGTTGGGCCCTGTCGGACTTAGTTGGGCTCCATCAGGCTCTGTTGGGCCCTGTCCGGCTCTGATGGGCCCTGTTGGGCCTTGTTGGGCTCTGTTGGGCTCTGGCGGGCTCTGGCGGGCCCTGTTGGGCTTTGTCAGGCTCTGTCGGGCTTAGTTGGGCCCTGTCGGGCCCTGTCAGGCCCTGTCGGGCTCTGACAGGCTCTGTCGGGCTTTGTTGGCCCTTGCCGGGTCTTGTCGGGCTCTGATGGGCCCTGTCGGGCCTTTTTGGGACCTGTCAGGCGTTTTTGGGACTTGTCGGGTCTTCTCGGGCTCTGTCGGGCTCTGTTGGGCTTTGTCGGGCCCTGTCGGGCTCTGATGGGCCCTGTCGGGCTCTGTTGGGCTTTGTTGGGCTCTGTTGGGCCCTGTCGGACTTAGTTGGGCTCCGTCAGGCTCTGTTGGGCCCTGTCTGGCTCTGATGGGCCCTGTTGGGCCTTGTTGGGCTCTGTTGGGCTCTATCAGAATCTGTTGGGCCCTGTCGGGCTTTGTCGGGCTCTGTCAGGCTTAGTCGGGCTCTGACGGGACATGTTGGGTTGTGTCGGGTCCTGTCAAGCTCTGATGGGCCCTGTTGGGCCTTGTTGGGCTCTGTTGGGCTCTGGCGGGCTCTGGCGGGCCCTGTTGGGCTTTGTCAGGCTCTCTCGGGCTTTGTTGGGCCTTGCCGGGTCTTGTCGGGCTCTGATGGGCCCTGTCGGGCCTTTTTGGGACCTGTCAGGCGTTGTTGGGACTTGTCGGGTCTTCTCGGGCTCTGTCGGGCTCTGTCGGGCTTTGTCGGGCGTTGTCGGGCGTTGTCGGGCCCTGTCGGGCTCTGATGGGCCCTGTCGGGCTCTGTTGGGCTTTGTTGGGCTCTGTTGGGCCCTGTCGGACTTAGTTGGGCTCCGTCAGGCTCTGTTGGGCCCTGTCTGGCTCTGATGGGCCCTGTTGGGCCTTGTTGGGCTCTGTTGGGCTCTGGCGGGCTCTGGCGGGCCCTGTTGGGCTTTGTCAGGCTCTGTCGGGCTTTGTTGGGCCTTGCCGGGTCTTGTCGGGCTCTGATGGGCCCTGTCGGGCCTTTTTGGGACCTGTCAGGCGTTTTTGGGACTTGTCGGGTCTTCTCGGGCTCTGTCGGGCTCTGTCGGGCTTTGTCGGGCGTTGTCGGGCGTTGTCGGGCTCTGTCGGCCTCTGTCGGGCTTAGTCGGGCTGTAACAGACCTTGTCGGTCTCTGTCGGTCTCTGTTGGTCTCTGTCAGTTTCTGTCAGTCTCTGTCGGTCTCTGTTGGGCCCTGTCAAGCCCTGTCGGGTCTTGTTGGGACTTGTCGGGCCCTGTTGGGTCTTGTTGGGCTCTGTTGGGACCTATCGGGCCCTGTCGAAGCTTGTCCGACATTGTCGGGCCCTGTCGCGCCCTGTCGGTCTCTGTCGGGCCTCGTTGGGCCCTGTCGGGCTCTTTCGGGCCTTTTCGAACACTGTTGGGCTTTGTCGGGCCTTGTCGGGTCTTGTCAGGCTCTGATGGGCCCTTTCAGGCTCTGTTGGGACCTATCGAGTCCTGTCGCAGCTTCTCCAACCTTGTCGGGCCCTGTCGCGCCCTGTCGGTCTCTGTCAGGCCCTGTCGGGCTCTTTCGGGCCTTGTCGAACACTGTCGGGCTCTGTCGGGCTTAGTCTGGCTTTGTCGGGCCTTGCTGGGTCTTGTCGGGCTCTGATGGGCCATGTCAGGCTTTGTTGGGACCTGTCGGGTCTTGTCGGGCTCTGTGGGGCCCTGTCGGGCCCTGTTGGGCTCTGTCAAGCCCTGTCATGTTCTTTCACGCCTTATCGAACCGTGTCGGGCTCTGTCGGGCTCTGATGGGCTTATTTGGGCTTTGTCCGGCCCTGTCGGGCTCTAATGGGCCCTGCCGGGCTCTGTCGGGCTCTGTTGGGCTCTGTCGGGCTTTGTTGGGCTCTGTCAAGCCCTCTCAGGCTTAGTTGCACTTTGTGGGGCCTTGTCAGGCCCTCTCGGGCTCTGATGGTCCCTTTTGGGCTTTTTTGGGCCCTGTCAGGCCTTGTCGGGCTCTGTTGGGTTCTATCAGGCTTTGTTGGGCTCTGCCAGACCCTGTCAGGCTTAGTCAGGCTCTGACAGGCCGTGTTGGGCTCTGTCGGGCTCTGTCAGGCTCTGTCAGTCCCTGTCGGGCTCTTTCATGCCTTGTCGAACCCTGTCAGGCTTAGTCAGGCTTTGACAGGCCTTGTCAGGCTCTGTCGGGCTCTGATGGGCCCTTTTGGGCTTTGTTGAACCCTTTTGGGCCTTGTCAGACACTGTTGGGCTCTGTTGGGTTTTGTCGGGCCCTATCAGGCCCTCTGGGGTGTAGTTGGGCCTAGTCGGGTCCTGACAGTCTCTGTCGGGCTCTGATGGCCCCTGTCGGGCTCTGTCGGACCCCGTCAGGCTTACTCAGGCTCTGACGGGCTGTGTTGGGCCCTGTCAGGCCCTGTCGGGCTCTGACAGGCTCTGTCAGGCTTTGTCGGGCCTTGCTGGGTCTTGTCGGGCTCTGATGGGCCCTGTCGGGCTTTTTTGGGATCTGTCGAGTCTTCTCGGGCCCTGTCGGGCCCTGTCGGGCTTTGTCGGGCTTAGTCAGGCTCTGATGGGCCATGTCGGGCTGTGTCGGGTCCTGTCAATCTCTGATGGGCCCTGTTGGGCCTTGTTGGGCTCTGTTGGGCTCTATCAGAATCTGTTGGGCCCTGTCGGGCTTTGTCGGGCTCTGTCAGGCTTAGTCGGGCTCTGACGGGACATGTTGGGTTGTGTCGGGTCCTGTCAAGCTCTGATGGGCCCTGTTGGGCCTTGTTGGGCTCTGTTGGGCTCTGGCGGGCCCTGTTGGGCTTTGTCAGGCTCTGTCGGGCTTAGTTGGGCCCTGTCAGGCCCTGGCGGGCTCTGACAGGCTCTGTCGGGCTTTGTTGGGCCTTGCCGGGTCTTGTCGGGCTCTGATGGGCCCTGTCGGGCCTTTTTGGGACCTGTCAGGCGTTTTTGGGACTTGTCGGGTCTTCTCGGGCTCTGTCGGGCTCTGTCGGGCTTTGTCGGGCGTTGTCGGGCGTTGTCGGGCCCTGTCGGGCTCTGATGGGCCCTGTCGGGCTCTGTTGGGCTTTGTTGGGCTCTGTTGGGCCCTGTCGGACTTAGTTGGGCTCCGTCAGGCTCTGTTGGGCCCTGTCTGGCTCTGATGGGCCCTGTTGGGCCTTGTTGGGCTCTGTTGGGCTCTATCAGAATCTGTTGGGCCCTGTCGGGCTTTGTCGGGCTCTGTCAGGCTTAGTCGGGCTCTGACGGGACATGTTGGGTTGTGTCGGGTCCTGTCAAGCTCTGATGGGCCCTGTTGGGCCTTGTTGGGCTCTGTTGGGCTCTGGCGGGCCCTGTCGGGCTTTGTCAGGCTCTGTCGGGCTTAGTTGGGCCCTGTCAGGCCCTGTCGGGCTCTGACAGGCTCTGTCGGGCTTTGTTGGGCCTTGCCGGGTCTTGTCGGGCTCTGATGGGCCCTGTCGGGCCTTTTTGGGACCTGTCAGGCGTTTTTGGGACTTGTCGGGTCTTCTCGGGCTCTGTCGGGCTCTGTCGGGCTTTGTCGGGCGTTGTCGGGCGTTGTCGGGCCCTGTCGGGCTCTGATGGGCCCTGTCGGGCTCTGTTGGGCTTTGTTGGGCTCTGTTGGGCCCTGTCGGACTTAGTTGGGCTCCGTCAGGCTCTGTTGGGCCCTGTCGGGCTTTGTCGGGCTCTGTCAGGCTTAGTCGGGCTCTGACGGGACATGTTGGGTTGTGTCGGGTCCTGTCAAGCTCTGATGGGCCCTGTTGGGCCTTGTTGGGCTCTGGCGGGCTCTGGCGGGCCCTGTTGGGCTTTGTCAGGCTCTGTCGGGCTTAGTTGGGCCCTGTCAGGCCCTGTCGGGCTCTGACAGGCTCTGTCGGGCTTTGTTGGGCCTTGCTGGGTCTTGTCGGGCTCTGATGGGCCCTGTCGGGCCTTTTTGGGACCTGTCAGGCTTTTTTTGGACTTGTCAGGTCTTCTTGGGCTCTGTCGGGCTCTGTCGGGCTTTGTCGGGCGTTGTCGGGCCCTGTCGGGCTCTGATGGGCCCTGTCGGGCTCTGTTGGGCTCTATCAGAATCTGTTGGGCCCTGTCGGACTTAGTTGGACTCCGTCAGGCTCTGTTGGGCCCTGTCCGGCTCTGATGGGCCCTGTTGGGCCTTGTTGGGCTCTGTTGGGCTCTGGCGGGCTCTGGCGGGCCCTGTTGGGCTTTGTCAGGCTCTGTCGGGCTTAGTTGGGCCCTGTCAGGCCCTGTCGGGCTCTGACAGGCTCTGTCGGGATTTGTTGGGCCTTGCCGGGTCTTGTCGGGCTCTGATGGGCCCTGTCGGGCCTTTTTGGGACCTGTCAGGCTTTTTTGGGACTTGTCGGGTCTTCTCGGGCTCTGTCGGGCTCTGTCGGGCTTTGTCGGGCATTGTCGGGCTCTGACGTGCCATGTCGGGTTGTGTTGGGTCCTGTCAAGCTCTGATGGGCCCTGTTGGGCCTTGTTGGGCTCTGTTGGGCTCTGGCAGGCTCTGGCGGGCCCTGTTGGGCTTTGTCAGGCTCTGTCGGGCTTAGTTGGGCTCTGGTGGGCCCTGGCGGGCCCTGGCGGGCTCTGTGAAGCCCTGTCGTGCTCTTTCACGCCTTGTCGAACCCAGTCGGGCTCTGATGGCCTCTCTCGGGCTTATTCGGGCTTAGTCGGGCTCTGACGGGCCCTGTCAGGTGGTGTCGGCTTCTTTCAAGCCTGTCGGGCTCTGTTGGGATCTTTCACGCCTTGTCGAATCCTGTCGGGCTCTCTTGGGCTTAGTCAAGCTTTGTCGGGCTTTTTTGGGCCCTGTTGGGCCTTTTCAGGCTCTGTCTGGCTTTGTTGAGCTCTGTTGGACCCTGCTGGGCTTAGTCGGGCTCTGTCGGGCCGTGTTGGGCCGTGTTGGGCTCTGGCGGGCTCTGTCGGGCTCTGATGGGCCGTGTCAGGCTCTGTCGGGGTCTGTCGGGCTCTGTCAGGCCCTGTCTGGCTTAGTCGGGCTCTGACGGGCCGTGTCGGGCCGTGTCGGGGTCTGATGGTACCTGTCGGGCTTTGTTGGGCCCTGTCGGGCCCTGTTGGTCTCTGTATGGCTCTGACAGGCTCTGTCAGGCTCTGTCGGGATCTGTCAGGCTCTGTTGGGATCTGTCAGGCTTAGTCAGTCTCTGACGGGCCCTGTCGGTCTCTGTTGGGCCCTGTCAGTCTCTGTCAGTCTCTGTCGGGCCCTATCGGGCCCTGACGGTCTCTGTTGGGCCCTGTCGGGCCGTGTCACCAGCACTGCCCCTCCTCTGCTCCTCACCCCCACACTCTCTCCCAGACTGTGATGGACCCGTGTAGCTGAGCTGCTCCTTAGGAGCACAGGACACGGTTGTGCTGCATCTTCCCATCTCTCCTGACAGGCCTGTATCCCTGCCCCCCAGCCATGTGAGCCATCCCCCACATGCCCCGCGTTACTCCAGCCATGGGGGACTGAGCTGTGGGACTGCACACAGAGCTCTAGTGACTTGGAGTTTCCAGGGCCGGGAGCATTCGCACACATACACTGGAGGCGGATCAGCACCGCTCTCCACCACCGACTGCACTGACATAACCTCCCTCCTCGGCCATTCCAAGTTGAAAGCTCTTTCTGGTATTGGGGAAACTGCTGTGTCTTACCAACTGTTCTGTGTTTCCCCAATTTTTAGGCACGACACTGCCAGAGGAGAACGTACAGCTCCAAGAGGACTGGGAAGCCAAGACCAGCTCCTTGCGTTCTTCACCCAGCGCTACTCACATTACAGAGGTAACGAGCTCCCCCTTTGCTGGCACTCTTGGCTGTGGCATCAGCAGGGGACTTGTGTGAGCAAAGTCCTCCAGAATCAGTGGGGCTGGCGTGGCCTCCCTGTCCCTGCTGAGAGGGTTCCTGCTGTCCCCAAGCAGGGATGATGTGAGGGCTGCGCTCCGGTGTCCCGGCAGCAGCCCCAATCCTCCTGGCCACCAGCAAGCCCTGGTTCATGGCAGGGCCAGCACCCTGTGCCCATGACCCCAGCCCTCACCACTCACCCTGGGGCCTCTCTTCTTATCCTCGCTGTGCAGGACTGCCGCTCCTGCTGCCAGCTTTGCTGCGGGCACTGCCGCCAGCACTGCCGGGTGTCTCTGCAGGGCTGCTGGCGCTGCCCAGCAAAGCAGCACCATCAGGGCACTCGGTGTGACATGGCTTTGCTGCCTCCCTTCCTCCCGTAGTTCTTTGCAGAATACCTCCAGCCTCCTGAGAGGACAGGCATGGTGCTGGTGTTCATTGAGGCAATGACCGACTTCAGCACCTTTGACAAGGAGGTGGCCAAAAACGTGCTGGACATGGTCAAGGGAAACTCTGACTTCTGGCTGGCGGATGTAAGTGGCCTGTGGCTGGATTGCCCTGCCCTTCGGCCCTGTCAGGTCTTGTTCCTCGCTCTATCCCTCTCTGCCTCCCAAACCCTGGTGTCTCAGGCACCTGAAGGCACCTGAAGGCAGCAGAGGGAGATGGGAAGGACAGCTGAGGAAATGGCTGCACTCCAGTGGCAGCACCATCCTCACCTGTGTCCCCTCCAGGTGTCAGAGATCACGAGCTGCATCCACAAAACCCTGGGGTGCTCCAACATGGCACCAGCCCGGCAGAGTGTGGAGTCCCTAATTGTCCCCATGGCTCACAAGTGCCCTGGGGAGGTGGTCTCGACGCTGCTGACAATCGCACCACCAGGAGACAGGTACTGGCCCCAAAAGCCATGAGGGCTTGTTCCCTGTGGGGAGAGGGGCCCAGAGAAACTCCGGCTGCCAGAGCCAAGGAATCCTGCAGGACACCCCCGAGGAGCAGGACCCTCCATCCCACCACGCTTTCCAGCCCTGTGGTCAGCCAGGCCCGCAGCAGCCACAGCTGAGCAAGCCAGCCCAGAGAACCCCCACGCTCTGCCAGCCCCACAGGAGCACCAGCTCAGCCCTCTGCTGCTGCCCAGGGCATCCCAACCGTCCTGCAGCGCTGAGCCCGGCCGTGCTGCTGTGGCCGAGGCTGCCCTGCTGACAGTACGCTCTGGCTTGCAGCACTGCCCTGGCACTGTGGGAGGTGATGCTCTCCATGCCCCAGACCTTGCAGAACGTTTTGAAGGAGCTGCACATCCAACTCCAGGAGCAGCACTATAGGGTCTTATATACACACACCGGGAGGACACCTCCATCCTTCGCTTGGCTGTGAGTTACTGGAAAAAGCTCCCGGTGCCCCAGGAGCTGCATGGTGCAAGGAGCCCCACCAGCTCTGCCAGTCGCTCACTGCTGGCTCGCTTTCAGATACTGGCCAGCAGTGATCTGCAAGATGAGGAGTTTGCTGCAATGTACCTAATCAGGAGGTTTCTGAGGCAACAAAGACCAAGGGTGCTCTCCCTGGTGCTCAGGGGCATGATGACGCTGTCAGAGAGAAATGAGACGGTGTGCAGGGTGTCGCCAAGGGGAGCCATGTTGGCAGCCAAGGGCCGGGGCAGCGGGTGAGGGCTTGGCCTTGGCTGGCAGTCAGGCGGTGGGGTGACTGCTCCAAAGGGCCTCCCTGCCATGGTGGGGCCTGGTGGCTGCCTGGGGAGCTTTCCAGGCATGGACCTGGTCCCAAAAGGGCAACTCTCTTTTTCATACAGACAAGAAAAATGAAGGTCATGCTGCCAGACCTGATGTGGGTCCTGCAGTACGGCAATCAGGCTGTCAAGATCAAAGCTCTGGTGGTCTTCAGAAACGTGATGGCTCAGCTGGAGAGGGAGGAGGCCGGGCCCATTGCTATGCTGCTGGCAGAATTTCTCCTGTCCTTCTTTGATGACGTAAGGCCAGCTTCTCCCTACCAGCTGCTCCCACAGCTCCTCCCCACCATGACTGGTGAAGCTGGTGGGGGATGCTGGGTGGCTGGGAGAGCGCTTTGAGGAACAGGCAATGCCTGAACAAGTCTCTGGAGTGGCCTTTCATGGAGCCAGGGCCGCAGATCTGGCCCACAACTCCAGTGTGCAGAATGCCACCCTGGAGCATCTCCCGTCACATCAGCCATGCTGAAGGTTCTGCTCACTATGGGCAGAGAGCTGCTGGTGCTCCAGTCCTACTGTGCTTCTCCCTCCCAGGAGCTGAGCCAGTTGAGAGCGATCCCCATCAGCCTCTTCAGAGACCTGATGAAGATGGTGGTGGGGAACGACAAGAGAGTGATGAAGAACATGGTGCGACTTGGCCTGCTCCCTCTCTTCTTCCACATGAGTGACCAAATGCAGAGCGTGGCCAAGGTACAGATTTCAAAGCTGAGCAGTGATGCAGGGAAGAGACCCCTGGACGTTTGAGCCATGGCATGTCCCAGATCCCTAAGGGCAGAATCAGCCCAGGAACAAAGCCAAGAGGAGGGGGATGCCAGGTGTCCTTCCCCAGACTGTGCTGCCACCTCCCAGCTTCTGCTGTTCCGCAGGCCGCCGGGGAAGCCCTTCTTGGTGCAGCAGAGCTGCTCAAGTGGAAACAGCCCAAATACTTGGCACAGACACAGCAGAAATGGAGGATTAGAGAGAGCTTGGTGAGGACAACCCCAGGGCCCAGGGCCCAGGCTGGACGGGGGCTGCCCCACATGTCTGGGCTGTGGGCTCTGCAGATGTGCCTCACCTGCCCTGCTGCAGCCCCGTACTGCATCCTTGTTCCCTGTCCTCAAGAACAGAGCCCCCAAGGGCTCTTCCCTCTGCTGCGCATGAAGCGGGAGGGAGGGCTCTCAGCACTCTTGGGAGCCCTCAGCCTGTGTCTCTCTCTCAGCCTCAGCCCCACAGGGCTCCTGGCTGGAACACAGGAATGGCCCGGGGGGAAGGGGAACGTGGGTTCCTGGGAGGAGGGACTGATCCAGCCAAGTGGGGAGGGACAGTGACGTGCCCATCCCCTTGTGCTCTCTCCAGCTGGAGCAGGACAGGAAGAGGGCTGAAGAATTCTTGAGACAGAGCCTGCTGTACCTGAGGGATGCTCAGGCCAGCTTGCGAGAGGCGGTCTTGAGGTTCATCGGTGAGTCACAGCCCCCGGTGTCCCTCTCTTGGCAGCCTGGCCCCAGTCCCCGCTGCTGCCCTGGCACAAGGAGCAGCCCTGTGGCTGCCCGAGCCCCGGCTGCCCCGTGCAGGGCCTTGGCCTCCCCTCCCAGCCCTGCCCATGCAGGTGGCCTTGGTGGCCACCTTGCTCAGTCCCACCATCTCGGCTCCTGGTCTTCCCTGGGGCCAGCCGTGATGAGGGGCAGGGAACGTGGCTCTGACAGAACTCTCTGGCCAGGGCTCGCTGCGCGGCACCTGAGGGACCCAAGCAAGGAGAATCTGTCTGAGATCTGCAACCGTTAGTAGGGAGCGTGGTCAGGAGGGGATACCTTGGGGTCTCTGCAGACATCAGAAGTCATCTGAGTCTGAAAGATTCAGATTGTTCCCCATCATTTGGGTTCTTCTCACATGCCAGTTTTCATCCCAACCATATCCTAAGGCTATGACCGTGAGAAATACGATTTTCCAGGTTTGACCTGGGTTACCTTCCATGGTGCTTTGCAGGCTTTCTTCACTCTAGAATGATGGATCCAGACATTCTGTTCTTTAATCTTGATAGTGGTGAAGGATGTCAGGAGGACTTGAAATGGACCTTCCCGTTGTGGTTGCAAAGTCTTTTCTGCAAGAAACTTCACATACACATAATCTCCTGCTTGGATGTTATGTACCAGCCCATCCAAACCCCTACTCCGAGTCCCAAACACCTTTCCCAATTTTGTTGTTTACCCAGTGCCGCCATATAAGAAGTCTTCATCCCCTACTTGTGCAGACATCCCCTTTTGTACACTATATGGTCTCCCATACAGGATTTCAAAAGGACTCAACCCTTCCTTTGCTCTTGGCCTTGTTCGTATACGCAAGAGGGCCAAAGGTAAGGATTGAGGCCAAGCCAGTTTAGCTTCCTGCCCCAATGTTACAATTTGTTGTTTAATTAGATGATCCATTTTTTCTACCTGGCCACTGAATTGAAGACGATAAGGGGTATGCAGTTGCCAGTCTGTTCCCAAGTGCTCACTGATTTGCTGTACAACTTTTGAAATAACATGTGGTCCTCCATCAGAGGATATAACAGCTGGAACTCCAAACCTTGGTATTATTTCTTGCACTAATGTTCTAGTCACCTCCCAAGCTTTTGCTGTTCTGGTAGGGAATGCTTCTGGCCAACCTGAAAAGGTATCGGTTAATACCAACAAATATCGGTACCCCCCTTTTCTTGGGAGTTCCGAAAAATCAATTTGCCATTGTTGCCCAGGCCCATTCCCTTTTGCCACTTTGACGCATTTCTGGCTTGGGTGTAGTCTTAGGATTAGTCTGGAGGAAAAGATCGCATTGCTGTGTCACCTGCCTTACGGTAGTTTACAAATTTCTAGCTACTATTTTTCAGATCAAATGTTTATATAGTGCTTCTGCTCCCCAATGTCCCTTCCTGTGCTCTTCCCTTCCTAAAGGCCAAACTAAATGGGAGGGAACAATAAGTTTTCCCTGTGGGGTGCGAGCCGACTCTTCCTTATTATATGATCCCTCTAAATCTATAATAAGTTTCCGGTCTTCCTTAGTATACTCTGGCTTACCTTCCAAAGAGACCTGCCCATCGGGGACTAGGGCACTTTCTATTTTTACCTTTTGCTTAGCCACTTGTTTTGCCTCTCTGTCCGCCAGTTCATTCCCTTTTTCCAATTCTGAGCTCACTTTCTGGTGTGCCTTGGTATGCATGATTGCCACCTTCTTAGGAAGCAGAACTGCTTCCAATAGTTTCAATATCTCTTTTGCATGTTTGATATGTTTGCCTTGACAGTTCAAGAGTCCTCTTTCTTTCCAAATTGCTCCGTGCATATGCACGACCCCAAAAGCATACATGCAGTCAGTAGAGATGTTAACAATTTTACCTTGAGCTAGTTCCAGAGCACGAGTAAGGGTGACTATTTCTGCCTTTTGTGCGGAAGTACTTCTAGGCGGAGGTCCAGATTCCATCACTTCATGGCTAGTAGTTATAGCATAACCAGCATGCCTTTCACGGTTCAGGATACAGCTGCTTCCGTCCGTAAACCAGTTTTCAGCGTCTTCCATTGGACTGTCTTTTAGATCTGGTCGACTGGAGCATGTTCCTTCGATGGTCTCCAGGCAATCATGGTGAACTGATTCTCCAGCGTTTCCGCTGAGGAAAGAAGTTGGGTTGACAATGTTAGTGACGATGATTTCTACATCTTCCTGTTCCAGCATTATAACCTGATATTTGAGAAGCCTTTGTGGGGAAAGCCTATGTCCCCCTTTTGCTTCTAGGACCGTAGACACCATGTGGGTTGCTAGCACAGTCATTTTCTGACCCACGGTAAATTTCCAGGCCTCCTGTATATTCAGTACCACCACCGCAACTGCCTGCAGGCAACCAGACCACCCCTTTGCAGTTGCGTCTAATCGTTTGGAGAAATAGGCCACTGCTCATCGATATGGGCCAAGATCCTGTGCCAGTATACCCAAGGCTATTCTCTGCTTCTCGTGAGAGAACAGAAAAAATGGTTTACTCACATCTGGGAGTCCTAGAGCAGGGGCTGACATCAAAGCCTTTTTAAGTCCTTCAAAGGCCCGTGTAGCTTCTTTATTCCATTGCAGGTGTTTCTGGTCCGTGCATACAATGGCTTGACAAGCAATCCATAATTACAAATCCACAATCGGCACCACCCTGTCATGCCCAAAGAGGTCTGTAATTCTTTTACAGTTTGAGGCCTTGGAGTTTGGCATATAGCCTCCTTTCGAGCCTGTCCCAGGGTCCTCTGCCCTGCGCTATTTTCATAACCCAGATAAGTTACCTGTTGCTGCACCCTCTGGGCTTTCTTCTGTGATACCTGGTATCCTTGGAGCCCCCAAAAATTCAATAAACTTACGGTCCAGGTTATGCATGTCTCCTCTGTTCTGGTAGCGATCAAAATGTCATCCACATGTTGTAGCATCCTCCCAGAATTCAAGATCTTTAGCAAGCTGATTTGCAAATATTGTCGGGCTGTTCTTAAACCCTTGTGGCAACACCATCCATATGAGCTGGGTTTTACACCCACTTTTTGGGTTCTCCCATTCAAATGCAAATATTGTCTGGCTGGCTTCATGGAGAGGGAGGCAAAAGAAGTCATCTTTTAAATCTAGAACAGTAAACCAAGTCACACCAGGCGTTAATACTATCAAAAGTGTGTATGGGTTTGCCACCTCTGGGTAGAGGTCCTCAGTTATTTTGTTTATAGCGTGTAAGTCCTGAACAACCCGACATGACCCTTGGCTTGCGGACAGGCAATATAGGGGTGTTGTAACTGGACTCACATTCCTTTAATAACCCCATTTGCAGGAATTTCTCTATCACTGGCCGAATTCTTTCCCTGTCCTCTTTTTCTGAAAGAGTATTATTTTATCCTTACTGGCTGCCATCCTTCTTTGATTTTTACCTCGACTGGTGGGGCATTTTTGGCTCTTCCAGGTACATCAGTGGCCCCACCTCTTCATTACTTTTGCCCTCTGTGGGAACAGTTGCTAAAAGCAAGCCCATTACTTGCATATATTGCTGATCATTTGCCTCCAGAGTAATTTCTCCTTTTTCAAATCTGATTACCGCACCCATTTGTTTCAACAGATCTCTCCCCAAAAGAGGTTTTGTGGAGTTGGGCATATATAAAAAATTATGAATGCCTTCTTGTTTAGCCAATTTGTATTTCAAAGGTTCACAAAAATAGGCTTTTTCACTTTGGCCAGTGGCTCCCTTTACTACTACGTAATTGTTACTTATTGGCAATCTACCAAAAATTCCACTTGTTTTTTTTCATTCCAGGTTCCCGTCAGTCTTTTTCAAAACTCGCTACTGTCCGATTCTCTCTCTGCCTACTTCTTCTGCACCTTTCCCAACATTCATTTTCCCAATGTACATCTCTCTCTAAAGGCTTTCAAAGCCTTCCATCCTCTTTAGTAGTGCCGCTACGCCTATCCTTTTGACAACCTTCCTCTTCCCTGTTACTAGATACTCTCCAGGCTTCATCTAACAATGTTTCCAAATTCCTACTTTCTGTTGCTCCTAGTTTCTGTAACTTCTCTAAGGAGAGGTTGCACCATTTCGGGTCGAGAGGCTACCCTGAGAGGTATCCAGCTTGGCCTCTCCCTTTCGCGGCTTCTAGCAGCGGTTTTTCTATTTTTTTTACTTCTTTCTCTTCTTGCTGCAGTTTAAACACAGGCAAGGCCATGCGGAGCGGTGGGGTTGATTTTCTCTTGCAGCTTGGCACAGGCCTGAAATTTATGTTCAAGCTGGACAGCACAGGCCTGGGATATTTTGCTTTTTCATTTTTCCATTTAATTCCAGTCATAATACACTTTATATGCAATTCCAATTAACTCAGCAATAGTTACATTCCTCAGCCCCATTTACCTTTTGCAATTTTCTTACAGATGTCAAAAACCAGCATATTAAATATAAATCCATTATTCCCATTTTCCTAGATCCAATTCAGTTCATATTCTAGCCACTTTTAAATACAACCTCTCCCAAGCTCACATCCATCATAACATTTAGTTTGGTTTTTTCCATACCTGCGACTAGCACCTAAATTCAATACGAATCGGAGTTTAACAACTTAAATCCTTTTCTGGTCTCAAAATGATTAGATAACAATAAGAGCAAACTAACTTACAGTACTGTACTTCATCCTATTTTTCCCAAGTTCTGCAGAACAACGTTTATTGCCACTAATTGCTATAATCCCACATTCAAGCCACAAGTGAATGCAATATTGTTTCAAACTTTCTTACACCATGCGCACTGTAATTTAACTCACGCCACGTGACTTAAATCAAGGTGTTTTAAGCTCATCTTCTGCTTTATACAGATCACAAGCTAAAGCATAATACCACCATACATTTCAACAGTAATTACTGTAATTAGCACACACTCAGGCAGCACAGGCAGACACACAGACACTTTTACCAGCTGGCTGGTGTTACAACAGATAGCTATGTGGGATAGTGCTTAGAATGGAATGCGTGGAATGCCCGAGCACTTACAAAAGATAACACACGGTTACAGACTGACTATAACTTCTTCAGCAGCTGTGAAAAGTAACTTGAGAGATTCTGCTTTACCCTTCTCCTTGCTAAAAAAATCATTAGCAGGTCCGTCCTGGCTCTCAAAACCGGGACGCAGAAATCTCAGGGTTGCTCGATCCGCTCCTAAGATCGCTAGCGGCCGACTCTCATTCGGACAGCAAACCCCTCCCAGGTACTCGTTGACACCAAATACCATTGCAGAAACCCTGGCCACGCGTGGGCGTCCCCTACGACTTACTGGCTTCCCGCCTTACAATACAACATACTTGACATCCCTGTTCCACTGTTAGTGCTGGAGGTCTTTTTTTCTACTCCCGCAGTGACCGGCTGGGAGCGGAGGTCTTCCAAAAAAGAGCTTCGGGGCATGCCCAAGTCATCCGTTCTCAGCTGTTCATGTGGCCAAGCAGAACGCCCTCCTGGCTGGCTTGCCAAAATGAGGTGAGGAAACGATCTTACAACCTGTGAGATTGTAAAGAAGGTATGTATTTACAGTGCTGGACACACGGGGGAATAATTCCACCTAAAACATGCAATTTTCCAGTAGCAGTGAGCTTGGTTAAATGCTGTAAAGTGTTACATATTCATGAAAGTTCTAGGAATGCCTATACATATTCATAACCTGTCCCTGAGAAGGCGGTTCTTACTACAATGAGTTCCGGGAAATCATTTCCGTAGTCTCCACCTTCAGCCCCTCCTGGTTGCACCTGTGCAGTGATTGTGAACCAGGGTCTTCTTCTCTGTACACCTTCACCTTTGGCTTGGTGTGCTGAGCTGTCTGGGACTCAGACTGATGAGCTGGTTAGAACTGGCGTATCTCCTGTTCTGTGCCCAAGTTTCTGTTATCTACTTCACCCAAGGATGCACCTAGGATGCACCCAAAGATTTTATCTTGGCAAGGCCTGTGAAGTCATTAGTGGACTCTTGTTTCTCGTACAAGAATTTACACAAAGCTAAGCAAGGCTAGGCAATTGTGATGTGGGTTAAGGGTTAGCTCTCTAAAGTGTTAGCTCCTTAGTTCTTTAAGTGTTACTTAGTTAATTCCCTGTATCAGTGTGATCAGGGGGGTTGTCCTGTGCAGGGACAGGAGGTGGACTCCATGATCCTGGTGGTCCCTTCCAACTCAGGACGTTCTATGATTCTATGATCCTTTGTCTTTGGTATTTTGGTATTCATTATCATAGGTATAATTTTTATTATTGCATATTTAATTTCAATTTTTTAAATTACATTTTTAAATTTTTAAAAAAATTCCAATTATTTCACTGTTTTTAACTCAACCAATGAGTGTTCTCGCTGTTACCCTTCCAGTTCTCTCCCACATCCTGCTGCAGGGAGGGAGCGAGCGGCTGCATGGGGCTCAGTTACTGGCTGGGGTTCAACCACAACGGTCCTTTCTCCACCCCTTGTTCCAGCCCATGGACGTCAGGCTCATGACCCACACGATCCAATACGTCCTCACCAACCACCGCTCCCCTTCCCACCCTTTGATGTCACACACACACAGTTGCCCTCAGTCCATGGGCTGCCCCTGTAAAATGTCCATAAAATGTCACTGCACCCCGTTGAGCTCATGGAGTCCATGGTTTTGGGCTCCGTCTGTTCCGTGGCCACTCCAGACAGCACAGGTGTTTGTTCTGTGGGGTCACGGGCACCAAAGCCAGCTCGGGTGGGAACCAAGACGGTCCCCTCATGTTCAGGGCCCAAAGCGCCATCTGTAGCACCTGCCCATCCTTTTGAGTGCCCAGAGCCTCCTTCTTGGGGCCCAGATCCTCATGTTCAGGGTCCCAACACTTCTTTTATCACCCGCGGCCTCTGACCAGGGCCCCCAGTTTCATTTTCAGGTGGAGCTCGTTGCCTGGCAACAACCAACCAATAGTCTGTGGGGAGTCGGTGGACCCAGGACAGCGAATCACATTTGAGGAGGCGGGGCAAGTCATGTGATTGATATGTAACCAGCCAACCCAGCTTTGAGGCCTGCAGGACAGGTGGTGAGAGTTGAACAAACTGGGCAGCGTTCAGGGCCGGGCTGTGCTGGCTGAACCAATCATG
Source organism: Caloenas nicobarica (assembly GCF_036013445.1). Taxonomy (NCBI): domain Eukaryota; kingdom Metazoa; phylum Chordata; class Aves; order Columbiformes; family Columbidae; genus Caloenas; species Caloenas nicobarica. Next base: position 1,243,682 of record NC_088276.1, read on the forward strand.
CATGGCGGGAGTGCAGCACATGGATGATTGACAACTGATCTGATCAATCATTTGATGGGAGGAGGTACAGGGAAATCCCACACAGCCAATCAGAGGAAAAACCGCCTCCGGAAGGGCGGACAATGTGGAGGGAGTGACCCCCCAGGCAGCCAATCAGAAAGAGCATCACCTCAGGGGAGGCTGGGCCCCAAACCAGGGCGGAGTCACAGCCCAGGCAGCCAATCAGATGCAGGATCAGCTCAGGGGAGGAGACCGACAGCCGTACCGACCAATGGTGGTGAAGACCGAGCTCTCTCCATCTCTTTGTCCTGCTGCCCACCACAGGACAGACAGACACAGACAGGAGGGCCTGAGCTCCACAGCTTGCCTGGCCGTGCAGAGAGCAGGAGATCTGATGAGTCCTGGGCCCTTGGGGTCATGTCACCTCTTTCGTGTCCCGGTCCCTCCCTGCCCCCTCCCCTGTTCTCCTGCTCCCTCTCCCTCTTTCTGCCTCTCTTCCGCTTTCCCGGCTGATTCTGCTTCCATCTCTGTCCACATCCCTGTCCCTATTTCCCTCTTACTGTTCTGTCCTTTTTTTATTTTCTGTCTTTCTGTCGTGTTCCCAGGCCTGTCCTTTCTCACTATATCCCCCTGTCCAGCTGGTGGCCCCTTCTTTCCTCATTCTCTTACTCTATTTTTCCTCTCTCCATCTCTTTGTCCTGCTGCCCACCACAGCTGTTTTTTTCCCTCAGTGCTGTCCTGCCCCCTGTTCCTTTGCCAGTCCCTATTCCATGTTCTGTCACTCTGTCTCAGTCCTGGTGTATTTTTAAATGTTTTTCATTTCATTTTCTTCTTCTTCCACTCCTTTGTCCTGCTCCCTGCCCGTCTTTGTCTCTCCTTCCCTTTGTTCTGCTGCCCATCTCATTTTCCCTTCTTGCTCCAGCTCTGTGTCCTGCTCTCTGCCCCTCTCATTCCCTCTCTGTTTCTCTGCCCTTCTCCCTGTCTGTTCCCCACTCTGTTTTTCTGTCCTGCTCCTTCTGTAGTTTTTCCACTCTCTCTGTCACTCTCTCCTGCTCCCTGTCACTTTCATTTCTCACTTCATCTCTGTCCTGCAGCCCAAAGCTGTTTTTTGCTCTCCATCTCTGCCCTGCTGCCCAGCCCAGGCTTTTTTACCTCTATCTGTGCCCTGCTGCCTGCCTCTCACTTTTGTCTTTCCCTTTGTGCTGCCTCCCTGACCCTTTTTTTTCCTCTGTGTCGCCCTGTCCTGCTCCCTGTCTTTGTGTTTCTCTGATAATCCATGTCCTGTTCCCTTTCCTTCTCGCTTTGTCTCTTGCATGTCCTTCTTCCTATCAATATTCTCCTCTCCTCCCCTCCCCTCCCCTCCCCTCCTCTCCCCTCCCCTCCTCTCCTCTCTCCTCCTCTCTTCTCCCCTCTCTTCTCCCCTCTCTTCTCCCCTCTCTTCTTCCCTCTCCTCTCCTCCTCATCTTTCTGTTCTTGCTGCTTCTTCCTCCACCTGTGTCCTGTTCCCTGCACCTTTTATCCTCTCACTCTCCCTCTGTCCTGCTGCCTGTCCCCATCTTTCCTGCCTTTATTCCTGCCTCGCCGCCTGTCCCATTGCTTCTGGCAATAGACCTCTGTCCAGCTGGCTCTGCCTTCTCTTTCTCCTCTCTTCCTCTTTCCTGCTCCTCAGCCCTCCTTTTCTCTTCCTCCAGCTCATTGTGGGTTCTCTCCCTTTGTCAGTCTCTTCATCCCCATCCGAACTTTGCTTTGTTTCTCAGTCCCTCTGTTCTGCTCTCTGTCCTTCCTTTTCTCCATCTGTCCATCCCCCTCACCATCCCTGTCTTTCTCTGCCCCCCTTTCCTTCTTCTCCTCCCCATCCCCTGTTGCTCTGTCCTGCTCCTCCATCCTCCTCTTTCTCCCTCCCTGTCTCATCATGGCTCCTGATCCCTATTTACCTTGATCTCTCCATCTCTCCAGCCTTTTCTCCATGCGTTTCTTTCTCTCTGGGCTCCTCTGTCCTCTCTCTTGTCTGATTTGTCATTTTCTAGTGCTCTGTCCTTCTCCCCAGCAGCTTCAGCTGAATGACCAGGTGTCGCTGTGCTCTGGTATTTCCTCAGCACTGCCCTGAGCACGATCTGTGTCTGTAGGGCTGGGGATCATTTAGGAGCTGGTCTCCTTGTGCAGACGGCAGAGCCGGGTGTAGTTGTGGCAGAGGTTGTTCTCAGCTGCTGCTCTGTGCAGCTTGGTGAAAGAGCCAGCTGGGGGCCTTCTTTTGGAGGAAGGTTTCTTGTTCTGCGCTCACTGCTCCTCGGGACCCTGCACAGGAGCCGTGTTGGGGTCTGCAGGGACGGGTGGGACCTGCTGTGATTCCTTGTGAATGTGAACTGAACTTGTCCAGATGTCCTCGGATGAAACCACACTGACTGAACATAGTTTTGCTACCAGCTCCAGTGCCAACCTGTGTGCTTAACGCTGAAGAACGAGAGACACTGTGCTATTTTCCAGCTGTCAGTGGCTGCGAATCAGCTGAGAACATCATTGCCTTAGGTAATGGGGCAGGTGGTCTAGTGATCAGGGGTGTGGACTTGCATGGCGCTGCTTTCACTACCATTTTCTGGTCTTGCCACTTCAAAGCCGTTCCTTCTCCTGGAAATTTTAAGATGGCATTTCTTATTCTGAGGGACTGGAGTTGAACTTAATGCTGAGTGGCTGATATACTACAGCCCAGAAAATAAGAACAAGTATCTCGCTGTTTTGTGGGGCTTTTTCTTACACTGTCTGAACTTTGGTAAGCAAGAGGAAGAGTGGTTGACAGAGTCTGTTTTCTGAGAGTAACATGTTCCTGTACCTTTCCCGTCTTTCTGTGGTGAAAGAATTTCTTCCCTTGCGGAGAGGACTGCAAGACCTGCTCCTGTCAGCTTGGACTTCGCCTCCAAAGGTGGCGCAGCCTCTTCCATTGTGACATCACCCACTGCCGTTGATGTCACAAAGCAGCATCAGTGCTGAGGTAGGCACAGCAGGCTATAAGACCAGGGGCCTCCCTACGCCTTTGTCACTCTCGATCTTGAGGGAACTGAGATCACAGAGTTTTTGGCTCGCTGCTGAGCAAGCAAGATGCTTGTTACCTGCACCTCAGCAGGTACCAAGAGACAGCCAGAGAAGGTTCAATGTCTGGACAGGTACGTGTCAAAAATCCTTTCCGCACATGTGTTTTCCACCTCGTCGGCTGGGGTGGGTGGAGGGTGGACAGGAGAGGAAGACTAGGGCAGCCTGAGAGCTCAGTCTTGAGCTCGTGGAAGGCAGCAGCCGGCTTTCAGTCTCTTCATGAGCACAAGGGCGAGGCCCAGAAAGCCTTTGATCTCTGCAGAATAAGGGACAGGTCCATTTTGGATCACACGGAGGGAGTGTGATCACCAGAGTGTTTCTTTGGTGCTTCCTTGGTTGCCCGTTGCTTGACAGAATGCATTGACATTCAGCCCTCCCTCCCTCTTTCCCCAGTCTGCATTTGTCTGCAGTTATGCCAAGAGAAGGGCCAGAGAGAACCCGGCTGCTAAAGAAATGCTGCGAAAAGGGGAGACACGCACCCCTGCCTGGCAGCTGTTGACCTGTAGGGGCACAGGCTGAACCTTCTCTTGAGAGGGTGGAGAACAGGATCAGTACAAGTGCTGATGGGATGGTGGGCAGGAGAAACAGGCGTTCATTGTGTCCCTTCCGTTTCCAAAGAATCCCTCTCCAGCCCCACAGACATGCACTGTGGCAAGAGCTCCCGTTGCAGCTCCTGCTCTTTGGAGTCAATCTTGAGCCCTTTGTCCCTCATGAAACAATCGCTGCCATGACAAATCCCCCACTGGTGCAGCTGCTGACAGCTCCAGCAGTGACTCGAGCTGGTGCAGGACCAAGCCAACGCACATGCCAGGAACGCCCGGCTCAAGGGCTGCAGTCCCTGCTGCTGCTCTCCAGTCTGCTGCTGATCTGCACGGGTACTGCCAGCTTCACCTGCCTTTTCCTCCTTGCTGCTCTGTAGGATGATGAAGGCGCTGAAGGCAATGATGTTCGTGCTGCTTCTCGGTCTGTTCTCTTTCGGTGAGTCTCTGCAGAGCTCCAAGTTGAGGACGGTGCTTTAGGAGGTACTCGGGGCTCCATCCTGCCCTGTTCCGCTTCCCCCGCTGTGACCAGGGGAGCTTAGCTAAGAGCAGAAAGTCCCTGACAGAGCTGTGCCAGTCCCTGCTCCAGCGGGATGGGTGTGGGGGTGAGGAAGGGGTGACTTGCCTTCCCCAGGAGGGCTAAGCCAGTTCTCTTCAGCCGAGGGAGAGGCCGTAGCTGAGCTCTCCTGCCCCAGGGGGATGAAAATCTTCTGCAGGACAAGGAGCACAGTCCAGGGCAGGGAACGTCCATCTCTTGCAGAGCCCGTACACCATGATAGCCGCTGTCAAAGCAACAAGAGGACAGACAACTATGGCACTTGGGAAAGACACAGAAAGGGGAGCGGGCAGCCCGAGGCATAACCTAGCCTTAGACCAAGTTCTAAGCTCTGGTGTGTGTCTGACAGGTGTTTACCGTATGGGACAAGTTGGCACGGAAAGCTTCTGGAGAACTGCAGGAGAGTTAGAAGACCTGAGCAAAACCCTGTCCCTGCCAGACCAGCTCCATAAGCTCCAGGAACAACTTTATCATCTGCGCTGGAGTGCAAAAGATGTCGCTGAGCGGGGTCTACAGGAAGGTTTGAAGCAGGCAAAGCTCCCAGGCTTTACCGAACGGGTAAGGGCACAAGGCAGAAGGATCTACTCAGGGGTTTTATCCTCCCTCCGGCATGTATCCTACTCCATTCACTGTCATGGCCACGCTTCCTTTTCCTGTTGCTCCACACTTCCTTATGGGGAAGAGAGAGCCATGACGGGAATGATGGCTGTCTGAGTCGTACCTTCCTCTGCGTCCAGATCTCGGGTCCTCCTCAAGGGAGGACTGGAAAGAAAGAACTGCCTCAGTACTGCAGAGTTAAGCCAGTCCTATCTCATGCCCAGAAGGCTTGTCTGTCCGTGCTGCCTGGCCTGGGGCCTCTCCACAGGAAAAGCCCCTTCCCACAGCTTCAGCGTTCAGAGCACTGGAGTGAGCAGCCCCCCCTTTCTGATCCCGTCAATCACAGCAGAACAAACCTGGGAGGCTTCCAGGCAATTTGGGTGTTCCTTCCATCTGAGATGGGCCCTGTCCCCATTCACCTTGGCTGGCCTTGCAGGGGCGCTGCTTGCCCCCTTCCTTTTCCTTCCAACAGGCACTCTCCTTTGTGTTCCTTCCCAGGTGGTTCAGGAGATCATCAATCAAGCCCTGGAGAAGCTGGAAGAAATCCAGGTCCCGATGCCTGATTATGCCCTCAAATCAGCAGGTGCCGTGACATTGTACATACAAACCAGTTTTAAAGCACTTCTTGCCCAGATTGACAAGATGTGCATTGGAACGTGTTCAGGGGTAGGAGAGAAGGGGCGAGAAGTCAAGGGTCACCTCATGCCCTAAAAGCGCCCCCACTGACAAAGCCTGTAACGGGCCAGACCCCATGGGAAGCACAGAAAGCCTAGCTGACATTCCTTGATGACTCCCTGCTGCGTGTTGCAGAGGGGCCGTGCCAGTGAGAAAGAGGGGAACCCACTGTAGGACATGGATGACAACTGAGAAGCCTTTTTCAAGTCAACAGCGCAATATTCCTCCTGACACTGCCTGATGATCGGGCTCATGTTTTAATTTCCAGGGGCTGCTGTCGTCCATTCCAGGACTTCTCCATCCCTCCTAAATGCCAAAGCAAAGTTCTTCTTATATTCCCTGCCGGTGATGGATTACATGAGGTCCCCTGCGCTTATTCTGGAGGTAAGAGCACCAAGAAGCAGTAAAACAAAGGTCGAGGGAATGAACCACACACACTGCTCAGAGGAATGAGAGCCAGGGCAACCTTCTCCATGTCAATGTTGTTTCTTCTTGTCCTTTCAGCCAGAAAATCATCCTGGAAACTGCTGGCCCTTCCCAGGAAGCCAGGGACACGTCTTCATCAAGTTGTCTGTGCCAGTCATTCCCACAGCAGTCACCATGGACCATGTCTCAGGGACAGCGTTCCATGGAGAAAGTATCTCTGGAGCTCCAAAGGACTTTGCTGTCTATGTAAGTGATTTCTCTGGAGTCGGGGGCAGGGGGTTGCACAGCATTTCTAAGCAGGGGGTGAAGATGGGTCAAAGAGTCCAGTGGCCTGAAGCTTCCTCCTGGCTCTCAGAAGAAACAGGCTCCCTAGAGTTGCTTTCTTCCCATTGTATCAATCCTTTATTCAATGTACCACTCAAAAGAAAAAAAGCTTCTGGGGCAAGATGCTACTCCACGAGCCACAGGAAAAAGGAGCTGGACAGTGCATGGTCCTAGACCTTCCTGGCTTCCAATCGCAGTGGCATTTGTGATCCTCAGGTTACCTCCCTCTCACTGAGAGCGTCTGCTCCTTTTCTGACTGGCAGCCTGGACTCGTTGAGTAGGCAAGTGTGGCGTGCTGCCCACCTGCAGCTTCTCGTCTTTTCTTTGTGCTCATTGTCCTTGGACTATGTAGATGAAATAACCCCGTACTTCACCGTCTGAAGTTCAGTCTTCCCATGGTGATACCAGAAGCTCTTGTTTTCTCCTCCCCTGTCTTTCTGTAGGGCTTCAAGGAAGAACACGAGGAGCAGGGAACGTTCCTGGGACAGTTCACTTTCCTGGCAGCGCTGAATCCCAGTCAGACCTTCCAGCTGAAGGTATGGGGACAAAGAGGGGGAGAACTGTAGGAGAGGAGGAGAAATGTGGCTGGATGGGGAGAGGCTTCTCTGCCAAAGGGCTACAGGCAGCCCTGTCCTTGAGCGTGTGCCACGCTGGCCTTTCTTGTGCTTTAACTTCCTAGTGGCAGATGGCTGGACTGCCGCTCTTCTTCTCTTTCATTTTGGGTTTAAACTTCAGCACGTAGAAGTGCCACAGTTGAAGCTGGAATCAGCTTGACTGTCTGGAGCCCAAGTGCACACAAGCAACCACATCCGGTAGTCTGCACGACTGCTGGTCTGCCAGTTAAAGACCAGAAATACTGGGCTTCCTGAGGATTCTGTTGGTGCTGGCAGTGAGTAGTGACAGGGGGGCCATTCTGTTTCTGTGGCTTCCTAGAGAAGACAATGAGGCATTTTCCTGACACCACCACTGGTTCTTCTGACTGTGGAAGCCTGCGCCCCAAATCAGGCGAGAACTTTCCAGCGTATTTCCTGAGGCATCTGGGTGCTGCTTCTTCCTTTACTAGTTCTCATGGCCCAATGAGGTGGAGCAGGATAGAACGTCTCGACCACGACTCTCAAAAGCCTTCGCGGGGCAGCAGGAAGGAAGCTGTTGAACGAAGCCGTCGCTGCGGCACTTCTGTCAGTGGTCACGTACCAGAGAGGAAAAGGCGACTCATTTCTTCTTGTCGTTTCAGAACGAGCTCTCTGGGGTCATGAATTACATCCAGCTGCAAGTGCTGAGCAACTGGGGCCACCCGGACCACACCTGCCTGTATCGGTTCAGGGTGCATGGTGATCCACCCAAAGACGGGGGAGAAGTTCCAGTTTCATATGTCAATAATTTCCATTAATGTTCACCAAGTCAAGTTCTGGTCTGCTTTGCCTGTGATGCTGACTGGTCCTTCCTGAGCTAACTGCAGCTCCCCGTCCTTCTCTCAACCCATCAGCTTATGGGAGGCTTCAGGAGTCCACAGCAAGATTTTCCTTATTAAGGAAAACTCAGTCACAAATCTGCAGAAAGCCTGACATCCACATACTTGCTGCCTCCACAGGTACATCAGCAAGGCCCTGCCTGTACACCAAAGATTAAATTAATGGACAGTTTTCCTGTGCAGGAAGCAACTAAGGATCAGTGCAACCATCTGTTGTTACCTGTTTTCACAAGAGGCAGATGCTGCTTCAGCGTCCACCTTTCAGTGTGTTGCCAATGAGAAAATGGAAGTGTGATTTTTCTAAGAAGGAAACCTTAACTGGAAAGTTGGTTCATACCTCACTTGCCTCTCTGTGCCTATAATCGAATTAATAGCTCAGGAAACGTTACAGAGTGATTAGCAAAGCAAACTCAGGACACTTAAGAGATCCCATAACCACACGAGTCTGTCTTTCCTTTTGACTCCGAGTTCCCCAAGCCCCAAGGCAGGAGCAGGCAGGGCAGTCGTGCGCTTGGGTGGCACCAGGGAGGAGAGAGCAGGAGCAGCGCTTGGCACCCAGGGCTGGCAACAGCAATTTGTGCTCTGAGCTGGGGTTTAGTCCATGTGCTAGCCCAGCACAGATCCAGATACCAAACTGAGGGTGTCAGTTCATCCCTGGTGCCACACACACGGCACCTTCTTCCATCTCCTCCTCCCGATGAGCTGTTTTCCAGCCCCTTCCACCTCAGCCCAGCTCAGACACATGCACTCTGGCCCAGGGCTGACTGGGGCTGGTGACCCTCGCTGGGCAGCAGCAGGAACCGCTCTGACCCTGGTTGTGGGGCTGTCCCTGGGCTGAGCCCTCGGGCCCAGGGATGGAGAACTGGGCCATGTTGGGGCCCAGGGGTGCTGAGGTTGACAGGTCCCCCCAGCCTGTCTGTGCTGGAGACACCTGCTCCTGCAGCACCCCTGGTCCTGGACCTGAACTTGCTCCATCCTCATCCAGAAGCACACATTTGTTTGGCATTTTCTTAAAACTGAAGATCATTCAGGTAGAGGGAGAGCCTGTTTAGAAGTTTGAGTAGTTTGGGGGCTGGGGCCCTCAGGGGTGGGGGCTGTTTCTGCCCCGTGGCCTTGGCCGGCCGCTCCAGCTGGGAAGGGACTTTCCAAAATCCTGCTGGAAGGAGGCAGATGTGGCCACCCCCGGCACAGCCTCAGGGTCTGCTGCCAACCTGCCGTCAGATCATCTCTCCATAGAATCATAGCATCGTTTTGGCTGGAAGAGACCATCAGGTTCATGGAGTCCAAACATAACCCAACTCTAGCACTAACCCATGTCCCTCATGACCTCCAGTCTAAACCTCCCCTGGCACAACTTGAGGCCATTTCCTCTTGTCCTCTCACTTGCTCCTTGGGAGAAGAGACCAACCCCCTCCACGCTCCAACCTCCTTTCAGGCAGTTGTAGACAGTGATCAGGTCTCCCCTCAGCCTCCTGTTCTCCAGGGTGAACCCACCACTTCCCTCAACTGCTCCTCATCACACTTGTGCTCCGGCCCCTCAGCAGCTTTGTCGCCTCCTCTGCACTCTCTCTAGTGCCTCAATGTCCTTCTTCTGATGAGGGGCCCAAAACTGAACACAGGGTTCAAGCTGCGGCCTCACCAGCGCCGAGCACAGTGGCAACAAGAAAGTGTGGCTGATGTTCTTTCTTGACCACACTTCCTTCCCCACTAAGGAAAGGGAAAAGGAGGAAAAGGGAGAGAGACTTACAAGTTGGATAGATTTAAAAAACAAAACGAGACAAAAATTAACACTTGCCTCATAATACTAATAATGAGACAAATAAGGCAAAATATACAAAACCAATATTGTATTTCCCAGAGTAGCCAAAATGCTGCCACAGGGGCAGGTGTCCCAGCAGAGGCTGCAGAGAAGACATCAGGAAGTCTTGGACTGGACTCGGCAGTAGACAGGAACTGGGTTCAGGGATGCAAGGACGGGAACCAGGATCAGGGTTGCAGGCAGGACAACGGGCAGGCTCCTCTTGAGATGCCGGCCATGGACCAAGAGCCTGAGACCCTCGTGATCTCCCAGCTTTAAACTGTGCATGACGTGGATGGCATGGAACAACTCGGTTTTCAGTTGCCGTCACTTGTTCTGTCCACCCCTCCCTGCAAGTACAACCCCCTCACTTATGGGACGTAAGAGATTCACCAGCGATGTTGGCTGCTATAGCAATAAGATCTAGTCCTAGGCCTTTTCTGCATACCAGCCCTACCGGTAGCTCAGTAAAACTGTCAATATTGGCCGTTGTCAGCTCTGGAGCAGACAGTGTTTGAAAAACACGCATCCAACTGCAGAAATATGCAGTTACTTAGAAGAGCTTAAGCTGAAAGGAAAATTCACTAAAATACAATTAGTCTTGTTTTAACAAAAAGCAGGACAGCCCTCATCACAGTCTGCACCTTCCTCAGAGAGGCAGCAGAGGTGAGGGGCCGATGTCCTGTCTCGGGTGACCAGTGAGAACAGGACAGGTGGAAATGGAATGAGGCTGCGTCAGGGCACGTTCAGCCTGGACATTAGGAGAAAGTTCTTCAGTGGAGGGTGGTCGGTCACTGGAACAGGCTCCCCAGGGAAGTGGTCACGGCTCCCAGTCTGTCAGAGGTCAAGGAGCGTCTGGACGATGCTCTTTGTCTTGTGGTTTAGTGTTACGTGGTTGTGCAAGCAGTGCACAGCTGGACTCATTGATCCTTATGGGGATCTTCTAACTCGAGATATTCTATGATTCTGTGATGTTCGAGCTCAAGAATAGTCCATCCCAGACCCATTTGTGTGTGTGTGTGTGTGTCTCTTTCTGGGCTAACTGGGGAGATGAGGAGATCTCTGGGAGGAATCTAAACCTTACATGTGTCATATGGATGAATATTTTCCACTAGCACAGTCAAGTGTACAGAGAGACATGGCGGGGTTGGGGAGGTGAGGAGCAGGTTCTCTGTACAGTGATGGACCTCAGGCAGACTGCTGCTCCTTCCTGTCCACACCTCCTCAGGGGACACTCTGCATCAGTATCAATGGGAGAATTCTCCTGTCACTTCTCCTAAGTGCTCTTTCTGTACCTTCCTCTTTCACTACACCCTTGAAATATATCTAATTAAGTGCACAAGTGTTGAAGACCAGATGTACATGAGGGAAGTGACAGGGCTCTGTCAGTCCTGTCTGATAACTGCCAGTCCCAGGCAGATACCTCAGGTGCCCTGGGGCCTCTGGAGGTTTGCACTGGGGGCTCATGGTCAGACCACGGAGCTGTGCCTGAAAACAGGAGAACTGCTCTCAGTTCTTCAAAAAACAAACAAACAAACAATACAAACCCACAACTTACTCATCAGCTGAAATGATTCAATATTTTAAATAAAATGTCCATGAATTTCTGTCCTGCCAAAATACGGATTTTTACAATATGTATGAATTGCAGGAGAAGAAATATTGTAGTTACCCTGTGCTTGTATTTCCAGAACTCTGCCTATGATACTGTGTATTTAATCCCCCTGAACATCCAGGTGTTTCTACCTGTCCTTATTCAAACCACCATGTCTGCAGTCGTCTCTTCAGAAGCCTATCTGGACATTTGCACTTTCCATTGCTCCCCAGAGGTTCTTCCTCCTCTCACTCTTTGCTCATTCAGAGCCTCTCACCTTTCTCTGCTTTGAGTTTCAGGCAGGTAAAGCTGAATTGTCTTTCAGCCGTCGCTCTCATACTCCCTGTAGGCAACTCTTCAATTGTGGTGATGGACCTCACTGAAAGTTGCTTAAACTAACGATAGAGTATATTTTATTGTTCGTTATGTTCTGTTGTGTTTTCTTTCTCATTATCTTTTTTGCTTTTGCCAATTAAAATGCCTCTTTCTGCCTATTTAAATCCAGATCTCTAAGGAAAGCATGAAGTAATTTGTGCAGAGAAGTTGTAACAATCAGGTGCAAACTTCAGTGGAGAATCTGATGTAAAGAAAAGTGATGTAACTGCCAGGGGGGCAATGAGCGAAACAGGGAGGTTAGAGAAGTGAGGAGCAAGGGTGTCCATCCCGTGTCTGGCCTCAAGGGACTGCTTTTCCCACCTGTCCAACCTCCTCAAGAGACACTCTGCACCAGTATCCATGGGAGAATTCTTCTCTCACTTCTTCCAAGTGCTCATTGAAAATGTTCTCTGTACCTACCCCCTGAAACCTCTCTAATGAGCTCTACGAATCTTCAATACTTGAAGAAAATTATGGTAGAGACACAGCTTGTGAGGGCTTGAAACATTTTAATGAGCCCATGGTGTATTTGAGGCTGAGATCATGAACCTCAGGTACTGACAAGAGACTCAACAAAGCTCTCAAGAAGCCAAAGTCAACAGCAAAACCTTGAAGTTCCTCGAAGCATTAATGGGCCCCACTGAGGGCTGTTCCTGACAAAGCCTCCCCAGGGACTCGTTAGAGCAGATAATTGGAGACTGTGATGACATGGAGGCCAAGGCCCTGTGCAGGTGGCTCTGATGGTGAGAAACCCCTTGGTTTGCTCTCTGAAGCAGAAAGGAGAAGCCATGACCTCCAGGCAATGGGAAGGGGGATCCTGTCCCTCACACACGGCTCAGGGCTCTTCCTGGGACCGTGGGATGTGGGTGTGCAAGGCCGAGGGAAGGACAACACTGGTACAACAACTTCCAGCATCCCCATGGGGCTGCAAGGAGGCAACGAGGCCCCAGCACCATGAGGACGACATGTCTTCTCATGGACCTCAGTGGCAGAGACAACTGCCATGGCCAAGGAGACAGAGACCTGGGTTCTCTTGGTGCCTTCCAGCCTTGCCAGCGCCCTTTGCCAGCTCCACCGCAGGCTGTTCTACATGGTCTTACACCTCAGAGAATCACAGAATCAGAGGATGTCCTGAGTTGGAAGGGACTCACAAGGATCATCGAATCCAAGTCCTGTCCCTGCATATGACAGCCCCATAGTTCACACCATGTGTCTGAGGGTGTTGTTCAGTCTCTTCTTGAACACTCTCAGGTTTGTAACCATGACAGCTCCCTGGGAACCCATATGCTGAACATCATGTCCAGGAGGAGATTTTGAGAGACACTGTCAGAGGCTTTACTGAAATCCAAAAAGATCACGTCGACGGGTTTCCCTTGGTTGACTAGGTGGGTAACCTTGTTGTAGAAAAAATTAAGTTGGTTGGGCAAGACTTTCCTCTCATGTACCCGTGCTGGCTGGGACCAATGACTGCGTTGTCCTTCAGATGTTTTTCTGTAACTCCCTGTCCCTCTTTCCCTGCAGCCTGTAGACACCCATGTCACTTCCCACCTGCTCTCACCCCAGCATTTCTGTCCCTTCACTGTTGTGTCTGCACCCTCACTGGCTGTTCTTTGGAACACAAACCATGAGCTGATCCAGCTCCCTCTGGGTGGCCTCTTGCACCACAGCACTGCCCTTACAGTGACATTTCTTCCTCCTGATAACCAGTCTTCATCTTCCAAGTTACACTTTGTGACTTTTTTTTTGCTCTCCTCCTTTTTTCTGCTACCAAGGAAAGCTCGACCATCTCAGAAACTGCCCTTCAAGCTGGGAACACAACCCATCAGTCTTCTTGTGGTGTTCCATCTCAACAAAGAGAAGTCACCTCACCGTGAGCTCCTAAATCCCAGGACTGCTGCTGGCCTTTTAGCTTCTCTGATGGACACGACCATGTCCCTGCTGCTGTCTCGTCACGTACTCAGGTGGAATGGACATGACAACGCGTCTCCAAGGCCTCTTCCTGGGTAGGGCCTGTGGATACTTAGGCCGAGGTTCTTTCCCAGCCATGTCCCTGCTGCTGGGCTGTCACCTCCAGAGAAAAACTGACCTCACTGTCCCCTTCACAGCCACGTGCTTCTTACTGGATTATGAGTGTCTGAGACCCAACTGACCTCAAAATACCACACCCATCCATCACCCACCTTGTGGCCCAGGACCTGACCAGACAAAAGTATGCTTGTTGTATGAATCTGATGAAATCTATTTCTTACTAATGGAGAATGAGAGAATGGAGAAACATTCTTCACAGGAAGTGCTGTATTCATGTTGACACGTTTTAGATCTCCTCCTCTGCCTGTTTATTTTTTTTTCTTCTTCATACGTATGTTCGGTTTTCCAAAACCTCTCCAAGGTAAAGATTCATTGAATCATAGAATAACTCAGATTCGAAGAGAGCCCTGAACATCATCTTGTCTGACTCTCCTGTTCAAGTCAGGGTCAACCATGTGAGGTTATTCAAGGCCTCTGCCCAGCTTTGCATCATCCTCAAAAGAGCTGCTAGTGCACTCGTCACATCATGCAGGGAGAGAATAAACACATTCAACAGTGTTTACCCAGTGCTGGTCACTGAGGGATTTCACCAGTAACTGGTTGCACAGAAATATTTGTACCTTTTATGACATTTGTGCTTGATCATTCAGCCACGTTCTCACCCAGCGTGCACTTCTTCAGCCCAGACAGCACCAATCTGGCTATAAGGACACTATGGGAGACCATGTCTGAGGCCTTGCAAAACTCCATGTACAGGACATACCCTCCTTTCCCCTGCACATTTTGTTTCAGCAATCCCTTTCTTCTCCTTCAAGTGCTTGGAAATGCCTGTAGGAGGACATGACGAATCCCCTTCCCAGGGACAGAGGCAGGCTGAGCAACCTGCAGTCCTCTCAGTTCTTGTTCCTGCCCTTCTTGAAGATGGTTTTGATGTCTGCCTTTTCCGAGGACCCCACAATCTCTCTGGTTGCTCTGGTGCTTTCAGAGCACAACCCAGAATCACAGGCAAGGTTGACATAGCAGACAGGAGCACTTGCAATGAGTCTGTCCAAGGTAGCTGAGATCAATCTCTATGGACCAGTGGGGTTTGTTCCTGGAGTCACACACAGAAATGTCAGGTTCTGTCAGGTGTCCACATCTGAGCTGGCCTCATGGACTCCTTATGCACCCAGGGATGCTCAGAGTCTGTCCCTTTTATGCACAGAGGCAGGAGTCACAGTGTCCCTCTGGCCTCCAGTTGCCACTCCCAAGGGATGGGAGGCACCTCAGCCCTGTGGTGTGTCACCCCACTCTGCACTCATCTGAGATGTCCCACGTCATGAGGAATGGATACGGGGACCTCAGTTCAAGGAAGAACATCCCAGTGCTGCATTCGGGTGATTTCCTATGGGGTGTTCTTCCTACCATGAAGTGACCTCAAGACCTCACTGTGCCACAGGCCTTCATGGAACCTCAAGGAATAGTTGATGGTGTTTGTGCTCACTTGCGTTTATGTCACATCACATACATGACGTGTGTGCTCACATCTGATGTCTACAATGCAAACAGGGATTTCTGACCTACTCATTCCGTGTCCCTCTGTGGGTGAGAGGCCAGTGCTGGCAATGGTGGTTGTGAGGGGCCAGTGCATGATGATGCCCTGGGGCAGCTTCTGTGGGGTGTCCAGTGCACAGGGGCACAGCCCAGCCCCTGCTCTGCTGGTCCTGCAGGTCTCTGGCAGGAGGCCTGACTGTGAGAGGACACTGCTGTGTGCCCAGCCCTGCACACACACACTGTGCAGCTGTGCCCTGGTGTTTTGATCTTCAGGCCACATTCTCAGAAGGTTCTTGAGAAAAAGTTTGAATGAAGACCTAAGCCTTTCACCTTTCTTGTGGAAAGGCTGTTCTGAGGCCAGCTCTGTCACAGCAGTGCCCATTGCCTGTCCCTGCCTGCGCTCACAGGACTGACACACAGCAGGACGGTGACCAGGCTGCCAGAGCACTCAGGCCTTGCACCAACACAAGGGATGAGAAGGAGAGTGTGGGAGTGGAACGAGAACAGCTCTGGAAGGCCAAGCGCTGGTGCTCCCTGGCAGTGCTGCCAGGCTGGACTCTTTTCCCCTCCTCCCACCGACACAGGAATTTTCCCTGAACCTCCAAAAAGGCCTTGGAAAGGATATAGTGAAAAACAAGTTACTACAGGAATGTTTATTTTGTTTAAGAGAAAAGGAGAGCATGGCTCCTCATTTATACAGCCAGTGGTTATAAAAGAAAAGCAGAGAGAGAATTAGAAAGGGCATGACAACATTAAAACAATAAAAAACCAAGCAATAACAGAAAATCCAGATGACAGGCTGGTCCTGCAATTAGCTACATTAAAACTGCTATGTAGAAGCAGACGGGCAGTTTCTTGCTTCAGAAAACACTTAGATACGAGTTTCCACAGGGCATCCTTGAGCTCCTGGTTCCTCATGCTGTAGATGAGGGGATTCACTGCTGGAGGCACCACTGTGTAAAGAACAGACACCACCAGGTCCAAGGATGGGGAGGAGATGGAGGGGGTCTTCAGGTAGGCAAACATGCCAGTGCTGACAAACAGGGAGACCACGGCCAGGTGAGGGAGGCACATGGAAAAGGCTTTGTGCCGTCCCTGCTCAGAGGGGATCCTCAGCACGGCCCTCAAGATCTGCACATAGGACACGACGATGAACACAAAACACCCAAATCCTAAACAGGCACTAACCACAAGGAGCCCAGCTTCCCTGAAGTAGGACTGTGAGCAGGAGAGCTTGAGGATCTGAGGGATTTCACAGAAGAACTGGTCCAGGGCATTGCCCTTGCACAGTGGCAGTGAAAATGTATTGGCTGTGTGCAGCAGAGCATAGAGAAACCCAGTGGCCCAGGCAGCTGCTGCCATGTGGACACAAGCTCTGCTGCCCAGGAGGGTCCCGTAGTGCAGGGGTTTGCAGATGGCAACATAGCGGTCGTAGGACATGACAGTGAGAAGATAAAACTCTGCTGCAATGAAAAAGACAAACAGAAAAAGCTGGGCAGCACATCCCATATAAGAAATGGCCCTGGTATCCCACAGAGAGTTGGCCATGGATTTGGGGAGAATGGTGGAGATGGAGCCCAGGTCAAGGAGGGCGAGGTTGAGGAGGAAGAAGTACATGGGGCTGTGGAGGTGCTGGTCACAGGCTATGGTGGTGATGATGAGGCCGTTGCCCAGGAGGGCAGCCAGGTAGATGCCCAGGAAGAGCCAGAAGTGCAAGAGCTGCAGCTCCCGTGTGTCTGTGAACGCCAGGAGGAGGAACTGGGTGATGGAGCTGCTGTTGGACATTTGTTGTTTCTTGCCGTGGGGACTCTCTTCCAAAAAGGAAATGACATCTTAAAATCAGGACATACTCCTCTGAGCAAAGCCACTCCATTTTTCATTCACACCCAGCCCCATTTGAAATGCATTTCGTTTCTCTGCTATGTGCTGGCAGAGTGTGCTGCGAGGAGCAGGACCTCTGCCCGTCTGGGGCCCAGCAGCCAGCTTTACTCGGCTGCAGTGGGGACACAGGGGGAGCTAGTTTGAGAGCTCTGATGTTCACAAGCAATGTTATGCACTGTTAATGAAAATCTTCAATATCTGCTCTCATGACACTTAAGAGCATGGGCTGCAGAGCAGAGGCTTAGTGTGTCATTATTATGATTTTGTCCATGTTTTTAATTTTCCACCATCACATCTCATGACTAGATTTTTGTAGGGCTTGAGTTTCTCATATATATGACTGAAAATGTGAAGAGTCTTGAGACAGGACAGGCAAAAGGGCTCATCTCTCTGTGGCTCAGTGCAGAGTCAGGAGAGCAGCTTTTACCCATTTTCCCTGTGCTTTCACCTGTGCTGCCTTAAAAACAACTTCATAAACAATCCTCTCTTTAAAAGAAAACCCAAAACTGGACTCATACTGGAGCAGGGAGCCCTGTTTGAAAGGGCAGATCTGCAAACTCTTCTCTGCCCCAGCCCAGAGGTGGAGATGTGATGGAGAGAGCAGGACACGACCCCTCACCCAGACAAGCAAAGGAGTCTGAGCAGTGAGTGCAGACCCCAAGGAAAGGCTCAGCACTCCTGGGACCCTACAGCAGAGCTGGGCCTTTCTGGGGGCAGCTGGTGAGCCCAGCAGGACAGGCAGAGCAGAGTCAGGGCTCCTGGAGATGGGATGTGCTAAAGGGACAGTCAGATCATTGTCCAGCAGACAACCCCCAGCAGCCACCTGCAGAGAAGGAGCAGAAGAGCTCCTGACCAGCCCCTGCTCTGCTGCCTGGAGCTGTCCCTGCCTGCAGCTGTGTCTCTGTGCCCAGGTGTCCTCCTGTCAGTGTCACAGACCCCATCCCAGCCACTGTGTGCTCAGTTCTGCCCTGCAGACCCCTCCCAGCAGCCGGGCACTGCCCAGGGGCAGCTCTGTGTGGGCCGGCTCTGATCAGAACATCAGACCAACAATAATGAGCATGGAAAAGTCATGCTGCTGATGTCTGGAAGCCAGGGTGTGTCCATTTCTGATACTCACAGGTTTATTCACTGCTAAGAGCCACAGATTTGGAATTTCAGTGCATCCTCCTGAACTGAGACGTTAATTATTGTGTCCCATTGGCCTCATAGACAATCTAGAGTACGAGACCGATAGAACAGGATCCTTACTTTTCACAGAGTCCCTGTCTTGCTGTGCCTTTCCAAAAGCCTCTGAGGAATGTCCTAAAGTGATCTGGAGCTATGAGCAGCTGCTTCCCAAGCAGAACCCACTCCATACCTAGACCCTGCCCAGCCAGAGGTTGCTCCTTCCACCCACAGCTTCTCCCCACAGCACCGTGGGGATCTCCCCGGGGAGGCTGAGCACTGACCCTGGCAGGCGGCAGAGTCCCTGCCCCGGCACAGCCCTGGGGTGCAGGGACCCTGCTCTGCAGGACAGCCCTGGGCACCCTTGGCTGCAAAACCATCTGCTTTGATTTTCAAAATTGCTGAACAAAGTTCCCCTCCATAGGGATCCCACAAGCTGTGGCTGTTCCAGCTTTAGGAGATGCCTCCAGGAGCTACAGCTGCATTGCCCTGCACCCAGAGACTTACCATGGCAAGGCTGCAAAGATTTCTCCTCCAGTGAGCTCTCAGTCATCCTCCCAATGCTGACCACCTTTAATCTCCCTCTGCCTCGCTCGTCTCCCTGAGATCCCCAGGCAGAGCCCTCAGCCCTGCTGCGCTTTGCAGAGGAGCTGCTCCTGGGCAGAGCTGTCTCTCTGCAGCGCTGCCACTTGCCATGAGCTGCCTGTGTCCCAGGAGCCCAGCCCAGCTCAGCAGCACAGGAGCAGCCCAAGGCACTTTAATGACCCCTCTGGTGGGTTTGGTGCTGAGGCCATGAACATCAGACCCTGAGAGGCAGTTGAAGAAACCTGTCAAGAAGTCCAAGTCAGATTCAAACTCCAAAGTTTCTTGTAATGTTAATGGGTCCCACTGAGGAACACTACTGAGGAAATGACCCCAGGGTCTGGTTAGAGAAGAAAACTGGAGGCAGAAATGACAGATCAGGAAAACCAAGGTGAAGGTCTCTCTGATGCTGAGTAAAACTGGATGTGTTTCACTAATCAAAGGGCCAAGCCCTGACCCCCAACCCTGGGAAAGGAGATCCTGTCCCTCCCACATTGCCCAGGGCCGTTCCTGGGACAGTGTGATGTGGGGCTGTGCAAGGCCAAGGGTAGGACTATGGTCCGACACCTCCCAGGTTCCTGGCTGGGGACAAGGAGGCCATGAGGCCCCTGTGCTGTAAGGACAAGGTGTCTCCTCACAGGCATCAGAGGTGGAGACAACAGCCACAGCTAAGGGGAGAAGGAGCTCATGTCTGTTGGGGGCTTTCAGCCTCTTTACATCCCTTGATCATCTCCACGACAGCCTGTCCTATGCTGTGGCATCCCCTGCACCTGTTTCCCTGCAGGCTGGAGACATCCCCCCTGCTGCCCCACCTGGCTCTTGTCTGAGCATCTTCCTTCCTTTGCTGATCTCTCTCCATCCTCCCCAGCTGTTCCTTGAAGCACAAAGCCTTGGGCTGATGCAGACTGCCTCTGGGTGACCTGCTCCACCACAGCACTGCCCTTCCACTCACATTCCTTCCTGCTCATGTCCAGCCTGGACCTCCCCAGCTGCACTGTGTGCCATTATTTCTTTCTCGTGCTCTTTCCCACTATGAAGAAAACCTCCACCATCTCTGAAACCACCCTTCCAGTACTCTCAGGCTACTCCTACACTGCTGCAGCCCCCCCAGCGCTGCTGGGCCAGAGCAGCCCAGGTTCCTCAGCATCCCACACCATGTGCACAAGGTCCTGAACCCTGCCTTGGCAG
Organism: Caloenas nicobarica; assembly: GCF_036013445.1. Taxonomy (NCBI): domain Eukaryota; kingdom Metazoa; phylum Chordata; class Aves; order Columbiformes; family Columbidae; genus Caloenas; species Caloenas nicobarica. The sequence continues at coordinate 1,263,497 of NC_088276.1, forward strand.
AGCCCTACACTCTCCAGTTCCTCCCTGCTTCTCCAAACTGGGAAGCCGCACACTGACACACACCCATGTGTGTGGGGTCACACCAGTGCTGAACCGAATGGGATGAGAACTCCAGGTGTCTGGGTGCCCACGCTCCTCCTCATGCAGCCCCGTGTGCAGCTGCCTTGTTCATGGTGAGCGTGCAGCACGGGCTTGTGTGGCGGCCCTTGTAGTGCCCAGGCCCTTCTCCTCAGGGTCACTGCTCAGCGTGTCAGGTCCTGGTCTGTCCTGATGTTTGGAGTTATTCTCCTGCCCCGATACAGGACTGGCCACTTCTCCTTTTGAAACTTAGGAGATTCCTGATGGTAGAACCCCAAAGTTTCTCAAGGTCTGGACTCTCCCTGCACTGCTGCAGCCGCATTCCCTCCAATTCCAGCCAGGGCAGGGACCACTCGCCCGGGGAGCCCCCGGTGCCCCCTAAAGAAAAGGGGCCTCAGCTTGCAGGACTCTCCTGAGCCCAGGAAGAGGCCACTAAAATGGTAGCAGTAGCAGGGTTCCATCAAGAGTTTATTCAAGAAAAAGGAAATAATTTCCAATTTCCCTAGCACAGTCTTTCGGTGCTGCTCTTCTCTTCCTTATGCTGGTGCCTCTCCCTGACTGCTGTGCCCCACTTTCGGTGGCACCACATTGTTGGGGGGCATGACCATGTGCCCCCACAGGCTTTGTCATTAGTGCCCTCACTCACAAGGGAAAACCCATCTGGTCACTGTCCACATAAAGGAGCTCCATACATCCAAGCAACTTCTTCACTCTGAGGGAATCCTACTGCTGATCCTTCCAGCCCGTCTCTCCTGAAAAGCCTCTACCCACCCAGTGCAGCACCCCAAGCTGTGTGACTTGTCCCACCACGCCTTGGCGGTGACTCCATGGGTGTCAAACAGCACAGGCTGCAGCTTGTCCTGGCTGTGCCCTTGGCTGAGGGCATCAGTGCACAGTTGGGCTGTGGCACCTCAGCTGTAGCACCCGGCCAAGCTCTGATAGTTCTCGGGAAATCTGGTTGGTATCAAGAATCCAGGTCCCCATGTGTGCAAAGGTTTGACTTCAGAGCAGAGCAATGTCACAGGGGTTGGCAGATGGAAAGACAGGGCTGAAATTGGGCAACAGGAGAGTGAGCAAGCCCTGCTGTCCCCAAGGCCAGAGAGAAACAGGGCTGGGAATGACAGACCTGGAAGGAAACGTGTTTTGTCAGTGGCGTCTCTGCTGCCCCTGAGGTACTTGGGCAGACGTGTCACTGATCTCTAGGAATGACAAGGTGCTGCTGACAGGCCCAAGGTGACAATGGTTTGTCTGTTCCTTGATTGTGTTATCAAGGGGGTGAGAACAGGGTGGTGAAAAGAAAAAAAGGAGATTTGGAAGTGTTGCTATACGCATGGACACCTGGCGTGATGCGCTTCCTATTTAAGGGCTGCCCTACATCTCCTGGATAGAGAAGGGACAGATCTTGCGATACTTCAGAGGTGGGAATGAGTTTCTTGCACAAAGACACTGAATCTGTCTGCAATGCTGTCTGGGGTGTCTGTCCCACACTCACTGTGAATGGGGATGGCTGCCCTGGACAGGACCATCGCTGTCCCTGTCAAATTCATGTAGCTGTGTGCGAGAGCCTTGGCACCTCATTTAACACTGCAGGCTTGTAATTGGCATTAAAGGGAATAATCACCCTGAATTTGATTTGTCAATAGAATTATAGAATAATTTCAGCTGGAAGAGACCTTCAGGATCATCGAGTCCAACCATAACCCAACTCTAGCACTAAACCATGTCCCTAAGAAACCCAACTAAATGTCTTCTAAACACCTCCAGGGATGGTGACTCCACCCCTTCCCTGGGCAGCCTGTTCCACTGCTTCACAACTCTTTCCATGAAGAAATGTCTCTTAATATCCAATCTGAACCTTCCCTGGCACAACTTGAGACCATTTCCTCTCGTCCTATCACTTGCTACTTGGGAGAAGAGACCAACACCCTCCATGCTACAATCTCCTTTCAGGTAGCTGTAGAGACCGAGAAGGTCTCCCCTCAGTCTCTTTTTTTGCAAGCTAAACAGCCTCATGTCCCTCAGCTGCTCCTCATAAGACTTGTGCTCCAGGCCTGTCACGGTCCATTCGGTGATGGACTCGTGATGCTTCATTTACCTTGATCTTGAAGTGCAAAATTAAGGCAATGAAAATGCCAAGGGGTTGTAATTCAATCATCAATGTGTCTTTATTTATTTTGCCCATAAAGCGGCATGTGATAGAGAGAGTGGAGAAAAAGGAAAGGAAAGAAAGGGGGGAAAAAAAGGGTTGGCTACCACTACGAGATCCAAAGGCGTCCCTATGGTCTCGGGTGTCGTGAGAAGAGTCCTGCCAGTTCTTCGTCGTGATCCGTGATGCTTTGGTGGGGAGAGCTCAACGATGTCCCGTCGGGAATCGTCTTTTATGCTTCTTCACCTCGCTTTGCTCCCATGGATTGAGGCCAATCTCTGCCTTTGTTTCGCAATCCAGGCTTAACTGCGCAGGCCTGAATTGTCCCCGCTTCGCTTGCCAGAACCCGTCTGTGCCTGCATCGCCTCGGTTTAGGGGTCTCTTACTGGTCCATTGGGTGACCTCAAGACCTTCGTCAAGCCTCTGCGCATGCTCTTCTTTGCTGGCCTTAGTAGCAGGTAGGAGGTGGGGGCAAGTTTGGCTGAGGCAGCAGGTGAAAATCCATCTTCTGCACAGCAGCTATTGTCCCCAGCTGGGAGAGACCTGTAGAACACAATTCCTTTTAGGAGGTGGGGGCAAGTCTGGCTGCGGCAGCTGGTGGAATCCATACAGCAGCCATTGTTACCTGTAGCCCCCGGGTTGGAGAGACCTGTACAACACAATTTTTTTCGTCAGGCCTCTCTCCAAGTCATTGTCCAATTCTTTCTATCAGGACATCTGTTCTCCAAGTCCCTGATGGTGATGTTCAGGCAAATACTGTTCTTTGGACTGACTCTTTCACCTTCCAATCCCTGATTTCTGTGATTCTGTGAGATGGAGGGGCCAGGAGAGGGAGATGTGAGGAGATGGATGGATGAGGAGATAGAGACACCAAGAGAGAAAGGGTTGGGTAGGTAGTGGGTGAGGAGATGGGGATGGACAGATGGATGGAGACACGAGGAGATGGAGACACCAGGAGATGGAGATGGAGGGGCGAGGAGGTGGGTGAGAAGATGGGGATGGACAGATGGACAGATGAGGGTGGAGACACCAGGAGATGAAGAATGAGGGTCAGGTGGGTGGTGGGATGAGGAGATGGAGGGATGGTGATGTGGAGGCATGGACGGATGGACAGATGGATGATGGACAAGTAGACACTGGCCAAACATATGCCCCCTGATGGGCCCTCCACCCACTCACACGTCTTGTTGGGCAACACCAACTTCCTGGTGGCCCCAAAATGGATCCAGATGAACTTCCCTGGGAGAGCAGCAGTGGCCACTGCCCCTGGCAGGCCCCGCCCACAGACCCCACCCACAGGCCCGACCCCTCCACTCACCAATCAAGAGGAGTTGACGGGAGATGTTGAGATCTTGGGTTTTCCATCCTCCAGATGAGGTTGGATGAAGTTTGGGATATGTTTGAGGGTCTCAGTTGGGATTCAACACCCTCCAGGTGGGACAAAGTTGGGGAGATCTTGGAGTCTTGGGGTTCAACGTCATCAGCGTGAGGTGTGACAACACTGGGGGAGATGGTTCAGGTCTTGGGTTCTCCATGCTCCCAGGTGAAGAGGGATGAAGTTGGGGAGATGTTTGTGGATCTTGGTTGTGGTTCAACATCCTGCAGGTGGGACAACACTGGGGAAGATGTTGGGGGTCTTGGGGTTCTCCACCCTCTAGATGAGGTGGGACAAAGTTGGAGAGATGTTTGGGGTCTTGGTTGGGGTTCAACATCCTCCATATGATGTGGGGTGAAGTTGGGGAGATAGTTGGGGTCTTGGGGTTCTCCACCCTCTAGATGAGGTGGGACAAAGTTGGAGAGGTGTTTGGGGTCTTGGGTTCTCTATTCCCCAGGTGGGACAACACTGGGGGGAGATGTTGGTTCTCAGCTGGAGTTCAACCTCCTCCGGGTGAGGTGGGGTGAAATTGGGGGAGATGTTTGGTCTTGGGGTCCAACATCCTCTAGATGAGGTGCGGTGAAGTTAGGGAGACAGTTGGGGTTGAACATCCCCAGGTGAGGATGGGGTATGTTTGGGGAGAATTTTTGAGGTCTTGGAGTTCAACACTCTCCACATAAGGTGGGATGAAGTTGGGGGAGATGTTGAAGTCTTGGTTCTGGTTGGCCCAAGGGGTCCAGGCATGGGACATCTGGGCCTGGGTGGCCCAGTGGAGCTGGAGATGGGACATCTAGGCCTGGGTGTCCCAAAGTGTCCAGGGATGGGACATCCTGGCCTGGGTGGTCCATGGGTTGGGGCATTTAAGGTCTTGGTGGCTCAAGGGAGCTGAAGATGGGACATCTTGAGTCCAGAGAATGGACGTCTTTGGTCTTGGTGTCCCCAAAGTGTCCAGAGATAGGACATCTTGGGTCTTGGTGGTCTAAGGGGTCCCAGGATAGTACATTTTCTGTATTGGTGGCCCAAAGTGTCCAGAGATGGGACATTTTATGTCCCGATGACCTAAGGGTTTCAGGGATGGGACATCTTGCACTGAGTGGCCCAAGGTATCCAGGGATGGAAAATTTTCGCTCTTGATGGCCTAAGGGTGCTGGAGATGGGACATTTTGAGTCCAGAGATGGCACATCCTTGGTCTTGGTGGACCAAGGGGGCTGGAGATTGGGCATTCTGCATCTTGGTGGCCCAAAGTGTCCGGCAATGGGAAATCTTCGGTGCAAGGATAGGACATCTTGGCCTGGGAACTCTGGGGCTCCAAGGGTTTGGACATCCTGGGTCTTGGTGGCCCAGAGAGTCCAGGGATGGGACATTTTGGGTCCAGAGATGGGACATCTTCACTCCAGGAATGGGACATCTTGGTCTCGGTGGCCCAAAGTGTCCAGGGATGGGACATCCTGGGTCTTAGTGGCCCAAGGGGTCCAGTGATGGGACATCTTGGTCTTGGTGGACCAAGATGACTGGAGATGGTACATCCAGGTCTTGGTGGCCTAAAGTGTTCAGGAATGGGACATCTTGGCCTGGGTGGTCCAATGGGCCCAAGGGTTGGGACGTTGTAGGTCTTGGTGGCCCAAGATGCCTGGCGATGGGACATTTTGGGTCATGGTGGCTTAAAAGTTCCAGATATGGGACATCCTGCATCTTGGTGGCCCAAAGTGTCCAGGGTGGGATATTTTGGGTCCAGAGATGGGACATCTTGGACCCAGGGATGGCACATCTTGGTCTCAGTGGCCCAGAGTTTCCAGAGATGGGACATCGGAGGTCTGAGATGGGGCATCCTGGCTCACAGTGGCCTTGGTCTTGGTGGCCTAAGGGGTCCAGGGATGGCACATCTTGGCCTGGGTAGTCCAAGGGGTCCAAGGGTTGGGACATTTAACATCTTGGTGGCCCAGGATGGCTGGAAATGGGACATCTTGGGTCCAGAGGTGGGACATTCTAGGTCTTGGTGGCCGAAGGGGTCCAGGGATGGACATCCTGCTCTGAGTAGCCCAGGGGATACAGGGATGGGAAATTTTGGCTCTTGATGGCCCATGGGTGCTGGAGATGGGACAATTTGGGTCCAGGGATGAGATATCCTGGGTCTGGGTGGCCCAAGTGGTCCAGGGATGGGACATCCTGATCTTGGTGACCTCATAGTTTTCAGGGATGGGACATCTTGGTCTTGGTCACCTAAGGGATCCAGGGATGGGAAATTTTGCCTCCTAATGGCCTCGCAGAGTCCAGGGATGGGACATCTTGTTGGCCTAAGGGTTCCAGGGATGGGACATCAGGGATCTGGTTGGCCCAAGGTGGCTGGAGATGGGACATCTTGGGTCCAGAGATGACACATCTTGGTCTTCGTGTTCCAGAGTGTCCAGAGATAAGACATCTTGGTCTTGGTGGCCCAAAGTGTCCAGGGATGGACATTTTAGGTCTTCGTGGCCTAAGGATCCAGAGATAGGACATCCTTTGTCTTGGTGGCTCAAAGTTTCCAGGGATGGGACATCTTGGCCTGGGTAGCCCAAGGGGGCTGGAGATGGGACATCTTGGGTCCCGGGATGGGACATCCTGCATCTTGGTGGCCCAAAGTCTCCAGGCATGAGACATCTTGGATGCAGGGATTGGACATTTTAGGTCTTGGTGGCCCAAAGTCTCCAGCCATGAGACATCTTGGATCGAGGGATGGGACATTTTAGGTCTTGGTGGCCCAAAGTGTCCAGGGATGGGACATCTTGATCTTAGTGGCCCAAGGTTGCTGGAGATAGGACATCTTAGGACTTGGTGTCCCCGAAGTTTCCAAAGATGGGTCATCCTGGGTCTTGATGGTTTCATGGGGTCCAGAGGTGGGATATCTGGGCCTGGATGGCCTAAAGTGTCTAGAGATGGGACATCTTGGATCCAGGGAGGGGACATTTTAGGTCTTGGTCCCAAAGTCTCTAGGGATGGGATATCTGGGGTCTGGCATGGGACACTGGCTCTCAGTGTCCCAAGGTGTCCAGGGATGGGAAATTTTGGCTCTTATTGGCCTCACAGCTTCCAGGGATGGGACATAGCGGTCGCGAGAGCGGCTCCAGTAGCAGTGCCAGCCATGGCAGTATGTCCGGCTGCCACCACATCTCCTCTTTCACCAGGACCGGGTCACGGTGGAGTGGCCACCTCCCTGTCCTGCCAGAGGATGCAGCTCTGCAACCTCTGCCCCGCTTTTAAAGGGGTGCCTGGGCAGGGCCCTTTGTGACATCACCAGTGACATCACAACGCCCCACTGTGGCAGTTGCACATCCCCCTGAGATCCAGACCCTTCAATAGGGCAGTCGATGGCTCCTTCGCACCTTTTGTGCCCCACTGTGCCTGTCCCCAGGTACACACCAGGGTGGTACCAAGGTGCTGACAGTCACATCCTCCCCTGCCCCGGGCAGGGTGACTTCACCTCCACCATCTAGTGGGGCAGGAGGGGTGGGACCCTCAGTCAATTGACAGGGTCCTCAGCAAAGAAGGTGCCCAGAGAAGCTGAGAAGCTTCTGGACTATGTTGTAATATCCACAGCCTGTCACGTCCTGTCCTCAGGTATGAGTGCGGAATGGAGGGAATGCAGGTTCTCGTTTTCCTGTTTCTGGGAGAGTTTCATCCTTGGTGGAGAAGGGAGCTGAAGGTGTAACGGGTAGGACTTCATGCTCTGTGAATGTTCTTTTGCATTATGCCACCTTGATACCAGTTTACTCAGTTTATCAAGGGGTAAGTAAGCCCTCCATTATATCTCCGGGAACTCCCTTTTTAATTCGCAAAACCCACCATTGTTGTTGGTTCTTAGGTTGTTCCCCCTTTCCTCTTCTAATATGCGGATGCTTCTTTCTTGGAGCACCGGCAGCAGCAGCAGTACTGGTAGAAAGGGGCAGATTCTTGACTTCAACATGACGGATTCCTCTCGACCTTTCTTCTAGGATTTTTACAGGGCCATATTTCCTATTATAATGTATCAATTCTTGTGCTGCTTCCCCCCACATCCACACCTTTTTAGTATTTGGTTGGTGGGAGAAGTCGGGGCAGGGGTGAACAGTGAATCAATGGTAGTGTCAGCTCCATCCCTCTGGCTCCCACTTCTGGTACCCTGGCTGCTGATCAAACCTTCCAGTCTTTCTACTGGGCTCATCAATGCGATTGTCCTTTGAAGGTTTAAGTGTCTCTGGATGTCCCCTTATCAAGGGAGTCATCATGTCTGGATTCACTGGCAGCATCATTGAGGATTCACATTCGAGAATCAATTTTCTTTCATGTATCATTTGCAAGCAGGCTGCTTTGTGTGCACTTTCTAGCAATTGATCAGGTGTGCCAGTGATTGCCAGGGGCTCTCCCCTTTTTCCCCTTGAGCTCAGCCAAGTGCTGCCTCAGGTCACCCAGAGAGGCTGCACAGGCTCTGTCTTTGCAGGTTTTCAATCTCTGATTGAATCAAGGTTGAACAACTTGGTGTGACCCAGTTTCTGACAGGTTGGACTGCAGACTCCTGAGGTCCCTTTAACCTCAGTTCTCTTACGATCCCATTGTGATGTTGGGCTCTGTTTCTAACTGGAGCAGAGCAGACGATTATGGGCCATGAATCCAGCTGTGCTGTAGGTGACCATCTAAACCAACATCTCAACCAGTGAACCAGTCAACACCTCAGTGTGATACTCTGGGCAAAGTGTGAGGAGTCCTGGGCAGGGAAGGTTTAGAAGGCATGGGGCGCTATGCAAGACACAAAATGATCTTGGCTTAATGCCTGCAGGCCCATCAGATGTCAGTTAATGTCAATGAAAATTAAAATAAGAAGAAATGAAGACAAAGATCCAAAGCAAAGGAAGGTGTCAAAATACTTCTCTTTATTTTTCTTTTTTTCTTTTTTTTTTTTTTTAAGTCTTTGTGGGGGGATTTCTTTTGTTTGAAAGGAAAGAGTTCTCCAGAACTGGGAATGGATTTAGGACACAAATGTCTTCAGCTCCAGGGACACAAACACCTGGTGGCAGTGTAGATGCCCCAGGAACCCCTGCCCAGGCTCCCCCAGCATTGTAAGGTGCTCTGGTCTCCCCCAGGTCCTCTGTGATAGATGCCAATCCCAGGCCAGCACCTCAGGTGCACTGGGGCCCCTCAAATGGCACTGGCTGTTTATGGTGAGACAACTGATGACTGATGTCTGCCTGGAAGGGTGCACTTTGTTGTTGTGGTTGTTGTCTTTTGGTTTGGTTTGGTTTGTGGAGTTTTTTTGTTTTTTGTTTGGTTGGTTTGTTTGTTTGTTTCTGGGTTTGTTTGTTTGTTTCTTTTTTAACATATTAACACAAAAATCCAAAACAAACAAAAAAACCCCCACCAGAAACACAAAAAAATGCTAAAAAGTGAATTACCAGGAAGTGTACTAAGAGTACAAAAACAAATATTGGTCTTCCCCTGTACTTCTATCATCATTCAGGAGTTTCCACCTCTCCTGATTAAATGTCCATGTCAAAGGACAACTTTCCAGCAGACTGTCTGGACGTTTGCCCTTCCCAGTGCTCTCAGGTTTCCTCCTCCACTTGCTCTTTGGTCACTCAGTTGCCTCTCAACTCTCTGGTTTCTGCTTCAGAGCTTCAGGGAGTTACAAACTTGCCTCATTCTTCAGAAGTCTAATTAACATGGTAGTTAATGTGTTAATTGTGTTTATATATATCCTTTCCTATCTCTCTGTCTAAAACAGTTCTTGTGTGGATATCCCTTGTGGATGGTGGACCTCATTAGATCCAGCTTACACACACAGTTGAGGAAAGTGGTTTAGTGTTTATGAAATTGTGTAGTGTTTACACAGGAGAGCAGGTGGGAGCTGGTGTACAGGAGCTGCAGCATCCACCTGCAGAGCTCAGTGGAGAAGTCTGATGTGAGGAAAAGTGATGCAAGTCTCTGGTGGCCAATGAGGGAACTGGCAGACAGGGAGTGGGGGGTGAGGAGCAAGGTTGTCCATACAATGTCCAACCTCAAGGGACTGTTCTCCTGCCTGTCCAGATGGCTTCAGGAGACCCTCTGGATCAATGTCCATTGCAGAATGCTGCTGTCACTTCTTCTACACACTGAAAAATGACAGAAAATACCCTTGAAAGAAAAACCCTCCTTTATGAAATCTTTGAAATCTTCATCAGTAAGTGTCCCATTGAAACCTCTCCAGTTAGTTCTACAAGTCTTGAAGATTGGAAGAAAATTACAGAAAGAAACATCATTCGTTAGGGCTTTCTGTGTTTTAATGAGCCCCATGGCGTATTTGGTGCTGAGTCCATGAACCTCAGATACCAAGGACAGACTGAAGAATCTCCTCAAGAAGTCCAAGTCAGAAGCAAAGCCCAAAGTACCTTGAAGCATTAATGGGCCCCACTGAGGGCTGTTACTGACAAAGCCTCCCCAGGGACTCGTTAGAGCAGATAATTGGAGGCAGTGATTGCATCAGGCAAAGGCAAAGTGCAGCAGCTCTGATGCTGAGAAAACCCTTGATTTGTTTGATGAAGGAGAATGGCCAAGCCTTGACCCCCTGCCCCTGGGAAGGGAGATCCTGTCCCTCACGTGTGTCTCAGGGCTCTTCCTGGGGATGTGGGGATGATGCCCAGTGCAGGACAACGGTGTGAGACTCCCTGGGGGGTGCAAGGAGGCAATGGGGTGCCATGGCCATGACAACCATGTGTCTCCTCTAGGCCGCACTGTCAGGGACATCTGCAGACACCCCATGCGCTTCCCCAGCTTGTTCTCACCCCAGTGTGTCCCCACCTGTGCTGCTGAACAGCTGATCCCAGCAAGAGAGAACAAAAGGGCAACAGGCAGAAAGACCCAAAGGCCAACTGCAAAATGGCAGAACGGCAAAAGGCCGAACTGACATCGAACTCATGACAGAATGAAACTTCTGAATGGAACTAACCAAACCAGCTGGAAAACCCAAAGTAATGGATGTAACAAACCCTAAAAGCCAGCTCCAGCTTTAGACTGAGCATGCCGCTAATCACAGGGAATATTTCATTGATCAGCCTGCATGTCAACCCAGGTGCTGTCCTGTCTGTGTCCCCTCCTGCCAAGTTGCATCTGCAGCTGGATGGCGAAAGAAGTCCTTGGTTTCCCTGACAACAGTCAAGATATCAGTGAGTTCTGACATTCCTTTCATACAAAATGGCAAACACTGTAAAGCTGCTAAAAGAAAAAATTAACTCTATGCCAGGGAGGAAACAGCGTTATCTCATTATTCTCATAGTAAATCTAAACAAAAGACTGTAGTAGCTATGAAGGAGAGAGATTCAAAATGCATGAAGAAAATTAACTCAATTTCAGTAAAAACAGCATGTTTCCTCAGCCTCCACTTCACCAGGCTAAAGAAGTTTGGGTCTCTCAACATCTCCACACATGACCCAGACTGTCTGTGGCCACACAACGTCTCCTCCCCGTTCCTCCAGAATGGGGAACCTCCCACTGGGACACCCCGCTCCAGATGTGACCACACCAGTGCGGAGTCAAGATGGACAATAACTGCCCTTGGCTGGGTGGCCGCGCTCCTCCCAGTGCAGCCCAATGTGCTCATGGGCATATTCCTGTTTAGCGCCACTGAGAACTGACTGAACAGCCAGGCTCAGAGGGTTGTGACCAGCGGCACAAAGCCCAGCAGGAGGTACCATGAGGAGCACTGAAGGACACCGTATCCCTACCCAACATCTCCTCCCCACAGGTGTCCCTTGGGTCCCTGGAACCATTGCAGTGACAAGGGGGAGAGCACTGCCTGTATGGGGTGGAGGAGATGGGGTCTGGAATAAGGGTCCTGGGGCAGTTTCTCCTGGTTGTTCACGCAGCAACAAGCTGGGCTGGATAGCTGGAGAGAGGAACTCTTCCCAAGGGCCTCCAGTGGGCATGGGGATGGTCTACAGTTTCCTGCATGCTGCCTTTTCTGGTGGAGGTCAGAGGCTGCCGGCCCTTTAGAGGGCCCAGGACAGGCCTTGTCCTTCCTCTGGTCACAGCTGGACCCCAGTTCTCCAGCTCGGCCCCAGCTCAGGAGCCTTGTCTAGGGGTGACCTTTGGGGTAAGGTTGACAAGAGGGGTGCATAAGTTTGTCTTAAGGACATGTGATGAGCACCAGAACTGAAGTACCAGAGCAAAATGATGTGGCTTGTGGGTGAATCCTTTGTTCAGTGCAAGTCCTGACACAGGGTCCCAGACTTGCTTTCCATGCCACCCTTCACGAGGGATGATGCACTAAGAGATGGCAAGTGGGGGACACCAATACTTCTCCAGCTACTTCCCAGGCCTGGTGAAGCACCAGGACAGCAAGGACTTCTGGCCCTGCACCCTGAACTCTGGGTATTATCTTGGGGCAGCTGAACACCAGCATTTTTCTCTCCAAGGCAATTTCCAGCCCAGGTCAGCTCCTGTCTGATCTCCCCCCATCCCTCCTCTGATCTGGTCTGGTGCTCCTGGCCCCTTCCCTGTGCTCCCCACAGGGCCCCAACCTGGCACTGATGCTCTACAGAGCAGGTTGGCTGCAGGACCATGCGGTGACTCCACACTGGTTGTGCTGCTCGGTGAGGGACACAGATGCAACTGCATGGGCTGCACTGTCACTGAGCTCTTTCCCGGGGGTCTAAAGCTCTGGAATGGGTTCAGAGCATTTCTTGGGACTCATTTTTTTTTCTGCTCATTTTGGTTCAGAAATCCCTTCCTTGCCCTTCAGGTGCCTGCAGATTGGTGCAGGAAGATGCGGCCTATTCCCTTCCCAGGGACGGAGGTAGGCTGACCAGCCTGTAATTCTCCAAATTCTCCTTCCTGCCCTTCTTGAAGATGGGTTTGACATCTTCCTTTCCCAAGGACCTCAGAACTCCTCTGTTTCTGCTGTCACTTTTGAAAGCACAATCCAGAATCATGAGTAAGGGTGATGTAGCAGACAGGAGCACTTGCAATGAGCCTGTACAAGGGAGCTGAGATGAATCTCACTGGGCCACTGAGGTTTGTTCCTGGAGTCACACACAGAAATGCCAGGATTCTATCAGGCATCCGTGTCTGAGCTGGTCTCAGGACTCCTTATGCACCCAGGGATGTTCAGAGACAGAATGTGTCCCTTTTACTCACAGAAGCAGGAGTCACAGTGGGTCTCTGGCCTCCTGCTGCCACTCCAAAGGGATGGGAGGCACCTCAGCCCTGTGGTGTGTCACCCTGCTCTGCACTCATCTGAGATGTCCCACGTCATGAGGAATGGACACAGGGACCTCAGTCCAAGGAAGAAGATCCCAGTGGGTGGTTTCCCATGAGCTGTTACTCCCAACATGAAGTGACCTCGAGACACTGTCTGTCCCACAGGCCTTCCTGGAACTCCCAGGAATAGCTGATGGTGTTTGTCCTCAGTCAGTTTCATCTCACCTCATGTACATGATGTGTGTGCTCACATCTCATCTGTACAATGCAAACATGGACTTCTGACCTATTCATTCGGTGTCCATCCGTTTAGGGAAGAGCAACCTCTGTGAGCTGGGGAGAGACGCCAGGGCTGGAAATGGTGTGAGGGGCCAGACCATGACGATGCCCTGGGGCAGCTTCTGCGGGGTGTCCAGTGCACAGGGGCACAGCCCAGCCCCTGCTCTGCTGGTCCTGCAGGTCTCTGGCAGGAGGCCTGGCTGTGAGAGGACACTGCTGTGTGCCCAGCCCTGTACACACACACTGCGCAGCTGTACACTGGTGTTTCATCTGTGGCCATTTTCTTGGGCATGTTCTTGAGAGAAGCTTTGGAAGAAGACCTAAACCTTCAGGGCCTGCCCATAGGAGATCACCTTTCTTTCTGGAAAGGCTGTTCTGAGGCCAGCTCTGTCACAGCAGTGCCCATTGCCTGTCCCTGCCTGCGCTCACAGGACTGACACACAGCAGGACGGTGACCAGGCTGCCAGAGCACACAGATCATGGCTCCTCATTTACACAGCCAGTGGTTATAATAGAAAAGGAGACAGTGATATAGAAAGGGAATGACAATGTTATCACAATTAAAAAAAAGCCAGCAACCACAGAAAGTACAGATGAGAGGCTGGGCCTCTAAGTAGTTACATTAAAACTGCTATGTAGAAGCAGATGGACAGTTTATTGCTTCAGAAAACACTAAGATATGAGTTTCCACAGGGCATCCTTGAGGTCCTGGTTCCTCATGCTGTAGATGAGGGGGTTCACTGCTTGAGGCACCACTGAGTACAGAACAGAGACCACCAGGTCCAGGGATGGGGAGGAGATGGAGGGGGGCTTCAGGTAGGAAAACATGGCAGTGCTGACAAACAGGGAGACCACGGCCAGGTGAGGGAGACACGTGGAAAAGGCTTTGTGCCGTCCCTGCTCAGAGGGGATCCTCAGCACGGCCCTGAAGATCTGCACATACGAGAAAAGAAAGAAAATAAAACACCCAAATATTACTAAGAGACCAACCACAAGAAGCCCAAGTTCCCTGAGGTAGGCATCTGAGCAGGAGAGCTTGAGAATCTGGGGGATTTCACAGAAGAACTGGTCCAGGGCATTGCCCTTGCACAGTGGCAGTGAAAATGTATTGGCCGTGTGCAGCAGAGCATTGAGAAACCCAGTGGCCCAGGCAGCTGCTGCCATGTGGACACAAGCTCTGCTGCCCAGGAGGGTCCCGTAGTGCAGCGGTTTGCAGATGGCAACGTAGCGGTCGTAGGACATGATGGTGAGGAGGGAATACTCTCCACCAAATAAGAAACCTACAAAGAAGACCTGGGCAGCACATCCTGCATAGGAAATGACCCTGGTATCCCAGAGGGAATTGGCCATGGATTTGGGGACAGTGATGGAGATGGAGCCCAGGTCGAGGAGGGCGAGGTTGAGCAGGAAGAAGTACATGGGGGTGTGGAGCTGCTGGTCACAGGCTATGGTGGTGATGATGAGGCCGTTGCCCAGGAGGGCAGCCAGGTAGATGCCCAGGAAGAGCCAGAAGTGCAAGAGCTGCAGCTCCCGTGTGTCTGTGAACGCCAGGAGGAGGAACTGGGTGATGGAGCTGCTGTTGGACATTTGCTCTGCCTGTGAACATGAGGACCTGTCATAGGAGGAAAAGACAGTGACAAGTTAGGGGAGACTTCTCTGAGCAAAATAACCATGCCATTTCTCATGGAAAACCTCATACTTGAAGGAGGCATGTGTCTGCTAATTCTCCTTTCCTACCAAATGACAAACACGGGTCATCACAGCTTAAAATGCAGCTTGGGCACCTAGTTTCCATGAACACACCTCCGGGGTAAGACCCCCTGGGTTGGTGTCAGAACTGAAACGGACCCACATTCCCACCCCAAGTCCAGAGAGTCAGAGCACCAGGGACAGGTGGAGAAATAGGGAAGAACACTGCAGTGCTCCTGAAAAATAAAGCAAGGACAGAAAGGCAGATTGGCATGATGTGAAACCTTCTCCTTACCCGGCGGTGCTGCTGCCACTCACATGATGACACTGTAGATCAAGTACTTTTAACACCTTTTTTGTGTACCACGTTCCAGAAACCCTTCACCTGGAGGTCCAGCTGCTGAGGTGGAGACTCGTTACCTGGACCACATGGCTTTGGGGCAGAGGTTCTGCTGGGGAGGGGAGGAGACCAGGGGGTTGCACTGGGAAATGTGTCTGCACTACAGGGGATGGCAGGGGGGTTCCTGAATCCTCTCCCCAGCATTTGGGTGACGGAACACTGGAACAGGCTTCCCAGGGAGGTTGTGGATTCTCCTTCTCTGGAGACATTCAAAACCCGCCTGGACGCCTTCCTGTGTAACCTCACCTAGGTGTTCCTGCCCTGGCAGGGGGATTGGACTAGATGATCTTTCGAGGTCCCTTCCAATCCCTAACATTCTGTGATTCTGTGATTCTGTGATTTCTGGTTGCAGCTCCCAACCCCTGCCCATGTCTCTGCTGCATGGACGTGTCCCTGCTGGGAGCTGTTTCTCTGTCCCTGGGTCTGCTCCCTGTCAGTGTCTCAGGGCCCGTCCCCCATGCTCAGCTCTGTCCTGCTCACACCTCCTGGCACCAGGCACTGCCCAGGGGCAGCTTTGTGTGTGCAGGGGCTCAGGAGCAGCTCCGACAAGTCCTAACGTGAACTGGGGTCTTAGCACCTTCTCCAGGGCAGAGAAATAAATTCCCATGTCCCACTGCCCACCCAGCCAACCAAGAGTGGAAAAAACTCAAAACTTAAAATCATCCCTATCAGATAAATACTTCCTCAGTGTCCTTCAGAAGGAACCTCTGCAAATGTCCTGGGGGTGAGCTGGAGCTGTGAGCTGACCTGACCCACGCAGCTCCCTCTCAACAGCAGAAAGACCCTGCCCTGTCGGGGGTCGCTCCTTCCCCCCACAGCTTCTCCTTCAGTGTTGTTGGGATCTCCTCGGGCAGGCTGAGCGCTGACCCTGGCACGCAGCAGAGTCCCTGCCCTGGCACGGCCCTGGGGTGCAGGGACCCTGCTCTGCAGGACAGCCCTGGGCACCCCTGGGTGCACACCCGGCTTCACACCCTGCAGCTGGGAGAAGGCAGCTGTTGTGCCCGGTCCATGCAGAGAATCCCTGCTGAGGTGCAGATCCTTCTCCTCCACACCAGCCATGGGATGTGCCAGCTCTGGGAGATAACTGCAGGATCCATATCAGCACCACCCTTCACTCAGAGACTTACTGTGTTAAGGACTGTTAAGATTTCACCTCCAGTGAGCTCTCAGCTGTCTCAACACCTCAGACTGCATTTCCCCTCTCTCTGCCTGGCTCCTCTCCCCTCGGTGCTGCAGGCAGAGCCCTCAGCCCTGCTGCGCTTTGCAGAGGAGCTGCTCCTGGGCAGAGCTGTCTCTCTGCAGCGCTGCCGCTTGCCATGAGCTCCCTCTGTCCCAGGAGCCCAGCCCAGCTCAGCAGCACAGGAGCAGCCCATGATGTCCCTTTCTCTGTCTCCTCCTGGTTCCCTTGTGGTGTTCCTGGATCTCCGGGGGAATGTCCCATGAAACAGTGTGAAGTAATCAGCGATGTTTCTTCTCTCACCTCTACAGAGACACTTCTTTCCTGCAGTAGCATTTTTCATATTAGAAAAGAATTTGGGCATGAGAACCATTTTTTCTTGTCCCAAGAGAGGACACACGAAAGTTATAGCAAAGGATCCAATTTTTCCAAGCTGGGGAGGAATATCTTCAGTTGAAGGCATTTAGCCATTTTATTCTGGTTTTATACTCCTAGGGCTAGAGAGACATTCAGCAATCTTTGGCCATGTCATGTCTGTGCTCTGAGGCAAAGCCTTTGCACACATGGGGTCTTGGACATTTGGCACCTGGTTTCCTTGGGGCAGGTCGGAGCTGGGCTGGTGCCACAGCTGGGGTGGTTCAGCCCAGATGTGAGGCAATGTCCTCAGCCAGGGACCTGACTGGGTGAGCTGGAGCTGTCAGTGTTGCAGACAGAGCTGTGACACGGATGGAATAAACTGCCAAGGCAGGGTGGCAGAAGTTAGTTCATCTGGTCTTCAAGCACAGCAGCCTCCAAGCACAGCAACAGGCCAGATCAAAACTCAGTCTAGACCTGTAAGGCAATTCAAGGGCCCCATAATGAGCTGTTACTACTGCAGGAACAGTTAAAGGAGAAACAAAGACACCGTTTGGCCCTTGATGAAATTAAAAACAGAAAGAACTTCTCTGTGTCTCTTCCTCCATCTTCAGCAAGTTCTCTCTGGCCTCTGTGACTTGAGACAGGAATCTGGAGGAGAACAACCAGCAGTGGATGGGGATCGAGTCAGGTGTCACTGGAACCAACACAATCTTTTCCAGTCTATGGGACAGGAGGGGCAGCATCCCAGGAGCTGAGACAGCAGGACCATGTCACAGTGAGGCCACTCTCCACCTTCTTGGAAAGCTCATGGAGACTGGGGGGACTCCCTGACCACTGGCAGGTTTCACACATTCTGTGCGCTTTTCAAAAATGGCCAATGGGTGAGCAGGGGAACTAAGGGCTGTGCCCCTGAACATGTCCACAGGACCCCATTTCTGGGTGTCTGGAAGAGAAGGTGACGGGGTTTACCCAGGGCAGGTTGTGCCTGTCCATCCTCTTTGCTTTCTGTGAGGAAAGGACAGGATTGCAGGACATGGGGATAGCAGTGGTGGTCTGTTACCTGGAAGACAGCAAGGCATTCAGCATCATCCCCCACAATATTCTTGTGTCCAAGGTAGGCTATTATGATCTGTGTCAGTGTGTAAGTAGATGGGTAAGAAACAATCTGGATGGTTGGGCTTGGAAAGGTGCTATAGAAAGGGAGAAACTTCCCAATCCTGAGGACAGTCAAGCCCTGGAAGCTGTTTCCCAGGAGTGCACATCCACTCTACCCCAGAAAGTACCCATATATGTGTTTGGATACAGCCCTGAGTAATCTGGTCTGACCCTGCTTTGAGCAGGAGGTTGGTCAGGACACCTCCCGAGGTCTCACCCAGCCTGAACGACGCTATCCTTCCTTCCCCTTCATATTTTCAGTTTAGGGACAGCTCTCAGGTTCTCCCTGACCACAGGAATAATTCACATGAGGTGCAGGGCTGGTTTACAAGGGCCCCCAAACAGCCCCCAGGAGACACGGCACAAGCTGTTCCTTCTTTGGGTCACCCTACAGAGAAGCAGAAGAACGCGTGATTCTGCACCTGGGACATGGCAACCCTGGCTGTACAGACAGACTAGAGGACGAGATGCTGGAGAGCAGCTCTGCAGAGAGGGATCTGGGGGTTCTGGTCAATGGCAGGTTGAACATGAGCCACCAGAGTCCCTGGAGCCAAGAGGGCCCCCTGTCCTGGTGCATCCAGCACAGCAGGGCCAACCGGGCAGGGAGGGGATTGTCCCGCTCTGCTCTGCGCTGGGGCGGCCTCACCTGGAGCATTCACTGTGTGCAGGGCTGGGGACACAGGAGAAAAAGGAGATAAAGCTGCCGGAGAGTGTCCAGAAGAGGCTACAAAGTTGGGGAAGGGTTTGGAGGGGAAGGCAGATGAGGAGCAGCTGAAGTCCCTGGGTTTGTTCAGCTGGAGCAGAGGAGGCTGAGGGCAGAGCTCATGGGGCTGCAGCTTCAGCAGGGGAGCAGGAGGGGCAGGGCTGAGCTCTTCTCTCTGTGACTGTGACAGAACCCAGGGAATGGCAGAAGATGTGCCAGGGAGGGTCAGCTGGACATGAGGAAAAGGTTCTTCACCCAGAGGTGCTGGACACTGAACAGGCTCCCCAGGGAGGTGTCACGGCCCAACCTGACAGTGTTCAAGAAGAGACTGGACACCGTCCTCAGACACACGGGGTGACCTGTGGGGTGTGCAGTGCAGGGACAGGAGTTGGGCTCCGTGATCCTGTGGGTCCTTCAGGCTCAGGACATTCCATGATTTTATGATTCTGATCTTGGTCTTCACCACCACTGGTCGGGAGGGCTGTCAGTCTCCTCCCCTGAGCTGATCCTGCAGCTGATTGGCTGCCTGGGCCATGAGTCTGCCTGGTTTGGGGCCCACCCTCCCCTGAGGTGATGGGCTCTGATTGGCTGCCTGAAGGATCGGTCCTCCCCATAGTACCCGCCCTTCCGTGAGGCGCTGTTTACTCTGATTGGCCGTCTGGGATTTCCCCTGGTTCCTCCCATCAAATGATTGGTCAGGCCGCTTGTCAATCATCCGTTGCTGCACGCCTGCCAGCCGTGATTGGTGCAGCCAGCACAGCCCACCCCTGAACGCTGCCCAGTTGGTTCAGCTCTCGCCACCTTTCTAGCAGGCCTCAAAGCTTGATTGGCTGGTTACATGTCAATCATATGACTTGCCCTGCCTGCTCAAGTGTGATTGGCTGTCCTGGGTCCACTGGCTTCCCATAGACTTCTGGTTGGTTGTTGCCAGGCAACGAGCTCCACCTGAAACTGAAACCGTGGGCCATAAACAAAGGCCATGGGTGATAAAAGGCACGCTGGGACCCTGAACATGAGGATCTGGGCCCCAAGAAGGAGGCTCTGGGCACTCAAAAGGACGGGCAGGTGCTACAGATGGCGCTTTGGGCCCTGAACACGAGGGGACCCTCTTGGTTCCCACCCGAGCTGGGTTTGGTGCCCGTGACCCCACGGAACAGACACCTGTGCTGTCCGGAGTGGCCACGGAAGAGACGGAGCCCAAAGCCTCGGACTCCATGAGCTCAACGGGGAGTTGTGACATTTTATGGATGTTTCACAGGGCGGCCCATGGACTGAGGACAACTGTGTGTGTGTGACATCAAAGGGTGGGAAGGGGAGCGGTGGTTGGTGAGGACGTATTGGATCGTGTGATACTGGAAGGTTCACAGACTGTCTCAGTCATCTAGTTTTAATAAACCCCTCCCCTTACTGATTTATTTAAAATAGGGATTCCTGGCTCTTATGTTACCGTTCCCCCTAGCTTAACTTTTTAAATACAGTAATCAATTTGCGTTCCGGGATTATTTCAAGGAGACTTTGTTTTACACTAAGGATTGACAGTCTGATGACTCTCAGCCCTCCCCCCGGCTGGGGTCAGGTGCCAGGTCCTCAGTTTTCTGAAAACTGCATCCTTTCGTTAAACGTTCCTTGCACTGCTCCTGCAAGAGAAGTGACAACCAGTCCGTGTCCCCTCTGTGGCATCTGGAGCTTCCAGAGCTGGACGGCTGGTGGGAACTGTCACCATCAGCCAAGGCTCTGTGTGAAGTCTCCTCCTGGCACAGGAACAGCTCTGGCTGTGCCTGGTGAGCACCACACTGCCCGAAGGAGAACAGCAACATCCGTAGTGACTCCTGGTTAATGGGAAGAGATGATTTGGGGGCAGGTTGGCAGCAGACCCTGAGGCCGTGCCAGGGGTGGCTACATCTGGCTCCTCCCAGCAGGATTTTGGAAAGTCCCTTCCCATCTGTGAGTGCCAGGCCAAGGACACGTGGCAGAAAGATCCCCCACCCCCGAGGGCCCTAGCCCCCAACTGGCCTCTGTCCCCAAACTACTCAGACATCTAAACAGGCTGTACCTCTACCTGAATTATTTTCAGTTTTATTTAAAAAAACCAAACTAAAGTGTACTTCTGGATGAAGATGGACCAGGTTCAGGATCAGTACCAGGGGTGCTGCAGGAGCAAGTGTCTCCCAGCGCGGACAGACGGGGGACCTGTTGGCCTCACCACCCCTGGGCCCCACCATGGCCCAGTTCACCAGACCTGGGCCCGAGGGCTCAGCCCAGGGACAGCCCCACAACCAGGGTCAGAGCGGTTCCTGCTGCTGCCCCGAGGGTCACCAGCCCCAGTCAGCCCTGCACCAGAGTGCAGGTGTCTGAGCTGGGCTGAGGTGGAAGGGGCTGGAAAACAGCTCATCGGGAGGAGGAGATGGAAGAAGGTGCCATGTGTGTGGCAACGGGGATGAACTGACACCCTCAGTTTGGTATCTGGATCTGTGCTGGGCTTGCATATGGACTAAACCCCAGCTCAAAGCACAAATTGCTGTTACCAGCCCTAGCGGCCAAGCGCTGCTCCTGCTCTCTCCTCCCTGGTGCAACCCGAGCGCACGATTGCCATGCCTGCTCCTGCCTTGGTGCTTGGGGAACTCGGGCTGAAAAGGAAAGACAGACTTGTGTAGTTATGGGATCTCTTAAGTGTCCTGGGATTGCTTTGCTAATCACTCTGTAACATTTCCTGGGCTATGAACTCAATATGTGCCCAGAGAGGCAAATAAGTCGATGAACCAACTTTCCGGTTAAGGTTTTCTTCTTACATAAAACCACACTTCCATTTTCTCATGGGCAACAGATTGAAAGATGGAAGCTGAAGCAGCATCTGCCTCTTGTGAAAACAGGTAGCAGCAGATGGTTCCACTCAGTCAATCCTTAGTTGCTTCCTGGACGGGAAAACTGTCCATTAATTTAATCTTTGGTGTACAGGCAGGGCCTTGCTGATGTTCCTGTGTAGGCAGCAAGTGTGTGGATGTCAGGCTTTCTGCAGGTTTGTGAGTGAGTTTTCCTGTCTTTCTTAAGAAGGAAAATCTTGCCATGTTCTCCCAAAGTCTCCCATAAGCTGGTGGGTTTAGAGAAGGACAGGGAGCTCCAGTTAGCTCAGGGAGGACCAGTCAGCATTACAGGCAAAGCAGACCAGAACTCGACTCGGTGAAAATTAATGGAATTTATTGACAACTGAAACTGGCACCTCTCCCCCGTCTTTGGGCGGATCACCATGCACCTGGAACCGATACAGGCAGGTGTGGTCCGGGTGGCCCCAGTTGCTCAGCACTTGCAGCCTGATGTAATTCACGACCCCAGGGAGCTCGTTCTGAAATGACAAGAAGAAATGAGTCGCCTTTTCCTCTCTGGCACGTGAGCACTGACAGAGTAGTGCCGCAGCGATGGCTTTGTTCAACAGCTTCCTTCCTGCTGCCCTGCCAGGGCTTTTGATCTGTCCTGGTCAAGACGTTCTATCCTGCTCTACCTCATTGGGCCATGAGAACAGCAAAGGAAGAAGCAGCGACCAGATGCCTCAGCAAATACACTGGGAAGTTCTCGCCTGCTTTGGGGCACAGGCTTCCACAGTCACAAGACCCAGTGCTGGTGTTAGTATAATGTCTCGTTGTCTTCTCTAGAAAGCCACAGAAACAGAATGGCCTCCCTGTCACGACTCACTGCCAGTACCAACAGAATCCTCAGGAAGCCCAGTATTTCTGGTCTTTAACTGGCAGACCAGCAGTCGTGCATCCTACCGGATGTGGTTGCTGCTGTCCACTTGGGGTCCAGACAGTCAAGCTGATTCCGCTTTCAAATGTGGCACTTCTAAGCACTGAAGTTTAAACCCAAAACGAAAGAGAAGACCGGCAGTCCAGGTATACGCCACCAGGAAGTTAAAGCAGAAGAAAGGCCAGCGTGGCACACGCTCAAGGACAGGGCTGCCTGTAGCTCTTTGGCAGGGAAGCCTCTCCCCATCCAGCCGCATTTCTCCTCCTCTCCTACAGTTCTCCTCCCTCTTTGTCCCCATACCTTCAGCTGGAAGGTCTGACTTGGGTTCAGCGCTGCCAGGAAGGTGAACTGTCCCAGGAATATTCCCTGCTCCTCGTGTTCTTCCTTGAAGCCCTACAGAAAGTCAAGGGTGGATAAAACAATAGTGTCTGGTATCACCATGGCAAGACTGAACTTCAGATGGTGAAGTACGGTGTTATTTCATCTACGTAGTCCAAGGACAATGAGCGTAAGGAAAAGACGAGAAGCTGCAGGTGGGCAGCACGCCACACTTGCCTACTCAACGAGTCCAGGCTGCCAGTCAGAAAAGGAGTAGATGCTCCCAGTGAGTGGAAGGTAACCTGAGGATCACAAATGCCACTGGGATTGGAAGCCAAGAAGGTCTAGGACCATGCACTCTGCCAGCTCCTTTTCCCTGTGGCTCCTGGACTAGCATCTTGCCCTAGAAGCTTTTGTTTTTGAGGGGTACATTGAATAAAAGAGGAATGCAATGGGAAGGAAGCAACACCAAGGAGCCTGTTTCTTCTGAGAGACACGAGGAAGCTTCAGGCCACCAGAATCTATGACCCATCTTCATCCCCTGCTTGGAAATGCTGTGCAAGCCCCTGCCCCCCACTCCAGAGAAATCACTTACATAGACAGCAAAGTCCTTTGGAGCTCCAGAGATACTTTCTCCATGGAACGCTGTCCCTGAGACATGGTCCATGGTGACTGCTGTGGGAATGACTGGCACAGACAGCTTGATGAACACATGTCCCTGGCTTCCTGGGAAGGGCCAGCACTTTCCAGGATGGTTTTCTGGCTGAAAGGAGAAGAAGAAACTACATTCACATGGAGAAGGTTGCCCTGGATCTCACACCTGCCATGAGCATCAGAGGATTAAGAATTCATATGGCCTATCAGTTCTGCTCTGAACCACAGCCAGTGCCTTCAGTCGTACCCTGTGGGTTCGGAACAGAGAAGCAGTTGTGAGAATTCACGTATCACAGGGCCATTTCAGGAGAGAAGCCCTTCGATGGCTGGGAGCTCGGTGTGCTACTTGTAGAAGCTCAGCAGCCTCTCCCGGTCCAGAGCCCTCACCAAGAACAAGCAGGGGATGGTGTGGCTGAAAGGCCCCTGCCCAGAGCAGGTGGCAGCCACAGGCCCCCCTGGATGAACCTTTCCTGTCAGGGGAAGCCCTCGCTGCCTCTCATCCACCGCCACCTCCTTCCCCTGGCACCAGCCAGCTCTTCAGATTGTGCAGGCAGCTCAGGAGCAGGGCCAGGACGGCTTCAGAGCCCAACGTGGGGCCCTCCAGCAGTGCAGGCTCTCAGCAACTGCTGGTGCTCACTAAGAGCACATCCCAGACCTCTGCAGGCATCTCTGCCCTTCTTCTTCCTTGCAGTGCTGACACTTTGCACAGTGACTGGGCAGACACAGACTGCAGGAGCAGCCTGGCCTGCTAGAAGTTCCCGTGGAGAACCTGGGGCACTCTGGGAGAGGGAGGAGGGAGACACTCAGCAGGGAGACACAGGAGGAGAGCAGGTCCATGCGAGAAGGAGGCAGGAAAGGAAGTTTCAAGGAGCAAAGATGGGGGGAAAGGCAACTCTGAGCAGCGTGTGTGCTTCATTCTCCTGACCTTCCTTTTACTGCTTCTTGGTGCTCCTACCTCCAGAATAAGCTCAGGGGACCTCACGTAATCCATCACGGGCAGGGAATACAAGAACACCTTCGCTTTGGCAGTCCGGAGGGATGGAGAAGACTTGGAACGAATGACGGCAGCCCCTGGAATTTAAAACATGAGCACAATCATCAGGCAGTGTCAGGAGGAATATTACACTGTTGACTTGGAAAAGGCTTCTCAGTTGTCATCCATGTCCTACGGTGGGTTCCCCTCTGTCTTACTGCCATGACCCCTCTGGAACACATAGCAGGGAGTCATTAAACTGTCCTATTTGGCCATGGAAATAGGCAAGACTGTGAACCAGCCTTTCAGTTCTTCCCATGGGGTCTGGCCCGTTACGGGGTCTGGCCCGTTACAGGCTCTGTCAGTGGGAGCACTTTTAGGGCACAAGGTGACCCTTGACTTCTCACCCGTTCTCTCTTACTCGTGGGCACATTCTAATGCCCATTTATCAATCTGGACAGGAATCACTTTGGAACTGGTTTGTTTTTACAATGTCACGGCACCTGCTGATCTCAGGGCGTAATCAGGCCTCGGGACCTGGATCTCTTCCAGCTTCTCCAGAGCTTGACTGATGATCTCCTGAACAGCCTGGGAAGGAAGGGAAAGGAGTGCGTCATTTGGAAGGAAAAGGAACGGGGCGAGCAGCTCCCCATGCAAGGCCAGCCAAGGTGAGTGGGGACAAGGCAAATCTCATATGGAAGGGATGCCCAAATTGCCTGGAAGCCTCCCTAGTTTGCTCTACTGTGATATATGGGTATCAGAAAGGGGGTCTGCTCATTCAATTGCTCTGAATGCAGAAGCTGTGGGAAGGGGCTTTTCCTGTGGAGAGGCCCCAGGCCAGGCAGCACGGACAGAAAAGCCTTCTGGGTGTGAGATAGGACCAGCTTAACTCTGGACCTCTGAGACCATTCTTTCTTTCCAGTCCTCCCTTGAGGAGGACCTGAGATCTGGACGCAGAGGAAGGTACGACTCAGACAGCCATCATTCCCATCACGCTCTCTCTTCCCCATAACGAAGTGTGGAGCAACAGGAAAAAGAAGTGTGGCCATGACAGCACTTGTTCCAGCAGCACCAGCCTGTTGCTTTGACAGCGGCTATCATGGTGTACGGGCTCTGCAAGAGATGGACGTTCCCTGCCCTGGACTGTGCTCCTTGTCCTACAGAAGATTCTCAGCCCCCTGGGGCAGGAGAGCTCAGCCACAGATTCTCCCTCGGCTGAAGAGAACTGGCTTAGCCCTCCTGGGGAAGGCAAGTCACCCCTTCCTCACCCCCACACCTGTCTTGCTGGAGCAGGGACTGGCACAGCTCTGTCAGGGACTTTCTGCTCTTAGCTCAGCTGCTGTGGTCACAGCGCAGGAAGTGGACCAGGGCAGGATGAAGCCCTGAGTACCTCCTAAAGCACCATCCACAGGTCGGAGCTCTTGCAGAGACTCACCGAAAGAGAACAGTCCGAGAATCAGCACCAGGGTTGTTGTTTTCAGAGCCTTCATCATCCTACAGAGCAGCAAGGAGGAAAAGGCTGGTGAAGCTGGTGGTTCTCGTGCAGATCAGCAGCAGACTGGAGAGCAGCAGCAGGGACTGCAGCCCTTGAGCCTGGCGTTCCTGGTGTGTGCGTTGGCTTGGTCCTGCACCAGCTCGATTCACTGCTGGGGTTGTCACCAGCTGCACCAGTGGGGGATTTGTCATGGCAGCGATTGTTTCATTAGGGACAAAGGGCTCAAGATTGACTCCGGACTACAAGCAGGAATTCCAACAAGAGCTGTGGCCACACTTCCCGTCTGTAGGGCTGGAGATGGATTCTTTGGAAATGGAAGGGACAGAACGAACACCTGTTTCTCCTGCTCACAATCCGATCGCAACTTGTGCTGATCCTGTTCTCCACCCTCTCAAGAGAAGGTTCAGCCTGTGCCCCTACGGCAGACTGTATCGAGGACACTGCTTGGGACTCCCTCCATGCGATCCAAAATAGACCTGTCCCTCATTCTGCAGAGATCAAGGCTTTCTGGGCCTTGCCCCTGTGGTCATGAAGACACTGAAAGGCGGCTGCTGCCTTCCACCAGCTCCAGACCGAGCTCTCAGGCTGCCCTCATGTTCCACTCCTGTCCACCCTCCACCCACCCCAGCTGATGAGGTGGAAAACAGACCTGGGCAAAGGGGAGGAGGAATTTTCAAACCTACCCGTTCAGACTTTGAACCTTCGCTGTCTGTCTCTTGGTACCTGCTGAGGTGCAGGTAACAAGCATCTTCCTTGCTCAGCAGCGAGCCAAAAACTCTGCGATCTTTGTTCCCTCAAGATCGAGAGTGACAAAGGCGCAGGGAGACCCCTGGTTTTATACCCTGCTGTGCCGACCTCAGTGCTGATGCTGCTTTGTGACATCAACGGCAGTGGGTGATGTCACAATGGAAGAGGCTGCGCCACGTTTGGAGGTAAAGTCCAACCTGACAGGAGCGGGTTTTGCAGTCCTCTCTGCAAGGGCAGAAATCCTTCACCATAGAAAGACTGGAAAGTTACAGGAACATGTTACTCTCAGAAAACAGACTCTGTCAACCACTCTTCCTCTTGCTTACTAAAGTTCAGATGGTGTGAGAAAAAAAAAAAACCCACAAAAAAGCAAGATTCTTGTTCTTATTTTATAGAACCCATTATATCAGCCACTCAACATTAAGTCCAACTCCAGTCTGAACTTCAGAATAAGAAATGCCATCTTAAAATTTCCAGGAAACAGAAGGGCTTTGAAGTGGCAAGACCAGAAAGCATTCATGAAAGCACCGCCATGCAAGTCCACACCCCTGATCACAGACCACCTGCCCCGTTACCTAAGGCAATGATGTTCTCAGCTGATTTGCAGCCACTGACATCTGGAATACAGCACAGGGTCTCTTGTTGTTTAGCGCTGAGCACACAGGTTGACACTGGAGCTGGTAAGAAAAACATCCACAGTCAGTCTGGTTTCATTGGAGGACATCAGGACAAGTTCAGTTCACATTCACAAGGAATCACAGCAGGTCCCACCTGTCCCTGCAGACCCCAACACGGCTCCTGTGCAGGGTCCGGAGGAGCAGTGAGCACAGAACAAGAAACCTTCCTTCAAAAGAAGGCCCCCAGCCGGCTCTTTCCCCAAGCTGCACAGAGCAGCAGCTGAGAACAACCTCTGCCACAACTACACCGGCTCTGCCGTCTGCAGGAGGAGACCAGCTCCTAAATGATCCCCAGCCCTACAGACACAGATCTTCCCCAAGACAGTGCTCAGCAAATACCAGAGCACAGCGACACCTGGTCATTCAGTTGAAGCTGCTGGGGAGAAGGACAGAGGACTAGAAAGAGACAAATCAGACAAGAGAGAAGATAGAGGAGCCCAGAGAGAAAGAAACACACAGGGAAAACGCTGGAGAGATGGAGAGATCAAGAGAAATAGGGACGAGGAGCCACAATGAGACAGGGAGGAAGAAAGAGGAGGGTGGAGGAGCAGGACAGAGGGACAAGGGGATGGGAAGGAGAAGAAGGAAAGTTGGGTAGAGAAAAACAGGGACAGGGAGGGGGATGTACACATGGAGAAAAGGAAGGAGAGAGAGCAGAACAAAGGGACTGAGAAATAAAGGGAAGGTCAGATGGGGATGAAGAGACTGACAAAGGGAGAAAACCCACAGTGAGCTGGAGGAAGAGGAAAGGAGGGCTGAGAAGCAGCAAAGAGGAAGAGACAAAAAATAAAAGGCAGAGCCAGCTGGACAGGGGTCTATTGCCAGAAGCAATGGGACAGGCAGTGAGGCAAGAATAAAGGCAGAAAAGATGGGGACAGGCAGCAGGACAGAGGGACAATGAGAGGATAAAAGGGACAGGGAACAGGATATACACGGAGAAACCATCAGCAGTAACAGAGAGAAAGATAGAAGAGAAAAAAGAGATAAAGAGGGACATGGGACAGGGAGAGAAAGGAAGAAGGAAAGGGAGCAGGACAAGGATTGTCAGAGAAACACAAAGACAGGGAGCAGGACAGGGGAACACAGACAGAGAAAAAAGAGTCGGGGAGGCAGCACAAAGGGAAAGACAAAAATGAGAGACAGGCAGCAGGGCACAGATAGAGGTAAAATAGCCTGGGCTGGGCAGCAGGGCAGAGATGGAGACCAAAAAGCAGCTTTGGGCTGCAGGACAGAGATGGAGTGAGAAATGAAAGTGACAGGGAGCAGGAGAGAGTGACAGAGAGAGTGGAAAAACTACAGAGGGAGCAGGACAGCAAAACAGAGCGGGGGACAGACAGGGAGAAGGGCAGAGAAACAGAGAGGGAATGAGAGGGGCAGGGAGCAGGACAGAGAGCTGGAGCAGGAAGGGAAAATGAGATGGGCAGCAGAACAAAGGGAAGGAGAGACAAAGATGGGCAGGGAGCAGGACAAAGGGATGGAAGAAGAAAAAAAGTAGTAATGGTTCAGGACTGAGATGAAAAAACAAATTAAAAATACACCGGGACTGGGATGGAGTGACAGAGAAAGGGCAAAGGAACAGGGGGCAGGACAGCACTGAAGGAATAAACAACTGTGGTGGGCAGTGGGACAGAGAGATGGAGAGAGGAAAAACAGAGCAAGAGAGAGAGGAAAGAAGGGGCAGCAGCTGGACAGGGGGATACAGTGAGAAAAGATGGGACCAGGATTAGAACAGAAAGACAGAAAAGAAATAAAAGGACAGAGAGACAGCAAGAGGGAAAAAATGCACAATCAAGAAACCAGGTCAAGATCCGACATGGAGGGGACACCAGCTGGGGAGAAACCGGGGACACCAGAGACCCTGATGAAGACTCTCGAGTACCAAGGATGGACTTCAGCAAAGTTAGGGCGGGGTTATGGAAATAATTCATGTTTGATGCATCAACCAAGCCATAGAAACGAATATGCAATAGGTGTATGTAAGAAATACCAAGAAGTGAGAATCACACACACGCTCGATTAGAGGAGCAATCTTGCGAGTGTCTGGCGCGCTGTAACAAAAGTGCTGCTTTTACCACTTTCCAAACTGTGTTAAAGAACCTTTTTGCCGACTTTTCGGTACCATTTCCCCCCGCCCAGGAGAACAAGGCCAGAGCAGCCCACGCACACCTGAGCCAGATGCAGCAACAACATCCCCGGGGCCCCAGTTGCAGGAAAAAGGGCCCCAGGGCTGGGCCAGGGGCTCCTCAGCCTTGGGGCAGCTCCACGGGTGCCACGGCAAAGATTAGCCCGGCCGCCCGCAGAGCCGCCGCCTCCTCAGCTTGGGCTGCGCTGCCATTGGGCGGGAGGGCTGTCAGTCTCCTCCCCTGAGGTGATCCTGGATCTGATTGGCTGCCTTAGGGGTCACTCCCCCCACAGTGCCCGCCCTGCCCTGAGGTAATGTTTCCTGTGATTGGCCGGCTGGGATTTCTCGTTTCCCCCCCTACCAAGTGATGGGTCAGACTACTTGTCAATCATCCATGTGCTGCACTCCTGCCAGCTGTGATTGGTGCAGCCAGCATGGCCCGCCCAAATGCTGCCCAGTTTGTTCAGCTCTCACCACCTTACCTGCAGGCCTCAAAGCCTGATTGGCTGGTTACATATCAACCACATGACTTGCCCCGCCTCCTCAAATGCCATTGGCTGTCCTGGGTCCCCTGACTCCCCATAGACTTCTGGGCTGTTGTTGCCAGGCAACGAGCTCCACCTAAAACTGAAACTGTGGGCCCTGGTCAGAGGCCGTGGGTGATAAAAGGCACGTTGGGACCCTGAACATGAGGATTTGGGCCCCAGGAAGGAGGCTCTGGGCACTCAAAAGGACGGGCAGATGCTACAGATGGCGCTTTGCGCCCTGAACACGAGGGGACCCTCTTGGTTCCCACCCGAGCTGGGTTTGGCGCCCGTGACCCCACGTACCAGCTGTCTGCTGTGCTTTCTGACCTCATGGGCCCTCTTGTCCTGCCTCCCTTCTGCTGCTAAAGCCTGTTATAGGAAACAATCACCTTGCCAATAGAATAGGCCCGGGCAAGATCTCTCAGCAAAGCATATTTTATTAATGATTTTGCAAGACCGGGTGTTCTGCCCAGAAGTAGGTACACAGAATAGGGCAAAAAGCCTCCGCTTAGATCCCCCCCAAATCCCAGCTGCAAATTCCCTCCCCTGCTCCCCATTGGTTGGGTACTGCAGGGTTTACAGACTACCCGACACCTGCCTCAGTTTACCTGTCTCATTCATCTAATTCTAACAACTCTCTGACCTTATTGATTTAATTAAAATATGGATTCCTGGCTCTTTGGTTACCCTATCACTTAGCTTAACTTTTTAAATACAGTAATCAGTTTGTATTCTGGGATTATTTCAAAGAGACTTTGTTTTACATTAAGGATTCATAGTCTGATGTCTCTCATCCCTTACCCCCCGCTGGGGTCAGGTGTCAGATCAGTTGTAAAAACAACATTCCTCCTTCAATGGCTCCTTACAACTCGACCTCCACATTGAAACAGAAGAGATGGCAAGATGGGAACACACAGCACACAGCTCTCAAAACCCCAGCACAGAGACTTCTCAGATTGGGGATTTCACCAATTGATGCAAAACCCACAGAGAAGCAAACACCCCATAAATGACACATGCGAGGCCAACAGGAGTTTGTTTTTAATTGTGGCTTTGGCTTTTCTGCCCACTGGCGCTCAGTGAGTGTTTCTGAGAAGCGATCCCAGCCGTGGGTGCAGGTTGCAGCTCCTCCTCGAGGGGGCTGTGGGCAGGCGGGCCGGCCGGCAGAGCTGCCCCTGGCTCTGGAAGGGCTCTCTGAGCTCTTCCTGGCCAGAGGCAGCACTGGCTGCTGGTGCCCTTGGGGCAGCTTGGTCCCTGCTGGGCAGCTTTGGCGCTTCCTGGCCTCTTCCTCCTCCTCTCCAGCATCGCAGGTGTCACATACTGTGTCCTCCCTCATCCCAGGCTGCAATCTGCCTTGGTCACCACTGGCTGCTTTTCTGATTTGTAACTCCGGGGCACTGAAGACTTCCTGCTCCTCCTCCTCCTCCCCCTGTGTGCTGAGGGGTCACAATCCGTGATCTCCACAAACTGGCTGTGGACGTCATAGCACCACCGTGGGGATCTGCTCCGCTCCCTCTGCCTTGGCTGAGTTTGTTCCTGAGCAGCTTTGGCTCTGGAAGGACACTGGGAGCTGCTGTTGGAGGGCCCTGGAGCTGCATCATCCCTTAGGGCTCGGTCACAGCATGGAGGACTTGTTCTCCAGCTCCGTGTCCTCCTCACTGAGCGATGCTGCTCCGTGATCTCCACAAACCGGCTGCGGAGATCATAGCCCTGCTGCGGGGATCTGCTCCGACCTCTCTGCCTTGGGCGGGTTTGCTCCTGAGCAGCTCTGGGGGCAGGAACAGCCTGGGAGCTGCTGCTGGAGGGCACTGGAGGTGCTGGTGCAGACTGGGAGCTGCTGCTGGAGGGTCTTGGAGCTGCCTCATCCCTGTGAGTGCGGTCACAGCCCAGGGGACTGGTTCTCCCCCTCCTCCCGTCTGACTGTTCATAGTCCGTGGTGTCTACAGCCCAGCTGCGGAGATGGTTGCCCCACTGCGGGGATCTGCTCCGGGCCCTCTCCCTGGCACCGTTCTCCTGGCAGTGGGCAGAAGGGCTGAATCCCTGCTCCTCTTTGCTGCTGTCCTCTCGCGCAGTGTGGGGCACACGGTCGCGGGGGTGACAGCGCAGCGGGCGCGCAGCTTTCCTTCTGGACACCAGCCTGACGCAGTCGTGGAAGAAGCGACGCAAGCAGGAGCCCATGGAGGAGCTGCTGGTGATCCTGCCTGGCCAGATGGGGCACGGCCGGCTCGCAGCTGCCTCCCGGGCACCTGCCTGGCTTTGCTGGCTGCTGCTGGCTGGTGCGGAGGAGCTGCTGTCCTCTGCAGAGTCCTCCATGCCCCCCGCCATGTCCTGCAAAGAGAGCTGTGAGAAGCTCCTGCCCTTTCCTCCTGACAGGACCCACCAGTGCGGAACCCCCAGAAGCTGTGAGGGAACAGCTAAGGGCCTCCCAAAGGCTCCTGGAGGCTGCAGAGGGGCCGAGGACAAATGGGATGGATGCAGGTGGGATGCTGGGAGAGGGAGCCGTGCTGCAAATGTGCAGAAAGCTGCTGTGTGGGAGGGAAAAGAGAGCGCTGCCAAGATCCCTGAAAGAAACCCGCTGTCCATCTGGTGCCCTGACCACCTCCCCACAGCCACTTTAGTCCTACAGGGCAGACCCTGCGGTCCCACAGAACCCACCTGCTTGCTGCCGGCTGCCCGCTGACTGAGGAGGGAAAGGGCCTGTGATGGTGCCAGTGAGGAAGAAGCCCTTTGTCCAACTTTCAAATCAGAGCACCTGGGGAAAAAAGAGGGATCTTTGCTGAGGGCTGTTCTTGCAGCCTCCTCTGGGTTCAGGCATTTTCTTGGAGCACTTTATATGACAGAGAGAATATGTAACCAAGACCACAAATGGGAAATTCGATTGGGCTGAATGATGCAGGCGGTAATTGTCTGCTATGACAGAAACACTCCAGAGGATCTGAAGAAAAATAGCAAAGCCAGGAAAAGGAAATGTATTCTGAACACAGCTTAAAACTTGTGATTACCTGATGTAAAACAGTAAATAGGCTTGCTGCCTGAGAACTGTGTCGATGTCACAAAGAACCACAGTCTCGTCGTTCATCTGGTACCACAGTCCATCGCTGGCCTGCAAAGAAGAGTGTCGGTATCTGGAGATGAACGGCACAGCTCCACCACAAAAACACAAGCCAAAACCTGCCAAAACACAAGTGTTCCAAAACAAATCCAATCCAGCCCCTGAGGAAACCTTCTCCACTCAGATCCTTGGCTGCCAGAACACGGCCGGGAAAGTTTGTTTTCCCCAGGATACATTTTTCCCTTGTTCAGAAGGAAGTTGCTTTTCACCTTTATGTAGCAGAAGTAGTGTCCCGCACGGCAGCTGCCACCTCCATGCACCAGGACGGCGTATAAGGAGTAGAGGAGCGGTTCTCCAGCTGTCTGAGACATGTACGGGCAAAGATCCAGGTACTGGGGATACTCCACAACCTACGGAGAGAGCAGGAGGGCTCAGCAATGATCCAGGAACATTTGAGGACACAGCCTCTCAAGGCTAAAGGCCAGAAGTGTAGAAATGCGTCGTTTGGAATCATCAGCACTTGGTTTTCCCTAAAGCAACATGTCACCTTTTGGGTGGCAGGAAACTGATCTGGGCCAAAGCGGCTCTGTGGGAGCAGAGGACACGCTTGCCTTCCCATGGGAACTGTCCCCAGAAGGGAACATGAGAATCTCAACATGAGCTGCTTGTGACAGAACGTCTGGCGTTGGGAAACTCGCTCCAGGAAGAGAACGTTGCCCTCCAGTTGTGTACACACCTTGCTGATCTTGTCGCCGGTGAAAGCTTCAAACCTCTTCAGACACACCGTGAGAACCTTGGGCGCGCAATGGACCGTGAACCTCTTGGAGGCGGCAGTCATCTTGTCACACCTTGAAAGCAAGTACAGAGCCAAGGGCTGAAACGCACCATTTTTTCCCCAAAGGCCAGACAGCCTTTCCTGTCTCACACATCCCGATGCTATTTTAAGGCTATTCAGTACCATGAGGCCATGTTGAAAAACCTGCCTCTCATTACTGTGCCTTAAACCAATGTGAAAACATGACTTCTGCTCAATGACACCTTCACGCAGCATCTAGTATTAATATGTCATTAGTAATCGTCTTACTTGCTACATTTAAAGCAGTTTTCGCCATCCAGGTGCTCGGGTTTCACAAAGTCCTCCAGAGCTGCGGTGACAGATGCGGCTGCCTGGAGGAGTGAGAAGGGAGAGCCCTGAGCTCTGGGAAATGCCCTCGCCCAAACACTTAGGAGGAGTTTACACAAGAAAACAGCTCGATGACGCTGAGGAGACCCACTGTGAACCCGCAAGCAGTGTCCAGAAGGAGGCAGAAAGAGGGTGTGATGCTGAACATCTCCCTCATTCCCCAGGGATTCCCAGCACTCCCCAGAGCCACCTCTTCATGGCACCGCACAGTTCAGCTACGATGGTGTGCAGGCCACCAGTGATGGAAACAACACCCCCCATGAGCCTGGGAGCCAGACGGGTGTTGAGGGAGGGCAAGGGAAGAAGGAGGAGGGTACGTCACAGTGCAGAGAGGGGCACGTGTGCCTGTCCAGCTGAAACCAGCACCGACAGGGAGACCACTGCCAAGGCCTCTGCAGGAGAACACAGTCCATTCCACCTCCTGCCCACCATGAAGCTCTCGCGTTGTTTGTCGGATACATTTTTAAGCCAACTGTGTAGATTCTGGAAAGCTCCAGTGGCCTTGGGACATCTTGAAGCACAATTACAAACCCTCTTACTCTGATATCCAGAGGAACATCCAGGAAGGCCTCGTAGGAATCGGAAACCGCTTGGCAGCTCCAGCACGTGACTGGAAGGCAAATGGAAATGCTCAGCGAGAGGGGAGGTCAACAGACTGTGCCGGGTTACGCTCCTCACACCCACTGCGCCAATCACACAATCAGCTGCTATCGCAGGCAGACAGGAGGGCACAGACGATTCCAAGGAGAGCAGTAGCTGTGGAAAAGTACCTCTGGATCTCAGAAAGCCCCCAAAGATCTGATGGACGATGGTAGTCGCTTGAGAGGAGATGTCCAAGCTGCAAACCAATGGGAAGGCAGAGAGTTATCTCCTCCAAGAGCCTGGCTTTGTCTGAAAGCCCTGGGCATAGTTTTCCTTGAGGGGAGGACATCAAGGAGTCCAAAGGGCTTGGGAACGCTGGAAAGACAATTTGCTTGTGCTTACTCGCTGCTTCCGCTCAGACAAGCTCTCTGCATGGCATCCACGGTGCAGCGTAAGAACTTGTGGGCGTCCTCCTGCCTGCCATGCTCGAAATTTTCTCCTATTTCTAAGAAAGAAGAAGTTACTAGTTCTCTCCTACGAGAATGGCATAAAACATGTCACAGCAGCTGGACTGACTTACGTGTGAGAACATCAACAACAGCCCAAGGCTCGATGGCACTGGCTGAGGAATGCAGGACCTGTTTAACGTGCGCTTCCATTCTGCACATCATGCAGAAGCCTTCCTGGCCACCTGGAGAGGGAGGGAGATGGGGAGGGAGAGAGGGAAGCTCCTTAGGTTTCCAGAATATCCACAGCAATGGGAAACCTAAGAAGTTGTAAGAATTCTCCACTCCTCCCAAGGGGCCCAAGTCCCAACAAGCCCGGGACATTTAAGTGCACAGAAAACTTTCTTCAGAGGGATGCTGAACTGACAGAAGCTTTCTGTGCAATAAGCGAAGGAGATTAACTTGCAGGAATAGGGACCAAGAGCCCGGGCTAGAAACAGGTGCCTTTCTAAAGATGAATACATCCAGGTACAACAAGCCGCTTCTAGGCTTGAGTGTTCAAAGAACACCAACTCAGGGAGCTGATCAGCTTCCAGATTCTGGGAGCCCTTGGGCAGTGCCCAACAGATGTACAAGGAAAAGTTCCCCAAAGTACTGACAGGCCCGGCTGTGCTCCCCAGAGAGCAGGTGGTTGGCCAGAGGCGGGGTGTAGGTCAGGCACTGCAGGACGGAGTTGAGGAAGCACGTGTTGCCCAGGTTGTGCAGTCCCGCTCCAGCTCTCTGGCTGTGCTGCCAGCCCATGTAAATCTTCTGTGGGGGAAAGAGGATCCTCTGCGGCGGAGCCATTCCCTCAGCAACGACTGCCAAGAAAGCACATTGGAAGAGAGATAAGACCATGTTATTGCACAAAAGCATATTTAAAAGCTGAGTTCTGTACAGGAGCACCCAGGATAGAGCACCAGCTCTATCCTCCAACACAGAAACACTATGGGAAGGCTCACACTGCCCTTGAAATTTCCTGATGAAGGCACAGTTTTGGAAAATAGTGTGTTCCCCTGCTCACTTTGCCGAAAGTGCAACAAACACACACTCTGACTTCAGTGGCTTGGGCAAATTTCCTTTCCCTCTGGAGTCTTGAACTGGATCATCCCCCAGCGTGTCAGGGCTGGAGGGTGCCCAGCAGACCCCAGGCAAGACAGGGAAAGCCTCTAGTGCAGCGGGTGAGGAACTCACTTCAGAACAGGCAGGAAAGGTCTCTGTCCCACAGCACGGCTGCCGCCTGCCCGCCCTGCTGCCTCTCGCTGCCCGTGCCCTGGAGCAGGAGCTGGGTCTCCTCTGTCCACAGAGGCTGTGCTGGGGCTGGCTCCCAGCTCAGAGCAGCCCTGGCATTCAGGCAGCATCATGACCACCACCCGTGGGACCCGCCCTGCCAGCGTGTGGGGAAACGTGATCCTGGTGTCGAGCAGGGAGCGCTCGCTGAGCCCCCGCCCTGCCCACACAATCAGGGCCCCTCACTCACCCATCTCCAGTTGCTGGGCCATGCACAGCTCCTGGGGCTCCACTGGAGATCCGCTCCCCTGGGGAGCCCTGTCCTCCTCCAGGGCCACCCTGGTGGTGCTGAGATGTTTCTCTGCCATCTTGTGGGTCCAAGCAAAGAGTTATAGGTGGAGAAGGGGGAAGCTTTGGCAAAATGCCAGGGGTCTGCCGGGGGCGGCTGGGAAAGACTTGGGTTGCACTCGGGGAGTCTTCAGCACAAGTCTGCCGGGGGCAGAGGGGAGTCTGCCAGGGGCAGCTAGAGTTAGGATATGGCTGGACTCGATGGTCTTAAGGGTCACTTCCAACCAAAAAGATTCGCTAAATCTCTGAAAGACGTGGGCTACGCTCGGGGGCTCTCGCCAGCTCCGTGCTCCTGCCCTGTCCCGTCGCCGTCCTGTCGGACAGTGGGGGCTGGGGCCACAGCTGCGCTGAGCACAGGCAGGGCAGTGGGTGTCACAATGTGAGGTCACAAAGGGCCCCACTGTGACCCTGCGCCTGGGCAGGGAGGTCAGGCTGTCCCTTTGGAGGCACAGGTTCAGCTCAGCCCTGGGCACCTGGGTGCTAAATTGGAATCCCAGTATCTAAAAGTTCCACCACCCATTGCTCTGAGCATAGTCTCTAACAGTCCGTTGCACCGCTCCATTTTCCAGGAGGCTGGTGTATGATGGGGATGTGACAGACCCACTCAATGCTGTGCTCCTTGGCTCAAGGTCTATGAGGATGTTCCAGAAATGAGTCCCATTGTTTGGGTCAGTTCTCTCTGGGCTGCCGTGTCACCACAGGACTTGCTTTTCAAGGCCCAGGACAGTGTTGCAGGCAGTGCCGTGAGGCACGGCGTATGTTTCCAGCCATCCGCTGAGAAGGGGAGCGGTGGTTGGTGAGGATGTATTGGATCATGTGGGAGATGAGCCTGATGTTGATGGGGTGGAAGAAGGGAAGGAGAAAGGACCGTCGTGGTGGCGACACTGCTCCTGTGTGGAGCTCCAGAGGCTGCAGGAGTTTTTCTGCTCCACTGGGGACCAGCACAAGCCAGTGGCCCGTTCATGTCTGTCACCTGCTCTGGGGGCTGTGACCTCAGCAGCACCTGCACAGCAGGAGTGTCCTCACTGCCAGCACCGGATCTTTGCTCTGTCTCCACCTCTGTCCCATCTGTCCTCATGCTCTTCTTGCTCCCAGCTACCTTTCCCACCTCCTCCAGGACCCACCAAGGCCTTTCACTTTCTCTTTAGAGACTAAAAGGAAAGAAAAACGTTCCACACTGATGCCATCAAATACCTGCATGAAATAAAAACATTTTTAAGGGAAAGGGTAACCCCAACTTTTCCCTCTCTGAATGTTTATAATAAATGTACTGCATTTTTTGAAAAAATAGTGTTGCTTTAGTTTCTACCAGGAGGGTGTGTTCTGTGTGCCGTTGACATTTCACACATATTATACCAACGTATATATTCTCCCTGTTCAGTTGCCTTCTATACATGTCTTGTTATGTCCGTAGGGAACCATCCAGAATTTGTATTTAGTTTTGACATTGTTAGGTCAGCTGCTGCTCCAAATTATCTAATCTTTCATTTTCGAGTGCTCTCCTGTTGCATCCTTTGGCAGATGGTGTTCTTGTCATCAGGTACTTAATCCTTGGTGTTCTTGTCATCAGGTACTTAATCCTTCCCACATGTAATTTGGACGGTCTCTGGCTGATCTATGGTGCTTCACTTGTTCTAAATCCTAAGTAGAATAGGCCCATGGAGCGTCTCTCAGCAAAGTATATTTTATTAGCGATTTTGCAAGACTGGGTATTTCTACCTAAAGGTAGGCACACCGAATAGGACAAAAAGCTCCTGCTTATATCCCCCCTCGCTCATATCCTGGCTGCAAATTCCTTCCCCTGTTCCCTATTGGTTGGTACTGCAGGGTTTACAGACCACCCGATGCCTGCTTCAGTTTACCTGTCTCATTCATCTAATTCTAACACCCCTCTCCCCTCATTGATTTATTTAAAATATGGATTCCTAGCTCTTTGGTTACCATTCCCCCTAGATTAATTTTTTAAACAATTAATAATTAAGTAATCAGTTTGCATTCCGGGATTATTTTGAAGAGACTTTGTTCTACATTAAGGATTCGCAGTCTGATGTCTCTCAGTCCTGCCCCCAGCTGGGGTCAGGCGCCAGGTCCTCAGTTTTCTAAAAACTACATTCCTTGGTTAAACGTTCCTTACACTGCTCCTGCAAGAGAAGTGACAACCAGTCAGTGTCCCCTCTGTGGCATATGGACCTTCCAGAGCTGGACAGGTGGTGGGAACTGTTACCATCAGCCAAGGCTCTGTGTGAAGTCTTCTCCTGGCACAGGAACAGCTCTGGCTGTGCCTGGTGAGCACCACACTGCCCGAAGGAGAACAGCAACATCCGTAGTGACTCCTGGTTAATGGGAAGAGATGATTTGAGGGCAGGTTGGCAGCAGACACTGAGGCTGTGCCGGGGGTGGCCACATCCAGCACCTCCCACCAGGATTTTGGAAAGTCCCTTCCCAGCTGTGAGCACCAGGCCAACAACACGTGGCAGAAAGATCCTCCACCCTCGAGGGCCCTAGCCCCCAACTGGCCTCTGTCCCCAGACTACTCAGACATCTAAACAGGCTGTACCTCTACCTGAATTATCTTCAGTTTTAAGAAAAAAAACCAAACTAAAGTGTACTTCTGGATGAAGATGGACCAGGTTCAAGATCAGTACCAGGGGTGCTGCAGGAGCGTCTCCCAGCGCGGACAGACGGGGGTTCTGTTGGCCTCACCACCCCTGGGCCCCACCATGGCCCAGTTCAGCAGACCTGGGCCCGAGGGCTCAGCCCAGAGACAGCCCCACAACCAGGGTCAGAGCGGTTCCTGCTGCTGCCCCGAGGGTCACCAGCCCCAGTCAGCCCTGCGCCAGAGTGCAGGTGTCTGAGCTGGGCTGAGGTGGAAGGGGCTGGAAAACAGCTCATCGGGAGGAGGAGATGGAAGAAGGTGCCATGTGTGTGGCAACAGGGATGAACTGACACCCTCAGTTTGGTATCTGGATCCGTGCTGGGCTTGCACATGGACTAAACCCCAGCTCAAAGCACAAATTGCTGTTACCAGCCCTAGCGGCCAAGCGCTGCTCCTGCTCTCTCCTCCCTGGTGCAACCCGAGCGCACGATTGCCATGCCTGCTCCTGCCTTGGTGCTTGGGGAACTCGGGCTGAAAAGGAAAGACAGACTTGTGTAGTTATGGGATCTCTTAAGTGTCCTGGGATTGCTTTGCTAATCACTCTGTAACATTTCCTGGGCTATGAACTCAATATGTGCCCAGAGAGGCAAATAAGTCCATGAACCAACTTTCCGGTTAAGGTTTTCTTCTTACATAAAACCACACTTCCATTTTCTCATGGGCAACAGATTGAAAGATGGAAGCTGAAGCAGCATCTGCCTCTTGTGAAAACAGGTAGCAGCAGATGGTTCCACTCAGTCAATCCTTAGTTGCTTCCTGGACGGGAAAACTGTCCATTAATTTAATCTTCGGTGTACAGGCAGGGCCTTGCTGATGTTCCTGTGTAGGCAG
Organism: Caloenas nicobarica; assembly: GCF_036013445.1. Classification (NCBI taxonomy): domain Eukaryota; kingdom Metazoa; phylum Chordata; class Aves; order Columbiformes; family Columbidae; genus Caloenas; species Caloenas nicobarica. The sequence goes on from NC_088276.1 coordinate 1,303,655, forward strand.
CAAGTGTGTGGATGTCAGGCTTTCTGCAGGTTTGTGAGTGAGTTTTCCTGTCTTTCTTAAGAAGGAAAATCTTGCCATGTTCTCCCAAAGTCTCCCATAAGCTGGTGGGTTTAGAGAAGGACAGGGAGCTCCAGTTAGCTCAGGGAGGACCAGTCAGCATCACAGGCAAAGCAGACCGGAACTCGACTCGGTGAAAATTAATGGAATTTATTGACAACTGAAACTGGCACCTCTCCCCCGTCTTTGGGCGGATCACCATGCACCCTGAACCGATACAGGCAGGTGTGGTCCGGGTGGCCCCAGTTGCTCAGCACTTGCAGCCTGATGTAATTCACGACCCCAGGGAGCTCGTTCTGAAATGACAAGAAGAAATGAGTCGCCTTTTCCTCTCTGGCACGTGAGCGCTGACAGAGTAGTGCCGCAGCGATGGCTTTGTTCAACAGCTTCCTTCCTGCTGCCCTGCCAGGGCTTTTGATCTGTCCTGGTCAAGACGTTCTATCCTGCTCTACCTCATTGGGCCATGAGAACAGCAAAGGAAGAAGCAGTGACCAGATGCCTCAGCAAATACACTGCAAAGTTCTCACCTGCTTTGGGGCACAGGCTTCCACAGTCACAAGACCCAGTGCTGGTGTTAGTATAATGTCTCGTTGTCTTCTCTAGAAAGCCACAGAAACAGAATGGCCTCCCTGTCACTACTCACTGCCAGCACCAACAGAATCCTCAGGAAGCCCAGTATTTCTGGTCTTTAACTGGCAGACCAGCAGTCGTGCATCCTACCGGATGTGGTTGCTGCTGTCCACTTGGGGTCCAGACAGTCAAGCTGATTCCGGTTTCAAATGTGGCGCTTCTAAGCACTGAAGTTTAAACCCAAAACGAAAGAGAAGACCGGCAGTCCAGGTATACGCCACCAGGAAGTTAAAGCAGAAGAAAGGCCAGTGTGGCACACGGTCAAGGATAGGGCTGCCTGTAGCTCTTTGGCAGGGAAGCCTCTCCCCATCCAACCGCATTTCTCCTCCTCTCCTACAGTTTTCCTCCTTCTTTGTTCCCATACCTTCACCTGGAAGGTCTGACTGGGATTCAGCGGTGCCAGGAAGGTGAACTGTCCCAGGAATATTCCCTGCTCCTCGTGTTCGTCCTTGAAGCCCTACAGAAAGACAGGGGTGGAGAAAACAAGAGTGTCTGGTATCACCATGGCAAGACTGAACTTCAGATGGTGAAGTACTGTGTTATTTCAGCTACGTAGTCCAAGGACAATGAGCATAAGGAAAGGACGAGAAGCTGCAGGTGGGCAGCATGTCACACTTGCCTACTCAACGAGTCCAGGCTGCCAGTCAGAAAAGGAGCAGATGCTCCCAGTGAGTGGAAGGTAACCTGAGGATCACAAATGCCACTGGGATTGGAAGCCAAGAAGGTCTAGGACCATGCACTGTGCCAGCTCCTTTTCCCTGTGGCTCCTGGACTAGCATCTTGCCCTAGAAGCTTTTGTTTTTGAGGGGTACATTGAATAAAAGAGGAATGCAATGGGAAGGAAGCAACACCAAGGAGCCTGTTTCTTCTGAGAGACACGAGGAAGCTTCAGGCCACCAGAATCTATGACCCATCTTCATCCCCTGCTTGGAAATGCTGTGCAACCCCCTGCCCCCCACTCTAGAGAAATCACTTACATAGACAGCAAAGTCCTTTGGAGCTCCAGAGATACTTTCTCCATGGAACGCTGTCCCTGAGACATGGTCCATGGTGACTGCTGTGGGAATGACTGGCACAGACAGCTTGATGAACACATGTCCCTGGCTTCCTGGGAAGGGCCAGCACTTTCCGGGATGGTTTTCTGGCTGAAAGGAGAAGAAGAAACTACATTCACATGGAGAAGGTTGCCCTGGATCTCACACCTGCCATGAGCATCAGAGGATTAAGAATTCATATGGCCTATCAGTTCTGCTCTGAACCACAGCCAGTGCCTTCAGTCGCACCCTGTGGGTATGGAACAGAGAAGCAGTTGTGAGAATTCACGTATCACAGGGCCATTTCAGGAGAGAAGCCCTTCGATGGCTGGGAGCTCGGTGTGCTACTTGTAGAAGCTCAGCAGCCTCTCCTGGTCCAGAGCCCTCACCAAGAACAAGCCAGGGACGGTGTGGCTGAAAGGCCCCTGCCCAGAGCAGGTGGCAGCCACAGGCCCCCCTGGATGAACCTTTCCTGTCAGGGGAAGCCCTCGCTGCCTCTCATCCACTGCCACCTCCTTCCCCTGGCACCAGCCAGCTCTTCAGATTGTGCAGGCAGCTCAGGAGCAGGGCCAGGATGGCTTGAGAGCCCAACGTGGGACTCTCCAGCAGTGCAGGCTCCCAGCCCCGGCTGGGGCTCACTAAGAGAACATCCCAGACCTCTGCAGGCATCTCTGCCCTTCTCCTTCCTTGCAGTGCTGACACTTTGCACAGCGACTGGGCAGACACAGACTGCAGGAGCAGCCTGGCCTGGTAGAAGCTCCCGCAGAGAACCTGGGGCACTCTGGGAGAGGGAGGAGGGAGACACTCAGCAGGGAGACACAGGAGGAGAGCAGGTCCATGCGAGAAGGAGGCAGGAAAGGAAGTTTCGAGGAGCAAAGATGGGGGGAAAGGCAACTCTGAGCAGCGTGTGTGCTTCATTCTCCTGACCTTCCTTTTACTGCTTCTTGGTGCTCCTACCTCCAGAATAAGCTCAGGGGACCTCACGTAATCCATCACGGGCAGGGAATACAAGAACACCTTCGCTTTGGCAGTCCGGAGGGATGGAGAAGACTTGGAACGAATGACGGCAGCCCCTGGAATTTAAAACATGAGCACAATCATCAGGCAGTGTCAGGAGGAATATTACACTGTTGACTTGGAAAAGGCTTCTCAGTTGTCATCCATGTCCTACGGTGGGTTCCCCTCTGTCTTACTGCCATGACCCCTCTGGAACACATAGCAGGGAGTCATTAAACTGTCCTATTTGGCCATGGAAATAGGCAAGACTGTGAACCAGCCTTTCAGTTCTTCCCATGGGGTCTGGCCCGTTACAGGCTCTGTCAGTGGGAGCACTTTTAGGGCACAAGGTGACCCTTGACTTCTCACCCGTTCTCTCTTACTCGTGGGCACATTCTAATGCCCATTTATCAATCTGGACAGGAAGCACTTTGGAACTGGTTTGTTTTTACAATGTCACGGCACCTGCTGATTTGAGGGCGTAATCAGGCCTCGGGACCTGGATCTCTTCCAGCTTCTCCAGAGCTTGACTGATGATCTCCTGAACAGCCTGGGAAGGAAGGCAAAGGAGTGCGTCATTTGGAAGGAAAAGGAACGGAGCGAGCAGCTCCCCATGCAAGGCCAGCCAAGGTGAGTGGGGACAAGGCAAATCTCATATGGAAGGGACGCCCAAATTGCCTGGAAGCCTCCCTAGTTTGCTCTGCTGTGATATATGGGTATCAGAAAGGGGGTCTGCTCACTCCAGTGCTCTGAATGCTGAAGCTGTGGGAAGGGGCTTTTCCTGTGGAGAGGCCCCAGGCCAGGCAGCACGGACAGAAAAGCCTTCTGGGTGTGAGATAGGACCAGCTTAACTCTGGACCTCTGAGACCATTCTTTCTTTCCAGTCCTCCCTTGAGGAGGACCTGAGATCTGGACGCAGAGGAAGGTACGACTCAGACAGCCATCATTCCCATCACGCTCTCTCTTCCCCATAACGAAGCGTGGAGCAACAGGAAAAAGAAGTGTGGCCATGACAGCACTTGTTCCAGCAGCACCAGCCTGTTGGCTGGGACAGGGAATGCAGTAGGATATGTGCCGGAGGGAGGATAAAACCCCTCAGTAGATCCTTCTGCCTTGTGCCCTTACCCGTCTGGTAAAGCCTGGGAGCTTTGCCTGCTTCACGCCTTCCTGGAGAGCCCGCTCCGCGACATCCTTTGTGCTCCAGCGCAGATGATAAAGCTCTTCCTGGAGCTTACGGAGCTGGTCTGGCAGGGGCAGGGTTTCACTCAGGTCTTCTCCTAACTCTGCTGCGGTTCTCCAGACGGTTAAGGTGCCGTGTTGTCCCACATGGTAAATACCTGTCAGACACACACCAGACCTTAGAACTTGGTCTAAGGCTGGGTTAGGCCTTGGGCTGCCTGCTCCCATTTCTGTGTCTCTCCCAAGTGCCATAGATGTCTCTCCTCTTGTCTTTGACAGTCGCTATCATGGCATATGTGCTACACAATAGATGGACGTTCCCTGCCCTGGACTGTGCTCCTTGTCCTACAGAAGATTCTCAGCCCCCTGGGGCAGGAGAGCTCAGCCACAGATTCTCCCTCGGCTGAAGAGAACTGGCTTAGCCCTCCTGGGGAAGGCAAGTCACTCCTTCCTCACCCCCACACCTGTCTTGCTGGAGCAGGGACTGGCACAGCTCTGTCGGGGACTTTCTGCTCTTAGCTCAGCTGCTGTGGTCACAGCGCAGGAAGTGGACCGGGGCAGGATGAAGCCCTGAGTACCTCCTAAAGCACCATCCACAGGTCGGAGCTCTTGCAGAGACTCACCGAAAGAGAACAGTCCGAGAATCAGCACCAGGGTTGTTGTTTTCAGAGCCTTCATCATCCTACAGAGCAGCAAGGAGGAAAAGGCTGGTGAAGCTGGTGGTTCTCGTGCAGATCAGCAGCAGACTGGAGAGCAGCAGCAGGGACTGCAGCCCTTGAGCCTGGTGTTCCTGGCGTGTGCGTTGGCTTGGTCCTGCACCAGCTCGATTCACTGCTGGGGTTGTCACCAGCTGCACCAGTGGGGGATTTGTCATGGCAGCAATTGTTTCATTAGGGACAAAGGGCTCAAGATTGACTCCGGACTACAAGCAGGAATTCCAACAAGAGCTGTGGCCACACTTCCCGTCTGTAGGGCTGGAGATGGATTCTTTGGAAATGGAAGGGACAGAACGAACACCTGTTTCTCCTGCTCACAATCCGATCGCAACTTGTGCTGATCCTGTTCTCCACCCTCTCAAGAGAAGGTTCAGCCTGTGCCCCTACGGCAGACTGTATCGAGGACACTGCTTGGGACTCCCTCCATGCGATCCAAAATAGACCCGTCCCTCATTCTGCAGAGATCAAAGGCTTTCTGGGCCTTGCCCCTGTGGTCATGAAGACACTGAAAGGCGGCTGCTGCCTTCCACCAGCTCCAGACCAAGCTCTCAGGCTGCCCTCATGTTCCACTCCTGTCCACCCTCCACCCACCCCAGCTGATGAGGTGGAAAACACACCTGGGCAAAGGGGAGGAGGAATTTTCAAACCTACCCGTTCAGACTTTGAACCTTCGCTGTCTGTCTCTTGGTACCTGCTGAGGTGCAGGTAACAAGCATCTTCCTTGCTCAGCAGCGAGCCAAAAACTCTGCGATCTTTGTTCCCTCAAGATCGAGAGTGACAAAGGCGCAGGGAGACCCCTGGTTTTATACCCTGCTGTGCCGACCTCAGTGCTGATGCTGCTTTGTGACATCAACGGCAGTGGGTGATGTCACAATGGAAGAGGCTGCGCCACGTTTGGAGGTAAAGTCCAACCTGACAGGAGCGGGTTTTGCAGTCCTCTCTGCAAGGGCAGAAATCCTTCACCATAGAAAGACTGGAAAGTTACAGGAACATGTTACTCTCAGAAAACAGACTCTGTCAACCACTCTTCCTCTTGCTTACTAAAGTTCAGATGGTGTGAGAAAAAAAAAAAAACACAAAAAAGCAAGATTCTTGTTCTTATTTTATAGAACCCATTATATCAGCCACTCAACATTAAGTCCAACTCCAGTCTGAACCTCAGAATAAGAAATGCCATCTTAAAATTTCCAGGAAACAGAAGGGCTTTGAAGTGGCAAGACCAGAAAGCATTCATGAAAGCACCGCCATGCAAGTCCACACCCCTGATCACAGACCACCTGCCCCGTTACCTAAGGCAATGATGTTCTCAGCTGATTTGCAGCCACTGACATCTGGAAAACAGCACAGGGTCTCTTGTTGTTTAGCGCTGAGCACATAGGTTGACACTGGAGCTGGTAAGAAAAACATCCACAGTCAGTCTGGTTTCATTGGAGGACATCAGGACAAGTTCAGTTCACATTCACAAGGAATCACAGCAGGTCCTACCCGTCCCTGCAGACCTCGACACAGCTCCTGTGCAGGGTCCGGAGGAGCAGTGAGCACAGAACAAGAAACCTTCCTTCAAAAGAAGGCCCCCAGCCGGCTCTTTCCCCAAGCTGCACAGAGCAGCAGCTGAGAACAACCTCTGCCACAACTACACCCGGCTCTGCCGTCTGAAGGAGGAGACCAGCTCCTAAATGATCCCCAGCCCTACAGACACAGATCTTCCCCAGGACAGTGCTCAGCAAATACCAGAGCACAGCAACACATGGTCATTCAGTTGAAGCTGCTGGGGAGAAGGACAGAGGACTAGAAAGAGACAAATCAGACAAGAGAGAAGATAGAGGAGCCCAGAGAGAAAGAAACACACAGGGAAAATGCTGGAGAGATGGAGAGATCAAGAGAAATAGGGAAGAGGAGCCACAATGAGACAGGGAGGAAGAAAGAGGAGGGTGGAGGAGCAGGACAGAGGGACAAGGGGATGGGAAGGAGAAGAAGGAAAGTTGGGTAGAGAAAGACAGGGACAGGGAGGGGGATGTACACATGGAGAAAAGGAAGGAGAGAGAGCAGAACAAAGGGACTGAGAAATAAAGGGAAGGTCAGATGGGGATGAAGAGACTGACAAAGGGAGAAAACCCACAGTGAGCTGGAGGAAGAGGAAAGGAGGGCTGAGAAGCAGCAAAGAGGAAGAGACAAAAAATAAAAGGCAGAGCCAGCTGGACAGGGGTCTATTGCCAGAAGCAATGGGACAGGCAGTGAGGCAAGAATAAAGGCAGAAAAGATGGGGACAGGCAGCAGGACAGAGGGACAATGAGAGGATAAAAGGGGCAGGGAACAGGATATACACGGAGAAACAATCAGCAGTAACAGAGAGAAAGATAGAAGAGAAAAAAAGAGATAAAGAGGGACATGGGACAGGGAGAGAAAGGAAGAAGGAAAGGGAGCAGGACAAGGATTGTCAGAGAAACACAAAGACAGGGAGCAGGACAGGGGAACACAGACAGAGAAAAAAGAGTCGGGGAGGCAGCACAAAGGGAAAGACAAAAATGAGAAACAGGCAGCAGGGCACAGGTAGAGGTAGAAAAGGCCTGGGCTGGGCAGCAGGGCAGAGATGGAGACCAGAAAGCAGCTTTGGGCTGCAGGACAGAGATGGAGTGAGAAATGAAAGTGACAGGGAGCAGGAGAGAGTGACAGAGAGAGTGGAAAAACTACAGAGGGAGCAGGACAGCAAAACAGAGCGGGGGACAGACAGGGAGAAGGGCAGAGAAACAGAGAGGGAATGAGAGGGGCAGGGAGCAGGACAGAGAGCTGGAGCAGGAAGGGAAATGAGATGGGCATCAGAACAAAGGGAAGGAGAGACAAAGACAGGGGCAGGGAGCAGGACAAAGGGATGGAAGAAGAAAAAAAGTAGTAATGGTTCAGGACTGAGATGAAAAAACAAATTAAAAATACACCGGGACTGGGATGGAGTGACAGAGAAAGGGCAAAGGAACAGGGGGCAGGACAGCACTGAAGGAATAAACAACTGTGGTGGGCAGTGGGACAGAGAGATGGAGAGAGGAAAAACAGAGCAAGAGAGAGAGGAAAGAAGGGGCAGCAGCTGGACAGGGGGATACAGTGAGAAAAGATGGGACCAGGATTAGAACAGAAAGACAGAAAAGAAATAAAAGGACAGAGAGACAGCAAGAGGGAAAAAATGCACAATCAAGAAACCAGGTCAAGATCCGACATGGAGGGGACACCAGCTGGGGAGAAACCGGGGACACCAGAGACCCTGATGAAGACTCTCGAGTACCAAGGATGGACTTCAGCAAAGTTAGGGCGGGGTTATGGAAATAATTCATGTTTGATGCATCAACCAAGCCATAGAAACGAATATGCAATAGGTGTATGTAAGAAATACCAAGAAGTGAGAATCACACACACGCTCGATTAGAGGAGCAATCTTGCGAGTGTCTGGCGCGCTGTAACAAAAGTGCTGCTTTTACCACTTTCTAAACTGTGTTAAAGAACCTTTTTGCCGACTTTTCGGTACCATTTCCCCCCGCCCAGGAGAACAAGGCCAGAGCAGCCCACGCACACCTGAGCCAGATGCAGCAACAACATCCCCGGGGCCCCAGTTGCAGGAAAAAGGGCCCCAGGGCTGGGCCGGGGGCTGCTCAGCCTTGGGGCCTCTCCACAGGCACCACGGCAAAGCTCAGCCTGGCCGCCCGCAGAGCCGCCGCCTCCTCAGCTTGGGCTGCGCTGCCATTGGGCGGGAGGGCTGTCAGTCTCCTCCCCTGAGGTGATCCTGGATCTGATTGGCTGCCTTAGGGGTCACTCCCCCCACAGTGCCCGCCCTGCCCTGAGGTAATGTTTCCTGTGATTGGCCGGCTGGGATTTCTCGTTTCCCCCCCTACCAAGTGATGGGTCAGACTACTTGTCAATCATCCATGTGCTGCACTCCCGCCAGCTGTGATTGGTGCAGCCAGCACGGCCCGCCCAAATGCTGCCCAGTTTGTTCAGCTCTCACCACCTTTCCTGCAGGCCTCAAAGCCTGATTGGCTGGTTACATATCAACCACATGACTTGCCCCGCCTCCTCAAATGCCATTGGCTGTCCTGGGTCCCCTGACTCCCCATAGACTTCTGGGCTGTTGTTGCCAGGCAACGAGCTCCACCTAAAACTGAAACTGTGGGCCCTGATCAGAGGCCGTGGGTGATAAAAGGCACGTTGGGACCCTGAACATGAGGATTTGGGCCCCAGGAAGGAGGCTCTGGGCACTCAAAAGGACGGGCAGATGCTACAGATGGCGCTTTGCGCCCTGAACACGAGGGGACCCTCTTGGTTCCCACCCGAGCTGGGTTTGGCGCCCGTGACCCCACGTACCAGCTGTCTGCTGTGCTTTCTGACCTCATGGGCCCTCTTGTCCTGCCTCCCTTCTGCTGCTAAAGCCTGTTATAGGAAACAATCACCTTGCCAATAGAATAGGCCCGGGCAAGATCTCTCAGCAAAGCATATTTTATTAATGATTTTGCAAGACCGGGTGTTCTACCCAAAAGTAGGTACACAGAATAGGGCAAAAAGCCTCCGCTTAGATCCCCCCCAAATCCCAGCTGCAAATTCCCTCCCCTGCTCCCCATTGGTTGGGTACTGCAGGGTTTACTAGACTACCCGACACCTGCCTCAGTTTACCTGTCTCGTTCATCTAATTCTAACAACTCTCTGACCTTATTGATTTAATTAAAATATGGATTCCTGGCTCTTTGGTTACCCTATCACTTAGCTTAACTTTTTAAATACAGTAATCAGTTTGTATTCTGGGATTATTACAAAGAGACTTTGTTTTACATGAAGGATTCATAGTCTGATGTCTCTCATCCCTTACCCCCCGCTGGGGTCAGGTGTCAGATCAGTTGTAAAAACAACATTCCTCCTTCAATGGCTCCTTACAACTCAACCTCCACATTGAAACAGAAGAGAGGGCAAGATGGGAACACACAGCACACAGCTCTCAAAACCCCATCACAGGGACTTCTCAGATTGGGGATTTCACCAATTGATGCAAAACCCACAGAGAAGCAAACACCCCATAAATGACACACATGAGGCCAACAAGAGTTTGTTTTTAATTCTGGCTTGGGCTTTTCTGCCCGCTGGTGCTCAGTGAGTGTTTCTGAGAAGCGATCCCAGCCATGGGTGCAGGTTGCAGCTCCTCCTCGAGGGGCCTGTGGGCAGGCGGGCCGGCCGGCAGAGCTGCCCCTGGCTCTGGAAGGGCTCTCTGAGCTCCTCCTGGCCAGAGGCAGCACTGGCTGCTGGTGCCCTTGGGGCAGCTTGGTCCCTGCTGGGCAGCTTTGGCACTTCCTGGACTCTTCCTCCTCCTCTCCAGCATCGCAGGTGTCACATACTGTGTCCTCCCTCATCCCAGGCTGCAATCTGCCTTGGTCACCACTGGCTGCTTTTCTGATTTGTAACTCGGGGGCACTGAAGCCTTCCTGCTCCTCCTCCACCTCCCCCTGGGTGCTGAGGGGTCACAATCCGTGATTTCCGCAGACCGGCTGTGGACGTCATGGCACCGCCGCGGGGATCTGCTCCGCTCCCTCTGCCTTGGCTGAGTTTGTTCCTGAGCAGCTTTGGCTCTGGAAGGACACTGGGAGCTGCTGTTGGAGGGCCCTGGAGCTGCATCATCCCTTAGGGCTCGGTCACAGCATGGAGGACTTGTTCTCCAGCTCCGTGTCCTCCTCACTGAGCGATGCTGCTCCGTGATCTCCACAAACCGGCTGCGGAGATCATAGCCCCGCCGTGGGGATCTGCTCCGACCTCTCTGCCTTGGGCGGGTTTGCTCCTGAGCAGCTCTGGGGGCAGGAACAGCCTGGGAGCTGCTGCTGGAGGGCACTGGAGGTGCTGGTGCAGACTGGGAGCTGCTGCTGGAGGGTCTTGGAGCTGCCTCATCCCTGTGAGTGCGGTCACAGCCCAGGGGACTGGTTCTCCCCCTCCTCCCGTCTGAATGTTCATAGTCCGTGGTGTCCACAGCCCAGCTGCGGAGATGGTTGCCCCACTGCGGGGATCTGCTCCGGGCCCTCTCCCTGGCACCGTTCTCCTGGCAGTGGGCAGAAGGGCTGAATCCCTGCTCCTCTTTGCTGCTGTCCTCTCGCGCAGTGTGGGGCACACGGTCGCAAGGGTGACAGCGCAGCGGGCGCGCAGCTTTCCTTCTGGACACCAGCCTGACGCAGCCGTGGAAGAAGCGACGCAAGCAGGAGCCCATGGAGGAGCTGCTGTTGATCCTGCCTGGCCAGATGGGCCACAGCCGGCCCGCAGCTGCCTCCCGGGCACCTGCCTGGCTTTGCTGGCTGCTGCTGGCTGGTGCGGAGGAGCTGCTGTCCTCTGCAGAGTCCTCCATGCCCCCCGCCATGTCCTGCAAAGAGAGCTGTGAGAAGCTCCTGCCCTTTCCTCCTGACAGGACCCACCAGTGCGGAACCCCCAGAAGCTGTGAGGGAACAGCTAAGGGCCTCCCAAAGGCTCCTGGAGGCTGCAGAGGGGCCAAGGAGGACAAATGGGATGGATGCAGGTGGGATGCTGGGAGAGGGAGCCGTGCTGTAAATGTGCAGAAAGCTGCTGTGTGGGAGGGAAAAGAGAGCGCTGCCAAGATCCCTGAAAGAAACCCGCTGTCCATCTGGTGCCCTGACCACCTCCCCACAGCCACCTTAGTCCTACAGGGCAGACCCTGCGGTCCCACAGAACCCACCTGCTTGCTGCCGGCCGCCCACTGACTGAGGAGGGAAAGGGCGTGTGATGGTGCCGGTGAGGAAGAAGCCCTTTGTCCAACTTCCAAATCAGAGCACCTGGGGAAAAAAGAGGGGTCTCTGCTGAGGGCTGTTCTTGCAGCCTCTTCTGGGTTCAGGCATTTTCTTGGAGCACTTTATATGACAGAGAGAATATGTAACTAAGACCACAAATGGGAAATTTGATTGGGCTGAACGATGCAGGTGGTAATTGTCTGCTACGACAGAAACACTCCAGAGGATCTGAAGAAAAATAGCAAAGCCAGGAAAAGGAAACGTATTCTGAACACAGCTTAAAACTTGTGATTACCTGATGTAAAACAGTAAATAGGCTTGCTGCCTGAGAACTGTGTCGATGTCGCAAAGAACCACAGTCTCGTCGTTCATCTGGTACCACAGTCCATCGCTGGCCTGCAAAGAAGAGTGTCGGTATCTGGAGATGAACGGCACAGCTCCTCCACAAAAACACAAGCCAAAACCTGCCGAACCAGGAGTGTTCCAAAACAAATCCGATCCAGCCCCTGAGGAAACCTTCCCCACTCAGATCCTTGGCTGCCAGAACACGGCCGGGAAAGTTGGTTTTCCCCAGGATACATTTTTCCCTTGTTCAGAAGGAAGTTGCTTTTCACCTTGATGTAGCAGAAGTAGTGTCCTGCACGGCAGCTGCCACCTCCATGCACCAGGACGGCGTATAAGGAGTAGAGGAGCAGTTCTCCAGCTGTCTGAGACATGTACGGGCGAAGATCCAGGTACTGGGGATACTCCACAACCTACGGAGAGACCAGGAGGGCTCAGCAATGATCCAGAAACATTTGAGGACACAGCCTCTCAAGGCTAAAGGCCAGAAGTGTAGAAATGCGTCGTTTGGAATCATCAGCACTTGGTTTTCCCTAAAGCAACATGTCACCTTTTGGGTGGCAGGAAACTGATCTGGGCCAAAGCGGCTCTGTGGGAGCAGAGGACACGCTTGCCTTCCCATGGGAACTGTCCCCAGAAGGGAACATGAGAATCTCAACATGAGCCGCTTGTGACAGAATGTCTGGCGTTGGGAAACCCGCTCCAGGAAGAGAACGTTGCCCTCCAGTTGTGTACACACCTTGCTGATCTTGTCGCCGGTGAAAGCTTCAAACCTCTTCAGACACACCGTGAGAACCTTGGGCGCGCAATGGACCGTGAACCTCTTGGAGGCGGCAGTCATCTTGTCACACCTTGAAAGCAAGTACAGAGTCAAGGGCTGAAATGCACCATTTTTTCCCCAAAGGCCAGACAGCCTTTCCTGTCTCACACATCCCGACGCTATTTTAAGGCTATTCAGTACCATGAGGCCATGTTGAAAAACCTGCCTCTCATTACTGTGCCTTAAACCAATGTGAAAACATGACTTCTGCTCAATGACACCTTCACACAGCATCTAGTATTAATATGTCATTAGTAATCGTCTTACTTGCTACATTTAAAGCAGTTTTCGCCATCCAGGTGCTCGGGTTTCACAAAGTCCTCCAGAGCTGCGGTGACAGATGCGGCTGCCTGGAGGAGTGAGAAGGGAGAGCCCTGAGCTCTGGGAAATGCCCTCGCCCAAACACTTAGGAGGAGTTTACACAAGAAAACAGCTCGATGACACTGAGGAGACCCACTGTGAACCCGCAAGCAGTGTCCAGAAGGAGGCAGAAAGAGGGTGTGATGCTGAACATCTCCCTCATTCCCCAGGGATTCCCAGCACTCCCCAGAGCCACCTCTTCATGGCACCGCACAGTTCAGCTACGATGGTGTGCGGGCCACCAGTGATGGAAACAACACCCCCCATGAGCCTGGGAGCCAGACAGGTGTTGAGGGAGGGCAAGGGAAGAAGGAGGGTACGTCACAGTGCAGAGAGGGGCACGTGTGCCTGTCCAGCTGAAACCAGCACCGACAGGGAGACCACTGCCAAGGCCTCTGCAGGAGAACACAGTCCATTCCACCTCCTGCCCACCATGAAGCTCTCGCGTTGTTTGTCGGATACATTTTTAAGCCAACTGTGTAGATTCTGGAAAGCTCCAGTGGCCTTGGGACATCTTGAAGCACAATTACAAACCCTCTTACTTTGATATCCAGAGGAACATCCAGGAAGGCCTCGTAGGAATCGGAAACCGCTTGGCAGCTCCAGCACGTGACTGGAAGGCAAATGGAAACGCTCAGCGAGAGGGGAAGTCAACTGACTGTGCCGGGTTACGCTCCTCACACCCACTGCGCCAATCACACGATCAGCTGCTATCACAGGCAGACAGGAGGGCACAGACGATTCCAAGGAGAGCAGTAGCTGTGGAAAAGTACCTCTGGATCTCAGAAAGCCCCCAAAGATCTGATGGACGATGGTAGTCGCTTGAGAGGAGATGTCCAAGCTGCAAACCAATGGGAAGGCAGAGAGTTATCTCCTCCAAGCGCCTGGCTTTGTCTGAAAGCCCTGGGCATAGTTTTCCTTGAGGGGAGGACATCAAGGAGTCCAAAGGGCTTGGGAACGCTGGAAAGACAATTTGCTTGTGCTTACTCGCTGCTTCCGCTCAGACAAGCTCTCTGCATGGCATCCACGGTGCAGCGTAAGAACTCGTGGGCGTCCTCCTGCCTGCCATGCTCGAAATTTTCTCCTATTTCTAAGGAAGAAGAAGTTACTAGTTCTCTCCTACGAGAATGGCATAAAACATGTCACAGCAGCTGGACTGACTTACGTGTGAGAACATCAACAACAGCCCAAGGCTCGATGGCACTGGCTGAGGAATGCAGGACCTGTTTAACGTGCACTTCCATTCTGCACATCATGCAGAAGCCTTCCTGGCCACCTGGAGAGGGAGGGAGATGGAGAGGGAGAGAGGGAAGCTCCTCAGGTTTCCAGAATATCCACAGCAATGAGAAACCTAAGAAGTTGTAAGAATTCTCCACTCCTCCCAAGGGGCCCAAGTCCCAACAAGCCCGGGACGTTTAAGTGCACAGAAAACTTTCTTCAGAGGGATGCTGAACTGACGGAAGCTTTCTGTGCAATAAGCGAAGGAGATTAACTTGCAGGAATAGGGACCAAGAGCCCGGGCTAGAAACAGGTGCCTTTCTAAAGATGAACACATCCAGGTACAACAAGCCGCTTCTAGGCTTAAGTGTTCAAAGAACACCAACTCAGGGAGCTGATCAGCTTCCAGAATCTGGGAGCCCTTGGGCAGTGCCCAACAGATGTACAAGGAAAAGTTCTGAAAAGTACTGACAGGCCCGGCTGTGCTCCCCAGAGAGCAGGTGGTTGGCCAGAGGTGGGGTGTAGGTCAGGCACTGCAGGACGGAGTTGAGGAAGCACGTGTTGCCCAGGTTGTGCAGTCCCGCTCCAGCTCTCTGGCTGTGCTGCCAGCCCATGTAAATCTTCTGTGGGGGAAAGAGGATCCTCTGCGGTGGAGCCATTCCCTCAGCAACAACTGCCAAGAAAGCACATTGGAAAAGAGATAAGACCATGTTATTGCACAAAAGCACATTTAAAAGCTGAGTTCTGTACAGGAGCACCCAGGATAGAGCACCAGCTCTATCCTCCAACACAGAAACACTATGGGAAGCCTCATACTGCCCTTGAAATTTCCTGATGAAGGCACAGTTTTGGAAAATAGTGTGTTCCCCTGCTCACTTTGCCGAAAGCGCAACAAACACACACTCTGACTTCAGTGGCTTGGGCAACTTTCCTTTCCCTCTGGAGTCTTGAACTGGATCATCCCCCAGCGTGTCAGGGCTGGAGGGTGCCCAGCAGACCCCAGGCAAGACAAAGAAAGCCTCTAGTGCAGCGGGTGAGGAACTCGCTTCAGACGGGCAGGAAAGGTCTCTGTCCCACAGCACGGCTGCCGCCTGCCCGCCCTGCTGCCTCTCGCTGCCCGTGCCCTGGAGCAGGAGCTGGGTCCCCTCTGCCCACAGAGGCTGTGCTGGGGCCGGCTCCCAGCTCGGAGCAGCCCTGGCATTCAGGCAGCATCATGACCACCACCCGTGGGACCCGCCCTGCCAGCGTGTGGGGAAACGTGATCCTGGTGTCGAGCAGGGAGCGCTTGCTGAGCCCCCGCCCTGCCCAGACAATCAGGGCCCCTCACTCACCCATCTCCAGTTGCTGGGCCATGCACAGCTCCTGGGGCTCCACTGGAGATCTGCTCCCCTGGGGAGCCCTGTCCTCCTCCAGGGCCACCCTGGTGGTGCCGAGATGTTTCTCTGCCATCTTGTGGATCCAAGCAAAGAGTTATAGGTGGAGAAGGGGGAAGCTTTGGCAAAATGCCAGGGGTCTGCCGGGGGCGGCTGGGAAAGACTTGGGTTGCACTCGGGGAGTCTTCAGCACAAGTCTGCCGGGGGCAGAGGGAAGTCTGCCAGGGGCAGCTAGAGTTAGGATATGGCTGGACTCGATGGTCTTAAGGGTCACTTCCAACCAAAAAGATTCGCTAAATCTCTGAAAGACGTGGGCTACGCTCGGGGGCTCTCGCCAGCTCCGTGCTCCTGCCCTGTCCAGTTGCCGTCCTGTCGGACAGTGGGGGCTGGGGCCACAGCTGCGCTGAGCACAGGCAGGGCAGTGGGTGTCACAATGTGAGGTCACAAAGGGCCCCACTGTGACCCTGCGCCTGGGCAGGGAGGTCAGGCTGTCCCTTTGGGAGGCACAGGTTCAGCTCAGCGCTGGGCACCTGGGTGCTAAATTTGAATCCCAGTTTCTAAATTTCCACCACCCATTGCTCGGAGCATAGTCTGTAACAGTCTGTTGCACTACTCCATTTTCCTGGAGGCTGGTGCATGACGGGGATGTGACAGACCCACTCACTGTCGTGCTCCTTGGCCCAGGCGTCTGTGAGGATGTTCCAGTAATGAGTCCTGTTGTTTAGCTTAGTTCTTTCTGCGTTGCTGTTTCACCACACGACTTGCTTTTCAAGGCCCAGGACAGTGTTGCGGGCAGTGCCGTGGGGCACAGCGTAGGTTTCCCACCATCCGATAGTGGCTTCTGCCATTGTAAGCACAGAGCTCTTGCCATGGCGGGTTTGTGGCAGTGTGATATAGTCAGTCTGCCAGGCGTCCCCATATTTACACTTCAGTCATCACCCCCCATGCCACACAGGCTTTAACCGCTTGGCCTGCTTGATCATAGCCAGTTTTTCACAATGGTGAATAACCTGTGCAACAGAGTCCACCCCTTGATCACGAGCCCATCTATGTGTTATATCCCTTCCTTGATGACCTGAAGGCACTGTGGGCCCAATGGGCCATCAATAATTCACCTTCATCTTGCCAGTGCAAACCTACCTCAGACACTTTAATCTGGGCAGCTCGATCCCCCAACTGGTTGTTCGGATCAGGTTCTTCAGTGACCGACTCTCGGGCACATGAGCTTCTATGTGGTGCACTCTCACAGGCAGGTTCTCCAGCCCAGCAGCAATATCTCACCAGGATTCAGCAGCCCAGATGGGTTGGGCTCTGCGCTGCCAGCGGCTCCGCTTCCATTGCTGTAACCAGCGCCACGGGGCATTTCCCACCATCCACGAGGCAGAGCAGAGATGAAGCTTCTCAGATGCTGGAGCCTCTTCAGCCCCTGTCAGGATGGCGGGTGCTGGGTCTGGTGGGGCCTCTGCCCCACGGCGGGGGCTGTGGCCCAGGGTACAGCAGGGGCCACAACGGTTGGACGCGGTCGGCGGTGGCGGTGGGAAGTCGGATGGCCCATGGCTGCGTTCCAGCGGCACGGCCCGGGATACCGACTGTGTGAGCGGGTGGTGCCACGGAGACGCGGGGTCTGGAACATGGGGGTGGCCGGGGGGACAGGAGGGACGGGGAGGGCGGCAGAGAGGAAGGGGCCCCGGGGCTGGGCCGGGGCTGCTCGAGCTCAGGGCAGCCCTGACGGGCGCCATGTCAGAGCTCGGCCTGGCCGCCCGCGGAGCCGCCTTCTGCTCACATCACTCTTTGCCACCATTGGTCAGGAGGGCTGTCAGTCTCCTGCCCTGAGCTGATGCTGTCTGGGATTGGCTGCCTGGGCTGTCACTCTGCCCTGGTTTGGGGCCCACCCTGCCCTGAGGTGCTGCATCCGCTGATTGGCTGTCTGGGATTTCCCCCCTGGCTCCTCCCATCAAATGAGTGGTCAGACCACTTGTCAATCATTCATGTGCTGCACTCCTGCCAGTTGTGATTGGTGCAGCCAGCACAGCCCGCCCCTGAACGCTGCCCAGTTTGTTCAGCTCTCACCACCTTTCCTGCAGGCCTCAAAGCTTGATTGGCTGGTTACGTATCAATCACATGACTTGCCCCACCTCCTCAAATGCCATTGGCTGTCCTCGGACCTCTGACTCCCCATAGACTTCTGGTTGGTTGTTGCCAGGCAACGAGCCGAGCTCAGCCTAAAAATGAAACTGTGGGCCCTGGACAGAGGCCGTGGATGATAAAAGACACGTTGGGACCCTAAACATGAGGATTTGGGCCCCAAGAAGGAGGCTCTGGGCACTCAAAAGCAGGGTCAGAGCAGATTACTCAGGCCTTTATCTAAACACCTCTTTGGCAATTTTTGGGGTAGAGTGAATGTGCACTCCTGGGAAACAGCTTCCAGTGCTTGACTGTCCTCAGGATTGGGAAGTTTCTCTCTTTCTGTAGAACCTTTCCAAGCCCAAACATCCAGACTGTTTTTACTCATCTACTTACACACTTACACAGACCATAATATCCTACCTTGGACACAAGAATGTTGTGGGGGATGATGCTGAATGCCTTGCTGACTTCCAGGTAACAGACCACCACTGCTCTCCCCACATCCTGCAACCCTGTCCTTTCCTCACAGGAAGCAAAGAGGATGGACAGACACCACCTGCCCTGGGTAAACCCCGTCACCTTCTCTTCCAGACACCGAGAATTGGGGTCCCAGTGGACATGTTCTGGGGCACAGTCCCTAGTTCTCTGATAAACAGGACTTGAGTCTGGTTGAGTTTCAATCAGAATCAGTCATTTTATTAACAGATATCAAAGCAAAAGGCTAGGTAATAAAAGGCAAGCAAACAGCGCTGGGTGTGTGGGGAGTCACCGCTCCACCAACACTCACACCGCTTACTTTTTCCCTTGGTCTTTTATACTTTCTTAAGTTCCCTTTTCCAAGAAGTATCCTCCTAGTTTCAATTCCCCAGATTAACGTGGCGTTGAGGTTTCTGCACACGTCTCAGAGGTTTAGGTGGTCGCTTCTCCCCTCCTGGTGGTCCTCAGGAGGAAGGCTTCTCCTCCTCTTTAGTGTCCTTTTCTTTACCCTTTATTCGGTGCATGCGTAAAGTGGGTTTTCTTTAAGCAAGTTGTTAGCGCTACCTAACGGCAATATCCTTTTCTTTACGTAAGTCGTTAGTGCTACCTAACCACAACATCCAGTGTCCTTGCTCCATGCCTTAATTGGTTATCTCAGTGCACTTATCTTAACTTCTTGTTGGCGCATTTTCGCAATGTTAGTACACTAATACTTATTTCTGTCCCCGATATACTCTTATAGTGACACGAATCACAATAACACATTTCACAGTTCCCCTGCTCACCCATTGGCCATTTTTGAAAAGTGCACACAATGTGCCAGAGCTGCCAGTGGTCAGGGAGTCCCCCCAGTCTCCATGAACTTTCCAAGATGGTGAAGAGTGGCCTCACTGTGACATGGTCCTGCTGTCTCAGCTCCTGAGATGCTGCCCCTGCTGTCCCATAGACTGGAAAGGATTGTGTTGGTTCCAGTGACCCCTGACTTGATCTGCACCCACTGCTGGTTGTTTTCGTCCAGATTCCTGCCTCCAGTCACAGAGGCCAGAGAGAACTTGCTGGTGAAGACAGAGGAGAAGAGGACACAGGGATTCTCACCTCTTTCTCTTATTAAAGTCATTGGTGGCCACCCAGTGTCTTTGTTTCTCCTTTAACTGTTCCTGCAGTAGTAACAGCTCATTAGGTGACCCTTAATAGCCTTACAGGTCTAGACTGAGTTTTGCTCTGGACTGTTGCTGTGCTTGGAGGCTGCTGTCCCTGAAGACCAGATGAACTAACTTCTGCCACCCTGCCTTGGCAGTTTATTCCATCCGTGTCACAGCTCTGTCTGCAACACTGACAGCTCCAGCTCACCCAGTCAGGTCCCTGGCTGAGGACATTGCCTCACATCTGGGCTGAACCACCCCAGCTGTGGCACCAGGAAACCTCTGAGTCACCCCATGGAAACCTGGTACCAAATGTTCAAGAGCCCGTGTGTGCAAAGGCTTTGCTTCAGAGCAGAGACATGAGATGGTCAAAAGATTGATGAATGTCTTTCTAGCCCTATGAGTATAACCCAGAACAAAATGCCTGAATTCATTCAACTGAAGATATTCCTCTGCCAGCTTGGAGAAATTAGATCCATTGCTGTAACATTTCTGATGTCCTGCCTAATGATGGGACAAGAAAAGATGATTCTCATACCAATTTATTTTCTAATAAGAAGAATACAATACTGGCAAGAAGTGTCTGTGCAGAGAAGAGAGACTCAACATCACTGATTACTTGAGTTTGTTTCAAAGGACGTGCCCCTGGAGCCCCAGGGCCACCTGGAGGGAGGCCAGAGGGGACAGAGAAAGGGACATCATGGGCTGCTCCTGTGCTGCTGAGCTGGGCTGGGCTCCTGGGACAGAGGGAGCTCATGGCAAGGGGCGGTGCTGCAGAGAGACAGGTCTGCCCAGGAGCAGCTCCTCTGCAAAGCGCAGCAGGGCTGAGGGCTCTGCCTGCAGCACTGAGGGGAGAGGAGCCAGGGAGAGAGGGGAAATGCAGTCTGGGGTTGGAGGATGCTGAGAGATCACTCGAAGGGAAATCTTCACAGTCCTTAACTCAGTAAGTCTCTGGGTGCAGGGTGGTGCAGATGAGGATCCTGCAATTATCTCCCAGACTTTGCACATCCCATGACTGGCATGGAGGAGAAGGATCTACTCCTCAGCAGGGATTCCCTGCATGGACAGGGCAAGACAGCTGCCTTCTCCCAGCTGCAGGGTGTGAAGCTGGGTGAGCACCCAGGGATGCCCAGGGCTGTCCTGCACAGCAGGGTCCCTGCAGGGACTCTGCCACCTGCCAGGGTCAGCGCTCAGCCTGCCCGGGGAGATCCCAACAACACTGAGGGAGAAGCTGTTGGGGGAAGGAGTGACTCCCGGCAGGGCAGGGTCCTTCTGCTGTTGAGAGTGAACTGTGTGGGTCAGGGCTGCTCACAGCTCCAGCTCACCCCCAGGACATTTGCAGAGATTCCTTCTGAAGGACACTGAGGAAGTGTTTATCTGATAGGGGTAATTTTAAGTTTTGAGTTTTTTCCACTCTTGGTTGTCTGGGTGCACAGTAGGACATGGGAATTTATTTCTTTGTCCTGGAGAAGGTGCTAAGACCCCAGTCCTCATTAGGACTTGTCAGAGCTGCTCCTGAGCCCCTGCACACACAGAGCTGCCCCTGGGCAGTGCCCGGTGCCAGCAGGTGTGAGCAGGACAGAGCTGAGCATGGGAGATGGGGTATGTCACAATGACAGGGAGCAGACCCAGGGACAAAGAAACAGCTCCCAGCAGGGACAGCTCCATGCAGCAGAGACATGGGCAGGGAGAGGGAGCTGTGACCAGAAATGCTGGGGAGGGGATTCAGGAAGCCCCCTGCCCTCCCCTGCAGTGCAGACGCATTTCCCAGTGCAACCTCCTCCCCTCCCCAGCAGAGCCTCTGCCCCAAAGCCATGGGGTCCAGGTAACGAGTCTCCACCTCAGCAGCTGGACCTCCAGGTGAAGGGTTTCTGGAACGTGGTACACAAAAAAGGTGTTAAAAGTACTTGCTCTACAGTGTCATCATGTGAGTGGCAGCAGCACAGCCAGGTAAGGAGAAGGTTTCACATCATGCCCGTCTGCCTTTCTGTCCTTGCTTTATTTTTCAGGAGCACTGCAGTGTTCTTCCCTATTTCTCCACCTGTCCCTGGTGCTCTGACTCTCTGGACTTGGGGTGGGAATGTGGGTCCGTTTCAGTTCTGACACCAACGCAGGGGGTCTTGCCCCAGAGGTGCATTCATGGAAACTAGGTGCCCAAGCTGCATTTCAAGCTGTGATGACCCGTGTTTGCCATTTGGTGGAAAAGGAGAATTAGCTGACACATGCCTCCATCAAGGGTGAGGTTTTCCGTGAGAAATGGCATGTTTATTTTTCTCAGAGAAGTCTCCCCTAACTTGTCACTGTCTTTTCCTCCTATGACAGGTCCTCATGTTCACAGGCGGAGCAAATGTCCAACAGCAGCTCCATCACCCAGTTCCTCCTCCTGGCATTCACAGACACACGGGACCTGCAGCTCTTGCACTTCTGGCTCTTCCTGGGCATCTACCTGGCTGCCCTCCTGGGCAATGGCTTCATCATCACCACCATAGCCTGTGACCAGCACCTCCACACCCCCATGTACTTCTTCCTCCTCAACCTCACCCTTCTCGACCTGGGCTGCATCTCTACCATTGTCCCCAAATCCATGGCAAATTCTTTATGGGACACCAGGGCCATCTCCTACATAGGATGTGCTGCACAACTCTTTTCATTTGCCTTCTTGGCAATAGGAGGGTATTGTCTCCTCACTGTCATGTCCTACGACCGCTACGTTGCCATCTGCATACCCCTGCACTATGGGACCCTCCTGGGCAGCAGAGCTTGTGTCCACATGGCAGCAGCTGCCTGGGCCACTGGGTTTCTCAATGCTCTGCTGCACACGGCCAATACATTTTCACTGCCACTGTGCAAGGGCAATGCCCTGGACCAGTTCTTCTGTGAAATCCCCCAGATCCTCAAGCTCTCCTGCTCACACTCCTACCTCAGGGAAATTTGGCTTGTTGCTTTCCTTGGTTTTCTGGTTTTGGGATGTTTTATTTTCATCATGCTGTCCTATGTGCAGATCTTGAGGGCTGTGCTGAGGATCCCCTCTGAGCAGGGACGGCACAAAGCCTTTTCCATGTGCCTCCCTCACCTGGCCGTGGTCTCCCTGTTTGTCAGCACTGCCATATTTGCCCACCTGAAGCCCCCCTCCATCTCCTCCCCTATCCTGGATCTGGTGGTGTCTGTTCTGTACTCAGTGGTGCCTCCAGCAGTGAACCCCCTCATCTACAGCATGAGGAACCAGGAGCTCAAGGATGCCCTGAGGAAAATATTTCAATACTCACTGCTTTAGGTTACTAAGGTTCACACTGTGTCACTAGGGCTGCAAGAGAAATAGCTAGGACTAACTTTTCTTCTTATGTGTCTATATTTTTCCATAGTGCTTTTGCTGGGCTTTGTTTTTTGGTTCATGGTTGTAATAATATAATTCTTGGCCTCCTGCGTGTCTTTTCTTGAACCAAAGACCTCGTGTACATATGTATATGCACTCCTTAGTTTTTGATAAACTCAATAAATGAAGCAGCAGAAACCAATTTGTCTCAGGTCCCACCTCTTTACAATCCTCTGGAGCTGGGGGAGCAGCCCCAGGACGCAGGAGGGTCCAGGAGGCAAATGCTGCCCCATGGAGGAGCAGCCCTGGTGGCCTTGGGGCTGCCCGTGGGCAACTCAGTGGTCGTTCCCTCTCTGACACCTGCGAATCGGGGCTGCTGTTTCACTTGATCCATGGCCAAGGGCAACAGCAGGATGCAGCAGGACACATCCCTTGTTGTCTGTTGACAGTGGAGATGGTGAATGGTCACTGAGATATGCACCGTCCCAGTGCATGATGGGGCAGAGGACAATCCTCCAGGAGAGGAATCAGGAGCTGCCCGGAGAGCCCATGAGATACACACGGACCGGGTGTGCCTGAGGTGGGCAGTGACAGGACCCCGCAGAGTGAGACATGGCCCAAGGTGGAGTCATCAAAGGGAAAGCACTAAATGCAGGTATCTGCAGGGAAACAAAGACGAACACAGACAGTCTGATACAGACCAGCTCCAACAGGCAACAGCACCTTCACAGCCACCACACCAACAGCAGCACTTACACAACCATGAGCAACACATCTGACCCTGTCCTGTTCCCCCTCTCAGACTGCTCTGGTGTGAAGGTTGCACGAGTGGTCCGTACATCCTGGGCAGAACTTATCCACTGTCTCACATGCTCCTGTGTTCCCCCAGCTGTGGACCTGGGCTTTGTGTTTGCCCAGACTCAGAGATATTACCCATTTGGCCATTCCAACCCTGGGTGTCTTCACATCCTGGTGTCCTCCTCCTCCTTGCTACCCTCACTTAGAATTGACCAAAACCACACACAACAGTGAACCCACTCACGCAGCAAATAGCCAGGAGGGGACTTTAAGAAATGTCGTAGTTTAACCCTAGTCATCCGCTCAGCACCACACAGTCGGTTGCTCCCTCCCCCACAGCAGGATGGGGGGAAGGATAAGAAAAGTAAAAGAAAACTCGTGGATTGAGATAAAGAGGAGGAAAGTGATAAGAGGAGGAAAATGAGGGAGCAGCAGCCAGCGGTACCCAAGAGAGAGTTTAATAGGTAAACCAAAAGCTGTGTGTGCAATCAAAGAAAAATGAGGAATTCACCCGCTGCTTTGCATTCGCAGGTGGGTGTTCAGCCATCTCCAGAAAATCAGGGCTCCATCACACATAGCAGTTACTTGGGAAGACAAACGCCATCACTCTGAGTGTTCTCCCCTCCCTTCTCCTCCCAGATTTTATTGCTGAGCGTGACTACATATGGTATGGAAGACCCCTTTGGTCAGTTGGGGTCAGCTGTCCCAGCTGCGTCTCCTCTCAATTTCTTGGACACCCCCTGCCTCCTCTCACTTCTCAGTGTGAGAAGCTTAAAAGACCTTGATACTGTGCAAGCACTCCTCAGCAATGACTGAAATACTGGGGTGTGATCAACACTGTTTCCATCACAGATTTAACACACAGCCCCATACAAGTGACTATGAAGATAAGTAACTCTACCCCAACTGAAACCAGTCGAATAAGCAGGACAGACCATGGTGATGAGGCAGGGGGTTTGGCCAGACCAGCACTGACCAGCCACCTCCCCACGGGCAGCTGGTCCCTCGAATCCCTCTCCTCCCCACTCTTCCACAGGCTGCTTCTTCCACAGTCCACCTTGATCCCTCCCTTTCTCTGCCCGACTCTCTTCCCCAGTTCACAACTATCATCAGTTACTTTTTCCCCAATGGTCTCAGGTTTTCTCCGTTTGTACTCAAGTTTGATAGTTTGGATGCCATTGTCCAGGTCCTCTGGGACTTCAGTGGCATCACTGGTGGCTCCCCCAGTTCAGATGGAACTCTGCCTGCAGCTCCCAAGGGCCTCTGGTCTCCTGCAGGTTCTGTGCTCATGGTTGGACAGTGACGGCAATCCTGAGAAATTTCAAATCTTATGAGAACCTTTAAATCAACTTAAATGATTGAGTACATTCAGTAAAATGTCTGAGCTTTTCCCATGATTTCTAACTGAGAATTTTTCAGGATGTGTATTAACAGCAGGAGAAGAAATATTGATTTTTCCTTGTCTTTGCATCACCAGTACTGTATCTCTTACTCGGTGTGTTTCATCTCCCTCACATTCCAGTTATTTCCTCCTGGCCTGAAGAAATTCACCACGTCTTTTATCTATCTCTCAAAAACGTTTATTGCATGGTTCTCCCTTCTGGAAGGTGGAACTCACTGGAGCCAGCTTGGACTTGGCATAGAGCTGAGGCCTGTGTTTTATCTTTTTGATGATCTAATCACATTTGAATTTGTGTGTTCAAAACCAAGAAAAACCTTTCTGTGCCTGTTTGCAGCCAGTTCTCTAATGAGAGCAGGTGGAAATTTGTGGAATGGGGCTTGAACATCCAGTTGCAGCCTTCAGTGGAGAAGTCTGATGTAAGGAAAAGTGGTGTAACTCCCAGATGTGCGATGACAGAAATAGTGGTGTTGGGAGGTGAGGAGCAAGGTTGTCCACACAGTGTCAGATCTCAAGGGACTACTTTTCCAATCTGTCCAGACCTCCTTAGGAGACAGTCTGGATCAATATCAATTAGAAAATACTGGTATCACCTCTTCCATAAACCGAAAAGTAATGAAAAAATCCTTAAATATGAAAATAAAAATTATTAAATGCTTATAGAAATCTTCAACTGGACTTCTAAAACCTCTCTAATTTACTGTACAAGTCTTGAAGACTTTTCAAAAATCATGGTAGACACACGGATCCTTAGGGCTTTCTCCACTTTTATGAGCCCCATGGTGCATTTGGTGCTGAGTCCATGAACCTCAGATACTGAGAGGAGACTGAAAAAACCTCTCAAGAATGTAAAGTCAGAAGCAAATGCCAAAGTGTCTGGGAGCGTTAATTGGCCCAACTGACGGCAATTACCAACAAACCCTCCTGATGGAGTCGTTAGAGCAGATACTTGGAGGCCATGATGGCAGATAGGCAAAGGTCACGTACAGACAGTTCTGATGCTGAGAAAACCTTTGGTTCGATTTATGAGGCAGAAAGGCCAAGCCCTCAGCCCAGCCCCTGGGAAGGCAGATCCTGTCCCTCCTGCGTGGCTCTTCCTGGGGCAGTGGGATGTGGGTGTGATGCTGAGTGAAGAACAACAGCCTGACACCTCCCTGTGGGGCTGCAATGAGGCCCCTGTGCCATGAGGACTTGTCTCCTCACAGGTCTGTGGCAGAGACAACTGCCATGGCCAAGTGGACAGAGATCTCTGTTCTGTGGGTGCCTTCAAGCCCTACCAGAGCCCTTGGCCACCTCCACCTCTGACTGTCTTACGCTGTCCCACACCTGCCCCTCTCTCCCCATGGCTGTAGACACCCATCTCTTCCCCGCCTTGCTCTCGCCATGGCATTTCCATACTTCACTGATGTCTTTCCACCCTCCCTGGCTGTTCCGTGAAACACAAAGCCATGGGCTGATCGCAGACTTCCTCTGGGTGACCTCTTGCACCACAGTGCAGCCCTCAAGTGACATTTTGAGCTCATCATGTCCCGTCTCCACATTCCAATCAGAACTTTGCAGCAGTTTCTCTCTTTCTTCTGCTCTTTCCCATTATCAAGCAAAGTTCCATGATCTCAGGATCCACCCTTAAAGTCTTTGACCCAGCCCGTCAGCCTGCTTGTGGTCTCTCAGCTGACCAGAAAGAAGTATCCTCACCATGATCTTCCAAGCCACATGCCAGCTGTTGGCCTTTCAGCTTGCTGGATGAGACTAAAGGCATGTGCCTGCTGCAGATAAAAGTAAAATGATTGTCACCCTCCAAGCCCATGCACCTGCTGGTGGTCTTTCTCTGACTGCCAGGTGCATCTCCATGCCAGTCCTGCAAGGTGCTAGGGCAGCAGAGACTTTGCAAACAGCATTCAACCTACATGCATGTTGGTGGCTTATCAGTTCCTTAGGCACAGCTTCAATGATACACACATAGACCAGTCATGTGCCTGAAGCTGGCCTATCAGGTACTCAGGTGGAAGTGACCTCACAGCCACCATCACAGCCATGTGCCTCTCACATGCCCATGAGTCTCTGAAGCACCATAGACCTCATCCCAGCAATCCTGCCCATCTCCTCCTTGGGCTTGACAGCTGGTCAGGTACCTGTAACCTCACATCCCTCTTCAGATGCCCCGTGGCTGCTCCAGAATTACCCTGGCTTGCCCCAAGGGGCCAAATTGCTGAAGTAGGGTAGGGAGAGGGGTTGGAGGTGATGGGGGTTGAGCACGGGAATGAGAGCTCTGGGGATGAGGTGTTCAATTTAGGGATTAGGGATTAGAGCTCGCTGTTCAGGGTTAGGATTTAGGCATCTGGTAATCTGCTTAGGTGCGTGGTTAGTGTTAAGGGTATGGGCTAGCTTTGTGAGTTAGGGGTTTTTTTTAGGGTTGTGGTGAGGGCTAAGGTTAAGGCTGGTATCTTAAGGCTAGGGATACAGGGTAGGGGTTAAAGTGAGTAAAAAGGTAACACTAACAATAAGGGGTTATGGGTTTGGGATTTGGCTTAGAGGTAAATTTTGAGGTTTGGGTTTAAAGTAGTGCATTACTGTCAGGGTGGGGACTAGCATTTAGGGGTAAGGTTAGAGTTAAAGATTACTGCTTAGAACACAGGTAAGGGCCTAACATGAATGTTTTCACAGTCAGTGTCACAGCGGCATCACTGTTACCTGAAACCCTCCAAATCTTTCACCTCTGTTGGCCAAGCCATTCTTTCCTCCCCCAAATCTCCACTCTCTCTTGTCCCAGTTCCCCTTGACCTTCCCAAATCTGTCATCATCTTGGGAGCAGCTTTCTGATGGCCCTCATGACCTCTGAGTATTTGCCTTCCCGCTGCTGGTCAGTCAGTTTCTGTGACAGAAGTGACCTCGCAGCAGCATCCAATGGGACACAATGGGCTGCTGTGCTGCTGCGGACCCTGCTCAGCCCACCCAGCAGCCCTGCACCACCCCTAAGTTCCCCTACCTCAGCTCATGCCTACCAGCTTGTGCTCCAGAACAGCTCCCATAGGTCCTGGGAGACTTTTCCCAGTCCCACATGGTGCTTCAGCTGCCCCAGGGTTATGTTGGAGGCAGTGGCCACCTCTGTGCAAACAACTGAATCAACCCCTGAACGGAGACTTTAGGGAATAGTTGAGCCCTCTGCAGAAAAGACTTCTAAGTAATAGCTGAAAAAGTCTTCCTTTCCACAACTGCTAGTATTTTTAAACTAATTTTCATGAAACTTCTCATTGTTTGTTTGTTTGTTTGTTTTGAGACTACCATGGGCAAGTGTCAGTAAGCTAATTAAACACTGTATCTCTATGTGAATGTTTTTATGCAGCCATTTCCCAAAATACATTGCCTACCAATGGTTTGAGTTGAGAAACACTGTTCAGAGGATCTTCTTAATTTGTATTGGCACATTTTGTATCTCTAATTCTTTCCCTCTGTCTCATTTACTTCCTTGCCTATTCTTTGAAGAGCTCTCTGAGGAAAAGATGAATTGAATTATGGAATACCATAGATTGGGAGAGACTCCTGTGCAAGGATCTTTGCAAGAGTGTCTTCAACTGGATCAAGTGAGGCTCCCCATACAACAGTTCTGCTGAGTTCTTATAATTCAGCCAGCCTGTTGTCCTGCACATCCTCTCTGGCATGTGCAAGCAAGTTAAGTAATTACTGTTTACTCAATTTTATTCAGTTTTGCGTGAGAAACTGCTACAGGGATCTCTGAAACAGCCAGATTCTTCACCCAGGATGTTAATAACCACCTGTATGCACAGGAAACAGGCCCAGGCACAGCAGGATCAGCCTGTCTCCAGCACTGTCTGGAATCCCACCTGGAGAAATCCCACACAAGTCAGGCCAACATTTAATTTGAAGGTGACTAAATTTTGTTTATTTTGGAGGTGGATGGTATTGGAGGAGGTTGACTGAACTCGATCACTTGGTTTCAAGTTGATCCATTGTCTCCGACCAGTTTCTGCTGTTGTCTCTGTGGACAATGAGATGGGAAAGTCCTTGGACCACCCAGGTGACTAATGACTGAAGAGCTCTGCTTGCACACCCACACAACTTTGTTTCACCGCCTCAAACCCACCATCTCCTCCTCTCCCTCTTCTCCCCTTGCATTTTGAATTATTCTGTTTCGAGAGCCGTCCGCTCTACTCCTTTCTATGCCTGAAAACAAATGGAAAGATGAAGGGGAAAACACCAGTCTTTATTGTATATGTGGGATTTTTTTTTGTCCTTCTTTCTCCTAGATGTGTAGTTTGATTTAAAAAACAAAATAAGTTTAGGAATCGGAGATTTGAGACTTGAATAGTGAGTTTCATCTGCTTCACAACAGGTGCCTGTGAGAATTTGTTTTCCCAAGGCTCCCTGTATAATCAATGGAGAGAGGAGAAAACTCTCAAGGCTGGGTCCTCCCAACCTATAGCTGGCACGCAAAAGAAATGTTACAGATCTCTTCCAGTCACTATTCTCCTGGTCTGCGTTTAGGTCAGGATATTTGATAGTAATAGCAATGAGCAACTGTTTGGAAGTAACTGCATTTCAGTGCAGATGGATGTCAGATGAGACCGGGTGGAACCATAACGAATTTCAGTCATTATTTAGAGTACTAAAGAAGATGAGTTATACTTGGTCCCTATTCTGCCCTCCCCTTTCCTGAAGAAACAAAGAGCACAAAGCTGTGGAAGAAAGCACGGGATTACGAAAGAGATGCTTGATACTGCTTATTCTGAAATCAATAGATACTCAGGGATTCCTAGTCCAAAAAGGCAAGTACTCAAAAGTAGAAAGAAAATCTTTCAACATACATTTGATTTGATTTGATGTGATTTGATGTGATTTGATTTGACTTGATTTGATGTAATAGTTTGGCATTTGTGCAATAAAAGAGATGACTTAGCGCATAGGTGTGACAGATGTTTGGAAAAGACCTGCGTGAATTTGGAATTTGCCAGGAATGGGATAAAATAGCTAACAGACTTTAAAATCCTCTGTCATGAAGGAAGAATTCTTTACAAGTGTTTGAAAAAGGTAGAAAGAAGACAACAAATTCTCTGAGAACTCCAAATGAAATTTGATACCGAAAAATCAGGGTATGAGAAGTGCTTGAAGTCCTCTATCTGTGTACTATAGGAAGACTGCAAGAAAGGAAAGAAGCAGAGAGTTTTGGGGAGCCTTTCACCCAGACTGTGGAATTATCACACTTGTTTTTTGCCATGTTCCTGTCTCGGCATGACGAACCAAAATTCAACGTGGGACCAGAAAATGGAACTGCAGTTACTGAGTTCATCCTAGAGGGTTTCTCAGGGCTTGATCAAAGACTGCAGCTTGTACTCTCTCTGGTCTTTCTGCTCATATACCTGACAACAGTGATGGGGAACGCTACCATCATTTTCCTCGTGTATGCAGATCACCGCCTTCAAACCCCTATGTACTTTTTCATTGGCAATCTGGCCTTCCTGGAAATCTGGTTTACATCCTCCACAAGCATCAAGTTGGTTGTGATCCTGGGTTCTGGGAGGAGAACAATCTCGCTAAGCAGCTGCTTTGCCCAATCCTCTTCCTATTTTACGCTGGGCTGTACAGAGCTTATTCTACTTGTTGTCATGTCCTTTGACCGCTATGTTGCCATCTGCCAACCTTTGCATTATGCTGCCATCATGAAGCCTCAGCTCTGCATCCACCTGGTTGTTGCTACTTGGGTCACAGGCTTCACACTCTTGAGCTACCGCCTGGTCATCCTCTCTCAGCTGACTTTCTGTGGCTCAAATGAGATCCATCACTTTTTCTGTGACAACTCCCCCTTATTCAAACTGTCCTGCTCTGACACCAGCCTGCTTTGGAAAATAGACTCTGTTTTCTTATCATTTGTCATTCTGGGTTCCTTATGTTTAACTCTGGCATTTTACCTGTGCATCCTTTTCTGTATTCTACATCTTCCAGCAGCCTCTGGGAGGAAGAAAGCTTTTTCTACATGTTCTTCCCATCTCGCCACCTTGGCAATTGGATACGGGAGCTGCATTGCTCTCTACGTGTGTCCTTCAGTCGGTGTTTCCTTGGAGAACAGCAGATTTGTAGCGTTGCTGAACACCGTTCTGTACCCCTTCTTAAATCCATTCGTCTACAGTCTCAGAAACAAGGCTGTGATACTGGCCCTGAATGAAGCCGTTGCCCGTACAAGAACACAGCTTTTCCCCTAATCATGAGGCATTTCTGGACAGCAATTCCAGTGGTCTGCTATCATATGTTAAACAATACCAATGCATATGTATGTAACCTCCAGACAGAGATACCTCAGGAGATTTATAGCATCATAGAATCCTTTCAGTTGGAAGAGACCCTCAGGATCATCGAGTCCAACCACAACCCAATTCTAGCACTAAACCGTGTCCCTAAGAACCTCGTCTAAAGACCTTTTAAACACCTTCAGGGGTGGTGACTCCCCCACTGCCCTGGGCAGCCTGTTCCAATGACCAACTACCCTTTCCAGGAAGAATTTTTTCCTAATATCCAATCTAAACCTCCCCTGGTGCAACTTGAGCCCATTTCCTCTTTTCCTATCTCGTTGCATGTGTTAAGTGATAAAAAGCTCCTCTGCACACACAAAGAAGGCACTAACAATGGCAGGAGAAGTAACTCAGTTAATACCCTGCCCCGGCTGCTCTCAGCCCCATCACTGGGGAGCCACCAGCTCATCAGGAGCCCATCTCCAAAACCAAGAAGAGCACAGAGGCTCATTGGCAAGTGGGAACCCAAATTACAGGCTCTGGGGAATGAACATCTTGTCCCAAGGCTACCCTGGGAGAGCCCTCAGCCTCATTGTCCAGGTGTGAAGCCCATCAAGAGGAGCCACTGAGAGCAGCTCTCTGGATCACCATTTAGACTAACGGGATTGTTGCCTAGAGGTGCAGGACACATTAGGGGATGCAGGGGAAGAGCATTTTTGGATTACACAGGACTTACCATGGGAATTTTGGAGAAGGACCCCAACCAGTGCAGTCTGTCCTGTCTTCTCATTAAACTTAACTTCTAAGTCTTTGCTATGTGAGCAAATCTCTTCTCTATGTGAACGTGTGAGCGTGGGGGTGTTAGTGTAGCAACTGGAGCAGGACCAGGGGGTCAGACAGCCTGTATGTCATTGGTGCCAGCAACTGAGAGACCAGAGTGACTGGGCATAAGAGTGTGCACGCATGTGTGTGACTGGGGTTGTCTGTACCAGTATCTGGAATGGGGCTGCGGCCCTGGAGGCTCATGCGTCCTGGTGTCTGCAACTGGCAAGGCCGGTGTCCTGGGGAGGCTACTGAGCAGACTGAGTGTTTGAGCCCTGCTGCTGGAAGAATCCACCCTGAACAGGTATATACATAAAATAGACTGGGCTAGACTAGAAGAGTTCAGTTGGAAGGGACCTACAACGATCATCTAGTTCAAATACCTGACACATTCAGGGCTGACCAAAAAATAAATCATGTTAGCAAGGGCATTGTCCAAATGCCTCTTAAACACTGACAGTCTTGGGGCATTGACCACCTCTCTAGGAAGCCTGTTCCAGTGTTTGACCAGCCTTGATAAAGAGATGTTTCCTAATATCCAGTCTAAACCTCCCCTGGCCAAGCTTTGAACCATTCCTGTGTGTCCTATCGCTGGACACCAGGGAGAAGATCTCAGCACCTCCCTGTCCATGTCCCCTCCTCAGGAAGCTGTAGAGAGCAATGAGGTCGCCCCTCAGCCTCCTTTTCTCCAAACTAGAGAAGCCCGAAGTCCTCAGAAGCTCCTCAGAGGACAATCCCTCCGACCCTTTCACCAGGTTTGTTGCTCTCCTCTGGATGAATTCAAGGACTTTCACATCCTTGTTGTAATAATATGTGGGGCCCTGAACTGCACACAGCACTCAAGGTGAGGCCGCACCAACGCTGAATACAGCAGCATAGTCACCTCTTTTGACCACATGGCCGTGCTGTGTTTGATGCACCCCAGGATGCGGTTTACCGTCTTGGCTGCTGGGGGACAGTGTTGCCTCCTATTGACCCTGTGGCCAACCATCACACCAGATGCCTTTCTGCAGGGCTGCTCTCCAGCCACTCTCTCCCAATCTACACTTGCACTCAGTGTTACTCTATCCCAGGTGAACAATCCAGCACTCGGACTTGTTCAATTTCATGCCGAGTGCTGGGTCCTGCAGTTGGCTCACAATAACCCCACGCAACACTACAGGCTCAGGGAAGAGCGGCTGGAAATCTGCCAAACAGAAAAGGACCTGGGGGTGTTGATGGACAGTGACTGAACATGAGCCAGCATGTGCCCAGGTGGCCAAGAAGGCCACCAGCATCCCAGCATGCATCAAGAATAGCATGGCCAGCAGGACCAGGCAAGTGATCATCCCTCTGTTCTTGGCACTGGTGAGGCCGCACCTTGAATGCTGTGTTCAGTTTTGGGCCCCTCCCTACAAGAAAGACCTTGAGGTGCTGGAGTGAGTTCAGAGAAGGGCAACAAAGCTGGTGAGGGGTCTGGAAAAGAAGTCAGATGGGGAGCATTTGAGGGATCTGGGGCTGTTTAGCCTG
This sequence comes from Caloenas nicobarica, assembly GCF_036013445.1. Lineage (NCBI taxonomy): Eukaryota > Metazoa > Chordata > Aves > Columbiformes > Columbidae > Caloenas > Caloenas nicobarica. Next base: position 1,336,964 of record NC_088276.1, read on the forward strand.
GAGAAGAGAAGGCTGAGGGGAGACCTTTTCGCTGTCTACAACTACCTGAAAGGAGGTTGTCGCATGGAGGGTGTTGGTCTGTTCTCCCATGTGGCAAGTGGTAGAAGGAGAAGAAAGAGCCTGAAGTGGCACCTGGGAAGATTCAGTTTGGATATTAGGAAAGATTTCTTCGTGGAAGAGTTTGTGAAGCATTGGAACAGGCTGCCCAAGGAGTGGTTGAGTCATCATCCCTGGAGGTTTTTAAAAGACGTATAGATGAGGTTCTTAGGGACATGGTTTAGTGCTAGAGTTGGGTTAATGGTTGGACTCAATGATCTTGAGGGTCTCTTCCAACCTAAATGATTCTATGATCTCATTGGGATGAGAAACATGGTTGGGCAGCTCACCCAGATGGAGTACTGACCCAAGCACAGGTCACTTTGACATTTACTACAATCCTCCATTTCTCTTTTCATTAAATTGATTCATGTTGGCATAATTTGGAGTGAGGTCTGGTAAGGACCCATAGGACTGGTGAGCACAGCCCATGGGAGTTGCATTCCTTGGCAGGTCTTTTCTTACCACATCTTTGGGATCCTATCCAGTCTTGCCCTCACTATTATCCAATGTTGCGAATTGAAATTGCTTCCAGGCACTTTTGATCATCCTTCCCAATAGAGGTTTAATGCATTTTATGAGACCAATCAAAAACATTAAAGCCAGAATTAATCCCAAGACCATTATAATCATTGCTACAAACAAGGCTTTCAACCATTTTAAGTCTGGCAACCAGTAAGTTAATTTTTCCCACACATTTTCAAATCCCCATGACATATTATCCAATGACACCTGATGCAATATTCTCGTTTCGTCCCAAATAGCTTTCAAATCGCTGGTTATCCTTCCCTCATTGTTTACGTAAGTACAGCAGCTACTATTGATTACTGTGCATACTCCTCCTTGGGCTGCTAGTAACAAGTCTAGGGCTCGTCTGTTCTGCATCACTACAGACGATAGACTCTTTATTTCTTCTTGTAAAGCTTCTATGGCATCTATCGTGTTGTTCTCAAGATCCTCTCTTACTGCCGAGATGTTAACTAGTGTTTTTTCTAGCTCACTAACACCTAACCAAAGTAGAAGCCAACTCGTAAAACTATGGAATCTCGTTCCTTGTTCTGTCAGTGGGCTTAACTCTCTGCGACGTAAACTTCTCAACGTGGACGTAAGCCAACCCTCCTTGTTTAGGGTTTCATGTATTGTCATTCTTGCTACCACTACTCCCAAAGCACATTGCCCTTTCCAATTCTCAGGTAGTATCTTGTATGCAGTGTCGTTGCATATCCAATACCACCCTTTTCCCTTAGGCACTGGCCATGCACTAGTAAATTTGTATTTTAGTCCTGGTGAATTTAGAGGCCTAAACCTATGTGTGCCAATCCTAGGTGTCTCATTGCAATACGTATAGTTTCCCACATAAGTTGAACCTGGGTATGTACCCGTTGGATCCCAAAAACTGAGTCTTCAATCCATACACCTTGAGTAGCATGGAGCATAAGGGTGATTTTTGTTTTCAGGGTTGTATGGACTTATTATTGATATGGGTTTTGTTGTTTCTGTTAAATCCCAGGTTGTATTCACCCAATATTCCCTAAAAGCAGCATCCTTGTCTGGTAATGGGACTCCTATTAGAGTCGAAGACTGCTTTCCATTAGTGGGCAAAGCTACACACATCCAGCAATTGGTTCTTTTCAGTATCCTTGATATATTCTGAATCATTTTTATATGATTGTTTTCATCCCAACTTTAAGCTACACAAACTAATAATGCAAGGTTAAGGGTATGATATAGTTTTTCCATCTCTAAAACATTTCTCTATTATAACAGTAACAATAATACAATAACATAAACTTTTCACAGATAATATAAAGACTTAGCAATCTCGTACTTAACCCAATAATCCTTTTAAACACCCATCTAAGTTTTGTTAACATTCATACGCAGTTATGCTTCTAAACAGTACAAATCTAATCCTTTAAAATTTAGGTTTCCATACAATTATTAATATTAACAGAATCAGTTCTACAATTATAAAAACAACTAGACCTGGTTCACATTCAAGTTCCACATATGAAAGACCTTCATTCCAGGAGCAATTCATACTAGTTTCTCTTTAGTTGTATTTTAGTGTCTCCTGGCTCTGAGGTAACTTTCCATTCTTTGATGGGTCCTTTGACACGAGAAAAATCAATCTATTCCATATTAGCATGGCCACACCATGGTCTTTAGGTCTTCTTCTTTAACATACTTACTGCTACGCATAGGCCCCTCTCTTCCTGCACTGCCATGTGTCTCTCAGACCTTTCACTCTTGTCCTCCAGTAATGGGCCAACACTCCAGGAGGTTGGTGCTTCCTCCAGGCTCATGGATGATTCCTGAGGACCATCCAAGTGTGGGCAGTGTAAGAGAGGAGCAGAGCAAGGTCAGCTCATGGGCCATGCCTGAGCACAGCCACTCCAGCAGCAGCCATTCCCCATCTCCCAGGCACAGTCATGCCCACAGCATGCAAATGTCACTGCCATATATGATTAGTCCAAGAGAAGGCTGCCTTCTTTCCATAACTGCCTGAAAATCTTCCTCCTGTTCCCCCTCCACCCACAAACATCAACCACATTCCACTTGCGGGGTTAAACATGGTCGTAAGGATTTGCTGAATTCATCAGCCACCACCCTTTTCTACCTCACATCCCCTGACCCTCCCACACCCCACATGGCCGCTCACTGCTGCTCAGGGCCTCTCACTATTAAGAAGAGGCCTTGAGCTTCTTGGTTTTTCCTGGTGCTTGTTATAAACTTCCTCACTCCCTCTAGAGCTCATGGTGAGCTCTCTTGTTCACGACAGGACCTTTGTAACCAACTCTTACAAAATGGTTGTCTTTCTATGATCATCTGTGCAGAAGGAGTGATCACAGGAAAGCACCAAATATATCAAATCCGATGCCCAGTGGAATGCAACAAAACCTTGTTGAGCCACCCCATTAGCTGTATTTTTCCAGCAAAGATTTTCTCCTGAGAAAGTGATCCAGCCTCTGCCACTCTCTGGAGAGGCACATGAGCAGTGTCCATGCACCTGGGGACACAACGGGTGACTTTTGCAAGACCACGCTTTATCTGAACCACTTAGATATGTACTTATGGATGGGGTATCAAGCCTTACAGTGCAGCAGAGACTGGAGTTCTGAGCTCCCTTTATCCACCCTGTTTGACACCATGTAAAATGAAAAGTTGGGTTTGATTCTCTTCACAGCCTGAAGGCCCACATGGGTCAGGAGACAAGCCAGGATACCCAACAAGGAATCACATGCTCTGCACTTAAAGTTCAGGTGTTCCAAGGAATCTCAGGAATGCCAATTGCTGGGTGCAAGGAGCTGGTCAAGAGCCTCGTCTCCATTTCTGTAACGATGGCTTTGCTGCCTGGCTGAAGTGCAGACTCTGTACATGGATGCTGACACTTGTTGAGCAACCTGCTCTGAAAGGATGAACAAGGTGGCCTGTTCTTTCTGGAAGGGTGTTAGGACAGCCAAAAAGAAGAACTTAGGTTGGGGCAAATGAAAAGGGATGCAAAAGTTGTGGTCAGGGCTGTTTAGGGTTACTTGTAAAGCAGCCCTGCACCTCATGTGAATTATTTCTGTGGTCACGGAAAACCTGAAAGTTTAGTCTATTTTGAAAACTGAAGGGTAAGGAAGGATAGCATCATTCAGGCTGGAAAGGACCTTGGTACATGTCTTGACCAACCTCCTGCTCAAAGCAGGGTCAGACCAGATTACTCAGGGCTTTATCCAAACACATCTTGGACACTTTCTGGGACACCGTAAGTGCGCACTCCCGGGAAACAACTTACAGGGCTTGACTGTCCTCATGACTGGAAAGTTTCTCCCTTTATCTAGAGCCTTTTAAGTCCAACCATCCAGATTGTTTTTTACCCCTCTACTTGCACACCGATGCAGACCCTATTATCCTTCCTTGGACACAAGAATATTGTGGGGGATGATGCTGAATGCCTTCCTGACTTCCAGGTAACAGACCATCAATGTTCTCCCCATGTCCAGCAACACTGTCCTTTCCTCACAGAAAGCAAAGAGGATGGACAGGCACAACCTGCCCTGGGTAAACCGCGTCACCTTCTCTTCCAGACACCCAGAAATGGGGTCCCAGTGGACATGTTCTGGGGCACATCCCTTAGTTCCCCTGCTCACCCACTGGCCATATTAGAAAAGTGCACATGATGTGTGAGAGCTGCCAGCGGTCAGAGAGTCCCCCCAGTCTCCATGAGCTTTCCAAGAAGGTGGAGAGTGGCCTCACTGTGACATGGTCCTGCTGTCTCAGCTCCTGGGATGCTGCCCCTCCTGTCCCATAGACTGGAAAGGATTGTGTTAGTTCAGGTGACCCCTGACTTGATCCCCATCCACTGCTGGTTGTTCTGCCTCCAGTGACAGAGGCCTGGGAGAGCTTGCTGGTGAAGATGGAGGACCAGAGACACAGAGAATATCACTTCTTTCCCTTATTGAATTCATCAGTAACTACAAGTTGTTTGTTTCTCCTTTAACTGTTCCTGCTGTAGTAACAGCTCATTATAGGGCCCTTGAATTGCCTTACAGTCTAGACTGAGTTTTGCTCTGGACCGTTGCTGTGCTTGGAGGCTGCTGTCCTTGAAGACCAGATGAACTAACTTCTGCCACCCTGCCTTGGCAGTTTATTCCATCCGTGTCACAAGTCTGTCTGCAACACTGACAGCTCCAGCTCACCCAGTCAGGTCCCTGGCTGAGGACATTGCCTCACATCTGGGCTGAACCACCCCAGCTGTGGCACCAGGAAACCTCTGAGTCGCCCCATGGAAACCTGGTGCCAAGTGTCCAAGAGCCCGTGTGTGCAAAGGGTTTGCTTCAGAGCAGAGACATGCAGTGCAGTCTCTGCAGTGCCCTGCCCTCCCCTGCAGTGCAGACGCATTTCCCAGTGCAACCCCCTGGTCTCCTCCCCTCCCCAGCAGAGCCTTTGCCCCAAAGCCGTGGGGTCCAGGTAATGAGTCTCCACCTCAGCAGCTGGACCTACAGGTGAAGGGTTTCTGGAACGTGGTACACAAAAAAGGTGCTACAAGTACTTGCTCTACAGTGTCATCATGTGAGTGGCAGCAGCACAGCCAGGTAAGGAGAAGGTTTCACATCATGCCCGTCTGCCTTTCTGGCCTTGCTTTATTTTTCAGGAGCACTGCAGTGCTCTTCCCTGTTTCTCCACCTGTCCCTGGTGCTCTGACTCTCTGGGGTTGGGGTGGGAACGTGGGTCCATTTCAGTTCTGACACCAACCCAGGGGGGTCTTGCCCCAGAGGTGCACTCATGGAAACTAGGTGCCCAAGCTGCATTTTAAGCTGTGATGACCCGTGTTTGTCATTTGGTAGAAAAGGAGAATTAGCAGACACATGCCTCCTTCAGGGATGAGGTTTTTCATGAGAAATGGCATGTTTATTTTGCTCATAGAAGTCTCCCCTAACTTGTCACTGTCTCCTCCTCCTTGCACAGGTCCTCATGTTCACAGGCAGAGCAAATGTCCAACAGCAGCTCCATCAGCCAGTTCCTCCTCCTGGCATTCAGAGACACACGGGAGCTGCAGCTCTTGCACTTCTGGCTCTTCCTGGGCATCTACCTGGCTGCCCTCCTGGGCAACGGCCTCATCATCACCACCATAGCCTGTGACCAGCACCTCCACACTCCCATGTACTTCTTCCTGCTCAACCTCTCCCTCCTTGACCTGGGCTGCATCTCCACCATTCTCCCCAGGTCCATGGCCAATTCCCTCTGGGACACAAGGGCCATTTCTTATATGGAATGTGCTGCCCAAATCTTTTGCTTTGTCTTTCTCATTTTGGCAGAGTTCTATCTGCTCACCGTCATGTCCTACGACCGCTACGTCGCCATCTGCAAACCCCTGCACTACGGGACCCTCCTGGGCAGCAGAGCTTGTGTCCACATGGCAGCAGCTGCCTGGGCCACTGGGTTTCTCAATGCTCTGCTGCACACGGCCAATATATTTTCACTGCCACTGTGCAAGGGCAATGTCCTGGACCAGTTCTTCTGTGAAATCCCCCAGATCCTCAAGCTCTCCTGCTCACACTCCTACTTCAGGGAAGCTGGGATTATTGTGGTTAGTGTCTGTTTAGGATTTGGGTGTTTTGTGTTCATCGTCGTGTCCTATGTGCAGATCTTGAGGGCCGTGCTGAGGATCCCCTCTGAGCAGGGACGGCACAAAGCCTTTGCCACGTGCCTCCCTCACCTGGCCGTGGTCTCCCTGTTTGTCAGCACTGGCATGTTTGCCCACCTGAAGCCCCCCTCCATCTCCTCTCCTTCCCTGGACCTGGTGGTGTCTGTTCTGTACTCAGTGGGGCCTCCAGCTGTGAACCCCCTCATCTACAGCATGAGGAACCAGGAGCTCAAGGATGCCCTGTGGAAACTCATATATTAGTGTTTTCTGAAGCAATAAACTGCCCATCTCCTTCTACATAGCCGTTTTAATGTAACTAGTTGCAGGTCCAGTATCTCATCTGTACTTTCTGTGGTTGCTGGCTTTTTTTTAATTGTGATAACGTTTTCATTCCCTTTCTAAATCACTGTCTGCTTTTCTTTTATAACCAGGTCTGTGTAAATGAGGAGCCATGATCTGTGTGCTCTGGCAGCTTGGTCACCGTCCTGCTGTGTGTCAGTCCTGTGAGCGCAGGCAGGGACAGGCAATGGGCACTGCTGTGACAGAGCTGGCCTCACAACAGCCTTTCCAGAAAGAAAGGTGATCTCCTATGGGCAGGCCCTGAAGGTTTAGCTCTTTTTACAAACCTTCTCTCAAAAACATGCCCTAGAAAATGGCCACAGATGCAAGCACCAGTGTACAGCTGCACAGTGTATGTGTGCAGGGCCAGGCACTCAGCAGTGTCCTCTCACAGCCAGGCCTCCTGCCAGAGACCTGCAGGACCAGCAGAGCAGGGGCTGGGCTGTGCCCCTGTGCACTGGACACCCCATGGAAGCTGCCCCAGGGCATCATCTTGGACTGGCCCCTCACAACCACCATTGCCAGCACTGGCCGCCCTCCCCAGCTCACAGAGGTTGTTCTTCCCTCCATGGATGGACACTGAATGAGTAGGTCAGCAGTCCAAGTTTGTATTGTACAGATGAGATGTGAGCACATATATCAGGTCTGTGAGGTGACATGAACACGAGTGAGCACAAACACCATCAGCTATTCCTTGGGGTTCCATGAATGCCTGTGGCACAGACAAGGTCTTGAGGTCACTTCATGTTGGGAGGAACACCCCAATGGAAACCACCTGAATGCAGCACTGGGATGTGCTTCCTTGAACTGAGGTCCCTGTGTCCATTCCTCATGATGTGGGACATCTCAGATGAGTGCAGAGCAGGGTGACACACCACAGGGCTGAGGTGTCTCTCGACCCTTGGGAGTGGCAACAGGAGGCCAGAGAGACACTGTGACTCCTGCCTCTGTGTGTAAAAGGGACAGGCTCTGTCTCTGAGCATCCCTGGGTGCATGAAGAGTCCATGAAGCCAGCTCAGATGTGGATGTTTGATGGAACCCTGACATTTCTGTGTGTGACTCCAGGAACAAACCCCACTGGATCAGTGAGATTCATCTCAGCTGCCTTGTACAGGCCCATTGCAAGTGCTCCAGTCTGCTATGTCACCCTTGCCCGTGATTCCATATTGTGCTCTCAAATGTGCCGTAGAAACCAGAATGGATCTGGGGTACTTAGAAAATGCAGACCTCAAACCCATCTTCAAGAAGAGCACAAACAGGAACTGGGAGAATTGCAAGCCAGCCACCCTATCTCCCTTCCTGGGAAGGGGATGGGACACGTCCTCCTGCAGCCATTTCCAGGAATGTGATGGACAAGGAAAAGATTGCTGAACACAAATGGACAGGGGAAAGAAAGGCATGTTGTGTACAGGGCGTTTGCAAGGCCTCAGGCATGGTCTCCTTCTGGGCAGAGTGGTGCTGATGGGGCTCAAGAAGTGGATGCTGTTTGGGAAGTTGGCTGAACCATCAAGCCCAAATATCATCAGTGGTACAAAGTCCTCCATGCAGCCAGTTACCAGTGTCATCTCCCAGTGACCAGCACTTGGGCCAACGCTGTTGAACATCTTTATTCTCCCCTTCTATGATGTAACAGAGTGCACTTTCAGTGCCTTTGAGGATGATGTAAACTTGGGTGGGTGCCGTGAGCAACCTCCCCGGGTTCAGCCTGCCCTGAGCAGGAGAGTGAGACAAGATGAGTGAGACAAGGGCTCTCTTCAAACCTGAGTTATTCTGTGATTTGAAATAATTTTTGCCTTGGAGAGGTTTCTGGAGACAGAATAGGTAGAAGAATAGTAAAAAAAAAAAAAAAAGGCAGACGAGGAGATATAGAAGGTGTTAACACAAATACAGCAGTTCCAGTGAGGAGTGCTTTTCACTCACATAGTTAGTAGGAAATATATTTGGCAAATTTGAACAAAGTGAAGAAGCGAGATGGGTGTCTACAGCCTGCAGGGAAAGAGGGACAGGTGTAGAACATGCTTCAGTCTTGGTCAGGTCTTGGGTGCTATGGAGGGGGATGGATGGGTGTGGTATTATGAGGTCAGTTGTGTCTCGGTAACTCATAATCCAGTAAGCGGTGTGTGGCTGTGAAGGGGACTGTGGGGTCAGTTCTGTCTCTGGAGGTGACAGCCCAGCAGAAGGAACACGGCTGGGAAAGAACCTCTGCATAAGTACCCACAGACCCTACCAAGTAAGAGGCCTTGGGGATGGGTTGTCATGTCCATCCCACCTGAGTATATGATGGAACAGCAGCAGGAACATGGTCGTGTCTATCAGAGAAGCTGAAAGGCCAGCAGCAGTCCTGGGATTTAGAAGATCATGGTGAGGTTACTTCTCTCCGGTCAGGTAAAAGACCTTCAAAAATCCTAACGGGTTGGGTTTCCTGCATGAAGAGCAGTTTCTGAGATGGTTGAGCTTTCCTTGTTAGTGGGAAGAAGCAGGAAAGAGAAAAAAAAAGCCAGAAAGTGCAACTTGAAAGGTGAGGACAGGCTATCAGGAGGAAGAAATGTCACTGTAAGGGCAGTGCTGTGGTGCAAGAGGTCACCCAGAGGGAGCTGGATCAGCCCATGGTTTGTGTTCCAAAGCACAGCCACTGAGGGTGCAGACACATCAGTGAAGGGACAGAAATGCTGGGGTGAGAGCAGGTGGGAAGTGACATGGGTGTCTACAGGCTGCAGGGAAAGAGGGACAGGTGTAGGACCGTGTAGAACAGCCTGTGATGGAGATGGCAAAGGGCGCTGGTGAGGCTGGAAGGGACCAACAGAACCCAGGTCTTTGTCCCCTTGGCCATCACAGTTGTCTCTACCACTGAGGCCCAGGAGAAGACATGTTGTCCTCATGGCACTGGGGCCTCACTTCCTCCTTGCAGCCCCATGGGGAAGCTGGAAGTTGTTGTACCAGTGTTGTCCTTCCCTCGGCCTTGCACACCCACATCCAACGGTCCCAGGAACAGCCCTGAGCCGTGTGTGAGGGACAGGATCCCCCTTCCCATTGCCTGGAGGTCATGGCTTCTCCTTTCTGCTTCAGAGAGCAAACCAAGGGTTTTCTGACCATCAGAGCTGAAGAAAACACTAAAAGGAGACCTCATGGTAGCTAGAGCTTCCTCACAAGGGGAGAAGGAAAGGTAGGTACTGATCTCTTCTCTCTGGTGACCAGTGACAGAACCCAAGGGAATGGCAGGACAATGTGCCAGGGGAGGGTCAGTTGGACATGAGGAAAAGGTTCTTCACCCAGAGGTGCTGGACACTGGAACAGGCTCCCCAGGGAGGTGTCACGGCCCCAGCCTGACAGTGTTCAAGAAGAGACTGGACGCCGTCCTCAGACACACGGGGTGACCTGCGGGGTTGTTCTGTACAGGGGCAGGAGTTGGACTCGAGGAGGCTGGTCAGCAGAACTGCTACTTTGGATTTCCGAAGGGCAGACTTTGACCTGTTCAGAAGGCTGGTTGGCAGAGTCCCTTGGGAGGCAAACCTGAAGGACAAAGCAGTCCAGGAAGGCTGGTCTCTCTTCAAGAAGGTGATCTCAGAGGCGCAGGAGCAGCTGTCCCCGTGTGCCGGACAGCGAACCAGCGGGGAAGTAGGCCGGCCTGGCTGAACAGACAGTTGTGTCTGCAGTTTAGGAATAAAAAGAGAATTTATAACCTTTGGAAGGAGTGACGGGAGGCTTAAGAGGAATACAAGAATGCTTTGGCCAGGCCCAAAGTGTTGCGGTGAATGGAGACAAATCCAGTGGGTGGCCGGTCACGAGTGGTGGTCCCCAGGGCTTGGTACTGGGGCCAGTTCTTTTTAACCTCTTTATCGATGATGTGGATGAGGTGATCGAGTCCACCCTCAGTAAGTTCGTAGATGACGACAAATTGTTCTGGAGTGTTGATCTGCTGGAGGGTGGGATGGCCATACAGAGGGATCTAGATGAGCTGGATCGTTGGGCTGAGGCCAATTGTAGGAGGCTTAACAAGGCCAAGTGCTGGGTCCTGCACTTGGGTCAGAACAACCCAGGCAGCACTACAGGCTTGGGGAAGAGTGACTAGAAAGCTGCCTGGCACAAAAGGACCTGGTGGTGTTCATTGACAGCAGCTGAACCTGAGCCATCATGTGCCCAGGTGGCCAAAAAGTCCACCAGCATCCCGGCTTGTATCAGGAACAGTGTGGCCAGCAGGACTAGAGAAGAGATCATCCCCTTGTACTGTGATCAGTTTTAGGCCCCTCATGACAAGGAAGACATCGAGGTGCTGGAGAGAGATCAGGGGAGTGTGACAAGGGTGGTGAAGGGGCTGGAGCACAAGTCTTACGAGGAGCAGCTGAAGGACCTTGGGGAATTCAGTCTGGAGAAGAGGAGGCTGAGGAGAGACCTTATCACTCTCTACAGCTCTCTGAAAGGAGGTTGTAGTATGGAGGGTGTTGGTCTCTTCTCCCAAGTACCAAGTGAGAGGACAAGAAGAAATGGCCTCAATTTGTGCCAGGGAAGGTTGCGATTGGATGTTAGGAAACATTTTTTCACAGAAAGGATTTTGAAGCAACAGAACAGACCGCCCAGTGAGGTGGTGGAGTCACCATCCCTGGACGTGTTTAAAAGACAGACAGATGAGGCTCTTAGGGACATGGTTTAGTGCCAGATTTAGATTATGGTTGGACTCAATGATTTTAAGGGTGTCTTCCAACCACAATTATTCTATGATGCTATGGTAAGCCATTTTTGATATTTTCTTTCTCAGAGCACTATGCAACCTCCCTGAGAGCCATGACTTTTCTGAGGTGTTCGAGACATGTCTCACAGTCATACCAGCCAGTTCCACCAGCACTTGTCTGCCCCTTCCTGCACCAAAAATTTTCTCCATAACCCAACCTTCCAGGCAAGTTTCTGGGACACGGCAAATGCTGTCCAGGTCTTCTGGGCTTGTTCAGAAGAGAGCAGCTTGTCAACATGTTCATGGGCTCTCTGTGCACCTCAAAGATTTCCTGAGCATTTTGCTCAGTGCCCAACCTTTCTGGTCCTTAAGCTGTGGATGAGAGAATTGAGCAGGGATGTGGGGATGGTGTAGAAAAAAGGCTTTGTCAAACTGTCTTGGGAGGGTTGTTCTGGGTATCCCACAGTCAAGGATGAGGATGCTGTAGAAAACAGTGGCACTGGTGAGAGGAGCTGGTGGAGAAGGCCTTGTGCCTGTCTACACAGGGGTAGAGAGCAGTGATGCATTCATGGGATGCCCATGTGAACAGGAAGGGGAGAAATGGTTCTGAAATGCAAATGCTCAGCATATGCAAGAGCTGCAGAAAATAGTCCTAACACATCTGTGAGCAGAGATGGTGCCGTTGTCAGCCACAAAACTGGGCAGCAAGTGGGTCTGGGTGCTGGAGCTGTAGCAGATCTCCAGGGAGGACACAGGGACCTCGGTTCAAGGAAGCACATCCCAGTGCTGCATTCAGGTGGTTTCTTGGGGAAGTTACTCAACATGAAGTGACCTCAATACACTGTCCTACAGGTCTCCATGGCACCCACAGGAACAGCTGATGGCATTTGTGCTTATTAGGGTACATCTGCCCCCGCACAGGATGTGCATGCTCACATCTACCCTCAGTGCAAACCTGGATTTCTGACCTAGTCATTCGGTGTCCTTCCATGGGGGTAGAACAAGCTCTCTGAGACCTGGTGAGAGGACAATGATCAAAATGGTGGCTGCAAGAGGCAACAGCCCCAAGCTGGCACCCGACAGCATGACAGACTGTTTCCATGTCTCTCTTGCACACACACTGTGTCCTGCTCTTCTCCTGGGACATCCCATCTCCCCACAAAGCCTTTTCCTAGGGAGAGCACACCTGCACTGGCCTGGCTGCCATTCCTGCACCCTGTCCCCACGCTCCCCACAGCCCCCGAGCTGCGGGTTTTGCTCTGTAGATCAAGTGGGCTGTGGTGCCCGGGCTGTGGTGACTCTGCGGGGCCGTACTGGTCAGACTGGGAGGCAGCCCCCGCTGATGGTGGTCACTGCCACTGACCGCGTCCCACACAAACTCTTGGGTGGCCACGGAGGGTGCTCAGAGGGACCCTGCCTTATTCACCATGTGCGTGGGTGCTGGCCACCAACAAGCAACTGCTGAACAACCAGCCCAAAGTCCCTCGAAAGCCACACTGGGACCCTGATCCCATCACACTGAGCCCACAGAGAAACAAGCCAAACAATGAGCCCCTTGAGAGTCTATTCCTTAGGCCTGTTCTTTAAAACAACTCTGGAAGAAGATCTAAACCTTCAGGCACTGTGCTAAGGAGATCCCCTTGCTGCTGGAGATGCTGTTCTGAGGCCAGCTCTGTCACAGAAGTGCCCATTGCCTGTCCTGGTCACAGGACCGACACACAGTTTGACTGTGACCAAGCCCTGGGAGCCCTCAGGCCTTGCAGCAGCACAAGGGCTGAGAAGGAGAGTGGGGAAGTGGAAAGAGAAGGACTCTGGAAAGAACAAGGCTGGTGCTCCCTGGCAGAGCAGCTCTGCTGGGACTGTTTCCTCCATCTTTGCCAACAGACACCTTGTATTGACCTTCACAAAGGTTGCAGAGGAAAGATCTCAGACAAACTGTTCACTGCAGGGTCATTTATTTTGTTTAAATACACAGAGAGCACGACTTCTCACTTACAAAGTCTATGGCTCAAACTATAAAGGTGAACAGAGAATTAGAAGTGGAACGAGTAATAACATTTCTTTGTGGGCAATATTATCATAGTTAAAAAAGCAAAACCAAACAAGCCTTCCCCCAACTCCAAACAATCATCTCCAAATACAAAATTGAAAAAAAAGACGGGCTGGACCTGTCATGAGTTATGTCATGAGTGATATGCAGAAGATGGGAAGTTTAATGACTTTGAAAAGAATCCAGCCATCAGTTTCCTCAGGGCATCCCTGAGCTCCTGGTTCCTCATGCTGTAGATGAGGGGGTTCACTGCTGGAGGCACCACTGAGTACAGAACAGACACCACCAGGTCCAGGGATGGGGAGGAGATGGAGGGGGGCTTCAGGTAGGCAAACATGACAGTGCTGACAAACAGGGAGACCACAGCCAGGTGAGGGAGGCACATGGAAAAGGCTTTGTGCCGTCCCTGCTCAGAGGGGATCCTCAGCACGGCCCTGAAGATCTGCTCATAGGACAGCACAATGAACACAAAACACATAAAAGCTAAACAGGCACTGACTACAAGAAGCCCAAGTTCCCTGAGGTAGAAGTCTGAGCAGGAGAGGTTGAGGATCTGGGGCATTTCACAGAAGAACTGGTCCAGGACATTGTCCTTGCACAGTGGCAGTGAAAATGTATTGGCCGTGTGCAGCAGAGCATTGAGAAACCCAGTGGCCCAGGCAGCTGCTGCCATGTGGACACAAGCTCTGCTGCCCAGGAGGGTCCCGTAGTGCAGGGGTTTGCAGATGGCAACGTAGCGGTCATAGAACATGATGGTGAGGAGGGAATACTCTGCACCAAATAAGAAATATCCAAAGAAGACCTGGGCAGCACATCCTGCATAGGAAATGACCCTGGTATCCCACAGAGAGTTGGCCATGGATTTGGGGACAGTGATGGAGATGGAGCCCAGGTCGAGGAGGGCGAGGTTGAGCAGGAAGAAGTACATGGGGCTGTGGAGGTGCTGGTCACAGGCTATGGTGGTGATGATGAGGCCGTTGCCCAGGAGGGCAGCCAGGTAGATGCCCAGGAAGAGCCAGAAGTGCAAGAGCTGCAGCTCCCGTGTGTCTCTGAATGCCAGGAGGAGGAACTGGGTGATGGAGCTGCTGTTGGACATTTGCTCTGCCTGTGAACATGAGGACCTGTGCAAGGAGGAGGAGACAGTGATAAGTTAGGGGAGACTTCTATGAGCAAAATAAACATGCCATTTCTCATGAAAAACCTCATCCGTGATGGAGGCATGTGTCAGCTAATTCTCCTTTTCCACCAAATGGCAAACACGGGTCATCACAGCTAAAAATGCAGCTTGGGCACCTAATTTCCATGAATGCACCTCTGGGGCAAGACCCCCTGGGTTGGTGTCAGAACTGAAATGGACCCACATTCCCACCCCAAGTCCAGAGAGTCAGAGCACCAGGGACAGGTGGAGAAACAGAGAAGAACACTGCAGTGCTCCTGAAAAATAAAGCAAGGCCAGAAAGGCAGACGGGCATGATGTGAAACCTTCTCCTTACCTGGCTGTGCTGCTGCCACTCACATGATGACACTGTAGAGCAAGTACTTTTAGCACCTTTTTTGTGTACCACGTTCCAGAAACCCTTCACCTGTAGGTCCAGCTGCTGAGGTGGAGACTCATTACCTGGACCCCATGGCTTTGGGGCAGAGGTTCTGCTGGGGAGGGGAGGAGACCAGGGGGTTGCACTGGGAAATGCGTCTGCACTGCAGGGGAGGGCAGGGGGCTTCCTGAATCCCCTCCCCAGCATTTCTGGTCCCAGCTCCCTCTCCCTGCCCATGTCTCTGCTGCATGGAGCTGTCCCTGCTGGGAGCTGTTTCTCTGCCCCTGAATCTGCTCCCTGTCAGTGTCACATACCCCATCTCCCATGCTCAGCTCTGCCCTGCTCACACCTCCTGGCACCAGCCACTGCCCAGGGGCAGCTCTGTGTGTGGAGGGGCTCAGGAGCAGCTCTGACAAGTCCTAACGAGAACTGGGGTCTCAGCACCTTCTCCAGGGCAGAGAAATAAATTCCCGTGTCCCACTCCCACCCAGCCAACCAAGAGTGGAAAAAACTCACAACTTATAATCATCCCTTTGAGATAAATGCTTCCTCAGTGTCCTTCAGAAGGAACATCTGCAAATGTCCTGGGGTTGAGCTGGAGCTGTGAGCTGACCTGACCCACGCAGCTCCCTCTCAACAGCAGAAGGACCCTGATCTGCTGGGGGTCGCTCCTTCCACCCACAGCTTCTCCCGTCAGTGTTGTTGGGATCTCCCCGGGCAGGCTGAGCGCTGACCTTGGCAGGCATCAGAGTCCCTGCAGGGACCCTGCTCTGCAGGACAGCCCTGGGCATCCCTGGGTGCTCACCCAGCTTCACACCCTGCAGCTGGGAGAAGGCAACTGTCGTGCCCTGTCCGTCCAGGGAATCCCTGCTGAGGAGGAGATCCTTCTCCTCCACACCAGCCATGGGATGTGCCAGCTCTGGCAGATAATTGCAGGATCCTCATCTGCACCACCCTGCTCCCAGAGACTGATGTTGATTCTCTCTCTTCAGCAGTGACACTTCTTGCCAACATTGTGTTTTTTGTATTAAAAAGTAAATTGGTATGAGAATCACCTTTTCTTGTCCCATCATTAGGCAGGACACCAGGAATGTTACAGCAAAGGATCTAATTTTTCCAAATTGGGGGAGGAATATGTTCCCCAGAATGAATTTAGGCATTATATTCTGCTTTTATACTCCTAGGTCTAGAGAGACATTCAGCAATCTGTTGGCCATCTCATGTCTCTGCTCTGAAGCAAAGCCTTTGCACACATGGGCTCTTGGACACTTGGCACCAGGTTTCCATGGGGCGACTCAGGTTTACTGGTGCCACAGCTGGGATGGTTCAGCCCAGATGTGAGGCAATGTCCTCAGCCAGGTACCTGACTGGGTGAGCTGGAGCTGTCAGCGTTGCAGACAGAGCTGTGACACTGATGGAATAAACTGCCAAGGCAGGGTGGCAGAAGTTAGTTCATCTGGTCTTCAAGGACAACAGCCTCCAAGCACAGCAACAGTCCAGAGCAAACCTCAGTCTAGACCTGTAAGGTAATTCAAGGGCCCTATAATGAGTTGTTACTACTGCAGGAACAGTTAAAGGAGAAACAAAGACACCTTGTGGCCACTCATTGATTTAATAAGGGAAAGAAGTGATATTCTCTGTGTCTCTGGTCCTCCATCTTCACCAGCAAGGTCTCCCAGGCCTCTGTGACTGGAGGCAGAACAACCAGCAGTGGATGGGGATCAAGTCAGGGGTCCCTGGAACTAACACAATCCTTTCCAGTCTATGGGACAGTAGGGGCAGCATCCCAGGAGCTGAGACAGCAGGACCATGTCACAGTGAGGCCACTCTCCACCCTCTTTGAAAGCTCATGGAGACTGGGGGGACTCCCTGACCACTGGAAGCTCTCACACATTGTGTGCACTTTTCAAAAATGGCCAATGGGTGAGCAGGGGAACTAAGGGCTGTGCCCCAGAACATGTCCACTGGGACCCCATTTCTGGATGTCTGAAAGAGAAGGTGACGCGGTTTACCCAGGGCAGGTTGTGCCTGTCCATCCTCTTTGCTTTCTGTGAGGAAAGGACAGGGTTGCTGGACATGGGGACAGCAGTGGTGGTCTGTTACCTGGAAGTCAGCAAGGCATTCAGCATCATCCCCTGCAATATTCTTGTGTCCAAGGAAGGATATTATGGTCTGTGTCAGTGTGCAAGTAGGTGGGTAAAAACCATTCTGGATGGTTGGGCTTGGAAAGGTGCTATAGAAAGGTAGAAACTTTCCAATCCTGAGGACAGTCAAGCACTGGAAGCTGTTTCCTAGGTTTGCACATCCACTCTGTCCCTGAAAGTGATCAAGATGTGTTTGGATAGAGCCCTGAGTAATCTGGTCTGAACCTGCTTTGAGCAGGAGGTTTTTCAAGACACCTCCCGAGGTCTCATCCAGCCTGAATGACGCTGTCCTTTCATCCCCTTCAGGTTTTCAATTTAGGGACATCTCTCAGGTTCTCTCTGACCACAGGAATAATTCACACGAGGTGCAGGGCTGCTTTACAAGTGCCCCCAAACAGCCCTGACCACATCTTGTGCATCCCTTTTCATTTGCCCCCACCCAGGTTCTTCTTTTTTGCTGTCCTCATGCCCACCTTGTTTATCCTTTCAGAGCAGGTTGCTCAACAGGTGTCAGCATCCATGTACAGAGTCTGCACACCAGCCAGGCAGCAAAGCCATCGTTACAGAAATGGAGACGAGGCTCTTGACCAGCTCCTTGCACCCAGGAATCGGCACGACTTGTCTGCTGAGATTCTCGGGAACACCTGAAATTTAAGTGCAGAGCATGTGAGTCCTCGTTGGGTATCCTGGCTTGTCTCATGACCCATGTGGGGCTTCAGGCTGTGAAGAGAATCAAAGCCAAATCTTTGGGTGGGGTAGTTTCATTTTACATGTGTCACACAGGGCAGATGAAGGGAGCTCAGAACTCCAGTCTCTGCTGCACTGTTGGGACTTGAGAGACTGGAAATGCAGGTGACGGTGTGTGTCAGTGCACACCACATAAACATTCTGGCTTCCTTTCTGCCTTTGCACTGACCTGAGATCTGTTCCTTGGCCTTCTTTGCCTAAAAAGGAAGTAATCTGCCCTATGTCACCTCCCCTCACA
This sequence comes from Caloenas nicobarica, assembly GCF_036013445.1. Classification (NCBI taxonomy): domain Eukaryota; kingdom Metazoa; phylum Chordata; class Aves; order Columbiformes; family Columbidae; genus Caloenas; species Caloenas nicobarica. The sequence continues at coordinate 1,354,912 of NC_088276.1, forward strand.
CCAGAAAAAAAGGGGGAAAAGTATGAAAGAGCGCTGATTTCAGGGCAATTCTGTCCAAAGATATACTTTTTAAATGATGAAACTAGTAGAAGTGAGAGAAAAAGCTCTTAAAAAGAACTCCATGCAAGAGGTTAGCTACTGAGACATAGCAGCTCTTTTGAGAAGCAAGAATGACTGTTGGGAATGAAATCAAAAAACTTTTGTTCATCATCATCATCATCAAGAATAACGAATTCCCTGTTATTCTTATTAGTGATTGTACCACTTTTCAAAAACATCCTTGAGATTGTCTCTATTTTTTGATGGCTCCAAAACGGAGCCTGCTCAGACTTTGTAAGGACTGCTTCAAATCTCTGCAACCCAAATCTCTACAGCTGTCTCTCATTGAAGGTCTTTTACCCCAGGAAGGGGAAAACTTCCCATGCAGGCACCAAACCAGTGCCCAACCTGCCTGGAGAGCCAGGACAGGTGTGCCACACAACAGCCGACCTCAGGGGAAGCTGGGGGTGATGGGAATTGAAATGGTTTTGACTCAAATCATAATTTAGGTTGGAAAAGACCCTTAAGGTCATAAAGTCCAATCGTAAATACGACACTGCCAAGTCCACCCATTACACCATACCCCTAAGCGCCATGTCTACACATCTTTTCAATACCTTCAGGGATGGAAGCTCCAATCCTGAGCTGGCAGGACAACACTGTCTGCAGTTACACATAAGATACCTGTCATGACTGTGACTTCAGAGCTCATTGGCAGAGGTTCTCACACCCTTCACTGAGCAGGGCAGGTGTTGGGAGATGGGTGCACACTTCAGTTTCCAGATGCCAGGACAGAGCCCAAGCCATCCTTCCCTTGGCCTCTGGCATCCCATTTCTTGAGATGCAAAGCTGGTGGGCCTTCTGTGGATAATCGTGGTAAAAGGCATCAATAATCATTCAAGTGTTTGTATAATTTCTCTAAGAGTGTCAATATTAAAAATATTAATTAAAAAAATAAAAAAGGGTTCATCTGCCTACATATAAATATCTGTAACACAGCAGTCTGCATCTGTGGTAGCCCCACTGGCAGTGCCAATCCAATAGGTATTTGCAGGATAAGGCATGACACCCCATCCATAAGTACATATCTAAGTGGTTCAGATGAAGGGTGGTCTGGCAAAAATCACCCTTTTCCTCCCCAGGTGCACAGACATTGCTCATGTGCCTCTCCAGGGAGTAGCAGAAGCCAGATGCCCTTCTCGGGACAGGTTCCTTCCAGGAAAGACACAGTAATGGGGGTAACTCCTCAGGTCTTCATGGCATTTCACTCAGCATCAGTTTTCACGTATTTGGTGCTTTCCTGTGACTACTCTTTCTGCACAAATGCTCACAAAAAGACACCCATTTAGTAAAACATGGTCATAAAGGTGCTGTTATGGACAAGAAATCTCACCATGAGCTCTGGAGGGAGTGAGGCAGATGATAATAAGCACCAGGAAGAACCAAGAAGCTCAAGGACTCTTCTTAATAGTGAGAGGCCCTGAGCAGCAGTGAGCTGCCATGTGTAGGTGTGGGAGGGTCAGGGGATGTGAGGTAGAAAAGGGTGGTGGCTGATGAATTCAGCAAATCCTTAAAACCATGTTATACCCCGCAAGTGGAACGTGGTTGATGTTTGTGGGTGGGGGGGGAACAGGAGGAAGATTTTCAGGTGGTTATGGAAAGAAGGCAGCCTTCTCTTGCACTAATATATGGCAGTGACATTTGCATGCTGTGGGCATGGCTGTGCCTGGGAGATGGGGAATGGCTGCTGCTGGGGGTGGCTGTGCTCAGGCATGACCCATGAGCTGACCTTGCTTTGCTCCTCTCTTACACTCCCCACACTTGGATGGTCCTCAGGAATCATCCATGAACCTGGTGGATGCATGAACTTCCTGGCATGATGGGGTACAGATACAAATAGAGGATTCAAGCAAGTTTGGGACGGGGACATTGAGGTGATTGGTGACTATTGCCATGTGCATGAAAGAAGCTGGAGGAGTTGTAAGGAACTCACAGGCATTTCCAGCTCCACAGAAAACCAGAGCCTTGCAGTTAGAGCAACAGCACTTGACATAAACCCCACCCCCAAAACACCAAACACTCACACTGACCACAGGCAAAGCCTTGAAAAACATTTGAGAAAAATATGCCACGTCCCAGGGGTCAGGGCTCAGTCATTCTGGTGATAAACAAGCATCAAGGGCTGACATGGCATCAGAACCACCTCCACATTGCCTTCACCACCTGTAACCAGTGTCTTCAAGTCTTTCCCTCACCAGCCCCCAGGGACAGGGACCTCGACTGGTTGTTTCCTTCGCAGCTTTGTCAGTGATGGCCCTTCATGGGGTCCGAAGCACGCTCAGAACCTTGAGTTTTGCTTTGGCCTTTCACGTCATTAGAGCCTTGTTCATCCTTTCAGTAGCTGCACTTCAGGATCATGGCAGCAGAGGGCTCATTAACATCTAAAATGCCCTTACATGGCAAGGCTCTGTGCATCATTTTCCTAAATGCTTCAAGTCTGGTGTGGATGATTAGAGAGATTTCAGGAATAGCCAAACAGAGAGCATTTCCATAATAAAGAGCAATAAAGCAGTATTTCTTCGATTTCCTTTCCTGCTCACCCTTCCCTCCTTTTCCAGAACAGCTGTTATCAGCAGTCTCCTGTTCATATTGATGTGGAGCATCTCCTGATAAAGACTGGATATGACAGAAATGTGGGTGCCTAAATCACCAGAGCACCTCCAGAGGAATCACCCTCCTCTGGACCAAGAGGTGGGTGTTCCTGGGAATCTCAGGTGCAACAGCACAGCCATACTTGTGTTCAGGGAGCTTGTCAAATGACCCACCTGCTTTTCTGTAATGGTGTCTGAGTTTGCTCAGGTAAACCCTGACTTGAGCCCCATCCACTCCTGGGTGTTCTCCAGACTCCTGCCTTCAGGAACAAAGTCCCAGGAGACCTTGCTGGTGAAGATGGAGACAAAGAAGCCGTGAAGTACCTCAGTCCTGTCTGATTCTACTCTTATGAAGTTCAGCAGCAGGCCTGCATTCACCCTGTCTATTGTTCTACTGCAAATGAAGCAGCGTCAGATCATCTTACTGGCCTCAGCCTCTGCTGCAGGAGTCAAGTCCAGGGTAGCTTGGGTATCATCCCTACATCCGTGGACAAGGTTTCTAAATTCCTCCTTTGCAGCTTCCCCTGCTTCCACCTCCTGTGTGCTGCCTTTTTTGCCCTGGAGCTCCATCAGTTCAGATGAGCAGCTTCATGAGATAAATGCTTCTTTTCATGGGTACTTGGAGAGATCATTCTTGTGCTTGGAGCAGGCTGTCCTGTAAGGTTTGTCAGATTTCCTGAGTTCCTTCACCCTTCAGACCTGCTTCCATGTCACCACCTTTATTGGCTGCCATCCCCCAGTATGTCCGTGTCTTCTCCTCTGGAGCCCACCAGCCTGTGCTCTGCTGCTGGCCTTCCTCCCTCCCCTCGGTAAAGCAGTTGGCCCAAGATCCTCTGGACTGTTGGCACCTGCCGCTTTGCCTGGCCAGTGAATGCCAGGGCAATGACAGTTCCCCATAGGAACCTACTCATTGACAGGTGACTTCCTCAGGTTCCTGACAGAAGATCTTTTCCATTTCTTCTCCATGATCAAGTAGTTTGTAACACCCAACACATTGTCACCATCTACTGGGTTTACATGGCAAAGTCTTGGAACTGGGGGTGAGTGTGGGTGTGCTACAGTTGTCACCTCTCTGAGAAGACAACAGGAGTTTAATGTCTGTAAGAGTCGGTCTGAAGAACAGTTTCTGCCTGAACATCGCCGTCAGGGACTTGCAGAACAGATGGACCGATAGAAAGAATTGGACAATGACTTGGAGAGGGGCCTGAAGCAAGGAATTGTGTTGAGCAGGTCTCTCCGACTCGGGGGCTACAGGTAACAATGGCTGCTGTATGGACTCCGCCTGCTGCCTGAGTCAAACATGCCCCCATCATCTGAGAGGAATTGTGTTACGAAGGCCTCTCCAACCTGGGGACAATAACTGCTGTCCAGAAGATGGATTTTCACCTGTTGCTTGAGCCAGACTTGCCCCCCACCTCCTCCCTGTAACAAAAAGAAGGAGAGCATGCACAGAGGCTCGCCAAGGGTCTAGAGGTCACCCAATGGACCAGCAAGAGACCCCTGAACCGAGGCAGCGCAGGCGCAGACGGGTTCTGGCAAAAGAAGAGAGGACTTTTTGGGCCTGCGCAGTAAAGCCTGGATTGCGCAACAAAGGCAGAGATTGGCCTCAATCCATGGGAGCAAAGCGGGGTGAAGAAGCATGAAAGACAATTCCCGACGGGACATCATAGAGATCTCCCCACCAAAGGATCCCGGATCACGACAGAGTACCAGCAGGGCTCTTCTCATGGGACCTGAGACCAGAGGGTCGCCTTTGGGACTCGTTCAGTGGTAACCAACCCTCTTTCCCCCTTTTTCCTTTCCTTTTTTTTTCTCTACTCTCTCTGTCGCATGCCGCTTTATGGGAAAATTAATAAAGCAACACTGCTTGATTGAATTATAACCCCTTGGCATTTTGGTTGCCTTAATTTTGCGCTTCGAGATCAAGGTAAACGAACCATCATGAGTCCATCACCGAATGGACCATAACAATGTCAGACAGAGCCGATTTCAGCTGGCTTCAAGATGGACTCACTCCTTGCCAAATCTGAGCCACTCAGGGATGCTGGCAGCACCTCTGTGATAGCGTACTTGAGAAAGAGTAAAAAACACTGCACAGCAGCAGGTGGGAGAGAGGAGGGAGGAAATGTGAGAGAAAAATTGCTGCAAACACCAAGGTCATATCCCATAGGACCCAACTAGGCCCCTCAGCAGGCCAAAGCCTGCTCTCCTGAAATCCTGCTCTTTGCCTTGTTATCATCTTCCAGGAGCCTCAACTCTACTTTCTCATCTCTGACTGTTACATTCCTGACCAACTCTTTCTGGTTTGTAAGTGTGAAGTCCCACAGGACACCTCACCTCACTGACTCCTCAGTCACCCGTGTCAGGAAGATGTTGTCAATGAGCTCCAAACCGCTCCTGCATGGCTGGTACCTTACAGCTATTGGGATATCTTAGGTCTGCCATGAGGATGTGTCCCTGGAATCATGAGGCTTCTTTCATTTGACTGAAGGAGGCCTCATTTGATTCTTCTTCTTGATAAATGAGTCAGTAGCTGATGTCCAGTCACCACAACATTGCCCATGTTGTTCTGCCCTCTCATGCTGACTCCTCAGCCTTTAGCTGACATTGTCTGTCCCCAGGCAGAGCTCCACACATTGCTGATGTTCTCCCACATGGAGGGAAACTTCCCCTCTAAGTCCAGACCTTGGGCATTATGAGTACCAGACCCCCAAGATGCCACAGTTTCTCCAGGAGGTGGTATTTACAGTGTCCTGTAACTCCTCATGCTGTTATATTGGGATAGACACCCCTATCAGGATAAGCCATTTGCATTCAAACATGTAGAGGTGAGCAAGTGGAGCTTCACTCTAGGAGGGTCCAGACCTGGAGAACCTTTGAGATTTTCCCATCAGAAAGCTCTGAAGTTGTACAAGAAGAAGTGGACAGTTCTGTATCAGGGCAGGAGAATAACCCCATCCATCAGGACAGACCAGGACCTGACACGCTGAGCAGTGACCCTGAGGAGAAGGGCCTGGGCACTACAAGGGCCGCCACACAAGCCCGTGCTGCACGCTCACCATGAACAAGGCAGCTGCACACGGGGCTGCATGAGGAGGAGCGTGGGGACCCAGACACCTGGAGTTCTCATCCCATTCGGTTCAGCACTGGTGTGACCCCACACACACGGGTGTGTGCCAGTGTGCAGCTCCCAGTTTGGAGAAGCAGGGAGGAACTGGAGAGCGTAGGGCTCTGCCAAGGCAGGGTTCAGGACCTTGTGCACATGGTGTGGGATGCTGAGGGACCTGGGCTGCTTTGGCCCAGCAGCGCTGGGGAGGCTGCAGCAGTGTAGGAGTAGCCTGAGAGTGCTGGAAGGGTGGTTTCAGAAATGGTGGAGGTTTTCTTCATAGTGGGAAACAGTACGAGAAAGAAATAATGGCACACAGTGCAGCTGGGGAGGTCCAGGCTGGACATGAGCAGGAAGGAATGTGAGTGGAAGGGCAGTGCTGTGGTGCAGCAGGTCACCCAGAGGGAGTCTGCATCAGCCCAAGGCTTTGTGCTTCAAGGAACAGCTGGGGAGGATGGAGAGAGATCAGCAAAGGAAGGAAGATGCTCAGACAAGAGCAAGGTGGGGCAGCAGGGGGGATGTCTCCAGCCTGCAGGGAAAGAGGTGCAGGTGATGCCACAGCATAGGACAGGCTGTCGTGGAGATGATCAAGGGACGTAAAGAGGCTGAAAGCCCCAACAGACATGAGCTCCTTCTCCCCTTAGCTGTGGCTGTTGTCTCCAGCTCTGATGCCTGTGAGGAGACACCTTGTCCTTACAGCACAGGGGCCTCATGGCCTCCTTGTCCCCAGCCAGGAACCTGGGAGGTGTGGGACCATAGTCCTGCCCTTGGCCTTGCACAGCCCCACATCACACTGTCCCAGGAACAGCCCTGGGCAACATGGGAGGGACAGGATCTGCCTTCCCAGGGTTGGGGGTCAGGGCTTGGCCCTTTGATTAATGAAACACATCCAGGTTTACTGATCATCAGAGAGAACTTCACCTTGCTTTTCGTGACCTGTCATCTCTGCCTTCAGTTTTCTTCTCTAACCAAATCCTGGATTCATTTCCTCAGTAGTGTCCTTCAGTGGGACTCATTAACATTACAAGAAACTTTGGAGTTTGAATCTGACTTTGACTTCTTGAGAGGTTTTATTCAACTTCCCCTCAGGGTCTGAGGTTCATGGACTCAGCACCAAAGCCACCAGATGGGTCATTAAAGCGCCTTGGGCTGCTCCTGTGCTGCTGAGCTGGGCTGGGCTCCTGGGACAGAGGGAGCTCATGGCAAGCGGCAGCGCTGCAGAGAGACAGCTCTGCCCAGGAGCAGCTCCTCTGCAAAGCGCAGCAGGGCTGAGGGCTCTGCCTGGGGATCTCAGGGAGACGAGCAAGGCAGAGAGAGACTGAAGGTGGTCAGCATTGGGAGGATGACTGAGAGCTCACTGGAGGAGAAATCTCTGCAGCCCTTGCTATGGTAAGTCTCTGGGTGCAGGGCAATGCAGCTGTAGCTCCTGGAGGCATCTCTTAAAGTTAGCACAGGCACAGCTTGAGGGATCTGTGAGGAGGGGGCTCTTGGAAGGCAATGTTGAACAGCTGTGAAGGTGGGTGAGCACCCAGGTGTGCCTAGGGCTGTCCTGCAGAGCAGGGTCCCTGCACCCCAGGGCTGTGCCAGGGCAGGGACTCTGCCGCCTGCCAGGGTCAGCACTGCCTGGGGAGATCCCCACGGTGCTGTGGGGAGAAGCTGTGGGGGGAAGGAGCGACCCTTATCAGGGCAGGAAAGGTGCTTCTGCTGTTGAGGAGGTGCTGTGTGGGTCAGGGCTCCTCACAGCTCCAGATCATCCCCAGGATTTTTCCAAGGTGATGCCTCAAAGAGAAGATCAATGCAAGGATTACCAGACAGATAGGGGGCTTTCCTGAGCCTGCCTTTTCAGTTTCCTATCCCAAGGGTTGGGGGGTGCAAGAAAGGAAAAAATGAAAATGAGCTCTCATGCTTAAACAAGTCACTGTGACTCCTGAGCTGCAACTCCGATTAATCATTACATCTGCCAGAAGCCTCATAACATCCCTTCAGCTGCTGCTCTGCCTGTGCACAGCACCAGCATCACATTGGCTATACCCGTCAGTCTTAGTCTGACCTGTCCTTTTCCCCAGTCTGCAAACAGGAAGATGCCCCCAGGCAGTGCCCTGTGAACAGGCAGGATCTGTAGGGCCAGTGTGAGGGCACAGAGGGTGGGATGGGGTCTGTGAGCATTGACAGGGAAAAGACATGGACAGGAAAACACCTCCCAGGAGGAGAACCTCCAGGAAGCAGGGAAATGATCAGAAATGAGAGTTAACTAAACCTGGAATTGTTATGGGAGGGAGAACACAGAAAACTCCCTATGATCCCCCACAGTGCAGATCCCTCCTGTGAGCAGCCCCCTCACCTCCTCTCCCACCCAGCAAAGCCTCTGCCCTCAGGGCCGGGGGCTCCAAGGCATGAAGCAGCTGCTGTGCAGCCAGAGCTCCAGTTCCCTCTGCAGAGCACAGGGGCTGAGAGCAGCTGCCCGGCAATGCTGGTGTGTGGGAGGTGGCTGCACAGCTGGGGAAGGGTGACGCTGTCTGAGTGCCCGGCTGCCTCTGCCCTGGCCTCTCTCACACCCACCCTCAGCGCATTTTCCTTCTTGCTCTGGGTCACTGTTGTTGTGATCTGGTTCTTGCTGTCGGGCTCTCTGGGGATGGGAGTTTCAGCTGCACAGTCACAGCCTGATCTTGTGGGTCCTTTCCTGCAGGTGTGTCCATGGGAACACGTGTCCCAGCTTTGCTCTGACCTGTGGGGCTGTGGGCAATGCAGTCTGTGGGGCAGGGGAATGAGCATTATCTGAATTCCCCATGCAGAAGTGCAGAGATGCTATGATGGAAGAAATGCAGTTCGGTTTGTGAAATGAACTGTGTGTGTCTTGGGATAGAAGTGGAGTGCTGAGACCTGAGGAAAGGGTGGGACATGTCATGGTCTGAGGTGGATCCCTCTGCTCTCAGCAGTGCCCAGTGGCTTTTCAGGGTAACATGCCAGTGTGATCAGCCTCCATCTCAGAAAGGGCAGCTGGAGCAAGACAGAGGGACAGACCAGCTGCCCTCACTCTGCACTGACCCACAGGCATCCTCTGGTCTCGCAGGACTCGCTCTGTTCTCCCTGAGTGCAGCAGAAATGCTGAGGGTTTCTGACACCCAACAACACTCTCCAGGGGAGTTGCAGGAAGCTGCAAAAAAACAAGCCTCTCAAACTGCCTTGTTCTGTCCTGGTTCATTATCACTAGGAGAGCAGATGCTGACAGTCCCTTCTGCACCAGGAACGGGTCCATCTGACACAGCTGAACCCCAGGACTGGACCCTGTTCCCCCGTTCCCATGACCCCCTACTGCAGAGCAGGGCTGACTCCTGGGCAGCCAGCGGGCACAGGCCCTGCTCCTCACAGCACCTCCAGCCAGCACCACCCAGGGCTCAGCCACGGAGCTGAAGGAAGGTCTGGAAATGGACAAGGGGCTGTGGAGCAGGGGAGGGTGTATGAGAAATGGCTTTGATTTTGCTCAGAGAAGTCTCCCCTAACTTACCACTGTCTTTTGCTGCTGTGACAGTGCCCCATGCTCATCAGCAAATGTCCAACAGCAGCTCCATCACCCAGTTCCTCCTCCTGGCATTCACAGACACACGGGAGCTGCAGCTCTTGCACTTCTGGCTCTTCCTGGGCATCTACCTGGCTGCCCTCCTGGGCAACGGCCTCATCATCACCACCATAGCCTGTGACCAGCACCTCCACACCCCCATGTACTTCTTCCTCCTCAACCTCGCTCTTCTTGACTTGTGCTCCATCTCCATGACTGTGCCCAAATCCATGGCCAACTCTCTGTGGGATACCAGGGCCATTTCTTATATGGGATGTGCTGCCCAGCTCTTTCTGTTTGTCTTTTTCATTGCAGCAGAATTTTATCTTCTCACCATCATGTCCTACGACCGCTACATTGCCATCTGCAAACCCCTGCACTATGGGACCCTCCTGGGCAGCAGAGCTTGTGTCCACATGGCAGCAGCTGCCTGGGCCAGTGGGTTTCTCAATGCTCTGCTGCACGCAGCCAATACATTTTCACTGCCACTGTGCAAGGGCAATGCCCTGGACCAGTTCTTCTGTGAAATCCCCCAGATCCTCAAGCTCTCCTGCTCACAGTCCTACTTTAGGGAAGCTGGGCTCCTTGTGGTTAGTGTCTGTTTATCATTTGGGTGTTTTGTGCTCATTGTGCTGTCCTATATGCAGATCTTCAGGGCTGTGCTGAGGATCCCCTCTGAGCAGGGACAGCACAAAGCCTTTTCCACGTGCCTCCCTCACCTGGCCGTGGTCTCCCTCTTTGTCAGCACTGCCATGTTTGCCTACCTGAAGCCCCACTCCATCTCCTCCCCATCCCTGGACTTGGTGGTGTCTGTTCTGTACTCAGTGGTGCCTCCAGCAGTGAACCCCCTCATCTACAGCATGAGGAACCAGGAGCTCAAGGAGTCCATTAGGAAAGTGATTTCATGGGCGTTTGTCAATAGTGATCAGCTTTCCATCACTGTCCAGAAATGATGTCTAACTGTATCCCAATGCAGGCCTGTACCCTGTTTTATCCCTTTTACTTTGTTAGCATTACCCATATTGTTATTTATGGTTATTATGTTGGTACATAACTGTTCATGTTTAGCTCACTATCCTGAATAATGAACCCATTATAAATAGTTTTAAAACACCTGAAACCTGTATAAATGTTTTTCTAACACTGTGTCAGAGCTTAGTCTCCCATAGCATCTCTGTGACAAAATGACATCTCTAGAGTGCTGTTCCTCAAGATTTGGTTGTTCTTCCAAAGCTGTTTTCAACAACAGGCCCAGGAATTTCCCTCAAAAGGGCCTGAGGAAAAAGCTTGTTGTCACCTTGGAAGCTGATTCACAACAGAGTTGTGATTTAAGACACAACCCTTGCTGTCTGTTGACAGTGGAGATGGGGAGTGGTCATGACATACAGTCAGACTGGGCTGTCCCAGTGCATGATGGGGCAGAGGACAATCCTCCAGGAGAGGAATCAGGAGCTGCCCGGAGAGCCCGGGAGATACACACGGACCGGGTGTGCCTGAGGTGGGCAGTGACAGGACCCCGCAGAGTGAGACATGGCCCAAGGTGGAGTCATCAAAGGGAAAGCACTAAATGCAGGTATCTGCAGGGAAACAAAGATGGACACAGACAATCTGACACAGACCAACTCCAACAGGCAACAGCACCCTCACAGCCACCACACCAACAGCAGCACTTACACAACCATGAGCAACACAACTGACCCTGTCCTGTTGCCCCTCTCAGGCTGATCTGGTGTGAAGGTTGCACGAGTGGTCTGTACATCCCAGGTAGAACTTACTTGCAGTTTCACACACCCCTGTGGTCCCTCCAGCGTGGACCTGGGGTTTGGGTCAGCCCAGACTCAGAGATATTACCCACTTGGACATTCCAACCCTGGGGTTCTCCAGATCCTCGGGTCCTCCTCCTCCTTGCTAGCCTCACTTAGAATTGACCAAGAAGGTGTGTACGTGCCATCACACCCAAAGGCACACACAATAGTGAGCCCACTCACACAGCAGAGCCAGGAGCAGAGTTTAATTAGTTTTGTGGTTTAACCCTGACAGACAGGTCAGCACCACATAGTCTGTCACTCACTGCTACACAGCAGGATGAGGCGGAGGATCGGAAACACAGAAGAAAACTCGTGGGTTGAGATTAAGACAGTTTTATAGGTAAAGCAAAATCTATGCATGTAATCAAAGAAACCTAAGGAATTCATTCACTGCATCATCGGCAGGAGGGTGTTCAGCCATCTTCAGAGAAGCTGGGCTCCATCACATGTAACTGTTACTTCGGAAGACAAACGCCATCACACCAAATGTCCTCCCCTCCCTTCTTCTCCCAGATTTTATTGTTGACCATGGTATTATATGTTGTGGAACATCCCTTTGGTCAGTTTGGTTCAGCTGTCCCAGCCATGTCCTCTCCCAATTTCTTGTGCACCCCCAGCCCCCATGCTGGTGGAGTTGGTGTGAGAAGCAGAAAAATCCTTGATACTGTTCAAGGACTGCTCAGCAATGACTGAAACATTGGGGTGGGACCAACACTGTTTCCATCACAAATGTAAAACTAACTCATACAAGTTGCTATGAAGATAAGTAACTCTATCCCAGCTGAAACCAGTATGATAAGCAGGAGAGATCACGGTGATCAGGCAGGGGATTTGGCCAGAACAGCACTGACCAGCCACCTCCCCACGGGCAGCTTGTTTCTTGAACCCCCCCTCCTCCCCACTCTTCCACAGATGGCTATTTCCATGATCCAAATTTCTCTGCCCCGATCTCCTCACAATTCATAACCATCATCAGTTACTTTTTCCCCAATGGGCTCAGGTTTTCTCCATTTGCACTCAAATTTGATAGTTTGGATTCCATTGCCTTGGTCCTCTGGGACTTCGGTGACATCACTGGTGGCTCCTCCAGGCACTGATGGCCTTGCAAGACTTGACTGCCCAGACAGTGCCCAGTGCTCCCCTCTGTGCAGTCTAGCCAACCTGGTCACATCTGCAGCCACCTGTGAGGCCCAGCTGGGACACACGGAGCTGCCCATACAGCTGGTCCCTTCTCACATCCCTCAGCTTCTCATGCGTGTGCCACAGTTTCCCATGGCACGTACAGGTGGTTTCAGCCCAGGGCAGGGCCTCACCAGGGGCTCACTCATCTTTCTGCAGCCTTCCCGTCTGGTGTCCTTGATGACCTCATGATACCTGCCTACCTCTGGCCAATCACATTGCTGTCATGAGGTGACCTCACAAGTAATAATCCAGGCATGTTGGCTTTGCCTACATCTACCCCAGGTAACTGCAATAGAAGTGGCATCACAACCCACCTCCAGCCGTGTCATCTTCCCCTTCTCCTGCATCTCCCATCTCCCAAGCTCTCAGCACTGCTGGGGGTGTTTCCCAGCATCCAGGTGACATGACTAGGCCTGTCTCACCACGTGCCCAGGTGGGATGTTTCCAAAGATGTGACTTCAAAATCCACCTCCCTCCCATGATGCCTCACCTTGCATCATCCTCTTCTGGCACCAGGGGTCACCTCACAGCCAAACTCCCAGACACTGCTCCTTTACCTGCCTCTCCTCTTTCCTACCCAGCACTGTCGTTTCTGCTGGGCAGGCAGCAACGTGCTCCCCATGGGGACTGCAGAGCCCTGGTGGGACAGCTCAGTGGTGGGAGGGCAGCCATGGGTGGGCAGGGCTCCTCAGGAAGGCAGGCAGGTGGATGAGGAGGTGGAGATGAGCTCTGTGCAGTGGGGAGCCTGGCGTGCACAGCCCTTGCCTTGGAGGAAGCTTCATGGTCACAGGTCCTGGATTACATGGCAAGTTGGACCATCTCTTGGTCTGCTGCGAGGGCAGCAGGGCTGGGCACAAGCAACCCAGGAGGTTCCTGCAGGGTGTGGAAGACAGCATTTTGAGACAAACACTGGACGAGCTGACTAGGGCTGGTGGATCTGACAGACAAGGTGGATCAGGCTGGGGATCTGAAGGATGAGGGCGGCCATGGCTGCAGTGACTGTGAGATGGTGGAGAAGCAGGACAACTGCAGAACAACAGTGCAGTCCTGCAGGAGAGCTGATTTCAGTTAGCTGAGGATCTCCTTGGGCTGTCCTGGAGAACAAAGGGGCTGTTAAACTCTCTTGGATCTTCAGAGATGACATCCTCAAAGCCCAGGAAGAAGCCAATCTGATGGACAGGGAGTCGAGCAGGGCCTGGCAAGAGGTCAGCATGGGTGCACAGCAAACCCCTGCCTTAGGAGACCAAACAGCAGAAGGACGTGCAGGGAGGCTGGAGGGGAACAGGCTGCCCAGGAGACAGACAGACAGACACCTGGCCTGGGGGTGCAGGGATGGAGCCAGCAAAGCCAACGCTGAGCAGTGGCTGAAGTGGCCATGCAAGGGGAGCGCACCCAGGAGGGCTTCTCCAAAGATATTGTCAGCACAAGGAAGGCAGCTGAGGGAACCCTGGTCCCAGTGGCCAGTGGGGCAGGGGACGGAGTGACAAAGAAAGTATCGAAACAGCAATATTTCAGAAGAAAGATTCTTCCTTTGAGAGTGCTGGTAGGAAATGTGTTTTGCTGAGTAACTGGATGCACCTATGCATTTTACTATACATTTACCTCTACATAAATATTTATTTTTCCTTATACTCACATAGAAAGACAGATAACACAGATCTGTTGAGATCACTGTCAACATGACCATGTGTAAAAAGAACAGTTCAATTAACCTTTTTATCCTTCTTTCCTCCATCAGGCAAGAGTGGCCAACAGGTTCGAGCATGACTCACGCTGTGCCAAGAGTAAAAGGCGGCATTGACAGTCCAGGGCAGTGGATTTTTTGGTGCCTTTGACTCTGTGCAAGACACAAGGATTATCTTTCTTAATGCTGTAGGCTTTGGTAGGATAGAAATCTAGAGAACATTTTCTGAAAATGGATGGAAAAAGAAACCAAGTGAAAGATGTAGAGCCAGGAAATGTCTTCTTGCAACTTTAAGCATCAACCGTTGTTGGTGTTGTAATTCTCCTTTCTTTGTTTTGAATACTTTAAGCATCAGTGTTTTCCCATGAGATCAAAATGAGACTTTTCAGGATGTGCATTAATAGCAAGAGGAGAACGTCAGATCTTCCACAAGATTTGCCTTCTCAGCACTCTCTCTGTTAGGCTGTGCATCTGAAGTACCATTTCCAGCAGCTGATCTGCACACAAGCACTTGTATTACTATCTGGATTTCCCTTCCCCTTACTCTTTGATCACTCAGACATTTGTCAACAATCCAGTTGCCACTTCCAGGTCCTAGGAGTTAAAAGCTTCCTTGTCTTTCAGTAGTCTGTCTAATTCTGTCTTTAGCCAACTCTTTTATTGTGTTTATTTTCTAATTTCCTTTCTGTCTAAATCATTTCTTGCATGCCTTGGAGACAGTGAACCTCATTGGTGGCAGTTTGTCCTTGGCATACAGTTGAGGAGTGTGCTTTCTTTTAATCATGAATCTTATCAGTTTTATTTTGTTTGTTCAAAAGTAAAGAAAAGTCCCTCTTTGTCTGTGTGCAGCCAGGTCTCCAAGGAGAGCAGGTGGGAGCTGGTGCAAAGGAGCTGGAACATCCAGCTGCAGACTGCAGTGGAGAAGTCTGGGGTAAGGAAAAGGGATGCAAGTTCCAGGTGGCCAATGAGAGAAATGATGGGGTTGGGGAGGTGAGGAGCAAGGTTGTCCACACGGTGTCAGAGCTCAACGGACAGCTTCTCCAGCCAGTCCAGACCTCCTTAGGAGAGACCCTGGGTCAATATCAGATAATGCTGCAATCACCTCTTCTCCACACTGAAACACAATAAACGATACCCTTTAACAAAAAAAAAACCCACGTCATTTTTATTAGAATGTTTTTGAAATCACTCTCCGTAACTATAGTAGGAAACCTCTCTAATTAACTGTACAAGACTAGAAGGAAATTACAAGAAGAGACATGGTTTCTTAGAGCTTTCTTTAGTGTAATGAGCCCCATGGTGCATTTGGTGCTGAGTCCTTGAACCTCAGGTGCTGAGAGGAGATTGCACAAACCCTTCCAGAAGTCAAAGTCAGAAGAAAAAAGTACTAAGTCCCTTGAAGTGTTAATGAGTTCCACTGAGGGCAAGTACCAGCAAAGCCTCCCCAGGGGCTCGTTAGAGCAGAGAATTGGAGGCCATGATGGCAGATAAACAAAGGGTAATGTGCAGGCAGCTGAGGTGCTGAGAAAAGCCTGGTTTTGTTGGATGAAGCAGAGAGGCCAAGGCCTGACCCCCAGCCCCTGGGAAGGCAGATGCTGTCCCTCACCCGTTGCTCAGGGCTCTTCCTGGGGCAGGGGGATGTGGGCTGTGTGATGCTGAGTGAAGGACAATGGTGTGACAGTTCCCAGCCTTACTGGGGTGTGCAAGGAGGCCATGAGGTGCCCCAGTGCCTGAGGACAACATGGCTCCTCATAGGCCTTGGTGGCAGAGATGATTGCCATAGCCAAGGGGACAAAGACTTGGGTTCTCTTGGTGCCATCCAGCCTTGCCAGTGCCCTTTGCCATCTCCACCACAGGTTGTCCTACACTGTCACACAGCTGCTTCTGTTTCCCTGCAGGCTCTAGACACCCATCTCGCTTCCTCCCCTTGCTCTCGCCCTGGTATTTCCATACATTGACTGATGTGTCTCCACTCTCGTGCTCTGTTCCTTGAAACACAAGGAGGTGGACTGATCTCATGCTCCTTCTGGATGATTTCTCATATCGCAGCACCACCCTTTGAGTGACATTTCTTCCTCCTCATGTCCATTCCAAGCTGCGCTGTGTGGCAGTGTTTCTGCTGGAGAAAGGAGGATCCTGAAAACTACTGACCTGTCATCCTCTTACCTGTGCCTGGGAAGATCATGGAACAGATCCTCCTAGAAGCTCGGCTAAGGAACAAGGAATGGTGACTCAACCACTTCTGTCGGCAGCCTGTTCCACTGCTTCACAACCTTTTCGATGAAGAAATGTCTCCTAATATCAATTCTGAACCTTCCCTGGCACAAGCTGAGGCCATTTCCTCTCCTCCTATCACTTCCTACTCAGGAGAACAACAACACCCTCCATGCTACAGCCTCTTTTCAGATAGTTGTAGAGAGTGAAAAGGTCTCCCCTCAGTCTCCTTTTCTCCAGGCTAAACACCCTCAGGTCCCTCAGCTGCTCCTCAGAAGACTTGTGCTCCAGACCCTCAACAGCCTTGTCCCCTCCTCTGCACTCACTCCAGCACCTCAAGGTCTTTCTTACAGTGAGGAACCCAAAACTGAACTGAGGATTCAAGTTGTGGCCTCACCAGCGCCGAGTAAAGGGGATGATCACTGCCCCGGTTCTGCCCACTGCACTATTCTTGATGCACACCAGGAGGCCATTGGCCTTTTTGGCCACCTGGGCACACGCTGGCTCATGTTCAGCTGCTGTCGATCAACACCCCCAGGTCTTTTTTCCAAAAAGCAGCTTTCCAGCCACTCTTCCCCAAGCCTGTGTTGTTGCTGGGGGTTGTTGTGACCCAAGTACCTGACCCAGCACGTGGCCTTGTTGAACCTCAGACAACTGGCCTCAGTCAGCCAAGATCCCTCTGTATGGCCTTCCTACTCTCCAGCAGATCAACACTCCCACCCAATTCAGTGTCGTCTGCAAACTTACTAAGGGTGCACTCGATCCCCTCATCCAGATCATTGATAAAGAGATTAAACAGAACTGGCTCCAATACTGAGCCCTGGGGACACCACTTGTGACCGGCCACCAACTGGATTTGGCTCCATTCACCACAACTCTTTGGGCCCGGCCCTCCAGCCAGTTCTTTATCCATCTCAGATATACCATCCAGGCCTTGAGCTGCAGCTTCTCCAGGAGATGCTGTGGGATATGATATCAAAGGCTTTACTGAAGTCTAAGTGCACAGCATCCACAGCCTGTGTGGTGGATTCACTCCTCCACGACAGACTTTCCCTCATCTGCTAAGCCGGTCACCTTGTCATAGAAGGAGATCAGGTTGGTCAAGCAGGACCTGCCTTTCATAAAGCCGTGCTGATTGGGCCTGATTGCTCGTCTCATATGTGTGACCTCCCAGTCCCTTTCCCAGCCCTGTTCCTGCTGTTGGCCTATCCCCTGCAGGGGCACAAGTGACTCACAGTCCCCTCCACAGCCATTGGCTTCCTACTGGACTATGAGTTCCTGAGACACAGCTGAGCACATGACATCGTACCCAGCCATCACCCTCCTTGTGCTCCAGTGTGTGAGCAGGTAAAACTAAGCTGGTTTCATCAAATCTATCTAATAGATTTCCTATGAAGGGCCTGAGTGGAGAAACGTTCCTCAGAGGAGCTGCTGTATTTACACGGGGGCATTTTATATCTCTGCTTCTGCCTCTTTCTTTTCTTCTTCCTCTTCCTGTGTCTATTCTGATGTGAAAGAGCTCTCCAAGGAAAAGATTCATGGAATCCTACAATAACACAGGTTGGAAGAGACTCCTGAACACCATCTCTGTCCCACTGTCCTTTATGGCACCCTAAGGAATAGTTGATAGCATTTGTGCTCCCTTGGGTTCATCTCATCACATGCACACAGTGGACATGCACATGATGTGTATGTTTAGAACTCATCTATGCAAGGAAAACATGGACTTTTGACCTAGTATTCCACAGAATCATAGAATGTCCTGAGTTGGAAGGGACCCACAAGGATCGAGTCCAACTCCTGTCCGTGCACAGGACACCCCACGTTGTCCAGTCTCTTCTTGAACACTGTCAGGTTGGGGCCGTGACACCTCCCTGGGGAGCCTGTTCCAGTGTCCAGCACCTCTGGGTGAAGAACCTTTTCCTCATGTCCAACTGAACCTCCCCCGGCACATCGTCCTGCCGTTCCCTCGGGTTCTGTCACTGGTCACCAGAGAGAAGAGATCAGTACCTACCCTTCCTTCTCCCCTTGTGAGGAAGCTGTAGCCACCGTGAGGTCTCCTTTTAGTCTTTTCTTCACCTCTGATGCTCAGAAACCCCTTGGTTTGCTCTCTGAAGCAGAAAGGAGAAGCCATGACCTCCAGGCAATGGGAAGGGGAATCCTGTCCCTCACACACGGCTCAGGGCTCTTCCTGGGACCGTGGGACGTGGGTGTGCAAGGCCAAGGGAAGGACAACACTGGTACAGCAACTTCCACCTTCTCCATGGGGCTGCAAGGAGGCAACGAGGCCCCAGTGCCATGAGGACAACATGTCTTCTCCTGGGCCTCAGTGGCAGAGACAACTGCCATGGCCAAGGGGACAGAGACCTGGGTTCTGTTGGTCCCTTCCAGCCTCACCAGTGCCCTTTGCCATCTCCATCACAGGCTGTTCTACACGGTCCTACACCTGCCCCTCTTTCCCTGCAGGCTGCAGACACCCATCTCGCTTCCTCTCCGTGTTCAAATTTGTCAAATATATTTCTTAGTAACAACGTGAAGTGAAAAGCACTCCTCACTGGAACTGCTGTATTTATGTTAACACGTTCTATATCTCCTCTTTTGTCTTTTTTTTTTTTTTTATGATTCTTCTACCTATTCTCTCTCCAGAAACATCTCCAAGTCAAAAATTATTTCCAATCACAGAATAACTCAGGTTTGAAGAGAGCCCTTGTCTCACTCATCTTGTCTCACTCTCCTGCTCAGGGCAGGGTGAACCCGGGGAGGTTGCTCAAGGCACCCACCCAAGTTTACATCATCCTCAAAGGCACTGAAAGTGCACTCTGTTACATCATAGAAGGGGAGAATAAAGACGTTCAACAGTGTTGGCCCGAGTGCTGGTCACTGAGAGATGACACTGGTAACTGGCTGCATGGAGGACTTTGTACCACTGATGATATTTGGGCTTGATGGTTCAGCCGACTTCCCAAACAGCATCCACTTCTTGAGCCCCATCAGCAGCACTCTGCCCAGAAGGAGACCATGTCTGAGGCCTTGCAAATGCCCTGTACACAACATGGCTTTCTTTCCACTGTCCATTTGTGTTCAGCAATCTTTTCCTTGTCCATCACATTCCTGGAAATGGCTGCAGGAGGACGTGTCCCATCCCCTTCCCAGGAAGGGAGATAGGGTGGCTGGCTTGCAATTCTCCGAGTTCCTGTTTGTGCTCTTCTTGAAGATGGGTTTGAGGTCTGCATTTTCTAAGGACCCCAGAACCATTCTGGTTTCTATGGCACATTTGAGAGCACAATATGGAATCACGGGCAAGGGTGACATAGCAGACTGGAGCACTTGCAATGAGTCTGTCCAAGGCAGCTGAGATGAATCTCACTGGGCCACTGGGGTTTGTTCCTGGAGCCACACACAGAAATGTCAGGGTTCTGTGAGGTGTTCACATCTGAGCTGGCTTCATGGAATCCTTCTGCACCCAGGGATGTTCAGAGACAGAGTCTCTCCATTTTACACACAGAGGCAGGCGTCACAGTGTCTCTCTGACCTCCTGTTGCCACTCCAAAGGGTCGAGAGACACCTCAGCCCTGTGGTGTGTCACCCTGCTCTGCACTCATCTGAGATGTCCCACATCATGAGGAATGGACACGGGGACCTCAATTCAAGGAAGAACATCCCAGTGCTGCATGCAGGTGATTTCCCGTGGAGTGTTCCTCCCACCATGAAGTGACCTCAAGACCTTTTTTGTGCCACAGGCCTTCATGGAACCCGAAGGAATAGTTCATGGTGTTTGTGCTCACTCGTGTTCATGTCACCTCATGTACATGATGTGCATGCTCACATCTCATCTGTACAATACAAACTCGGACTGCTGAACAACTCATTCA
The DNA here is from genome assembly GCF_036013445.1 of Caloenas nicobarica. Classification (NCBI taxonomy): domain Eukaryota; kingdom Metazoa; phylum Chordata; class Aves; order Columbiformes; family Columbidae; genus Caloenas; species Caloenas nicobarica. The sequence continues at coordinate 1,375,024 of NC_088276.1, forward strand.
GTGTCCATCCGTGGAGGGAAGAACAACCTCTACGAGATGGGGAGAAAGGCCAGTGCTGGAAATGGTGGTTGTGAGGGGCCAGTTCATGACGATGCCCTGGGGCAGCTTCCATGGGGTGTCCAGCGCACAGGGGCACAGCCCAGCCCCTGCTCTGCTGGTCCTGCAGGTCTCTGGCAGGAGGCCTGGCTGTGAGAGGACACTGCTGTGTGCCCAGCCCTGCACACACACACTGTGCAGCTGTACACTGATGTTTGCATCTGCATGTCACTTCAGTGTGTTCTACAGTGAAGCTTTGAAAAAGAGCTAAACCTTCATGCCCTGCCCATAGGAGATGACCTTTCTTTCTGGAAAGGCTGTTCTGAGGCCAGCTCTGTCACAGCAGTGCCCATTGCCTGTCCCTGCCTGCGCTCACAGGACTGACACACAGCAGGACAGTGACCAAGCTGCCAGAGCACTCAGGCCTTGCACCAACACAAGGGATGAGAAGGAGAGTGTGGGAGTGGAACGAGAACAGCTCTGGAAGGCCAAGCGCTGCTGCTCCCTGGCAGTGCTGCCAGCCTGGACTCTTCTCCCCTCCTCCCATGCACACAGGAACTGTCCCTGCAGCTCCAAAAGGCCTTGCAGGAAGAATATATATTGAAAAACAAGTCACTACAGGACCCTTTATTTTGTTTAAATACACACAGATCATGGCTCCTCATTTACACAGCCAGTGGTTATAAAAGAAAAGCAGAAAGCAATTTAGAAAGGGGATGACAATGTTATCACAATAAAAAAAAAATCAATAGCAACAGAAAACAGAGATGAGAGGCTGGGCCTGTAAGTAGTTACATTAAAACTGCTATGTAGAATGAGATGGACAGTTTATTGCTTCGGAAAACACTTAGATACGAGTTTCCACAGGGCATCCTTGAACTCCTGGTTCCTCATGCTGTAGATGAGGGGGTTCATTGCTGGAGGCACCACCGAGTACAGAACAGACACCACCAGGTCAGGGGAAGGAGAGGAGATGGAGGGGGGCTTCAGGTAGGCAAACATGGCAGTGCTGACAAACAAGGAGACCACGGCCAGGTGAGGGAGGCACGTGGAAAAGGCTTTGTGCTGTCCCTGCTCAGAGGGGATCCTCAGCACAGCCCTGAAGATCTGCACATAGGACGCCACGATGAACACAAAACACTCAAATCCTAAACAGACACAAACCACAAGGAGCCCAGCTTCCCTGGAGTAGGAGTGTGAGCAGGAGAGCTTGAGGATCTGGGGGATTTCACAGAAGAACTGGTCCAGGACATTGCCCTTGCAGAGTAGCCGTGAAAATGTATTGGCCGTGTGCAGCAGAGCATTGAGAAACCCAGTGGCCCAGGCAGCTGCTGCCATGTGGACACAAGCTCTGCTGCCCAGGAGGGTCCCGTAGTGCAGGGGTTTGCAGATGGCAACGTAGCGGTCGTAGGACATGATGGTGAGAAGAGAATACTCTGCACCTAACAAGAAAGCTAAAAAGAAGACCTGGGCAGCACATCCCGCACAGGAAATGACCCTGGTATCCCACAGAGAGTTGGCCATGGATTTGGGGACAGTGATGGAGATGGACCCCAGGTCCAGCAGGGAGAGGTTGAGGAGGAAGAAGTAAATGGGGGTGTGGAGGTGCTGGTCACAGGCTATGGTGGTGATGATTAGGCCGTTGCCCAGGAGGGCAGCCAGGTAGATGCCCAGGAAGAGCCAGAAGTGCAAGAGCTGCAGCTCCCGTGTGTCTGTGAACGCCAGGAGGAGGAACTGGCTGATGGAGCTGCTGTTGGACATCTACAGCCTCTGGGCATAGGGCACTGACTCAAAAAGAAAAGACAGTGACAAGTTACAGGAGACTTCTCTGAGCGAAATCAAAGCCATTTCTCACACACCCTCCCCTGCTCCACACCCCTTGTCCTTTTCCAGACCTTCCTTCAGCTCCGTGGCTGAGCCCTGGGTGGTGCTGGCTGGAGGTGCCGTGAGGAGCAGGGCCTGTGCCCGCTGGCTGCCCAGGAGTCAGCCCTGCACTGCAGCAGGGGTCATGGGAACGGGGGAACAGGGTCCAGTCCTGGGGTTCAGCTGTGTCAGATGGACCCGTTCCTGGTGCAGAAGGGACTGTCAGCATCTGCTCTCCTAGTGATAATGAACCAGGACAGAACAAGGCAGTTTGAGAGGCTTGTTTTTTTGCAGCTTCCTGCAACTCCCCTGGAGAGTGTTGTTGGGTGTCAGAAACCCTCAGCATTTCTGCTGCACTCAGGGAGAACAGAGCGAGTCCTGCGAGACCAGAGGATGCCTGTGGGTCAGTGCAGAGTGAGGGCAGCTGCTCTGTCCCTCTGTCTTGCTCCAGCTGCCCTTTCTGAGATGGAGGCTGGTCACACTGGCATGTTACCCTGAAAAGCCACTGGGCACTGCTGAGAGCAGAGGGATCCACCTCAGACCATGACATGTCCCACCCTTTCCTCAGGTCTCAGCACCCCACTTCTATCCCAAGACACACACAGCTCATTTCACAAACCGAACTGCATTTCTTCCATCATAGCATCTCTGCACTTCTACATGGGGAATTCAGATAATGCTCATTCCCCTGCCCCACAGACTGCATTGCCCACAGCCCCACAGGTCGGAGCAAAGCTGGGACACGTGTTCCCATGGACACACCTGCAGGAAAGGACCCACAAGATCAGGCTATGAGTCTGCAGCTGAAACTCCCATCCCCAGAGAGCCCGACAGCAAGAACAAGATCACAACAACAGTGACCCAGAGCAAGAAGGAAAACGCGGTGAGGGTGGGTGTGAGAGAGGCCGGGGCAGAGGCAGCCGGGCACTCAGACAGCGTCACCCTTCCCCAGCTGTGCAGCCACCTCCCACACACCAGCATTGCCGGGCAGCTGCTCTCAGCCCCTGTGCTCTGCAGAGGGAACTGGAGCTCTGGCTGCACAGCAGCTGCTTCATGCCTTGCAGCCCCCGGCCCTGAGGGCAGAGGCTTTGCTGGGTGGGAGAGGAGGCGAGGGGGCTGCTCAGAAGAGCGATCTGCATTGCAGAGGATGAAAGGGAGTTTTCTGTGTTCCCCCTCCCAGAACAATTCCAGGTTTAGTTTCCTCTCATTTCTGATCATTTCCCTGCTGCCTGGACATTCTCCTCCTGGGAACAGTTTCCCTGTCCATGTCTTTTCCCTGTCAATGCTCACAGACCCCATCCCACCCTCTGTGCCCTCACCCTGGCCCTACAGATCCTGCCTGTTCACAGGGCACTGCCTGGGGGCATCTTCCTGTTTGCAGGTTGGAAAACAGGACAGGTCAGACTAAGGCTGACGGGTTCAGCAGATGTGATGCTGGTGCTGTGCACAGGCAGAGCAGCAGCTGAAGGGATGTTATGAGGCTTCTGGCAGATGTACTGATGACTCTGAGTTGCAGTTCAGGAGTCTCAGTGACTTGTTTAAGCATGAGAGCTCATTTTCATTTTATCCTTTCCTGCACCCCCCAACCCTCGGGATAGGAAACTGAAAAGACAGCCTCAGGAAAGCTCCCTATCTCTCTGCTAATCCTTGCATTGATCTTCTCCTTCAGGCATCCACTTGGAAAAATCCTGGGGGTGATCTGGAGCTGTGAGCAGCTCTGATCCACACAGCACCCCCTTAACAGCAGAAGCACCTTTCCTGCCCTGATAGGTGTCATCCCTTCCCCCCACAGCTTCTCCCCACAGCACCGTGGGGATCTCCCCGGGCAGGCTGAGCACTGACTCTGGCAGGCGGCAGAGTCCCTGCCCCGGCACAGCCCTGGGGTGCAGGGACCCTGCTCTGCAGGACAGCCCTGGGCACACCTGGCTGCTCACCCACCTTGACAGCTGTTCAACATTGCCTGACAAGAGCCCCCTCCTTACACATCCCACAAGCTGTGCCTGTGCTAACTTGAAGAGATGCCTCCAGGAGCTACAGCTGCATTGCCCTGCACCCAGAGACTTACCATGGCAAGGGTTGCTGAGATTTCTCCTCCAGTGAGCTCTCAGTCATCCTCCCCATCTTGACCACCTTTAATCTCTCTCTGCCTTGCTCGTCTCCCTGAGACCCCCAGGCAGAGCCCTCAGCCCTGCTGCGCTTTGCAGAGGAGCTGCTCCTGGGCAGAGCTGTCTCTCTGCAGCGCTGCCGCTTGCCATGAGCTCCCTCTGTCCCAGGAGCCCAGCCCAGCTCAGCAGCACAGGAGCAGCCCAAGGCGCTTTAATGACCCATCTGGTGGCTTTGGTGCTGAGTCCATGAACCTCAGACCCTGAGGGGAAGTTGAATAAATCCTCTCAAGAAGTCAAAGTCAGATTCAAACTCCAAAGTTTCTTGTAATGTTAATGAGTCCCACTGAAGGACACTATTGAGGAAATGACTCCAAGATTTGGTTAGAGAAGAAAACTGGAGGCAGAGATGACAGGTCAGGAAAATCAAGGTGAAGTTCTCTCTGATGATCAGTAAACCTGGATGTGTTTCATTAATCAAAGGGCCAAGCCCTGACCCCCAACCCTGGGAAGTCAGATCCTGTCCCTCCCACGTTGCCCAGGGCTCTTCCTGGGACAGTGTGATGTGGGGCTGTGCAAGGCCAAGGGCAGGACTATGGTCCCACACCTCCCAGGTTCCTGGCTGGGGACAAGGAGGCCATAAGGCCCCTGTGCTGTAAGGACAAGGTGTCTCCTCACAGGCATCAGAGCTGGAGACAACAGCCACAGCTAAGGGGAGAAGGAGCTCATGTCTGTTGGGGGCTTTCAGCCTCTTTACATCCCTTGATCATCTCCACGACAGCCTGTCCTATGCTGTGGCATCACCTGCACCTCTTTCCCTGCAGGCTGGAGACATGCCCCCTGCTGCCCACCTTGCTCTTGTATGAGCATCTTCCTTCCTTTGCTGATATCTCTCCATGTAAATACTTAGATTTGGGTTGCCTCTACTGTAACTAACTCATCTGACTTTTGCATTAAGGGTAGACCGACAGCTGCAGATCTTTTGACAATATATTTTACCAGCATGCCAACCCTGGTATCTGTATTATTGAGTTATACCATCTTAGGTGATTTTTGGTATTAATGTTTTATATTATTGTTTTCCCTCAGCAGGTAATGGCTGAAAAAGCTGCTTCAATTTTAAAAACATCTGTTGCTTCAACATAAGTGACGAATCAGCCAACATGAAAGACAACATTTAACATCTCCAAGACTTTGTGCATCAAATGGAGCAATCTACTGATGATGCCTGGATGAATGGCTCATTTAATTCCTTGATAAAATGAATGGAACACCTGATTTAAAGCATCATTGTACAGATATGTTTATTCCTCCTCCTGTATGTGTTTATTATGTACCTCTCTAAATTGCTCTGTACTACACAAATCCAAGTGAACATCTCCGGCTTTGCTGGCCCCAGCAGAAGCAGTTTCTTGACTGAGGGGGGTGGAATACATGGGAGTTGTGCAAGAATGGCAAGGAGGAGTATTGTAAGGACACTCAAGCCACTGTAGCTGGGATGTAGAAAAGCACATGAACTACAAGTAGAACCTCTGGGTTTAGATAATAGGCCTGTGAATAATCGTAAAGACACCTCACCATATATCCTTAAGATTCCTACAGACAAAGATAAAAGCAATGCTACAAAATGCAGAATTAGTGCACAATGCAGTTTCCCATATGTCTAATGGCATAACCTGTCCGGCAAACACTGCCGAGACCAGTCTATTTCATCTTTTTGTCTTCCAGCTTCCTGTAAGATGAAAGTACAATATATCCTCCTGTTGCAGCTGAAGGCACATCATGTCCTGTTGGGACTAAAGTGGAAGACTATTTGGATGGTCACCGACCACAACAGGAACTTTGAATGTGATGCTTCATCCAGTTGTAATTCTGTTAACTCTAACATTATTGTGCTTGTTACTTACAATCATTTTATGTATAAAAGCCCGGTACACATATAAGCAAAGGATCTCTATTTGTTGTGACAAACACCCTGATAATACAATTTATAGTGATATGCTATATTGTTGAAGCTATCTGCTTAAACAAAAGTTCACATGCACGCTAACACTGTATATAGATGATATTAGCATTTAAACTGAATAGTTTATCAAACAATTGGACTCTTACCACTGAACTACAACATGCCATGTATTTGTGACATAGAGGCAAGAGGTAACCACACTACCAGTCTATGAGAGAATGAAGGGGATTGACTGTGGTCAAGGGGGTGGAGTGTGGCAGGCGCACTCGACCCCCCCTCAGCCAAACCTGCAGCAGTTTGGTCCAGGCTGCAGAGGAGGGAAGGGCCTGAGCCACAGCCAGGCCAAGAACTCCTTCCAGGAGACCCACAGGGAAGCAGAACGGCAACTGAACGCCGGTGGCTTGTGGGCGCAGGGAGTCTCGTGCAGACTTTTCCTACTCTACGCAATTTGACTATGAGTCAACCACTTCATTCTAGAAATACGACAGCCTGGATGAGCCCACTTTGAGCTCTCCCTGCTAAATAAGTGAGCTGTATGGCAATGATTTTACTACTCACGGGTCACTGGATGAGCCTAATTCAACTTCAATATTCATCATTTAGCTTAAGTAGACGCACACCAAATGTAATGGATTATTTAGAGATATAAGTTTGTATGATTTTTTAATATACTCTTCGATTCATGTTACTTAGTAGACTAGATTTGCTAAAATTTTAAGCTCGTATTTGCCAAAAGCAACCGTAGACTACACTAAACACCTTGCATGATAAAGTCGAGCTTGCATTTTGCTGGGAAAAATGGAACTGACTGGGAAAACAACGATCCAAGGCTAACGCAGAGACATCACAGACATCTGCAAAGCCGGGCCTATTTTTGCACTTCACTGAGAAGGATTTATCCAGACAAAATGTCACCTTCAAGGATATGGACCAAAACCAATGTCTACAACCGAACAAAGCAGAGGCCCACGTGGAGTCAGGGAAAAAGGGTCCAATGGGGAGCAAAGGACCTGGTGGTAAAATTTTGCTATTGGACTTGGATCTTGGTGTGAATGGTCTGTAAAGATATAAAAGTTTGTAGTTTTCTATGCTGGGGCGGACCTCTGCGCAGGTACCCAGCTTGAGCCAGCCCTTCTGCTATTCTACTCCATTAAATTTTTTATTTTCTGAGAATTTTGTCTCCTGAAAGTCTGCTCTGCATATGGTCATAAAGCCTTGCCTCTAAGTTTGCTGCTGGAGCTCTAAAATACAAACTCTGGAGCGAACGGTTATCAGGGAAAGAGGAATCCTGACAGTTTGCACCGCAATGGACATGGCCTCACCTGAAAGTTTGTCTCCGGAGCTCCAAGACACAGCCCCCTGGAGTGAACAGTTATCAGGAAGGGAAGATGACTGAAAGTTTCCTTCGTGAACAGGTACAGGCACCTGGAGAGAAGGTCAGCAGCATTCAGCTTGCCGTATTTCCCCCATGCAGTGAATAATAGAGTGAACCTGCCACCGAACTCTTTGAAGTCGCGCTTCTCTTTAAGAAATCTAAACATTGTTCTGCAGCAAGCAAAACCCCTCAATTACTCCCCCGCAACAGGGCGTCACCAAGTGAGGTCACAAAGGGCCCCACTGTGACCCTGCGCCTGGGGAGGGAGGTCAGGGTGCCCCATTGGGAGGCTCAGGGTCAGCTCAGCCCCGGGCACCTGGGTGCTCTCGGGGTGGCCTTGGCTAAATTTGAATCCCAGTTTCTTCAAGTTTTACCACCCACTGCTCCCAGCATAGTCTTTAACAGTCCGTTGCACCGCTCGATTTTCCCGGAGGCTGGTGCATGATGGGGATGTGACAGACCCACTCAGTGCCGTGCTCCTTGGCCAAGGCGTCTACGAGGAGGTTCCAGAAAGGAGTCCCGCTGTCTGGCTCAGTTCTCTCTGGGCTGCCGTGTTGTCACAGGACTGGCTTTTCAAGGCCCAGGACAGTGTTGCGGGCAGTGCCGTGGGGCAGGGCATATGTTTGCAGCCATCCGGTGGTGGCTCCACCACTGTAAGCACAGAGCTCTTGCCATGACCATTTTCTGGCAGTGTGATATAGTCAATTTGCCAGGCCTCTCCACATTTACACTTCAGTCATCGCCCCCATACCACACAGGCTTTGACCGTTTGGCTTGCTTCATGGTAGCGCATGTTTCACAATGGTGAATAACCTGTGCAAGAGCATCCATGGTTGAGTGCATCCCTCGATCACGAGCCCATCCATATGTTGCATCCCTTCCTCGACGACCTGAGGCACCGTGGGCCCAATGGGCCATCAATAATTCACCTTCATCCTGCCAGTGCAAACCTACCTCAGACACTTTAATCTGGGCAGCTCGATCCCCCTGCTGGTTGTTCGGATTGGGTTCTTCAGTGACCGACTCTCGGGCACATGAGCTTCTACGTGGCGCACTCTCACAGGCAGGCTCTCCAGCCGGGCAGCGATATCTCGCCAGGATTCAGCAACCCCGATGGGTTGGGCTCTGCACTGCCAGCGGCTCCGCTGCCATTGGCCGTGGCCCAGGGGACAGCAGGGGCCATGACGGTCGCACGTGGTCGGCGGTGGCGGCGAGAAGCCGGATGGCCCATGGCTGCGTTCCAGCGGCACGGCCCAGGATACCGACTGTGTGAGCGGGTGGTGCCACGGAGACGCGGGGTCTGGAACATGGGGGTGGCTGGGGGGACGGGAGGGACGGGGAGGGCGGCAGAGAGGAAGGGGCCCCGGGGCTGGGCCGAGGCTGCTCGAGCTCGGGGCAGGTCTGATGGGCGCCATGTCAGAGCTCAGCCTGGCTGCCCGCAGTGCTGCCTCCTGCTCACATCACTCTTCACTGCCATTGGTTGGGAGGGCTGTCAGTCTCCTGCCCTGAGCTGGTGCTGTCTGGGATTGGCTGCCTGGGCTGTCACTCTGCCCTGGTTTGGGGCCCACCCTGCCCTGAGGCGCTGTTTCCTCTGATTGGCTGTCTCGTATTTCCTCCTGGCTCCTCCTATCAAGTGATTGGACGGATGGCTTATCAATCATTTGTGTGCCGCTCTCCCGCCAGGTGTGATTGGTGCAGCCAGCACAGCCCGCCCCTGAACACTGCCTAGATTGGTCAACTCTAGCCACCTGTCCTGCAGGCCTTAAAGCTGGATTGGCTGGTTACATATCAATCACATGACTTGACCCACCTTCTCAAATGTGATTGGCTGTCCTTGGTCCATTGACTCCCCATAGACTTCTGGGCTGTTTTTGCCAGGCAACGAGCTCCACCTGAAAATGAAACTGTGGAATCCGAACATCTGTGGTTGATAAAAGACACGTTGGGACCATAACATGAGGATCTGGGCCCCAAGAAGGAGGCTCTGGGCACTCAAAAGGACGGGCAGGTGCTATAGATGGTGCTTTGGGCCCTGAACATGAGGGGACCCTCTTGGTTCCCACCCGAGCTGGCTTTGGTGCCCGTGACCCCACGGAACAGACACCTGTGCTGTCCGGAGTGGCCACGGAACAGACGGAGCCCAAAGCCTCGGACTCAATGAGCTCAACGGGGAGTTGTGACATTTCATGGACGTTTCACAGGGCGGCCCATGGGCTGAGGGCAACTGTGTGTGTGTGACATCAAAGGGTGGGAAGGGGAGCGGTGGTTGCTGAGGACGTGTTGGATCGTGTGGGACCTGATCCTGACGTCCATGGGGTGGAACAAGGGCTGGAGAAAGGACCGTCGTGGTGGCGACGCTGCTCCTGCGTGGAGCTCCAGAGGCTGCAGGGGGATTTCTGCTCCACGGGGACCAGCACAAGCCAGTGGCCCGTTCATGTCTGTCACCTGCTCTGGGGGCTGTGACCTCAGCAGCACCTGCACAGCAGGAGTGTCCTCACCGCCAACACCAGCTCTCTGCTGTGTCTGCACCTCTGTCCCCATCTCCCCGTGCTCTCCTCCCTCCCAGGCACCTTTCCCACCTGCTCCAGGACCCACCAAGGCCTCTGTCTGTCTCCATAGAGACTAAAAGGAAAGAAAAACTTTCCACACTGATGCCATCAAATAACCGCATGAAATAAAAACATTTTTAAGGGGAAGGGTAACCCTAATTTTTCCCTGTACTCCATTTTTTAAAAAAATAGCGTAGCTTTAGTTTCTACCGGGAGGGTATATTCTGTGTGTCATTGGCATTTCACTCATATTATACCAATTTATTCATTCTCCCTGTTCAGTTGTCTTCTACGTATGTCATGTTATGTCCACAGGCAACCATCCAGAATTTGTATTTAGTTTTGATATTGTTAGGTCAGCTGCTGCTCCAAATTATCTCATCTTTCATTTTCGAGTGCTCTCCTGTTGCATCCTTTGGCAGATGATGTTCTTGTCACCAGGTATATCATCCTTCGCACATGCACTTTGGATGGTTTCTAGCTGATCCATGGTGATTCCTGTGTTCTAACTTCTGCCTTCTGCATTACGTGGTGATGTATCTGTCTCTGTGTCTGTGTGGCAGGTGTCACGTCAGAAGCACTGTCCCAGCCAGGTCACTGCACCTCTTTCTCTTCTCCCTCTGCTGTCATCATGACTGTACCAGCTGTCCAATGTGCTTTCTGACCTCATGGACTCTCTCGTCCCACCTCCCTTCTGCTGTGCAATCCTATTCCTGCAAGAGAAGTGACAACCAGTCCGTGTCCCCTCTGTGGCATCGGGACCTTCCAGAGCTGGACGGCTGGTGGGAACTGTCACCATCAGCCAAGGCTCTGTGTGAAGTCTTCTCCTGGCACAGGAACAGCTCTGGCTGTGCCTGGTGAGCACCACACTGCCCGAAGGAGAACAGCAACACCCGTAGTGACTCCTGGTTAATGGGAAGAGATGATCTGAGGGCAGGTTGGCAGAAGATCCTGAGGCTTTGCCGGGGGTGGCCAAATCTGGCACCTCCCACCAGGATTTTGGAAAGTCCCTTCCCAGCTGTGAGCACCAGGCCAACAACACGTGGCAGAAAGATCCCCCACCCCCGAGGGCCCTAGCCCCCAACTGGCCTCTGTCCCCAAACTACTCAGACATCTAAACAGGCTGTACCTCTACCTGAATTATCTTCAGTTTTAAGAAAAAAAACCAAACTAAAGTGTACTTCTGGATGAAGATGGACCAGGTTCAAGATCAGTACCAGGGGTGCTGCAGGAGCGTCTCCCAGCGCGGACAGACGGGGGGACCTTTTGGCCTCACCACCCCTGGGCCCCACCATGGCCCAGTTCACCAGCTCTGGGCCCGAGGGCTCAGCCCAGGGACAGCCCCACAACCAGGGTCAGAGCGGTTCCTGCTGCTGCCCCGAGGGTCACCAGCCCCAGTCAGCCCTGGGCCAGAGTGCAGGTGTCTGAGCTGGGCTGAGCTGGAAGGAGCTGGAAAACAGCTCATCGGGAGGAGGAGATGGAAGAAGGTGCCATGTGTGTGACACTGGAGGTGAACTGACCCCCTCAGTTTGGTATCTGGATCCGTGCTGGGCTTGCACACGGACTAAACCCCAGCTCAGAGCACAAATTGCTGTTACCAGCCCTGGATTCCAAATGCTGTTCCTGCTATCTCCTCCCTGGTGTGACCCGAGTGCACCACTGCCCTGCCTGCTCCTGCCTTGGGGCTTGGGGAACTCGGGCTGAAACGAAAAGATAAACTCATGCAGTTATGGGATCTCTTAAGCGTCCTGAGATTGCTTTGCTAATCACTCTGTAACTTTTCCTGGGCTATGAACTCGATATGTGCCCAGAGAGGCAAATAAGTCTATGAACCAACTTTCCAATTAAGGTTTCCTTTTTACAAAAAACCACACTTCCAATTTCTCATGGGCAACAGATTGAAAGATGGAAGCTGAAGTAGCATCTGCCTCTTGCCAAAACAGTTAATAACAGATGGTTCCATTCAGTTGATCCTTAGTTGCTTCCTGCACAGGAAAACTGTCCATTAATTTAATCTTTGGTGTACAGGCAGGGCCTTGCTGATGTTCCTGTGTAGGCAACAAGAATGTGGATGTCAGGCTTTCTGCAGATTTCTGACTGAGTTCTCCTGTTTTCCCTAATAAGCAAAATCTTGCTGTGTACTCCTCAAGTCTCCCATAAGCTGGTGGGTTTAGAGAAGGACAGGGAGCTCCAGTTAGCTCAGGGAGGACCAGTCAACATCACAGGCACAGCAGACCGGAACTCGACTTGGAGAAAACTATTGGAATTTATTGACAACTGAAACTGGCACCTCTCTCCCGTCTTTGGGTGGATAACCATGCACCCTGAACCGATACATGTAGGTGTAGTCCAGGTGGCCCCTGTTGCTCAGGACTTGCAGCTTGATGTAATTCACAAAACCAGGGAGCTCGTTCTGAAATGACAAGAAGAAATGAGTCGCCTTTTCCTCTCTGGCACGTGAGCACTGACAGAGTAGTGCCGCAGCGATGGCTTTGTTCAACAGCTTCGTTCCTGCTGCTTCCTTTGGCAGGGAAGCCTCTCCCCATCCAGCCGCATTTCTCCTCCTCTCCTACAGTTCTCCTCCCTCTTTGTCCCCATACCTTCAGCTGGAAGGTCTGACTGGGATTCAGCACCGCCAGGAAGGTGAACTGTCCCAGGAATATTCCCTGCTCCTCATGTTCTTCCTTGAAGCCCTACAGAAAGACAGGGGTAGAGAAAACAAGAGTGTCTGGTATCACCATGTCAAGACTGAACTTCAGTCTGTGAAGTATGGGGTTATTTCAGCTACGTAGTCCAAGGACAATGAGCACAAGGAAAAGACGAGAAGCTGCACGTGGGCAGCATGTCACACTTGCCTACTCAACGAGTCCAGGCTGCCAGTCAGAAAAGGAGCAGATGCTCCCAGTGAGTGGAAGGTAACCTGAGGATCACAAATGCCACTGGGATTGGAAGCCAAGAAGGTCTAGGACCATGCACTGTGCCAGCTCCTTTTCCCTGTGCCTCCTGGACTAGCATCTTGCCCTAGAAGCTTTTGGTTTTGAGGGGTACATTGAATAAAAGAGGAATGCAATGGGAAGGAAGCAACACCAAGGAGCCTGTTTCTTCTGAGAGACACGAGGAAGCTTCAGGCCACCAGAATCTATGACCCATCTTCATCCCCTGCTTGGAAATGCTGTGCAACCCCCTGCCCCCTACTCTAGAGAAATCACTTACATAGACAGCAAAGTCCTTTGGAGCTCCAGAGATACTTTCTCCATGGAACGCTGTCCCTGAGACATGGTCCATGGTGACTGCTCTGGGAATGACTGGCGCAGACAGCTTGATGAACACATGTCCCTGGCTTCCTGGGAAGGGCCAGCACTTTCCAGGATGGTTTTCTGGCTGAAAGGAGAAGAAGAAACTACATTCACATGGAGAAGGTCACCCTGGCTCTCACACCTGCCATGAGCATCAGAGGATTAAGAATTCATTTGGCCTATCAGTTCTGCTCTGAACCACAGCCAGTGCCTTCAGTCGCACCCTGTGGGTACGGAACAGAGAAGCAGTTGTGAGAATTCACGTATCACAGGGCCATTTCAGGAGAGAAGCCCTTCGATGGCTGGGAGCTCGGTGTGCTACTTGTAGAAGCTCAGCAGCCTCTCCTGGTCCAGAGCCCTCACCAAGAACAAGCCAGGGACGGTGTGGCTGAAAGGCCCCTGCCCAGAGCAGGTGGCAGCCACAGGCCCCCCTGGATGAACCTTTCCTGTCAGGGGAAGCCCTCGCTGCCTCTCATCCACTGCCACCTCCTTCCCCTGGCACCAGCCAGCTCTTCAGATTGTGCAGGCAGCTCAGGAGCAGGGCCAGGATGGCTTGAGAGCCCAACGTGGGACTCTCCAGCAGTGCAGGCTCCCAGCCCCGGCTGGGGCTCACTAAGAGAACATCCCAGACCTCTGCAGGCATCTCTGCCCTTCTCCTTCCTTGCAGTGCTGACACTTTGCACAGCGACTGGGCAGACACAGACTGCAGGAGCAGCCTGGCCTGGTAGAAGCTCCCGCAGAGAACCTGGGGCACTCTGGGAGAGGGAGGAGGGAGACACTCAGCAGGGAGACACAGGAGGAGAGCAGGTCCATGCGAGAAGGAGGCAGGAAAGGAAGTTTCGAGGAGCAAAGATGGGGGGAAAGGCAACTCTGAGCAGCGTGTGTGCTTCATTCTCCTGACCTTCCTTTTACTGCTTCTTGGTGCTCCTACCTCCAGAATAAGCTCAGGGGACCTCACGTAATCCATCACGGGCAGGGAATACAAGAACACCTTCGCTTTGGCAGTCCGGAGGGATGGAGAAGACTTGGAACGAATGACGGCAGCCCCTGGAATTTAAAACATGAGCACAATCATCAGGCAGTGTCAGGAGGAATATTACACTGTTGACTTGGAAAAGGCTTCTCAGTTGTCATCCATGTCCTACGGTGGGTTCCCCTCTGTCTTACTGCCATGACCCCTCTGGAACACATAGCAGGGAGTCATTAAACTGTCCTATTTGGCCATGGAAATAGGCAAGACTGTGAACCAGCCTTTCAGTTCTTCCCATGGGGTCTGGCCCGTTACAGGCTCTGTCAGTGGGAGCACTTTTAGGGCACAAGGTGACCCTTGACTTCTCACCCGTTCTCTCTTACTCGTGGGCACATTCTAATGCCCATTTATCAATCTGGACAGGAAGCACTTTGGAACTGGTTTGTTTTTACAATGTCACGGCACCTGCTGATTTGAGGGCGTAATCAGGCCTCGGGACCTGGATCTCTTCCAGCTTCTCCAGAGCTTGACTGATGATCTCCTGAACAGCCTGGGAAGGAAGGCAAAGGAGTGCGTCATTTGGAAGGAAAAGGAACGGAGCGAGCAGCTCCCCATGCAAGGCCAGCCAAGGTGAGTGGGGACAAGGCAAATCTCATATGGAAGGGACGCCCAAATTGCCTGGAAGCCTCCCTAGTTTGCTCTGCTGTGATATATGGGTATCAGAAAGGGGGTCTGCTCACTCCAGTGCTCTGAATGCTGAAGCTGTGTGAAGGGGCTTTTCCTGTGGAGAGGCCCCAGGCCAGGCAGCACGGACAGAAAAGCCTTCTGGGTGTGAGATAGGCTTAACTCTGGACCTCTGAGACCATTCTTTCTTTCCAGTCCTCACTTGAGGAGGACCTGAGATCTGGACGCAGAGGAAGGTACGACTCAGACAGCCATCATTCCCATCACGCTCTCTCTTCCCCATAACGAAGCGTGGAGCAACAGGAAAAAGAAGTGTGGCCATGACAGCACTTGCTCCAGCAGCACCAGCCTGTTGGCTGGGACAGGGAATGCAGTAGGATATGTGCCGGAGGGAGGATAAAACCCCTCAGTAGATCCTTCTGCCTTGTGCCCTTACCCGTCTGGTAAAGCCTGGGAGCTTTGCCTGCTTCACGCCTTCCTGGAGAGCCCGCTCCGCGACATCCTTTGTGCTCCAGCGCAGATGATAAAGCTCTTCCTGGAGCTTACGGAGCTGGTCTGGCAGGGGCAGGGTTTCACTCAGGTCTTCTCCTAACTCTGCTGCGGTTCTCCAGACGGTTAAGGTGCCGTGTTGTCCCACATGGTAAATACCTGTCAGACACACACCAGACCTTAGAACTTGGTCTAAGGCTGGGTTAGGCCTTGGGCTGCCTGCTCCCATTTCTGTGTCTCTCCCAAGTGCCATAGATGTCTCTCCTCTTGTCTTTGACAGTCGCTATCATGGCATATGTGCTACACAATAGATGAACGTTCCCTGCCCTGGACTGTGCTCCTTGTCCTACAGAAGATTCTCAGCCCCTTGGGGCAGGAGAGCTCAGCCACAGATTCTCCCTCAGCTGAAGAGAACTGGCTTAGCCCTCCTGGGGAAGGCAAGTCACCCCTTCCTCACCCCCACACCTGTCTTGCTGGAGCAGGGACTGGCACAGCTCTGTCAGGGACTTTCTGCTCTTAGCTCAGCTGCTGTGGTCACAGCGCAGGAAGTGGACCAGGGCAGGATGAAGCCCTGAGTACCTCCTAAAGCACCATCCACAGGTCGGAGCTCTTGCAGAGACTCACCGAAAGAGAACAGTCCGAGAATCAGCACCAGGGTTGTTGTTTTCAGAGCCTTCATCATCCTACAGAGCAGCAAGGAGGAAAAGGCTGGTGAAGCTGGCAGTACCCATGCAGATCAGCAGCAGACTGGAGAGCAGCAGCAGGGACTGCAGCCCTTGAGCCTGGCGTTCCTGGCGTGTGCGTTGGCTTGGTCCTGAACCAGCTCGAGTCACTGCTGGGGTTGTCACCAGCTGCACCAGTGGGGGATTTGTCATGGCAGCAATTGTTTTGTTAGGGACAAAGGGCTCAAGATTGACTCCGGACTACAAGCAGGAATTCCAACAAGAGCTGTGGCCACACTTCCCGTCTGTAGGGCTGGAGATGGATTCTTTGGAAATGGAAGGGACAGAACGAACACCTGTTTCTCCTGCTCACAATCCGATCGCAACTTGTGCTGATCCTGTTCTCCACCCTCTCAAGAGAAGGTTCAGCCTGTGCCCCTACGGCAGACTGTATCGAGGACACTGCTTGGGACTCCCTCCATGCGATCCAAAATAGACCTGTCCCTCATTCTGCAGAGATCAAAGGCTTTCTGGGCCTTGCCCCTGTGGTCATGAAGACACTGAAAGGCAGCTGCTGCCTTCCACCAGCTCCAGACCGAGCTCTCAGGCTGCCCTCACGTTCCACTCCTGTCCACCCTCCACCCACCCCAGCTGATGAGGTGGAAAACACACCTGGGCAAAGGGGAGGAGGAATTTTCAAACCTACCCATTCAGACTTTGAACCTTCGCTGTCTGTCTCTTGGTACCTGCTGAGGTGCAGGTAACAAGCATCTTCCTTGCTCAGCAGTGAGCCAAAAACTCTGCGATCTTTGTTCCCTCAAGATCGAGAGTGACAAAGGCGCAGGGAGACCCCTGGTTTTATACCCTGCTGTGCCGACCTCAGTGCTGATGCTGCTTTGTGACATCAACGGCAGTGGGTGATGTCACAATGGAAGAGGCTGCGCCACGTTTGGAGGTAAAGTCCAACCTGACAGGAGCGGGTTTTGCAGTCCTCTCTGCAAGGGCAGAAATCCTTCACCATAGAAAGACTGGAAAGTTACAGGAACATGTTCCTCTCAGAAAACAGACTCTGTCAACCACTCTTCCTCTTGCTTACTAAAATTCAGATGGTGTGAGAAAAAAAAAAAAACCACAAAAAAGCAAGATTCTTGTTCTTATTTTATAGAACCCATTATATCAGCCACTCAACATTAAGTCCAACTCCAGTCTGAACCTCAGAATAAGAAATGCCATCTTAAAATTTCCAGGAAACAGAAGGGCTTTGAAGTGGCAAGACCAGAAAACATTCATGAAAGCACCGCCATGCAAGTCCACACCCCTGATCACAGACCACCTGCCCCGTTACCTAAGGCAATGATGTTCTCAGCTGATTTGCAGCCACTGACATCTGGAAAACAGCACAAGGTCTCTTGTTTAGCGCTGAGCACATAGGTTGACACTGGAGCTGGTAAGGAAAACATCCACAGTCAGTCTGGTTTCATTGGAGGACATCAGGACAAGTTCAGTTCACATTCACAAGGAATCACAGCAGGTCCCACCCGTCCCTGCAGACCCCAACATGGCTCCTGTGCAGGGTCCCGAGGAGCAGTGAGCACAGAACAAGAAACCTTCCTTCAAAAGAAGGCCCCCAGCCGGCTCTTTCCCCAAGCTGCACAGAGCAGCAGCTGAGAACAACCTCTGCCACAACTACACCGGCTCTGCCGTCTGCAGGAGGAGACCAGCTCCTAAATGATCCCCAGCCCTACAGACACAGATCTTCCCCAGGGCAGTGCTCAGCAAATACCAGAGCACAGCGACACATGGTCATTCAGTTGAAGCTGCTGGGGAGAAGGACAGAGGACTAGAAAGAGACAAATCAGACAAGAGAGAAGATAGAGGAGCCCAGAGAGAAAGAAACACACAGGGAAAACGCTGGAGAGATGGAGAGATCAAGAGAAATAGGGACGAGGAGCCACAATGAGACAGGGAGGAAGAAAGAGGAGGGTGGAGGAGCAGGACAGAGGGACAAGGGGATGGGAAGGAGAAGAAGGAAAGTTGGGTAGAGAAAGACAGGGACAGGGAGGGGGATGTACACATGGAGAAAAGGAAGGAGAGAGAGCAGAACAAAGGGACTGAGAAATAAAGGGAAGGTCAGATGGGGATGAAGAGACTGACAAAGGGAGAAAACCCACAGTGAGCTGGAGGAAGAGGAAAGGAGGGCTGAGAAGCAGCAAAGAGGAAGAGACAAAAAATAAAAGGCAGAGCCAGCTGGACAGGGGTCTATTGCCAGAAGCAATGGGACAGGCAGTGAGGCAAGAATAAAGGCAGAAAAGATGGGGACAGGCAGCAGGACAGAGGGACAATGAGAGGATAAAAGGGGCAGGGAACAGGATATACACGGAGAAACAATCAGCAGTAACAGAGAGAAAGATAGAAGAGAAAAAAAGAGATAAAGAGGGACATGGGACAGGGAGAGAAAGGAAGAAGGAAAGGGAGCAGGACAAGGATTGTCAGAGAAACACAAAGACAGGGAGCAGGACAGGGGAACACAGACAGAGAAAAAAGAGTCGGGGAGGCAGCACAAAGGGAAAGACAAAAATGAGAGACAGGCAGCAGGGCACAGATAGAGGTAGAAAAGGCCTGGGCTGGGCAGCACGGCAGAGATGGAGACCAGAAAGCAGCTTTGGGCTGCAGGACAGAGATGGAGTGAGAAATGAAAGTGACAGGGATCAGGAGAGAGTGACAGAGAGAGTGGAAAAACTACAGAGGGAGCAGGACAGCAAAACAGAGCGGGGGACAGACAGGGAGAAGGGCAGAGAAACAGAGAGGGAATGAGAGGGGCAGGGAGCAGGACAGAGAGCTGGAGCAGGAAGGGAAAATGAGATGGGCAGCAGAACAAAGGGAAGGAGAGACAAAGACAGGGGCAGGGAGCAGGACAAAGGGATGGAAGAAGAAAAAAAGTAGTAATGGTTCAGGACTGAGATGAAAAAACAAATTAAAAATACACCGGGACTGGGATGGAGTGACCGAGAAAGGGCAAAGGAACAGGGGGCAGGACAGCACTGAAGGAATAAACAACTGTGGTGGGCAGTGGGACAGAGAGATGGAGAGAGGAAAAACAGAGCAAGAGAGAGAGGAAAGAAGGGGCAGCAGCTGGACAGGGGGATACAGTGAGAAAAGATGGGACCAGGATTAGAACAGAAAGACAGAAAAGAAATAAAAGGACAGAGAGACAGCAAGAGGGAAAAAATGCACAATCAAGAAACCAGGTCAAGATCCGACATGGAGGGGACACCAGCTGGGGAGAAACCGGTGACACCACAGACCCTGATGAAGACTCTCGAGTACCAAGGATGGACTTCAGCAAAGTTATGGCGGGGTTATGGAAATAATTCATGTTTGATGCATCAACCAAGCCATAGAAACGAATATGCAATAGGTGTATGTAAGAAATACCAAGAAGTGAGAATCACACACACGCTCGATTAGAGGAGCAATCTTGCGAGTGTCTGGCGCGCTGTAACAAAAGTGCTGCTTTTACCACTTTCCAAACTGTGTTAAAGAACCTTTTTGCCGACATTTCGGTACCATTTCCCCCCGCCCAGGAGAACAAGGCCAGAGCAGCCCACGCACACCTGAGCCAGATGCAGCAACAACATCCCCGGGGACCCAGTTGCAGGAAAAAGGGCCCCAGGGCTGGGCCGGGGGCTCCTCAGCCTTGGGGCCTCTCCACGGGCGCCACGGCAAAGCTCAGCCTGGCCGCCCGCAGAGCCGCCGCCTCCTCAGCTTGGGCTGCGCTGCCATTGGGCGGGAGGGCTGTCAGTCTCCTCCCCTGAGGTGATCCTGGATCTGATTGGCTGCCTTAGGGGTCACTCCCCCCACAGTGCCCGCCCTGCCCTGAGGTAATGTTTCCTGTGATTGGCCGGCTGGGATTTCTCGTTTCCCCCCCTACCAAGTGATGGGTCAGACTGCTTGTCAATCATCCATGTGCTGCACTCCTGCCAGCTGTGATTGGTGCAGCCAGCACGGCCCGCCCCTGAACGCTGCCCAGTTTGTTCAGCTCTCACCACCTTTCCTGCAGGCCTCAAAGCCTGATTGGCTGGTTACATATCAATCACATGACTTGCCCCGCCTCCTCAAATGCCATTGGCTGTCCTGGGTCCCCTGACTCCCCATAGACTTCTGGGCTGTTGTTGCCAGGCAACGAGCTCCACCTAAAACTGAAACTGTGGGCCCTGGTCAGAGGCCGTGGGTGATAAAAGGCACGTTGGGACCCTGAACATGAGGATTTGGGCCCCAGGAAGGAGGCTCTGGGCACTCAAAAGGACGGGCAGATGCTACAGATGGCGCTTTGCGCCCTGAACACGAGGGGACCCTCTTGGTTCCCACCCGAGCTGGGTTTGGCACCCGTGACCCCACGTACCAGCTGTCTGCTGTGCTTTCTGACCTCATGGGCCCTCTTGTCCTGCCTCCCTTCTGCTGCTAAAGCCTGTTATAGGAAGCAATCACCTTGCCAATAGAATAGGCCCGGGCAAGATCTCTCAGCAAAGCATATTTTATTAATGATTTTGCAAGACCGGGTGTTCTACCTAAAAGTAGGTACACAGAATAGGGCAAAAAGCCTCCGCTTAGATCCCCCCCAAATCCCAGCTGCAAATTCCCTCCCCTGCTCCCCATTGGTTGGGTACTGCAGGGTTTACAGACTACCCGACACCTGCCTCAGTTTACCTGTCTCATTCATCTAATTCTAACAACTCTCTGACCTTATTGATTTAATTAAAATATGGATTCCTGGCTCTTTGGTTACCCTATCACTTAGCTTAACTTTTTAAATACAGTAATCAGTTTGTATTCTGGGATTATTTCAAAGAGACTTTGTTTTACATTAAGGATTCATAGTCTGATGTCTCTCATCCCTTACCCCCCGCTGGGGTCAGGTGTCAGATCAGTTGTAAAAACAACATTCCTCCTTCAATGGCTCCTTACAACTCGACCTCCACATTGAAACAGAAGAGATGGCAAGATGGGAACACACAGCACACAGCTCTCAAAACCCCATCACAGGGACTTCTCAGATTGGGGATTTCACCAATTGATGCAAAACCCACAGAGAAGCAAACACCCCATAAATGACACATGCGAGGCCAACAGGAGTTTGTTTTTAATTGTGGCTTTGGCTTTTCTGCCCACTGGCGCTCAGTGAGTGTTTCTGAGAAGCGATCCCAGCCGTGGGTGCAGGTTGCAGCTCCTCCTCGAGGGGCCTGTGGGCAGGCGGGCCGGCCGGCAGAGCTGCCCCTGGCTCTGGAAGGGCTCTCTGAGCTCCTCCTGGCCAGAGGCAGCACTGGCTGCTGGTGCCCTTGGGGCAGCTTGGTCCCTGCTGGGCAGCTTTGGCGCTTCCTGGACTCTTCCTCCTCCTCTCCAGCATCGCAGGTGTCACATACTGTGTCCTCCCTCATCCCAGGCTGCAATCTGCCTTGGTCACCACTGGCTGTTTCTCTGATGTGTAACTCCGCGGCACTGAAGCTTTCCTGCTCCTCCTCCTCCTCCCTCTGTGTGCTGAGGGGTCACAGTCCGTGATTTCCGTAGACCGGCTGTGGACGTCATAGCACCGCTGCGGGGATCTGCTCCGCTCCCTCTGCCTTGGCTGAGTTTGTTCCTGAGCAGCTTTGGGTGCGGAAGGACACTGGGAGCTGCTGTTGGAGGGCCCTGGAGCTGCATCATCCCCTAGGGCTCGATCACAGCATGGAGGACTTGTTCTCCAGCTCCGTGTCCTCCTCACTGAGCGATGCTGCTCCGTGATCTCCACAAACCGGCTGCGGAGATCATAGCCCCGCCGCGGGGATCTGCTCCGACCTCTCTGCCTTGGGCGGGTTTGCTCCTGAGCAGCTCTGGGGGCAGGAACAGCCTGGGAGCTGCTGCTGGAGGGCACTGGAGGTGCTGGTGCAGACTGGGAGCTGCTGTTGGAGGGTCTTGGAGCTGCCTCATCCCTGTGAGTGCGGTCACAGCCCAGGGGACTGGTTCTCCCCCTCCTCCCGTCTGAATGTTCATAGTCCGTGGTGTCCACAGCCCAGCTGCGGAGATGGTTGCCCCACTGCGGGGATCTGCTCCGGGCCCTCTCCCTGGCACCGTTCTCCTGGCAGTGGGCAGAAGGGCTGAATCCCTGCTCCTCTTTGCTGCTGTCCTCTCGCGCAGTGTGGGGCACACGGTCGCGGGGTTGACAGCGCAGCGGGCACGCAGCTTTCCTTCTGGACACCAGCCTGACGCAGTCGTGGAAGAAGCGACGCAAGCAGGAGCCCATGGAGGAGCTGCTGTTGATCCTGCCTGGCCAGATGGGCCACAGCCGGCCCGCAGCTGCCTCCCGGGCACCTGCCTGGCTTTGCTGGCTGCTGCTGGCTGGTGCGGAGGAGCTTCTGTCCTCTGCAGAGTCCTCCATGCCCCCCGCCATGTCCTGCAAAGAGAGCTGTGAGAAGCTCCTGCCCTTTCCTCCTGACAGGACCCACCAGTGCGGAACCCCCAGAAGCTGTGAGGGAACAGCTAAGAGCCTCCCAAAGCCTCCTGGAGGCTGCAGAGGGGCCAAGGAGGACAAATGGGATGGATGCAGGTGGGATGCTGGGAGAGGGAGCCGTGCTGCAAATGTGCAGAAAGCTGCTGTGTGGGAGGGAAAAGAGAGCGCTGCCAAGATCCCTGAAAGAAACCCGCTGTCCATCTGGTGCCCTGACCACCTCCCCACAGCCACCTTAGTCCTACAGGGCAGACCCTGCGGTCCCACAGAACCCACCTGCTTGCTGCCGGCCGCCCACTGACTGAGGAGGGAAAGGGCGTGTGATGGTGCCGGTGAGGAAGAAGCCCTTTGTCCAACTTCCAAATCAGAGCACCTGGGGAAAAAAGAGGGGTCTCTGCTGAGGGCTGTTCTTGCAGCCTCTTCTGGGTTCAGGCATTTTCTTGGAGCACTTTATATGACAGAGAGAATATGTAACTAAGACCACAAATTGGAAATTCGATTGGGCTGAACGACGCAGGTGGTAATTGTCTGCTATGACAGAAACACTCAGGAGGATGAGAAGAAAAATAGCAAAGCCAGGAAAAGGAAATGTATTCCGAACATAGCTTAAAACTTGTGATTACCTGATGTAAAACAGTAAATAGGCTTGCTGCCTGAGAACTGTGTCGATGTCACAAAGAACCACAGTCTCGTCGTTCATCTGGTACCACAGTCCATCGCTGGCCTGCAAAGAAGAGTGTCGGTATCTGGAGATGAACGGCACGGCTTCTCCACAAAAACACAAGCCAAAACCTGCCGAACCAGGAGTGTTCCAAAACAAATCCGATCCAGCCCCTGAGGAACCCTTCCCCACTCAGATCCTTGGCTGCCAGAACACGGCCAGGAAAGTTGGTTTTCCTCGGGATACATTTTTCCCTTGTTCAGAAGGAAGTTGCTTTTCACCTTGATGTAGCAGAAGTAGTGTCCTGCACGGCAGCTGCCACCTCCATGCACCAGGACGGCGTATAAGGAGTAGAGGAGCAGTTCTCCAGCTGTCTGAGACATGTACGGGCGAAGATCCAGGTACTGGGGATACTCCACAACCTACGGAGAGACCAGGAGGGCTCAGCAATGATCCAGAAACATTTGAGGACACAGCCTCTCAAGGCTAAAGGCCAGAAGTGTAGAAATGCGTCGTTTGGAATCATCAGCACTTGGTTTTCCCTAAAGCAACATGTCACCTTTTGGGTGGCAGGAAACTGATCTGGGCCAAAGCAGCTCTGTGGGAGCAGAGGACACGCTTGCCTTCCCATGGGAACTGTCCCCAGAAGGGAACATGAGAATCTCAACATGAGCTGCTTGTGACAGAACGTCTGGCGTTGGGAAACCCGCTCCAGGAAGAGAACGTTGCCCTCCAGTTGTGTACACACCTTGCTGATCTTGTCGCCGGTGAAAGCTTCAAACCTCTTCAGACACACCGTGAGAACCTTGGGCGCGCGATGGACCGTGAACCTCTTGGAGGCGGCAGTCATCTTGTCACACCTTGAAAGCAAGTACAGAGCCAAGGGCTGAAACGCACCATTTTTTCCCCAAAGGCCAGACAGCCTTTCCTGTCTCACACATCCCGACGCTATTTTAAGGCTATTCAGTACCATGAGGCCATGTTGAAAAACCTGCCTCTCATTACTGTGCCTTAAACCAAGGTGAAAACATAACTTCTGCTCAATGACACCTTCACGCAGCATCTAGTATTAATATGTCATTAGTAATCGTCTTACTTGCTACATTTAAAGCAGTTTTCGCCATCCAGGTGCTCGGGTTTCACAAAGTCCTCCAGAGCTGCGGTGACAGATGCGGCTGCCTGGAGGAGTGAGAAGGGAGAGCCCTGAGCTCTGGGAAATGCCCTCGCCCAAACACTTAGGAGGAGTTTACACAAGAAAACAGCTCGATGACGCTGAGGAGACCCACTGTGAACCCGCAAGCAGTGCCCAGAAGGAGGCAGAAAGAGGGTGTGATGCTGAACATCTCCCTCATTCCCCAGGGATTCCCAGCACTCCCCAGAGCCACCTCTTCATGGCACCGCACAGTTCAGCGACGATGGTGTGCGGGCCACCAGTGATGGAAACAACACCCCCCATGAGCCTGGGAGCCAGACAGGTGTTGAGGGAGGGCAAGGGAAGAAGGAGGAGGGTACGTCACAGTGCAGAGAGGGGCACGTGTGCCTGTCCAGCTGAAACCAGCACCGACAGGGAGACCACTGCCAAGGCCTCTGCAGGAGAACACAGTCCATTCCACCTCCTGGCCACCACCAAGCTCTCTTGTGTTTGTCGGATACATTTTTAAGCCAACTGTGTGGATTCTGGAAAGCTCCAGTGGCCTTGGGACATCTTGAAGCACAATTACAAACCCTCTTACTCTGATATCCAGAGGAACATCCAGGAAGGCCTCGTAGGAATCGGAAACCGCTTGGCAGCTCCAGCACGTGACTGGAAGGCAAATGGAAATGCTCAGCGAGAGGGGAAGTCAACAGACTGTGCCGGGTTACGCTCCTCACACCCACTGCGCCAATCACACAATCAGCTGCTATCGCAGGCAGACAGGAGGGCACAGACGATTCCAAGGAGAGCAGTAGCTGTGGAAAAGTACCTCTGGATCTCAGAAAGCCCCCAAAGATCTGATGGACGATGGTAGTCGCTTGAGAGGAGATGTCCAAGCTGCAAACCAATGGGAAGGCAGAGAGTTATCTCCTCCAAGAGCCTGGCTTTGTCTGAAAGCCCTGGGCATAGTTTTCCTTGAGGGGAGGACATCAAGGAGTCCAAAGGGCTTGGGAACGCTGGAAAGACAATTTGCTTGTGCTTACTCGCTGCTTCCGCTCAGACAAGCTCTCTGCATGGCATCCACGGTGCAGCGTAAGAACTCGTGGGCGTCCTCCTGCCTGCCATGCTCGAAATTTTCTCCTATTTCTAAGAAAGAAGAAGTTACTAGTTCTCTCCTACGAGAATGGCATAAAACATGTCACAGCAGCTGGACTGACTTACGTGTGAGAACATCAACAACAGCCCAAGGCTCGATGGCACTGGCTGAGGAATGCAGGACCTGTTTAACGTGCGCTTCCATTCTGCACATCATGCAGAAGCCTTCCTGGCCACCTGGAGAGGAAGGGAGATGGGGAGGGAGAGAGGGAAGCTCCTCAGGTTTCCAGAATATCCACAGCAATGGGAAACCTAAGAAGTTGTAAGAATTCTCCACTCCTTCCAAGGGGCCCAAGTCCCAACAAGCCCGGGACGTTTAAGTGCACAGAAAACTTTCTTCAGAGGGATGCTGAACTGACGGAAGCTTTCTGTGCAATAAGCAAAAGACATTAACTTGCAGAGATAGGGACCAAGAGCCCAGGCTAGAAATGGGTGCCTTTCTAAAGATGAACACATCCAGGTACAACAAGCCGCTTTTAGGCTTGAGTGTTCAAAGAACACCAACTCAGGGAGCTGATCAGCTTCCAGATTCTGGGAGCCCTTGGGCAGTGCCCAACAGATGTACAAGGAAAAGTTCTGAAAAGTACTGACAGGCCCGGCTGTGCTCCCCAGAGAGCAGGTGGTTGGCCAGAGGCGGGGTGTAGGTCAGGCACTGCAGGATGGAGTTGAGGAAGCACGTGTTGCCCAGGTTGTGCAGTCCCGCTCCAGCTCTCTGGCTGTGCTGCCAGCCCATGTAAATCTTCTGCGGGGGAAAGAGGATCCTCTGCGGCGGAGCCATTCCCTCAGCAACGACTGCCAAGAAAGCACATTGGAAGAGAGATAAGACCATGTTATTGCACAAAAGCACATTTAAAAGCTGAGTTCTGTACAGGAGCACCCAGGATAGAGCACCAGCTCTATCCTCCAACACAGAAACACTCTGGGAAGCCTCACACTGCCCTTGAAATTTCCTGATGAAGGCACAGTTTTAGAAAATAGTGTGTTCCCCTGCTCACTTTGCCGAAAGCGCAACAAACACACACTCTGCCTTCAGTGGCTTGGGCAACTTTCCTTTCCCTCTGGAGTCTTGAACTGGATCATCCCCCAGCGTGTCAGGGCTGGAGGGTGCCCAGCAGACCCCAGGCAAGACAGGGAAAGCCCCCAGTGCAGCGGGTAAGGAACTCTCTTCAGACGGGCAGGAAAGGTCTCTGTCCCACAGCACGGCTGCCGCCTGCCCGCCCTGCTGCCTCTCGCTGCCCGTGCCCTGGAGCAGGAGCTGGGTCTCCTCTGCCCACAGAGGCTGTGCTGGGGCCGGCTCCCAGCTCGGAGCAGCCCTGGCATTCAGGCAGCATCATGACCACCACCCGTGGGACCCGCCCTGCCAGCGTGAGGGGAAACGTGATCCTGGTGTCGAGCAGGGAGCGCTCGCTGAGCCCCCGCCCTGCCCACACAATCAGGGCCCCTCACTCACCCATCTCCAGTTGCTGGGCCATGCACAGCTCCTGGGGCTCCACTGGAGATCCGCTCCCCTGGGGAGCCCTGTCCTCCTCCAGGGCCACCCTGGTGGTGCCAAGATGTTTCTCTGCCATCTTGTGGGTCCAAGCAAAGAGTTATAGGTGGAGAAGGGGGAAGCTTTGGCAAAATGCCAGGGGTCTGCCGGGGGTGGCTGGGAAAGACTTGGGTTGCACTCGGGGAGTCTTCAGCACAAGTCTGCCGGGGGCAGAGGGGAGTCTGCCAGGGGCAGCTAGAGTTAGGATATGGCTGGACTCGATGGTCTTAAGGGTCACTTCCAACCAAAAAGATTCGCTAAATCTCTGAAAGACGTGGGCTACGCTCGGGGGCTCTCGCCAGCTCCGTGCTCCTGCCCTGTCCCGTCGCCGTCCTGTCGGACAGTGCGGGCTGGGGCCACAGCTGCGCTGAGCACAGGCAGGGCAGTGGGTGTCACAATGTGAGGTCACAAAGGGCCCCACTGTGACCCTGCGCCTGGGCAGGGAGGTCAGGCTGTCCCTTTGGGAGGCACAGGTTCAGCTCAGCCCTGGGCACCTGGGTGCTAAATTGGAATCCCAGTTTCTAAAAGTTCCACCACCCATTGCTCTGAGCATAGTCTCTAACAGTCCGTTGCACCGCTCCATTTTCCAGGAGGCTGGTGTATGATGGGGATGTGACAGACCCACTCAATGCTGTGCTCCTTGGCTCAAGGTCTATGAGGATGTTCCAGAAATGAGTCCCATTGTTTGGGTCAGTTCTCTCTGGGCTGCCGTGTCACCACAGGACTTGCTTTTCAAGGCCCAGGACAGTGTTGCGGGCAGTGCCGTGAGGCACGGCATATGTTTCCAGCCATCCGCTGAGAAGGGGAGCGGTGGTTGGTGAGGATGTATTGGATCGTGTGGGAGATGAGCCTGATGTTGATGGGGTGGAAGAAGGGAAGGAGAAAGGACCGTCGTGGTGGCGACACTGCTCCTGTGTGGAGCTCCAGAGGCTGCAGGAGTTTTTCTGCTCCACTGGGGACCAGCACAAGCCAGTGGCCCGTTCATGTCTGTCACCTGCTCTGGGGGCTGTGACCTCAGCAGCACCTGCACAGCAGGAGTGTCCTCACTGCCAGCACCGGATCTTTGCTCTGTCTCCACCTCTGTCCCATATGTCCTCATGCTCTTCTTGCTCCCAGCTACCTTTCCCACCTCCTCCAGGACCCACCAAGGCCTTTCTCTTTCTCTTTAGAGACTAAAAGGAAAGAAAAACGTTCCACACTGATGCCATCAAATACCTGCATGAAATAAAAACATTTTTAAGGGAAAGGGTAACCCCAACTTTTCCCTCTCTGAATGTTTATAATAAATGTACTGCATTTTTTGAAAAAATAGTGTTGCTTTAGTTTCTACCAGGAGGGTGTGTTCTGTGTGCCGTTGACATTTCACACATATTATACCAACGTATATATTCTCCCTGTTCAGTTGCCTTCTATACATGTCTTGTTATGTCCATAGGGAACCATCCAGAATTTGTATTTAGTTTTGACATTGTTAGGTCAGCTGCTGCTCCAAATTATCTAATCTTTCATTTTCGAGTGCTCTCCTGTTGCATCCTTTGGCAGATGGTGTTCTTGTCATCAGGTACTTAATCCTTGGTGTTCTTGTCATCAGGTACTTAATCCTTCCCACATGTAATTTGGACGGTCTCTGGCTGATCTATGGTGCTTCACTTGTTCTAAATCCTAAGTAGAATAGGCCCATGGAGCGTCTCTCAGCAAAGTATATTTTATTAGCGATTTTGCAAGACTGGGTATTTCTACCTAAAGGTAGGCACACCGAATAGGACAAAAAGCTCCTGCTTATATCCCCCCTCGCTCATATCCTGGCTGCAAATTCCTTCCCCTGTTCCCTATTGGTTGGTACTGCAGGGTTTACAGACCACCCGATGCCTGCTTCAGTTTACCTGTCTCATTCATCTAATTCTAACACCCCTCTCCCCTCATTGATTTATTTAAAATATGGATTCCTAGCTCTTTGGTTACCATTCCCCCTAGATTAATTTTTTAAACAATTAATAATTAAGTAATCAGTTTGCATTCCGGGATTATTTTGAAGAGACTTTGTTCTACATTAAGGATTCGCAGTCTGATGTCTCTCAGTCCTGCCCCCCGCTGGGGTCAGGCGCCAGGTCCTCAGTTTTCTAAAAACTACATTCCTTGGTTAAACGTTCCTTACACTGCTCCTGCAAGAGAAGTGACAACCAGTCAGTGTCCCCTCTGTGGCATATGGACCTTCCAGATCTGGACAGGTGGTGGGAACTGTCACCATCAGCCAAGGCTCTGTGTGAAGTCTTCTCCTGGCACAGGAACAGCTCTGGCTGTGCCTGGTGAGCACCACACTGCCCGAAGGAGAACAGCAACATCCGTAGTGACTCCTGGTTAATGGGAAGAGATGATTTGGGGGCAGGTTGGCAGCAGACACTGAGGCTGTGCCGGGGGTGGCCACATCCGGCACCTCCCACCAGGATTTTGGAAAGTCCCTTCCCAGCTGTGAGCACCAGGCCAACAACACGTGGCAGAAAGATCCTCCACCCTCGAGGGCCCTAGCCCCCAACTGGCCTCTGTCCCCAAACTACTCAGACATCTAAACAGGCTGTACCTCTACCTGAATTATCTTCAGTTTTAAGAAAAAAAAACAAACTAAAGTGTACTTCTGGATGAAGATGGACCAGGTTCAAGATCAGTACCAGGGGTGCTGCAGGAGCGTCTCCCAGCGCGGACAGACGGGGGTCCTGTTGGCCTCACCACCCCTGGGCCCCACCATGGCCCAGTTCAGCAGACCTGGGCCCGAGGGCTCAGCCCAGGGACAGCCCCACAACCAGGGTCAGAGCGGTTCCTGCTGCTGCCCCGAGGGTCACCAGCCCCACTCAGCCCTGGGCCAGAGTGCAGGTGTCTGAGCTGGGCTGAGCTGGAAGGAGCTGGAAAACAGCTCATCGGGAGGAGGAGATGGAAGAAGGTGCCATGTGTGTGGCACCGGGGATGAACTGACACCCTCAGTTTGGTATCTGGATCTGTGCTGGGCTTGCACATGGACTAAACCCCAGCTCAAAGCACAAATTGCTGTTGCCAGCCCTAGCGGCCAAGCGCTGCTCCTGCTCTCTCCTCCCTGGTGCAACCCGAGCGCACGATTGCCATGCCTGCTCCTGCCTTGGGGCTTGGGGAACTCGGGCTGAAAAGGAAAGACAGACTTGTGTAGTTATGGGATCTCTTAAGTGTCCTGGGATTGCTTTGCTAATCACTCTGTAACATTTCCTGGGCTATGAACTCAATATGTGCCCAGAGAGGCAAATAAGTCCATGAACCAACTTTCCGGTTAAGGTTTTCTTCTTACATAAAACCACACTTCCATTTTCTCATGGGCAACAGATTGAAAGATGGAAGCTGAAGCAGCATCTGCCTCTTGTGAAAACAGGTAGCAGCAGATGGTTCCACTCAGTCAATCCTTAGTTGCTTCCTGGATGGGAAAACTGTCCATTAATTTAATCTTTGGTGTACAGGCAGGGCCTTGCTGATGTTCCTGTGTAGGCAGCAAGTGTGTGGATGTCAGGCTTTCTGCAGGTTTGTGACTGAGTTTTCCTGTCTTTCTTAAGAAGGAAAATCTTGCCATGTTCTCCCGAAGTCTCCCATAAGCTGGTGGGTTTAGAGAAGGACAGGGAGCTCCAGTTAGCTCAGGGAGGACCAGTCAGCATCACAGGCAAAGCAGACCGGAACTCGACTCGGTGAAAATTAATGGAATTTATTGACAACTGAAACTGGCACCTCTCCCCCGTCTTTGGGTGGATCACCGTGCACCCTGAACCGATACAGGCAGGTGTGGTCCGGGTGGCCCCAGTTGCTCAGCACTTGCAGCCTGATGTAATTCACGACCCCAGGGAGCTCGTTCTGAAATGACAAGAAGAAATGAGTCGCCTTTTCCTCTCTGGCACGTGAGCACTGACAGAAGTGCCGCAGCGATGGCTTTGTTCAACAGCTTCCTTCCTGCTGCCCTGCCAGGGCTTTTGATCTGTCCTGGTCAAGACGTTCTATCCTGCTCTACCTCATTGGGCCATGAGAACAGCAAAGGAAGAAGCAGCGACCAGATGCCTCAGCAAATACACTGGGAAGTTCTCGCCTGCTTTGGGGCACAGGCTTCCACAGTCACAAGACCCAGTGCTGGTGTTAGTATAATGTCTCGTTGTCTTCTCTAGAAAGCCACAGAAACAGAATGGCCTCCCTGTCACGACTCACTGCCAGCACCAACAGAATCCTCAGGAAGCCCAGTATTTCTGGTCTTTAACTGGCAGACCAGCAGTCGTGCATCCTACCGGATGTGGTTGCTGCTGTCCACTTGGGGTCCAGACAGTCAAGCTGATTCCGCTTTCAAATGTGGCGCTTCTAAGCACTGAAGTTTAAACCCAAAACGAAAGAGAAGACCGGCAGTCCAGGTATACGCCACCAGGAAGTTAAAGCAGAAGAAAGGCCAGCGTGGCACACGCTCAAGGACAGGGCTGCCTGTAGCTCTTTGGCAGGGAAGCCTCTCCCCATCCAACCGCATTTCTCTTCCTCTCCTACAGTTTTCCTCCCTCTTTGTCCCCATACCTTCAGCTGGAAGGTCTGACTGGGATTCAGCACCGCCAGGAAGGTGAACTGTCCCAGGAATATTCCCTGCTCCTCGTGTTCTTCCTTGAAGCCCTACAGAAGGTCAAGGGTGGATAAAACAATAGTGTCTGGTATCACCATGGCAAGACTGAACTTCAGATGGTGAAGTACGGTGTTATTTCATCTACGTAGTCCAAGGACAATGAGCGTAAGGAAAAGACGAGAAGCTGCAGGTGGGCAGCATGTCACACTTGCCTACTCAACGGGTCCAGGCTGCCAGTCAGAAAAGGAGTAGATGCTCCCAGTGAGTGGAAGGTAACCTGAGGATCACAAATGCCACTGGGATTGGAAGCCAAGAAGGTCTAGGACCATGCACTGTGCCAGCTCCTTTTCCCTGTGGCTCCTGGACTAGCATCTTGCCCTAGAAGCTTTTGTTTTTGAGGGGTACATTGAATAAAAGAGGAATGCAATGGGAAGGAAGCAACACCAAGGAGCCTGTTTCTTCTGAGAGACACGAGGAAGCTTCAGGCCACCAGAATCTATGACCCATCTTCATCCCCTGCTTGGAAATGCTGTGCAATCCCCTGCCCCCCACTCCAGAGAAATCACTTACATAGACAGCAAAGTCCTTTGGAGCTCCAGAGATACTTTCTCCATGGAACGCTGTCCCTGAGACATGGTCCATGGTGACTGCTGTGGGAATGACTGGCACAGACAGCTTGATGAACACGTGTCCCTGGCTTCCTGGGAAGGGCCAGCACTTTCCAGGATGGTTTTCTGGCTGAAAGGAGAAGAAGAAACTACATTCACATGGAGAAGGTTGCCCTGGATCTCACACCTGCCATGAGCATCAGAGGATTAAGAATTCATATGGCCTATCAGTTCTGCTCTGAACCACAGCCAGTGCCTTCAGTCGCACCCTGTGGGTATGGAACAGAGAAGCAGTTGTGAAGAATTCACGTATCACAGGGCCATTTCAGGAGAGAAGCCCTTCGATGGCTGGGAGCTCGGTGTGCTACTTGTAGAAGCTCAGCAGCCTCTCCCGGTCCAGAGCCCTCACCAAGAACAAGCAGGGGATGGTGTGGCTGAAAGGCCCCTGCCCAGAGCAGGTGGCAGCCACAGGCCCCCCTGGATGAACCTTTCCTGTCAGGGGAAGCCCTCGCTGCCTCTCATCCACTGCAACCTCCTTCCCCTGGCACCAGCCAGCTCTTCAGATTGTGCAGGCAGCTCAG
Source organism: Caloenas nicobarica (assembly GCF_036013445.1). Classification (NCBI taxonomy): domain Eukaryota; kingdom Metazoa; phylum Chordata; class Aves; order Columbiformes; family Columbidae; genus Caloenas; species Caloenas nicobarica. Next base: position 1,407,765 of record NC_088276.1, read on the forward strand.
GAGCAGGGCCAGGATGGCTTGAGAGCCCAACGTGGGACTCTCCAGCAGTGCAGGCTCCCAGCCCCGGCTGGGGCTCACTAAGAGAACATCCCAGACCTCTGCAGGCATCTCTGCCCTTCTCCTTCCTTGCAGTGCTGACACTTTGCACAGCGACTGGGCAGACACAGACTGCAGGAGCAGCCTGGCCTGCTAGAAGTTCCCGTGGAGAACCTGGGGCACTCTGGGAGAGGGAGGAGGGAGACACTCAGCAGGGAGACACAGGAGGAGAGCAGGTCCATGCGAGAAGGAGGCAGGAAAGGAAGTTTCAAGGAGCAAAGATGGGGGGAAAGGCAACTCTGAGCAGCGTGTGTGCTTCATTCTCCTGACCTTCCTTTTACTGCTTCTTGGTGCTCCTACCTCCAGAATAAGCTCAGGGGACCTCACGTAATCCATCACGGGCAGGGAATACAAGAACACCTTCGCTTTGGCAGTCCGGAGGGATGGAGAAGACTTGGAACGAATGACGGCAGCCCCTGGAATTTAAAACATGAGCACAATCATCAGGCAGTGTCAGGAGGAATATTACACTGTTGACTTGGAAAAGGCTTCTCAGTTGTCATCCATGTCCTACGGTGGGTTCCCCTCTGTCTTACTGCCATGACCCCTCTGGAACACATAGCAGGGAGTCATTAAACTGTCCTATTTGGCCATGGAAATAGGCAAGACTGTGAACCAGCCTTTCAGTTCTTCCCATGGGGTCTGGCCCGTTACAGGCTCTGTCAGTGGGAGCACTTTTAGGGCACAAGGTGACCCTTGACTTCTCACCCGTTCTCTCTTACTCGTGGGCACATTCTAATGCCCATTTATCAATCTAGACAGGAAGCACTTTGGAACTGGTTTGTTTTTACAATGTCACGGCACCTGCTGATCTCAGGGCGTAATCAGGCCTCGGGACCTGGATCTCTTCCAGCTTCTCCAGAGCTTGACTGATGATCTCCTGAACAGCCTGGGAAGGAAGGCAAAGGAGTGCGTCATTTGGAAGGAAAAGGAACGGGGCGAGCAGCTCCCCATGCAAGGCCAGCCAAGGTGAGTGGGGACAAGGCAAATCTCATATGGAAGGGAAGCCCAAATTGCCTGGAAGCCTCCCTAGTTTGCTCTGCTGTGATATATGGGTATCAGAAAGGGGGTCTGCTCACTCCAGTGCTCTGAATGCTGAAGCTGTGTGAAGGGGCTTTTCCTGTGGAGAGGCCCCAGGCCAGGCAGCACGGACAGAAAAGCCTTCTGGGTGTGAGATAGGCTTAACTCTGGACCTCTGAGACCATTCTTTCTTTCCAGTCCTCACTTGAGGAGGACCTGAGATCTGGACGCAGAGGAAGGTACGACTCAGACAGCCATCATTCCCATCACGCTCTCTCTTCCCCATAACGAAGCGTGGAGCAACAGGAAAAAGAAGTGTGGCCATGACAGCACTTGTTCCAGCAGCACCAGCCTGTTGGCTGGGACAGGGAATTCAGTAGGATATGTGCCGGAGGGAGGATAAAACCCCTCAGTAGATCCTTCTGCCTTGTGCCCTTACCCATCTGGTAAAGCCTGGGAGCTTTGCCTGCTTCACGCCTTCCTGGAGAGCCCGCTCCGCGACATCCTTTGTGCTCCAGCGCAGATGATAAAGCTCTTCCTGGAGCTTACGGAGCTGGTCTGGCAGGGGCAGGGTTTCACTCAGGTCTTCTCCTAACTCTGCTGCGGTTCTCCAGACGGTTAAGGTGCCGTGTTGTCCCACATGGTAAATACCTGTCAGACACACACCAGACCTTAGAACTTGGTCTAAGGCTGGGTTAGGCCTTGGGCTGCCTGCTCCCATTTCTGTGTCTCTCCCAAGTGCCATAGATGTCTCTCCTCTTGTCTTTGACAGTCGCTATCATGGCATATGTGCTACACAATAGATGAACGTTCCCTGCCCTGGACTGTGCTCCTTGTCCTACAGAAGATTCTCAGCCCCCTGGGGCAGGAGAGCTCAGCCACAGATTCTCCCTTGGCTGAAGAGAACTGGCTTAGCCCTCCTGGGGAAGGCAAGTCACTCCTTCCTCACCCCCACACCTGTCTTGCTGGAGCAGGGACTGGCACAGCTCTGTCGGGGACTTTCTGCTCTTAGCTCAGCTGCTGTGGTCACAGCGCAGGAAGTGGACCGGGGCAGGATGAAGCCCTGAGTACCTCCTAAAGCACCATCCACAGGTCGGAGCTCTTGCAGAGACTCACCGAAAGAGAACAGTCCGAGAATCAGCACCAGGGTTGTTGTTTTCAGAGCCTTCATCATCCTACAGAGCAGCAAGGAGGAAAAGGCTGGTGAAGCTGGTGGTTCTCGTGCAGATCAGCAGCAGACTGGAGAGCAGCAGCAGGGACTGCAGCCCTTGAGCCTGGCGTTCCTGGAGTGTGCGTTGGTTTGGTCCTGTACCAGCTCGAGTCACTGCTGGGGTTGTCACCAGCTGCACCAGTGGGGGATTTGTCATGGCAGCGATTGTTTTGTTAGGGACAAAGGGCTCAAGCTTGACTCCGGACTAAGAGCAGGAGTTGCAGCAAGAGCTGTGGCCACAGTTCACATCTGTGAGGCTGGAAAGTTATTCTTTGGAAATGGAAGGCACATGATGAACGCTGTTTCTCCTGCCCACCACCCGATTGGCACTTGTGCTGATCCTGTTCTCCACCCTCTCAAGAGAAGGTTCAGCCTGTGCCCCTACGGCAGGCTGTATCAGGGCCACTGCTTGGGACTCCCTCCATGCGATCCAAAATAGACCTGTCCCTCATTCTGCAGAGATCAAAGGCTTTCTGGGCCTTGCCCCTGTGGTCATGAAGACACTGAAAGGTGGCTGCTGCCTTCCACCAGCTCCAGACCGAGCTCTCAGGCTGCCCTCATGTTCCACTCCTGTCCACCCTCCACCCACCCCAGCTGATGAGGTTGAAAACACACCTGGGCAAAGGGGAGGAGGAATTTTCAAAAATACCCGTTCAGACTTTGAACCTTCTCTGTCTGTCTCTTGGTACCTGCTGAGGTGCAGGTAACAAGCATCTTACTCACTCGGGAGTGAGCCAAAAACTCTACGATCTCTGTTCCGTCAAGATCGAGAGTGATAAAGGCGCAGGGAGACCCCTGGTTTTATACCCTGCTGTGCTGACCTCAGCGCTGATGCTGCTTTGTGACATCAACAGCAGTCCAACCTGACAGGAGCGGGTTTTGCAGTCCTCTCTGCAAGGGCAGAAATCCTTCACCATAGAAAGACTGGAAAGGTACAGGAACATGTTACTCTCAGAAAACAGACACTGTCAACCACTCTTCCTCTTGCTTACCAAAGTTCAGATGGTGTGAGAAAAAAGAAAAAAACACGAAAAAGCAAGATTCTTGTTCTTATTTTATGGAACCCATTATATCAGCCACTCAACATTAAGTCCAACTCCAGTCTGAACCTCAGAATAAGAAATGCCATCTTAAAATTTCCAGGAAACTGAAGGGCTTTGAAGTGGCAAGACCAGAAAACATTCATGAAAGCACCGCCATGCAAGTCCACACCCCTGATCACAGACCACCTGCCCCATTACCTAAGGCAATGATGTTCTCATCTAATTTGCAGCCACTGACATCTGGAAAACAGCACAGGGTCTCTTGTTGTTTAGCGCTGAGCACACAGGTTGACACTGGAGCTGGTAAGAAAAACATCCACAGTCAGTCTGGTTTCATCCGAGGACATCAGGACAAGTTCAGTTCACATTCACAAGGAATCACAGCAGGTCCCACCCGTCCCTGCAGACCCCAACACGGCTCCTGTGCAGGGTCCCGAGGAGCAGTGAGCACAGAACAAGAAACCTTCCTTCAAAAGAAGGCCCCCAGCCGGCTCTTTCCCCAAGCTGCACAGAGCAGCAGCTGAGAACAACCTCTGCCACAACTACACCCGGCTCTGCCGTCTGCAGGAGGAGACCAGCTCCTAAATGATCCCCAGCCCTACAGACACAGATCTTCCCCAGGACAGTGCTCAGCAAATACCAGAGCACAGCGACACATGGTCATTCAGTTGAAGCTGCTGGGGAGAAGGACAGAGGACTAGAAAGAGACAAATCAGACAAGAGAGAAGATAGAGGAGCCCAGAGAGAAAGAAACACACAGGGAAAACGCTGGAGAGATGGAGAGATCAAGAGAAATAGGGACGAGGAGCCACAATGAGACAGGGAGGAAGAAAGAGGAGGGTGGAGGAGCAGGACAGAGGGACAAGGGGATGGGAAGGAGAAGAAGGAAAGTTGGGTAGAGAAAGACAGGGAGAGGGAGGGGGATGTACACATGGAGAAAAGGAAGGAGAGAGAGCAGAACAAAGGGACTGAGAAATAAAGGGAAGGTCAGATGGGGATGAAGAGACTGACAAAGGGAGAAAACCCACAGTGAGCTGGAGGAAGAGGAAAGGAGGGCTGAGAAGCAGCAAAGAGGAAGAGACAAAAAATAAAAGGCAGAGCCAGCTGGACAGGGGTCTATTGCCAGAAGCAATGGGACAGGCAGTGAGGCAAGAATAAAGGCAGAAAAGATGGGGACAGGCAGCAGGACAGAGGGACAATGAGAGGATAAAAGGGACAGGGAACAGGATATACACGGAGAAACAATCAGCAGTAACAGAGAGAAAGATAGAAGAGAAAAAAAGAGATAAAGAGGGACATGGGACAGGGAGAGAAAGGAAGAAGGAAAGGGAGCAGGACAAGGATTGTCAGAGAAACACAAAGACAGGGAGCAGGACAGGGGAACACAGACAGAGAAAAAAGAGTCGGGGAGGCAGCACAAAGGGAAAGACAAAAATGAGAGACAGGCAGCAGGGCACAGATAGAGGTAGAAAAGGCCTGGGCTGGGCAGCACGGCAGAGATGGAGACCAGAAAGCAGCTTTGGGCTGCAGGACAGAGATGGAGTGAGAAATGAAAGTGACAGGGAGCAGGAGAGAGTGACAGAGAGAGTGGAAAAACTACAGAGGGAGCAGGACAGCAAAACAGAGCGGGGGACAGACAGGGAGAAGGGCAGAGAAACAGAGAGGGAATGAGAGGGGCAGGGAGCAGGACAGAGAGCTGGAGCAGGAAGGGAAAATGAGATGGGCAGCAGAACAAAGGGAAGGAGAGACAAAGACAGGGGCAGGGAGCAGGACAAAGGGATGGAAGAAGAAAAAAAGTAGTAATGGTTCAGGACTGAGATGAAAAAACAAATTAAAAATACACCAGGACTGGGATGGAGTGACCGAGAAAGGGCAAAGGAACAGGGGGCAGGACAGCACTGAAGGAATAAACAACTGTGGTGGGCAGTGGGACAGAGAGATGGAGAGAGGAAAAACAGAGCAAGAGAGAGAGGAAAGAAGGGGCAGCAGCTGGACAGGGGGATACAGTGAGAAAAGATGGGACCAGGATTAGAACAGAAAGACAGAAAAGAAATAAAAGGACAGAGAGACAGCAAGAGGGAAAAAATGCACAATCAAGAAACCAGGTCAAGATCCGACATGGAGGGGACACCAGCTGGGGAGAAACCGGGGACACCAGAGACCCTGATGAAGACTCTCGAGTACCAAGGATGGACTTCAGCAAAGTTAGGGCGGGGTTATGGAAATAATTCATGTTTGATGCATCAACCAAGCCATAGAAACGAATATGCAATAGGTGTATGTAAGAAATACCAAGAAGTGAGAATCACACACACGCTCGATTAGAGGAGCAATCTTGCGAGTGTCTGGCGCGCTGTAACAAAAGTGCTGCTTTTACCACTTTCCAAACTGTGTTAAAGAACCTTTTTGCCGACTTTTCGGTACCATTTCCCCCCGCCCAGGAGAACAAGGCCAGAGCAGCCCACGCACACCTGAGCCAGATGCAGCAACAACATCCCCGGGGACCCAGTTGCAGGAAAAAGGACCCCAGGGCTGGGCCGAGGGCTCCTCAGCCTTGGGGCAGCTCCACGGGCGCCACGGCAAAGCTCAGCCTGGCCACCCGCAGAGCCACCGCCTCCTCAGCTTGGGCTGCGCTGCCATTGGGCGGGAGGGCTGTCAGTCTCCTCCCCTGAGGTGATCCTGGATCTGATTGGCTGCCTTAGGGGTCACTCCCCCCACAGTGCCCGCCCTGCCCTGAGGTAATGTTTCCTGTGATTGGCCGGCTGGGATTTCTCGTTTCCCCCCCTACCAAGTGATGGGTCAGACTACTTGTCAATCATCCATGTGCTGCACTCCCACCAGCTGTGATTGGTTCAGCCAGCACAGCCCGCCCCTGAACGCTGCCCAGTTTGTTCAGCTCTCACCACCTTTCCTGCAGGCCTCAAAGCTGGATTGGCTGGTTACATATCAACCACATGACTTGCCCCGCCTCCTCAAATGCCATTGGCTGTCCTGGGTCCCCTGACTCCCCATAGACTTCTGGGCTGTTGTTGCCAGGCAACGAGCTCCACCTAAAACTGAAACTGTGGGCCCTGGTCAGAGGCCGTGGGTGATAAAAGGCACGTTGGGACCCTGAACATGAGGATTTGGGCCCCAGGAAGGAGGCTCTGGGCACTCAAAAGGACGGGCAGATGCTACAGATGGCGCTTTGCGCCCTGAACACGAGGGGACCCTCTTGGTTCCCACCCGAGCTGGGTTTGGCGCCCGTGACCCCACGTACCAGCTGTCTGCTGTGCTTTCTGACCTCATGGGCCCTCTTGTCCTGCCTCCCTTCTGCTGCTAAAGCCTGTTATAGGAAACAATCACCTTGCCAATAGAATAGGCCCGGGCAAGATCTCTCAGCAAAGCATATTTTATTAATGATTTTGCAAGACCGGGTGTTCTGCCCAAAAGTAGGTACACAGAATAGGGCAAAAAGCCTCCGCTTAGATCCCCCCCAAATCCCAGCTGCAAATTCCCTCCCCTGCTCCCCATTGGTTGGGTACTGCAGGGTTTACAGACTACCCGACACCTGCCTCAGTTTACCTGTCTCATTCATCTAATTCTAACAACTCTCTGACCTTATTGATTTAATTAAAATATGGATTCCTGGCTCTTTGGTTACCCTATCACTTAGCTTAACTTTTTAAATACAGTAATCAGTTTGTATTCTGGGATTATTTCAAAGAGACTTTGTTTTACATTAAGGATTCATAGTCTGATGTCTCTCATCCCTTACCCCCCGCTGGGGTCAGGTGTCAGATCAGTTGTAAAAACAACATTCCTCCTTCAATGGCTCCTTACAACTCGACCTCCACATTGAAACAGAAGAGAGGGCAAGATGGGAACACACAGCACACAGCTCTCAAAACCCCATCACAGGGACTTCTCAGATTGGGGATTTCACCAATTGATGCAAAACCCACAGAGAAGCAAACACCCCATAAATGACACATGCGAGGCCAACAGGAGTTTGTTTTTAATTGTGGCTTTGGCTTTTCTGCCCACTGGCGCTCAGTGAGTGTTTCTGAGAAGCGATCCCAGCCGTGGGTGCAGGTTGCAGCTCCTCCTCGAGGGGCCTGTGGGCAGGCGGGCCGGCCGGCAGAGCTGCCCCTGGCTCTGGAAGGGCTCTCTGAGCTCCTCCTGGCCAGAGGCAGCACTGGCTGCTGGTGCCCTTGGGGCAGCTTGGTCCCTGCTGGGCAGCTTTGGCGCTTCCTGGCCTCTTCCTCCTCCTCTCCAGCATCGCAGGTGTCACATACTGTGTCCTCCCTCATCCCAGGCTGCAATCTGCCTTGGTCACCACTGGCTGCTTTTCTGATTTGTAACTCGGGGGCACTGAAGCCTTCCTGCTCCTCCTCCTCCTCCCCCTGTGTGCTGAGGGGTCACAATCCGTGATCTCCACAAACTGGCTGTGGACGTCATAGCACCGCCGCGGGGATCTGCTCCGCTCCCTCTGCCTTGGCTGAGTTTGTTCCTGAGCAGCTTTGGCTCTGGAAGGACACTGGGAGCTGTTGTTGGAGGGCCCTGGAGCTGCATCATCCCTTAGGGCTCGATCACAGCATGGAGGACTTGTTCTCCAGCTCCGTGTCCTCCTCACTGAGCGATGCTGCTCCGTGATCTCCACAAACCGGCTGCGGAGATCATAGCCCCGCCGCGGGGATCTGCTCCGACCTCTCTGCCTTGGGCGGGTTTGCTCCTGAGCAGCTCTGGGGCCAGGAACAGCCTGGGAGCTGCTGCTGGAGGGCACTGGAGGTGCTGGTGCAGACTGGGAGCTGCTGCTGGAGGGTCTTGGAGCTGCCTCATCCCTGTGAGTGCGGTCACAGCCCAGGGGACTGGTTCTCCCCCTCCTCCCGTCTGAATGTTCATAGTCCGTGGTGTCCACAGCCCAGCTGCGGAGATGGTTGCCCCACTGCGGGGATCTGCTCCGGGCCCTCTCCCTGGCACCGTTCTCCTGGCAGTGGGCAGAAGGGCTGAATCCCTGCTCCTCTTTGCTGCTGTCCTCTCGCGCAGTGTGGAGCACATGGTCGCGGGGGTGACAGCGCAGCGGGCGCGCAGCTTTCCTTCTGGACACCAGCCTGATGCAGTCGTGGAAGAAGCGACGCAAGCAGGAGCCCATGGAGGAGCTGCTGGTGATCCTGCCTGGCCAGATGGGCCACAGCCGGCCCGCAGCTGCCTCCCGGGCACCTGCCTGGCTTTGCTGGCTGCTGCTGGCTGGTGCGGAGGAGCTGCTGTCCTCTGCAGAGTCCTCCATGCCCCCCGCCATGTCCTGCAAAGAGAGCTGTGAGAAGCTCCTGCCCTTTCCTCCTGACAGGACCCACCAGTGCGGAACCCCCAGAAGCTGTGAGGGAACAGCTAAGGGCCTCCCAAAGGCTCCTGGAGGCTGCAGAGGGGCCAAGGAGTCCAAATGGGATGGATGCAGGTGGGATGCTGGGAGAGGGAGCCGTGCTGCAAATGTGCAGAAAGCTGCTGTGTGGGAGGGAAAAGAGAGCGCTGCCAAGATCCCTGAAAGAAACCCGCTGTCCATCTGGTGCCCTGACCACCTCCCCACAGCCACCTTAGTCCTACAGGGCAGACCCTGCGGTCCCACAGAACCCACCTGCTTGCTGCCGGCCGCCCACTGACTGAGGAGGGAAAGGGCGTGTGATGGTGCCGGTGAGGAAGAAGCCCTTTGTCCAACTTCCAAATCAGAGCACCTGGGGAAAAAAGAGGGGTCTCTGCTGAGGGCTGTTCTTGCAGCCTCTTCTGGGTTCAGGCATTTTCTTGGAGCACTTTATATGACAGAGAGAATATGTAACTAAGACCACAAATGGGAAATTTGATTGGGCTGAACGATGCAGGTGGTAATTGTCTGCTATGACAGAAACACTCCAGAGGATCTGAAGAAAAATAGCAAAGCCAGGAAAAGGAAGTGTATTCTGAAAATAGCTTAAAACTTGTGATTACCTGATGTAAAACAGTAAATAGGCTTGCTGCCTGAGAACTGTGTCGATGTCACAAAGAACCACAGTCTCGTCGTTCATCTGGTACCACAGTCCATCGCTGGCCTGCAAAGAAGAGTGTCGGTATCTGGAGATGAACGGCACAGCTCCTCCACAAAAACACAAGCCAAAACCTGCCGAACCAGGAGTGTTCCAAAACAAATCCAATCCAGCCCCTGAGGAAACCTTCTTCACTCAGATCCTTGGCTGCCAGAACACGGCCAGGAAAGTTGGTTTTCCTCGGGATACATTTTTCCCTTGTTCAGAAGGAAGTTGCTTTTCACCTTGATGTAGCAGAAGTAGTGTCCTGCACGGCAGCTGCCACCTCCATGCACCAGGACGGCGTATAAGGAGTAGAGGAGCGGTTCTCCAGCTGTCTGAGACATGTACGGGCGAAGATCCAGGTACTGGGGATACTCCACAACCTACGGAGAGAGCAGGAGGGCTCAGCAATGATCCAGAAACATTTGAGGACACAGCCTCTCAAGGCTAAAGGCCAGAAGTGTAGAAATGCGTCGTTTGGAATCATCAGCACTTGGTTTTCCCTAAAGCAACATGTCACCTTTTGGGTGGCAGGAAACTGATCTGGGCCAAAGCAGCTCTGTGGGAGCAGAGGACACGCTTGCCTTCCCATGGGAACTGTCCCCAGAAGGGAACATGAGAATCTCAACATGAGCTGCTTGTGACAGAACGTCTGGCGTTGGGAAACCCGCTCCAGGAAGAGAACGTTGCCCTCCAGTTGTGTACACACCTTGCTGATCTTGTCGCCGGTGAAAGCTTCAAACCTCTTCAGACACACCGTGAGAACCTTGGGCGCGCGATGGACCGTGAACCTCTTGGAGGCGGCAGTCATCTTGTCACACCTTGAAAGCAAGTACAGAGCCAAGGGCTGAAACGCACCATTTTTTCCCCAAAGGCCAGACAGCCTTTCCTGTCTCACACATCCCGACGCTATTTTAAGGCTATTCAGTACCATGAGGCCATGTTGAAAAACCTGCCTCTCATTACTGTGCCTTAAACCAATGTGAAAACATGACTTCTGCTCAATGACACCTTCACGCAGCATCTAGTATTAATATGTCATTAGTAATCGTCTTACTTGCTACATTTAAAGCAGTTTTTGCCATCCAGGTGCTCGGGTTTCACAAAGTCCTCCAGAGCTGCGGTGACAGATGCGGCTGCCTGGAGGAGTGAGAAGGGAGAGCCCTGAGCTCTGGGAAATGCCCTCGCCCAAACACTTAGGAGGAGTTTACACAAGAAAACAGCTCGATGACGCTGAGGAGACCCACTGTGAACCCGCAAGCAGTGTCCAGAAGGAGGCAGAAAGAGGGTGTGATGCTGAACATCTCCCTCATTCCCCAGGGATTCCCAGCACTCCCCAGAGCCACCTCTTCATGGCACCGCACAGTTCAGCGACGATGGTGTGCGGGCCACCAGTGATGGAAACAACACCCCCCATGAGCCTGGGAGCCAGACGGGTGTTGAGGGAGGGCAAGGGAAGAAGGAGGAGGGTACGTCACAGTGCAGAGAGGGGCACGTGTGCCTGTCCAGCTGAAACCAGCACCGACAGGGAGACCACTGCCAAGGCCTCTGCAGGAGAACACAGTCCATTCCACCTCCTGCCCACCATGAAGCTCTCTCGTTGTTTGTCGGATACATTTTTAAGCCAACTGTGTAGATTCTGGAAAGCTCCAGTGGCCTTGGGACATCTTGAAGCACAATTACAAACCCTCTTACTCTGATATCCAGAGGAACATCCAGGAAGGCCTCGTAGGAATCGGAAACCGCTTGGCAGCTCCAGCACGTGACTGGAAGGCAAATGGAAACGCTCAGCGAGAGGGGAAGTCAACAGACTGTGCCGGGTTACGCTCCTCACACCCACTGCGCCAATCACACGATCAGCTGCTATCGCAGGCAAACAGGAGGGCACAGACGATTCCAAGGAGAGCAGTAGCTGTGGAAAAGTACCTCTGGATCTCAGAAAGCCCCCAAAGATCTGATGGACGATGGTAGTTGCTTGAGAGGAGATGTCCAAGCTGCAAACCAATGGGAAGGCAGAGAGTTATCTCCTCCAAGAGCCTGGCTTTGTCTGAAAGCCCTGGGCATAGTTTTCCTTGAGGGGAGGACATCAAGGAGTCCAAAGGGCTTGGGAACGCTGGAAAGACAATTTGCTTGTGCTTACTCGCTGCTTCCGCTCAGACAAGCTCTCTGCATGGCATCCACGGTGCAGCGTAAGAACTCGTGGGCGTCCTCCTGCCTGCCATGCTCGAAATTTTCTCCTATTTCTAAGAAAGAAGAAGTTACTAGTTCTCTCCTACGCGAATGGCATAAAACATGTCACAGCAGCTGGACTGACTTACGTGTGAGAACATCAACAACAGCCCAAGGCTCGATGGCACTGGCTGAGGAATGCAGGACCTGTTTAACGTGCGCTTCCATTCTGCACATCATGCAGAAGCCTTCCTGGCCACCTGGAGAGGGAGGGAGATGGGGAGGGAGAGAGGGAAGCTCCTCAGGTTTCCAAAATATCCACAGTGATGGAAAACCTAAGAAGTTCTAAGAATTCTCCACTCCTCCCAAGGGGCCCAAGTCCCAACAAGCCCGAGATGTTTTAGTGCACAGAAAACTTTCTTCAGAGGGATGCTGAACTGACGGAAGCTTTCTGTGCAATAAGCGAAGGAGATTAACTTGCAGGAATAGGGACCAAGAGCCCGGGCTAGAAACAGGTGCCTTTCTAAAGATGAATACATCCAGGTACAACAAGCCGCTTCTAGGCTTGAGTGTTCAAAGAACACCAACTCAGGGAGCTGATCAGCTTCCAGATTCTGGGAGCCCTTGGGCAGTGCCCAACAGATGTACAAGGAAAAGTTCCGAAAAGTACTGACAGGCCCAGCTGTGCTCCCCAGAGAGCAGGTGGTTGGCCAGAGGCGGGGTGTAGGTCAGGCACTGCAGGACGGAGTTGAGGAAGCACGTGTTGCCCAGGTTGTGCAGTCCCGCTCCAGCTCTCTGGCTGTGCTGCCAGCCCATGCAAATCTTCTGCGGGGGAAAGGGGATCCTCTGCGGCGGAGCCATTCCCTCAGCAACGACTGCCAAGAAAGCACATTGGAAGAGAGATAAGACCATGTTATTGCACAAAAGCACATTTAAAAGCTGAGTTCTGTACAGGAGCACCCAGGATAGAGCACCAGCTCTATCCTCCAACACAGAAACACTATGGGAAGCCTCACACTGCCCTTGAAATTTCCTGATGAAGGCACAGTTTTGGAAAATAGTGTGTTCCCCTGCTCACTTTGCCGAAAGCGCAACAAACACACACTCTGCCTTCAGTGGCTTGGGCAACTTTCCTTTCCCTCTGGAGTCTTGAACTGGATCACCCCCAGCGTGTCAGGGCTGAAGGGTGCCCAGCAGACCCCAGGCAAGACAGGGAAAGCCTCTAGTGCAGCGGGTAAGGAACTCGCTTCAGACGGGCAGGAAAGGTCTCTGTCCCACAGCACGGCTGCCGCCTGCCCGCCCTGCTGCCTCTTGCTGCCCGTGCCCTGGAGCAGGAGCTGGGTCCCCTCTGCCCACAGAGGCTGTGCTGCAGCCGGCTCCCAGCTGGGAGCAGCCCTGGCATTCAGGCAGCATCATGACCACCACTCGTGGGACCCGCCCTGCCAGCGTGTGGGGAAACGTGATCCTGGTGTCGAGCAGGGAGTGCTCGCTGAGCCCCCGCCCTGCCCACACAATCAGGGCCCCTCACTCACCCATCTCCAGTTGCTGGGCCATGCACAGCTCCTGGGGCTCCACTGGAGATCTGCTCCCCTGGGGAGCCCTGTCCTCCTCCAGGGCCACCCTGGTGGTGTCGAGATATTTCTCTGCCATCTTGTGGGTCCAAGCAAAGAGTTATAGGTGGAGAAGGGGGAAGCTTTGGCAAAATGCCAGGGGTCTGCCGGGGGCAGCTGGGAAAGACTTGGGTTGCACTCGGGGAGTCTTCAGCACAAGTCTGCCGGGGGCAGAGGGGAGTCTGCCTGGGGCAGCTAGAGTTAGGATATGGCTGGACTCGATGGTCTTAAGGGTCACTTCCAACCAAAATGATTTGCTAAATCTCTGAAAGACGTGGGCTACGCTCGGGGGCTCTCGCCAGCTCCGTGCTCCTGCCCTGTCCCGTCGCCGTCCTGTCGGACAGTGCAGGCTGGGGCCACAGCTGCGCTGAGCACAGGCAGGGCAGTGGGTGTCACAATGTGAGGTCACAAAGGGCCCCACTGTGACCCTTCACCTGGGCAGGGAGGTCAGGCTGTCTCTTTGGGAGGCACAGGGTCAGCTCAGCGCTGGGCACCTGGGTGCTAAATTTGAATCCCAGTTTCTAAATTTCCACCACCCATTGCTCGGAGCATAGTCTGTAACAGTCTGTTGCACTACTCCATTTTCCTGGAGGCTGGTGCATGACGGGGATGTGACAGACCCACTCACTGTCGTGCTCCTTGGCCCAAGCGTCTGTGAGGATGTTCCAGTAATGAGTCCTGTTGTTTAGCTTAGTTCTTTCTGCGTTGCTGTTTCACCACATGACTTGCTTTTCAAGGCCCAGGACAGAGTTGCGGGCAGTGCTGTGGGGCACAGCGTAGGTTTCCCACCATCCGATAGTGGCTTCTGCCATTGTAAGCACAGAGCTCTTGCCATGGCGGGTTTGTGGCAGTGTGATATAGTCAGTCTGCCAGGCGTCCCCATATTTACACTTCAGTCATCACCCCCCATACCACACAGGCTTTAACCGCTTGGCTTGCTTGATCATAGCCAGTCTTTCACGATGGTGGTGAATAACCTGAGCAACAGCGTCCATGGTTGAGTCCACCCCTCGTTCATGAGCCCATCTATGTGTTATATCCCTTCCTTGATGACCTGAGGCACTGTGGGCCCAATGGGCCATCAATAATTCACCTTCATCTTGCCAGTGCAAACCTACCTCAGACACTTTAATCTGGGCAGCTCGATCCCCCAACTGGTTGTTCGGATCAGGTTCTTCAGTGACCGACTCTCGGGCACATGAGCTTCTACGTGGCGCACTCTCACAGGCAGGTTCTCCAGCCCAGCAGCAATATCTCGCCAGGATTCAGCAGCCCCGATGGGTTGGGCTCTGCGCTGCCAGCGGCTCCGCTTCCATTGCTGTAACCAGCGCCACGGGGCATTTCCCACCATCCACGAGGCAGAGCACAGATGAAGCTTCTCAGACGCTGGGGCCTCTTCAGCCCCTGTCAGGATGGCGGGTGCTGGGTCTGGTGGGGCCTCTGCCCCACGGCGGGGGCTGTGGCCCAGGGTACAGCAGGGGCCACAACGGTTGGACGCGGTCGGTGGTGGCGGTGGGAAGTCGGATGGCCCATGGCTGCGTTCCAGCGGCACGGCCCGGGATACCGACTGTGTGAGCGGGTGGTGCCACGGAGACGCGGGGTCTGGAACATGGGGGTGGCCGGAGGGACGGGAGGGACGGGGAGGGCGGCAGAGAGGAAGGGGGCCCGGGGCTGGGCCAGGGCTGCTCGAGCTCAGGGCAGGTCTGACGGGCGCCATGTCAGAGCTCGGCCTGGCCGCCCGCGGAGCCGCCTTCTGCTCACATCACTCTCCACTGCCATTGGTCGGGAGGGCTGTCAGTCTCCTGCCCTGAGCTGATGCTGTCTGGGATTGGCTGCCTGGGCTGCCACTCTGCCCTGGTTTGGGGCCCACCCTGCCCTGAGGTGCTGCATCCGCTGATTGGCTGTCTGGGATTTCCCCCCTGGCTCCTCCCATCAAATGAGTGGTCAGACCACTTGTCAATCATTCATGTGCTGCACTCCTGCCAGTTGTGATTGGTGCAGCCAGCACGGCCCGCCCCTGAACGCTGCCCAGTTTGTTCAGCTCTCACCACCTTTCCTGCAGGCCTCAAAGCTTGATTGGCTGGTTACATATCAATCACATGACTTGCCCCACCTCCTCAAATGCCATTGGCTGTCCTCGGTCCTCTGACTCCCCATAGACTTCTGGTTGGTTGTTGCCAGGCAACGAGCCGAGCTCAGCCTAAAAATGAAACTGTGGGCCCTGGACAGAGGCTGTGGGTGATAAAAGACACGTTGGGACCCTAAACATGAGGATTTGGGCCCCAAGAAGGAGGCTCTGGGCACTCAAAAGCAGGGTCAGAGCAGATTACTCAGGCCTTACTCCAAGCCCAAACATCCAGATTGTTTTTACTCATCTACTTACACACTTACACAGACCATAATATCCTACCTTGGACACAAGAATGTTGTGGGGGATGATGCTGAATGCCTTGCTGACTTCCAGGTAACAGACCACCACTGCTCTCCCCACGTCCTGCAACCCTGTCCTTTCCTCACAGAAAGCAAAAAGGATGGACAGGCACAACCTGCCCTGGGTAAACCCCGTCACCTTCTCTTCCAGATACCGAGAAATGGGGTCCCAGTGGACATGTTCTGGGGCACAGCCCTTAGTTCTCTGATAAACAGGACTTGAGTCTGGTTGAGTTTCAATCAGAATCAGTCATTTTATTAACAGATATCAAAGCAAAAGGCTAGGTAATAAAAGGCAAGCAAACAGCGCTGGGTATGTGGGGAGTCACGGCTCCACCAACACTCACACCGCTTACTTTTTCCCTTGGTCTTTTATACTTTCTTAAGTTCCCTTTTCCAAGAAGTATCCTCCTAGTTTCAATTCCCCAGATGAACGTGGCGTTGAGGTTTCTGCACACGTCTCAGAGGTTTAGGTGGTCGCCTCTCCCCTCCTGGTGGTCCTCAGGAGGAAGGCTTCTCCTCTTCTTTAGTGTCCTTTTCTTTACTCTTTATTCGGTGCATGCGTAAAGCAGGCTTTCTTTAAGCAAGTTGTTAGCGCTACCTAACGGCAATATCCTTTTCTTTACCTAAGTCGTTAATGCTACCTAACCACAACATCCAGTGTCCTTGCTCCATGCCTTAATTGGTTAAGTCAGTGCACTTATCTTAACTTCTTGTTGGCGCATTTTCGCAATGCTAGTACACTAATACTTATTTCTGTCCCCTGATATACTCTTACAGTGACACGAATCACAATAACACATTTCACAGTTCCCCTGCTCACCCATTGGCCATTTTTGAAAAGTGCACACAATGTGCGAGAGCTGCCAGTGGTCAGGGAGTCACCCCAGTCTCCATGAGCTTTCCAAGAAGGTGGAGAGTGGCCTCACTGTGACATTGTCCTGCTGTCTCAGCTCCTGGGATGCTGCCCCTGCTGTCCCATAGACTGGAAAGGATTGTGTTGGTTCCAGTGACCCCTGGCTTGATCTGCACCCACTGCTGGTTGTTTTTGTCCAGATTCCTGCCTCCAGTCACAGAGGCCAGAGAGAACTTGCTGGTGAAGACAGAGGAGAAGAGGACACAGGGATTCTCACCTCTTTTTCTTATTGAAGTCATTGGTGGCCACCCAGTGTCTTTGTTTCTCCTTTAACTGTTCCTGCAGTAGTAACAGCTCATTAGGTGACCCTTGAATTGCCTTACAGGTCTAGACTGAGTTTTGCTCTGGACTGTTGCTGTGCTTGGAGGCTGCTGTCCTTGCAGACCAGATGAACTAACTTCTGCCACCCTGCCTTGGCAGTTTATTCCATCCGTGTCACAGCTCTGTCTGCAACACTGACAGCTCCAGCTCCCCCAGTCAGGTCCCTGGCTGAGGACATTGCCTCACATCTGGGCTGAACCACCCCAGCTGTGGCACCAGGAAACCTCTGACCTGCCCCATGGAAACCTGGTACCAAGTGTCCAAGACTCCATGCATACAAAGGCTTTGCTTTAGAGCACAGACATGAGATGACTAAAGATTGCTAGATGTCTCTCTGGACCTAGGGGTATAAAACCAGAATAAAATGCCTGAATTCCTTCAACGGAAGATTTTCCTCCCCCAGCTTGGAGAAATTAGATCCTTTGCTGTAACTTTCCTGGTGTCCTGTCTAATGATGAGACAAGAAAAGCTGATTCTCATACCAATTTATTTTCTAATACGAAGAACGCAATGCTGGCAAGAAGTGTCTTTGCAGAGGAGAATCAACATCACTGATTACTTCAGGTTGTCTCAAAGGTTTTGTGCCTGGAGCCCCAGGGACAGCTGCAGAGAGCCCAGAGGGGACAGAGGAAAGGACATCATGGGCTGCTCCTGTGCTGCTGAGCTGGGCTGGGCTCCTGGGACAGAGGGAGCTCATGGCAAGCGGCAGCGCTGCAGAGAGACAGCTCTGCCCAGGAGCAGCTCCTCTGCAAAGCGCAGCAGGGCTGAGGGCTCTGCCTGCAGCACCGAGGGGAGAGGAGCCAGGGAGAGAGGGGAAATGCAGTCTGGGGTTGGAGGATGCTGAGAGATCACTCGAAGGGAAATCTTAACAGTCCTTATCACAGTAAGTCTCTGGGTGCAGGGTGGTGCAGATGAGGATCCTGCAATTATCTCCCAGACTTCACACATCCCATGGCTGGCATGGAGGAGAAGGATCTACTCCTCAGCAGGGATTCCCTGCATGGACAGGGCACGACAGCTGCCTTCTCCCAGCTGCAGGGGGTGAAGCTGGGTGAGCACCCAGGGATGCCCAGGGCTGTCCTGCAGAGCAGGGTCCCTGCAGGGACTCTGCCACCTGCCAGGGTCAGCGCTCAGCCTGACCGGGGAGATCCCAACAACACTGCGGGAGAAGCTGTTGGGGGAAGGAGTGACTCCCGGCAGGGCAGGGTCCTTCTGCTGTTGAGAGGGAGCTGCGTGGGTCAGGGCTGCTCACAGCTCCAGCTCACCCCCAGGACATTTGCAGAGATTCCTTCTGAAGGACACTGAGGAAGTGTTTATCTGATAGGGGTAATTTTAAGTTTTGAGTTTTTTCCACTCTTGGTTGTCTGGGTGCACAGTGGGACATGGGAATTTATTTCTTTGTCCTGGAGAAGGTGCTAAGACCCCAGTCCTCATTAGGACTTGTCAGAGCTGCTCCTGAGCCCCTGCACACAAAGAGCTGCCCCTGGGCAGTGGCCGGTGCCAGGAGGTGTGAGCAGGGCAGAGCTGAGCATGGGAGATGGGGTATGTGACACTGACAGGGAGCAGATTCAGGGGCAGAGAAACAGCTCCCAGCAGGGACAGCTCCATGCAGCAGAGACATGGGCAGGGAGAGGGAGGTGGGACCAGAAATGCTGGGGAGGGGATTCAGGAAGCCCCCTGCCCTCCCCTGCAGTGCAGACGCATTTCCCAGTGCAACCCCCTGGTCTCCTCCCCTCCCCAGCAGAACCTCTGCCCCAAAGCCATGGGATCCAGGTAACGAGTCTCCACCTCAGCAGCTGGACCTACAGGTGAAGGGTTTCTGGAACGTGGTACACAAAAAAGGTGCTACAAGTACTTGCTCTACAGTGTCATCATGTGAGTGGCAGCAGCACAGCCAGGTAAGGAGAAGGTTTCACATCATGCCCGTCTGCCTTTCTGGCCTTGCTGTATTTTTCAGGAGCACTGCAGTGCTCTTCCCTGTTTCTCCACCTGTCCCTGGTGCTCTGACGTTCTGGACTTGGGGTGGGAATGTGGGTCTGTTTCAGTTCTGACACCAACCCAGGGGGTCTTGCCCCAAAGGTGCATTCATGGAAACTAGGTGCCCAAGCTGCATTTTAAGCTGTGATGACCCGTGTTTGCAATTTGGTGGAAAAGGAGAATTAGCTGACACATGCCTCCATCAAGGATGAGGTTTTCCGTGAGAAATGGCATGTTTATTTTTCTCAGAGAAGGCTCCTCTAACTTGTCACTGTCTTTTCCTCCTGTGACAGGTCCTCATGTTCACAGGCAGAGCAAATGTCCAACAGCAGCTCCATCACCCAGTTCCTCCTCCTGCCATTCACAGACACACGGGAGCTGCAGCTCTTGCACTTCTGGCTCTTCCTGGGCATCTACCTGGCTGCCCTCCTGGGCAACGGCCTCATCATCACCACCATAGCCTGTGACCAGCACCTCCACACCCCCATGTACTTCTTCCTCCTCAACCTCGCCCTCCTCGACCTGGGCTGCATCTCCACCATTGTCCCCAAATCCATGGCAAATTCTTTATGGGACACCAGGGCCATCTCCTACATAGGATGTGCTGCACAGCTCTTTTCATTGGCCTTCTTGGCAGTAGGAGGGTATTGTCTCCTCACTGTCATGTCCTACGACCGCTACGTTGCCATCTGCAAACCCCTGCACTATGGGACCCTCCTGGGCAGCAGAGCTTGTGTCCACATGGCAGCAGCTGCCTGGGCCACTGGGTTTCTCAATGCTCTGCTGCACACGGCCAATACATTTTCACTGCCACTGTGCAAGGGCAATGCCCTGGACCAGTTCTTCTGTGAAATCCCCCAGATCCTCAAGCTCTCCTGCTCACACTCCTACCTCAGGGAAATTTGGCTTGTTGCTTTCCTTGGTTTTCTGGTTTGGGGATGTTTTATTTTCATCATGCTGTCCTATGTGCAGATCTTGAGGGCCGTGCTGAGGATCCCCTCTGAGCAGGGACGGCACAAAGCTTTTTCCATGTGCCTCCCTCACCTGGCCGTGGTCTCCCTGTTTGTCAGCACTGCCATATTTGCCCACCTGAAGCTCCCCTCCATCTCCTCCCCCATCCTGGATCTGGTGGTGTCTGTTCTGTACTCAGTGGTGCCTCCAGCAGTAAACCCCCTCATCTACAGCATGAGGAACAAGGAGCTCAAGGATGCCCTGAGGAAAATATTTCAATACTCACTGCTTTAGGTTACTAAGGTTCACACTGTGTCACTAGGGCTGCAAGAGAAATAGCTAGGACTAACTTTTCTTCTTATGTGTCTATATTTTTCCATAGTGCTTTTGCTGGGCTTTGGTTTTTGGTTCATGGCTGTAATAATATAATTCTTGGCCTCCTGCGTGTCTTTTCTTGAACCACAGACCTCATGTACATATGTATATGCACTCCTTAGTTTTTGATAAACTCAATAAATGAAGCAGCAGAAACCAGTTTGTCTCAGGTCCCACCTCTTCACAATCCTCTGGAGCTGGGGGAGCAGCCCCAGGACGCAGAAGGGTCCAGGAGGCAAATGCTGCCCCATGGAGGAGCAGCCCTGGTGGCCTTGGGGCTGCCCATGGGCAACTCAGTGGTCGTTCCCTCTCTGACACCTGCGAATCGGGGCTGCTGTTTCACTTGATCCATGGCCAAGGGCAACAGCAGGATGCAGCAGGACACATCCCTTGTTGTCTGTTGACAGTGGAGATGATGAACGGTCACTGAGATATGCACCGTCCCAGTGCATGATGGGGCAGAGGACAATCCTCCAGGAGAGGAATCAGGAGCTGCCCGGAGAGCCCATGGGATACACATGGACCGGGTGTGCCTGAGGTGGGCAGTGACAGGACCCCACAGAGTGAGACATGGCCCAAGGTGGAGTCATCAAAGGGAAAGCACTAAATGCAGGTATCTGCAGGGAAACAAAGACGAACACAGACAGTCTGATACAGACCAGCTCCAACAGGCAACAGCACCTTCACAGCCACCACACCAACAGCAGCACTTACACAACCATAAGCAACACATCTGACCCTGTCCTGTTCCCCCTCTCAGACTGCTCTGGTGTGAAGGTTGCACGAGTGGTCCGTACATCCTGGGCAGAACTTATGCACTGTCTCACACGCTCCTGTGTTCCCCTAGCTGTGGACCTGGGCTTTGTGTTTGCCCAGACTCAGAGATATTACCCATTTGGCCATTCCAACCCTGGGTGTCTTCACATCCTGGTGTCCTCCTCCTCCTTGCTACCCTCACTTAGAATTGACCAAAACCACACACAACAGTGAACCCACTCACACAGCAAATAGCCAGGAGGGGACTTTAAGAAATGTCGTAGTTTAACCCTGGTCATCCGCTCAGCACCACACAGTCGGTCGCTCACTCCCCCACAGCAGGATGGGGGCAAGGATAAGAAAAGTAAAAGAGAACTCGTGGATTGAGATAAAGAGGAGGAAAGTGATAAGAGGAGGAAAATGAGGGAGCAGCAGCCAGCGGTACCCAAAAGAGAGAGTTTAATAGGTAAACCAGAAGCTGTGTGTGCAATCAAAGAAAGATGAGGAATTCGCCCGCTGCTTTGCGTTCACAGGTGGGTGTTCAGCCATCTCCAGAAAATCAGGGCTCCATCACACATAGCAGTTACTTGGGAAGACAAACGCCATCACTCTGAGTGTTCTCCCCTCCCTTCTCCTCCCAGATTTTATTGCTGAGCATGACTACATATGGTATGAAAGACCCCTTTGGTCAGTTGGGGTCAGCTGTCCCAGCTGCGTCTCCTCTCAATTTCTTGGACACCCCCTGCCTCCTCTCACTTCTCAGCGTGAGAAGCTTAAAAGACCTTGATACTGTGCAAGCACTGCTCAGCAATGACTGAAATATTGGGGTGTGATCAACACTGTTTCCATCACAGATTTAACACACAGCCCCATACAAGTGACTATGAAGATAAGTAACTCTACCCCAACTGAAACCAGTCTAATAAGCAGGACAGACCATGGTGATGAGGCAGGGGGTTTGGCCAGACCAGCACTGACCAGCCACCTCCCCACGGGCAGCTGGTCCCTCGAATCCCTCTCCTCCCCACTCTTCCACAGGCTGCTTCTTCCACAGTCCACCTTGATCCCTCCCTTTCTCTGCCCGACTCTCTTCCCCAGTTCACAACTATCATCAGTTACTTTTTCCCCAATGGTCTCAGGTTTTCTCCGTTTGTACTCAAGTTTGATAGTTTGGATGCCATTGTCCAGGTCCTCTGGGACTTCAGTGGCATCACTGGTGGCTCCCCCAGTTCAGATGGAACTCTGCCTGCAGCTCCCAAGGGCCTCTGGTCTCCTGCAGGTTCTGTGCTCATGGTTGGACAGTGACGGCAATCCTGAGAAATTTCAAATCTTATGAGAACCTTTAAATCAACTTAAATGATTGAGTACATTCAGTAAAATGTCTGAGCTTTTCCCATGATTTCTAACTGAGAATTTTTCAGGATGTGTATTAACAGCAGGAGAAGAAATATTGATTTTTCCTTGTTTTGCATCACCAGTACTGCATCTCTTACTCCGTGTGTTTCATCTCCCTCACATTCCAGTTATTTCCTCCTGGCCTGAAGAAATTCACCATGTCTTTTAATTGTGTTTCTAATTTCCTATCTATCTCTCAAAAACATTTATTGCATGGTTCTCCCTTCTGGAAGGTGGAACTCACTGGAGCCAGCTTGGACTTGGCATAGAGCTGAGGCCTGTGTTTTATCTTTTTGATGATCTAATCACATTTGAATTTGTGTGTTCAAAACCAAGAAAAACCTTTCTGTGCCTGTTTGCAGCCAGTTCTCTAATGAGAGCAGGTGGAAATTTGTGGAATGGGGCTTGAACATCCAGTTGCAGCCTTCAGTGGAGAAGTCTGATGTAAGGAAAAGTGATGTAACTCCCAGATGTGCGATGACAGAAATAGTGGTGTTGGGAGGTGAGGAGCAAGGTTGTCCACACAGTGTCAGATCTCAAGGGACTACTTTTCCAATCTGTCCAGACCTCCTTAGGAGACAGTCTGGATCAATATCAATTAGAAAATACTGGTATCACCTCTTCCATAAACCGAAAAGTAATGAAAAAATCCTTAAATATGAAAATAAAAATTATTAAATGCTTATAGAAATCTTCAACTGGACTTCTAAAACCTCTCTAATTTACTGTACAAGTCTTGAAGACTTTTCAAAAATCATGGTAGACACACGGATCCTTAGGGCTTTCTCCACTTTTATGAGCCCCATGGTGCATTTGGTGCTGAGTCCATGAACCTCAGATACTGAGAGGAGACTGAAAAAACCTCTCAAGAATGTAAAGTCAGAAGCAAATGCCAAAGTGTCTGGGAGCGTTAATTGGCCCAACTGACGGCAATTACCAACAAACCCTCCTGATGGAGTCGTTAGAGCAGATACTTGGAGGCCATGATGGCAGATAGGCAAAGGTCACGTACAGACAGTTCTGATGCTGAGAAAACCTTTGGTTCGATTTATGAGGCAGAAAGGCCAAGCCCTCAGCCCAGCCCCTGGGAAGGCAGATCCTGTCCCTCCTGCGTGGCTCTTCCTGGGGCAGTGGGATGTGGGTGTGATGCTGAGTGAAGAACAACAGCCTGACACCTCCCTGTGGGGCTGCAATGAGGCCCCTGTGCCATGAGGACTTGTCTCCTCACAGGTCTGTGGCAGAGACAACTGCCATGGCCAAGTGGACAGAGATCTCTGTTCTGTGGGTGCCTTCCAGCCCTACCAGAGCCCTTGGCCACCTCCACCTCTGACTGTCTTACGCTGTCCCACACCTGCCCCTCTCTCCCCATGGCTGTAGACACCCATCTCTTCCCCACCTTGCTCTCGCCATGGCATTTCCATACTTCACTGATGTCTTTCCACCCTCCCTGGCTGTTCCGTGAAACACAAAGCCATGGGCTGATCGCAGACTTCCTCTGGGTGACCTCTTGCACCACAGTGCAGCCCTCAAGTGACATTTTGAGCTCATCATGTCCCGTCTCCACATTCCAATCAGAACTTTGCAGCAGTTTCTCTCTTTCTTCTGCTCTTTCCCATTATCAAGCAAAGTTCCATGATCTCAGGATCCACCCTTAAAGTCTTTGACCCAGCCCGTCAGCCTGCTTGTGGTCTCTCAGCTGACCAGAAAGAAGTATCCTCACCATGATCTTCCAAGCCACATGCCAGCTGTTGGCCTTTCAGCTTGCTGGATGAGACTAAAGGCATGTGCCTGCTGCAGATAAAAGTAAAATGATTGTCACCCTCCAAGCCCATGCACCTGCTGGTGGTCTTTCTCTGACTGCCAGGTGCATCTCCATGCCAGTCCTGCAAGGTGCTAGGGCAGCAGAGACTTTGCAAACAGCATTCAACCTACATGCATGTTGGTGGCTTATCAGTTCCTTAGGCACAGCTTCAATGATACACACATAGACCAGTCATGTGCCTGAAGCTGGCCTATCAGGTACTCAGGTGGAAGTGACCTCACAGCCACCATCACAGCCATGTGCCTCTCACATGCCCATGAGTCTCTGAAGCACCATAGACCTCATCCCAGCAATCCTGCCCATCTCCTCCTTGGGCTTGACAGCTGGTCAGGTACCTGTAACCTCACATCCCTCTTCAGATGCCCCGTGGCTGCTCCAGAATTACCCTGGCTTGCCTCAAGGGGCCAAATTGCTGAAGTAGGGTAGGGAGAGGGGTTGGAGGTGATGGGGGTTGAGCACGGGAATGAGAGCTCTGGGGATGAGGTGTTCAATTTAGGGATTAGGGATTAGAGCTCGCTGTTCAGGGTTAGGATTTAGGCATCTGGTAATCTGCTTAGGTGCGTGGTTAGTGTTAAGGGTATGGGCTAGCTTTGTGAGTTAGGGGTTTTTTTAGGGTTGTGGTGAGGGCTAAGGTTAAGGCTGGTATCTTAAGGCTAGGGATACAGGGTAGGGGTTAAAGTGAGTAAAAAGGTAACACTAACAATAAGGGGTTATGGGTTTGGGATTTGGCTTAGAGGTAAATTTTGAGGTTTGGGTTTAAAGTAGTGCATTACTGTCAGGGGGGGGACTAGCATTTAGGGGTAAGGTTAGAGTTAAAGATTACTGCTTAGAACACAGGTAAGGGCCTAACATGAATGTTTTCACAGTCAGTGTCACAGCGGCATCACTGTTACCTGAAACCCTCCAAATCTTTCACCTCTGTTGGCCAAGCCATTCTTTCCTCCCCCAAATCTCCACTCTCTCTTGTCCCAGTTCCCCTTGACCTTCCCAGATCTGTCATCATCTTGGGAGCAGCTTTCTGATGGCCCTCATGACCTCTGAGTATTTGCCTTCCCGCTGCTGGTCAGTCAGTTTCTGTGACAGAAGTGACCTCGCAGCAGCATCCAACGGGACACAATGGGCTGCTGTGCTGCTGCAGACCCTGCTCAGCCCACCCAGCAGCCCTGCACCACCCCTAAGTTCCCCTACCTCAGCTCATGCCTAACAGCTTGTGCTCCAGAACAGCTCCCATAGGTCCTGGGAGACTTTTCCCAGTCCCACATGGTGCTTCAGCTACCCCAGGGTATGTTGGAGGCAGTGGCCACCTCTGTGCAAACAACTGAATCAACCCCTGAACGTAGATTTTAGGAAATAGTTGAGCCCTCTGCAGAAAAGACTTCTGTGTAATAGCTCAAAAAGTCTTCCTTTCCACAACTGCCAGTATTTTTAAACCAATTTTCATGAAACTCTTCATAGTCAGTTAGTTAGTTAGTTTGTTTGTTTTAACAGTACCATGGGCAAGTGTCAGCAAGCTAATTAAACACTATATCTCTATGTGAATGTTTTTATGCAGCCATTTCCCAAAATACATTGCCTACCAATGGTTTGAGTTGGGAAACACTGTTCAGAGGATCTTCTCAATTTGTATTGGCACATTTTATATCTCTACTTCTTTCCCTCTGTCTCTTTTACTTCCTTGCCTATTCTTTGAAGAGCTCTCTGAGGAAAAGATTAATTGAATTATGAAATACCATAGATTGGAAGAGACTCCTTTGCAAGGATCTTTGCAAGAGTGTCTTCAAGTGGATCAAGTGAGGCTCCCTGTACAACAGTTCTGCTGAGTTCTTACAATTCAGCCAGCCTGTTGTCCTGCACATCCTCTCTGGCATGTGCAAGCAAGTTAAGTAATTACTGTTACTCAATTTTATTCAGTTTTGCAGCAGAAACTGCTACAGAGATCTCTGAAACAGTCAGGTTCTTCACCCAGGATGTTAAAAACTACCTTTATGCACAGGAAACAGGCCCAGGCACAGCAGGATCTGCCTGTCTCCAGCACTGTCTGGAATCCCACCTGGAGAAATCCCACACGAGTCAGGCCAACATTTAATTTGAAGGTGACTAATTTTTTGCTTATTTTGGAGGTGGATGATATTGAAGGAGGTTGACTGAACTCAATCACTTGGTTTCAAGTTGATCTGTTGTCTCAGACCACTTTCTGTTGTTGTCTCTGCGGACAATGAGATGGGAAAGTCCTTGGACCACCCAGGTGACTAATGACTGAAGAGCTCTGCTTGCACACCCACACAACTTTGTTTCACCACCTCAAACCCACCATCTCCTCCTCTCTCTCTTCTCCCCTTGCGTTTTGAATTATTCTTTTTTTTGGAGCCATCTGCTCTACTCCTTTCTATGCCTGAAAACAAATGGAAAGATGAAGGGAAAAACACCAGTCTTTATTGTATATGTGGGATTTTTTTTTGTCCTTCTTTCTCCTAGATGTGTAGTTTGATTTAAAAAACAAAATAACTTAAGGAATCGGAGATGTGAGACTTGAATAGTGAGTTTCACCTGCTTCACAATAGGTGCCTATGAGAATTTGTTGTCCCAAGGCTCCCTGTATAATCAATGGAGAGAGGAGAAAACTCTCAAGGCTGGGTCCTCCCAACCTATAGCTGGCACGCAAAAGAAAAGTTACAGATCTCTTCCAGTCACTATTCTCCTGGTCCGCGTTTAGGTCAGGACATTTGATAGTAATAGCAATGAGCAACTGTTTGGAAGTAACTGCATTTCGGTGCAGATGGCTGTCAGATGAGACTGTGTGGAACCATAACTAAAGAAGATGAGTTCTGAAGAAACAGAGAGCACAAAGCTGTGGAAGAAAGCACGGGATTATGAAAGAGATGCTTGATACTGCTTATTCTGAAATCAAGATACTCAGGGATTCCTAGTCCAAAAAGGCAAGTACTCAAAAGTAGAAAGAAAAGCTTTCAGCATACATTTGATTTGATTTGATTTGATTTGATTTGATTTGATTTGATTTGATATGATAGTTTGGCATTTGTGAAATAAAAGAGATGACTTAGGCACATAGGTGTGACAGATGTTTGGAAAAGAGCTGTGTACATTTGGAATTTGCCAGGAATGGGATAAAATCGCTAACAGACTTTAAAATCCGTGTTATGAAGGAAGAATTCTTTATGAGTGTTTGAAAAAGGTAAAAAGCAGACAACAGATTCTCAGAACTCCAAATGAAATTTGATACCGAAAAATCAGGGTATGAGAAGTGCTTGAAGTACTCTATCTGTGTACTATAGGAAGACTGCAAGAAAGGAAAGAAGCAGAGAGTTTTGGGGAGCCTTTCACCCAGACTGTGGAATTATCACACTTGTTTTTTGCCATGTTCCTGTCTCGGCATGACGAACCAAAATTCAACGTGGGACCAGAAAATGGAACTGCAGTTACTGAGTTCATCCTAGAGGGTTTCTCAGGGCTTGATCAAAGACTGCAGCTTGTACTCTCTCTGGTCTTTCTGCTCATATACCTGACAACAGTGATGGGGAACGCTACCATCATTTTCCTCGTGTATGCAGATCACCGCCTTCAAACCCCTATGTACTTTTTCATTGGCAATCTGGCCTTCCTGGAAATCTGGTTTACATCTTCCACAAGCATCAAGTTGGTTGTGATCCTGGGTTCTGGGAGGAGAACAATCTCACTAAGCAGCTGCTTTGCCCAATCCTCTTCCTATTTTACGCTGGGCTGTACAGAGCTTATTCTACTTGTTGTCATGTCCTTTGACCGCTATGTTGCCATCTGCCAACCTTTGCATTATGCTGCCATCATGAAGCCTCAGCTCTGCATCCACCTGGTTGTTGCTACTTGGGTCACAGGCTTCACACTCTTGAGTTACCGCCTGGTCATCCTCTCGCAGCTGACTTTCTGTGGCTCAAATGAGATCCATCACTTTTTCTGTGACAACTCCCCCTTATTCAAACTGTCCTGCTCTGACACCAGCCTGCTTTGGAAAATAGACTCTGTTTTCTTATCATTTGTCATTCTGTGTTCCTTATGTTTAACTCTGGCATTTTACCTGTGCATCCTTTTCTGTATTCTACATCTTCCAGCAGCCTCTGGGAGGAAAAAAGCTTTTTCTACATGTTCTTCCCATCTCACCACCTCGGCAATTGGATACGGGAGCTGCATTGCTCTCTATGTGTGTCCTTCAGTAGGTGTTTCCTTGGAGAACAGCAGATTTGTAGCGTTGCTGAACACCGTTCTGTACCCCTTCTTAAATCCATTCATCTACAGTCTCAGAAACAAGACTGTGATACTGGCCCTGAATGAAGCCATTGCCCGTACAAGAACACAGCTTTTCCCCTAATCATGAGGCATTTCTGGACAGCAATTCCAGTGGTCTGCTATCATATGTTAAACAATACCAATGCATATGTATGTAACCTCCAGACAGAGATACCTCAGGAGATTTATAGCATCATAGAATCCTTTCAGTTGGAAAAGACCCTCAGGATCATCGAGTCCAACCACAACCCAATTCTAGCACTAAACCGTGTCCCTGAGAACCTCGTCTAAAGACCTTTTAAACACCTTCAGGGGTGGTGACTCCCCCACTGCCCTGGGCAGCCTGTTCCAATGACCAACTACCCTTTCCAGGAAGAATTTTTTCCTAATATCCAATCTAAACCTCCCCTGGTGCAACTTGAGCCCATTTCCTCTTTTCCTATCTCGTTGCATGTGTTAAGTGATAAAAAGCTCCTCTGCACACACAAAGAAGGCACTAACAATGGCAGGAGGAGTAAGACAGTTAATACCCTGCCCCGGCTGCTCCCAGTGCCATCACTGGGGAGCCACCAGCTCATCAGGAGCCCATCTCCAAAACCAAGAAGAGCACAGAGGCTCATTGGCAAGTGGGAACCCAAATTACAGGCTCTGGGGAATGAACATCTTGTCCCAAGGCTACCCTGGGAGAGCCCTCAGCCTCATTGTCCAGGTGTAAAGCCCATCAAGAGGAGCCACTGAGAGCAGCTCTCTGGATCACCATTTAGACTAACAGAATTGTTGCCTAGGGGTGCAGGACACATGGTGGGATGCAGAGGAAGAGCATCTTTGGATTACACAGGACTTACCATGGGAATTTTGGAGAAGGACCCCAACCAGTGCAGTCTGTCCTGTCTTCTCATTAAACTTAACTTCTAAGTCTTTGCTATGTGAGCAAATCTCTTCTCTATGTGAACGTGTGAGCGTGGGGGTGTGAGTGTAGCAACTGGAGCAGGACCAGGGGGTCAGACAGCCTGTATGTCATTGGTGCCAGCAACTGAGAGACCAGAGTGACTGGGCATAAGAGTGTGCACGCATGTGTGTGACTGGGGTTGTCTGTACCAGTATCTGGAATGGGGCTGCGGCCCTGGAGGCTCATGCGTCCTGGTGTCTGCAACTGGCAAGGCCGGTGTCCTGGGGAGGCTACTGAGCAGACTGAGTGTTTGAGCCCTGCTGCTGGAAGAATCCACCCTGAACAGGTATATACATAAAATAGACTGGGCTAGACTAGAAGAGTTCAGTTGGAAGGGACCTACAACGATCATCTAGTTCAAATACCTGACACATTCAGGGCTGACCAAAAAATAAATCATGTTAGCAAGGGCATTGTCCAAATGCCTCTTAAACACTGACAGTCTTGGGGCATTGACCACCTCTCTAGGAAGCCTGTTCCAGTGTTTGACCAGCCTTGATAAAGAGATGTTTCCTAATATCCAGTCTAAACCTCCCCTGGCCAAGCTTTGAACCATTCCTGTGTGTCCTATCGCTGGACACCAGGGAGAAGATCTCAGCACCTCCCTGTCCATGTCCCCTCCTCAGGAAGCTGTAGAGAGCAATGAGGTCGCCCCTCAGCCTCCTTTTCTCCAAACTAGAGAGGCCCGAAGTCCTCAGAAGCTCCTCAGAGGACAATCCCTCCGACCCTTTCACCAGGTTTGTTGCTCTCCTCTGGATGAATTCAAGGACTTTCACATCCTTGTTGTAATAATATGTGGGGCCCTGAACTGCACACAGCACTCAAGGTGAGGCCGCACCAACGCTGAATACAGCAGCATAGTCACCTCTTTTGACCACATGGCCGTGCTGTGTTTGATGCACCCCAGGATGCAGTTTACCGTCTTGGCTGCTGGGGGACAGTGTTGCCTCCTATTGACCCTGTGGCCAACCATCACACCAGATGCCTTTCTGCAGGGCTGCTCTCCAGCCACTCTCTCCCAATCTACACTTGCACTCAGTGTTACTCTATCCCAGGTGAACAATCCAGCACTCGGACTTGTTCAATTTCATGCCGAGTGCTGGGTCCTGCAGTTGGCTCACAATAACCCCACGCAACACTACAGGCTCAGGGAAGAGCGGCTGGAAATCTGCCAAACAGAAAAGGACCTGGGGATGTTGATGGACAGTGACTGAACATGAGCCAGCATGTGCCCAGGTGGCCAAGAAGGCCACCAGCGTCCCAGCATGCATCAAGAATAGCATGGCCAGCAGGACCAGGCAAGTGATCATCCCTCTGTTCTTGGCACTGGTGAGGCCGCACCTTGAATGCTGTGTTCAGTTTTGGGCCCCTCCCTACAAGAAAGACCTTGAGGTGCTGGAGTGAGTTCAGAGAAGGGCAACAAAGCTGGTGAGGGGTCTGGAAAAGAAGTCAGATGGGGAGCATTTGAGGGAGCTGGGGCTGTTTAGCCTGGAGAAGAGAAGGCTGAGGGGAGACCTTTTCGCTGTCTACAACTACCTGAAAGGAGGTTGTCGCATGGAGGGTGTTGGTCTGTTCTCCCATGTGGCAAGTGGTAGAAGGAGAAGAAAGAGCCTGAAGTGGCACCTGGGAAGATTCAGTTTGGATATTAGGAAAGATTTCTTCGTGGAAGAGTTTGTGAAGCATTGGAACAGGCTGCCCAAGGAGTGGTTGAGTCATCATCCCTGGAGGTTTTTAAAAGACGTATAGATGAGGTTCTTAGGGACATGGTTTAGTGCTAGAGTTGGGTTAATGGTTGGACTCAATGATCTTGAGGGTCTCTTCCAACCTAAATGATTCTATGATCTCATTGGGATGAGAAACATGGTTGGGCAGCTCACCCAGATGGAGTACTGACCCAAGCACAGGTCACTTTGACATTTACTACAATCCTCCATTTCTCTTTTCATTAAATTGATTCATGTTGGCATAATTTGGAGTGAGGTCTGGTAAGGACCCATAGGACTGGTGAGCACAGCCCATGGGAGTTGCATTCCTCGGCAGGTCTTTTCTTACCACATCTTTGGGATCCTATCCAGTCTTGCCCTCACTATTATCCAATGTTGCGAATTGAAATTGCTTCCAGGCACTTTTGATCATCCTTCCCAATAGAGGTTTAATGCATTTTATGAGACCAATCAAAAACATTAAAGCCAGAATTATTCCCAAGACCATTATAATCATTGCTACAAACAAGGCTTTCAACCATTTTAAGTCTGGCAACCAGTAAGTTAATTTTTCCCACACATTTTCAAATCCCCATGACATATTATCCAATGACACCTGATGCAATATTCTCGTTTCGTCCCAAATAGCTTTCAAATCGCTGGTTATCCTTCCCTCATTGTTTACGTAAGTACAGCAGCTACTATTGATTACTGTGCATACTCCTCCTTGGGCTGCTAGTAACAAGTCTAGGGCTCGTCTGTTCTGCATCACTACAGACGATAGACTCTTTATTTCTTCTTGTAAAGCTTCTATGGCATCTATCGTGTTGTTCTCAAGATCCTCTCTTACTGCCGAGATGTTAACTAGTGTTTTTTCTAGCTCACTAACACCTAACCAAAGTAGAAGCCAACTCGTAAAACTATGGAATCTCGTTCCTTGTTCTGTCAGTGGGCTTAACTCTCTGCGACGTAAACTTCTCAACGTGGACGTAAGCCAACCCTCCTTGTTTAGGGTTTCATGTATTGTCATTCTTGCTACCACTACTCCCAAAGCACATTGCCCTTTCCAATTCTCAGGTAGTATCTTGTATGCAGTGTCGTTGCATATCCAATACCACCCTTTTCCCTTAGGCACTGGCCATGCACTAGTAAATTTGTATTTTAGTCCTGGTGAATTTAGAGGCCTAAACCTATGTGTGCCAATCCTAGGTGTCTCATTGCAATACGTATAGTTTCCCACATAAGTTGAACCTGGGTATGTACCCGTTGGATCCCAAAAACTGAGTCTTCAATCCATACACCTTGAGTAGCATGGAGCATAAGGGTGATTTTTGTTTTCAGGGTTGTATGGACTTATTATTGATATGGGTTTTGTTGTTTCTGTTAAATCCCAGGTTGTATTCACCCAATATTCCCTAAAAGCAGCATCCTTGTCTGGTAATGGGACTCCTATTAGAGTCGAAGACTGCTTTCCATTAGTGGGCAAAGCTACACACATCCAGCAATTGGTTCTTTTCAGTATCCTTGATATATTCTGAATCATTTTTATATGATTGTTTTCATCCCAACTTTAAGCTACACAAACTAATAATGCAAGGTTAAGGGTATGATATAGTTTTTCCATCTCTAAAACATTTCTCTATTATAACAGTAACAATAATACAATAACATAAACTTTTCACAGATAATATAAAGACTTAGCAATCTCGTACTTAACCCAATAATCCTTTTAAACACCCATCTAAGTTTTGTTAACATTCCTACGCAGTTATGCTTCTAAACAGTACAAATCTAATCCTTTAAAATTTAGGTTTCCATACAATTATTAATATTAACAGAATCAGTTCTACAATTATAAAAACAACTAGACCTGGTTCACATTCAAGTTCCACATATGAAAGACCTTCATTCCAGGAGCAATTCATACTAGTTTCTCTTTAGTTGTATTTTAGTGTCTCCTGGTTCTGAGGTAACTTTCCATTCTTTGATGGGTCCTTTGACATGAGAAAAATCAATCTATTCCATATTAGCATGACCACACCATGGTTTTTAGGGCTTCTTCTTTAACACACTTACTGCTACGCATAGGCCCCTCTCTTCCTGTACGGCCATGTGTCTCTCAGACCTTTCACTCTTGTCCTCCAGTAATGGGCCAACACTCCAGGAGGTTGGTGCTTCCTCCAGGCTCATGGATGATTCCTGAGGACCATCCAAGTGTGGGCAGTGTAAGACAGGAGCAGAGCAAGGTCAGCTCATGGGCCATGCCTGAGCACAGCCACCCCCAGCAGCAGCCATTCCCCATCTCCCAGGCACAGCCATGCCCACAGCATGCAAATGTCACTGCCCTATATGACTAGTCCAAGAGAAGGCTGCCTGCTTTCCAGGATCCCCCAAAGTCTTTCTCCTATTCCTCCTCCACCCGCAGACATCAACCACATTCCACTTGCAGGCTCAGACATGGTTTTAAGGATTTGCTGAAGTCATCAGCCACCACCCTTTTCTACCTCACATCCCCTGACCTTCCCACACCACACATGGCCGCTCACTGCTGCTCAGGGCCTCTCACTCTTCAGAAGAGGCCTTGAGCTCCTTGGTTCTTCCTGGTGCTTGTTATAATCTTCCTCACTCCCTCCAGAGCTCATGGTGAGATTTCTTGTCCATAACCTTTATGACCATGTTTTACTAAATGGGTGTCTTTTTGTGAGCATTTGTGCAGAAAGAGTAGTCACAGGAAAGCACCAAATATATAAAAACTGATGCTGAGTGAAATGCCATGAAGACCTGATGAGTTACTCCCATTGCTGTGTCTTTCCTGGAAGGAGTGTGTCCTGAGAAGGGCATCCGACTTCTGCCACTCTCTGGAGAGGCACATGAGCAGTGTCCGTGCACCTGGGAAGGAAAAGGGTGATTTTTGCCAGACCACCCTTCATCTGAACCACTTAGATATGTACTTATGGATGGGGTATCATGCCTTATACTGCAAATACCTATTGGATTGGAACTGCCAGTGGGACTACCACAGATGCAGACGGCTGTGTTACAGATATTTATTATTTTTAATACTGACACTCTTAGAGAAATTACACAAAGACTTGAATGATTATTGATGCATTTTAACATGATTATCCACAGAAGGCCCAGCAGCTTTGCATCTCAAGAAATGGGATGCCAGAGGCCAAGGGAAGGATGGCTTGGGCTCTGTCCTGGGATCTGGAAACTGAAGTGTGGGCCCATCTCCCAACACCTGCCCTGCCCAGTGAACGGTGTGAGAAACTCTGCCAATGAGCTCTGAAGTCACAGTCATGACAGGTATCTTATGTCTAACTGCAGACAGTGTTGTCCTGCCAGCTCAGGATTGGAGCTTCCATCCCTGAAGGTATTTAGAAGATGTGTAGACATGGCGCTTAGGGATATGGTGTAATGGGTGGGCTTGGCAGTGTCGTATTTACAATTGGACTTTATGACCTTAAGGGTCCTTTCCAACCTAAATTATGATCTGAGATAAACCACTTCAATTCCCATCACCTCCAGCTTCCCTCGAGGGCAGCTGTTGTGTGGCACCACTCTCCTGGCTCTCCAAGCAGGTTGGACACTGGTTTGGTGCCTGCACTGGCAATTTTCCCTTCCTGGGGTAAAAGACCTTCGATGAGAGATGGTTGTAGAGATTTGGGTGGCAGAGGTCTGAACTCTTCCTTTCAAAGTCTTAGCAGGCTCAGTTTTGGAGCCATTGAAAAATAGAGACAATCTCAAGGATGTTTTTGAAAAGTGGTACTATCACTAATAAGAATAACAGGGAATTCCTTATTCTTGATGATGATGATGATGATGAACTAAAGTTTTTTTATTTCATTCCCAACAGTCATTCTTGCTTCTCAAAAGAGCTGCTACGTCTCAGTAGCTGACCTCTTGCATGGAGTTCTTCTTAAGAGCTTTTCCTCTCACTTCTACCATTTTTATCATTTAGAAAGTATTTCTTTGGACAGAATTGCCCTGAAATCACCCCTTTCATACTTTTCCCCCTTTTTTTCTGGTGTGAGGGGAGGTGACACAGGGCAGATTACTTCTTTTTTAGCCAAAGAAGGCCAAGGAACAGATCTCAGGTCAGTGCAAAGGCAGAAAGGAAGCCAGAATGTTTATGTGGTGTGCACTGACACACACCGTCACCTGCATTTCCAGTCTGTGAAAT
This sequence comes from Caloenas nicobarica, assembly GCF_036013445.1. Taxonomy (NCBI): domain Eukaryota; kingdom Metazoa; phylum Chordata; class Aves; order Columbiformes; family Columbidae; genus Caloenas; species Caloenas nicobarica. The sequence goes on from NC_088276.1 coordinate 1,443,010, forward strand.
CCTAACAGTGCAGCAGAGTCTGCAGTTCTGAGCTCCCTTCATCTGCCCTGTGTGACACATGTAAAATGAAACTACCCCAGCCAAAAGTTGGGTTTGATTCTCTTCACAGCCTGAAGCCCCACATGGGTCAGGAGAAAAGCCAGGATACCCAACAAGGACTCACATGCTCGGCACTTCAAGTTCAGGTGTTCACGGGAATCTCAGCTGGCAAGTTGTGCCAATTGCTGAGTGCAAGGAGCTGGTCAAAAGCCTCATCTCCATTTCTGTAACGATGGCTTTGCTGCCTGGCTGATGTGCAGAATCTGTACATGGATGCTGACACCTGTTGAGCAACCTGCTCTGTAAGGATGAACAAGGTGGGCATGAGGACAGCAAAAAAGAAGAACCTGGGTGAATGAAAAGGGATGCACAAGATGTCGTCAGGGCTATTTGCGGGAACTTGTAAAGCAGCCCTGCACCTCATGTGAATTATTCCTGTGGTCAGAGAGAACCTGAGAGCTGTCCCTAAATTAAAAACCTGAAGGGGATGAAAGGACAGCATCATTCAGGCTGGATGAGACCTCGGGAGGTGTCTTGACCAACCTCCTGCTCAAAGCAGGTTTGGACCAGATTACTCAGGGCTCTATCCAAACACATCTTGGTCACTTTCTGGGGTAGAGTGGATGCACACCCCTGGGAAACAGCTTCCAGGGCTTGACTGTCCTCAGGATTGGGAAGTTTCTCCCTTTCTATAGCACCTTACCAAGCCTGACCATCCAGATTATTTTTTACCCATCTACTTACACACTGACACAGATCATAATAGCCTACCTTGGACACAAGAATATTGTGGGGGATGATGCTGAATGCCTTGCTGACTTCCAGGTAACAGACCACTGCTCTCCCCACGTCCAGCAACCCTGTCTTTTCCTCACAGAAAGCAAAGAGGATGGACAGGCACAACCTGCCCTGGGTAAACCCCGTCACCTTCAGACACCCAGAAATGGGGTCTCAGTGAACATGTTCTGGGGCACAGCCCTTAGTTCCCCTGCTCACCCATTGGCCATTTTTGAAAAGTGCACACAATGTGTGAGAGCTGCCAGTGGTCAGGGAGTCCCCCCAGTCTCCATGAGCTTTCCAAGAAGGTGGAGAGTGGCCTCACTGTGACATCGTCCTGCTGTCTCAGCTCCTGGGATGCTGCCTCTCCTGTCCCATAGACTGGAAAGGATTGTGTTAGTTCAGGTGACCCCTGACTTGATCCCCATCCACTTCTGGTTGTTCTGCCTTCATTCACAGAGGCCTGGGAGACCTTGCTGGTGAAGATGGAGGACCAGAGACACCGAGAATATCACTTCTTCCCCTGATTAAATTCATCAGTGGCCACCCAGTGTCTTTGTTTCTCCTTTAACTGTTCCTGCAGTAGTAACAGCTCATTAGGGTGCCCTTGAATTGCCTTACAGGTCTAGACTGAGTTTTGCTCTGGCCTGTTGCTGTGCTTGGAGGCTGCTGTCCTTGCAGACCAGATGAACTAACTTCTGCCACCCTGCCTTGGCAGTTTATTCCATCCGTGTCACAGCTCTGTCTGCAACGCTGACAGCTCCAGCTCCCCCAGTCAGGTCCCTGGCTGAGGACATTGCCTCACATCTGGGCTGAACCACCCCAGCTGTGGCACCAGGAAACCTCTGAGTCGCCCCGTGGAAACCTGGTACCAAGTGTCCAAGAGCCCATGTGTGCAAAGGCTTTGCTTCAGAGCACAGACATGAGATGGCCAACAGATTGCTGGATGTGTCTCTAGATCTAGGAGTATAAACGCAGAATATAATGCCTAAATTCATTCCGGTGAACATATTCCTCCCCCAGTTTGCAGAAATTAGATCCTTTGCTGTAACATTTCTTGTGTCCTGCCTAATGATGGGACAAGAAAAGGTGATTCTCATACCAATTTACATTTTAATACAAAGAACACAATGTTGGCAAGAAGTGTCACTGCTGAAGAGAGAGAATCAACATCACTGATTACTTCAGGTTGTTTCAAAGGATGTGCCCCTGGAGCCCCAGGGACAGCTGGAGGGAGCCCAGAGGGGACAGAGGAAGGGACATCATGGGCTGCTCCTGTGCTGCTGAGCTGGGCTGGGCTCCTGGGACAGAGGGAGCTCATGGCAAGCGGCAGCGCTGCAGAGAGACAGCTCTGCCCAGGAGCAGCTCCTCTGCAAAGCGCAGCAGGGCTGAGGGCTCTGCCTGGGGATCTCAGGGAGACGAGCAAGGCAGAGAGAGATTAAAGGTGGTCAGGACTGGGAGGATGACTGAGAGCTCACTGGAGGAGAAATCTTTGCAGCCTTGCCATGGTAAGTCTGTGGGTGCAGGGCAATGCAGCTGTAGCTCCTGGAGGCATCTCCTGAAGTTAGCACAGGCACAGCTTGAGGGATCTGTGAGGAGGGGGCTCTTGGCAGGCAATGTTGAACAGCTGTGAAGCTGGGTGAGCAGCCAGGGGTGCCCAGGGCTGTCCTGCAGAGCAGGGTCCCTGCACCCCAGGGCTGTGCTGGGACAGGGACTCTGCCGCCTGCCAGGGTCAGCACTGCCTGGGGAGATCCCCATGGTGCTATGGGGAGAAGCTGTGGGGGGAAGGAGCCACCCCTATCAGGGCAGGAAAGGTGCTTCTGCTGTTAAGGGGGTGCTGTGTGGGTCAGGGCTCCTCACAGCTCCAGATCATCCCCAGGATTTTTCCAAGGTGATGCCTCAAAGAGAAGATCAGTGCAAGGATTACCAGACAGATAGGGGGCTTTCCTGAGCCTGCCTTTTCAGTTTCCTATCCCAAGGGTTGGGGGGTGCAGGAAAGGAAAAAATGAAAATGAGCTCTCATGCTTAAACAAGTCACTGTGACTCCTGAACTGCAACTCCGATTAATCATTACATCTGCCAGAAGCCTCATAACATCCCTTCAGCTGCCGCTCTGCCTGTGCACAGCACCAGCATCACATTGGCTATACCCGTCAGTCTTAGTCTGACCTGTCCTTTTCCCCAGTCTGCAAACAGGAAGATGCCCCCAGGCAGTGCCCTGTGAACAGGCAGGATCTATAGGGCCAGGGTGAGGGCACAGAGGGTGGGATGGGGTCTGTGAGCATTGACAGGGAAAAGACATGGACAGGAAAACACCTCCCAGGAGGAGAATCTCCAGGAAGCAGGGAAATGATCAGAAATGACAGGAAGATAAAACTGGCATTGTTATGGGAGGGGGAACACAGAAAACTCCCTTTGATCCCCACAGTGCAGATCCCTCCTGTGAGCAGCCCCCTCGCCTCCTCTCCCACCCAGCAAAGCCTCTGCCCTCAGGGCCGGGGGCTCCAAGGCATGAACCAGCTCCTGTGCAGCCAGAGCTCCAGTTCCCTCTGCAGAGCACAGGGGCTGAGAGCAGCTGCCCGGCAATGCTGGTGTGTGGGAGGTGGCTGCACAGCTGGGGAAGGGTGACGCTGTCTGAGTGCCCGGCTGCCTCTGCCCTGGCCTCTCTCACACCCACCCTCACCGCATTTTCCTTCTTGCTCTGGGTCACTGTTGTTGTGATCTTGTTCTTGCTGTCGGGCTCTCTGGGGATGGGAGTTTCAGCTGCAGACTCATAGCCTGATCTTGTGGGTCCTTTCCTGCAGGTGTGTCCATGGGAATACGTGTCCCAGCTTTCCTCTGACCTGTGGGGCTGTGGGCAATGCAGTCTGTGGGGCTGGGGAATGAGCTGAGTCTCCCTGAATCAAATGCCATCATTAGGACTCTTGGCTGTTTCCTTGAGGTTTCCTTCCAAGCTGTGATCCTCCCTCCAGGATGCAAACGTTCTACAGCATATGTGTGTTATCTGAAAGCCCCACGGAGAAGCACAGAGATGCCGTGACCAAGAAAATGCTGTTCGGCTTGTGAAATGATCCGTGTGTGTCCTGGGCTAAACATGTCATGGTCTGAGGTGGATCCCTCAGCTCTCAGCAGTGCCTGGTGGCTTTTCAGGGTAACATGGCAGTGTGATCAGCCTCCATCTCAGAAAGGTGCCAGCCCAGGGCAGCTGGAGCAAGACAGAGGGACAGAGCAGCTGCCCTCACTCTGCACTGACCCACAGGCATCCTCTGGTCTCGCAGGACTCGCTCTGTTCTCCCTGAGTGCAGCAGAAATGCTGAGGGTTTCTGACACCCAAGAACACTTCCCAGAGTGGGAGGGCAGAAGGAGCTGTAGAAACCCCAAACCTCTCAAACACAGTTTCTCAGCCCTGGGGGTACAGATGCTGACAGTCCCTTCTGCACCAGGAGCGGTTCCATCTGACAAAGCTGAACCCCAGGACTGGCCCCTGCCCCACCCAATCACACGGGGTCAGGCTGACTCCTCAAGAGCCCCTGGGCAGAGACCCTGCTCTTCATTGCACACTCATCAAGCACCGACGAGGGCTCCAGCCAGGACGTTCTCCTGGAAAAATAAAAGTGTCTCTTTGTGGGAGGGTCTGTGGGAAATGGCTTTGATTTTTCCCAGAGAAGTCTCCCCTAAACTGTCACTGTCTTTTCCTCCTATGATAATGCCCATGCTTGGATACAGCAAATGTCCAACAGCAGCTCCATCACCCAGTTCCTCCTCCTGGCATTCACAGACACACGGGACCTGCAGCTCTTGCACTTCTGGCTCTTCCTGGGCATCTACCTGGCTGCCCTCCTGGGCAACGGCCTCATCGTCACCACCATAGCCTGTGACCAGCACCTCCACACTCCCATGTACTTCTTCCTCTGCAACCTCTCCCTGCTGGACCTGGGCTCCATCTCCATCACTGTCCCCAAATCCATGGCCAACTCCCTGTGGGATACCAGGGTCATTTCCTATGCAGGTTGTGCTGCCCAGGTCTTCTTTTTAGCTTTCTTGTTAGGTGCAGAGTATTTTCTTCTCACCATCATGTCCTATGACCGCTACGTTGCCATCTGCAAACCCCTGCACTACGGGACCCTCCTGGGCAGCAGAGCTTGTGTCCACATGGCAGCAGCTGCCTGGGCCACTGGGTTTCTCTATGCTCTGCTGCACACGGCCAATACATTTTCACTGCCACTGTGCAAGGGCAATGCCCTGGACCAGTTCTTCTGTGAAATTCCTCAGATCCTCAAGCTCTCCTGCCCAGATGCCTACCTCAGGGAAGCTGGGCTTCTTATATTTGGTGCCAAGGTATTCTTTGTATGTTTTGTGTTCATCCTCCTCTCCTACGTGCAGATCTTCAGGGCTGTGCTGAGGATCCCCTCTGAGCAGGGATGGCACAAAGCCTTTTCCACGTGCCTCCCTCACCTGGACGTGGTCTCTCTGTTTATCAGCACTGCCATGTTTGCCTACCTGAAGCCCCCCTCCATCTCCTCCCCATCCCTGGACCTGGTGGTGTCTGTTCTGTACTCAGTGGTGCCTCCAGTAGTGAACCCCCTCATCTACAGCATGAGGAATCAGGAGCTCAGGGATGCCCTGAGGAAACTGATGGCTGGATAATTTCAAAGGCATTAAACTTCTTATCTTCTGCATATCACTCATGACATAACTCATGACAGGTCCAACCTGTCTTTTTTATATTTCGTAGTTGTAGATGATTTTTTGGAGTTAGGGGAAGGCTTGTTTGGTTTTGCTTTTTTAACTATGATAATACTGCCCACAAAGAAATGTTATTATTCATCCCACTTCTAATTATCTGTCCACCTTTATAGTTCAAGTCAAAGACCTTGTAAATGAGAAGTTGTGCTCTCTGTGTATTTAAACAAAATAAATGACCCTGCAGTGAAGAGTTTGTCTGAGATCTTTCCTCTGCAACCTTTGTGAAGCTCAATACAAGGTGTCTGTGGGCAAAGATGGAGGAAACAGTCCCAGCAGAGCAGCTCTGCCAGGAGCACCAGCCTTGTTCTTTCCAGAGTCCTTCTCTTTCCACTTCCCCACTCTCCTTCTCAGCCCTTGTGCTGCTGCAAGGCCTGAGGGCTCCCAGGGCTTGGTCACAGTTGAACTGTGTGTCGGTCCTGTGACCAGGACAGGCAATGGGCACTTCTGTGACAGAGCTGGCCTCAGAACAGCATCTCCAGCAGCAAGGGGATCTCCTTAGCACAGTTCCTGAAGGTTTAGATCTTCTTCCAGAGTTGTTTTAAAGAACATGCCTAAGGAATAGACTCTCAAGAGGCTCATTGTTTGGCTTGTTTCTCTGTGGGCTCAGTGTGATGAGATCAGGGTCCCAGTGTGGCTTTCGAGGGACTTCGGGCTGGTTGTTCAGCAGTTGCTTGTTGGTGGCCAGCACCCACGCACATGGTGAATAAGGCAGGGTCCCTCTGAGCACCCTCCGTGGCCACCCAAGAGTTTGTGTGGGACGCGGTCAGTGGCAGTGACCACCATCAGCTGGGGCTGCCTCCCAGTCTGACCAGTACGGCCCTGCAGAGTCACCACAGCCCGGGCACCACAGCCCACTTGATCTACAGAGCAAAACCCCCAGCTCGGAGGCTGTGGGGAGCGTGGGGACAGGGTGCAGGAATGGCAGCCAGGCCAGTGCAGGTGTGCTCTCCCTAGGAAAAGGCTTTGTGGGGAGATGGGATGTCCCAGGAGAAGAGCAGGACACGGTGTGTGTGCAAGAGAGACATGGAAACAGTCTGTCATGCTGCCGGGTGCCAGCTTGGGGCTGTTGCCTCTTGCAGCCACCATGTTGATCATTGTCCTCTCACCACGGCTCAGAGAGCTTGTTCTTCCCCCCATGGAAGGACACCGAATGACTAGGTCAGAAATCCAGGTTTGCACTGAGGGTAGATGTGAGCATGCACATCCTGTGCGGGGGCAGATGTACCCTAATAAGCACAAATGCCATCAGCTGTTCCTGTGGGTGCCATGGAGGCCTGTGGGACAGTGTATCAAGGTCACTTCATGTTGAGAGTAACTTCCCCAAGAAACCACCTGAATGCAGCACTGGGATGTGCTTCCTTGAACCGAGGTCCCTGTGTCCTCCCTGGAGACCTGCTACAGCTCCAGCACCCAGACCCACTTGCTGCCCAGTTTTGTGGCTGACAACGGCACCATCTCTGCTCACAGATGTGTTAGGACTATTTTCTGCAGCTCTTGCATATGCTGAGCATTTGCATTTCAGAGCCATTTCTCCCCTTCCTGTTCACAGGGACATCCCATGAATGCATCACTGCTCTCTACCCCAGTGTAGACAGGCACAAGGCCTTCCCCACCAGCTCCTCTCACTGGTGCCAGTTTTCTACAGCACCCTCATCCTGGACTGTGGGATGCCCAGAATAGCCCTCCCAAGACAGTTTGATAAAGCCTTTTTTCTACACCACACCCACATCCCTGCTCAATCCCCTCATCCACAGTTTAAGGACCAGAAAGGTTGGGCACTGAGCAAAATGCTCAGGAAAGCTTTGAGGTGCACAGAGAGCCCATATTGACAAGCTGCTCTCTTCTGAACATGCCCAGAAGACCTGGAGAGCATTTGCTGTGTCCCAGAAACTCGCCTGGAAGGTTGGGTAATGGAGAAAATTTTTGGTGTGGGAAGGGGCAGACAGGTGCTGGTGGAACTGGCTGGTGTGACCGTGAGACATCTCTCAAACACCTCAGAAAAGTCATGGCTCTCAGGGAGGTTGCATAGTGCTCTGAGAAAGAAAATATCAAAAAGGACTTATCATAGCATCATAGAATAATTGTGGTTGGAAGAGACCCTTAAAATCATTGAGTCCAACCATAATCTAAATCTGGCACTAAACCATGTCCCTAAGAGCCTCATCTGTCTGTCTTTTAAACACGTCCAGGGATGGTGACTCCACCACCTCACTGGGCGGTCTGTTCTGTTGCTTCAAAATCCTTTCTGTGAAAAAATGTTTCCTAACATCCAACCGCAACCTTCCCTGGCACAAATTGAGGCCATTTCTTCTTGTCCTCTCACTTGGTACTTGGGAGAAGAGACCATCACCCTCCATACTACAACCTCCTTTCAGAGAGCTGTAAAGAGTGATAAGGTCTCTCCTCAGCCTCCTCTTCTCCAGACTGAATTCCCCAAGGTCCTTCAGCTGCTCCTTGTAAGACTTGTGCTCCAGCCCCTTCACCAGCCTTGTCACCCTCCCCTGATCTCTCTCCAGCACCTCGATGTCTTCCTTGTCATGAGGGGCCTAAAACTGATCACAGTACAAGGGGATGATCTCTTCTCTAGTCCTGCTGGCCAGACTATTCCTGATACAAGCCGGGATGCTGGTGGACTTTTTGGCCACCTGGGCACACGCTGGCTCAGGTTCAGCTGCTGTCAATGAACACCACCAGGTCCTTTTGTGCCAGGCAGCTTTCCAGACACTCCTCCCCAAGCCTGCAGCGCTGCCTGGGTTGTTCTGACCCAAGTGCAGGACCCGGCACTTGGCCTTACTAAGCCTCATACAACTGGCCTCAGCCCAATGATCCAGCTTGTCTAGATCTCTCTGTATGGCCTTCCCACCCTCCAGCAGATCAACACTCCCAAACAATTCGGTGTCATCTACGAACTTGCTGAGGGTGCACTCGATCCCCTCATCCATATAATTGATAAAGAGATTAAACACAACTGGCCTCAATACCGAGCCCTGGGGAATACCACTTGTGACGGGCCACCAACTGGATTTGTCTCCATTCACCGCAACACTTTGGGCCTGGCCAAAGCATCCTTGTATTCCTCTTGAGTCTCCTGCCCCTCCTTCCAAATATTATAAATTCTCCTTTTATTCCTAAATGGCAGCCGCAGCTCTCTGTTCAGCCAGACCAGCCTTCTTCCCCGACGGTTCGCCTTCCGGCACACGGAGACGGCTGCTCCTGTGCCTCTGAGATCACCTTCTTGAAGAGAGACCAGCCTTCCTGGACTGCTTTGTCCTTCAGGTTTGCCTCCCAAGGGACTCTGCCAGCCAGCCTTCTGAACAGGTCAAAGTCTGCCCTTCGGAAATCCAAAGTAGCAGTTCTGCTGACCAGCCTCCCCGAGTCCAACTCCTGCCCCTGTACAGAACAACCCCACAGGTCACATCGTGTGTCTGAGGATGTTGTCCAATCTCTTCTTGAACACTGTCAGGCTTGGGGCCATGGGTGAAGAACCTTTTCCTCATGTCCAACCCGACCCTCCCCTGGTTCATCTTCCTGCCATTTCCTCAGGTTCTGTCATTGGTCACTAAAGAGAAGAGCTCATTGCCTGCCCATCCTCCTCACCTTGTGAGGAAGCTGTAGACCACAATGAGGTCTCCTTTCAGTCCCGTCTTCTCCAAAATGAACAGAGCCAGTGACTTCAGCCACTCCTCCAAACCCTTCACCAACTTTGTAGCCTCTTCTGGACACTCTCTAGCAGCTTAATATCTTTTTTATCCTGTGGTACCCAGAACTTCAAACAGCACTTCAGGTGAGGCTGCAGGACTAGACCCTAGACTGCAGGAGAGACCCGAGATCAGCATCAATGACATAATGCTGCAATCACCCCTTCTCCACACTGAAAAATAATAAACTATACCCTTTACCAAAAAAAAAAAGTCATTTTTATTACAAGGTTTTTGAAATCATTCTCTACAACTACACTAGGAAACCTCTCTAATTAACTGTACAAGACTAGAAGGAAATTACAAGAAGAGATACGGTTTCTTAGAGCTTTCTTCTGTGTAATGAGGCCCATGGTGCGTTTGGTGCTGAGTTCTTGAACCTCAGGTTCTAAGAGGAGATTGCACAAACCCTTCCAGAAGTCAAAGTCAGAAGAAAAAAGTACTAAGTACTTTGAAGTATTAATGAGTTCCACTGAGGGCAAGTACCAGCAAAGCCTCCCCAGGGACTCGTTAGAGCAGAGAATTGGAGGCCATGATGGCAGATAAACAAAGGGTAATGTGCAGGCAGCTGAGGTGCTGAGAAAACCCTGGTTTTGTTGGATGAAGCAGAGAGGCCAAGGCCTGACCCCCAGCCCCTGGGAAGGCAGATCCTGTCCCTCACCCATTGCTCAGGGCTCTTCCTGGGGCAGGGGGATGTGGGCTGTGTAATGCTGAGTGAAGGACAATGGTGTGACAGTTCCCAGCCTTACTGGGGTGTGCAAGGAGGCCATGAGGTGCCCCAGTGCCTGAGGACAACATGGCTCCTCATAGGCCTTGGTGGCAGAGATGATTGCCATAGCCAAGGGGACAAAGACTTGGGTTCTCTTGGCGCCATCCAGCCTTGCCAGCGCCCTTTGCCATCTCCACCACAGGTTGTCCTACACTGTCCCACAGCTGCTTCTGTTTCCCTGCAGGCTCTAGACACCCATCTCGCTTCCTCCCCTTGCTCTCGCCCTGGTATTTCCATACATTGACTGATGTGTCTCCACTCTCGTGCTCTGTTCCGTGAAACACAAGGAGGTGGACTGATCTCATGCTCCTTCTGGATGATTTCTCATATCGCAGCACCACCCTTTGAGTGACATTTCTTCCTCCTCATGTCCATTCCAAGCTGCGCTGTGTGGCAGTGTTTCTGCTGGAGAAAGGAGGATCCTGAAAACTACTAACCTGTCATCCTCTTACCTGTGCCTGGGAAGATCATGGAACAGATCCTCCTAGAAGCTCGGCTAAGGAACAAGGAATGGTGACTCAACCACTTCTGTCGGCAGCCCGTTCCACTGCTTCACAACCTTTTCCATGAAGAAATGTCTCCTGATATCAATTCTGAACCTTCCCTGGCACAAGCTGAGGCCATTTCCTCTCCTCCTATCACTTGCTACTCAGGAGAACAACAACACCCTCCATGCTACAGCCTCTTTTCAGATAGTTGTAGAGAGTGAAAAGGTCTCCCCTCAGTCTCCTTTTCTCCAGGCTAAACACCCTCAGGTCTCTCAGCTGCTCCTCAGAAGACTTGTGCTCCAGACCCTCAACAGCCTTGTCCCCTCCTCTGCACTCACTCCAGCACCTCAAGGTCTTTCTTACAGTGAGGAACCCAAAACTGAACTGAGGATTCAAGTTGTGGCCTCACCAGCGCCGAGTAAAGGGGATGATCACTGCCCCGGTTCTGCCCACTGCACTATTCTTGATGCACACCAGGAGGCCATTGGCCTTTTTGGCCACCTGGGCACACGCTGGCTCATGTTCAGCTGCTGTCAATCAACACCCCCAGGTCTTTTTTCCAAAAAGCAGCTTTCCAGCCACTCTTCCCTAAGCCTGTGTTGTTGCTGGGGGTTGTTGTGACCCAAGTACCTGACCCAGCACTTGGCCTTGTTGAACCTCAGACAACCGGCCTCAGTCAGCCAAGATCCCTCTGTATGGCCTTCCTACTCTCCAGCAGATCAACACTCCCACCCAATTCAGTGTCGTCTGCAAACTTACTAAGGGTGCACTCGATCCCCTCATCCAGATCATTGATAAAGAGATTAAACAGAACTGGCTCCAATACTGAGCCCTGGGGACACCACTTGTGACCGGCCACCAACTGGATTTGGCTCCATTCACCACAACTCTTTGGGCCCGGCCCTCCAGCCAGTTCTTTATCCATCTCAGATATACCATCCAGGCCTTGAGCTGCAGCTTCTCCAGGAGATGCTGTGGGATACGATATCAAAGGCTTTACTGAAGTCTAAGTGCACAGCATCCACAGCCTGTGTGGTGGATTCACTCCTCCACGACAGACTTTCCCTCATCTGCTAAGCCGGTCACCTTGTCATAGAAGGAGATCAGGCTGGTCAAGCAGGACCTGCCTTTCATAAAGCCGTGCTGATTGGGCCTGATTGCTCGTCTCGTATGTGTGACCTCCCAGTCCCTTTCCCAGCCCTGTTCCTGCTGTTGGCCTATCCCCTGCAGGGGCACAAGTGACTCACAGTCCCCTCCACAGCCATTGGCTTCCTACTGGACTATGAGTTCCTGAGACACAGCTGAGCACATGACATCGTACCCAGCCATCGCCCTCCTTGTGCTCCAGTGTGTGAGCAGGTAAAACTAAGCTGGTTTCATCAAATCTATCTAATAGATTTCCTATGAAGGGCCTGAGTGGAGAAACGTTCCTCAGAGGAGCTGCTGTATTTACACGGGGTAATTTTATATCTCTGCTTCTGCCTCTTTCTTTTCTTCTTCCTCTTCCTGTGTCTATTCTGATGTGAAAGAGCTCTCCAAGGAAAAGATTCATGGAATCCTACAATAAGGCAGGTTGGAAGAGACTCCTGAACACCATCTCTGTCCCACTGTTCTTTATGGCACCCTAAGGAATAGCTGATAGCATTTGTGCTCCCTTGGGTTCATCTCATCACATGCACACAGTGGACATGCACATGATGTGTATGTTTAGAACTCATCTATGCAAGGAAAACATGGACTTTTGACCTAGTATTCCACAGAATCATAGAATGTCCTGAGTTGGAAGGGACCCACAAGGATCGAGTCCAACTCCTGTCCGTGCACAGGACACCCCACGTTGTCCAGTCTCTTCTTGAACACTGTCAGGTTGGGGCCGTGACACCTCCCTGGGGAGCCTGTTCCAGTGTCCAGCACCTCTGGGTGAAGAACCTTTTCCTCATGTCCAACTGAACCTCCCCCGGCACATCGTCCTGCCGTTCCCTCGGGTTCTGTCACTGGTCACCAGAGAGAAGAGATCAGTACCTACCCTTCCTTCTCCCCTTGTGAGGAAGCTGTAGCCACCGTGAGGTCTCCTTTTAGTCTTTTCTTCACCTCTGATGCTCAGAAACCCCTTGGTTTGCTCTCTGAAGCAGAAAGGAGAAGCCATGACCTCCAGGCAATGGGAAGGGGAATCCTGTCCCTCACACACGGCTCAGGGCTCTTCCTGGGACCGTGGGACGTGGGTGTGCAAGGCCGAGAGAAGGACAACACTGGTACAGCAACTTCCACCTTCTCCATGGGGCTGCAAGGAGGCAACGAGGCCCCAGTGCCATGAGGACAACATGTCTTCTCCTGGGCCTCAGTGGCAGAGACAACTGCCATGGCCAAGGGGACAGAGACCTGGGTTCTGTTGGTCCCTTCCAGCCTCACCAGTGCCCTTTGCCATCTCCATCACAGGCTGTTCTACACGGTCCTACACCTGCCCCTCTTTCCCTGCAGGCTGCAGACACCCATCTCGCTTCCTCTCCGTGTTCAAATTTGTCAAATATATTTCTTAGTAACAACGTGAAGTGAAAAGCACTCCTCACTGGAACTGCTGTATTTATGTTAACACGTTCTATATCTCCTCTTTTGTCTTTTTTTTTTTTTTTATGATTCTTCTACCTATTCTCTCTCCAGAAACATCTCCAAGTCAAAAATTATTTCCAATCACAGAATAACTCAGGTTTGAAGAGAGCCCTTGTCTCACTCATCTTGTCTCACTCTCCTGCTCAGGGCAGGGTGAACCCGGGGAGGTTGCTCAAGGCACCCACCCAAGTTTACATCATCCTCAAAGGCACTGAAAGTGCACTCTGTTACATCATAGAAGGGGAGAATAAAGACGTTCAACAGTGTTGGCCCGAGTGCTGGTCACTGAGAGATGACACTGGTAACTGGCTGCATGGAGGACTTTGTACCACTGATGATATTTGGGCTTGATGGTTCAGCCGACTTCCCAAACAGCATCCACTTCTTGAGCCCCATCAGCAGCACTCTGCCCAGAAGGAGACCATGTCTGAGGCCTTGCAAATGCCCTGTACACAACATGGCTTTCTTTCCACTGTCCATTTGTGTTCAGCAATCTTTTCCTTGTCCATCACATTCCTGGAAATGGCTGCAGGAGGACGTGTCCCATCCCCTTCCCAGGAAGGGAGATAGGGTGGCTGGCTTGCAATTCTCCGAGTTCCTGTTTGTGCTCTTCTTGAAGATGGGTTTGAGGTCTGCATTTTCTAAGGACCCCAGAACCATTCTGGTTTCTATGGCACATTTGAGAGCACAATATGGAATCACGGGCAAGGGTGACATAGCAGACTGGAGCACTTGCAATGAGTCTGTCCAAGGCAGCTGAGATGAATCTCACTGGGCCACTGGGGTTTGTTCCTGGAGCCACACACAGAAATGTCAGGGTTCTGTGAGGTGTTCACATCTGAGCTGGCTTCATGGAATCCTTCTGCACCCAGGGATGTTCAGAGACAGAGTCTCTCCATTTTACACACAGAGGCAGGCGTCACAGTGTCTCTCTGACCTCCTGTTGCCACTCCAAAGGGTCGAGAGACACCTCAGCCCTGTGGTGTGTCACCCTGCTCTGCACTCATCTGAGATGTCCCACATCATGAGGAATGGACACGGGGACCTCAATTCAAGGAAGAACATCCCAGTGCTGCATGCAGGTGATTTCCCGTGGAGTGTTCCTCCCACCATGAAGTGACCTCAAGACCTTTTTTGTGCCACAGGCCTTCATGGAACCCGAAGGAATAGTTCATGGTGTTTGTGCTCACTCGTGTTCATGTCACCTCATGTACATGATGTGCATGCTCACATCTCATCTGTACAATACAAACTCGGACTGCTGAACAACTCATTCAGTGTCCATCCGTGGAGGGAAGAACAACCTCTACGAGATGGGGAGAAAGGCCAGTGCTGGAAATGGTGGTTGTGAGGGGCCAGTTCATGACGATGCCCTGGGGCAGCTTCCATGGGGTGTCCAGCGCACAGGGGCACAGCCCAGCCCCTGCTCTGCTGGTCCTGCAGGTCTCTGGCAGGAGGCTTGGCTGTGAGAGGACACTGCTGTGTGCCCAGCCCTGCACACACACACTGTGCAGCTGTACACTGATGTTTGCATCTGCATGTCACTTCAGCGTGTTCTACAGTGAAGCTTTGAAAAAGAGCTAAACCTTCAGGCCCTGCCCATAGGAGATCACCTTTCTTTCTGGAAAGGCTGTTCTGAGGCCAGCTCTGTCACAAAAGTGCCCATTGCCTGTCCCTGCCTGTGCTCACAGGACTGACACACAGCAGGACGGTGACCAGGCTGCCAGAGCACTCAGGCCTTGCACCAACACAAGGGATGAGAAGGAGAGTGTGGGAGTGGAACGAGAACAGCTCTGGAAGGCCAAGCGCTGCTGCTCCCTGGCAGTGCTGCCAGGCTGGACTCTTCTCCCCTCCTCCCATGCACACAGAACTGTCCCTGCAGCTCCAAAAGGCCTTGCAGGAAGAATATATATTGAAAAACAAGTCACTACAGGACCCTTTACTTTCTTTAAATACACACAGATCATGGCTCCTCATTTACACAGCCAGTGGTTATAAAAGAAAAGCAGAAAGTAATTTAGAAAGGGGATGACAATGTTATCACAATAAAAAAACCATCAATAGCAACAGAAAACAGAGATGAGAGGCTGGGCCTCTAAGTAGTTACATGAAAACTGCTATGTAGAAGGAGATGGACAGTTTATTGCTTCGGAAAACACTTAGATACGAGTTTCCACAGGGCATCCTTGAACTCCCGGTTCCTCATGCTGTAGATGAGAGGGTTCATTGCTGAAGGCACCACCGAGTACAGAACAGACACCACCAGGTCAAGGGAAGGAGAGGAGATGGAGGGGGGCTTCAGGTAGGCAAACATGGCAGTGCTGACAAACAGGGAGACCACGGTCAGGTGTGGGAGGCACGTGGAAAAGGCTTTGTGCCGTCCCTGCTCAGAGGGGATCCTCAGCACGGCCCTCAAGATCTGCACATAGGACAGCACAATGAACACAAAACACCCAAATCCTAAACTGACACTTAACCACAAGAAGCCCAGCTTCCCTGGAGTAGGAGTGTGAGCAGGAGAGCTTGAGGATCTGGGGGATTTCACAGAAGAACTGGTCCAGGGCATTGCCCTTGCAGAGTAGCAGTGAAAATGTATTGGCCGTGTGCAGCAGAGCATTGAGAAACCCAGTGGCCCAGGCAGCTGCTGCCATGTGGACACAAGCTCTGCTGCCCAGGAGGGTCCCGTAGTGCAGGGGTTTGCAGATGGCAACGTAGCGGTCATAGGACATGACGGTGAGAAGAGAATACTCTGCACCTAACAAGAAAGCTAAAAAGAAGACCTGGGCAGCACATCCCGCATAGGAAATGACCCTGGTATCCCACAGAGAGTTGGCCATGGATTTGGGGACAGTGATGGAGATGGAGCCCAGGTCCAGCAGGGAGAGGTTGCAGAGGAAGAAGTACATGGGGGTGTGGAGGTGCTGGTCACAGGCTATGGTGGTGATGATGAGGCCGTTGCCCAGGAGGGCAGCCAGGTAGATGCCCAGGAAGAGCCAGAAGTGCAAGAGCTGCAGCTCCCGTGTGTCTGAGAATGCCAGGAGGAACTGGGTGATGGAGCTGCTGTTGGACATCTTCAGCCTCTGGGCATAGGGCACTGACTCAAAAAGAAAAGAGAGTGACAAGTTAGGGGAGACTTCTCTGAGCAAAATCAAAGCCATTTCTCACACACCCTCCCCTGCTCCACACCCCTTGTCCTTTTCCAGACCTTCCTTCGGGTCCATGGCTGAGCCCTGGGTGGTGCTGGCTGGAGGTGCCGTGAGGAGCAGGGCCTGTGCCCGCTGGCTGCCCAGGAGTCAGCCCTGCTCTGCAGCAGGGGGTCATGGAACGGGGGGCAGGGGCCAGTCCTGGGGTTCAGCTTTGTCAGATGGAACCATGCCATGTCTCACCCTTTCCTAATATCTCAGCACACCATGTTTGTCCAGGATACACACAGCTCATTTCAAAAACCCAACAGCATTTTCTCTGTCACAGCATCTCTGAGCTTCTCCATGGGGCTTTCAGAGAACACAAAGATGCTGTAGGACAGGTTTACATCCTGGAGGGAAGATCACAGATCAGAAGGACACCTCAAGGATATGTCCAAGTGCCCTAATGATGGCATCTGATTCAGGGAGACTCAGCTCTTTCCCAGCCCCACAGACTGCATTGCCCACAGCCCCACAGGTCAGAGCAAAGCTGGGACATGTGTTCCCATGGACACGCCTGCAGGAAAGGACCCACAAGATCAGACTGTGACTGTGCAGCTGAAACTCCCATCCCCAGAGAGCCTGACAGCAAGAACCAGATCACAACAACAGTGACCCAGAACGAGAAGGAAAATGCAGTGAGGGTGGGTGTGAGAGAGGCCAGGGCAGAGGCAGCCGGGCACTCAGACAGCGTCACCCTTCCCCAGCTGTGCAGCCACCTCCCACACACCAGCATTGCCGGGCAGCTGCTCTCAGCCCCTGTGCTCTGCAGAGGGAACTGGAGCTCTGGCTGCACAGGAGCTGGTTCATGCCTTGGAGCCCCCGGCCCTGAGGGCAGAGGCTTTGCTGGGTGGGAGAGGAGGCGAGGGGGCTGCTCACAGGAGGGATCTGCACTGCAGAGGATGAAAGGGAGTTTTCTGTGTTCCCCCTCCCATAACAATGCCAGTTTTATTTTCCTGTCATTTCTGATCATTTCCCTGCTGCCTGGAGATTCTCCCCCTGGGAGGTGTTTCCCTGTCCATGTCTCTTCCCTGTCAGTGCTCACAGACCCCATCCCACCCTCTGTGCCCTCACCCTGGCCTTACAGAAACCTGCCTGTTCACAGGGCACTGCCTGGGGGCATCTTCCTGTTTGCAGACTGGGGAAAAGGGCAGGTCAGACTAAGACTGACGGGTATAGCCAATGAGATGCTGGTGCTGTGCACAGGCAGAGCAGCAGCTGAAGGGACGTTATGAGGCTTCTGGCAGATGTAATGATTAATCGGAGTTGCAGTTCAGGAGTCACAGTGACTTGTTTAAGCACGAGAGCTCATTTTCATTTTTTCCTTTCCTGCACCCCCCAACCCTTGGGATAGGAAACCGAAAAGGCAGGCTCAGGAAAGCCCCCTATCTGCCTGGTAATCCTTGCATTGATCTTCTCTTTGAGGCATCACCTTGGAAAAATCCTGGGGATGATCTGGAGCTGTGAGGAGCCCTGACCCACACAGCACCCCCTTAACAGCAGAAGCACCTTTACTGCCCTGATAGGGGTGGCTCCTTCCCCCCACAGCTTCTCCCCACAGCACCATGGGGATCTCCCCAGGCAGGCTGAGCATTGACCCTGGCAGGCGGCAGAGTCCCTGCCCCGGCACAGCCCTGGGGTGCAGGGACCCTGCTCTGCAGGACAGCCCTGGGCACCCCTGGCTGCTCACCCACCTTCACAGCTATTCAACATTGCCTGCCAAGAGCCCCCTCCTCACAGATCCCTCAAGCTGTGCCTGTGCTGACTTGAGGAGATGCCTCCAGGAGCTACAGCTGCATTGCCCTGCACCCAGAGACTTACCATAGCAAGGGCTGCAAAGATTTCTCCTCCAGTGAGCTCTCAGTCATCCTCCCCATCCTGACCACCTTTAATCTCTCTCTGCCTTGCTCGTCTCCCTGAGATCCCCAGGCAGAGCCCTCAGCCCTGCTGCGCTTTGCAGAGGAGCTGCTCCTGGGCAGAGCTGTCTCTCTGCAGCGCTGCCGCTTGCCATGAGCTCCCTCTGTGCCAGGAGCCCAGCCCAGCTCAGCAGCACAGGAGCAGCCCAAGGTGCTTTAATGACCCCTCTGGTGGGTTTGCTGCTGAGTCCATGAACCTCAGACCCTGAGGGGAAGTTGAATAAAACCTCTCAAAAAGTCCAAGTCAGATTCAAACTCCAAAGTTTCTTGTAATGTTAATGAGTCCCACTGCAGGACACTATTGAGGAAATGACTCCAGGATTTGGTTAGAGAGGAAACTGGAGGCAGAGACGACAGGTCAGGAAAATCAAGGTCAAGTTCTCTCTGATGATCAGTAAACCTGGATGTGTTTCATTAATCAAAGGGCCAAGCCCTGACCCCCAACCCTGGGAAGGCAGATCCTGTCCCTCGCACATTGCCCAGGGCTGTTCCTGGGACAGTGTGATGTGGGGCTGTGCAAGGCCAAGGGCAGGACTATGGTCCCACACCTCCCAGGTTCCTGGCTGGGGACAAGGAGGCCATGAGGCCCCTATGCTGTAAGGACAAGGTGTCTCCTCACAGGCATCAGAGGTGGAGACAACAGCCACAGCCAAGGGGAGAAGGAGCTCATGTCTGTTGGGGGCTTTCAGCCTCTTTACATCCCTTGATCATCTCCACGACAGCCTGTCCTATGCTGTGGCATCCCCCGCACCTGTTTCCCTGCAGGCTGGAGACATCCCCCCTGCTGCCCCACCTTGCTCTTGTCTGAGCATCTTCCTTCCTTTGCTGATCTCTCTCCATCCTCCCCAGCTGTTCCTTGAAGCACAAAGCCTTGGGCTGATGCAGACTGCCTCTGGGTGACCTGCTCCACCACAGCACTGCCCTTCCACTCACATTCCTTCCTGCTCATGTCCAGCCTGGACCTACCCAGCTGCACTTTGTGCCATTATTTCTTTCTCGTGCTGTTTCCCACTGTGAAGAAAACCTCCACCATCTCTGAAACCACCCTTCCAGCACTCTCAGGCTACTCCTACACTGCTGCAGCCTCCCCAGCGCTGCTGGGCCAGAGCAGCCCAGGTCCCTCAGCATCCCACACCATGTGCACAAGGTCCTGAACCCTGCCTTGGCACAGCCCTACACTCTCCAGTTCCTCCCTGCTTCTCCAAACTGGGAGCCGCACACTGGCACACACCCGTGTGTGTGGGGTCACACCAGTGCTGAACCGAATGGGATGAGAACTCCAGGTGTCTGGGTCCCCACGCTCCTCCTCATGCAGCCCCGTGTGCAGCTGCCTTGTTCATGGTGAGCGTGCAGCACAGGCTTGTGTGGTGGCCCTTGTAGTGCCCAGGCCCTTCTCCTCAGGGTCACTGCTCAGCGTGTCAGGTCCTGCTCTGTCCTGATGGATGGGGTTATTCTCCTGCCCCGATACAGAACTGGCCACTTCTCCTTTTAAAACTTCAGAGATTCCTGATGGTGGAACCCCAAATTTCTCAAGGTCTGGACTCTACCTGCACTGCTGCAGCCACAGTCCCTCAATTCCAGCCAGGGCAGGGACCACTCACCCGGGGAGCCCCCGATGCCCCCTAAAGGAAAGGGGGCTCCTGACCTCCAGGACTCTCCTGAGCCCAGAAAGAGGCCACTAAAATGGTAGCAGTAGCAGGGTTCCATCAAGAGTTTATTCAAGAAAAAGGAAATAATTTCCAATTTCCCTAGCACAGTCTTTCGGTGCTGCTCTTCTGTTCCTTATCCTGGTGCCTCTCCCTGACTGCTGTGCCCCACTTTCGGTGGCACCACATTGTTGGGGGGCAAGGCCATGTGCCCGCACAGCCCCAGGGCTTTTTCATTAGTGCCCTCACTCACAAGGGAAAATCCATCTGGTCACTCTCCACATAAAGGAGCTCCATATATCCAAGCAACTTCTTCACTCTGAGGGAATCCCACTGCTGATCCTTCCAGCCCGTCTCTCCTGAAAAGCCTGTACCCACCCATTGCAGCACCCCAAGCTGTGTGACTTGTCCCACCATGCCTTGGCGGTGACTCCATGGGTGTCAAACAGCACAGGCTGCAGCTTGTCCTGGCTGTGCCCTTGGCTGAGGGCATCAGTGCACAGTTGGGTTGTGGCACCTCAGCTGTAGCACCCGGCCAAGCTCTGATAGTTCTCGGGAAATCTGGTTGGTATCAAGAATCCAGGTCCCCATGTGTGCAAAGGTTTGACTTCAGAGCAGAGCAATGTCACAGGGGTTGGCAGATGGAAAGACAGGACTGAAATTGGGGAACAGGAGAGGGAGCAAGCCCTGCTGTCCCCAAGGCCAGAGAGAAACAGAGCTGGGAATGACAGACCTGGAAGGAAACGTGTGTTTTGTCAGTGGCATCTCTGCTGCCCCTGAGGTACTTGGGTAGACGTGTCACTGATCTCTAGGAATGACAAGGTGCTGCTGACAGGCCCAATGTGACAGTGGTTTGTCTGTTCCTTGATTGTGTTATCAAGGGGGTGAGAACAGGGTGGTGAAAAGAAAAAAAGGAGATTTGGAAGTGTAGCTATACGCATGGATACTCCGGTGTGAAGCGCTTCCTACTCAAGGGCTGCCCTACATCTACTGGATAGAGAAGGGACAGATCTTGCGATGCTTCAGAGGTGGGAATGAGTTTCTTGCACAAAGGCACCGAATCTGTCTGCAATGCTGTCTGGGGTGTCTGTCCCACACTCACTGTGGATGGGGATGGCTGCCCTGGACAGGGCCATCGCTGTCCCTGCCCAGTGCATGTAGGGGTGTGTGAGAGCCTTGGCACCTCACGTAACACTGCAGGTGTGTAACTGCCATTAAAAGGAATAACTGCCCTGAATTTGATTTGTCAATAGAATTATAGAATAATTTCAGCTGGAAGAGACCCTCAGGATCATCGAGTCCAACCATAATGTAACCCAACTCTAGCACTAAACCATGTCCCTAAGAAACCCATCTAAACATGTTTTAAACACCTCCAGGGATGGTGACTCCACCACTTCCCTGGGCAGCCTGTTCCACTGCTTCACAACTTTTTCCATGAAGAAACGTCTCCTAATACCCAATCTGAACCTTCCCTGGCACAACTTGAGACCATTTCCTCTTGTCCTATCACTTGCTACTTGGGAGAAGAGACCAACACCCACCATGCTACAACCTCCTTTCAGGTAGCTGTAGAGACTGAGAAGGTCTCCCCTCAGTCTGTTTTTTTCCAAGCTAAACAGCCTCATGTCCCTCAGCTGCTCCTCATAAGACTTGTGCTCCAGGCCCCTCACCAGCTCCTTTCCTTCTCTGAACCTGCTCCAGCACCTCAAGGTCTTTCTTGTTGTGAGGGGGCCAGAACTGACCCCAGGATTTGAGGTTTGGCCTCCCCAGTGCCCAGCACAGGGGACGGTCAGTGCCCTGGGCCTGCTGGCCACACTGTTCCTGATACAAGCCAGGATGCTGGGGGCCTTTTTGGCCACCTGGACACACACTGGCTCATGTTCAGCTGCTGTCAGTCAACATTCCCAGGTCTTGTTCCAACAGACAGCTTTCCAGCCACTCCTTCCCAGGCCTGTAGTGGTGCGGGGGGTTGTTATGACCCAAGTGCAGGACCAGGCACTTGGCCTGGCTAAACCTCAGACAGTTGCCCTCAGCCTAATGGACCAGCAGCTCCAGAACCCTCTGTAGAGCCTTCCTACCCTCTAGCAGATCAAAACTCCCACCCAACTTGGTGTCATCTGCAAACCTACTAAGGGTGCACTCGATCCCCTCGTCCAGATCATTGATAAAGAGATTAAACAGAACTGGCCCCAATACTGAGCCCTGGGACACCACTTATGACCGGCCGCCAACTGGATTTTGCTCCCTTCACCACAACTCTTTGGGCCCGGCCCTCCAGCCAGTTCTTTATCCATCACAGATACACCCATCCAGGCCATGAGCTGCAGCTTCTCCAGGAGATGCTGTGGGATACGGTGTCAAAGGCTTTACTGAAGTCTAAGTGCACAACAGCCACAGCCTTTCCCTCATCTACTAGTTGGGTCACCTTGTCATAGAAGGAGATCAGGTTGGTCAATCAGGATTTGCCTTTCGTAAATCCATGTTGACTGGGCCTGATCTCTTGGTTGTCTTGTATGTGCTGCCTGAAGTCTCTCAAGATCATCTGCTCCATGACCTTCCCCATCACCGAGGTCAGACTGACAGGTCTTTAGTTCCCCGGATTGTCCTTCTTTCCCTTCTTGTAAATGGGTGTCACATTTGCCAACTTCCAGTCAACTGGGACCTCCCCACTTAGCCAGGGCTGCAGCTAAATAATTGAAAGTGGCTCAGTGATCACCTCCACGAGCTCCCTCAGCACCCCAGGGTGTATCCCATCTGGCCCCATAGACTTGTGGGTGTCCAAGTGGTGCAGCAGGTTGCAAACCATTTTCCCTTGGATTATTGGGGCTTCATTCTGCAACCCATCCCTGTCTTGGGGCTCAGGGGGCTGGGTACCTGGAGCACAACTGTTCTGACTATTAAAGACTGAGGCAAGAAGGTATTTAATACCTCAGGGTTTCCCTCATCTTCCGTCACTATCTTTCCCTCTGCATCCATCATGGAATGGAGGTTCTCCTTAGCCCTCCTCTTGTTGCTAATATATTTCTAGAAACATTTTTTGTTGTCTTTTACAGCAGTAGCCAGGCCCAGCTCTAGTTGGGCTTTGGCCCTTCTAATTTTATCCCTGCATAACTTCACAGCATTCTTGTAATCCCCCTGAGCCACCTGGCCCTCCTTCCAAAGGTTATAAATTATCCTTTTATTCCTCAGTTCCAGCTGCAGCTCTCTGTCCAGCCAGGCTGGCCTTCTTCCCCGCCGGCTCGCCTTCTGGCACACGGGTACAACTGCTCCTGCACCTCTGAGATCACCTTCTTGAAGACAGACCAGCCTTCCTGGACTGCTTTGTCCTTCAGGTTTGCCTCCCAAGGGACTCTGCCAAGCAGCCTCCTAAACAGATCAAAGTCTGCCCTAGAAGGCCAAAGTAGCAGTTCTGCTGACTACCCTTCTAACTTCTCCAAGGATAGTAAACTCAATCATTTCATGATCACTACACCCAGGGTGACCTCCAATGAGTCCTTCTCTATTTACAAACAACAGGTCCAGTGGGGCTCCTTCCCTGGTAGGCTCACTGACCAGCTGTGTCAGGAATTGTCTTCCATACACTCCAGGAGCCTCCTAGACTGCTTCCTCTCTGCTGGGTTGTACTTCCAGCAGACATCTGGTAGCTTGAAGTCCCCCGTAAGAACTAGCGCTGGTGACTGGGAGACTTCTCCCAGCTGCCTGAAGAATATTTCTTCTGCCTCTTCATCCTGGTTGGGTGGTCTGCAACAGACCATCCCCTAGGATGTCCGCCTTGTTGCCCTTCCCCTTGATTCTTACCCAGAGACACTCAATCCTTTCATCACCCTCATCAAGTTCCAGACAATCAACCCCCCCCCTAACATACACTGCTTCCCCACCTCCTCTCCTTCCTCACCTGTTCTTTCTGAAGAGTTTATAGCCATCCATTGTAGTACTCCAGTTCTGAGAGTCATCCCACCATGTTTCTGTGATGACAATTAAATCATAGTTTTTCTGCCTCACAAGGGCTTTCAGCTCCTCCTGTTTGTTGCCCATGCTGTGTGCATTCGTAAAGATGCACTTCAGCTGGGCCATTGATTGCATTGGGTCGGCAGACCGAAGGGCATCATTAGCACTATCCTTAGATGCCAGCATGTCGCCCTTGGCTGTGCCTCTGCCACATCTGGTTTCGTCCCCCTCACCCTTCAAATCTAGTTCAAAGCCCTCTCAATAAGTCCTGCTAACTTAATGTGGTTCATAAAATAAGACTAGGAATCTTGCTTTTTTGTAGTTGTTTTCTAACACTGTCTGAACTTCGGTAAACGAGAGGAAGAGTGGTTAACAGAGTCTGTTTTCTGAGAGCAACATGTTCCTGTACCTTTCCCGTCTTTCTATGGTGAAGGATTTCTTCCCTTGCAGAGAGGACTGCAAGACCTGCTCCTGTCAGGTGGGACTTGACCTCCAAACGTGGCGCAGCCTCTTCCATTGTGACATTACCCACCGCCGTTGATGTCACAAAGCAGCATCAGCACTGAGGTCGGAACAGCAGGGTATAAAACCAGGGGTCCCCCTGCGCCTTTGTCACTCTCGATCTTGAGGGAACTGAGATCGCAGAGTTCTTGGCTCACTCCTGAGCGAGCAAGATGCTTGTTACCTGCACCTCAGCAGGTACCAAGAGCCAGCCAGAGAAGGTTAAGGGTCTGAACGGGTATGTTTGAAAAATCCTCCTCCCCTTTCCTCAGGTGATTTTTTTCCACCTCGTCAGCTGGGGTGGGTGGAGGGTGGACAGGAGAGGAACATGAGGGCAGCATGAGAGCTCGGTCTGGAGCTGGTGGAAGGCAGCAGCCACCTTTCAGTCTCTTCATGACCTACAGGGGCAAGGCCCAGAAAGCCTTTGATATCTGCAGAATGAGGGACAGGTCTATTTTGGATCGCATGGAGGGAGTCCCAAGCGGTGCCCCAGATACAGCCTGCCGTAGTAATTGTGAGAGCTCTGCTCAGTCCTGTATTGTGCTCTGCAGGGTGGGTTATGTCCCTGAGCCTGCTTGGTTTTCCTTTCCACTCTGTTGGCCATGAATTTGACTTGTGTTCCTGACAGAGGAGGTTTCTTTCGGAAACCTGGTCAGTTCCTCACCAGGGCTCTGCCTTAGGAAAGGGGAACATGATCCTCTGAAGGGTGCAAGGAGTTCTCTAGGAGAACAAAAGGGGATTGTTCATTCCTGATGAAGTGTACGCTGTGAGCCTTTTGAGAGCCTCCTGGAACAGGCAGGAGGAATTTCCCCCTTGCAGAGCGCTGTGTGCTGTGTCTTGGCAGATCAGGCTCAGGGCAGCAGGGCCCAGCCAGCAGAGTGCTTCTTTGGTGCTTCCTTGGTTGCCCGTTGCTTGCCATCACACATTGACATTCAGCCCTCCCTCCCTCTTTCCCCAGTCTGCATTTGTCTGCAGTTATGCCAAGAGAAGGGCCAGAGAGAACCCGGCTGCTAAAGAAATGCTGCGAGAGGGGAGACACGCACCCCTGCCTGGCAGCTGTTGAACTGTAGGGGCACAGGCTGAACCTTCTCTTGGGAGGGTGGAGAACAGGATCAGTACAAGTGCCGATGGGATGGTGGGCAGGAGAAACAGGCGTTCATTGTGTCCCTTCCGTTTCCAAAGAATCCCTCTCCAGCCCCACAGACATGCACTGTGGCAAGAGCTCCCGTTGCAGCTCCTGCTCTTTGGAGTCAATCTTGAGCCCTTTGTCCCTAATGAAACAATCGCTGCCATGACAAATCCCCCACTGGTGCAGCTGCTGACAGCTCCAGCAGTGACTCGAGCTGGTGCAGGACCAAGCCAACGCACACGCCAGGAACGCCAGGCTCAAGGGCTGCAGTCCCTGCTGCTGCTGTCCAGTCTGCTGCTGATCTGCACGGGTACCGCCAGCTTCACCATCCTTTTCCTCCTTGCTGCTCTGTAGGATGATGAAGGCGCTGAAGGCAATGATGCTCGTGCTGCTTCTCGGTCTGTTCTGTTTCGGTGAGTCTCTGCAGAACTCCAAGTTGAGGACGGTGCTTTAGGAGGTACTTGGGGCTCCATCCTGCCCTGTTCCGCTTCCCCCGCTGTGACCAGGGGAGCTCAGCTAAGAGCAGAAAGTCCCCGACAGAGCTGTGCCAGTCCCTGCTCCAGCAGGACGGGTGTGGGGGTGAGGAAGGGGTGACTTGCCTTCCCCAGGAGGGCTAAGCCAGTTCTCTTCAGCCGAGGGAGAGGCCGTAGCTGAGCTCTCCTGCCCCAGGGGGATGAAAATCTTCTGCAGGACAAGGAGCACAGTCCAGGGCAGGGAACGTCCATCTCTTGCAGAGCCCGTACACCATGATAGCCGCTGTCAAAGCAACAAGAGGACAGACAACTATGGCACTTGGGAAAGACACAGAAAGGGGAGCGGGCAGCCCGAGGCATAACCCAGCCTTAGACCAAGTTCTAAGCTCTGGTGTGTGTCTGACAGGTGTTTACCGTATGGGACAAGTTGGCATGGAAAGCTTCTGGAGAACTGCAGGAGAGTTAGAAGACCTGAGCAAAACCCTGTCCCTGCCAGACCAGCTCCCTAAGCTCCAGGAACAACTTCATCATCTGCGCTGGAGTGCAAAAGATGTCGCTGAGCGGGGTCTACAGGAAGGTTTGAAGCAGGCAAAGCTCCCAGGCTTTACCGGACGGGTAAGGGCACAAGGCAGAAGGATCTACTCAGGGGTTTTATCCTCCCTCCGGCATGTATCCTACTCCATTCACTGTCATGGCCACGCTTCCTTTTCCTGTTGCTCCACACTTCCTTATGGGGAAGAGAGAGCCATGATGGGAATGACAGCTGTCTGAGTCGTAGCTTCCTCTGCGTCCAGATCTCGGGTCCTCCTCAAGGGAGGACTGGAAAGAAAGAACTGCCTCAGTACTGCAGAGTTAAGCCAGTCCTATCTCATGCCCAGAAGGCTTGTCTGTCCGTGCTGCCTGGCCTGGGGCCTCTCCACAGGAAAAGCCCATTCCCACAGCTTCAGCGTTCAGAGCACTGGAGTGAGCAGCCCCCCTTTCTGATCCCGTCAATCACAGCAGAACAAACCTGGGAGGCTTCCAGGCAATTTGGGTGTTCCTTCCATCTGATATGGGCCTTGTCCCCATTCACCTTGGCTGGCCTTGCAGGGGAGCTGCTTGCCCCCTTCCTTTTCCTTCCAACAGCCGCTCTCCTTTGTGTTCCTTCTCAGGTGGTTCAGGAGATCATCAATCAAGCCCTGGAGAAGCTGGAAGAAATCCAGGTCCCGATGCCTGATTATGCCCTCAAATCAGCAGGTGCCGTGACATTGTACATACAAACCAGTTTTAGAGCACTTCTTGCCCAGATTGACAAGATGTGCATTGGAACGTGTTCAGGGATAGGAGAGAAGGGGTGAGAAGTCAAGGGTCACCTAGCTGACATTCCTTGATGACTCCCTGCTGCGTGTTGCAGAGGGGCCGTGCCAGTGAGAAATAGGGGAACCCACTGTAGGACATGGATGACAACTGAGAAGCCTTTTTCAAGTGAACAGCGCAATATTCCTCCTGACACTGCCTGATGATCGGGCTCATGTTTTAATTTCCAGGGGCTGCTGTCGTCCATTCCAGGACTTCTCCATCCCTCCTAAATGCCAAAGCAAAGTTCTTCTTATATTCCCTGCCGGTGATGGATTACATGAGGTCCCCTGCGCTTATTCTGGAGGTAGGAGCACCAAGAAGCAGTAAAACAAAGGTCGAGGGAATGAACCACACACACTGCTCAGACGAATGAGAGCCAGGGCAACCTTCTCCATGTCAGTGTTGTTTCTTCTTGTCCTTTCAGCCAGAAAATCATCCTGGAAACTGCTGGCCCTTCCCAGGAAGTCAGGAACACATCTTCATCAAGTTGTCTGTGCCAGTCATTCCCACAGCAGTCACCATGGACCATGTCTCAGGGACAGCGTTCCATGGAGAAAGTATCTCCGGAGCTCCAAAGGACTTTGCTGTCTATGTAAGTGATTTCTCTGCAGTCGGGGGCAGGGGGTTGCACAGCATTTCTAAGCAGGGGGTGAAGATGGGTCAAAGAGTCCAGTGGCCTGAAGCTTCCTCCTGGCTCTCAGAAGAAACAGGCTCCCTAGAGTTGCTTTCTTCCCATTGTATTAATCCTTTATTCAATGTACCACTCAAAAGAAAAAAAGCTTCTGGGGCAAGATGCTACTCCACGAGCCACAGGAAAAAGGAGCTGGACAGTGCATGGTCCTAGACCTTCTTGGCTTCCAATCCCAGTGGTATTTGTGATCCTCAGGTTACCTCCCTCTCACTGAGAGCGTCTGCTCCTTTTCTGACTGGCGGCCTGGACTCGTTGAGTAGGCAAGTGTGACATGCTGCCCACCTGCAGCTTCTCGTCTTTTCTTTGTGCTCATTGTCCTTGGATTATGTAGATGAAATAACACCGTACTTCACCGTCTGAAGTTCAGTCTTCCCATGGTGATACCAGAAGCTCTTGTTTTCTCCACCCCTGTCTTTCTGTAGGGCTTCAAGGAAGAACACGAGGAGCAGGGAACGTTCCTGGGACAGTTCACTTTCCTGGCAGCGCTGAATCCCAGTCAGACCTTCCAGCTGAAGGTATGGGGACAAAGAGGGGGAGAACTGTAGGAGAGGAGGAGAAATGCGGCTGGATGGGGAGAGGCTTCTCTGCCAAAGGGCTACAGGCAGCCCTGTCCTTGAACATGTGCCACGCTGGCCTTTCTTGTGCTTTAACTTCCTGGTGGCAGATGGCTGGACTGCCGCTCTTCTTCTCTTTCATTTTGGGTTTAAACTTCAGCACGTAGAAGTGCCACAGTTGAAGCTGGAATCAGCTTGACTGTCTGGAGCCCAAGTGCACACAAGCAACCACATCCCGTAGGATGCACAACTGCTGGTCTGCCAGTTAAAGACCAGAAATACTGGGCTTCCTGAGGATTCTGTTGGTGCTGGCAGTGAGTAGTGACAGGGAGGCCATTCTGTTTCTGTGGCTTCCTAGAGAAGACAATGAGGCATTTTCCTGACACCAGCACTGGGTCTTGTGACTGTGGAAGCCTGTGCCCCAAAGCAGGCGAGAACTTTCCAGCGTATTTCCTGAGGCATCTGGGTGCTGCTTCTTCCTTTACAAGTTCTTATGTCCCAATGAGGTGGAGCAGGATAGAACGTCTCGACCACGACTCTCAAAAGCCTTCGCGGGGCAGCAGGAAGGAAGCTGTTGAACGAAGCCGTCGCTGCGACACTTCTGTCAGTGGTCACGTGCCAGAGAGGAAAAGGCGACTCATTTCTTCTTGTCATTTCAGAACGAGCTCCCTGGGGTCGTGAAGTACATCAGGCTGCAAGTGCTGAGCAACTGGGGCCACCCGGACCACACCTGCCTGT
The DNA here is from genome assembly GCF_036013445.1 of Caloenas nicobarica. NCBI lineage: Eukaryota > Metazoa > Chordata > Aves > Columbiformes > Columbidae > Caloenas > Caloenas nicobarica. Next base: position 1,472,256 of record NC_088276.1, read on the forward strand.
ATCGGTTCAGGGTGCACGGTGATCCACCCAAAGATGGGGGAGAAGTTCCAGTTTCATATGTCAATAATTTCCATTAATGTTCACCAAGTCGAGTTCTGGTCTGCTTTGCCTGTGATGCTGACTGGTCCTCCCTGAGCTAACTGCAGCTCCCCGTCCTTCTCTCAACCCATCAGCTTATGGGAGACTTCAGGAGTCCACAGCAAGATTTTCCTTATTAAGGAAAACTCAGTCACAAATCTGCAGAAAGCCTGACATCCACATACTTGCTGCCTCCACAGGTACATCAGCAAGGCCCTGCCTGTACACCAAAGATTAAATTAATGGACAGTTTTCCTGTGCAGGAAGCAACTAAGGATCAATGGAACCATCTGTTGTTACCTGTTTTCACAAGAGGCAGATGCTGCTTCAGCGTCCACCTTTCAGTGTGTTGCCAATGAGAAAATGGAAGTGTGTTTTTTTCTAAGAAGGAAACCTTAACTGGAAAGTTGGTTCGTGCCTCACTTGCCTCTCTGTGCCTATAATCGAATTAATAGCTCAGGAAACGTTACAGAGTGATTAGCAAAGCAAACTCAGGACACTTAAGAGATCCCATAACCACACGAGTCTGTCTTTCCTTTTGACTCCGAGTTCTCCAAGCCTCAAGGCAGGAGCAGGCAAGGCAGTCGTGCGCTCGGGTCACACCGGGGAGGAGAGAGCAGGAGCAGCGCTTGGCACCCAGGGCTGGCAACAGCAATTTGTGCTCTGAGCTGGGGTTTAGTCCATGTGCTAGCCCAGCACAGATCCAGATACCAAACTGAGGGTGTCAGTTCATCCCCGGTGCCACACACACGGCACCTTCTTCCATCGCCTCCTCCCGATGAGCTGTTTTCCAGCCCCTTCCACCTCAGCCCAGCTCAGACACCTGCACTCTGGCCCAGGGCTGACTGGGGCTGGTGACCCTCGCTAGGCAGCAGCAGGAACCGCCCTGACCCTGGTTGTGGGGCTGTCCCTGGGCTGAGCCCTCGGGCCCAGGGATGGAGAACTGGGCCATGGTGGGGCCCAGGGGTTCTGAGGTCAACAGGTCCATCCAGACTGTCCATGCTGGAGACACCTGCTCCTGCAGCACCCCTGGTCCTGGACCTGAACCTGCTCCATCCTCATCCAGAAGCACACGTTTGTTTGGCATTTTCTTAAAACTGAAGATCATTCAGGTAGAGGGAGAGACTGTTTAGAAGTTTGAGTAGTTTGGGGACAGAGGCCAGTTGGGGGCTGGGGCCCTCAGGGGTGGGGGCTGTTTCTGCCCCGCGCCCTTGGCCTGGCACTCACAGCTGGGAAGGGACTTTCCAAACTCCTGCTGGAAGGAGGCAGATGTGGCCACCCCCGGCACAGCCTCAGGGTCTGCTGCCAACCTGCCGTCAGATCATCTCTCCATAGAATCATAGAATCGTTTTGGTTGGAAGAGACCATCAGATTCATGGAGTCCAAACATAACCCAACTCTAGCACTAACCCATGTCCCTCATGACCTCCAGTCTAAACCTCCCCTGGCACAACTTGAGGCCATTTCCTCTTGTCCTCTCACTTGCTCCTTGGGAGAAGAGACCAACCCCCTTCACGCTCCAACCTCCTTTCAGGCAGCTGTAGACAGTGATCAGGTCTCCCCTCAGCCTCCAGTTCTCCAGGGTGAACCCACCACTCCCCTCAACTGCTCCTCATCACACTTGTGCTCCGGCCCCTCAGCAGCTTTGTCACCTCCTCTGCACTCTCTCTAGTGCCTCAATGTCCTTCTTCTGATGAGGGGCCCAAAACTGAACACAGGGTTCAAGCTGCGGCCTCACCAGCGCCGAGCACAGTGGCAACAAGAAAGTGTGGCTGATGTTCTTTCTTGACCACACTTCCTTCCCCACTAAGGAAAGGGAAAAGGAGGAAAAGGGAGAGAGACTTACAAGTTGGATAGATTTAAAAAACAAAACGAGACAAAAATTAACACTTTCCTCATAATACTAATAATGAGACAAATAAGGCACAATATACAAAACCAATATTGTATTTCCCAGAGTAGCCAAAATGCTGCCACAGGGGCAGGTGTCCCAGCAGAGGCTGCAGAGAAGACATCAGGAAGTCCTGGACTGGACTCGGCAGTAGACAGGAACTGGGTTCAGGGATGCAAGGACGGGAACCAGGATCAGGGTTGCAGGCAGGACAATGGGCAGGCTCCTCTTGAGATGCCGGCCATGGACCAAGAGCCTGAGACCCTCGTGATCTCCCAGCTTTAAACTGTGCATGACGTGGATGGCATGGAACAACTCGGTTTTCAGTTGCCGTCACTTGTTCTGTCCACCCCTCCCTGCAAGTACAACCCCCTCACTTATGGGACGTAAGAGATTCACCAGCGATGTTGGCTGCTATAGCAATAAGATCTAGTCCTAGGCCTTTTCTGCATACCAGCCCTACCGGCAGCTCAGTAAAACTGTCAATATTGGCCGTTGTCAGCTCTGGAGCAGACAGTGTTTGAAAAACACGCATCCAACTGCAGAAATATGCAGTTACTTAGAAGAGCTTAAGCTGAAAGGAAAATTCACTAAAATACAATTAGTCTTGTTTTAACAAAAAGCAGGACAGCCCTCATCACAGTCTGCACCTTCCTCAGAGAGGCAGCAGAGGTGAGGGGCCGATGTCCTGTCTCGGGTGACCAGTGAGAACAGGACAGGTGGAAATGGAATGAGGCTGCGTCAGGGCACGTTCAGCCTGGACATTAGGAGAAAGTTCTTCAGTGGAGGGTGGTCGGTCACTGGAACAGGCTCCCCAGGGAAGTGGTCACGGCTCCCAGTCTGTCAGAGGTCAAGGAGCGTCTTGTGGTTTAATGTTACATGGTTGTGCGAGCAGTGCACAGCTGGACTCATTGATCCTTATGGGGATCTTCTAACTCGAGATATTCTATGATTCTGTGATATTCGAGCTCAAGAATAGTCCATCCCAGACCCATTTGTGTGTGTGTGTGTTTGTCTCTTTCTGGGCTAACTGGGGAGATGAGGAGATCTCTGGGAGGAATCTAAACCTTACATGTGTCATATGGATGAATATTTTCCACTAGCACAGTCAAGTGTACAGAGAGACATGGCGGGGTTGGGGAGGTGAGGAGCAGGTTCTCCGTACAGTGATGGACCTCAGGCAGACTGCTGCTCCTTCCTGTCCACACCTCCTCAGGGGACACTCTGCATCAGTATCAATGAGAGAATTCTCCTATCACTTCTCCTAAGTGCTCTTTCTGTACCTTCCTCTTTCACTACACCCTTGAAATGTATCTAATTAAAGTGCACAAGTGTTGAAGACCAGATGTACATGAGGGAAGTGACAGGGCTCTGTCAGTCCTGTCTGATAACTGCCAGTCCCAGGCAGATACCTCAGGTACCCTGGGGCCTCTGGAGGTTTGCACTGGGGGCTTATGGTCAGACCATGGAGCTGTGCCTGAAAACAGGAGAACTGCTCTCAGTTGTTCAAAAAACAAACAAACAATACAAACCCACAACTTACTCATCAGCTGAAATGATTCAATATTTTAAATAAAATGTCCATGAATTTCTGTCCTGCCAAAATACGGATTTTTACAATATGTATGAATTGCAGGAGAAGAAATATTGTAGTTACCCTGTGCTTGTATTTCCAGAACTCTGCCTATGATACTGTGTATTTAATCCCCCTGAACATCCAGGTGTTTCTACCTGTCCTTATTCAAACCACCATGTCTGCAGTCGTCTCTTCAGAAGCCTATCTGGACATTTGCACTTTCCATTGCTCCCCAGAGGTTCTTCCTCCTCTCACTCTTTGCTCATTCAGAGCCTGTCACCTTTCTCTGCTTTGAGCTTCAGGCAGGTAAAGCTGAATTGTCTTTCAGCTGTCACTCTCATACTCCCTGTAGGCAACTCTTCAATTGTGGTGATGGACCTCACTGAAAGTTGCTTAAACTAACGATAGAGTATATTTTATTGTTCGTTATGTTCTGTTGTGTTTTCTTTCTCATTATCTCTTTTGCTTTTGCCAATTAAAATGCCTCTTTCTGCCTATTTAAATCCAGATCTCTAAGGAAAGCATGAAGTAATTTGTGCAGAGAAGTTGTAACAATCAGGTGCAAACTTCAGTGGAGAATCTGATGTAAAGAAAAGTGATGTAACTGCCAGGGGGACAATGAGCGAAACAGGAAGGTTAGAAAAGTGAGGAGCAAGGGTGTCCATCCCGTGTCTGGCCTCAAGGGACTGCTTTTCCCACCTGTCCAACCTCCTCAAGAGACACTCTGCACCAGTATCCATGGGAGAATTCTTCTCTCACTTCTTCCAAGTGCTCATTGAAAATGTTCTCTGTACCTACCCCCTGAAACCTCTCTAATGAGCTCTACGAATCTTCAATACTTGAAGAAAATTATGGTAAAGACACAGCTTGTGAGGGCTTGAAACTTTTTAATGAGCCCATGGTGTATTTGAGGCTGAGATCATGAACCTCAGGTACTGACAAGAGACTCAACAAAGCTCTCAAGAAGCCAAAGTCAACAGCAAAACCTTGAAGTTCCTCGAAGCATTAATGGGCCCCACTGAGGGCTGTTCCTGACAAAGCCTCCCCAGGGACTCGTTAGAGCAGATAATTGGAGGCTGTGATGACATGGAGGCCAAGGCCCTGTGCAGGTGGCTCTGAGGCTGAGAAACCCCTTGGTTTGCTCTCTGAAGCAGAAAGGAGAAGCCATGACCTCCAGGCAATGGGAAGGGGGATCCTGTCCCTCACACACGGCTCAGGGCTCTTCCTGGGACCGTGGGATGTGGGTGTGCAAGGCCGAGGGAAGGACAACACTGGTACAACAACTTCCAGCATCCCCATGGGGCTGCAAGGAGGCAACGAGGCCCCAGCACCATGAGGACGACATGTCTTCTCATGGACCTCAGTGGCAGAGACAACTGCCATGGCCAAGGAGACAGAGACCTGGGTTCTCTTGGTGCCTTCCAGCCTTGCCAGCGCCCTTTGCCAGCTCCACCGCAGGCTGTTCTACATGGTCTTACACCTCAGAGAATCACAGAATCAGAGGATGTCCTGAGTTGGAAGGGACTCACAAGGATCATCGAATCCAAGTCCTGTCCCTGCATATGACAGCCCCACAGTTCACACCATGTGTCTGAGGGTGTCGTTCAGTCTCTTCTTGAACACTCTCAGGTTTGTAACCATGACAGCTCCCTGGGAACCCGTATGCTGAACATCATGTCCAGGAGGAGATTTTGAGAGACACTGTCAGAGGCTTTACTGAAATCCAAAAAGATCACGTCGACGGGTTTCCCTTGGTTGACTAGGTGGGTAACCTTGTTGTAGAAAAAGTTAAGTTGGTTGGGCAAGACTTTCCTCTCATGTACCTGTGCTGGCTGGGACCAATGACTGCGTTGTCCTTCAGATGTTTTTCTGTAACTCCCTGTCCCTCTTTCCCTGCAGCCTGTAGACACCCATGTCACTTCCCACCTGCTCTCACCCCAGCATTTCTGTCCCTTCACTGATGTGTCTGCACCCTCACTGGCTGTTCTTTGGAACACAAACCATGAGCTGATCCAGCTCCCTCTGGGTGGCCTCTTGCACCACAGCACTGCCCTTCCAGTGACATTTCTTCCTCCTGATAACCAGTCTTCATCTTCCAAGTTACACTTTGTGACTTTTTTTTTGCTCTCCTCCTTTTTTCTGCTACCAAGGAAAGCTCGACCATCTCAGAAACTGCCCTTCAAGCTGGGAACACAACCCATCAGTCTTCTTGTGGTGTTCCATCTCAACAAAGAGAAGTCACCTCACCGTGAGCTCCTAAATCCCAGGACTGCTGCTGGCCTTTTAGCTTCTCTGATGGACACGACCATGTCCCTGCTGCTGTCTCGTCACGTACTCAGGTGGAATGGACATGACAACACGTCTCCAAGGCCTCTTCCTGGGTAGGGCCTGTGGATACTTAGGCCGAGGTTCTTTCCCAGCCATGTCCCTGCTGCTGGGCTGTCACCTCCAGAGAAAAACTGACCTCACTGTCCCCTTCACAGCCACGTGCTTCTTACTGGATTATGAGTGTCTGAGACCCAACTGACCTCAAAATACCACACCCATCCATCACCCACCTTGTGGCCCAGGACCTGACCAGACAAAAGTATGCTTGTTGTATGAATCTGATGAAATCTATTTCCTACTAATGGAGAATGAGAGAATGGAGAAACATTCTTCACAGGAAGTGCTGTATTCATGTTGACACGTTTTAGATCTCCTCCTCTGCCTGTTTATTTTTTTTTCTTCTTCATACGTATGTTCGGTTTTCCAAAACCTCTCCAAGGTAAAGATTCATTGAATCACAGAATAACTCAGATTCAAAGAGAGCCCTGAACATCATCTTGTCTGACTCTCCTGTTCAAGTCAGGGTCAACCATGTGAGGTTATTCAAGGCCTCTGCCCAGCTTTGCATCATCCTCAAAAGAGCTGCTAGTGCACTCGTCACATCATGCAGGGAGAGAATAAACACATTCAACAGTGTTTACCCAGTGCTGGTCACTGAGGGATTTCACCAGTAACTGGTTGCACAGAAATATTTGTACCTTTTACGACATTTGTGCTTGATCATTCAGCCAAGTCCTCACCCAGCGTGCACTTCTTCAGCCCAGACAGCACCAATCTGGCTATAAGGACACCATGGGAGACCATGTCTGAGGCCTTGCAAAACTCCATGTACAGGACATACCCTCCTTTCCCCTGCACATTTTGTTTCAGCAATCCCTTTCTTCTCCTTCAAGTGCTTGGAAATGCCTGTAGGAGGACATGACGAATCCCCTTCCCAGGGACAGAGGCAGGCTGAGCAACCTGCAGTCCTCTCAGTTCTTGTTCCTGCCCTTCTTGAAGATGGTTTTGATGTCTGCCTTTTCCGAGGACCCCACAATCTCTCTGGTTGCTCTGGTGCTTTCAGAGCACAACCCAGAATCACAGGCAAGGTTGACATAGCAGACAGGAGCACTTGCAATGAGCCTGTCCAAGGCAGCTGAGATCAATCTCTATGGACCAGTGGGGTTTGTTCCTGGAGTCACACACAGAAATGTCAGGTTCTGTCAGGTGTCCACATCTGAGCTGGCCTCATGGACTCCTTATGCACCCAGGGATGCTCAGAGTCTGTCCCTTTTACGCACAGAGGCAGGAGTCACAGTGTCCCTCTGGCCTCCAGTTGCCACTCCCAAGGGATGTTTGTGCTCACTTGCGTTTATGTCACATCACATACATGATGTGTGTGCTCACATCTGATGTCTACAATGCAAACAGGGATTTCTGACCTACTCATTCCGTGTCCCTCTGTGGGTGAGAGGCCAGTGCTGGCAATGGTGGTTGTGAGGGGCCAGTGCATGATGATGCCCTGGGGCAGCTTCTGTGGGGTGTCCAGTGCACAGGGGCACAGCCCAGCCCCTGCTCTGCTGGTCCTGCAGGTCTCTGGCAGGAGGCCTGGCTGTGAGAGGACACTGCTGTGTGCCCAGCCCTGCACACACACACTGTGCAGCTGTGCCCTGGTGTTTTGATCTTCAGGCCACATTCTCAGAAGGTTCTTGAGAAAAAGTTTGAATGAAGACCTAAGCCTTTCACCTTTCTTGTGGAAAGGCTGTTCTGAGGCCAGCTCTGTCACAGCAGTGCCCATTGCCTGTCCCTGCCTGCGCTCACAGGACTGACACACAGCAGGACGGTGACCAGGCTGCCAGAGCACTCAGGCCTTGCACCAACACAAGGGATGAGAAGGAGAGTGTGGGAGTGGAACGAGAACAGCTCTGGAAAGCCAAGCGCTGGTGCTCCCTGGCAGTGCTGCCATGCTGGACTCTTTTCCCCTCCTCCCACCGACACAGGAATTTTCCCTGAACCTCCAAAAAGGCCTTGGAGGAAGGATATAGTGAAAAACAAGTTACTACAGGAATGTATATTTTGTTTAGAGAGAAAAGGAGAGCATGGCTCCTCATTTATACAGCCAGTGGTTATAAAAGAAAAGCAGAGAGAGAATTAGAAAGGGCATGACAACATTAAAACAATAAAAAACCAAGTAATAACAGAAAATCCAGATGACAGGCTGGTCCTGCAATTAGCTACATTGAAACTGCTATGTAGAAGCAGATGGGCAGTTTATTGCTTCAGAAAACAGTAAGATATGAGTTTCCACAGGGCATCCTTGAGCTCCTGGTTCCTCATGCTGTAGATGAGGGGATTCACTGCTGGAGGCACCACTGTGTAAAGAACAGACACCACCAGGTCCAAGGATGGGGAGGAGATGGAGGGGGGCTTCAGGTAGGCAAACATGCCAGTGCTGACAAACAGGGAGACCACGGCCAGGTGAGGGAGGCACGTGGAAAAGGCTTTGTGCCGTCCCTGCTCAGAGGGGATCCTCAGCATGGCCCTCAAGATCTGCACATAGGACACGACGATGAACACAAAACACCCAAATCCTAAACAGGCACTAACCACAAGGAGCCCAGCTTCCCTGAAGTAGGAGTGTGAGCAGGAGAGCTTGAGGATCTGAGGGATTTCACAGAAGAACTGGTCCAGGGCATTGCCTTTGCAGAGCGGCAGTGAAAATGTATTGGCCGTGTGCAGCAGAGCATAGAGAAACCCAGTGGCCCAGGCAGCTGCTGCCATGTGGACACAAGCTCTGCTGCCCAGGAGGGTCCCGTAGTGCAGGGGTTTGCAGATGGCAACGTAGCGGTCGTAGGACATGACAGTGAGAAGATAAAACTCTGCTGCAATGAAAAAGACAAACAGAAAAAGCTGGGCAGCACATCCCATATAAGAAATGGCCCTGGTATCCCACAGAGAGTTGGCCATGGATTTGGGGAGAATGGTGGAGATGGAGCCCAGGTCAAGGAGGCCGAGGTTGAGGAGGAAGAAGTACATGGGGGTGTGGAGGTGCTGGTCACAGGCTATGGTGGTGATGATGAGGCTGTTGCCCAGGAGGGCAGCCAGGTAGATGGCCAGGAAGAGCCAGAAGTGCAAGAGCTGCAGCTCCCGTGTGTCTGTGAACACCAGGAGGAGGAACTGGGTGATGGAGCTGCTGTTGGACATTTGTTGTTTCTTGCCGTGGGGACTCTCTTCCGAAAAGGAAATGACATCTTAAAATCAGGACATACTCCTCTGAGCAAAGCCACTCCATTTTTCATTCACACCCAGCCCCATTTGAAATGCATTTCGTTTCTCTGCTATGTGCTGGCAGAGTGTGCTGCGAGGAGCAGGACCTCTGCCCGTCTGGGGCCCAGCAGCCAGCTTTGCTCGGCTGCAGTGGGGACACAGGGGGAGCTGGTTTGAGAGCTCTGATGTTCACAAGCAATGTTATGCACTGTTAATGAAAAACTTCAATATCTGCTCTCATGACACTTAAGAGCATGGGCTGCAGAGCGGAGGCTTAGTGTGTCATTATTATGATTTTGTCCATGTTTTTAATTTTCCACCATCACATCTCATGACTAGATTTTTGTAGGGCTTGAGTTTCTCATATATATGACTGAAAATGTGAAGAGTCTTGAGACAGGACAGGCAAAAGGGCTCATCTCTCTGTGGCTCAGTGCAGAGTCAGGAGAGCAGCTTTTACCCATTTTCCCTGTGCTTTCACCTGTGCTGCCTTAAAAACAACTTCATAAACAATCCTCTCTTTAAAAGAAAACCCAAAACTGGACTCGTACTGGAGCAGGGAGCCCTGTTTGAAAGGGCAGATCTGCAAACTCTTCTCTGCCCCAGCCCAGAGGTGGAGATGTGATGGAGAGAGCAGGACACGACCCCTCACCCAGACAAGCAAAGGACTCTGAGCAGTGAGTGCGGACCCCAAGGAAAGGCTCAGCACTCCTGGGACCCTACAGCAGAGCTGGGCCTTTCTGGGTCAGCTCGTGAGCCCAGCAGGACAGGCAGAGCAGAGTCAGGGCTCCTGGAGATGGGATGTGCTAAAGGGACAGTCAGATCATTGCCCAGCAGACAACCCCCAGCAGCCACCTGCAGAGAAGGAGCAGAAGAGCTCCTGAACAGCCCCTGCTCTGCTGCCTGGAGCTGTCCCTGCCTGCAGCTGTGTCTCTGTGCCCAGGTGTCCTTCTGTCAGTGTCACAGACCCCATCCCAGCCACTGTGTGCTCAGTTCTGCCCTGCAGACCCCTCCCAGCAGCCGGGCACTGCCCAGGGGCAGCTCTGTGTGGGCCGGCTCTGATCAGAACATCAGACCAACAATAATGAGCATGGAAAAGTCATGCTGCTGATGTCTGGAAGCCAGGGTGTGTCCATTTCTGATACTCACAGGTTTATTCACTGCTAAGAGCCACAGATTTGGAATTTCAGTGCATCCTCCTGAACTGAGACGTTAATTATTGTGTCCCATTGGCCTCATAGACAATCTAGAGTACGAGACCGATAGAACAGGATCCTTACTTTTCACAGAGTCCCTGTCTTGCTGTGCCTTTCCAAAAGCCTCCGAGGAACGTCCTAAAGTGATCTGGAGCTATGAGCAGCTGCTTCCCAAGCAGAACCCACTCCATACCTAGACCCTGCCCAGCCAGAGGTTGCTCCTTCCACCCACAGCTTCTCCCCACAGCACCGTGGGGATCTCCCCGGGCAGGCTGAGCGCTGACCCTGGCAGGCGGCAGAGTCCCTGCCCCGGCACAGCCCTGGGGTGCAGGGACCCTGCTCTGCAGGACAGCCCTGGGCACCCTTGGCTGCAAAACCATCTGCTTTGATTTTCAAAATTGCTGAACAAAGTTCCCCTCCATAGGGATCCCACAAGCTGTGGCTGTTCCAGCTTTAGGAGATGCCTCCAGGAGCTACAGCTGCATTGCCCTGCACCCAGAGACTTACCATGGCAAGGCTGCAAAGATTTCTCCTCCAGTGAGCTCTCAGTCATCCTCCCAATGCTGACCACCTTTAATCTCTCTCTGCCTCGCTCGTCTCCCTGAGATCCCCAGGCAGAGCCCTCAGCCCTGCTGCACTTTCAGAGGAGCTGCTCCTGGGCAGAGCTGTCTCTCTGCAGCGCTGCTGCTTGCCATGACCTCCCTCTGTCCCAGGAGCCCAGCCCAGCTCAGCAGCACAGGAGCAGCCCAAGGCGCTTTAATGACCCCTCTGGTGGGTTTGGTGCTGAGGCCATGAACATCAGACCCTGAGAGGCAGTTGAAGAAACCTGTCAAGAAGTCCAAGTCATATTCAAACTCCAAAGTTTCTTGTAATGTTAATGGGTCCCACTGAGGAACACTACTGAGGAAATGACCCCAGGGTCTGGTTAGAGAAGAAAACTGGAGGCAGAAATGACAGATCAGGAAAACCAAGGTGAAGGTCTCTCTGATGCTGAGTAAAACTGGATGTGTTTCATTAATCAAAGGGCCAAGCCCTGACCCCCAGCCCTGGGAAAGGAGATCCTGTCCCTCCCACATTGCCCAGGGCCGTTCCTGGGACAGTGTGATGTGGGGCTGTGCAAGGCCAAGGGTAGGACTATGGTCCGACACCTCCCAGGTTCCTGGCTGGGGACAAGGAGGCCATGAGGCCCCTGTGCTGTAAGGACAAGGTGTCTCCTCACAGGCATCAGAGGTGGAGACAACAGCCACAGCTAAGGGGAGAAGCAGCTCATGTCTTGTGGGGGCTTTCAGCCTCTTTACATCCCTTGATCATCTCCACGACAGCCTGTCCTATGCTGTGGCATCCCCTGCACCTCTTTCCCTGCAGGCTGGAGACATCCCCCCTGCTGCCCCACCTGGCTCTTGTCTGAGCATCTTCCTTCCTTTGCTGATCTCTCTCCATCCTCCCCAGCTGTTCCTTGAAGCACAAAGCCTTGGGCTGATGCAGACTGCCTCTGGGTGACCTGCTCCACCACAGCACTGCCCTTCCACTCACATTCCTTCCTGCTCATGTCCAGCCTGGACCTCCCCAGCTGCACTGTGTGCCATTATTTCTTTCTCGTGCTCTTTCCCACTATGAAGAAAACCTCCACCATCTCTGAAACCACCCTTCCAGCACTCTCAGGCTACTCCTACACTGCTGCAGCCCCCCCAGCGCTGCTGGGCCAGAGCAGCCCAGGTTCCTCAGCATCCCACACCATGTGCACAAGGTCCTGAACCCTGCCTTGGCAGAGCCCTACACTCTCCAGTTCCTCCCTGCTTCTCCAAACTGCGAAGCCGCACACTGACACACACCCGTGTGTGTGGGGTCACACCAGTGCTGAACCGAATGGGATGAGAACTCCAGGTGTCTGGGTCCCCACGCTCCTCCTCATGCAGCCCCGTGTGCAGCTGCCTTGTTCATGGTGAGCGTGCAGCACGGGCTTGTGTGGCGGCCCTTGTAGTGCCCAGGCCCTTCTCCTCAGGGTCACTGCTCAGCGTGTCAGGTCCTGCTCTGTCCTGATGTTTGGAGTTATTCTCCTGCCCCGATACAGGACTGGCCACTTCTCCTTTTGAAACTTAGGAGATTCCTGATGGTAGAACCCCAAAGTTTCTCAAGGTCTGGACTCTCCCTGCACTGCTGCAGCCGCATTCCCTCCAATTCCAGCCAGGGCAGGGACCACTCGCCCGGGGAGCCCCCGGTGCCCCCTAAAGAAAAGGGGCCTCAGCTTGCAGGACTCTCCTGAGCCCAGGAAGAGGCCACTAAAATGGTAGCAGTAGCAGGGTTCCATCAAGAGTTTATTCAAGAAAAAGGAAATAATTTCCAATTTCCCTAGCACAGTCTTTCGGTGCTGCTCTTCTCTTCCTTATGCTGGTGCCTCTCCCTGACTGCTGTGCCCCACTTTCGGTGGCACCAGATTGTTGGGGGGCATGGCTATGTGCCCCCACAGGCTTTTTCATTAGTGCCCTCACTCACAAGGGAAAACCCATCTGGTCACTGTCCACATAAAGGAGCTCCATACATCCAAGCAACTTCTTCACTCTGAGGGAATCCTACTGCTGATCCTTCCAGCCCGTCTCTCCTGAAAAGCCTGTACCCAGCCAGTGCAGCACCCCAAGCTGTGTGACTTGTCCCACCACGCCTTGGCGGTGACTCCATGGGTGTCAAACAGCACAGGCTGCAGCTTGTCCTGGCTGTGCCCTTGGCTGAGGGCATCAGTGCACAGTTGGGCTGTGGCACCTCAGCTGTAGCACCCGGCCAAGCTCTGAGAGTTCTTGGGAAATCTGGTTGGTATCAAGAATCCAGGTCCCCATGTGTGCAAAGGTTTGACTTCAGAGCAGAGAAATGTCACAGGGGTTGGCAGATGGAAAGACAGGGCTGAAATTGGGGAACAGGAGAGTGAGCAAGCCCTGCTGTCCCCAAGGCCAGAGAGAAACAGGGCTGGGAATGACAGACCTGGAAGGAAACGTGTTTTGTCAGTGGCGTCTCTGCTGCCCCTGAGGTACTTGGGCAGACGTGTCACTGATCTCTAGGAATGACAAGGTGCTGCTGACAGGCCCAAGGTGACAATGGTTTGTCTGTTCCTTGATTGTGTTATCAAGGGGGTGAGAACAGGGTGGTGAAAAGAAAAAAAGGAGATTTGGAAGTGTAGCTATACGCATGGACACCTGGTGTGATGCGCTTCCTATTTAAGGGCTGCCCTACATCTCCTGGATAGAGAAGGGACAGATCTTGCGATACTTCAGAGGTGGGAATGAGTTTCTTGCACAAAGACACCGAATCTGTCTGCAATGCTGTCTGGGGTGTCTGTCCCACACTCACTGTGAATGGGGATGGCAGCCCTGGACAGGACCATCGCTGTCCCTGTCAAATTCATGTAGCTGTGTGCGAGAGCCTTGGCACCTCATTTAACACTGCAGGCTTGTAATTGGCATTAAAGGGAATAATCACCCTGAATTTGATTTGCCAATAGAATTATAGAATAATTTCAGCTGGAAGAGACCTTCAGGATCATCGAGTCCAACCATAACCCAACTCTAGCACTAAACCATGTCCCTAAGAAACCCAACTAAATGTCTTCTAAACACCTCCAGGAATGGTGACTCCACCACTTCCCTGGGCAGCCTGTTCCACTGCTTCACAACTTTTTCCATGAAGAAATGTCTCCTAATATCCAATCTGAACCTTCCCTGGCACAACTTGAGACCATTTCCTCTCGTCCTATCACTTGCTGCTTGGGAGAAGAGACCAACACCCTCCGTGCTACAATCTCCTTTCCGGTAGCTGTAGAGACCGAGAAGGTCTCCCCTCAGTCTCTTTTTTTCCAGGTTAAACAGCCTCATGTCCCTCAGCTGCTCCTCATAAGACTTGTGATCCAGGCCTGTCACGGTCCATTCGGTGATGGACTCGTGATGCTTCATTTACCTTGATCTTGAAGTGCAAAATTAAGGCAATGAAAATGCCAAGGGGTTGTAATTCAATCATCAATGTGTCTTTATTTATTTTGCCCATAAAGCGGCATGTGATAGAGAGAGTGGAGAAAAAGGAAAGGAAAGAAAGGGGGGAAAAAAAGGGTTGGCTACCACTACGAGATCCAAAGGCGTCCCTATGGTCTCGGGTGTCGTGAGAAGAGTCCTGCCAGTTCTTCGTCGTGATCCGTGATGCTTTGGTGGGGAGAGCTCAACGATGTCCCGTCGGGAATCGTCTTTTATGCTTCTTCACCTCGCTTTGCTCCCATGGATTGAGGCCAATCTCTGCCTTTGTTTCGCAATCCAGGCTTAACTGCACAGGCCTGAAGAGTCCCCGCTTCGCTTGCCAGAACCCGTCTGTGCCTGCATCGCCTCGGTTTAGGGGTCTCTTACTGGTCCATTGGGTGACCTCAAGACCTTCGTCAAGCCTCTGCGCATGCTCTTCTTTGCTGGCCTTAGTAGCAGGTAGGAGGTGGGGGCAAGTTTGACTGAGGCAGCAGGTGAAAATCCATCTTCTGGACAGCAGCTATTGTCCCCAGCTGGGAGAGACCTGTAGAACACAATTCCTTTTAGGAGGTGGGGGCAAGTCTGGCTGCGGCAGCTGGTGGAATCCATACAGCAGCCATTGTTACCTGTAGCCCCCGGGTTGGAGAGACCTGTACAACACAATTTTTTTTGTCAGGCCTCTCTCCAAGTCATTGTCCAATTCTTTCTATCAGGACATCTGTTCTCCAAGTCCCTGATGGTGATGTTCAGGCAAATACTGTTCTTCGGACTGACTCTTTCACCTTCCAATCCCTGATTTCTGTGATTCTGTGAGATGGAGGGGCCAGGAGAGGGAGATGTGAGGAGATGGATGGATGAGGAGATAGAGACACCAAGAGAGAAAGGGTTGGGTAGGTAGTGGGTGAGGAGATGGGGATGGACAGATGGATGGAGACACGAGGAGATGGAGACACCAGGAGATGGAGATGGAGGGGTGAGGAGGTGGGTGAGAAGATGGGGATGGACAGATGGACAGATGAGGGTGGAGACACCAGGAGATGAAGAATGAGGGTCAGGTGGGTGGTGGGATGAGGAGATGGAGGGATGGTGATGTGGAGGCATGGACGGATGGACAGATGGATGATGGACAAGTAGACACTGGCCAAACATATGCCCCCTGATGGGCCCTCCACCCACTCACACGTCTTGTTGGGCAACACCAACTTCCTGGTGGCCCCAAAATGGATCCAGATGAACTTCCCTGGGAGAGCAGCAGTGGCCACTGCCCCTGGCAGGCCCCGCCCACAGACCCCACCCACAGGCCCGACCCCTCCACTCACCAATCAAGAGGAGTTGACGGGAGATGTTGAGATCTTGGGTTTTCCATCCTCCAGATGAGGTTGGATGAAGTTTGGGATATGTTTGAGGGTCTCAGTTGGGATTCAACACCCTCCAGGTGGGACAAAGTTGGGGAGATCTTGGAGTCTTGGGGTTCAACGTCATCAGCGTGAGGTGTGACAACACTGGGGGAGATGGTTCAGGTCTTGGGTTCTCCATGCTCCCAGGTGAAGAGGGATGAAGTTGGGGAGATGTTTTTGGATCTTGGTTGTGGTTCAACATCCTGCAGGTGGGACAACACTGGGGAAGAAGTTGGGGGTCTTGGGGTTCTCCACCCTCTAGATGAGGTGGGACAAAGTTGGAGAGATGTTTGGGGTCTTGGTTGGGGTTCAACATCCTCCATATGATGTGGGGTAAAGTTGGGGAGATAGTTGGGGTCTTGGGGTTCTCCACCCTCTAGATGAGGTGGGACAAAGTTGGAGAGGTGTTTGGGGTCTTGGGTTCTCTATTCCCCAGGTGGGACAACACTGGGGGGAGATGTTGGTTCTCAGCTGGAGTTCAACCTCCTCCGGGTGAGGTGGGGTGAAATTGGGGGAGATGTTTGGTCTTGGGGTCCAACATCCTCTAGATGAGGTGCGGTGAAGTTAGGGAGACAGTTGGGGTTGAACATCCCCAGGTGAGGATGGGGTATGTTTGGGGAGAATTTTTGAGGTCTTGGAGTTCAACACTCTCCACATAAGGTGGGATGAAGATGGGGGAGATGTTGAAGTCGTGGTTCTGGTTGGCCCAAGGGGTCCAGGCATGGGACATCTGGGCCTGGGTGGCCCAGTGGAGCTGGAGATGGGACATCTAGGCCTGGGTGTCCCAAAGTGTCCAGGGATGGGACGTTTTAGGTCTTGGTGGCCCAAAGTGTCCAGGGATGGGACATCCTGGCCTGCGTGGTCCATGGGTTGGGGCATTTAAGGTCTTGGTGGCTCAAGGGAGCTGAAGATGGGACATCTTGAGTCCAGAGAAGGGACGTCTTTGGTCTTGGTGTCCCCAAAGTGTCCAGAGATGGGACATCTTGGGTCTTGGTGGTCTAAGGGGTCCCAGGATAGTACATTTTCTGTATTGGTGGCCCAAAGTGTCCAGAGATGGGACATTTTATGTCCCGATGACCTAAGGGTTTCAGGGATGGGACATCTTGCACTGAGTGGCCCAAGGTATCCAGGGATGGAAAATTTTGGCTCTTGATGGCCTAAGGGTGCTGGAGATGGGACATTTTGAGTCCAGAGATGGCACATCCTTGGTCTTGGTGGACCAAGGGGGCTGGAGATTGGGCATTCTGCATCTTGGTGGCCCAAAGTGTCCGGCAATGGGAAATCTTCGGAGCAAGGATAGGACATCTTGGCCTGGGAACTCTGGGGCTCCAAGGGTTTGGACATCCTGGGTCTTGGTGGCCCAGAGAGTCCAGGGATGGGACATTTTGGGTCCAGAGATGGGACATCTTCACTCCAGGAATGGGACATCTTGGTCTCGGTGGCCCAAAGTGTCCAGGGATGGGACATCCTGGGTCTTAGTGGCCCAAGGGGTCCAGTGATGGGACATCTTGGTCTTGGTGGACCAAGATGACTGGAGATGGTACATCCAGGTCTTGGTGGCCCAAAGTGTTCAGGAATGGGACATCTTGGCCTGGGTGGTCCAATGGGCCCAAGGGTTGGGACATTGTAGGTCTTGGTGGCCCAAGATGCCTGGCGATGGGACATTTTGGGTCATGGTGGCTTAAAAGTTCCAGATATGGGACATCCTGCATCTTGGTGGCCCAAAGTGTCCAGGGTGGGATATTTTGGGTCCAGAGATGGGACATCTTGGACCCAGGGATGGCACATCTTGGTCTCAGTGGCCCAAAGTTTCCAGGGATGGGACATCGGAGGTCTGAGATGGGGCATCCTGGCTCACAGTGGCCTTGGTCTTGGTGGCCTAAGGGGTCCAGGGATGGCACATCTTGGCCTGGGTAGTCCAAGGGGTCCAAGGGTTGGGACATTTAACATCTTGGTGGCCCGGGATGGCTGGAAATGGGACATCTTGGGTCCAGAGGTGGGACATTCTGGGTCTTGGTGTCCCCAAAGTGTCCAGGGATGGGACATTCTGGGTCTTGGTGGCCGAAGGGGTCCAGGGATGGACATCCTGCTCTGAGTAGCCCAGGGGATACAGGGATGGGAAATTTTGGCTCTTGATGGCCCATGGGGGCTGGAGATGGGACAGTTTGGGTCCAGGGATGAGATATCCTGGGTCTGGGTGGCCCAAGTGGTCCAGGGATGGGACATCCTGATCTTGGTGACCTCATAGTTTTCAGGGATGGGACATCTTGGTCTTGGTCACCTAAGGGATCCAGGGATGGGAAATTTTGCCTCCTAATGGCCTCGCAGAGTCCAGGGATGGGACATCTTGTTGGCCTAAGGGTTCCAGGGATGGGACATCAGGGATCTGGTTGGCCCAAGGTGGCTGGAGATGGGACATCTTGGGTCCAGAGATGACACATCTTGGTCTTCGTGTTCCAGAGTGTCCAGAGATAAGACATCTTGGTCTTGGTGGCCCAAAGTGTCCAGGGATGGACATTTTAGGTCTTCGTGGCCTAAGGATCCAGAGATAGGACATCCTTTGTCTTGGTGGCCCAAAGTTTCCAGGGATGGGACATCTTGGCCTGGGTAGCCCAAGGGGGCTGGAGATGGGACATCTTGGGTCCCGGGATGGGACATCCTGCATCTTGGTGGCCCAAAGTCTCCAGGCATGAGACATCTTGGATCCAGGCATGGGACATTTTAGGTCTTGGTGGCCCAAAGTCTCCAGCCATGAGACATCTTGGATCGAGGGATGGGACATTTTAGGTCTTGGTGGCCCAAAGTGTCCAGGGATGGGACATCTTGATCTTAGTGGCCCAAGGTTGCTGGAGATAGGACATCTTAGGACTTGGTGTCCCCGAAGTTTCCAAAGATGGGTCATCCTGGGTCTTGATGGTTTCATGGGGTCCAGAGGTGGGATATCTGGGCCTGGATGGCCTAAAGTGTCTAGAGATGGGACATCTTGGATCCAGGGAGGGGACATTTTAGGTCTTGGTCCCAAAGTCTCTAGGGATGGGATATCTGGGGTCTGGCATGGGACACTCTGGCTCTCAGTGTCCCAAGGTGTCCAGGGATGGGAAATTTTGGCTCTTATTGGCCTCACAGCTTCTAGGGATGGGACATAGCGGTCGCGAGAGCGGCTCCAGTAGCAGTGCCAGCCATGGCAGTATGTCCGGCTGCCACCACATCTCCTCTTTCACCAGGACCGGGTCACGGTGGAGTGGCCACCTCCCTGTCCTGCCAGAGGATGCAGCTCTGCAACCCCTGCCCCGCTTTTAAAGGGGTGCCTGGGCAGGGCCCTTTGTGACATCACTAGTGACATCACAACGCCCCACTGTGGCAGTTGCACATCCCCCTGAGATCCAGACCCTTCAATACGGCAGTCGATGGCTCCTTTGCACCTTTTGTGCCCCACTGTGCCTGTCCCCAGGTACACACCAGGGTGGTACCAAGGTGCTGACAGTCACATCCTCCCCTGCCCCGGGCAGGGTGACTTCACCTCCACCATCTGGGGGGGCAGGAGGGGTGGGACCCTCAGTCAATTGACAGGGTCCTCAGCAAAGAAGGTGCCCAGAGAAGCTGAGAAGCTTCTGGACTATGTTGTAATATCCACAGCCTGTCACGTCCTGCCCTCAGGTATGAGTGCGGAATGGAGGGAATGCAGGTTCTTGTTTTCCTGTTTCTGGGAGAGTTTCATCCTTGGTGGAGAAGGGAGCTGAAGGTGTAACGGGTAGGACTTCATGCTCTGTGAATGTTCTTTTGCATTATGCCACCTTGATACCAGTTTACTCAGTTTATCAAGGGGTAAGTAAGCCCTCCATTATATCTCCGGGAACTCCCTTTTTAATTCGCAAAACCCACCATTGTTGTTGGTTCTTAGGTTGTTCCC
The DNA here is from genome assembly GCF_036013445.1 of Caloenas nicobarica. Lineage (NCBI taxonomy): Eukaryota > Metazoa > Chordata > Aves > Columbiformes > Columbidae > Caloenas > Caloenas nicobarica. The sequence goes on from NC_088276.1 coordinate 1,491,870, forward strand.
CCTTTCCTCTTCTAATATGCAGATGCTTCTTTCTTGGAGCACCGGTAGCAGCAGCAGTACTGGTAGAAAGGGGCAGATTCTTGACTTCAACATGACGGATTCCTCTCGACCTTTCTTCTAGGATTTTTACAGGGCCATATTTCCTATTATAATGTATCAATTCTTGTGCTGCTTCCCCCCACATCCACACCTTTTTAGTATTTGGTTGGTTGGGGGAAGTCGGGGCAGGGGTGAACAGTGAATCAATGGTAGTGTCAGCTCCATCCCTCTGGCTCCCACTTCTGGTACCCTGGCTTCTGATCAAACCTTCCAGTCTTTCTAGTGGGCTCATCAATGCGATTGTCCTTTGAAGGTTTAAGTGTCTCTGGATGTCCCCTTATCAAGGGAGTCATCATGTCTGGATTCACTGGCAGCATCATTGAGGATTCACATTCGAGAATCAATTTTCTTTCATGTATCATTTGCAAGCAGGCTGCTTTGTGTGCACTTTCTAGCAATAGATCAGTTGTGCCAGTGATTGCCAGGGGCTCTCCCCTTTTTCCCCAGGAGCTCAGCCAAGTGCTGTCTCAGGTCACCCAGAGAGGCTGCACAGGCTCTGTCCTTGCAGGTTTTCAATCTCTGATTGAATCAAGGTTGAATACCTTGGTGTGACCCAGTTTCTGACAGGTTGGACTGCAGACTCCTGAGGTCCCTTTAACCTCAGTTCTCTGACGATCCCATTGTGATGTTGGGCTCTGTTTCTAACTGGAGCAGAGCAGACGATTATGGGCCATGAATCCAGCTGTGCTGTAGGTGACCATCTAAACCAACATCTCAAGCAGTGAACCAGTCAACACCTCAGTGTGACACTCTGGGCAAAGTGTGAGGAGTCCTGGGCAGGGAAGGTTTAGAAGGCATGGGGCGCTATGCAAGACACAAAATGATCTTGGCTTAATGCCTGCAGGCCCATCAGATGTCAGTTAATGTCAATGAAAATTAAAATAAGAAGAAATGAAGACAAAGATCCAAAGCAAAGGAAGGTGTCAAAACACTTCTCTTTATTTTTCTTTTTTTCTTTTTTTTTTTTTTTAAGTCTTTGTGGGGGGATTTCTTTTCTTTGAAAAGTAAAGAGTTTTCCAGAACTGGGAATGGATTTAGGACACAAATGTCTTCAGCTCCAGGGACACAGACACCTGGTGCCAGTGTAGATGCCCCGGGAACCCCTGCCCAGGCTCCAACTGCATTGCAAGGTGCTCTGGTCTCCCCCAGGTCCTCTGTGATAGACGCCAACCCCAGGCCAGCACCTCAGGTGCACTGGGGCCCCTCAAATGGCACTGGCTGTTTATGGTGAGACAACTGATGACTGATGTCTGCCTGGAAGGGTGCACTTCTTTGTTGTTGTTGTTTTTTGGTTTGGTTTGGGTTTTTGTTTTTGTTTTCTGTTTGTTTTGTTTGTTTGTTTCTGGGGGGTTTTGTTGGCTTTTTTTTAACATATTAAAACAAAAATCCAAAACAAACAAAAAAACCCCCACCAGAAACACAAAAAAATGCTAAAAAGTGAATTACCAGGAAGTGTACTTAGAGTACGAAAACAAATATTGGTCTTCCCCTGTACTTCTATTACCAACACTCCTTTATTTCATCTCTGTCATCATTCAGGAGTTTCCACCTCTCCTGATTAAATGTCCATGTCAAAGGACAGCTTTCCAGCAGACTGTCTGGACGTTTGCCCTTCCCAGTGCTCTCAGGTTTCCTCCTCCACTTGCTCTTTGGTCACTCAGTTGCCTCTCAACTCTCTGGTTTCTGCTTCAGAGCTTCAGGGAGTTACAAACTTGCCCCATTCTTCAGAAGTCTAATTAACATGGTAGTTAATGTGTTAATTGTGTTTATATATATCCTTTCCTATCTCTCTGTCTAAAACAGTTCTTGTGTGGATGTCCCTTGTGGATGGTGGACCTCATTAGATCCAGCTTACACACACAGTTGAGGAAAGTGGTTTAGTGTTTATGAAATTGTGTAGTGTTTACACAGGAGAGCAGGTGGGAGCTGGTGTGCAGGAGCTGCAGCATCCACCTGCAGAGCTCAGTGGAGAAGTGTGATGTGAGGAAAAGTGATGCAAGCCTCTGGAGGCCAATGAGGGAACTGGCAGACTGGGGGTGGGGGGTGAGGAGCAAGGGTGTCCATACAGTGTCCAGCCTCAAGGGACTGTTCTCCTGCCTGTCCAAATGTCTTCAGGAGACCCTCTGGATCAATGTCCGTTGTAGAATGCTGCTGTCACTTCCTCTATACACTGAAAAATGACAGAAAATACCCTTGAAAGAAAAAACCCTCCTTTATGAAATCTTCTTTGAAATCTTCATCAGTAAGTGTCCCATTGAAACCTCTCCAGTTAGTTCTACAAGTCTTGAAGACTGGAAGAAAATTACAGAAAGAAACATCACTCGTTAGAGATTTCTGTGTTTTAATGAGCCCCATGGCGTATTTGGTGCTGAGTCCATGAACCTCAGATCCCAAGGACAGACTGAAGAATCTCCTCAAGAAGTCCAAGTCAGAAGCAAACTCCAAAGTACCTTGAAGCATTAATGGGCCCCACTGAGGGCTGTTACTGACAAAGCCTCCCCAGGGGCTCGTTAGAGCAGATAATTGGAGGCAGTGATTGCATCAGGCAAAGGCAAAGTGCAGCAGCTCTGATGCTGAGAAAACCCTTGATTTGTTTGATGAAGGAGAATGGCCAAGCCTTGACCCCCTGCCCCTGGGAAGGGAGATCCTGTCCCTCACGTGTGTCTCAGGGCTCTTCCTGGGGATGTGGGGATGATGCCCAGTGCAGGACAATGGTGTGACACTCCCTGGGGGGTGCAAGGAGGCAATGGGGTGCCATGGCCATGACAACCATGTGTCTCCTCTTCGGCCTCGCTGTCAGGGACATCAGCCACAGCCAAGGGGACAAAGACCTCGGGGCTTTCAGGGACATCCAGCCTTGCCAGCACCCTTGGCCATCTCCACCACGGTCCATCCTACACTGTCCCAGGCCTGTGGCTGTTTCCCCACAGGCTGCAGACACCCCATGCGCTTCCCCAGCTTGTTGTCACCCCAGTGTGTCCCCACCTGTGCTGCTGTCTCTCCATCCTTACCCGCTATTCCTTGAAACACAAAGCCATGGCTGATCCAGAGTCCTTCTGAATGACCACAGCACTGTGCTCAGAATGACATTTCTTTATCCTGAGTCCACTCTGGACCTCCAGAGCTGCAGTTTCTGATGGGTTTCCTTTCTCATGTTGTTTCCCTCTACAAAAAAAAAAACAAACCCAAAAAAGTGCCATCATCTTGGAAAGTGATTTTCAAGATTTCTGAAGCTACTACTACTCTTTCTTGTAATGGTATTACCACAGCCACCAACTAAGACCATGAGAGCTGCTCACATCCTGCTCCCAGTCTCCAAGTGGGATAAGGGAGAGAACTGAAGGGGAAGGGAGAAACTTGTGGGTTCAGAAAAAAAAAATAATAAGACAATAAAAATAATAAAAATAATACACTACTACTACTAATATACTTATACTAAAATATACATAAAGTAAAATATACGATACTCTGTGCAATCCTCCACGTAACTCCAGTTCTGCCAAACAGCCAGCCCAAAAGAAGGGAGCACGCTGGTCCTGAACAGCTGATCCCAGCAAGAGAAAGTAAAAGTGCAAAAGGCAGACAGGCCCAAGGGCCAACTGAAAAACAGCGAAACATCCTAAAACTGAACTAACACTGAACTCCCAATAGAATGGAACTTCCCAACGGAGCTAACCAAAGTAGTCAGAAAACCAAAACCAACTAGCTGGCAAAGGCATCTCCAGCTCTATACCGAGCATGACGCTAATGGTAGAGAATAGCTCGTTGATTGACCTGGGTGTCAATCAAGGTGCTGTCCTGTCTGTGCCCCCTCCTACCAATTTGCACCTGCCGCTGGACTTCAAGGAAGTCCTTGGTTTCACTGACAATAGTCAAGGTAAATTAAATAGAAATAGAAAAATTAAATTAAGAAAACATACTCAGTGCAATCCCTCATGTAACTCCAGTCACACGGAACAGCCAGTCCTGCAGAAGGGAGCACCTTGGTCCTGAACAGCCGATCCCAGGAGGAGAGAGCAAAAAGGCAACAGGCAGAAAGGCCCAAGGGCCAACTGCAAAATGGCAGAACGGCAAAAGGCCGAACTGACATCGAACTCATGACAGAATGAAACTTCTGAATGGAACTAACCAAACCAGCTGGAAAACCCAAAGTAATGGATGTAACAAGCCCTAAAAGCCAGCTCCAGCTTTAGACTGAGCATGACGCTAATCATAGGGAATATTTCATTGATCAGCCTGCATGTCAATCCAGGTGCTGTCCTGTCTGTGTCCCCTCCTGCCGAGTTGCATCTGCAGCTGGATGGCCAAAGAAGTCCTTGGTTTCCCTGACAACAGCCAAGATATCAGTGAGTTCTGACATTCCTTTCATACCAAATGGCAAACACTGTAAAGCTGCTAAAAGAAAAAATTAAATCTATCCCAGGGAAGAAACAGTGTTACTATTCTCATAGCAAATCTAAACAAAAGACTGTAGTAGCTATGAAGGAGAGAGATTCAAAATGCATGAAGAAAATTAACTCAATTTCAGTAAAAACAGCGTGTTTCCTCAGCCTCCACTTCACCAGGCTAAAGAAGTTTGGGTCTCTCAACATCTCCACACATGACCCAGACTCTCTCTGGCCACACAACAGCTCCTCCCCGTTACTCCGGAATGGGGAACCTCCCACTGGGACAACCCGCTCCAGATGTGACCAGTGGCACAAAGCCCAGCAGGAGGTACCATGAGGAGCACTGAAGGACACCATGTCCCTACCCAGCATCTCCTCCCCACAGGTGTCTCTTGGGTCCCTGGAACCACCTCAGTGACAAGGGGGAGAGCACTGCCTGTATGGGGTGGAGGAGATGGGGTCTGGAATGAGGGTCCTGGGGCAGTTTCTCCTGGTTGTTCATGCAGCAACAAGCTGGGCTGGATATTTGGAGAGAGGAACTCTTCCTAAGGGCCTCCAATGGGCATGGGGATGGTCTACAGTTTCCTGCATGCTGCCTTTTCTGGTGGAGATCACAGAGGCTGCCAGCCCTTTAGAGGGCCCAGGACAGGCCTTGTCCTTCCTCTGGTCACAGCTGGACCCCAGTTCTCCAGCTCGGCCCCAGCTCAGGAGCCTTGTCTAGGGGTGGCTTTTGGGGTAAGGTTGACAAGAGGGGTGCATAAGTTTGTCTTAAGGACATGTGTTGAGCACCAGGACTGAAGTACCAGAGCAAAATGATGTGGCTTCTGGGCGAATACTTTCTTCAGTGCAAATCCTGAAACAGAGTCCCAGACTTGCTTTCCATGCCACCCTTCACGAGCGATGATGCACTAAGAGATGGCAAGTGGGGGACACCAATCCTTCTCCAGCTACTTCCCAGGCCTGGTGAAGCACCAGGACAGCAAGGACTTCTGGCACTGCACCCTGAACTCTGGGTATTATCTTGGGGCAGCTGAACACCAGCATTTTTCTCTCCAAGGCAATTTCCAGCCCAGGTCAGCTCCTGTCTGATCTCCCCCCATCCCTCCTCTGATCTGGTCTGGTGCTCCTGGCCCCTTCTCTGTGCTCCCCACAGGGCCCCAACCTGGCACTGATGCTCCACAGAGCAGGTTGGCTGCAGGACCATGAGGTGACTCCACACTGGTTGTGCTGCTCTGTGAGGGACACAGATGCAACTGCATGGGCTGCACTGTCACTGAGCTCTTTCCCGGGGGTCTAAAGCTCTGGAATGGGTTCAGAGCATTTCTTGGGACTCATTTTTTTTTCTGCTCATTTTGGTTCAGAAATCCCTTCCTTGCCCTTCAGGTGCCTGCAGATTGGTGCAGGAAGATGCGGCCTATTCCCTTCCCAGGGATGGAGGTAGGCTGACCAGCCTGTAATTCTCCAAATTCTCCTTCCTGCCCTTCTTGAAGATGGGTTTGACATCTTCCTTTCCCAAGGACCTCAGAACTCCTCTGTTTCTGCTGTCACTTTTGAAAGCACAATCCAGAATCATGAGCAAGGGTGATGTAGCAGACAGGAGCACTTGCAATGAGCCTGTACAAGGGAGCTGATATGAATTTCACTCGGCCACTGAGGTTTGTTCCTGGAGTCACACACAGAAATGCCAGGATTCTATCAGGCATCCGTGTCTGAGCTGGTCTCAGGACTGCTTATGCACCCAGGGATGTTCAGAGACAGAATCTGTCCCTTTTACTCACAGAAGCAGGAGTCACAGTGGGTCTCTGGCCTCCTGCTGCCACTCCAAAGGGATGGGAGGCACCTCAGCCCTGTGGTGTGTCACCCTGCTCTGCACTCATCTGAGATGTCCCACGTCATGAGGAATGGACACAGGGACCTCAGTCCAAGGAAGAAGATCCCAGTGGGTGGTTTCCCATGAGCTGTTACTCCCAACATGAAGTGACCTCGAGACACGGTCTGTCCCACAGGCCTTCCTGGAACTCCCAGGAATAGCTGATGGTGTTTGTCCTCAGTCGGTTTCATCTCACCTCATGTACACGATGTGTGTGCTCACATCTCATCTGTACAATGCAAACATGGACTTCTGACCTACTCATTCGGTGTCCATCCGTTTAGGGAAGAGCAACTTCTGTGAGCTGGGGAGAGACGCCAGGGCTGGAAATGGTGTGAGGGGCCAGACCATGACGATGCCCTGGGGCAGCTTCTGCGGGGTGTCCAGTGCACAGGGGCACAGCCCAGCCCCTGCTCTGCTGGTCCTGCAAGTCTCTGGCAGGAGGCCTGGCTGTGAGAGGACACTGCTGTGTGCCCAGCCCTGCATGCACACACTGTGCAGCTGTACACTGGTGTTTCATCTGTGGCCATTTTCTTGGGCATGTTCTTGAGAGAAGCTTTGGAAGAAGACCTAAACCTTCAGGGCCTGCCCATAGGAGATCACCTTTCTTTCTGGAAAGGCTGTTCTGAGGCCAGCTCTGTCACAGCAGTGCCCATTGCCTGTCCCTGCCTGCGCTCACAGGACTGACACACAGCAGGACGGTGACCAGGCTGCCAGAGCACACAGATCATGGCTCCTCATTTACACAGCCACTGGTTATAATAGAAAAGGAGACAGTGATATAGAAAGGGAATGACAATGTTATCACAATTAAAAAAAAGCCAGCAACCACAGAAAGTACAGATGAGAGACTGGACCTGCAACTAGTTACATTAAAATTGCTATGTAGAAGCAGATGGACAGTTTATTGCTTCAGAAAACACTAAGATAGGAGTTTCCACAGGGCATCCTTGAGCTCCTGGTTCCTCATGCTGTAGATGAGGGGGTTCACTGCTTGAGGCACCACTGAGTACAGAACAGACACCACCAGGTCCAGGGATGGGGAGGAGATGGAGGGGGGCTTCAGGTGGGCAAACATGGCAGTGCTGACGAACAGGGAGACCACGGTCAGGTGAGGGAGGCACGTGGAAAAGGCTTTGTGCCATCCCTGCTCAGAGGGGATCCTCAGCACGGCTCTGAAGATCTGCACATACGAGAAAAGAATGAAAATAAAACACCCAAATATTACTAAGAGACCAACCACAAGAAGCCCAAATTTCCCTGAGGTAGGAGTGTGAGCAGGAGAGCTTGAGGATCTGGGGGATTTCACAGAAGAACTGGTCCAGGGCATTGCCCTTGCAGAGTGGCAGTGAAAATGTATTGGCCGTGTGCAGCAGAGCATTGAGAAACCCAGTGGCCCAGGCAGCTGCTGCCGTGTGGACACAAGCTCTGCTGCCCAGGAGGGTCCCGTAGTGCAGGGGTTTGCAGATGGCAACGTAGCGGTCGTAGGACATGACAGTGAGGAGGGAATACTCTCCACCAAATAAGAAACCTACAAAGAAGACCTGGGCAGCACATCCTGCATAGGAAATGACCCTGGTATCCCAGAGGGAATTGGCCATGGATTTGGGGACAGTGATGGAGATGGAGCCCAGGTCGAGGAGGGTGAGGTTGAGCAGGAAGAAGTACATGGGGGTGTGGAGGTGCTGGTCACAGGCTATGGTGGTGATGATGAGGCTGTTGCCCAGGAGGGCAGCCAGGTAGATGCCCAGGAAGAGCCAGAAGTGCAAGAGCTGCAGCTCCCGTGTGTCTGTGAACGCCAGGAGGAGGAACTGGGTGATGGAGCTGCTGTTGGACATTTGCTCTGCCTGTGAACATGAGGACCTGTGCAAGGAGGAAAAGACCGTGACAAGTTAGGGGAGACTTCTCTGAGCAAAATAACGATGCCATTTCTCATGGAAAACCTCATACTTGAAGGAGGCATGTGTCTGCTAATTCTCCTTTCCTACCAAATGACAAACACGGGTCATCACAGCTTAAAATGCAGCTTGGGCACCTAGTTTCCATGAACACACCTCCGGGGTAAGACCCCCTGGGTTGGTGTCAGAACTGAAACGGACCCACATTCCCACCCCAAGTCCAGAGAGTCAGAGCACCAGGGACAGGTGGAGAAACAGGGAAGAACACTGCAGTGCTCCTGAAAAATAAAGCAAGGACAGAAAGGCAGATTGGCATGATGTGAAACCTTCTTACCCGGCGGTGCTGCTGCCACTCACATGATTACACTGTAGATCAAGTACTTTTAACACCTTTTTTGTGTACCATATTCCAGAAACCCTTCACCTGTAGGTCCAGCTGCTGAGGTGGAGACTCGTTACCTGGACCACATGGCTTTGGGGCAGAGGTTCTGCTGGGGAGGGGAGGAGACCAGAGGGTTGCACTGGGAAATGCGTCTGCACTGCAGGGGATGGCAGGGGGGTTCCTGAATCCTCTCCCCAGCATTTGGGTGATGGAGCACTGGAACAGGCTTCCCAGGGAGGTTGTGGATTCTCCTTCTCTGGAGACATTCAAAACCCGCCTGGACGCCTTCCTGTGTAACCTCACCTAGGTGTTCCTGCCCTGGCAGGGGGATTGGACTAGATGATCTTTCGAGGTCCCTTCCAATCCCTAACATTCTGTGATTCTGTGATTCTGTGATTTCTGGTTGCAGCTCCCAACCCCTGCCCATGTCTCTGCTGCATGGACCTGTCCCTGCTGGGAGCTGTTTCTCTGTCCCTGGGTCTGCTCCCTGTCAGTGTCTCAGAGCCCGTCCCCCATGCTCAGCTCTGTCCTGCTTACACCTCCTGGCACCAGGCACTGCCCAGGGGCAGCTTTGTGTGTGCAGGGGCTCAGGAGCAGCTCCGACAAGTCCTAACGTGAACTGGGGTCTTAGCACCTTCTCCAGGGCAGAGAAATAAATTCCCATGTCCCACTGCCCACCCAGCCAACCAAGAGTGGAAAAAACTCAAAACTTAAAATCATCCCTATCAGATAAATACTTCCTCAGTGTCCTTCAGAAGGAACCTCTGCAAATGTCCTGGGGGTGAGCTGGAGCTGTGAGCTGTCCTGACCCACGCAGTTCCTTCTCAACAGCTGAAAGACCCTGCCCTGTCGGGGGTCGCTCCTTCCCCCCACAGCTTCTCCTTCAGTGTTGTTGGGATCTCCCCGGGCAGGCTGAGCGCTGACCCTGGCACGCAGCAGAGTCCCTGCCCTGGCACGGCCCTGGGGTGCAGGGACCCTGCTCTGCAGGACAGCCCTGGGCACCCCTGGGTGCACACCCGGCTTCACACCCTGCAGCTGGGAGAAGGCAGCTGTTGTGCCCGGTCCATGCAGAGAATCCCTGCTGAGGTGCAGATCCTTCTCCTCCACACCAGCCATGGGATGTGCCAGCTCTGGGAGATAACTGCAGGATCCATATCAGCACCACCCTTCACTCAGAGACTTACTGTGTTAAGGACTGTTAAGATTTCACCTCCAGTGAGCTCTCAGCTGTCTCAACACCCCAGACTGCATTTCCCCTCTCTCTGCCTGGCTCCTCTCCCCTCGGTGCTGCGGGCAGAGCCCTCAGCCCTGCTGCGCTTTGCAGAGGAGCTGCTCCTGGGCAGAGCTGTCTCTCTGCAGCGCTGCCGCTTGCCATGAGCTCCCTCTGTCCCAGGAGCCCAGCCCAGCTCAGCAGCACAGGAGCAGCCCATGATGTCCCTTTCTCTGTCCCCTCCTGGTTCCCTTGTGGTGTTCCTGGATCTCCGGGGGAATGTCCCATGAAACAGTGTGAAGTAATCAGTGATGTTTCTTCTCTCACCTCTACAGAGACACTTCTTTCCTGCAGTAGCATTTTTCATATTAGAAAAGAATTTGGGCATGAGAACCATTTTTTCTTGTCCCAAGAGAGGACACACGAAAGTTATAGCAAAGGATCCAATTTTTCCAAGCTGGGGAGGAATATCTTCAGTTGAAGGCATTTAGCCATTTTATTCTGGTTTTATACTCCTAGGGCTAGAGAGACATTCAGCAATCTTTGGCCATGTCATGTCTGTGCTCTGAGGCAAAGCCTTTGCACACATGGGGTCTTGGACATTTGGCACCTGGTTTCCTTGGGGCAGATCGGAGCTGGGCTGGTGCCACAGCTGGGGTGGTTCAGCCCAGATGTGAGGCAATGTCCTCAGCCAGGGACCTGACTGGGTGAGCTGGAGCTGTCAGTGTTGCAGACAGAGCTGTGACACGGATGGAATAAACTGTCAAGGCAGGGTGGCAGAAGTTAGTTCATCTGGTCTTCAAGCACAGCAGCCTCCAAGCACAGCAACAGGCCAGATCAAAACTCAGTCTAGACCTGTAAGGCAATTCAAGGGCCCCATAATGAGCTGTTACTACTGCAGGAACAGTTAAAGGAGAAACAAAGACACCGTTTGGCCCTTGATGAAATTAAAAACGGAAAGAACTTCTCTGTGTCTCTTCCTCCATCTTCAGCAAGTTCTCTCTGGCCTCTGTGACTTGAGACAGGAATCTGGAGGAGAACAACCAGCAGTGGATGGAGATCGAGTCAGGTGTCACTGGAACCAACACAATCTTTTCCAGTCTATGGGACAGGAGGGGCAGCATCCCAGGAGCTGAGACAGCAGGACCATGTCACAGTGAGGCCACTCTCCACCTTCTTGGAAAGCTCATGGAGACTGGGGGGACTCCCTGACCACTGGCAGCTCTCACACATCATGTGCACTTTTCAAAAATGGCCAATGGGTGAGCAGGGGAACTAAGGGCTGTGCCTCAGAACATGTCCACAGGACCCCATTTCTGGGTGTCTGGAAGAGAAGGTGACGGGGTTTACCCAGGGCAGGTGGTGTCTGTCCATCCTCTTTGCTTTCTGTGAGGAAAGGACAGGATTGCAGGACATGGGGAGAGCAGTGGTGGTCTGTTACCTGGAAGTCAGCAAGGCATTCAGCATCATCCCCCACAATATTCTTGTGTCCAAGGTAGGCTATTATGATCTGTGTCAGTGTGTAAGTAGATGGGTAAGAAACAATCTGCATGGTTGGGCTTGGAAAGGTGCTATAGAAAGGGAGAAACTTCCCAATCCTGAGGACAGTCAAGCCCTGGAAGCTGTTTCCCAGGAGTGCACATCCACTCTACCCCAGAAAGTACCCATATATGTGTTTGGATACAGCCCTGAGTAATCTGGTCTGACCCTGCTTTGAGCAGGAGGTTGGTCAGGACACCTCCCGAGGTCTCACCCAGCCTGAACGACGCTATCCTTCCTTCCCCTTCATATTTTCAGTTTAGGGACAGCTCTCAGGTTCTCCCTGACCACAGGAATAATTCACATGAGGTGCAGGGCTGCTTTACAAGTGCCCCCAAACAGCCCCCAGGAGACACGGCACAAGCTGTTCCTTCTTTGGGTCACCCTACAGAGAAGCAGAAGAACGCGTGATTCTGCACCTGGGACATGGCAACCCTGGCTGTACAGACAGACTAGAGGACGAGATGCTGGAGAGCAGCTCTGCAGAGAGGGATCTGGGGGTTCTGGTCAATGGCAGGTTGAACATGAGCCACCAGAGTCCCTGGAGCCAAGAGGGCCCCGTGTCCTGGTGCATCCAGCACAGCAGGGCCAGCCGGGCAGGGAGGGGATTGTCCCACTCTGCTCTGCGCTGGGGCGGCCTCACCTGGAGCATTCACTGTGTGCAGGGCTGGGGACACAGGAGAAAAAGGAGATAAAGCTGCCGGAGAGTGTCCAGAAGAGGCTACAAAGTTGGGGAAGGGTTTGGAGGGGAAGGCAGATGAGGAGCGGCTGAAGTCCCTGGGTTTGTTCAGCTGGAGCAGAGGAGGCTGAGGGCAGAGCTCATGGGGCTGCAGCTTCAGCAGGGGAGCAGGAGGGGCAGGGCTGAGCTCTTCTCTCTGTGACAGTGACAGAACCCAGGGAATGGCAGAAGATGTGCCAGGGAGGGTCAGCTGGACATGAGGAAAAGGTTCTTCACCCAGAGGTGCTGGACACTGAACAGGCTCCCCAGGGAGGTGTCACGGCCCAACCTGACAGTGTTCAAGAAGAGACTGGACACCGTCCTCAGCCACACGGGGTGACCTGTGGGTTGTGAAGTGCAGGGACAGGAGTTGGGCTCCGTGATCCTGTGGGTCCTTCAGGCTCAGGACATTCCATGATTTTATGATTCTGATCTTGGTCTTCACCACCATTGGTCGGGAGGGCTGTCAGTCTCCTCCCCTGAGCTGATCCTGCAGCTGATTGGCTGCCTGGGCCATGAGTCTGCCTGGTTTGGGGCCCACCCTCCCCTGAGGTGATGCTCTCTCTGATTGGCTGCCTGAAGGGTCGGTCCTCCCCATAGTGCCCACCCTTCCGTGAGGCGCTGTTTACTCTGATTGGCTGTCTTGCATTTCCTCCTGGCTCCTCCCATCAAATGATTGGTCAGGCTGCTTGTCAATCATCCATTGCTGCACGCCTACCAGCCATGATTGGTGCAGCCAGCACAGCCCGCCCCTGAACGCTGCCCAGTTGGTTCAGCTCTCGCCACCTTTCCAGCAGGCCTCAAAGCTTGATTGGCTGGTTACATGTCAATCATATGACTTGCCCCGCCTGCTCAAGTGTGATTGGCTGTCCTGGGTCCACTGGCTTCCCATAGACTTCTGGTTGGTTGTTGCCAGGCAACGAGCTCCACCTGAAACTGAAACCGTGGGCCATAAACAAAGGCCATGGGTGATAAAAGGCACGCTGGGACCCTGAACATGAGGATCTGGGCCCCAAGAAGGAGGCTCTGGGCACTCAAAAGGATGGGCAGGTGCTACAGATGGCGCTTTGGGCCCTGAACACGAGGGGACCCTCTTGGTTCCCACCCGAGCTGGGTTTGGTGCCCGTGACCCCACAGAACAGACACCTGTGCTGTCCGGAGTGGCCACGGAACAGATGGAGCCCAAAGCCACGGACTCCATGAGCTCAACGGGGAGTTGTGACATTTTATGGATGTTTCACAGGGCGGCCCATGGGCTGAGGGCAACTGTGTGTGTGTGACAGCAAAGGGTGGGAAGGGGAGCGGTGGTTGGTGAGGACGTATCGGATCGTGTGATACTGGAAGGTTCACAGACTGCCTCAGTTTACCTGTCTCAGTCATCTAGTTATAATAAACCCCTCCCCTTATTGATTTATTTAAAATAGGGATTCCTGGCTCTTATGTTACCGTTCCCCCTAGCTTAACTTTTTAAATACAGTAATCAATTTGAGTTCCGGGATTATTTCAAGGAGACTTTGTTTTACATTAAGGATTGACAGTCTGATGACTCTCAGCCCTCCTCCCGGCTGGGGTCAGGCGCCAGGTCCTCAGTTTTCTGAAAACTGCATCCTTTCGTTAAACGTTCCTTACACTGCTCCTGCAAGAGAAGCGACAACCAGTCCGTGTCCCCTCTGTGGCATCTGGACCTTCCAGAGCTGGACGGCTGGTGGGAACTGTCACCATCAGCCAAGGCTCTGTGTGAAGTCTCCTCCTGGCACAGGAACAGCTCTGGCTGTGCCTGGTGAGCACCACACTGCCCGAAGGAGAACAGCAACATCCGTAGTGACTCCTGGTTAATGGGAAGAGATGATTTGAGGGCAGGTTGGCAGCAGACACTGAGGCCGTGCCAGGGGTGGCTACATCTGGCTCCTCCCAGCAGGATTTTGGAAAGTCCCTTCCCATCTGTGAGTGCCAGGCCAAGGACACGTGGCAGAAAGATCCCCCACCCCCGAGGGCCCTAGCCCCCAACTGGCCTCTGTCCCCAAACTACTCAGACATCTAAACAGGCTGTACCTCTACCTGAATTATCTTCAGTTTTAAGAAAAAAAAGCAAACTAAAGTGTACTTCTGGATGAAGATGGACCAGGTTCGGGATCAGTACCAGGGGTGCTGCAGGAGCAAGTGTCTCCCAGCGCAGACAGACGGGGGGACCTGTTGGCCTCACCATCCCTGGGCCCCACCATGGCCCAGTTCACCAGCTCTGGGCCCGAGGGCTCAGCCCAGGGACAGCCCCACAACCAGGGTCAGAGCGGTTCCTGCTGCTGCCCCGAGGGTCACCAGCCCCAGTCAGCCCTGGGCCAGAGTGCAGGTGTCTGAGCTGGGCTGAGCTGGAAGGAGCTGGAAAACAGCTCATCGGGAGGAGGAGATGGAAGAAGGTGCCATGTGTGTGGCACCGGGGGTGAACTGACCCCCTCAGTTTGGTATCTGGATCCGTGCTGGGCTTGCACATGGACTAAACCCCAGCTCAGAGCACAAATTGCTGTTACCAGCCCTGGATTCCAAATGCTGTTCCTGCTCTCTCCTCCCTGGTGTGACCCGAGTGCACCACTGCCCTGCCTGCTCCTGCCTTGGGGCTTGAGGAACTCGGGCTGAAATGAAAAGATAAACTCATGCAGTTATGGGATCTCTTAACTGTCCTGAGATTGCTTTGCTAATCACTCTGTAACTTTTCCTGGGCTATGAACTCGATATGTGCCCAGAGAGGCAAATAAGTCTATGAACCAACTTTCCAATTAAGGTTTCCTTTTTACAAAAAAACACACTTCCAATTTCTCATGGGCAACAGATTGAAAGATGGAAGCTGAAGTAGCATCTGCCTCTTGCCAAAACAGTTAAGAACAGATGGTTCCATTCAGTTGATCCTTAGTTGCTTCCTGCACAGGAAAACTGTCCATTAATTTGATCTTTGGTGTACAGGCAGGGCCTTGCTGATGTTCCTGTGTAGGCAACAAGAATGTGGATGTCAGGCTTTCTGCAGATTTGTGACTGAGTTCTCCTGTTTTCCCTAATAAGCAAAATCTTGCTGTGTACTCCTGAAGTCTCCCATAAACTGGTGGGTTGAGAGAAGGACAGGGAGCTCCAGTTAGCTCAGGGAGGACCAGTCAACATCACAGGCACAGCAGACCGGAACTCGACTTGGAGAAAACTATTGGAATTTATTGACAACTGAAACTGGCACCTCTCCCCCGTCTTTGGGTGGATCACCATGCACCCTGAACCGATACACGCAGGTGTAGTCCGGGTGGCCCCAGTTGCTCAGGACTTGCAGCTTGATGTAATTCACAAAACCAGGGAGCTCGTTCTGAAATGACAAGAAGAAATGAGTCGCCTTTTCCTCTCTGGCACGTGAGCACTGACAGAATAGTGCCGCAGCAATGGCTTTGTTCAACAGCTTCGTTCCTGCTGCTTCCTTTGGCAGGGAAGCCTCTCCCCATCCAGCCGCATTTCTCCTCCTCTCCTACAGTTCTCCTCCCTCTTTGTCCCCATACCTTCAGCTGGAAGGTCTGACTGGGATTCAGCACCGCCAGGAAGGTGAACTGTCCCAGGAATATTCCCTGCTCCTCATGTTCTTCCTTGAAGCCCTACAGAAAGACAGGGGTAGAGAAAACAAGAGTGTCTGGTATCACCATGTCAAGACTAAACTTCAGTCTGTGAAGTATGGGGTTATTTCAGCTACGTAGTCCAAGGACAATGAGCACAAGGAAAAGACGAGAAGCTGCACGTGGGCAGCATGTCACACTTGCCTACTCAACGGGTCCAGGCTGCCAGTCAGAAAAGGAGCAGATGCTCCCAGTGAGTGGAAGGTAACCTGAGGATCACAAATGCCACTGGGATTGGAAGCCAAGAAGGTCTAGGACCATGCACTGTGCCAGCTCTTTTTCCCTGTGCCTCCTGGACTAGCATCTTGCCCTAGAAGCTTTTGGTTTTGAGGGGTACATTGAATAAAAGAGGAATGCAATGGGAAGGAAGCAACACCAAGGAGCCTGTTTCTTCTGAGAGACACGAGGAAGCTTCAGGCCACCGGAATCTATGACCCATCTTCATCCCCTGCTTGGAAATGCTGTGCAACCCCCTGCCCCCTACTCTAGAGAAATCACTTACATAGACAGCAAAGTCCTTTGGAGCTCCAGAGATACTTTCTCCATGGAACGCTGTCCCTGAGACATGGTCCATGGTGACTGCTGTGGGAATGACTGGCACAGACAGCTTGATGAACACGTGTCCCTGGCTTCCTGGGAAGGGCCAGCACTTTCCAGGATGGTTTTCTGGCTGAAAGGAGAAGAAGAAACTACATTCACATGGAGAAGGTCACCCTGGCTCTCACACCTGCCATGAGCATCAGAGGATTAAGAATTCATTTGGCCTATCAGTTCTGCTCTGAACCAAAGCCAGTACCTTCAGTCGCACCCTGTGGGTACGGAACAGAGAAGCAGTTGTGAGAATTCACGTATCACAGGGCCATTTCAGGAGAGAAGCCCTTCGATGGCTGGGAGCTCGGTGTGCTACTTGTAGAAGCTCAGCAGCCTCTCCTGGTCCAGAGCCCTCACCAAGAACAAGCCAGGGACGGTGTGGCTGAAAGGCCCCTGCCCAGAGCAGGTGGCAGCCACAGGCCCCCCTGGATGAACCTTTCCTGTCAGGGGAAGCCCTCGCTGCCTCTCATCCACCGCCACCTCCTTCCCCTGGCACCAGCCAGCTCTTCAGATTGTGCAGGCAGCTCAGGAGCAGGGCCAGGACGGATTCAGAGCCCAACGTGGGACTCTCCAGCAGTGCAGGCTCCCAGCCCCGGCTGGGGCTCACTAAGAGAACATCCCAGAGCTCTGCAGGCATCTCTGCCCTTCTCCTTCCTTGCAGTGCTGACACATTGCACAGCGACTGGGCAGAAACAGACTGCAGGAGCAGCCTGGCCTGGTAGAAGCTCCCGTGGAGAACCTGGGGCACTCTGGGAGAGGGAGGAGGGAGACACTCAGCAGGGAGACACAGGAGGAGAGCAGGTCCATGCGAGAAGGAGGCAGGAAAGGCAACTCTGAGCAGCGTGTGTGCTTCATTCTCCTGACCCTCCTTTTACTGTTTCTTGGTGCTCCTACCTCCAGAATAAGCTCAGGGGACCTCACGTAATCCATCACGGGCAGGGAATACAAGAACACCTTCGCTTTGGCAGTCCGGAGGGATGGAGAAGACTTGGAACGAATGACGGCAGCCCCTGGAATTTAAAACATGAGCACAATCATCAGGCAGTGTCAGGAGGAATATTACACTGTTGACTTGGAAAAGGCTTCTCAGTTGTCATCCATGTCCTACGGTGGGTTCCCCTCTGTCTTACTGCCATGACCCCTCTGGAACACATAGCAGGGAGTCATTAAACTGTCCTATTTGGCCATGGAAATAGGCAAGACTGTGAACCAGCCTTTCAGTTCTTCCCATGGGGTCTGGCCCGTTACAGGCTCTGTCAGTGGGAGCACTTTTAGGGCACAAGGTGACCCTTGACTTCTCACCCGTTCTCTCTTACTCGTGGGCACATTCTAATGCCCATTTATCAATGTGGACAGGAAGCACTTTGGAACTGGTTTGTTTTTACAATGTCACGGCACCTGCTGATCTCAGGGCGTAATCAGGCATCGGGACCTGGATCTCTTCCAGCTTCTCCAGAGCTTGATTGATGATCTCCTGAACAGCCTGGGAAGGAAGGGAAAGGAGTGTGTCATTTGGAAGGAAAAGGAACGGAGCGAGCAGCTCCCCATGCAAGGCCAGCCAAGGTGAGTGGGGACAAGGCAAATCTCATATGGAAGGGAGGCCCAAATTGCCTGGAAGCCTCCCTAGTTTGCTCTGCTGTGATATATGGGTATCAGAAAGGGGGTCTGCTCACTCCAGTGCTCTGAATGCTGAAGCTGTGGGAAGGGGCTTTTCCTGTGGAGAGGCCCCAGGCCAGGCAGCACGGACAGAAAAGCCTTCTGGGTGTGAGATAGGACCAGCTTAACTCTGGACCTCTGAGACCATTCTTTCTTTCCAGTCCTCCCTTGAGGAGGACCTGAGATCTGGACGCAGAGGAAGGTACGACTCAGACAGCCATCATTCCCATCACGCTCTCTCTTCCCCATAACGAAGCGTGGAGCAACAGGAAAAAGAAGTGTGGCCATGACAGCACTTGCTCCAGCAGCACCAGCCTGTTGGCTGGGACAGGGAATTCAGTAGGATATGTGCCGGAGGGAGGATAAAACCCCTGAGTAGATCCTTCTGCCTTGTGCCCTTACCCGTCTGGTAAAGCCTGGGAGCTTTGCCTGCTTCACGCCTTCCTGGAGAGCCCGCTCCGCGACATCCTTTGTGCTCCAGCGCAGATGATAAAGCTCTTCCTGGAGCTTACGGAGCTGGTCTGGCAGGGGCAGGGTTTCACTCAGGTCTTCTCCTAACTCTGCTGCGGTTCTCCAGATGGTTAAGGTGCCGTGTTGTCCCACATGGTAAATACCTGTCAGACACACACCAGACCTTAGAACTTGGTCTAAGGCTGGGTTAGGCCCTGGGCTGCCTGCTCCCATTTCTGTGTCTCTCCCAAGTGCCATAGATGTCTCTCCTCTTGTCTTTGACAGTCGCTATCATGGCATATGTGCTACACAATAGATGAACGTTCCCTGCCCTGGACTGTGCTCCTTGTCCTACAGAAGATTCTCAGCCCCCTGGGGCAGGAGAGCTCAGCCACAGATTCTCCCTCGGCTGAAGAGAACTGGCTTAGCCCTCCTGGGGAAGGCAAGTCACCCCTTCCTCACCCCCACACCTGTCTTGCTGGAGCAGGGACTGGCACAGCTCTGTCAGGGACTTTCTGCTCTTAGCTCAGTTGCTGTGGTCACAGCGCAGGAAGTGGACCAGGGCAGGATGAAGCCCTGAGTACCTCCTAAAGCACCATCCACAGGTCGGAGCTCTTGCAGAGACTCACCGAAAGAGAACAGTCCGAGAATCAGCACCAGGGTGGTTGTTTTCAGAGCCTTCATCATCCTACAGAGCAGCAAGGAGGAAAAGGCTGGTGAAGCTGGCAGTACCCATGCAGATCAGCAGCAGACTGGAGAGCAGCAGCAGGGACTGCAGCCCTTGAGCCTGGTGTTCCTGGCGTGTGCGTTGGCTTGGTCCTGCACCAGCTCGATTCACTGCTGGGGTTGTCACCAGCTGCACCAGTGGGGGATTTGTCATGGCAGCAATTGTTTCATTAGGGACAAAGGGCTCAAGATTGACTCCGGACTATAAGCAGGAATTCCAACAAGAGCTGTGGCCACACTTCCCGTCTGTAGGGCTGGAGATGGATTCTTTGGAAATGGAAGGGACAGAACGAACACCTGTTTCTCCTGCTCACAATCCGATCGCAACTTGTGCTGATCCTGTTCTCCACCCTCTCAAGAGAAGGTTCAGCCTGTGCCCCTACGGCAGACTGTATCGAGGACACTGCTTGGGACTCCCTCCATGCGATCCAAAATAGACCCGTCCCTCATTCTGCAGAGATCAAAGGCTTTCTGGGCCTTGCCCCTGTGGTCATGAAGACACTGAAAGGCGGCTGCTGCCTTCCACCAGCTCCAGACCGAGCTCTCAGGCTGCCCTCATGTTCCACTCCTGTCCACCCTCCACCCACCCCAGCTGATGAGGTGGAAAACACACCTGGGCAAAGGGGAGGAGGAATTTTCAAACCTACCCGTTCAGACTTTGAACCTTCGCTGTCTGTCTCTTGGTACCTGCTGAGGTGCAGGTAACAAGCATCTTCCTTGCTCAGCAGCGAGCCAAAAACTCTGCGATCTTTGTTCCCTCAAGATCGAGAGTGACAAAGGCGCAGGGAGACCCCTGGTTTTATACCCTGCTGTGCCGACCTCAGTGCTGATGCTGCTTTGTGACATCAACGGCAGTGGGTGATGTCACAATGGAAGAGGCTGCGCCACGTTTGGAGGTAAAGTCCAACCTGACAGGAGCAGGTTTTGCAGTCCTCTCTGCAAGGGCAGAAATCCTTCACCATAGAAAGACTGGAAAGTTACAGGAACATGTTACTCTCAGAAAACAGACTCTGTCAACCACTCTTCCTCTTGCTTACTAAAGTTCAGATGGTGTGAGAAAAAAAAAACACCACAAAAAAGCAAGATTCTTGTTCTTATTTTATAGAACCCATTATATCAGCCACTCAACATTAAGTCCAACTCCAGTCTGAACCTCAGAATAAGAAATGCCATCTTAAAATTTCCAGGAAACAGAAAGGCTTTGAAGTGGCAAGACCAGAAAACATTCATGAAAGCACCGCCATGCAAGTCCACACCCCTGATCACAGACCACCTGCCCCGTTACCTAAGGCAATGATGTTCTCAGCTGATTTGCAGCCACTGACATCTGGAAAACAGCACAGGGTCTCTTGTTGTTTAGCGCTGAGCACATAGGTTGACACTGGAGCTGGTAAGAAAAACATCCACAGTCAGTCTGGTTTCATTGGAGGACATCAGGACAAGTTCAGTTCACATTCACAAGGAATCACAGCAGGTCCTACCCGTCCCTGCAGACCCCGACACAGCTCCTGTGCAGGGTCCCGAGGAGCAGTGAGCACAGAACAAGAAACCTTCCTTCAAAAGAAGGCCCCCAGCTGGCTCTTTCCCCAAGCTGCACAGAGCAGCAGCTGAGAACAACCTCTGCCACAACTACACCCGGCTCTGCCGTCTGCAGGAGGAGACCAGCTCCTAAATGATCCCCAGCCCTACAGACACAGATCTTCCCCAGGACAGTGCTCAGCAAATACCAGAGCACAGCGACACATGGTCATTCAGTTGAAGCTGCTGGGGAGAAGGACAGAGGACTAGAAAGAGACAAATCAGACAAGAGAGAAGATAGAGGAGCCCAGAGAGAAAGAAACACACAGGGAAAACGCTGGAGAGATGGAGAGATCAAGAGAAATAGGGACGAGGAGCCACAATGAGACAGGGAGGAAGAAAGAGGAGGGTGGAGGAGCAGGACAGAGGGACAAGGGGATGGGAAGGAGAAGAAGGAAAGTTGGGTAGAGAAAGACAGGGACAGGGAGGGGGATGTACACATGGAGAAAAGGAAGGAGAGAGAGCAGAACAAAGGGACTGAGAAATAAAGGGAAGGTCAGATGGAGATGAAGAGACTGACAAAGGGAGAAAACCCACAGTGAGCTGGAGGAAGAGGAAAGGAGGGCTGAGAAGCAGCAAAGAGGAAGAGACAAAAAATAAAAGGCAGAGCCAGCTGGACAGGGGTCTATTGCCAGAAGCAATGGGACAGGCAGTGAGGCAAGAATAAAGGCAGAAAAGATGGGGACAGGCAGCAGGACAGAGGGACAATGAGAGGATAAAAGGGGCAGGGAACAGGATATACACGGAGAAACAATCAGCAGTAACAGAGAGAAAGATAGAAGAGAAAAAAAGAGATAAAGAGGGACATGGGACAGGGAGAGAAAGGAAGAAGGAAAGGGAGCAGGACAAGGATTGTCAGAGAAACACAAAGACAGGGAGCAGGACAGGGGAACACAGACAGAGAAAAAAGAGTTGGGGAGGCAGCACAAAGGGAAAGACAAAAATGAGAAACAGGCAGCAGGGCACAGGTAGAGGTAGAAAAGGCCTGGGCTGGGCAGCAGGGCAGAGATGGAGACCAGAAAGCAGCTTTGGGCTGCAGGACAGAGATGGAGTGAGAAATGAAAGTGACAGGGAGCAGGAGAGAGTGACAGAGAGAGTGGAAAAACTACAGAGGGAGCAGGACAGCAAAACAGAGCGGGGGACAGACAGGGAGAAGGGCAGAGAAACAGAGAGGGAATGAGAGGGGCAGGGAGCAGGACAGAGAGCTGGAGCAGGAAGGGAAATGAGATGGGCAGCAGAACAAAGGGAAGGAGAGACAAAGACAGGGGCAGGGAGCAGGACAAAGGGATGGAAGAAGAAAAAAAGTAGTAATGGTTCAGGACTGAGATGAAAAAACAAATTAAAAATACACCGGGACTGGGATGGAGTGACCGAGAAAGGGCAAAGGAGCAGGGGGCAGGACAGCACTGAAGGAATAAACAACTGTGGTGGGCAGTGGGACAGAGAGATGGAGAGAGGAAAAACAGAGCAAGAGAGAGAGGAAAGAAGGGGCAGCAGCTGGACAGGGGGATACAGTGAGAAAAGATGGGACCAGGATTAGAACAGAAAGACAGAAAAGAAATAAAAGGACAGAGAGACAGCAAGAGGGAAAAAATGCACAATCAAGAAACCAGGTCAAGATCCGACATGGAGGGGACACCAGCTGGGGAGAAACCGGGGACACCAGAGACCCTGATGAAGACTCGCGAGTACCAAGGATGGACTTCAGCAAAGTTATGGCGGGGTTATGGAAATAATTCATGTTTGATGCATCAACCAAGCCATAGAAACGAATATGCAATAGGTGTATGTAAGAAATACCAAGAAGTGAGAATCACACACACGCTCGATTAGAGGAGCAATCTTGCGAGTGTCTGGTGCGCTGTAACAAAAGTGCTGCTTTTACCACTTTCCAAACTGTGTTAAAGAACCTTTTGCCGACTTTTCGGTACCATTTCCCCCCGCCCAGGAGAACAAGGCCAGAACAGCCCACGCACACCTGAGCCAGATGCAGCAACAACATCCCCGGGGCCCCAGTTGCAGGAAAAAGGGCCCCAGGGCTGGGCCGGGGGCTCCTCAGCCTTGGGGCAGCTCCACAGGCACCACGGCAAAGATCAGCCCGGCCGCCCGCAGAGCCGCCGCCTCCTCAGCTTGGGCTGCGCTGCCATTGGGTGGGAGGGCTGTCAGTCTCCTCCCCTGAGGTGATCCTGGATCTGATTGGCTGCCTTAGGGGTCACTCCCCCCACAGCGCCCGCCCTGCCCTGAGGTAATGTTTCCTGTGATTGGCCAGCTGGGATTTTTTGTTTCCCCCCCTACCAAGTGATGGGTCAGACTACTTGTCAATCATCCATGTGCTGCACTCCTGCCAGCTGTGATTGGTGCAGCCAGCACAGCTCGCCCCTGAACGCTGCCCAGTTTGTTCAACTCTCGCCACCTTTCCTGCAGGCCTCAAAGCCTGATTGGCTGGTTACATATCAACCACATGACTTGCCCCGCCTCCTCAAATGCCATTGGCTGTCCTGAGTCCCCTGACTCCCCATAGACTTCTGGGCTGTTGTTGCCAGGCAACGAGCTCCACCTAAAACTGAAACTGTGGGCCCTGATCAGAGGCCGTGGGTGATAAAAGGCATGTTGGGACCCTGAACATGAGGATTTGGGCCCCAGGAAGGAGGCTCTGGGCACTCAAAAGGACGGGCAGATGCTACAGATGGCGCTTTGCGCCCTGAACACGAGGGGACCCTCTTGGTTCCCACCCGAGCTGGGTTTGGCGCCCGTGACCCCACGTACCAGCTGTCTGCTGTGCTTTCTGACCTCATGGGCCCTCTTGTCCTGCCTCCCTTCTGCTGCTAAAGCCTGTTATAGGAAACAATCACCTTGCCAATAGAATAGGCCCGGGCAAGATCTCTCAGCAAAGCATATTTTATTAATGATTTTGCAAGACCGGGTGTTCTGCCCAAAAGTAGGTACACAGAACTGGGCAAAAAGCCTACGCTTATATCCCCCCCAAATCCCAGCTGCAAATTCCCTCCCCTGCTCCCCATTGGTTGGGTACTGCAGGGTTTACAGACTACCCAACACCTGCCTCAGTTTACCTGTCTCATTCATCTAATTCTAACAACTCTCTGACCTTATTGATTTAATTAAAATATGGATTCCTGGCTCTTTGGTTACCCTATCACTTAGCTTAACTTTTTAAATACAGTAATCAGTTTGTATTCTGGGATTATTTCAAAGAGACTTTGTTTTACATTAAGGATTCATAGTCTGATGTCTCTCATCCCTTACCCCCCGCTGGGGTCAGGTGTCAGATCAGTTGTAAAAACAACATTCCTCCTTCAATGGCTCCTTACAACTCAACCTCCACATTGAAACAGAAGAGACGGCAAGATGGGAACACACAGCACACAGCTCTCAAAACCCCAGCACAGAGACTTCTCAGAATGGGGATTTCACCAATTGATGCAAAACCCACAGAGAAGCAAACACCCCATAAATGACACATGCGCGGCCAACAGGAGTTTGTTTTTAATTGTGGCTTTGGCTTTTCTGCCCACTGGCGCTCAGTGAGTGTTTCTGAGAAGCGATCCCAGCCGTGGGTGCAGGTTGCAGCTCCTCCTCGAGGGGCCTGTGGGCAGGCGGGCCGGCCGGCAGAGCTGCCCCTGGCTCTGGAAGGGCTCTCTGAGCTCCTCCTGGCCAGAGGCAGCACTGGCTGCTGGTGCCCTTGGGGCAGCTTGGTCCCTGCTGGGCAGCTTTGCTGCTTCCTGGCCTCTTCCTCCTCCTCTCCAGCATCGCAGGTGTCACATACTGTGTCCTCCCTCATCCCAGGCTGCAATCTGCCTTGGTCACCACTGGCTGCTTTTCTGATTTGTAACTCCGGGGCACTGAAGCTTTCCTGCTCCTCCTCCTCCTCCCCCTGTGTGCTGAGGGGTCACAGTCCGTGATTTCCGCAGACTGGCTGTGGACGTCATAGCACCGCCGCGGGGATCTGCTCCGCTCCCTCTGCCTTGGCTGAGTTTGTTCCTGAGCAGCTTTGGCTCTGGAAGGACACTGGGAGCTGTTGTTGGAGGGCCCTGGAGCTGCATCATCCCTTAGGGCTCGGTCACAGCATGGAGGACTTGTTCTCCAGCTCCGTGTCCTCCTCACTGAGCGATGCTGCTCCGTGATCTCCACAAACCGGCTGCGGAGATCATAGCCCCGCCGCGGGGATCTGCTCCGACCTCTCTGCCTTGGGCGGGTTTGCTCCTGAGCAGCTCTGGGGCCAGGAACAGCCTGGGAGCTGCTGCTGGAGGGCACTGGAGGTGCTGGTGCAGACGGGGAGCTGCTGCTGGAGGGTCTTGGAGCTGCCTCATCCCTGTGAGTGCGGTCACAGCCCAGGGGACTGGTTCTCCCCCTCCTCCCATCTGAATGTTCATAGTCCGTGGTGTCCACAGCCCAGCTGCGGAGATGGTTGCCCCACTGCGGGGATCTGCTCCGGGCCCTCTCCCTGGCACCGTTCTCCTGGCAGTGGGCAGAAGGGCTGAATCCCTGCTCCTCTTTGCTGCTGTCCTCTCGCGCAGTGTGGAGCACATGGTCGTGGGGGTGACAGCGCAGCGGGTGCGCAGCTTTCCTTCTGGACACCAGCCTGACGCAGTCGTGGAAGAAGCGACGCAAGCAGGAGCCCATGGAGGAGCTGCTGGTGATCCTGCCTGGCCAGATGGGGCACGGCCGGCTCGCAGCTGCCTCCCGGGCACCTGCCCGGCTTTGCTGGCTGCTGCTGGCTGGTGCGGAGGAGCTGCTGTCCTCTGCAGAGTCCTCCATGCCCCCTGCCATGTCCTGCAAAGAGAGCTGTGAGAAGCTCCTGCCCTTTCCTCCTGACAGGACCCACCAGTGCGGAACCCCCAGAAGCTGGGAGAGAACAGCTAAGGGCCTCCCAAAGGCTCCTGGAGGCTGCAGAGGGGCCAAGGAGGACAAATGGGATGGATGCAGGTGGGATGCTGGGAGAGGGAGCCGTGCTGCAAATGTGCAGAAAGCTGCTGTGTGGGAGGGAAAAGAGAGCGCTGCCAAGATCCCTGAAAGAAACCCGCTGTCCATCTGGTGCCCTGACCACCTCCCCACAGCCACCTTAGTCCTACAGGGCAGACCCTGCGGTCCCACAGAACCCACCTGCTTGCTGCCGGCCGCCCACTGACTGAGGAGGGAAAGGGCGTGTGATGGTGCCGGTGAGGAAGAAGCCCTTTGTCCAACTTCCAAATCAGAGCACCTGGGGAAAAAAGAGGGGTCTCTGCTGAGGGCTGTTCTTGCAGCCTCTTCTGGGTTCAGGCATTTTCTTGGAGCACTTTATATGACAGAGAGAATATGTAACTAAGACCACAAATGGGAAATTTGATTGGGCTGAACGATGCAGGTGGTAATTGTCTGCTATGACAGAAACACTCCAGAGGATCTGAAGAAAAATAGCAAAGCCAGGAAAAGGAAACGTATTCTGAACACAGCTTAAAATTTGTGATTACCTGATGAAAAACAGTAAATAGGCTTGCTGCCTGAGAACTGTGTCGATGTCGCAAAGAACCACAGTCTCGTCGTTCATCTGGTACCACAGTCCATCGCTGGCCTGCAAAGAAGAGTGTCGGTATCTGGAGATGAACGGCACAGCTCCTCCACAAAAACACAAGCCAAAACCTGCCGAACCAGGAGTGTTCCAAAACAAATCCGATCCAGCCCCTGAGGAAACCTTCTCCACTCAGATCCTTGGCTGCCAGAACACGGCCAGGAAAGTTGGTTTTCCTCGGGATACATTTTTCCCTTGTTCAGAAGGAAGTTGCTTTTCACCTTGATGTAGCAGAAGTAGTGTCCTGCACGGCAGCTGCCACCTCCATGCACCAGGACGGCGTATAAGGAGTAGAGGAGCGGTTCTCCAGCTGTCTGAGACATGTACGGGCGAAGATCCAGGTACTGGGGATACTCCACAACCTACGGAGAGAGCAGGAGGGCTCAGCAATGATCCAGAAACATTTGAGGACACAGCCTCTCAAGGCTAAAGGCCAGAAGTGTAGAAATGCGTCGTTTGGAATCATCAGCACTTGGTTTTCCCTAAAGCAACATGTCACCTTTTGGGTGGCAGGAAACTGATCTGGGCCAAAGCAGCTCTGTGGGAGCAGAGGACACGCTTGCCTTCCCATGGGAACTGTCCCCAGAAGGGAACATGAGAATCTCAACATGAGCTGCTTGTGACAGAACGTCTGGCGTTGGGAAACCCGCTCCAGGAAGAGAACGTTGCCCTCCAGTTGTGTACACACCTTGCTGATCTTGTCGCCGGTGAAAGCTTCAAACCTCTTCAGACACACCGTGAGAACCTTGGGCGCGTGATGGACCGTGAACCTCTTGGAGGCGGCAGTCATCTTGTCACACCTTGAAAGCAAGTACAGAGCCAAGGGCTGAAACTCACCATTTTTTCCCCAAAGGCCAGACAGCCTTTCCTGTCTCACACATCCCGACGCTATTTTAAGGCTATTCAGTACCATGAGGCCATGTTGAAAAACCTGCCTCTCATTACTGTGCCTTAAACCAATGTGAAAAGATGACTTCTGCTCGATGACACCTTCACGCAGCATCTAGTATTAATATGTCATTAGTAATCGTCTTACTTGCTACATTTAAAGCAGTTTTCGCCATCCAGGTGCTCGGGTTTCACAAAGTCCTCCAGAGCTGCGGTGACAGATGCGGCTGCCTGGAGGAGTGAGAAGGGAGAGCCCTGAGCTCTGGGAAATGCCCTCGCCCAAACACTTAGGAGGAGTTTACACAAGAAAACAGCTCGATGACGCTGAGGAGACCCACTGTGAACCCGCAAGCAGTGTCCAGAAGGAGGCAGAAAGAGGGTGTGATGCTGAACATCTCCCTTATTCCCCAGGGATTCCCAGCACTCCCCAGAGCCACCTCTTCATGGCACCGCACAGTTCAGCGACGATGGTGTGCGGGCCACCAGTGATGGAAACAACACCCCCCATGAGCCTGGGAGCCAGACAGGTGTTGAGGGAGGGCAAGAGAAGGAGGGTACGTCACAGTGCAGAGAGGGGCACGTGTGCCTGT
Organism: Caloenas nicobarica; assembly: GCF_036013445.1. Lineage (NCBI taxonomy): Eukaryota > Metazoa > Chordata > Aves > Columbiformes > Columbidae > Caloenas > Caloenas nicobarica. The sequence goes on from NC_088276.1 coordinate 1,519,657, forward strand.
CCAGCTGAAACCAGCACCGACAGGGAGACCACTGCCAAGGCCTCTGCAGGAGAACACAGTCCATTCCACCTCCTGGCCACCACCAAGCTCTCTTGTGTTTGTCGGATACATTTTTAAGCCAACTGTGTGGATTCTGGAAAGCTCCAGTGGCCTTGGGACGTCTTGAAGCACAATTACAAACCCTCTTACTTTGATATCCAGAGGAACATCCAGGAAGGCCTCGTAGGAATCGGAAACCGCTTGGCAGCTCCAGCACGTGACTGGAAGGCAAATGGAAACGCTCAGCGAGAGGGGAAGTCAACAGACTGTGCCGGGTTACGCTCCTCACACCCACTGCGCCAATCACACGATCAGCTGCTATCGCAGGCAGACAGGAGGGCACAGACGATTCCAAGGAGAGCAGTAGCTGTGGAAAAGTACCTCTGGATCTCAGAAAGCCCCCAAAGATCTGATGGACGAAGGTAGTCGCTTGAGAGGAGATGTCCAAGCTGCAAACCAATGGGAAGGCAGAGAGTTATCTCCTCCAAGCGCCTGGCTTTGTCTGAAAGCCCTGGGCATGGTTTACCTTGAGGGGAGGACATCAAGGAGTCCAAAGGGCTTGGGAACGCTGGAAAGACAATTTGCTTGTGCTTACTCGCTGCTTCCGCTCAGACAAGCTCTCTGCATGGCATCCACGGTGCAGCGTAAGAACTCGTGGGCGTCCTCCTGCCTGCCATGCTCGAAATTTTCTCCTATTTCTAAGAAAGAAGTTACTAGTTCTCTCCTACGAGAATGGCATAAAACATGTCACAGCAGCTGGACTGACTTACGTGTGAGAACATCAACAACAGCCCAAGGCTCGATGGCACTGGCTGAGGAATGCAGGACCTGTTTAACGTGCGCTTCCATTCTGCACATCATGCAGAAGCCTTCCTGGCCACCTGGAGAGGGAGGGAGATGGGGAGGGAGAGAGGGAAGCTCCTCAGGTTTCCAGAATATCCACAGCAATGGGAAACCTAAGAAGTTGTAAGAATTCTCCACTCCTCCCAAGGGGCCCAAGTCCCAACAAGCCCGGGACGTTTAAGTTCACAGAAAACTTTCTTCAGAGGGATGCTGAACTGACAGAAGCTTTCTGTGCAATAAGCGAAGGAGATTAACTTGCAGGAATAGGGACCAAGAGCCCGGGCTAGAAACAGGTGCCTTTCTAAAGATGAACATATCCAGGTACAACAAGCCGCTTCTAGGCTTGAGTGTTCAAAGAACACCAACTCAGTGAGCTGATCAGCTTCCAGATTCTGGGAGCCCTTGGGCAGTGCCCAACAGATGTACAAGGAAAAGTTCTGAAAAGTACTGACAGGCCCGGCTGTGCTCCCCAGAGAGCAGGTGGTTGGCCAGAGGCGGGGTGTAGGTCAGGCACTGCAGGATGGAGTTGAGGAAGCACATGTTGCCCAGGTTGTGCAGTCCCGCTCCAGCTCTCTGGCTGTGCTGCCAGCCCATGTAAATCTTCTGCGGGGGAAAGAGGATCCTCTGCGGCGGAGCCATTCCCTCAGCAACGACTGCCAAGAAAGCACATTGGAAGAGAGATAAGACCATGTTGTTGCACAAAAGCATATTTAAAAGCTGAGTTCTGTACAGGAGCACCCAGGATAGAGCACCAGCTCTATCCTCCAACACAGAAACACTATGGGAAGCCTCACACTGCCCTTGAAATTTCCTGATGAAGGCACAGTTTTGGAAAATAGTGTGTTCCCCTGCTCACTTTGCCGAAAGCGCAACAAACCCACACTCTGCCTTCAGTGGCTTGGGCAACTTTCCTTTCCCTCTGGAGTCTTGAACTGGATCATCCCCCAGCGTGTCAGGGCTGGAGGGTGCCCAGCAGACCCCAGGCAAGACAGGGAAAGCCTCTAGTGCAGCGGGTAAGTATCTCGCTTCAGACGGGCAGGAAAGGTCTCTGTCCCACAGCACGGCTGCCGCCTGCCCGCCCTGCTGCCTCTCGCTGCCCGTGCCCTGGAGCAGGAGCTGGGTCTCCTCTGCCCACAGAGGCTGTGCTGGGGCCGGCTCCCAGCTCAGAGCAGCCCTGGCATTCAGGCAGCATCATGACCACCACCCGTGGGACCCGCCCTGCCAGCGTGTGGGGAAACGTGATCCTGGTGTCGAGCAGGGAGCGCTTGCTGAGCCCCCGCCCTGCCCAGACAATCAGGGCCCCTCACTCACCCATCTCCAGTTGCTGGGCCATGCACAGCTCCTGGGGCTCCACTGGAGATCCGCTCCCCTGGAGAGCCCTGTCCTCCCCCAGGGCCACTCTGGTGGTGCCGAGATGTTTCTCTGCCATCTTGTGGGTCCAAGCAAAGAGTTATAGGTGGAGAAGGGGGAAGCTTTGGCAAAATGCCAGGGGTCTGCCGGGGGCAGCTGGGAAAGACTTGGGTTGCACTCGGGGAGTCTTCAGCACAAGTCTGCCGGGGGCAGAGGGGAGTCTGCCAGGGGCAGCTAGAGTTAGGATATGGCTGGACTCGATGGTCTTAAGGGTCACTTCCAACCAAAATGATTTGCTGAATCTCTGAAAGACGTGGGCTACGCTCGGGGGCTCTCGCCAGCTCCGTGCTCCTGCCCTGTCCCGTCGCCGTCCTGTCGGACAGTGGGGGCTGGGGCCACAGCTGCGCTGAGCACAGGCAGGGCAGTGGGTGTCACAATGTGAGGTCACAAAGGGCCCCACTGTGACCCTGCACCTGGGCAGGGAGGTCAGGCTGTCCCTTTGGGAGGCACAGGGTCAGCTCAGCGCTGGGCACCTGGGTGCTAAATTGGAATCCCAGTTTCTAAATTTCCACCACCCATTGCTCGGAACATAGTCTGTAACAGTCTGTTGCACTACTCCATTTTCCTGGAGGCTGGTGCATGACGGAGATGTGACAGACCCACTCACTGTTGTGCTCCTTGGCCCAAGTGTCTATGAGGATGTTCCAGTAATGAGTCCTGTTGTTTAGCTTAGTTCTTTCTGCATTGCTGTTTCACCACACGACTTGCTTTTCAAGGCCTAGGACAGTGTTGCGGGCAGTGCCGTGGGGCACAGCGTAGGTTTCCCACCATCCGATAGTGGCTTCTGCCATTGTAAGCACAGAGCTCTTGCCATGGCGGGTTTGTGGCAGTGTGATATAGTCAGTTTGCCAGGCGTCCCCATATTTACACTTCAGTCATCACCCTCCATGCCACACAGGCTTTAACCGCTTGGCTTGCTTGATCATAGCCAGTCTTTCACAATGGTGAATAACCTGTGCAACAGCGTCCACCCCTCGATCACGAGCCCATCTATGTGTTATATCCCTTCCTTGATGACCTGAGGCACTGTGGGCCCAATGGGCCATCAATAATTCACCTTCATCTTGCCAGTGCAAACCTACCTCAGACACTTTAATCTGGGCAGCTCGATCCCCCCGCTGGTTGTTCGGATCAGGTTCTTCAGTGACCGACTCTCGGGCACATGAGCTTCTACGTGGCGCACTCTCACAGGCAGGTTCTCCAGCCGGGCAACGATATCTCGCCAGGATTCAGCAGCCCCGATGGGTTGGGCTCTGCGCTGCCAGCGGCTCCGCTTCCATTGCTGTAACCAGCGCCACGGGGCATTTCCCACCATCCACGAGGCAGAGCACAGATGAAGCTTCTCAGACACTGGGGCCTCTTCAGCCCCTGTCAGGATGGCGGGTGCTGGGTCTGGTGGGGCCTCTGCCCCACGGCGGGGGCTGTGGCCCAGGGTACAGCAGGGGCCACAACGGTTGGACGCGGTCGGTGGTGGCGGCGGGAAGTCGGATGGCCCATGGCTGCGTTCCAGCGGCACGGCCCAGGATACCGACTGTGTGAGCGGGTGGTGCCACGGAGACGCGGGGTCTGGAACATGGGGGTGGCCGGGGGGACGGGAGGGACGGGGAGGGCGGCAGAGAGGAAGGGGCCCCGGGGCTGGGCCGGGGCTGCTCGAGCTCAGGGGAGCCCTGATGGGCACCATGTCAGAGCTCGGCCTGGCCACCCGCGGAGCCGCCTTCTGCTCACATCACTCTCCACTGCCATTGGTCGGGAGGGCTGTCAGTCTCCTGCCCTGAGCTGATGCTGTCTGGGATTGGCTGCCTGGGCTGTCACTCTGCCCTGGTTTGGGGCCCACCCTGCCCTGAGGTGCTGCATCCGCTGATTGGCTGTCTGGGATTTCCCCCCTGGCTCGTCCCATCAAATGAGTGGTCAGACCACTTGTCAATCATTCATGTGCTGCACTCCTGCCAGTTGTGATTGGTGCAGCCAGCACGGCCTGCCCCTGAATGCTGCCCAGTTTGTTCAGCTCTCACCACCTTTCCTGCAGGCCTCAAAGCTTGATTGGCTGGTTACGTATCAATCACATGACTTGCCCCACCTCCTCAAATGCCATTGGCTGTCCTCGGTCCCCTGACTCCCCATAGACTTCTGGTTGGTTGTTGCCAGGCAACGAGCCGAGCTCAGCCTAAAAATGAAACTGTGGGCCCTGGACACAGGCCGTGGGTGATAAAAGACACGTTGGGACCCTAAACATGAGGATTTGGGCCCCAAGAAGGAGGCTCTGGGCACTCAAAAGCAGGGTCAGACCAGATTACTCAGGCCTTTATCCAAACACCTCTTTGGCAATTTTTGGGGTAGAGTGAATGTGCACTCCTGGGAAACAGCTTCCAGTGCTTGACTGTCCTCAGGATTGGGAAGTTTCTCTCTTTCTGTAGAACCTTTCCAAGCCCAAACATCCAGATTGTTTTTACTCATCTACTTACACACTGACACAGACCATAATATCCTACCTTGGACACAAGAATGTTGTGGGGGATGATGCTGAATGCCTTGCTGACTTCCAGGTAACAGACCACTGCTCTCCCCACGTCCTGCAACCCTGTCCTTTCCTCACAGGAAGCAAAGAGGATGGACAGACACCACCTGCCCTGGGTAAACCCCGTCACCTTCTCTTCCAGACACCGAGAAATGGGGTCCCAGTGGACATGTTCTGGGGCACAGCCCTTAGTTCTCTGATAAACAGGACTTGAGTCTGGTTGAGTTTCAATCAGAATCAGTCATTTTATTAACAGATATCAAAGCAAAAGGCTAGGTAATAAAAGGCAAGCAAACAGCGCTGGGTGTGTGGGGAGTCACCGCTCCACCAACACTCACACCGCTTACTTTTTCCCTTGGTCTTTTATACTTTCTTAAGTTCCCTTTTCCAAGAAGTATCCTCCTAGTTTCAATTCCCCAGATGAACGTGGCGTTGAGGTTTCTGCACACGTCTCAGAGGTTTAGGTGGTCGCCTCTCCCCTCCTGGTGGTCCTCAGGAGGAAGGCTTCTCCTCTTCTTTAGTGTCCTTTTCTTTACTCTTTATTCGGTGCATGCGTAAAGTGGGTTTTCTTTAAGCAAGTTGTTAGCGCTACCTAACGGCAATATCCTTTTCTTTACGTAAGTCGTTAGTGCTACCTAACCACAACATCCAGTGTCCTTGCTCCATGCCTTAATTGGTTAAGTCAGTGCACTTATCTTAACTTCTTGTTGGCGCATTTTCGCAATGCTAGTACACTAATACTTATTTCTGTCCCCTGATATACTCTTATAGTGACACGAATCACAATAACACATTTCACAGTTCCCCTGCTCACCCATTGGCCATTTTTGAAAAGTGCACACAATGTGCGAGAGCTGCCAGTGGTCAGGGAGTCCCCCCAGTCTCCATGAGCTTTCCAAGAAGGTGGAGAGTGGCCTCACTGTGACATCGTCCTGCTGTCTCAGCTCCTGGGATGCTGCCCCTCCTGTCCCATAGACTGGAAAGGATTGTGTTAGTTCCAGTGACCCCTGACTTGATCTGCACCCACTGCTGGTTGTTTTCGTCCAGATTCCTGCCTCCAGTCACAGAGGCCAGAGAGAACTTGCTGGTGAAGACAGAGGAGAAGAGGACACAGGGATTCTCACCTCTTTTTCTTATTGAAGTCATTGGTGGCCACCCAGTGTCTTTGTTTCTCCTTTAACTGTTCCTGCAGTAGTAACAGCTCATTAGGTGACCCTTAATAGCCTTACAGGTCTAGACTGAGTTTTGCTCTGGACTGTTGCTGTGCTTGGAGGCTGCTGTCCCTGAAGACCAGATGAACTAACTTCTGCCACCCTGCCTTGGCAGTTTATTCCATCCGTGTCACAGCTCTGTCTGCAACACTGACAGCTCCAGCTCACCCAGTCAGGTCCCTGGCTGAGGACATTGCCTCACATCTGGGCTGAACCACCCCAGCTGTGGCACCAGGAAACCTCTGAGTTACCCCACGGAAACCTGGTACCAAATGTTCAAGAGCCCATGTGTGCAAAGGCTTTGCTTCAGAGCAGAGACATGAGATGGCCAACAGATTGCTGAATGTCTCTCTAGACCTAGGAGTATAAACCCAGAATATAATGCCTAAATTCATTCCGGGGAACATATTCCTCCCCCAGTTTGGAAAAATTAGATCCTTTGCTGTAACGTTCCTGGTGTCCTGCCTAATGATGGGACAAGAAAAGGTGATTCTCATACCAATTTACTTTTTAATACAAAGAACACAATGCTGGCAAGAAGTGTCACTGCTGAAGAGAGAGAATCAACATCAGTAATTACTTGAGATTGTTTCAAAGGATGTGCCCCTGGAGCCCCAGGGACAGCTGGAGGGAGCCCAGAGGGGACAGAGAAAGGGACATCATGGACTGCTCCTGTGCTGCTGAGCTGGGCTGGGCTCCTGGGACAGAGGCAGCTCCTGGCAAGCGGCAGCGCTGCAGAGAGACAGCTCTGCCCAGGAGCAGCTCCTCTGCAAAGCGCAGCAGGGCTGAGGGCTCTGCCTGCAGCACCGAGGGGAGAGGAGTCAGGCAGAGAGAGGGAAAATGCAGTCTGGGGTGGTGAGACAGCTGAGAGCTCACTGGGGGAGAAATCTTCACAGTCCTTAACACAGTAAGTCTCTGGGTGCAGGGTGGTGCAGATGAGGATCCTGCAATTATCTCGCAGAGCTGGCACGTCCCATGGCTGGTGTGGAGGAGAAGGGTCTGCTCCTCAGCAGGGATTCCCTGAATGGACGGGGCACGACAGTTGCCTTCTCCCAGCTGCAGGGGGTGAAGCTGGATGAGCACCCAGGGATGCCCAGGGCTGTCCTGCAGAGCAGGGTCCCTGCAGGGACTCTGCTGCCTGCCAGGGTCAGCGCTCAGCCTGCCCGGGGAGATCCCAACAACACTGAGGGGAGAAGCTGTGGGTGGAAGGAGCAACCCCCAGCAGATCAGAGTCCTTCTGCTGTTGAGAGGGAGCTGCGTGGGTCAGGTCAGCTCACAGCTCCAGCTCAACCCCAGGACATTTGCAGATGTTCCTTCTGAAGGACACTGAGGAAGCATTTATCTCATAGGGATGATTATAAGTTTTGAGTTTTTTCCACTCTTGGTTGTCTGGGTGGGCAGTGGGACATGGGAATTTATTTCTCTGTCCTGGAGAAGGTGCTGAGACCCCAGTTCTCTTTAGGACTTGTCAGAGCTGCTCCTGAGCCCCTCCACACACAGAGCTGCCCCTGGGCAGTGGCCAGAGCCAGGAGGTGTGAGCAGGGCAGAGCTGAGCATGGGAGATGGGGTATGTGACACTGACAGGGAGCAGATTCAGGGGCAGAGAAACAGCTCCCAGCAGGGACAGCTCCATGCAGCAGAGACATGGGCAGGGAGAGGGAGCTGGGACCAGAAATGCTGGGGAGAGGATTCAGGAAGCCCCCTGCCCTCCCCTGCAGTGCAGACGCATTTCCCAGTGCAACCCCCTGGTCTCCTCCCCTCCCCAGCAGAGCCTCTGCCCCAAAGCCATGGGGTCCAGGTAACGAGTCTCCACCTCAGCAGCTGGACCTACAGGTGAAGGGTTTCTGGAACGTGGTACACAAAAAAGGTGCTAAAAGTACTTGCTCTACAGTGTCATCATGTGAGTGGCAGCAGCACAGCCAGGTAAGGAGAAGGTTTCACATCATGCCCGTCTGCCTTTCTGGCCTTGCTTTATTTTTCAGGAGCACTGCAGGGCTCTTCCCTGTTTCTCCACCTGTCCCTGGTGCTCTGACTCTCTGGACTTGGGGTGGGAATGTGGGTCCATTTCAGTTCTGACACCAACGCAGGGGGTCTTGCCCCAGAGGTGCATTCATGGAAATTAGGTGCCCAAGCTGCATTTTAAGCTGTGATGACCCGTGTTTGTCATTTGGTGGAAAAGGAGAAATAGCTGACACATGCCTCCATCAGGGATGAGGTTTTTCATGAGAAATGGCATGTTTATTTTGCTCATAGAAGTCTCCCTTAACTTATCACTGTCTCCTCCTCCTTGCACAGGTCCTCATGTTCACAGGCAGAGCAAATGTCCAACAGCAGCTCCATCACCCAGTTCCTCCTCCTGGCATTCACAGACACACGGGAGCTGCAGCTCTTGCACTTCTGGCTCTTCCTGGGCATCTACCTGGCTGCCCTCCTGGGCAACGGCCTCATCATCACCACCATAGCCTGTGACCAGCACCTCCACACCCCCATGTACTTCTTCCTCCTCAACCTCGCCCTCCTTGACCTGGGCTCCATCTCCATCACTGTCCCCAAATCCATGGCCAACTCTCTGTGGGATACCAGGGTCATTTCCTATGCAGGATGTGCTGCCCACGTCTTCTTTGGATATTTCTTATTTGGTGCAGAATATTTTCTTCTCACCATCATGTCCTATGACCGCTACGTTGCCATCTGCAAACCCCTGCACTACGGGACCCTCCTGGGCAGCAGAGCTTGTGTCCACATGGCAGCAGCTGCCTGGGCCACTGGGTTTCTCAATGCTCTGCTGCACACGGCCAATACATTTTCACTGCCACTGTGCAAGGGCAATGCCCTGGACCAGTTCTTCTGTGAAATGCCCCAGATCCTCAACGTCTCCTGCTCAGACTTCTACCTCAGGGAACTTGGGCTTCTTGTAGTCAGTGCCTGTTTAGCTTGTATGTGTTTTGTGTTCATTGTGCTGTCCTATGTGCAGATCTTGAGGGCTGTGCTGAGGATCCCCTCTGAGCAGGGACGGCACAAAGCCTTTTCCACGTGCCTCCCTCACCTGGCCGTGGTCTCCCTGTTTGTCAGCACTGTCATGTTTGCCTACCTGAAGCCCCCCTCCATCTCCTCCCCATCCCTGGACCTGGTGGTGTCTGTTCTGTACTCAGTGGTGCCTCCAGCAGTGAACCCCCTCATCTACAGCATGAGGAACCAGGAGCTCAAGGATGCCCTGAGGAAACTGATGGCTGGATTCTTTTCAAAGTCATTAAACTTCCCATCTTCTGCATATCACTCATGACATAACTCATGACAGGTCCAGCCTATCTTTTTTTTAATTTTGTATTTGGAGATGATTGTTTGGAGTTGGGGGAAGGCTTGTTTGGTTTTGCTTTTTTAACTATGATAATATTGCCCACAAAGAAATGTTATTACTCGTTCCACTTCTAATTCTCTGTTCACCTTTATAGTTTGAGTCATAGACTTTGTAAATGAGAAGTCGTGCTCTCTGTGTATTTAAAAAAAATAAATGACCCTGCAGTGAACAGTTTGTCTGAGATCTTTCCTCTGCAACCTTTGTGAAGGTCAATACAATGTGTCTGTTGGCAAAGATGGAGGAAACAGTCCCAGCAGAGCTGCTCTGCCAGGGAGCACCAGCCTTGTTCTTTCCAGAGTCCTTCTCTTTCCACTTCCCCACTCTCCTTCTCAGCCTTTGTGCTGCTGCAAGGCCTGAGGGCTCCCAGGGCTTGGTCACAGTCGAACTGTGTGTCGGTCCTGTGACCAGGACAGGCAATGGGCACTTGTGTGACAGAGCTGGCCTCAGAACAGCATCTCCAGCAGCAAGGGGATCTCCTTAGCACAGTGCCTGAAGGTTTAGATCTTCTTCCAGAGTTGTTTTAAAGAACATGCCTAAGGAATAGACTCTCAAGGGGCTCATTGTTTGGCTTGTTTCTCTGTGGGCTCAGTGTGATGGGATCAGGGTCCCAGTGTGGCTTTCGAGGGACTTTGGGCTGGTTGTTCAGCAGTTGCTTGTTGGTGGCCAGCACCCACGCACATGGTGAATAAGGCAGGGTCCCTCTGAGCACCCTCCGTGGCCACCCAAGAGTTTGTGTGGGACGCGGTCAGTGGCAGTGACCACCATCAGCTGGGGCTGCCTCCCAGTCTGACCAGTACGGCCCTGCAGAGTCACCACAGCCCGGACACCACAGCCCACTTGATCTACAGAGCAAAACCCCCAGCTCGGGGGCTGTGGGAAGCGTGGGGACAGGGTGCAGGAATGGCAGCCAGGCCAGTGCAGGTGTGCTCTCCCTAGGGAAAGGCTTTGTGGGGAGATGGGATGTCCCAGGAGAAGAGCAGGACACAGTGTGTGTGCAAGAGAGACATGGAAACAGTCTGTCATGCTGCCGGGTGCCAGCTTGGGGCTGTTGCCTCTTGCAGCCACCATGTTGATCATTGTCCTCTCACCACGGCTCAGAGAGCTTGTTCTACCCCCATGGAAGGACACCAGATGACTAAATCAGAAGTCCAGGTGTGCACTGAGGGTAGATGTGAGCATGCACATCCTGTGCGGGGGCAGATGTACCCTAATAAACACAAATGCCATCAGCTGTTCCTGTGGGTGCCATGGAGGCCTGTAGGACAGTGTATTGAGGACACTTCATGTTGAGTAACTTCCCCAAGAAACCACCTGAATGCAGCACTGGGATGTGCTTCCTTGAACCGAGGTCCCTGTGTCCTCCCTGGAGACCTGCTACAGCTCCAGCACCCAGACCCACTTGCTGCCCAGTTTTGTGGCTGACAACGGCACCATCTCTGCTCACAGATGTGTTAGGACTATTTTCTGCAGCTCTTGCATATGCTGAGCATTTGCATTTCAGAACCATTTCTCCCCTTCCTGTTCACATGGGCATCCCATGAATGCATCACTGCTCTCTACCCCAGTGTAGACAGGCACAAGGCCTTCTCCACCAGCTCCTCTCACCAGTGCCACTGTTTTCTACAGCATCCTCATCCTTGACTGTGGGATGCCCAGAACAACCCTCCCAAGACAGTTTGACAAAGCCACTGAGCAAAATGCTCAGGAAAGCTTTGAGGTGCACAGAGAGCCCATGAACATGTTGACAAGCTGCTCTCTTCTGAACAAGCCCAGAAGACCTGGACAGCATTTGCCGTGTCCCAGAAACTTGCCTGGAAGGTTGGGTTAGGGAGAAAATTTTTGGTGCAGGAAGGGGCAGACAGGTGCTGGTGGAACTGGCTGGTATGACTGTGAGACATGTCTCGAACACCTCAGAAAAGTCATGGCTCTCAGGGAGGTTGCATAGTGCTCTGAGAAAGAAAATATCAAAAATGGCTTACCATAGCATCATAGAATAATTGTGTTTGGAAGAGACCCTTAAAATCATTGAGTCCAACCATAATCTAAATCTGGCACTAAACCATGTCCCTAAGAGCCTCATCTGTCTGTCTTTTAAATACGTCCAGGGATGGTGACTCCACCACCTCACTGGGCGGTCTGTTCTGTTGCTTCAAAATCCTTTCTGTGAAAAAATGTTTCCTAACATCCAATCGTAACCTTCCTTGGCACAAGTTGAGGCCATTTCTCACTTGGTACTTGTTAGAAGAGACCAACATGCTCCATACTACAACCTCCTTTCAGAGAGCTGTAAAGAGTGATAAGGTCTCTCCTCAGCCTCCTTTTCTCCAGACTGAATTCCCCAAGGTCCTTCAGCTGCTCCTTGTAAGACTTGTGCTCCAGCCCCTTCACCACCCTTGTCACTCTCCCCTGATCTCTCTCCAGCACCTCGATGTCTTCCTTGTCATGAGGGGCCTAAAACTGATCACAGTACAAGGGGATGATCTCTTCTCTAGTCCTGCTGGCCACACTGTTCCTGATACAAGCCGGGATGCTGGTGGACTTTTTGGCCACCTGGGCACAGGCTGGCTCAGGTTCAGTTGCTGTCAATGAACACCACCAGGTCCTTTTGTGCCAGGCAGCTTTCCAGTCACTCTTCCCCAAGCCTGTAGCACTGCCTGGGTTGTTCTGACCCAAGTGCAGGACCCAGCACTTGGCCTTGTTAAGCCTCCTACAATTGGCCTCAGCCCAACGATCCAGCTCATCTAGATCCCTCTGTATGTCCATCCCACCCTCCAGCAGATCAACACTCCAGAACAATTTGTCGTCATCTACGAACTTACTGAGGGTGGACTCGATCACCTCATCCACATCATCGATAAAGAGATTAAACAGAACTGGCCCCAGTACCAAGCCCTGGGGAACACCACTCGTGACCGGCCACCCACTGGATTTGTCTCCATTCACCGCAACACTTTGGGCCTGGCCAAAGCATCCTTATATTCCTCTTAAGCCTCCCATCACTCCTTCCAAAGGTTATAAATTCTCTTTTTATTCCTAAACTGCAGACACAACTGTCTGTTCAGCCAGGCCGGCCTACTTCCCCGCTGGTTCGCCGTCCGGCACACGGGGACAGCTGCTCCTGCGCCTCTGAGATCAGCTTCTTGAAGAGAGACCAGCTTCCTGGACACCTTTGTCCTTCAGAACTGCCTCCCAAGGGACTCTGCCAACCAGCCTTCTGAACAGGTCAAAGTCTGCCCTTCGGAAATCCAAAGTAGCAGTTCGGCTGACCACCCTCCTGCAGTCCAACTCCTGTCCCTGCACTGCACACCCCACAGTTCACCCCGTGTGTCTGAGGACGGTGTCCAGTCTCTTCTTGAACACTGTCAGGTTGGGGCTGTGACACCTCCCTGGGGAGCCTGTTCCAGTGTCCAGCACCTCTGGGTGAAGAACCTTTTCCTCATGTCCAACTCACCCTCCCCTGGCACATTGTCCTGCCATTCCCTTGGGTTCTGTCACTGGTCACCAGAGAGAAGAGATCAGTACCTACCTTTCCTTCTCCCCTTGTGAGGAAGCTCTAGCCACCATGAGGTCTCCTTTTAGTGTTTTCTTCAGCTCTGATGCTCAGAAACCCCTTGGTTTGCTCTCTGAAGCAGAAAGGAGAAGCCATGACCTCCAGGCAATGGGAAGGGGGATCCCGTCCCTCACACACGGCTCAGGGCTCTTCCTGGGACCGTGGGATGTGGGTGTGCAAGGCCAAGGGAAGGACAACGCTGGTACAACAACTTCCAGCTTCCCGATGGGGCTGCAAGGAGGAAGTGAGGCCCCAGTGCCATGAGGACAACATGTCTTCTCCTGGGCCTCAGTGGTAGAGACAACTGCCATGGCCAAGGGGACAAAGACCTGGGTTCTGTTGGTCCCTTCCAGCCTCACCAGCGCCCTTTGCCATCTCCATCACAGGCTGTTCTACACGGTCCTACACCTGTCCCTCTTTCCCTGCAGCCTGTAGACACCCATGTCACTTCTCACCTGCTCTCACCCCAGCATTTCTGTCCCTTCCCTGATGTGTCTGCACCCTCACTGGCTATTCTTTGGAACACAAGCCATGGGCTGATCCAGCTCCCTCTGGGTGACCTCTTGCACCACAGCACTGCCCTTCCAGTGACACTTCTTCCTCCTGATAGCCTGTCCTCACCTTTCAAGTTGCACTTTCTGGCTTTTTTTTTCTCTTTCCTGCTTCTTCCCACTAACAAGGAAAGCTCAACCATCTCAGAAACTGCTCTTCATGCAGGAAACCCAACCCGTTAGGATTTTTGAAGGTCTTTTACCTGACCGGAGAGAAGTAACCTCACCATGATCTTCTAAATCCAGGACTGCTGCTGGCCTTTCAGCTTCTCTGATAGACACGACCATGTTCCTGCTGCTGTTCCATCATATACTCAGGTGGGATGGACATGACAACCCATCCCCAAGGCCTCTTACTTGGTAGGGCTTGTGGCTACTTTGGCAGAGGTTCTTTCCCAGCCGTGTTCCTTCTGCTGGGCTGTCACCTCCAGAGACAGAACTGACCCCACAGTCCCCTTCACAGCCACACGCTGCTTACTGGATTATGAGTTACCGAGACACAACTGACCTCATATACCACACCCATCCATCTCCCTCCTTAGCACCCAAGACCTGACCAAGACTGAAGCGTGTTCTACACAGTGCTGCACATGCCCCTCTTTTCCTGCAGGCTGTAGACACCCATCGCGCTTCCTCTCCTTGTTCAAATTTGTCAAATATATTTCCTACTAACAATGTGAGTGAAAAGCACTCCTCACTCATGTTCATTTCACCTCGTACATGATGTGCGTGCTCACATCTCATCTGTACAACACAAACTCGGACTGTTGAACTACTCATTCAGTGTCCATCCATGGAGGGAAGAACAACCTCTGTGAGCTGGGGAGAGAGGCCAGGGCTGGAAATGGAGGTTATGAGGGGCCAGTCCATGATGATGCCCTGGGGCAGCTTCCGCGGGGTGTCCAGTGCACAGGGGCACAGCCCAGACCCTGCTCTGCTGGTCCTGCAGGTCTCTGGCAGGAGGCCTGGCTGTGAGAGGACACTGCTGTGTGCCCAGCCCCGCACACACACACTGTTTATCTGTACCCTGGTGTTTGCATCTGTGGGCCATTTCCTTGGGAATGTTTTTGAGAGAAGGTTTGGAAGCAGACCTAAACCTTCAGGGCCTGCCCATAGGAGATCACCTTTCTTTCTGGAAAGGCTGTTGTGAGGCCAGCTCTGTCACAGCAGTGCCCATTGCCTGTCCCTGCCTGCGCTCACAGGACTGACACACAGCAGGACGGTGACCAAGCTGCCAGAGCACTCAAGCCTTGCACCAACACAAGGGATGAGAAGGAGAGTGTGGGAGTGGAACGAGAACAGCTCTGGAAGGCCAAGCGCTGCTGCTCCCTGGCAGAGCTGCCAGGCTGGACTCTTTTCCCCTCCTCCCATACACACAGGAACTGTCCCTGCAGCTCCAAAAGGCCTTGCAGGAAGGATATATATTGAAAAACAAGTCACTACAGGACCCTTTATTTTGTTTAAATACACACAGATCATGGCTCCTCATTTACACAACCAGTGGTTATAAAAGAAAAGAAGAAAGTAATTTAGAAAGGGGATGACAATGTTATCACAATTAAAAAAACCATCAATAACAACAGAAAATAGAGATGAGAGGCTGGGCCTGTAAGTAGTTACATTAAAACTGCTATGTAGAAGGAGATGGAGAGTTTATTGCTTCAGAAAACACTTAGATATGAGTTTCCACAGGGCATCCTTGAGCTCCTGGTTCCTCATGCTGTAGATGAGGGGGTTCAATGCTGGAGGCACCACTGAGTACAGAACAGACACCACCAGGTCCAGCCATGGGGAGGAGATGGAGGGGGGCTTCAGGTAGGCAAACATGGCAGTGCTGACAAACAAGGAGACCATGGCCAGGTGAGGGAGGCACGTGGAAAAGGCTTTGTGCCGTCCCTGCTCAGAGGGGATCCTCAGCACAGCCCTGAAGATCTGCACATAGGACAGCACAATGAACACGAAACACCCAAATCCTAAACAGACACTAACCACAAGGAGCCCAGCTTCCCTGAAGTAGGACTGTGAGCAGGAGAGCTTGAGGATCTGGGGCATTTCACAGAAGAACTGGTCCAGGGCATTGCCCTTGCAGAGCGGCAGTGAAAATGTATTGGCCGTGTGCAGCAGAGCATTGAGAAACCCACTGGCCCAGGCAGCTGCTGCCATGTGGACACAAGCTCTGCTGCCCAGGAGGGTCCCGTAGTGCAGGGGTTTGCAGATGACAACGTAGCGGTCGTAGGACATGATGGTGAGGAGGGAATACTCTCCACCAAATAAGAAACCTACAAAGAAGACCCGGGCAGCACATCCTGCATAGGAAATGACCCTGGTATCCCACAGCGAGTTGGCCATGGATTTGGGGACAGTGATAGAGATGGAGCCCAGGTCAAGGAGGCCGAGGTTGAGGAGGAAGAAGTACATGGGGGTGTGGAGGTGCTGGTCACGGGCTATGGTGGTGATGATGAGGCCGTTGCCCAGGAGGGCAGCCAGGTAGATGCCCAGGAAGAGCCAGAAGTGCAAGAGCTGCAGCTCCCGTGTGTCTGTGAACGCCAGGAGGAGGAACTGGGTGATGGAGCTGCTGTTGGACATTTGCTGCTGATGAGCGTGGGGCACTGTTACAGGAGCAAAAGAAAGTGACAATTTAGGAGAAACTTCTCTGAGCAAAATCACATACCCCCTCCCCCCGCTCCACACCCCTTGTCCTTTTCCAGACCTTCCTTCAGCTCCGTGGCTGAGCCCTGGGTGGTGCTGGCTGGAGGTGCCGTGAGGAGCAGGGCCTGTGCCCGCTGGCTGCCCAGGAGTCAGCCCTGCTCTGCAGCAGGGGTCATGAGAATGGGGGAAGAGGGTCCAGTCCTGGGGTTCAGCTGTGTCAGATGGACCCGTTCCCGGTGCAGAAGGGACTGTCAGCATCTGCTCTCCTAGTGATAATGAACCAGGACAGAACAAGGCAGTTTGAGAGGCTTGTTTTTTTGCAGCTTCCTGCAACTCCCCTGGAGAGAGTTGTTGGGTGTCAGAAACCCTCAGCATTTCTGCTGCACTCAGGGAGAACAGAGCGAGTCCTGCGAGACCAGAGGATGCCTGTGGGTCAGTGCAGAGTGAGGGCAGCTGGTCTGTCCCTCTGTCTTGCTCCAGCTGCCCTTTCTGAGATGGAGGCTGATCACACTGGCATGTTACCCTGAAACGCCACTGGGCACTGCTGAGAGCAGAGGGACCCACCTCAGACCATGACATGTCCCACCCTTTCCTCAGGTCTCAGCACCCCACTTCTATCCCAAGACACACACAGCTCATTTCACAAATCGAACTGCATTTCTTCCATCATAGCATCTCTGCACTTCTGCATGGGGAATTCAGATAATGCTCATTCCCCTGCCCCACAGACTGCATTGCCCACAGCCCCACAGGTCAGAGCAAAGCTGGGACACGTGTTCCCATGGACACACCTGCAGGAAAGGACCCACAAGATCAGGCTGTGAGTCTGCAGCTGAAACTCCCATCCCCAGAGAGCCCGACAGCAAGAACAAGATCACAACAACAGAGACCCAGAGAAAGAAGGAAAATGCGCTGAGGGTGGGTGTGAGAGAGGCCGGGGCAGAGGCAGCCGGACACTCAGACAGCGTCACCCTTCCCCAGATGTGCAGCCACCTCCCACACACCAGCATTGCCGGGCAGCTGCTCTCAGCCCCTGTGCTCTGCAGAGGGAACTGGAGCTCTGGCTGCACAGCAGCTGGTTCATGCCTTGGAGCCCCCGGCCCTGAGGGCAGAGGCTTTGCTGGGTGGGAGAGGAGGCGAGGGGGCTGCTCACAGGAGTGATCTGCACTGCAGAGGATGAAAGGGAGTTTTCTGTGTTCCTCCTCCCATAACAATGCCAGTTTTATTTTCCTGTCATTTCTGATCATTTCCCTGCTGCCTGGACATTCTCCCCCTGGGAGGTGTTTCCCTGCCCATGTCTCTTCCCTGTCAGTGCTCACAGACCATGCCACCCTCTGTGCCCTCACCCTGGCCCTACAGATCCTGCCTGTTCACAGGGCACTGCCTGGGGGCATCTTCCTGTTTGCAGGTTGGAAAACAGGACAGGTCAGACTAAGGCTGACGGGTTCAGCAGATGTGATGCTGGTGCTGTGCACAGGCAGAGCAGCAGCTGAAGGGATGTTATGAGGCTTCTGGCAGATGTACTGATCATTCAAAGTTGCAGCTCAGGAGTCACAGTGACTTGTTTAAGCACGAGAGCTCATTTTCATTTTAACCTTTCCTGAACCCCCAACCCTCGGGATAGGAAACTAAAAAGACAGGCTCAGGAAAGCTCCCTATCTGTCTGGTAATCCTTGCATTGATCTTCTGCTTGAGGCATCCACTTGGAAAAATCCTGGGGGTGATCTGGAGCTGTGAGCAGCTCTGATCCACACAGCACCCCCTTAACAGCAGAAGCACCTTTCCTGCCTTGATAGGAGTCTCTCCTTCCCCCCACAGCTTCTCCCCACAGCACTGTGGAGATCTCCCCGGGCAGTGCTGACCCTGGCAGGTGGCAGAGTCCCTGTCCCAGCACAGCCCTGGGGTGCAGGGACCCTGCTCTGCAGGACAGCCCTGGGCACCCTTGGCTGCTCACCCAGCTACACAGCTGTTCAAAATTGCCTGATAACAGCCCCCTCCTTACAGATCCCTCAAGCTGTGCCTGTGCTAACTTGAGGAGATGCCTCCAGGAGCTACAGCTGCATTGCCCTGCACACAGAGACTTATCATGGCAAGGCTGCAAAGATTTCTCCTCCAGTGAGCTCTCAGTCATCCTCCCAATGCTGACCACCTTTAATCTCTCTCTGCCTTGCTCGTCTCCCTGAGATCCCCAGGCAGAGCCCTCAGCCCTGCTGCGCTTTGCAGAGGAGCTGCTCCTGGGCAGAGCTCTCTCTCTGCAGCGCTGCTGCTTGCCATGAGCTCCCTCTGTCCCAGGAGCCCAGCCCAGCTCAGCAGCACAGGAGCAGCCCAAGGCACTTTAATGACCCCTCTGGTGGCTTTGGTGCTGAGTCCATGAACTTCAGACCCTGGATGAAGCTGAAGAAACCTCTCAAGAAGTCCAAGTCGGATTCAAACTCCAAAGGTTCTTGTAATGTTAATGGGTTCCACTGAGGAACACTACTGAGGAAATGACCCCAGGGTCTGGTTAGAGAAGAAAACTGGAGGCAGAGATGACAGGTCAGGACAAGCAATGTGAAGGTCTCTCTGATGCTGAGTAAACCTGGATGTGTTTCATTAACCAAAGGGCCAAGCCCTGACCCCCAACCCTGGGAAGGCAAATCCTGTCCCTCCCACGTTGCCCAGGGCCCTTCCTGGGACAGTGTGATGTGGGGCTGTGCAAGGCCAAGGGCAGGACTATGGTCCCACACCTCCCAGGTTCCTGGCTGGGGACAAGGAGGCCATGAAGCCCCTGTGCTGTAAGGACAAGGTGTCTCCTCACAGGCATCAGAGCTGGAGACAACAGCCACAGCCAAGGGGAGAAGGAGCTCATGTCTGGTGGGGGTTTCAGCCTCTTTACATCCCTTGATCATCTCCACGACAGCCTGTCCTATGCTGTGGCATCACCTGCACCTCTTTCCCTGCAGGCTGGAGACATCCCCCCTGCTGCCCCACCTGGCTCTTGTCTGAGCATCTTCCTTCCTTTGCTGATCTCTCTCCATCCTCCCCAGCTGTTCCTTGAAGCACAAAGCCTTGGGCTGATGCAGACTGCCTCTGGGTGACCTGCTCCACCACAGCACTGCCCTTCCACTCACATTCCTTCCTGCTCATGGCCGGCCTGGACCTCCCCAGCTGCACTTTGTGCCATTATTTCTTTCTCGTACTGTTTCCCACTATGAAGAAAACCTCCACCATCTCTGAAACCACCCTTCCAGCACTCTCAGGCTACTCCTACACTGCTGCAGCCTCCCCAGCGCTGCTGGGCCAAAGCAGCCCAGGTCCCTCAGCATCCCACACCATGTGCACAAGGTCCTGAACCCTGCCTTGGCACAGCCCTACACTCTCCAGTTCCTCCCTGCTTCTCCAAACTGGGAAGCCGCACAATGACACACACCCGTGTGTGTGGGGTCACACGAGTGCTGAACCGAATGGGATGAGAACTCCAGGTGTCTGGGTCCCCACGCTCCTCCTCATGCAGCCCCGTGTGCAGCTGCCTTGTTCATGGTGAGCGTGCAGCACGGGCTTGTGTGGCGGCCCTTGTAGTGCCCAGGCCCTTCTCCTCAGGGTCACTGCTCAGCGTGTCAGGTCCTTTTCTCTCCTGATGGATGGGGTTATTCTCCTGCCCCGATACAGAACTGGCCACTTCTCCTTTTAAAACTTCAGAGATTCCTGATGGTGGAACCCCAAATTTCTCAAGGTCTGGACTCTACCTGCACTGCTGCAGCCGCAGTCCCTCAATTCCAGCCAGGGCAGGGACCACTCGCCCGGGGAGCCCCTGGTGCCCCCTAAAGGAAAGGGGGCTCCTGACCTCCAGGACTCTCCTGAGCCCAGGAAGAGGCCACTAAAATGGTAGCAGTAGCAGGGTTCCATCAAGAGTTTATTCAAGAAAAAGGAAATAATTTCCCATTTCCCTAGCACAGTCTTTCGGTGCTGCTCTTCTGTTCCTTATCCTGGTGCCTCTCCCTGACTGCTGTGCCCCACTTTCGGTGGCACCAGATTGTTGGTGGGCATGGCCATGTGCCCGCACAGCCCCAGGGCTTTGTCATTGGTGCCCTCACTCACAAGGGAAAACCCATCTTGTCACTCTCCACATAAAGGAGCTCCATACATCCAAGCAACTTCTTCACTCTGAGGGAATCCTACTGCTGATCCTTCCAGCCCGTCTCTCCTGAAAAGCCTGTACTCACCCAGTGCAGCACCCCAAGCTGTGTGACTTGTCCCACCACGCCTTGGCGGTGGCTCCATGGGTGTCAAACAGCACAGGCTGCAGCTTGTCCTGGCTGTGCCCTTGGCTCAGGGCATCAGTGCACAGTTGGGCTGTGGCACCTCAGCTGTAGCACCCGGCCAAGCTCTGAGAGTCTTTGGGAAATCTGGTTGGTATCAAGAATCCAGGTCCCCATGTGTGCAAATGTTTGACTTCAGAGCAGAGCAATGTCACAGTGGTTGGCAGATGGAAAGACAGGGCTGAAATTGGGCAACAGGAGAGTGAGCAAGCCCTGCTGTCCCCAAGGCCAGAGAGAAACAGGGCTGGGAATGACAGACCTGGAAGGAAATGTGTGTTTTGTCAGTGACGTCTCTGCTGCCCCTGAGGTACTTGGGCAGAGTCACTGATCTCTAGGAATGACAAGGTGCTGCTGACAGGCCCAACGTGACAATGGTTTGTCTGTTCCTTGATTATGTTATCAAGGGGGTGAGAAGAGGGTGGTGAAAAGAAAAAAAGGAGATTTGGAAGTGTAGCTATACACATGGACACCTGGCGCGATGCGCTTCCTATTCAAGGGCTGCCCTACATCTCCTGGATAGAGAAGGGACAGATCTTGCGATGCTTCAGAGGTGGGAATGAGTTTCTTGCACAAGGACACTGAATCTGTCTGCAATGCTGTCTGGGGTGTCTGTCCCACACTCACTGTGGATGGGGATGGCTGTCCTGGACAGGACCATCGCTGTCCCTGCCCAGTGCATGTAGGGGTGTGTGAGAGCCTTGGCACCTCACGTAACACTGCAGGCCTGTAACTGGCATTAAAGGGAATAACCGCCCTGAATTTGATTTGTCAATAGAATTATAGAATAATTTCAGCTGGAAGAGACCCTCAGGATCATCGAGTCCAACCATAACCTAACCCAACTCTAGCACTAAACCATGTTCCTAAGAAACCCATCTAAACATGTTTTAAACACCTCTAGGGATGGTGACTCCACCACTTCCCTGGGCAGCCTGTTCCACTGCTTCACAACTATTTCCATGAAGAAATGTCTCCTAATATCCAACCTGAACCTTCCCTGGCACAACTTGAGACCATTTCCTCTTGTCCTATCACTTGCTACTTGGGAGAAGAGACCAACACCCACCATGCTACAACCTCCTTTCAGGTAGCTGTAGAGACCGAGAAGGTCTGCCCTCAGTCTGTTTTTTTCCAGGCTAAACAGCCTCATGTCCCTCAGCTGCTCCTCATAAGACTTGTGCTCCAGGCCCCTCACCAGCTCCTTTCCTTCTCTGAACTCGCTCCAGCACCTCAAGGTCTTTCTTGTTGTGAGGGGGCCAGAACTGACCCCAGGATTTGAGGTTTGACCTCCCCAGTGCCCAGCACAGGGGACGGTCACTGCCCTGGGCCTGCTGGCCACACTATTCCTGATACAAGCCAGGATGCTGGGGGCCTTTTTGGCCACCTGGACACACGCTGGCTCATGTTCAGCTGCTGTCAATCAACATTCCCAGGTCTTGTTCCAACAGACAGCTTTCCAGCCACTCCTTCCCAGGCCTGTAGTGGTGCGGGGGGTTGTTATGACCCAAGTGCAGGACCAGGCACTTGGCCTTGTTAAACCTCAGACAGTTGCCCTCAGCCTAATGGACCAGCAGCTCCAGAACCCTCTGTAGAGCTTTCCTACCCTCTAGCAGATCAAAACTCCCACCCAACTCGGTGTCATCTGCAAACCTACTAAGGGTGCACTCGATCCCCTCGTCCAGATCATTGATAAAGAGATTAAACAGAACTAGCCCCAATACTGAGCCCTGGGGACACCACTTGTGACCGGCCGCCAACTGGATTTGGCTCCCTTCACCACAACTCTTTGGGCCCGGCCCTCCAGCCAGTTCTTTATCCATCACAGATACACCCATCCAGGCCATGAGCTGCAGCTTCTCCAGGAGATGCTGTGGGATACGGTGTCAAAGGCTTTACTGAAGTCTAAGTGCACAACAGCCACAGCCTTTCCCTCATCTACTAGTTGGGTCACCTTGTCATAGAAGGAGATCAGGTTGGTCAATCAGGATTTGCCTTTCGTAAATCCATGCTGACTGGGCCTGATCTCTTGGTTGTCTTGTATGTGCTGCCTGATGTCTCTCAAGATCATCTGCTCCATGACCTTCCCCATCACCGAGGTCAGACTGACAGGTCTTTAGTTCCCCCGATCGTCCTTCTTGCCCTTCTCGTAAATGGGTGTCACATTTGCCAACTTCCAGTCAACTGGGACCTCCCCACTTAGCCAGGGCTGCAGCTAAATAATTGAAAGTGGCTCAGTGATCACCTCCATGAGCTCCCTCAGCACCCCAGGGTGTATCCCATCTGGCCCCATAGACTTGTGGGTGTCCAAGTGGTGCAGCAGGTCGCAAACCATTTTCCCTTGGATTATTGGGGCTTCATTCTGCAACCCATCCCTGTCTTGGGGCTCAGGGGGCTGGGTACCTGGAGCACAACTGTTCTGACTATTAAAGACTGAGGCAAGAAGGTATTTAATACCTCAGGGTTTCCCTCATCTTCCGTCACTATCTTTCCCTCTGCATCCATCATGGAATGGAGTTTCTCCGTAGCCCTCCTCTTGTTGCTAATATATTTCTAGAAACATTTTTTGTTGTCTTTTACAGCAGTAGCCAGGCCCAGCTCTAGTTGGGCTTTGGCCCTTCTAATTTTATCCCTGCATAACTTCACAGCATTCTTGTAATCCCCCTGAGCCACCTGGCCCTCCTTCCAAAGGTTATAAATTATCCTTTTATTCCTCAGTTCCAGCCGCAGCTCTCTGTCCAGCCAGGCTGGCCTTCTTCCCCGCCGGCTCACCTTCCGGCACACGGGTACAACTGCTCCTGCACCTCTGAGATCACCTTCTTGAAGACAGACCAGCCTTCCTGGACTGCTTTGTCCTTCAGGTTTGCCTCCCAAGGGACTCTGCCAAGCAGCCTCCTAAACAGATCAAAGTCTGCCCTAGAAGGCCAAAGTAGCAGTTCTGCTGACCACCCTTCTAACTTCTCCAAGGATAGTAAACTCAATCATTTCATGATCACTACACCCAGGGCGACCTCCAATGAGTCCTTCTCTATTTACAAACAACAGGTCCAGTGGGGCTCCTTCCCTGGTAGGCTCACTGACCAGCTGTGTCAGGAATTGTCTTCCATACGCTCCAGGAGCCTCCTAGACTGCTTCCTCTCTGCTGGGTTGTACTTCCAGCAGACATCTGGTAGCTTGAAGTCCCCCGTAAGAACCAGCGCTGGTGACTGGGAGACTTCTCCCAGCTGCCTGAAAAATATT
Source organism: Caloenas nicobarica (assembly GCF_036013445.1). Taxonomy (NCBI): domain Eukaryota; kingdom Metazoa; phylum Chordata; class Aves; order Columbiformes; family Columbidae; genus Caloenas; species Caloenas nicobarica. The sequence continues at coordinate 1,543,318 of NC_088276.1, forward strand.
TCTTCTGCCTCTTCATCCTGGTTGGGTGGTCTGCAACAGACCATCCCCTAGGATGTCCGCCTTGTTGCCCTTCCCCTTGATTCTTACCCAGAGACACTCAATCCTTTCATCACCCTCATCAAGCTCCAGACAATCAAACCCCCCCCTAACATACACTGCTTCTCCACCTCCTCTCCTTCCTCACCTGTTCTTTCTGAAGAGTTTATAGCCATCCATTGCAGTACTCCAGTTCTGAGAGTCATCCCACCATGTTTCTGTGATGACAATTAAATTATAGTTTTTCTGCCTCACAAGGGCTTCCAGCTCCTCCTGTTTGTTGCCCATGCTGTGTGCATTCGTAAAGATGCACTTCAGCTGGGCCATTGATTGCATTGGGTCGGCAGACCGAAGGGCATCATTAGCACTATCCTCAGATGCCAGCATGTTGCCCTTGGCTGTGCCTCTGCCACATCTGGTTTCGTCCCCCTCTCCCTTCAAATCTAGTTTAAAGCCCTCTCAATGAGTCCTGATAACTTAATGTGGTCCATAAAAAAAGAATAAGAATCTTACTTTTTTGTGGTTCTTTTCTAACATTGTCTCAACTTTGGTAAACAAGAGGAAGAGTGGTTAACAGAGTCTGTTTTCTGAGAGTAACATTTTCCTGTACCTTTCCCGTCTTTCTGTGGTGAAGGATTTCTTCCCTTGCAGAGAGGACTGCAAGACCTGCTCCTGTCAGGTGGGACTTGACCTCCAAACGTGGCGCAGCCTCTTCCATTGTGAGATCACCCACCGCCGTTGATGTCACAAAGCAGCATCAGCGCTGAGGTCGAAACAGCAGGGTATAAGAGCAGGTGTCTCCCTGCACCTTTGTCACTCTCGATCTTGAGGGAACTGAGATCGCAGAGTTTTTGGCTCGCTCTTGAGCAAGCAAGATGCTTGTTACCTGCACCTTAGCAGGTACCAAGAGACAGCCAGAGAAGGTTGAACGTTTGAATGGGTATGTTTGAAAAATCCTCCTCCCCTTTCCCCAGGGGTGTTTTCCAACTCATCAGCTGGGTTGGGTGGACGGTGGACAGGAGAGGAACCCAAGGGCAGCCTGAGAGCTCGGTCTTGAGCTGGTGGAAGGCAGCAGCCAGCTTTCAGTCTCTTCATGAGCACAAGGGCGAGGCCTGGAAAGCCTTTGATCTCTGCAGAATAAGGGACAGGTCCATTTTGGATCACACGGAGGGAGTGTGATCACCAGAGTGTTTCTTTGGTGCTTCCTTGGTTGCCCATTGCTTGCCAGAACACATTGACATTCAGCCCTCCCTCCCTCTTTCCCCAGTCTGCATTTGTCTGCAGTTATGCCAAGAGAAGGGCCAGAGAGAACCCGGCTTCTAAAGAAATGCTGCGAGAGGGGAGACACACACCCCCTGCCTGGCAGCTGTTGAACTGTAGGGGCACAGGCTGAACCTTCTCTTGGGAGGGTGGAGAACAGGATCAGCGCAAGTTGCAATCGGATGGTGGGCTGGAGAAACAGGCGTTCATTCTGTCCCTTCCATTTCCAAAGAACCCCTCTCCAGCCCCACAGATGGGAAGTGTGGCCACAGCTCTTGTTGCAGCTCTTGCTCTTAGTCCTGAGTCAATCTTGAGCCCTTTGTCCCTAACAAAACAATCGCTGTCATGACAAATCCCCTACTGGTGCAGCTGGTGACAACCCCAGCAGTGACTTGAGCTGGTACAGGACCAAGCCAGTGCTCACGCCAGGAACGCCAGGCTCAAGGGCTGCAGTCCCTGCTGCTGCTGTCCAGTCTGCTGCTGATCTGCACGGGTACCGCCAGCTTCACCATCCTTTTCCTCCTTGCTGCTCTGCAGGAAGATGAAGGCTCTGAAAACAACAACCCTGGTGCTGATTCTAGGACTGTTCTCTTTCGGTGAGTCTATGCAGAGCTGCGACCTGAGGACGGTGCTCTAGGAGGTACTCAGGGCTCCATCTTTCCTGTTCCACTTCCCCTGCTGTGACCAGAGGAGCTGAGCTAAGAGCAGAAAGTCCCCGACAGAGCTGTGCCAGTCCCTGCTCCAGCGGGATGGGTGTGGGGGTGAGGAAGGGGTGACTTGCCTTCCCCAGGAGGGCTAAGCCAGTTCTCTTCAGCCGAGGGAGAATCTGTGGCTGAGCTCTCCTGCCCCAGGGGTTGAGAATCTTCTGTAGGACAAGGAGCACAGTCCAGGGCAGGGAACGTCCATCTATTGTGTAGCACATATGCCATGATAGCGACTGTCAAAGACAAGAGGAGAGACATCTATGGCACTTGGGAGAGACACAGAAAGGGGAGCAGGGAAGTTCTAAGCTCTGGTGTTTATCTGACAGGTGTTTACCACGTAGGACAACACAGCACCTCAACCCTCTGGAGAACAGCAGCAGACTTAGGAGAAGACTTGCGTGAAACCCTGCCCCTGCCCGACCAGCTCCTTAAGTTCCAGGAACAGCTTTATCATCTGCACTGGAGTGCAAAGGATGTCGCGGAGCGGGCTCTCCAGGAAGGCGTGAAGCAGGCAAAGCTCCCAGGCTTTACCGGACGGGTAAGGGCACAAGGCAGAAGGATCTACTGAGGGGTTTTATCCTCCCTCCGGCACATATCCTACTGAATTCCCTGTCCCAGCCAACAGGCTGGTGCTGCTGGAACAAGTGCTGTCATGGCCACACTTCTTTTTCCTGTTGCTCCACACTATGGGGAAGAGAGAGCCATGACGGGAACGATGGCTGTCTGAGTCATACCTCCCTCTGCGTCCAGATCTCGGGTCCTCCTCAAGGGAGGACTGGAAAGAAAGAATGGTCTCAGAGGTCCAGAGTTAAGCCGGTCCTATCTCATGTCCAGAAGGCTTTTCTGTCTCTGCTGCCTGGCCTGGGGCCTCTCCACAGGAAAAGCCCCTTCGCACAGCTTCAGCATTCAGAGCACTGGAGTGAGCAGCCCCTCCTTTCTGATCCTGTCAATCAAAGAAGAGCAAACTAGGGATGCTGCCAGGAAATTTGGGTGTTCCTTCCATCTGAAATGGGCCTTGTCCCCATTCACCTTGGCTGGCCTTGCAGGGGAGCTGCTTGCTCCATTCTTTTTCTTTCCAACAGGCGCTCACCTTTGTGTTCCTTTCCAGGCTGTTCAGGAGATCATCAATCAAGCTCTGGAGAAGCTGGAAGAAATCCAGGTCCCGATGCCTGATTATGCCCTGAAATCAGCAGGTGCTGTGACATTGTACATGCAAACCAATTCCAAAGTGCTTCCTGTCCAGATTGACAAGATGGGCATTGGAACGTGCCCAGGGGCAGGAGAGAAGGGGCGAGAAGCCAAGGGTCAACTCGTGCCCTAAAATTGCCCCCACTGACAGAGCCTGTAGCAGGCCAGGCCCCATGGGAAGCACAGAAAGGCTGGTTCACATTCTTGTCTTTTTCCACAGCCCCATATGACAGTTTAATGACACCTTGCTACGTGTCCCACTAGGGGCCGTGCCAGTAAGACAGAGGGAACCCACTGTAGGACATGGATGACAACTGAGGAGCCTTTTCCAAGACAAGAGTGTAATATTCCTCCTGACACTGCCTGATGATTGTGCTCATGTTTTTATTTCCAGGGGCTGCCGTCATTCGTTCCAGGACTTCTCCGTCCCTCCGGACTGCCAAAGCGAAGGTGTTCTTGTATTCCCTGCCGGTGATGGATTACGTGAGGTCCCCTGAGTTTATTCTGGAGGTAGGAGCACCAAGAAACAGTAAAAGGAGGGTCAGGAGAATGAAGCACACGCGCTGCTCAGAGTTGCCTTTCCCCCCATCTTTGCTCCTCGAAACTTCCTTTCCTGCCTCCTTCTCGCATGGACCTGCTCTCCTCCTGTGTCTCCCTGATGAGTGTCTCCCTCCTCCCTCTCCCAGAGTGCCCCAGGTTCTCCACGGGAGCTTCTACCAGGCCAGGCTGCTCCTGCAGTCTGTGTCTGCCCAGTCGCTGTGCAAAGTGTCAGCACTGCAAGGAAGGAGAAGGGCAGAGGTGCCTGCAGAGGTCTGGGATGTGCTCTTAGTGAGCCCCAGCCGGGGCTGGGAGCCTGCACTGCTGGAGAGTCCCACGTTGGGCTCTGAATCCGTCCTGGCCCTGCTCCTGAGCTGCCTGCACAATCTGAAGAGCTGGCTGGTGCCAGGGGAAGGAGGTGGCGGTGGATGAGAGGCAGCGAGGGCTTCCCCTGACAGGAAAGGTTCATCCAGGGGGGCCTGTGGCTGCCACCTGCTCTGGGCAGGGGCCTTTCAGCCACACCATCCCCTGCTTGTTCTTGGTGAGGGCTCTGGACCAGGAGAGGCTGCTGAGCTTCTACAAGTAGCACACCGAGCTCCCAGCCATCGAAGGGCTTCTCTCCTGAAATGGCCCTGTGATACGTGAATTCTCACAACTGCTTCTCTGTTCCATACCCACAGGGTGCGACTGAAGGTACTGGCTGTGGTTCAGAGCAGAACTGATAGGCCAAATGAATTCTTAATCCTCTGATGCTCATGGCAGGTGTGAGAGCCAGGGTGACCTTCTCCATGTGAATGTAGTTTCTTCTTCTCCTTTCAGCCAGAAAACCATCCTGGAAAGTGCTGGCCCTTCCCAAGAAGCCAGGGACACGTGTTCATCAAGCTGTCTGTGCCAGTCATTCCCAGAGCAGTGACCATGGACCATGTCTCAGGGACAGCGTTCCATGGAGAAAGTATCTCTGGAGCTCCAAAGGACTTTGCTGTCTATGTAAGTGATTTCTCTAGAGTAGGGGGCAGGGGGTTGCACAGCATTTCCAAGCAGGGGATGAAGATGGGTCATAGATTCCGGTGGCCTGAAGCTTCCTCGTGTCTCTCAGAAGAAACAGGCTCCTTGGTGTGCTTCCTTCCCATTGCATTCCTCTTTTATTCAATGTACCCTTCAAAAACAAAAGCTTCTAGGGCAAGATGCTAGTCCAGGAGCTACAGGGAAAAGGAGCTGGCACAGTGCATGGTCCTAGACCTTCTTGGCTTCCAATCCCAGTGGCATTTGTGATCCTCAGGTTACCATCCACTCACTGGGAGCATCTGCTCCTTTTACAACTGGCAGCCTGGACCCGTTGAGTAGGCAAGTGTGACATGCTGCCCACGTGCAGCTTCTCGTCTTTTCCTTGTGCTCATTGTCCTTGGACTACGTAGCTGAAATAACCCCATACTTCACAGACTGAAGTTCAGTCTTGCCATGGTGATACCAGACACTCTTGTTTTCTCTACCCCTGTCTTTCTGTAGGGCTTCAAGGAAGAACATGAGGAGCAGGGAATATTCCTGGGACAGTTCACCTTCCTGGCGGTGCTGAATCCCAGTCAGACCTTCCAGCTGAAGGTATGGGGACAAAGAGGGAGGAGAACTGTAGGAGAGAAGGAGAAATGCGGCTGGATGGGGAGAGGCTTCCCTGCCAAAGGAAGCAGCAGGAAGGAAGCTGTTGAACAAAGCCATCGCTGCGGCACTACTCTGTCAGTGCTCACGTGCCAGAGAGGAAAAGGCGACTCATTTCTTCTTGTCATTTCAGAACGAGCTCCCTGGGGTCGTGAAGTACATCAGGCTGCAAGTGCTGAGCAACTGGGGCCACCCGGACCACACCTGCGTGTATCGGTTCAGGGTGCACGGTGATCCGCCCAAAGACGGGGGAGAGGTGCCGGTTTCAGTTGTCAATAAATTCCATTAGTTTTCACCAAGTCGAGTTCCGGTCTGCTTTGCCTGTGATGTTGACTGGTCCTCCCTGAGCTAACTGGAGCTCCCTGTCCTTCTCTAAACCCACCAGCTTATGGGAGACTTGAGGAGTACACAGCAAGATTTTGCTTATTAGGGAAAACAGGAGAACTCAGTCACAAATCTGCAGAAAGCCTGACATCCACATTCTTGTTGCCTACACAGGAACATCAGCAAGGCCCTGCCTGTACACCAAAGATCAAATTAATGGACAGTTTTCCTGTGCAGAAAGCAATTAAGGATCAACTCAATGGAACCATCTGTTATTAACTGTTTTGGCAAGAGGCAGATGCTACTTCAGCTTCCATCTTTCAATCTGTTGCCCATGAGAAATTGGAAGTGTGGTTTTTTGTAAGAAGGAAACCTTAATTGGAAAGTTGGTTCATAGACTTATTTGCCTCTCTGGGCACATATTGAGTTCATAGCCCAGGAAAAGTTACAGAGTGATTAGCAAAGCAATCTCAGGACCCTTAAGAGATCCCATAACTGCATGAGTTTCTTTCCTTTTCAGCCCGAGTTCCCCAACCCCAAGGCAGGAGCAGGCAGGGCAGTGGTGCGCTCGGGTCGCACCAGGGAGGAGAGAGCAGGAACAGCATTTGGAATCCAGGGCTGGTAACAGCAATTTGTGCTCTGAGCTGGGGCTTAGTCCATGTGCAAGCCCAGCACTGATCGAGATACCAAACTGAGGGTGTCAGTTCATCCCCAGTGCCACACACACGGCACCTTCTTTCATCTCCTCCTCCCGATGAGCTGTTTTCCAGCTCCTTCCACCTCAGCCCAGCTCAGACACCTGCACTCTGACGCAGGGTTGACTGGGGCTGGTGACCCTCGGGGCAGCAGCAGGAACCGCTCTGACCCTGGTTGTGGGGCTGTCCCTGGGCTGAGCCCTCGGGCCCAGAGCTGGTGAACTGGGCCATGGTGGGGCCCAGGGGTGGTGAGGCCAACAGGACCCCCTGTCTGTCCACGCTGGGAGACACTTGCTCCTGCAGCACCCCTGGTACTGATCCTGAACCTGGTCCATCTTCATCCAGAAGTACACTTTAGTTTGGGTTTTTTTTCTTAAAACTGAAGATAATTCAGGTAGAGGTACAGCCTGTTTAGATGTCTGAGTAGTCTGGGGACAGAGGCCAGTTGGGGGCTAGGGCCCTCGAGGGTGGGGGATCTTTCTGCCACGTGTCGTTGGCCTGGTGCTCACAGCTGGGAAGGGACTTTCCAAAATCCTGCTGGGAGGTGCCAGATGTGGCCACCCCCGGCAAAGCCTCAGGATCTTCTGCCAACCTGCCCTCAGATCATCTCTTCCCATTAACCAGGAGTCACTACGGGTGTTGCTGTTCTCCTTCGGGCAGTGTGGTGCTCACCAGGCACAGCCAGAGCTGTTCCTGTGCCAGGAGAAGACTTCACACAGAGCCTTGGCTGATGGTGACAGTTCCCACCAGCCGTCCAGCTCTGGAAGGTCCAGATGCCACAGAGGGGACATGGATTGGTTGTCAATTCTCTTGCAGGAACAGGGGTGAACAGCAGAAGGGAGGTGGGATGAGGGGGTTCATGAGGTCAGAAAGCACATCAGACAGCTGGTACAGTCATGATGACACCAGAGGGAGAAGAGAAAGAGGTGCAGTGACCTGGCTGGGACAGTGCTTCTGACATAACACCTGCAACACAAACACAGAGACAGATACATCACCACGTAATGCAGAAGGCAGAAGTTAGAACACATGAAGCACCATGGATCAGCTAGGAAGTGTGCAAATTATATGTGGAAGGATGATATAACTGGTGACAAGAACATCATCTGCCAAAGGATGCAACGGGACAGCACTCGAAAATTAAAGATGAGATATTTTGGAGCAGCAGCTGACCTAACAATACCAAAACTAAATAAAAATTCTGGATGGTTGCTAGAGGCATAACAAGACACGTGTAGATGGCAACTGAGCAGGGAGAATAAATATATTGGTGCAACATGTGTGAAAGGTAAACGGCACACAGAACACGCCCTCCCGGTCGAAACTTAAGCTACGGTATTTTTTTTTATATACAGTACATTTATTATAAACATTCAGACAGGGAAAAGTTAGGGTTACCCTTGCCCTTAAAAATGTTTTTGTTTCATGCAGTTATTTGATGGTGTCAGTGTGGAAAGATTTTCTTTCCTTTTAGTCTCTATAGAGACAGACAGAAGCCTTGGTGGTTTCCTGGAGGAAGTGGGAAAGGTGCCGGGGAGGGGGGAGAGCACGGGGAGATATGGAACAGAGGTGGAGACAGAGCAAAGAGCCGGTGCTGGCGGTGAGGACACTCCTGCTGTGCAGGTGCTGCTGAGGTCACAGCCCCCAGAGCAGGTGACAGACATGAATGGGCCACTGGCTTGTGCTGGTACCTGGTGGAGCAGAAAAACTCCTGCAGCCTCTGGAGCTCCATGCAAGAGCAGTGTCGCCACCACAACAGTTCTTTCTCCACCCCTTGTTCCAGCCCATGGACATCAGGCTCATGTCCCACACGATCCAATACGTCCTCACCAGCCACCGCTCCCCTTCCCACCCTTTGATGTCACACACACACAGTTGCCCTCAGTCCATGGGCTGCCCCTGTAAAACATCCGTAAAATGTCACAACTCCCCGTTGAGCTCATGGAGTCCGTGGCTTTGGGGTCCGTCTGTTCCGTGGCCACTCCGGACAGCACAGATGCCTGTTCCGTGGGGTCACGGGCACCAAACCCAGCTCGGGTGGGAACCAAGAGGGTCCCCTCGTGTTCAGGGCCCAAAGCGCCACCTCTAGCATCTGCCCGTCCTTTTGAGTGCCCAGAGCCTCCTTCTTGGGGCCCAGATCCTCCTGTTTAGGGTCCCAACATGTCTGTTATCACCCACGGCCTCTGATCAGGGCCCCCAGTTTCATTTTCAGGTGGAGCTCGTTGCCTGGCAACAACCAACCAATAGTCTGTGGGGAGTTGGTGGACCCAGGACAGCGAATCACATTTGAGGAGGTGGGTCAAGTCATGTGATTGATATGTAACCAGCCAACCCAGCTTTGAGGCCTGCAGGACAGGTGGTGAGAGTTGAACAAACTGGGCAGCGTTCAGGGACGGGCTGTGCTGGCTGCACCAATCACAGCTGGCGGGAGTGCAGCACATGGATGATTGACAAGTAGTCTGATCAATCATTTGATGGGAGGAACCAGGGGGAAATCCCAGACAGCCAATCAGAGGAAAGAGCAACTCAGGGCAGCGTGGGCCCTGAACAAGGGCAGAGTGACAGCCCAGGCAGCCAATCCCAGGCAGCATCACGTCAAGGCAGGAGACTGACAGCTCTCCCAACCAATGGTGGCAAAGAGTGATGTGAGCAGAAGGCGGCACTGCCGGGCTGGAGAACCTGCCTGTGAGAGTGCGCCACGTAGAAGCTCATGTGCCCGAGAGTCGGTCCAGTGAAGAACCCGATCCGAACAACCAGCGGGGGGATCGAGCTGCCGAGATTAAAGTGGCTGAGGTAGATTTGCACTGGCAAGATGAAGGTGAATTCTTTATGACCCATTGGGTGCACGGTGCCTCAGGTCATCGAGGAAGGGATGCAACATATAGATGGGCTCGTGATCGAGGCATGGACTCGACCACGGACACAGTTACACAGGTTGTTCACCATTGTGAAACATGCGCTACGATCAAACAAGGCAAGCAGTCAAAGCCTGTGTGGTATGGGGGGCGATGACTGAAGTGTAAATGTGGAGAGGCCTGGCAAACTGACTATATCACACTGCCACAAACCCGCCCCGGCTAGAGCTCTGTGCTTACAATGGTGGAGCCACCACCGGATGGCTGGAAACATATGCCGTGCCCCACGGCACTGCCCGCAACACTGTCCTGGGCCTTGAAAAGCCAGTCTTGTGACAACACGGCAGCCCAGAGAGAATTGAGCCAGACAACGGGACTCATTTCCAGAACATCCTCGTAGACGTCCGGGCCAAGGAGCGTGGCATTGAGTGGGTCTCTCACATCCCCCATCACACACCAGCCTCCGGAAACCTGAGCGGTGCAACGGACTGTTAAAGACTATGCTCAGAGCAATGGGTGGTGGAACTACTAGAAACTGGGATTCAAATTTAGCCAAGGCCACTCTGAGAGCACCCGGGTGCCCAGGACTGAGCTGACTCTGAGCCTCCCAAGGGGACACCCTGACCTCCCTCCCCAGGTGCAGGGTGACAGTGGGGCCCTTTGTGACCTCACTTGGTGACACCCACTGCCCTGCCTGTGCTCAGCGCGGCTGCAGGCCCCAGCCCATACTGTCCGGCAGGATGGTGACGGGACAGAGTGCGAGCACGGAGCGGGCGAGAGCCCCGAGCGTACCTCATGTCTTTCATTGAATTCGAGAATCAGAGAATCTTTTTGGTTGGAAGCAAACCTTAGGATCATTGAGTCCAACCATACCCTCACTTTAGCTGCCCCTGGCAGACTCCCCTCTGCCCCTGGCAGACGCGTGGCATTTTGCCAAAGCTTCCCTCTTCCCCACCTATACCTCTTTCCCCAAAGCCACGAGATGGCAGAGAAACAGCTCAGCAGCCCCAGAGTGGCCCTGGAGGAGGACAGGGCTCCCTAGGAGAGCAGCTTTCCAGGAGAGCCCCAGGAGCTGTGCATGGCCCAACACCTGGAGATGGGTGAGTGAGGGGCCCTGATTGTCTGGGCAGGGCGGGGGCTCAGCGAGCGCTCCCTGCTCGACACCAGGATCACGTTTCCCCACACGCTGGCAGGGCGGGTCCCACGGGTGGTGATCATGATGCTGCCTGAAGTCCAGGGCTGCTCCGAGCTGGGAGCCGGCCCCAGCACAGCCTCTGTGGGCAGAGGAGACCCAGCTCCTGCTCCAGGGCACGGGCAGCGAGAGGCAGCAGGGCGGGCAGGCGGCAGCCGTGCTGTGGGACAGAGACCTTTCCTGCCCGTCTGAAGCGAGTTCCTCACCCGCTGCACTGGGGGCTTTCCCTGTCCTGCCTGGCTCAAGCATTGCAGCCCATCTGCCGGGGCACCCTCCAGCTAATTGGTCAGGTGAATCTTTAGAAAGGTTGACTAACAATACTTTCGCTTTTTCACTAGGACAGATTACAAATGTTTTTGAGAGCTTTGAATATCCCTGGAGCTTTGATAGAACCTTATTAGTGTTATTAGGTTTGCTGAATGGGTGTCAGTTTGTGTTACTGTTAAGAGAAATGAGGTTAAATGGGACGTTTCCGTCTCTTTTGAGTCCTGAGACTTGTGTTGCGTCTGCTGAAGCTTTAGCAAAAACCACTCCGAGCCGCTCAAAATGAGTGGAAGTAAAAGCAGCCCCCCCCCCGAAACTCAGATAGCGCAGCTTCAGAAACTGATAAGGGGGCTACAGCTTCTTCTGGAGAGAGCCAGTCCGCCAAGGTGACTGTAGATACTGTTACTCCTCCAGCCTCAAGGCTAACAAGGCAGCCCCTCCTTCCTCACACACTGGGCACTGTTGCTGTTGTAACCATAACAACCACTGTGATTATGCCAATGCCAGTGACAGTCATTCAGACTCTGGAAATAAATCAAAGGATGGTGAGCCCATATCTGCATCAGTTGCCGCTTGTAAGAAAGTCACAAGAAAGTCACAGGAAAGACTACTCATGCTGCAGCTGATGGCAAAGGGCCAGCAGGTGATGGCACAGGGCCAACATCAACCCAAGACGCATCATGAGCACAGGAAGGAAAGGAAGTGACCAGCACTCGGTCCTTTTCTCCAGATGAGCTGAGAGATCTGCAAAAAGACTTCAGTGGTCATGAAGGTGAGAATATTGTAACCCGGCTGCTCCGATGCTGGGATAATGGCGCTGAAACCATAGAATTGGAAGGCGGGGAAGCCAGGCAACTGGGATCTCTGTCACAGAATCACAGAATCACAGAATGTTAGGCATTGGAAGAGACCTCAAAAGATCATCTAGTCCAATCCCCCTGCCAGAGCAGGAACTCTTAGGTGAGGTTACACAGGAAGGCGTCCAGGCGGGCCTTGAATATCTCCAGAGAAGACGACTCCACAACGTCCCTGGGCAGCCTGTTCCAGTGTTCCATCACCCTCACTGAGAAGAAGCTTCTTCTCAAATTTAAGCGGAACCTCTTGTGTTCCAGCCTGAACCCATTACCCCTTTTCTTACTATTGGTTGTCACCGAGAAGAGCCTGGCTCCATCCTCGTGACACCCACCCTTTATATATTTATAAACATTAATAAGGTCACCCCTCAGTCTCCTCTTCTCCAAGCTAAAGAGACCCAGGTCCCTCAGCCTTTCCTCATAAGGGAGATGCTCCACTCCCTTAGTCATCTTCATGGCCCTGCGCTGGACTCTCTCCAGCAGTTCCCTGTCCTTCTTGAACTGAGGGGCCCAGAACTGGACACAATATTCCAGAGGAGGTCTCACCAGGGCAGAGTAGAGGGGAAGGAGAACCTCTCTCGACCTACTAAACATCCCCCTTCTAATACACCCCAGGATGCCATTGGCCTTCTTGGCCACAAGGGCACAATGCTGGCTCATGGTCATCCTGCTGTCCACCAGGACCCCCAGGTCCCTTTCCCCTATACTGCTCTCTAATAGGTCATTCCCCAACCTATACTGGAACCTGGGGTTGTTCCTGCCCAGATGTAAGACTCTACATTTTCCCTTATTATATTTCATTAAATTTTTCCCCGCCCAACTCTCTAGCCTGTCCAGATCTCGCTGGATGGCAGCACAGCCTTCTGGCATGTCAGCCACTCCTCCCAGTTCGGTGTCATCAGCAAACTTGCTGATAGTACACTCAATTCCCTCATCCAAGTCATTGATGAATATATTGAATAATACTGGTCCCAGTATCAACCCTTGAGGCACTCCACTAGATACAGGCCTCCAACCAGACTCTGCCCCGTTGACCACGACTCTCTGGCTTCTCTCCTTCAGCCAGTTTGCGGTCCACCTCACTACCCGATCATCCAGTCCACACTTCCTCAGTTTTGCCGTGAGGATGCTGTGGGAGACGGTGTCAAATGCTTTACTGAAGTCAAGGTAGACCACATCCACTGCTCTGCCATCGTCAATCCACCTTGTTATGTCTTCATAAAAGGCTATGAGGTTGGTCAAGCACGACTTCCCCTTGGTGAAGCCATATTGATTGCCCCTGATGACCCTCTTATCCTTGACATGTCTTAAGATGGCACCAAGGATAAAGTGTTCCATCACTTTCCCAGAGATGGAGGTGAGGCTGACTGGTCTGTAGTTGCCCGGGTCCTCCTTCTTGCCCTTTTTGAAGACCGGAGTGACATTTGCTTTCCTCCAGTCCTCAGGCACCTCTCCCGTTTCCCAAGACTTGGCAAAGATGATGGAGAGTGGTCCAGCAATGACTTCAGCCAGCTCCCTCAGCACCCGTGGGTGCATCCCATCTGGACCCATGGATTTATGGATGTCCAGATTGCTTAACTGGTCCCTAACCCAGTCCTCATCAACCAAGGCAAACTCCTCCATTGCCCTGCCTTCCTCTGGGGCCTCAGAGGTACGGGGCTCCTCAGGACAGCCTCCGGCAGAGTAGACAGAGTCAAAGAAGGCATTCAGTAACTCTGCCTTCTCTGTATCTTCTGTCACCAGGGCACCCACCCCATCCATCAGTGGGCCTACATTGCCTCTGGTGTTAGTTTTATCTGCCATGTATTTGAAGAAGCTCTTTTTGTTGTCCTTGACCCCTCTTGCCAGGTTTAACTCTAAGGAGGCCTTAGCTTTCCTAGTTGCCTCCCTACATTCTTTAACAACAGCCTTATATTCTTCCCAAGTGGCCAGCCCCTCCTTCCATGATCTGTAAACTCTCCTCTTCCACTTGAGTTTGCCCAGCAGTTCCCTGTTTAACCACGCAGGTCTCCTGGCTCCCCTCCTTGACTTCCTGCGTGTCGGGATGCACTGATCTTGAGCTTGGTAGAAGCAGTCCCTGAATGTTAACCAACTATCTTGGGCCCCTTTACCTTCAAGCAGCCTTGCCCATGGGATTTCCCCCAGCACTTGTTTGAACAGGCCAAAGTTGGCCCTGCTGAAGTCCAGGGTTGCAATTCTGCTCGGTATTCTGCTCCCGCCACATGAGATCCTGAACTCCACCATCTCATGGTCGCTGCAACCAAGGCAGCCCCCAACCTTTACTGCTTCGACCAGACCCTCCTTGTTAGCGAGGACGAGATCCAGCAGCGCACCTCTCCTAGTCGGCTCCTCCACCATTTGCATCAGAAAGTTATCGTCAATGCACTGGAGGAACCTCCTAGACTGAGGCTGGCTGGCTGAGTTGTCCTTCCAGCAAACATCAGGGTAGTTAAAATCCCCCATAACAACCAGAGCCTGTGACTGTGAGGCTGCTCTCAGCTGCCCGTAGAAGGCCTCATCAACTTCCTCACTCTGATCTGGTGGCCTGTAATAGACTCCCACGACAGTATCAGCCCTGCCAGCCTGCCCCTTAATTCTCACCCACAGACTCTCCACTTGCTCCTCAACCACACCTGGACAGTACTCTATACATTGTAGTTGCTCTCTCACGTAAAGAGCAACTCCACCACCACGCTTGTCTGGCCTGTCTTTCCTGAAAAGGACAGAGCCATCCATGACCACATTCCAGTCATGTGAGCTGTCCCACCATGTCTCTGTTAATGCCACCAGATCATAATCTCCTGACCGAACGCAGGTTTCTAACTCCTCCTGCTTATTCCCCATGCTGCACGCATTGGTGTGCAGGCACTTCAGGGAGCGAGCTGAGTACACCGATTTCACCCTAGGGGTATGGGGGGCCTCCCGGTCTTTATCGATTCCAGCATGCTGCCCCACTGATGCAAGCCCAGCTACAACCCCATCCCCCTTCGAATCTAGTTTAAAACCCTCCAAACGAGCCCTGCTAATTCCTGTCCCAGCATCTTTTTACCCCTGTGGGATAAACCTTTCCCACATATCACTGTCCGGACTGGTGTCTTATAAAACCAGCCATTATCAAAGAACCCAAAGCCCTGCCTGTTGCACCAGTCTCAAAGCCAATCATTTATGGACTTAATTTTTCTATTCCATCCCACATCATCACCCGAAAATGGAAGGAGGGAAGAGAAGATAACTTGAGCCCCAGACTCTTTCACCATTTGTCCCAAGGCCCTGAAATCTCTCTTCATTTCCCTCAGACTATGGGATGCAGCTTCCTCCCCATCTGTCTGGAAGATCAGTAGGGGGTAGTAGTCTGTTGGGTGCACCAGGTTGGGGAGCGCCCTGGTGATGTCCCTGATCCGGGCTCCAGGTAGGCTACAAACTTCCTTATGATGAGGATCAGCTCTGCATATCGGGCCCTCTGTCCCTCTCAAAAGGGAATTGCCTACTACAATTACCCTTCTTTCTTTTTTATCAGAGGCAGTCCTGAGGCGTGGAGTCGATCGCCTCTTCCTATGTGACCTTGTAGGCGGCCCTTGCACCACATCCCCACCTACATCTTCTGCAATATCCAGGCCCTCAAACCTATTACGGAGGGGCACCTGGGGAAGCAAAGCAGGTAGGGAGAGGCGTTGCCCGTGACGCCTAACTGGAACTTGCTTCCAACCCTCCTCAGCTCTTTGGTCCCCTACCTCTGCCCGACAGCGACAGGGCAGGGGCTGTCTCAGGTCTTGCCTCTCTCCCTGACAGGGCAGGGGGTCCATCACCTTTTGGGGGGCTCCCCCTTGGGGCCTTTCTGCCTGGCACGCCAGGGAGTTACTCCAGCAGTCGATCTCCCTTTCACACTCCCTGATGGACCTCAGTGTCTCAATCTCCTCCTTAAGCTTTGCAACCATGACAAGCAGATCTTGCACCTGCTCGCACCTCACGCAGGCGGAATGCTGGTCTCCCTCCCCTGGCAGCAGCAGGCTCTGGCACTCCCTGCAGCCAGACACCTGGACAGCCACGGTTCGAGGCAGTTGCTCTGTTTGAGTCGCCACAGTATTTTTGAGGCAAGCTCTCTTCCTGGAGGAGACCATGGTCGGCGGCAGCAATCTGGGACACTAGCAGTAGTTGAGAGGGTCTAACAAGTGAGGAGTGATGATCTCTGCGCCCTACTGCACGAGCTACCCCACCTGCTGCTGCAGCACAGTGTGGGTGATACTCACCCGCGTCACAGCCGGTTGCCTCTCCCAGCGGCTGGTGGGAGACGAATCACTGCCCTCCCCGAAGCTTTTTCAAGGCAAGGGGCAGGGGTGTGATCACCATCACCGTGGTAATGCCCACACCACGTCAGCCGCTCTTGCAGTCCATTTGATGATGGACTTGTGATGGTTCATTTACCTTGATCTCGAAGCACAAAATTAAGGTGAACAAAATGCCAAGGGGTTATAATTCAATCAAACAGTGTTAACTTTATTATTTTGCCTGTAAAGTGGCACGCGATAGAGAAAGTGGAGAAAAGGGAAAGAGGAAAAAAAGGGGGAAAGAGGATTAGCTACTGCCACAAGTCCAAAGGAGTCTCTGTGGTCTCAGGTCCCAAAAGCAGTGTCCTGCCGGTCCTCCGTTGTGATGCGTGATCCTGTGGTGGGGAGATCTCAACAATGTTCAGTCACGAGCCATCTTTTATGCTTCTTCACCCCTCCTCTCTCCCATTGATTGAGGTCAATCTCCGCCTTTGTTTCAGAATCCAGGCTTAACTGCGCAGGCGCAAAAAGTCCCTGCTTCGCCTGCCAGAACTTGTCTGCGCCTGCATCGCTTCGGTTCAGGGGTCTCTTACTGGTCCACTGGGTGACCTCAAGACCCTCTGCGAGCCTCTGCGCATGCTCTTCATTGTTGGCCTTAGTAGCAGCTAAGAGGTGGGGGCAATTTTGGCTGAGGCAGCAGGTGAAAATCCATCTTCTGGACAGCAGCTATTGTTACCTGTTGCCCCAGGTTGAAGAGACCTGTACAACACAGTTCTTTTCCTCAGGCCTCTCTCCAAGTCCTTGTACAGTTCTTTCTATCAGGGTATCTGTTCTCCAAGTCCCTGATGGCAATGTTGAGGCAAATACTGTTCTTCGAACCGACTCTTACAGGAGGTCATGGAGAACACACAGCCAGGCTCTTCACCATGGTGTGTAGTAGAAGAACAAAAGAGAATGGGTGGAAGGTGAGAGAGCTTCAACCAGGACATAAGGAAAAGCTTTTTCCCCAGGAGCTCAGCCAAGTGCTGTCTCAGGTCACCCAGAGAGGCTGCACAGGCTCTGTCCTTGCAGGTTTTCAATCTCTGATTGAATCAAGGCTTGAACACCTTGGTGTGACCCAGTTTCTGACAGGTTGGACTGCAGACTCCTGAGGTCCCTTTAACCTCAGTTCTCTGACGATCCCATTGTGATGTTGGGCTCTGTTTCTAACTGGAGCAGAGCAGACGATTATGGGCCATGAATCCAGCTGTGCTGTAGGTGACCATCTAAACCAACATCTCAACCAGTGAACCAGTCAACAGCTCAGTGTGACTTGCCCTGGGCAAAGTGTGAGGAGTCCTGGGCAGAGAAGGTTTAGAAGGCATGGGGCGCTATGCAAGACATAAAATGATCTTGGCTTAATGCCTGCAGGCCCATCAGATGTCAGTTAATGTCAAGAAGAACTGAAGACAAAGATCCAAAGCAAAGGAAGGTGTCAACATACTTGTCTTTATTTTTCTTTTTTTCTTTGGGAGGGTTTCTTTTCTTTGAAAAGGAAAGAGTTTCCCAGAACTAGGAATGGATTTAGGACACAAATGTCTTCAGCTCCAGGGACACAAACACCTGGTGCCAGTGTAGATGCCCCGGGAACCCCTGCCCAGGCTCCACCTGCATTGCAAGGTGCTCTGGTCTCCCCCAGGTCCTCTGTGATAGAGGCCAACCCCAGGCCAGCACCTCAGGTACACTGGGGCCCCTAAAATGGCACTGGCTGTTTATGGTGAGACAACAGATGACTGATGTCTGCCTGGAAGGGTGCACTTTGTTGTTGTGGTTGTTTTGTGGTTGGTTTGTTGTTGTTGTTGGTTGGTGGGTTTGTTGGTTTTTTTTTTGCTTTAGTTTTGTGGTTGTTTTACTTCTTTTGTTTCATTGGTTTCTTTGTTTGATTGGAGGATTTTTTTTTTAACATATTAAAATTAAAAAAAAAAAAAAAAAGCCAAAAAGTGAGTTACGGGGAAGTGTACTAAGGATAGGAAAACAAATATTGGTCTTCCCCTGTACTTCTATTACCAACACTCTATTATTTCATCTCCCTCGTCATTCAGGAGTTTCCACCTCTCCTGATTAAATGTCCATGTCAAAGGACAACTTTCTAGCAGACTGGACGTTTGCCCTTCCCAGTGCTCTCAGGTTTCCTCCTCCACTTGCTCTTTGGTCACTCAGTTGCCTCTCAACTCTCTGGTTTCTGCTTCAGAGCTTCAGGGTGTTACAAACTTGCCCCATTCTTCAGAAGTCTAATTAACATGGTAGTTAATGTGTTAATTGTGTTTATATATATCCTTTCCTATCTGTCTGTCTAAAACAGTTCTTGTGTGGATGTCCCTTGTGGATGGTGGACCTCATTAGATCCAGCTTACACACACAGTTGAGGAAAGTGGTTTAGTGTTTATGAAATTGTGTAGTGTTTACACAGGAGAGCAGGTGGGAGCTGGTGTGCAGGAGCTGCAGCATCCACCTGCAGAGCTCAGTGCAGAAGTCTGATGTGAGGAAAAGTGATGCAAGTCTCTGGTGGCCAATGAGGGAACTGGCAGACTAGGGGTGGGCGGTGAGGAGCAAGGGTGTCCATACAGTGTCCAACCTCAAGGGACTGTTCTCCTGCCTGTCCAGATGGCTTCAGGAGACCCTCTGGATCAATGTCCATTGCAGAATGCTGCTGTCACTTCTTCTACACACTGAAAAATGACAGAAAATACCCTTGAAAGAAAAAACCCTCCTTTATGAAATCTTTGAAATCTTCATCAGTAAGTGTCCCATTGAAACCTCTCCAGTTAGTTCTACAAGTCTTGAAGATTGGAAGAAAATTACAGAAAGAAACATCATTCGTTAGGGCTTTCTGTGTTTTAATGAGCCCCATGGCGTATTTGGTGCTGAGTCCATGAACCTCAGATCCCAAGGACAGACTGAAGAATCTCCTCAAGAAGTCCAAGTCAGAAGCAAAGCCCAAAGTACCTTGAAGCATTAATGGGCCCCACTGAGGGCTGTTACTGACAAAGCCTCCCCAGGGACTCGTTAGAGCAGATAATTGGAGGCAGTGATTGCATCAGGCAAAGGCAAAGTGCAGCAGCTCTGATGCTGAGAAAACCCTTGATTTGTTTGATGAAGGAGAATGGCCAAGCCTTGACCCCCTGCCCCTGGGAAGGGAGATCCTGTCCCTCACGTGTGTCTCAGGGGTCTTCCTGGGGATGTGGGGATGATGCCCAGTGCAGGACAACGGTGTGAGACTCCCTGGGGGGTGCAAGGAGGCAATGGGGTGTCATGGCCATGACAACCATGTGTCTCCTCTAGGCCGCACTGTCAGGGACATCTGCAGACACCCCATGCGCTTCCCCAGCTTGTTCTCACCCCGGTGTGTCCCCACCTGTGCTGCTGAACAGCTGATCCCAGCAAGAGAGAACAAAAGGGCAACAGGCAAAAAGACCCAAAGGCCAACTGCAAAATGGCAGAATGGCAAAAGGCCGAACTGACATCGAACTCATGACAGAATGAAACTTCTGAATGGAACTAACCAAACCAGCTGGAAAACCCAAAGTAATGGATGTAACAAACCCTAAAAGCCAGCTCCAGCTTTAGACTGAGCATGCCGCTAATCACAGGGAATATTTCATTGATCAGCCTGCATGTCAACCCAGGTGCTGTCCTGTCTGTGTCCCCTCCTGCCAAGTTGCATCTGCAGCTGGATGGCCAAAGAAGTCCTTGGTTTCCCTGACAACAGCCAAGATATCAGTGAGTTCTGACATTCCTTTCATACCAAATGGCAAACACTGTAAAGCTGCTAAAAGAAAAAATTAACTCTATGCCAGGGAGGAAACAGCGTTATCTCATTATTCTCATAGTAAATCTAAACAAAAGACTGTAGTAGCTATGAAGGAGAGAGATTCAAAATGCATGAAGAAAATTAACTCAATTTCAGTAAAAACAGCATGTTTCCTCAGCCTCCACTTCACCAGGCTAAAGAAGTTTGGGTCTCTCAACATCTCCACACATGACCCAGACTGTCTGTGGCCACACAACGTCTCCTCCCCGTTCCTCCAGAATGGGGAACCTCCCACTGGGACACCCTGCTCCAGATGTGACCACACCAGTGCGGAGTCAAGATGGACAATAACTGCCCTTGGCTGGGTGGCCACACTCCTCCCAGTGCAGCCCAATGTGCTCATGGGCATATTCCTGTTTAGCACCACTGAGAACTGACTGAACATCCAGGCTCAGAGGGTTGTGACCAGCGGCACAAAGCCCAGCAGGAGGTACCATGAGGGCCACTGAAGGACACCATGTCCCTACCCAGCATCTCCTCCCCACAGGTGTCCCTTGGGTCCCTGGAACCATTGCAGTGACAAGGGGGAGAGCACTGCCTGTATGGGGTGGAGGAGATGGGGTCTGGAATAAGGGTCCTGGGGCAGTTTCTCCTGGTTGTTCACGCAGCAACAAGCTGGGCTGGATAGTTGGAGAGAGGAACTCTTCCTAAGGGCCTCCAGTGGGCTCGGGGATGGTCTACAGTTTCCTGCATGCTGCCTTTTCTGGTGGAGGTCAGAGGCTGCCGGCCCTTTAGAGGGCCCAGGACAGGCCTTGTCCTTCCTCTGGTCACAGCTGGACCCCAGTTCTCCAGATCAGCCCCAGCTCAGGAGCCTTGTCTAGGGGTGACTTTTGGGGTAAGGTTGACAAGAGGGGTGCATAAGTTTGTCTTAAGGACATGTGATGAGCACCAGAACTGAAGTACCAGAGCAAAATGATGTGGCTTCTGGGTGAATCCTTTCTTCGATGCAAGTCCTGACACAGGGTCCCAGACTTGCTTTCCATGCCACCCTTCACGAGGGATGATGCACTAAGAGATGGCAAGTGGGGGACACCAATACTTCTCCAGCTACTTCCCAGGCCTGGTGAAGCACCAGGACAGCAAGGACTTCTGGCCCTGCACCCTGAACTCTGGGTATTATCTTGGGGCAGCTGAACACCAGCATTTTTCTCTCCAAGGCAATTTCCAGCCCAGGTCAGCTCCTGTCTGATCTCCCCCCATCCCTCCTCTGATCTGGTCTGGTGCTCCTGGCCCCTTCCCTGTGCTCCCCACAGGGCCCCAACCTGGCACTGATGCTCTACAGAGCAGGTTGGCTGCAGGACCATGCGGTGACTCCACACTGGTTGTGCTGCTCGGTGAGGGACACAGATGCAACTGCATGGGCTGCACTGTCACTGAGCTCTTTCCCGGGGGTCTAAAGCTCTGGAATGGGTTCAGAGCATTTCTTGGGACTCATTTTTTTTTCTGCTCATTTTGGTTCAGAAATC
Source organism: Caloenas nicobarica (assembly GCF_036013445.1). Classification (NCBI taxonomy): domain Eukaryota; kingdom Metazoa; phylum Chordata; class Aves; order Columbiformes; family Columbidae; genus Caloenas; species Caloenas nicobarica. The sequence continues at coordinate 1,564,461 of NC_088276.1, forward strand.
CCTTCCTTGCCCTTCAGGTGCCTGCAGATTGGTGCAGGAAGATGCGGCCTATTCCCTTCCCAGGGACGGAGGTAGGCTGACCAGCCTGTAATTCTCCAAATTCTCCTTCCTGCCCTTCTTGAAGATGGGTTTGACATCTTCCTTTCCCAAGGACCTCAGAACTCCTCTGTTTCTGCTGTCACTTTTGAAAGCACAATCCAGAATCATGAGTAAGGGTGATGTAGCAGACAGGAGCACTTGCAATGAGCCTGTACAAGGGAGCTGAGATGAATCTCACTGGGCCACTGAGGTTTGTTCCTGGAGTCACACACAGAAATGCCAGGATTCTATCAGGCATCCGTGTCTGAGCTGGTCTCAGGACTCCTTATGCACCCAGGGATGTTCAGAGACAGAATGTGTCCCTTTTACTCACAGAAGCAGGAGTCACAGTGGGTCTCTGGCCTCCTGCTGCCACTCCAAAGGGATGGGAGGCACCTCAGCCCTGTGGTGTGTCACCCTGCTCTACACTCATCTGAGATGTCCCACGTCATGAGGAATGGACACAGGGACCTCAGTCCAAGGAAGAAGATCCCAGTGGGTGGTTTCCCATGAGCTGTTACTCCCAACATGAAGTGACCTCGAGACACTGTCTGTCCCACAGGCCTTCCTGGAACTCCCAGGAATAGCTGATGGTGTTTGTCCTCAGTCGGTTTCATCTCACCTCATGTACATGATGTGTGTGCTCACATCTCATCTGTACAATGCAAACATGGACTTCTGACCTATTCATTCGGTGTCCATCCGTTTAGGGAAGAGCAACTTCTGTGAGCTGGGGAGAGACGCCAGGGCTGGAAATGGTGTTTGTGAGGGGCCAGACCATGACGATGCCCTGGGGCAGCTTCTGCGGGGTGTCCAGTGCACAGGGGCACAGCCCAGCCCCTGCTCTGCTGGTCCTGCAGGTCTCTGGCAGGAGGCCTGGCTGTGAGAGGACACTGCTGTGTGCCCAGCCCTGCACGCACACACTGTGCAGCTGTACACTGGTGTTTCATCTGTGGCCATTTTCTTGGGCATGTTCTTGAGAGAAGCTTTGGAAGAAGACCTAAACCTTCAGGGCCTGCCCATAGGAGATCACCTTTCTTTCTGGAAAGGCTGTTGTGAGGCCAGCTCTGTCACAGCAGTGCCCATTGCCTGTCCCTGCCTGTGCTCACAGGACTGACACACAGCAGGACGGTGACCAGGCTGCCAGAGCACACAGATCATGGCTCCTCATTTACACAGGCAGGGGTTATAATAGAAAAGGAGACAGTGATATAGAAAGGGAATGACAATGTTATCACAATTAAAAAAAAGCCAGCAACCACAGAAAGTACAGATGAGAGGCTGGGCCTCTAAGTAGTTACATTAAAACTGCTATGTAGAAGCAGATGGACAGTTTATTGCTTCAGAAAACACTAAGATATGAGTTTCCACAGGGCATCCTTGAGCTCCTGGTTCCTCATGCTGTAGATGAGGGGGTTCACTGCTTGAGGCACCACTGAGTACAGAACAGAGACCACCAGGTCCAGGGATGGGGAGGAGATGGAGGGGGGCTTCAGGTAGGAAAACATGGCAGTGCTGACAAACAGGGAGACCACGGCCAGGTGAGGGAGACACGTGGAAAAGGCTTTGTGCAGTCCCTGCACAGAGGGGATCCTCAGCACGGCCCTCAAGATCTGCACATACGAGAAAAGAAAGAAAATAAAACACCCAAATATTACTAAGAGACCAACCACAAGAAGCCCAAGTTCCCTGAGGTAGGCATCTGAGCAGGAGAGCTTGAGGATCTGGGGGATTTCACAGAAGAACTGGTCCAGGGCATTGCCCTTGCACAGTGGCAGTGAAAATGTATTGGCCATGTGCAGCAGAGCATTGAGAAACCCAGTGGCCCAGGCAGCTGCTGCCATGTGGACACAAGCTCTGCTGCCCAGGAGGGTCCCGTAGTGCAGCGGTTTGCAGATGGCAACGTAGCGGTCGTAGGACATGATGGTGAGGAGGGAATACTCTCCACCAAATAAGAAACCTACAAAGAAGACCTGGGCAGCACATCCTGCATAGGAAATGACCCTGGTATCCCAGAGGGAATTGGCCATGGATTTGGGGACAGTGATGGAGATGGAGCCCAGGTCAAGGAGGGCGAGGTTGAGCAGGAAGAAGTACATGGGGGTGTGGAGCTGCTGGTCACAGGCTATGGTGGTGATGATGAGGCTGTTGCCCAGGAGGGCAGCCAGGTAGATGCCCAGGAAGAGCCAGAAGTGCAAGAGCTGCAGCTCCCGTGTGTCTGTGAACGCCAGGAGGAGGAACTGGGTGATGGAGCTGCTGTTGGACATTTGCTCTGCCTGTGAACATGAGGACCTGTCATAGGAGGAAAAGACCGTGACAAGTTAGGGGAGACTTCTCTGAGCAAAATAACGATGCCATTTCTCATGGAAAACCTCATACTTGAAGGAGGCATGTGTCTGCTAATTCTCCTTTCCTACCAAATGACAAACACGGGTCATCACAGCTTAAAATGCAGCTTGGGCACCTAGTTTCCATGAACACACCTCCGGGGTAAGACCCCCTGGGTTGGTGTCAGAACTGAAACGGACCCACATTCCCACCCCAAGTCCAGAGAGCCAGAGCACCAGGGACAGGTGGAGAAATAGGGAAGAACACTGCAGTGCTCCTGAAAAATAAAGCAAGGACAGAAAGGCAGATGGGCATGATGTGAAACCTTCTCCTTACCCGGCGGTGCTGCTGCCACTCACATGATGACACTGTAGATCAAGTACTTTTAACACCTTTTTTGTGTACCACGTTCCAGAAACCCTTCACCTGGAGGTCCAGCTGCTGAGGTGGAGACTCGTTACCTGGACCACATGGCTTTGGGGCAGAGGTTCTGCTGGGGAGGGGAGGAGACCAGGGGGTTGCACTGGGAAATGTGTCTGCACTACAGGGGATGGCAGGGGGGTTCCTGAATCCTCTCCCCAGCATTTGGGTGACGGAACACTGGAACAGGCTTCCCAGGGAGGTTGTGGATTCTCCTTCTCTGGAGACATTCAAAACCCGCCTGGACGCCTTCCTGTGTAACCTCACCTAGGTGTTCCTGCCCTGGCAGGGGGATTGGACTAGATGATCTTTCGAGGTCCCTTCCAATCCCTAACATTCTGTGATTCTGTGATTTCTGGTTGCAGCTCCCAACCCCTGCCCATGTCTCTGCTGCATGGACGTGTCCCTGCTGGGAGCTGTTTCTCTGTCCCTGGGTCTGCTCCCTGTCAGTGTCTCAGGGCCCGTCCCCCATGCTCAGCTCTGTCCTGCTCACACCTCCTGGCACCAGGCACTGCCCAGGGGCAGCTTTGTGTGTGCAGGGGCTCAGGAGCAGCTCCGACAAGTCCTAACGTGAACTGGGGTCTTAGCACCTTCTCCAGGGCAGAGAAATAAATTCCCATGTCCCACTGCCCACCCAGCCAACCAAGAGTGGAAAAAACTCAAAACTTAAAATCATCCCTATCAGATAAATACTTCCTCAGTGTCCTTCAGAAGGAACCTCTGCAAATGTCCTGGGGGTGAGCTGGAGCTGTGAGCTGTCCTGACCCACGCAGTTCCTTCTCAACAGCTGAAAGACCCTGCCCTGTCGGGGGTCGCTCCTTCCCCCCACAGCTTCTCCTTCAGTGTTGTTGGGATCTCCCCGGGCAGGCTGAGCGCTGACCCTGGCACGCAGCAGAGTCCCTGCCCTGGCACGGCCCTGGGGTGCAGGGACCCTGCTCTGCAGGACAGCCCTGGGCACCCCTGGGTGCACACCCGGCTTCACACCCTGCAGCTGGGAGAAGGCAGCTGTTGTGCCCGGTCCATGCAGAGAATCCCTGCTGAGGTGCAGATCCTTCTCCTCCACACCAGCCATGGGATGTGCCAGCTCTGGGAGATAACTGCAGGATCCATATCAGCACCACCCTTCACTCAGAGACTTACTGTGTTAAGGACTGTTAAGATTTCACCTCCAGTGAGCTCTCAGCTGTCTCAACACCCCAGACTGCATTTCCCCTCTCTCTGCCTGGCTCCTCTCCCCTCGGTGCTGCAGGCAGAGCCCTCAGCCCTGCTGCGCTTTGCAGAGGAGCTGCTCCTGGGCAGAGCTGTCTCTCTGCAGCGCTGCCGCTTGCCATGAGCTCCCTCTGTCCCAGGAGCCCAGCCCAGCTCAGCAGCACAGGAGCAGCCCATGATGTCCCTTTCTCTGTCCCCTCCTGGTTCCCTTGTGGTGTTCCTGGATCTCCGGGGGAATGTCCCATGAAACAGTGTGAAGTAATCAGTGATGTTTCTTCTCTCACCTCTACAGAGACACTTCTTTCCTGCAGTAGCATTTTTCATATTAGAAAAGAATTTGGGCATGAGAACCATTTTTTCTTGTCCCAAGAGAGGACACACGAAAGTTATAGCAAAGGATCCAATTTTTCCAAGCTGGGGAGGAATATCTTCAGTTGAAGGCATTTAGCCATTTTATTCTGGTTTTATACTCCTAGGGCTAGAGAGACATTCAGCAATCTTTGGCCATGTCATGTCTGTGCTCTGAGGCAAAGCCTTTGCACACATGGGGTCTTGGACATTTGGCACCTGGTTTCCTTGGGGCAGGTCGGAGCTGGGCTGGTGCCACAGCTGGGGTGGTTCAGCCCAGATGTGAGGCAATGTCCTCAGCCAGGGACCTGACTGGGTGAGCTGGAGCTGTCAGTGTTGCAGACAGAGCTGTGACACGGATGGAATAAACTGCCAAGGCAGGGTGGCAGAAGTTAGTTCATCTGGTCTTCAAGCACAGCAGCCTCCAAGCACAGCAACAGGCCAGATCAAAACTCAGTCTAGACCTGTAAGGCAATTCAAGGGCCCCATAATGAGCTGTTACTACTGCAGGAACAGTTAAAGGAGAAACAAAGACACCGTTTGGCCCTTGATGAAATTAAAAATGGAAAGAACTTCTCTGTGTCTCTTCCTCCATCTTCAGCAAGTTCTCTCTGGCCTCTGTGACTTGAGACAGGAATCTGGAGGAGAACAACCAGCAGTGGATGGGGATCGAGTCAGGTGTCACTGGAACTAACACAATCTTTTCCAGTCTATGGGACAGGAGGGGCAGCATCCCAGGAGCTGAGACAGCAGGACCATGTCACAGTGAGGCCACTCTCCACCTTCTTGGAAAGCTCATGGAGACTGGGGGGACTCCCTGACCACTGGCAGGTTTCACACATTCTGTGCGCTTTTCAAAAATGGCCAATGGGTGAGCAGGGGAACTAAGGGCTGTGCCCCAGAACATGTCCACAGGACCCCATTTCTGGGTGTCTGGAAGAGAAGGTGACGGGGTTTACCCAGGGCAGGTTGTGCCTGTCCATCCTCTTTGCTTTCTGTGAGGAAAGGACAGGATTGCAGGACATGGGGAGAGCAGTGGTGGTCTGTTACCTGGAAGTCAGCAAGGCATTCAGCATCATCCCCCACAATATTCTTGTGTCCAAGGTAGGCTATTATGATCTGTGTCTGTGTGTAAGTAGATGGGTAAGAAACAATCTGGATGTTTGGGCTTGGAAAGGTGCTATAGAAAGGGAGAAACTTCCCAATCCTGAGGACAGTCAAGCCCTGGAAGCTGTTTCCCAGGAGTGCACATCCACTCTACCCCAGAAAGTACCCATATATGTGTTTGGATACAGCCCTGAGTAATCTGGTCTGACCCTGCTTTGAGCAGGAGGTTGGTCAGGACACCTCCCGAGGTCTCACCCAGCCTGAACGACGCTATCCTTCCTTCCCCTTCATATTTTCAGTTTAGCGACAGCTCTCAGGTTCTCCCTGACCACAGGAATAATTCACATGAGGTGCAGGGCTGCTTTACAAGTGCCCCCAAACAGCCCCCAGGAGACACGGCACAAGCTGTTCCTTCTTTGGGTCACCCTACAGAGAAGCAGAAGAACGCGTGATTCTGCACCTGGGACATGGCAACCCTGGCTGTACAGACAGACTAGAGGACGAGATGCTGGAGAGCAGCTCTACAGAGAGGGATCTGGGGGTTCTGGTCAATGGCAGGTTGAACATGAGCCACCAGAGTCCCTGGAGCCAAGAGGGCCCCGTGTCCTGGTGCATCCAGCACAGCAGGGCCAGCCGGGCAGGGAGGGGATTGTCCCGCTCTGCTCTGCGCTGGGGCGGCCTCACCTGGAGCATTCACTGTGTGCAGGGCTGGGGACACAGGAGAAAAAGGAGATAAAGCTGCCGGAGAGTGTCCAGAAGAGGCTACAAAGTTGGGGAAGGGTTTGGAGGGGAAGGCAGATGAGGAGCGGCTGAAGTCCCTGGGTTTGTTCAGCTGGAGCAGAGGAGGCTGAGGGCAGAGCTCATGGGGCTGCAGCTTCAGCAGGGGAGCAGGAGGGGCAGGGCTGAGCTCTTCTCTCTGTGACAGTGACAGAACCCAGGGAATGGCAGAAGATGTGCCAGGGACGGTCAGCTGGACATGAGGAAAAGGTTCTTCACCCAGAGGTGCTGGACACTGAACAGGCTCCCCAGGGAGGTGTCACGGCCCAACCTGACAGTGTTCAAGAAGAGACTGGACACCGTCCTCAGACACACAGGGTGACCTGTGGGGTGTGAAGTGCAGGGACAGGAGTTGGGCTCCGTGATCCTGTGGGTCCTTCAGGCTCAGGACATTCCATGATTTTATGATTCTGATCTTGGTCTTCACCACCATTGGTCGGGAGGGCTGTCAGTCTCCTCCCCTGAGCTGATCCTGCAGCTGATTGGCTGCCTGGGCCATGAGTCTGCCTGGTTTGGGGCCCACCCTCCCCTGAGGTGATGCTCTCTCTGATTGGCTGCCTGAAGGGTCGGTCCTCCCCATAGTGCCCGCCCTTCTGTGAGGCGCTGTTTACTCTCATTGGCTGTCTGGGATTTCCCCTGGGTCCTCCCATCAAATGATTGGTCAGGCTGCTTGTCAATCATCTGTTGCTGCACGCGTACCAGCCATGATTGGTGCAGCCAGCACAGCCCGCCCCTGAACCCGGCCCAGTTTGTTCAGCTCTCACCACCTTTCCTGCAGGCCTCAAAGCTTGATTGGCTGGTTACATATCAATCACATGACTTGCCCCACCTCCTCAAATGCCATTGGCTGTCCTCGGTCCTCTGAGTCCCCATAGACTTCTGGTTGGTTGTTGCCAGGCAACGAGCTCCACCTGAAACTGAAAGCGTGGGCCATAAACAAAGGCCATGGGTGATAAAAGGCACGCTGGGACCCTGAACATGAGGATTTGGGCCCCAAGAAGGAGGCTCTGGGCACTCAAAAGGACGGGCAGGTGCTACAGATGGCGCTTTGGGCCCTGAACACGAGGGGACCCTCTTGGTTCCCACCCGAGCTGGCTTTGGTGCCCGTGACCCCACGGAACAGACACCTGTGCTGTCCGGAGTGGCCACGGAACAGATGGAGCCCAAAGCCACGGACTCCATGAGCTCAACGGGGAGTTGTGACATTTCATGGATGTTTCACAGGGCGGCCCATGGGCTGAGGGCAACTGTGTGTGTGTGACATCAAAGGGTGGGAAGGGGAGCGGTGGTTGGTGAGGACGTATTGGATCGTGTGATACTGGAAGGTTCACAGACTGCCTCAGTTTACCTGTCTCAGTCATCTAGTTATAATAAACCCCTCCCCTTATTGATTTATTTAAAATAGGGATTCCTGGCTCTTATGTTACCGTTCCCCCTAGCTTAACTTTTTAAATACAGTAATCAATTTGCGTCCCGGGATTATTTCAAGGAGACTTTGTTTTACATTAAGGATTGACAGTCTGATGACTCTCAGCCCTCTCCCCGGCTGGGGTCAGGCGCCAGGTCCTCAGTTTTCTGAAAACTGCATCCTTTCGTTAAACGTTCCTTACACTGCTCCTGCAAGAGAAGCGACAACCAGTCCGTGTCCCCTCTGTGGCATCTGGACCTTCCAGAGCTGGACGGCTGGTGGGAACTGTCACCATCAGCCAAGGCTCTGTGTGAAGTCTCCTCCTGGCACAGGAACAGCTCTGGCTGTGCCTGGTGAGCACCACACTGCCCGAAGGAGAACAGCAACATCCGTAGTGACTCCTGGTTAATGGGAAGAGATGATTTGAGGGCAGGTTGGCAGCAGACCCTGAGGCTTTGCCGGGGGTGGCCACATCTGGCTCCTCCCAGCAGGATTTTGGAAAGTCCCTTCCCATCTGTGAGTGCCAGGCCAAGGACACGTGGCAGAAAGATCCCCCACCCCCGAGGGCCCTAGCCCCCAACTGGCCTCTGTCCCCAAACTACTCAGACATCTAAACAGGCTGTACCTCTACCTGAATTATCTTCAGTTTTAAGAAAAAAAAAACAAACTAAAGTGTACTTCTGGATGAAGATGGACCAGGTTCGGGATCAGTACCAGGGGTACTGCAGGAGCAAGTGTCTCCCAGCGCGGACAGACGGGGGGACCTGTTGGCCTCACCACCCCTGGGCCCCACCATGGCCCAGTTCACCAGACCTGGGCCCGAGGGCTCAGCCCAGGGACAGCCCCACAACCAGGGTCAGAGCGGTTCCTGCTGCTGCCCCGAGGGTCACCAGCCCCAGTCAGCCCTGGGCCAGAGTGCAGGTGTCTGAGCTGGGCTGAGGTGGAAGGAGCTGGAAAACAGCTCATCGGGAGGAGGAGATGGAAGAAGGTGCCATGTGTGTGGCACCGGGGGTGAACTGACCCCCTCAGTTTGGTATCTGGATCCGTGCTGGGCTTGCACATGGACTAAACCCCAGCTCAGAGCACAAATTGCTGTTACCAGCCCTGGATTCCAAATGCTGTTCCTGCTCTCTCCTCCCTGGTGTGACCCGAGTGCACCACTGCCCTGCCTGCTCCTGCCTTGGGGCTTGGGGAACTCGGGCTGAAACGAAAATATAAACTCATGCAGTTATGGGATCTCTTAAGTGTCCTGAGATTGCTTTGCTAATCACTCTGTAACTTTTCCTGGGCTATGAACTCGATATGTGCCCAGAGAGGCAAATAAGCCCATGAACCAACTTTCCAATTAAGGTTTCCTTTTTACAAAAAAAACACACTTCCAATTTCTCATGGGCAACAGATTGAAAGATGGAAGCTGAAGTAGCATCTGCCTCTTGCCAAAACAGTTAAGAACAGATGGTTCCATTCAGTTGATCCTTAGTTGCTTCCTGCACAGGAAAACTGTCCATTAATTTGATCTTTGGTGTACAGGCAGGGCCTTGCTGATGTTCCTGTGTAGGCAACAAGAATGTGGATGTCAGGCTTTCTGCAGATTTGTGACTGAGTTCTCCTGTTTTCCCTAATAAGCAAAATCTTGCTGTGTACTCCTCAAGTCTCCCATAAGCTGGTGGGTTTAGAGAAGGACAGGGAGCTCCAGTTAGCTCAGGGAGGACCAGTCAACATCACAGGCACAGCAGACCGGAACTCGACTTGGAGAAAACTATTGGAATTTATTGACAACTGAAACTGGCACCTCTCCCCCATCTTTGGGTGGATCACCATGCACCCTGAACCGATACACGCAGGTGTAGTCCGGGTGGCCCCAGTTGCTCAGGACTTGCAGCTTGATGTAATTCACAAAACCAGGGAGCTCGTTCTGAAATGACAAGAAGAAATGAGTCGCCTTTTCCTCTCTGGCACGTGAGCACTGACAGAATAGTGCCGCAGCAATGGCTTTGTTCAACAGCTTCGTTCCTGCTGCTTCCTTTGGCAGGGAAGCCTCTCCCCATCCAGCCGCATTTCTCCTCCTCTCCTACAGTTCTCCTCCCTCTTTGTCCCCATACCTTCAGCTGGAAGGTCTGACTGGGATTCAGCACCGCCAGGAAGGTGAACTGTCCCAGGAATATTCCCTGCTCCTCATGTTCTTCCTTGAAGCCCTACAGAAAGACGGGTAGAGAAAACAAGAGTGTCTGGTATCACCATGGCAAGACTGAACTTCAGTCTGTGAAGTATGGGGTTATTTCAGCTACGTAGTCCAAGGACAATGAGCACAAGGAAAAGACGAGAAGCTGCACGTGGGCAGCATGTCACACTTGCCTACTCAACGGGTCCAGGCTGCCAGTTGTAAAAGGAGCAGATGCTCCCAGTGAGTGGAAGGTAACCTGAGGATCACAAATGCCACTGGGATTGGAAGCCAAGAAGGTCTAGGACCATGCACTGTGCCAGCTCCTTTTCCCTGTGCCTCCTGGACTAGCATCTTGCCCTAGAAGCTTTTGGTTTTGAAGGGTACATTGAATAAAAGAGGAATGCAATGGGAAGGAAGCAACACCAAGGAGCCTGTTTCTTCTGAGAGACACGAGGAAGCTTCAGGCCACCGGAATCTATGACCCATCTTCATCCCCTGCTTGGAAATGCTGTGCAACCCCCTGCCCCCTACTCTAGAGAAATCACTTACATAGACAGCAAAGTCCTTTGGAGCTCCAGAGATACTTTCTCCATGGAACGCTGTCCCTGAGACATGGTCCATGGTCACTGCTCTGGGAATGACTGGCGCAGACAGCTTGATGAACACATGTCTCTGGCTTCCTGGGAAGGGCCAGCACTTTCCAGGATGGTTTTCTGGCTGAAAGGAGAAGAAGAAACTACATTCACATGGAGAAGGTCACCCTGGCTCTCACACCTGCCATGAGCATCAGAGGATTAAGAATTCATTTGGCCTATCAGTTCTGCTCTGAACCACAGCCAGTGCCTTCAGTCACACCCTGTGGGTATGGAACAGAGAAGCAGTTGTGAGAATTCACATATCACAGGGCCATTTCAGGAGAGAAGCCCTTCGATGGCTGGGAGCTCGGTGTGCTACTTGTAGAAGCTCAGCAGCCTCTCCTGGTCCAGAGCCCTCACCAAGAACAAGCCAGGGACGGTGTGGCTGAAAGGCCCCTGCCCAGAGCAGGTGGCAGCCACAGGCCCCCCTGGATGAACCTTTCCTGTCAGGGGAAGCCCTCGCTGCCTCTCATCCACCGCCACCTCCTTCCCAGCAGCTCAGGAGCAGGGCCAGGATGGCTTGAGAGCCCAACATGGGGCCTTCCAGCAGTGCAGGCTCTCAGCAACCGCTGGTGCTCACTAAGAGCACATCCCAGACCTCTGCAGGCATCTCTGCCCTTCTCCTTCCTTGCAGTGCTGACACTTTGCACAGCGACTGGGCAGACACAGACTGCAGGAGCAGCCTGGCCTGGTAGAAGCTCCCGTGGAGAACCTGGGGCACTCTGGGAGAGGGAGGAGGGAGACACTCAGCAGGGAGACACAGGAGGAGAGCAGGTCCATGCGAGAAGGAGGCAGGAAAGGAAGTTTCGAGGAGCAAAGATGGGGGGAAAGGCAACTCTGAGCAGCGTGTGTGCTTCATTCTCCTGACCTTCCTTTTACTGCTTCTTGGTGCTCCTACCTCCAGAATAAGCTCAGGGGACCTCACGTAATCCATCACGGGCAGGGAATACAAGAACACCTTCGCTTTGGCAGTCCGGAGGGATGGAGAAGACTTGGAACGAATGACGGCAGCCCCTGGAATTTAAAACATGAGCACAATCATCAGGCAGTGTCAGGAGGAATATTACACTGTTGACTTGGAAAAGGCTTCTCAGTTGTCATCCATGTCCTATGGTGGGTTCCCCTCTGTCTTACTGCCATGACCCCTCTGGAACACATAGCAGGGAGTCATTAAACTGTCCTATTTGGCCATGGAAATAGGCAAGACTGTGAACCAGCCTTTCAGTTCTTCCCATGGGGTCTGGCCCGTTACAGGCTCTGTCAGTGGGAGCACTTTTAGGGCACAAGGTGACCTTTGACTTCTCACCCGTTCTCTCTTACTCGTGGGCACATTCTAATGCCCATTTATCAATCTGGACAGGAAGCACTTTGGAACTGGTTTGTTTTTACAATGTCACGGCACCTGCTGATCTCAGGGCGTAATCAGGCATCGGGACCTGGATCTCTTCCAGCTTCTCCAGAGCTTGACTGATGATCTCCTGAACAGCCTGGGAAGGAAGGCAAAGGAGTGCGTCATTTGGAAGGAAAAGGAACGGGGCGAGCAGCTCCCCATGCAAGGCCAGCCAAGGTGAGTGGGGACAAGGCAAATCTCATATGGAAGGGACGCCCAAATTGCCTGGAAGCCTCCCTAGTTTGCTCTGCTGTGATATATGGGTATCAGAAAGGGGTTCTGCTCACTCCAGTGCTCTGAATGCTGAAGCTGTGTGAAGGGGCTTTTCCTGTGGAGAGGCCCCAGGCCAGGCAGCACGGACAGAAAAGCCTTCTGGGTGTGAGACAGGACCGGCTTAACTCTGGACCTCTGAGACCATTCTTTCTTTCCAGTCCTCCCTTGAGGAGGACCTGAGATCTGGACGCAGAGGAAGGTACGACTCAGACAGCCATCATTCCCATCACGCTCTCTCTTCCCCATAACGAAGCGTGGAGCAACAGGATAAAGAAGTGTGGCCATGACAGCACTTGTTCCAGCAGCACCAGCCTGTTGGCTGGGACAGGGAATTCAGTAGGATATGTGCCGGAGGAAGGATAAAACCCCTCAGTAGATCCTTCTGCCTTGTGCCCTTACCCGTCTGGTAAAGCCTGGGAGCTTTGCCTGCTTCACGCCTTCCTGGAGAGCCCGCTCCGCGACATCCTTTGTGCTCCAGCGCAGATGATAAAGCTCTTCCTGGAGCTTACGGAGCTGGTCTGGCAGGGGCAGGGTTTCACTCAGGTCTTCTCCTAACTCTGCTGCGGTTCTCCAGACGGTTAAGGTGCCGTGTTGTCCCACATGGTAAATACCTGTCAGACACACACCAGAGCTTAGAACTTGGTCTAAGGCTGGGTTAGGCCTTGGGCTGCCTGCTCCCATTTCTGTGTCTCTCCCAAGTGCCATAGATGTCTCTCCTCTTGTCTTTGACAGTCGCTATCATGGCATATGTGCTACACAATAGATGAACGTTCCCTGCCCTGGACTGTGCTCCTTGTCCTACAGAAGATTCTCAGCCCCCTGGGGCAGGAGAGCTCAGCCACAGATTCTCCCTCGGCTGAAGAGAACTGGCTTAGCCCTCCTGGGGAAGGCAAGTCACCCCTTCCTCACCCCCACACCTGTCTTGCTGGAGCAGGGACTGGCACAGCTCTGTCAGGGACTTTCTGCTCTTAGCTCAGCTGCTGTGGTCACAGTGCAGGAAGTGGACCAGGGCAGGATGAAGCCCTGAGTACCTCCTAAAGCACCATCCACAGGTCAGAGCTCTTGCAGAGACTCACCGAAAGAGAACAGTCCGAGAATCAGCACCAGGGTTGTTGTTTTCAGAGCCTTCATCATCCTACAGAGCAGCAAGGAGGAAAAGGCTGGTGAAGCTGGTGGTTCTCGTGCAGATCAGCAGCAGACTGGAGAGCAGCAGCAGGGACTGCAGCCCTTGAGCCTGGCGTTCCTGGAGTGTGCGTTGGTTTGGTCCTGCACCAGCTCGAGTCACTGCTGGGGTTGTCACCAGCTGCACCAGTGGGGGATTTGTCATGGCAGCGATTGTTTTGTTAGGGACAAAGGGCTCAAGCTTGACTCCGGACTAAGAGCAGGAGTTGCAGCAAGAGCTGTGGCCACAGGTCACATCTGTGAGGCTGGAAAGTTATTCTTTGGAAAGGGAAGGCACATGATGAACGCTGTTTCTCCTGCCCACCACCCGATTGGCACTTGTGCTGATCCTGTTCTCCACCCTCTCAAGAGAAGGTTCAGCCTGTGCCCCTACGGCAGGCTGTATCGGGGCCACTGCTTGGGACTCCCTCCATGTGATCCAAAATAGACCCGTCCCTCATTCTGCAGAGATCAAAGGCTTTCTGGGCCTTGCCCCTGTGGTCATGAAGACACTGAAAGGTGGCTGCTGCCTTCCACCAGCTCCAGACCGAGCTCTCAGGCTGCCCTCATGTTCCACTCCTGTCCACCCTCCACCCACCCCAGCTGATGAGGTTGAAAACACACCTGGGCAAAGGGGAGGAGGAATTTTCAAACATACCCGTTCAGACTTTGAACCTTCTCTGTCTGTCTCTTGGTACCTGCTGAGGTGCAGGTAACAAGCATCTTACTCGCTCGGGAGTGAGCCAAAAACTCTACGATCTCTGTTCCGTCAAGATCGAGAGTGATAAAGGCGCAGGGAGACCCCTGGTTTTACACCCTGCTGTGCTGACCTCAGCGCTGATGCTGCTTTGTGACATCAACAGCAGTCCAACCTGACAGGAGCGGGTTTTGCAGTCCTCTCTGCAATGGCAGAAATCCTTCACCATAGGAAGACTGGAAAGGTACAGGAATATGTTACTCTCAGAAAACAGACACTGTCAACCACTCTTCCTCTTGCTTACCAAAGTTCAGATGGTGTGAGAAAAAAGAAAAAAACACGAAAAAGCAAGATTCTTGTTCTTATTTTATGGAACCCATTATATCAGCCACTCAACATTAAGTCCAACTCCAGTCTGAACCTCAGAATAAGAAATGCCATCTTAAAATTTCCAGGAAACAGAAGGGCTTTGAAGTGGCAAGATCAGAAAACATTCATGAAAGCACCGCCATGCAAGTCCACACCCCTGATCACAGACCACCTGCCCCGTTACCTAAGGCAATGATGTTCTCAGCTAATTTGCAGCCACTGACATCTGGAAAACAGCACAAGGTCTCTTGTTGTTTAGCGCTGAGCACATAGGTTGACACTGGAGCTGGTAAGGAAAACATCCACAGTCAGTCTGGTTTCATTGGAGGACATCAGGACAAGTTCAGTTCACATTCACAAGGAATCACAGCAGGTCCCACCCGTCCCTGCAGACCCCAACACGGCTCCTGTGCAGGGTCCCGAGGAGCAGTGAGCACAGAACAAGAAACCTTCCTTCAAAAGAAGGCCCCCAGCCGGCTCTTTCCCCAAGCTGCACAGAGCAGCAGCTGAGAACAACCTCTGCCACAACTACACCCGGCTCTGCCGTCTGCAGGAGGAGACCAGCTCCTAAATGATCCCCAGCCCTACAGACACAGATCTTCCCCAGGACAGTGCTCAGCAAATACCAGAGCACAGCGACACATGGTCATTCAGTTGAAGCTGCTGGGGAGAAGGACAGAGGACTAGAAAGAGACAAATCAGACAAGAGAGAAGATAGAGGAGCCCAGAGAGAAAGAAACACACAGGGAAAACGCTGGAGAGATGGAGAGATCAAGAGAAATAGGGACGAGGAGCCACAATGAGACAGGGAGGAAGAAAGAGGAGGGTGGAGGAGCAGGACAGAGGGACAAGGGGATGGGAAGGAGAAGAAGGAAAGTTGGGTAGAGAAAGACAGGGACAGGGAGGGGGATGTACACATGGAGAAAAGGAAGGAGAGAGAGCAGAACAAAGGGACTGAGAAATAAAGGGAAGGTCAGATGGAGATGAAGAGACTGACAAAGGGAGAAAACCCACAGTGAGCTGGAGGAAGAGGAAAGGAGGGCTGAGAAGCAGCAAAGAGGAAGAGACAAAAAATAAAAGGCAGAGCCAGCTGGACAGGGGTCTATTGCCAGAAGCAATGGGACAGGCAGTGAGGCAAGAATAAAGGCAGAAAAGATGGGGACAGGCAGCAGGACAGAGGGACAATGAGAGGATAAAAGGGGCAGGGAACAGGATATATACGGAGAAACAATCAGCAGTAACAGAGAGAAAGATAGAAGAGAAAAAAGAGATAAAGAGGGACATGGGACAGGGAGAGAAAGGAAGAAGGAAAGGGAGCAGGACAAGGATTGTCAGAGAAACACAAAGACAGGGAGCAGGACAGGGGAACACAGACAGAGAAAAAAGAGTCGGGGAGGCAGCACAAAGGGAAAGACAAAAATGAGAAACAGGCAGCAGGGCACAGATAGAGGTAGAAAAGGCCTGGGCTGGGCAGCAGGGCAGAGATGGAGACCAGAAAGCAGCTTTGGGCTGCAGGACAGAGATGGAGTGAGAAATGAAAGTGACAGGGAGCAGGAGAGAGTGACAGAGAGAGTGGAAAAACTACAGAGGGAGCAGGACAGCAAAACAGAGCGGGGGACAGACAGGGAGAAGGGCAGAGAAACAGAGAGGGAATGAGAGGGGCAGGGAGCAGGACAGAGAGCTGGAGCAGGAAGGGAAAATGAGATGGGCAGCAGAACAAAGGGAAGGAGAGACAAAGACAGGGGCAGGGAGCAGGACAAAGGGATGGAAGAAGAAAAAAATTAGTAATGGTTCAGGACTGAGATGAAAAAACAAATTAAAAATACACCGGGACTGGGATGGAGTGACCGAGAAAGGGCAAAGGAACAGGGGGCAGGGCAGCACTGAAGGAATAAACAACTGTGGTGGGCAGTGGGACAGAGAGATGGAGAGAGGAAAAACAGAGCAAGAGAGAGAGGAAAGAAGGGGCAGCAGCTGGACAGGGGGATACAGTGAGAAAAGATGGGACCAGGATTAGAACAGAAAGACAGAAAAGAAATAAAAGGACAGAGAGACAGCAAGAGGGAAAAAATGCACAATCAAGAAACCAGGTCAAGATCCGACATGGAGGGGACACCAGCTGGGGAGAAACCGGGGACACCAGAGACCCTGATGAAGACTCTCGAGTACCAAGGATGGACTTCAGCAAAGTTATGACGGGGTTATGGAAATAATTCATGTTTGATGCATCAACCAAGCCATAGAAACGAATATGCAATAGGTGTATGTAAGAAATACCAAGAAGTGAGAATCACACACACGCTCGATTAGAGGAGCAATCTTGCGAGTGTCTGGCACGCTGTAACAAAAGTGCTGCTTTTACCACTTTCCAAACTGTGTTAAAGAACCTTTTTGCCAACTTTTCGGTACCATTTCCCCCCGCCCAGGAGAACAAGGCCAGAGCAGCCCACGCACACCTGAGCCAGATGCAGCAACAACATCCCCGGGGCCCCAGTTGCAGGAAAAAGGGCCCCAGGGCTGGGCCGGGGGCTCCTCAGCCTTGGGGCCTCTCCACGGGCGCCACGGCAAAGCTCAGCCTGGCCGCCCGCAGAGCCGCCGCCTCCTCAGCTTGGGCTGCGCTGCCATTGGGCGGGAGGGCTGTCAGTCTCCTCCCCTGAGGTGATCCTGGATCTGATTGGCTGCCTTAGGGGTCACTCCCCCCACAGTGCCCGCCCTGCCCTGAGGTAATGTTTCCTGTGATTGGCCGGCTGGGATTTCTCGTTTCCCCCCCTACCAAGTGATGGGTCAGACTACTTGTCAATCATCCATGTGCTGCACTCCTGCCAGCTGTGATTGGTTCAGCCAGCACGGCCCGCCCCTGAACGCTGCCCAGTTTGTTCAACTCTCGCCACCTTTCCTGCAGGCCTCAAAGCCTGATTGGCTGGTTACATATCAATCACATGACTTGCCCCGCCTCCTCAAATGCCATTGGCTGTCCTGGGTCCCCTGACTCCCCATAGACTTCTGGGCTGTTGTTGCCAGGCAACGAGCTCCACCTAAAACTGAAACTGTGGGCCCTGATCAGAGGCCGTGGGTGATAAAAGGCACGTTGGGACCCTGAACATGAGGATTTGGGCCCCAGGAAGGAGGCTCTGGGCACTCAAAAGGACGGGCAGATGCTACAGATGGCGCTTTGCGCCCTGAACACGAGGGGACCCTCTTGGTTCCCACCCGAGCTGGGTTTGGCGCCCGTGACCCCACGTACCAGCTGTCTGCTGTGCTTTCTGACCTCATGGGCCCTCTTGTCCTGCCTCCCTTCTGCTGCTAAAGCCTCTTATAGGAAACAATCACCTTGCCAATAGAATAGGCCCAGGCAAGATCTCTCAGCAAAGCATATTTTATTAATGATTTTGCAAGACCGGGTGTTCTACCCAAAAGTAGGTACACAGAATAGGGCAAAAAGCCTCCGCTTAGATCCCCCCCAAATCCCAGCTGCAAATTCCCTCCCCTGCTCCCCATTGGTTGGGTACTGCAGGGTTTACAGACTACCCGACACCTGCCTCAGTTTACCTGTCTCATTCATCTAATTCTAACAACTCTCTGACCTTATTGATTTAATTAAAATATGGATTCCTGGCTCTTTGGTTACCCTATCACTTAGCTTAACTTTTTAAATACAGTAATCAGTTTGTATTCTGGGATTATTTCAAAGAGACTTTGTTTTACATTAAGGATTCATAGTCTGATGTCTCTCATCCCTTACCCCCCGCTGGGGTCAGGTGTCAGATCAGTTGTAAAAACAACATTCCTCCTTCAATGGCTCCTTACAACTCGACCTCCACATTGAAACAGAAGAGACGGCAAGATGGGAACACACAGCACACAGCTCTCAAAACCCCATCACAGGGACTTCTCAGATTGGGGATTTCACCAATTGATGCAAAACCCACAGAGAAGCAAACACCCCATAAATGACACATGCGAGGCCAACAGGAGTTTGTTTTTAATTGTGGCTTTGGCTTTTCTGCCCACTGGCGCTCAGTGAGTGTTTCTGAGAAGCGATCCCAGCCGTGGGTGCAGGTTGCAGCTCCTCCTCGAGGGGCCTGTGGGCAGGCAGGCCGGCCGGCAGAGCTGCCCCTGGCTCTGGAAGGGCTCTCTGAGCTCTTCCTGGCCAGAGGCAGCACTGGCTGCTGGTGCCCTTGGGGCAGCTTGGTCCCTGCTGGGCAGCTTTGGCGCTTCCTGGCCTCTTCCTCCTCCTCTCCAGCATCGCAGGTGTCACATACTGTGTCCTCCCTCATCCCAGGCTGCAATCTGCCTTGGTCACCACTGGCTGCTTTTCTGATTTGTAACTCCGGGGCACTGAAGCCTTCCTGCTCCTCCTCCTCCTCCCCCTGTGTGCTGAGGGGTCACAATCCGTGATCTCCACAAACTGGCTGTGGACGTCATAGCACCGCCGCGGGGATCTGCTCCGCTCCCTCTGCCTTGGCTGAGTTTGTTCCTGAGCAGCTTTGGGTGCGGAAGGACACTGGGAGCTGCTGTTGGAGGGCCCTGGAGCTGCATCATCCCTTAGGGCTCGGTCACAGCATGGAGGACTTGTTCTCCAGCTCCGTGTCCTCCTCACTGAGCGATGCTGCTCCGTGACCTCCACAAACCGGCTGCGGAGATCATAGCCCCGCCGCGGGGATCTGCTCCGACCTCTCTCCCTTGGGCGGGTTTGCTCCTGAGCAGCTCTGGGGGCAGGAACAGCCTGGGAGCTGCTGCTGGAGGGCACTGGAGGTGCTGGTGCAGACTGGGAGCTGCTGCTGGAGGGCACTGGAGGTGCTGGTGCAGACTGGGAGCTGCTGCTGGAGGGTCTTGGAGCTGCCTCATCCCTGTGAGTGCGGTCACAGCCCAGGGGACTGGTTCTCCCCCTCCTCCCGTCTGACTGTTCATAGTCCGTGGTGTCCACAGCCCAGCTGCGGAGATGGTTGCCCCATTGCGGGGATCTGCTCCGGGCCCTCTCCCTGGCACCGTTCTCCTGGCAGTGGGCAGAAGGGCTGAATCCCTGCTCCTCTTTGCTGCTGTCCTCTCGTGCAGTGTGGAGCACGTGGTCGCGGGGGTGACAGCGCAGCGGGCGCGCAGCTTTCCTTCTGGACTCCAGCCTGACGCAGTCGTGGAAGAAGCGACGCAAGCAGGAGCCCATGGAGGAGCTGCTGTTGATCCTGCCTGGCCAGATGGGCCACAGCCGGCCCGCAGCTGCCTCCCGAGCACCTGCCTGGCTTTGCTGGCTGCTGCTGGCTGGTGCGGAGGAGCTTCTGTCTTCTGCAGAGTCCTCCATGCCCCCCGCCATGTCCTGCAAAGAGAGCTGTGAGAAGCTCCTGCCCTTTCCTCCTGACAGGACCCACCAGTGCGGAACCCCCAGAAGCTGTGAGGGAACAGCTAAGGGCCTCCCAAAGGCTCCTGGAGGCTGCAGATGGGCCAAGGAGGACAAATGGGATGGATGCAGGTGGGATGCTGGGAGAGGGAGCCGTGCTGCAAATGTGCAGAAAGCTGCTGTGTGGGAGGGAAAAGAGAGCGCTGCCAAGATCCCTGAAAGAAACCCGCTGTCCATCTGGTGCCCTGACCACCTCCCCACAGCCACCTTAGTCCTACAGGGCAGACCCTGCGGTCCCACAGAACCCACCTGCTTGCTGCCGGCCGCCCACTGACTGAGGAGGGAAAGGGCGTGTGATGGTGCCGGTGAGGAAGAAGCCCTTTGTCCAACTTCCAAATCAGAGCACCTGGGGAAAAAAGAGGGGTCTCTGCTGAGGGCTGTTCTTGCAGCCTCTTCTGGGTTCAGGCATTTTCTTGGAGCACTTTATATGACAGAGAGAATATGTAACTAAGACCACAAATGGGAAATTTGATTGGGCTGAACGATGCAGGTGGTAATTGTCTGCTATGACAGAAACACTCCAGAGGATCTGAAGAAAAATAGCAAAGCCAGGAAAAGGAAACGTATTCTGAGCACAGCTTAAAATTTATGATTACCTGATGTAAAACAGTAAATAGGCTTGCTGCCTGAGAACTGTGTCGATGTCGCAAAGAACCACAGTCTCATCGTTCATCTGGTACCACAGTCCATCGCTGGCCTGCAAAGAAGAGTGTCGGTATCTGGAGATGAACGGCATGGCTTCTCCACAAAAACACAAGCCAAAACCTGCCAAACCACAAGTGTTCCAAAACAAATCCAATCCAGCCCCTGAGGAAACCTTCTCCACTCAGATCCTTGGCTGCCAGAACACGGCCAGGAAAGTTTGTTTTCCCCAGGATACATTTTTCCCTTGTTCAGAAGGAAGTTGCTTTTCACCTTGATGTAGCAGAAGTAGTGTCCTGCACGGCAGCTGCCACCTCCATGCACCAGGACGGCGTATAAGGAGTAGAGGAGCGGTTCTCCAGCTGTCTGAGACATGTACGGGCGAAGATCCAGGTACTGGGGATACTCCACAACCTACGGAGAGAGCAGGAGGGCTCAGCAATGATCCAGAAACATTTGAGGACACAGCCTCTCAAGGCTAAAGGCCAGAAGTGTAGAAATGCGTCGTTTGGAATCATCAGCACTTGGTTTTCCCTAAAGCAACATGTCACCTTTTGGGTGGCAGGAAACTGATCTGGGCCAAAGCAGCTCTGTGGGAGCAGAGGACACGCTTGCCTTCCCATGGGAACTGTCCCCAGAAGGGAACATGAGAATCTCAACATGAGCTGCTTGTGACAGAACGTCTGGCGTTGGGAAACCCGCTCCAGGAAGAGAACGTTGCCCTCCAGTTGTGTACACACCTTGCTGATCTTGTCGCCGGTGAAAGCTTCAAACCTCTTCAGACACACCGTGAGAACCTTGGGCGCGCGATGGACCGTGAACCTCTTGGAGGCGGCAGTCATCTTGTCACACCTTGAAAGCAAGTACAGAGCCAAGGGCTGAAACGCACCATTTTTTCCCCAAAGGCCAGACAGCCTTTCCTGTCTCACACATCCCGACGCTATTTTAAGGCTATTCAGTACCATGAGGCCATGTTGAAAAACCTGCCTCTCATTACTGTGCCTTAAACCAATGTGAAAACATGACTTCTGCTCAATGACACCTTCACGCAGCATCTAGTATTAATATGTCATTAGTAATCGTCTTACTTGCTACATTTAAAGCAGTTTTCGCCATCCAGGTGCTCGGGTTTCACAAAGTCCTCCAGAGCTGCGGTGACAGATGCGGCTGCCTGGAGGAGTGAGAAGGGAGAGCCCTAAGCTCTGGGAAATGCCCTCGCCCAAACACTTAGGAGGAGTTTACACAAGAAAACAGCTCGATGACGCTGAGGAGACCCACTGTGAACCCGCAAGCAGTGTCCAGAAGGAGGCAGAAAGAGGGTGTGATGCTGAACATCTCCCTCATTCCCCAGGGATTCCCAGCACTCCCCAGAGCCACCTCTTCATGGCACCGCACAGTTCAGTGACGATGGTGTGCGGGCCACCAGTGATGGAAACAACACCCCCCATGAGCCTGGGAGCCAGACGGGTGTTGAGGGAGGGCAAGGGAAGAAGGAGGAGGGTACGTCACAGTGCAGAGAGGGGCACGTGTGCCTGTCCAGCTGAAACCAGCACCGACAGGGAGACCACTGCCAAGGCCTCTGCAGGAGAACACAGTCCATTCCACCTCCTGGCCACCACCAAGCTCTCTTGTGTTTGTCGGATACATTTTTAAGCCAACTGTGTGGATTCTGGAAAGCTCCAGTGGCCTTGGGACGTCTTGAAGCACAATTACAAACCCTCTTACTTTGATATCCAGAGGAACATCCAGGAAGGCCTCGTAGGAATCGGAAACCGCTTGGCAGCTCCAGCACGTGACTGGAAGGCAAATGGAAATGCTCAGCGAGAGGGGAAGTCAACAGACTGTGCCGGGTTACGCTCCTCACACCCACTGCGCCAATCACACGATCAGCTGCTATCGCAGGCAGACAGGAGGGCACAGACGATTCCAAGGAGAGCAGTAGCTGTGGAAAAGTACCTCTGGATCTCAGAAAGCCCCCAAAGATCTGATGGACGATGGTAGTCGCTTGAGAGGAGATGTCCAAGCTGCAAACCAATGGGAAGGCAGAGAGTTATCTCCTCCAAGAGCCTGGCTTTGTCTGAAAGCCCTGGGCATAGTTTTCCTTGAGGGGAGGACATCAAGGAGTCCAAAGGGCTTGGAAACGCTGGAAAGACAATTTGCTTGTGCTTACTTGCTGCTTCCGCTCAGACAAGCTCTCTGCATGGCATCCACGGTGCAGCGTAAGAACTCGTGGGCGTCCTCCTGCCTGCCATGCTCGAAATTTTCTCCTATTTCTAAGGAAGAGGAAGTTACTAGTTCTCTCCTACGAGAATGGCATAAAACATGTCACAGCAGCTGGACTGACTTACGTGTGAGAACATCAACAACAGCCCAAGGCTCGATGGCACTGGCTGAGGAATGCAGGACCTGTTTAACGTGCGCTTCCATTCTGCACATCATGCAGAAGCCTTCCTGGCCACCTGGAGAGGGAGGGAGATGGGGAGGGAGAGAGGGAAGCTCCTCAGGTTTCCAGAATATCCACAGCAATGGGAAACCTAAGAAGTTGTAAGAATTCTCCACTCCTCCCAAGGGGCCCAAGTCCCAACAAGCCCGGGACGTTTAAGTTCACAGAAAACTTTCTTCAGAGGGATGCTGAACTGACAGAAGCTTTCTGTGCAATAAGCGAATGAGATTAACTTGCAGGAATAGGGACCAAGAGCCCGGGCTAGAAACAGGTGCCTTTCTAAAGATGAATACATCCAGGTACAACAAGCCGCTTCTAGGCTTGAGTGTTCAAAGAACACCAACTCAGGGAGCTGATCAGCTTCCAGATTCTGGGAGCCCTTGGGCAGTGCCCAACAGATGTACAAGGAAAAGTTCCGAAAAGTACTGACAGGCCCGGCTGTGCTCCCCAGAGAGCAGGTGGTTGGCCAGAGGCGGGGTGTAGGTCAGGCACTGCAGGATGGAGTTGAGGAAGCACGTGTTGCCCAGGTTGTGCAGTCCCGCTCCAGCTCTCTGGCTGTGCTGCCAGCCCACGTAAATCTTCTGTGGGGGAAAGAGGATCCTCTGCGGCGGAGCCATTCCCTCAGCAACGACTGCCAAGAAAGCACATTGGAAGAGAGATAAGACCATGTTGTTGCACAAAAGCATATTTAAAAGCTGAGTTCTGTACAGGAGCACCCAGGAAAACAAGGTCTATCGTGCAACACAGAAACACTATGGGAAGCCTCACACTGCCCTTGAAATTTCCTGATGAAGGCACAGTTTTAGAAAATAGTGTGTTCCCCTGCTCACTTTGCCGAAAGTGCAACAAACCCACACTCTGCCTTCAGTGGCTTGGGCAACTTTCCTTTCCCTCTGGAGTCTTGAACTGGATCATCCCCCAGCGTGTCAGGGCTGGAGGGTGCCCAGCAGACCCCAGGCAAGACAGGGAAAGCCTCTAGTGCAGCGGGTAAGGAACTCACTTCAGACGGGCAGGAAAGGTCCCCGTCCCACAGCACGGCTGCCTCCTGCCCGCCCTGCTGCCTCTCGCTGCCCGTGCCCTGGAGCAGGAGCTGGGTCTCCTCTGCCCACAGAGGCTGTGCTGGGGCCGGCTCCCAGCTCGGAGCAGCCCTGGCATTCAGGCAGCATCATGACCACCACCCGTGGGACCCGCCCTGCCAGCGTGTGGGGAAACGTGATCCTGGTGTCGAGCAGGGAGCGCTTGCTGAGCCCCCGCCCTGCCCAGACAATCAGGGCCCCTCACTCACCCATCTCCAGTTGCTGGGCCATGCACAGCTCCTGGGGCTCCACTGGAGATCCGCTCCCCTGGGGAGCCCTGTCCTCCTCCAGGGCCACCCTGGTGGTGCCGAGATGTTTCTCTGCCATCTTGTGGGTCCAAGCAAAGAGTTATAGGTGGAGAAGGGGGAAGCTTTGGCAAAATGCCAGGGGTCTGCCGGGGGCAGCTGGGAAAGACTTGGGTTGCACTCGGGGAGTCTTCAGCACAAGTCTGCCGGGGGCAGAGGGGAGTCTGCCAGGGGCAGCTAGAGTTAGGATATGGCTGGACTCGATGGTCTTAAGGGTCACTTCCAACCAAAATGATTTGCTAAATCTCTGAAAGACGTGGGCTATGCTCAGGGGCTCTCGCCAGCTCCGTGCTCCTGCCCTGTCCCGTCGCCGTCCTGTCGGACAGTGCGGGCTGGGGCCACAGCTGCGCTGAGCACAGGCAGGGCAGTGGGTGTCACAATGTGAGGTCACAAAGGGCCCCACTGTGACCCTGCGCCTGGGCAGGGAGGTCAGGCTGTCTCTTTGGGAGGCACAGGGTCAGCTCAGCGCTGGGCACCTGGGTGCTAAATTTGAATCCCAGTTTCTAAATTTCCACCACCCATTGCTCGGAGCATAGTCTGTAACAGTCTGTTGCACTACTCCATTTTCCTGGAGGCTGGTGCATGACGGGGATGTGACAGACCCACTCACTGTCGTGCTCCTTGGCCCAAGCGTCTGTGAGGATGTTCCAGTAATGAGTCCTGTTGTTTAGCTTAGTTCTTTCTGCGTTGCTGTTTCAGCACAGGACTTGCTTTTCAAGGCCCAGGACAGTGTTGCGGGCAGTGCCGTGGGGCACAGCGTAGGTTTCCCACCATCCGATAGTGGCTTCTGCCATTGTAAGCACAGAGCTCTTGCCATGGCGGGTTTGTGGCAGTGTGATATAGTCAGTCTGCCAGGCGTCCCCATATTTACGCTTCAGTCATCACCCCCCATGCCACACAGGCTTTAACCGCTTGGCTTGCTTGATCATAGCCAGTCTTTCACGATGGTGGTGAATAACCTGAGCAACAGCGTCCATGGTCGAGTCCACCCCTCGATCACGAGCCCATCTATGTGTTATATCCCTTCCTTGATGACCTGAGGCACTGTGGGCCCAATGGGCCATCAATAATTCACCTTCATCTTGCCAGTGCAAACCTACCTCAGACACTTCATTCTGGGCAGCTCGATCCCCCAACTGGTTGTTCGGATCAGGTTCTTCAGTGACCGACTCTCGGGCACATGAGCTTCTACGTGGCGCACTCTCACAGGCAGGTTCTCCAGCCCAGCAGCAATATCTCGCCAGGATTCAGCAGCCCCGATGGGTTGGGCTCTGCGCTGCCAGCGGCTCCGCTTCCATTGCTGTAACCAGCGCCACGGGGCATTTCCCACCATCCACGAGGCAGAGCACAGATGAAGCTTCTCAGACGCTGGGGCCTCTTCAGCCCCTGTCAGGATGGCGGGTGCTGGGTCTGGTGGGGCCTCTGCCCCACGGCGGGGGCTGTGGCCCAGGGTACAGCAGGGGCCACAACGGTTGGACGCGGTCGGTGGTGGCGGCGGGAAGTCGGATGGCCCATGGCTGCGTTCCAGCGGCACGGCCCGGGATACCGACTGTGTGAGCGGGTGGTGCCACGGAGACGCGGGGTCTGGAACGTGGGGGTGGCCGGGGGGACGGGAGGGACGGGGAGGGCGGCAGAGAGGAAGGGGCCCCGGGGCTGGGCCGGGGCTGCTCGAGCTCAGGGCAGCCCTGACGGGCGCCATGTCAGAGCTCGGCCTGGCCGCCTGCGGAGCCGCCTTCTGCTCACATCACTCTCCACTGCTATTGGTCAGGAGGGCTGTCAGTCTCCTGCCCTGAGCTGATGCTGTCTGGGATTGGCTGCCTGGGCTGTCACTCTGCCCTGGTTTGAGGCCCACCCTGCCCTGAGGTGCTGCATCCGCTGATTGGCTATCTGGGATTTCCCCCCTGGCTCCTCCCATCAAATGAGTGGTCAGACCACTTGTCAATCATTCATGTGCTGCACTCCTGCCAGTTGTGATTGGTGCAGGCAGCACGGCCCACCCCTGAACGCTGCCCAGTTTGTTCAGCTCTCACCACCTTTCCTGCAGGCCTCAAAGCTTGATTGGCTGGTTACATATCAATCACATGACTTGCCCCACCTCCTCAAATGCCATTGGCTGTCCTGGGTCCCCTGACTCCCCATAGACTTCTGGTTGGTTGTTGCCAGGCAACGAGCCGAGCTCAGCCTAAAAATGAAACTGTGGGCCCTGGACAGAGGCCGTGGGTGATAAAAGACACGTTGGGACCCTAAACATGAGGATTTGGGCCCCAAGAAGGAGGCTCTGGGCACTCAAAAGCAGGGTCAGACCAGATTACTCAGGCCTTTATCCAAACACCTCTTTGGCAATTTTTGGGGTAGAGTGAATGTGCACTCCTGGGAAACAGCTTCCAGTGCTTGACTGTCCTCATGATTAGGAAGTTTCTCTCTTTCTGTAGAACCTTTCAAAGCCCAAACATCTAGATTGTTTTTACTCATCTACTTACACACTTACACAGACCATAATATCCTACCTTGGACACAAGAATGTTGTGGGGGATGATGCTGAATGCCTTGCTGACTTCCAGGTAACAGACCACCACTGCTCTCCCCACATCCTGCAACCCTGTCCTTTCCTCACAGGAAGCAAAGAGGATGGACAGACACCACCTGCCCTGGGTAAACCCCGTCACCTTCTCTTCCAGACACCGAGAAATGGGGTCCCAGTGGACATGTTCTGGGGCACAGCCCTTAGTTCTCTGATAAACAGGACTTGAGTCTGGTTGAGTTTCAATCAGAATCAGTCATTTTATTAACAGATATCAAAGCAAAAGGCTAGGTAATAAAAGGCAAGCAAACAGCGCTGGGTATGTGGGGAGTCACCGCTCCACCAACACTCACACCGCTTACTTTTTCCCTTGGTCTTTTATACTTTCTTAAGTTCCCTTTTCCAAGAAGTATCCTCCTAGTTTCAATTCCCCAGATGAACGTGGCGTTGAGGTTTCTGCACACGTCTCAGAGGTTTAGGTGGTCGCCTCTCCCCTCCTGGTGGTCCTCAGGAGGAAGGCTTCTCCTCTTCTTTAGTGTCCTTTTCTTTACTCTTTATTCAGTGCATGCGTAAAGCAGGTTTTCTTTAAGCAAGTCGTTAGCGCTACCTAACGGCAATATCATTTTCTTTACGTAAGTCGTTAGTGCTACCTAACCACAACATCCAGTGTCCTTGCTCCATGCCTTAATTGGTTAAGTCAGTGCACTTATCTTAACTTCTTGTTGGCGCATTTTCGCAATGCTAGTACACTAATACTTATTTCTGTCCCCTGATATACTCTTACAGTGACACGAATCACAATAACACATTTCACAGTTCCCCTGCTCACCCATTGGCCATTTTTGAAAAGTGCACACAATGTGCGAGAGCTGCCAGTGGTCAGGGAGTCACCCCAGTCTCCATGAGCTTTCCAAGAAGGTGGAGAGTGGCCTCACTGTGACATCGTCCTGCTGTCTCAGCTCCTGGGATGCTGCCCCTGCTGTCCCATAGACTGGAAAGGATTGTGTTGGTTCCAGTGACCCCTGACTTGATCTGCACCCACTGCTGGTTGTTTTCGTCCAGATTCCTGCCTCCAGTCACAGAGGCCAGAGAGAACTTGCTGGTGAAGACAGAGGAGAAGAGGACACAGGGATTCTCACCTCTTTTTCTTATTGAAGTCATTGGTGGCCACCCAGTGTCTTTGTTTCTCCTTTAACTGTTCCTGCAGTAGTAACAGCTCATTAGGTGACCCTTAATAGCCTTACAGGTCTAGACTGAGTTTTGCTCTGGACTGTTGCTGTGCTTGGAGGCTGCTGTCCTTGAAGACCAGACGAACTAACTTCTGCCACCCTGCCTTGGCAGTTTATTCCATCCGTGTCACAGCTCTGTCTGCAACACTGACAGCTCCAGCTCACCCAGTCAGGTCCCTGGCTGAGGACATTGCCTCACATCTGGGCTGAACCACCCCAGCTGTGGCACCAGGAAACCTCTGACCTGCCCCATGGAAACCTGGTACCAAGTGTCCAAGACTCCATGCATACAAAGGCTTTGCTTTAGAGCACAGACATGAGATGACTAAAGATTGCTAGATGTCTCTCTGGACCTAGGGGTATAAAACCAGAATAAAATGCCTGAATTCCTTCAACTGAAGATTTTCCTCCCCCAGCTTGGAGAAATTAGATCCTTTGCTGTAACTTTCCTGGTGTCCTGTCTAATGATGAGACAAGAAAAGGTGATTCTCATACCAATTTATTTTCTAATACGAAGAACGCAATGCTGGCAAGAAGTGTCTTTGCAGAGGAGAATCAACATCACTGATTACTTTAGGTTGTCTCAAAGGTTTTGTGCCTGGAGCCCCAGGGACAGCTGCAGAGAGCCCAGAGGGGACAGAGGAAAGGACATCATGGGCTGCTCCTGTGCTGCTGAGCTGGGCTGGGCTCCTGGGACAGAGGGAGCTCATGGCAAGCGGCAGCGCTGCAGAGAGACAGCTCTGCCCAGGAGCAGCTCCTCTGCAAAGCGCAGCAGGGCTGAGGGCTCTGCCTGCAGCACCGAGGGGAGAGGAGCCAGGGAGAGAGGGGAAATGCAGTCTGGGGTTGGAGGATGCTGAGAGATCACTCGAAGGGAAATCTTCACAGTCCTTAACACAGTAAGTCTCTGGGTGCAGGGTGGTGCAGATGAGGATCCTGCAATTATCTCCCAGACTTCGCACATCCCATGGCTGGCATGGAGGAGAAGGATCTGCACCTCAGCAGGGATTCCCTGCATGGACAGGGCACGACAGCTGCCTTCTCCCAGCTGCAGGGTGTGAAGCTGGGTGAGCACCCAGGGATGCCCAGGGCTGTCCTGCAGAGCAGGGTCCCTGCAGGGACTCTGCCACCTGCCAGGGTCAGCGCTCAGCCTGACCGGGGAGATCCCAACAACACTGAGGGAGAAGCTGTTGGGGGAAGGAGTGACTCCCGGCAGGGCAGGGTCCTTCTGCTGTTGAGAGTGAACTGTGTGGGTCAGGGCTGCTCACAGCTCCAGCTCACCCCCAGGACATTTGCAGAGATTCCTTCTGAAGGACACTGAGGAAGTGTTTATCTGATAGGGGTAATTTTAAGTTTTGAGTTTTTTCCACTCTTGGTTGTCTGGGTGCACAGTAGGACATGGGAATTTATTTCTTTGTCCTGGAGAAGGTGCTAAGACCCCAGTCCTCATTAGGACTTGTCAGAGCTGCTCCTGAGCCCCTGCACACACAGAGCTGCCCCTGGGCAGTGCCCGGTGCCAGCAGGTGTGAGCAGGACAGAGCTGAGCATGGGAGATGGGGTATGTGACACTGACAGGGAGCAGACCCAGGGACAAAGAAACAGCTCCCAGCAGGGACAGCTCCATGCAGCAGAGACATGGGCAGGGAGAGGGAGCTGGGACCAGAAATGCTGGGGAGGGGATTCAGGAAGCCCCCTGCCCTCCCCTGCAGTGCAGACGCATTTCCCAGTGCAACCCCCTGGTCTCCTCCCCTCCCCAGCAGAGCCTCTGCCCCAAAGCCATGGGGTCCAGGTAACGAGTCTCCACCTCAGCAGCTGGACCTCCAGGTGAAGGGTTTCTGGAACGTGGTACACAAAAAAGGTGCTAAAAGTACTTGCTCTACAGTGTCATCATGTGAGTGGCAGCAGCACAGCCAGGTAAGGAGAAGGTTTCACATCATGCCCGTCTGCCTTTCTGTCCTTGCTTTATTTTTCAGGAGCACTGCAGTGTTCTTCCCTATTTCTCCACCTGTCCCTGGTGCTCTGACTCTCTGGACTTGGGGTGGGAATGTGGGTCCGTTTCAGTTCTGACACCAACGCAGGGGGTCTTGCCCCAGAGGTGCATTCATGGAAACTAGGTGCCCAAGCTGCATTTTAAGCTGTGATGACCCGTGTTTGCCATTTGGTGGAAAAGGAGAATTAGCTGACACATGCCTCCATCAAGGATGAGGTTTTCCGTGAGAAATGGCATGTTTATTTTTCTCAGAGAAGTCTCCTCTAACTTGTCACTGTCTTTTCCTCCTATGACAGGTCCTCATGTTCACAGGCGGAGCAAATGTCCAACAGCAGCTCCATCACCCAGTTCCTCCTCCTGGCATTCACAGACACACGGGAGCTGCAGCTCTTGCACTTCTGGCTCTTCCTGGGCATCTACCTGGCTGCCCTCCTGGGCAATGGCTTCATCATCACCACCATAGCCTGTGACCAGCACCTCCACACCCCCATGTACTTCTTCCTCCTCAACCTCACCCTTCTCGACCTGGGCTGCATCTCCACCATTGTCCCCAAATCCATGGCAAATTCTTTATGGGACACCAGGGCCATCTCCTACATAGGATGTGCTGCACAGCTCTTTTCATTTGCCTTCTTGGCAATAGGAGGGTATTGTCTCCTCACTGTCATGTCCTACGACCGCTACGTTGCCATCTGCAAACCCCTGCACTATGGGACCCTCCTGGGCAGCAGAGCTTGTGTCCACATGGCAGCAGCTGCCTGGGCCAGTGGGTTTCTCAATGCTCTGCCGCACACGGCCAATACATTTTCACTGCCACTGTGCAAGGGCAATGCCCTGGACCAGTTCTTCTGTGAAATCCCCCAGATCCTCAAGCTCTCCTGCTCACACTCCTACCTCAGGGAAATTTGGCTTCTTGCTTTCCTTGGTTTTCTGGTTTTGGGATGTTTTATTTTCATCATGCTGTCCTATGTGCAGATCTTGAGGGCTGTGCTGAGGATCCCCTCTGAACAGGGACGGCACAAAGCCTTTTCCATGTGCCTCCCTCACCTGGCCGTGGTCTCCCTGTTTGTCAGCACTGCCATATTTGCCCACCTGAAGCCCCCCTCCATCTCCTCCCCCATCCTGGATCTGGTGGTGTCTGTTCTGTACTCAGTGGTGCCTCCAGCAGTGAACCCCCTCATCTACAGCATGAGGAACCAGGAGCTCAAGGATGCCCTGAGGAAAATATTTCAATACTCACTGCTTTAGGTTATTAAGGTTCACACTGTGTCACTAGGGCTGCAAGAGAAATAGCTAGGACTAACTTTTCTTCTTATGTGTCTATATTTTTCCATTGTGGTTTTGCTGGGCTTTGTTTTTTGGTTCATGGCTGTAATAATATAATTCTTGGCCTCCTGCGTGTCTTTTCTTGAACCAAAGACCTCGTGTACATATGTATATGCACTCCTTAGTTTTTGATAAACTCAATAAATGAAGCAGCAGAAACCAATTTGTCTCAGGTCCCACCTCTTTACAATCCTCTGGAGCTGGGGGAGCAGCCCCAGGACGCAGGAGGGTCCAGGAGGCAAATGCTGCCCCATGGAGGAGCAGCCCTGGTGGCCTTGGGGCTGCCCGTGGGCAACTCAGTGGTCATTCCCTCTCTGACACCTGCGAATCGGGGCTGCTGTTTCACTTGATCCATGGCCAAGGGCAACAGCAGGATGCAGCAGGACACATCCCTTGTTGTCTGTTGACAGTGGAGATGATGAACGGTCACTGAGATATGCACCGTCCCAGTGCATGATGGGGCAGAGGACAATCCTCCAGGAGAGGAATCAGGAGCTGCCCGGAGAGCCCATGGGATACACACGGACCGGGTGTGCCTGAGGTGGGCAGTGACAGGACCCCACAGAGTGAGACATGGCCCAAGGTGGAGTCATCAAAGGGAAAGCACTAAATGCAGGTATCTGCAGGGAAACAAAGACGAACACAGACAGTCTGATACAGACCAGCTCCAACAGGCAACAGCACCTTCACAGCCACCACACCAACAGCAGCACTTACACAACCATGAGCAACACATCTGACCCTGTCCTGTTCCCCCTCTCAGACTGCTCTGGTGTGAAGGTTGCACGAGTGGTCCGTACATCCTGGGCAGAACTTATGCACTGTCTCACACGCTCCTGTGTTCCCCCAGCTGTGGACCTGGGCTTTGTGTTTGCCCAGACTCAGAGATATTACCCATTTGGCCATTCCAACCCTGGGTGTCTTCACATCCTGGTGTCCTCCTCCTCCTTGCTACCCTCACTTAGAATTGACCAAAACCACACACAACAGTGAACCCACTCACACAGCAAATAGCCAGGAGGGGACTTTAAGAAATGTCGTAGTTTAACCCTGGTCATCCGCTCAGCACCACACAGTCGGTCGCTCACTCCCCCGCAGCAGGATGGGGGCAAGGATAAGAAAAGTAAAAGAAAACTTGTGGATTGAGATAAAGAGGAGGAAAGTGATAAGAGGAGGAAAATGAGGGAGCAGCAGCCAGCGGTACCCAAAAGAGAGAGTTTAATAGGTAAACCAGAAGCTGTGTGTGCAATCAAAGAAAGATGAGGAATTCGCCCGCTGCTTTGCGTTCACAGGTGGGTGTTCAGCCATCTCCAGAAAATCAGGGCTCCATCACACATAGCAGTTACTTGGGAAGACAAACGCCATCACTCTGAGTGTTCTCCCCTCCCTTCTCCTCCCAGATTTTATTGCTGAGCGTGACTACATATGGTATGGAAGACCCCTTTGGTCAGTTGGGGTCAGCTGTCCCAGCTGCGTCTCCTCTCAATTTCTTGGACACCCCCTGCCTCCTCTCACTTCTCAGCGTGAGAAGCTTAAAAGACCTTGATACTGTGCAAGCACTCCTCAGCAATGACTGAAATACTGGGCTCTGATCAACACTGTTTCCATCACAGATTTAACACACAGCCCCATACAAGTGACTATGAAGATAAGTAACTCTACCCCAACTGAAACCAGTCGAATAAGCAGGACAGACCATGGTGATGAGGCAGGGGGTTTGGCCAGACCAGCACTGACCAGCCACCTCCCCACGGGCAGCTGGTCCCTCGAATCCCTCTCCTCCCCACTCTTCCACAGGCTGCTTCTTCCACAGTCCACCTTGATCCCTCCCTTTCTCTGCCCGACTCTCTTCCCCAGTTCACAACTATCATCAGTTACTTTTTCCCCAATGGTCTCAGGTTTTCTCCGTTTGTACTCAAGTTTGATAGTTTGGATGCCATTGTCCAGGTCCTCTGGGACTTCAGTGGCATCACTGGTGGCTCCCCCAGTTCAGATGGAACTCCGCCTGCAGCTCCCAAGGGCCTCTGGTCTCCTGCAGGTTCTGTGCTCATGGTTGGACAGTGACAGCAATCCTGAGAAATTTCAAATCTTATGAGAACCTTTAAATCAACTTAAATGATTGAGTACATTCAGTAAAATGTCTGAGCTTTTCCCATGATTTCTAACTGAGAATTTTTCAGGATGTGTATTAACAGCAGGAGAAGAAATATTGATTTTTCCTTGTTTTGCATCACCAGTACTGCATCTCTTACTCCGTGTGTTTCATCTCCCTCACATTCCAGTTATTTCCTCCTGGCCTGAAGAAATTCACCATGTCTTTTAATTGTGTTTCTAATTTCCTATCTATCTCTCAAAAACATTTATTGCATGGTTCTCCCTTCTGGAAGGTGGAACTCACTGGAGCCAGCTTGGACTTGGCATAGAGCTGAGGCCTGTGTTTTATCTTTTTGATGATCTAATCACATTTGAATTTGTGTGTTCAAAACCAAGAAAAACCTTTTTGTGCCTGTTTGCAGCCAGTTCTCTAATGAGAGCAGGTGGAAATTTGTGGAATGGGGCTTGAACATCCAGTTGCAGCCTTCAGTGGAGAAGTCTGATGTAAGGAAAAGTGATGTAAGTCCCAGATGTGCGATGACAGAAATAATGGTGTTGGGAGGTGAGGAGGAAGGTTGTCCACACAGTGTCAGACCTCAAGGGACTACTTTTCCAATCTGTCCAGACCTCCTTAGGAGACAGTCTGGATCAATATCAATTAGAAAATGCTGGTATCACCTCTTCCATAAACCGAAAAGTAATGAAAAAATCCTTAAATATGAAAATAAAAATTATTAAATGCTTATAGAAATCTTCAACTGGACTTCTAAAACCTCTCTAATTTACTGTACAAGTCTTGAAGACTTTTCAAAAATCATGGTAGACACACGGATCCTTAGGGCTTTCTCCACTTTTATGAGCCCCATGGTGCATTTGGTGCTGAGTCCATGAACCTCAGATACTGAGAGGAGACTGAAAAAACCTCTCAAGAACGTAAAGTCAGAAGCAAATGCCAAAGTGTCTGGGAGCGTTAATTGGCCCAACTGACGGCAATTACCAACAAACTCTCCTGATGGAGTCGTTAGAGCAGATACTTGGAGGCCATGATGGCAGATAGGCAAAGGTCACGTACAGACAGTTCTGATGCTGAGAAAACCTTTGGTTCGATTTATGAGGCAGAAAGGCCAAGCCCTCAGCCCAGCCCCTGGGAAGGCAGATCCTGTCCCTCCTGCGTGGCTCTTCCTGGGGCAGTGGGATGTGGGTGTGATGCTGAGTGAAGAACAACAGCCTGACACCTCCCTGTGGGGCTGCAATGAGGCCCCTGTGCCATGAGGACTTGTCTCCTCACAGGTCTGTGGCAGAGACAACTGCCATGGCCAAGTGGACAGAGATCTCTGTTCTGTGGGTGCCTTCCAGCCCTACCAGAGCCCTTGGCCACCTCCACCTCTGACTGTCTTACGCTGTCCCACACCTGCCCCTCTCTCCCCATGGCTGTAGACACCCATCTCTTCCCCACCTTGCTCTCGCCATGGCATTTCCATACTTCACTGATGTCTTTCCACCCTCCCTGGCTGTTCCGTGAAACACAAAGCCATGGGCTGATCGCAGACTTCCTCTGGGTGACCTCTTGCACCACAGTGCAGCCCTCAAGTGACATTTTGAGCTCATCATGTCCCGTCTCCACATTCCAATCAGAACTTTGCAGCAGTTTCTCTCTTTCTTCTGCTCTTTCCCATTATCAAGCAAAGTTCCATGATCTCAGAATCCACCCTTAAAGTCTTTGACCCAGCCCGTCAGCCTGCTTGTGGTCTCTCAGCTGACCAGAAAGAAGTATCCTCACCATGATCTTCCAAGCCACATGCCTGCTGTTGACCTTTCAGCTTCCTGGACGAGACTAAAGGCATGTGCCTGCTGCAGATAAAAGTAAAATGATTGTCACCCTCCAAGACCATGCACCTGCTGGTGGTCTTTCTCTGACTGCCAGGTGCATCTCCATGCCAGTCCTGCAAGGTGCTAGGGCAGCAGAGACTTTGCAAACAGCATTCAACCTACATGCATGTTGGTGGCTTATCAGTTCCTTAGGCACAGCTTCAATGATACACACATAGACCAGTCATGTGCCTGAAGCTGGCCTATCAGGTACTCAGGTGGAAGTGACCTCACAGCCACCATCACAGCCATGTGCCTCTCACATGCCCATGAGTCTCTGAAGCACCATAGACCTCATCCCAGCAATCCTGCCCATCTTCTCCTTGGGCCTGACAGCTGGTCAGGCACCTGTAACCTCACATCCCTCTTCAGATGCCCCGTGGCTGCTCCAGAATTACCCTGGGTTGCCCCAAGGGGCCAAATTGCTGAAGTAGGGTAGGGAGAGGGGTTGGAGGTGATGGGGGTTGAGCACGGGAATGAGAGCTCTGGGGATGAGGTGTTCAATTTAGGGATTAGGGATTAGAGCTCGCTGTTCAGGGTTAGGATTTAGGCATCTGGTAATCTGCTTAGGTGCGTGGTTAGTGTTAAGGGTACGGGCTAGCTTTGTGAGTTAGGGGTTTTTTTTAGGGTTGTGGTGAGGGCTAAGGTTAAGGCTGGTATTTTGAGGCTAGGGATACAGGGTAGGGGTTAAAGTGAGTAAAAAGGTAACACTAACAATAAGGGGTTATGGGTTTGGGATTTGGCTTAGAGGTAAATTTTGAGGTTTGGGTTTAAAGTAGTGCATTACTGTCGGGGGGGGACTAGCATTTAGGGGTAAGGTTAGAGTTTAAGATTACTGCTTAGAACACAGGTAAGGGCCTAACATGAATGTTTTCACAGTCAGTGTCACAGCGGCATCACTGTTACCTGAAACCCTCCAAATCTTTCACCTCTGTTGGCCAAGCCATTCTTTCCTCCCCCAAATCTCCACTCTCTCTTGTCCCAGTTCCCCTTGACCTTCCCAGATCTGTCATCATCTTGGGAGCAGCTTTCTGATGGCCCTCATGACCTCTGAGTATTTGCCTTCCCGCTGCTGGTCAGTCAGTTTCTGTGACAGAAGTGACCTCGCAGCAGCATCCAACGGGACACAATGGGCTGCTGTGCTGCTGAGGTCCCTGCTCAGCCCACCCAGCAGCCCTGCACCACCCCTAAGTTCCCCTACCTCAGCTCATGCCTACCAGCTTGTGCTCCAGAACAGCTCCCATAGGTCCTGGGAGACTTTTCCCAGTCCCACATGGTGCTTCAGCTGCCCCAGGGTTATGTTGGAGGCAGTGGCCACCTCTGTGCAAACAACTGAATCAACCCCTGAACGGAGACTTTAGGGAATAGTTGAGCCCTCTGCAGAAAAGACTTCTATGTAATAGCTGAAAAAGTCTTCCTTTCCACAACTGCCAGTATTTTTAAACTAATTTTCATGAAACTTCTCATTGTTTGTTTGTTTGTTTGTTTTGAGACTACCATGGGCGAGTGTCAGTAAGCTAATTAAACACTGTATCTCTATGTGAATGTTTTTATGCAGCCATTTCCCAAAATACATTGCCTACCAATGGTTTGAGTTGAGAAACACTGTTCAGAGGATCTTCTTAATTTGTATTGGCACATTTTGTATCTCTAATTCTTTCCCTCTGTCTCATTTACTTCCTTGCCTATTCTTTGAAGAGCTCTCTGAGGAAAAGATGAATTGAATTATGGAATACCATAGATTGGGAGAGACTCCTGTGCAAGGATCTTTGCAAGAGTGTCTTCAACTGGATCAAGTGAGGCTCCCCGTACAACAGTTCTGCTGAGTTCTTATAATTCAGCCAGCCTGTTGTCCTGCACATCCTCTCTGGCATGTGCAAGCAACTTAAGTAATTACTGTTTACTCAATTTTATTCAGTTTTGCATGAGAAACTGCTACAGGGATCTCTGAAATAGTCAGATTCTTCACCCAGGATGTTAATAACCACCTGTATGCACAGGAAACAGGCCCAGGCACAGCAGGATCTGTGACTAATGACTGAAGAGCTCTGCTTGCACACCCACACAACTTTGTTTCACCACCTCAAACCCACCATCTCCTCCTCTCCCTCTTCTCCCCTTGCATTTTGAATTATTCTGTTTCGAGAGCCGTCCGCTCTACTCCTTTCTATGTCTGAAAACAAATGGAAAGATGAAGGGGAAAACACCAGTCTTTATTGTATATGTGGGCTTTTTTTGTGCTTCTTTCTCCTAGATGTGTAGTTTGATTTAAAAAACATAGTAACTCAAGAAATTGGAGATTTGAGACTTGAATAGTGAGTTTCACCTACTTCACAACAGGCGCCTGTGAGAATTTGTTTTCCCAAGGCTCCCTGTATAATCAATGGAGAGAGGAGAAAACTTTCAAGGCTGGGTCCTCCCAACCTATAGCTGGCACGCAAAAGAAAAGTTACAGATCTCTTCCAGTCACTATTCTCCTGGTCTGCGTTTAGGTCAGGACATTTGATAGTAATAGCAATGAGCAACTGTTTGGAAGGAACTGCATTTCAGTGCAGATGGATGTCAGATGAGACCGGGTGGAACCATAACAAATTTCAGTCATTATTTAGAGTACTAAAGAAGATGAGTTATACTTGGTGCCTATTCTGCCCTCCCCTTTCCTGAAGAAACAAAGAGCACAAAGCTGTGGAAGAAAGCACGGGATTACGAAAGAGATGCTTGA
This sequence comes from Caloenas nicobarica, assembly GCF_036013445.1. Taxonomy (NCBI): domain Eukaryota; kingdom Metazoa; phylum Chordata; class Aves; order Columbiformes; family Columbidae; genus Caloenas; species Caloenas nicobarica. The sequence continues at coordinate 1,602,431 of NC_088276.1, forward strand.
TACTGCTTATTCTGAAATCAATAGATACTCAGGGATTCCTTGTCCAAAAAGGCAAGTACTCAAAAGTAGAAAGAAAATCTTTCGACGTACATTTGATTTGATATGATTTGATTTGATTTGATTTGATGTGATAGTTTAGCATTTGTGCAATAGAAGAGATGACTTAGGCACATAGGTGTGACAGATGTTTGCAACAGACCTGCATGAATTTGGAATTTGCCAGGAATGGGATAAAATAGCTAACAGACTTTAAAATCCTCTGTCATGAAGGAAGAATTCTTTACGAGTGTTTTAAAAAGGTAGAAAGAAGACAACAAATTCTCTGAGAACTCCAAATGAAATTTGATACAGAAAAATCAGGGTATGAGAAGTGCTTGAAGTCCTCTATCTGTGTACTATAGGAAGACTGCAAGAAAGGAAAGAAGCAGAAAGTTTTGGGGAGCCTTTCACCCAGACTGTGGAATTATCACACTTGTTTTTTGCCATGTTCCTGTCTCGGCCTGACGAACCGAAATTCAACGTGGGCTCAGAAAATGGAACTGCAGTTACTGAGTTCATCCTAGAGGGTTTCTCAGGGCTTGATCAAAGACTACAGCTCATACTCTCTCTGGTCTTTCTGCTCATATACCTGACAACAGTGATGGGGAACGCTACCATCATTTTCCTCGTGTATGCAGATCACCGCCTTCAAACCCCCATGTACTTTTTCATTGGCAATCTGGCCTTCGTGGAAATCTGGTTTACATCCTCCACAAGCATCAAGTTGGTTGTGATCCTGGGTTCTGGGAGGAGAACAATCTCACTAAGCAGCTGCTTTGCCCAATCCTATTTCTATTTTGCCCTGGGCTGTACAGAGTTTGTTCTACTAGTTGTCATGTCCTTTGACCGCTATGTTGCCATCTGCCAACCTTTGCATTATGCTGCCATCATGAAGCCTCAGCTCTGCATCCACCTGGTTGTTGCTACTTGGGTCACAGGCTTCACACTCTTGAGTTACCGCCTGGTCATCCTCTCGCAGCTGACTTTCTGTGGCTCAAATGAGATCCATCACTTTTTCTGTGACAACTCCCCCTTATTCAAACTGTCCTGCTCTGACACCAGCCTGCTTTGGAAAATAGACTCTGTTTTCATATCATTTGTCATTCTGGGTTCCTTATGTTTAACTCTGACATTTTACATGTGCATCCTTTTCTGTATTCTACATCTTCCAGCAGCATCTGGGAGGAAAAAAGCTTTTTCTGTATGTTCTTCTCATCTCACCACCTTGGCAATTGCATATGGGAGCTGTATTGTTCTCTATGCATGTCCTTCAGAACATATTTCCTTGGAGACTAACAGCATTGTAGTGTTGCTGAACACCATCCTGTACCCATTCTTAAATCCATTCATCTACAGTCTTAGAAACAAGGCTGTGATACTGGCCCTGAATGAAGCTGTTGCCCGTACAAGAGCACAGCTTTTCCCCTAATCATGAGGCATTTCTGGACAGCAATCCCAGTGATCTGCTATCATATGTTAGATAATACCAATGCATATGTATGTAGCCTCCAGACAGAGATACCTCAGGAGATTTATGTTCTTGTTGGATTGTGTTAAGTGATAAGAAGCTTATCTGCACACACGAAGAAGACACTAACAATGGCAGGAGAAGTAACTCTGTTAATACCCTGTCCCAGCTGCTTTCAGCCCCATCACTGGGGAGCCACCAGCTCATCAAGAGCCCACCTCCAAAACCAAGAAGAGCACAGAGGCTCAGTGGGAAGTCGGAACCCAAATTACAGGCTCTGGGGAATGAACATCTTGTCCCAGGGCCACCCTGGGAGAGCCATCAGCCTCATTGTCCAGGAGTGAAACCCATCAAGAGGAGTCACTGAGAGCAACTCTCTGGATCATCACTTGGACTAGGAGAATTGTTGCCTGGGGGTGTAGGACACATTATGCGACGCAGGGGAAGAATATTTTTGGATTGCATAGGACTTACAATGGGAAGTTTGGGGAAGGACCCCAACCATTGCAGTCTGTCCTGTCTGTGTGAGCCAACGCAGGCAGGTCACAAGAACAACCAGAGGCCACAAATGCAATTGCCGAGAGCAAATTTATTTTTGATACCTTGCTACCAGGGGATCCCTGAAACAGCACTTAAGCTCCTGGGTAAAGGTCAGACAACTGGGGACGCGGGCATTGCAGAATTCAGCCCCGGTAGAAGATCAACCAGCCTGCTAATTTCATGTAGGGCTTCACACGGGCACAGTTTACCACACTGCTTTGATCTTTGCCTGCAGGAATCTCAAGGATGTACGATAAGGTGTCTTTATGACTCTTTTCACAGGCCTGGTGTTTAAACACAGAGGTTCTACTGGTGATTTATGTGTTTTTCTACACCCCAGCTGCAGTCGCTTGAGCGTATTTACAGTTCTCCTCCTTCCCATTCTTGCATTATTCCCACACATTCCACCCCCTCACTCAAGAGACAGCTCCTGCTGGGGATAGCAAAGCCAGAGATGTTCATTTGGGTTTGTGAGGTGTAGCACAGAACAATTTACAGGGGCACACAATAAACATACACAGAAAAAGGGAAAAACATATCTCTACAATACTGCTTTGAATCAGGTGTCCCACTCATCTTGTCAAGGAATTAAATGAGTAATTCAGCCAGGCATTATCAGTAGATAGTTTCCCTTCACAGAATCACAGAATCAAAGATTGTCAGGGATTGGAAGGGACCTCAAAAGATTATCCACTCCAATCCCCCCGCCGGAGCAGGAACACCCAGGTGAGGTTACACAGAAGGCATCCAGGCAGGTTGGAATGTCTGCAGAGTAGACTCCACAGCCTCCCTGGGCAGCCTGTTCCAGGCTCTGGCACCCTCACCGGGAAGAAGTTTCTTCTCATATTTAAGTGGAACCTCCTATGTCCCAGCTTGCACCCATTGCCCTTGTCCTATCATTGGTTGTCACCCAGAAGAGCCTGGCTCCATCCTCGTGACACCGCCCCTTTCCATATTGATCACCATGAATGAGGTCAGCCCTTAGTCTCCTCTTCTCCAAGCTCAAGAGCCCCAGCTCCCTCAGCTTTTCCTCATATGGGAGATGCTCCTCTCCATCATCTTTGTGGCTCTGTGCTGGACTCTCTCCAGCAGTTCCCTGTCCTTCTGGAACTGAGGGGCTCAGAACTGGACACAATATTCCAGATGCGGCCTCACCAGGGCAGAGGAGAGGGGGAGGAGAACCTCTCTGACCTACTGACCACCCCCCTTCTAATCCCCCCAGGTCCCATTGGCCACAAGGGCCCAGTGCTGGCTCAGCCCACAGCACCCGGTGTTCCAGGCTGGTCACCCATCCAAGCACTAACTGGGCCCAACCCTGCTTAGCTTCCCAGACTGGGCATTCTCAGGGTGCCATAGTTGTATATATTATAAATATACACATATGTTCCCCAAGTATATCCTGGTAGTATCTGAACTAAACCCTTTTTTCAAGGGCAGAGTAGAGGGGCAGGAGAACCTCTCTGACCTACTGACCACCCCCCTTCTAAACCCCCCAGGTCCCATTGGCCTTCCTGGCCACAAGGGCCCAGTGCTGGCTCATGGTCATCCTGCTGTCCCCAGGACCCCCAGGTCCCTTTCCCCTACACTGCTCTCTAACAGTTCGTTTCCCAACTTATACTGGAACCTGGGGCTGTATCACTCTGGGTTTAACAACCTGGTGTGGGTTAATTGCCCACACAGATTGGAAAGTCGTGGCCTGCACTTTTTCAGATTGGACTTCAGTTAGACCTTGGGTCTGTGGCACCAATAACATTGTTCCAATACTGTCACCTCTAGATAAAACACAGGTGTTCACTGAAGATACCTGAAATATAAGAACTCAAGAATGTGATATTAACGAAGGATGTAACATAAGAGGAGAAGTCAGGGTACAGAACTGTGCAGCATCCTCTGCAGTTATATGAATTTTTACTTCCAGGTCAATAGGCTGCAGTCCCACTTTACAATCCATTGGTGTGAATAATTCCATTTCCCCGGTAGTTAGTCCTGACACTGTATCCACAGCAGTGTGTACATATTGCCACCCTGTAGATGGGGGCAGGGGGTCGATATAATCAGCCTGACAGGTATGCAAGGCCCACTGACCCTGTTTTATCTTTCCCCATGGCCTACATAATGCCCTTAAATGTACCTGAGTACAAGCAGCACAAAGATGTACGCATATTTTACAAGTCTATAATAGCAAAGGGGTTTGATTGTGAGCCGTGTTTCCTGCACGTGCAGTATAAGCTGATTGATGTCCACAAGCTATATGCACATTTCGATCTTGAGCATGCAACTCGTCAGGGGCCATATTATTTACTTCCCTAGTGTTTTGTGACTTAAATGTATCAACTTTGTTGTGCTCTTCTATTAACCCTTCACAAGGGGAATCCACCTCCACAGAAGATGTAGGGATAAAAGTTTTGCAATGCCCTAAAGATCCCCCAAAGGCATGCGATTGCTTATTGTGGCTGGTACAGAAAACTGCTGCTCTGTTTGGTATTTCTCAAAGCTGTCTATGCCAAACTATTCCTAAAAACAGTACAGTAGCACTAGGGCCCTGTGTTTTCGTTGGATTAGTTGCCCGGCCTTGGTCCTCTACATGAAATTTCAGTGATTTGACAGCTACTTCAGTTTCTTATCGTGACACTGCCATGATCAGCAATATAATGGCAAACAGAAATGGCACCTGACCAGAGTGCGACATTGGCTGCTATCATTTGGTGGCAAATGGAGGGACTGTGTTTGTCAGGCAACATGGGGGGACCACAGAGATGATTCTTGCTGTTGTAGGGAGGAAATTCATGCTGCCAAAGCTCAATGAGAATTGAAGCTGTTCAATAATGTGAAGGGCAATTTAAAAAGCTTTTTAAAATATATTAATGGCAAAAAGCAAACTAGAAATAACTTTGGCCTGTTACTTGATGAGCATGGTCACCTTATTAACAGGGACATAGACAAAGCTGAGATGTTTAATGCTTTCTTCACCTTGGTCTTCAACAGTGATGATGGACTTGTGGGCCCCCATAACTCTGGGCTGGAAAACCACGGCTGTGAGAACGATAAACTCCCAACGATCCGGAACTTGTACTGGATCTGCTACTGCAGCTGGATCCCTACAAGTCGATGAGGCCTGATAAGATTCATCCAAGATTGCTTGAAGAGCTGGGGATGTCATGATACAACCAGATGGAATGGCAGGAAGATGTGCCAGGGGAGGGTCAGCTGGACATGAGGAAAAGGTTCTTCACCCAGATGGTGCTGGAGCACTAGAACAGGCTCCCCAGGGAGGTGTCACGGCCCCAAGCCTGACAGTGTTCAAGAAGAGACTGGACAACGTCCTCAGACACATGGTGTGAACTGTGGGGTTGTCCTGTACAGGGACAGGAACTGGACTCGATGATCCTGTGGGTCCCTTCCAAACCAGGACATTCTATGATTCTGTGTATCCCTGAGGCAATACTTGGAAAGTATGTTGCTTTTGTTGCCAGGTAAAGGCAAACTGGTCTTGTATTGAGCTGGCAGGTGGGGTGGGCACAGTGCTGGTGATGACGTTAGGGACTGTTGGATTTTTCGCATAAGCATTAATTTTTGCCGTTGGCAAAACATTTCTGATGTTCTGGTCCCGTCTATTTCTGACCATGGGATACCAGCTTGTGCAAGGTCATTCTGCATTTGTGTCCTCATAACCCATGCTGTAATTCCTTTTGGTTTTGCTGCCTTTCCTTTATTTACCACCCAAACAGAGGGTCCCAAAATTACAGCCCAAATTTCCCCCAAGGAATTTATTAGAGCACCTACATTACCCGTAGCATTTGTCCCTGCTGCTGTCGTCAAGGGTTTTAGTGAGGCAGGTGCTCCTCTCAAAAACTGCATTTTGACAGTTGTTACTGCTACACTGTCCAGATTGGATCCTAACAGCAATGCATGAGCCATCCCCATCTGCCACATCCAATTAACACCTTTTGCATTGCACACCAGCTTCTAAGGGTTGACACTGATTTGACAGGTTCAGCATACGGTGGTAAAACTCCTGCACACAACCATTGATATGTTGTAATGCGACAACTTCACGGTCAGGAGCTCTAAGATGGGTAAATAATTACCATACCCATCTGCTGGCTGACTTGTGAGAAGAATCCAGTGCTGCTTTCCATGGCAACACATGCAGAGCCGTTTCAGTTGCCTGGGGAGTAACCACTGCCCTGTCATCAATCTCAGGCCCTGCCTCTGGCAGAGCCAATTGATCCAGGAAAGTGGCCACGGGGGCACAGCGCTCAGTGCTGGGCCATCCCTGAACACAGGGAGTCACCAGCACGGCCGCCCCAGTCCTTGACCTTTTTGCAAACCATGGCACGGCTGTTTCTGGTGATGCTGACCGTGCCAAATGTGTGAGCTGACACAGGCAAGTCACGGGAACAACCACAAACCGCAGATGAAATGCAAAGTGTAATTTATTTTCTTTACCTTGCTAACGGGGGGATCCTCAAAAAAGCACCTGGGCAGAGGTGACACAAGCAAGAGCACAGGTGCTGCAGAGCTCAGTCCTGGCTGGATCCCAGGACCTGCTGGTTTCACCTATATATCAGGGATTCATGCAGGTGCCTTTTACCACACTGCTTTGATATTTACCTGCAATAGGGCAGGAATTTCAAGGTTGTTGGAGAAGGTGCCTATAAGACTTTCACAATTCTATGTTATATAAAGGCAGAGGTTCAACCTGTGAAGCACACGCGGCTAAACAAAAATAAGTGTGATTTGTGTTTTTCTACACCCCAGGTACAGTCACTTAAGCTTGTATTTACAAATCTCCTCCTTGCCAGTCTTCTATTATATTCCCACAACCTACAATTAGTGTCGTACTTGGTCTAAAGCTGGAGCTGGCTTTTCTGGCTAGTTACTTTCGTTAGTTCAGGTTTTCCAGCTACTTTGGTTAGTTTTGTTTGGAAGTTCTATTCTGTTGGGAGTTTTGAGTGAGTTCAGCCTTTTGCCGTTCTGTCATTTTACAGTTGGCCCTTGGGCCTTTCTGCCTGTTGCCCTTTTGCTCCCTCTTGCTGGGATCAGCTGTTCAGGACCAAGGTGCTCCCTTCTGCAAGACTGGCTGTTCCGTGTGACTGGAGTTACATGAGGGATTGCACTGAGTATATTTTTAAATTTAATTTAATTTGATTTTTTAATATTTTTTTATTTTTTATTTCATTTTATTATATACGTAGTAGTAGTAGTAACAGTAGAATGTTAGTAGTAGCAGTAGTATATTATACTATACTATTTTTATTGTCTTATTAAAATGCTTTTTCTGAACCCATGGGTTTCTCCCTTTCCTTCAGTTATCCTCCTTATCCCACTTGGTCAGATGGGGGAGTATGTGAGTAGCTATTGTGGTCTTAGTTGCTGGCTGGGGTAAAATCATGACAGGGAAGAATAGTAGTAGCTCAAGAAATCCTGAAAATCACTTTCCAAGATGATGGCTCTGGAGGTCCAGAGTGGACCTCAGGATAAATAAATGTCATTCTGAGCACAGTGCTGTGGTCATTCAGAAGGACTTTGGATCAGCCATGACTTTGTGTTTCAAGGAACAGCTGGTGGGGATGGAGAGACAGCAGCAGAAGTGGGGACACACTGGGGTGAGAACATGGTGGGGAAGTGCATGGGGTGTCTGCACTGAACCATCACGAGTCCATCAACGAATGGACCGTGACATTAAATTGGTGTCATGGACAGGATTCTGAGTAAACAAAGGAGTACTGTGTGGTCTGTAATAGGGGAAGAAAGTTTCACTCCATCCACACCTGGGCCTCCACCCGATAAGGTGAGAGGTGTCCAGAAAGCAAGAGAGGCGATTCAGATTTCCCGCACACCACACACACCTTGGTGTTGAGTGCTCCAAACTTGAGTTGAGGACTCTGTCTCTCGGATCTCGAAGTGCAAAAATGGGTGTTGTTCTCATGTTGATGAGAATTGCCTGCTAGGGAGAGTGAAGGGGCAATCCTGTGTCTTCGCGTAACTATGTTGAGCCTTCCCATAGCAGATTTTTGGCCCCTTCAACCACTCGGGAAAGAGAAAGGTGACACAGCAGTTGCTGTGCTTTTGTATAACTAAGTTGTCCCTTCCTGAAGTGGGTTGGGTCCCTTCATAATAAGAATGACTGAAAAGGCTGATAATCAAGATTTTTGGTTAGGGAAAGATCAAGACTTGTTCTACACACTTTTAGCAAAGTATGGGGCTCGACCCTCCGTACCCAGAGAAGACTGGGCTCATGATAATTGGGCTGATTTACAGAGTGTAGTGGACCGAGTGATTTCTCTATAGACCAAGTCTAAGTTTAGATCAGATAACAGCAAAGCTACAGCCTGTGCTGTCCGAGGAGCCAGCCCAGTCACAGTGATTGAAGATCGCCTCAGGCAACGTAGTAATGAAAGCAAAATTATAGAATCCCTTGAAAATCTGGTGCAGATTTTTCAAAAACAATATCCAATTTAGAACAATTAGAAAATTGTTCACAACAATTAGAAAAAGAGAGGGAAGAAAACCGCTCATTAAAAGCTACTCTAAAGGAAGAATGTTTAAGAAACACGGGAGTGCTGAGTGAGCGGGAGCTAGAGGAGAAAAGTATCCAACAAATAAATCAAATTTACCCTCAGAAAGAATTGGAGGAGACGAGAAAACGTGATGAGGAATACCCACACGTGAGACCCTTAGTGAAAACAGAATATTTTTATGCAAATGAGGAGGATACTGAGCCTCACATTACAACTAAGCAAACACCCTACACTGCCACCGAGCTGGCAAACTAAAGAGAGAGTATGGGCGCCTCCCTAAAGAACCTGAAACGAAGCACGTGTGGCACATATCCCTAACTGGGGGAGACCAAATTCATTTAAGTGAACAGGAAGCTAATGGTTACTGGAGGCGTGAGGTTTTCTTAACAACTGGTGACAGACGTGCCCCATGGTCCCTAACCCAGCGAGCTGCTTATTGGGCTGGAGGGCTAAGCCCTTTAGATAGGGGAGCCCCTGGCAATCACTGGCACACCTGATCAATTGCTAGAAAGTGCACACAAAGCAGCCTGCTTGCAAATGATACATGAAAGAAAATTGATTCCCGAATGTGAATCCTCAATGATGCTGCCAGTGAGTCCTGACATGATGACTCCCTTGATAAGGGGACTTCCAGAGACACTTAAACCTTCAAAGGACAATCGCATTGATGAGCCCAGTAGAAAGGTTGGAAGGTTTGATCAGAAGCCAGGATACCAGAAGTGGGTGCCAGAGGGATGGAGCTGACACTACCATTGATTCACTGTTCACCCCTGCCCCGACTTCCCCCAACCAACCAAATACTAAAAAGGTGTGGATGTGGGGGGAAGCAGCACAAGAATTGATACATTATAATAGGAAATATGGCCCTGTAAAAATCCTAGAAGAAAGGTCGAGAGGAATCCGTCATGTTGAAGTCAAGAATCTGCCCCTTTCTACCAGTACTGCTGCTGCTACCAGTGCTCCAAGAAAGAAGCATCCGCATATTAGAAGAGGAAAGGGGGAACAACCTAAGATCCGACAACAATGGTGGGTTTTGGGAATTAAAAAGGGAGTTCCCGGAGATATAATGGAGGGCGTACTTACCCCTTGATAAACTGAGTAAACTGGTATCAAGGTGGCATAATGCAAAAGAACATTCACAGAGCATGAAAGAAGTCCTACCCGTTACACCTTCAGCTCCCTTCTCCACCAAGGATGAAACTCTCCCAGAAACAGGAAAACGAGAACCTGCATTCCCTCCATTCCGCACTCATACCTGAGGGCGGGACATGACAGGCTGTGGATATTACAACATAGTCCAGGAGCTTCTCAGTCTCTCTGGGCACCTCCTTTGCTGAGGACCCTGTCAATTGACTGAGGCTCCCAACCCTCCTGCCCCCCCAGATGGTGCAGGTGAAGTCACCCTGCCCGGGGCAGGGGAGGATGTGACTGTCAGCACCTTGGTACCACCCTGGTGTGTACGTGGGGAGAGGCACAGTGGGGCACAAAAGGTGCGAAGTAGCCATCGACTGCCCTATTGAAGGCTCTGGATCTCAGGGGGATGTGCAACTGCCACAGTGGGGCATTGTGATGTCACTGGTGATGTCACAAAGGGCCCTGCCCAAGCACCCCTTTAAAAGCGGGGCAGGGGTTGCAGAGCTGCATCCTCTGGCAGGACAGGGAGGTGGCCACTCCACCGTGACCTGGTCCTGGTGAAAGAAAAGATGTGGCCGCAGCCGGACATGCTGCCGTAGCCGGCACTGCTACCGGCACCGCTCTCTCTGCCGCTATGTCCCATCCCTGAAACTGTGAGGCCAATAAGAGCCAAAATTTCCCATCTCTGGATACCTTGGGCCATGCAGGATAAAATTTCCTGTCCCTGGACCCATTAGGGCACCAAGATCTAAAATGTCACATCCCTGGACCCATTGGGCCACCGAGAGCCAGAACGTTCCATGCCAGAATCCGGATATCCCATCCCTGGAGACTTTGAGACCAAGACCTAAAATGTCCCATCCCTGGATCCAAGATGTCCCATCTCTAGACACTTTAGGCCACCCAGGCCCAGATATCCCACCTCTGGACCCCATGAAACCATCAAGACCCAGGATGACCCATCTTTGGAAACTTCGGGGACACCAAGTCCTAAGATGTCCCATCTCCAGCAACCTTGGGCCACTAAGATCAAGATGTCCCATCCCTGGACACTTTGGGCCACCAAGACCTAAAATGTCCCATGCCTGGATCCAAGATGTCTCATGGCTGGAGACTTTGGGCCACCAAGACCTAAAATGTCCAATCCCTGGATCCAAGATGTCTCATGCCTGGAGACTTTGGGCCACCAAGATGCAGGATGTCCCATCCTGGGACCCAAGATGTCCCATCTCCAGCCCCCTTGGGCTACCCAGGCCAAGATGTCCCATCCCTGGAAACTTTGGGCCACCAAGACAAAGGATGTCCTGTCTCTGGATCCTTAGGCCACGAAGACCTAAAATGTCCCATCCCTGGACACTTTGGGCCACCAAGACCAAGATGTCTTATCTCTGGACACTCTGGAACACGAAGACCAAGATGTGTCATCTCTGGACCCAAGATGTCCCATCTCCGGACCCAAGATGTTCCATCTCCAGCCACCTTGGGCCAACCAGACCCCTGATGTCCCATCCCTGGAACCCTTAGGCCAACAAGATGTCCCATCCCTGGACTCTGCGAGGCCATTAGGAGGCAAAATTTCCCATCCCTGGATCCCTTAGGTGACCAAGACCAAGATGTCCCATCCCTGAAAACTATGAGGTCACCAAGATGAGGATGTCCCATCCCTGGACCACTTGGGCCACCCAGACCCAGGATATCTCATCCCTGGACCCAAATTGTCCCATCTCCAGCACCCATGGGCCATCAAGAGCCAAAATTTCCCATCCCTGTATCCCCTGGGCTACTCAGAGCAGGATGTCCATCCCTGGACCCCTTCGGCCACCAAGACCTAGAATGTCCCATCCCTGGACACTTTGGGGACACCAAGACCCAGAATGTCCCACCTCTGACCCAAGATGTCCCATTTCCAGCCATCCTGGGCCACCAAGATGTTAAATGTCCCAACCCTTGGACCCCTTGGACTACCCAGGCCAAGATGTGCCATCCCTGGACCCCTTAGGCCACCAAGACCAAGGCCACTGTGAGCCAGGATGCCCCATCTCAGACCTCCGATGTCCCATCCCTGGAAACTTTGGGCCACTGAGTCCAAGATGTGCCATCCCTGGGTCCAAGATGTCCCATCTCTGGAGCCAAAATATCCCACCCTGGACACTTTGGGCCACCAAGATGCAGGATGTCCCATATCTGGAACTTTTAAGCCACCATGACCCAAAATGTCCCATCGCCAGGCATCTTGGGCCACCAAGACCTACAATGTCCCAACCCTTGGGCCCGTTGGACCACCCAGGCCAAGATGTCCCATCCCTGGACACTTTGGGCCACCAAGACCCAGATGTACCATCTCCAGTCATCTAGGTCCACCAAGACCAAGATGTCCCATCACTGGACTCCTTGGGCCACTAAGACCCAGGATGTCTCATCCCTGGACACTTTGGGCCACCGAGACCAAGATGTCCCATTCCTGGAGTGAAGATGTCCCATCTCTGGACCCAAAATGTCCCATCCCTGGACTCTCTGGGCCACCAAGACCCAGGATGTCCAAACCCTTGGAGCCCCAGAGCTCCCAGGCCAAGATGTCCTATCCTTGCACCGAAGATTTCCCATTGCCGGACACTTTGGGCCACCAAGATGCAGAATGCCCAATCTCCAGCCCCCTTGCTCCACCAAGACCAAGGATGTGCCACCTCTGGACTCAAAATGTCCCATCTCCAGCACCCTTAGGCCATCAAGAGCCAAAATTTTCCATCCCTGGATACCTTGGGCCACTCAGTGCAAGATGTCCCATCCCTGAAACCCTTAGGTCATCGGGACATAAAATGTCCCATCTCTGGACACTTTGGGCTGCCAATACAGAAAATGTACTATCCTGGGACCCCTTAGACCACCAAGACCCAAGATGTCCCATCTCTGGACACTTTGGGGACACCAAGACCAAAGACGTCCCTTCTCTGGACTCAAGATGTCCCATCTTCAGCTCCCTTGAGCCACCAAGACCTTAAATGCCCCAACCCATGGACCACCCAGGCCAGGATGTCCCATCCCTGGACACTTTGGGCCACCAAGACCTAAAACGTCCCATCCCTGGACACTTTGGGACACCCAGGCCTAGATGTCCCATCTCCAGCTCCACTGGGCCACCCAGGTCCAGATGTCCCATGCCTGGACCCCTTGGGCCAACCAGAACCAAGACTTCAACATCTCCCCCAACTTCATCCCACCTTATGTGGAGAGTGTTGAACTCCAAGACCTCAAAAATTCTCCCCAAACATACCCCCTCCTCACCTGGGGATGTTCAACCTCAACCGTCTCCCTAACTTCACCGCACCTCATCTAGAGGACGTTGGACCCCAAGACCAAACATCTCCCCCAATTTCACCCCACCTCACCCGGAGGAGGTTGAACTCCAGCTGAGACCCAACATCTCCCCCCAGTGTTGTCCCACCTGGGGAATAGAAAACCCAAGACCCCAAACACCTCTCCAACTTTGTCCCACCTCATGTGGAGGGTGGAGAACCCCAAGACCCCAACTATCTCCCCAACTTCACCCCACATCATATGGAGGATGTTGAACCCCAACCAAGACCCCAAACATCTCTCCAACTTTGTCCCACCTCATCTAGAGGGTGAAGAACCACAAGACCCCCAACATCTTCCCCAGTCTTGTCCCACCTGCAGGATGTTGAACCGCAACCAAGATCCACAAACATCTCCCCAACTTCATCCCTCTTCACCTGGGAGCATAGAGAACCCAAGACCTGAACCATCTCCCCCAGTGTTGTCACACCTCACGCTGATGACGTTGAACCCCAAGACTCCAAGATCTCCCCAACTTTGTCCCACCTGGAGGGCGTTGAATCCCAATTGAGACCCTCAAACATATCTCAAACTTCATCCAACCTCATCTGGAGGATGGAAAACCCAAGATCCCAACATCTCCCGTCAACTCCTCCTGATTGGTGAGTGGAGGGGTCGAGCCTGTGGGTGGCGTCTGTGGGCGGGGCCTGCCAGGGGCAGTGGCCACTGCTGCTCTCCCAGGGAAGTTCATCTGGATCCATTTTGGGGCCACCAGGAAGTTGGTGTTGCCCAACAAGACGTGTGAGTGGGTGGAGGGCCCATCAGGGGGCATCTGTTTGGCCAGTGTCTACTTGTCCATCATCCATCTGTCCATCCGTCCGTCCCTCCACATGGCCATCCCTCCATCTCCTCATCCCACCACCCACCTGACCCTCATTCTTCATCTCCTGGTGTCTCCACCCTCATCTGTCCATCTGTCCATCCCCATCTTCTCACCCACCTCCTCGCCCCTCCATCTCCTGGTGTCTCCATCTCCTCGTGTCTCCATCCATCTGTCCATCCCCATCTCCTCACCCACTACCTATCCAACCCTTTCTCTCTTGGTGTCTCTATCTCCTCATCCATCCATCTCCTCACATCTCCCTCTCCTGGCCCCTCCATCTCACAGAATCACAGAAATCAGGGATTGGAAGGTGAAAGAGTCAGTCCGAAGAACAGTATTTGCCTGAACATCACCATCAGGGACTTGGAGAACAGATGTCCTGATAGAAAGAATTGGACAATGGCTTGGAGAGAGGCCTGACGAGAAAAATTGTGTTGTACAGGTCTCTCCAACCCGGGGGCTACAGGTAACAATGGCTGCTGTACGGATTCCACCTGCAGCCGCAGCCAGACTTGCCCCCACCTCCTAAAAGGAATTGCGTTCTACAGGTCTCTCCCACCTGGGGACTATAGCTGCTGTGCAGAAGATGGATTTTCACCTGCTGCCTCAGCCAAACTTGCCCCCACCTCCTCCCTGCTACTAAGGCAATGAAGAAGAGCATGCGCAGAGGCTCTCCAAAGGTCTTGAGGTCACCCAATGGACCAGTAAGAGACCCCTAAACCGAGGCGATGCAGGCACAGACGGGTTCTGGCAAGCGAAGCGGGGACTCTTCAGGCCTGTGCAGTTAAGCCTGGATTGCAAAACAAAGGCAGAGATTGGCCTCAATCCATGGGAGCGAAGCAGGGTGAAGAAGCATAAAAGACGATTCCCGACGGGACATTGTTGAGCTCTCCCCACCAAAGGATCATGGATCATGACGAAGAACTGGCAGGACTCTTCTCACGACACCTGAGACCATAGGGACGCTTTTGGATCTCGTAGTGGTAGCCAACCCTTTTTTTTCCCCCTTTCTTTTCTTTCCTTTTTCTTCACTCTCTCTATCACGTGCCGCTTTATGGGCAAAATAAATAAAGAAACACTGATGATTGAATTACAACCCCTTGGCATTTTCATTGCCTTAATTTTGCACTTCAAGATCAAGGTAAATGAAGCATCACAAGTCCATCACCGAATGGACCGTGACAGGCCTGGATCACAAGTCTTATGAGGAGCAGCTGAGGGACATGAGGCTGTTTAGCCTGGAAAAAAACAGACTGAGGGGAGACCTTCTCGGTTTCTACAACTACCTGAAAGGAGATTGTAGCATGGAGGGTGTTGGTCTCTTCTCCCAAGCAGCAAGTGTTAGGACGAGAGGAAATGGTCTCAAGTTGTGCCAGGGAAGGTTCAGGTAGGATATTAGGAGGCATTTCTTCATGGAAAAAGTTGTGAAGCAGTGGAACAGGCTGCCCAGGGAAGTGGTGGAGTCACCATCCCTAGAGGTGTTTAGAAGACATTTAGTTGGGTTTCTTAGGGACATGGTTTAGTGCTAGAGTTGGGTTATGGTTGGACTCGATGATCCTGAAGGTCTCTTCCAGCTGAAATTATTCTATAATTCTATTGACAAATCAAATTCAGGGTGATTATTCCCTTTAATGCCAGTTACAGGCCTGCAGTGTTACGTGAGGTGCCAAGGCTCTCACACACCCCTACATGCACTGGGCAGGGACAGCGATGGTCCTGTCCAGGGCAGCCATCCCCATCCACAGTGAGTGTGGGACAGACACCCCAGACAGCATTGCAGACAGATTCGGTGTCTTTGTGCAAGAAACTCATTCCCACCTCTGAAGCATCGCAAGATCTGTCCCTTCTCTATCCAGTAGATGTAGGGCAGCCCATGAATAGGAAGCGCATCACACCGCGGTATCCATGTGTATAGCAACACTTCCAAATCTCCTTTTTTTCTTTTCACCAAACCTGTTCTCACCCCCTTTATAACATAATCAAGGAACAGACGAACCATTGTCACCTTGGGCCTGTCAGCAGCACCTTGTCATTCCTAGAGATCAGTGACACGTCTGCCCAAGTACCTCAGGGGCAGCAGAGACAACACTGACAAAACACATGTTTCCTTCCAGGTCTGTCATTCCCAGCCCTGTTTCTCTCTGGCCTTGGGGACAGCAGGGCTTGCTCCCTCTCCTGTTGCCCAATTTCAGCCCTAACTTTCCATCTGCCAACCACTGTGACATTGCTCTGCTCTGAAGTCAAACCTTTGCACACATGGGGACCTGGATTCTTGATATCAACCAGATTTCCCGAGAACTATCAGAGCTTGGCCGGGTGCTACAGCTGAGGTGCCACAGCCCAACTGTGCACTGATGCCCTCAGCCAAGGGCACAGCCAGGACAAGCTGCAGCCTGTGCTGTTTGACACCCATGGAGTCACCGCCAAGGCGTGGTGGGACAAGTCACACAGCTTGGGGTGCTGCAATGGGTGGGTACGGGCTTTTCAGGAGAGACGGGCTGGAAGGATCAGCAGTGGGATTCCCTCAGAGTGAAGAAGTTGCTTGGATGTATGGAGCTCCTTTATGTGGCAAGTGACAAGATGGGTTTTCCCTTGTGAGTGAGGGCACCAATGACAAAGCCCTGGGGCTGCAGGGGCACATGGCCATGGCCCCCAACAATCTGGTGCCACCGAAAGTGGGGCACAGCAGTCAGGGAGATGTACCAGCATAAGGACGAGAAAGCAGCACTGAAAGACTGTGCTGGGGATATTGGAAAGTATTTCCTTTTCCTTGAATGAACTTTTGGTGGAACGGTGCAACTGCGGCCATTGTTGTGGCCTCTTTCTGTGCTCAGGAGAGTCCTGAAGGCCAGGGCCCCCCTTTTCTTTAGGGGGCACCGGGGGCTCCCCGGGTAAGTTGTCAGCACTGGTGTGACCCCACACACACAGGTGTGTGCCAGTGTGCAGCTTCCCAGTTTGGAGAAGCAGGGAGGAACTGGAGAGTGTAGGGCTCTGCCAAGGTAGGGTTCAGGACCTTGTGCACATGGTGTGGGATGCTGAGGGACCTGGGCTGCTCTGGCCCAGCAGCGCTGGGGAGGCTGCAGCAGTGTAGGAGTAGCCTGAGAGTGCTGGAAGGGTGGTTTCAGAGATGGTGGAGGTTTTCTTCATAGTGGGAAAGAGCACGAGAAAGAAATAATGGCACACAGTGCAGCTGGGGAGGTCCAGGCTGGACATGAGCAGGAAGGAATGTGAGTGGAAGGGCAGTGCTGTGGTGGAGCAGGTCATCCAGAGGCAGTCTGCATCAGCCCAAGGCTTTGTGCTTCAAGGAACAGCTGGGGAGGATGGAGAGAGATCAGCAAAGGAAGGAAGATGCTCAGACAAGAGCAAGGTGGGCAGCAGGGGGCATGTCTCCAGCCTGCAGGGAAAGAGGTGCAGGTGATGCCACAGCACAGGACAGGCTGTCGTGGAGATGATCAAGGGATGTAAAGAGGCTGAAAGCCCCAACAGACATGAGCTCCTTCTCCCCTTGACTATGGCTGTTGTCTCCAGCTCTGATGCCTGTGAGGAGACACCTTGTCCTTACAGCACAGGGGCCTCATGGCCTCCTTGTCCCCAGCCAGGAACCTGGGAGGTGTCGGACCATAGTCCTGCCCTTGGCCTTGCACAGCCCCACATCACACTGTCCCAGGAACAGCCCTGGGTAATGTGGGAGGGACAGGATCTCCTTTCCCAGGGTCTGGGGGTCAGGGCTTGGCCCTTTGATTAATGAAACACATCCAGGTTTACTGATCATCAGAGAGACCTTCACCTTGCTTTTACTGACCTGTCATCTCTGCCTCCAGTTCTCTTCTCTAACCAGACCCTGGGGTCATTTCCTCAATAGTGTTCCTCAGGGGGACCCAGTAACATTACAAGAAGCTCTGGAGTTTGAATCTGACTTGGGCTTCTTGAGAGGTTGCTTCAACTTCCTCCAGGGTCTGAGGTTCATGGCCTCAGCACCAAACCCACCAGAGGGGTCATTAATGTGCCTTGGGCTGCTCCTGTGCTGCTGAGCTGGGCTGGGCTCCTGGGACAGAGGGAGCTCATGGCAAGCGGCAGCGCTGCAGAGAGACAGCTCTGCCCAGGAGCAGCTCCTCTGCAAAGCGCAGCAGGGCTGAGGGCTCTGCCTGGGGATCTCAGGGAGACGAGCAAGGCAGAGAGAGATTAAAGGTGGTCAGGACTGGGAGGATGACTGAGAGATCACTGGAGGAGAAATCTCAGCAACCCTTGCCATGGTAAGTCTCTGGGTGCAGGGCAATGCAGCTGTAGCTCCTGGAGGCATCTCCTGAAGTTAGCACAGGCACAGCTTGTGGGATGTGTAAGGAGGGGGCTCTTGTTCAGGCAATGTTGAACAGCTGTGAAGCCGGGTGAGGAACCAGGGGTGCCCAGGGCTGTCCTGCAGAGCAGGGTCCCTGCACCCCAGGGCTGTGCTGGGTCAGGGACTCTGCCACCTGCCAGGGTCAGCGCTCAGCCTGCCCCGGGGAGATCCCCACGGTTCTATTGGGAGAAGCTGTGGGGGGAAGGGATGACCCCTATCAGGGCAGGAAAGGTGCTTCTGCTGTGGAGAGGATGCTGTGTGGGTCAGTGCTGCTCACAGCTCCAGATCACCCCCACGACTTTTCTGAGGGGATGCCTCAAAGAGAAGATCAATGCAAGCATTACCAGACAGATAGGGAGCTTTTCTGAGCCTTTCTTTACAGTTTCCTATCCGAAGGGGTGAGGGGTACAGGAAAGGAGAAAATGAAAATGAGCCCTCCTGCTTAAACAAGTCACTGAGACTCCCGAACTGCAGCTTTAGGTGATCAGTATGCCTGCCAGAAGCCTCAGAACATCCCTTCAGCCGCTGCTCTGCCTGTGCACAGCACCAGCATCACATATGCATCAGCCTTACTCTGACCTGTCCTGTTTTCCAACCTGCAAACAGGAAGATGCCCTGTGAACAGGCAGGGTCTGTAGGGTCAGGGTGAGGACACAGAGGGTGGGATGGTCTGTGAGTGCTGACTGGCAAAAGACACGACACATGCAACACCTCCCATGGGGAGAATCTCCAGGCAGCAGGGGATTGACCAGAAATGAGAGGAAACTAAACCTGGAATTGTTATGGGAGGGATAACAGAGAAGACTCCGTATGATCCCTCCAATGCAGATCCCTCCTGTTAGCAGCCCCCTCGCCTCCTCTCCCACCCAGCAAAGCCTCTGCCCTCAGGGCTGGGGGCTCCAAGGCATGAAGCAGCTCCTGTGCAGCCAGAGCTCCAGTTCCCTCTGCAGAGCACAGGGGCTGAGAGCAGCTGCCCGGCAATGGTGGTGTGTGGGAGGTGGCTGCACAGCTGGGGAAGGGTGATGCTGTCTGAGTGCCCGGCTGCCTCTGCCCTGGCCTCTCTCACACCCACCCTCACCGCAGTTTCCTTCTTGCTCCACTGCTCTGGGTCACTGCTGTTGTGATCTGGTTCTTGCTGTCAGGCTCTCTGGGGATGGGAGTTTCAGCTGCAGTCACAGCCTGATATTGTGGGTCCTTTCCTGCAGGTGTGTCCATGGGAACACGTGTCCCAGCTTTGCTCTGACCTGTGGGGCTGTGGGCAATGCAGTCTGTGGGGCTGGGGAATGAGCTGAGTCTCCCTGAAACAAATGCCATCATTAGGACATTTGGATATCTCCTGGGAGTTTCCTTAGAAGCTCTGAACTACCCTCCAGGATGCCAACCTGTCCTACAGCATCTATTTGTTATGTGAAAGCCCCATGGAGGAGCACAGAGATGCTGTGACAGAGAAAATGCTGTTGGGTTTGTGAAATCAGTGGTTTTCGGGATAAACGTGGGATACTGAAACCTTAGGAGAGAGTGAGACATGTTGTGGTTTGAGGTGGGTCCCTCTGCTCTCAGCAGTGCCTGGTGGCTTTTCAGGGTAACATGGGATTGTGATCAGCCTCCATCTCAGAAAGGTGCCAGCCCAGGGCAGCTGGAGCAAGACAGACGGACAGAGCAGCTGCCCTCACTCTGCACTGACCCACAGGTATCCTCTGGTCTCGCAGGACTCGCTCTGTTCTCTCTGAGTGCAGCAGAAATGCTGAGGGTTTCTGACACCCAACAACACTCCCCAGGGTGGGAGGGCAGAAGGAGCTGTAGAAATGCCAAACCTCTCAAACTCAGTTTCTCAGCCCTGCGGTTACAGATGCTGACAGTCCCTTCTGCACCAGGAGCGGTTCCATCTGACAAAGCTGAACCCCAGGACTGGCCCCGGCCCCACCCAGTCACACAGGGTCAGGCTGACTCCTCAAGAGCCCCTGGGCAGAGACCCTGCTCTTCATTGCACACTCATCAAGCACCGACAAGGGCTCCAGCCAGGACGTTCTCCTGGAAAAAGAAAAGGGTCTCTTTGTGGGAGGGTCTGTGGGAAATGGCTTTGTTTATTCCCAGAGAAGTCTCATCTAAAGAGTCACTGTCTTTTCCTCCTTGCACAGGTCCTCATGCCCACAGGCAGCAAATGTCCAACAGCAGCTCCATCACCCAGTTCCTCCTCCTGGCGTTCACAGACACACGGGAGCTGCAGCTCTTGCACTTCTGGCTCTTCCTGGGCATCTACCTGGCTGCCCTCCTGGGCAACGGCCTCATCATCACCACCATAGCCTGTGACCAGCACCTCCACACCTCCATGTACTTCTTCCTGCTCAACCTCGCCCTCCTCGACCTGGGCTGCATCTCCATCACTGTCCCCAAATCCATGGCCAACTCTCTGTGGGATACCAGGGTCATATCCTTTGCAGGATGTGCTGCCCAGGTCGTCTTTGTATGTTTCTTAATTGGTGCAGAGTATTCTCTTCTCACCATAATGTCCTACGATCGCTACGTTGCCATCTGCAAACCCCTGCACTACGGGACCCTCCTGGGCAGCAGAGCTTGTGTCCACATGGCAGCAGCTGCCTGGGCCAGTGGGTTTCTCGATGCTCTGTTGCACACGGCCAATACATTTTCACTGCCACTGTGCAAGGGCAATGCCCTGGACCAGTTCTTCTGTGAAATTCCTCAGATCCTCAAGCTCTCCTGCCCAGATGCCTACCTCAGGGAAGCTGGGCTTCTTATATTTGGTGCCAAGGTATTCTTTGTATGTTTTGTGTTCATCCTCCTCTCCTACGTTCAGATCTTCAGGGCCGTGCTGAGGATCCCCTCTGAGCAGGGATGGCACAAAGCCTTTTCCACGTGCCTCCCTCACCTGGCCGTGGTCTCTCTGTTTATCAGCACTGCCATGTTTGCCTACCTGAAGCCCCCCTCCATCTCCTCCCCATCCCTGGACCTGGTGGTGTCTGTTCTGTACTCAGTGGTGCCTCCAGTAGTGAACCCCCTCATCTACAGCATGAGGAATCAGGAGCTCAGGGATGCCCTGAGGAAACTGATGGCTGGATAATTTCAAAGGCATTAAACTTCTTATCTTCTGCATATCACTCATGACATAACTCATGACAGGTCCAACCTGTCTTTTTTATATTTCGTAGTTGTAGATGATTTTTTGGAGTTAGGGGAAGGCTTGTTTGGTTTTGCTTTTTTAACTATGATAATACTGCCCACAAAGAAATGTTATTATTCATCCCACTTCTAATTATCTGTCCACCTTTATAGTTCAAGTGAAAGACCTTGTAAATGAGAAGTTGTGCTCTCTGTGTATTTAAACAAAATAAATGACCCTGCAGTGAACAGTTTGTCTGAGATCTTTCCTCTGCAACCTTTGTGAAGCTCAATACAAGGTGTCTGTGGGCAAAGATGGAGGAAACAGTCCCAGCAGAGCTGCTCTGCCAGGGAGCACCAGCCTTGTTCTTTCCAGAGTCCTTCTCTTTCCACTTCCCCACTCTCCTTCTCAGCCCTTGTGCTGCTGCAAGGCCTGAGGGCTCCCAGGGCTTGGTCACAGTCGAACTGTGTATCAGTCCTGTGACCAGGACAGGCAATGGGCACTTCTGTGACAGAGCTGGCCTCAGAACAGCATCTCCAGCAGCAAGGGGATCTCCTTAGCACAGTGCCTGAAGGTTTAGATCTTCTTCCAGAGTTGTTTTAAAGAACATGCCTAAGGAATAGACTCTCAAGAGGCTCATTGTTTGGCTTGTTTCTCTGTGGGCTCAGTGTGATGAGATCAGGGTCCCAGTGTGGCTTTCGAGGGACTTCGGGCTGGTTGTTCAGCAGCTGCTTGTTGGTGGCCAGCACCCACGCACATGGTGAATAAGGCAGGGTCCCTCTGAGCACCCTCCATGGCCACCCAAGAGTTTGTGTGGGACGCGGTCAGCGGCAGTGACCACCATCAGCTGGGGCTGCCTCCCAGTCTGACCAGTACGGCCCCGCAGAGTCACCACAGCCCGGGCACCACAGCCCACTTGATCTACAGAGCAAAACCCCCAGCTCGGGGGCTGTGGGGAGCGTGGGGACAGGGTGCAGGAATGGCAGCCAGGCCAGTGCAGGTGTGCTCTCCCTAGGGAAAGGCTTTGTGGGGAGATGGGATGTCCCAGGAGAAGAGCAGGACACAGTGTGTGTGCAAGAGAGACATGGAAAGAGTCTGTCATGCTGCCGGGTGCCAGCTTGGGGCTGTTGCCTCTTGCAGCCACCATTTTGATCATTGTCCTCTCACCAGGTCTCAGATAGCTTGTTCTTCCCCCCATGGAAGGACACCGAATGACTAGGTCAGAAATCCAGGTTTGCACTGAGGGTAGATGTGAGCATGCACATCCTGTGCGGGGGCAGATGTACCCTAATAAGCACAAATGCCATCAGCTGTTCCTGTGGGTGCCATGGAGGCCTGTGGGACAGTGTATCAAGGTCACTTCATGTTGAGAGTAACTTCCCCAAGAAACCACCTGAATGCAGCACTGGGATGTGCTTCCTTGAACCGAGGTCCCTGTGACCTCCCTGGAGACCTGCTACAGCTCCAGCACCCAGACCCACTTGCTGCCCAGTTTTGTGGCTGACAACGGCACCATCTCTGCTCACAGATGTGTTAGGACTATTTTCTGCAGCTCTTGCATATGCTGAGCATTTGCATTTCAGAGCCATTTCTCCCCTTCCTGTTCACAGGGACATCCCATGAATGCATCACTGCTCTCTACCCCAGTGTAGACAGGCACAAGGCCTTCCCCACCAGCTCCTCTCACCGGTGCCAGTTTTCTACAGCACCCTCATCCTGGACTGTGGGATGCCCAGAATAGCCCTCCCAAGACAGTTTGATAAAGCCTTTTTTCTACACCACACCCACATCCCTGCTCAATCCCCTCATCCACAGTTTAAGGACCAGAAAGGTTGGGCACTGAGCAAAATGCTCAGGAAAGCTTTGAGGTGCACAGAGAGCCCATATTGACAAGCTGCTCTCTTCTGAACAAGCCCAGAAGACCTGGAGAGCATTTGCTGTGTCCCAGAAACTCGCCTGGAAGGTTGGGTAATGGAGAAAATTTTTGGTGTGGGAAGGGGCAGACAGGTGCTGGTGGAACTGGCTGGTGTGACCGTGAGACATCTCTCAAACACCTCAGAAAAGACATGGCTCTCAGGGAGGTTGCATAGTGCTCTGAGAAAGAAAATATCAAAAAGGACTTATCATAGCATCATAGAATAATTGTGGTTGGAAGAGACCCTTAAAATCATTGAGTCCAACCATAATCTAAATCTGGCACTAAACCATGTCCCTAAGAGCCTCATCTGTCTGTCTTTTAAACACGTCCAGGGATGGTGACTCCACCACCTCACTGGGCGGTCTGTTCCGTTGCTTCAAAATCCTTTCTGTGAAAAAATGTTTCCTAACATCCAATCGCAACCTTCCCTGGCACAAGTTGAGGCCATTTCTTCTTGTCCTCTCACTTGGTACTTGGGAGAAGAGACCATCACCCTCCATACTACAACCTCCTTTCAGAGAGCTGTAAAGAGTGATAAGGTCTCTCCTCAGCCTCCTCTTCTCCAGACTGAATTCCCCAAGGTCCTTCAGCTGCTCCTCGTAAGACTTGTGCTCCAGCCCCTTCACCAGCCTTGTCACACTCCCCTGATCTCTATCCAGCACCTCGATGTCTTCCTTGTCATGAGGGGCCTAAAACTGACCACAGTACAAGGGGATGATCTCTTCTCTAGTCCTGCTGGCCAGACTATTCCTCATACAAGCCGGGATGCTGGTGGACTTTTTGGCCACCTGGGCACACACTGGCTCAGGTTCAGCTGCTGTCAATGAACACCACCAGGTCCTTTTGTGCCAGGCAGCTTTCCAGACACTCTTCCCCAAGCCTGTAGCGCTGCCTGGGTTGTTCTGACCCAAGTGCAGGACCCGGCACTTGGCCTTGCTAAGCCTCATACAACTGGCCTCAGCCCAATGATCCAGCTTGTCTAGATCTCTCTGTATGGCCTTCCCACCCTCCAGCAGATCAACACTCCCAAACAATTCGGTGTCATCTACGAACTTGCTGAGGGTGCACTCGATCCCCTCATCCATATAATTGATAAAGAGATTAAACACAACTGGCCTCAATACCGAGCCCTGGGGAACACCACTCGTGACGGGCCACCAACTGGATTTGTCTCCATTCACCGCAACTCTTTGGGGTTGGCCAAAGCATCCTTGTATTTCTCTTGAGTCTCCTGCCCCTCCTTCCAAATATTATAAATTCTCCTTTTATTCCTAAATGGCAGCCGCAGCTCTCTGTTCAGCCAGACCAGCCTTCTTCCCCGACGGTTCGCCTTCCGGCACACGGGGACGGCTGCTCCTGTGCCTCTGAGATCACCTTCTTGAAAAGAGACCAGCCTTCCTGGACTGCTTTGTCCTTCAGGTTTGCCTCCCAAGGGACTCTGCCAACCAGCCTTCTGAACAGGTCAAAGTCTGCCCTTCGGAAATCCAAAGTAGCAGCTCTGCTGACCAGCCTCCTTGAGTCCAACTCCTGCCCCTGTACAGAACAACCCCACAGGTCAC
Source organism: Caloenas nicobarica (assembly GCF_036013445.1). Taxonomy (NCBI): domain Eukaryota; kingdom Metazoa; phylum Chordata; class Aves; order Columbiformes; family Columbidae; genus Caloenas; species Caloenas nicobarica. The sequence goes on from NC_088276.1 coordinate 1,627,244, forward strand.
ACCGTGTGTCTGAGGATGTTGTCCAATCTCTTCTTGAACACTGTCAGGCTTGGGGCCATGGGTGAAGAACCTTTTCCTCATGTCCAACCCGACCCTCCCCTGGTTCATCTTCCTGCCATTTCCTCAGGTTCTGTCATTGGTCACTAAAGAGAAGAGCTCATTGCCTGCCCACCCTCCTCCCCTTGTGAGGAAGCTGTAGACCACAATGAGGTCTCCTTTCAGTCCCGTCTTCTCCAAAATGAACAGAGCCAGTGACTTCAGCCACTCCTCCAAACCCTTCACCAACTTGGTAGCCTCTTCTGGACACTCTCTAGCAGCTTAATATCTTTTTTATCCTGTGGTACCCAGAACTTCAAACAGCACTTCAGGTGAGGCTGCAGGACTAGACCCTAGACTGCAGGAGAGACCCGAGATCAGCATCAATGAGATAATGCTGCAATCACCCCTTCTCCACACTGAAAAATAATAAACTATACCCTTTACCAAAAAAAAAAAGTCATTTTTATTACAAGGTTTTTGAAATCATTCTCTACAACTACACTAGGAAACCTCTCTAATTAACTGTACAAGACTAGAAGGAAATTACAAGAAGAGATATGGTTTCTTAGAGCTTTCTTCTGTGTAATGAGGCCCATGGTGCGTTTGGTGCTGAGTTCTTGAACCTCAGGTTCTAAGAGGAGATTGCACAAACCCTTCCAGAAGTCAAAGTCAGAAGAAAGAAGTACTAAGTACTTTGAAGTATTAATGAGTTCCACTGAGGGCAAGTACCAGCAAAGCCTCCCCAGGGACTCGTTAGAGCAGAGAATTGGAGGCCATGATGGCAGATAAACAAAGGGTAATGTGCAGGCAGCTGAGGTGCTGAGAAAACCCTGGTTTTGTTGGATGAAGCAGAGAGGCCAAGGCCTGACCCCCAGCCCCTGGGAAGGCAGATGCTGTCCCTCACCCGTTGCTCAGGGCTCTTCCTGGGGCAGGGGGATGTGGGCTGTGTGATGCTGAGTGAAGGACAATGGTGTGACAGTTCCCAGCCTTACTGGGGTGTGCAAGGAGGCCATGAGGTGCCCCCAGTGCCTGAGGACAACATGGCTCCTCATAGGCCTTGGTGGCAGAGATGATTGCCATAGCCAAGGGGACAAAGACTTGGGTTCTCTTGGTGACATCCAGCCTTGCCAGTGCCCTTTGCCATCTCCACCACAGGTTGTCCTACACTGTCCCACAGCTGCTTCTGTTTCCCTGCAGGCTCTAGACACCCATCTCGCTTCCTCCCCTTGCTCTCGCCCTGGTATTTCCATACATTGACTGATGTGTCTCCATTCTCGTGCTCTGTTCCTTGAAACACAAGGAGGTGGACTGATCTCATGCTCCTTCTGGATGATTTCTCATATCGCAGCACCACCCTTTGAGTGACATTTCTTCCTCCTCATGTCCATTCCAAGCTGTGCTGTGTGGCAGTGTTTGTTTCTCTCTGCTGTAGAAAGGAGGATCCTGAAAACTACTGACCTGTCAGCCTCTGACCTGTGCCTGGGAAGATCATGGAACAGATCCTCCTAGAAGCTTGGCTAAGGAACAAGGAATGGTGACTCAACCACTTCTGTCGGCAGCCTGTTCCACTGCTTCACAACCTTTTCCATGAAGAAATGTCTCCTAATATCAATTCTGAACCTTCCCTGGCACAAGCTGAGGCCATTTCCTCTCATCCTATCACTTCCTACTCAGGAGAACAACAACACCCTCCATGCTACAGCCTCTTTTCAGATAGTTGTAGAGAGTGAAAAGGTCTCCCCTCAGTCTCCTTTTCTCCAGGCTAAACACCCTCAGGTCCCTCAGCTGCTCCTCAGAAGACTTGTGCTCCAGACCCTCAACAGCCTTGTCCCCTCCTCTGCACTCACTCCAGCACCTCAAGGTCTTTCTTACAGTGAGGAACCCAAAACTGAACTGAGGATTCAAGTTGTGGCTTCACCAGCGCCGAGTAAAGGGGATGATCACTGCCCCGGTTCTGCCCACTGCACTATTCTTGATGCACACCAGGAGGCCATTGGCCTTTTTGGCCACCTGGGCACACGCTGGCTCATGTTCAACTGCTGTCGATCAACACCCAAAAAGCAGCTTTCCAGCCACTCTTCCCCAAGCCTGTGTTGTTGCTGGGGGTTGTTGTGACCCAAGTACCTGACCCAGCACTTGGCCTTGTTGAACCTCAGACAACTGGCCTCAGTCAGCCAAGATCCCTCTGTATGGCCTTCCTACTCTCCAGCAGATCAACACTCCCACCCAATTCAGTGTCGTCTGCAAACTTACTAAGGGTGCACTCGATCCCCTCATCCAGATCATTGATAAAGAGATTAAACAGAACTGGCTCTAATACTGAGCCCTGGGGACACCACTTGTGACCGGCCACCAACTGGATTTGGCTCCATTCACCACAACTCTTTGGGCCCGGCCCTCCAGCCAGTTCTTTATCCATCTCAGATATACCATCCAGGCCTTGAGCTGCAGCTTCTCCAGGAGATGCTGTGGGATATGATATCAAAGGCTTTACTGAAGTCTAAGTGCACAGCATCCACAGCCTGTGTGGTGGATTCACTCCCCCATGACAGACTTTCCCTCATCTGCTAAGCCGGTCACCTTGTCATAGAAGGAGATCAGGTTGGTCAAGCAGGACCTGCCTTTCATAAAGCTGTGCTGATTGGGCCTGATTGCTCGTCTCATATGTGTGACCTCCCAGTCCTTTCCCAGCCATGTTCCTGCTGTTGGCCTATCCCCTGCAGGGGCACAAGTGACTCACAGTCCCCTCCACAGCCATTGGCTTCCTACTGGACTATGAGTTCCTGAGACACAGCTGAGCACATGACATCGTACCCAGCCATCACCCTCCTTGTGCTCCAGTGTGTGAGCAGGTAAAACTAAGCTGGTTTCATCAAATCTATCTAATAGATTTCCTATGAAGGGCCTGAGTGGAGAAACGTTCCTCAGAGGAGCTGCTGTATTTACACGGGGTCATTTTATATCTCTGCTTCTGCCTCTTTCTTTTCTTCTTCCTCTTCCTGTGTCTATTCTGATGTGAAAGAGCTCTCCAAGGAAAAGATTCATGGAATCCTACAATAACACAGGTTGGAAGAGACTCCTGAACACCATCTCTGTCCCACTGTCCTTTATGGCACCCTAAGGAATAGCTGATAGCATTTGTGCTCCCTTGGGTTCATCTCATCACATGCACACAGTGGACATGCACATGATGTGTATGTTTAGAACTCATCTATGCAAGGAAAACATGGACTTTTGACCTAGTATTCCACAGAATCATAGAATGTCCTGAGTTGGAAGGGACCCACAAGGATCAAGTCCAACTCCTGTCCGTGCACAGGACACCCCACGTTGTCCAGTCTCTTCTTGAACACTGTCAGGTTGGGGCCGTGACACCTCCCTGGGGAGCCTGTTCCAGTGTCCAGCACCTCTGGGTGAAGAACCTTTTCCTCATGTCCAACTGAACCTCCCCTGGCACATCGTCCTGCCGTTCCCTCGGGTTCTGTCACTGGTCACCAGAGAGAAGAGATCAGTACCTACCCTTCCTTCTCCCCTTGTGAGGAAGCTGTAGCCACCGTGAGGTCTCCTTTTAGTGTTTTCTTCACCTCTGATGCTCAGAAACCCCTTGGTTTGCTCTCTGAAGCAGAAAGGAGAAGCCATGACCTCCAGGCAATGGGAAGGAGGATCCTGTCCCTCACACACGGCTCAGGGCTCTTCCTGGGACCGTGGGACGTGGGTGTGCAAGGCCGAGGGAAGGACAACACTGGTACAGCAACTTCCACCTTCTCCATGGGGCTGCAAGGAGGCAACGAGGCCCCAGTGCCATGAGGACAACATGTCTTCTCCTGGGCCTCAGTGGCAGAGACAACTGCCATGGCCAAGGGGACAGAGACCTGGGTTCTGTTGGTCCCTTCCAGCCTCACCAGTGCCCTTTGCCATCTCCATCACAGGCTGATCTACACGGTCCTACACCTGCCCCTCTTTCCCTGCAGGCTGCACACACCCATCTCGCTTCCTCTCCGTGTTCAAATTTGTCAAATATATTTCTTAGTAACAACGTGAAGTGAAAAGCACTCCTCACTGGAACTGCTGTATTTATGTTAACACGTTCTATATCTCCTCTTCTGTCTTTTTTTTTTTTTTTATGATTCTTCTACCTATTCTCTCTCCAGAAACATCTCCAAGTCAAAAATTATTTCAAATCACAGAATACCTCAGGTTTGAAGAGAGCCCTTGTCTCACTCATCTTGTCTCACTCTCCTGCTCAGGGCAGGGTGAACCAGGGGAGGTTGCTCACGGCACCCACCCAAGTTTACATCATCCACAAAGGCACTGAAAGTGCACTCTGTTACATCATAGAAGGGGAGAATAAAGACGTTCAACAGTGTTGGCCTGAGTGCTGGTCACTGAGAGATGACACTGGTAACTGGCTGCACGGAGGACTTTGTACCACTGATGATATTTGGGCTTGATGGTTCAGCCGACTTCCCAAACAGCATCCACTTCTTGAGCCCCATCAGCAGCACTCTGCCCAGAAGGAGACCATGTCTGAGGCCTTGCAAATGCCCTGTACACAACATGGCTTTCTTTCCACTGTCCATTTGTGTTCAGCAATCTTTTCCTTGTCCATCACATTCCTGGAAATGGCTGCAGGAGGACGTGTCCCATCCCCTTCCCAGGAAGGGAGATAGGGTGGCTGGCTTGCAATTCTCCGAGTTCCTGTTTGTGCTCTTCTTGAAGATGGGTTTGAGGTCTGCATTTTCTAAGGACCCCAGAACCATTCTGGTTTCTATGGCACATTTGAGAGCACAATATGGAATCACGGGCAAGGGTGACATAGCAGACTGGAGCACTTGCAATGAGTCTGTCCAAGGCAGCTGAGATGAATCTCACTGGGCCACTGGGGTTTGTTCCTGGAGCCACACACAGAAATGTCAGGGTTCTGTGAGGTGTTCACATCTGAGCTGGCTTCATGGAATCCTTCTGCACCCAGGGATGTTCAGAGACAGAGCCTGTCCCTTTTACACACAGAGGCAGGAGTCACAGTGTCTCTCTGACCTCCTGTTGCCACTCCAAAGGGTCGAGAGACACCTCAGCCCTGTGGTGTGTCACCCTGCTCTGCACTCATCTGAGATGTCCCACATCATGAGGAATGGACACGGGGACCTCAGTTCAAGGAAGAACATCCCAGTGCTGCATGCAGGTGATTTCCCGTGGAGTGTTCCTCCCACCATGAAGTGACCTCAAGACCTTTTTTGTGCCACAGGCCTTCATGGAACCCGAAGGAATAGTTCATGGTGTTTGTGCTTACTCGTGTTCATGTCACCTCATGTACATGATGTGCATGCTCACATCTCATCTGTACAATACAAACTCGGACTGCTGAACAACTCATTCAGTGTCCATCCGTGGAGGGAAGAACAACCTCTACGAGATGGGGAGAAAGGCCAGTGCTGGAAATGGTGGTTGTGAGGGGCCAGTTCATGACGATGCCCTGGGGCAGCTTCCATGGGGTGTCCAGTGCACAGGGGCACAGCCCAGACCCTGCTCTGCTGGTCCTGCAGGTCTCTGGCAGGAGGCCTGGCTGTGAGAGGACACTGCTGTGTGCCCAGCCCTGCACACACACACTGTGCAGCTGTACACTGATGTTTGCATCTGCATGTCACTTCAGCGTGTTCTACAGTGAAGCTTTGAAAAAGAGCTAAACCTTCAGGCCCTGCCCATAGGAGATGACCTTTCTTTCTGGAAAGGCTGTTCTGAGGCCAGCTCTGTCACAGCAGTGCCCATTGCCTGTCCCTGCCTGCGCTCACAGGACTGACACACAGCAGGACAGTGACCAGGCTGCCAGAGCACTCAGGCCTTGCACCAACACAAGGGATGAGAAGGAGAGTGTGGGAGTGGAACGAGAACAGCTCTGGAAGGCCAAGCGCTGCTGCTCCCTGGCAGTGCTGCCAGCCTGGACTCTTCTCCCCTCCTCCCATGCACACAGGAACTGTCCCTGCAGCTCCAAAAGGCCTTGCAGGAAGAATATATATTGAAAAACAAATCACTACAGGACCCTTTATTTTGTTTAAATACACACAGATCATGGCTCCTCATTTACACAGCCACTGGCTATAATAGAAAAGCAGAAAGCAATTTAGAAAGGGGATGACAATGTTATCACAATTAAAAAAACATCAATAGCAACAGAAAACAGAGATGAGAGGCTGGGCCTGTAAGTAGTTACATTAAAACTGCTATGTAGAATGAGATGGACAGTTTATTGCTTCGGAAAACACTTAGATACGAGTTTCCACAGGGCATCCTTGAACTCCTGGTTCCTCATGCTGTAGATGAGAGGGTTCATTGCTGGAGGCACCACCGAGTACAGAACAGACACCACCAGGTCAGGGGAAGGAGAGGAGATGGAGGGGGGCTTCAGGTAGGCAAACATGGCAGTGCTGACAAACAGGGAGACCACGGCCAGGTGAGGGAGGCACGTGGAAAAGGCTTTGTGCCGTCCCTGCTCAGAGGGGATCCTCAGCACGGCCCTGAAGATCTGCACATAGGATACCACAATGAACACAAAACACCCAAATGATAAACAGACACAAACCACAAGGAGCCCAGCTTCCCTGAAGTAGGACTGTGAGCAGGAGAGCTTGAGGATCTGGGGGATTTCACGGAAGAACTGGTCCAGGACATTGCCCTTGCAGAGTAGCCGTGAAAATGTATTGGCCGTGAGCAGCAGAGCATTGAGAAACCCAGTGGCCCAGGCAGCTGCTGCCATATGGACACAAGCTCTGTTGCCCAGGAGGGTCCCGTAGTGCAGGAGTTTGCAGATGGCAACGTAGCGGTCGTAGGACATGATGGTGAGAAGAGAATACTCTGCACCTAACAAGAAAGCTAAAAAGAAGACCTGGGCAGCACATCCCGCATAGGAAATGACCCTGGTATCCCACAGAGAGTTGGCCATGGATTTGGGGACAGTGATGGAGATGGAGCCCAGGTCCAGCAGGGAGAGGTTGAGGAGGAAGAAGTACATGGGGGTGTGGAGGTGCTGGTCACAGGCTATGGTGGTGATGATGAGGCCGTTGCCCAGGAGGGCAGCCAGGTAGATGCCCAGGAAGAGCCAGAAGTGCAAGAGCTGCAGCTCCCGTGTGTCTGTGAATGCCAGGAGGAGGAACTGGGTGATGGAGCTGCTGTTGGACATTTGCTGCTGATGAGCGTGGGGCACTGTTACAGGAGCAAAAGAAAGTGACAATTTAGGAGAAACTTCTCTGAGCAAAATCACATACCCCCTCCCCCCGCTCCACATCCCTTGTCCTTTTCCAGACCTTCCTTCGGGTCCGTGGCTGAGCCCTGGGTGGTGCTGGCTGGAGGTGCCGTGAGGAGCAGGGCCTGTGCCCGCTGGCTGCCCAGGAGTCAGCCCTGCTCTGCAGCAGGGGTCATGGAATGGGGGAACAGGGTCCAGTCCTGGGGTTCAGCTGTGTCAGATGGACCCGTTCCTGGTGCAGAAGCATGGTCAGCATCTGCTCTCCTAGTGATAATGAACCAGGACGGAACAAGGCAGTTTGAGAAGCTTGTTTTTTTGCAGCTTCCTGCAACTCCCCTGGAGAGTGTTGTTGGGTGTCAGAAACCCTCAGCATTTCTGCTGCACTCAGGGAGAACAGAGCGAGTCCTGCGAGACCAGAGGATGCCTGTGGGTCAGTGCAGAGTGAGGGCAGCTGGTCTGTCCCTCTGTCTTGCTCCAGCTGCCCTTTCTGAGATGGAGGCTGATCACACTGGCATGTTACCCTGAAAAGCCACTGGGCACTGCTGAGAGCAGAGGGACCCACCTCAGACCATGACATGTCCCACCCTTTCCTCAGGTCTCAGCACCCCACTTCTATCCCAAGACACACACAGCTCATTTCACAAACCGAACTGCATTTCTTCCATCATAGCATCTCTGCACTTCTCTGTGGGGAATTCAGATAATGCTCATTCCCCTGCCCCACAGACTGCATTGCCCACAGCCCCACAGGTCGGAGCAAAGCTGGGACACGTGTTCCCATGGACACACCTGCAGGAAAGGACCCACAAGATCAGGCTATGAGTCTGCAGCTGAAACTCCCATCCCCAGAGAGCCCGACAGCAAGAACAAGATCACAACAACAGTGACCCAGAGAAAGAAGGAAAATGCGGTGAGGGTGGGTGTGAGAGAGGCCGGGGCAGAGGCAGCCGGGCACTCAGACAGCGTCACCCTTCCCCAGCTGTGCAGCCACCTCCCACACACCAGCATTGCCGGGCAGCTGCTCTCAGCCCCTGTGCTCTGCAGAGGGAACTGGAGCTCTGGCTGCACAGGAGCTGCTTCATGCCTTGGAGCCCCCGGCCCTGAGGGCAGAGGCTTTGCTGGGTGGGAGAGGAGGCGAGGGGGCTGCTCAGAAGAGCGATCTGCATTGCAGAGGATGAAAGGGAGTTTTCTGTGTTCCCCCTCCCAGAACAATTCCAGGTTTAGTTTCCTCTCATTTCTGATCATTTCGCTGCTGCCTGGACATTCTCCCCCTGGGAACAGTTTCCCTGTCCATGTCTTTTCCCTGTCAATGCTCACAGACCCCATCCCACCCTCTGTGACCTCACCCTGGCCCTACAGATCCTGCCTGTTCACAGGGCACTGCCTGGGGGCATCTTCCTGTTTGCAGGTTGGAAAACAGGAGAGGTCAAAGGCTGACGGGTTCAGCAGATGTGATGCTGGTGCTGTGCACAGGCAGAGCAGCAGCTGAAGGGATGTTATGAGGCTTCTGGCAGATGTACTGATGACTCTGAGCTGCAGTTCAGGAGTCTCAGTGACTTGTTTAAGCATGAGAGCTCATTTTCATTTTAACCTTTCCTGCACCCCCCAACTCTCGGGATAGGAAACGGAAAAGACAGCCTCAGGAAAGCTCCCTATCTCTCTGCTAATCCTTGCATTGATCTTCTCCTTCAGGTATCCACTTGGAAAAATCCTGGGGGTGATCTGGAGCTGTGAGCAGCTCTGATCCACACAGCACCCCCTTAACAGCAGAAGCACCTTTCCTGCCCTGATAGGGGTCATCCCTTCCCCCCACAGCTTCTCCCCACAGCACCATGGGGATCTCCCCGGGCAGGCTGAGCGCTGACCCTGGCAGGTGGCAGAGTCCCTGCCCCGGCACAGCCCTGGGGTGCAGGGACCCTGCTCTGCAGGACAGCCCTGGGCACCCCTGGCTGCTCACCCACCTTGACAGCTGTTCAACATTGCCTGACAAGAGCCCCCTCCTTACACATCCCACAAGCTGTGCCTGTGCTAACTTTAAGAGATGCCTCCAGGAGCTACAGCTGCATTGCCCTGCACCCAGAGACTTACCATGGCAAGGGTTGCTGAGATTTCTCCTCCAGTGAGCTCTCAGTCATTCTCCCCATCCTGACCACCTTTAATCTCTCTCTGCCTTGCTCGTCTCCCTGAGACCCCCAGGCAGAGCCCTCAGCCCTGCTGCGCTTTGCAGAGGAGCTGCTCCTGGGCAGAGCTGTCTCTCTGCAGTGCTGCCGCTTGCCATGAGCTCCCTCTGTCCCAGGAGCCCAGCCCAGCTCAGCAGCACAGGAGCAGCCCAAGGCGCTTTAATGACCCATCTGGTGGCTTTGGTGCTGAGTCCATGAACCTCAGACCCTGAGGGGAAGTTGAATAAAACCTCTGAAGAAGTCAAAGTCAGATTCAAACTCCAAAGTTTCTTGTAATGTTAATGAGTCCCACTGAAGGACACTATTGAGGAAATGACTCCAAGATTTGGTTAGAGAAGAAAACTGGAGGCAGAGATGACAGGTCAGGAAAATCAAGGTTAAGTTCTCTCTGATGATCAGTAAACCTGGATGTGTTTCATTAATCAAAAGGCCAAGCCCTGACCCCCAACCCTGGGAAGGCAGATCCTGTCCCTCCCACGTTGCCCAGGGCTCTTCCTGGGACAGTGTGATGTGGGGCTGTGCAAGGCCAAGGGCAGGACTATGGTCCCACACCTCCCAGCTTCCTGGCTGGGGACAAGGAGGTCGTGAGGCCCCTGTGCTGTAAGGACAAGGTGTCTCCTCACAGGCATCAGAGCTGGAGACAACAGCCACAGCTAAGGGGAGAAGGAGCTCATGTCTGTTGGGGGCTTTCAGCCTCTTTACATCCCTTGATCATCTCCACGACAGCCTGTCCTATGCTGTGGCATCCCCTGCACCTCTTTCCCTGCAGGCTGGAGACATGCCCCCTGCTGCCCCACCTTGCTCTTGTCTGAGCATCTTCCTTCCTTTGCTGATATCTCTCCATGTAAATACTTAGATTTGGGTTGCCTCTACTGTAACTAACTCATCTGACTTTTGCATTAAGGGTAGACCGACAGCTGCAGATCTTTTGACAATATATTTTACCAGCATGCCAACCCTGGTATCTGTATTATTGAGTTATACCATCTTAGGTGATTTTTGGTATTAATGTTTTATATTATTGTTTTCCCTCAGCAGGTACTGGCTGAAAAAGCTGCTTCAATTTTAAAAACATCTGTTGCTTCAACATAAGTGACGAATCAGCCAACATGAAAGACAACATTTAACATCTCCAAGACTTTGTGCATCAAATGGAGCAATCTACTGATGATGCCTGGATGAATGGCTCATTTAATTCCTTGATAAAATGAATGGAACACCTGATTTAAAGCATCATTGTACAGATATGTTTATTCCTCCTCCTGTATGTGTTTATTATGTACCTCCCTAAATTGCTCTGTACTACACAAGTCCAAGTGAACATCTCCGGCTTTGCTGGCCCCAGCAGAAGCAGTTTCTTGACTGAGGGGGGTGGAATACATGGGAGTTGTGCAAGAATGGCAAGGAGGAGTATTGTAAGGACACTCAAGCCACTGTAGGTGGGATGTAGAAAAGCACATGAACTACAAGTAGAACCTCTGGGTTTAGATAATAGGCCTGTGAATAATCATAAAGACACCTCACCATATATCCTTAAGATTCCTACAGACAAAGATAAAAGCAATGCTACAAAATGCAGAATTAGTGCACAATGGATTTTCCCATATGTCTAATGGCATAACCTGTCCGGCAAACACTGCCGAGACCAGTCTATTTCATCTTTTTGTCTTGCAGCTTCCCGTAAGATCAAAGTACAATATATCATCCTGTTGCAGCTGAAGGCACATCATGTCCTGTTGGGACTAAAGCGGAAGACTCTATTTGGATGGTCACCGACCACAACAGGAACTTTGAATGTGATGCTTCATCCAGTTGTAATTCTGTTAACTCTAACATTATTGTGCTTGTTACTTACAATCATTTTATGTATAAAAGCCGGGTACACATATAAGCAAAGGATCTCTATTTGTTGTGACAAACACCCTGATAATACAATTTATAGTGATATTCTATATTATTGAAGCTATCTGCTTAAACAGAAGTTCACATGCACGCTAACACCGTATATAGATGATATTAGCATTTAAACTGAATAGTTTATCAAACAATTGGACTCTTACCACTGAACTACAACATGCCATGTATTTATGACATAGAGGCAAGAGGTAACCACACTACCAGTCTATGAGAGAATGAAGGGGATTGACTGTGGTCAAGGGAGTGGAGCGTGGCAGGCGCACTCGACCCCCCCTCAGCCAAACCAGCAGCAGGGAAGCAGAACGGCAACTGAACGCCGGTGGCTTGTGGGCGCAGGGAGTCTCGTGCAGACTTTTCCTACTCTACGCAATTTGACTATGAGTCAACCACTTCATTCTAGAAATACGACAGCCTGGATGAGCCCACTTTGAGTGCTCCCTGCTAAATAAGTGAGCTGTGTGGCAATGATTTTACTACTCATGGGTCACTGGATGAGCCTAATTCAACTTCAATATTCATCATTTAGCTTAAGTAGACGCACACCAAATGTAATGGATTATTTAGAGATATAAGTTTGTATGATTTTTTAATATACTCTTCGATTCATGTTACTTAGTAGACTAGATTTGCTAAAATTTTAAGCTCGTATTTGCCAAAAGCAACCGTAGACTACACTAAACGCCTTGCATGATAAAGTCGAGCTTGCATTTTGCTGGGAAAAATGGAACTGACTGGGAAAACAACGATCCAAGGCTAACGCAGAGACATCACAGACATCTGCAAAGCCGGGCCTATTTTTGCACTTCACTGAGAAGGATTTATCCAGACAAAATGGCACCTTCAAGGATATGGACCAAAACCAATGTCTACAACCAAACAAAACAGAGGCCCACGTGGAGTCAGGGAAAAAGGGTCCAATGGGGAGCAAAGGACCTGGTGGTAAAATTTTGCTATTGGACTTGGATCTTGGTGTGAATGGTCTGTAAAGATATAAAAGTTTGTAGTTTTCTATGCTGGGGCGGACCTCTGCGCAGGTACCCAGCTTGAGCCAGCCCTTCTGCTATTCTACTCCATTAAATTTTTTATTTTCTGAGAATTTTGTCTCCTGAAAGTCTGCTCTGCATATGGTCATAAAGCCTTGCCTCTAAGTTTGCTGCTGGAGCTCTAAAATACAAACTCTGGAGCGAACGGTTATCAGGGAAAGAGGAATCCTGACAGTTTGCACCGCGACGGACACGGCCTCACCTGAAAGTTTGTCTCCGGAGCTCCAAGACACAGCCCCCTGGAGTGAACAGTTATCAGGAAGGGAAGATGACTGAAAGTTTCCTTCGTGAACAGGTACAGGCACCTGGAGAGAAGGTCAGCAGCATTCAGCTTGGCATATTTCCCCCATGCAGTAAATAATAGAGTGAACCTGCCACCGAACTCTTTGAAGTCGCGCTTCTCTTTAAGAAATCTAAACATTGTTCTGCAGCAAGCAAAACCCCTCAATTACTCCCCCGCAACAGGGCATCACCAAGTGAGGTCACAAAGGGCCCCACTGTGACCCTGCGCCTGGGGAGGGAGGTCAGGGTGTCCCATTGGGAGTCTCAGGGCCAGCTCAGCCCCGGGCACCTGGGTGCTCTCGGGGTGGCCTTGGCTAAATTTGAATCCCAGTTTCTTCAAGTTTTACCACCCACTGCTCCCAGCATAGTCTTTAACAGTCCGTTGCACCGCTCGATTTTCCCGGAGGCTGGTGCATGATGGGGATGTGACAGACCCACTCACTGCCGTGCTCCTTGGCCAAGGCGTCTACGAGGAGGTTCCAGAAATGAGTCCCGCTGTCTGGCTCAGTTCTCTCTGGGCTGCCGTGTTGTCACAGGACTGGCTTTTCAAGGCCCAGGACAGTGTTGCGGGCAGTGCCGTGGGGCAGGGCGTATGTTTGCAGCCATCCGGTGGTGGCTCCAACACTGTAAGCACAGAGCTCTTGCCATGACCATTTTCTGGCAGTGTGATATAGTCAATTTGCCAGGCCTCTCCACATTTACACTTCAGTCATCGCCCCCATACCACACAGGCTTTGACCGCTTGGCTTGCTTCATGGTAGCGCATGTTTCACAATGGTGAATAACCTGTGCAAGAGCATCCATGGTTGAGTGCATCCCTCGATCACGAGCCCATCCATATGTTGCATCCCTTCCTTGACGACCTGAGGCACCGTGGGCCCAATGGGCCATCAATAATTCACCTTCATCCTGCCAGTGCAAATCTACCTCAGACACTTTAATCTGGGCAGCCCGTTCCCCCCGCTGGTTGTTTGGATTGGGTTCTTCAGTGACCGACTCTCGGGCACATGAGCTTCTACGTGGCGCACTCTCACAGGCAGGTTCTCCAGCCGGGCAGCGATATCTCGCCAGGATTCAGCAGCCCCGATGGGTTGGGCTCTGCGCTGCCAGCGGCTCCGCTTCCATTGGCCGTGGCCCAGGGTACAGCAGGGGCCATGACGGTCGCACGCGGTCGGCGGTGGCGGCGGGAAGTCGGATGGCCCATGGCTGCGTTCCAGCGGCACGGCCCGGGATACCGACTGTGTGAGCGGGTGGTGCCACGGAGACGTGGGGTCTGGAACATGGGGGTGGCCGGGGGGACGGGAGGGACGGGGAGGGCGGCAGAGAGGAAGGGGCCCCGGGGCTGGGCCGGGGCTGCTCGAGCTCAGGGCAGCCCTGACGGGCGCCATGTCAGAGCTCGGCCTGGCTGCCCGCAGTGCCACCTCCTGCTCACATCACTCTTCACTGCCATTGGTCGGGAGGGCTGTCAGTCTCCTGCCCTGAGCTGGTGCTGTCTGGGATTGGCTGCCTGGGCTGTCACTCTGCCCTGGTTTGGGGCCCACCCTGCCCTGAGGCGCTGTTTCCTCTGATTGGCTGTCTCGTATTTCCTCCTGTGTCCTCCCATCAAGTGATTGGATGGATGGCTTATCAATCATTTGTGTGCCGCTCTCCCACCAGGTATGATTGGTGCAGCCAGCACAGCCCGCCCCTGAACACTGCCTAGATTGGTCAACTCTAGCCACCTGTCCTGCAGGCCTCAAAGCTGGATTGGCTGGTTACATATCAATCACATGACTTGACCCACCTTCTCAAATGTGATTGGCTGTCCTTGGTCCATTGACTCCCCATAGACTTCTGGGCTGTTGTTGCCAGGCAACGAGCTCCACCTAAACATGAAACTGTGGAATCCGAACATCTGTGGTTGATAAAAGGCACGTTGGGACCATAACATGAGGATCTGGGCCCCAAGAAGGAGGCTCTGGGCACTCAAAAGGACGGGCAGGTGCTACAGATGGCGCTTTGGGCCCTGAACACGACGGGACCCTCTTGGTTCCCACCCGAGCTGGGTTTGGTGCCCGTGACCCCACGGAACAGACACCTGTGCTGTCCGGAGTGGCCACGGAACAGACGGAGCCCAAAGCCACGGACTCCATGAGCTCAACGGGGAGTTGTGACATTTCATGGACGTTTCACAGGGCGGCCCATGGGCTGAGGGCAACTGTGTGTGTGTGACATCAAAGGGTGGGAAGGGGAGCGGTGGTTGCTGAGGACGTGTTGGATCGTGTGGGACCTGAGCCTGACGTCCATGGGGTGGAACAAGGGCTGGAGAAAGGACCGTCGTGGTGGCGACACTGCTCCTGCGTGGAGCTCCAGAGGCTGCAGGAGTTTTTCTGCTCCACGGGGACCAGCACAAGCCAGTGGCCCATTCATGTCTGTCACCTGCTCTGGGGGCTGTGACCTCAGCAGCACCTGCACAGCAGGAGTGTCCTCACCGCCAACACCAGCTCTCTGCTGTGTCTGCACCTCTGTCCCCATCATCCCGTGCTCTCCTCCCTCCCAGGCACCTTTCCCACCTGCTCCAGGACCCACCAAGGCCTCTGTCTGTCTCCATAGAGACTAAAAGGAAAGAAAAACTTTCCACACTGATGCCATCAAATAACCGCATGAAATAAAAACATTTTTAAGGGGAAGGGTAACCCTAATTTTTCCCTGTACTCCATTTTTTAAAAAAATAGCGTAGCTTTAGTTTCTACCGGGAGGGTATATTCTGTGTGTCATTGACATTTCACTCATATTATACCAATTTATTCATTCTCCCTGTTCAGTTGTCTTCTACGTATGTCATGTTATGTCCACAGGCAACCATCCAGAATTTGTATTTAGTTTTGATATTGTTAGGTCAGCTGCTGCTCCAAATTATCTCATCTTTCATTTTCGAGTGCTCTCCTGTTGCATCCTTTGCCAGATGATGTTCTTGTCACCAGGTATATCATCCTTCCCACATGCACTTTGGATGGTTTCTAGCTGATCCATGGTGATTCCTGTGTTCTAACTTCTGCCTTCTGCATTACGTGGTGATGTATCTGTCTCTGTGTCTGTGTGGCAGGTGTCACGTCAGAAGCACTGTCCCAGCCAGG
Source organism: Caloenas nicobarica (assembly GCF_036013445.1). NCBI lineage: Eukaryota > Metazoa > Chordata > Aves > Columbiformes > Columbidae > Caloenas > Caloenas nicobarica. The sequence goes on from NC_088276.1 coordinate 1,643,058, forward strand.
TCACTGCACCTCTTTCTCTTCTCCCTCTGCTGTCATCATGACTGTACCAGCTGTCCAATGTGCTTTCTGACCTCATGGACCCTCTCGTCCCACCTCCCTTCTGCTGTGCAATCCTATTCCTGCAAGAGAAGTGACAACCAGTCCGTGTCCCCTCTGTGGCATCTGGACCTTCCAGAGCTGGACGGCTGGTAGGAACTGTCACCATCAGCCAAGGCTCTGTGTGAAGTCTTCTCCTGGCACAGGAACAGCTCTGGCTGTGCCTGGTGAGCACCACACTGCCCGAAGGAGAACAGCAACACCCGTAGTGACTCCTGGTTAATGGGAAGAGATGATCTGAGGGCAGGTTGGCAGAAGATCCTGAGGCTTTGCCGGGGGTGGCCACATCTGGCACCTCCCACCAGGATTTTGGAAAGTCCCTTCCCAGCTGTGAGCACCAGGCCAACGACACGTGGCAGAAAGATCCCCCACCCCCGAGGGCCCTAGCCCCCAACTGGCCTCTGTCCCCAAACTACTCAGACATCTAAACAGGCTGTACCTCTACCTGAATTATCTTCAGTTTTAAGAAAAAAAACCAAACTAAAGTGTACTTCTGGATGAAGATGGACCAGGTTCAAGATCAGTACCAGGGGTGCTGCAGGAGCGTCTCCCAGCGCGGACAGACGGGGGTCCTGTTGGCCTCACCACCCCTGGGCCCCACCATGGCCCAGTTCACCAGCTCTGGGCCCGAGGGCTCAGCCCAGGGACAGCCCCACAACCAGGGTCAGAGCGGTTCCTGCTGCTGCCCCGAGGGTCACCAGCCCCAGTCAGCCCTGCGCCAGAGTGCAGGTGTCTGAGCTGGGCTGAGGTGGAAGGGGCTGGAAAACAGCTCATCGGGAGGAGGAGATGGAAGAAGGTGCCATGTGTGTGGCAACGGGGATGAACTGACACCCTCAGTTTGGTATCTGGATCCGTGCTGGGCTTGCACATGGACTAAACCCCAGCTCAAAGCACAAATTGCTGTTACCAGCCCTAGCGGCCAAGCGCTGCTCCTGCTCTCTCCTCCCTGGTGCAACCCGAGTGCACGACTGCCCTGCCTGCTCCTGCCTTGGGGCTTGGGGAACTCGGGCTGAAAAGGAAAGACAGACTTGTGTAGTTATGGGATCTCTTAAGTGCCCTGGGATTGCTTTGCTAATCACTCTGTAACATTTCCTGGGCTATGAACTCAATATGTGCCCAGAGAGGCAAATAAGTCCATGAACCAACTTTCTGGTTAAGGTTTTCTTCTTACATAAAACCACACTTCCATTTTCTCATGGGCAACAGATTGAAAGATGGAAGCTGAAGCAGCATCTGCCTCTTGTGAAAACAGGTAGCAGCAGATGGTTCCACTCAGTCAATCCTTAGTTGCTTCCTGGACGGGAAAACTGTCCATTAATTTAATCTTTGGTGTACAGGCAGGGCCTTGCTGATGTTCCTGTGTAGGCAGCAAGTGTGTGGATGTCAGGCTTTCTGCAGGTTTGTGAGTGAGTTTTCCTGTCTTTCTTAAGAAGGAAAATCTTGCCATGTTCTCCCGAAGTCTCCCATAAGCTGGTGGGTTTAGAGAAGGACAGGGAGCTCCAGTTAGCTCAGGGAGGACCAGTCATCATCACAGGCAAAGCAGACCAGAACTCGACTCGGTGAAAATTAATGGAATTTATTGACAACTGAAACTGGCACCTCTTCCCCGTCTTTGGGTGGATCACCGTGCACCCTGAACCGATACAGGCAGGTGTGGTCCGGGTGGCCCCAGTTGCTCAGCACTTGCAGCCTGATGTAATTCACGAACCCAGGGAGCTCGTTCTGAAACGACAAGAAGAAATGAGTCGCCTTTTCCTCTCTGGCACGTGACCACTGACAGAGTAGTGCCGCAGCGATGGCTTTGTTCAACAGCTTCCTTCCTGCTGCCCTGCCAGGGCTTTTGATCTGTCCTGGTCAAGACGTTCTATCCTGCTCTACCTCATTGGGCCATGAGAACAGCAAAGGAAGAAGCAGCGACCAGATGCCTCAGCAAATACACTGGGAAGTTCTCGCCTGCTTTGGGGCACAGGCTTCCACAGTCACAAGACCCAGTGCTGGTGTTAGTATAATGTCTCGTTGTCTTCTCTAGAAAGCCACAGAAACAGAATGGCCTCCCTGTCACGACTCACTGCCAGCACCAACAGAATCCTCAGGAAGCCCAGTATTTCTGGTCTTTAACTGGCAGACCAGCAGTCGTGCATCCTACCGGATGTGGTTGCTGGTGTCCACTTGGGGTCCAGACAGTCAAGCTGATTCTGCTTTCAAATGTGGCGCTTCTAAGCACTGAAGTTTAAACCCAAAACGAAAGAGAAGATCGGCAGTCCAGGTATACGCCACCAGGAAGTTAAAGCAGAAGAAAGGCCAGCGTGGCACACGCTCAAGGACAGGGCTGCCTGTAGCTCTTTGGCAGGGAAGCCTCTCCCCATCCAACCGCATTTCTCCTCCTCTCCTACAGTTCTCCTCCCTCTTTGTCCCCATACCTTCAGCTGGAAGGTCTGACTGGGATTCAGCGGTGCCAGGAAGGTGAACTGTCCCAGGAATATTCCCTGCTCCTCGTGTTCTTCCTTGAAGCCCTACAGAAAGTCAAGGGTGGAGAAAACAATAGTGTCTGGTATCACCATGGCAAGACCGAACTTCAGACGGTGAAGTACGGGGTTATTTCATCTACGTCGTCCAAGGACAATGAGCATAAGGAAAAGACGAGAAGCTGCACGTGGGCAGCATGTCACACTTGCCTACTCAACGAGTCCAGGCTGCCAGTCAGAAAAGGAGTAGATGCTCCCAGTGAGTGGAAGGTAACCTGAGGATCACAAATGCCACTGGGATTGGAAGCCAAGAAGGTCTAGGACCATGCACTGTGCCAGCTCCTTTTCCCTGTGGCTCCTGGACTAGCATCTTGCCCTAGAAGCTTTTGTTTTTGAGGGGTACATTGAATAAAAGAGGAATGCAATGCGAAGGAAGCAACACCAAGGAGCCTGTTTCTTCTGAGAGACACGAGGAAGCTTCAGGCCACCAGAATCTATGACCCATCTTCATCCCCTGCTTGGAAATGCTGTGCAACCCCCTGCCCCCCACTCCAGAGAAATCACTTACATAGACAGCAAAGTCCTTTGGAGCTCCAGAGATACTTTCTCCATGGAACGCTGTCCCTGAGACATGGTCCATGGTGACTGCTGTGGGAATGACTGGCACAGACAGCTTGATGAACACATGTCCCTGGCTTCCTGGGAAGGGCCAGCACTTTCCAGGATGGTTTTCTGGCTGAAAGGAGAAGAAGAAACTACATTCACATGGAGAAGGTTGCCCTGGCTTTCACACCTGCCATGACCATCAGAGGATTAAGAATTCATATGGCCTATCAGTTCTGCTCTGAACCACAGCCAGTGCCTTCAGTCGCACCCTGTGGGTACGGAACAGAGAAGCAGTTGTGAGAATTCACGTATCACAGGGCCATTTCAGGAGAGAAGCCCTTCGATGGCTGGGAGCTCGGTGTGCTACTTGTAGAAGCTCAGCAGCCTCTCCTGGTCCAGAGCCCTCACCAAGAACAAGCCAGAGACAGTGTGGCTGAAAGGCCCCTGCCCAGAGCAGGTGGCAGCCACAGGCCCCCCTGGATGAACCTTTCCTGTCAGGGGAAGCCCTCGCTGCCTCTCATCCACCGCCACCTCCTTCCCAGCAGCTCAGGAGCAGGGCCAGGACGGCTTCAGAGCCCAACGTGGGGCCCTCCAGCAGTGCAGGCTCTCAGCAACCGCTGGTGCTCACTAAGAGCACATCCCAGAGCTCTGCAGGCATCTCTGCCCTTCTCCTTCCTTGCAGTGCTGACACTTTGCACAGCAACTGGGCAGACACAGACTGCAGGAGCAGCCTGGCCTGGTAGAAGCTCCCGTGGAGAACCTGGGGCACTCTGGGAGAGGGAGGAGGGAGACACTCAGCAGGGAGACACAGGAGGAGAGCAGGTCCATGCGAGAAGGAGGCAGGAAAGGAAGTTTCGAGGAGCAAAGATGGGGGGAAAGGCAACTCTGAGCAGCGTGTGTGCTTCATTCTCCTGACCTTCCTTTTACTGCTTCTTGGTGCTCCTACCTCCAGAATAAGCTCAGGGGACCTCACGTAATCCATCACTGGCAGGGAATACAAGAACACCTTCGCTTTGGCAGTCCGGAGGGATGGAGAAGACTTGGAACGAATGACGGCAGCCCCTGGAATTTAAAACATGAGCACAATCATCAGGCAGTGTCAGGAGGAATATTACACTGTTGACTTGGAAAAGGCTTCTCAGTTGTCATCCATGTCCTACGGTGGGTTCCCCTCTGTCTTACTGCCATGACCCCTCTGGAACACATAGCAGGGAGTCATTAAACTGTCCTATTTGGCCATGGAAATAGGCAAGACTGTGAACCAGCCTTTCAGTTCTTCCCATGGGGTCTGGCCCGTTACAGGCTCTGTCAGTGGGAGCACTTTTAGGGCACAAGGTGACCCTTGACTTCTCACCCGTTCTCTCTTACTCGTGGGCACATTCTAATGCCCGTTTATCAATCTGGACAGGAAGCACTTTGGAACTGGTTTGTTTTTACAATGTCACGGCACCTGCTGATCTCAGGGCGTAATCAGGCCTCGGGACCTGGATCTCTTCCAGCTTCTCCAGAGCTTGACTGATGATCTCCTGAACAGCCTGGGAAGGAAGGCAAAGGAGTGCGTCATTTGGAAGGAAAAGGAACGGAGCGAGCAGCTCCCCATGCAAGGCCAGCCAAGGTGAGTGGGGACAAGGCAAATCTCATATGGAAGGGAGGCCCAAATTGCCTGGAAGCCTCCCTAGTTTGCTCTGCTGTGATATATGGGTATCAGAAAGGGGGTCTGCTCACTCCAGTGCTCTGAATGCTGAAGCTGTGTGAAGGGGCTTTTCCTGTGGAGAGGCCCCAGGCCAGGCAGCACGGACAGAAAAGCCTTCTGGGTGTGAGATAGGACCGGCTTAACTCTGGACCTCTGAGACCATTCTTTCTTTCCAGTCCTCACTTGAGGAGGACCTGAGATCTGGACGCAGAGGAAGGTACGACTCAGACAGCCATCATTCCCATCACGCTCTCTCTTCCCCATAACGAAGCGTGGAGCAACAGGAAAAAGAAGTGTGGCCATGACAGCACTTGTTCCAGCAGCACCAGCCTGTTGGCTGGGACAGGGAATTCAGTAGGATATGTGCCGGAGGGAGGATAAAACCCCTCAGTAGATCCTTCTGCCTTGTGCCCTTACCCGTCTGGTAAAGCCTGGGAGCTTTGCCTGCTTCACGCCTTCCTGGAGAGCCCGCTCCGCGACATCCTTTGTGCTCCAGCGCAGATGATAAAGCTCTTCCTGGAGCTTACGGAGCTGGTTGGGCAGGGGCAGGGTTTCACTCAGGTCTTCTCCTAACTCTGCTGCGGTTCTCCAGACGGTTAAGGTGCCGTGTTGTCCCACATGGTAAATACCTGTCAGACACACACCAGAGCTTAGAACTTGGTCTAAGGCTGGGTTAGGCCTTGGGCTGCCTGCTCCCATTTCTGTGTCTCTCCCAAGTGCCATAGATGTCTCTCCTCTTGTCTTTGACAGTCGCTATCATGGCATATGTGCTACACAATAGATGAACGTTCCCTGCCCTGGACTGTGCTCCTTGTCCTACAGAAGATTCTCAGCCCCCTGGGGCAGGAGAGCTCAGCCACAGATTCTCCCTCGGCTGAAGAGAACTGGCTTAGCCCTCCTGGGGATGGCAAGTCACCCCTTCCTCACCCCCACACCTGTCTTGCTGGAGCAGGGACTGGCACAGCTCTGTCAGGGACTTTCTGCTCTTAGCTCAGCTGCTGTGGTCACAGTGCAGGAAGTGGACCAGGGCAGGATGAAGCCCTGAGTACCTCCTAAAGCACCATCCACAGGTCAGAGCTCTTGCAGAGACTCACCGAAAGAGAACAGTCCGAGAATCAGCACCAGGGTTGTTGTTTTCAGAGCCTTCATCATCCTACAGAGCAGCAAGGAGGAAAAGGCTGGTGAAGCTGGCGGTTCTCGTGCAGATCAGCAGCAGACTGGAGAGCAGCAGCAGGGACTGCAGCCCTTGAGCCTGGCGTTCCTGGCGTGTGCGTTGGCTTGGTCCTGCACCAGCTCGATTCACTGCTGGGGTTGTCACCAGCTGCACCAGTGGGGGATTTGTCATGGCAGCAATTGTTTCATTAGGGACAAAGGGCTCAAGATTGACTCCGGACTACAAGCAGGAATTCCAACAAGAGCTGTGGCCACACTTCCCGTCTGTAGGGCTGGAGATGGATTCTTTGGAAATGGAAGGGACAGAACGAACACCTGTTTCTCCTGCCCACAATCTGATCGCAACTGGTGCTGAACCTGTTCTCCACCCTCCCAAGAGAAGGTTCAGCCTGTGCCCCTACAGTTCAACAGCTGCCAGGCAGGGGGTGTGTGTCTCCCCTCTCGCAGCATTTCTTTAGCAGCTGGGTTCTCTCTGGCCCTTCTCTTCGCATAACAACAGACAAATGCAGACTGGGGAAAGAGGGAGGGAGGGCTGAATGTCAATGCGTTCTGGCAAGCAATGGGCAACCAAGGAAGCGCCAAAGAAACACTCTGGTGATCACACTCCCTCCGTGTGATCCAAAATGGACCTGTCCCTTATTCTGCAGAGATCAAAGGCTTTCTGGGCCTCGCCCTTGTGCTCATGAAGAGTCTGAAAGCTGGCTGCTGCCTTCCACCAGCTCAAGACCGAGCTCTCAGGCTGCCCTTGGGTTCCTCTCCTGTCCATCATCCACCCACCCCAGCTGATGAGTTGGAAAACACCCCTGGGGAAAGGGGAGGAGGATTTTTCAAACATACCCGTTCAAACGTTCAACCTTCTCTGTGTGTCTCTTGGTATCTGCTAAGGTGCAGGTAACAAGCATCTTGCTTGCTCAAGAGCGAGCCAAAAACTCTGCGATCCCAGTTCCCTCAAGATCGAGAGTGACAAAGGCGCAGGGCGGCCCCTGGTCTTATACCCTGCTGTGCCGACCTCAGGGCTGATGCTGCTTTGTGACATCAACGGCGGTGGGTGATCTCACAATGGAAGAGGCTGCGCCACATTTGGAGGTCAAGTCCCACCTGACTGGAGCAGGTCTTGCAGTCCTCTCTGCAAGGGAAGAAATCCTTCACCACAGAAAGACGGGAAAGGTACAGGAACATGTTACTCTCAGAAAACAGACTCTGTTAACCACTCTTCCTCTTGTTTACCAAAGTTCAGACAATGTTAGAAAAGAACCACAAAAAAGTAAGATTCTTAGTCTTTTTTTATGGACCACATTAAGTTATCAGGACTCATTGAGAGGGCTTTAAACTAGATTTGAAGGGAGAGGGGGACGAAACCAGATGTGGCAGAGGCACAGCCAAGGGCGACATGCTGGCATCTGAGGATAGTGCTAATGATGCCCTTCGGTCTGCCGACCCAATGCAAGCAATGGCCCAGCTGAAGTGCATCTTTACGAATGCACACAGCATGGGCAACAAACAGGAGGAGCTGGAAGCCCTTGTGAGGCAGAAAAACTATAATTTAATTGTCATCACAGAAACATGGTGGGATGACTCTCAGAACTGGAGTACTGCAATGGATGGCTATAAACTCTTCAGAAAGAACAGGTGAGGAAGGAGAGGAGGTGGGGAAGCAGTGTATGTTAGGGGGGGGTTTGATTGTCTGGAACTTGATGAGGGTGATGAAAGGATTGAGTGTCTCTGGGTAAGAATCAAGGGGAAGGGCAACAAGGTGGACATCCTAGGGGATGGTCTGTTGCAGACCACCCAACCAGGATGAAGAGGCAGAAGAAATATTTTTCAGGCAGCTGGGAGAAGTCTCCCAGTCACCAGCGCTGGTTCTTATGGGGGACTTCAAGCTACCAGATGTCTGCTGGAAGTACAACCCAGCAGAGAGGAAGCAGTCTAGGAGGCTCCTGGAGTGTATGGAAGACAATTCCTGACACAGCTGGTCAGTGAGCCTACCAGGGAAGGAGCCCCACTGGACCTGTTGTTTGTAAATAGAGAAGGACTCATTGGAGGTCGCCCTGGGTGTAGTGATCATGAAATGATTGAGTTTACTGTCCTTGGAGAAGTTAGAAGGGTGGTCAGCAGAACTGCTACTTTGGCCTTCTAGGGCAGACTTGGATCTGTTTAGGAGGCTGCTTGGCAGAGTCCCTTGGGAGGCAAACCTGAAGGACAAAGCAGTCCAGGAAGGCTGGTCTGTCTTCAAGAAGGTGATCTCAGAAGCACAGGAGCAGCTGTCCCCATGTGCCAGAAGGTGAACTGGTGGGAAAGAAGGCCAGCCTGGCTGGACAGAGAGAGACAACCAAGAGATCAGGCCCAGTCAACATGGGTTTGTGAAAGGCAGGTCCTGATTGACCAACTTGATCTCCTCCTATGACAAGGTGACCCAACTAGTAGAGAAGGGAAAGGCTGTGGATGTTGTGTACTTAGACGTCAGTAAAGCCTTTGACACCGTATCCCACAGCATCTCCTGGAGAAGCTGCAGCTCATGACCTGGATGGTGTATCTGTTATGGATAAAGAACTGGCTGGAGGGCCGGGCCCAAAGAGTTGTGGTGAACCGAGCCAAACCCAGTTGGCGGCCGGTCACAAGTGGTGTCCCCAGGGCTCAGTACTGGGGCTAGTTCTGTTTAATCTCTTTTTCAATGATCTAGATGAGGGGATCAAGTGCACCCTTAGTAAGTTTGCAGATGACACCAAGTTGGGTGGGAGTTTTGATCTGCAAGACGGTAGGAAGGCTCTACAGAGGGTTCTGGAGCTGCTTGTTCATTTGGCTGAGGGCAATTGTCTGAGGTTTAACAAGGCCAAGTGCCAGGTCCTGCACTTCGGTCACAACAATCCCCTGCAACACTACAGGTCTGGGAAAGAGTGGCTGGAAAAGTGCCTGGTGGAAAAAGACCTGGGGGTGTTGATTGACAGCAGCTGAACATGAGCCAGTGTGTGTCCAGGTGGCCAAAAAGGCCCCCAGCATCCTGGCTTGTATAAGGAATAATGTGGCCAGCAGGCCCAGGGCAGTGACCGTCCCCTGTGCTGGGCACTGGGGAGGCCAAACCTCAAATCCTGGGGTCAGTTCTGGCCCCTCACAACAAGAGAGACCTTGAGGTGCTGGAGCGAGTTCAGACAAAGGCAACAGAGCTGGTGACGGTCTGGAGCACAAGTCTTATGAGGAGTGGTTGAGGGACCTGAGGCTGTTTAGCCTGGAAAAAAAGTGACCACCCTGTTCTCACCCCCTTGATAACACAATCAAGGAACAGACAAACCGTTGTCACCTTGGGCCTGTCAGCAGCACCTTGTCATTCCTAGAGATCAGTGACACATCTGCCCAAGTACCTCAGGGGCAGCAGAGACGCCACTGACAAAACACACGTTTCCTTCCACGTCTGTCATTCCCAGCCCTGTTTCTCTCTGGCCTTGGGGACAGCAGGGCTTGCTCACTCTCCTGTTGCCCAATTTCAGCCCTAACTTTCCATCTGCCCACCACTGTGACATTGCTCTGCTCTGAAGCCAAACCTTTGCACACATGGGAACCTGGATTCTTGATACCAACCAGATTTCCCGAGAACTATCAGAGCTTGGCCGGGTGCTACAGCTGAGGTGCCACAGCCCAACTGTGCACTGATGCCCTCAGCCAAGGGCACAGCCAGGACAAGCTGCAGCCTGTGCTGTTTGACACCCATGGAGTCACCGCCAAGGCTTGGTGGGACAAGTCACACAGCTTGGGGTGCTGCACTGGGTGGGTAGAGGCTTTTCAGGAGAGACGGGCTGGAAGGATCAGCAGTGAGATTCCCTCAAAGTGAAGAAGTTGCTTGGATGTATGGAGCTCCTTTACGTGGCAAGTGACAAGATGGGTTTTCCCTTGTGAGTGAGGGCATCAATGACAAAGCCCTGGGGCTGCAGGGGCACATGACCATGCCCCCCAACAATCTGGTGCCACTGGAAGTGGGGCACAGCAGTCAGGGAGAGGCACCAGGATAAGAAGGAGAAAGCAGCACCGAAAGACTGTGGTAGGGAAATTGGAAATTATTTCCTTTTTCTTGAATAAACTCGTGATGGAACCCTGCTACTGCTGCCGTTTTAGTGGCCTCTTTCTGGGCTCAGGAGAGTCCTGGGGGCCAGGGCCCCCCTTTTCTTTAGGGGGCACCGGGGGCTCCCCGGGCGAGTGGTCCCTGCCCTGGCCAGAAGTGGAGGGACTGTGGTGGCAGCAGTCCAGGGAGAGTCCAGACCAGGAGAAAATCTTGGTTTTGCCATCAGAAAGCTCTGAAGTTTGATAAGGAGAAGTGGCCAGTTCTGGGGCAGGAGAATAACCCCATCCATCAGGACAGAGCAGGACCTGACACGCTGAGCAGTGACCCTGAGGAGAAGGGCCTGGGCACTACAAGGGCCGCCACACAAGCCCGTGCTGCACGCTCACCATGACCAAGGCAGCTGCACACGGGGCTGCATGAGGAGGAGCGTGGGGACCCAGACACCTGGAGTTCTCATCCCCTTCGGTTCAGCACTGGTGTGACCCCACACACACGGGTGTGTGCCAGTGTGCGCCTTCCCAGTTTGGAGAAGCAGGGAGGAACTGGAGAGTGCAGGGCTCTGCCAAGGCAGGGTTCAGGACCTTGTGCACATGGTGTGGGATGCTGAGGGACCTGGGCTGCTCTGGCCCAGCAGCGCTGGGGAGGCTGCAGCAGTGTAGGAGTAGCCTGAGAGTGCTGGAAGGGTGGTTTCAGAGATGGTGGAGGTTTTCTTCACAGTGGGAAAGAGCACGAGAAAGAAATAATGGCACACAGTGCAGCTGGGGAGGTCCAGGCTGGACATGAGCAGGAAGGAATGTGAGTGGAAGGGCAGTGCTGTGGTGGAGCAGGTCACCCAGAGGGAGTCTGCATCAGCCCAAGGCTTTGTGCTTCAAGGAACAGCTGGGGAGGATCGAGAGAGATCCGCAAAGGAAGGAAGATGCTCAGACAAGAGCAAGGTGGGCAGCAGGGGGGATGTCTCCAGCCTGCAGGGAAAGAGGTGCAGGTGATGCCACAGCATAGGACAGGCTGTCGTGGAGATGATCAAGGGATGTAAAGAGGCTGAAAGCCCCCAACAGACATGAGCTCCTTCTCCCCTTAGCTGTGGCTGTTGTCTCCAGCTCTGATGCCTGTGAGGAGACACCTTGTCCTTACAGCACAGGGGCCTCATGGCCTCCTTGTCCCCAGCTAGGAACCTGGGAGGTGTGGGACCATAGTCCTGCCCTTGGCCTTGCACAGCCCCACATCACACTGTCCCAGGAACAGCCCTGGGCAATGTGGGAGGGACAGGATCTCCTTTCCCAGGGCTGGGGGTCAGGGCTTGGCCCTTTGATTAATGAAACACGTCCAGTTTTACTCAGCATCAGAGAGACCTTCACCTTGGTTTTCCTGATCTGTCATTTCTGCCTCCAGTTTTCTTCTCTAACCAGACCCTGGGGTCATTTCCTCAGTAGTGTTCCTCAGTGGGACCCATTAACATTACAAGAAACTTTGGAGTTTGAATCTGACTTGGACTTCTTGACAGGTTTCTTCAACTGCCTCTCAGGGTCTGATGTTCATGGCCTCAGCACCAAAGCCATCAGAGGTGTCATTAAAGCACCTTGGGCTGCTCCTGTGCTGCTGAGCTGGGCTGGGCTCCTGGGACAGAGGGAGCTCCTGGCAAGCGGCAGCGCTGCAGAGAGACAGCTCTGCCCAGGAGCAGCTCCTCTGCAAAGCGCAGCAGGGCTGAGGGCTCTGCCTGGGGATCTCAGGGAGATGAGCAAGGCAGAGAGAGATGAAAGGTGGTCAGCATTGGGAGGATGACTGAGAGCTCGCTGGAGGAGAAATCTTTGCAGCCCTTGCCATGGTAAGTCTGTGGGTGCAGGGCAATGCAGCTGTAGCTCCTGGAGGCATCTCCTAAAGCTGGAACAGCCACAGCTTGTGGGATCCCTATGGAGGGGAACTTTGTTCAGCAATTTTGAAAATCAAAGCAGACGGTTTTGCAGCCAAGGGTGCCCAGGGCTGTCCTGCAGAGCAGGGTCCCTGCACCCCAGGGCTGTGCCGGGGCAGGGACTCTGCCGCCTGCCAGGGTCAGCGCTCAGCCTGCCCTGGGAGATCCCCACGGTGCTGTGGGGAGAAGCTGTGGGTGGAAGGAGCAACCTCTGGCTGGGCAGGGTCTAGGTATGGAGTGGGTTCTGCTTGGGATGTGGCTGCTCATAGCTCCAGATCACTTTAGGACATTCCTCGGAGGCTTTTGGAAAGGTACAGCAAGACAGGGGCTCTGTGAAAAGTAAGAATCCTGTTCTATCGGTCTCGTGCTCTAGATTGTCTATGAGGCCAATGGGACAGTCGTCGAGATCAGCTGATCGGGACCAGCTCGGCCGGAGCCGTTGAGAGCGATCTCGAGGTAAGGAGAAGCGTGGGGGTGGGTTTCGGTTTCGGGACCCGGCAGCCCCCGGCAGCCCTTGCGAGAGCGGCTGACGTGGCGTGGGCGTTACCACGGTGACGGCGGGAGATTTAAAAGCGGGTGAAACTCGCAACTAGCACTCAGTCGTCGAGATCAGCTGATCGGGACCTGCTCGGCCGGAGCCGTTGAGAGCGATCTCGAGGTAAGGAGAAGCGTGGGGGTGGGTTTCGGTTTCGGGACCCGGCAGCCCCCGGCAGCCCTTGCGAGAGCGGCTGATGTGGCGTGGGCGTTACCACGGGGACGGCGATCACACCCCTGCCCCTCGCCTTGAAAAAGCCTCAGGGAGGGCAGCGACGCGTCGCTGCCCACCAGGCGCTGGGACAGGCAACCAGCTTGTGACACGGTGAGTATCACCCACACTGTGCTGCAGCGGCAGGTGGAGCAGCTCGTGCAGTAGGGCGCAGAGACTATCACTCCTCGCTTGTTAGACCTTCTTACCTACTGCCAGTGTCCCTGACTGTTGCCAAACATGGCCTCCTCCAGGAAGAGAGCTTGCTTAAAGAAGACTGTGTCGACTCAGACGGAGCTACTGCCTCGAACCGTGGCTGTCCAGGTGTCCGGCTGCAGGGAGTGCCAGAGCCTGCTGCTGCCGGGGGAGGGAGATGAGCATTCAGCCTGTGTGAGGTGTGAGCAGGTGCAAGATCTGCTCGTCATGGTTGCAAAGCTTAAGGAGGAGATTGAGACACTGAGGTCCATCAGGGAGTGTGAAAGGGAGATTGACTGGTGGAGTAACTCCCTGGCGTGCCAGGCAGAAAGGCCCCAAGGGGGAACCCCCCAAAAGGTGATGGACCCCCTGCCCTGTCGGGCAGAGAGGGAGGATTTGAGAGAGCCCCTGCCCTGTCGCTGTCGGGCAGAAGTAGGGGGCCAAACAGCTGAGGAGGGTTGGAAGCGAGTTCCAGTTAGGCGTCGTGGGCAACCCCCCTCCCTACCTGCTTTGCTTCCCCAGGTGCCCCTCCGTAATAGGTTTGAGGCCCTGGATATTGAAGAAGATGTAGGTGGGGATGTGGTGCAAGGGCCACCTACGAAGTCACATAGGAAGAGGCGATCGACTCCACGCCTCAAGACTGCCTCCGATAAAAAAGAAAGAAGGGTAATTGTGGTAGGCAATTCCCTTCTGAGAGGGACGGAGGGCCCGATATGCAGAGCTGACCCTCAGCATCGGGAAGTTTGTAGCCTACCTGGAGCTCGGATCAGGGACATCGCCAGGGCCCTCCCCAAAGTGGTGCGCCCAACGGACTATTACCCCCTACTGATCTTTCAGACAGATGGGGAGGAAGCGGCATCCCGTAGTCTGAGGGGAATGAAGAGAGATCTCAGGGCCTTGGTACAAATGGTGAAAGAGTCTGGGGCTCAAGTTATCTTCTCTTCCCTCCTTCCATTTTCGGATGATGATGTGGGACGGAATAGAAAAATTGAGTCTGTAAATGATTGGCTTCAGGACTGGTGCTACAGGCAGGGCTTTGGGTTCTTTGATAACGGCTGGTTTTATAAGACACCAGTCCGGTCAGTGATATGTGGGAAAGGTTTATCCCACAGGGGTAAAAAGATGCTGGGACAGGAATTAGCAGGGCTCATTTGCAGGGCTTTAAACTAGATTCGAAGGGGGATGGGGTTGTAGCTGGGCTTGCATCAGTGGGGCAGCACACTGGAATCAATAAAGACCGGGAGGCCCCCCAGGCCCCTAGGGTGAAATCGGTGTACTCGGCTCGCTCCCTGAAATGCCTGTACACCAATGCGCGCAGCATGGGGAATAAGCAGGAGGAGTTAGAAACCTGCGTTCGGTCAGGAGATTATGATCTGGTGGCAATTACAGAGACATGGTGGGACAGCTCACATGACTGGAATGTGGTCATGGATGGCTATGCCCTTTTCAGGAAAGACAGGCCAGCCAGGCGAGGTGGTGGAGTTGCTCTTTATGTGAGAGAGCAACTGCAATGTATAGAGTACTGTCCAGGTGCGGTTGAGGAGCGAGTTGAGAGTCTGTGGGTGAGAATTAAGGGGCAGGCTGGCAGGGGTGACACTGTTGTGGGAGTCTATTACAGGCCACCAGATCAGGGTGAGGAAGTTGATGAGGCCTTCTATGGGCAGCTGAGCGTGGCCTCACAGTCACAGGCTCTGGTTGTTATGGGGGATTTTAAGTACCCTGATGTTTGCTGGAAGGACTACTCAGCCAGCCAGCCTCAGTCTAGGAGGTTCCTCCAGTGCATTGACGATAACTTTCTGATGCAAATGGTGGAGGAGCCGACTAGAAGAGGTGCGCTGCTGGATCTCGTCCTCGCTAACAAGGAGGGTCTGGTCGAAGCAGTAAAGGTGGGGGGCTGCCTTGGTTGCAGTGACCATGAGATGGTGGAGTTCAGAATCTCCTGTGGTGGGAGCAGAATACCGAGCAGAATTGCAACCCTGGACTTCAGCAGGGCCGACTTTGGCCTTTTCAAACAGTTGCTGGAGGAAATCCCGTGGGCAAGGCTGCTTGAAGGTAAAGGCGCCCAAGATAGTTGGTTAACATTCAGGGACTGCTTCTACCAAGCTCAAGATCAGTGCATCCCGACGCGCAGGAAGTCAAGGAGGGGAGCCAGGAGACCTGCGTGGTTAAACAGGGAACTGCTGGGCAAACTCAAGTGGAAGAGGAGGGTTTACAAATCATGGAAGGAGGGGCTGGCCACTTGGGAAGAATATAAGGCTGTTGTCAGAGGATGTAGGGAGGCAACTAGGAAAGCTAAGGCCTCCTTAGAGTTAAACCTGGCGAGAGGGGTCAAGGACAACAGGAAGAGGTTCTTCAAATACATGGCAGATAAAACTAACACCAGAGGCAATGTAGGCCCACTGATGAACGGGGTGGGTGCCCTGGTGACAGAAGATACAGAGAAGGCAGAATTACTGAATGCCTTCTTTGTCTCTGTCTACTCTGCCGGAGGCTGTCCTGAGGAGCCCCGTACCCCTGAGGCCCCAGAGGAAGGCAGGGCAATGGAGGAGTTTGCCTCAGTTGATGAGGACTGGGTTAGGGAGCAATTAAGCAATCTGGACATCCATAAATCCATGGGTCCAGATGGGATGCACCCGCGGGTGCTGAGGGAGCTGGCTGAAGTCATTGCTGGACCGCTCTCCATCATCTTTGCCAAGTCTTGGGAAACGGGAGAGGTGCCTGAGGACTGGAGGAAAGCAAATGTCACTCCGGTCTTCAAAAAGGGCAAGAAGGAGGACCCGGGCAACTATAGACCGGTCAGCCTCACCTCCATCCCTGGGAAAGTGATGGAACACCTTATCCTTGGTGCCATCTTAAGACATATCAAGGAGAAGAGGGTCATCAGGGACAGTCAACATGGCTTCACCAAGGGGAAGTCGTGTTTGACCAACCTCATAGCCTTTTATGAAGACGTAACAAGGTGGATTGACGATGGCAGAGCAGTGGATGTGGTCTACCTTGACTTCAGCAAAGCATTTGACACCGTCTCCCACAGCATCCTCACGGCAAAACTGAGGAAGTGTGGACTGGATGATCGGGTAGTGAGGTGGACTGCAAACTGGCTGAAGGAGAGAAGCCAGAGAGTTGTGATCAATGGGGCGGAGTCTGGTTGGAGGCCTGTATCTAGTGGAGTGCCTCAAGGGTCAGTTCTGGGACCAATACTGTTCAATATATTCATCAATGACTTGGATGAGGGAATTGAGTGTACTATCAGCAAGTTTGCTGATGACACCAAGCTGGGAGGAGTGGCTGACACGCCAGAAGGCTGTGCTGCCATCCAGCGAGATCTGGACAGGCTAGAGAGTTGGGGGGGGAAAAATTTAATGAAATATAACAAGGGGAAATGTAGAGTCTTGCATCTGGGCAGGAACAACCCCAGGTTCCAGTACAGGTTGGGGAATGACCTGTTGGAGAGCAGTGTAGGGGAAAGGGACCTGGGGGTCCTGGTGGACAGCAGGATGACCATGAGCCAGCACTGTGCCCTTGTGGCCAAGAAGGCCAATGGCATCCTGGGGTGTATTAGAAGGGGGGTGGTTAGTAGGTCCAGAGAGGTTCTCCTTCCCCTCTACTCTGCCCTGGTGAGACCTCATCTGGAATATTGTGTCCAGTTCTGGGCCCCTCAGTTCAAGAAGGACAGGGAACTGCTGGAGAGAGTCCAGCGCAGGGCCACAAAGATGATGAAGGGAGTGGAGCATCTCCCTTATGAGGAAAGGCTGAGAGAGCTGGGTCTCTTTAGCTTGGAGAAGAGGAGACTGAGGGGTGACCTCATTAATGTTTATAAATATATAAAGGGTGGGTGTCACGAGGATGGAGCTAGGCTCTTCTCGGTGACAACCAACAGTAAGACAAGGGGTAATGGGTTCAAGCTGAAACACAAGACGTTCCACTTAAATGTGAGAAGAAACTTCTTCTCAGTGAGGGTGACAGAACACTGGAACAGGCTGCCCAGGGGGGTTGTGGATTCTCCTTCTCTGGAGACATTCAAAACCCGCCTGGACGCCTTCCTGTGTAACCTCACCTAGGTGTTCCTGCTCTGGCAGGGGGATTGGACTAGATGATCTTTTGAGGTCCCTTCCAATCCCTAACATTCTGTGATTCTGTGATTCTGTGTGACAAAATAATTAACGTCTCAGTTCAGGAGGATGCACTGAAATTCCAAATCTGTGGTTCTTAGCAGTAAATAAACCTGTGAGTATCAGAAATGGACACACCCTGGCTTCCAGACATCATCAGCATGACTTTTCCATGCTTATTATTGTTGGTCTGATGTTCTGATCAGAGCCGGCCCACACAGAGCTGCCCCTGGGCAGTGCCCGGCTGCTGGGAGGGGTCTGCAGGGCAGAGCTGAGCACACAGTGGCTGGGATGGGGTCTGTGACACTGACAGGAGGAGACCTGGGCACAGAGACACAGCTGCAGGCAGGGACAGCTCCAGGCAGCAGAGCAGGGGCTGTTCCGGAGCTCTTCTGCTCCTGCTCTGCAGGTGGCTGCTGGGTGTTGTCTGCTGGGCAATGATCTGACTGTCCCTTTAGCACATCCCACCTTCAGGAGACCTGACTCTGCTCTGCCTGTCCTGCTGGGCTCACCAGCTGCCCCCAGAAAGGCCCAGCTCTGTTGTAGGGTCCCAGGAGTGCTGAGCCTTTCCTTGGGTCCGCACTCTCCTGCCAGAGTCCTTTGCTTCTCTTGGTGAGGGGTCATGTCCTGCTCTCTCCGTCACATCTCCACCTCTTTGCGGATCTGCCCATTTAAACAAGGGTCTCCTGCTCCAGTGTGAGTCCCATCGTTTGGATTAATTAGACTAATTTGTGTCTGAAGTCGTTTTCATAGCAGCACAAGCTGAAGCACAGGACAGATGAGTACAATCCCGATGGACACTTTTGCCGTCTGACTCTGCACTGAGCCAGAGAAAGCTGAGACTTTTTGCCTGTCCTGTCTCAAGACTCTTCACATTTTCAATCATAGAAATGAGGATGTCTACCCCTGAAAAAAACCCACTCACCTGATGTGGTGGTGGAAAATAAAAAAACACAGCTAAAATAAATATAATGACATGCTAACTGTCTCCTAAGCAGCCCAAGTCCTTGACAGTCGTGAGCACAGATATTGAAGTTTTTCATTGCAGGTAGAATACATCTGGCATTCCTTGTGAACGTCAGAGTTGTCACAAACCAGCTCCCATGTCCCCACTGCAGCAGAGCAAAGCTGGCTTCTTGGTAGCACACGGGCAGAGGTCCTGCTCCTCACAGCACACTCAGCCAGCACACACCAGAGAAAGGAAATGCATTTCAGTTGGGATGATAACTATATATAAAAATGGTGTGTCTTTGCTAAGAGGAGTCTGTCCTAATTTTAAGTTGCTGCTTTTTTTTTTTGAACAGAGCCCACATGCCAACGAACAGAAAATGTCCAACAGCAGCTCCATCAGCCGGTTCTGGGACAGAGAAGAGTTTGAAGGTCTGCCCTTTCAAACAGGGCTCCCCTGCTCCACTGAAATTGTTTACAAGGCAGCACAGGTGAAAGCACAGGGCAAATGGTTAAAAGCTCCTCTCCTGACTCTAAACTGAGCCACAGAGAGATGAGCCCTTTTGCCTGTCCTGTCTGAAGACTCTTCACATTTTCAGTCGTGTAAATGAGGATTTCAACCCCTACAAAAACGTAGTCATGAGATGTGATGGTGGAAAATTAAAAACACAGACAAAATCATTATTATGACACGCTAAGCCTCTGCTCTGCAACCCACGCTCTTACATGTCGAAAGTGCAGATATTGAAGTTTTTCATTAACGGTGCACAAAATCTGACATTGCTTGTGAACATCAGAGCTCTCACAAACCAGCTCCCATGTCCCCACTGCAGCAGAGCAAAGCTGGCTGCTTGGACCCAGATGGGCAGAGGTCCTGCTCCTCACAGCACACTCAGCCATCACACGCCAGAAAATGGAAATGCATTTTAGTTGGGGGTATTTATATGAAAAATGGAGTGTCTTTGCTAAGAGGAGTTTGTCCTGATTTTAAGTTGTCATTTCCTTTTTAGAAGAGAGCCCCCGTGGCAAGAAACAACAAATGTCCAACAGCAGCTCCATCACCCAGTTTCTCCTCCTGGCATTCACAGACACATGGGAGCTGCAGCTCTTGCACTTCTGGCTCTTCCTGGGCATCTACCTGGCTGCCCTCCTGGGCAACGGCCTCATCATCACCACCATAGCCTGTGACCAGCACCTCCACACCCCCATGTACTTCTTCTTCCTCAACCTCGCCCTTCTCGACCTGGGCTGCATCTCCACCATTGTCCCCAAATCCATGGCCAATTCCCTCTGGGACACCAGGGCCATCTCCTACGCAGGATGTGCTGCACAGCTCTTTTTCTCTCTCTTCTTGTTCACAGCAGAGTATTCTATGCTCACCATCATGTCCTATGACCGCTATGTTGCCATCTGCAAACCCCTGCACTACGGGACCCTCCTGGGCAGCAGAGCTTGTGTCCACATGGCAGCAGCTGCCTGGGCCACTGGGTTTCTCAATGCTCTGCTGCACACGGCCAATACATTTTCACTGCCGCTCTGCAAGGGCAATGCCTTGGACCAGTTCTTCTGTGAAATCCCTCAAATGCTCAAGCTCTCTTGCTCAGACACCTACCTCAGAAAAGTCAGGTTTATTGTGGTTAGTCTCTTAGTTGTATTTGGGTGTTTTGTGTTCATTGTGCTGTCCTATGTGCAGATCTTCAGGGCCGTGCTGAGGATCCCCTCTGAGCAGGGACGGCACAAAGCCTTTTCCACGTGCCTCCCTCACCTGGCCGTGGTCTCTCTGTTCATCAGCACTGCCATGTTTGCCTACCTGAAACACCCCTCCATCTCCTCCCCATCCTTGGACCTGGTCATGGCAGTTTTGTACTCAGTGGTGCCTCCAACCGTGAACCCCCTCATCTACAGCATGAGGAACCAGGAGCTAAAGGAGTCCATTAGGAAAGTGATTTCATGTGTTTGTCAATAGTGATCAGCTTTCCATCACTGTCCACAAATGATGTCTAACTGTATCCCAATGCAGGCCTGTACCCTGTTTTATCCTTTTTACTTTGTTAACATTACCCATATTTTTATTTATGGTTATTATGTTCCTGCGTATCTGTTTGTGTTTATCTCACTATCCTGAAAAATGAACCCATTATAAATATTTTTAAAACACCTGAAACCTGTATAAATATTTCTCTAACACTGTGTCAGAGCTTAATCTCCTATAGCATCTCTGTAATAAAATGACCTCTCCTTTGTGCAGTTCCTCAAGATTTGGTTGTTCTTCCAAAGCTGTTTTCAACAACAGGCCCAGGAATTTCCCTCAAAAGGGCCTGAGGAAAAAGCTCGATGTCACCTTGGAAGCTGATTCACAACAAAGGTGTGATTTAAGACACAACCCTTGTTGTCTGTTGACAGTGGAGATGGGGAGTGGTCATGAGATACAGTCAGACTGGGCTGTCCCAGTGCATGATGGGGCAGAGGACAATCCACCAGGAGAGGAATCTGGAGCTGCCCAGAGAGCCCATGAGATACACACGGACCAGGTGTGCCTGAGGTGGGCAGTGACAGGACCCCGCAGAGTGAGACATGGCCCAAGGTGGAGTCATCAAAGGGAAAGCACTAAATGCAGGTATCTGCAGGGAAACAAAGATGGACACAGACCATCTGACACAGACCAACTCCAACAGGCAACAGCACCCTCACAGCCACCACACCAACAGCAGCACTTACACAACCATGAGCAACAGAACTGACCCTGTCCTGTTGCCCCTCTCAGACTGATCTGGTGTGAAAGTTGCACGAGTGGTCTGTACATCCTCAGTAGAACCTACCTGCAGTTTCACACACCCCTGTGGTCCCTCCAGTGTGGACCAGGGGTTTGGGTCCCTTCTTCTCCCAGATTTTATTGTTGACCACGGTATCATATGTTGTGGAACATCCCTTTGGTCAGTTTGGTTCAGCTGTCCCAGCCATGTCCCCTCCCAATTTCTTGCGCACCCCAGCCCCCATGCTGGTGGAGTTGGTGTGAGAAGTGGAAATCGCCTTGATACTGTGCAAGCACTGATCAGCAATGACTGAAACATTGGGGTGGGACCAACACTGTTTCCATCACAAATGTAAAATGAACTCATACAAGTTGCTATGAATATAAGTAACTCTGTCCCAACTGAAACCAGTCCAATAAGCAGGACAGACCATGGTGTTCAGGCAGGGGATTTGGCCAGAACAGCACTGACCAACCACCTCCCCACAGGCTGCTTGTTTCTTGAACCCCCCTCCTCCCCACTTTTCCACAGATGGCTATTTCCATGATCCAAATTTCTCTGCCCCGATCTCCTCACAATTCATAGCCATCATCAGTTTCTTTTTCCCCAATAGGCTCAGGTTTTCCCCACTTGCACTCAAATTTGATAGTTTGGATTCCATTGCCTTGGTCCTCTGGGACTTCAGTGGCATCACTGGTGGCTCCTCCAGGCACTGATGGCCTTGCAAGACTTGACTGCCCAGACAGTCCCCAGTGCTCCCCTCTGTGCAGTTTGGCCAACCTGGTCACATCTGCATCATCCTCTTCTGGCACCAGGGGTCACCTCACAGCCAACCTCCCACACACTGCCCCTTTACCTGCCTCTCCTCTTTCCTACCCAGCACTGTCGTTTCTGCTGGGCAGGCAGCAACGTGCTCCCCATGGGGACTGCAGAGCCCTGGTGGGACAGCTCAGTGGTGGGAGGGCAGCCATGGGTGGGCAGGGCTCCTCAGGAAGGCAGGGGGGTGGATGAGGAGGTGGAGATGAGCTCTGTGAAGAGGGGAGCCTGGCGTGCACAGCCCTTGCCTTGGAGGAAGCTTCATGGTCACAGGTCCTTGACTACATGGCAAGTTGGACCATCTCTTGGTCTGCTGGTAGGGCAGCAGGGCTGGGCACAAGCAACCCAGGAGGTTCCTGCAGAGTGTGGAAGACAGCATTTTGAGACAAACACTGGACGAGTTGACTAGGGCTGGTTTCTTACTGGCAGACAAGGTGGATCAGGCTGGGGATCTGCAGGATGAGTGCGGCCATGGCTGCAGTGACCGTGAGATGGTGGAGAAGCAGGACAACTGCAGAACAACAGTGCAGTCCTGCAGGAGAGCTGATTTCAGTTAACTGAGGATCTCCTTGGGCTGTCCTGGAGAACAAAGGGGCTGTTAAACTCTCTTGGATCTTCAGAGGCAACATCCTCAAAGCCCAGGAAGAAGCCAATCTGATGGACAGGGAGTCGAGCAGGGCCTGGCAAGAGGTCAGCATGGGTGCACAGCAACCCCCTGCCTTAGGAGATCAAACAGCAGAAGGACGTGCAGGGAGGCTGGAGGGGAACAGGCTGCCCAGGAGACAGACAGACAGACAGCTGGCCTGGGGGTGCAGGGATGGAGCCAGCAAAGCCAGCGCTGAGCAGTTGCTGAAATGGCCATGCAAGGGGAGCGCACCCAGGAGGGCTTCTCCAAAGATATTGTCAGCACAAGGAAGGCAGCTGAGGGAACCCTGGTGGGGCAGGGGACGGAGTGACAAAGACAGTATCAAAACAGCAATTTCTCAGAAGAAAGATTCTTCCTTTGAGAGTGCTGGTAGGAAATGTATTTTGCTGAGTAACTGGATGCACCTATGCATTTTACTATACATTTACCTCTACATAAATATTTATTTTTCCTTATACTCACATAGAAGACAGATAGCACAGATCTGTTGAGATCACTGTCAACATGACCATCTACAAAGAGAACAGTTCAAGTAACCTTTTCATCCTTTTTTCCTCCATCAGGCAAGAGTGGCCAACAGCTTCGAGCATGACTCACTCTGTGCCAAGAGTAAAAAGTGGCATTGACAGTCCAGGGCAGTGGATTTTTTGGTGCCTTCGACTCTGTGCAAGACACAAGGATTATCTTTCTTAATGCTGTAGGCTTTGGTAGGATAGAAGTCTAGAGAACATTTTCTAAAAATGGATGGAAAAAGAAACCAAGTGAAAGATGTAGAGTGAAGGAAATGTCTTCTTGCAACTTTAAGCATCAAATGTTGTTGGTGTTGTAATTCTCCTTTCTTTGTTTTAAATACTTTAAATATCAGTGTTTTCCCATGAGATCAAAATGAGACTCTACAGGATGTGCACTATGAGCAAGAGGAGAATGTCAGATCTCCCACAAGATTTGCCTTCTCAGCACTCTCTGTTAGGCTGTGCATCTGATCTCCCTCATCCTTCAGGTATTTCCTCTGCCCTAACTAAATGGACCATGTCTGAGGCCACATTTCCAGCAGCTGATCTGCACACAAGCACTTGCAATCGGTCTCTGGATTTCCCTTCCTCTTACTCTTTGATCACTCAAACACTTGTCAACAATCCAGTTGCTGCTTTCAGCTTCACGGACTTAAAAGCTTCCTTGTCTTTCAGTAGTCTGTCTAATTCTGTCTTTAGCCAACTCTTTTATTGTGTTTATTTTCTAATTTCCTTTCTGTCTAAATCAGTTCTTGC
This sequence comes from Caloenas nicobarica, assembly GCF_036013445.1. NCBI lineage: Eukaryota > Metazoa > Chordata > Aves > Columbiformes > Columbidae > Caloenas > Caloenas nicobarica. Next base: position 1,666,531 of record NC_088276.1, read on the forward strand.
ATGGTTATGCCTTGGAGACAGTGAACCTCATTGGTGGCAGTTTTTCCTTGGCATATAGCTGAGGAATGTGTTTTCTTTTAACCATGATTCTTATCAGTTTATTTTGTTTGTTCAAAAGTAAAGAAAAGTCCCTCTTTGCCTGTGTGCAGCCAGGTCTCCAAAGAGAGCAGGTGGGAGCTGGTGCAAAGGAGCTGGAACATCCAGCTGCAGACTGCAGTGGAGAAGTCTGGGGTAAGGAAAAGGGATGCAAGTCCCAGGTGGCCAATGAGAGAAATGATGGGGTTGGGGAGGTGAGGAGCAAGGTTGTCCGCATGGTGTCAGAGCTCAAGGGACAGCTTCTCCAACCAGTCCAGACCTCCTTAGGAGAGACCCTGGGTCAATATCAGATAATGCTGCAATCACCTCTTCTCCACACTGAAACACAATAAACTATATGCTTTACGAAATTTTAAAAAATAAAGTAATTTTTATTAGAAGGTTTTTGAAATCGTTCTCTGCAACTACACTAGGAAACCACTCTAATTAACTGTACAAGACTAGAAAGATATTTAAAGAAGAGACATGGTTTCTTAGAGATTTCTTCAGTGTAATGAGCTCCACGGTGCATTTGGTGCTGAGTCCTTGAACCTCAGGTGCTGAGAGGAGATTGCACAAACCTTTCCAGAAGTCAAAGTCAGAAGAAAAAAGTACTAAGTACCTTGAAGTATTAATGAGTTCCACTGAGGGCAAGTACCAGCAAAGCCTCCCCAGGGACTCGTTAGAGCAGATAACTGGAGGCCATGATGGCAGATAAACAAAGGGTAATGTGCAGGCAGCTGAGGTGCTGAGAAAACCCTGGTTTTGTTGGATGAAGCAGAGAGGCCAAGGCCTGACCCCCAGCCCCTGGGAAGGCAGATCCTGTCCCTCACCCGTTGCTCAGGGCTCTTCCTGGGGCAGGGGGATGTGGGCTGTGTGATGCTGAGTGAAGGACAATGGTGTGACAGTTCCCAGCCTTACTGGGGTGTGCAAGGAGGCCATGAGGTGCCCCAGTGCCTGAGGACAACATGGCTCCTCATAGGCCTTGGTGGCAGAGATGATTGCCATAGCCAAGGAGACAAAGACCTGGGTTCTCTTGGTGACATCCAGCCTTGCCAGTGCCCTTTGCCGTCTCCACCACGGGTTGTCCTACACCGTCCCACAGCTGCTTCTGTTTCCCTGCAGGCTCTAGACACCCATCTCGCTTCCTCCCCTTGCTCTCGCCCTGGTATTTCCATACATTGGCTGATGTGTCTCCACTCTCATGCTCTGTTCCTCAAAACACAAGGAGGTGGACTGATCTCATGCTCCTTCTGGATGATTTCTCATACCACAGCACTGCCCGTTAAGTGACATTTCTTCCTCCTCATGTCCAGCCTCCACCTTCCAAGCTGCGCTGTGTGGCGGTGTTTCTTTCTCTCCTCTGCTGTAGAAAGGAGGACCCTGAAAACTACTGACCTGTCAGCCTCTTACCTGTGCCTGGGAAGATCATGGAACAGATCCTCCTAGAAGCTGTGCTAAGGCACAAGGAGGACAGGGAGGTGATTTGAGACAGTCAGCACGGCTTCACCAAGGGCAAGTCCTGCCTGACTAACCCAGTGGCCTTCTGCGATGGAGTAACTACATCAATAGACAAAGGAAGGGCAATGGATGTCAGATCTATCTGGACTTCTGTAAAGCCTTTGACGTGGTCGCTCACAACATCCTTCTCTCTACATTGGAAAGGTATATATTGGATGGCTGGACTGTTTGGTGGGTGAGGAACTGTTTCAATGGCTGCACCCAGATAGCGGTGGTCAATGGCACAATGTCTGGATGGCCACTGGTGACAAGTGGTGTCCCTCAGGGGTCCATACTGGGGTCAGTACGGTTTAATATCTTCATCAATGGCATAGTGGGATCAAGTGCACCCTCAGCAAGTTTGCAGATGTCACCAAACTGAGTGATGTTGCTGACACGCCTGAGGGACAGTAGGCCATCCAGAGGGACCTGGATAAGCTCGAGAAGTGGATTCATGTGAAACTCCAGAGGTTCAACGGGGCCAAACGCAAGGTCCTGCACCTGGGTTGGGGCAACCCCCACTGTCAGTATGGGCTGGGGGGAGAGGGGATTGAGAGCAGCCCTGACGAGGAGGACTTGGGGGAACTGCTGGTTGAAGACTGGACAGAAGTTGGCAACGTCCGCTTGCAGCCCAGAAAGCCAATCTTATTTTGGGCTGCATCCAGAGGAGCATAACCAGCAGGTCAAGGGAGGAGATTCTGCCCCTCTGCCTCGCTCTGCTGAGACCCCAGCTGGAGTCCTGCATCCAGCTCTGGAGCCCTCAGTACAGGAAAGACATGGACCTGTTGGAGAGGGTCCAGAGCGGGGCCACCAAGATGATCAGAGGGCTGGAACAGCTCTGCTGGGAGGACAGGCTGGGAGAGTTGGGGTTGTTAAGCCTGGAGAAGAGAAGGCTCCAGGGAGACCTTATTGCAACCTTTCTGTACTTAAAAGAGACTGATAAGAATGATGGGGACAGACTTTTTAACAGGGCCTGTTGTGACAGGACAAGGGGTGATGGTTGTGAACGAGAAGAGGGGAAATTCAGGCCAGACACATGGAAGACACTTTTTACAATGCGGGTGATGAAACACTACCACTGGTTGCCGAGAGAGGTGATGGGTGCCCCATCCCTCGAGACATCCCAGGCCAGGCTGGATGGGACTCTGAGCAACCTGATCTGGTTGAAGATGTCCCTGCTCATGGCAGAGGGGTTGGACTAGATGACCTTTGAAGCTCCCTTCCAACACTCTTTATGATTCTATGATTCCTGCCACAAAGGAAATTTCCACAGTCTGGGAAATAACCCTTCAAGCATAGAATCATAGAATCATGGAATCATTTGAGATGGAGCAGACCATTAAGACCATTGAGTCCAACTCCGGCACTAAAGCATGTCCCTAAGAACCTCGTCTATACATAAACACCTCCAGGAATGGTGACTCAACCACTTTCCTGGGCAGCCTGCTCACTGCTTCACAAACTTTTCCATGAAGAATGTTTCCTAATTTCAATTCTGAACCTTCTCTGGTACAAGCTGAGGCCATTTCCTCTCATCCTATCACTTGCTACTCAGGAGATGACCAACACCCTCCGTGCTACAACCTCTTTTTAGACAGTTGTAGAGAGCGAAATGGTCTCCCCTCAGTCTCATTTTTCTCCAGGCTAAACAGCCATGGGTCCCTAAGCTGCTCCTCAGAAGACTTTTGCTCCAGACTCTCAACAGCCTTGTCGCCCTCCTCTGCACTCACTCCAGCACCTCAAGGTCTTTCCTATAGTGAGAAGCCCAAAACTGAACAGAGAATTCAAGTTGTGGCCTCAACAACACCAAGTACAAGGGGATTATCACTGCTCTGATTCTGCCCACTACACTATTCTTGATGCACACCAGGAGGCCATTGGCCTTTCTGGCCACCTGGGAACACACTGGCTCACGTTCAGTTGCTGTCGATCAACACCCCCAGGTCTTTTTCCACCAGGCAGCTTTCCAGCCACTCTTCCCTAAGCCTGTATTGTTGCAGGGGATTGTTATAAACCAAGTGCAGGACCCGGCACTTGGCCTTGTTGAATCTCAGACAATTGGCCTCAGTCAGCCAACGTCCCTCTGTATGGCCTTCCCACCCTCCAGCAGATCAACACTCCCACCCAGTTTGGTGTCATCTGCAGACTTACTGAGGGTGCACTTGATCCCTTCATACCGATCATTGGTAAAGAGATTAAACAGAACTGGCCCCAATACTGAGCCCTGGGGACACCACTTGTGACCGGCTGCCAACTGGATTTGGCTCGGTTCACCACAACTCTTTGGGCCCGGCCCTCCGGCCAGTTCTTTATCCATCTCAGATACACCATCCAGGCCATGAGCTGCAGCTTCTCCAGGAGATGCTGTGGGATACGGTGTCAAAGGCTTTACTGAAGTCTAAGTGCACAACATCCGCAGCCTGTGTGGCGGATTCACTTCCCCACGACAGACTTTCCCTCATCTGCTAAGCCAGTCACCTTGTCATAGAAGGAGATCAGGTTGGTCAAGCAGGACCTGCCTTTCATAAAGCCATGCTGATTGGGCCCGATTGGTCGTCTCGTATGTGTGACCTCACAGTCCCTTTCCCAGCCATGTTCCTGCTGTTGGCCTATCCCCTGCAGGGGCACAAGTGACTCACAGTCCCCTCCACAGCCATTGGCTTCCTACTGGACTATGAGTTCCTGAGACACAGCTGAGCACATGACATCGTACCCAGCCATCGCCCTCCTTGTGCTCCAGTGTGTGAGCAGGTAAAACTAAGCTGGTTTCATCAAATCTATCTAATAGATTTCCTATGAAGGGTCTGAGTGGAGAAACGTTCCTCAGAGGAGCTGCTGTATTTACACGGGGGCATTTTATATCTCTGCTTCTGCCTCTTTCTTTTCTTCTTCCTCTTCCTGTGTCTATTCTGATGTGAAAGAGCTCTCCAAGGAAAAGATTCATGGAATCCTACAATAACACAGGTTGGAAGAGACTCCTGAACACCATCTCTGTCCCACTGTCCTTTATGGCACCCTAAGGAATAGCTGATAGCATTTGTGCTCCCTTGGGTTCATCTCATCACATGCACACAGTGGACATGCACATGATGTGTATGTTTAGAACTCATCTATGCAAGGAAAACATGGACTTTTGACCTAGTATTCCATAGAATCATAGAATGTCCTGAGTTGGAAGGGACCCACAAGGATCGAGTCCAACTCCTGTCCGTGCACAGGACACCCCACGTTGTCCAGTCTCTTCTTGAACACTGTCAGGTTGGGGCCATGACACCTCCCTGGGGAGCCTGTTCCAGTGTCCAGCACCTCTGGGTGAAGAACCTTTTCCTCATGTCCAACTGAACCTCCCCTGGCACATAGTCCTGCCGTTCCCTCAGGTTCTGTCACTGGTCACCAGAGAGAAGAGATCAATACCTACCCTTCCTTCTCCCCTTGTGAGGAAGCTGTAGCCACCGTGAGGTCTCCTTTTAGTCTTTTCTTCACCTCTGATGCTCAGAAACCCCTTGGTTTGCTCTCTGAGGCAGAAAGGAGAAGCCATGAGCCCCAGGCAATGGGAAGGGGAATCCTGTCCCTCACACACGGCTCAGGGCTCTTCCTGGGACCGTGGGATGTGGGTGTGCAAGGCCGAGGGAAGGACAACACTGGTACAGCAACTTCCACCTTCTCCATGGGGCTGCAAGGAGGCAACGAGGCCCCAGTGCCATGAGGACAACATGTCTTCTCCTGGGCCTCAGTGGCAGGGACAACTGCCATGGCCAAGGGGACAGAGACCTGGGTTCTGTTGGTCCCTTCCAGCCTCACCAGCGCCCTTTGCCATCTCCATCACAGGCTGTTCTACACGGTCCTACACCTGCCCCTCTTTCCCTGCAGGCTGCAGACACCCATCTCGCTTCCTCTCCGTGTTCAAATTTGTCAAATATATTTCTTAGTAACAACGTGAAGTGAAAAGCACTCCTCACTGGAACTGCTGTATTTATGTTAACACGTTCTATATCTCCTCTTCTGTCTTTTTTTTTTTTTTATGATTCTTCTACCTATTCTCTCTCCAGAAACATCTCCAAGTCAAAAATTATTTCAAATCACAGAATACGTCAGGTTTGAAGAGAGCCCTTGTCTCACTCATCTTGTCTCACTCTCCTGCTCAGGGCAGGCTGAACCCGGGGAGGTTGCTCACGGCACCCACCCAAGTTTACATCATCCTCAAAGGCACTGAAAGTGCACTTTGTTACATCATAGAAGGGGAGAATAAAGATGTTCAACAGTGTTGGCCCGAGTGCTGGTCACTGAGAGATGACACTGGTAACTGGCTGCATGGAGGACTTTGTACCACTGATGATATTTGGGCTTGATGGTTCAGCCAACTTCCCACCCAGCATCCACTTCTTGAGCCCCATCAGCACCACTCTGCCCAGAAGGAGACCATGTCTGAGGCCTTGCAAATGCCCTGTACACAACATGGCTTTCTTTCCACTGTCCATTTGTGTTCAGCAATCTTTTCCTTGTCCATCACATTCCTGGAAATGGCTGCAGGAGTACGTGTCCCATCCCCTTCCCAGGAAGGGAGATAGGGTGGCTGGCTTGCAATTCTCCGAGTTCCTGTTTGTGCTCTTCTTGAAGATGGGTTTGAGGTCTGCATTTTCTAAGGACCCCAGAACCATTCTGGTTTCTATGGCACATTTGAGAGCACAATATGGAATCACGGGCAAGGGTGCTATGGAGTGCTACGGACTGCTATGTAGAATGAGATGGACAGTTTATTGCTTCGGGAAACACTTAGATACGAGTTTCCACAGGGCATCCTTGAACTCCTGGTTCCTCATGCTGTAGATGAGGGGGTTCATTGCTGGAGGCACCACCGAGTACAGAACAGACACCACCAGGTCAGGGGAAGGAGAGGAGATGGAGGGGGGCTTCAGGTAGGCAAACATGGCAGTGCTGACAAACAGGGAGACCACGGCCAGGTGAGGGAGGCACGTGGAAAAGGCTTTGTGCCGTCCCTGCTCAGAGGGGATCCTCAGCACGGCCCTCAAGATCTGCACATAGGACACGAAGATGAACACAAAACACCCAAATCCTAAACAGACACAAACCACAAGGAGCCCAGCTTCCCTGAAGTAGGACTGTGAGCAGGAGAGCTTGAGGATCTGGGGGATTTCACAGAAGAACTGGTCCAGGACATTGCCCTTGCAGAGTAGCCGTGAAAATGTATTGGCCGTGAGCAGCAGAGCATTGAGAAACCCAGTGGCCCAGGCAGCTGCTGCCATATGGACACAAGCTCTGCTGCCCAGGAGGGTCCCGTAGTGCAGGGGTTTGCAGATGGCAACGTAGCGGTCGTAGGACATGATGGTGAGAAGAGAATACTCTGCACCTAACAAGAAAGCTAAAAAGAAGACCTGGGCAGCACATCCCGCATAGGAAATGACCCTGGTATCCCACAGAGAGTTGGCCATGGATTTGGGGACAGTGATGGAGATGGAGCCCAGGTCCAGCAGGGAGAGGTTGAGGAGGAAGAAGTACATGGGGGTGTGGAGGTGCTGGTCACAGGCTATGGTGGTGATGATGAGGCCGTTGCCCAGGAGGGCAGCCAGGTAGATGCCCAGGAAGAGCCAGAAGTGCAAGAGCTGCAGCTCCCGTGTGTCTGTGAACGCCAGGAGGAGGAACTGGGTGATGGAGCTGCTGTTGGACATTTGCTGCTGATGAGCGTGGGGCACTGTTACAGGAGCAAAAGAAAGTGACAATTTAGGAGAAACTTCTCTGAGCAAAATCACATACCCCCTCCCCCCGCTCCACACCCCTTGTCCTTTTCCAGACCTTCCTTCAGGTCCGTGGCTGAGCCCTGGGTGGTGCTGGCTGGAGGTGCCGTGAGGAGCAGGGCCTGTGCCCGCTGGCTGCCCAGGAGTCAGCCCTGCTCTGCAGCAGGGGTCATGGAATGGGGGAACAGGGTCCAGTCCTGGGGTTCAGCTGTGTCAGATGGACCCGTTCCTGGTGCAGAAGGGACTGTCAGCATCTGCTCTCCTAGTGATAATGAACCAGGACGGAACAAGGCAGTTTGAGAGGCTTGTTTTTTTGCAGCTTCCTGCAACTCCACTGGAGAGTGTTGTTGGGTGTCAGAAACCCTCAGCATTTCTGCTGCACTCAGGGAGAACAGAGCGAGTCCTGCGAGACCAGAGGATGCCTGTGGGTCAGTGCAGAGTGAGGGCAGCTGCTCTGTCCCTCTGTCTTGCTCCAGCTGCCCTTTCTGAGATGGAGGCTGATCACACTGGCATGTTACCCTGAAAAGCCACTGGGCACTGCTGAGAGCAGAGGGACCCACCTCAGACCATGACATGTCCCACCCTTTCCTCAGGTCTCAGCACCCCACTTCTATCCCAAGACACACACAGCTCATTTCACAAACCGAACTGCATTTCTTCCATCATAGCATTTCTGCACTTCTACATGGGGAATTCAGATAATGCTCATTCCCCTGCCCCACAGACTGCATTGCCCACAGCCCCACAGGTCAGAGCAAAGCTGGGACACGTGTTCCCATGGACACACCTGCAGGAAAGGACCCACAAGATCAGGCTGTGAGTCTGCAGCTGAAACTCCCATCCCCAGAGAGCCCGACAGCAAGAACAAGATCACAGCAACAGTGACCCAGAGCAAGAAGGAAACTGCGGTGAGGGTGGGTGTGAGAGAGGCCGGGGCAGAGGCAGCCGGGCAATCAGACAGCGTCACCCTTCCCCAGCTGTGCAGCCACCTCCCACACACCAGCATTGCCGGGCAGCTGCTCTCAGCCCCTGTGCTCTGCAGAGGGAACTGGAGCTCTGGCTGCACAGGAGCTGCTTCATGCCTTGGAGCCCCCGGCCCTGAGGGCAGAGGCTTTGCTGGGTGGGAGAGGAGGCGAGGGGGCTGCTCACAGGAGGGATCTGCACTGCAGAGGATGAAAGGGAGTTTTCTGTGTTCCCCCTCCCATAACAATGCCAGTTTTATTTTCCTGTCATTTCTGATCATTTCCCTGCTGCCTGGAGATTCTCCCCCTGGGAGGTGTTTCCCTGTCCATGTCTCTTCCCTGTCAGTGCTCACAGACCATGCCACCCTCTGTGCCCTCACCCTGGCCCTACAGATCCTGCCTGTTCACAGGGCACTGCCTGGGGGCATCTTCCTGTTTGCAGGTTGGAAAACAGGACAGGTCAGACTAAGGCTGACGGGTTCAGCAGATGTGATGCTGCTGCTGTGCACAGGCAGAGCAGCAGCTGAAGGGATGTTGTGAGGCTTCTGGCAGATGTACTGATCATTCAAAGTTGCAGCTCAGGAGTCACAGTGACTTGTTTAAGCATGAGAGCTCATTTTCATTTTAACCTTTCCTGCACCCCCCAAACCTCGGGATAGGAAACTGAAAAGACAGGCTCAGGAAAGCTCCCTATCTGTCTGCTAATCCTTGCATTGATCTTCTGCTTGAGGCATCCACTTGGAAAAATCCTGGGGGTGATCTGGAGCTGTGAGCAGCTCTGATCCACACAGCACCCCCTTAACAGCAGAAGCACCTTTCCTGCCTTGATAGGAGTCTCTCCTTCCCCCCACAGCTTCTCCCCACAGCACTGTGGGGATCTCCCCGGGCAGTGCTGACCCTGGCAGGTGGCAGAGTCCCTGTCCCAGCACAGCCCTGGGGTGCAGGGACCCTGCTCTGCAGGACAGCCCTGGACGCTCACCCTTGGCTGCTCACCCAGCTACACAGCTGTTCAAAATTGCCTGATAACAGCCCCCTCCTTACAGACCCCTCAAGCTGTGCCTGTGCTAACTTGAGGAGATGCCTCCAGGAGCTACAGCTGCATTGCCCTGTACCCAGAGACTTACCATGGCAAGGCTGCAAAGATTTATCCTCCAGTGAGCTCTCAGTCATCCTCCCAATCCTGACCACCTTTAATCTCTCTCTGCCTTGCTCGTCTCCCTGAGATCCCCAGGCAGAGCCCTCAGCCCTGCTGCGCTTTGCAGAGGAGCTGCTCCTGGGCAGAGCTGTCTCTCTGCAGCGCTGCCGCTTGCCATGAGCTGCCTCTATCCCAGGAGCCCAGCCCAGCTCAGCAGCACAGGAGCAGCCCAAGGCACTTTAATGACCCCTCTGGTGGGTTTGGTGCTGAGTCCATGAACTTCAGACCCTGGATGAAGCTGAAGAAACCTCTCAAGAAGTCCAAGTCGGATTCAAACTCCAAAGTTTCTTGTAATGTTAATGGGTCCCACTGAGGAACACTACTGAGGAACAGACTCCAGGGTCTGGTTAGAGAAGAAAACTGGAGGCAGAGATGACAGGTCAGGACAAGCAATGTGAAGGTCTCTCTGATGCTGAGTAAACCTGGATGTGTTTCATTAATCAAAGGGCCAAGCCCTGACCCCCAACCCTGGGAAGGCAGATCCTGTCCCTCCCACATTGCCCAGGGCTGTTCCTGGGACAGTGTGATGTGGGGCTGTGCAAGGCCAAGGGCAGGACTATGGTCCCACACCTCCCAGGTTCCTGGCTGGGGACAAGGAGGACGTGAGGCCCTTGTGCTGTAAGGACAAGGTGTCTCCTCACAGGCATCAGAGCTGGAGACAACAGCCACAGCTAAGGGGAGAAGGAGCTCATGTCTGTTGGGGCTTTCAGCCTCTTTACATCCCTTGATCATCTCCACGACAGCCTGTCCTATGCTGTGGCATCACCTGCACCTCTTTCCCTGCAGGCTGGAGACATTCCTCCTGCTGCCCCACCTTGCTCTTGTCTGAGCATCTTCCTTCCTTTGCTGATCTCTCTCCATCCTCCCCAGCTGTTCCTTGAAGCACAAAGCCTTGGGCTGATGCAGACTGCCTCTGGGTGACCTGCTCCACCACAGCACTGCCCTTCCACTCACATTCCTTCCTGCTTATGTCCAGCCTGGACCTCCCCAGCTGCACTTTTTGCCATTATTTCTTTCTCGTGCTGTTTCCCACTGTGAAGAAAACCTCCACCATCTCTGAAACCACCCTTCCAGCACTCTCAGGCTACTCCTACACTGCTGCAGCCTCCCCAGCGCTGCTGGGCCAAAGCAGCCCAGGTCCCTCAGCATCCCACACCATGTGCACAAGGTCCTGAACCCTGCCTTGGCACAGCCCTACACTCTCCAGTTCCTCCCTGCTTCTCCAAACTGGGAAGCCGCACAATGACACACACCCGTGTGTGTGGGGTCACACCAGTGCTGAATCGAATGGGATGAGAACTCCAGGTGTCTGGGTCCCCACGCTCCTCCTCATGCAGCCCCGTGTGCAGCTGCCTTGTTCATGGTGAGCGTGCAGCACGGGCTTGTGTGGCGGCCCTTGTAGTGCCCAGGCCCTTCTCCTCAGGGTCACTGCTCAGCGTGTCAGGTCCTTTTCTCTCCTGATGGATGGGGTTATTCTCCTGCCCCGATACAGAACTGGCCACTTCTCCTTTTAAAACTTCAGAGATTCCTGATGGTGGAACCCCAAATTTCCCAAGGTCTGGACTCTCCCTGCACTGCTGCAGCCGCAGTCCCTCAATTCCAGCCAGGGCAGGGACCGCTCGCCTGTGGAGCCCCTGGTGCCCCCTAAAGGAAAGGGGGCTCCTGACCTCCAGGACTCTCCTGAGCCCAGGAAGAGGCCACTAAAATGGTAGCAGTAGCAGGGTTCCATCAAGAGTTTATTCAAGAAAAAGGAAATAATTTCCAATTTCCCTAGCACAGTCTTTCGGTACTGCTCTTCTGTTCCTTATCCTGGTGCCTCTCCCTGACTGCTGTGCCCCACTTTCGGTGGCACCAGATTGTTGGGGGGCATGGCCATGTGCCCCCACAGGCTTTGTCATTGGTGCCCTCACTCACAAAGGAAAACCCATCTGGTCACTCTCCACATAAAGGAGCTCCATACATCCAAGCAACTTCTTCACTCTGAGGGAATCCTACTGCTGATCCTTCCAGCCCGTCTCTCCTGAAAAGCCTGTACCCACCCATTGCAGCACCCCAAGCTGTGTGACTTGTCCCACCACGCCTTGGCGGTGACTCCATGGGTGTCAAACAGCACAGGCTGCAGCTTGTCCTGGCTGTGCCCTTGGCTGAGGGCATCAGTGCACAGTTGGGCTGTGGCACCTCAGCTGTAGCACCCGGCCAAGCTCTGAAAGTCTTCGGGAAATCTGGTTGGTATCAAGAATCCAGGTCCCCATGTGTGCAAAGGTTTGACTTCAGAGCAGAGCAATGTCACAGGGGTTGGCAGATGGAAAGACAGGGCTGAAATTGGGCAACAGGAGAGTGAGCAAGCCCTGCTGTCCCCAAGGCCAGAGAGAAACAGAGCTGGGAATGACAGACCTGGAAGGAAACGTGTGTTTTGTCAGTGGCATCTCTGCTGCCCCTGAGGTACTTGGGCAGACGTGTCACTGATCTCTAGGAATGACAAGGTGCTGCTGACAGGCCCAATGTGACAGTGGTTTGTCTGTTCCTTGATTGTGTTATCAAGGGGGTGAGAACAGGTTTGGTGAAAAGAAAAAAAGGAGATTTGGAAGTGTAGCTATACGCATGGATACTCCGGTGTGAAGCGCTTCCTACTCAAGGGCTGCCCTACATCTACTGGATAGAGAAGGGACGGATCTTGCGATGCTTCAGAGGTGGGAATGAGTTTCTTGCACAAAGACACCGAATCTGTCTGCAATGCTGTCTGGGGTGTCTGTCCCACACTCACTGTGGATGGGGATGGCTGCCCTGGACAGGGCCATCGCTGTCCCTGCCCAGTGCATGTAGGGGTGTGTGAGAGCCTTGGCACCTCACGTAACACTGCAGGTGTGTAACTGGCATTAAAAGGAATAACTGCCCTGAATTTGATTTGTCAATAGAATTATAGAATAATTTCAGCTGGAAGAGACCCTCAGGATCATCGAGTCCAACCATAACGTAACCCAACTCTAGCACTAAACCATGTCCCTAAGAAAGCCATCTAAACATGTTTTAAACACCTCCAGGGATGGTGACTCCACCACTTCCCTGGGCAGCCTGTTCCACTGCTTCACAACTTTTTCCATGAAGAAACGTCTCCTAATACCCAATCTGAACCTTCCCTGGCACAACTTGAGACCATTTCCTCTTGTCCTATCACTTGCTACTTGGGAGAAGAGACCAACACCCACCATGCTACAACCTCCTTTCAGGTAGCTGTAGAGACTGAGAAGGTCTCCCCTCAGTCTGGTGTTTTCCAAGCTAAACAGCCTCATGTCCCTCAGCTGCTCCTCATAAGACTTGTGCTCCAGGCCCCTCACCAGCTCCTTTCCTTCTCTGAACTCGCTCCAGCACCTCAAGGTCTTTCTTGTTGTGAGGGGGCCAGAACTGACCCCAGGATTTGAGGTTTGGCCTCCCCAGTGCCCAGCACAGGGGACGGTCACTGCCCTGGGCCTGCTGGCCACACTATTCCTGATACAAGCCAGGATGCTGGGGGCCTTTTTGGCCACTTAGGCACACTCTGGCTCATGTTCAGCTGCTGTCAATCAACACCCCCAGGTCTTTTTCCACCAGGCACCTTTCCAGCCACTCTTTCCCAGGCCTGTAGTGTTGCAGGGGATTGTTATGACCGAAGTGCAGGACCTGGCACTTGGCCTTGTTAAACCTCAGACAATTGCCCTCAGCCAAATGAACAAGCAGCTCCAGAACCCTCTGTAAAGCCTTCCTACCCTCTTGCAGATCAAAACTCCCACCCAATTTGGTGTCATCTGCAAACTTTCTAAGGGTGCACTCGATCCCCTCATCTATATCATTGAAAAAGAGATTAAACAGAACTAGCCCCAGTACTGAGCCCTGGGGACACCACTTGTGACCGGCCGCCAACTGGATTTGGCTCCGTTCACCACAACTCTTTGGGCCCGGCCCTCCAGCCAGTTCTTTACCCATAACAGATACACCATCCAGGTCATGAGCTGCAGCTTCTCCAGGAGATGCTGTGGGATACAGTGTCAAAGGCTTTACTGACGTCTAAGTACACAACATCCACAGCCTTTCCCTTCTCTACTAGTTGGGTCACCTTGTCATAGGAGGAGATCAAGTTGGTCAATCAGGACCTGCCTTTCACAAACCCATGTAGTCAATGATCTCTTGGTTGTCTCTCTCTCTCCAGCCAGGCTGGACTTCTTTCCCAACAGTTCACCTTCTGGCACATGGGGACAGCTGCTCCTGTGCTTCTGAGATCACCTTCTTGAAGACAGACCAGCCTTCCTGGACTGCTTTGTCCTTCAGGTTTGCCTCCCAAGGGACTCTGCCAAGCAGCCTCCTAAACAGATTCAAGTCTGCCCTAGAAGGCCAAAGTAGCAGTTCTGCTGACCACCCTTCTAACTTCTCCAAGGATAGTAAACTCAATCATTTCATGATCACTACACCCAGGGCGACCTCCAGTGAGTCCTTCTCTATTTACAAACAACAGGTCCAGTGGGGCTCCTTCCCTGGTAGGCTCACTGACCAGCTGTGTCAGGAATTGTCTTCCATACACTCCAGGAGCCTCCTAGACTGCTTCCTCTCTGCTGGGTTGTACTTCCAGCAGACATCTGGTAGCTTGAAGTCCCCCGTAAGAACCAGCGCTGGTGACTGGGAGACTTCTCCCAGCTGCCTGAAAAATATTTCTTCTGCCTCTTCATCCTGGTTGGGTGGTCTGTAACAGACCATCCCCTCGGATGTCCGCCTTGTTGCCCTTCCCCTTGATTCTTACCCAGAGACACTCAATCCTTTCATCACCCTCATCAAGCTCCAGACAATTAAACCTCCCCCTAACATACACTGCTTCCCCACCTCCTCTCCTTCCTCACCTGTTCTTTCTGAAGAGTTTATAGCCATCCATTGCAGTACTCCAGTTCTGAGAGTCATCCCACCATGTTTCTGTGATGACAATTAAATTATAGTTTTTCTGCCTCACAAGGGCTTCCAGCTCCTCCAGTTTGTTGCCCATGCTGTGTGCATTCGTAAAGATGCACTTCAGCTGGGCCATTGATTGCATTGGGTCGGCAGACCGAAGAGCATCATTAGCACTATCCTCAGATGCCTGCATGTCGCCCTTGGCTGTGCCTCTGCCACATCTGGTTTCGTCCCCCTCTCCCTTCAAATCTAGTTTAAAGCCCTCTCAATGAGTCCTGATAACTTAATGTGGTCCATAAAAAAAGACTAAGAATCTTACTTTTTTGTGGTTCTTTTCTAACATTGTCTGAACTTTGGTAAACAAGAGGAAGAGTGGTTAACAGAGTCTGTTTTCCGAGAGTAACATGTTCCTGTACCTTTCCCGTCTTTCTGTGGTGAAGGATTTCTTCCCTTGCAGAGAGGACTGCAAGACCTGCTCCTGTCAGGTGGGACTTGACCTCCAAACGTGGCGCAGACTCTTCCATTGTGAGATCACCCACTGCCATTGATGTCACAAAGCAGCATCAGCGCTGAGGTCGGCACAGCGCCTTTGTCACTCTCGATCTTGAGGGAACTGGGATCGCAGAGTTTTTGGCTCGCTCTTGAGCAAGCAAGATGCTTGTTACCTGCACCTTAGCAGGTACCAAGAGACAGACAGCGAAGGTTGAACGTTTGAATGGGTATGTTTGAAAAATCCTCCTCCCCTTTCCCCAGGGGTGTTTTCCAACTCATCAGCTGGGGTGGGTGGATGGTGGACAGGAGAGGAACCCAAGGGCAGCCTGAGAGCTCGGTCTTGAGCTGGTGGAAGGCAGCAGCCAGCTTTCAGACTCTTCATGAGCACAAGGGCGAGGCCCAGAAAGCCTTTGATCTCTGCAGAATAAGGGACAGGTCCATTTTGGATCACATGGAGGGAGTGTGATCACCAGAGTGTTTCTTTGGCGCTTCCTTGGTTGCCCGTTGCTTGCCAGAACGCGTTGACATTCAGCCTCCCTCCCTCTTTCCCCAGTCTGCATTTGTCTGCAGTTATGCCAAGAGAAGGGCCAGAGAGAACCTGGCTGCTAAAGAAATGCTGCGAGAGGGGAGACACACACCCCCTGCCTGGCAGCTGTTGAACTGTAGGGGCACAGGCTGAACCTTCTCTTGGGAGGGTGGAGAACAGGATCAGCACAAGTTGCGATCGGATGGAGGGCTGGAGAAACAGGCGTTCATTCTGTCCCTTCCATTTCCAAAGAACCCCTCTCCAGCCCCACAGATGGGAAGTGTGGCCACAGCTCTTGTTGCAGCTCTTGCTCTTAGTCCGGAGTCAATCTTGAGCCCTTCGTCCCTAACAAAACAATCGCTGTCATGACAAATCCCCTACTGGTGCAGCTGGTGACAACCCCAGCAGTGACTCGAGCTGGTACAGGACGAAGCCAGTGCTCACGCAAGGAACGCCAGGCTCAAGGGCTGCAGTCCCTGCTGCTGCTCTCCAGTCTGCTGCTGATCTGCACGGGTACCGCCAGCTTCACCATCCTTTTCCTCCTTGCTTCTCTACAGGAAGATGAAGGCTCTGAAGGCGATAACCCTGGTGCTGCTTCTTGGTCTATTCTCTTTCGGTGAGTCTATGCAGAGCTGCGACCTGAGGACGGTGCTCTAGGAGGTACTCAGGGCTCCATCTTTCTTGTTCCACTTCCCCTGCTGTGACCAGAGGAGCTGAGCTAAGAGCAGGAAGTCCCCGACAGAGCTGTGCCAGTCCCTGCTCCAGCGGGATGGGTGTGGGGGTGAGGAAGGGGTGACTTGCCTTCCCCAGGAGGGCTAAGCCAGTTCTCTTCAGCCGAGGGAGAATCTGTGGCTGAGCTCTCCTGCCCCAGGGGTTGAGAATCTTCTGTAGGACAAGGAGCACAATCCAGGGCAGGGAACGTCCATCTATTGTGTAGCACATATGCCTTGATAGCGACTGTCAAAGACAAGAGGAGAGACATCTGTGGCACTTGGGAGAGACACAGAAAGGGGAGCAGGGAAGTTCTAAGCTCTGGTGTTTATCTGACAGGTGTTTACCACATGGGACAACACAGCACCTCAACCCTCTGGAGAACTGCAGCAGACTTAGGAGAAGACTTGCGTGAAACCCTGCCCCTGCCCGACCAGCTCCTTAAGTTCCAGGAACAGCTTTATCATCTGCGCTGGAGCGCAAAGGATGTCGCGGAGCGGGCTCTCCAGGAAGGCGTGAAGCAGGCAAACCTCCCAGGCTTTACCGGACGGGTAAGGGCACAAGGCAGAAGGATCTACTGAGGGGTTTTATCCTCCCTCCGGCACATATCCTACTGAATTCCCTGTCCCAGCCAACAGGCTGGTGCTGCTGGAACAAGTGCTGTCATGGCCACGCTTCTTTTTCCTGTTGCTCCACACTTCGTTATGGGGAAGAGAGAGCGTGATGGGAATGATGGCTGTCTGAGTCGTACCTCCCTCTGCATCCAGATCTCGGGTCCTCCTCAAGGGAGGACTGGAAAGAAAGAATGGTCTCAGAGGTCCAGAGTTAAGGCGGTCCTATCTCATGCCCAGCAGACTTGTCTGTCCATGCTGCCTGGCCTGGGGCCTCTCCACAGGAAAAGCCCCTTCCCACAGCTCCAGCATTCAGAGCGCTGGAGTGAGCAGCCCCTCCTTTCTGATCCTGTCAATCAAAGAAGAGCAAACTAGGGATGCTGCCAGGAAATTTGGGTGTTCCTTCCATCTGAAATGGGCCTTGTCCCCATTCACCTTGGCTGGCCTTGCAGGGGAGCTGCTTGCCCCATTCTTTTTCCTTCCAACAGGCGCTCCCCTTTGTGTTCCTTTCCAGGCTGTTCAGGAGATCATCAATCAAGCTCTGGAGAAGCTGGAAGAAATCCAGGTTCCGATACCTGATTACGCCCTGAAATCAGCAGGTGCTGTGACATTGTACATGCAAACCAATTCCAAAGTGCTTCCTGTCCAGATTGATAAGATGGGCATTGGAACATGCCCAGGGGCAGGAGAGAAGGGGCGAGAAGTCAAGGGTCAATTCGTGCCCTAAAATTGCCCCCACTGACAGAGCCTGTAGCAGGCCAGACCCCATGGGAAGCACAGAAAGGCTGGTTCACATTCTTGTCTTTTTCCACAGCCCCATATGACAGTTTAATGACACCTTGCTACGTGTCCCACTAGGGACCGTGCCAGTAAGACAGAGGGAACCCACTGTAGGACATGGATGACAACTGAGGAGCCTTTTCCAAGACAAGAGTGTAATATTCCTCCTGACACTGCCTGATGATCATTCTCATGTTTTAATTTCCAGGGGCTGCCATCATTCGTTCCAGGACTTCTCCGTCCCTCCGGACGGCCAGAGCAAAGGTCTTCTTGTATTCCCTGCCCGTGATGGATTACGTGAGGTCCCCTGAGCTTATTCTGGAGGTAGGAGCACCAAGAAGCAGTAAAACGAAGGTCAGGAGAATGAAGCACACACGCTGCTCAGAGTTGCCTTTCCCCCTGTGTCTGCTCCTCGAAACTTCCTTTCCTGCCTCCTTCTCACATGGACCTGCTCTCCTCCTGTGTCTCCCTGCTGAGTGTCTCCCTCCTCCTCCCAGAGTGCCCCAGGTTCTCCACGGGAGCTTCTACCAGGCCAGGCTGCTCCTGCAGTCTGTGTCTGCCCAGTCGCTGTGCAAAGTGTCAGCACTGCAAGGAAGGAGAAGGGCAGAGATGCCTGCAGAGCTCTGGGATGTTCTCTTAGTGAGCCCCAGCCGGGGCTGGGAGCCTGCACTGCTGGAGAGTCCCACGTTGGGCTCTCAAGCCATCCTGGCCCTGCTCCTGAGCTGCCTGCACAATCTGAAGAGCTGGCTGGTGCCAGGGGAAGGAGGTGGCGGTGGATGAGAGGCAGCGAGGGCTTCCCCTGACAGGAAAGGTTCATCCAGGGGGGCCTGTGGCTGCCACCTGCTCTGGGCAGGGGCCTTTCAGCCACACCGTCCCTGGCTTGTTCTTGGTGAGGGCTCTGGACCAGGAGAGGCTGCTGAGCTTCTACAAGTAGCACACCGAGCTCCCAGCCATCGAAGGGCTTCTCTCCTGAAATGGCCCTGTGATACGTGAATTCTCACAACTGCTTCTCTGTTCCGTACCCACAGGGTGCGACTGAAGGCACTGGCTGTGGTTCAGAGCAGAACTGATAGGCCAAATGAATTCTTAATCCTCTGATGCTCATGGCAGGTGTGAGAGCCAGGGTGACCTTCTCCATGTGAATGTAGTTTCTTCTTCTCCTTTCAGCCAGAAAACCATCCTGGAAAGTGCTGGCCCTTCCCAGGAAGCCAGGGACACGTGTTCATCAAGCTGTCTGTGCCAGTCATTCCCACAGCAGTGACCATGGACCATGTCTCAGGGACAGCGTTCCATGGAGAAAGTATCTCTGGAGCTCCAAAGGACTTTGCTGTCTATGTAAGTGATTTCTCTAGAGTAGGGGGCAGGGGGTTGCACAGCATTTCCAAGCAGGGGATGAAGATGGGTCATAGATTCCGGTGGCCTGAAGCTTCCTCGTGTCTCTCAGAAGAAACAGGCTCCTTGGTGTTGCTTCCTTCGCATTGCATTCCTCTTTTATTCAATGTACCCCTCAAAACCAAAAGCTTCTAGGGCAAGATGCTAGTCCAGGAGGCACAGGGAAAAGGAGCTGGCACAGTGCATGGTCCTAGACCTTCTTGGCTTCCAATCCCAGTGGCATTTGTGATCCTCAGGTTACCTTCCACTCACTGGGAGCATCTGCTCCTTTTCTGACTGGCAGCCTGGACCCGTTGAGTAGGCAAGTGTGACATGCTGCCCACGTGCAGCTTCTCGTCTTTTCCTTGTGCTCATTGTCCTTGGACTACGTAGCTGAAATAACCCCATACTTCACAGACTGAAGTTCAGTCTTGCCATGGTGATACCAGACACTCTTGTTTTCTCTACCCCTGTCTTTCTGTAGGGCTTCAAGGAAGAACATGAGGAGCAGGGAATATTCCTGGGACAGTTCACCTTCCTGGCGGTGCTGAATCCCAGTCAGACCTTCCAGCTGAAGGTATGGGGACAAAGAGGGAGGAGAACTGTAGGAGAGGAGGAGAAATGCGGCTGGATGGGGAGAGGCTTCCCTGCCAAAGGAAGCAGCAGGAAGGAAGCTGTTGAACAAAGCCATCGCTGCGGCACTACTCTGTCAGTGCTCACGTGCCAGAGAGGAAAAGGCGACTCATTTCTTCTTGTCATTTCAGAACGAGCTCCCTGGGGTCGTGAAGTACATCAGGCTGCAAGTGCTGAGCAACTGGGGCCACCCGGACCACACCTGCCTGTATCGGTTCAGGGTGCACGGTGATCCGCCCAAAGACGGGGGAGAGGTGCCGGTTTCAGTTGTCAATAAATTCCACTAGTTTTCACCAAGTCGGGTTCCGGTCTGCTTTGCCTGTGATGTTGACTGGTCCTCCCTGAGCTAACTGGAGCTCCCTGTCCTTCTCTCAACCCACCAGCTTATGGGAGACTTGAGGAGTACACAGCAAGATTTTGCTTATTAGGGAAAACAGGAGAACTCAGTCACAAATCTGCAGAAAGCCTGACATCCACATTCTTGTTGCCTACACAGGAACATCAGCAAGGCCCTGCCTGTACACCAAAGATTAAATTAATGGACAGTTTTCCTGTGCAGAAAGCAACTAAGGATCAACTCAATGGAACCATCTGTTATTAACTGTTTTGGCAAGAGGCAGATGCTACTTCAGCTTCCATCTTTCAATCTGTTGCCCATGAGCAGTTGGAAGTGTGGTTTTTTGTAAGAAGGAAACCTTAATTGGAAAGTTGGTTCATAGACTTATTTGCCTCTCTGGGCACATATTGAGTTCATAGCCCAGGAAAAGTTACAGAGTGATTAGCAAAGCAATCTCAGGACCCTTGAGAGATCCCATAACTGCATGAGTTTCTTTCCTTTTCAGCCCGAGTTCCCCAAGCCCCAAGGCAGGAGCAGGCAGGGCAGTGGTGCGCTCGGGTCGCACCAGGGAGGAGAGAGCAGGAACAGCATTTGGAACCCAGGGCTGGTAACAGCAATTTGTGCTCTGAGCTGGGGCTTAGTCCATGTGCAAGCCCAGCATGGATCCAGATAACAAACTGAGGGTGTCAGTTCACCCCCGGTGCCACACACACGGCACCTTCTTCCATCTCCTCCTCAGGATGAGCTGTTTTCCAGCCCCTTCCACCTCAGCCCAGCTCTAGACACCTGCACTCTGGCCCAGGGCTGACTGGGGCTGGTGACCCTCGGGGCAGCAGCAGGAACCGCTCTGACCCTGGTTGTGGGGCTGTCCCTGGGCTGAGCCCTCGGGCCCAGAGCTGGTGAACTGGGCCATGGTGGGGCCCAGGGGTGGTGAGGCCAACAGGTCCCCCTGTCTGTCCGCGCTGGGAGACACTTGCTCCTGCAGCACCCCTGGTACTGATCCCGAACCTGGTCCATCTTCATCCAGAAGTACACTTTAGTTTGGGGTTTTTTTCTTAAAACTGAAGATAATTCAGGTAGAGGTACAGCCTGTTTAGATGTCTGAGTAGTCTGGGGACAGAGGCCAGTTAGGGGCTAGGGCCCTCGGGGGTGGGGGATCTTTCTGCCACGTGTCGTTGGCCTGGTGCTCACAGCTGGGAAGGGACTTTCCAAAATCCTGGTGGGAGGTGCCAGATGTGGCCACCCCCGGCAAAGCCTCAGGATCTTCTGCCAACCTGCCCTCAGATCATCTCTTCCCATTAACCAGGAGTCACTACGGGTGTTGCTGTTCTCCTTCAGGCAGTGTGGTGCTCACCAGGCACAGCCAGAGCTGTTCCTGTGCCAGGAGAAGACTTCACACAGAGCCTTGGCTGATGGTGACAGTTCCCACCACCTGTCCAGCTCTGGAAGGTCCAGATGCCACAGAGGGGACACGGACTGGTTGTCACTTCTCTTGCAGGAACAGGGTTGAACAGCAGAAGGGAGGTGGGATGAGAGGGTCCATGAGGTCAGAAAGCACATTGGACAGCTGGTACAGTCATGATGACAGCAGAGGGAGAAGAGAAAGAGATGCAGTGACCTGGCTGGGACAGTGCTTCTGATGTGACACCTGCCACACAGACACAGAGACAGATACATCACCACGTAATGCAGAAGGCAGAAGTTAGAACACATGAATCACCATGGATCAGCTAGAAACCATCCAAAGTGCATGTGGGAAGGATGATATACCTGGTGACAAGAACATCATCTGCCAAAGGATGCAACAGGAGAGCACTCGAAAATGAAAGATGAGATAATTTGGAGCAGTAGCTGACCTAACAATATCAAAACTAAATACAAATTCTGGATGGTTGCCTGTGGACATAACATGACATACGTAGAAGACAACTGAACAGGGAGAATGAATAAATTGGTATAATATGAGTGAAATGTCAATGACACACAGAATATACCCTCCCGGTTCAAACTAAAGCTACGCTATTTTTTTAAAAAATGGAGTACAGGGAAAAATTAGGGTTACCCTTCCCCTTAAAAATGTTTTTATTTCATGCGGTTATTTGATGGCATCAGTGTGGAAAGTTTTTCTTTCCTTTTAGTCTCTATGGAGACAGACAGAGGCCTTGGTGGGTCCTGGAGCAGGTGGGAAAGGTGCCTGGGAGGGAGGAGAGCACGGGGAGATATGGAACAGAGGTGGAGAGAGAGCAAAGAGCCGGTGCTGGCAGTGAGGACACTCCTGCTGTGCAGGTGCTGCTGACGTCACAGCCCCCAGAGCAGGTGACAGACATGAATGGGCCACTGGCTTGTGCTGGTCCCTGTGGAGCAGAAAAACTCCTGCAGCCTCTGGAGCTCCACACAGGAGCAGGGTCGCCACCACGACGGTCCTTTCTCCAGCCCTTGTTCCACCCCACGGACGTCAGGCTCAGGTCCCACATGATCCAACACGTCCTCAGCAACCACCGCTCCCCTTCCCACCCTTTGATGTCACACACACACAGTTGCCCTCAGCCCATGGCCCGACCCTGTGAAACGTCCATGAAATGTCACAACTCCCCGTTGAGCTCATGGAGTCCGTGGCTTTGGGCTCCGTCTGTTCCGTGGCCACTCCGGACAGCACAGGTGTCTGTTCCGTGGGGTCACGGGCACCAAACCCAGCTCGGGTGGGAACCAAGAGGGTCCCCTCGTGTTCAGGGCCCAAAGCGCCATCTGTAGCACCTGCCCGTCCTTTTGAGTGCCCAGAGCCTCCTTCTTGGGGCCCAGATCCTCATGTTATGGTCCCAACGTGTCTTTTATCAACCACAGATGTTCGGATTCCACAGTTTCATGTTTAGGTGGAGCTCGTTGCCTGGCAACAACAGCCCAGAAGTCTATGGGGAGTCAATGGACCAAGGACAGCCAATCACATTTGAGAAGGTGGGGCAAGTCATGTGATTGATATGTAACCAGCCAATCCAGCTTTGAGGCCTGCAGGACAGGTGGCTAGAGTTGACCAATCTAGGCAGTGTTCAGGGGCAGGCTGTGCTGGCTGCACCAATCACACCTGGCGGGAGAGCGGCACACAAATGATTGATAAGCCATCCATCCAATCACTTGATGGGAGGAGCCAGGAGGAAATGCGAGACAGCCAATCAGAGGAAACAGCGCCTCAGGGCAGGGTGGGCCCCAAACCAGGGCAGAGTGACAGCCCAGGCAGCCAATCCCAGACAGCACCAGCTCAGGGCAGGAGACTGACAGCCCTCCCAACCAATGGCAGTGGAGAGTGATGTGAGCAGGAGGCGGCACTGCGGGCAGCCAGGCCGAGCTCTGACATGGCGCCCATCAGACCTGCCCCGAGCTCGAGCAGCCCCGGCCCAGCCCCGGGGCCCCTTCCTCTCTGCCGCCCTCCCCGTCCCTCCCGTCCCCCCGGCCACCCCCATGTTCCAGACCCCGCGTCTCCATGGCACCACCCGCTCACACAGTCGGCATCCCGGGCCGTGCCGCTGGAACGCAGCCATGGGCCATCTGGCTTCTCGCCGCCAACGCCGACCGTGTGCGACTGTCATGGCCCCTGCTGTCCCCTGGGCCACGGCCAATGGCAGCGGAGCCGCTGGCAGCGCAGAGCCCAACCCATCGGGGCTGCTGAATCCTGGCGAGATATCGCTGCCAGGCTGGAGAATCTGCCTGTGAGAGTGCGCCACGTAGAAGCTCATGTGCCCGAGAGTCGGTCACTGAAGAACCCAATCCGAACAACCAGCAGGGGGATCGAGCTGCCGAGATTAAAGTGGCTGAGGTAGATTTGCACTGGCAGGATGAAGGTGAATTATTGATGGCCCATTGGGCCCACGGTGCCTCAAGTCGTCGAGGAAGGGATCACAGAATCACAGAATCACAGAATGTTAGGGATTGGAAGGGACCTCGAAAGATCATCTAGTCCAATCCCCCTGCCAGAGCAGGAACACCTAGGTGAGGTTACACAGGAAGGCGTCCAGGCGGGTTTTGAATGTCTCCAGAGAAGGAGAAACCACCACCCCCCTGGGCAGCCTGTTCCAGTGTTCCGTCACCCTCACTGAGAAGAAGTTTCTTCTCACATTTAAGTGGAACGTCTTGTGTTTCAGCTTGAACCCATTACCCCTTGTCTTACTGTTGGTTGTCACCGAGAAGAGCCTGGCTCCATCCTCGTGACACCCACCCTTTATATATTTATAGACATTGATGAGGTCACCCCTCAGTCTCCTCTTCTCCAAGCTAAAGAGACCCAGCTCCCTCAGCCTTTCCTCATAAGGGAGATGCTCCACTCCCTTAATCATCTTCGTTGCCCTGCGCTGGACTCTCTCCAGCAGTTCCCTGTCCTTCTTGAACTGAGGGGCCCAGAACTGGACACAATATTCCAGATGAGGTCTCACCAGGGCAGAGTAGAGGGGAAGGAGAACCTCTCTGGACCTACTAACCACCCCCCTTCTAATACACCCCAGGATGCCATTGGCCTTCTTGGCCACAAGGGCACAGTGCTGGCTCATGGTCATCCTGCTGTCCACCAGGACCCCCAGGTCCCTTTCCCCTACACTGCTCTCCAACAGGTCATTCCCCAACCTGTACTGGAACCTGGGGTTGTTCCTGCCCAGATGCAAGACTCTACATTTCCCCTTGTTATATTTCATTAAATTTTTCCCCCCCCAACTCTCTAGCCTGTCCAGATCTCGCTGGATGGCAGCACAGCCCTCTGGCGTGTCAGCCACTCCTCCCAGCTTGGTGTCATCAGCAAACTTGCTGATAGTACACTCAATTCCCTCATCCAAGTCATTGATGAATATATTGAACAGTATTGGTCCCAGAACTGACCCTTGAGGCACTCCGCTAGATACAGGCCTCCAACCAGACTCCGCCCCATTGATCACAACTCTCTGGCTTCTCTCCTTCAGCCAGTTTGCAGTCCACCTCACTACCCGATCATCCAGTCCACACTTCCTCAGTTTAGCCGTGAGGATGCTGTGGGAGACGGTGTCAAATGCTTTGCTGAAGTCAAGGTAGACCACATCCACTGCTCTGCCATCGTCAATCCACCTTGTTACGTCTTCATAAAAGGCTATGAGGTTGGTCAAACACGACTTCCCCTTGGTGAAGCCATGTTGACTGTCCCTGATGACCCTCTTCTCCTTGATATGTCTTAAGATGGCACCAAGGATAAGGTGTTCCATCACTTTCCCAGGGATGGAGGTGAGGCTGACCGGTCTATAGTTGCTCGGGTCCTCCTTCTTGCCCTTTTTGAAGACCGGAGTGACATTTGCTTTCCTCCAGTCCTCAGGCACCTCTCCCGTTTCCCAAGACTTGGCAAAGATGATGGAGAGCGGTCCAGCAATGGGATGCAACATATGGATGGGCTCGTGATCGAGGGATGCACTCAACCATGGATGCTCTTGCACAGGTTATTCACCATTGTGAAACATGCGCTACCATGAAGCAAGCCAAGCGGTCAAAGCCTGTGTGGTATGGGGGCGATGACTGAAGTGTAAATGTGGAGAGGCCTGGCAAATTGACTATATCACACTGCCAGAAAATGGTCATGGCAAGAGCTCTGTGCTTACAGTGGTGGAGCCACCACCGGATGGCTGCAAACATACGCCCTGCCCCACGGCACTGCCCGCAACACTGTCCTGGGCCTTGAAAAGCAAGTCCTGTGGCGACGCAGCAGCCCAGAGAGAACTGAGCCAGACAACGGGACTCATTTCTGGAACCTCCTCGTAGACGCCTTGGCCAAGGAGCACGGCAGTGAGTGGGTCTCTCACATCCCCATCATGCACCAGCCTCCGGGAAAATGGAGCGGTGCAACGGACTGTTAAAGACTATGCTGAGAGCAGTGGGTGGTAAAACTTGAAGAAACTGGGATTCAAATTTAGCCAAGGCCACCCCGAGAGCACCCAGGTGCCCAGGGCTGAGCTGACCCTGAGCCTCCCAATGGGGCACCCTGACCTCCCTCCCCAGGCGCAGGGTCACAGTGGGGCCCTTTGTGACCTCACTTGCTGGCGCCCTGTTGCGAGGGAGTAATTGAGGGGTTTTGCTTGCTGCAGAACAATGTTTAGATTTCTTAAAGAGAAGCGCGACTTCAAAGAGTTCGGTGGCAGGTTCACTCTATTATTTACTGCATGGGGGAAATACGGCAAGCTGAATGCTGCTGACCTTCTCTCCAGGTGCCTGTACCTGTTCACGAAGGAAACTTTCAGTCATCTTCCCTTCCTGATAACTGTTCACTCCAGGGGGCTGTGTCTTGGAGCTCCGGAGACAAACTTTCAGGTGAGGCCGTGTCCGTTGCGGTGCAAACTGTCAGGATTCCTCTTTCCCTGATAACCGTTCGCTCCAGAGTTTGTATTTTAGAGCTCCAGCAGCAAACTTAGAGGCAAGGCTTTATGACCATATGCAGAGCAGACTTTCAGGAGACAAAATTCTCAGAAAATAAAAAATTTAATGGAGTAGAATAGCAGAAGGGCTGGCTCAAGCTGGGTACCTGCGCAGAGGTCCGCCCCAGCATAGAAAACTACAAACTTTTATATCTTTACAGACCATTCACACCAAGATCCAAGTCCAATAGCAAAATTTTACCACCAGGTCCTTTGCTCCCCATTGGACCCTTTTTCCCTGACTCCACATGGGCCTCTGTTTTGTTCAGTTGTAGACATTGGTTTTGGTCCATATCCTTGAAGGTGCCATTTTGTCTGGATAAATCCTTCTCAGTGAAGTGCAAAAATAGGCCCGGCTTTGCAGATGTCTGTGATGTCTCTGCGTTAGCCTTGGATCGTTGTTTTCCCAGTCAGTTCCATTTTTCCCAGCAAAATGCAAGCTCGACTTTATCATGCAAGGCGTTTAGTGTAGTCTACGGTTGCTTTTGGCAAATACGAGCTTAAAATTTTAGCAAATCTAGTCTACTAAGTAACATGAATCGAAGAGTATATTAAAAAATCATACAAACTTATATCTCTAAATAATCCATTACATTTGGTGTGCGTCTACTTAAGCTAAATGATGAATATTGAAGTTGAATTAGGCTCATCCAGTGACCCGTGAGTAGTAAAATCGTAGCCATACAGCTTACTTATTTAGCAGGGAGAGCTCAAAGTGGGCTCATCCAGGCTGTCGTATTTCTAGAATGAAGTGGTTGACTCATAGTCAAATTGCGTAGAGTAGGAAAAGTCTGCACGAGACTCCCTGCGCCCACAAGCCACCGGCGTTCAGTTGCCGTTCTGCTTCCCTGTGGGTCTCCTGGAAGGAGTTCTTGGCCTGGCTGTGGCTCAGGCCCTTCCCTCCTCTGCAGCCTGGACCAAACTGCTGCAGGTTTGGCTGAGGGGGGGTCGAGTGCGCCTGCCACACTCCACTCCCTTGACCACAGTCAATCCCCTTCATTCTCTCATAGACTGGTAGTGTGGTACCTCTTGCCTCTATGTCATAAATACACGGCATGTTGTAGTTCAGTGGTAAGAGTCCAATTGTTTGATAAACTATTCGGTTTAAATGCTAATATCATCTATATATGGTGTTAGCGTGCATGTGAACTTTTGTTTAAGCAGTTAACTTCAATAATATAGAATATCACTATAAATTGTATTATCAGGGTGTTTGTCACAACAAATAGAGATCCTTTGCTTATATGTGTACCCGGCTTTTATACATAAAATGATTGTAAGGAACAAGCACAATAATGTTAGAGTTAACAGAATTACAACTGGATGAAGCATCACATTCAAAGTTCCTGTTGTGGTCGGTGACCATCAAAATAGTCTTCCACTTTAGTCCCAACAGGACATGATGTGCCTTCAGCAGCAATAGGATGATATATTGTACTTTCATCTTACAGGAAGCTGGAAGACAAAAAGATGAAATAGACTGGTCTCGGCAGTGTTTGCCGGACAGGTTATGCCATTAGACATATGGGAAACTGCATTGTGCACTAATTCTGCATTTTGTAGCATTGCTTTTATCTTTGTCTGTAGGAATCTTAAGGATATATGGTGAGGTGTCTTTATGATTATTCACAGGCCTATTATCTAAACCCAGAGGTTCTACTTGTGGTTCATGTGCTTTTCTACATCCCAGCTACAGTGGCTTGAGTGTCCTTACAATACTCCTCCTTGCCATTCTTGCACAACTCCCATGTATTCCACCCCCCTCAGTCAAGAAACTGCTTCTGCTGGGGCCAGCAAAGCCGGAGATGTTCACTTGGATTTGTGTAGTACAGAGCAATTTAGAGAGGTACATAATAAACACATACAGGAGGAGGAATAAACATATCTGTACAATGATGCTTTAAATCAGGTGTTCCATTCATTTTATCAAGGAATTAAATGAGCCATTCATCCAGGCATCATCAGTAGATTGCTCCATTTGATGCACAAAGTCTTGGAGATGTTAAATGTTGTTTTTCATGTTGGCTGATTCGTCACTTATGTTGAAGCAACAGATGTTTTTAAAATTGAAGCAGCTTTTTCAGCCATTACCTGCTGAGGGAAAACAATAATATAAAACATTAATACCAAAAATCACCTAAGATGGTATAACTCAATAATACAGATACCAGGGTTGGCATGCTGGTAAAATATATTGTCAAAAGATCTGCAGCTGTCGGTCTATCCTTAATGCAAAAGTCAGATGAGTTAGTTACAGTAGAGGCAACCCAAATCTAAGTATTTACATGGAGAGATATCAGCAAAGGAAGGAAGATGCTCAGACAAGAGCAAGGTGGGGCAGCAGGGGGCATGTCTCCAGCCTGCAGGGAAAGAGGTGCAGGGGATGCCACAGCATAGGACAGGCTGTCGTGGAGATGATCAAGGGATGTAAAGAGGCTGAAAGCCCCCAGCAGACATGAGCTCCTTCTCCCCTTAGCTGTGGCTGTTGTCTCCAGCTCTGATGCCTGTGAGGAGACACCTTGTCCTTACAGCACAGGGGCCTCATGGCCTCCTTGTCCCCAGCCAGGAACCTGGGAGGTGTGGGACCATAGTCCTGCCCTTGGCCTTGCACAGCCCCACATCACACTGTCCCAGGAAGAGCCCTGGGCAACATGGGAGGGACAGGATCTGCCTTCCCAGGGGATGGGGGTCAGGGCTTGGCCCTTTGATTAATGAAACACATCCAGGTTTACTGATCATCTGAGAGAACTTCACCTTGATTTTCCTGACCTGTCATCTCTGCCTCCAGTTTTCTTCTCTAACCAAATCTTGGAGTCATTTCCTCAATAGTGTCCTTCAGTGGGACTCATAAACATTACAAGAAACTTTGGAGTTTGAATCTGACTTTGACTTCTTGAGAGGTTTTATTCAACTTCCCCTCAGGGTCTGAGGTTCATGGGCTCAGCACCAAAGCCACCAGATGGGTCATTAAAGCGCCTTGGGCTGCTCCTGTGCTGCTGAGCTGGGCTGGGCTCCTGGGACAGAGGGAGCTCATGGCAAGCGGCAGCGCTGCAGAGAGACAGCTCTGCCCAGGAGCAGCTCCTCTGCAAAGCGCAGCAGGGCTGAGGGCTCTGCCTGGGGGTCTCAGGGAGACGAGCAAGGCAGAGAGAGATTAAAGGTGGTCAGGATGGGGAGGATGACTGAGAGCTCACGGAGGAGAAATCTCAGCAACCCTTGCCATGGTAAGTCTCTGGGTGCAGGGCAATGCAACTGTAGCTCCTGGAGGCATCTCTTCAAGTTAGCACAGGCACAGCTTGTGGGATGTGTAAGGAGGGGGCTCTTGTCAGGCAATTTTGAATAGCTGTGTAGCTGGGTGAGCGCCCAGGGCTGTCCTGCAGAGCAGGGTCCCTGCACCCCAGGGCTGTGCCAGGGCAGGGACTCTGCCGCCTGCCAGGGTCAGCGCTCAGCCTGCCCAGGGACATCCCCACGGTGCTGTGGGGAGAAGCTGTGGGGGGAAGGGATGACCCCTATCAGGGCAGGAAAGGTGCTTCTGCTGTTAAGGGGGTGCTGTGTGGATCAGAGCTGCTCACAGCTCCAGATCACCCCCAGGATTTTTCCAAGTGGATGCCTCAAGCAGAAGATCAATGCAAGGATTAGCAAACAGATAGGGAGCTTTCCTGAGGCTGTCTTTTCAGTTTCCTATCCCGAGGGTTGCGGGGTGCAGGAAAGGTTAAAATGAAAATGAGCTCTCATGCTTAAACAAGTCACTGAGACTCCTGAACTGCAACTCAGAGTCATCAGTACATCTGCCAGAAGCCTCATAACATCCCTTCAGCTGCTGCTCTGCCTGTGCACAGCACCAGCATCACATCTGCTGAACCCGTCAGCCTTTGACCTCTCCTGTTTTCCAACCTGCAAACAGGAAGATGCCCCCAGGCAGTGCCCTGTGAACAGGCAGGATCTGTAGGGCCAGGGTGAGGGCACAGAGGGTGGGATGGGGTCTGTGAGCATTGACAGGGAAAAGACATGGACAGGGAAACTGTTCCCAGGGGGAGAATGTCCAGGCAGCAGGGAAATGATCAGAAATGAGAGGAAACTAAACCTGGAATTGTTCTGGGAGGGGGAACACAGAAAACTCCCTTTCATCCTCTGCAATGCAGATCGCTCTTCTGAGCAGCCCCCTCGCCTCCTCTCCCACCCAGCAAAGCCTCTGCCCTCAGGGCCGGGGGCTGCAAGGCATGAAGCAGCTGCTGTGCAGCCAGAGCTCCAGTTCCCTCTGCAGAGCAGAGGGGCTGAGAGCAGCTGCCCAGCAATGCTGGTGTGTGGGAGGTGGCTGCACAGCTGGGGAAGGGTGACGCTGTCTGAGTGCCCGGCTGCCTCTGCCCTGGCCTCTCTCACACCCACCCTCACCGCAGTTTCCTTCTTGCTCTGGGTCACTGTTGTTGTGATCTTGTTCTTGCTGTCGGGCTCTCTGGGGATGGGAGTTTCAGCTGCAGACTCACAGCCTGATCTTGTGGGTCCTTTCCTGCAGGTGTGTCCATGGGAACACGTGTCCCAGCTTTGCTCTGACCTGTGGGGCTGTGGGCAATGCAGTCTGTGGGGCTGGGGAATGAGCATTATCTGAATTCCCCACAGAGAAGTGCAGAGATGCTATGATGGAAGAAATGCAGTTCGGTTTGTGAAATGAGCTGTGTGTGTCTTGGGATAGAAGTGGGGTGCTGAGACCCGAGGAAAGAGTGGGACATGTCATGGTCTGAGGTGGGTCCCTCTGCTCTCAGTAGTGCCCAGTGGCTTTTCAGGGTAACATGCCAGTGTGATCAGCCTCCATCTCAGAAAGGGCAGCTGGAGCAAGACAGAGGGACAGACCAGCTGCCCTCACTCTGCACTGACCCACAGGCATCCTCTGGTCTCGCAGGACTCGCTCTGTTCTCCCTGAGTGCAGCAGAAATGCTGAGGGTTTCTGACACCCAACAACACTCTCCAGTGGAGTTGCAGGAAGCTGCAAAAAAACAAGCCTCTCAAACTGCCTTGTTCTGTCCTGGTTCATTATCACTAGGAGAGCAGATGCTGACAGTACCTTCTGCACCGGGAACGGGTCCATCTGACACAGCTGAACCCCAGGACTGGATCCTGTTCTCCCATTCCATGACCCCTGCTGCAGAGCAGGGCTGACTCCTGGGCAGCCAGCGGGCACAGGCCCTGCTCCTCACGGCATCTCCAGCCAGCACCACCCAGGGCTCAGCCACGGAGCTGAAGGAAGGTCTGGAAAAGGACAAGGGGTGTGGAGCAGGGAAGGGTGTGTGAGAAATAGCTTTGATTTCGCTCAGAGAAGTCTCCTGTAACTTGTCACTGTCTTTTCTTTTTGAGTCAGTGCCCTATGCCCAGAGGCTGTAGATGTCCAACAGCAGTTCCATCAGCCAGTTCCTCCTCCTGGCATTCTCAGACACACGGGAGCTGCAGCTCTTGCACTTCTGGCTCTTCCTGGGCATCTACCTGGCTGCCCTCCTGGGCAACAGCCTCATCATCACCACCATAGCCTGTGACCAGCAGCTCCACACCCCCATGTACTTCTTCCTCCTCAACCTCTCCCTGCTGGACCTGGGCTCCATCTCCATCACTGTCCCCAAATCCATGGCCAACTCTCTGTGGGATACCAGGGTCATTTCCTATGCGGGATGTGCTGCCCAGGTCTTCTTTTTAGCTTTCTTGTTAGGTGCAGAGTATTCTCTTCTCACCATCATGTCCTATGACCGCTACATTGCCATCTGCAAACCCCTGCACTACGGGACCCTCCTGGGCAGCAGAACTTGTTTCCATATGGCAGCAGCTGCCTGGGCCACTGGGTTTCTCAATGCTCTGCTGCTCACGGCCAATACATTTTCACGGCTACTCTGCAAGGGCAATGTCCTGGACCAGTTCTTCTGTGAAATCCCCCAGATCCTCAAGCTCTCCTGCTCACAGTCCTACTTCAGGGAAGCTGGGCTCCTTGTGGTTTGTGTCTGTTTAGGATTTGGGTGTTTTGTGTTCATTGTGGTATCCTATGTGCAGATCTTGAGGGCCGTGCTGAGGATCCCCTCTGAGCAGGGACGGCACAAAGCCTTTTCCACGTGCCTCCCTCACCTGGCCGTGGTCTCCCTGTTTGTCAGCACTGCCATGTTTGCCTACCTGAAGCCCCCCTCCATCTCCTCTCCTTCCCCTGACCTGGTGGTGTCTGTTCTGTACTCGGTGGTGCCTCCAGCAATGAACCCTCTCATCTACAGCATGAGGAACCAGGAGTTCAAGGATGCCCTGTGGAAACTCGTATCTAAGTGTTTTCCGAAGCAATAAACTGTCCTTCTCATTCTACATAGCAGTTTTAATGTAACTACTTAGAGGCCCAGCCTCTCATCTCTGTTTTCTGTTGCTATTGATGTTTTTTTATTGTGATAACATTGTCATCCCCTTTCTAAATTGCTTTCTGCTTTTCTTTTATAACCACTGGGTGTGTAAATGAGGAGCCACGATCTGTGTGTATTTAAACAAAATAAAGGGTCCTGTAGTGACTTGTTTTTCAATATATATTCTTCCTGCAAGGCCTTTTGGAGCTGCAGGGACAGTTCCTGTGTGCATGGGAGGAGTGGAGAAGAGTCCAGCCTGGCAGCACTGCCAGGGAGCAGCAGCGCTTGGCCTTCCAGAGCTGTTCTCGTTCCACTCCCACACTCTCCTTCTCATCCCTTGTGTTGGTGCAAGGCCTGAGTGCTCTGGCAGCCTGGTCACCGTCCTGCTGTGTGTCAGTCCTGTGAGCACAGGCAGGGACAGGCAATGGGCACTGCTGTGACAGAGCTGGCCTCAGAACAGCCTTTCCAGAAAGAAAGGTGATCTCCTATGGGCAGGGCCTGAAGGTTTAGCTCTTTTTCAAAGCTTCACTGTAGAACATGCTGAAGTGACATGCAGATGCAAACATCAGTGTACAGCTGCACAGTGTGTGTGTGCAGGGCTGGGCACACAGCAGTGTCCTCTCACAGCCAGGCCTCCTGCCAGAGACCTGCAGGACCAGCAGAGCAGGGGCTGGGCTGTGCCCCTGTGCACTGGACACCCCATGGAAGCTGCCCCAGGGCATCGTCATGAACTGGCCCCTCACAACCACCATTTCCAGCACTGGCCTTTCTCCCCATCTCGTAGAGGTTGTTCTTCCCTCCACGGATGGACACTGAATGAGTTGTTCAGCAGTCTGAGTTTGTATTGTACAGATGAGATGTGAGCATGCACATCATGTACATGAGGTGACATGAACACGAGTGAGCACAAACACCATGAACTATTCCTTCGGGTTCCATGAAGGCCTGTGGCACAAAAAAGGTCTTGAGGTCACTTCATGGTGGGAGGAACACTCCACGGGAAATCACCTGCATGCAGCACTCGGATGTTCTTCCTTGAATTGAGGTCCCCGTGTCCATTCCTCATGATGTGGGACATCTCAGATGAGTGCAGAGCAGGGTGACACACCACAGGGCTGAGGTGTCTCTCGACCCTTTGGAGTGGCAACAGGAGGTCAGAGAGACACTGTGACTCCTGCCTCTGTATGTAAAATGGAGAGATCTGTCTCTGAACATCTCTGGGTGCAGAAGGATTCCATGAAGCCAGCTCAGATGTGAACACCTCACAGAACCCTGACATTTCTGTGTGTGGCTCCAGGAACAAACCCCAGTGGCCCAGTGAGATTCATCTCAGCTGCCTTGGACAGACTCATTGCAAGTGCTCCAGTCTGCTATGTCACCCTTGCCCGTGATTCCATATTGTGCTCTCAAATGTGCCATAGAAACCAGAATGGATCTGGGGTCCTTAGAAAATGCAGACCTCAAACCCATCTTCAAGAAGAGCACAAACAGGAACTGGGAGAATTGCAAGCCAGCCATCCTATCTCCCTTCCTGGGAAGGGGATGGGACACGTCCTCCTGCAGCCATTTCCAGGAATGTGATGGACAAGGAAAAGATTGCTGAACACAAATGGACAGTGGAAAGAAAGCCATGTTGTGTACAGGGCATTTGCAAGGCCTCAGACATAGTCTCCTTCTGGGCAGAGTGCTGCTGATGGGGCTCAAGAAGTGGATGCTGTTTGGGAAGTCGGCTGAACCATCAAGCCCAAATATCATCAGTGGTACAAAGTCCTCCGTGCAGCCAGTTACCAGTGTCATCTCTCAGTGACCAGCACTCGGGCCAACACTGTTGAACGTCTTTATTCTCCCCTTCTATGATGTAACAGAGTGCACTTTCAGTGCCTTTGAGGATGATGTAAACTTGGGTGGGTGCCTTGAGCAACCTCCCCTGGTTCAGCCTGCCCTGAGCAGGAGAGTGAGACAAGATGAGTGAGACAAGGGCTCTCTTCAAACCTGAGGTATTCTGTGATTTGAAATAATTTTTGACTTGGAGATGTTTCTGGAGAGAGAATAGGTAGAAGAATCATAAAAAAAAAAAAAGACAGAAGAGGAGATATAGAAGGTGTTAACATAAATACAGCAGTTCCAGTGAGGAGTGCTTTTCACTTCACGTTGTTACTAAGAAATATATTTGACAAATTTGAACATGGAGAGGAAGCGAGATGGGTGTCTGCAGCCTGCAGGGAAAGAGGGGCAGGTGTAGGACCATGTAGAACAGCCTGTGATGGAGATGGCAAAGGGCACTGGTGAGGCTGGAAGGGACCAACAGAACCCAGGTCTCTGTCCCCTTGGCCATGGCAGTTGTCCCTGCCACTGAGGCCCAGGAGAAGACATGTTGTCCTCATGGCACTGGGGCCTTGTTGCCTCCTTGCAGCCCCATGGAGAAGGTGGAAGTTGCTGTACCAGTGTTGTCCTTCCCTCGGCCTTGCACACCCACATCCCACGGTCCCAGGAAGAGCCCTGAGCCGTGTGTGAGGGACAGGATTCCCCTTCCCATTGCCTGGGGCTCATGGCTTCTCCTTTCTGCCTCAGAGAGCAAACCAAGGGGTTTCTGAGCATCAGAGGTGAAGAAAAGACTAAAAGGAGACCTCACGGTGGCTACAGCTTCCTCACAAGGGGAGAAGGAAGGGTAGGTACTGATCTCTTCTCTCTGGTGACCAGTGACAGAACCCGAGGGAACGGCAGGACGATGTGCCGGGGGAGGTTCAGTTGGACATGAGGAAAAGGTTCTTCACCCAGAGGTGCTGGACACTGGAACAGGCTCCCCAGGGAGGTGTCACGGCCCCAACCTGACAGTGTTCAAGAAGAGACTGGACAACGTGGGGTGTCCTGTGCACGGACAGGAGTTGGACTCGATCCTTGTGGGTCCCTTCCAACTCAGGACATTCTATGATTCTATGGAATACTAGGTCAAAAGTCCATGTTTTCCTTGCATAGATGAGTTCTAAACATACACATCATGTGCATGTCCACTGTGTGCATGTGATGAGATGAACCCAAGGGAGCACAAATGCTATCAGCTATTCCTTAGGGTGCCATAAAGGACAGTGGGACAGAGATGGTGTTCAGGAGTCTCTTCCAACCTGTGTTATTGTAGGATTCCATGAATCTTTTCCTTGGAGAGCTCTTTCACATCAGAATAGACACAGGAAGAGGAAGAAGAAAAGAAAGAGGCAGAAGCAGAGATATAAAATGCCCCCGTGTAAATACAGCAGCTCCTCTGAGGAACGTTTCTCCACTCAGGCCCTTCATAGGAAATCTATTAGATAGATTTGATGAAACCAGCTTAGTTTTACCTGCTCACACACTGGAGCACAAGGAGGGCGATGGCTGGGTACGATGTCATGTGCTCAGCTGTGTCTCAGGAACTCATAGTCCAGTAGGAAGCCAATGGCTGTGGAGGGGACTGTGAGTCACTTGTGCCCCTGCAGGGGATAGGCCAACAGCAGGAACATGGCTGGGAAAGGGACTGTGAGGTCACACATATGAGACGAGCAATCAGGCCCAATCAGCACGGCTTTATGAAAGGCAGGTCCTGCTTGACCAACCTGATCTCCTTCTATGACAAGGTGACCGGCTTAGCAGATGAGGGAAAGTCTGTCGTGGGGGAGTGAATCCACCACACAGGCTGTGGATGCTGTGCACTTAGACTTCAGTAAAGCCTTTGATATCGTATCCCACAGCATCTCCTGGAGAAGCTGCAGCTCAAGGCCTGGATGGTATATCTGAGATGGATAAAGAACTGGCTGGAGGGCCGGGCCCAAAGAGTTGTGGTGAATGGAGCCAAATCCAGTTGGTGGCCGGTCACAAGTGGTGTCCCCAGGGCTCAGTATTGGAGCCAGTTCTGTTTAATCTCTTTATCAATGATCTGGATGAGGGGATCGAGTGCACCCTTAGTAAGTTTGCAGACGACACTGAATTGGGTGGGAGTGTTGATCTGCTGGAGAGTAGGAAGGCCATACAGAGGGATCTTGGCTGACTGAGGCCGGTTGTCTGAGGTTCAACAAGGCCAAGTGCTGGGTCAGGTACTTGGGTCACAACAACCCCCAGCAACAACACAGGCTTAGGGAAGAGTGGCTGGAAAGCTGCTTTTTGTAAAAAAGACCTGGGGGTGTTGATCGACAGCAGCTGAACATGAGCCAGCATGTGCCCAGGTGGCCAAAAAGGCCAATGGCCTCCTGGTGTGCATCAAGAATAGTGCAGTGGGCAGAACCGGGGCAGTGATCATCCCCTTTACTCGGCGCTGGTGAGGCCACAACTTGAATCCTCAGTTCAGTTTTGGGTTCCCCACTGTAAGAAAGACCTTGAGGTGCTGGAGTGAGTGCAGAGGAGGGGACAAGGCTGTTGAGGGTCTGGAGCACAAGTCTTCTGAGGAGCAGCTGAGGGACCTGAGGGTGTTTAGCCTGGAGAAAAGGAGACTGAGGGGAGACCTTTTCACTCTCTACAACTATCTGAAAAGAGGCTGTAGCATGGAGGGTGTTGTTGTTCTCCTGAGTAGGAAGTGATAGGAGGAGAGGAAATGGCCTCAGCTTGTGCCAGGGAAGGTTCAGAATTGATATTAGGAGACATTTCTTCATGGAAAAGGTTGTGAAGCAGTGGAACAGGCTGCCGACAGAAGTGGTTGAGTCACCATTCCTTGTTCCTTAGCCGAGCTTCTAGGAGGATCTGTTCCATGATCTTCCCAGGCACAGGTAAGAGGCTGACAGGTCAGTAGTTTTCAGGATCCTCCTTTCTCCAGCAGAAACACTGCCACACAGCGCAGCTTGGAATGGACATGAGGAGGAAGAAATGTCACTCAAAGGGTGGTGCTGCGATATGAGAAATCATCCAGAAGGAGCATGAGATCAGTCCACCTCCTTGTGTTTCAAGGAACAGAGCACGAGAGTGGAGACACATCAGTCAATGTATGGAAATACCAGGGCGAGAGCAAGGGGAGGAAGCGAGATGGGTGTCTAGAGCCTGCAGGGAAACAGAAGCAGCTGTGGGACAGTGTAGGACAACCTGTGGTGGAGATGGCAAAGGGCACTGGCAAGGCTGGATGTCGCCAAGAGAACCCAAGTCTTTGTCTCCTTGGCTATGGCAATCATCTCTGCCACCAAGGCCTATGAGGAGCCATGTTGTCCTCAGGCACTGGGGCACCTCATGGCCTCCTTGCACACCCCAGTAAGGCTGGGAACTGTCACACCATTGTCCTTCACTCAGCATCACACAGCCCACATCCCCCTGCCCCAGGAAGAGCCCTGAGCAATGGGTGAGGGACAGGATCTGCCTCCCCAGGGGCTGGGGGTCAGGCCTTGGCCTCTCTGCTTCATCCAACAAAACCAGGGTTTTCTCAGCACCTCAGCTGCCTGCACATGACCCTTTGTTTATCTGCCATCATGGCCTCCAGTTATCTGCTCTAACGAGCCCCTGGGGAGGCTTTGCTGGTACTTGCCCTCAGTGGAACTCATTAATACTTCAAGGGACTTAGTACATTTTTCTTCTGACTTTGACTTCTGGAAAGGTTTGTGCAATCTCCTCTCAGCACCTGAGGTTCAACGACTCAGCACCAAATGCACCATGGGGCTCATTACACTAAAGAAAGCTCTAAGAAACCATGTCTCTTCTTGTAATTTCCTTCTAGTCTTGTACAGTTAATTAGAGAGGTTTCCTACTATAGTTACGGAGAGTGATTTCAAAAACATTCTAATAAAAATGACGTGGGTTTTTTTTTTTTGTTAAAGGGTATAGTTTATTGTGTTTCAGTGTGGAGAAGAGGTGATTGCAGCATTATCTGATATTGACCCAGGGTCTCTCCTAAGGAGGTCTGGACTGGCTGGAGAAGCTGTCCGTTGAGCTCTGACACCGTGTGGACAACCTTGCTCCTCACCTCCCCAACCCCATCATTTCTCTCATTGGCCACCTGGAACTTGCATCCCTTTTCCTTACCCCAGACTTCTCCACTGCAGTCTGCAGCTGGATGTTCCAGCTCCTTTGCACCAGCTCCCACCTGCTCTCCTTGGAGACCTGGCTGCACACAGACAAAGAGGGACTTTTCTTTACTTTTGAACAAACAAAATAAAACTGATAAGATTCATGATTAAAAGAAAGCACACTCCTCAACTGTATGCCAAGGACAAACTGCCACCAATGAGGTTCACTGTCTCCAAGGCATGCAAGAAATGATTTAGACAGAAAGGAAATTAGAAAATAAACACAATAAAAGAGTTGGCTAAAGACAGAATTAGACAGACTACTGAAAGACAAGGAAGCTTTTAACTCCTAGAACCTGGAAGTGGCAACTGGATTGTTGACAAATGTCTGAGTGATCAAAGAGTAAGGGGAAGGGAAATCCAGATAGTAATACAAGTGCTTGTGTGCAGTTCAGCTGCTGGAAATGGTACTTCAGATGCACAGCCTAACAGAGAGAGTGCTGAGAAGGCAAATCTTGTGGAAGATCTGACGTTCTCCTCTTGCTCTTAATGCGCATCCTGAAAAGTCTCATTTTGATCTCATGGGAAAACACTGATACTTAAAGTATTCAAAACAAAGAAAGGAGAATTACAACACCAACAACATTTGATGCTTAAAGTTGCAAGAAGACATTTCCTTCACTCTACATCTTTCACTTGGTTTCTTTTTCCATCCATTTTTAGAAAATGTTCTCTAGACTTCTATCCTACCAAAGCCTACAGCATTAAGAAAGATAATCCTTGTGTCTTGCACAGAGTCAAAGGCACCAAAAAATCCACTGCTCTGGACTGTCAATGCCACTTTTTACTCTTGGCACAGCGTGAGTCATGCTCAAACCTGTTGGCCACTCTTGCCTGATGGAGGAAAGAAGGATAAAAAGGTTAATTGAACTGTTCTTTTTACACATGGTCATGTTGACAGTGATCTCAACAGATCTGTGTTATCTGTCTTTCTATGTGAGTATAGGGAAAAATAAATATTTATGTAGAGGTAAATGTATAGTAAAATGCATAGGTGCATCCAGTTACTCAGCAAAACACATTTCCTACCAGCACTCTCAAAAGAAGAATCTTTCTTCTGAGAAATTGCTGTTTCAATACTGTCTTTGTCACTCCATCCCCTACCCCACTGGCCACTGGGACCAGGGTTCCCTCAGCTGCCTTCTTTGTGCTGACAATATCTTTGGAGAAGCCCTCCTGGGTGCGCTCCCCTTGCATGGCCATTTCAGCCACTGCTCAGCGCTGGCTTTGCTGGCTCCATCCCTGCACCCCCAGGCCAGGTGTCTGTCTGTCTGTCTCCTGGGCAGCCTGTTCGCCTCCAGCCTCCCCGCACGTCCTTCTGCTGTTTGATCCCCAAGGCAGGGGGTTGCTGTGCACCCATGCTGACCTCTTGCCAGGCCCTGCTCGACTCCCTGTCCATCAGATTGGCTTCTTCCTGGGCTTTGAGGATGTTGTCCCTGAATATCCAAGAGAGTTTAACAGCCCCTTTGTTCCCCAGAACAGCCCAAGGAGATCCTCAGTTAACTGAAATCAGCTCTCCTGCAGGACTGCACTGTTGTTCTGCAGTTGTCCTGCTTCTCCACCATCTCACAGTCACTGCAGCCATGGCCGCACTCATCCTTCAGATCCCCAGCCTGATCCACCTTGTTTGTCAGTAAGAGACCAGCCCTAGTCAGCTCGTCCAGTGTTTATCTCAAAATGCTGTCTTCCACACTCTGCGGGAACCTCCTGGGTTGCTTGTGCCCAGTCCTGCTGCCCTCCCAGCAAACCAAGAGATGGTCCAACTTGCCATGTAATCCAGGACCTGTGACCATGAAGCTTCCTCCAAGGCAAGGGCTGTGCACGCCAGGCTCCCCTCTTCACAGAGCTCATCTCCACCTCCTCATCCACCCCCCTGCCTTCCTGAGGAGCCCTGCCCATCCATGGCTGCCCTCCCACCACCGAGCTGTCCCACCAGGGCTCTGCAGTCCCCATGGGGAGCACGTTGCTGCCTGCCCAGCAGAAACGACAGTGCTGGGTAGGAAAGAGGAGAGGCAGGTAAAGGAGCAGTGTGTGGGAGGTTGGCTGGGAGGTGACCCCTGGTGCCAGAAGAGGATGATGCAAGGTGAGGCATCATGGGAGGGAGGTGGATTTTGAGGTCACATCTTTGGAAACCTCCCACCTCGGCACGTGATGAGACAGGCCTGGTGATGTCACCTGGATGCTGGGAAACACCCCCAGCAGTGCTGAGAGCTTGGGAGATGGGAGATGCAGAAGGGGAAGATGACACGGCTGGAGGTGGGTTATGATGCCACTTCTATTGCAGTTACGGGGGGTAGATGTAGGCAAAGCCAACATGCCTGGATTATTACTTGTGAGGTCACCTCATGACAGCAATGTGATTGGCCAGAGGTAGGCAGGTATCATGAGGTCATCAAGGACACCAGATGGGAAGGCTGCAGAAAGATGAGTGAGCCCCTGGTGAGGCCCTGCCCTGGGCTGAAACCACCTGTACGTGCCATGGGAAACTGTGGCACATGCATGAGAAGCTGAGGGATGTGAGAAGGGACCAGCTGTATGGGCAGCTCCGTGTGTGCCAGCTGGGCCTCACAGGTGGCTGCAGATGTGACCAGGTTGGCCAGACTGCACAGAGGGGAGCACTGGGGACTGTCTGGGCAGTCAAGTCTTGCAAGGCCATCAGTGCCTGGAGGAGCCACCAGTGATGCCACTGAAGTCCCAGAGGACCAAGGCAATGGAATCCAAACTAT
Source organism: Caloenas nicobarica (assembly GCF_036013445.1). Lineage (NCBI taxonomy): Eukaryota > Metazoa > Chordata > Aves > Columbiformes > Columbidae > Caloenas > Caloenas nicobarica. Next base: position 1,707,891 of record NC_088276.1, read on the forward strand.
CAAATTTGAGTGCAAGTGGGGAAAACCTGAGCCCACTGGGGAAAAAGTAACTGATGATGGCTATGAATTATGAGGAGATCGGGGCAGAGAAAGGGAGGGATCAAGGTGGATCATGGAAGAAGCAGCCTGTGGAAGAGTGGGGAGGAGGGAGATTCAAGGGACCAGCTGCCTGTGGGGAGGTGGCTGGTCAGTGCTGGTCTGGCCAAACCCCCTGCCTGATCACCATGATCTCTCCTGCTTATTAGACTGGTTTCAGTTGGGGTAGAGTTAATTATCTTCATAGCAACTTGTATGGGGCTGTGTTTTAAATCTGTGATGGAAACAGTGTTGATCACACCCCCATGTTTCAATCATTGCTGAGCAGTGTTTACACAGAGTCAAGACCTTTTCTGTAGGTTGGGGGTGCCCAAGAAATTGAGAGGAGACACAGCTGAGACAGCTGACTCCAGCTGACCAAAGGGGTCTTCTATACCATATGAAGTCATGCTCATCAGTAACATCTGGGAGACGAAGGAAGAGGAGAACTTCCAGAGGGATGGCGTTTGTCTTCTCTAGTAACTGCTGTGTGTGATGGAGCCCTGGTTTTCTGGAGATGGCTGAACACTCACTTGCCAATGCAAAACAGGAGATAAATTCCTTATTTTTCTTTGATTGCACACACAGCTTTTACTTTACCTATTAAACTGTCTTTATCTCAACCCATGAGTTTTCTTTTACTTTTCTGATCCTCCCCTCATCCTGCCACACCAACCATGTGGTGTTGAGATGATGACCAGGGTTAAACTACAATATTTCTTAAACACTGCTCCTGGCTATTTACTGTGCGAGGGGGTTCACTGTTGTGTGTGTGTTTGGGTGTAAATGTATGCACATACTTTCTTGGTCAGTTCTAAGTGAGGCTAGCAAGGAGGAGGAAGACCCCGGGATCTGGAGAAACCCAGGGTTGGAATGTCCAAGTGGATAATATCTCTGAGTCTGGGCTGACCCAAACCCCAGGTCCACACTGGAGGGACTGCAGGAGTGTGTGGAACTGCAAGTAAGTTCTACCTGGGATGTACAGACCACTCGTGCAACCTTCACACCAGATCAGCCTGAGAGGAGGAACAGGACAGGGTCAGCTGTGTTGCTCATGGTTGTGTAAATGCTGCTGTTGGTGTGGTGGCTGTGAAGGTGCTGTTGCCTGTTGGAGCTGGTCTGTATCAGACTGTCTGTGTTCGTCTTTGTTTCCCTGCAGATACCTGCATTTAGTGCTTTCCCTTTGATGACTCCACCTTGGGCCATGTCTCACTCTGCGGGGTCCTGTCACTGCCCACCTCAGGCACACCCGGTCCGTGTGTATCTCATGGGCTCTCCAGGCAGCTCCTGATTCCTCTCCTGGAGGATTGTCCTCTGCCCCATCATGCACTGGGACGGTGCATATCTCAGTGACCATTCACCATCTCCACTGTCAACAGACAACAAGGGATGTGTCCTGCTGCATCCTGCTGTTGCCCTTGCCCATGGATCAAGTGAAACAGCAGCCCCGATTCGCAGGTGTCAGAGAGGGAACGACCACTGAGTTGCCCATGGGCAGCCCCAAGGCCACCAGGGCTGCTCCTCCATGGGGCAGCATTTGCCTCCTGGACCCTCCTGCATCCTGGGGCTGCTCCCCCAGCTCCAGAGGATTGTGAAGAGGTGGGACCTGAGACAAATTTCTTTCTGCTGCTTCATTTATTGAGTTTATCAAAAACTAAGGAGCGCATATACATATGTACATGAGGTCTTTGGTTCAAGAAAAGACATGCAGGAGGCCAAGAATTATATTCTTACAGCCATGAACTAAAAAACAAAGCCCAGCAAAAGCACTATGGAAAAATATAGACACATAAGAAGAAAAGTTAGTCCTGGCTATTTCTCTTGCAGCACTAGTGACACAGTGTGAACCTTAGTAACCTAAAGTAGTGAGTATTGAAATAGTTTCCTCAGGGCATCCTTGAGCTGCTGGTTCCTCATGCTGTAGATGAGGGGGTTCACTGCTGGAGGTACCACTGAGTACAGAACAGACACCACCAGATCCAGGATGGGGGAGGAGATGGAGGGGGGCTTCAGGTGGGCAAACATGATAGTGCTGACAAACAGGGAGACCACGGCCAGGTGAGGGAGGAACGTGGAAAAACCTTTGTGCTGTCCCTGCTCAGAAGGGATCCTCAGCACGGCCCTCAAGATCTGCACATAGGACAGCATGATGAAAATAAAACATCCCAAAACCAGAAAACCAATGAGAGCAAGAAGACAAATTTCCCTGAGGTAGGAGTGTGAGCAGGAGAGCTTGAGGATCTGGGGGATTTCACAGAAGAACTGGTCCAGGGCATTGCCCTTGCACAGTGGCAGTGAAAATGTATTGGCCGTGTGCAGCAGAGCGTTGAGAAACCCAGTGGCCCAGGCAGCTGCTGCCATGTGGACACAAGCTCTGCTGCCCAGGAGGGTCCCGTAGTGCAGGGGTTTGCAGATGGCAACGTAGCGGTCATAGGACATGATGGTGAGAAGAGAATACTCTGCTCCAACCAAAAAGGCAAATGTTAAGACTTGAGCAGTGCATCTTGATAGGAGATGGCCCTGCTGTCCCAGAGGGAATTGGCCATGGATTTGGGGACAATGGTGGAGATGCAGCCCATGTCGAGGAGGGCGAGGTTGAGGAGGAAGAAGTACATGGGGGTGTGGAGGTGCTGGTCACAGGCTATGGTGGTGATGATGAGGCCGTTGCCCAGGAGGGCAGCCAGGTAGATGCCCAGGAAGAGCCGGAAGTGCAAGAGCTGCAGCTCCCGTGTGTCTGTGAATGCCAGGAGGAGGAACTGGGTGATGGAGCTGCTGTTGGACATTTGCTGATGAGCATGGGGCACTGTCACAGGAGCAAAAGACAGTGATAAGTTAGGGGAGACTTCTCTGAGCAAAAGCAAAGCCATTTCTCACACACCCTCCCCTGCTCCACAACCCCTTGTCCTTTTCCAGACCTTCGTTCAGCTCCGTGGCTGAGCCCTGGGTGGTGCTGGCTGGAGGTGCCGTGAGGAGCAGGGCCTGTGCCCGCTGGCTGCCCAGGAGTCAGCCCTGCTCTGCAGCAGGGGTCATGGAATGGGGGAACAGGGTCCAGTCCTGGGGTTCAGCTGTGTCAGATGGACCCGTTCCTGGTGCAGAAGGGACTGTCAGCATCTGCTCTCCTAGTGATAATGAACCAGGACGGAACAAGGCAGTTTGAGAGGCTTGTTTTTTTGCAGCTTCCTGCAACTCCCCTGGAGAGTGTTGTTGGGTGTCAGAAACCCTCAGCATTTCTGCTGCACTCAGAGAGAACAGAGCGAGTCCTGTGAGACCAGAGGATGTCTGTGGGTCAGTGCAGAGTGATGGCAGTTGGTCTGTCCCTCTGTCTTGCTCCAGCTGCCCTGGGCTGGCACCTTTCTGAGATGGAGGCTGATCACACTGCCATGTTACCCTGAAAAGCCACTGGGCACTGCTGAGAGCAGAGGGATCCACCTCAGACCATGACATATTTAGCTGAGGACACACATGGATCATTTCACAAGCCCAACAGCATTTTCTTGGTCACAGCATCTCTGTGCTTCTCCGTGGGGCTTTCAGATAACACACATATGCTGTAGGACGTTTGCATCCTGGAGGGAGGATCACAGCTTGGAAGGAAAACTCAAGGAAACAGCCAAGGGTCCTAATGATGGCATTTGATTCAAGGAGACTCAGCTCATTCCCCAGCCCCACAGAATGCATTGCCCACAGCCCCACAGGTCAGAGCAAAGCTGGGACACGTGTTCCCATGGACACACCTGCAGGAAAGGACCCACAAGATCAGGCTGTGACTCTGCAGCTGAAACTCCCATCCCCAGAGAGCCTGACAGCAAGAAACAGATCACACCAACAGTGACCCAGAGCAGTGGAGAAAGAAGGAAACTGCGGTGAGGGTGGGTGTGAGAGAGGCCAGGGCAGAGGCAGCCGGGCACTCAGACAGCGTCACCCTTCCCCAGCTGTGCAGCCACCTCCCACACACCTGCATTGCCGGGCAGCTGCTCTCAGCCCCTGTGCTCTGCAGAGGGAACTGGAGCTCTGGCTGCACAGGAGCTGCTTCATGCCTTGGAGCCCCCGGCCCTGAGGGCAGAGGCTTTGCTGGGTGGGAGAGGAGGCGAGGGGGCTGCTCACAGGAGGGATCTGCACTGTGGGGGATCATAGGGAGTTTTCTGTGTTCCCCCTCCCATAACAATGCCAGTTTTATTTTCCTGTCATTTCTGATCATTTCCCTGCTGCCTGGAGATTCTCCCCCTGGGAGGTGTTTCCCTGTCCATGTCTCTTCCCTGTCAGCACTCAGACGCCATCCCACCCTCTGTGCCCTCACCCTGGCCCTACAGATCCTGCCTGTTCACAGGGCACTGCCTGGGGGCATCTTCCTGTTTCCAGATTGGGGAAAAGGACAGGTCAGACTAAGGCTGACGGGTTCAGCAGATGTGATGCTGGTGCTGTGCACAGGCAGAGCAGCAGCTGAAGGGATGTTATGAGGCTTCTGGCAGATGTACTGATGACTCTGAGTTGCAGTTCAGGAGTCTCAGTGACTTGTTTAAGCATGAGAGCTCATTTTCATTTTTTCCTTTCCTGCACCCCCCAACCCTTGGGAAAGGAAACTGAAAAGACAGGCTCAGGAAAGCCCGCTATCTGTCTGCTAATCCTTGCATTGATCTTCTGCTTGAGGCATCCACTTGGAAAAATCCTGGGGGTGATCTGGAGCTGTGAGCAGCTCTGATCCACACAGCACCCCCTTAACAGCAGAAGCACCTTTCCTGCCTTGATAGGGGTGGCTCCTTCCCTGCACAAATTCTCCCCACAGCACTGTGGGGATCTCCCCAGGCAGTGCTGACCCTGGCAGGTGGCAGAGTCCCTGTCCCAGCACAGCCCTGGGGTGCAGGGACCCTGCTCTGCAGGACAGCCCTGGGCACCCCTGGGTGCTCATCAATATTCACAGCTGTTCAACATTGCCTGCCAAGAGCCCCCTCCTCACAGATCCCTCAAGCTGTGCCTGTGCTGACTTGAGGAGATGCCTCCAGGAGCTACAGCTGCATTGCCCTGCACCCAGAGACTTACCATGGCAAGGGCTGCAAAGATTTCTCCTCCGTGAGCTCTCAGTCATCCTCCCCATCCTGACCACCTTTAATCTCTCTCTGCCTTGCTCGTCTCCCTGAGACCCCCAGGCAGAGCCCTCAGCCCTGCTGCGCTTTGCAGAGGAGCTGCTCCTGGGCAGAGCTGTCTCTCTGCAGCGCTGCCGCTTGCCATGAGCTCCCTCTGTCCCAGGAGCCCAGCCCAGCTCAGCAGCACAGGAGCAGCCCAAGGCGCTTTAATGACCCCTCTGGTGGCTTTGGTGCTGAGCCCGTGAACCTCAGACCCTGAGGGGAAGTTGAATAAAACCTCTCAAGAAGTCAAAGTCAGATTCAAACTCCAAAGTTTCTTGTAATGTTTATGAGTCCCACTGAAGGACACTATTGAGGAAATGACTCCAAGATTTGGTTAGAGAAGAAAACTGGAGGCAGAGATGACAGGTCAGGAAAATCAAGGTTAAGTTCTCTCTGATGATCAGTAAACCTGGATGTGTTTCATTAATCAAAGGGCCAAGCCCTGACCCCCAGCCCTGGGAAGGCAGATCCTGTCCCTCCCATGTTGCCCAGGGCTCTTCCTGGGACAGTGTGATGTGGGGCTGTGCAAGGCCAAGGGCAGGACTATGGTCCCACACCTCCCAGGTTCCTGGCTGGGGACAAGGAGGCCATGAGGCCCCTGTGCTGTAAGGACAAGGTGTCTCCTCACAGGCATCAGAGCTGGAGACAACAGCCACAGCTAAGGGGAGAAGGAGCTCATGTCTGCTGGGGGCTTTCAGCCTCTTTACATCCCTTGATCATCTCCACGACAGCCTGTCCTATGCTGTGGCATCCCCTGCACCTCTTTCCCTGCAGGCTGGAGACATGCCCCCTGCTGCCCCACCTTGCTCTTGTCTGAGCATCTTCCTTCCTTTGCTGATATCTCTCCATGTAAATACTTAGATTTGGGTTGCCTCTACTGTAACTAACTCATCTGACTTTTGCATTAAGGATAGACCGACAGCTGCAGATCTTTTGACAATATATTTTACCAGCATGCCAACCCTGGTATCTGTATTATTGAGTTATACCATCTTAGGTGATTTTTGGTATTAATGTTTTATATTATTGTTTTCCCTCAGCAGGTAATGGCTGAAAAAGCTGCTTCAATTTTAAAAACATCTGTTGCTTCAACATAAGTGACGAATCAGCCAACATGAAAAACAACATTTAACATCTCCAAGACTTTGTGCATCAAATGGAGCAATCTACTGATGATGCCTGGATGAATGGCTCATTTAATTCCTTGATAAAATGAATGGAACACCTGATTTAAAGCATCATTGTACAGATATGTTTATTCCTCCTCCTGTATGTGTTTATTATGTACCTCTCTAAATTGCTCTGTACTACACAAATCCAAGTGAACATCTCCGGCTTTGCTGGCCCCAGCAGAAGCAGTTTCTTGACTGAGGGGGGTGGAATACATGGGAATGGTGCAAGAATGACGAGGAGGAGTATTGTAAGGACACTCAAGCCACTGTAGCTGGGATGTAGAAAAGCACATGAACCACAAGTAGAACCTCTGGGTTTAGATAATAGGCCTGTGAATAATCATAAAGACACCTCACCATATATCCTTAAGATTCCTACAGACAAAGGTAAAAGCAATGCTACAAAATGCAGAATTAGTGCACAATGCAGTTTCCCATATGTCTAATGGCATAACCTGTCCGGCAAACACTGCCGAGACCAGTCTATTTCATCTTTTTGTCTTCCAGCTTCCTGTAAGATGAAAGTACAATATATCATCCTGTTGCAGCTGAAGGCACATCATGTCCTGTTGGGACTAAAGCGGAAGACTCTATTTGGATGGTCACCGACCAGAACAGGAACTTTGAATGTGGTGCTTCATCCAGTTGTAATTCTGTTAACTCTAACATTATTGTGCTTGTTCCTTACAATCATTTTATGTATAAAAGCCGGGTACACATATAAGCAAAGGATCTCTATTTGTTGTGACAAACACCCTGATAATACAATTTATAGTGATATTCTATATTATTGAAGCTATCTGCTTAAACAGAAGTTCACATGCACGCTAACAGCGTATATAGATGATATTAGCATTTAAACTGAATAGTTTATCAAACAATTGGACTCTTACCACTGAACTACAACATGCCATGTATTTATGACATAGAGGCAAGAGGTAACCACACTACCAGTCTATGAGAGAATGAAGGGGATTGACTGTGGTCAAGGGAGTGGAGCGTGGCAGGCGCACTCGACCCCCCCTCAGCCAAACCAGCAGCAGTTTGGTCCAGGCTGCAGAGGAGGGAAGGGCCTGAGCCACAGCCAGGCCAAGAACTCCTTCCAGGAGACCCACAGGGAAGCAGAACGGCAACTGAACGCCGGTGGCTTGTGGGCGCAGGGAGTCTCGTGCAGACTTTTCCTACTCTATGCAATTTGACTATGAGTCAACCACTTCATTCTAGAAATACGACAGCCTGGATGAGCCCACTTTGAGTGCTCCCTGCTAAATAAGTGAGCCGTATGGCAACGATTTTACTACTCACGGGTCACTGGATGAGCCTAATTCAACTTCAATATTCATCATTTAGCTTAAGTAGACGCACACCAAATGTAATGGATTATTTAGAGATATAAGTTTGTATGATTTTTTAATATACTCTTCGATTCATGTTACTTAGTAGACTAGATTTGCTAAAATTTTAAGCTCGTATTTGCCAAAAGCAACCGTAGACTACACTAAACGCCTTGCATGATAAAGTCGAGCTTGCATTTTGCTGGGAAAAATGGAACTGACTGGGAAAACAACGATCCAAGGCTAACGCAGAGACATCACAGACATCTGCAAAGCCGGGCCTATTTTTGCACTTCACTGAGAAGGATTTATCCAGACAAAATGGCACGTTCAAGGATATGGACCAAAACCAATGTCTACAACCGAACAAAGCAGAGGCCCACGTGGAGTCAGGGAAAAAGGGTCCAATGGGGAGCAAAGGACCTGGTGGTAAAATTTTGCTATTGGACTTGGATCTTGGTGTGAATGGTCTGTAAAGATATAAAAGTTTGTAGTTTTCTATGCTGGGGCGGACCTCTGCGCAGGTACCCAGCTTGAGCCAGCCCTTCTGCTATTCTACTCCATTAAATTTTTTATTTTCTGAGAATTTTGTCTCCTGAAAGTCTGCTCTGCATATGGTCATAAAGCCTTGCCTCTAAGTTTGCTGCTGGAGTTCTAAAATACAAACTCTGGAGCGAACGGTTATCAGGGAAAGAGGAATCCTGACAGTTTGCACCGCAACGGACATGGCCTCACCTGAAAGTTTGTCTCCGGAGCTCCAAGACACAGCCCCCTGGAGTGAACAGTTATCAGGAAGGGAAGATGACTGAAAGTTTCCTTCGTGAACAGGTACAGGCACCTGGAGAGAAGGTCAGCAGCATTCAGCTTGGCATATTTCCCCCATGCAGTAAATAATAGAGTGAACCTGCCACCGAACTCTTTGAAGTCGCGCTTCTCTTTAAGAAATCTAAACATTGTTCTGCAGCAAGCAAAACCCCTCAATTACTCCCCCGCAACAGGGCGCCAGCAAGTGAGGTCACAAAGGGCCCCACTGTGACCCTCCGTTTGTTGTGACAAACACCCTGATAATACAATTTATAGTGATATTCTATATTATTGAAGCTATCTGCTTCAATATGCCATTTGTCACAACAAACGGAGGGAGGTCAGGGTGCCCCATTGGGAGGCTCAGGGTCAGCTCAGTCCTGGGCACCTGGGTGCTCTCGGGGTGGCCTTGGCTAAATTTGAATCCCAGTTTCTTCAAGTTTTACCACCCACTGCTCCCAGCATAGTCTTAAACAGTCCGTTGCACCGCTCGATTTTCCCGGAGGCTGGTGCATGATGGGGATGTGACAGACCCACTCAGTGCCGTGCTCCTTGGCCAAGGCGTCTACGAGGAGGTTCCAGAAATGAGTCCCGTTGTCTGGCTCAGTTCTCTCTGGGCTGCTGCGTTACCACAGGACTGGCTTTTCAAGGCCCAGGACAGTGTTGCGGGCAGCGCCATGGGGCAGGGCGTATGTTTGCAGCCATCCGGTGGTGGCTCCACCATTGTAAGCACAGAGCTCTTGCCATGGCGGGTTTGTGTCAGTGCGATATAGTCAATTTGCCAGGCCTCTCCACATTTACACTTCAGTCATCGCCCCCCTATACCACACGGGCTTTGACTGCTTGGCTTGCTTGATCATAGCGCATGTTTCACAATGATGAATAACCTGTGCAACAGCATCCATGGTCGAGTCCACCCCTCGATCACGAGCCCATCCACATGTTGCATCCCTTCCTCGATGACCTGAGGCATTGTGGGCCCAATGGGCCATCAATAATTCACCTTCATCTTGCCAGTGCAAACCTACCTCAGACACTTTAATCTGGGCAGCCCGTTCCCCCCGCTGGTTGTTCGGATCAGGTTCTTCAGTGACCGACTCTCGGGCACATGAGCTTCTACGTGGCGCACTCTCACAGGCAGGTTCTCCAGCCCGGCAGCGATATCTCGCCAGGATTCAGCAGCCCTGATGGGTTGGGCTCTGCGCTGCCAGCGGCTCCGCTTCCATTGGCCGTGGCCCAGGGTACAGCAGGGGCCACGACGGTCGGACACGGTCGGCGGTGGCGGCGAGAAGCCGGATGGCCCATGGCTGCGTTCCAGCGGCACGGCCCGGGATACCAACTGTGTGAGCGGGTGGTGCCATGGAGACGCGGGGTCTGGAACAAGGGGGTGGCCAGGGGGACGGGAGGGACGGGGAGGGCGGCAGAGAGGAAGGGGCCCCGGGGCTGGGCCGGGGCTGCTCGAGCTCGGGGCAGCCCTGACGGGCGCCATGTCAGAGCTCGGCCTGGCCGCCCGCAGAGCCGCCTCCTGCTCACATCACTCTCCACTGCCATTGGTCGGGAGGGCTGTCAGTCTCCTGGACGGAGGTGATGCTGTCTGGGATTGGCTGCCTGGGCTGTCACTCTGCCCTGGTTTGGGGCCCACCCTGCCCTGAGGCGCTGTTTCCTCTGATTGGCTGTCTCTCATTTCTCCCTGGCTCCTCCCATCAAGCGATTGGACAGTCTGCCTATCAATCATTTGTGTGACACTCTCCTGCCAGGTGTGGTTGGTGCAGCCAGCAGAGCCCACCCCTGAACGCTGCCCAGTTTGTTCAACTCTCGCCACCTTTCCTGCAGGCCTCAAAGCCTGATTGGCTGGTTACATATCAATCACATGACTTGCCCCGCCTCCTCAAATGCGATTGGCTGTCCTGGGTCTGGGGTAACAGTGCAACAGGGTTACAGTGAGAACACTCGTGGGTTGAGACAAAAACGGGTTAATAATTGGAATTAAAAAAAAATAGATGAAAAATTTAAAAATGACATTTAAAAAGTGAAAATAAATATGCAGTAATAAAAATTATACCTATGATAATGAAAAGGAAAATACCAAAGAGAAAGGATCATGGAATCATAGAATGTCCTGATTTGGAAGGACCCACAGGATCACGGAGCCCAACTCCTGTCCCTGCACAGGACACCCCACAGGTCACACCGTGTGTCTGAGGACGGTGTCCAGTCTCTTCTTGAACACTGTCAGGTTGGGCCGTGACACCTCCCTGGGGAGCCTGTTCAGTGTCCAGCACCTCTGGGTGAAGAACCTTTTCCTCATGTCCAACTGACCCTCCCTGGCACATCTTCCTGCCATTCTCTCGGGTTCTGTAATTGGTTCCTAAAGAGAAGTGATCGGCATCAAACCCTCCTACTCCCCTTGGGTGGACGCTGTAGACCGCCAAGGGATCTCCTCTCAGTCTCCTCCAGGCTGAACAAACCCAGTGACTTCAGCCGCTCCTCATACGGCTTCCACTCCAAACACTTCACCATCTTGATGCCCCTCTTCTGGACACTCTCCAGTAGCTTTATCTCCTTTCATCCTGTGTCCCCAGCGCTGCACACAGTGAATGCTCCAGGTGAGGCCGCCCCAGCGCAGAGCAGAGCGGGACAATCCCCTCCCTGCCCGGCTGGCCGTGCTGTGCTGGATGCACCAGGACACGGGGCCCTCTTGGCTCCAGGGACACTGGTGGCTCATGTTCAACCTGCTGTCGACCAGAACCCCTACATCCCTCTCTGTGGATCTGCTCTCCAGCATCTCATCCCCCAGTCTGTCTGTACAGCCAGCGTTGCCGTGTCCCAGGTGCAGAATCCAGCACTTGCTCTTGTTGAACTTCATGCAGTTGGTGATTGCCCAGTTCTCCAGCTTGTCCAGATCCCTCTGCAGGGCCTCTCTGCCATCCAGAGTGTCAACAGCTCCTCCCAATTTTGTGTCATCAGCAAACTTGCTAAGCAATCCCTCAAATCCTGAGTCTAAGTCATTTATAAACACATTGCAGAGTGCTGGCCCTGAGATGGATCCCTGTGGAACGTGCTACTGACTGGTCACCAGCCCGACATGACCCCATTTACTAGAACCCTTTGAGCCCGGCCCGTCAGCCAATTGCTCACCCACTGCACTGTGTGTTTACCCAGCTGTGTGCTGGACATCTTGTCCAGGAGGATCCTATGAGAGACACTATCAAAGGCTTTACTGACATCCAAAAAGATCTCATTGACAGGCTTCCCTTGGTCAGCTACGTGGGTAACTTTATCCTAGAATGAAATTAAGTCTGTCAGGCAAGACTTTCCCCTCATGAACCCGTGCTGGCTGGGACCAATGACTGTGTTGTTGTTCAGATGTTTTTCATCTGAATGAGTTACCCGGAGTTACCCCCGTGTCTGTGTCTTTCTGGCCAGGGGTCTGTCCTGAGAAGGGGATCCAGCCTCTGCCACTCTCTGGAGAGACAAACCCTGTGTCCATGGCACTGAGAACACAAAGGGTCACCCGTGCAAGACCACCCTTCATCTGAACCACTTAGGTATGTACTTGTGGATGGGCTATCAAGCCTTATAGCGTAAATGCCCGTGTAATTGGCACTGCCCAGAATGGCTACTGCAGACGCAGACTGCTGTGCTGCAGAGCTTTATATTGAGGCAAATTAAGTGAGGAGCACTGAGGCCAATTCTGTTTCATGTCTTTATCAATGATCTGGACAAAGGGATCGAGTGCATCCTCAGTAAGTTTGCAGAGAACACCGAGTTGGCTGGGAGTGTTGATCTGCTGAAGCGTGGGAAGGCCATACAGAGGGATCTGAACTGGCTGGATCGTTGGGCTGAGGCCAGTTGTATGAGGTTTTACCAGGCCAAGTGCCAGGTCCTGCACTTGGGTCACAATAACCCCACAAACGCTCCAGGCTCTGGGAAGAGCAGCTGGAAAGCTGCCCCATGGAAAAGGACCTGGATCTGTTGGTCAACAGTGGCTGAAAACGAGCCAGCGTGTGCCCAGGTGGCCAAAAAGGCCAATGGTATCCTGGCTTGTATCAGCAATGCCTGGCAGCAGGACTGTGAGAAAGCTGCCAGAACACTCAGGCCTTACACCAACACAAAGCATCAGAGACAGTGGAAGCTGAAAGAGGGCATGGCTGGAAGACTAAGCACTGCTTATCCCTGAATGTTCTGCTGTCTCTCTGTTCCCTTCCACCCACCCACACATGCAGGAACTGTCCATGCAGCTCCAAAACGGCACTGGAGGAAGGACCCAAGGAAAAAAATATAATTGCTCCAGGTACATTTCCTTTGTTGAAACACACGGGAAGCACAGCTCCTCATTTACATAGACAGTCATAAAAGAAGCCAGTGAAAACGAAAGGGGATGGCAAAATTATTAATAAATAAAAAGCAACCACCAATAAGAAAAAAAAAATGAAAAAGGGAAGTCTGAGCCTGCAATGATACAACTGTTAAGCAGAAGATGATGGGCAGTTCATTGCTTCAGAAAACATCCAGTCATCACTGTCCATAGGGCATTCTTGAGCTCCTGGTTCCTCATGCTGTAGATGAGAGGATTCACAACTGGAGGAACTACTGAATACAGAACAGAAACTATCACACCCAGGGATGGGGAGGAGATGGAGGGGGGCTTCAGGTAGGCAAACATGGCAGTGCTGATAAACAGGGAGACGATGGCCAGGTGAGAGAGACAGGTAGAAAAGGCTTTGTGCCGTCCCTGCTCAGAGGGGATCCTCAGCACGGCCCTGAAGATCTGAACATAGGGCAGGACAATGAACACAAAACACACAAAGAATAAAAAGGCACTGAAAACAAGAATTCCACCTTCCCTGAGGTAGTAGTGTGAGCAGGAGAGCTTGAGGATCTGGGGGACTTCACAGAAGAACTGATCCAGGACATTGCCCTTGCAGAGTGGCAGTGAAAATGTATTGGCTGTATGTAGCAGAGCATAGAGAAACCCAGTCTCCCAGGCAGCTGCTGCCATGTGGACACAAGCTCTGCTGCCCAGGAGGGTCCCGTAGTGCAGGGGTTTGCAGATGGCAATGCAGCGGTCATAGGACATGATGGTGAGAAGAGAATACTCTGCACCAAAGAAGAAACCTATGAAGAAGACTTGGGCAGCACATCCCGCATAGGAAATGACCCTGGTATCCCACAGAGAGTTGGCCATGGATTTGGGGATAATGGTGGAGATACAGCCCAGGTCGAGGAGGGCGAGGTTGAGCAGGAAGAAGTACATGGGGGTGTGGAGGTGCTGGTCACAGGCTATGGTGGTGATGATGAGGCCGTTGCCCAGGAGGGCAGCCAGGTAGATGCCCAGGAAGAGCCAGAAGTGCAAGAGCTGCAGCTCCCGTGTGTCTGTGAATGCCAGGAGGATGAACTGGGTGATGGAGCTGCTGTTGGACATTTGCTGCCTCTGGGCATGGGGCACTGTCACAGGAGGGAATAAAAGCAACACGTTAGGGGAGACTTCTCTAAGCAAAATCAAAGCCATTTCTCACACACCCTCCCCTGCTCCACTCCCCCTTGTCCTTTTCCAGACCTTCGTTCAGCTCCGTGGCTGAGCCCTGGGTGGTGCTGGCTGGAGGTGCCGTGAGGAGCAGGGCCTGTGCCCGCTGGCTGCCCAGGAGTCAGCCCTGCTCTGCAGCAGGGGTCATGGGAACGGGGGGCAGGGGACGGACCTGGGGTTCAAAGTTGTCATCTGAAACTGCTGCTGGTGAAGAAGGGCCTGTCAGCATCTGCACTATCACAGAGAATGGAACAGGATGGTAAAATGAAGTTTGAAATGATTGGGGTTTTGACAGCTTCACAGAATCACAGAATATTAGGGATTGGAAAGGACCTTGAAAGATCATCTAGTCCAATCATTTAACTCCCCTGGAGAGTGTTGTTGGATGTCAGAAACCCTCAGCATTTCTGCTGCACTCAGGGAGAACAGAGCGAGTCCTGCGAGACCAGAGGATGTCTGTTGGTCAGTGCAGAGTGATGGCCGTTGGTCTGTCCCTCTGTCTTGCTCCAGCTGCCCTGGGCTGGCACCTTTCTGAGATGGAGGCTGATCACACTGCCATGTTACCCTGAGAGCCACTGGGCACTGCTGAGAGCAGAGGGATCCACCTCAGACCACGACGTGTTTAGCCCAGGACACACACGGATCATTTCACAAGCCCAACAGCATTTTCTTGGTCACGGCATCTCTGTGCTTCTCCGTGGGGCTTTCAGATAACACACATATGCTCTAGGACATTTGCATCCTGGAGGGAGGATCACAGCTTGGAAGGAAAACTCAAGGAAACAGCCAAGGGTCCACAGCCCCACAGGTCAGAGGAAAGCTGGGACACGTGTTCCCATGGACACACCTGCAGGAAAGGACCCACAAGATCAGGCTGTGACTGTGCAGCTGAAACTCCCATCCCCAGAGAGCCTGACAGCAAGAACCAGATCACATCAGCAGTGACCCAGAGCAGTGGAGCAAGAAGGAAACTGCGGTGAGGGTGGGTGTGAGAGAGGCCAGGGCAGAGGCAGCCGGGCACTCAGACAGCGTCACCCTTCCCCAGCTGTGCAGCCACCTCCCACACACCAGCATTGCAGGGCAGCTGCTCTCAGCCCCTGTGCTCTGCAGAGGGAACTGGAGCTCTGGCTGCACAGGAGCTGCTGCATGCCTTGGAGCCCCCGGCCCTGAGGGCAGAGGCTTTGCTGGGTGGGAGAGGAGGCGAGGGGGCTGCTCAGAGGAGGGATCTGCACTGCGGGGGATCGTAGGGAGTTTTCTGTGTTCTCCCTCCCATAACAATTCCGGGTTTAGTTACCTCTCATTTCTGATCATTTCCCTGCTTCCTGGAGATTCTCCTCCTGGGAGGTGTTTTCCTGTCTATGTCTTTTCCCTGTCAATGCTCACAGACGCCATCCCACCCTCTGTGCCCTCACCCTGGCCCTACAGATCCTGCCTGTTCACAGGGCACTGCCTGGGGGCATCTTCCTGTTTGCAGACTGGGGAAAAGGACAGGTCAGACTAAGACTGACGGGTATAGCCAATGTGATGCTGGTGCTGTGCACAGGCAGAGCAGCAGCTGAAGGGATGTTATGAGGCTTCTGGCAGATGTAATGATTAATCGGAGTTGCAGTTCAGGAGTCACAGTGACTTGTTTAAGCATGAGAGCTCATTTTCATTTTTTCCTTTCCTGCACCCCCCAACCCTTGGGATAGGAAACTGAAAAGGCAGGCTCAGGAAAGCCCGCTATCTGTCTGGTAATCCTTGCATTGATCTTCTGCTTGAGGCATCCACTTGGAAAAATCCTGGGGGTGATCTGGAGCTGTGAGGAGCCCTGACCCACAAAGCACCCCCTCAACAGCAGAAGCACCTTTCCTGCCCTGATAGGGGTGGCTCCTTCCCGCCACAGCTTTTCCTGACAGTACCGTGGGGACCTCCCCAGGCAGTGCTGACCCTGGCAGGCGGCAGAGTCCCTGCCCTGGCACAGCCCTGGGGTGCAGGGACCCTGCTCTGCAGGACAGCCCTGGGCACCCCTGGCTGCTCACCCACCTTGACAGCTGTTCAACATTGCCTGCCAAGAGCCCGCTCCTCACAGATCCCTCAAGCTGTGCCCGTGCTAACTTCAAGAGATGCTTCCAGGAGCTACAGCTGTGTTGCCCTGCACCCAGAGACTTACCATGGCAAGGGCTGCAAAGATTTCTCCTCCAGTGAGCTCTCAGTCATCCTCCCAATGCTGACCACATTTAATCTCTCTCTGCCTTGCTCGTCTCCCTGAGATCCCCAGGCAGAGCCCTCAGCCCTGCTGCGCTTTGCAGAGGAGCTGCTCCTGGGCAGAGCTGTCTCTCTGCAGCGCTGCCGCTTGCCATGAGCTGCCTCTGTCCCAGGAGCCCAGCCCAGCTCAGCAGCACAGGAGCAGCCCATGATGTCCCTTTCTCTATCCTCTCTGGGCTCCCTCCAGCTGTCCCTGGGGCTCCACGGGCACATCCTTTGAAACAACATGAAGTAATCAGTGATGTTGATTCTCTCTCTTCAGCAGTGACACTTCTTGCCAGCATTGTGTTCTTTGTATTAAAAAGTAAATTGGTATGAGAATCACCTTTTCTTGTCCCATCATTAGGCAGGACACCAGGAATGTTACAGCAAAGGATCTAATTTTTCCAAACTGGGGGAGGAATATGTTCCCCGGAATGAATTTAGGCATTATATTCTGGGTTTATACTCCTAGGTCTAGAGAGACATTCAGCAATCTGTTGGCCATCTCATGTCTCTGCTCTGAAGCAAAGCCTTTGCTAACATGGGCTCTTGGACACTTGGTACCAGGTTTCCATGAGGCGACTCAGGTTTCCTGGTGCCACAGCTGGGGTGGTTCAGCCCAGACGTGAGGCAATGTCCTCAGCCAGGGACCTGACTGGGTGAGCTGGAGCTGTCAGTGTTGCAGACAGAGCTGTGACACGGATGGAATAAACTGCCAAGGCAGGGTGGCAGAAGTTAGTTCATCTGGTCTTCAAGCACAGCAGCCTCCAAGCACAGCAGCAGGCCAGATCAAAACTCAGTCTAGACCTGTAAGGTAATTCAAGGGCCCCATAATGAGCTGTTACTACTGCAGGAACAGTTAAAGGAGAAACAAAGACACCGTGTGGGTACTGATGAATTTAATAAGAAAAAGAAGTGATATTCTCTGTGTCTCTGGTCCTCCATCTTCACCAGCAAGGTCTCTCAGGCCTCTGTGACTGGAGGCAGAACAACCAGCAGTGGATGGGGATCACGTCAGGGGTCCCTGGAACTAACACAATCCTTTCCAGTGTATGGGACAGGAGGGGCAGCATCCCAGGAGCTGAGAGAGCAGGACCATGTCACAGTGAGGCCACTCTCCACCTTCTTGGAAAGCTCATGGAGACTGGGGGGACTCCCTGACCACTGGCAGCTCTCACACATTGTGTGCACTTTTCAAAAATGGCCAATGGGTGAGCGGGGGAACTAAGGGCTGTGCCCCAGAGCATGTCCACTGGGACCCCATTTCTGGGTGTCTGGAAGAGAAGGTGATGGGGTTTACCCAGGGCAGGTTGTGTCTGTCCATCCTCTTTGCTTTCTGTGAGGAAAGGACAGGGTTGCTGGATGTGGGAAGAGCAGTGGTGGTCTGTTACCTGGAAGTCAGGAAGGCATTCAGCGTCATCCCCCACAATATTCTTGTGTCCAAGGAAGGATAATAGGGTCTGCATCGGTGTGCAAGTAGGTGGGTAAAAAACAATCTGGATGGTTGGACTTACAAGGCTCTAGATAAAGGGAGAAACTTTCCAATCCTGAGGACAGTCAAGCCCTGGAAGCTGTTTTCCAAGAGTGCGCATGCACTCTACCCCAGAAAGTGTCCAAGATGTGTTTGGATAAAGCCCTGAGTTATCTGATCTGACCCTGCTTTGAGCAGGAGGTTGGTCAAGACACCTCCCAAGGTCCCATCCAGCCTGAATGATGCTGTCCTTTCATCCCCTTCATGTTTTCAATTTAGGGACAGTTCTCTAGTTCTCTCTGGCCACAGGAATAATTCACATGAGGTCCACGGCTGTTTTACAAGTGCCCCCAAACAGCCCTGACCACATCTTGTGCATCCCTTTTCATTTGTCCCCACCCAAGTTCTTCTTTTTTGCTGTCCTCATGCCCACCTTGTTGATCCTTTCAGAGCAGGTTGCTTAAGAGGTGTCAGCATCCATGTACAGAGTCTGCACATCAGCCAGGCAGCAAAGCCATCGTTACAGAAATGGAGACGACGCTCTTGACCAGCTCATTGCACCCAGGAATCACATTTCTTGTCTGCTGAGATTCCTGGGAACACCTGAACTTTAAGTGCAGAGCATGTGAGTCCTCATTGGGTATCCTGGCTCATCTCCTGACCCATGTGGGGCCTCAGGCTGTGAAGAGAATCAAAACCAACTTTTTGGCAGGGGTAGTTTCATTTTACATGTGTCACGCAGGGCAGATGAAAGGAGCTCAGAACTCCAGTCTCTGCTGCACTGTTGGGACTTCAGAGACTGGAAATGCAGGTGACGGTGTGTGTCAGTGCACACCACATAAACATTCTGGATTCCTTTGTGCCTTTGCAGCAACCTGGGATCTGTTCCTTGGTTTTCTTTGGCTAAAAAAGAAACAACTCCCCTATGCCACCTCCCCCTCACACCAGAAAAAAAGGAGAACAGGTGTGGAAGAGGGAGAATTCGGGGGCAATTCTGCCCAACAGGTGTCCTCTTTCAATCACAAAAAAAGTAGAGGAGAGAGAAAAAACACAGGTCTAAGAACTTCATGCAGGAGGTCAGCTGCCAAGACATAGCATCTCTTTTGAGAAGCAACAATGACTGTTGAGAATGAAAGTTTGTTTCATCATCATCACAGAGAATAAGGAGTTCCCTGTGACTGTTATTAGTGATTGTACCACTACTGAAAAACATCCTTGAGAGCATCTCTGTTGTCCCTCAGCTCCAGAGCTCAGCCGGTAGAAAGGGCCAGATTCTTGACTTCAATATGACGGATTCCTCTCAACCTTTCTTCTAGGATTTTTACAGGGCCATATTTCCTATTATAACGTATCAATTCTTGTGCTGCTTCCCCCCACATCCACACCTTTTTAGTATTTGGTTGGTTGGGGGAAGTCGGGGCAGGGGTGAACAGTGAATCAATGGTAGTGTCAGCTCCATCCCTCTGGCTCCCACTTCTGGTACCCTGGCTTCTGATCAAACCTTCCAATCTTTCTACTGGGCTCCTCAATGCGATTGTCCTTTGAAGGTTTACGTGACTCTGGAAGTCCCCTTATCAAGGGACTCATCATGTCAGGACTCACTGGCAGCATCATTGAGGATTCACATTCGGGAATCAATTTTCTTTCATGTGTCATTTGCAAGCAGGCTGCTTTTTGTGCACTTTCTAGCAATTGATCAGGTGTGCCAGTGATTGCCAGGGACTCTCCCCTATCTAAAGGCTTTAGCCCTCCAGCCCAATAAGCAGCTCGCTGGGTTAGGGACCATGGGACACGTCTGTCACCAGTTGTTAAGAAAACTTCACGCCCCCAGTAACCATTAGCTTCCTGTTCACTTAACTGAATTTGGTCTCCCCCAGTTAGGGATACGTGCCACACGTGCTCCGTTTCAGATTCTTTAGGGAGGTGACCGTACTCTCTCTTTAGCTTGGCCAACTCAGTGGCAGTGTAAGGTGTTTTCTTAGTTGTAATAAGAGGGTCAGTGTCCTCTTCATTTGCATGAAAATATTCTGTTTTCACTAAGGGTCTCACATGTGGGTATTCCTCATAATGTTTCCTCGTCTCCTCCAATTCTTTCTGAGGGTAAATTTGATTTATTTGTCGGATACCTTTCTCCTCTATCTCCCGCTCCCTCAGCACCTGTGTGTTTTTTAAACATTTCTCCTTTAGAGTAGATTTTAATGAGCGGTTTTCTTCCCTCTCCTTTTCTAATTGTTGAAAACAATTTTCTAATTCTTGTTCTAAATCGGAGATTGTTTTTTGCAAAATCTGCACCAGATTTTCAAGGGATTCTATAATTTTGCTTTCATTACTACGTTGCCTGAGGCGATCTTCAATCACTGCGACTAGGCTGGCTCCTAGGACAGCACAGACTAATAGCTTTGTTCTTATCTGATCTAAACTTAGACTTGGTCTGTAGAGAAATCACTTGGTCCACTACCCTCTGTAAATCAGCCCAATTATTACAAGCCCAGTCTTCTCTGGGTACGGAGGGTCGAGCCCCATACTTTGCTAGAAGTGTGTAGAACAAGTCTCTGTCTTTCCCTAACCAAAAATCTTGATTATCAGCCTTTTCAGTCATTCTTATTACGAAGGGACCAAACCCACTTCGGGAAGGGACAACTTAGTCATACAAAAGCACAGCAACTGCTGTGTCACCCTTCTCTTTCCCGAGTGGCTGGAGGGGCCAAAAATCTGCTACGGGAAGGCTCAACTTAATTACACAAATACTCAGGATTGCCCCTTCACTCTCTCTAGCAGACAATTCTCATCAACATGAGAACAACACCCATTTTTGCACTTTGAGATCCTAGAGACAGAGCCCTCAACTCAAGGTTGGAATGCTCAACACCAAGGCGTGTGTGGTGTGCGGGAAATCTGAATCGCCCCCCTTGCTTTCTGGACACCTCTCACCTTATCGGGTGTAGGGCCAGGTGTGGATGGAGCGAAACTTTCTTCCCCTATTACAGACCACACAGTACCTGCACTCCTTTGTTTTCTCACAATCCTGTCCATGACACCAATTTAATGTCACGGTCCATTCGTTGATGGACTCATGATGGTTCGTTTACTTTGATCTCAAAGCGACCAAAATGCTACAGGGTTATAATCCAACCAAACAGTGTTAACTTTATTATTTTGTCTGTAAAGCGGCACGCGATAGAGAAAGTGGAGAAAAGGGAAAGAGAAAAAAAGGGGGAAAGGCGATTAGCTACCACCACGAGTCCAAAGGCGTCCCTATGGTCTCAGGTCCCGTAGAGCATCCTGCCGGTCCTCCATCGTGATGTGTGATCCTTTGGTGGTGTGAGCTCAATGATGTCCAGTTGGGAATCGTCTTTTATGTTTCTTCGCCCTGCCTCGCTCCCATGGATTGAGGCCATTCACCGCCTTTGTTTTGCAATCCAGGCTTAACTGTGCAGGCCCGAAGAGTCCCCACTTCGCTTGCCAGAACCTGTCTGCATCACCTCGGTTCAGGGGTCTCTTACTGGTCCGCTGGGCGACATCAAGACCTTCGTCAAGCCTCTGCACATGCTCTTCTTTGCTGGCCTTAGTAGCAGGGAGGAGGTGGGGGCAAGTTTGGCTGAGGCAGCAGGTGAAAATCCATCTTCTGGACAGCAGCTATTGTCCCCAGGTCGGAGAGGTCTGTACAACACAATTCCTTTTAGGAGGTGGGGGCAAGTTTGGCTGCGGCAGCAGGTGGAATCCATACAGCAGCTATTGTTACCTGTAGCCCCCGAGTCGGAGAGGCCTGCACAACACAATTCTTTTCCTCAGGCCTCTCTCCAAGCCATTGTCCAATTCTTTCTATCAGGGCATCTGTTCTCCAAGTCCCTGATGGTGATGTTGAGGCAAATACTGTTCTTCGGACCAACTCTTACAGGAGGTCATAGAGAACACACAGCCAGGCTCTTCACCATGGTGTGTGGTAGAAGAACAAAAGAGAATGGGTGGAAGGTGAGAGAGGTTCAGCCAGGACATAAGGAAAAGCTTTTTCCCCAGGAGCTCAGCCAAGTGCTGTCTCAGGTCACCCAGAGAGGCTGCACAGGCTCTGTCCTTGCAGGTTTTCAATCTCTGATTGAATCAAGGCTTGAACACCTTGGTGTGACCCAGTTTCTGACAGGTTGGACTGCAGACTCCTGAGGTCCCTTTAACCTCAGTTCTCTGACGATCCCATTGTGATGTTGGGCTCTGTTTCTAACTGGAGCAGAGCAGACGATTATGGGCCATGAATCCAGCTGTGCTGTAGGTGACCATCTAAACCAACATCTCAACCAGTGAACCAGTCAACACCTCAGTGTGACTTGCCCTGGGCAAAGTGTGAGGAGTCCTGGGCAGAGAAGGTTTAGAAGGCATGGGGCGCTATGCAAGACACAAAATGATCTTGGCTTAATGCCTGCAGGCCCATCAAATGTCAGTTAATGTCAATGAAAATTAAAATAAGAAGAACTGAAGACAAAGATCCAAAGCAAAGGAAGGTGTCAACATACTTGTCTTTATTTTTCTTTTTTTCTTTGGGAGGGTTTCTTTTCTTTGAAAAGGAAAGAGTTTCCCAGAACTGGGAATGGATTTAGGACACGAATGTCTTCAGCTCCAGGGACACAAACACCTGGTGCCAGTGTAGATGCCCCGGGAACCCCTGCCCAGGCTCCACCTGCATTGCAAGGTGCTCTGGTCTCCCCCAGGCCCTCTGTGATAGAGGCCAACCCCAGGCCAGCACCTCAGGTACACTGGGGCCCCTAAAATGGCACTGGCTGTT
This sequence comes from Caloenas nicobarica, assembly GCF_036013445.1. Lineage (NCBI taxonomy): Eukaryota > Metazoa > Chordata > Aves > Columbiformes > Columbidae > Caloenas > Caloenas nicobarica. The sequence goes on from NC_088276.1 coordinate 1,730,400, forward strand.
TATGGTGAGACAACAGATGACTGATGTCTGCCTGGAAGGGTGCACTTTGTTGTTGTTGTTATTTTGTGGTTGGTTTGTTGTTGTTGTTGGTTGGTGGGTTTGTTTTTTTTTTTTGCTTTGGTTTTGTGGTTGTTTTACTTCTTTAGTTTCATTGGTTTCTTTGTTTGACTGGCAGATTTTTTTTTTTAACATATTAAAATTTAAAAAAAAAAAAGCCAAAAAGTGAATTACGGGGAAGTGTACTAAGGGTAGGAAAACAAATACTGGTCTTCCCCTGTACTTCTATTACCAACACTCTATTATTTCATCTCCCTCGTCATTCAGGAGTTTCCACCTCTCCTGATTAAATGTCCATGTCAAAGGACAACTTTCCAGCAGACTGTCTGGACGTTTGCCCTTCCCAGTGCTCTCAGGTTTCCTCCTCCACTTGCTCTTTGGTCACTCAGTTGCCTCTCAACTCTCTGGTTTCTGCTTCAGAGCTTCAGGGTGTTACAAACTTGCCCCATTCTTCAGAAGTCTAATTAACATGGTAGTTAATGTGTTAATTGTGTTTATATATATCCTTTCCTATCTCTCTGTCTAAAACAGTTCTTGTGTGGATGTCCCTTGTGGATGGTGGACCTCATTAGATCCAGCTTACACACACAGTTGAGGAAAGTGGTTTAGTGTTTATGAAATTGTGTAGTGTTTACACAGGAGAGCAGGTGGGAGCTGGTGTGCAGGAGCTGCAGCATCCGCCTGCAGAGCTCAGTGGAGAAGTCTGATGTGAGGAAAAGTGATGCCAGTCCCAGGTGGCCAATGAGGGAACTGGCAGACTGGGGGTGGGGGGTGAGCAGCAAGGTTGTCCATACAGTGTCCAGCCTCAAGGGACTGTTCTCCTGCCTGTCCAGATGGCTTCAGGAGACCCTCTGGATCAATGTCCATTGCAGAATGCTGCTGTCACTTCTTCTACACACTGAAAAATGACAGAAAATACCCTTGAAAGAAAAAACCCTCCTTTATGAAATCTTTGAAATCTTCATCAGTAAGTGTCCCATTGAAACCTCTCCAGTTAGTTCTACAAGTCTTGAAGACTGGAAGAAAATTAGGAAAGAAACATGGCTCGTTAGGGCTTTCTGTGTTTTAATGAGCCCCATGGCGTATTTGGTGCTGAGTCCATGAACCTCAGATCCCAAGGACAGACTGAAGAATCTCCTCAAGAAGTCCAAGTCAGAAGCAAACTCCAAAGTACCTTGAAGCATTAATGGGCCCCACTGAGGGCTGTTACTGACAAAGCCTCCCCAGGGACTCGTTAGAGCAGATAATTGGAGGCAGTGATTGCATCAGGCAAAGGCAAAGTGCAGCAGCTCTGATGCTGAGAAAACCCTTGATTTGTTTGATGAAGGACAATGGCCAAGCCTTGACCCCCTGCCCCTGGGAAGGGAGATCCTGTCCCTCACGTGTGTCTCAGGGGTCTTCCTGGGGATGTGGGGATGATGCCCAGTGCAGGACAATGGTGTGACACTCCCTGGGGGGTGCAAGGAGGCAATGGGGTGCCATGGCCATGACAACCATGTGTCTCCTCTAGGCCTCGCTGTCAGGGACATCGGCCATAGCCAAGGGGACAAAGACCTCGGGACTTTCAGGGACAACCAGCCTTGCCAGCACCCTTGGCCAACTCCACCACAATCCATCCTACACTGTCCCAGGTCTGTGGCTGTTTCCCCACAGGCTGCAGACACCCCATGTGCTTCCTCAGCTTGTTCTCACCCCAGTGTGTCCCCACCTGTGCTGCTGAACAGCTGATCCCAGCAAGAGAGAACAAAAGGGCAACAGGCAGAAATACCCAAAGGCCAACTGCAAAATGGCAGAAAGGCAAAAGGCCGAACTGACATCGAACTCCTGACAGAATGAAACTTCTGAATGGAACTAACCAAACCAGTTGGAAAACCCAAAGTAACGGATGTAACAAGCCCTAAAAGCCAGCTCCAGCTTTAGACTGAGCATGACACTAATCATAGGGAATATTTCGTTGATCAGCCTGCATGTCAATCCAGGTGCTGTCCTGTCTGTGTCCCCTCCTGCCAATTTGCATCTGCAGCTGGATGGCCAAAGAAGTCCTTGGTTTCCCTGACAACAGCCAAGATATCAGTGAGTTCTGACATTCCTTTCATACCAAATGGAAAACACTGTAAAGCTGCTAAAAGTAAAAATTAACTCTATGCCAGGGAGGAAACAACGTTATCTCATTATTCTCATAGTAAATCTAAATTAAAGACTGTAGTAGCTATGAAGGAGATTTAAAATGCATGAAGAAAATTAACTCAATTTCAGCAAAAACAGCACGTTTCCTCAGCCTCCACTTCACCAGGCTAAAGAAGTTTGGGTCTCTCAACATCTCCACACATGACCCAGACTTTCTCTGGCCACACGACAGCTCCTGCCCGTTCCTCCGTAGTGGGGAACCTCCCACTGGGACACCCTGCTCCAGATGTGACCACACCAGTGCGGAGTCAAGATGGACAATAACTGCCCTTGGCTGGGTGGCCATGCTCCTCCCAGTGCAGCCCAATGTGCTCCTGGGCATATTCCTGTTTAGCACCACTGAGAACTGACTGAACATCCAGGCTCAGAGGGTTGTGACCAGCGGCACAAAGCCCAGCAGGAGGTACCATGAGGAGCACTGAAGGACACCATGTCCCTACCCAACATCTCTTCCCCACAGGTGTCTCTTGGGTCCCTGGAACCACCTCAGTGACAAGGGGGAGAGCACTGCCTGTATGGGGTGGAGGAGATGGGGTCTGGAATGAGGGTCCTGGGGCAGTTTCTCCTGGTTGTTCATGCAGCAACAAGCTGGGCTGGATATTTGGAGAGAGGAACTCTTCCTAAGGGCCTCCAATGGGCTTGGGGATGGTCTACAGTTTCCTGCATGCTGCCTTTTCTGGTGGAGATCACAGAGGCTGCCAGCCCTTTAGAGGACCCAGGACAGGCCTTGTCCTTCCTCTGGTCACAGCTGAACCCCAGTTCTCCAGCTCGGCCCCAGCTCAGGAGCCTTGTCTAGGGGTGACTTTTGGGGTAAGGTTGACAAGAGGGGTGCATAAGTTTGTCTTAAGGACATGTGATGAGCACCAGGACTGAAGTACCAGAGCAAAATGATGTGGCTTCTGGGTGAATACTTTCTTCGGTGCAAGTCCTGACACAGGGTCCCAGACTTGCTTTCCATGCCACCCTTCACAAGGGATGATGCACTAAGAGATGGCAAGTAGGGGACACCAATCCTTCTCCAGCTACTTCCTGGGCCTGGTGAAGCATCAGGACAGCAAGGACTTCTGGCCCTGCACCCTGAACTCTGGGTATTATCTTGGGGCAGCAGAACACCAGCATTTTTCTCTCCAAGGCAATTTCCAGCCCCGGTCAGCTCCTGTCTGATCTCCCCCCATCCTGGCCCCTTCCCTGTGCTCCCCACAGGGCCCCAACCTGGCACCGATGCTCTACAGAGCAGGTTGGCTGCAGGACCATGGGGTGACTCCACACTGGTTGTGCTGCTCAGTGAGGGACACAGATGCAACTGCATGGGCTGCACTGTCACTGAGCTCTTTCCTGGGGGTCTAAAGCTCTGGAATGGGTTCAGAGCATTTCTTGGGACTCATTGGGTTTTCTGCTCACTTTGGTTCAGCAATCCCTTCCTTGTCCTTCAGGTGCCTGCAGATTGGTGCAGGAAGATGCGGCCTATCCTGTTCCCAGGGATGGAGGTAGGCTGACCAGCCTGTAATTATTCAAATTCTCCTTCTTGTCCTTCTTGAAGATGGGTTTGACATCTTCCTTTCCCAAGGACCTCAGAACTCCCGTATTTCTTCTGTCACTTTTGAAAGCACAGTCCAGAATCATGGGCAAGGGTGATTTAGCATACAGGAGCACTTGCAATGAGCCTGTCCAAGGGAGGTGAGATGAATCTAACTCAGCCACTGAGGTTTGTTCCTGGAGTCACACACAGAAATGCCAGGATTCCATCAGGCATCCACGTCTGAGCTGGTCTCAGGACCGCTTATGCACCCAGGGATGTTCAGAGACAGAGTCTGTCCCTTTTACTCACAGAGGAAGGAGTCACAGTGGATTTCTGGCCTCCTGTTGCCACTCCAAAGGGATGGGAGGCACCTCAGCCCTGTGGTGTGTCACCCTGCTCTGCACTCATCTGAGAAGTGCCATGTCATGAGGAATGGACACGGGGACCTCAGTTCAAGGAAGAAGATCGCAATGCTGCATTCAGGTGATTTCCCATGGGGTGTTCCTCCCAACATCAAGTGACCTCAAGACCTTGTCTGTGCCACAGACCTTAATGGAAAAACAAGGAATAATTGATGGTGTTTGTGATCGCTCGCGTGCGTGTCACCTCACGTACATGATGTGTGTGCCTACATCTCATCTGTACAAAGCCAACATGGACTGCTGAACAACTCATTCAGTGTCCCATCAAGGAGGGAAGAGCAACCTCTGTGAGCTGGGGTGAGAGGCCAGGGCTGGAAATGGTGGTTGTGAGGGGCCAGTGCATGATGATTGTCCTGGGGCAGCTTCCACGGGGTGTCCAGTGCACAGGGGCACAGCCCAGCCCCTGCTCTGCTGGTCCTGCAGGTCTCTGGCAGGAGGCCTGGCTGTGAGAGGACACTGCTGTGTGCCCAGCCCTGCACACACACACTGTGCAGCTGTACACTGGTGTTTGCATCTGTGGCCACCTTCTTGTGCATGTTCTTGACAGAAATTAGAAGAAGACCTAAGCCTTCTGGCACTGCCCTGAGGAGATCACTCTTCTTTATAGAAGTACTGTTATGGAGGCCAGCTCTGTCACACAAGTGCCCATTGCCTGTCCCTGCCTGCGCTCACAGGACTGACACACAGCAGGACGGTGACCAGGCTGCCAGAGCACTCAGGCCTTGCACCAACACAAGGGATGAGAAGGAGAGTGTGGGAGTGGAACGAGAACAGCTCTGGAAGGCCAAGCGCTGCTGCTCCCTGGCAGTGCTGCCAGGCTGGACTCTTTTCCCCTCCTCCCATGCACACAGGAACTGTCCCTGCAGCTCCAAAAGGCCTTGCAGGAAGGATATAGTGAAAAACAAGTCAATAGAGGACCCTTTAATTTCTTTAAATACACACAGATCATGGCTCCTCATTTACACAGCCAGTGCTTATAAAAAAAAGCAGACAGTGAATTAGAGAGGAGATGACAACATTATCACAATTAAAAAAAAGCCAATAACAACAGATAATACAGATGACAGATTAGGCCTGTAATTAGTTACACCGAATCTGCCCTGTAGAAGAAGAAGGCCAGTTTATTGCTTCAGAAAAGTATCCAGTCATAAGTTTCCTCAGGGCATCCTTGAGCTCCTGGTTCCTCATGCTGTAGATGAGGGGGTTCACTGCTGGAGGCACCACTGAGTACAGAACAGACACCACCAGGTCCAGGGATGGGGAGGAGATGGAGGGGGGCTTCAGGTAGCAAAACATGACAGTGCTGACAAACAGGGAGACCACGGCCAGGTGAGGGAGGCACGTGGAAAAGGCTTTGTGCCGTCCCTGCTCAGAGGGGATCCTCAGCACGGCCCTGAAGATCTGCACATAGGACACGACAATAAACAAAAAACACCCAAGTATTACTAAGACACTAACCACAAGGAGCCAACCTTCCCTGAGGTAAATGTCTGAGCAGGCGAGCTTGAGGATCTGGGGGATTTCACAGAAGAACTGGTCCAGGGCATTGCCCTTGCACAGTGGCAGTGAAAATGTATTGGCCGTGTGCAGCAGAGCATAGAGAAATGCACTGGCCCAGGCAGCTGCTGCCATGTGGACACAAGCTCTGCTGCCCAGGAGGGTCCCGTAGTGCAGAGGTTTGCAAATGGCAACATAGCGGTCATAGGACATGATGGTGAGAAGAGAATACTCCGCACCAAACAAGAAACATACAAAGAAGACCTGGGCAGCACATCCTGCAAAGGAAATGACCCTGGTATCCCAGAAGGAATTGGCCATGGATTTGGGGACAGTGATGGAGATGGAGCCCAGGTCGAGGAGGGCGAGGTTGAGCAGGAAGAAGTACATGGGGGTGTGGAGGTGCTGGTCACAGGCTATGGTGGTGATGATGAGGCCGTTGCCCAGGAGGGCAGCCAGGTAGATGCCCAGGAAGAGCCAGAAGTGCAAGAGCTGCAGCTCCCGTGTGTCTGTGAACGCCAGGAGGAGGAACTGGGTGATGGAGCTGCTGTTGCACATTTGCTCTGCCTGTGAACATGAGGACCTGTCATAGGAGGAAAAGACAGTGACAAGTTAGAGGAGACTTCTCTGAGCAAAATAACCATGCCATTTCTCATGGAAAACCTCATACTTGAAGGAGGCATGTGTCAGCTCATTCTCCTTTTCTACCAAATGACAAACACAGGTCATCACAGCTTAAAATGCAGCTTGGGCACCTAGTTTTCATGAATGCACCTTTGGGGCAAGACCCCCTGGGTTGGTGTCAGAACTGAAATGGACCCACATTTCCACCCCAAGTCCAGAGAGTCAGAGCACCAGGTGGAGAAATAGGGAAGAAAACTGCAGTGCTCCTGAAAAATAAAGCAAGGACAGAAAGGCAGATTGGCGTGATGTGAAACCTTCTCCTTACCTGGCTGTGCTGCTGCCACTCACATGATGACACTGTAGAGCAAGTACTTTTAGCACCTTTTTTGTGTACCACATTCCAGAAACCCTTCACCTGTAGGTCCAGGTGCTGAGGTGGAGACCCGATGGCCTGGACCCCACGGCCTGGACCCCACGGCTTTGGGGCAGAGGCTCTGCTGGGGAGAGGAGGAGACCAGGGGGTTGCACTGGGAAATGCGTCTGCACTGAAGGGGATGGCAGGGGGGTTCCTGAATCCCCTCCCTAGCATTTCTGGTTGCAGCTCCCTCTCCCTGCCCATGTCTCTGCTGCATGGAGCTGTCCCTGCTGGAAGCTGTTTCTCTGTCCCTGGGTCTGCTCCCTGTCAGTGTCACAGAGCCCGTCCCCCATGCTCAGCTCTGTCCTGCTCACACCTCCTGGCACCGGGCACTGCCCAGGGGCAGCTCTGTGTGTGCAGGAGCTCAGGAGCAGCTCTGACAAGTCCTAACAAGGACTGGGGTCTCAGCACCTTCTCCAGGGCAGAGAAATAAATTCCCATGTCTCACTGCCCACCCAGACAACCAAGAGTGGAAAAAACTCAAAACTTAAAATTACCCCTCAGTGTCCTTCAGAAGGAATCTCTGCAAATGTCCTGGGGGTGAGCTGGAGCTGTGAGCAGCCCTGACCCACACAGTTCACTCTCAACAGCAGAAGGACCCTGCCCTGCCGGGAGTCACTCCTTCCCCCAACAGCTTCTCCCTCAGTGTTGTTGGGATCTCCTTGGTGAGGCTGAGCGCTGACCCTGGCAGGTGGCAGAGTCCCTGCAGGGACCCTGCTGTGCAGGACAGCCCTGGGCACCCCTGGGTGCTCACCCAGCTTCACACCCTGCAGCTGGGAGAAGGCAGCTGTCGTGCCCTGTCCGTCCAGGGAATCCCTGCTGAGGAGCAGACCCTTCTCCTCCACGCCAGCCATGGGATGTGCCAGCTCTGGCAGATAATTGCAGGATCCTCATCTGCACCACCCTGCACCCAGAGACTTACTGTGTTAAGGACTGTGAAGATTTCCCTTCGAGTGATCTCTCAGCATCCTCCCACCCCAGACTGCATTTCCCCTCTCTCTGCCTGGCTCCTCTCCCCTCCGTGCTGCAGGCAGAGCCCTCAGCCCTGCTGCGCTTTGCAGAAGAGCTGCTCCTGGGCAGAGCTGTCTCTCTGTAGCGCTGCCGCTTGCCATGAGCTCCCTCTGTCCCAGGAGCCCAGCCCAGCTCAGCAGCACAGGAGCAGCCCATGATGTCCCTTTCTCTGTCCCCTCTGGGCTCCCTCCAGCTGTCCCTGGGGCTCCAGGGGCACATCCTTTGAAACAACATCAAGTAATCAGTGATGTTGATTCTCTCTCTTCAGCAGTGACACTTCTTGCCAGCATTGTGTTCTTTGTATTAAAAAGTAAATTGGTATGAGAATCACCTTTTCTTGTCCCATCATTAGGCAGGACACCAGGAATGTTACAGCAAAGGATCTAATTTTTCCAAATTGGGGGAGATATATGTTCCCCGGAATGAATTTAGGCATTATATTCTGGGTTTATACTCCTAGGTCTAGAGAGACATTCAGCAATCTTTTGGCCACCTCATGTCTGCGCTCTGAAGCAAACCCTTTGCACACATGGAGCCTTGGACACTTGGTACCTGGTTTCCTTGGGGCAGGTCAGAGGTTTCCTGGTGCCACAGCTGGGGTGGTTCAGCCCAGATGTGAGGCAATGTCCTCAGCCAGGGACCTGACTGGGTGAGCTGGAGCTGTCAGTGTTGCAGACAGAGCTGTGACACGGATGGAATAAACTGCCAAGGCAGGGTGGCAGAAGTTAGTTCATCTGGTCTGCAAGGACAGAAGCCTCCAAGCACAGCAACAGTCCAGAGCAAAACTCAGTCTAGACCTGTAAGGCAATTCAAGGGCCCCATAATGAGCTGTTACTACTGCAGGAACAGTTAAAGGAGAAACAAAGACACTGGGTGGCCACTGATGAATTTAATCAGGGGAAGAAGTGATATTCTCTGTGTCTCTGGTCCTCCATCTTCACCAGCAAGGTCTCCCAGGCCTCTGTGACTGGAGGCAGAACAACCAGCAGTGGATGGGGATCAAGTCAGGGGTCCCTGGAACTAACACAATCCTTTCCAGTGTATGGGACAGGAGGGGCAGCATCCCAGGAGCTGAGACAGCAGGACCATGTCACAGTGAGGCCACTCTCCACCTTCTTGGAAAGCTCATGGAGACTGGGGGGACTCCCTGACCACTGGCAGCTCTCACACATTGTGTGCACTTTTCAAAAATGGCCAATGGGTGAGCAGGGGAACTAAGGGCTGTGCCCCAGAGCATGTCCACTGGGACCCCATTTCTGGGTGTCTGGAAGAGAAGGTGATGGGGTTTACCCAGGGCAGGTTGTGTCTGTCCATCCTCTTTGCTTTCTGTGAGGAAAGGACAGGGTTGCTGGATGTGGGAAGAGCAGTGGTGGTCTGTCAGCTGGAAGTCAGCAAGGCATTCAGCATCATCCCCCACAATATTCTTGTGTCCAAGGAAGGATAATAGGGTCTGCATTGGTGTGCAAGTAGAGGGGTAAAAAACAATCTGGATGGTTGGACTTAAACAAGGCTCTAGATAAAGGGAGAAACTTTCCAATCCTGAGGACAGTCAAGCCCTGGAAGCTGTTTTCCAAGAGTGCGCATGCACTCTACCCCAGAAAGTGTCCAAGATGTGTTTGGATAAAGCCCTGAGTTATCTGATCTGACCCTGCTTTGAGCGGGAGGTTGGTCAAGACACCTCCCAAGGTCCCATCCAGCCTGAATGATGCTGTCCTTTCATCCCCTTCATGTTTTCAATTTAGGGACAGTTCTCTAGTTCTCCCTGGCCACAGGAATAATTCACATGAGGTCCACGGCTGTTTTACAAGTGCCCCCAAACAGCCCTGACCACATCTTGTGCATCCCTTTTCATTTGTCCCCACCCAAGTTCTTCTTTTTTGCTGTCCTCATGCCCACCTTGTTGATCCTTTCAGAGCAGGTTGCTTAAGAGGTGTCAGCATCCATGTACAGAGTCTGCACATCAGCCAGGCAGCAAAGCCATCGTTACAGAAATGGAGACGACGCTCTTGACCAGCTCATTGTACCCAGGAATCACATTTCTTGTCTGCTGAGATTCCTGGGAACACCTGAACTTTAAGTGCAGAGCATGTGAGTCCTCATTGGGTATCCTGGCTCATCTCCTGACCCATGTGGGGCCTCAGGCTGTGAAGAGAATCAAAACCAACTTTTTGGCAGGGGTAGTTTCATTTTACATGTGTCACGCAGGGCAGATGAAAGGAGCTCAGAACTCCAGTCTCTGCTGCACTGTTGGGACTTCAGAGACTGGAAATGCAGGTGACGGTGTGTGTCAGTGCACACCACATAAACATTCTGGATTCCTTTGTGCCTTTGCAGCAACCTGGGATCTGTTCCTTGGTTTTCTTTGGCTAAAAAAGAAACAACTCCCCTATGCCACCTCCCCCTCACACCAGAAAAAAAGGAGAACAGGTGTGGAAGAGGGAGAATTCGGGGGCAATTCTGCCCAACAGGTGTCCTCTTTCAATCACAAAAAAAGTAGAGGAGAGAGAAAAAACACAGGTCTAAGAACTTCATGCAGGAGGTCAGCTGCCAAGACATAGCATCTCTTTTGAGAAGCAACAATGACTGTTGGGAATGAAAGTTTGTTTCATCATCATCACAGAGAATAAGGAGTTCCCTGTGACTGTTATTAGTGATTGTACCACTATTGAAAAACATCCTTGAGAGCATCTCTGTTGTCCCTCAGCTCCAGAGCTCAGCCGGTAGAAAGGGCCAGATTCTTGACTTCAATATGGCGGATTCCTCTCAACCTTTCTTCTAGGATTTTTACAGGGCCATATTTCCTATTATAACGTATCAATTCTTGTGCTGCTTCCCCCCACATCCACACCTTTTTAGTATTTGGTTGGTTGGGGGAAGTCGGGGCAGGGGTGAACAGTGAATCAATGGTAGTGTCAGCTCCATCCCTCTGGCTCCCACTTCTGGTACCCTGGCTTCTGATCAAACCTTCCAATCTTTCTACTGGGCTCCTCAATGCGATTGTCCTTTGAAGGTTTACGTGACTCTGGAAGTCCCCTTATCAAGGGACTCATCATGTCAGGACTCACTGGCAGCATCATTGAGGATTCACATTCGGGAATCAATTTTCTTTCATGTATCATTTGCAAGCAGGCTGCTTTTTGTGCACTTTCTAGCAATTGATCAGGTGTGCCAGTGATTGCCAGGGACTCTCCCCTATCTAAAGGCTTTAGCCCTCCAGCCCAATAAGCAGCTCGCTGGGTTAGGGACCATGGGACACGTCTGTCACCAGTTGTTAAGAAAACTTCACGCCCCCAGTAACCATTAGCTTCCTGTTCACTTAACTGAATTTGGTCTCCCCCAGTTAGGGATACGCGCCACACGTGCTCCGTTTCAGATTCTTTAGGGAGGTGACCGTACTCTCTCTTTAGCTTGGCCAACTCAGTGGCAGTGTAAGGTGTTTTCTTAGTTGTAATAAGAGGGTCAGTGTCCTCTTCATTTGCATGAAAATATTCTGTTTTCACTAAGGGTCTCACATGTGGGTATTCCTCATAATGTTTCCTCGTCTCCTCCAATTCTTTCTGAGGGTAAATTTGATTTATTTGTCGGATACCTTTCTCCTCTATCTCCCGCTCCCTCAGCACCTGTGTGTTTTTTAAACATTTCTCCTTTAGAGTAGATTTTAATGAGCGGTTTTCTTCCCTCTCCTTTTCTAATTGTTGAAAACAATTTTCTAATTCTTGTTCTAAATCGGAGATTGTTTTTTGCAAAATCTGCACCAGATTTTCAAGGGATTCTATAATTTTGCTTTCATTACTACGTTGCCTGAGAAGATCTTCAATCACTGCGACTAGGCTGGCTCCTAGGACAGCACAGACTATAGCTTTGTTCTTATCTGATCTAAACTTAGACTTGGTCTGTAGAGAAATCACTTGGTCCACTACCCTCTGTAAATCAGCCCAATTATTACAAGCCCAGTCTTCTCTGGGTACGGAGGGTCGAGCCCCATACTTTGCTAGAAGTGTGTAGAACAAGTCTCTGTCTTTCCCTAACCAAAAATCTTGATTATCAGCCTTTTCAGTCATTCTTATTACGAAGGGACCAAACCCACTTCGGGAAGGGACAACTTAGTCATACAAAAGCACAGCAACTGCTGTGTCACCCTTCTCTTTCCCGAGTGGCTGGAGGGGCCAAAAATCTGCTACGGGAAGGCTCAACTTAATTACACAAATACTCAGGATTGCCCCTTCACTCTCTCTAGCAGACAATTCTCATCAACATGAGAATAACACCCATTTTTACACTTTGAGATCCTAGAGACAGAGCCCTCAACTCAAGGTTGGAATGCTCAACACCAAGGGGTGTGTGGTGTGCGGGAAATCTGAATCGCCCCCCTTGCTTTCTGGACACCTCTCACCTTATCGGGTGTAGGGCCAGGTGTGGATGGAGCGAAACTTTCTTCCCCTATTACAGACCACACAGTACCTGCACTCCTTTGTCTTCTCACAATCCTGTCCATGACACCAATTTAATGTCACGGTCCATTCGTTGATGGACTCATGATGGTTCGTTTACTTTGATCTCAAAGCGACCAAAATGCTACAGGGTTATAATCCAACCAAACAGTGTTAACTTTATTATTTTGTCTGTAAAGCGGCACGCGATAGAGAAAGTGGAGAAAAGGGAAAGAGAAAAAAAGGGGGAAAGGCGATTAGCTACCACCACGAGTCCAAAGGCCTCCCTATGGTCTCAGGTCCCGTAGAGCATCCTGCCGGTCCTCCATCGTGATGTGTGATCCTTTGGTGGTGTGAGCTCAATGATGTCCAGTTGGGAATCGTCTTTTATGATTCTTTGCCCCGCCTCGCTCCCATGGATTGAGGCCAATCACCGCCTTTGTTTTGCAATCCAGGCTTAACTGTGCAGGCCCGAAGAGTCCCCACTTTGCTTGCCAGAACCTGTCTGCATCGCCTCGGTTCAGGGGTCTCTTACTGGTCCGCTGGGCGACATCAAGACATTCGTCAAGCCTCTGCGCATGCTCTTCTTTGCTGGCCTTAGTAGCAGGGAGGAGGTGGGGGCAAGTTTGGCTGAGGCAGCAGGTGAAAATCCATCTTCTGGACAGCAGCTATTGTCCCCAGCTCGGAGAGGTCTGTAGAACACAATTCCTTTTAGGAGGTGGGGGCAAGTTTGGCTGCGGCAGCAGGTGGAATCCATACAGCAGCTATTGTTACCTGTAGCCCCCGAGTCGGAGAGGCCTGCACAACACAATTCTTTTCCTCAGGCCTCTCTCCAAGCCATTGTCCAATTCTTTCTATCAGGGCATCTGTTCTCCAAGTCCCTGATGGTGATGTTGAGGCAAATACTGTTCTTCGGACCAACTCTTACAGGAGGTCATGGAGAACACACAGCCAGGCTCTTCACCATGGTGTGTGGTAGAAGAACAAAAGAGAATGGGTGGAAGGTGAGAGAGGTTCAGCCAGGACATAAGGAAAAGCTTTTTCCCCAGGAGCTCAGCCAAGTGCTGTCTCAGGTCACCCAGAGAGGCTGCACAGGCTCTGTCCTTGCAGGTTTTCAATCTCTGATTGAATCAAGGTTGAACACCTTGGTGTGACCCAGTTTCTGACAGGTTGGACTGCAGACTCCTGAGGTCCCTTTAACCTCAGTTCTCTGACGATCCCATTGTGATGTTGGGCTCTGTTTCTAACTGGAGCAGAGCAGACGATTATGGGCCATGAATCCAGCTGTGCTGTAGGTGACCATCTAAACCAACATCTCAAGCAGTGAACCAGTCAACACCTCAGTGTGACTTGCCCTGGGCAAAGTGTGAGGAGTCCTGGGCAGAGAAGGTTTAGAAGGCATGGGGCGCTATGCAAGACACAAAATGATCTTGGCTTAATGCCTGCAGGCCCATCAAATGTCAGTTAATGTCAATGAAAATTAAAATAAGAAGAACTGAAGACAAAGATCCAAAGCAAAGGAAGGTGTCAACATACTTGTCTTTATTTTTCTTTTTTTCTTTGGGAGGGTTTCTTTTCTTTGAAAAGGAAAGAGTTTCCCAGAACTGGGAATGGATTTAGGACACAAATGTCTTCAGCTCCAGGGACACAAACACCTGGTGCCAGTGTAGATGCCCCGGGAACCCCTGCCCAGGCTCCCCCTGCATTGCAAGGTGCTCTGGTCTCCCCCACGTCCTCTGTGATAGACGTCAACCCCAGGCCAGCACCTCAGGTGCACTGGGGCCCCTAAAATGGCACTGGCTGTTTATGGTGAGACAACAGATGACCGATGTCTGCCTGGAAGGGTGCAGTTTGTTGTTGTGGTTGTTTTGTGGTTGGTTTGTTGTTGTTGTTGGTTGGTGGGTTTGTTTTTTTTTTTTTTGCTTTGGTTTTGTGGTTGTTTTACTTCTTTTGTTTCGTTGGTTTCTTTGTTTGATTGGAGGATTTTTTTTTTTAACATATTAAAATTAAAAAAAAAAAAAAGCCAAAAAGTGAATTACGGGGAAGTGTACTAAGAGTAGGAAAACAAATATTGGTCTTCCCCTGTACTTCTATTACGAACACTCTATTCTTTCATCTCCCTCGTCATTCAGGAGTTTCCACCTCTCCTGATTAAATGTCCATGTCGAAGGACAACTTTCTAGCAGACTGTCTGGACGTTTGCCCTTCCCAGTGCTCTCAGGTTTCCTCCTCCACTTGCTCTTTGGTCACTCAGTTGCCTCTCAACTCTCTGGTTTCTGATTAGAGCTTCAGGGAGTTACAAACTTGCCTCATTCTTCAGAAGTCTAATTAACATGGTAGTTAATGTGTTAATTGTGTTTATGTATATCCTTTCCTATCTCTCTGTCTAAAACAGTTCTTGTGTGGATGTCCCTTGTGGATGGTGGACCTCATTAGATCCAGCTTACACACACAGTTGAGGAAAGTGGTTTAGTGTTTATGAAATTGTGTGGTGTTTACACAGGAGAGCAGGTGGGAGCTGGTGTGCAGGAGCTGCAGCATCCACCTGCAGAGCTCAGTGGAGAAGTCTGATGTGAGGAAAAGTGATGCAAGTCTCTGGTGGCCAATGAGGGAACTGGCAGACTGGGGGTGGGGGGTGAGCAGCAAGGGTGTCCATACAGTGTCCAGCCTCAAGGGACTGTTCTCCTGCCTGTCCAGATGGCTTCAGGAGACCCTCTGGATCAATGTCCATTGCAGAATGCTGCTGTCACTTCTTCTACACACTGAAAAATGACAGAAAATACCCTTGAAAGAAAAAACCCTCCTTTAAGAAATCTTTGAAATCTTCATCAGTAAGTGTCCCATTGAAACCTCTCCAGTTAGTTCTACAAGTCTTGAAGATTGGAAGAAAATTAGGAAAGAAACATGGCTTGTTAGGGCTTTCTGTGTTTTAATGAGCCCCATGGCGTATTTGGTGCTGAGTCCATGAACCTCAGATCCCAAGGACAGACTGAAGAATCTCCTCAAGAAGTCCAAGTCAGAAGCAAAGCCCAAAGTACCTTGAAGCATTAATGGGCCCCACTGAGGGCTGTTACTGACAAAGCCTCTCCAGGGACTCGTTAGAGCAGATAATTGGAGGCAGTGATTGCATCAGGCAAAGGCAAAGTGCAGCAGCTCTGATGCTGAGAAAACCCTTGGTTTGTTTGATGAAGGACAATGGCCAAGCCTTGACCCCCTGCCCCTGGGAAGGGAGATCCTGTCCCTCACGTGTGTCTCAGGGCTCTTCCTGGGGATGTGGGGATGATGCCCAGTGCAGGACAATGGTGTGACACTCCCTGGGGGGTGCAAGGAGGCAATGGGGCGCCATGGCCATGACAACCATGTGTCTCCTCTAGGCCGCACTGTCAGGGACATCTGCAGACACCCCATGCGCTTCCCCAGCTTGTTCTCACCCCAGTGTGTCCCCACCTATGCTGCTGAACAGCTGATCCCAGCTAGAGAGAACTGAAAGGCAACAGGCAAAAAGACCCAAAGGCCAACTGCAAAATGGCAGAATGGCAAAAGGCCGAACTGACATCGAACTCATGACAGAATGAAACTTCTGAATGGAACTAACCAAACCAGCTGGAAAACCCAAAGTAACGGATGTAACAAGCCCTAAAAGCCAGCTCCAGCTTTAGACTGAGCATGACGCTAATCATAGGGAATATTTCATTGATCAGCCTGCATGTCAATCCAGGTGCTGTCCTGTCTGTGTCCCCTCCTGCCAATTTGCATCTGCAGCTGGATGGCCAAAGAAGTCCTTGGTTTCCCTGACAACAGCCAAGATATCAGTGAGTTCTGACATTCCTTTCATACCAAATGGGAAACACTGTAAAGCTGCTAAAAGTAAAAATTAACTCTATGCCAGGGAGGAAACAGTGTTATCTCATTATTCTCATAGTAAATCTAAACAAAAGACTGTAGTAGCTATGAAGGAGAGAGATTCAAAATGCATGAAGAAAATTTACTCAATTTCAGTAAAAACAGCACGTTTCCTCAGCCTCCACTTCACCAGGCTAAAGAAGTTTGGGTCTCTCAACATCTCCACACATGACCCAGACTCTCTCTGGCCACACGACAGCTCCTCCCCGTTCCTCCAGAATGGGGAACCTCCCACTGGGACACGCCGCTCCAGATGTGACCACACCAGTGCGGAGTCAAGATGGACAATAACTGCCCTTGGCTGGGTGGCCACGCTCCTCCCAGTGCAGCCCAACGTGCTCATGGGCATATTCCTGTTTAGCACCACTGAGAACTGACCGAACATCCAGGCTCAGAGGGTTGTGACCAGCGGCACAAAGCCCAGCAGGAGGTACCATGAGGAGCACTGAAGGACACCATGTCCCTACCCAGCATCTCCTCCCCACAGGTGTCCCTTGGGTCCCTGGAACCATTGCAGTGACAAGGGGGAGAGCACTGCCTGTATGGGGTGGAGGAGATGGGGTCTGGAATGAGGGTCCTGGGGCAGTTTCTCCTGGTTGTTCATGCAGCAACAAGCTGGGCTGGATATTTGGAGAGAGGAACTCTTCCTAAGGGCCTCCAGTGGGCTTGGGGATGGTCTACAGTTTCCTGCATGCTGCCTTTTCTGGTGGAGGTCAGAGGCTGCCGGCCCTTTAGAGGAGCCAGGACAGGCCTTGTCCTTCCTCTGGTCACAGCTGGACCCCAGTTCTCCAGCTCGGCCCCAGCTCAGGAGCCTTGTCTAGGGGTGACTTTTGGGGTAAGGTTGACAAGAGGGGTGCATAAGTTTGTCTTAAGGACATGTGATGAGCACCAGGACTGAAGTACCAGAGCAAAATGATGTGGCTTCTGGGCGAATACTTTCTTCAGTGCAAATCCTGAAACAGAGTCCCAGACTTGCTTTCCATGCCACCCTTCACGAGGGATGATGCACTAAGAGATGGCAAGTGGGGGACACCAATACTTCTCCAGCTACTTCCCAGGCCTGGTGAAGCATCAGGACAGCAAGGACTTCTGGCACTGCACCCTGAACTCTGCATATAATCTTGGGGCAACTGAACACCAGCATTTTTCTCTCCAAGGCAATTTCCAGCCCAGGTCAGCTCCTGTCTGATCTCCCCCCATCCCTTCCCTGATCTGGTCTGGTGCTCCTGGCCCCTTCCCTGTGCTCCCCACAGGGCCCCAACCTGGCACTGATGCTCTACAGAGCAGGTTGGCTGCAGGACCATGGGGTGACTCCACACTGGTTGTGCTGCTCAGTGAGGGACACAGATGCAACTGCATGGGCTGCACTGTCACTGAGCTCTTTCCCGGGGGTCTAAAGCTCTGGAATGGGTTCAGAGAGTTTCTTGGGACTCATTGGGTTTTCTGCTCATTTTGGTTCAGCAATCCCTTCCTTGTCCTTCAGGTGCCTGGAGATCGGTGCAGGAAGACGCGCCCTGTCCCCTTCCCAGGGACGGAGGTAGGCTGACCAGTCCGTAATTATTCAAATTCTCCTTCCTGCCCTTCTTGAAGATGGGTTTGACATCTTCCTTTCCCAAGGAATTCAGAACTTCTCTGATTCTGCTGTCACTTTTGAAACCACAGTCAAGAATCATGGGCAAGGGTGATGTAGCAGACAGGAGCACTTGCAATGAGCCTGTCCCAGCAGCTGAGATGAATCTCACTGGGCCACTGAGTTTTATTCCTGGAGTCACACACAGAAATGACAGGATTCCATCAGGCATCCACGTCTGAGCTGGTCTCAGGACTCCTTATGCACCCAGGGATGTTCAGAGACAGAGCCTGTCCCTTTTACACACAGAGGCAGGAGTCACAGTCGGTCTCTGGCCTCCTGTAGCCACTCAAAGGGATGGGAGGCACCTCAGCCCTGTGGTGTGTCACCCTGCTCTGCACTCATCTGAGATGTCCCACGTCATGAGGAATGGACTTGGGGACCTCAGTCCAAGGAAGAAGATCCCAGTGGGTGGTTTCCCATGGGCTGTTACTCCCAATGTGAAGTGACCTCGAGACACGGTCTGTCCCACAGGCGTTCATGGACCTCCCAGGAATACCTGATGGTGTTTGTCCTCACTCGGTTCCATCTCACCTCATGTACATGATGTGTGTGCTCACATCTCATCTGTACAATGCAAACATGGACTTCTGACCTACTCATTCGGTGTCCATCCGTTTAGGGAAGAGCAACATCTGTGAGCTGGGAAGAGAGGCCAGGGCTGGAAATGGTGTTTCTAAGAGGCCAGTCCATGACGATGCCCTGGAGGGGCTTCTGGGGGGTGTCCAGTGCACAGGGGCACAGCCCAGCCCCTGCTCTGCTGGTCCTGCAGGTCTCTGGCAGGAGGCCTGGCTGTGAGAGGACACTGCTGTGTGCCCAGCCCTGCACACACACTGTTTAGCTGTACGCTGGTGTTTCATCTGTGGCCATTTACTTGGACATGTTATTGAGAGAAGGTTTGGAAGAAGACCTAAACCTTCAGGGCCTGCCCATAGGAGATCACCTTTCTTTCTGGAAAGGCTGTTGTGAGGCCAGCTCTGTCACACAAGTGCCCATTGCCTGTCCCTGCCTGCGCTCACAGGACTGACACACAGCAGGACGGTGACCAGGCTGCCAGAGCACTCAGGCCTTGCACCAACACAAGGGATGAGAGGGAGAGTGTGGGAGTGGAACGAGAACAGCTCTAGAAGGCCAAGCGCTGCTGCTCCCTGGCAGTGCTGCCAGGCTGGACTCTTTTCCCCTCCTCACATGCACACAGGAGCTGTCCCTGCAGCTCCAAACAGGCCTTGCAGGAATGATATAGTGAAAACGAAGTCACTACAGGACCCTTTACATTGTTTAAATACACACAGATCATGGCTCCTCATTTACACAGCCAGGGGTTATAAAAGAAAAGCAGACAGTGTATTAGAAAGGGGATGACAATGTTATCACAATTAAAAAAACGCCAATAACAACAGAAAATACAGATGAGAGGCTGGACCTGTAACTTGTTACATTAAAACTGCTAGGTAGAAGCAGATGGACAGTTTCTTGCTTCAGAAAACACTAAGATATGAGTTTCCACAGGGCATCCTTGAGCTCCTGGTTCCTCATGCTGTAGATGAGGGGGTTCACTGCTGGAGGCACCACCGAGTACAGAACAGACACCACCAGGTCCAGGGATGGAGAGGAGATGGAGGGGGGCTTCAGGTAGGCAAACATGACAGTGCTGAGGAACAGAGAGACCACGGCCAGGTGAGGGAGGCACGTGGCAAAGGCTTTGTGCTGTCCCTGCTCAGAGGGGATCCTCAGCACGGCCCTGAAGATCTGCACATAGGACACCACAATGAACACAAAACACCCAAATCCTAAACAGACACTAACCAAAATAAGCCCAGCTTCCCTGGAGTAGGAGTTTGAGCAGGAGAGCTTGAGGATCTGGGGGATTTCACAGAAGAACTGGTCCAGGACATTGCCCTTGCACAGTGGCAGTGAAAATGTATTGGCCGTGTGCAGCAGAGCATTGAGAAACCCAGTGGCCCAGGCAGCTGCTGCCATGTGGACACAAGCTCTGCTGCCCAGGAGGGTCCCGTAGTGCAGGGGTTTGCAGATGGCAACATAGCGGTCGTAGGACATGACAGTGAGAAGTGAATATTCTGCTGTAGCACAGGAAAAGAAAAAAAAGAGTTGGGCGGCACATCCTCTGTAGGAGATATTCTTCGTGTCCCAGAGGGAACTGGCCATGGATTTGGGGACAGTGGTGGAGATGGAGCCCAGGTCGAGGAGGGAGAGGTTGAGGAGGAAGAAGTACATGGGGGTGTGGAGGTGCTGGTCACAGGCTATGGTGGTGATGATGAGGCCGTTGCCCAGGAGGGCAGCCAGGTAGATGCCCAGGAAGAGCCAGAAGTGCAAGAGCTGCAGCTCCCGTGTGTCTGTGAACGCCAGGAGGAGGAACTGGGTGATGGAGCTGCTGTTGGACATTTGCTCTTTCTTGATATGGAGGCACTGTTCTAAAAAATGAAATGACAACTTAAATGCGGGAAGAGTCCTCTGAGAAGGCCACTCGATTTTTCACATAAATAACCCCAATTCCAATGCATTTCCTTCCTCTGGTCTGTGCTGGCTGAGTGTGCTGTGAGGAGCAGGACCTCTGCCCGTCTGGGGCCAAGCAACCAGGTTTGCTCTTCCACAGTGGGGACATGAGAGCTGGTTGGTGAGACATCTGACATTCACAAGCAATGTCAGATTTTATGCACCATTCATGGAAAAGTTCAATATCTGCACTCGTGACACTTAAGAGCGTGGGCTGCAGAGCAGAGGCTTAACATGTCATTATTATGATTTTGTCTGTATTTTTAATTTTCCACCATCACATCTCATGACTGGATTTTTCTAGGGGTTAAATTCCTCATAGGTATGACTGAAAATGTGAAGAGTCTTGAGACAGGACAGGCAAAAGGGCTCATCTCTCTGTGGCTCAGTGCAGAGTTAGGAGAACAGCTTTTACCCATTTGCCCTGTGCTTTCACTTGTGCTGCCTTGAAAATGGTTTCATAAACAAATCTCTCTTTAAAAGAAAACGCAAAACTGGACTCATACTGGAGCAGAGGGGCCCTGTTTGAAAGGGCAGATCTGCAAACTCTTCTCTGCCCCAGCCCAGAGGTGGAGATGTGATGGAGAGAGCAGGACACGACCCCTCACCCAGAGAAGCAAAGGACTCTGAGCAGTGAGTGCAGACCCCAAGGAAAGGCTCAGCACTCCTGGGACCCTACAGCAGAGCTGGGCCTTTCTGGGTCAGCTGGTGAGCCCAGCAGGACAGGCAGAGCAGAGTCAGGGCTCCTGGAGATGTGATGTGCTAAAGGGACAGTCAGATCATTGCCCAGCAGACAACACCCAGCAGCCACCTGCAGAGAAGGAGCAGAAGAGCTCCTGAACAGCCCCTGCTCTGCTGCCTGGAGCTGTCCCTGCCTGCAGCTGTGTCTCTGTGCCCAGGTCTCCTCCCGTCAGTGTCACAGACCCCATCTCAGCTGCTGTGTGCTCAGCTCTGCCCTGCAGACCCCTCCCAGCAGCCGGGCACTGCCCAGGGGCAGCTCTGTGTGGGCTGGCTCTGATCAGAACATCAGACCAACAATAATGAGCATGGAAAAGTCGTGCTGATGATGTCTGGAAGCCAGGGTGTGTCCATTTCTGATACTCACAGGTTTATTCACTGCTAAGAGCCACAGATTTGGAATTTCAGTGCATCCTCCTGAACTGAGACGTTAATTATTGTGTCCCATTGGCCTCATAGACAATCTAGAGTACGAGACCGATAGAACAGGATCCTTACTTTTCACAGAGCCCCTGTCTTGCTGTGTTTTTCCAAAAGCCTCTGAGGAATGTCCTAAAGTGATCTGGAGCTACGAGCAGCTGCATCCCAAGCAGAACCCACTTCATACCTAGACCCTGCCCAGCCAGAGGTTGCTCCTTCCACCCACAGCTTCTCCCCACAGCACCGTGGGGATCTCCCAGGGCAGGCTGAGCGCTGACCCTGGCAGGCGGCAGAGTCCCTGCCCCGGCACAGCCCTGGGGTGCAGGGACCCTGCTCTGCAGGACAGCCCTGGGCACCCTTGGCTGCAAAACCATCTGCTTTGATTTTCAAAATTGCTGAACAAAGTTCCCCTCCATAGGGATCCCACAAGCTGTGGCTGTTCCGGCTTTAGGAGATGCCTCCAGGAGCTACAGCTGCATTGCCCTGCACCCAGAGACTTACCATGGCAAGCCTGCAAAGATTTCTCCTCCAGTGAGCTCTCAGTCATCCTCCCAATCCTGACCACCTTTAATCTCTCTCTGTCTTGCTCGTCTCCCTGAGATCCCCAGGCAGAGCCCTCAGCCCTGCTGCGCTTTGCAGAGGAGCTGCTCCTGGGCAGAGCTGTCTCTCTGCAGCGCTGCCGCTTGCCATGAGCTCCCTCTGTCCCAGGAGCCCAGCCCAGCTCAGCAGCACAGGAGCAGCCCAAGGCACTTTAATGACCCCTCTGGTGGCTTTGGTGCTGAGTCCATGAACATCAGACCCTGAGAGGCAGTTGAAGAAACCTGTCAAGAAGTCCAAGTCATATTCAAACTCCAAAGTTTCTTGTAATGTTAATGGGTCCCACTGAGGAACACTACTGAAGAAATGACCCCAGGGTCTGGTTAGAGAAGAAAACTGGAGGCAGAGATGACAGGTCAGGAAAAGCAAGGTGAAGGTCTCTCTGATGCTGAGTAAACCTGGATGTGTTTCATTAATCAAAGGGCCAAGCCCTGACCCCCAGCCCTGGGAAAGGAGATCCTGTCCCTCCCACGTTGCCCAGGGCTGTTCCTGGGACAGTGTGATGTGGGGCTGTGCAAGGCCAAGGGTAGGACTATGGTCCGACACCTCCCAGGTTCCTGGCTGGGGACAAGGAGGCCATGAGGCCCCTGTGCTCTAAGGACAAGGTGTCTCCTCACAGGCATCAGAGCTGGAGACAACAGCCATAGCCAAGGGGAGAAGGAGCTCTGTCTGTTGAGGGCTTTCAGCCTCTTTACATCCCTTGATCATCTCCACGACAGCCTGTCCTATGCTGTGGCATCCCCTGCACCTCTTTCCCTGCAGGCTGGAGACATCACCCCTGCTGCCCACCTTGCTCTTGTCTGAGTATCTTCCTTCCTTTGCTGATCTCTCTCCATCCTCCCCAGCTGTTCCTTGAAGCACAAAGCCTTGGGCTGATGCAGACTGCCTCTGGGTGACCTGCTCCACCACAGCACTGCCCTTCCACTCACATTCCTTCCTGCTTATGTCCGGCCTGGACCTCCCCAGCTGCACTGTGTGCCATTATTTCTTTCTCGTACTGTTTCCCACTATGAAGAAAACCTCCACCATCTCTGAAACCACCCTTCCAGCACTCTCAGGCTACTCCTACACTGCTGCAGCCTCCCCAGCGCTGCTGGGCCAAAGCAGCCCAGGTCCCTCAGCATCCCACACCATGTGCACAAGGTCCTGAACCCTGCCTTGGCAGAGCCCTACACTCTCCAGTTCCTCCCTGCTTCTCCAAACTGCGAAGCCGCACAGTGGCACACACCCGTGTGTGTGGGGTCACACCAGTGCTGAACCGAATGGGATGAGAACTCCAGGTGTCTGGGTCCCCACGCTCCTCCTCATGCAGCCCCGTGTGCAGCTGCCTTGGTCATGGTGAGCGTGCAGCACGGGCTTGTGTGGCGGCCCTTGTAGTGCCCAGGCCCTTCTCCTCAGGGTCACTGCCCAGCGTGTCAGGTCCTGCTCTGTCCTGATGGATGGGGTTATTCTCCTGCCCCGATACAGGACTGGCCACTTCTCCTTTTGAAACTTCAGATATTCCTGATGGCGGAACCCCAAAGTTTCTCAAGGTCTGGACTCTACCTGCACTGCATTCCCTCCAATTCCAGCCAGGGCAGGGACCACTCGCCTGTGGAGCCCCTGGTGCCCCCTAAAGGAAAGGGGGCTCCTGACCTCCAGGACTCTCCTGAGCCCAGAAAGAGGCCACTAAAATGGCAGCAGTAGCAGGGTTCCATCAAGAGTTTATTCAAGAAAAAGGAAATAATTTCCAATTTCCCTAGCACAGTCTTTCGGTGCTGCTCTTCTCTTCCTTATGCTGGTGCCTCTCACTGACTGCTGTGCCCCACTTTCGGTAGCACCAGATTGTTGGGGGCCATGGCCATGTGCCCGCACAGCCCCAGGGCTTTGTCATTGATGCCCTCACTCACAAGGGAAAGCACATCTGGTCACTCCCCACATAAAGGAGCTCCATACATCCAAGCAACTTCTTCACTCTGAGGGAATCCCACTGCTGATCCTTCCAGCCCGTCTCGCCTGAAAAGCCTGTACCCACCCAGTGCAGCACCCCAAGCTGTGTGATTTGTCCCACCACGCCTTGGTGGTGACTCCATGGATGTCAAACAGCACAGACTGCAGCTTGTCCTGGCTGTGCCCTTGGCTGAGGGCATCAGTGCACAGTTGGGCTGTGGCACCTCAGCTGTAGCACCCGGCCAAGCTCTGAGAGTCTTGGGGAAATCTGGTTGGTATCAAGAATCCAGGTCCCCATGTGTGCAAAGGTTTGACTTCAGAGCAGAGAAATGTCACAGTGGTTGGCAGATGGAAAGTTAGGGCTGAAATTGGGCAACAGGAGAGTGAGCAAGCCCTGCTGTCCCCAAGGCCAGAGAGAAACAGGGCTGGGAATGACAGACCTGGAAGGAAACGTGTGTTTTGTCAGTGGCATCTCTGCTGCCCCTGAGGTATTTGGGCAGACGTGTCACTGATCTCTAGGAATGACAAGGTGCTGCTGACAGGCCCAAGGTGACAATGGTTTGTCTGTTCCTTGATTGTGTTATCAAGGGGGTGAGAACAGGGTGGTGAAAAGAAAAAAAGGAGATTTGGAAGTGTTGCTATACGCATGGATACTCCGCTGTGAAGGGCTTCCTACTCAAGGGCTGCCCTACATCTACTGGATAGAGAAGGGACAGATCTTGCGATGCTTCAGAGGTGGGAATGAGTTTCTTGCACAAAGGCACCGAATCTGTCTGCAATGCTGTCTGGGGTGTCTGTCCCACACTCACTGTGGATGGGGATGGCTGCCCTGGACAGGACCATCGCTGCCCCTGCCCAGTGCATGTAGGGGTGTGTGACAGCCTTGGCACCTCACGTAACACTGCAGGTGTGTAACTGTCATTAAAAGGAATAACTGCCCTGAATTTGATTTGTCAATAGAATTATAGAATAATTTCAGCTGGAAGAGACCCTCAGGATCATTGAGTCCAACCATAACGTAACCCAACTCTAGCACTAAACCATGTCCCTAAGAAACCCAATTAAATGTCTTTTAAACACCTCCAGGAATGGTGACTCCACCACTTCCCTGGGCAGCCTGTTCCACTGCTTCACAACTTTTTCCATGAAGAAATGTCTCCTAATATCCAATCTGAACCTTCCCTGGCACAACTTGAGACCATTTCCTCTTGTCCTATCACTTGCTACTTGGGAGAAGAGACCAACACCCACCATGCTACAACCTCCTTTCAGGTAGCTGTAGAGACCGAGAAGGACTGCCCTCAAGTCTCTTTTTTTCCAGGCTAAACAGCCTCATGTCGCTCAGCTGCTCCTCATAAGACTTGTGCTCCAGGCCCCTCAACAGCTTCTTTCCTTCTCTGAACTCGCTCCAGCACCTCAAGATCTTTCTTGTTGTGAGGGGGTCAGAACTGACCCCAGGATTTGAGGTTTGGCCTCCCCAGTGCCCAGCACAGGGGACGGTCACTGCCCTGGGCCTGCTGGCCACACTATTCCTGATACAAGCCAGGATGCTGGGGGCCTTTTTGGCCACCTGGACACACGCTGGCTCATGTTCAGCTGCTGTCAATCAACATTCCCAGGTCTTGTTCCAACCGACAGCTTTCCAGCCACTCCTTCCCAGGCCTGTAGTGGTGCAGGGGGTTGTTATGACCCAAGTGCAGGACCAGGCACTTGGCCTTGTTAAACCTCAGACAGTTGCCCTCAGCCTAATGGACCAGCAGCTCCAGAACCCTCTGTAGAGCCTTCCTACCCTCTAGCAGATCAAAACTCCCACCCAACTTGGTGTCATCTGCAAACTTACTAAGGGTGCACTCGATCCCCTCGTCCAGATCATTGATAAAGAGATTAAACAGAACTGGCCCCAATACTGAGCCCTGGGGACACCACTTGTGACCGGCCGCCAACTGGATTTGGCTCCCTTCACCACAACTCTTTGGGCCCAGCCCTCCAGCCAGTTCTTTATCCATCACAGATACACCATCCAGGCCATGAGCTGCAGCTTCTCCAGGAGATGCTGTGGGATACGGTGTCAAAGGCTTTACTGAAGTCTAAGTGCACAACATCCGCAGCCTTTCCCTCATCTACTAGTTGAGTCACCTTGTCATAGAAGGAGATCAGGTTGTTCAATCAGGATTTGCCTTTCGTAAATCCATGTTGACTGGGCCTGATCTCTTGGTTGTCTTGTATGTGCTGCCTGATGTCTCTCAAGATCATCTGCTCCATGACCTTTCCCATCACCGAGGTCAGACTGACAGGTCTTTATTTCCCCGGATCGTCCTTCTTGCCCTTCTTGTAAATGGGTGTCACATTTGCCAACTTCCAGTCAACTGGGACCTCCCCACTTAGCCAGGGCTGCAGCTAAATAATTGAAAGTGGCTCAGTGATCACCTCCACGAGCTCCCTCAGCACCCCAGGGTGTATCCCATCTGGCCCCATAGACTTGTGGGTGTCCAAGTGGTGCAGCAGGTCGCAAACCATTTTCCCTGGGATTATTGGGGCTTCATTCTGCAACCCATCCCTGTCTTGGGGCTCAGGGGGCTGGGTACCTGGAGCACAACTGTTCTGACTATTAAAGACTGAGGCAAGAAGGTATTTAATACCTCAGGGTTTCCCTCATCTTCCGTCACTATCTTTCCCTCTGCATCCATCATGGAATGGAGGTTCTCCTTAGCCCTCCTCTTGTTGCTAATATATTTCTAGAAACATTTTTTGTTGTCTTTTACAGCAGTAGCCAGGCCCAGCTCTAGTTGGGCTTTGGCCCTTCTAATTTTATCCCTGCATAACTTCACAGCATTCTTGTAATCCCCCTGAGCCACCTGGCCCTCCTTCCAAAGGTTATAAATTATCCTTTTATTCCTAAGTTCCAGCCGCAGCTCTCTGTCCAGCCAGGCTGGCCTTCTTCCCCGCTGGCTCGCCTTCCGGCACACGGGTACAACTGCTCCTGCACCTCTGAGATCACCTTCTTGAAGACAGACCAGCCTTCCTGGACTGCTTTGTCCTTCAGGTTTGCCTCCCAAAGGACTCTGCCAAGCAGCCTCCTAAACAGATCAAAGTCTGCCCTAGAAGGCCAAAGTAGCAGTTCTGCTGACTACCCTTCTAACTTCTCCAAGGACAGTAAACTCAATCATTTCATGATCACTACACCCAGGGTGACCTCCAATGAGTCCTTCTCTATTTACAAACAACAGGTCCAGTGGGGCTCCTTCCCTGGTAGGCTCACTGACCAGCTGTGTCAGGAATTGTCTTCCATACACTCCAGGAGCCTCCTAGACTGCTTCCTCTCTGCTGGGTTGTACTTCCAGCAGACATCTGGTAGCTTGAAGTCCCCCATAAGAACTAGCGCTGGTGACTGGGAGACTTCTCCCAGCTGCCTGAAAAATATTTCTTCTGCCTCTTCATCCTGGTTGGGTGGTCTGTAACAGACCATCCCCTAGGATGTCCGCCTTGTTGCCCTTCCCTTTGATTCTTACCCAGAGACACTCAATCCTTTCATCACCCTCATCAAGCTCCAGAAAATCAAACCCCCCCCCCAACATATACTGCTTCCCCACCTCCTCTCCTTCCTCACCTGTTCTTTCTGAAGAGTTTATAGCCATCCATTGCAGTACTCCAGTTCTGAGAGTCATCCCACCATGTTTCTGTGATGACAATTAAATTATAGTTTTTCTGCCTCACAAGGGCTTCCAGCTCCTCCTGTTTGTTGCCCATGCTGTGTGCATTCGTAAAGATGCACTTCAGCTGGGCCATTGATTGCATTGGGTCGGCAGACTGAAGGGCATCATTAGCACTATCCTCAGATGCCAGCATGTCGCCCTTGGCTGTGCCTCTGCCACATCTGGTTTCGTCCCCCTCTCCCTTCAAATCTAGTTTAAAGCCCTCTCAATGAGTCCTGATAACTTAATGTGGTCCATAAAAAAAGACTAAGAATCTTACTTTTTTGTGGTTCTTTTCTAACATTGTCTGAACTTTGGTAAACAAGAGGAAGAGTGGTTGACAGAGTCTGTTTTCTGAGAGCAACATGTTCCTGTACCTTTCCCATCTTTCTGTGGTGAAGGATTTCTTCCCTTGCAGAGAGGACTGCAAGACCTGCTCCTGTCAGGTGGGACTTGACCTCCAAACGTGGCGCAGCCTCTTCCATTGTGACATCACCCACCGCCGTTGATGTCACAAAGCAGCATCAGCGCAGAGGTCGGAACAGCAGGGTATAAGACCAGGGGTCCCCCTGCGCCTTTGTCACTCTCGATCTTGAGGGAACTGGGATCGCAGAGTTTTTGGCTCGCTCTTGAGCAAGCAAGATGCTTGTTACCTGCACCTCAGCAGGTACCAAGAGACAGACAGCGAAGGTTGAACGTTTGAATGGGTATGTTTGAAAAATCCTCCTCCCCTTTCCCCAGGTGTGTTTTCCAACTCATCAGCTGGGGTGGGTGGATGGTGGACAGGAGAGGAACCCAAGGGCAGCCTAAGAGCTCGGTCTTGAGCTGGTGGAAGGCAGCAGCCAGCTTTCAGTCTCTTCATGAGCACAAGGGCGAGGCCCAGAAAGCCTTTGATCTCTGCAGAATAAGGGACAGGTCCATTTTGGATCACACGGAGGGAGTGTGATCACCAGAGTGTTTCTTTGGTGCTTCCTTGGTTGCCCATTGCTTGCCAGAACGCACTGACATTCAGCCCTCCCTCCCTCTTTCCCCAGTCTGCATTTGTCTGCAGTTATGCCAAGAGAAGGGCCAGAGAGAACCCGGCTGCTAAAGAAATGCTGCGAGAGGGGAGACACACACCCCCTGCCTGGCAGCTGTTGAACTGTAGGGGCACAGGCTGAACCTTCTCTTGAGAGGATGGAGAACAGGTTCAGCACAAGTTGCAATCGGATGGTGGGCTGGAGAAACAGGCGTTCGTTCTGTCCCTTCCATTTCCAAAGAACCCCTCTCCAGCCCCACAGATGGGAAGTGTGGCCACAGCTCTTGTTGCAGCTCTTGCTCTTAGTCCAGAGTCAATCTTGAGCCCTTTGCCCCTAACAAAACAATCCCTGCCATGACAAATCCCCTACTGGTGCAGCTGGTGACAACCCCAGCAGTGAATCGAGCTGGTGCAGAACCAAGCCAGTGCTCACGCCAGGAACGCCAGGCTCAAGGGCTGCAGTCCCTGCTGCTGCTGCCTGTCTGCTGCTGATCTGCACGGGTATCACCAGCTTCACCATCCTTTTCCTCCTTGCTGCTCTGCAGGAAGATGAAGGCACTGAAAACAACAACCCTGGTGCTGATTCTCGGACTGTTCTCTTTCGGTGAGTCTCTGCAAGAGCTCCGACCTGTGGATGGTGCTTTGGGATGTATTCAGGGCTTCATCCTACCTTGTTCCCCTTCCCGCGCTGTGACCAGAGGAGCTCAGCTAAGAGCAGAAAGTCCTCGACAGAGCTGTGCCAGTCCCTGCTCAAGCGGGACGGGTGTGGGGGTGAGGAAGGGGTGACTTGCCTTCCCCAGGAGGGCTAAGCCAGTTCTCTTCAGCTGAGGGAGAGGCCGTAGCTGAGCTCTCCTGCCCTAGGGGGATGAAAATCTTCTGCAGGACAAGGAGCACAGTCCAGGGCAGGGAACGTCCATCTATTGCGGAGCTGTACGTCATGATGGCCACTGTCAAAGACAACAACAGGAGAGACATCTATGTCACTTGGGAGAGACACAGAAATGGGAGCGGGCATCCCAAGGCCTAACTCAGCCTTAGACCAAGTTCTAAGCTCTGGTGTGTGTCTGACAGGTATTTACCATGTGGGACAACACGGCACCTTAACCCTCTGGAGAACTGCAGCAGACTTAGGAGAAGACTTGCGTGAAACCCTGCCCCTGCCCAACCAGCTCCGTAAGCTCCAGGAACAGCTTTATCATCTGCGCTGGAGCGCAAAGGATGTCGCGGAGCGGGCTCTCCATGAAGGCGTGAAGCAGGCAAAGCTCCCAGGCTTTACCGGACGGGTAAGGGCACAAGGCAGAAGGATCTACTCAGGGGTTTTATCCTCCCTCCGGCACATATCCTCCTGAATTCCCTGTCCCAGCCAACAGGCTGGTGCTGCTGGAACAAGTGCTGTCATGGCCACACTTCTTTTTCCTGTTGCTCCACACTTCCTTATGGGGAAGAGAGAGCCATGACGGGAATGATGGCTGTCTGAGTCGTACCTTCCTCTGCGTCCAGATCTCAGGTCCTCCTCAAGGGAGGACTGGAAAGAAAGAATGGTCTCAGAGGTCCAGAGTTAAGCCGGTCCTATCTCATGTCCAGAAGGCTTTTCTGTCTCTGCTGCCTGACCTGGGGCCTCTCCACATAAAAAGCCCCTTCCCACAGCTTCAGCATTCAGAGCACTGGAGAGAGCAGCCCCTCCATTCTGATCCTGTCAATCAAAGAAGAGCAAACTAGGGATGCTGCCAGGCAATTTGGGTGTTCCTTCCATCTGAAATGGGCCTTGTCTCCATTCACCTTGGCTGGCCTTGCAGGGGAGCTGCTTGCTCCATTCTTTTTCCTTCCAACAGGCGCTCCCCTTTGTGTTCCTTTCCAGGCTGTTCAGGAGATCATCAATCAAGCTCTGGAGAAGCTGGAAGAAATCCAGGTCCTGATGACTGATTATGCCCTGAAATCAGCAGGTGCTGTGACATTGTACATGCAAACCAATTCCAAAGTGCTTCCTGTCCAGATTGACAAGATGG
This sequence comes from Caloenas nicobarica, assembly GCF_036013445.1. Taxonomy (NCBI): domain Eukaryota; kingdom Metazoa; phylum Chordata; class Aves; order Columbiformes; family Columbidae; genus Caloenas; species Caloenas nicobarica. The sequence goes on from NC_088276.1 coordinate 1,761,009, forward strand.
GCATTGGAACGTGCCCAGGGGCAGGAGAGAAGGGGCGAGAAGTCAAGGGTCAATTCGTGCCCTAAAATTGCCCCCACTGACAGAGTCTGTAGCAGGCCAGGCCCCATGGGAAGCATAGGAAGGCTGGTTCACATTCTTGTCTTTTTCCACAGCCCCATACGACAGTTTAATGACACCTTGCTACGTGTCCCAGAGGGGCCGTGCCAGTAAGACAGAGGGAACCCACCGTAGGACATGGATGACAACTGAGGAGCCTTTTCCAAGACAAGAGTGTAATATTCCTCCTGACACTGCCTGATGATCGTGCTCATGTTTTAATTTCCAGGGGCTGCCGTCATTCGTTCCAGGACTTCTCTGTCCCTCCGGACGGCCAGAGCAAAGGTGTTATTGTATTCCCTGCCGGTGATGGATTACGTGAGGTCCCCTGAGCTTATTCTGGAGGTAGGAGCACCAAGAAGCAGTAAAAGGAAGGTCAGGAGAATGAAGCACACACGCTGCTCAGAGTTGCCTTTCCCCCCATCTTTGCTCCTCGAAACTTCCTTTCCTGCCTCCTTCTCGCATGGACCTGCTCTCCTCCTGTGTCTCCCTGCTGAGTGTCTCCCTCCTCCCTCTCCCAGAGTGCCCCAGGTTCTCTGCGGGAGCTTCTAGCAGGCCAGGCTGCTCCTGCAGTCTGTGTCTGCCCAGTCACTGTGCAAAGTGTCAGCACTGCAAGGAAGGAGAAGGGCAGAGATGCCTGCAGAGGTCTGGGATGTGCTCTTAGTGAGCACCAGCGGGTGCTGAGAGCCTGTACTGCTGGAGGGCCCCATGTTGGGATCTCAAGCCATCCTGGCCCTGCTCCTGACCTGCCTGCACAATCTGAAGAGCTGGCTGGTGCCAGGGGAAGGAGGTGGCGGTGGATGAGAGGCAGCGAGGGCTTCCCCTGACAGGAAAGGTTCATCCAGGGGGGCCTGTGGCTGCCACCTGCTCTGGGCAGGGGCCTTTCAGCCACACTGTCCCTGGCTTGTTCTTGGTGAGGGCTCTGGACCGGCAGAAGCACAACTGCTGCTCTGTTCAATACCCACAAGGTCTGACTGAAGGCCCTGGCTGCCATTCAAAGCGGAATTGATTGACCTAATGAATTCTTAATCCTCTGATGCTCATGGCAGGAATGAGAGCCAGGGCAACCTTCTCCATGTCAATACAGTTTCTTCTTGTCCTTTCAGCCAGAAAACCATCCTGGAAAGTGCTGGCCCTTCCCAGGAAGCCAGGGACACGTGTTCATCAAGCTGTCTGTGCCAGTGATTCCCAGGGCAGTCACCATGGACCACGTCTCAGGGACAGCGTTCCATGGAGAAAGTCTCTCCGGAGCTCCAAAGGACTTTGCTGTCTATGTAAGTGATTTCTCTGGAGTGGGGGGCAGGGGCTTGCACAGCATTTCCAAGCAGGGGATGAAGACGGGTCAAAGAGTCCAGTGGCCTGAAGCTTTCTCCTGGCTCTCAGAAGAAACAGGCTCCTTGGGAATGAAGCAACTCCATTGTATTCCTCTTTTATTCAATGTACCACTCGAAAGGAAGCTTCTGGGGCAAGATGCTACTTTAGAAGCCACAGGGAAAAGGAGCTGGCACAGTGCATGGTCCTAGACCTTCTTGGCTTCCAATCTCAGTGGCATTTGTTATCCTCAGTTTTTCTCCCTCTCACTGGGAGCGTGTGCTCCTTTTCTGACTGGCAGCCTGGACTCATTGAGTAGGCAAGTGTGGCGTGCTGCCCACCTGCAGCTTCTTGTCTTTTCCTTGTGCTCATTGTCCTTGGACTACGTAGATGAAATAATGCCATCCTTCACCGACTGAAGTTCAGTCTTGCCATGATGATACCAGACACTCTTGTTTTCTCCTCCCTTGTCTTTCTGTAGGGCTTCAAGGAAGAACACGAGGAGCAGGGAATATTCCTGGGACAGTTTACTTTCCTGGCACCGCTGAATCCCAGTCAGACCTTCCAGCTGAAGGTATGGGGACAAAGAGGGAGGAGAACTGGAGGAGAGGAGGAGAAATGCGGTTGGATGGGGAGAGGCTTCCCTGCCAAAGAGCTACAGGCAGCCCTGTCCTTGAGCGTGTGCCACGCTGGCCTTTCTTCTGCTTTAACTTCCTGGTGGCGTATACCTGGACTGCCGGTCTTCTTCTCTTTCGTTTTGAGTTTAAACTTCAGTGCTTAGAAGTACCACAGTTGAAGCCGGAATCAGCTTAACTGTCTGGACCCCAAGTGCACACAGGCGAGCACATCCCGTAGGGTGCATGACTGCTGTTCTGCCAGTTAAAGACCAGAAATAGTGAGCTTCCTGAGGGTTGTGTTGTTGATGGCAGTGAGTAGTGACAGGGAGGCCATTCTGTTTCCCTGACTTCCTAGAGAAGGCAACAAGACATTATACTGACACCAGCACTGGGTCTTGTGACTGTGGAAGCCTGTGCCCCAAAGCAGGCGAGAACTTTCCACTGTATTCGCTGAGGCATCTGGTCGCTGCTTCTTCTTTTGCTGTTCTTATGGCCCAATGAGGTAGAGCAGGATAGAACGTCTTGACCAGGACAGATCAAAAGCCCTGGCAGGGCAGCAGGAAGGAAGCTGTTGAACAAAGCCATCGCTGCGGCACTACTCTGTCAGTGCTCACGTGCCAGAGAGGAAAAGGCGACTCATTTCTTCTTGTCATTTCAGAACGAGCTCCCTGGGGTCGTGAATTACATCAGGCTGCAAGTGCTGAGCAACTGGGGCCACCCGGACCACACCTGCCTGTATCGGTTCAGGGTGCACGGTGATCCACCCAAAGACGGGGGAGAGGTGCCAGTTTCAGTTGTCAATAAATTCCATTAGTTTTCACCAAGTCGAGTTCCAGTCTGCTGTGCCCGTGATGTTGACTGGTCCTCCCTGAGCTAACTGGAGCTCCCTGTCCTTCTCTAAACCCACCAGCTTATGGGAGACTTCAGGAGTCCACAGCAAGATTTTGCTTATTAGAGAAAACAGGAAAACTCAGTCACAAATCTGCAGAAAGCCTGACATCCACATTCTTGTTGCCTACACAGGAACATCAGCAAGGCCCTGCCTGTACACCAAAGATTAAATTAATGGACAGTTTTCCTGTGCAGGAAGCAACTAAGGATCAACTGAATGGAACCATCTGTTGCTACCTGTTTTCACAAGAGGCAGATGGCTACTTCAGCTTCCATCTTTCAATCTGTTGCCCATGAGAAATTGGAAGTGTGTGTTTTTGTAAGAAGGAAACCTTAATTGGAAAGTTGGTTCATGGACTTATTTGCCTCTCTAAGCACAGATCGAGTTCATAGCCCAGGAAAAGTTACAGAGTGATTAGCAAAGCAATCTCAGGACCCTTAAGAGATCCCATAACTGCATGAGTTTATCTTTTCGTTTCAGCCCGAGTTCCCCAAGCCCCAAGGCAGGAGCAGGCAGGGCAGTGGTGCACTCGGGTCGCACCAGGGAGGAGAGAGCAGGAACAGCATTTGGAACCCAGGGCTGGCAACAGCAATTTGTGCTCTGAGCTGGGGTTTAGTCCATGTGCAAGCCCAGCATGGATCCAGATACCAAACTGAGGGTGTCTGTTCATCCCCGGTGCCACACACATGGCACCTTCGTCCATCTCCTCCTCCGGATGAGCTGTTTTCCAGCCCCTTCCACCTCAGCCCAGCTCTACACACCTGCACTCTGGCCCAGGGCTGACTGGGGCTGGTGACCCTCGGGGCAGCAGCAGGAACCGCTCTGACCCTGGTTGTGGGGCTGTCCCTGGGCTGAGCCCTCGGGCCCAGAGCTGGTGAACTGGGCCATGGTGGGGCCCAGGGGTGGTGAGGCCAACAGGTCCCCCCGTCTGTCCGCGCTGGGAGACACTTGCTCCTGCAGCACCCCGGTACTGATCCCGAACCTGGTCCATCTTCATCCAGAAGTACACTTTAGTTTGTTTTTTTTAATTAAAACTGAAAATAATTCAGGTAGAGGTACAGCCTGTTTAGATGTCTGAGTAGTCTGGGGACAGAGGCCAGTTGGGGGCTAGGGCCCTCGGGGGTGGGGGATCTTTCTGCCACGTGTCGTTGGCCTGGTGCTCACAGCTGGGAAGGGACTTTCCAAAATCCTGCTGGGAGGTGCCAGATGTGGCCACCCCCGGCAAAGCCTCAGGATCTTCTGCCAACCTGCCCTCAGATCATCTCTTCCCATTAACCAGGAGTCACTACGGATGTTGCTGTTCTCCTTCGGGCAGTGTGGTGCTCACCAGGCACAGCCAGAGCTGTTCCTGTGCCAGGAGAAGACTTCACACAGAGCCTTGGCTGATGGTGACAGTTCCCACCAGCCGTCCAGCTCTGGAAGGTCCAGATGCCACAGAGGGGACACGGACTGGTTGTCACTTCTCTTGCAGGAACAGGGTTGAACAGCAGAAGGGAGGTGGGATGAGAGGGTCCATGAGGTCAGAAAGCACATTGGACAGCTGGTACAGTCTCATGATGACAGCAGAGGGAGAAGAGAAAGAGATGCAGTGACCTGGCTGGGACAGTGCTTCTGACGTGACACCTGCCACACAGACACAGAGACAGATACATCACCACGTAATGCAGAAGGCAGAAGTTAGAGCACATGAATCACCATGGATCAGCTAGAAACCATCCAAAGTGCATGTGGGAAGGATGATATACCTGGTGACAAGAACATCATCTGCCAAAGGATGCAACAGGAGAGCACTCGAAAATGAAAGATGAGATAATTTGGAGGAGCAGCTGACCTAACAATATCAAAACTAAATACAAATTCTGGATGGTTGCCTGTGGACATAACATGACATACGTAGAAGACAACTGAACAGGGAGAATGAAAAAATTGGTATAATATGAGTGAAATGTCAATGACACACAGAATATACTCTCCCGGTAGAAACTAAAGCTACGCTATTTTTTTAAAAAATGGAGTACAGGGAAAAATTAGGGTTACCCTTCCCCTTAAAAATGTTTTTATTTCATGCGGTTATTTGATGGTATCAGTGTGGAAAGTTTTTCTTTCCTTTTAGTCTCTATGGAGACAGACAGAGGCCTTGGTGGGTCCTGGAGCAGGTGGGAAAGGTGCCTGGGAGGGAGGAGAGCACGGGGAGACATGGAACAGAGGTGGAGACAGAGCAAAGAGCCGGTGCTGGCAGTGAAGACACTCCTGCTGTGCAGGTGCTGCTGAGGTCACAGTCCCCACAGCAGGTGACAGACATGAATGGGCCACTGGCTTGTGCTGGTCCCCGTGGAGCAGAAATCTCCCTGCAGCCTCTGGAGCTCCACGCAGGAGCAGTGTCGCCACCACGACGGTCCTTTCTCCAGCCCTTGTTCCACCCCATGGACGTCAGGCTCAGGTCCCACACGATCCAACACGTCCTCAGCAACCACCGCTCCCCTTCCCACCCTTTGATGTCACACACACACACAGTTGCCCTCAGCCCATGGCCCGCCCCTGTGAAACGTCCATGAAATGTCACAACTCCCCCGTTGAGCTCATGGAGTCCGAGGCTTTGGGCTCCGTCTGTTCCGTGGCCACTCCGGACAGCACAGGTGTCTGTTCCGTGGGGTCACGGGCACCAAACCCAGCTCGGGTGGGAACCAAGAGGGTCCCCTCGTGTTCAGGGCCCAAAGCGCCATCTGTAGCACCTGCCTGTCCTTTTGAGTGCCCAGAGCCTCCTTCTTGGGGCCCAGATCCTCATGTTATGGTCCCAACGTGTCTTTTATCACCCACAGATGTTCGGATTCCACAGTTTCATGTTTAGGTGGAGCTCGTTGCCTGGCAACAACATCCCAGAAGTCTATGGGGAGTCAATGGACCAAGGACAGCCAATCACATTTGAGAAGGTGGGGCAAGTCATGTGATTGATATGTAACCAGCCAATCCAGCTTTGAGGCCTGCAGGACAGGTGGCTAGAGTTGACCAATCTAGGCAGTGTTTAGGGGCGGGCTGTGCTGGCTGCACCAATCACACCTGGCGGGAGAGCGGCACACAAATGATTGATAAGCCATCCATCCAATCACTTGATGGGAGGAGCCAGGAGGAAATGCGAGACAGCCAATCAGAGGAAACAGCGCCTCAGGGCAGGGTGGGCCCCAAACCAGGGCAGAGTGACAGCCCAGGCAGCCAATCCGAGACAGCACCAGCTCAGGGCAGGAGACTGACAGCCCTCCCGACCAATGGCAGTGAAGAGTGATGTGAGCAGGAGGTGGCACTGCGGGCAGCCAGGCCGAGCTCTGACATGGCGCCCATCAGACCTGCCCCGAGCTCGAGCAGCCCCGGCCCAGCCCCGGGGCCCCTTCCTCTCTGCCGCCCTCCCCGTCCCTCCCGTCCCCCCGGCCACCCCCATGTTCCAGACCCCGCGTCTCCGTGGCACCACCGGCTCACACAGTCGGTATCCCGGGCCGTGCCGCTGGAACGCAGCCATGGGCCATCTGGCTTCTCGCCGCCACTGCCGACTGCGTGCGACCGTCGTGGCCCCTGCTGTCCCCTGGGCCACGGCCAATGGCAGCGGAGCCGCTGGCAGCGCAGAGCCCAACCCATCGGGGCTGCTGAATCCTGGCGAGATATCGCTGCCGGGCTGGAGAACCTGCCTGTGAGAGTGCGCCACGTAGAAGCTCATGTGCCCGAGAGTCGGTCACTGAAGAACCCGATCCGAACAACCAGCGGGGGGATCGAGCTGCCCAGATTAAAGTGTCTGAGGTAGATTTGCACTGGCAAGATGAAGGTGAATTATTGATGGCCCATTGGGCCCACGGTGCCTCAGGTCGTCAAGGAAGGGATGCAACATATGGATGGGCTCGTGATCGAGGGATGCACTCAACCATGGATGCTCTTGCACAGGTTATTCACCATTGTGAAACATGCGCTACCATGAAGCAAGCCAAGCGGTCAAAGCCTGTGTGGTATGGGGGCGATGACTGAAGTGTAAATGTGGAGAGGCCTGGCAAATTGACTATATCACACTGCCAGAAAATGGTCATGGCAAGAGCTCTGTGCTTACAGTGGTGGAGCCACCACCGGATGGCTGCAAACATACGCCCTGCCCCACGGCACTGCCCGCAACACTGTCCTGGGCCTTGAAAAGCCAGTCCTGTGACAACACGGCAGCCCAGAGAGAACTGAGCCAGACAGCGGGACTCCTTTCTGGAACCTCCTCGTAGACGCCTTGGCCAAGGAGCACGGCAGTGAGTGGGGCTGTCATATCCCCATCATGCACCAGCCTCCGGGAAAATCGAGCGGTGCAACGGACTGTTAAAGACTATGCTGAGAGCAGTGGGTGGTAAAACTTGAAGAAACTGGGATTCAAATTTAGCCAAGGCCACCCCGAGAGCACCCAGGTGCCCGGGGCTGAGCTGACCCTGAGCCTCCCAATGGGACACCCTGACCTCCCTCCCCAGGCGCAGGGTCACAGTGGGGCCCTTTGTGACCTCACTTGCTGGCGCCCTGTTGCGGGGGAGTAATTGAGGGGTTTTGCTTGCTGCAGAACAATGTTTAGATTTCTTAAAGAGAAGCGCGACTTCAAAGAGTTCGGTGGCAGGTTCACTCTATTATTTTCTGCATGGGGGAAATATGCCAAGCTGAATGCTGCTGACCTTCTCTCCAGGTGCCTGTACCTGTTCACGAAGGAAACTTTCAGTCATCTTCCCTTCCTGATAACTGTTCACTCCAGGGGGCTGTGTCTTGGAGCTCCGGAGACAAACTTTCAGGTGAGGCCATGTCCGTTGCGGTGCAAACTGTCAGGATTCCTCTTTCCCTGATAACCGTTCGCTCCAGAGTTTGTATTTTAGAGCTCCAGCAGCAAACTTAGAGGCAAGGCTTTATGACCATATGCAGAGCAGACTTTCAGGAGACAAAATTCTCAGAAAATAAAAAATTTAATGGAGTAGAATAGCAGAAGGGCTGGCTCAAGCTGGGTACCTGCGCAGAGGTCCGCCCCAGCATAGAAAACTACAAACTTTTATATCTTTACAGACCATTCACACCAAGATCCAAGTCCAATAGCAAAATTTTACCACCAGGTCCTTTGCTCCCCATTGGACCCTTTTTCCCTGACTCCACATGGGCCTCTGTTTTGTTCAGTTGTAGACATTGGTTTTGGTCCATATCCTTGAAGGTGACATTTTGTCTGGATAAATGCTTTCTTCTCAGCGAAGTGCAAAAATAGGCCCGGCTTTGCAGATGTCTGTGATGTCTCTGCGTTAGCCTTGGATCGTTGTTTTCCCAGTCAGTTCCATTTTTCCCAGCAAAATGCAAGCTAGACTTTATCATGCAAGGCGTTTAGTGTAGTCTACGGTTGCTTTTGGCAAATACGAGCTTAAAATTTTAGCAAATCTAGTCTTTGGTGTGCGTCTACTTAAGCTAAATGATGAATATTGAAGTTGAATTAGGCTCATCCAGTGACCCGTGAGTAGTAAAATCGTTGCCATACAGCTCACTTATTTAGCAGGGAGCACTCAAAGTGGGCTCATCCAGGCTGTCGTATTTCTAGAATGAAGTGGTTGACTCATAGTCAAATAGCGTAGAGTAGGAAAAGTCTGCATGAGACTCCCTGCGCCCACAAGCCACCGGCATTCAGTTGCCGTTCTGCTTCCCTGTGGGTCTCCTGGAAGGAGTTCTTGGCCTGGCTGTGGCTCAGGCCCTTCCCTCCTCTGCAGCCTGGACCAAACTGCTGCGGGTTTGGCTGAGGGGGGGTCGAGTGCGCCTGCCACGCTCCACCCCCTTGACCACAGTCAATCCCCTTCATTCTCTCATAGACTGGTAGTGTGGTTACCTCTTGCCTCTATGTCATAAATACATGGCATGTTGTAGTTCAGTGGTAAGAGTCCAATTGTTTGATAAACTATTCGGTTTAAATGCTAATATCATCTATATACGGTGTTAGCGTGCATGTGAACTTTTGTTTAAGCAGATAGCTTCAATAATATAGAATATCACTATAAATTGTATTATCAGGGTGTTTGTCACAACAAATAGAGATCCTTTGCTTATATGTGTACCGGGCTTTTATACATAAAATGATTGTAAGTAACAAGCACAATAATGTTAGAGTTAACAGAATTACAACTGGATGAAGCACCACATTCAAAGTTCCTGTTGTGGTCAGTGACCATCCAAATAGAGTCTTCCGCTTTAGTCCCAACAGGACATGATGTGCCTTCAGCAGCAATAGGATGATATCTTGTACTTTGATCTTACGGGAAGCTGCAAGACAAAAAGATGAAATAGACTGGTCTCAGCAGTGTTTGCCGGACAGGTTATGCCATTAGACATATGGGAAAATCCATTGTGCACTAATTCTGCATTTTGTAGCATTGCTTTTACCTTTGTCTGTAGGAATCTTAAGGATATATGGTGAGGTGTCTTTATGATTATTCACAGGCCTATTATCTAAACCCAGAGGTTCTACTTGTGGTTCATGTGCTTTTCTACATCCCAGCTACAGTGGCTTGAGTGTCCTTACAATACTCCTCCTCGCCATTCTTGCACCATTCCCATGTATTCCACCCCCCTCAGTCAAGAAACTGCTTCTGCTGGGGCCAGCAAAGCCGGAGATGTTCACTTGGATTTGTGAGGTGTAGTACAGAGCAATTTATAGAGGTACATAATAAACACATACAGGAAGAGGAATAAACATATCTGTACAATGATGCTTTAAATCAGGTGTTCCATTCATTTTATCAAGGAATTAAATGAGCCCTTCATCCAGGCATCATCAGTAGATTGCTCCATTTGATGCACAAAGTCTTGGAGATGTTAAATGTTGTCTTTCATGTTGGCTGATTCGTCACTTATGTTGAAGTAATAGATCTTTTTTAAAATTGAAGCAGCTATTTCAGCCATTACCTGCTGAGGGAAAACAATAATATAAAACGTTAATACCAAAAGTCCCTTAACATGGTATAACTCAATAATACAGATACCAGGGTTGTCATGCTGGTAAAACATATTGTCAAAAGATCTGCAGCTGTTGGTCTTCCCTTAATGCAAAAGGCAGATGAGTTAGTTACAGTTGAGGCAAATCCAATCTAAGTATTTACATATTGGTCTTGTGGAAACATATCCAGGGCATATGCTTGCAGTGCGAGATTGCAAAGTACGACGAGCCAGCCTGTGATAGGGAGGGAAAACAGGAGTGCCATCACCTTCCAGTAATAGATACACATTGCTCCAGCTCCTGCAGCTGATGTTACTCTGGGTCTGATAACCTGATGTGAGATAATTACCCACACAGTTTGGAGACCTCTGGCTTGTACCTTTTCAGATAGAACTTCAATGCAGTGTTGCGTTCTTGACACCAATAACACTGTACCAATGCTGTGTCCTCTAGATAAAGTACAGGTATTCATTGAAGATACCTGAAACACAAGAACTTGAGAATCTGACGTTAGCAAAGGATGTACATCTAGATCAGTAGGCTGCAGTCCCACTTCACAATCCATTGGTGTGAATAATTCAATTTCTTCTGAAATTAGTCCTGACACCGTATCCACAGCAGTGTGTACATACTGCCACCCCCTAGACCGGGGCGGAGGGCCCACACAATCAACCTGACAGGTATTCAGGGCCCACTGGCCATGTCTTATCTTTCCCCATGGCCTACATAATGCCCTTAAGTGTAACTGTGTACAAGTAGCAAATCTAGTCTACTAAGTAACATGAATCAAAGAGTATATTTAAAAAAATCATACAACCTTATGTCCCTAAATAATTCATTACGTTTAGTGGGCATCTACTTAAGCTAAATGATCAATATTGAACTTGAATTGGGCTCATTCACTGACCCGTGAGTAGTAAAACCACTGCCATACAGCTCACTTATTTAGCAGGGAGAGCTCAAAGTGGGCTCATCCAGGCTGTCGTATTTCTAGAATGAAGTGGTTGACTCATAGTCAAATTGCATAGAGTAGGAAAAGTCTGCACGAGACTCCCTGCGCCCACAAGCCACCGGCGTTCAGTTGCCGTTCTGCTTCCCTGTGGGTCTCCTGGAAGGAGTTCTTGGCCTGGCTGTGGCTCAGGCCCTTCCCTCCTCTGCAGCCTGGACCAAACTGCTGCGGGTTTGGCTGGGGGGGGTCGAGTGTATCCACCACACAGCCCAGCTTATTCATCCTTTCAGAGCAGGTTGCTTAACAGGTGTCAGCATCCATGTGCAGAGTCTGCACATCAGCCAGACAGCAAAGCAAACGTTACAGAACTGGAGGCGAGGCTCTTGACCAGCTCCTTGAACCCAGATATCAGCATGCCATGTCTCCTGAGATTCCTGGGAACATCTAAACTTGAAGAGCAGAGCATGTGAGTCCTTGTTGTGTATTCTGGCTCATCTCCTGACCCGTGTGGTGCTTCAGGTTGTGAAGAGGATGAAAACCAACTTTTGGGCTGGGGTAGTTCCATTTCACACGTGTCATGCAGGGCAGATGAGGGCAGCTCAGAACTCCAGTCTCTGCTGCGCTGTAAGACTTGATACCCCGTCCATAAGTACATATCTACGTGGTTCAGATGAAGGGTGGTCTGGCAAAAATCACCCTGTTCCTCCCCAGGTACATGGACACAGTTCACGTGTCTCTCCAGAGAGTGGCAGCAGCTGGATCCCCTTCTTGGGACAGACTCCTTCCAGGAGAGACACAGACACAGGTAACTCATCAGGTCCTCACGGCATTTCACTCGGCATCAGTTTTTATGTATTTGGTGCTTTCCTCTGACTACTCTTTCTGCACAAATGCTCACAAAAAGACACCCATTTAGTAAAACATGATCATAAAGGTGTCTGTTATGGACAAGAAATCTCATCATGAGCTCTGGGGGGAGCGAGGAAGTTTACAATAAACACCAGGAAGAACCAAGAAGCTCGAGGCCTCTTCTGAAGAGGGGGAGGTCCTGAGCAGCAGTGCCTGGCCATGTGTGGTGTGGGAGAGGGTCAGGGGATGACAGGGAGAAACAAGGTTCTGGCTGATGGCTTTAGTGAATCCTTAAAACCACGTCTGAGCCCAGAAATGTAAAACAGTTGATGTCTGCAGGTGGAGGAGGAATAGGAGGGAGATTTTCCTGGGAATATGGAAGGAAGGCAGGCCTCTCTTGGGCTAATCATACATGGCAGTGACATTTGCATGCTGTGGGCATGGCTGTGCCTGGGAGATGGGGAATGGCGGCTGCTGGAGGGGGTGTGCTCAGTCATGGCCCATGAGCTGACCTTGCACACTTCCAGCTTTTCACCTTTCACACTTGGATGAACCTCAGGAAACATCCATGAGCCTGGAGGATGCATTAACCTCCTGGAGTGCTGGGGTATGGACCCAAATTGAGGATTCAAGCAAGTTTGGGACTGGGAGAGCCCAGGTGATTGATGTCCAAGTTTGCTAATGCTCAGGTGTAATGATGTCCGAGTTTGCTAATGTAACCCCTGACTTAAGCCCCATACACTCCTGGCTGTTCTCCAGACTCCTTCAGGAACAACGGCCTAGGAGGCCTTGCTGGTGAAGATGGAGGCAAAGAAGCCATGAAGTACCTCAGTCCTGTCTGATTCTGACGTTCACCCTGTCTATTCTTTACTGTAAGGAAGCTGTGTCTTGCTGACCTCAGCCTCCCCTGCAGGTATCAAGTCCAGGGGAGCTTTGGCATCATCCCCACATCCATGGCCAAGGTTTCTAAATTCCTCCTTGGCAGCTTCCCCTGCTTCCACCTCCTGTGTGCTGCTTTTTTGCCCTGGAGCTCTGTCAGTTCGGACGAGCAGCCTCACGAGATAAATGCTTCTTTTCCTAGGTAATCGGAGAATTCGTTCTTGTGCTTGGAGCAGGCTGTCCTGTACGGCCTGTCAGATTTCCTGAGCTCCTTCACCCTACAGAGCTGCTTCCCATGGCACCATATCTATCAGCCCCCCTAGTTACGTCAGTGTCTTCTCCTCTGGAGCCCACCAGCCTGTGCTCTGCTGCTGGCCTTCCTCCCTCCCCTCTGGTGCCTGGGACCCCACTGTTTCCTGGTCACCACAGCCAAGGTGGACACTGATGTTCACATCCCTCACCAGCTCTTTCTTGTTTGCCAGTTCCAGATCCAGGTGAGCATCACCCTTGCTGGCACATCAGACAGCCAAGTTAAGAAGTTGTCCCAAGATCCTCTGGACTGTTGGCACCTGCTGCGTTCCCTGGCCAGTGAATGTAGGGCAATTACAGTTCAACATATGAGCCTGCTCATTGACTTCAGACTTCCCCGTGTTGCTGACAGAAGATCTTTTCCATTTCTTCTCCATGGTCAAGTAGTTTGTAACACCCAACACGTCACCCTCTATTGGGTTTACATGGCAAAGTCTTGGAACTGGGGGTGAGGGTGGGTGTGCTACAGTTGTCACCTCTCTGAGAAGACAACAGGAGTTTGACCGACATCAGACAGAGCTGATTTCAGCTGGCTCAGACAAATCTGAGCCACTCAGTGATGCTGGCAGCACCTCTGTGATATTGTATTTCAGAAAGGGTAAAAAACACTGCACAACAGCAGGTGGGAGAGAGCAGGGAGGAAATGTGAGAGAAAAAATGCTGCAGACACCAAGGTCATATCCCATAGGACCCAACTAGGCCCCTCAGCAGGCCAAAGCCTGCTCTCCTGAAATCCTGCTCTTTGCCTTGTTATCATCTTCCAGGAGCCTCAACTCCACTTCCCCACCCCTGACTGTTACATCCCTGACCAACTCTTTCTGGTTTGTAAGTGTGAAGTCCCACAGGGCACCTCACCTCACTGACTCCTCAGTCACCCGTGTCAGGAAGATGTTGTCAGTGAGGTCCAAAACCCTCCTGGATGGCTCGTACTTTGCAAATATTGGGATATCTTAGGTCAGAGAGACCTTCATCTTGCTTCTCCTGACCTGTCATGTCTGGCTCTAATTTTCTTCTCCAACCAGACCCTGTGGTCAGTTCCTCAGCAGTGTTCCTCAGGGGGACCCAGTTTGAATCTGACTTGGACTTCTTAAGAGGTTTCTTCAATTTCCTCCAGGGTCTGAGTTTCATGGACTCAGCACCAAAGCCACCATAGGGGTCATTAAAGTGCCTTGGGCTGCTCCTGTGCTGCTGAGCTGGGCTGGGCTCCTGGGACAGAGGGAGCTCATGGCAAGCGGCAGCGCTGCAGAGAGACAGCTCTGCCCAGGAGCAGCTCCTCTGCAAAGCACAGCAGGGCTGAGGGCTCTGCCTGGGGATCTCAGGGAGACGAGCGAGGCAGAGAGACCTTGAAGGTGGTCAGGATGGGGAGGATGACTGAGAGCTCAGCAGAGGAGAAATCTTTGCAGGCCTTGCCATGGTAAGTCTTTGGGTGCAGGGCAATGCAACTATACTTTCTAGAGGCATCTCCTCAAGTTAGCACCGGCACAGCTTGAGGGATCTGTAAGGAGGGGGGGTCTTGTCAGGCAATGTTGAACAGCTGGGAAGCCGGGTGAGCACCCAGGGGTGCCCAGGGCTGTGCTGCAGAGCAGGGTCCCTGCACCCCAGGGCTGTGCCGGGGCAAGGACTCTGCCGCCTGCCAGGGTCAGCGCTCAGCCTGCCCGGGGAGATCCCCACGGTGCTGTGGGGAGAAGCTGTGGGGGGAAGGAGCGACCCCCGGCAGGGCAGGGTCCTTCTGCTGTTGAGAGGAAACTGCGTGGGTCAGGACAGCTCACAGCTCCAGCTCACCCCCGGGACATTGGCAGAGGTTCCTTCTGAAGGACACTGAGGAAGTGTTTATTTGACAGGGATGATTATAAGTTTTGAGTTTTTTCCACCCTTGGTTGTCTGGGTGGGCAGTGGGACATGGGAATTTATTTCTCTGCCCTGGAGAAGGTGCTGAGACCCCAGTTCTCTTTAGGACTTGTCAGAGCTGCTCCTGAGCCCCTGCACACACAGAGCTGCCCCTGGGCAGTGCCCAGTGCCAGGAGAGGTGAGCAGGACAGAGCTGAGCATGGGGGACAGGCTCTGTGACACTGACAGGGAGAAGACCCAGGGACAGAGAAACAGTTCCCAGCAGGGACAGCTCCAGGCAGCAGAGACATCGGCAGGGAGAGGGAGCTGGGACCAGAAATGCTGGGGAGGGGATTCAGGAAGCCCCCTGCCCTCCCCTGCAGTGCAGACGCATTTCCCAGTGCAACCCCCTGGTCTCCTCCCCTCCCCAGCAGAGCCTCTGCCCCAAAGCCATGGGGTCCAGGTCACAAGTCTCCACCTCAGCAGCTGGACCTACAGGTGAAGGGTTTCTGGAACGTGGTACACAAAAAAGGTGCTAAAAGTACTTGCTCTACAGTGTCATCATGTGAGTGGCAGCAGCACAGCCAGGTAAGGAGAAGGTTTCACATCATGCCCGTCTGCCTTTCTGTCCTTGCTTTATTTTTCAGGAGCACTGCAGTGTTCTTCCCTGTTTCTCCACCTGTCCCTGGTGCTCTGACTCTCTGGACTTGGGGTGGGAATGTGGGTCCATTTCAGTTCTGACACCAACCCAGGGGGTCTTGCCCCAGAGGTGCATTCATGGAAATTAGGTGCCCAAGCTGCATTTTAAGCTGTGATAACCCGTGTTTGTCATTTGGTGGAAAAGGAGAATTAGCTGACACATGCCTCCATCAGGGATGAGGTTTTCCATGAGAAATGGCATGTTTATTTTGCTCATAGAAGTCTCCCCTAACTTATCACTGTCTCCTCCTCCTTGCACAGGTCCTCATGTTCACAGGCAGAGCAAATGTCCAACAGCAGCTCCATCACCCAGTTCCTCCTCCTGGCGTTCACAGACACACCGGAGCTGCAGCTCTTGCACTTCTGGCTCTTCCTGGGCATCTACCTGGCTGCCCTCCTGGGCAATGGCCTCATCGTCACCACCATAGCCTGTGACCAGCACCTCCACACCCCCATGTACTTCTTCCTGCTCAACCTCGCCCTCCTCGACCTGGGCTTCATCTCTACCACTGTCCCCAAATCCATGGCCAATTCCCTCTGGGATACCAGGGCCATCTCCTATATGGGATGTGCTGCACAGGTCTTTTTTCTCTTTTTCTGTGGTACAGGAGAATATTCTCTCCTCACCATCATGTCCTACGACCGCTATGTTGCCATTTGCAAACCCCTGCACTACGGGACCCTCCTGGGCAGCAGAGCTTGTGTCCACATGGCAGCAGCTGCTTGGGCCACTGGGTTTCTCACTGCTCTGCTGCACACGGCCAATACATTTTCACTGCCACTGTGCAAGGGCAATGCCCTGGACCAGTTCTTCTGTGAAATCCCTCAGATCCTCAAGCTCTCCTGCTCACACTCCTACTTCAGGGAAGGTGGGCTCCTTGTGGTTAGTGTCTGTTTAGGATTTGGGTGTTTTGTGTTCATTGTGGTGTCCTATGTGCAGATCTTCAGGGCCGTGCTGAGGATCCCTTCTGAGCAGGGACGGCACAAAGCTTTTTCCACGTGCCTCCCTCACCTGACCGTGGTCTCCCTGTTCGTCAGCACTGCCATGTTTGCCCACCTGAAGCCCCCCTCCATCTCCTCTCCTTCCCTGGACCTGGTGGTGTCTGTTCTGTACTCAGTGGTGCCTCCTGCAGTGAATCCCCTCATCTACAGCATGAGGAACCAGGAGTTCAAGGATGCCCTGTGGAAACTCATATCTTAGTGTTTTCTGAAGCAAGAAACTGTCCATCTGCTTCTACCTAGCAGTTTTAATGTAACTAGTTACAGGTCCAGTCTATCATCTGTATTTTCTGTTGTTATTGGCGTTTTTTTAATTGTGATAACATTGTCATCCCCTTTCTTATTCACTATCTGCTTTTCTTTTATAACCACTGGCTGTGTAAATGAGGAGCCATGATCTGTGTGTATTTAAACAAAATAAAGGGTCCTGTAGTGAATTGATTTTCACTATATCCTTCCTGCAAGGCCTTTTGGAGCTGCAGGGACAGTTCCTGTGTGCATGGGAGGAGGGGAGAAGAGCCCAGGCTGGCAGCACTGCCAGGGAGCAGCAGCGCTTGGCCTTCCAGAGCTGTTCTCGTTCCACTCCCACACTCTCCTTCTCATCCCTTGTGTTGGTGCAAGCCCTGAGTGCTCTGGCAGCCTGGTCACCATCCTGCTGTGTGTCAGTCCTGTGAGCACAGGCAGGGACAGGCAATGGGCACTGCTGTGACAGAGCTGGCCTCAGAACAGCCTTTCCAGAAAGAAAGGTCATCTCCTATGGGCAGGGCATGAATGTTTAGGTCTTCTTCCAAACTTTCTCTCAATAACATGTCCAAGAAAATGGCCACAGATGGAAACACCAGCGTACAGCTAAACAGTGTGTGTGCAGGGCTGGGCACACAGCAGTGTCCTCTCACAGCCAGGCCTCCTGCCAGAGACCTGCAGGACCAGCAGAGCAGGGTCTGCGCTGTGCCCCTGTGCGCTGGACACCCCATGGAAGCTGCCCCAGGGCATCGTCATGGACTGGCCCCTCACAACCTCCATTTCCAGCCCTGGGCTGTCACACCAGCTCACAGAGGTTGCTCTTCCCTAAACAGATGGACACCGAATGAGTAGGTCAGAAGTCCATGTTTGCATTGTACAGATGAGATGTGAGCACACACATCGTGTACATAAGGTGAGATGAAACCGAGTGAGTACAAACACCAGCAGCTATTCCTGGGAGCTCCATGAACACCTGTGGGACAGACAGTGTCTCGAGGTCACTTCACATTGGGAATAACAGCCCATGGGAAAACACCCACTGGGATGTGCTTCCTTGAACTGAGGTCCCCGTGTCCATTCCTCATGACGTGGGACATCTCAGATGAGTGCAGAGCAGGGTGACACACCACAGGGCTGAGGTGCCTCCCGTCCTTTGGGAGTGGCAACAGGAGGCCAGAGACCGACTGTGACTCCTGCCTCTGTGTGTAAAAGGGACAGGCTCTGTCTCTGAACATCCCTGGGTGCATAAGGATTCCTCAGACCAGCTCGGACATCGATGCCTGTTGGAACCCTGATATTTCTGTGTATGATTCCAGGAACAAACAGCAGTGGCCCAGTGAGATTCATCTCAGCTGTCCTGGACAGGCTCATTGCAAGTGCTCCTGTCTGCTACATCACCCTTGCCCATGATTCTGGGTTGTGCTTTCAAAAGTGACAGCAGAAACAGAGAAGTTCTGAGGTCCTTGGGAAAGGAAGATGTCAAACCTATCTTCAAGAAGGGCAAGAAGGGCAATTTGAATAATTACAGGCTGGTCACCCGACCTCCATCCCTGGGAAGGGAATAGGCCGCATCTTCCTGCACTAATCTGCAGGTACCTGAAGGACAAGGAAGGGATCGCTGAACCAAAATGAGCAGAAAACCCAATGAGTCCCAAGAAATGCTCTGAACCCATTCCAGAGCTTTAGACCCCCGGGAAAGAGCTCAGTGACAGTGCAGCCCATGCAGTTGCATCTGTGTCCCTCACTGAGCAGCACAACCAGTGTGGAGTCACCCCATGGTCCTGCAGCCAACCTGCTCTGTGGAGCATCAGTGCCAGGTTGGGGCCCTGTGGGGAGCACAGGGAAAGGGCCAGGATGGGAGGAGATCAGACAGGAGCTGACCGGGGCTGGAAATTGCCTTGGAGAGAAAAATGCTGGTGTTCAGCTGCCCCAAGATTATATGCAGAGTTCAGGGTGCAGGGCGAGAAGTCCTTGCTGTCCTGATGCTTCACCAGGCCTGGGAAGTAGCTGGAGAAGGATTGGTGTCCCCCACTTGCCATCTCTTAGTGCATCATCCCTCGTGAAGGGTGGCATGGAAAGCAAGTCTGGGACCCTGTGTCAGGACTTGCACTGAACAAAGGATTCACCCAGAAGCCACATCATTTTGCTCTGGTACTTCAGTTCTGGTGCTCATCACATGTCCTTAAGACAAACTTATGCACCCCTCTTGTCAACCTTACCCCAAAAGTCACCCCTAGACAAGGCTCCTGAGCTGGGGCTGATCTGGAGAACTGGGGTCCAGCTGTGACCAGAGGAAGGACAAGGCCTGTCCTGGGCCCTCTAAAGGACCGGCAGCCTCTGATCTCCACCAGAAAAGGCAGCATGCAGGAAACTGTAGACCATCCCCAAGCCCACTGGAGGCCCTTAGGAAGAGTTCCTCTCTCCAAATATCCAGCCCAGCTTGTTGCTGCATGAACAACCAGGAGAAACTGCCCCAGGACCCTCATTCCAGACCCCATCTCCTCCACCCCATACAGGCAGTGCTCTCCCCCTTGTCACTGAGGTGGTTCCAGGGACGCAAGGGACACCTGTGAGGAGGAGATGTTGGGTAGTACGGTGTCCTTCAGTGCTCCTCATGGTACCTCCTGCTGGGCTTTGTGCCGCTGGTCACAACCCTCTGAGCCTGGATGTTCAGTCAGTTCTCAGTGGTGCTAAACAGGAATATGCCCATGAGCACATTGGGCTGCTCTGGGAGGAGTGTGGCCACCCAGCCAAGGGCAGTTATTGTCCATCTTGACTCCGCACCGGTGTGGTCACATCTGGAGCGGGGTGTCCCAGTGGGAGGTTCCCCATTCTGGAGGAACGGGCAGGAGCTGTCGTGTGGCCAGAGAAAGTCTGGGTCATGTGTGGAGATGTTAAGAGACCCAAACTTCTTTAGCCTGGTGAAGTGGAGGCTGAGGAAACATGCTGTTTTTACTGAAATTGAGTTAATTTTCTTCATGCATTTTGTATCTCTCTCCTTCATAGCTACTACAGTCTTTTGTTTAGATTTGCTATGAGAATAATAACACTGTTTCTTCCCTGGGATAGATTTAATTTTTTCTTTTAGCAGCTTTACAGTGTTTGCCATTTGGTATGAAAGGAATGTCAGAACTCACTGATATCTTGGCTGTTGTCAGGGAAACCAAGGACTTCTTTGGCCATCCAGCTGCAGATGCAACTTGGCAGGAGGGGACACAGACAGGACAGCACCTGGGTTGACATGCAGGCTGATCAATGAAATATTCCCTATGATTAGCGTCATGCTCAGTCTAAAGCTGGAGCTGGCTTTTAGGGTTTGTTACATCCGTTACTTTGGGTTTTCCAGCTGGTTTGGTTAGTTCCATTCAGAAGTTTCATTCTGTCAGGAGTTCGATGTTAGTTCAGCCTTTTGCCGTTCTGCCATTTTGCAGTTGGCCTTTGGGTCTTTCTGCCTGTTGCCCTTTTGCTCTCTCTTGCTGGGATCAGCTGTTCATCAGCACAGGTGGGGACACACTGGGGTGAGAACAAGCTGGGGAAGCGCATGGGGTGTCTGCAGCCTGTGGGGAAACAGCCACAGGCCTGGGACAGTGTAGGATGGACTGTGGTGTAGATGGCGAAGGGCGCTGGCAAGGCTGGATGTCCCTGAAAGACCCAAGGTCTTTGTCCCCTTGGCTATGGCTGGTGTCCCTGACAGCGAGACCGAAGAGGAGACACATGGTTGTCATGGCCATGGCACCCCATTGCCTCCTTGCACCCCCCAGGGAGTGTCACACCATTGTCCTGCACTGGGCATCATCCCCACATCCCCAGGAAGACCCCTGAGACACACGTGAGGGACAGGATCTCCCCTCCTAGGGGCAGGGGGTCAAGGCTTGGCCATTCTCCTTCATCAAACAAATCAAGGGTTTTCTCAGCATCAGAGCTGCTGCACTTTGCCTTTGCCTGATGTAATCACAGTCTCCAATTATCTGCTCTAACGAGTCCCTGGGGAGGCTTTGTCAGTAACAGCCCTCAGTGGGGCCCATTAATGCTTCAAGGTACTTTGGGCTTTGCTTCTGACTTGGACTTCTTGAGGAGATTCTTCAGTCTGTCCTTGGGATCTGAGGTTCATGGACTCAGCACCAAATACGCCATGGGGCTCATTAAAACACAGAAAGCCCTAACGAGCGATGTTTCTTTCTATAATTTTCTTCAAATCTTCAAGACTTGTAGAACTAACGGGAGAGGTTTCAATGGGACACTTACTGATGAAGATTTCAAAGAAGATTTCTTAAAGGAGGGTGTTTTCTTTCAAGGGTATTTTCTGTCATTTTTCAGTGTGTAGAAGAAGTGACAGCAGCATTCTGCAATGGACATTGATCCAGAGGGTCTCCTGAAGCCATCTGGACAGGCAGGAGAACAGTCCCTTGAGGCTGGACACTGTATGGACACCCTTGCTGCTCACCCCCCACCCCCAGTCTGCCAGTTCCCTCATTGGCCACCAGAGACTTGCATCACTTTTCCTCACATCAGACTTCTCCACTGAGCTCTGCAGGTGGATGCTGCAGCTCCTGCACACCAGCTCCCACCTGCTCTCCTGTGTAAACACTACACAATTTCATAAACACTAAACCACTTTCCTCATCTGTGTGTGTAAGCTGGATCTAATGAGGTCCACCATCCACAAGGGACATCCACACAAGAACTGTTTTAGACAGAGAGATAGGAAAGGATATACATAAACACAATTAACACATTAACTACCATGTTAATTAGACTTCTGAAGAATGAGGCAAGTTTGTAACTCCCTGAAGCTCTGAAGCAGAAACCAGAGAGTTGAGAGGCAACTGAGTGACCAAAGAGCAAGTGGAGGAGGAAACCTGAGAGCACTGGGAAGGGCAAACGTCCAGACAGTCTGCTGGAAAGTTGTCCTTTGACATGGACATTTAATCAGGAGAGGTGGAAACTCCTGAATGACGAGGGAGGTGAAATAATAGAGTATTGGTAATAGAAGTACAGGGGAAGACCAATATTTGTTTTCCTACCCTTAGTACACTTCCCCGTAATTCACTTTTTTGCTTTTTTTTTTTTAATTTTAATATGTTAAAAAAAAAAATCCTCCAATCAAACAAAGAAACCAATGAAACAAAAGAAGTAAAACAACCACAAAACCAAGGCAAAAAAAAAAAACAAACCCACCAACCAACAACAACAACAAACCAACCACAAAACAACCACAACAACAAAGTGCACCTTTCCAGGCAGACATCAGTCATCTGTTGTCTCACCATAAACAGCCAGTGCCATTTTAGGGGCCCCAGTGCACCTGAGGTGCTGGCCTGGGGTTGGCATCTATCACAGAGGACCTGGGGGAGACCAGAGCACCTTGCAATGCAGGTGGAGCCTGGGCAGGGGTTCCCGGGGCATCTACACTGGCACCAGGTGTCTGTGTCCCTGGAGCTGAAGACATTCGTGTCCTAAATCCATTCCCAGTTCTGGGAAACTCTTTCCTTTTCAAAGAAAAGAAACCCTCCCAAAGAAAAAAAGAAAAATAAAGACAAGTATGTTGACACCTTCCTTTGCTTTGGATATTTGTCTTCAGTTCTTCTTATTTTGATTTTCATTGACATTAACTGACATCTGATGGGCCTGCAGGCATTAAGCCAAGATCATTTTGTGTCTTGCATAGTGCCCCATGCCCTCTAAACCTTCTCTGCCCAGGACTCCTCACACTTTGCCCAGGGCAAGTCACACTGAGGTGTTGGCTGGTTCACTGGTTGAGATGTTGGTTTAGGTGGTCACCTACAGCACAGGTGGATTCATGGCCCATAATCGTCTGCTCTGCTCCAGTTAGAAACAGAGCCCAACATCACAATGGGATCGTCAGAGAACTGAGGTTGAAGGGACCTCAGGAGTCTGCAGTCCAACCTGTCAGAAACTGGGTCACACCAAGGTGTTCAAGACTTGATTCAATCAGAGATTGAAAACCTGCAAAGACAGAGCCTGTGCAGCCTCTCTGGGTGACCTGAGACAGCACTTGGCTGAGCTCCTGGGGAAAAAGCTTTTCCTTATGTCCTGGCTGAATCTCTCTCACCTTCCACCCATTCTCTTTTGTGCTTCTACCACACACCATGGTGAAGAGCCTGGCTGTGTGTTCTCCATGACCTCCTGTAAGAGTCGGTCCGAAGAACAGTATTTGCCTCAACATCACCATCAGGGACTTGGAGAACAAATGCCCTGATAGAAAGAATTGGACAATTACTTGGAGAGAGGCCTGACGAAAAAAATTGTGTTGTGCAGGCCTCTCCGACTCGGGGGCTACAGGTAACAATAGCTGCTGTATGGATTCCACCTGCTGCCGCAGCCAGACTTGCCCCCACCTCCTAAAAGGGATTGTGTTGTACAGGCCTCTCTGACCTGGGGACAATAGCTGCTGTCCAGAAGATGGATTTCACCTGCTGCCTCAGCCAAACTTGCCCCCACCTCCTACCTGCTACTAAGGCCAGCAAAGAAGAGCATGGGCAGAGGATTTCCAAAGGTCTTGATGTCGCCCAGCAGACCAGTAAGAGACCCCTGAACCGAGGCGATGCAGACGGGTTCCGACAAGCGAAGTGGGGACTCTTCGGGCCTGCACAGTTAAGCCTGGATTGCAAAACAAAGGCGGTGATTGGCCTCAATCCATGGGAGCGAGGCGGGGCGAAGAAGCATAAAAGACGATTCCCAACTGGACATCATTGAGCTCACACCACCAAAGGATCACACATCACGATGGAGGACCGGCAGGATGCTCTACGGGACCTGAGACCATAGGGACGCCTTTGGACTCGTGGTGGTAGCTAATCGCCTTTCCCCCTTTTTTTCTCTTTCCCTTTTCTCCACTTTCTCTATCGCGTGCCGCTTTACAGACAAAATAATAAAGTTAACACTGTTTGGTTGGATTATAACCCTGTAGCATTTTGGTCGCTTTGAGATCAAAGTAAACGAACCATCATGAGTCCATCAACGAATGGACCGTGACATTAAATTGGTGTCATGGACAGGATTGTGAGAAAACAAAGGAGTGCAGGTACTGTGTGGTCTGTAATAGGGGAAGAAAGTTTCGCTCCATCCACACCTGGCCCTACACCCGATAAGGTGAGAGGTGTCCAGAAAGCAAGGGGGGCGATTCAGATTTCCCGCACACCACGCACCCCTTGGTGTTGAGCATTCCAACCTTGAGTTGAGGGCTCTGTCTCTAGGATCTCAAAGTGTAAAAATGGATGTTGTTCTCATGTTGATGAGAATTGTCTGCTAGGGAGAGTGTAGGGGCAATCCTGAGTATTTGTGTAATTAAGTTGAGCCTTCCCGTAGCAGATTTTTGGCCACTCCAGCCACTCGGGAAAGAGAAGGGTGACACAGCAGTTGCTGTGCTTTTGTATGACTAAGTTGTCCCTTCCCGAAGTGGGTTGGGTCCCTTCATAATAAGAATGACTGAAAAGGCTGATAATCAAGATTTTTGGTTAGGGAAAGACAGAGACTTGTTCTACACACTTCTAGCAAAGTATGGGGCTTGACCCTCCGTACCCAGAGAAGACTGGGCTTGTAATAATTGGGCTGATTTACAGAGTGTAGTGGACCAAGTGATTTCTCTACAGACCAAGTCTAAGTTTAGATCAGATAAGAACAAAGCTATAGCCTGTGCTGTCCTAGGAGCCAGCCTAGTCGCAGTGATTGAAGATCGCCTCAGGCAACGTAGTAATGAAAGCAAAATTATAGAATCCCTTGAAAATCTGGTGCAGATTTTGCAAAAAATAATCTCCAATTTAGAACAAGAATTAGAAAATTGTTTACAACAATTAGAAAAAGAGAGGGAAGAAAACCGCTCATTAAAATCTACTCTAAAGGAGAAATGTTTAAAAAACACACAGGTGCTGAGGGAGCGGGAGATAGAGGAGAAAGGTATCCGACAAATAAATCAAATTTACCCTCAGAAAGAATTGGAGGAGACGAGGAAACATTATGAGGAATACCCACATGTGAGACCCTTAGTGAAAACAGAATATTTTCATGCAAATGAAGAGGATACTGACCCTCTTATTACAACTAAGAAAACACCTTACACTGCCACTGAGTTGGCCAAGCTAAAGAGAGAGTACGGTCGCCTCCCTAAAGAACCTGAAACGGAGCACGTGTGGCACATATCCCTAACTGGGAGAGACCAAATTCAGTTAAGTGAACAGGAAGATAATGGTTACTGGGGGCATGAAGTTTTCTTAACAACTGGTGACAGACGTGCCCCATGGTCCCTAACCCAGCGAGATGCTTTTTGGGCTGGAGGGGAAAACCCTTTAGATAGGGCAGAGCCCCTGGCAATCACTGGCACACCTGATCAATTGCTAGAAAGTGCACAAAAAGCAGCCTGCTTGCAAATGATACATGAAAGAAAATTGATTCCCGAATGTGAATCCTCAATGATGCTGCCAGTGAGTCCTGACATGATGACTCCCTTGATAAGGGGACTTCCAGAGTCACTTAAACCTTCAAAGGACAATCGCATTGAGGAGCCCAGTAGAAAGACTGGAAGGTTTGATCAGAAGCCAGGGTACCAGAAGTGGGAGCCAGAGGGATGGAGCTGACACTACCATTGATTCACTGTTCACCCCTGCCCCGACTTCCCCCAACCAACCAAATACTAAAAAGGTGTGGATGTGGGGGGAAGCAGCACAAGAATTGATACGTTATAATAGGAAATATGGCCCTGTAAAAATCCTAGAAGAAAGGTTGAGAGGAATCCGTCATATTGAAGTCAAGAATCTGGCCCTTTCTACCGGCTGAGCTCTGGAGCTGAGGGACAACAGAGATGCTCTCAAGGATGTTTTTCAATAGTGGTACGATCACTAATAACAGTCACAGGGAACTCCTTATTCTCTGTGATGATGATGAAACAAACTTTCATTCCCAACAGTCATTGTTGCTTCTCAAAAGAGATGCTACGTCTTGGCAGCTGACCTCCTGCATGAAGTTCTTAGACCTGTGTTTTTTCTCTCTCCTCTACTTTTTTTGTGATTGAAAGAGGACACCTGTTGGGCAGAATTGCCCCTGAATTCTCGCTCTTCCACACCTGTTCTCCTTTTTTTCTGGTGTGAGGGGGAGGTGGCATAGGGGAGTTGTTTCTTTTTTAGCCAAAGAAAACCAAGGAACAGATCCCAGGTTGCTGCAAAGGCACAAAGGAATCCAGAATGTTTATGTGGTGTGCACTGACACACACCGTCACCTGCATTTCCAGTCTCTGAAGTCCCAACAGTGCAGCAGAGACTGGAGTTCTGAGCTCCTTTCATCTGCCCTGCGTGACACATGTAAAATGAAACTACCCCTGCCAAAAAGTTGGTTTTGATTCTCTTCACAGCCTGAGGCCCCACATGGGTCAGGAGATGAGCCAGGATACCCAATGAGGACTCACATGCTCTGCACTTAAAGTTCAGGTGTTCCCAGGAATCTCAGCAGACAAGAAATGTGATTCCTGGGTACAATGAGCTGGTCAAGAGCGTCGTCTCCATTTCTGTAACGATGGCTTTGCTGCCTGGCTGATGTGCAGACTCTGTACATGGATGCTGACACCTCTTAAGCAACCTGCTCTGAAAGGATCAACAAGGTGGGCATGAGGACAGCAAAAAAGAAGAACTTGGGTGGGGACAAATGAAAAGGGATGCACAAGATGTGGTCAGGGCTGTTTGGGGGCACTTGTAAAACAGCCGTGGACCTCATGTGAATTATTCCTGTGGCCAGGGAGAACTAGAGAACTGTCCCTAAATTGAAAACATGAAGGGGATGAAAGGACAGCATCATTCAGGCTGGATGGGACCTTGGGAGGTGTCTTGACCAACCTCCCGCTCAAAGCAGGGTCAGATCAGATAACTCAGGGCTTTATCCAAACACATCTTGGACACTTTCTGGGGTAGAGTGCATGCGCACTCTTGGAAAACAGCTTCCAGGGCTTGACTGTCCTCAGGATTGGAAAGTTTCTCCCTTTATCTAGAGCCTTGTTTAAGTCCAACCATCCAGATTGTTTTTTACCCCTCTACTTGCACACCAATGCAGACCCTATTATCCTTCCTTGGACACAAGAATATTGTGGGGGATGATGCTGAATGCCTTGCTGACTTCCAGCTGACAGACCACCACTGCTCTTCCCACATCCAGCAACCCTGTCCTTTCCTCACAGAAAGCAAAGAGGATGGACAGACACAACCTGCCCTGGGTAAACCCCATCACCTTCTCTTCCAGACACCCAGAAATGGGGTCCCAGTGGACATGCTCTGGGGCACAGCCCTTAGTTCCCCTGCTCACCCATTGGCCATTTTTGAAAAGTGCACACAATGTGTGAGAGCTGCCAGTGGTCAGGGAGTCCCCCCAGTCTCCATGAGCTTTCCAAGAAGGTGGAGAGTGGCCTCACTGTGACATGGTCCTGCTGTCTCAGCTCCTGGGATGCTGCCCCTGCTGTCCTATAGACTGGAAAGGATTGTGTTAGTTCCAGGGACCCCTGACTTGATCCCCATCCACTGCTGGTTGTTCTGCCTCCAGTCACAGAGGCCTGAGAGACCTTGCTGGTGAAGATGGAGGACCAGAGACACAGAGAATATCACTTCTTTTTCTTATTAAATTCATCAGTACCCACACGGTGTCTTTGTTTCTCCTTTAACTGTTCCTGCAGTAGTAACAGCTCATTATGGGGCCCTTGAATTACCTTACAGGTCTAGACGGAGTTTTGATCTGGCCTGTTGCTGTGCTTGGAGGCTGCTGTCCTTGAAGACCAGATGAACTAACTTCTGCCACCCTGCCTTGGCAGTTTATTCCATCCGTGTCACAGCTCTGTCTGCAACGCTGACAGCTCCAGCTCACCCAGTCAGGTCCCTGGCTGAGGACATTGCCTCACATCTGGGCTGAACCACCTCAGTTGTGGCACCAGGAAACCTGAGTCGCCCCATGGAAACCTGGTACCAAGTGTCCAAGAGCCCATGTGTGCAAAGGCTTTGCTTCAGAGCAGAGACATGAGATGGCCAAAAGATTGCTGAATGTCTCTCTAGACCTAGGAGTATAAACGCAGAATATAATGCCTAAATTCATTCCGGGGAACATATTCCTCCCCCAGTTTGGAAAAATTAGATCCTTTGCTGTAACATTCCTGGTGTCCTGCCTAATGATGGGACAAGAAAAGGTGATTCTCATACCAATTTACTTTTTAATACAAAGAACACAATGCTGGCAAGAAGTGTCACTGCTGAAGAGAGAGAATCAACATCAGTGATTACTTGAGATTGTGTCAAAGGACGTGCCCCTGGAGCCCCAGAGACAGCTGGAGGGAGCCCAGAGGGGACAGAGAAAGGGACATCATGGACTGCTCCTGTGCTGCTGAGCTGGGCTGGGCTCCTGGGACAGAGGGAGCTCATGGCAAGCGGCAGCACTGCAGAGAGACAGCTCTGCCCAGGAGCAGCTCCTCTGCAAAGCGCAGCAGGGCTGAGGGCTCTGCCTGCAGCACCGAGGAGAGAGGAGTCAGGCAGAGAGAGGGAAAATGCAGTCTGGGGTGGTGAGACAGCTGAGAGCTCACTGGGGGAGAAATCTTCACAGTCCTTAACACAGTAAGTCTCTGGGTGCAGGGTGGTGCAGATGAGGATCCTGCAATTATCTCGCAGAGCTGGCACATCCCATGGCTGGTGTGGAGGAGAAGGGTCTGCTCCTCAGCAGGGATTCCCTGGACGGACAGGGCACGACAGTTGCCTTCTCCCAGCTGCAGGGGGTGAAGCTGGGTGAGCACCCAGGGATGCCCAGGGCTGTCCTGCAGAGCAGGGTCCCTGCAGGGACTCTGCTGCCTGCCAGGGTCAGCGCTCAGCCTGCCCGGGGAGATCCCAACAACACTGACGGGAGAAGCTGTGGGTGGAAGGAGCGACCCCCAGCAGATCAGGGTCCTTCTGCTGTTGAGAGGAAACTGCGTGGGTCAGGTCAGCTCACAGCTCCAGTTCAACCCCAGGACATTTGCAGATGTTCCTTCTGAAGGACACTGAGGAAGCATTTATCTCATAGGGATGATTATAAGTTTTGAGTTTTTTCCACTCTTGGTTGGCTGGGTGGGCAGTGGGACATGGGAATTTCTTTCTCTGCCCTGGAGAAGGTGCTGAGACCCCAGTTCTCGTTAGGACTTGTCAGAGCTGCTCCTGAGCCCCTCCACACACAGAGCTGCCCCTGGGCAGTGCCCAGTGCCAGGAGGTGTGAGCAGGGCAGAGCTGAGCATGGGAGATGGGGTATGTGACACTGACAGGGAGCAGATTCAGGGGCAGAGAAACAGCTCCCAGCAGGGACAGCTCCATGCAGCAGAGACATGGGCAGGGAGAGGGAGCTGGGACCAGAAATGCTGGGGAGGGGATTCAGGAAGCCCCCTGCCCTCCCCTGCAGTGCAGACGCATTTCCCAGTGCAACCCCCTGGTCTCCTCCCATCCCCAGCAGAACCTCTGCCCCAAAGCCATTGGGTCCAGGTCACAAGTCTCCACCTCAGCAGCTGGACCTACAGGTGAAGGGTTTCTGGAACGTGGTACACAAAAAAGGTGCTAAAAGTACTTGCTCCACAGTGTCATCATGTGAGTGGCAGCAGCACAGCCAGGTAAGGAGAAGGTTTCACATCATGCCCGTCTGCCTTTCTGTCCTTGCTTTATTTTTCAGGAGCACTGCAGTGTTCTTCCCTGTTTCTCCACCTGTCCCTGGTGCTCTGACTCTCTGGACTTGGGGTGGGAATGTGGGTCCATTTCAGTTCTGACACCAACCCAGGGGGTCTTGCCCCAGAGGTGCATTCATGGAAATTAGGTGCCCAAGCTGCATTTTAAGCTGTGATGACCCGTGTTTGTCATTTGGTGGAAAAGGAGAATTAGCTGACACATGCCTCCATCAAGGATGAGGTTTTCCGTGAGAAATGGCATGTTTATTTTGCTCATAGAAGTCTCCCCTAACTTATCACTGTCTCCTCCTCCTTGCACAGGTCCTCATGTTCACAGGCAGAGCAAATGTCCAACAGCAGCTCCATCACCCAGTTCCTCCTCCTGGCATTCACAGACACACGGGACCTGCAGCTCTTGCACTTCTGGCTCTTCCTGAGCATCTACCTGGCTGCCCTCCTGGGCAACGGCCTCATCATCACCACCATAGCCTGTGACCAGCACCTCCACACCCTCATGTACTTCTTCCTGCTCAACCTCGCCCTCCTCGACCTGGGCTCCATCTCCATCACTGTCCCCAAATCCATGGCCAACTCTCTGTGGGATACCAGGGTCATTTCCTATGCAGGATGTGTTGCCCAGGTCTTCTTTGTATATTTCTTATTTGGTGCAGAATATTTTCTTCTCACCGTCATGTCCTACGACCGCTACGTTGCCATCTGCAAACCCCTGCACTACGGGACCCTCCTGGGCAGCAGAGCTTGTGTCCACATGGCAGCAGCTGCCTGGGCCACTGGGTTTCTCAATGCTCTGCTGCACACGGCCAATACATTTTGACTGCCACTGTGCAAGGGCAATGCCCTGGACCAGTTCTTCTGTGAAATGCCCCAGATCCTCAACCTCTCCTGCTCAGACTTCTACCTCAGGGAACTTGGGCTTCTTGTAGTCAGTGCCTGTTTAGCTTTTATGTGTTTTGTGTTCATTGTGCTGTCCTATGAGCAGATCTTCAGGGCCGTGCTGAGGATCCCCTCTGAGCAGGGACGGCACAAAGCCTTTTCCACGTGCCTCCCTCACCTGGCCGTGGTCTCCCTGTTTGTCAGCACTGGCATGTTTGCCTACCTGAAGCCCCCCTCCATCTCCTCCCCATCCCTGGACCTGGTGGTGTCTGTTCTGTACTCAGTGGTGCCTCCAGCAGTGAACCCCCTCATCTACAGCATGAGGAACCAGGAGCTCAAGGATGCCCTGAGGAAACTGATGGCTGGATTCTTTTCAAAGTCATTAAACTTCCCATCTTCTGCATATCACTCATGACATGTCCAGCCTATCTTTTTTTTTAATTTTGTATTTGGAGGTGATTGTTTGGAGTTGGGGGAAGGCTTGTTTGGTTTTGCTTTTTTAACTATGATAATATTGCCCACAAAGAAATGTTATTACTCGTTCCACTTCTAATTCTCTGTTCACCTTTATAGTTTGAGTCATAGAATTTGTAAATGAGAAGTCGTGCTCTCTGTGTATTTAAAAAAAATAAATGACCCTGCTGTGAACAGTTTGTCTGAGATCTTTCCTCTGCAACCTTTGTGAAGGTCATTACAATGTGTCTGTTGGCAAAGATGGAGGAAACAGTCCCAGCAGAGCTGCTCTGCCAGGGAGCACCAGCCTTGTTCTTTCCAGAGTCCTTCTCTTTCCACTTCCCCACTCTCCTTCTCAGCCCTTGTGCTGCTGCAAGGCCTGAGGGCTCCCAGGGCTTGGTCACAGTTGAACTGTGTGTCGGTCCTGTGACCAGGACAGGCAATGGGCACTTCTGTGACAGAGATGGCCTCAGAACAGCATCTCCAGCAGCAAGGGGATCTCCTTAGCACAGTGCCTGAAGGTTTAGATCTTCTTCCAGAGTTGTTTTAAAGAACATGCCTAAGGAATAGACTCTCAAGGGGCTCATTGTTTGGCTTGTTTCTCTGTGGGCTCAGTGTGATGGGATCAGGGTCCCAGTGTGGCTTTCGAGGGACTTTGGGCTGGTTGTTCAGCAGTTGCTTGTTGGTGGCCAGCACCCACGCACATGGTGAATAAGGCAGGGTCCCTCTGAGCACCCTCCGTGGCCACCCAAGAGTTTGTGTGGGACGCGGTCAGTGGCAGTGACCACCATCAGCTGGGGCTGCCTCCCAGTCTGACCAGTACGGCCCCGCAGAGTCACCACAGCCCGGGCACCACAGCCCACTTGATCTACAGAGCAAAACCCCCAGCTCGGGGGCTGTGGGGAGCGTGGGGACAGGGTGCAGGAATGGCAGCCAGGCCAGTGCAGGTGTGCTCTCCCTAGGAAAAGGCTTTGTGGGGAGATGGGATGTCCCAGGAGAAGAGCAGCACACAGTGTGTGTGCAAGAGAGACATGGAAACAGTCTGTCATGCTGCCGGGTGCCAGCTTGGGGCTGTTGCCTCTTGCAGCCACCATGGTGATCATTGTCTTCTCACCACGGCTCAGATAGCTTGTTCTTCCCCCCATGGAAGGACACCGAATGACTAGGTCAGAAATCCAGGTTTGCACTGAGGGTAGATGTGAGCATGCACATCCTGTGCAGGGGCAGATGTACCCTAATAAGCACAAATGCCATCAGCTGTTCCTGTGGGTGTCATGGAGGCCTGTGGGACAGTGTATCAAGGTCACTTCATGTTGAGAGTAACTTCCCCAAGAAACCACCGGCATGCAGCACTGGGATGTGCTTCCTTGAACCGAGGTCCCTGTGTCCTCCCTGGAGACCTGCTACAGCTCCAGCACCCAGACCCACTTGCTGCCCAGTTTTGTGGCTGACAACGGCACCATCTCTGCTCACAGATGTGTTAGGACTATTTTCTGCAGCTCTTGCATATGCTGAGCATTTGCATTTCAGAGCCATTTCTCCCCTTCCTGTTCACAGGGACATCCCATGAATGCATCACTGCTCTCTACCCCAGTGTAGACAGGCACAAGGCCTTCCCCACCAGCTCCTCTCACCGGTGCCAGTTTTCTACAGCACCCTCATCCTGGACTGTGGGATGCCCAGAATAGCCCTCCCAAGACAGTTTGATAAAGCCTTTTTTCTACACCACACCCACATCCCTGCTCAATCCCCTCATCCACAGTTTAAGGACCAGAAAGGTTGGGCACTGAGCAAAATGCTCAGGAAAGCTTTGAGGTGCACAGAGAGCCCATATTGACAAGCTGCTCTCTTCTGAACAAGCCCAGAAGACCTGGAGAGCATTTGCTGTGTCCCAGAAACTCACCTGGAAGGTTGGGTAATGGAGAAAATTTTTGGTGTGGGAAGGGGCAGACAGGTGCTGGTGGAACTGGCTGGTGTGACCGTGAGACATGTCTCAAACACCTCAGAAAAGTCATGGCTCTCAGGGAGGTTGCATAGTGCTCTGAGAAAGAAAATATCAAAAAGGACTTATCATAGCATCATAGAATAATTGTGGTTGGAAGAGACCCTTAAAATCATTGAGTCCAACCATAATCTAAATCTGGCACTAAACCATGTCCCTAAGAGCCTCATCTGTCTGTCTTTTAAACACGTCCAGGGATGGTGACTCCACCACCTCACTGGGCGGTCTGTTCTGTTGCTTCAAAATCCTTTCTGTGAAAAAATGTTTCCTAACATCCAATCGCAACCTTCCCTGGCACAAATTGAGGCCATTTCTTCTTGTCCTCTCACTTGGTACTTGGGAGAAGAGACCATCACCCTCCATACTACAACCTCCTTTCAGAGAGCTGTAGAGAGTGATAAGGTCTCTCCTCAGCCTCCTCTTCTCCAGACTGAATTCCCCAAGGTCCTTCAGCTGCTCCTTGTAAGACTTGTGCTCCAGCCCCTTCACCACCCTTGTCACCCTCCCCTGATCTCTCTCCAGCACCTCGATGTCTTCCTTGTCATGAGGGGCCTAAAACTGATCACAGTACAAGGGGATGATCTCTTCTCTAGTCCTGCTGGCCAGACTATTCCTGATACAAGCCGGGATGCTGGTGGACTTTTTGGCCACCTGGGCACATGCTGGCTCAGGTTCAGCTGCTGTCAATGAACACCACCAGGTACTTTTGTGCCAGGCAGCTTTCCAGACACTCTTCCCCAAGTCTGCAGCGCTGCCTGGGTTGTTCTGACCCAAGTGCAGGACCCGGCACTTGGCCTTACTAAGCCTCATACAACTGGCCTCAGCCCAATGATCCAGCTTGTCTAGATCTCTCTGTATGGCCTTCCCACCCTCCAGCAGATCAACACTCCCAAACAATTCGGTGTCATCTACGAACTTGCTGAGGGTGCACTCGATCCCCTCATCCATATAATTGATAAAGAGATTAAACACAACTGGCCTCAATACCGAGCCCTGGGGAACACCACTTGTGACGGGCCACCAACTGGATTTGTCTCCATTCACCGCAACTCTTTGGGGTTGGCCAAAGCATCCTTGTATTCCTCTTGAGTCTCCTGCCCCTCCTTCCAAATATTATAAATTCTCCTTTTATTCCTAAATGGCAGCCGCAGCTCTCTGTTCAGCCAGACCAGCCTTCTTCCCCGACGGTTCGCCTTCCGGCACACGGAGACGGCTGCTCCTGTGCCTCTGAGATCACCTTCTTGAAGAGAGACCAGCCTTCCTGGACTGCTTTGTCCTTCAGGTTTGCCTCCCAAGGGACTCTGCCAGCCAGCCTTCTGAACAGGTCAAAGTCTGCCCTTCGGAAATCCAAAGTAGCAGTTCTGCTGACCAGCCTCCTTGAGTCCAACTCCTGCCCCTGTACAGAACAACCCCACAGGTCACACTGTGTGTCTGAGGATGTTGTCCAATCTCTTCTTGAACACTGTCAGGCTTGGGGCCATGGGTGAAGAACCTTTTCCTCATGTCCAACCCGACCCTCCCCTGGTTCATCTTCCTGCCATTTCCTCAGGTTCTGTCATTGGTCACTAAAGAGAAGAGCTCATTGCCTGCCCACCCTCCTCCCCTTGTGAGGAAGCTGTAGACCACAATGAGGTCTCCTTTCAGTCCCGTCTTCTCCAAAATGAACAAAGCCAGTGACTTCAGCCACTCCTCCAAACCCTTCACCAACTTTGTAGCCTCTTCTGGACACTCTCTAGCAGCTTAATATCTTTTTTATCCTGTGGTACCCAGAACTTCAAACAGCACTCAGGTGAGGCTGCAGGACTAGACCCTAGACTGCAGGAGAGACCCGAGATCAGCATCAATGAGATAATGCTGCAATCACCCCTTCTCCACACTGAAAAATAATAAACTATACCCTTTACCAAAAAAAAAAAGTCATTTTTATTACAAGGTTTTTGAAATCATTCTCTACAACTACACTAGGAAACCTCTCTAATTAACTGTACAAGACTAGAAGGAAATTACAAGAAGAGATATGGTTTCTTAGAGCTTTCTTCTGTGTAATGAGGCCCATGGTGCGTTTGGTGCTGAGTTCTTGAACCTCAGGTTCTAAGAGGAGATTGCACAAACCCTTCCAGAAGTCAAAGTCAGAAGAAAGAAGTACTAAGTACTTTGAAGTATTAATGAGTTCCACTGAGGGCAAGTACCAGCAAAGCCTCCCCAGGGACTCGTTAGAGCAGATAACTGGAGGCCATGATGGCAGATAAACAAAGGGTCATGTGCAGGCAGCTGAGGTGCTGAGAAAACCCTGGTTTTGTTGGATGAAGCAGAGAGGCCAAGGCCTGACCCCCAGCCCCTGGGAAGGCAGATGCTGTCCCTCACCCGTTGCTCAGGGCTCTTCCTGGGGCAGGGGGATGTGGGCTGTGTGATGCTGAGTGAAGGACAATGGTGTGACAGTTCCCAGCCTTACTGGGGTGTGCAAGGAGGCCATGAGGTGCCCCAGTGCCTGAGGACAACATGGCTCCTCATAGGCCTTGGTGGCAGAGATGATTGCCATAGCCAAGGGGACAAAGACTTGGGTTCTCTTGGTGCCATCCAGCCTTGCCAGTGCCCTTTGCCATCTCCACCACAGGTTGTCCTACACTGTCACACAGCTGCTTCTGTTTCTCTGCAGGCTCTAGACACCCATCTTGCTTCCTCCCCTTGTTCTCGCCCTGGTATTTCCATACATTGACTGATGTGTCTCCACTCTCGTGCTCTGTTCCTTGAAACACAAGGAGGTGGACTGATCTCATGCTCCTTCTGGATGATTTCTCATATCGCAGCACCACCCTTTGAGTGACATTTCTTCCTCCTCATGTCCATTCCAAGCTGTGCTGTGTGGCAGTGTTTGTTTCTCTCTGCTGTAGAAAGGAGGATCCTGAAAACTACTGACCTGTCAGCCTCTGACCTGTGCCTGGGAAGATCATGGAACAGATCCTCCTAGAAGCTTGGCTAAGGAACAAGGAATGGTGACTCAACCACTTCTGTCGGCAGCCTGTTCCACTGCTTCACAACCTTTTCCATGAAGAAATGTCTCCTAATATCAATTCTGAACCTTCCCTGGCACAAGCTGAGGCCATTTCCTCTCATCCTATCACTTCCTACTCAGGAGAACAACAACACCCTCCATGCTACAGCCTCTTTTCAGATAGTTGTAGAGAGTGAAAAGGTCTCCCCTCAGTCTCCTTTTCTCCAGGCTAAACACCCTCAGGTCCCTCAGCTGCTCCTCAGAAGACTTGTGCTCCAGACCCTCAACAGCCTTGTCCCCTCCTCTGCACTCACTCCAGCACCTCAAGGTCTTTCTTACAGTGAGGAACCCAAAACTGAACTGAGGATTCAAGTTGTGGCCTCACCAGCGCCGAGTAAAGGGGATGATCACTGCCCCGGTTCTGCCCACTGCACTATTCTTGATGCACACCAGGAGGCCGTTGGCCTTTTTGGCCACCTGGGCACATGCTGGCTCATGTTCAGCTGCTGTCGATCAACACCCCCAGGTCTTTTTTCCAAAAAGCAGCTTTCCAGCCACTCTTCCCCAAGCCTGTGTTGTTGCTGGGGGTTGTTGTGACCCAAGTACCTGACCCAGCACTTGGCCTTGTTGAACCTCAGACAACCGGCCTCAGTCAGCCAAGATCCCTCTGTATGGCCTTCCTACTCTCCAGCAGATCAACACTCCCACCCAATTCAGTGTCGTCTGCAAACTTACTAAGGGTGCACTTGATCCCCTCATCCAGATCATTGATAAAGAGATTAAACAGAACTGGCTCTAATACTGAGCCCTGGGGACACCACTTGTGACCGGCCACCAACTGGATTTGGCTCCATTCACCACAACTCTTTGGGCCTGGCCCTCCAGCCAGTTCTTTATCCATCTCAGATATACCATCCAGGCCTTGAGCTGCAGCTTCTCCAGGAGATGCTGTGGGATATGATATCAAAGGCTTTACTGAAGTCTAAGTGCACAGCATCCACAGCCTGTGTGGTGGATTCACTCCCCCATGACAGACTT
This sequence comes from Caloenas nicobarica, assembly GCF_036013445.1. Lineage (NCBI taxonomy): Eukaryota > Metazoa > Chordata > Aves > Columbiformes > Columbidae > Caloenas > Caloenas nicobarica. The sequence continues at coordinate 1,797,680 of NC_088276.1, forward strand.
TCCCTCATCTGCTAAGCCGGTCACCTTGTCATAGAAGGAGATCAGGTTGGTCAAGCAGGACCTGCCTTTCATAAAGCTGTGCTGATTGGGCCTGATTGCTCGTCTCATATGTGTGACCTCACAGTCCCTTTCCCAGCCATGTTCCTGCTGTTGGCCTATCCCCTGCAGGGGCACAAGTGACTCACAGTCCCCTCCACAGCCATTGGCTTCCTACTGGACTATGAGTTCCTGAGACACAGCTGAGCACATGACATCGTACCCAGCCATCACCCTCCTTGTGCTCCAGTGTGTGAGCAGGTAAAACTAAGCTGGTTTCATCAAATCTATCTAATAGATTTCCTATGAAGGGCCTGAGTGGAGAAACGTTCCTCAGAGGAGCTGCTGTATTTACACGGGGTCATTTTATATCTCTGCTTCTGCCTCTTTCTTTTCTTCTTCCTCTTCCTGTGTCTATTCTGATGTGAAAGAGCTCTCCAAGGAAAAGATTCATGGAATCCTACAATAACACAGGTTGGAAGAGACTCCTGAACACCATCTCTGTCCCACTGTCCTTTATGGCACCCTAAGGAATAGCTGATAGCATTTGTGCTCCCTTGGGTTCATCTCATCACATGCACACAGTGGACATGCACATGATGTGTATGTTTAGAACTCATCTATGCAAGGAAAACATGGACTTTTGACCTAGTATTCCACAGAATCATAGAATGTCCTGAGTTGGAAGGGACCCACAAGGATCAAGTCCAACTCCTGTCCGTGCACAGGACACCCCACGTTGTCCAGTCTCTTCTTGAACACTGTCAGGTTGGGGCCGTGACACCTCCCTGGGGAGCCTGTTCCAGTGTCCAGCACCTCTGGGTGAAGAACCTTTTCCTCATGTCCAACTGAACCTCCCCTGGCACACCGTCCTGCCGTTCCCTCGGGTTCTGTCACTGGTCACCAGAGAGAAGAGATCAGTACCTACCCTTCCTTCTCCCCTTGTGAGGAAGCTGTAGCCACCGTGAGGTCTCCTTTTAGTGTTTTCTTCACCTCTGATGCTCAGAAACCCCTTGGTTTGCTCTCTGAAGCAGAAAGGAGAAGCCATGACCTCCAGGCAATGGGAAGGAGGATCCTGTCCCTCACACACGGCTCAGGGCTCTTCCTGGGACCGTGGGACGTGGGTGTGCAAGGCCGAGGGAAGGACAACACTGGTACAGCAACTTCCACCTTCTCCATGGGGCTGCAAGGAGGCAACGAGGCCCCAGTGCCATGAGGACAACATGTCTTCTCCTGGGCCTCAGTGGCAGAGACAACTGCCATGGCCAAGGGGACAGAGACCTGGGTTCTGTTGGTCCCTTCCAGCCTCACCAGTGCCCTTTGCCATCTCCATCACAGGCTGTTCTACACGGTCCTACACCTGCCCCTCTTTCCCTGCAGGCTGCAGACATCCATCTCGCTTCCTCTCCGTGTTCAAATTTGTCAAATATATTTCTTAGTAACAACGTGAAGTGAAAAGCACTCCTCACTGGAACTGCTGTATTTATGTTAACACGTTCTATATCTCCTCTTCTGTCTTTTTTTTTTTTTTTATGATTCTTCTACCTATTCTCTCTCCAGAAACATCTCCAAGTCAAAAATTATTTCAAATCACAGAATACCTCAGGTTTGAAGAGAGCCCTTGTCTCACTCATCTTGTCTCACTCTCCTGCTCAGGGCAGGGTGAACCAGGGGAGGTTGCTCACGGCACCCACCCAAGTTTACATCATCCACAAAGGCACTGAAAGTGCACTCTGTTACATCATAAAAGGGGAGAATAAAGACGTTCAACAGTGTTGGCCTGAGTGCTGGTCACTGAGAGATGACACTGGTAACTGGCTGCACGGAGGACTTTGTACCACTGATGATATTTGGGCTTGATGGTTCAGCCGACTTCCCAAACAGCATCCACTTCTTGAGCCCCATCAGCAGCACTCTGCCCAGAAGGAGACCATGTCTGAGGCCTTGCAAATGCCCTGTACACAACATGGCTTTCTTTCCACTGTCCATTTGTGTTCAGCAATCTTTTCCTTGTCCATCACATTCCTGGAAATGGCTGCAGGAGGACGTGTCCCATCCCCTTCCCAGGAAGGGAGATAGGGTGGCTGGCTTGCAATTCTCCGAGTTCCTGTTTGTGCTCTTCTTGAAGATGGGTTTGAGGTCTGCATTTTCTAAGGACCCCAGAACCATTCTGGTTTCTATGGCACATTTGAGAGCACAATATGGAATCACGGGCAAGGGTGACATAGCAGACTGGAGCACTTGCAATGAGTCTGTCCAAGGCAGCTGAGATGAATCTCACTGGGCCACTGGGGTTTGTTCCTGGAGCCACACACAGAAATGTCAGGGTTCTGTGAGGTGTTCACATCTGAGCTGGCTTCATGGAATCCTTCTGCACCCAGGGATGTTCAGAGACAGAGCCTGTCCCTTTTACACACAGAGGCAGGAGTCACAGTGTCTCTCTGACCTCCTGTTGCCACTCCAAAGGGTCAAGAGACACCTCAGCCCTGTGGTGTGTCACCCTGCTCTGCACTCATCTGAGATGTCCCACATCATGAGGAATGGACACGGGGACCTCAATTCAAGGAAGAACATCCCAGTGCTGCATGCAGGTGATTTCCCGTGGAGTGTTCCTCCCACCATGAAGTGACCTCAAGACCTTTTTTGTGCCACAGGCCTTCATGGAACCCGAAGGAATAGTTCATGGTGTTTGTGCTTACTCGTGTTCATGTCACCTCATGTACATGATGTGCATGCTCACATCTCATCTGTACAATACAAACTCGGACTGCTGAACAACTCATTCAGTGTCCATCCGTGGAGGGAAGAACAACCTCTACGAGATGGGGAGAAAGGCCAGTGCTGGAAATGGTGGTTGTGAGGGGCCAGTTCATGACGATGCCCTGGGGCAGCTTCCATGGGGTGTCCAGTGCACAGGGGCACAGCCCAGCCGCTGCTCTGCTGGTCCTGCAGGTCTCTGGCAGGAGGCCTGGCTGTGAGAGGACACTGCTGTGTGCCCAGCCCTGCACACACACACTGTGCAGCTGTACACTGATGTTTGCATCTGCATGTCACTTCAGCGTGTTCTACAGTGAAGCTTTGAAAAAGAGCTAAACCTTCAGGCCCTGCCCATAGGAGATGACCTTTCTTTCTGGAAAGGCTGTTCTGAGGCCAGCTCTGTCACAGCAGTGCCCATTGCCTGTCCCTGCCTGCGCTCACAGGACTGACACACAGCAGGACAGTGACCAAGCTGCCAGAGCACTCAGGCCTTGCACCAACACAAGGGATGAGAAGGAGAGTGTGGGAGTGGAACGAGAACAGCTCTGGAAGGCCAAGCGCTGCTGCTCCCTGGCAGTGCTGCCAGCCTGGACTCTTCTCCCCTCCTCCCATGCACACAGGAACTGTCCCTGCAGCTCCAAAAGGCCTTGCAGGAAGAATATATATTGAAAAACAAATCACTACAGGACCCTTTATTTTGTTTAAATACACACAGATCATGGCTCCTCATTTACACAGCCACTGGCTATAATAGAAAAGCAGAAAGCAATTTAGAAAGGGGATGACAATGTTATCACAATTAAAAAAACATCAATAGCAACAGAAAACAGAGATGAGAGGCTAGGCCTGTAAGTAGTTACATTAAAACTGCTATGTAGAATGAGATGGACAGTTTATTGCTTCGGAAAACACTTAGATACGAGTTTCCACAGGGCATCCTTGAACTCCTGGTTCCTCATGCTGTAGATGAGAGGGTTCATTGCTGGAGGCACCACCGAGTACAGAACAGACACCACCAGGTCAGGGGAAGGAGAGGAGATGGAGGGGGGCTTCAGGTAGGCAAACATGACAGTGCTGACAAACAGGGAGACCACGGCCAGGTGAGGGAGGCACGTGGAAAAGGCTTTGTGCCGTCCCTGCTCAGAGGGGATCCTCAGCACGGCCCTGAAGATCTGCACATAGGATACCACAATGAACACAAAACACCCAAATGATAAACAGACACAAACCACAAGGAGCCCAGCTTCCCTGAAGTAGGACTGTGAGCAGGAGAGCTTGAGGATCTGGGGGATTTCACGGAAGAACTGGTCCAGGACATTGCCCTTGCAGAGTAGCCGTGAAAATGTATTGGCCGTGAGCAGCAGAGCATTGAGAAACCCAGTGGCCCAGGCAGCTGCTGCCATATGGACACAAGCTCTGTTGCCCAGGAGGGTCCCGTAGTGCAGGAGTTTGCAGATGGCAACGTAGCGGTCGTAGGACATGATGGTGAGAAGAGAATACTCTGCACCTAACAAGAAAGCTAAAAAGAAGACCTGGGCAGCACATCCTGCATAGGAAATGACCCTGGTATCCCACAGAGAGTTGGCCATGGATTTGGGGACAGTGATGGAGATGGAGCCCAGGTCCAGCAGGGAGAGGTTGAGGAGGAAGAAGTACATGGGGGTGTGGAGGTGCTGGTCACAGGCTATGGTGGTGATGATGAGGCCGTTGCCCAGGAGGGCAGCCAGGTAGATGCCCAGGAAGAGCCAGAAGTGCAAGAGCTGCAGCTCCCGTGTGTCTGTGAATGCCAGGAGGAGGAACTGGGTGATGGAGCTGCTGTTGGACATTTGCTGCTGATGAGCGTGGGGCACTGTTACAGGAGCAAAAGAAAGTGACAATTTAGGAGAAACTTCTCTGAGCAAAATCACATACCCCCTCCCCCCGCTCCACATCCCTTGTCCTTTTCCAGACCTTCCTTCGGGTCCGTGGCTGAGCCCTGGGTGGTGCTGGCTGGAGGTGCCGTGAGGAGCAGGGCCTGTGCCCGCTGGCTGCCCAGGAGTCAGCCCTGCTCTGCAGCAGGGGTCATGGAATGGGGGAACAGGGTCCAGTCCTGGGGTTCAGCTGTGTCAGATGGACCCGTTCCTGGTGCAGAAGCATGGTCAGCATCTGCTCTCCTAGTGATAATGAACCAGGACGGAACAAGGCAGTTTGAGAAGCTTGTTTTTTTGCAGCTTCCTGCAACTCCCCTGGAGAGTGTTGTTGGGTGTCAGAAACCCTCAGCATTTCTGCTGCACTCAGGGAGAACAGAGCGAGTCCTGCGAGACCAGAGGATGCCTGTGGGTCAGTGCAGAGTGAGGGCAGCTGGTCTGTCCCTCTGTCTTGCTCCAGCTGCCCTTTCTGAGATGGAGGCTGATCACACTGGCATGTTACCCTGAAAAGCCACTGGGCACTGCTGAGAGCAGAGGGACCCACCTCAGACCATGACATGTCCCACCCTTTCCTCAGGTCTCAGCACCCCACTTCTATCCCAAGACACACACAGCTCATTTCACAAACCGAACTGCATTTCTTCCATCATAGCATCTCTGCACTTCTCTGTGGGGAATTCAGATAATGCTCATTCCCCTGCCCCACAGACTGCATTGCCCACAGCCCCACAGGTCGGAGCAAAGCTGGGACACGTGTTCCCATGGACACACCTGCAGGAAAGGACCCACAAGATCAGGCTATGAGTCTGCAGCTGAAACTCCCATCCCCAGAGAGCCCGACAGCAAGAACAAGATCACAACAACAGTGACCCAGAGCAAGAAGGAAAATGCGGTGAGGGTGGGTGTGAGAGAGGCCGGGGCAGAGGCAGCCGGGCACTCAGACAGCGTCACCCTTCCCCAGCTGTGCAGCCACCTCCCACACACCAGCATTGCCGGGCAGCTGCTCTCAGCCCCTGTGCTCTGCAGAGGGAACTGGAGCTCTGGCTGCACAGGAGCTGCTGCATGCCTTGGAGCCCCCGGCCCTGAGGGCAGAGGCTTTGCTGGGTGGGAGAGGAGGCGAGGGGGCTGCTCAGAAGAGCGATCTGCATTGCAGAGGATGAAAGGGAGTTTTCTGTGTTCCCCCTCCCAGAACAATTCCAGGTTTAGTTTCCTCTCATTTCTGATCATTTCGCTGCTGCCTGGACATTCTCCCCCTGGGAACAGTTTCCCTGTCCATGTCTTTTCCCTGTCAATGCTCACAGACCCCATCCCACCCTCTGTGACCTCACCCTGGCCCTACAGATCCTGCCTGTTCACAGGGCACTGCCTGGGGGCATCTTCCTGTTTGCAGGTTGGAAAACAGGAGAGGTCAAAGGCTGACGGGTTCAGCAGATGTGATGCTGGTGCTGTGCACAGGCAGAGCAGCAGCTGAAGGGATGTTATGAGGCTTCTGGCAGATGTACTGATGACTCTGAGCTGCAGTTCAGGAGTCTCAGTGACTTGTTTAAGCATGAGAGCTCATTTTCATTTTAACCTTTCCTGCACCCCCCAACCCTCGGGATAGGAAACGGAAAAGACAGCCTCAGGAAAGCTCCCTATCTCTCTGCTAATCCTTGCATTGATCTTCTCCTTCAGGTATCCAATTGGAAAAATCCTGGGGGTGATCTGGAGCTGTGAGCAGCTCTGATCCACACAGCACCCCCTTAACAGCAGAAGCACCTTTCCTGCCCTGATAGGGGTCATCCCTTCCCCCCACAGCTTCTCCCCACAGCACCATGGGGATCTCCCCGGGCAGGCTGAGCGCTGACCCTGGCAGGTGGCAGAGTCCCTGCCCCGGCACAGCCCTGGGGTGCAGGGACCCTGCTCTGCAGGACAGCCCTGGGCACCCCTGGCTGCTCACCCACCTTCACAGCTGTTCAACATTGCCTGACAAGAGCCCCCTCCTTACACATCCCACAAGCTGTGCCTGTGCTAACTTTAAGAGATGCCTCCAGGAGCTACAGCTGCATTGCCCTGCACCCAGAGACTTACCATGGCAAGGGTTGCTGAGATTTCTCCTCCAGTGAGCTCTCAGTCATTCTCCCCATCCTGACCACCTTTAATCTCTCTCTGCCTTGCTCGTCTCCCTGAGACCCCCAGGCAGAGCCCTCAGCCCTGCTGCGCTTTGCAGAGGAGCTGCTCCTGGGCAGAGCTGTCTCTCTGCAGTGCTGCCGCTTGCCATGAGCTCCCTCTGTCCCAGGAGCCCAGCCCAGCTCAGCAGCACAGGAGCAGCCCAAGGCGCTTTAATGACCCATCTGGTGGCTTTGGTGCTGAGTCCATGAACCTCAGACCCTGAGGGGAAGTTGAATAAAACCTCTGAAGAAGTCAAAGTCAGATTCAAACTCCAAAGTTTCTTGTAATGTTAATGAGTCCCACTGAAGGACACTATTGAGGAAATGACTCCAAGATTTGGTTAGAGAAGAAAACTGGAGGCAGAGATGACAGGTCAGGAAAATCAAGGTTAAGTTCTCTCTGATGATCAGTAAACCTGGATGTGTTTCATTAATCAAAAGGCCAAGCCCTGACCCCCAACCCTGGGAAGGCAGATCCTGTCCCTCCCACGTTGCCCAGAGCTCTTCCTGGGACAGTGTGATGTGGGGCTGTGCAAGGCCAAGGGCAGGACTATGGTCCCACACCTCCCAGCTTCCTGGCTGGGGACAAGGAGGTCGTGAGGCCCCTGTGCTGTAAGGACAAGGTGTCTCCTCACAGGCATCAGAGCTGGAGACAACAGCCACAGCTAAGGGGAGAAGGAGCTCATGTCTGTTGGGGGCTTTCAGCCTCTTTACATCCCTTGATCATCTCCACGACAGCCTGTCCTATGCTGTGGCATCCCCTGCACCTCTTTCCCTGCAGGCTGGAGACATGCCCCCTGCTGCCCCACCTTGCTCTTGTCTGAGCATCTTCCTTCCTTTGCTGATATCTCTCCATGTAAATACTTAGATTTGGGTTGCCTCTACTGTAACTAACTCATCTGACTTTTGCATTAAGGGTAGACCGACAGCTGCAGATCTTTTGACAATATATTTTACCAGCATGCCAACCCTGGTATCTGTATTATTGAGTTATACCATCTTAGGTGATTTTTGGTATTAATGTTTTATATTATTGTTTTCCCTCAGCAGGTACTGGCTGAAAAAGCTGCTTCAATTTTAAAAACATCTGTTGCTTCAACATAAGTGACGAATCAGCCAACATGAAAGACAACATTTAAGATCTCCAAGACTTTGTGCATCAAATGGAGCAATCTACTGATGATGCCTGGATGAATGGCTCATTTAATTCCTTGATAAAATGAATGGAACACCTGATTTAAAGCATCATTGTACAGATATGTTTATTCCTCCTCCTGTATGTGTTTATTATGTACCTCCCTAAATTGCTCTGTACTACACAAGTCCAAGTGAACATCTCCGGCTTTGCTGGCCCCAGCAGAAGCAGTTTCTTGACTGAGGGGGGTGGAATACATGGGAGTTGTGCAAGAATGGCAAGGAGGAGTATTGTAAGGACACTCAAGCCACTGTAGGTGGGATGTAGAAAAGCACATGAACTACAAGTAGAACCTCTGGGTTTAGATAATAGGCCTGTGAATAATCATAAAGACACCTCACCATATATCCTTAAGATTCCTACAGACAAAGATAAAAGCAATGCTACAAAATGCAGAATTAGTGCACAATGGATTTTCCCATATGTCTAATGGCATAACCTGTCCGGCAAACACTGCCGAGACCAGTCTATTTCATCTTTTTGTCTTGCAGCTTCCCGTAAGATCAAAGTACAATATATCATCCTATTGCTGCTGAAGGCACATCATGTCCTGTTGGGACTAAAGCGGAAGACTCTATTTGGATGGTCACTGACCACAACAGGAACTTTGAATGTGATGCTTCATCCAGTTGTAATTCTGTTAACTCTAACATTATTGTGCTTGTTACTTACAATCATTTTATGTATAAAAGCCGGGTACACATATAAGCAAAGGATCTCTATTTGTTGTGACAAACACCCTGATAATACAATTTATAGTGATATTCTATATTATTGAAGCTATCTGCTTAAACAGAAGTTCACATGCACGCTAACACCGTATATAGATGATATTAGCATTTAAACTGAATAGTTTATCAAACAATTGGACTCTTACCACTGAACTACAACATGCCATGTATTTATGACATAGAGGCAAGAGGTAACCACACTACCAGTCTATGAGAGAATGAAGGGGATTGACTGTGGTCAAGGGAGTGGAGCGTGGCAGGCGCACTCGACCCCCCCTCAGCCAAACCAGCAGCAGGGAAGCAGAACGGCAACTGAACGCCGGTGGCTTGTGGGCGCAGGGAGTCTCGTGCAGACTTTTCCTACTCTACGCAATTTGACTATGAGTCAACCACTTCATTCTAGAAATACGACAGCCTGGATGAGCCCACTTTGAGTGCTCCCTGCTAAATAAGTGAGCTGTGTGGCAATGATTTTACTACTCATGGGTCACTGGATGAGCCTAATTCAACTTCAATATTCATCATTTAGCTTAAGTAGACGCACACCAAATGTAATGGATTATTTAGAGATATAAGTTTGTATGATTTTTTAATATACTCTTCGATTCATGTTACTTAGTAGACTAGATTTGCTAAAATTTTAAGCTCGTATTTGCCAAAAGCAACCGTAGACTACACTAAACGCCTTGCATGATAAAGTCGAGCTTGCATTTTGCTGGGAAAAATGGAACTGACTGGGAAAACAACGATCCAAGGCTAACGCAGAGACATCACAGACATCTGCAAAGCCGGGCCTATTTTTGCACTTCACTGAGAAGGATTTATCCAGACAAAATGGCACCTTCAAGGATATGGACCAAAACCAATGTCTACAACCAAACAAAACAGAGGCCCACGTGGAGTCAGGGAAAAAGGGTCCAATGGGGAGCAAAGGACCTGGTGGTAAAATTTTGCTATTGGACTTGGATCTTGGTGTGAATGGTCTGTAAAGATATAAAAGTTTGTAGTTTTCTATGCTGGGGCGGACCTCTGCACAGGTACCCAGCTTGAGCCAGCCCTTCTGCTATTCTACTCCATTAAATTTTTTATTTTCTGAGAATTTTGTCTCCTGAAAGTCTGCTCTGCATATGGTCATAAAGCCTTGCCTCTAAGTTTGCTGCTGGAGCTCTAAAATACAAACTCTGGAGCGAACGGTTATCAGGGAAAGAGGAATCCTGACAGTTTGCACCGCGACGGACACAGCCTCACCTGAAAGTTTGTCTCCGGAGCTCCAAGACACAGCCCCCTGGAGTGAACAGTTATCAGGAAGGGAAGATGACTGAAAGTTTCCTTCGTGAACAGGTACAGGCACCTGGAGAGAAGGTCAGCAGCATTCAGCTTGGCATATTTCCCCCATGCAGTAAATAATAGAGTGAACCTGCCACCGAACTCTTTGAAGTCGCGCTTCTCTTTAAGAAATCTAAACATTGTTCTGCAGCAAGCAAAACCCCTCAATTACTCCCCCGCAACAGGGCGTCACCAAGTGAGGTCACAAAGGGCCCCACTGTGACCCTGCGCCTGGGGAGGGAGGTCAGGGTGTCCCATTGGGAGTCTCAGGGCCAGCTCAGCCCCGGGCACCTGGGTGCTCTCGGGGTGGCCTTGGCTAAATTTGAATCCCAGTTTCTTCAAGTTTTACCACCCACTGCTCCCAGCATAGTCTTTAACAGTCCGTTGCACCGCTCGATTTTCCCGGAGGCTGGTGCATGATGGGGATGTGACAGACCCACTCACTGCCGTGCTCCTTGGCCAAGGCGTCTACGAGGAGGTTCCAGAAATGAGTCCCGCTGTCTGGCTCAGTTCTCTCTGGGCTGCCGTGTTGTCACAGGACTGGCTTTTCAAGGCCCAGGACAGTGTTGCGGGCAGTGCCGTGGGGCAGGGCGTATGTTTGCAGCCATCCGGTGGTGGCTCCACCACTGTAAGCACAGAGCTCTTGCCATGACCATTTTCTGGCAGTGTGATATAGTCAATTTGCCAGGCCTCTCCACATTTACACTTCAGTCATCGCCCCCATACCACACAGGCTTTGACCGCTTGGCTTGCTTCATGGTAGCGCATGTTTCACAATGGTGAATAACCCGTGCAAGAGCATCCATGGTTGAGTCCATCCCTCGATCACGAGCCCATCCATATGTTGCATCCCTTCCTCGACGACCTGAGGCACCGTGGGCCCAATGGGCCATCAATAATTCACCTTCATCCTGCCAGTGCAAATCTACCTCAGACACTTTAATCTGGGCAGCCCGTTCCCCCCGCTGGTTGTTTGGATTGGGTTCTTCAGTGACCGACTCTCGGGCACATGAGCTTCTACGTGGCGCACTCTCACAGGCAGGTTCTCCAGCCGGGCAGCGATATCTCGCCAGGATTCAGCAGCCCCGATGGGTTGGGCTCTGCGCTGCCAGCGGCTCCGCTTCCATTGGCCGTGGCCCAGGGTACAGCAGGGGCCATGACGGTCGCACGCGGTCGGCGGTGGCGGCGGGAAGTCGGATGGCCCATGGCTGCATTCCAGCGGCACGGCCCGGGATACCGACTGTGTGAGCGGGTGGTGCCACGGAGACGTGGGGTCTGGAACATGGGGGTGGCCGGGGGGACGGGAGGGACGGGGAGGGCGGCAGAGAGGAAGGGGCCCCGGGGCTGGGCCGGGGCTGCTCGAGCTCAGGGCAGCCCTGACGGGCGCCATGTCAGAGCTCGGCCTGGCTGCCCGCAGTGCCACCTCCTGCTCACATCACTCTTCACTGCCATTGGTCGGGAGGGCTGTCAGTCTCCTGCCCTGAGCTGGTGCTGTCTGGGATTGGCTGCCTGGGCTGTCACTCTGCCCTGGTTTGGGGCCCACCCTGCCCTGAGGCGCTGTTTCCTCTGATTGGCTGTCTCGTATTTCCTCCTGTGTCCTCCCATCAAGTGATTGGATGGATGGCTTATCAATCATTTGTGTGCCGCTCTCCCACCAGGTATGATTGGTGCAGCCAGCACAGCCCGGCCCTGAACACTGCCTAGATTGGTCAACTCTAGCCACCTGTCCTGCAGGCCTCAAAGCTGGATTGGCTGGTTACATATCAATCACATGACTTGACCCACCTTCTCAAATGTGATTGGCTGTCCTTGGTCCATTGACTCCCCATAGACTTCTGGGCTGTTGTTGCCAGGCAACGAGCTCCACCTAAACATGAAACTGTGGAATCCGAACATCTGTGGTTGATAAAAGACACGTTGGGACCATAACATGAGGATCTGGGCCCCAAGAAGGAGGCTCTGGGCACTCAAAAGGACGGGCAGGTGCTACAGATGGCGCTTTGGGCCCTGAACACGACGGGACCCTCTTGGTTCCCACCCGAGCTGGGTTTGGTGCCCGTGACCCCACGGAACAGACACCTGTGCTGTCCGGAGTGGCCACGGAACAGACGGAGCCCAAAGCCACGGACTCCATGAGCAGAAGGGTTCTGCTGTGCAATCCTATTCCTGCAAGAGAAGTGACAACCAGTCCGTGTCCCCTCTGTGGCATCTGGACCTTCCAGAGCTGGACGGCTGGTGGGAACTGTCACCATCAGCCAAGGCTCTGTGTGAAGTCTTCTCCTGGCACAGGAACAGCTCTGGCTGTGCCTGGTGAGCACCACACTGCCCGAAGGAGAACAGCAACACCCGTAGTGACTCCTGGTTAATGGGAAGAGATGATCTGAGGGCAGGTTGGCAGAAGATCCTGAGGCTTTGCCGGGGGTGGCCACATCTGGCACCTCCCACCAGGATTTTGGAAAGTCCCTTCCCAGCTGTGAGCACCAGGCCAACAACACGTGGCAGAAAGATCCCCCACCCCCGAGGGCCCTAGCCCCCAACTGGCCTCTGTCCCCAAACTACTCAGACATCTAAACAGGCTGTACCTCTACCTGAATTATCTTCAGTTTTAAGAAAAAAAACCAAACTAAAGTGTACTTCTGGATGAAGATGGACCAGGTTCAAGATCAGTACCAGGGGTGCTGCAGGAGCGTCTCCCAGCGCGGACAGACGGGGGTCCTGTTGGCCTCACCACCCCTGGGCCCCACCATGGCCCAGTTCACCAGACCTGGGCCCGAGGGCTCAGCCCAGGGACAGCCCCACAACCAGGGTCAGAGCGGTTCCTGCTGCTGCCCCGAGGGTCACCAGCCCCAGTCAGCCCTGGGCCAGAGTGCAGGTGTCTGAGCTGGGCTGAGGTGGAAGGGGCTGGAAAACAGCTCATCGGGAGGAGGAGATGGAAGAAGGTGCCATGTGTGTGGCAACGGGGATGAACTGACACCCTCAGTTTGGTATCTGGATCCGTGCTGGGCTTGCACATGGACTAAACCCCAGCTCAAAGCACAAATTGCTGTTACCAGCCCTAGCGGCCAAGCGCTGCTCCTGCTCTCTCCTCCCTGGTGCAACCCGAGTGCACGACTGCCCTGCCTGCTCCTGCCTTGGGGCTTGGGGAACTCGGGCTGAAAAGGAAAGACAGACTTGTGTAGTTATGGGATCTCTTAAGTGCCCTGGGATTGCTTTGCTAATCACTCTGTAACATTTCCTGGGCTATGAACTCAATATGTGCCCAGAGAGGCAAATAAGTCCATGAACCAACTTTCTGGTTAAGGTTTTCTTCTTACATAAAACCACACTTCCATTTTCTCATGGGCAACAGATTGAAAGATGGAAGCTGAAGCAGCATCTGCCTCTTGTGAAAACAGGTAGCAGCAGATGGTTCCACTCAGTCAATCCTTAGTTGCTTCCTGGACGGGAAAACTGTCCATTAATTTAATCTTTGGTGTACAGGCAGGGCCTTGCTGATGTTCCTGTGTAGGCAGCAAGTGTGTGGATGTCAGGCTTTCTGCAGGTTTGTGAGTGAGTTTTCCTGTCTTTCTTAAGAAGGAAAATCTTGCCATGTTCTCCCGAAGTCTCCCATAAGCTGGTGGGTTTAGAGAAGGACAGGGAGCTCCAGTTAGCTCAGGGAGGACCAGTCAGCATCACAGGCAAAGCAGACCAGAACTCGACTCGGTGAAAATTAATGGAATTTATTGACAACTGAAACTGGCACCTCTTCCCCGTCTTTGGGTGGATCACCGTGCACCCTGAACCGATACAGGCAGGTGTGGTCCGGGTGGCCCCAGTTGCTCAGCACTTGCAGCCTGATGTAATTCACGAACCCAGGGAGCTCGTTCTGAAACGACAAGAAGAAATGAGTCGCCTTTTCCTCTCTGGCACGTGAGCACTGACAGAGTAGTGCCGCAGCGATGGCTTTGTTCAACAGCTTCCTTCCTGCTGCCCTGCCAGGGCTTTTGATCTGTCCTGGTCAAGACGTTCTATCCTGCTCTACCTCATTGGGCCATGAGAACAGCAAAGGAAGAAGCAGCGACCAGATGCCTCAGCAAATACACTGGGAAGTTCTCGCCTGCTTTGGGGCACAGGCTTCCACAGTCACAAGACCCAGTGCTGGTGTTAGTATAATGTCTCGTTGTCTTCTCTAGAAAGCCACAGAAACAGAATGGCCTCCCTGTCACGACTCACTGCCAGCACCAACAGAATCCTCAGGAAGCCCAGTATTTCTGGTCTTTAACTGGCAGACCAGCAGTCGTGCATCCTACCGGATGTGGTTGCTGCTGTCCACTTGGGGTCCAGACAGTCAAGCTGATTCCGCTTTCAAATGTGGCGCTTCTAAGCACTGAAGTTTAAACCCAAAACGAAAGAGAAGATCGGCAGTCCAGGTATACGCCACCAGGAAGTTAAAGCAGAAGAAAGGCCAGCGTGGCACACGCTCAAGGACAGGGCTGCCTGTAGCTCTTTGTCAGGGAAGCCTCTCCCCATCCAACCACATTTCTCCTCCTCTCCTCCAGTTCTCCTCCTTCTTTGTTCCCATACCTTCAGCTGGAAGGTCTGACTGGGATTCAGCGGTGCCAGGAAGGTGAACTGTCCCAGGAATATTCCCTGCTCCTCGTGTTCTTCCTTGAAGCCCTACAGAAAGTCAAGGGTGGAGAAAACAATAGTGTCTGGTATCACCATGGTAAGACCGAACTTCAGACGGTGAAGTACGGGGTTATTTCATCTACGTCGTCCAAGGACAATGAGCATAAGGAAAAGACGAGAAGCTGCACGTGGGCAGCATGTCACACTTGCCTACTCAACGAGTCCAGGCTGCCAGTCAGAAAAGGAGTAGATGCTCCCAGTGAGTGGAAGGTAACCTGAGGATCACAAATGCCACTGGGATTGGAAGCCAAGAAGGTCTAGGACCATGCACTGTGCCAGCTCCTTTTCCCTGTGGCTCCTGGACTAGCATCTTGCCCTAGAAGCTTTTGTTTTTGAGGGGTACATTGAATAAAAGAGGAATGCAATGCGAAGGAAGCAACACCAAGGAGCCTGTTTCTTCTGAGAGACACGAGGAAGCTTCAGGCCACCAGAATCTATGACCCATCTTCATCCCCTGCTTGGAAATGCTGTGCAACCCCCTGCCCCCCACTCCAGAGAAATCACTTACATAGACAGCAAAGTCCTTTGGAGCTCCAGAGATACTTTCTCCATGGAACGCTGTCCCTGAGACATGGTCCATGGTGACTGCTGTGGGAATGACTGGCACAGACAGCTTGATGAACACATGTCCCTGGCTTCCTGGGAAGGGCCAGCACTTTCCAGGATGGTTTTCTGGCTGAAAGGAGAAGAAGAAACTACATTCACATGGAGAAGGTTGCCCTGGCTTTCACACCTGCCATGACCATCAGAGGATTAAGAATTCATATGGCCTATCAGTTCTGCTCTGAACCACAGCCAGTGCCTTCAGTCGCACCCTGTGGGTACGGAACAGAGAAGCAGTTGTGAGAATTCACGTATCACAGGGCCATTTCAGGAGAGAAGCCCTTCGATGGCTGGGAGCTCGGTGTGCTACTTGTAGAAGCTCAGCAGCCTCTCCTGGTCCAGAGCCCTCACCAAGAACAAGCCAGAGACAGTGTGGCTGAAAGGCCCCTGCCCAGAGCAGGTGGCAGCCACAGGCCCCCCTGGATGAACCTTTCCTGTCAGGGGAAGCCCTCGCTGCCTCTCATCCACCGCCACCTCCTTCCCAGCAGCTCAGGAGCAGGGCCAGGACGGCTTCAGAGCCCAACGTGGGGCCCTCCAGCAGTGCAGGCTCTCAGCAACCGCTGGTGCTCACTAAGAGCACATCCCAGAGCTCTGCAGGCATCTCTGCCCTTCTCCTTCCTTGCAGTGCTGACACTTTGCACAGTGACTGGGCAGACACAGACTGCAGGAGCAGCCTGGCCTGGTAGAAGCTCCCGTGGAGAACCTAGGGCACTCTGGGAGAGGGAGGAGGGAGACACTCAGCAGGGAGACACAGGAGGAGAGCAGGTCCATGCGAGAAGGAGGCAGGAAAGGAAGTTTCGAGGAGCAAAGATGGGGGGAAAGGCAACTCTGAGCAGCGTGTGTGCTTCATTCTCCTGACCTTCCTTTTACTGCTTCTTGGTGCTCCTACCTCCAGAATAAGCTCAGGGGACCTCACGTAATCCATCACCGGCAGGGAATACAAGAACACCTTCGCTTTGGCAGTCCGGAGGGATGGAGAAGACTTGGAACGAATGACGGCAGCCCCTGGAATTTAAAACATGAGCACAATCATCAGGCAGTGTCAGGAGGAATATTACACTGTTGACTTGGAAAAGGCTTCTCAGTTGTCATCCATGTCCTACGGTGGGTTCCCCTCTGTCTTACTGCCATGACCCCTCTGGAACACATAGCAGGGAGTCATTAAACTGTCCTATTTGGCCATGGAAATAGGCAAGACTGTGAACCAGCCTTTCAGTTCTTCCCATGGGGTCTGGCCCGTTACAGGCTCTGTCAGTGGGAGCACTTTTAGGGCACAAGGTGACCCTTGACTTCTCACCCGTTCTCTCTTACTCGTGGGCACATTCTAATGCCCATTTATCAATCTGGACAGGAAGCACTTTGGAACTGGTTTGTTTTTACAATGTCACGGCACCTGCTGATTTGAGGGCGTAATCAGGCATCGGGACCTGGATCTCTTCCAGCTTCTCCAGAGCTTGACTGATGATCTCCTGAACAGCCTGGGAAGGAAGGCAAAGGAGTGCGTCATTTGGAAGGAAAAGGAACGGGGCGAGCAGCTCCTCATGCAAGGCCAGCCAAGGTGAACGGGGACAAGGCCCATTTCAGATGGAAGGAACACCCAAATTGCCTGGAAGCCTCCCTAGTTTGCTCTGCTGTGATATATGGGTATCAGAAATGGGTCTGCTCACTCCAGTGCTCTGAATGCTGAAGCTGTGTGAAGGGGCTTTTCCTGTGGAGAGGCCCCAGGCCAGGCAGCACGGACAGAAAAGCCTTCTGGGTGTGAGATAGGACCGGCTTAACTCTGGACCTCTGAGACCATTCTTTCTTTCCAGTCCTCCCTTGAGGAGGACCTGAGATCTGGACGCAGAGGAAGGTACGACTCAGACAGCCATCATTCCCATCATGGCTCTCTCTTCCCCATAAGGAAGTGTGGAGCAACAGGAAAAAGAAGCGTGGCCATGACAGCACTTGTTCCAGCAGCACCAGCCTGTTGGCTGGGACAGGGAATTCAGGAGGATATGTGCCGGAGGGAGGATAAAACCCCTGAGTAGATCCTTCTGCCTTGTGCCCTTACCCATCCGGTAAAGCCTGGGAGCTTTGCATGCTTCACGCCTTCATGGAGAGCCCGCTCCGCGACATCCTTTGCGCTCCAGCGCAGATGATAAAGCTGTTCCTGGAGTTTAAGGAGCTGGTCTGGCAGGGGCAGGGTTTCACACAAGTCTTCTCCTAAGTCTGCTGCAGTTCTCCAGAGGGTTAATGTGCTGTGTTGTCCCACATGGTAAACACCTGTCAGATAAACACCAGAGCTTAGAACTTCCCTGCTCCCCTTTCTGTGTCTCTCCCAAGTGCCACAGATGTCTTTCCTCTTGTCTTTGACAGTCGCTATCATGGCATATGTGCTACA
Source organism: Caloenas nicobarica (assembly GCF_036013445.1). Taxonomy (NCBI): domain Eukaryota; kingdom Metazoa; phylum Chordata; class Aves; order Columbiformes; family Columbidae; genus Caloenas; species Caloenas nicobarica. The sequence continues at coordinate 1,815,436 of NC_088276.1, forward strand.
CAATAGATGGACGTTCCCTGCCCTGGACTGTGCTCCTTGTCCTACAGAAGATTCTCAACCCCTGGAGCAGGAGAGCTCAGCCACAGATTCTCCCTCGGCTGAAGAGAACTGGCTTAGCCCACCTGGGGAAGGCAAGTCACCCCTTCCTCACCCCCACACCCATCCCGCTGGAGCAGGGAATGGCACAGCTCTGTCGGGGACTTTCTGCTCTTAGCTCAGCTCCTCTGGTCACAGCAGGGGAAGTGGAACAGGAAAGATGGAGCCCTGAGTACCTCCTAGAGCACCGTCCTCAGGTCGCAGCTCTGCATAGACTCACCGAAAGAGAATAGACGAAGAAGCAGCACCAGGGTTATCGCCTTCAGAGCCTTCATCTTCCTGTAGAGAAGCAAGGAGGAAAAGGCTGGTGAAGCTGGCGGTTCCCGTGCAGATCAGCAGCAGACTGGACAGCAGCAGCAGGGACTGCAGCCCTTGAGCCTGGCGTTCCTGGCGTGAGCACTGGCTTGGTTCTGCACCAGCTCGATTCACTGCTGGGGTTGTCACCGGCTGCACCAGTAGGGGATTTGTCATGGCAGGGATTGTTTTGTTAGGGACAAAGGGCTCAAGATTGACTCCGGACTAAGAGCAAGAGCTGCAACAAGAGCTGTGGCCACACTTCCCGTCTGTGAGGCTGGAGATGGATTCTTTGGAAATGGAAGGGACAGAACGAACGCCTGTTTCTCCTGCCCACCATCCGATCGCAACTTGTGCTGATCCTGTTCTCCACCCTCCCAAGAGAAGGTTCAGCCTGTGCCCCTACAGTTCAACAGCTGCCAGGCAGGGGGTGTGTGTCTCCCCTCTCGCAGCATTTCTTCAGCAGCCGGGTTCTCTCTGGCCCTTCTCTTGGCGTAACTGCAGACAAATGCAGACTGGGGAAAGAGGGAGGGAGGGCTGAATGTCAATGCGTTCTGGCAAGCAACGGGCAACCAAGGAAGCACCAAAGAAACACTCTGGTGATCACACTCCCTCCATGCGATCCAAAATGGGCCTGTCCCTTATTCTGCAGAGATCAAAGGCTTTCTGGGCCTCGCCCTTGCGCTCATGAAGAGACTGAAAGTTGGCTGCTGCCTTCCACCAGCTCAAGACCGAGCTCTCAGGCTGCCTTTGGGTTCCTCTCCTGTCCAACCTCCACCCACCCCAGCTGATGAGTTGGAAAACACCCCTGGGGAAAGGGGAGGAGGATTTTTGACACGTACCCGTCCAGACCTTGAACCTTCTCTGTGTGTCTCTTGGTACCTGCTGAGGTGCAGGTAACAAGCATCTTGCTTGCTCAGCAGCGAGCCAAAAACTCTGCGATCTCAGTTCCCTCAAGATCGAGAGTGACAAAGGCGCAGGGGGACCCCTGGTCTTATAGCCTGCTGTGCCGACCTCAGCGCTGATGCTGCTTTGTGACATCAACGGCGGTGGGTGATCTCACAATGGAAGAGGCTGCGCCACGTTTGGAGGTCAAGTCCCACCTGACAGGAGCAGGTCTTGCAGTCCTCTCTGCAAGGGAAGAAATCCTTCACCACAGAAAGACGGGAAAGGTACAGGAACATGTTACTCTCAGAAAACAGACTCTGTTAGCCACTCTTCCTCTTGTTTACCAAAGTTCAGACAATGTTAGAAAAGAACCACAAAAAAGTAAGATTCTTAGTCTTTTTTTATGGATCACATTAAGTTATCAGGACTCATTGAGAGGGCTTTAAACTAGATTTGAAGGGAGAGGGGGACGAAACCAGATGTGGCAGAGGCACAGCCAAGGGCGACATGCAGGCATCTGAGGATAGTGCTAATGATGCCCTTCGGTCTGCCGACCCAATGCAATCAATGGCCCAGCTGAAGTGCATCTTTACGAATGCACACAGCATGGGCAACAAACAGGAGGAGCTGGAAGCCCTTGTGAGGCAGAAAAACTATAATTTAAATGTCATCACAGAAATATGGTGGGATGACTCTCAGAACTGGAGTACTGCAATGGATGGCTATAAACTCTTCAGAAAGAACAGGTGAGGAAGGAGAGGAGGTGGGGAAGCAGTGTATGTTAGGGGGGGGTTTGATTGTCTGGAGCTTGATGAGGGTGATGAAAGGATTGAGTGTCTCTGGGTAAGAATCAAGGGGAAGGGCAACAAGGCGGACATCCTAGGGGATGGTCTGTTGCAGACCACCCAACCAGGATGAAGAGGCAGAAGAAATATTTTTCAGGCAGCTGGGAGAAGTCTCCCAGTCACCAGCGCTAGTTCTTATGGGGGACTTCAAGCTACCAGATGTCTGCTGGAAGTACAACCCAGCAGAGAGGAAGCAGTCTAGGAGGCTCCTGGAGTGTATGGAAGACAATTCCTGACACAGCTGGTCAGTGAGCCTACCAGGGAAGGAGCCCCACTGGACCTGTTGTTTGTAAATAGAGAAGGACTCATTGGAGGTCGCCCTGGGTGTAGTGATCATGAAATGATTGAGTTTACTATCCTTGGAGAAGTTAGAAGGGTAGTCAGCAGAACTGCTACTTTGGCCTTCTAGGGCAGACTTTGATCTGTGTAGGAGGCTGCTTGGCAGAGTCCCTTGGGAGGCAAACCTGAAGGACAAAGCAGTCCAGGAAGGCTGGTCTGTCTTCAAGAAGGTGATCTCAGAGGTGCAGGAGCAGTTGTACCCGTGTGCCGGAAGGCGAGCCGGCGGGGAAGAAGGCCAGCCTGGCTGGACAGAGAGCTGCGGCTGGAACTTAGGAATAAAAGGATAATTTATAACCTTTGGAAGGAGGGCCAGGTGGCTCAGGGGGATTACAAGAATGCTGTGAAGTTATGCAGGGATAAAATTAGAAGGGCCAAAGCCCAACTAGAGCTGGGCCTGGCTACTGCTGTAAAAGACAACAAAAAATGTTTCTAGAAATATATTAGCAACAAGAGGAGGGCTAAGGAGAACCTCCATTCCATGATGGATGCAGAGGGAAAGATAGTGACGGAAGATGAGGGAAACCCTGAGGTATTAAATACCTTCTTGCCTCAGTCTTTAATAGTCAGAACAGTTGTGCTCCAGGTACCCAGCCCCCTGAGCCCCAAGACAGGGATGGGTTGCAGAATGAAGCCCCAATAATCCCAGGGAAAATGGTTTGCGACCTGCTGCACCACTTGGACACCCACAAGTCTATGGGACCAGATGGCATACACCCTGGGGTGCTGAGGGAGCTTGTGGAGGTGATCACTGAGCCACTTTCAATTATTTAGCTGCAGCCCTGGCTAAGTGGGGAGGTCCCAGTTGACTGGAAGTTGGCAAATGTGACACCCATTTACGAGAAGGGCAAGAAGGACGATCCGGGGAACTAAAGACCTGTCAGTCTGACCTCGGTGATGGGGAAGGTCATGGAGCAGATGATCTTGAGAGACATCAGGCAGCACATACAAGACAACCAAGAGATCAGGCCCAGTCAACATGGATTTACGAAAGGCAAGTCCTGATTGACCAACCTGATCTCCTTCTGTGACAAGGTGACCCAACTAGTAGATGAGGGAAAGGCTGTGGATGTTGTGCACTTAGACTTCAGTAAAGCCTTTGACACCGTATCCCACAGCATCTCCTGGAGAAGCTGCAGCTCATGGCCTGGATGGGTGTATCTGTGATGGATAAAGAACTGGCTGGAGGGCTGGGCCCAAAGAGTTGTGGTGAAGGGAGCCAAATCCAGTTGGCGGCCGGTCACAAGTGGTGTCCCCAGGGCTCAGTATTGGGGCCAGTTCTGTTTAATCTCTTTATCAATGATCTGGACGAGGGGATCGAGTGCACCCTTAGTAAGTTTGCAGATGACACCAAGTTGGGTGGGAGTTTTGATCTGCTAGAGGGTAGGAAGGCTCTACAGAGGGTTCTGGAGCTGCTGGTCCATTAGGCTGAGGGCAACTGTCTGAGGTTTAACCAGGCCAAGTGCCTGGTCCTGCCCTTGAATAGGAAGCGCTTCACACCGGAGTGTCCATGCGTATAGCTACACTTCCAAATCTCCTTTTTTTCTTTTCACAAACCAGTTCTCACCCCCTTGATAACACAGTCAAGGAACAGACAAACCATTGTCACATTGGGCCTGTCAGCAGCACCTTGTCATTCCTAGAGATCAGTGACACGTCTGCCCAAGTACCTCAGGGGCAGCAGAGACGCCACTGACAAAACACACGTTTCCTTCCAGGTCTGTCATTCCCAGCCCTGTTTCTCTCTGGCCTTGGGGACAGCAGGGCTTGCTTACTCTCCTGTTGCCCAATTTCAGCCCTAACTTTCCATCTGCCAACCACTGTGACATTGCTCTGCTCTGAAGTCAAACCTTTGCACACATGGGGACCTGGATTCTTGATACCAACCAGATTTCCCGAAGACTCTCAGAGCTTGGCCGGGTGCTACAGCTGAGGTGCCACAGCCCAACTGTGCACTGATGCCCTCAGCCAAGGGCACAGCCAGGACAAGCTGCAGCCTGTGCTGTTTGACACCCATGGAGTCACCGCCAAGGCGTGGTGGGACAAGTCACACAGCTTGGGGTGCTGCACTGGGTGGGTACAGGCTTTTCAGGAGAGACGGGCTGGAAGGATCAGCAGTGGGATTCCCTCGGAGTGAAGAAGTTGCTTGGATGTATGGAGCTCCTTTATGTGGGGAGTGACAAAATGGGTTTTCCCTTGTGAGTGAGAGCACCAATGACAAAGCCCTGGGGCTGTGGGGGCACATGACCAGTCCCCAACAATCTGGTGCCACCGAAAGTGGGGCACAGCAGTCAGGGAGAGGCACCAGCATAAGGAAGAGAAGAGCAGCACCGAAAGACTGTGCTAGGGAAATGGGAAATTATTTCCTTTTTCTTGAATAAACTCTTGACCCTGAGGAGAAGGGCCTGGGCACTACAAGGGCCGCCACACAAGCCCATGCTGCACGCTCACCATGAACAAGGCAGCTGCACACGGGGCTGCATGAGGAGGAGCGTGGGGACCCAGACACCTGGAGTTCTCATCCCATTCGGTTCAGCACTGGTGTGACCCCACACACACGGGTGTGTGCCAGTGTGCGGCTTCCCAGTTTGGAGAAGCAGGGAGGAACTGGAGAGCGTAGGGCTCTGCCAAGGCAGGGTTCAGGACCTTGTGCACATGGTGTGGGATGCTGAGGGACCTGGGCTGCTTTGGCCCAGCAGTGCTGGGGAGGCTGCAGCAGTGTAGGAGTAGCCTGAGAGTGCTTGAAGGGTGGTTTCAGAGATGGTGGAGGTTTTCTTCACAGTGGGAAAGAGCACGAGAAAGAAATAATGGCACAAAGTGCAGCTGGGGAGGTCCAGGCTGGACATGAGCAGGAAGGAATGTGAGTGGAAGGGCAGTGCTGTGGTGGAGCAGGTCACCCAGAGGGAGTCTGCATCAGCCCAAGGCTTTGTGCTTCAAGGAACAGCTGGGGAGGATGGAGAGAGATCCACAAAGGAAGGAAGATGCTCAGACAAGAGCAAGGTGGGCAGCAGGGGGGATGTGTCCAGCCTGCAGGGAAAGAGGTGCAGGTGATGCCACAGCATAGGACAGGCTGTCGTGGAGATGATCAAGGGATGTAAAGAGGCTGAAAGCCCCAACAGACATGAGCTGCTTCTCCCCTTAGCTGTGGCTGTTGTCTCCACCTCTGATGCCTGTGAGGAGACACCTTGTCCTTACAGCACAGGGGCCTCATGGCCTCCTTGTCCCCAGCTAGGAACCTGGGAGGTGTCGGACCGTAGTCCTACCCTTGGCCTTGCGCAGCCCCACATCACACTGTCCCAGGAACAGCCCTGGGCAATGTGGGAGGGACAGGATCTCCTTTCCCAGGGCTGGGGGTCAGGGCTTGGCCCTTTGATTAATGAAACACATCCAGTTTTACTCAGCATCAGAGAGACCTTCACCTTGGTTTTCCTGATCTGTCATTTCTGCCTCCAGTTTTCTTCTCTAACCAGACTCTGGGGTCATTTCCTCAGTAGTGTTCCTCAGTGGGACTCATTAACATTACAAGAAACTTTGGAGTTTGAATATGACTTGGACTTCTTGACAGGTTTCTTCAACTGCCTCTCAGGGTCTGATGTTCATGGCCTCAGCACCAAAGCCACCAGAGGGGTCATTAAAGTGCCTTGGGCTGCTCCTGTGCTGCTGAGCTGGGCTGGGCTCCTGGGACAGAGGGAGCTCATGGCAAGCGGCAGCGCTGCAGAGAGACAGCTCTGCCCAGGAGCAGCTCCTCTGCAAAGCGCAGCAGGGCTGAGGGCTCTGCCTGGGGATCTCAGGGAGACGAGCAAGGCAGAGAGAGATTAAAGGTGGTCAGCATTGGGAGGATGACTGAGAGCTCGCTGGAGGAGAAATCTTTGCAGCCCTTGCCATGGTAAGTCTGTGGGTGCAGGGCAATGCAGCTGTAGCTCCTGGTGGCATCTCCTAAAGCTGGAACAGCCACAGCTTGTGGGATCCCTATGGAGGGGAACTTTGTTCAGCAATTTTGAAAATCAAAGCAGATGGTTTTGCAGCCAAGGGTGCCCGGGGCTGTCCTGCAGAGCAGGGTCCCTGCACCCCAGGGCTGTGCCGGGGCAGGGACTCTGCCGCCTGCCAGGGTCAGCGCTCAGCCTGCCCGGGGAGATCCCCACGGTGCTGTGGGGAGAAGCTGTGGGTGGAAGGAGCAACCTCTGTCTGGGCAGGGTCTAGGTATGGAGTGGGTTCTGCTTGGGATGCGGCTGCTCGTAGCTCCAGATCACTTTAGGACATTCCTCGGAGGCTTTTGGAAAGGCACAGCAAGACAGGGGCTCTGTGAAAATTAAGAATCCTGTTCTATCGGTCTCGTGCTCTAGATTGTCTATGAGGCCAATGGGACACAATAATTAACGTCTCAGTTCAGGAGGATGCACTGAAATTCCAAATCTGTGGTTCTTAGCAGTAAATAAACCTGTGAGTATCAGAAATGGACACACCCTGGCTTCCAGACATCATCAGCATGACTTTTCCATGCTTATTATTGTTGGTCTGATGTTCTGATCAGAGCCGGCCCACACAGAGCTGCCCCTGGGCAGTGCCCGGCTGCTGGGAGGGGTCTGCAGGGCAGAGCTGAGCACACAGCGGCTGGGATGGGGTCTGTGACACTGACGGGAGGAGACCTGGGCACAGAGACACAGCTGCAGGCAGGGACAGCTCCAGGCAGCAGAGCAGGGGCTGGTCAGGAGCTCTTCTGCTCCTTCTCTGCAGGTGGCTGCTGGGTGTTGTCTGCTGGGCAATGATCTGACTGTCCCTTTAGCACATCCCACCTTCAGGAGCCCTGACTCTGCTCTGCCTGTCCTGCTGGGCTCACCAGCTGACCCAGAAAGGCCCAGCTCTGCTGTAGGGTCCCAGGAGTGCTGAGCCTTTCCTTGGGTCCGCACTCTCCTGCCAGAGTCCTTTGCTTTTCTTGGTGAGGGGTCATGTCCTGCTCTCTCCGTCATATCTCCACCTCTTTGCGGATCTGCCCTTTTAAACAGGGGTCTCCTGCTCCAGTGTGAGTTGCATTGTTTGGATTAATTAGACTAATTTGTGTCTGAAGTCTTTTTCATAGCAGCACAAGCTGAAGCACAGGACAGATGAGTACAATCCCGATGGACACTTTTGCCGTCTGACTCTGCACTGAGCCAGAGAAAGCTGAGAGTTTTTGCCTGTCTTGTCTCAAGACTCTTCACATTTTCAATCATAGAAATGAGGATGTCTACCCCTGAAAAAAACCCACTCACCTGATGTGGTGGTGGAAAATAAAAAAACACAGCTAAAATAAATATAATGACATGCTAACTGTCTCCTAAGCAGCCCAAGTCCTTGACAGTCGTGAGCACAGATATTGAAGTTTTTCATTGCAGGTAGAATACATCTGGCATTCCTTGTGAACGTCAGAGTTGTCGCAAACCAGCTCCCATGTCCCCACTGCAGCAGAGCAAAGCTGGCTTCTTGGCAGCACACGGGCAGAGGTCCTGCTCCTCACAGCACACTCAGCCAGCACACACCAGAGAAAGGAAATGCATTTCAGTTGGGATGATAACTATATATAAAAATGGTGTGTCTTTGCTAAGAGGAGTCTGTCCTAATTTTAAGTTGCTTTTTTTTTTTTTTGAACAGAGCCCACATGCCAACGAACAGAAAATGTCCAACAGCAGCTCCATCAGCCAGTTCTGGGACAGAGAAGAGTTTGAAGGTCTGCCCTTTCAAACAGGGCTCCCCTGCTCCATTGAAATTGTTTACAAGGCAGCACAGGTGAAAGCACAGGGCAAATGGTTAAAAGCTGATCTCCTGACTCTACACTGAGCCACAGAGAGATGAGCCCTTTTGCCTGTCCTGTCTGAAGACTCTTCACATTTTCAGTCGTGTAAATGAGGATTTCAACCCCTACAAAAACGTAGTCATGAGATGTGATGGTGGAAAATTAAAAACACAGACAAAATCATTATTATGACACGCTAAGCCTCTGCTCTGCAACCCACGCTCTTACATGTCGAAAGTGCAGATATTGAAGTTTTTCATTAACGGTGCACAAAATCTGACATTGCTTGTGAACATCAGAGCTCTCACAAACCAGCTCCCATGTCCCCACTGCAGCAGAGCAAAGCTGGCTGCTTGGACCCAGATGGGCAGAGGTCCTGCTCCTCACAGCACACTCAGCCATCACACGCCAGAAAATGGAAATGCATTTTAGTTGGGGGTATTTATATGAAAAATGGAGTGTCTTTGCTAAGAGGAGTTTGTCCTGATTTTAAGTTGTCATTTCCTTTTTAGAAGAGAGCCCCCGTGGCAAGAAACAACAAATGTCCAACAGCAGCTCCATCACCCAGTTTCTCCTCCTGGCGTTCACAGACACATGGGAGCTGCAGCTCTTGCACTTCTGGCTCTTCCTGGGCATCTACCTGGCTGCCCTCCTGGGCAACGGCCTCATCATCACCACCATAGCCTGTGACCAGCACCTCCACACCCCCATGTACTTCTTCCTCCTCAACCTCGCCCTTCTCGACCTGGGCTGCATCTCCACCATTGTCCCCAAATCCATGGCCAATTCCCTCTGGGACACCAGGGCCATCTCCTACGCAGGATGTGCTGCACAGCTCTTTTTCTCTCTCTTCTTGTTCACAGCAGAGTATTCTATGCTCACCATCATGTCCTATGACCGCTATGTTGCCATCTGCAAACCCCTGCACTACGGGACCCTCCTGGGCAGCAGAGCTTGTGTCCACATGGCAGCAGCTGCCTGGGCCACTGGGTTTCTCAATGCTCTGCTGCACACGGCCAATACATTTTCACTGCCGCTCTGCAAGGGCAATGCCCTGGACCAGTTCTTCTGTGAAATCCCTCAAATGCTCAAGCTCTCTTGCTCAGACACCTACCTCAGAAAAGTCAGGTTTATTGTGGTTAGTCTCTTAGTTGTATTTGGGTGTTTTGTGTTCATTGTGCTGTCCTATGTGCAGATCTTCAGGGCCGTGCTGAGGATCCCCTCTGAGCAGGGACGGCACAAAGCCTTTTCCACGTGCCTCCCTCACCTGGCCGTGGTCTCTCTGTTCATCAGCACTGCCATGTTTGCCTACCTGAAACCCCCCTCCATCTCCTCCCCATCCTTGGACCTGGTCATGGCAGTTTTGTACTCAGTGGTGCCTCCAACCGTGAACCCCCTCATCTACAGCATGAGGAACCAGGAGCTAAAGGAGTCCATTAGGAAAGTGATTTCATGTGTTTGTCAATAGTGATCAGCTTTCCATCACTGTCCACAAATGATGTCTAACTGTATCCCAATGCAGGCCTGTACCCTGTTTTATCCTTTTTACTTTGTTAACATTACCCATATTTTTATTTATGGTTATTATGTTCCTGCGTATCTGTTTGTGTTTATCTCACTATCCTGAAAAATGAACCCATTATAAATATTTTTAAAACACCTGAAACCTGTATAAATATTTCTCTAACACTGTGTCAGAGCTTAATCTCCTATAGCATCTCTGTAATAAAATGACCTCTCCTTTGTGCAGTTCCTCAAGATTTGGTTGTTCTTCCAAAGCTGTTTTCAACAACAGGCCCAGGAATTTCCCTCAAAAGGGCCTGAGGAAAAAGCTCGATGTCACCTTGGAAGCTGATTCACAACAAAGGTGTGATTTAAGACACAACCCTTGTTGTCTGTTGACAGTGGAGATGGGGAGTGGTCATGAGATACAGTCAGACTGGGCTGTCCCAGTGCATGATGGGGCAGAGGACAATCCACCAGGAGAGGAATCTGGAGCTGCCCAGAGAGCCCATGAGATACACGCGGACCGGCTGTGCCTGAGGTGGGCAGTGACAGGACCCCGCAGAGTGAGACATGGCCCAAGGTGGAGTCATCAAAGGGAAAGCACTAAATGCAGGTATCTGCAGGGAAACAAAGATGGACACAGACCACCTGACACAGACCAACTCCAACAGGCAACAGCACCCTCACAGCCACCACACCAACAGCAGCACTTACACAACCATGAGCAACAGAACTGACCCTGTCCTGTTGCCCCTCTCAGACTGATCTGGTGTGAAAGTTGCACGAGTGGTCTGTACATCCTCGGTAGAACCTACCTGCAGTTTCACACACCCCTGTGGTCCCTCCAGTGTGGACCAGGGGTTTGGGTCCCTTCTTCTCCCAGATTTTATTGTTGACCACGGTATCATATGTTGTGGAACATCCCTTTGGTCAGTTTGGTTCAGCTGTCCCAGCCATGTCCCCTTCCAATTTCTTGCGCACCCCAGCCCCCATGCTGGTGGAGTTGGTGTGAGAAGTGGAAATCGCCTTGATACTGTGCAAGCACTGATCAGCAATGACTGAAACATTGGGGTGGGACCAACACTGTTTCCATCACAAATGTAAAATGAACTCATACAAGTTGCTATGAATATAAGTAACTCTATCCCAACTGAAACCAGTCTAATAAGCAGGACAGACCATGGTGTTCAGGCAGGGGATTTGGCCAGAACAGCACTGACCAGCCACCTCCCCACGGGCTGCTTGTTTCTTGAACCCCCCTCCTCCCCACTTTTCCACAGATGGCTATTTCCATGATCCAAATTTCTCTGCCCCGATCTCCTCACAATTCATAGCCATCATCAGTTTCTTTTTCCCCAATAGGCTCAGGTTTTCCCCACTTGCACTCAAATTTGATAGTTTGGATTCCATTGCCTTGGTCCTCTGGGACTTCAGTGGCATCACTGGTGGCTCCTCCAGGCACTGATGGCCTTGCAAGACTTGACTGCCCAGACAGTCCCCAGTGCTCCCCTCTGTGCAGTTTGGCCAACCTGGTCACATCTGCATCATCCTCTTCTGGCACCAGGGGTCACCTCACAGCCAACCTCCCACACACTGCCCCTTTACCTGCCTCTCCTCTTTCCTACCCAGCACTGTCGTTTCTGCTGGGCAGGCAGCAACGTGCTCCCCATGGGGACTGCAGAGCCCTGGTGGGACAGCTCAGTGGTGGGAGGGCAGCCATGGGTGGGCAGGGCTCCTCAGGAAGGCAGGGGGGTGGATGAGGAGGTGGAGATGAGCTCTGTGAAGAGGGGAGCCTGGCGTGCACAGCCCTTGCCTTGGAGGAAGCTTCATGGTCACAGGTCCTTGACTACATGGCAAGTTGGACCATCTCTTGGTCTGCTGGGAGGGCAGCAGGGCTGGGCACAAGCAACCCAGGAGGTTCCTGCAGAGTGTGGAAGACAGCATTTTGAGACAAACACTGGACGAGTTGACTAGGGCTGGTTTCTTACTGGCAGACAAGGTGGATCAGGCTGGGGATCTGCAGGATGAGTGCGGCCATGGCTGCAGTGACCGTGAGATGGTGGAGAAGCAGGACAACTGCAGAACAACAGTGCAGTCCTGCAGGAGAGCTGATTTCAGTTAACTGAGGATCTCCTTGGGCTGTCCTGGAGAACAAAGGGGCTGTTAAACTCTCTTGGATCTTCAGAGGCAACATCCTCAAAGCCCAGGAAGAAGCCAATCTGATGGACAGGGAGTCGAGCAGGGCCTGGCAAGAGGTCAGCATGGGTGCACAGCAACCCCCTGCCTTAGGAGATCAAACAGCAGAAGGACGTGCAGGGAGGCTGGAGGGGAACAGGCTGCCCAGGAGACAGACAGACAGACAGCTGGCCTGGGGGTGCAGGGATGGAGCCAGCAAAGCCAGCGCTGAGCAGTGGCTGAAATGGCCATGCAAGGGGAGCGCACCCAGGAGGGCTTCTCCAAAGATATTGTCAGCGCAAGGAAGGCAGCTGAGGGAACCCTGGTGGGGCAGGGGACGGAGTGACAAAGACAGTATCAAACCAGCAATTTCTCAGAAGAAAGATTCTTCCTTTGAGAGTGCTGGTAGGAAATGTATTTTGCTGAGTAACTGGATGCACCTATGCATTTTACTATACATTTACCTCTACCTAAATATTTATTTTTCCTTATACTCACATAGAAGACAGGTAGCACAGATCTGTTGAGATCACTGTCAACATGACCATCTACAAAGAGAACAGTTCAAGTAACCTTTTCATCCTTTTTTCCTCCATCAGGCAAGAGTGGCCAACAGCTTCGAGCATGACTCACTCTGTGCCAAGAGTAAAAAGTGGCATTCACAGTCCAGGGCAGTGGATTTTTTGGTGCCTTCGACTCTGTGCAAGACACAAGGATTATCTTTCTTAATGCTGTAGGCTTTGGTAGGATAGAAGTCTAGAGAACATTTTCTAAAAATGGATGGAAAAAGAAACCAAGTGAAAGATGTAGAGTGAAGGAAATGTCTTCTTGCAACTTTAAGCATCAAATGTTGTTGGTGTTGTAATTCTCCTTTCTTTGTTTTGAATACTTTAAATATCAGTGTTTTCCCATGAGATCAAAATGAGACTCTACAGGATGTGCACTATGAGCAAGAGGAGAATGTCAGATCTCCCACAAGATTTGCCTTCTCAGCACTCTCTCTGTTAGGCTGTGCATCTGATCTCCCTCATCCTTCAGGTATTTCCTCTGCCCTAACTAAATGGACCATGTCTGAGGCCACATTTCCAGCAGCTGATCTGCACACAAGCACTTGCAATCGGTCTCTGGATTTCCCTTCCTCTTACTCTTTGATCACTCAAACACTTGTCAACAATCCAGTTGCTGCTTTCAGCTTCACGGACTTAAAAGCTTCCTTGTCTTTCAGTAGTCTGTCTAATTCTGTCTTTAGCCAACTCTTTTATTGTGTTTATTTTCTAATTTCCTTTCTGTCTAAATCAGTTCTTGCATGGTTATGCCTTGGAGACAGTGAACCTCATTGGTGGCAGTTTTTCCTTGGCATATAGCTGAGGAATGTGTTTTCTTTTAACCATGATTCTTATCAGTTTATTTTGTTTGTTCAAAAGTAAAGAAAAGTCCCTCTTTGCCTGTGTGCAGCCAGGTCTCCAAAGAGAGCAGGTGGGAGCTGGTGCAAAGGAGCTGGAACATCCAGCTGCAGACTGCAGTGGAGAAGTCTGGGGTAAGGAAAAGGGATGCAAGTCCCAGGTGGCCAATGAGAGAAATGATGGGGTTGGGGAGGTGAGGAGCAAGGTTGTCCGCATGGTGTCAGAGCTCAAGGGACAGCTTCTCCAACCAGTCCAGACCTCCTTAGGAGAGACCCTGGGTCAATATCAGATAATGCTGCAATCACCTCTTCTCCACACTGAAACACAATAAACTATATGCTTTACGAAATTTAAAAAAATAAAGTAATTTTTATTAGAAGGTTTTTGAAATCGTTCTCTGCAACTACACTAGGAAACCACTCTAATTAACTGTACAAGACTAGAAAGATATTTAAAGAAGAGACATGGTTTCTTAGAGATTTCTTCAGTGTAATGAGCTCCACGGTGCATTTGGTGCTGAGTCCTTGAACCTCAGGTGCTGAGAGGAGATTGCACAAACCTTTCCAGAAGTCAAAGTCAGAAGAAAAAAGTACTAAGTCCCTTGAAGTATTAATGAGTTCCACTGAGGGCAAGTACCAGCAAAGCCTCCCCAGGGGCTCGTTACAGCAGAGAATTGGAGGCCATGATGGCAGATAAACAAAGGGTCATGTGCAGGCAGCTGAGGATGAAGCAGAGAGGCCAAGGCCTGACCCCCAGCCCCTGGGAAGGCAGATCCTGTCCCTCACCCGTTGCTCAGGGCTCTTCCTGGGGCAGGGGAATGTGGGCTGTGTGATGCTGAGTGAAGGACAATGGTGTGACAGTTCCCAGCCTTCCTGGGGTGTGCAAGGAGGCCATGAGGTGCCCCAGTGCCTGAGAACAACATGGCTCCTCATAGGCCTTGGTGGCAGAGATGATTGCCATAGCCAAGGAGACAAAGACCTGGGTTCTCTTGGTGACATCCAGCCTTGCCAGTGCCCTTTGCCGTCTCCACCACGGGTTGTCCTCCACTGTCCCACAGCTGCTTCTGTTTCCCTGCAGGCTCTAGACACCCATCTCGCTTCCTCCCCTTGCTCTCGCCCTGGTATTTCCATACATTGGCTGATGTGTCTCCACTCTCATGCTCTGTTCCTCAAAACACAAGGTGGTGGACTGATCTCATGCTCCTTCTGGATGATTTCTCATACCACAGCACTGCCCGTTAAGTGACATTTCTTCCTCCTCATGTCCAGCCTCCACCTTCCAAGCTGCGCTGTGTGGCGGTGTTTCTTTCTCTCCTCTGCTGTAGAAAGGAGGACCCTGAAAACTACTGACCTGTCAGCCTCTTACCTGTGCCTGGGAAGATCATGGAACAGATCCTCCTAGAAGCTGTGCTAAGGCACAAGGAGGACAGGGAGGTGATTTGAGACAGTCAGCACGGCTTCACCAAGGGCAAGTCCTGCCTGACTAACCCAGTGGCCTTCTGCGATGGAGTAACTACATCAGTGGACAAAGGAAGGGCAATGGATGTCATATCTATCTGGACTTCTGTAAAGCCTTTGACGTGGTCGCTCACAACATCCTTCTCTCTACATTGGAAAGGTATATATTGGATGGCTGGACTGTTTGGTGGGTGAGGAACTGTTTCAATGGCTGCACCCAGATAGCGGTGGTCAATGGCACAATGTCTGGATGGCCACTGGTGACAAGTGGTGTCCCTCAGGGGTCCATACTGGGGTCAGTACGGTTTAATATCTTCATCAATGGCATAGTGGGATCAAGTGCACCCTCAGCAAGTTTGCAGATGTCACCAAACTGAGTGATGTTGCTGACACGCCTGAGGGACAGAAGGCCATCCAGGGGGACCTGGATAAGCTCGAGAAGTGGATTCATGTGAAACTCCAGAGGTTCAACGGGGCCAAACGCAAGGTCCTGCACCTGGGTTGGGGCAACCCCCGCTGTCAGTATGGGCTGGGGGGAGAGGGGATTGAGAGCAGCCCTGACGAGGAGGACTTGGGGGGACTGCTGGTTGAAGACTGGACAGAAGTTGGCAACGTCCGCTTGCAGCCCAGAAAGCCAATCTTATTTTGGGCTGCATCCAGAGGAGCATAACCAGCAGGTCAAGGGAGGAGATTCTGCCCCTCTGCCTCGCTCTGCTGAGACCCCAGCTGGAGTCCTGCATCCAGCTCTGGAGCCCTCAGTACAGGAAAGACATGGACCTGTTGGAGAGGGTCCGGAGCGGGGCCACCAAGATGATCAGAGGGCTGGAACAGCTCTGCTGGGAGGACGGGCTGGGAGAGTTGGGGTTGTTAAGCCTGGAGAAGAGAAGGCTCCAGGGAGACCTTATTGCAACCTTTCTGTACTTAAAAGAGACTGATAAGAATGATGGGGACAGACTTTTTAACAGGGCTTGTTGTGACAGGACAAGGGGTGATGGCTGTGAACGAGAAGAGGGGAAATTCAGGCCAGACACGTGGAAGACACTTTTTACAATGTGGGTGATGAAACACTACCACTGGTTGCCGAGAGAGGTGATGGGTGCCCCATCCCTCGAGACATCCCAGGCCAGGCTGGATGGGACTCTGAGCAACCTGATCTGGTTGAAGATGTCCCTGCTCATGGCAGGGGGGTTGGACTAGATGACCTTTGAAGCTCTCTTCCAACACTCTTTATGATTCTATGATTCCTGCCACAAAGGAAATTTCCACAGTCTGGGAGATAACCCTTCAAGCATAGAATCATAGAATCATGGAATCATTTGAGATGGAGCAGACCATTAAGACCATTGAGTCCAACTCCGGCACTAAAGCATGTCCCTAAGAACCTCGTCTATACATAAACACCTCCAGGAATGGTGACTCAACCACTTTCCTGGGCAGCCTGCTCACTGCTTCACAAACTTTTCCATGAAGAATGTTTCCTAATTTCAATTCTGAACCTTCTCTGGTACAAGCTGAGGCCATTTCCTCTCATCCTATCACTTGCTACTCAGGAGATGACCAACACTCTCGGTGCTACAACCTCTTTTTAGACAGTTGTAGAGAGCGAAATGGTCTCCCCTCAGTCTCATTTTTCTCCAGGCTAAACAGCCATGGGTCCCTAAGCTGCTCCTCAGAAGACTTTTGCTCCAGACTCTCAACAGCCTTGTCCCCTCCTCTGCACTCACTCCAGCACCTCAAGGTCTTTCCTATAGTGAGAAGCCCAAAACTGAACAGAGAATTCAAGTTGTGGCCTCAACAACACCAAGTACAAGGGGATTATCACTGCTCTGATTCTGCCCACTACACTATTCTTGATGCACACCAGGAGGCCATTGGCCTTTCTGGCCACCTGGGAACACACTGGCTCACGTTCAGTTGCTGTCGATCAACACCCCCAGGTCTTTTTCCACCAGACAGCTTTCCAGCCACTCTTCCCTAAGCCTGTATTGTTGCAGGGGATTGTTATAAACCAAGTGCAGGACCCGGCACTTGGCCTTGTTGAATCTCAGACAATTGGCCTCAGTCAGCCAGCGTCCCTCTGTATGGCCTTCCCACCCTCCAGCAGATCAACACTCCCACCCAGTTTGGTGTCATCTGCAGACTTACTGAGGGTGCACTTGATCCCTTCATACCGATCATTGGTAAAGAGATTAAACAGAACTGGCCCCAATACTGAGCCCTGGGGACACCACTTGTGACCGGCCACCAACTGGATTTGGCTCCATTCACCACAACTCTTTGGGCCCGGCCCTCCAGCCAGTTCTTTATCCATCTCAGATATACCATCCAGGCCTTGAGCTGCAGCTTCTCCAGGAGATGCTGTGGGATACGATATCAAAGGCTTTACTGAAGTCTAAGTGCACAACATCCGCAGCCTGTGTGGCGGATTCACTCCTCCACGACAGACTTTCCCTCATCTGCTAAGCCGGTCACCTTGTCATAGAAGGAGATCAGGTTGGTCAAGCAGGACCTGCCTTTCATAAAGCTGTGCTGATTGGGCCTGATTGCTCGTCTCGTATGTGTGACCTCCCAGTCCCTTTCCCAGCCCTGTTCCTGCTGTTGGCCTATCCCCTGCAGGGGCACAAGTGACTCACAGTCCCCTCCATAGCCATTGGCTTCCTACTGGACTATGAGTTCCTGAGACACAGCTGAGCACATGACATCGTACCCAGCCATCACCCTCCTTGTGCTCCAGTGTGTGAGCAGGTAAAACTAAGCTGGTTTCATCAAATCTATCTAATAGATTTCCTATGAAGGGTCTGAGTGGAGAAACGTTCCTCAGAGGAGCTGCTGTATTTACACGGGGGCATTTTATATCTCTGCTTCTGCCTCTTTCTTTTCTTCTTCATCTTCCTGTGTCTATTCTGATGCGAAAGAGCTCTCCAAGGAAAAGATTCATGGAATCCTACAATAACACAGGTTGGAAGAGACTCCTGAACACCATCTCTCTCCCACTGTCCTTTATGGCACCCTAAGGAATAGCTGATAGCATTTGTGCTCCCTTGGGTTCATCTCATCACATGCACACAGTGGACATGCACATGATGTGTATGTTTAGAACTCATCTATGCAAGGAAAACATGGACTTTTGACCTAGTATTCCACAGAATCATAGAATGTCCTGAGTTGGAAGGGACCCACAAGGATCGAGTCCAACTCCTGTCCGTGCACAGGACACCCCACGTTGTCCAGTCTCTTCTTGAACACTGTCAGGTTGGGGCCGTGACACCTCCCTGGGGAGCCTGTTCCAGTGTCCAGCACCTCTGGGTGAAGAACCTTTTCCTCATGTCCAACTGAACCTCCCCCGGCACATCATCCTGCCGTTCCCTCGGGTTCTGTCACTGGTCACCAGAGAGAAGAGATCAGTACCTACCCTTCCTTCTCCCCTTGTGAGGAAGCTGTAGCCACCGTGAGGTCTCCTTTTAGTCTTTTCTTCACCTCTGATGCTCAGAAACCCCTTGGTTTGCTCTCTGAAGCAGAAAGGAGAAGCCATGACCTCCAGGCAATGGAAAGGAGGATCCTGTCCCTCACACACGGCTCAGGGCTCTTCCTGGGACCGTGGGACGTGGGTGTGCAAGGCCGAGGGAAGGACAACACTGGTACAGCAACTTCCACCTTCTCCATGGGGCTGCAAGGAGGCAACGAGGCCCCAGTGCCATGAGGACAACATGTCTTCTCCTGGGCCTCAGTGGCAGGGACAACTGCCATGGCCAAGGGGACAGAGACCTGGGTTCTGTTGGTCCCTTCCAGCCTCACCAGTGCCCTTTGCCATCTCCATCACAGGCTGTTCTACACGGTCCTACACCTGCCCCTCTTTCCCTGCAGGCTGCAGACACCCATCTCGCTTCCTCTCCGTGTTCAAATTTGTCAAATATATTTCTTAGTAACAACGTGAAGTGAAAAGCACTCCTCACTGGAACTGCTGTATTTATGTTAACACGTTCTATATCTCCTCTTCTGTCTTTTTTTTTTTTTTATGATTCTTCTACCTATTCTCTCTCCAGAAACATCTCCAAGTCAAAAATTATTTCAAATCACAGAATACCTCAGGTTTGAAGAGAGCCCTTGTCTCACGCATCTTGTCTCACTCTCCTGCTCAGGGCAGGGTGAACCAGGGGAGGTTGCTCAAGGCACCCACCCAAGTTTACATCATCCACAAAGGCACTGAAAGTGCACTCTGTTACATCATAGAAGGGGAGAATAAAGACGTTCAACAGTGTTGGCCCGAGTGCTGGTCACTGAGAGATGACACTGGTAACTGGCTGCATGGAGGACTTTGTACCACTGATGATATTTGGGCTTGATGGTTCAGCCGACTTCCCAAACAGCATCCACTTCTTGAGCCCCATCAGCAGCACTCTGCCCAGAAGGAGACCATGTCTGAGGCCTTGCAAATGCCCTGTACACAACATGGCTTTCTTTCCACTGTCCATTTGTGTTCAGCAATCTTTTCCTTGTCCATCACATTCCTGGAAATGGCTGCAGGAGGACGTGTCCCATCCCCTTCCCAGGAAGGGAGATAGGGTGGCTGGCTTGCAATTCTCCCAGTTCCTGTTTGTGCTCTTCTTGAAGATGGGTTTGAGGTCTGCATTTTCTAAGGACCCCAGAACCATTCTGGTTTCTATGGCACATTTGAGAGCACAATATGGAATCACGGGCAAGGGTGACATAGCAGACTGGAGCACTTGCAATGAGTCTGTCCAAGGCAGCTGAGATGAATCTCACTGGGCCACTGGGGTTTGTTCCTGGAGCCACACGCAGAAATGTCAGGGTTCTGTGAGGTGTTCACATCTGAGCTGGCTTCATGGAATCCTTCTGCACCCAGGGATGTTCAGAGACAGAGCCTGTCCCTTTTACACACAGAGGCAGGAGTCACAGTGTCTCTCTGACCTCCTGTTGCCACTCCAAAGGGTCGAGAGACACCTCAGCCCTGTGGTGTGTCACCCTGCTCTGCACTCATCTGAGATGTCCCACATCATGAGGAATGGACACGGGGACCTCAATTCAAGGAAGAACATCCCAGTGCTGCATGCAGGTGATTTCCCGTGGAGTGTTCCTCCCACCATGAAGTGACCTCAAGACCTTTTTTGTGCCACAGGCCTTCATGGAACCCGAAGGAATAGTTCATGGTGTTTGTGCTCACTCGTGTTCATGTCACCTCATGTACATGATGTGCATGCTCACATCTCATCTGTACAATACAAACTCAGACTGCTGAACAACTCATTCAGTGTCCATCCGTGGAGGGAAGAACAACCTCTACGAGATGGGGAGAAAGGCCAGTGCTGGAAATGGTGGTTGTGAGGGGCCAGCCCATGACGATGCCCTGGGGCAGCTTCCATGGGGTGTCCAGTGCACAGGGGCACAGCCCAGCCGCTGCTCTGCTGGTCCTGCAGGTCTCTGGCAGGAGGCCTGGCTGTGAGAGGACACTGCTGTGTGCTCAGCCCTGCACACACACACTGTGCAGCTGTACACTGATGTTTGCATCTGCATGTCACTTCAGCGTGTTCTACAGTGAAGCTTTGAAAAAGAGCTAAACCTTCAGGCCCTGCCCATAGGAGATGACCTTTCTTTCTGGAAAGGCTGTTGTGAGGCCAGCTCTGTCACAGCAGTGCCCATTGCCTGTCCCTGCCTGCGCTCACAGGACTGACACACAGCAGGACGGTGACCAAGCTGCCAGAGCACTCAGGCCTTGCACCAACACAAGGGATGAGAAGGAGAGTGTGGGAGTGGAACGAGAACAGCTCTGGAAGGCCAAGCGCTGCTGCTCCCTGGCAGTGCTGCCAGCCTGGACTCTTCTCCCCTCCTCCCATGCACACAGGAACTGTCCCTGCAGCTCCAAAAGGCCTTGCAGGAAGAATATATATTGAAAAACAAATCACTACAGGACCCTTTATTTTGTTTAAATACACACAGATCATGGCTCCTCATTTACACACCCAGTGGTTATAAAAGAAAAGCAGAAAGCAATTTAGAAAGGGGATGACAATGTTATCACAATAAAAAAAACATCAATAGCAACAGAAAACAGAGATGAGAGGCTGGGCCTGTAAGTAGTTACATTAAAACTGCTATGTAGAATGAGATGGACAGTTTATTGCTTCGGAAAACACTTAGATACGAGTTTCCACAGGGCATCCTTGAACTCCTGGTTCCTCATGCTGTAGATGAGGGGATTCATTGCTGGAGGCACCACCGAGTACAGAACAGACACCACCAGGTCAGGGGAAGGAGAGGAGATGGAGGGGGGCTTCAGGTAGGCAAACATGACAGTGCTGACAAACAGGGAGACCACGGCCAGGTGAGGGAGGCACGTGGAAAAGGCTTTGTGCCGTCCCTGCTCAGAGGGGATCCTCAGCATGGCCCTCAAGATCTGCACATAGGATACCACAATGAACACAAAACACCCAAATGATAAACAGACACAAACCACAAGGAGCCCAGCTTCCCTGAAGTAGGAGTGTGAGCAGGAGAGCTTGAGGATCTGGGGGATTTCACAGAAGAACTGGTCCAGGACATTGCCCTTGCAGAGTAGCCGTGAAAATGTATTGGCCGTGAGCAGCAGAGCACTGAGAAACCCAGTGGCCCAGGCAGCTGCTGCCATATGGACACAAGCTCTGCTGCCCAGAAGGGTCCCGTAGTGCAGGGGTTTGCAGATGGCAACGTAGCGGTCATAGGACATGATGGTGAGAAGAGAATACTCTGCACCTAACAAGAAAGCTAAAAAGAAGACCTGGGCAGCACATCCCGCATAGGAAATGACCCTGGTATCCCACAGAGAGTTGGCCATGGATTTGGGGACAGTGATGGAGATGGAGCCCAGGTCGAGGAGGGCGAGGTTGAGGAGGAAGAAGTACATGGGGGTGTGGAGGTGCTGGTCACAGGCTATGGTGGTGATGATGAGGCCGTTGCCCAGGAGGGCAGCCAGGTAGATGCCCAGGAAGAGCCAGAAGTGCAAGAGCTGCAGCTCCCGTGTGTCTGTGAATGCCAGGAGGAGGAACTGGGTGATGGAGCTGCTGTTGGACATTTGCTGCTGATGAGCGTGGGGCACTGTTACAGGAGCAAAAGAAAGTGACAATTTAGGAGAAACTTCTCTGAGCAAAATCACATACCCCCTCCCCCCGCTCCACATCCCTTGTCCTTTTCCAGACCTTCCTTCGGGTCCGTGGCTGAGCCCTGGGTGGTGCTGGCTGGAGGTGCCGTGAGGAGCAGGGCCTGTGCCCGCTGGCTGCCCAGGAGTCAGCCCTGCTCTGCAGCAGGGGTCATGGAATGGGGGAACAGGGTCCAGTCCTGGGGTTCAGCTGTGTCAGATGGACCCGTTCCTGGTGCAGAAGCATGGTCAGCATCTGCTCTCCTAGTGATAATGAACCAGGATGGAACAAGGCAGTTTGAGAGGCTTGTTTTTTTGCAGCTTCCTGCAACTCCACTGGAGAGTGTTGTTGGGTGTCAGAAACCCTCAGCATTTCTGCTGCACTCAGGGAGAACAGAGCGAGTCCTGCGAGACCAGAGGA
The DNA here is from genome assembly GCF_036013445.1 of Caloenas nicobarica. NCBI lineage: Eukaryota > Metazoa > Chordata > Aves > Columbiformes > Columbidae > Caloenas > Caloenas nicobarica. Next base: position 1,837,756 of record NC_088276.1, read on the forward strand.
TGCCTGTGGGTCAGTGCAGAGTGAGGGCAGCTGGTCTGTCCCTCTGTCTTGCTCCAGCTGCCCTTTCTGAGATGGAGGCTGATCACACTGGCATGTTACCCTGAAAAGCCACTGGGCACTGCTGAGAGCAGAGGGACCCACCTCTGACCATGACATGTCCCACCCTTTCCTCAGCTCTCAGCACCCCACTTCTATCCCAAGACACACACAGCTCATTTCACAAACCGAACTGCATTTCTTCCATCATAGCATCTCTGCACTTCTCTGTGGGGAATTCAGATAATGCTCATTCCCCAGCCCCACAGACTGCATTGCCCACAGCCCCACAGGTCAGAGCAAAGCTGGGACACGTGTTCCCATGGACACACCTGCAGGAAAGGACCCACAAGATCAGGCTGTGACTCTGCAGCTGAAACTCCCATCCCCAGAGAGCCCGACAGCAAGAACAAGATCACAACAACAGTGACCCAGAGCAAGAAGGAAAATGCGCTGAGGGTGGGTGTGAGAGAGGCCGGGGCAGAGGCAGCCGGGCACTCAGACAGCGTCACCCTTCCCCAGCTGTGCAGCCACCTCCCACACACCAGCATTGCCGGGCAGCTGCTCTCAGCCCCTGTGCTCTGCAAAGGGAACTGGAGCTCTGGCTGCACAGGAGCTGCTTCATGCCTTGGAGCCCCCGGCCCTGAGGGCAGAGGCTTTGCTGGGTGGGAGAGGAGGCGAGGGGGCTGCTCACAGGAGGGATCTGCACTGCAGAGGATGAAAGGGAGTTTTCTGTGTTCCCCCTCCCATAACAATGCCAGTTTTATTTTCCTCTCATTTCTGATCATTTCCCTGCTGCCTGGAGATTCTCCCCCTGGGAGGTGTTTCCCTGTCCATGTCTCTTCCCTGTCAGTGCTCACAGACCATGCCACCCTCTGTGCCCTCACACTGGCCCTACAGATCCTGCCTGTTCACAGGGCACTGCCTGGGGGCATCTTCCTGTTTGCAGGTTGGAAAAGAGGACAGGTCAGACTAAGGCTGACGGGTTCAGCAGATGTGACGCTGGTGCTGTGCACAGGCAGAGCAGCAGCTGAAGGGATGTTGTGAGGCTTCTGGCAGATGTACTGATCATTCAAAGTTGCAGCTCAGGAGTCACAGTGACTTGTTTAAGCACGAGAGCTCATTTTCATTTTAACCTTTCCTGCACCCCCCAACCCTCGGGATAGGAAACTGAAAAGACAGGCTCAGGAAAGCCCCCTATCTGTCTGCTAATCCTTGCATTGATCTTCTGCTTGAGGCATCCACTTGGAAAAATCCTGGGGGTGATCTGGAGCTGTGAGCAGCTCTGATCCACACAGCACCCCCTCAACAGCAGAAGCACCTTTCCTGCCTTGATAGGAGTCTCTCCTTCCCCCCACAGCTTCTCCCCACAGCACTGTGGGGATCTCCCCGGGCTTGCTGACCCTGGCAGGTGGCAGAGTCCCTGTCCCAGCACAGCCCTGGGGTACAGGGACCCTGCTCTGCAGGACAGCCCTGGGCACCCTTGGCTGCTCACCCAGCTACACAGCTGTTCAAAATTGCCTGATAACAGCCCCCTCCTTACAGATCCCTCAAACTGTGCCTGTGCTAACTTGAGGAGATGCCTCCAGGAGCTACAGCTGCATTGCCCTGCACCCAGAGACTTACCATGGCAAGGCTGCAAAGATTTCTCCTCCAGTGAGCTCTCAGTCATCCTCCCAGTCCTGACCACCTTTAATCTCTCTCTGCCTTGCTCGTCTCCCTGAGATCCCCAGGCAGAGCCCTCAGCCCTGCTGCGCTTTGCAGAGGAGCTGCTCCTGGGCAGAGCTGTCTCTCTGCAGCGCTGCCGCTTGCCATGAGCTCCCTCTGTCCCAGGAGCCCAGCCCAGCTCAGCAGCACAGGAGCAGCCCAAGGCGCTTTAATGACCCCTCTGGTGGGTTTGCTGCTGAGTCCATGAACCTCAGACCCTGAGGGGAAGTTGAATAAAACCTCTCAAAAAGTCCAAGTCAGATTCAAACTCCAAAGTTTCTTGTAATGTTAATGAGTCCCACTGAAGGACACTATTGAGGAAATGACTCCAGGATTTGGTTAGAGAAGAAAACTGAAGGCAGAGATGACAGGTCAGGAAAAGCAAGGTGAAGGTCTCTCTGATGATCAGTAAACCTGGATGTGTTTCATTAATCAAAGGGCCAAGCCCTGACCCCCAACCCTGGGAAGGCAGATCCTGTCCCTCCCACATTGCCCAGGGCTCTTCCTGGGACAGTGTGATGTGGGGCTGTGCAAGGCCAAGGGCAGGACTATGGTGCAACACCTCCCAGGTTCCTGGCTGGGGACAAGGAGGCCATGAGGCCCCTGTGCTGTAAGGACAAGGTGTCTCCTCACAGGCATCAGAGCTGGAGACAACAGCCACAGCTAAGGGGAGAAGGAGCTCATGTCTGTTGGGGCTTTCAGCCTCTTTACGTCCCTTGATCATCTCCACGACAGCCTGTCCTATGCTGTGGCATCACCTGCACCTCTTTCCCTGCAGGCTGGAGACATCCCCCCTGCTGCCCCACCTTGCTCGTGTCTGAGCATCTTCCTTCCTTTGCTGATCTCTCTCCATCCTCCCCAGCTGTTCCTTGAAGCACAAAGCCTTGGGCTGATGCAGACTCCCTCTGGGTGACCTGCTCCACCACAGCACTGCCCTTCCACTCACATTCCTTCCTGCTTATGTCCGGCCTGGACCTCCCCAGCTGCACTGTGTGCCATTATTTCTTTCTTGTACTGTTTCCCACTGTGAAGAAAACCTCCACCATCTCTGAAACCACCCTTCCAGCACTCTCAGGCTACTCCTACACTGCTGCAGCCTCCCCAGCGCTGCTGGGCCAAAGCAGCCCAGGTCCCTCAGCATCCCACACCATGTGCACAAGGTCCTGAACCCTGCCTTGGCAGAGCCCTACACTCTCCAGTTCCTCCCTGCTTCTCCAAACTGGGAAGCTGCACATGGGCACACACCCATGTGTGTGGGGTCACACCAGTGCTGAACCGAATGGGATGAGAACTCCAGGTGTCTGGGTCCCCACGCTCCTCCTCATGCAGCCCCGTGTGCAGCTGCCTTGTTCATGGTGAGCGTGCAGCACGGGCTTGTGTGGCGGCCCTTGTAGTGCCCAGGCCCTTCTCCTCAGGGTCACTGCTCAGCGTGTCAGGTCCTGCTCTGTCCTGATGGATGGGGTTATTCTCCTGGCCCGGTACAGCACTGGCCACTTCTCCTTTTAAAACTTCAGAGATTGCTGATGGGGGAACCCCAAAGTTTCTCAAGGTCTGGACTCTCCCTGCACTGCTGCAGCCGCAGTACCTCAATTCCAGCCAGGGCAGGGACCACTCGCCCGGGGAGCCCCCGGTGTCCCCTAAAGGAAAGGGGGCTCCTGACCTCCAGGACTCTCCTGAGCCCAGGAAAAGGCCACTAAAATGGCAGCAGTAGCAGGGTTCCATCAAGAGTTTATTCAAGAAAAGGAAATAATTTCCAATTTCCCTAGCACAGTCTTTCGATGCTGCTCTTCTGTTCCTTATCCTGGTGCCTCTCCCTGACTGCTGTGCCCCACTTTTGGTGGCACCAGATTGTTGGGGGGCATGGCCATGTGCCCCCACAGGCTTTGTCATTGGTGCCCTCACTCACAAGGGAAAACCCATCTTGTCACTCCCCACATAAAGGAGCTCCACACATCCAAGAAACTTCTTCACTCTGAGGGAATCCTACTGCTGATCCTTCCAGCCCGTCTCTCCTGAAAAGCCTGTACCCACCCAGTGCAGCACCCCAAGCTGTGTGACTTGTCCCACCACGCCTTGGCGGTGACTCCATGGGTGTCAAACAGCACAGGCTGCAGCTTGTCCTGGCTGTGCCCTTGGCTGAGGGCATCAGTGCACAGTTGGGCTGTGGCACCTCAGCTGTAGCACCCGGCCAAGCTCTGAGAGTTCTCGGGAAATCTGGTTGGTATCAAGAATCCAGGTCCCCCTGTGTGCAAAGGTTTGACTTCAGAGCAGAGAAATGTCACAGTGGTTGGCAGATGGAAAGTTAGGGCTGAAATTGGGCAACAGGAGAGTGAGCAAGCCCTGCTGTCCCCAAGGCCAGAGAGAAACAGGGCTGGGAATGACAGACCTGGAAGGAAACGTGTGTTTTGTCAGTGGCGTCTCTGCTGCCCCTGAGGTACTTGGGCAGACGTGTCACTGATCTCTAGGAATGACAAGGTGCTGCTGACAGGCCCAACGTGACAATGGTTTGTCTGTTCCTTGATTATGTTATAAAGGGGGTGAGAACAGGTTTGGTGAAAAGAAAAAAAGGAGATTTGGAAGTGTTGCTATACGCATGGATACCGCGGTGTGAAGTGCTTCCTCTTCATGGGCTGCCCTACATCTACTGGATAGAGAAGGGACAGATCTTACGATGCTTCAGAGGTGGGAATGAGTTTCTTGCACAAAGACACCAAATCTGTCTGCAATGCTGTCTGGGGTGTCTGTCCCACACTCACTGTGGATGGGGATGGCTGCCCTGGACAGGACCATCGCTGTCCCTGCCCAATGCATGTAGGGGTGTGTGAGAGCCTTGACACCTCACGTAACACTGCAGGCCTGTAACTGGCATTAAAGGGAATAAGCGCCCTGAATTTGATTTGTCAATAGAATTATAGAAAAATTTCAGCTGGAAGAGACCCTCAGGATCATCGAGTCCAACCATAACCCAACTCTAGCACTAAACTATGTCCCTAAGAAACCCAATTGAATGTCTTCTAAACACCTCCAGGAATGGTGACTCCACCACTGCCCTGGGCAGCCTGTTCCAGTGCTTTTCCATGAAGAAATGTCTCCTAATATCCAATCTGAACTTTCCCTGGCACAACTAGAGAACCTTTCCTCTTGTCCTATCACTTGCTACTTGGGAGAAGAGTCCAATACCCTCCATGCTACAATCTCCTTTCAGGTAGTTGTAGAGACCGAGAAGGTCTCCCCTCAGTCTGGTTTTTTCCAAGCTAAACAGCCTCATGTCCCTCAGCTGCTCCTCATAAGACTTGTGATCCAGGCCTGTCACGGTCCATTCGGTGATGGACTCGTGATGCTTCATTTACCTTGATCTTGAAGTGCAAACTTAAGGCAATCAAAAAGCCAAGAGGTTGTAATTCAGTCATCAATATTTCTTTATTTATTTTGCCTGTAAAGTGGCATGTGATAGAGAGAGTGGAGAAAAAGGAAAGAAAAGAAAAGGGGAAAAAAAAGGGTTGGCTACCACTACGAGATCCAAAGGCGTCCCTATGGTCTCAGGTGCCGTGAGAAGAGTCCTGCCGGTTCTCCATTGTGATCCGTGATCCTTTGGTGGGGAGAACTCAACGATGTCCTGTCGGGAATCGTCTTTCATGCTTCTTCACCCCGCTTTGCTCCCATGGATTGAGGCCAATCTCTGCCTTTGTTTCGCCATCCAGGCTTAACTGCGCAGGCCTGAAGAGTCCCCGCTTCGCTTGCCAGAACCCGTCTGTGCCTGCATCGCCTCAGTTCAGGGGTCTCTTACTGGTCCATTGGGTGACCTCAAGACCTTCGTCAAGCCTCTGCGCATGCTCTTCTTCATTGGCCTTAGTAGCAGGTAGGAGGTGGGGGCAAGTTTGGCTGAGGCAGCAGGTGAAAATCCATCTTCTGGACAGCAGCTATAGTCCCCAGGTGGGAGAGACCTGTAGAACACAATTCCTTTTAGGAGGTGGGGGCAAGTCTGGCTGCGGCAGCAGGTGGAATCCGTACAGCAGCCGTTGTTACCTGTAGCCCCTGGGTCAGAGAGACCTGTATAACACAACTTTTTTCATCAGGCCTCTCTCCAAGTCATTGTCCAATTCTTTCTATCAGGACATCTGTTCTCCAAGTCCCTGATGGTGATGTTCAGGCAAATACTGTTCTTCGGACCGACTCTTACACCTTCCAATCCCTGATTTCTGTGATTCTGTGAGATGGAGGAGCCAGGAGAGGGAGATGTGAGGAGATGGATGGATTAGGAGATAGAGACACCAAGAGAGGGAGGGTCGGGTAGGTGGTAGGGTGAGGAGCTCGGGATGGACAGATGGACAGAGACACGAGGAGATGGAGACACCAGGAGATGGAGATGGAGGGGCGAGGAGGTGGGTGAGAAGATGGGGATGGACAGATGGACAGATGAGGGTGGAGACACCAGGAGATGAAGAATGAGGGTCAGGTGGGTGGTGGGATGAGGAGATGGAGGGATGGCCATGTGGAGGGATGGACGGATGGACAGATGGATGATGGACAAGTAGACACCGTCCAACTAGATGCCCCCTGCTGGGCCCTCCGCTCACTCACACATCTTGTTGGGTGACACCAACTTCCTGGTGGCCCCAAAATGGATCCAGATGAACTTCCCTGGGAGAGCAGCAGTGGCCACTGCCCCTGGCAGGCCCCGCCCACAGACCCCGCCCACAGGCCCCACCCCTCCACTCACCAATCAGGAGGAGTTGACGGAAGATGTTGGGATCTTGGGTTTTCCATCCTCCAGATGAGGTTGGATGAAGTTTGGGATATGTTTGAGGGTCTCAGTTGGGATTCAACACCCTCCAGGTGGGATTCAACGTCATCAGTGTGAGGTGTGACAACACTGGGGGAGATGGTTCAGGTCTTGGGTTCTCCATGCTCCCAGGTGAAGAGGGATGAAGTTGGGGAGATGTTCGTGGATCTTGGTTGTGGTTCAACATCCTGCAGGTGGGACAACACTGGGGAAGATGTTGGGGGTCTTGGGGTTCTCCACCCTCTAGATGAGGTGGGACAAAGTTGGAGAGATGTTTGGGGTCTTGGTTGGGGTTCAACATCCTCCATATGATGTGGGGTGAAGTTGGAGAGATAGTTGGGGTCTTGGGGTTCTCCACCCTCCACATGAGGTGGGACAAAGTTGGAGAGGTGTTTGGGGTCTTGGGTTCTCTATTCCCCAGGTGGGACAACACTGGGGGGAGATGTTGGGTCTCAGCTGGAGTTCAACCTCCTCCGGGTGAGGTGGGGTGAAATTGGGGGAGATGTTTGGTCTTGGGGTCCAACATCCTCTAGATGAGGTGTGGTGAAGTTAGGGAGACGGTTGGGGTTGAACATCCCCAGGTGAGGATGGGGTATGTTTGGGGAGAATTTTTGAGGTCTTGGAGTTCAACACTCTCCACATAAGGTGGGATGAAGTTGGGGGAGATGTTGAAGTCTTGGTTCTGGTTGGCCCAAGGGGTCCAGGCATGGGACATCTGGGCCTGCGTGGCCCAGTGGAGCTGGAGATGGGACATCGTAGGACTTGGTGTCGCCAAAGTGTCCAGGGATGGGATATCCTGAGTCTTGGTGGCCTCACCGTGTCCAGGGATGGGACATCTAGGCCTGGGTGTCCCAAAGTGTCCAGGGATGGGACGTTTTAGGTCTTGGTGGCCCAAAGTGTCCAGGGATGGGACATCCTGGCCTGGGTGGTCCATGGGTTGGGGCATTTAAGGTCTTGGTGGCTCAAGGGAGCTGAAGATGGGACATCTTGAGTCCAGAGAAGGGACGTCTTTGGTCTTGGTGTCCCCAAAGTGTCCAGAGATGGGACATCTTGGGTCTTGGTGGTCTAAGGGGTCCCAGGATAGTACATTTTCTGTATTGGCGGCCCAAAGTATCCAGAGATGGGACATTTTATGTCCCGATGACCTAAGGCTTTCAGGGATGGGACATCTTGCACTGAGTGGCCCAAGGTATCCAGGGATGGAAAATTTTGGCTCTTGATGGTCTAAGGGTGCTGGAGATGGGACATTTTGAGTCCAGAGATGGCACATCCTTGGTCTTGGTGGAGCAAGGGGGCTGGAGATTGGGCATTCTGCATCTTGGTGGCCCAAAGTGTCCGGCAATGGGAAATCTTGGGTGCAAGGATAGGACATCTTGGCCTGGGAGCTCTGGGGCTCCAAGGGTTTGGACATCCTGGGTCTTGGTGGCCCAGAGAGTCCAGGGATGGGACATTTTGGGTCCAGAGATGGGACCTCTTCACTCCAGGAAGGGGACATCTTGGTCTCGGTGGCCCAAAGTGTCCAGGGATGGGACATCCTGGGTCTTAGTGGCCCAAGGGGTCCAGTGATGGGACATCTTGGTCTTGGTGGACCAAGATGACTGGAGATGGTACATCCAGGTCTTGGTGGCCCAAAGTGTCCAGGGATGGGACTTCTTGTGTTCAGGAATGGGACATCTTGGCCTGGGTGGTCCAATGGGCCCAAGGGTTGGGACATTGTAGGTCTTGGTGGCCCAAGATGCCTGGTGATGGGACATTTTGGGTCATGGTGGCTTAAAAGTTCCAGATATGGGACATCCTGCATCTTGGTGGCCCAAAGTGTCCAGGGTGGGATATTTTGGGTCCAGAGATGGGACATCTTGGACCCAGGGATGGCACATCTTGGACTCAGTGGCCCAAAGTTTCCAGAGATGGGACATCAGAGGTCTGAGATGGGGCATCCTGGCTCACAGTGGCCTTGGTCTTGGTGGCCTAAGGGGTCCAGGGATGGCACATCTTGGCCTGGGTAGTCCAAGGAGTCCAAGGGTTGGGACATTTAACATCTTGGTGGCCCAGGATGGCTGGAAATGGGACATCTTGGGTCCAGAGGTGGGACATTCTGGGTCTTGGTGGCCGAAGGGGCCCAGGGATGGACATCCTGCTCTGAGTAGCCCAGGGGATACAGGGATGGGAAATTTTGGCTCTTGATGGCCCATGGGTGCTGGAGATGGGACAATTTGGGTCCAGGGATGAGATATCCTGGGTCTGGGTGGCCCAAGTGGTCCAGGGATGGGACATCCTGATCTTGGTGACCTCATAGTTTTCAGGGATGGGACATCTTGGTCTTGGTCACCTAAGGGATCCAGGGATGGGAAATTTTGCCTCCTAATGGCCTCGCAGAGTCCAGGGATGGGACATCTTGTTGGCCTAAGGGTTCCAGGGATGGGACATCAGGGGTCTGGTTGGCCCAAGGTGGCTGGAGATGGGACATCTTGGGTCCAGAGATGACACATCTTGGTCTTCGTGTTCCAGAGTGTCCAGAGATAAGACATCTTGGTCTTGGTGGCCCAAAGTGTCCAGGGATGGGACATTTTAGGTCTTCGTGGCCTAAGGATCCAGAGACAGGACATCCTTTGTCTTGGTGGCCCAAAGTTTCCAGGGATGGGACATCTTGGCCTGGGTAGCCCAAGGGGGCTGGAGATGGGACATCTTGGGTCCCGGGATGAGACATCCTGCATCTTGGTGGCCCAAAGTCTCCAGGCATGAGACATCTTGGATGCAGGGATGGGACATTTTAGGTCTTGGTGGCCCAAAGTGTCCAGGGATGGGACATCTTGATCTTAGTGGCCCAAGGTTGCTGGAGATGGGACATCTTAGGACTTGGTGTCCCCGAAGTTTCCAAAGATGGGTCATCCTGGGTCTTGATGGTTTCATGGGGTCCAGAGGTGGGATATCTGGGCCTGGGTGGCCTAAAGTGTCTAGAGATGGGACATCTTGGATCCAGGGATGGGACATTTTAGGTCTTGGTCCCAAAGTCTCTAGGGATGGGATATCCGGGTTCTGGCATGGGACTTTCTGGCTCTCGGTGGCCCAAAGGGTCCAGGGATGTGACATTTTAGATCTTGGTGCCCTAATGGGTCCAGGGACAGGAAATTTTACCCTGCGTGGCCCAAGGTATCCAGAGATGGGAAATTTTGGCTCTTAGTGGCCTCACAGTTTCAGGGATGGGACATAGCGGCAGAGAGAGCGGTTCCGGTAGCAGTGCCGGCTACGGCAGCATGTCCGGCTGCGGCCACATCTTTTCTTTCACCAGGACCAGGTCACGGTGGAGTGGCCACCTCCCTGTCCTGCCAGAGGATGCAGCTCTGCAACCCCTGCCCCGCTTTTAAAGGGGTGCCTGGGCAGGGCCCTTTGTGACATCACCAGTGACATCACAATGCCCCACTGTGGCAGTTGCACATCCCCCTGAGATCCAGAGCCTTCAACAGGGCAGTTGATGGCTCCTTTGCACCTTTTGTGCCCCACTGTGCCTGTCCCCAGGTACACACCAGGGTGGTACCAAGGTGCTGACAGTCACATCCTCCCCTGCCCCGGGCAGGGTGACTTCACCTGCACCAGCTGGGGGGCAGGAGGGGTGGGAGCCTCAGTCAGTTGACAGGGTCCTCAGCAAAGAAGGTGCCCAGAGAGACTGAGAAGCTTCTGGACTATGTTGTATTATCCACAGCCTGTCACGTCCTGCCCTCAGGTATGAGTGCGGAATGGAGGGAATGCAGGTTCTCGTTTTCCTGTTTCTGGGAGAGTTTCATCCTTGGTGGAGAAGGGAGCTGAAGGTGTAACAGGTAGGACTTCTTTCATGCTCTGTGAATGTTCTTTTGCATTATGCCACCTTGATACTAGTTTACTCAGTTTATCAAGGGGTAAGTAAGCCCTCCATTATATCTCTGGGAACTCCCTTTTTAATTCCCAAAACCCACCATTGTTGTCGGATATTAGGTTGTTCCCCCTTTCCTCTTCTAATATGCGGATGCTTCTTTCTCGGAGCACTGGTAGCAGCAGCAGTACCGGTAGAAAGGGGCAGTTTCTTGACTTCGATGTGACAGATTCCTCTCGACCTTTCTTCTAGGATTTTTACAGGGCCATATTTCCTATTATAATGTATCAATTCTTGTGCTGCTTCCCCCCACATCCACACCTTTTTAGTATTTGGTTGGTTGGGGGAAGTCGGGGCAGGGGTGAACAGTGAATCAATGGCAGTGTCAGGTCCATCCCTCTGCCTCCTGCTTCTGGTACCCTGGCTTCTGATCAAACCTTCCAATCTTTCTACTGGGCTCATCAATGCGATTGTCCTTTGAAGGTTTAAGTGTCTCTGGAAGTCCCCTTATCAAGGGAGTCATCATGTCAGGACTTACTGGCAGCATCATTGAGGATTCACACTTGCGAATCAATTTTCTTTCATGTATCATTTGCAAGCAGGCTGCTTTGTGTGCACTTTCTAGCAATTGATCAGGTATGCCAGTGATTGCCAGGGACTCTCCTCTATCTAAAGGGTTTAGCCCTCCAGCCCTATAAGCAGCTCACTGGGTTAGGGACCATGGGGCATGTCTGTCACCAGTTGTTAAGAAAACTCCATGACCCTACTAACCATTAGCTTCCTGTTCACTTAACTGAATTTGGTCTCCCCCAGTTAGGGATACGTGCCACATGTACTCCATTTCAGGTTCTTTAGGGAGGCAACCATACTCTCTCTTTAGCTTGGCCAGCTCGGTGGCAGTGTAAGGTGTTTTCTTAGTTGTAATATAAGGGTCAGTATCCTCTTCATTTGCATGAAAATATTCTGTTTTCACTAGGGGTCTCACGTGTGGGTATTCCTCATCACGTTTTCTCATCTCCTCCAATTCTTTCTGAGGGTAAATTTGATTTATTTGTTGGATACTTTTCTCCTCTAGCTCCCGCTCTCTTAGCACTCCTGTGGTTTTTAAACATTCTTCCTTTAGTGTGGCTTTTAATGAGCGGTTTTCTCCCCTCTCTTTTTCTAATTGTTGTGAACAATTTCCTAATTATTCTTCTAAACTAGAGGTTGTTTTTTGCGAAATCTGCACCAGATTTTCAAGGGATTCTATAATTTTGCTTTCACTACTATGTTGCCTGAGGCAATCTTCAATCACTGCGACTAGGCTGGCTCCTAGGACAGCACAGACTATAGCTTTGTTCTTATCTGATCTAAAGTTAGACTTAGCCTGTAGAGAAATCACTCAGCCCGCTACACTCTGTAAATTAGCCCTATTATCATGAGCCCAGTCTTCTCCGGGTACGGATGGTCGAGCCCCATACTTTGCTAAAAGTGTGTAGAGCGAGTCTTGCTCTTTCCCTAACCAAAAATCTTGATTATCAGCCTTTTCAGTCATTCTTATTACGAAGGGGCCAAACCCACTTTGGTAAGGCACAACTTAGTCATACAAAAGCACAGCAACTGCTGTGTCACCCTTCTCTTTCCCGAGTGGTTGAAGGGGCCAAAAATCTGGTACGGGCAGGCTCAACTTAGTTACGCAAACACACAGGATTGCCCCTTCACTCTCTCTAGCAGACAATTCTCATCAACATGAGAACAACACCCATATTTGCACTTTGAGATCTGAGAGACAGAGCCCTCAACTCAAGTTTGGAGCGCTCAACACCAAGGCGTGTGTGGCGTGCGGGAAATCTGAATTGCCCCCCTTGATTTCTGGACACCTCTCACCTTATCAGTTAGGGCCAGGTGTGGCTGGAGCGAAGATTTCTTCCCCTGTTACAGACCACACAGTACCTGCACTCTCTGTATTCTCAGAATCCTGTCCATGACACCAATTTAATGTCACGGTCCATTTGTTGATGGACTCATGATGGTTCGTTTACCTTGATCTTGAAGCGACCAAAATGCCAAGGGGTTATAATTCAATCAAACGGTGTTAACTTTATTATTTTGCCCGTAAAGCGGCACGCGATAGAGAAAGTGGAGAAAAGGGGAAGAGAAAAAAAGGGGGAAAGAGGATTAGCTACCACCACGAGTCCAAAGGCGTCCCTATGGACTCAGGTCCCGTACAGCGTCCTGCCGGTCCTCCGTCGTGATGCGTGATCCTTTGGTGGGGACATCTCAATGATGTTCAGTCACAAGCCACCTTTTATGCTTCTTCACCCCTCCTCTCTCCCATTGATTGAGGCCAATCTCCGCCTTCGTTTCGCAATCCAGGCTGAACTGTGCAGGCCCAAATAGTCCCTGCTTTGCTTGCCAGAACTTGTCTGTGCCTGCATCACCTCAGTTCAGGGGTCTCTTACTGGTCCGCTGGGTGACCTCAAGAACCTCTGCGAGCCTCTGCACATGCTCTTCATTGTTGGCCTTAGTAGCAGCTAAGAGGTGGGGGCAATTTTGGCCGAGGCAGCAGGTGAAAATCCATCTTCTGGACAGCAGCTATTGTTACCTGTAGCCCCAGGTCAGAGAGACCTGTACAACACAGTTCTTTTCCTCAGGCCTCTCTCCAAGTCCTTGTACAGTTCTTTCTACCAGGGCATCTATTCTCCAAGTCCCTGATGGCAATGTTGAGGCCAATACTGTTCTTCGAACCGACTCTTACAGGAGGTCATGGAGAACACACAGCCAGGCTCTTCACCATGATGTGTGGTAGAAGAACAAAAGAGAATGGGTGGAAGGTGAGAGAGGTTCAGCCAGGACATAAGGAAAAGCTTTTACCCCAGGGGCTCAGCCAAGTGCTGTCTCAGGTCACCCAGAGAAGCTGCACAGTCTCTGTCTTTGCAGGTTTTCAATCTCTGATTGAATCAAGGCTTGAACACCTTGGTGTGACCCAGTTTCTGACAGGTTGGACTGCAGACTCCTGAGGTCCCTTTAACCTCAGTTCTCTGACGATCCCATTGTGATGTTGGGCTCTGTTTCTAACTGGAGCAGAGCAGACGATTATGGGCCATGAATCCACCTGTGCTGTAGGTGACCATCTAAACCAACATCTCAAGCAGTGAACCAGTCAACACCTCAGTGTGACTTGCCCTGGGCAAAGTGTGAGGAGTCCTGGGCAGAGAAGGTTTAGAAGGCATGGGGCGCTATGCAAGACACAAAATGATCTTGGCTTAATGCCTGCAGGCCCATCAAATGTCAGTTAATGTCAATGAAAATCAAAATAAGAAGAACTGAAGACAAAGATCCAAAGCAAAGGAAGGTGTCAACATACTTGTCTTTATTTTTCTTTTTTTCTTTGGGAGGGTTTCTTTTCTTTGAAAAGGAAAGAGTTTCCCAGAACTGGGAATGGATTTAGGACACGAATGTCTTCAGCTCCAGGGACACAGACACCTGGTGCCAGTGTAGATGCCCCGGGAACCCCTGCCCAGGCTCCACCTGCATTGCAAGGTGCTCTGGTCTCCCCCAGGTCCTCTGTGATAGAGGCCAACCCCAGGCCAGCACCTCAGGTGCACTGGGGCCCCTAAAATGGCACTGGCTGTTTATGGTGAGACAACAGATGACTGATGTCTGCCTGGAAGGGTGCACTTTGTTGTTGTGGTTGTTTTGTGGTTGTTTTGTTGTTGTTGTTGGTTGGTGGGTTTGTTTTTTTTTTTTTGCTTTGGTTTTGTGGTTGTTTTACTTCTTTTGTTTCGTTGGTTTCTTTGTTTGATTGGAGGATTTTTTTTTTAACATATTAAAATTTAAAAAAAAAAAAGCCAAAAAGTGAATTACGGGGAAGTGTACTAAGGGTAGGAAAACAAATACTGGTCTTCCCCTGTACTTCTATTACCAACACTATTATTTCATCTCCCTCGTCATTCAGGAGTTTCCACCTCTCCTGATTAAATGTCCATGTCAAAGGACAACTTTCTAGCAGACTGTCTGTACGTTTGCCCTTCCCAGTGCTCTCAGGTTTCCTCCTCCACTTGCTCTTTGGTCACTCAGTTGCCTCTCAACTCTCTGGTTTCTGCTTCAGAGCTTCAGGGTGTTACAAACTTGCCCCATTCTTCAGAAGTCTAATTAACATGGTAGTTAATGTGTTAATTGTGTTTATATATATCCTTTCCTATCTGTCTGTCTAAAACAGTTCTTGTGTGGATGTCCCTTGTGGATGGTGGACCTCATTGGATCCAGCTTACACACACAGTTGAGGAAAGTGGTTTAGTGTTTATGAAATTGTGTGGTGTTTACACAGGAGAGCAGGTGGGAGCTGGTGTGCAGGAGCTGCAGCATCCACCTGCAGAGCTCAGTGGAGAAGTCTGATGTGAGGAAAAGTGATGCAAGTCTCTGGTGGCCAATGAGGGAACTGGCAGACTGGGGGTGGGGGGTGAGGAGCAAGGGTGTCCATACAGTGTCCAGCCTCAAGGGACTGTTCTCCTGCCTGTCCAGATGGCTTCAGGAGACCCTCTGGATCAATGTCCATTGCAGAATGCTGCTGTCACTTCTTCTACACACTGAAAAATGACAGAAAATACCCTTGAAAGAAAAAACCCTCCTTTATGAAATCTTTGAAATCTTCATCAGTAAGTGTCCCATTGAAACCTCTCCAGTTAGTTCTACAAGTCTTGAAGATTGGAAGAAAATTACAGAAAGAAACATCATTCGTTAGGGCTTTCTGTGTTTTAATGAGCCCCATGGCGTATTTGGTGCTGAGTCCATGAACCTCAGATACCAAGGACAGACTGAAGAATCTCCTCAAGAAGTCCAAGTCAGAAGCAAAGCCCAAAGTACCTTGAAGCATTAATGGGCCCCACTGAGGGCTGTTACTGACAAAGCCTCCCCAGGGACTCGTTACAGCAGATAATTGGAGGCAGTGATTGCATCAGGCAAAGGCAAAGTGCAGCATCTCTGATGCTGAGAAAACCCTTGATTTGTTTGATGAAGGAGAATGGCCAAGCCTTGACCCCCTGCCCCTGGGAAGGGAGATCCTGTCCCTCACGTGTGTCTCAGGGGTCTTCCTGGGGATGTGGGGATGATGCCCAGTGCAGGACAACGGTGTGAGACTCCCTGGGGGGTGCAAGGAGGCAATGGGGTGCCATGGCCATGACAACCATGTGTCTCCTCTAGGCCGCACTGTCAGGGACATCTGCAGACACCCCATGCGCTTCCCCAGCTTGTTCTCACCCCGGTGTGTCCCCACCTGTGCTGCTGAACACCTGATCCCAGCAAGAGAGAACAAAAGGGCAACAGGCAAAAAGACCCAAAGGCCAACTGCAAAATGGCAGAACGGCAAAAGGCCGAACTGACATCGAACTCATGACAGAATGAAACTTCTGAATGGAACTAACCAAACCAGCTGGAAAACCCAAAGTAATGGATGTAACAAACCCTAAAAGCCAGCTCCAGCTTTAGACTGAGCATGACGCTAATCACAGGGAATATTTCATTGATCAGCCTGCATGTCAACCCAGGTGCTGTCCTGTCTGTGTCCCCTCCTGCCAATTTGCATCTGCAGCTGGATGGCCAAAGAAGTCCTTGGTTTCCCTGACAACAGCCAAGATATCAGTGAGTTCTGACATTCCTTTCATACCAAATGGCAAACACTGTAAAGCTGCTAAAAGAAAAAATTAACTCTATGCCAGGGAGGAAACAGCGTTATCTCATTATTCTCATAGTAAATCTAAACAAAAGACTGTAGTAGCTATGAAGGAGAGAGATTCAAAATGCATGAAGAAAATTAACTCAATTTCAGTAAAAACAGCATGTTTCCTCAGCCTCCACTTCACCAGGCTAAAGAAGTTTGGGTCTCTCAACATCTCCACACATGACCCAGACTCTCTCTGGCCACACGACAGCTCCTCCCCGTTCCTCCAGAATGGGGAACCTCCCACTGGGACACCCCGCTCCAGATGTGACCACACCAGTGCGGAGTCAAGATGGACAATAACTGCCCTTGTCTGGGTGGCCACGCTCCTCCCAGTGCAGCCCAATGTGCTCATGGGCATATTCCTGTTTAGCACCACTGAGAACTGACTGAACATCCAGGCTCAGAGGGTTGTGACCAGCGGCACAAAGCCCAGCAGGAGGTACCATGAGGAGCACTGAAGGACACCATGTCCCTACCCAACATCTCCTCCCCACAGGTGTCTCTTGGGTCCCTGGAACCACCTCAGTGACAAGGGGGAGAGCACTGCCTGTATGGGGTGGAGGAGATGGGGTCTGGAATGAGGGTCCTGGGGCAGTTTCTCCTGGTTGTTCATGCAGCAACAAGCTGGGCTGGATATTTGGAGAGAGGAACTCTTCCTAAGGGCCTCCATTGGGCTTGGGGATGGTCTACAGTTTCCTGCATGCTGCCTTTTCTGGTGGAGATCAGAGGCTGCCGGCCCTTTAGAGGACCCAGGACAGGCCTTGTCCTTCCTCTGGTCACAGCTGGACCCCAGTTCTCCAGCTTGGCCCCAGCTCAGGAGCCTTGTCTAGGGGTGACTTTTGGGGTAAGGTTGACAAGAGGGGTGCATAAGTTTGTCTTAAGGACATGTGATGAGCACCAGGACTGAAGTACCAGAGCAAAATGATGTGGCTTCTGGGTGAATACTTTCTTCGGTGCAAGTCGTGACGCAGGGTCCCAGACTTGCTTTCCATGCCACCCTTCACGAGGGATGATGCACTAAGAGATGGCAAGTGGGGGACACCAATACTTCTTCAGCTACTTCCCAGGCCTGGTGAAGCACCAGGACAGCAAGGACTTCTGGCCCTGCACCCTAAACTCTGTGTATAATCTTGGGGCAGCTGAACACCAGCATTTTTCTCTCCAAGGCAATTTCCAGCCCCCGTCAGCTCCTGTCTGATCTCCCCCCATCCCTCCTCTGATCTGGTCTGGTGCTCCTGGCCCCTTCCCTGTGCTCCCCACAGGGCCCCAACCTGGCACTGATGCTCTACAGAGCAGGTTGGCTGCAGGACCATGGGGTGACTCCACACTGGTTGTGCTGCTCCGTGAGGGACACAGATGCAACTGCATGGGCTGCACTGTCACTGAGCTCTTTCCTGGGGGTCTAAAGCTCTGGAATGGGTTCAGAGCATTTCTTGGGACTCATTGGGTTTTCTGCTTACTTTGGTTCAGCGATCCCTTCCTTGTCCTTCAGGTGCCTGCAGATTAGTGCAGGAAGATGCGGCCTATCCTGTTCCCAGGGATGGAGGTAGGCTGACCAGCCTGTAATTATTCAAATTGCCCTTGCTGCCCTTCTTGAAGATGGGTTTGACATCTTCCTTTCCCAAGGACCTCAGAACTTCTCTGTTTCTGCTGTCACTTTTGAAAGCACAGTCCAGAATCATGGGCAAGGGTGATTTAGCATACAGGAGCACTTGCAATGAGCCTGTCCAAGGGAGGTGAGATGAATCTCACTCAGCCACTGAGGTTTGTTCCTGGAGTCACACACAGAAATGTCAGGATTCCATCAGGCATCCACGTCTGAGCTGGTCTCAGGACTGCTTATGCACCCAGGGATGTTCAGAGACAGAGTCTGTCCCTTTTACTCACAGAGGAAGGAGTCACAGTGGATTTCTGGCCTCCTGTTGCCACTCCAAAGGGATGGGAGGCACCTCAGCCCTGTGGTGTGTCACCCTGCTCTGCACTCATCTGAGAAGTGCCATGTCATGAGGAATGGACACAGGGACCTCAGTTCAAGGAAGAAGATCGCAATGTTGCATTCAGGTGATTTCCCATGGGGTGTTCCTCCCAACATCAAGTGACCTCAAGACCTTGTCTGTGCCACAGACCTTAATGGAAAAACAAGGAATAATTGATGGTGTTTGTGATCGCTCGCGTGCGTGTCACCTCACGTACATGATGTGTGTGCCTACATCTCATCTGTACAAAGCCAACATGGACTGCTGAACAACTCATTCAGTGTCCCACCAAGGAGGGAAGAGCAACCTCTGTGAGCTGGGGTGAGAGGCCAGGGCTGGAAATGGTGGTTGTGAGGGGCCAGTGCATGATGATTGTCCTGGGGCAGCTTCTGTGGGGTGTCCAGTGCACAGGGGCACAGCCCAGCCCCTGCTCTGCTGGTCCTGCAGGTCTCTGGCAGGAGGCCTGGCTGTGAGAGGACACTGCTGTGTGCCCAGCCCTGCACACACACACTGTGCAGCTGTACACTGGTGTTTGCATCTGTGGCCACCTTCTTGTGCATGTTCTTGACAGAAACTTGAAGAAGACCTAAGCCTTCTGGCACTGCCCTGAGGAGATCACTCTTCTTTATAGAAGTACTGTTACGGAGGCCAGCTCTGTCACAGCAGTGCCCATTGCCTGTCCCTGCCTGCGCTCACAGGACTGACACACAGCAGGACGGTGACCAGGCTGCCAGAGCACTCAGGCCTTGCACCAACACAAGGGATGAGAAGGAGAGTGTGGGAGTGGAACGAGAACAGCTCTGGAAAGCCAAGCGCTGCTGCTCCCTGGCAGTGCTGCCAGGCTGGGCTCTTTTCCCCTCCTCCCATGCACACAGGAACTGTCCCTGCAGCTCCAAAAGGCCTTGCAGGAAGGATATAGTGAAAAACAAGTCAATAGAGGACCCTTTAATTTCTTTAAATACACACAGATCATGGCTCCTCATTTACACAGCCAGTGCTTATAAAAAAAAGCAGACAGTGAATTAGAGAGGAGATGACAACATTATCACAATTAAAAAAAAGCCATTAACAACAGATAATACAGATGACAGATTAGGCCTGTAATTAGTTACACCGAATCTGCCCTGTAGAAGAAGATGGCCAGTTTATTGCTTCAGAAAAGTATCCAGTCATAAGTTTCCTCAGGGCATCCTTGAGCTCCTGGTTCCTCATGCTGTAGATGAGGGGGTTCACTGCTGGAGGCACCACTGAGTACAGAACAGACACCACCAGGTCCAGGGATGGGGAGGAGATGGAGGGGGGCTTCAGGTAGCAAAACATGACAGTGCTGACAAACAGGGAGACCACGGCCAGGTGAGGGAGGCACGTGGAAAAGGCTTTGTGCCGTCCCTGCTCAGAGGGGATCCTCAGCACGGCCCTGAAGATCTGCACATAGGACACGACAATAAACAAAAAACACCCAAGTATTACTAAGACACTAACAACAAGGAGCCAACCTTCCCTGAGGTAAATGTCTGAGCAGGCGAGCTTGAGGATCTGGGGGATTTCACAGAAGAACTGGTCCAGGGCATTGCCCTTGCACAGTGGCAGTGAAAATGTATTGGCCGTGTGCAGCAGAGCATAGAGAAATGCACTGGCCCAGGCAGCTGCTGCCATGTGGACACAAGCTCTGCTGCCCAGGAGGGTCCCGTAGTGCAGGGGTTTGCAGATGGCAACGTAGCGGTCGTAGGACATGACAGTGAGAAGAGAATACTCTGCACCAAACAAGAAACATACAAAGAAGACCTGGGCAGCACATCCTGCAAAGGAAATGACCCTGGTATCCCACAGAGAGTTGGCCATGGATTTGGGGACAGTGATGGAGATGGAGCCCAGGTCCAGCAGGGAGAGGTTGCAGAGGAAGAAGTACATGGGTGTGTGGAGGTGCTGGTCACAGGCTATGGTGGTGATGATGAGGCCGTTGCCCAGGAGGGCAGCCAGGTAGATGCCCAGGAAGAGCCAGAAGTGCAAGAGCTGCAGCTCCCGTGTGTCTGTGAATGCCAGGAGGAGGAACTGGGTGATGGAGCTGCTGTTGGACATTTGCTCTGCCTGTGAACATGAGGACCTGTGCAAGGAGGAAAACACAGTGACAAGTTAGAGGAGACTTCTCTGAGCAAAATAACCATGCCATTTCTCATGGAAAACCTCATACTTGAAGGAGGCATGTGTCAGCTCATTCTCCTTTTCTACCAAATGACAAACACAGGTCATCACAGCTTAAAATAAATGCAGCTTGGGCACCTAATTTTCATGAATGCACCTCTGGGGCAAGACCCCCTGGGTTGGTGTCAGAACTGAAACGGACCCACATTCCCACCCCAAGTCCAGAGAGTCAGAGCACCAGGGACAGGTGGAGAAACAGGGAAGAACACTGCAGTGCTCCTGAAAAATAAAGCAAGGACAGAAAGGCAGATTGGCGTGATGTGAAACCTTCTCCTTACCCGGCGGTGCTGCTGCCACTCACATGATGACACTGTAGATCAAGTACTTTTAACACCTTTTTTGTGTACCATATTCCAGAAACCCTTCACCTGTAGGTCCAGCTGCTGAGGTGGAGACTCGTTACCTGGACCACATGGCTTTGGGGCAGAGGTTCTGCTGGGGAGGGGAGGAGACCAGAGGGTTGCACTGGGAAATGTGTCTGCACTACAGGGGATGGCAGGGGGGTTCCTGAATCCTCTCCCCAGCATTTGGGTGACGGAACACTGGAACAGGCTTCCCAGGGAGGTTGTGGATTCTCCTTCTCTGGAGACATTCAAAACCCGCCTGGACGCCTTCCTGTGTAACCTCACCTAGGTGTTCCTGCCCTGGCAGGGGGATTGGACTAGATGATCTTTCGAGGTCCCTTCCAATCCCTAACATTCTGTGATTCTGTGATTCTGTGATTTCTGGTTGCAGCTCCCAACCCCTGCCCATGTCTCTGCTGCATGGACCTGTCCCTGCTGGGAGCTGTTTCTCTGTCCCTGGGTCTGCTCCCTGTCAGTGTCTCAGAGCCCGTCCCCCATGCTCAGCTCTGTCCTGGTCACACCTCCTGGCACCAGGCACTGCCCAGGGGCAGCTTTGTGTGTGCAGGGGCTCAGGAGCAGCTCCGACAAGTCCTAACGTGAACTGGGGTCTTAGCACCTTCTCCAGGGCAGAGAAATAAAATCCCATGTCCCACTGCCCACCCAGCCAACCAAGAGTGGAAAAAACTCAAAACTTAAAATCATCCCTATCAGATAAATACTTCCTCAGTGTCCTTCAGAAGGAACCTCTGCAAATGTCCTGGGGGTGAGCTGGAGCTGTGAGCTGTCCTGACCCACGCAGTTCCTTCTCAACAGCTGAAAGACCCTGCCCTGTCGGGGGTTGCTCCTTCCCCCCACAGCTTCTCCTTCAGTGTTGTTGGGATCTCCCCGGGCAGGCTGAGTGCTGACCCTGGCACGCAGCAGAGTCCCTGCCCTGGCACGGCCCTGGGGTGCAGGGACCCTGCTCTGCAGGACAGCCCTGGGCACCCCTGGGTGCACACCCGGCTTCACACCCTGCAGCCGGGAGAAGGCAGCTGTTGTGCCCGGTCCATGCAGAGAATCCCTGCTGAGGTGCAGATCCTTCTCCTCCACACCAGCCATGGGATGTGCCAGCTCTGGGAGATAACTGCAGGATCCATATCAGCACCACCCTTCACTCAGAGACTTACTGTGTTAAGGACTGTGAAGATTTCACCTCCAGTGAGCTCTCAGCTGTCTCAACACCCCAGACTGCATTTCCCCTCTCTCTGCCTGGCTCCTCTCCCCTCGGTGCTGCAGGCAGAGCCCTCAGCCCTGCTGCGCTTTGCAGAGGAGCTGCTCCTGGGCAGAGCTGTCTCTCTGCAGCGCTGCCGCTTGCCATGAGCTCCCTCTGTCCCAGGAGCCCAGCCCAGCTCAGCAGCACAGGAGCAGCCCATGATGTCCCTTTCTCTGTCCCCTCCTGGTTCCCTTGTGGTGTTCCTGGATCTCCGGGGGAATGTCCCATGAAACAGTGTGAAGTAATCAGTGATGTTTCTTCTCTCACCTCTACAGAGACACTTCTTTCCTGCAGTAGCATTTTTCATATTAGAAAAGAATTTGGGCATGAGAACCATTTTTTCTTGTCCCATTGTTAGAGAGGACACACGAAAGTTGTAGCAAAGGATCCAATTTTTCCAAGCTGGGGAGGAATATCTTCAGTTGAAGGCATTTAGCCATTTTATTCTGGTTTTATACTCCTAGGGCTAGAGAGACATTCAGCAATCTTTGGCCATGTCATGTCTGTGCTCTGAGGCAAAGCCTTTGCACACATGGGGTCTTGGACATTTGGCACCTGGTTTCCTTGGGGCAGGTCGGAGCTGGGCTGGTGCCACAGCTGGGGTGGTTCAGCCCAGATGTGAGGCAATGTCCTCAGCCAGGGACCTGACTGGGTGAGCTGGAGCTGTCAGTGTTGCAGACAGAGCTGTGACACGGATGGAATAAACTGCCAAGGCAGGGTGGCAGAAGTTAGTTCATCTGGTCTTCATGGACAGCAGCCTCCAAGCACAGCAACAGTCCAGATCAAAACTCGGTCTAGCTCTGTAAGGCAATTCAAGGGCCCCATAATGAGCTGTTACTACTGCAGGAACAGTTAAAGGAGAAACAAAGACACCATTTGGCCCTTGATGAAATTAAAAATGGAAAGAACTTATATTCTCTGTGTCTCTTCCTCCATCTTCAGCAAGTTCTCCCAGTCCTCTGTGACTTGAGACAGGAATCTGGAGAAGAACAACCAGCAGTGGATGGGGATCGAGTCAGGTGTCACTGGAACTAACACAATCCTTTCCAGTCTATGGGACAGGAGGGGCAGCATCCCAGGAGCTGAGACAGCAGGACCATGTCACAGTGAGGCCACTCTCCACCTTCTTGGAAAGCTCATGGAGACTGGGGGGACTCCCTGACCACTGGCAGCTCTCACACATTGTGTGCACTTTTCAAAAATGGCCAATGGGTGAGCAGGGGAACTAAGGGCTGTGCCCCAGAACATGTCCACAGGACCCCATTTCTGGGTGTCTGGAAGAGAAGGTGACATGGTTTACCCAGGGCAGGTTGTGCCTGTCCATCCTCTTTGCTTTCTGTGAGGAAAGGACAGGATTGCAGGACGTGGGGAGAGCAGTGGTGGTCTGTTACCTGGAAGTCAGCAAGGCATTCAGCATCATCCCCCACAATATTCTTGTGTCCAAGGTAGGCTACTATGATCTGTGTCAGTGTGTAAGTAGATGGGTAAGAAACAATCTGGATGGTTGGGCTTGGAAAGGTGCTATAGAAAGGGAGAAACTTCCCAATCCTGAGGACAGTCAAGCCCTGGAAGCTGTTTCCCAGGAGTGCACATCCACTCTACCCCAGAAAGTACCCATATATGTGTTTGGATACAGCCCTGAGTAATCTGGTCTGACCCTGCTTTGAGCAGGAGGTTGGTTAGGACACCTCCCGAGGTCTCACCCAGCCTGAACGACGCTATCCTTCCTTCCCCTTCATATTTTCAGTTTAGGGACAGCTCTCAGGTTCTCCCTGACCACAGGAATAATTCACATGAGGTGCAGGGCTGGTTTACAAGTGCCCCCAAACAGCCCCCAGGAGACACGGCACAAGCTGTTCCTTCTTTGGGTCACCCTACAGAGAAGCAGAAGAGCGCATGATTCTGCACCTGGGACATGGCAACCCTGGCTGTACAGACAGACTAGAGGACGAGATGCTGGAGAGCAGCTCTGCAGAGAGGGATCTGGGGGTTCTGGTCAATGGCAGGTTGAACATGAGCCACCAGAGTCCCTGGTGCCAAGAGGGCCCCCTGTCCTGGTGCATCCAGCACAGCAGGGCCAGCCGGGCAGGGAGGGGATTGTCCCGCTCTGCTCTGCGCTGGGGCGGCCTCACCTGGAGCATTCACTGTGTGCAGGGCTGGGGACACAGGAGAAAAAGGAGATAAAGCTGCCGGAGAGTGTCCAGAAGAGGCTACAAAGTTGGGGAAAGGTTTGGAGGGGAAGGCAGATGAGGAGCGGCTGAAGTCCCTGGGTTTGTTCAGCTGGAGCAGAGGAGTCTGAGGGCAGAGCTCATGGGGCTGCAGCTTCAGCAGGGGAGCAGGAGGGGCAGGGCTGAGCTCTTCTCTCTGTGACAGTGACAGAACCCAGGGAATGGCAGAAGATGTGCCAGGGAGGGTCAGTTGGACATGAGGAAAAGGTTCTTCACCCAGAGGTGCTGGACACTGGAACAGGCTCCCCAGGGAGGTGTCACGGCCCAACCTGACAGTGTTCAAGAAGAGACTGGACACCGTCCTCAGACACATGGAGTGACCTGTGGGGTGTGAAGTGCAGGGACAGGAGTTGGGCTCCGTGATCCTGTGGGTCCTTCAGGCTCAGGACATTCCATGATTTTATGATTCTGATCTTGGTCTTCACCACCATTGGTCGGGAGGGCTGTCAGTCTCCTCCCCTGAGCTGATCCTGCAGCTGATTGGCTGCCTGGGCCATGAGTCTGCCTGGTTTGGGGCCCACCCTCCCCTGAGGTGATGCTCTCTCTGATTGGCTGCCTGAAGGGTCGGTCCTCCCCATAGTGCCCACCCTTCCGTGAGGCGCTGTTTCCTCTGATTGGCTGTCTCGCATTTCCTCCTGGCTCTTCCCATCAAATGATTGGTCAGGCTGCTTGTCAATCATCCATTGCTGCACGCCTACCAGCCATGATTGGTGCAGCCAGCACAGCCTGCCCCTGAACGCTGCCCAGTTGGTTCAGCTCTCGCCACCTTTCTAGCAGGCCTCAAAGCTTGATTGGCTGGTTACATGTCAATCATATGACTTGCCCCGCCTGCTCAAGTGTGATTGGCTGTCCTGGGTCCACTGGCTTCCCATAAACTTCTGGTTGGTTGTTGCCAGGCAACAAGCTCCACCTGAAACTGAAACCATGGGCCATAAACAAAGGCCATGGGTGATAAAAGGCACGCTGGGACCCTGAACATGAGGATCTGGGCCCCAAGAAGGAGGCTCTGGGCACTCAAAAGGACGGGCAGATGCTACAGATGGCGCTTTGGGCCCTGAACATGAGGGGACCCTCTTGGTTCCCACCCGAGCTGGGTTTGGTGCCCGTGACCCCACGGAACAGACACCTGTGCTGTCCGGAGTGGCCACGGAACAGACGGAGCCCAAAGCCACGGACTCCATGAGCTCAACGGGGAGTTGTGACATTTTATGGATGTTTCACAGGGCGGCCCATGGACTGAGGGCAACTGTGTGTGTGTGACAGCAAAGGGTGGGCAGGGGAGCGGTGGTTGGTGAGGACGTATTGGATCGTGTGATACTGGAAGGTTCACAGACTGCCTCAGTTTACCTGTCTCAGTCATCTAGTTATAATAAACCCCTCCCCTTATTGATTTATTTAAAATAGGGATTCCTGGCTCTTATGTTACCGTTCCCCCTAGCTTAACTTTTTAAATACAGTAATCAATTTGCGTTCCGGGATTATTTCAAGGAGACTTTGTTTTACATTAAGGATTGACAGTCTGATGACTCTCAGCCCTCCCCCCGGCTGGGGTCAGGCGCCAGGTCCTCAGTTTTCTGAAAACTGCATCCTTTCGTTAAACGTTCCTTACACTGCTCCTGCAAGAGAAGCGACAACCAGTCCGTGTCCCCTCTGTGGCACCTGGACCTTCCAGAGCTGGACGGCTGGTGGGAACTGTCACCATCAGCCAAGGCTCTGTGTGAAGTCTCCTCCTGGCACAGGAACAGCTCTGGCTGTGCCTGGTGAGCACCACACTGCCCGAAGGAGAACAGCAACATCCGTAGTGACTCCTGGTTAATGGGAAGAGATGATTTGAGGGCAGGTTGGCAGCAGACACTGAGGCTGTGCCGGGGGTGGCTACATCTGGCTCCTCACAGCAGGATTTTGGAAAGTCCCTTCCCATCTGTGAGTGCCAGGCCAAGGACACGTGGCAGAAAGATCCTCCACCCCCGAGGGCCCTAGCCCCCAACTGGCCTCTGTCCCCAAACTACTCAGACATCTAAACAGGCTGTACCTCTACCTGAATTATTTTCAGTTTTATTTAAAAAAACCAAACTAAAGTGTACTTCTGGATGAAGATGGACCAGGTTCGGGATCAGTACCAGGGGTGCTGCAGGAGCAAGTGTCTCCCAGCGCGGACAGACGGGGGGTCCTGTTGGCCTCACCACCCCTGGGCCCCACCGTGGCCCAGTTCACCAGCTCTGGGCCCGAGGGCTCAGCCCAGGGACAGCCCCACAACCAGGGTCAGAGCGGTTCCTGCTGCTGCCCCGAGGGTCACCAGCCCCAGTCAGCCCTGGGCCAGAGTGCAGGTGTCTGAGCTGGGCTGAGGTGGAAGGAGCTGGAAAACAGCTCATCGGGAGGAGGAGATGGAAGAAGGTGCCATGTGTGTGGCACCGGGGGTGAACTGACACCCTCAGTTTGGTATCTGGATCCGTGCTGGGCTTGCACATGGACTAAACCCCAGCTCAGAGCACAAATTGCTGTTACCAGCCCTGGATTCCAAATGCTGTTCCTGCTCTCTCCTCCCTGGTGTGACCCGAGTGCACCACTGCCCTGCCTGCTCCTGACTTGGGGTTGGGGAACTCGGGCTGAAACGAAAATATAAACTCATGCAGTTATGGGATCTCTTAAGTGTCCTGAGATTGCTTTGCTAATCACTCTGTAACTTTTCCTGGGCTATGAACTCGATATGTGCCCAGAGAGGCAAATAAGTCTATGAACCAACTTTCCAATTAAGGTTTCCTTCTTACAAAAAACCACACTTCCAATTTCTCATGGGCAACAGATTGAAAGATGGAAGCTGAAGTAGCCATCTGCCTCTTGTGAAAACAGGTAGCAACAGATGGTTCCATTCAGTTGATCCTTAGTTGCTTCCTGCACAGGAAAACTGTCCATTAATTTAATCTTTGGTGTACAGGCAGGGCCTTGCTGATGTTCCTGTGTAGGCAACAAGAATGTGGATGTCAGGCTTTCTGCAGATTTGTGAATGAGTTCTCCTGTTTTCCCTAATAAGCAAAATCTTGCTGTGTACTCCTCAAGTCTCCCATAAGCTGGTGGGTTGAGAGAAGGACAGGGAGCTCCAGTTAGCTCAGGGAGGACCAGTCAACATCACAGGCACAGCAGACCGGAACTCGACTTGGAGAAAACTATTGGAATTTATTGACAACTGAAACTGGCACCTCTCCCCCGTCTTTGGGTGGATCACCATGCACCCTGAACCGATACACGCAGGTGTAGTCCGGGTGGCCCCAGTTGCTCAGGACTTGCAGCTTGATGTAATTCACAAAACCAGGGAGCTCGTTCTGAAATGACAAGAAGAAATGAGTCGCCTTTTCCTCTCTGGCACGTGAGCACTGACAGAATAGTGCCGCAGCAATGGCTTTGTTCAACAGCTTCGTTCCTGCTGCTTCCTTTGGCAGGGAAGCCTCTCCCCATCCAGCCGCATTTCTCCTCCTCTCCTACAGTTCTCCTCCCTCTTTGTCCCCATACCTTCAGCTGGAAGGTCTGACTGGGATTCAGCACCGCCAGGAAGGTGAACTGTCCCAGGAATATTCCCTGCTCCTCATGTTCTTCCTTGAAGCCCTACAGAAAGACAGGGGTAGAGAAAACAAGAGTGTCTGGTATCACCATGTCAAGACTAAACTTCAGTCTGTGAAGTATGGGGTTATTTCAGCTACGTAGTCCAAGGACAATGAGCACAAGGAAAAGACGAGAAGCTGCACGTGGGCAGCATGTCACACTTGCCTACTCAACGGGTCCAGGCTGCCAGTCAGAAAAGGAGCAGATGCTCCCAGTGAGTGGAAGGTAACCTGAGGATCACAAATGCCACTGGGATTGGAAGCCAAGAAGGTCTAGGACCATGCACTGTGCCAGCTCCTTTTCCCTGTGGCTCCTGGACTAGCATCTTGCCCTAGAAGCTTTTGGTTTTGAGGGGTACATTGAATAAAAGAGGAATGCAATGGGAAGGAAGCAACACCAAGGAGCCTGTTTCTTCTGAGAGACACGAGGAAGCTTCAGGCCACCGGAATCTATGACCCATCTTCATCCCCTGCTTGGAAATGCTGTGCAACCCCCTGCCCCCTACTCTAGAGAAATCACTTACATAGACAGCAAAGTCCTTTGGAGCTCCAGAGATACTTTCTCCATGGAACGCTGTCCCTGAGACATGGTCCATGGTGACTGCTGTGGGAATGACTGGCACAGACAGCTTGATGAACACGTGTCCCTGGCTTCCTGGGAAGGGCCAGCACTTTCCAGGATGGTTTTCTGGCTGAAAGGAGAAGAAGAAACTACATTCACATGGAGAAGGTCACCCTGGCTCTCACACCTGCCATGAGCATCAGAGGATTAAGAATTCATTTGGCCTATCAGTTCTGCTCTGAACCACAGCCAGTACCTTCAGTCGCACCCTGTGGGTACGGAACAGAGAAGCAGTTGTGAGAATTCACGTATCACAGGGCCATTTCAGGAGAGAAGCCCTTCGATGGCTGGGAGCTCGGTGTGCTACTTGTAGAAGCTCAGCAGCCTCTCCTGGTCCAGAGCCCTCACCAAGAACAAGCCAGGGACGGTGTGGCTGAAAGGCCCCTGCCCAGAGCAGGTGGCAGCCACAGGCCCCCCTGGATGAACCGTTCCTGTCAGGGGAAGCCCTCGCTGCCTTTCATCCACCGCCACCTCCTTCCCTTGGCACCAGCCAGCTCTTCAGATTGTGCAGGCAGGTCAGGAGCAGGGCCAGGACGGCTTGAGAGCCCAACGTGGGACTCTCCAGCAGTGCAGGCTCCCAGCCCCGGCTGGGGCTCACTAAGAGAACATCCCAGAGCTCTGCAGGCATCTCTGCCCTTCTCCTTCCTTGCAGTGCTGACACATTGCACAGCGACTGGGCAGACACAGACTGCAGGAGCAGCCTGGCCTGGTAGAAGCTCCCGTGGAGAACCTGGGGCACTCTGGGAGAGGGAGGAGGGAGACACTCAGCAGGGAGACACAGGAGGAGAGCAGGTCCATGCGAGAAGGAGGCAGGAAAGGAAGTTTCAAGGAGCAAAGACAGGGGGAAAGGCAACTCTGAGCAGCGTGTGTGCTTCATTCTCCTGACCCTCCTTTTACTGTTTCTTGGTGCTCCTACCTCCAGAATAAGCTCAGGGGACCTCACGTAATCCATCACGGGCAGGGAATACAAGAACACCTTCGCTTTGGCAGTCCGGAGGGATGGAGAAGACTTGGAACGAATGACGGCAGCCCCTGGAATTTAAAACATGAGCACAATCATCAGGCAGTGTCAGGAGGAATATTACACTGTTGACTTGGAAAAGGCTTCTCAGTTGTCATCCATGTCCTACGGTGGGTTCCCCTCTGTCTTACTGCCATGACCCCTCTGGAACACATAGCAGGGAGTCATTAAACTGTCCTATTTGGCCATGGAAATAGGCAAGACTGTGAACCAGCCTTTCAGTTTTTCCCATGGGGTCTGGCCCGCTACAGGCTCTGTCAGTGGGAGCACTTTTAGGGCACAAGGTGACCCTTGACTTCTCACCCGTTCTCTCTTACTCGTGGGCACATTCTAATGCCCATTTATCAATCTGGACAGGAAGCACTTTGGAACTGGTTTGTTTTTACAATGTCACGGCACCTGCTGATCTCAGGGCGTAATCAGGCCTCGGGACCTGGATCTCTTCCAGCTTCTCCAGAGCTTGACTGATGATCTCCTGAACAGCCTGGGAAGGAAGGCAAAGGAGTGCGTCATTTGGAAGGAAAAGGAACGGAGCGAGCAGCTCCCCATGCAAGGCCAGCCAAGGTGAGTGGGGACAAGGCAAATCTCATATGGAAGGGAGGCCCAAATTGCCTGGAAGCCTCCCTAGTTTGCTCTGCTGTGATATATGGGTATCAGAAAGGGGGTCTGCTCACTCCAGTGCTCTGAATGCTGAAGCTGTGTGAAGGGGCTTTTCCTGTGGAGAGGCCCCAGGCCAGGCAGCACGGACAGAAAAGCCTTCTGGGTGTGAGATAGGACCAGCTTAACTCTGGACCTCTGAGACCATTCTTTCTTTCCAGTCCTCCCTTGAGGAGGACCTGAGATCTGGACGCAGAGGAAGGTACGACTCAGACAGCCATCATTCCCATCACGCTCTCTCTTCCCCATAAGGAAGTGTGGAGCAACAGGAAAAAGAAGCGTGGCCATGACAGCACTTGTTCCAGCAGCACCAGCCTGTTGGCTGGGACAGGGAATTCAGTAGGATATGTGCCGGAGGGAGGATAAAACCCCTGAGTAGATCCTTCTGCCTTGTGCCCTTACCCGTCTGGTAAAGCCTGGGAGCTTTGCCTGCTTCACGCCTTCCTGGAGAGCCCGCTCCACGACATCCTTTGTGCTCCAGCGCAGATGATAAAGCTGTTCCTGGAGCTTACGGAGCTGGTCTGGCAGGGGCAGGGTTTCACTCAGGTCTTCTCCTAACTCTGCTGCGGTTCTCCAGATGGTTAAGGTGCCGTGTTGTCCCACATGGTAAATACCTGTCAGACACACACCAGACCTTAGAACTTGGTCTAAGGCTGGGTTAGGCCCTGGGCTGCCTTCTCCCATTTCTGTGTCTCTCCCAAGTGCCATAGATGTCTCTCCTCTTGTCTTTGACAGTCGCTATCATGGCATATGTGCTACACAATAGATGAACGTTCCCTGCCCTGGACTGTGCTCCTTGTCCTACAGAAGATTCTCAGCCCCCTGGGGCAGGAGAGCTCAGCCACAGATTCTCCCTCGGCTGAAGAGAACTGGCTTAGCCCTCCTGGGGAAGGCAAGTCACCCCTTCCTCACCCCCACACCTGTCTTGCTGGAGCAGGGGCTGGCACAGCTCTGTCAGGGACTTTCTGCTCTTAGCTCAGCTGCTGTGGTCACAGCGCAGGAAGTGGACCAGGGCAGGATGAAGCCCTGAGTACCTCCTAAAGCACCATCCACAGGTCAGAGCTCTTGCAGAGACTCACCGAAAGAGAACAGTCCGAGAATCAGCACCAGGGTTGTTGTTTTCAGAGCCTTCATCATCCTACAGAGCAGCAAGGAGGAAAAGGCTGGTGAAGCTGGCGGTTCTCGTGCAGATCAGCAGCAGACTGGAGAGCAGCAGCAGGGACTGCAGCCCTTGAGCCTGGTGTTCCTGGCGTGTGTGTTGGCTTGGTCCTGCACCAGCTCGATTCACTGCTGGGGTTGTCACCAGCTGCACCAGTGGGGGATTTGTCATGGCAGCAATTGTTTCATTAGGGACAAAGGGCTCAAGATTGACTCCGGACTATAAGCAGGAATTCCAACAAGAGCTGTGGCCACACTTCCCGTCTGTAGGGCTGGAGATGGATTCTTTGGAAATGGAAGGGACAGAACGAACACCTGTTTCTCCTGCTCACAATCCGATCGCAACTTGTGCTGATCCTGTTCTCCACCCTCTCAAGAGAAGGTTCAGCCTGTGCCCCTACGGCAGACTGTATCGAGGACACTGCTTGGGACTCCCTCCATGCGATCCAAAATAGACCCGTCCCTCATTCTGCAGAGATCAAAGGCTTTCTGGGCCTTGCCCCTGTGGTCATGAAGACACTGAAAGGCGGCTGCTGCCTTCCACCAGCTCCAGACCGAGCTCTCAGGCTGCCCTCATGTTCCACTCCTGTCCACCCTCCACCCACCCCAGCTGATGAGGTGGAAAACACACCTGGG
This sequence comes from Caloenas nicobarica, assembly GCF_036013445.1. Lineage (NCBI taxonomy): Eukaryota > Metazoa > Chordata > Aves > Columbiformes > Columbidae > Caloenas > Caloenas nicobarica. The sequence continues at coordinate 1,869,522 of NC_088276.1, forward strand.
CAAAGGGGAGGAGGAATTTTCAAACCTACCCGTTCAGACTTTGAACCTTCGCTGTCTGTCTCTTGGTACCTGCTGAGGTGCAGGTAACAAGCATCTTCCTTGCTCAGCAGCGAGCCAAAAACTCTGCGATCTTTGTTCCCTCAAGATCGAGAGTGACAAAGGCGCAGGGAGACCCCTGGTTTTATACCCTGCTGTGCCGACCTCAGTGCTGATGCTGCTTTGTGACATCAACGGCAGTGGGTGATGTCACAATGGAAGAGGCTGCGCCACGTTTGGAGGTAAAGTCCAACCTGACAGGAGCGGGTTTTGCAGTCCTCTCTGCAAGGGCAGAAATCCTTCACCATAGAAAGACTGGAAAGGTACAGGAACATGTTACTCTCAGAAAACAGACTCTGTCAACCACTCTTCCTCTTGCTTACTAAAGTTCAGATGGTGTGAGAAAAAAAAAACACCACAAAAAAGCAAGATTCTTGTTCTTATTTTATAGAACCCATTATATCAGCCACTCAACATTAAGTCCAACTCCAGTCTGAACCTCAGAATAAGAAATGCCATCTTAAAATTTCCAGGAAACAGAAGGGCTTTGAAGTGGCAAGACCAGAAAACATTCATGAAAGCACCGCCATGCAAGTCCACACCCCTGATCACAGACCACCTGCCCCGTTACCTAAGGCAATGATGTTCTCAGCTGATTTGCAGCCACTGACATCTGGAAAACAGCACAGGGTCTCTTGTTGTTTAGCGCTGAGCACATAGGTTGACACTGGAGCTGGTAAGGAAAACATCCACAGTCAGTCTGGTTTCATCCGAGGACATCAGGACAAGTTCAGTTCACATTCACAAGGAATCACAGCAGGTCCTACCCGTCCCTGCAGACCCCGACACAGCTCCTGTGCAGGGTCCGGAGGAGCAGTGAGCGCAGAACAAGAAACCTTCCTTCAAAAGAAGGCCCCCAGCCGGCTCTTTCCCCAAGCTGCACAGAGCAGCAGCTGAGAACAACCTCTGCCACAACTACACCCGGCTCTGCCGTCTGCAGGAGGAGACCAGCTCCTAAATGATCCCCAGCCCTACAGACACAGATCTTCCCCAGGACAGTGCTCAGCAAATACCAGAGCACAGCGACACCTGGTCATTCAGTTGAAGCTGCTGGGGAGAAGGACAGAGGACTAGAAAGAGACAAATCAGACAAGAGAGAAGATAGAGGAGCCCAGAGAGAAAGAAACACACAGGGAAAACGCTGGAGAGATGGAGAGATCAAGAGAAATAGGGACGAGGAGCCACAATGAGACAGGGAGGAAGAAAGAGGAGGGTGGAGGAGCAGGACAGAGGGACAAGGGGATGGGAAGGAGAAGAAGGAAAGTTGGGTAGAGAAAGACAGGGAGAGGGAGGGGGATGTACACATGGAGAAAAGGAAGGAGAGAGAGCAGAACAAAGGGACTGAGAAATAAAGGGAAGGTCAGATGGAGATGAAGAGACTGACAAAGGGAGAAAACCCACAGTGAGCTGGAGGAAGAGGAAAGGAGGGCTGAGAAGCAGCAAAGAGGAAGAGACAAAAAATAAAAGGCAGAGCCAGCTGGACAGGGGTCTATTGCCAGAAGCAATGGGACAGGCAGTGAGGCAAGAATAAAGGCAGAAAAGATGGGGACAGGCAGCAGGACAGAGGGACAATGAGAGCATAAAAGGGGCAGGGAACAGGATATACACGGAGAAACAATCAGCAGTAACAGAGAGAAAGATAGAAGAGAAAAAAAGAGATAAAGAGGGACATGGGACAGGGAGAGAAAGGAAGAAGGAAAGGGAGCAGGACAAGGATTGTCAGAGAAACACAAAGACAGGGAGCAGGACAGGGGAACACAGACAGAGAAAAAAGAGTCGGGGAGGCAGCACAAAGGGAAAGACAAAAATGAGAGACAGGCAGCAGGGCACAGATAGAGGTAGAAAAGGCCTGGGCTGGGCAGCAGGGCAGAGATGGAGACCAGAAAGCAGCTTTGGGCTGCAGGACAGAGATGGAGTGAGAAATGAAAGTGACAGGGAGCAGGAGAGAGTGACAGAGAGAGTGGAAAAACTACAGAGGGAGCAGGACAGCAAAACAGAGCCGGGGACAGACAGGGAGAAGGGCAGAGAAACAGAGAGGGAATGAGAGGGGCAGGGAGCAGGACAGAGAGCTGGAGCAGGAAGGGAAATGAGATGGGCAGCAGAACAAAGGGAAGGAGAGACAAAGACAGGGGCAGGGAGCAGGACAAAGGGATGGAAGAAGAAAAAAAGTAGTAATGGTTCAGGACTGAGATGAAAAAACAAATTAAAAATACACCGGGACTGGAATGGAGTGACCGAGAAAGGGCAAAGGAACAGGGGGCAGGACAGCACTGAAGGAATAAACAACTGTGGTGGGCAGTGGGACAGAGAGATGGAGAGAGGAAAAACAGAGCAAGAGAGAGAGGAAAGAAGAGGCAGCAGCTGGACAGGGGGATACAGTGAGAAAAGATGGGACCAGGATTAGAACAGAAAGACAGAAAAGAAATAAAAGGACAGAGAGACAGCAAGAGGGAAAAAATGCACAATCAAGAAACCAGGTCAAGATCCGACATGGAGGGGACACCAGCTGGGGAGAAACCGGGGACACCAGAGACCCTGATGAAGACTCTCGAGTACCAAGGATGGACTTCAGCAAAGTTATGGCGGGGTTATGGAAATAATTCATGTTTGATGCATCAACCAAGCCATAGAAACGAATATGCAATAGGTGTATGTAAGAAATACCAAGAAGTGAGAATCACACACACGCTCGATTAGAGGAGCAATCTTGCAAGTGTCTGGCGCGCTGTAACAAAAGTGCTGCTTTTACCACTTTCCAAACTGTGTTAAAGAACCTTTTTGCCGACTTTTCGGTACCATTTCCCCCCGCCCAGGAGAACAAGGCCAGAGCAGCCCACGCACACCTGAGCCAGATGCAGCAACAACATCCCCGGGGCCCCAGTTGCAGGAAAAAGGGCCCCAGGGCTGGGCCGGGGGCTCCTCAGCCTTGGGGCAGCTCCACGGGCGCCACGGCAAAGCTCAGCCTGGCCGCCCGTAGAGCTGCCGCCTCCTCAGCTTGGGCTGCGCTGCCATTGGGCGGGAGGGCTGTCAGTCTCCTCCCCTGAGGTGATCCTGGATCTGATTGGCTGCCTTAGGGGTCACTCCCCCCACAGTGCCCACCCTGCCCTGAGGTAATGTTTCCTGTGATTGGCCAGCTGGGATTTCTCATTTCCGCCCCTACCAAGTGATGGGTCAGACTACTTGTCAATCATCCATGTGCTGCACTCCCACCAGCTGTGATTGGTTCAGCCAGCACGGCCCGCCCCTGAACGCTGCCCAGTTTGTTCAACTCTCACCACCTTTCCTGCAGGCCTCAAAGCTGGATTGGCTGGTTACATATCAACCACATGACTTGCCCCGCCTCCTCAAATGCCATTGGCTGTCCTGGGTCCCCTGACTCCCCATAGACTTCTGGGCTGTTGTTGCCAGGCAACGAGCTCCACCTAAAACTGAAACTGTGGGCCCTGGTCAGAGGCCGTGGGTGATAAAAGGCACGTTGGGACCCTGAACATGAGGATTTGGGCCCCAGGAAGGAGGCTCTGGGCACTCAAAAGGACGGGCAGATGCTACAGATGGCGCTTTGCGCCCTGAACACGAGGGGACCCTCTTGGTTCCCACCTGAGCTGGGTTTGGCGCCCGTGACCCCACGTACCAGCTGTCTGCTGTGCTTTCTGACCTCATGGGCCCTCTTGTCCTGCCTCCCTTCTGCTGCTAAAGCCTGTTATAGGAAACAATCACCTTGCCAATAGAATAGGCCCGGGCAAGATCTCTCAGCAAAGCATATTTTATTAATGATTTTGCAAGACCGGGTGTTCTGCCCAAAAGTAGGTACACAGAATAGGGCAAAAAGCCTCCGCTTAGATCCCCCCCAAATCCCAGCTGCAAATTCCCTCCCCTGCTCCCCATTGGTTGGGTACTGCAGGGTTTACAGACTACCCGACACCTGCCTCAGTTTACCTGTCTCATTCATCTAATTCTAACAACTCTCTGACCTTATTGATTTAATTAAAATATGGATTCCTGGCTCTTTGGTTACCCTATCACTTAGCTTAACTTTTTAAATACAGTAATCAGTTTGTATTCTGGGATTATTTCAAAGAGACTTTGTTTTACATTAAGGATTCATAGTCTGATGTCTCTCATCCCTTACCCCCCGCTGGGGTCAGGTGCCAGATCAGTTGTAAAAACAACATTCCTCCTTCAATGGCTCCTTACAACTCGACCTCCACATTGAAACAGAAGAGAGGGCAAGATGGGAACACACAGCACACAGCTCTCAAAACCCCATCACAGGGACTTCTCAGAATGGGGATTTCACCAATTGATGCAAAACCCAGAGAGAAGCAAACACCCCATAAATGACACACGTGAGGCCAACAGGAGTTTGTTTTTAATTCTGGCTTGGGCTTTTCTGCCCACTGGCACTCAGTGAGTGTTTCTGAGAAGCGATCCCAGCCGTGGGTGCAGGTTGCAGCTCCTCCTCGAGGGGCCTGTGGGCAGGCGGGCCGGCCGGCAGAGCTGCCCCTGGCTCTGGAAGGGCTCTCTGAGCTCTTCCTGGCCAGAGGCAGCACTGGCTGCTGGTGCCCTTGGGGCAGCTTGGTCCCTGCTGGGCAGCTTTGGCGCTTCCTGGACTCTTCCTCCTCCTCTCCAGCATCGCAGGTGTCACATACTGTGTCCTCCCTCATCCCAGGCTGCAATCTGCCTTGGTCACCACTGGCTGCTTTTCTGATTTGTAACTCCGGGGCACTGAAGCCTTCCTGCTCCTCCTCCTCCTCCCCCTGTGTGCTGAGGGGTCAAAATCCGTGATCTCCACAAACTGGCTGTGGACGTCATAGCACCGCCGCGGGGATCTGCTCCGCTCCCTCTGCCTTGGCTGAGTTTGTTCCTGAGCAGCTTTGGCTCTGGAAGGACACTGGGAGCTGCTGTCGGAGGGCCCTGGAGCTGCATCATCCCTTAGGGCTCAGTCACAGCATGGAGGACTTGTTCTCCAGCTCCGTGTCCTCCTCACTGAGCGATGCTGCTCCGTGATCTCCACAAACCGGCTGCGGAGATCATAGCCCCGCCGCGAGGATCTGCTCCGACCTCTCTCCCTTGGGCGGGTTTGCTCCTGAGCAGCTCTGGGGGCAGGAACAGCCTGGGAGCTGCTGCTGGAGGGCACTGGAGGTGCTGGTGCAGACTGGGAGCTGCTGCTGGAGGGTCTTGGAGCTGCCTCATCCCTGTGAGTGCGGTCACAGCTCAGGGGACTGGTTCTCCCCCTCCTCCCGTCTGAATGTTCATAGTCCGTGGTGTCCACAGCCCAGCTGCGGAGATGGTTGCCCCACTGCGGGGATCTGCTCCGGGCCCTCTCCCTGGCACCGTTCTCCTGGCAGTGGGCAGAAGGGCTGAATCCCTGCTCCTCTTTGCTGCTGTCCTCTCGCGCAGTGTGGGGCACACGGTCGCGGGGGTGACAGCGCAGCGGGCGCGCAGCTTTCCTTCTGGACACCAGCCTGACGCAGTCGTGGAAGAAGCGACGCAAGCAGGAGCCCATGGAGGAGCTGCTGTTGATCCTGCCTGGCCAGATGGGCCACAGCCGGCCCGCAGCTGCCTCCCGGGCACCTGCCTGGCTTTGCTGGCTGCTGCTGGCTGGTGCGGAGGAGCTGCTGTCCTCTGCAGAGTCCTCCATGCCCCCCACCATGTCCTGCAAAGAGAGCTGTGAGAAGCTCCTGCCCTTTCCTCCTGACAGGACCCACCAGTGCGGAACCCCCAGAAGCTGTGAGGGAACAGCTAAGGGCCTCCCAAAGGCTCCTGGAGGCTGCAGAGGGGCCAAGGAGGACAAATGGGATGGATGCAGGTGGGATGCTGGGAGAGGGAGCCGTGCTGCAAATGTGCAGAAAGCTGCTGTGTGGGAGGGAAAAGAGAGCGCTGCCAAGATCCCTGAAAGAAACCCGCTGTCCATCTGGTGCCCTGACCACCTCCCCACAGCCACCTTAGTCCTACAGGGCAGACCCTGCGGTCCCACAGAACCCACCTGCTTGCTGCTGGCCGCCCGCTGACTGAGGAGGGAAAGGGCGTGTGATGGTGCCGGTGAGGAAGAAGCCCTTTGTCCAACTTTCAAACCAGAGCACCTGGGGAAAAAAGAGGGATCTCTGCTGAGGGCTGTTCTTGCAGCCTCCTCTGGGTTCAGGCATTTTCTTGGAGCACTTTATATGACAGAGAGAATATGTAACTAAGACCACAAATGGGAAATTCGATTGGGCTGAACGATGCAGGTGGTAATTGTCTGCTATGACAGAAACACTCAGGAGGATGAGAAGAAAAATAGCAAAGCCAGGAAAAGGAAACGTATTCTGAACACAGCTTAAAACTTGTGATTACCTGATGTAAAACAGTAAATAGGCTTGCTGCCTGAGAACTGTGTCGATGTCACAAAGAACCACAGTCTCGTCTTTCATCTGGTACCACAGTCCATCGCTGGCCTGCAAAGAAAAGTGTCGATATCTGGAGATGAACGGCACGGCTCCTCCACAAAAACACAAGCCAAAACCTGCCAAACCACGAGTGTTCCAAAACAAATCCGATCCAGCCCCTGAGGAAACCTTCTCCCCTCAGATCCTTGGCTGCCAGAACATGGCCAGGAAAGTTGGTTTTCCTCGGGATACATTTTTCCCTTGTTCAGAAGGAAGTTGCTTTTCACCTTGATGTAGCAGAAGTAGTGTCCTGCACGGCAGCTGCCACCTCCATGCACCAGGACGGCGTATAAGGAGTAGAGGAGCGGTTCTCCAGCTGTCTGAGACATGTACGGGCGAAGATCCAGGTACTGGGGATACTCCACAACCTACGGAGAGAGCAGGAGGGCTCAGCAATGATCCAGAAACATTTGAGGACACAGCCTCTCAAGGCTAAAGGCCAGAAGTGTAGAAATGCGTCGTTTGGAATCATCAGCACTTGGTTTTCCCTAAAGCAACATGTCACCTTTTGGGTGGCAGGAAACTGATCTGGGCCAAAGCAGCTCTGTGGGAGCAGAGGACACGCTTGCCTTCCCATGGGAACTGTCCCCAGAAGGGAACATGAGAATCTCAACATGAGCTGCTTGTGACAGAACGTCTGGCGTTGGGAAACCCGCTCCAGGAAGGGAACGTTGCCCTCCAGTTGTGTACACACCTTGCTGATCTTGTCGCCGGTGAAAGCTTCAAACCTCTTCAGACACACCGTGAGAACCTTGGGCGCGCGATGGACCGTGAACCTCTTGGAGGCGGCAGTCATCTTGTCACACCTTGAAAGCAAGTACAGAGCCAAGGGCTGAAACGCACCATTTTTTCCCCAAAGGCCAGACAGCCTTTCCTGTCTCACACATCCCGATGCTATTTTAAGGCTATTCAGTACCATGAGGCCATGTTGAAAAACCTGCCTCTCATTACTGTGCCTTAAACCAATGTGAAAACATGACTTCTGCTCAATGACACCTTCACGCAGCATCTAGTATTAATATGTCATTAGTAATCATCTTACTTGCTACATTTAAAGCAGTTTTCGCCATCCAGGTGCTCGGGTTTCACAAAGTCCTCCAGAGCTGCGGTGACAGATGCGGCTGCCTGGAGGAGTGAGAAGGGAGAGCCCTGAGCTCTGGGAAATGCCCTCGCCCAAACACTTAGGAGGAGTTTACACAAGAAAACAGCTCGATGACGCTGAGGAGACCCACTGTGAACCCGCAAGCAGTGCCCAGAAGGAGGCAGAAAGAGGGTGTGATGCTGAACATCTCCCTCATTCCCCAGGGATTCCCAGCACTCCCCAGAGCCACCTCTTCATGGCACCGCACAGTTCAGCGACGATGGTGTGCGGGCCACCAGTGATGGAAACAACACCCCCCATGAGCCTGGGAGCCAGACAGGTGTTGAGGGAGGGCAAGGGAAGAAGGAGGGTACGTCACAGTGCAGAGAGGGGCACGTGTGCCTGTCCAGCTGAAACCAGCACCGACAGGGAGACCACTGCCAAGGCCTCTGCAGGAGAACACAGTCCATTCCACCTCCTGCCCACCATGAAGCTCTCTCGTTGTTTGTCGGATACATTTTTAAGCCAACTGTGTGGATTCTGGAAAGCTCCAGTGGCCTTGGGACATCTTGAAGCACAATTACAAACCCTCTTACTCTGATATCCAGAGGAACATCCAGGAAGGCCTCGTAGGAATCGGAAACCGCTTGGCAGCTCCAGCACGTGACTGGAAGGCAAATGGAAACGCTCAGCGAGAGGGGAAGTCAACTGACTGTGCCGGGTTACGCTCCTCACACCCACTGCGCCAATCACACGATCAGCTGCTATCGCAGGCAGACAGGAGGGCACAGACGATTCCAAGGAGAGCAGTAGCTGTGGAAAAGTACCTCTGGATCTCAGAAAGCCCCCAAAGATCTGATGGACGATGGTAGTTGCTTGAGAGGAGATGTCCAAGCTGCAAACCAATGGGAAGGCAGAGAGTTATCTCCTCCAAGAGCCTGGCTTTGTCTGAAAGCCCTGGGCATAGTTTTCCTTGAGGGGAGGACATCAAGGAGTCCAAAGGGCTTGGGAACGCTGGAAAGACAATTTGCTTGTGCTTACTTGCTGCTTCCGCTCAGACAAGCTCTCTGCATGGCATCCACGGTGCAGCGTAAGAACTCGTGGGCGTCCTCCTGCCTGCCATGCTCGAAATTTTCTCCTATTTCTAAGGAAGAAGAAGTTACTAGTTCTCTCCTACGAGAATGGCATAAAACATGTCACAGCAGCTGACTGACTTACGTGTGAGAACATCAACAACAGCCCAAGGCTCGATGGCACTGGCTGAGGAATGCAGGACCTGTTTAACGTGCGCTTCCATTCTGCACATCATGCAGAAGCCTTCCTGGCCACCTGGAGAGGGAGGGAGATGGGGAGGGAGAGAGGGAAGCTCCTCAGGTTTCCAGAATATCCACAGCAATGGGAAACCTAAGAAGTTGTAAGAATTCTCCACTCCTCCCAAGGGGCCCAAGTCCCAACAAGCCCGGGACGTTTAAGTGCACAGAAAACTTTCTTCAGAGGGATGCTGAACTGACGGAAGCTTTCTGTGCAATAAGCGAAGGAGATTAACTTGCAGGAATAGGGACCAAGAGCCCGGGCTAGAAACAGGTGCCTTTCTAAAGATGAATACATCCAGGTACAACAAGCCGCTTCTAGGCTTGAGTGTTCAAAGAACACCAACTCAGGGAGCTGATCAGCTTCCAGATTCTGGGAGCCCTTGGGCAGTGCCCAACAGATGTACAAGGAAAAGTTCTGAAAAGTACTGACAGGCCCGGCTGTGCTCCCCAGAGAGCAGGTGGTTGGCCAGAGGCGGGGTGTAGGTCAGGCACTGCAGGACGGAGTTGAGGAAGCACGTGTTGCCCAGGTTGTGCAGTCCCGCTCCAGCTCTCTGGCTGTGCTGCCAGCCCATGCAAATCTTCTGTGGGGGAAAGAGGATCCTCTGCGGCAGAGCCATTCCCTCAGCAACGACTGCCAAGAAAGCACATTGGAAGAGAGATGAGACCGTGTTACTGCACAAAAGCATATTTAAAAGCTGAGTTCTGTACAGGAGCACCCAGGATAGAGCACCAGCTCTATCCTCCAACACAGAAACACTCTGGGAAGCCTCACACTGCCCTTGAAATTTCCTGATGAAGGCACAGTTTTAGAAAATAGTGTGTTCCCCTGCTCACTTTGCCGAAAGTGCAACAAACCCACACTCTGCCTTCAGTGGCTTGGGCAACTTTCCTTTCCCTCTGGAGTCTTGAACTGGATCATCCCCCAGCGTGTCAGGGCTGGAGGGTGCCCAGCAGACCCCAGGCAAGACAGGGAAAGCCCCCAGTGCAGCGGGTAAGGAACTCGCTTCAGACGGGCAGGAAAGGTCTCTGTCCCACAGCACGGCTGCCGCCTGCCCGCCCTGCTGCCTCTCGCTGCCCGTGCCCTGGAGCAGGAGCTGGGTCTCCTCTGCCCACAGAGGCTGTGCTGGGGCTGGCTCCCAGCTCGGAGCAGCCCTGGCATTCAGGCAGCATCATGACCACCACCCGTGGGACCCGCCCTGCCAGCGTGAGGGGAAACGTGATCCTGGTGTCGAGCAGGGAGCGCTCGCTGAGCCCCTGCCCTGCCCAGACAATCAGGGCCCCTCACTCACCCATCTCCAGTTGCTGGGCCATGCACAGCTCCTGGGGCTCCACTGGAGATCCGCTCCCCTGGGGAGCCCTGTCCTCCTCCAGGGCCACCCTGGTGGTGCCGAGATGTTTCTCTGCCGTCTTGTGGGTCCAAGCAAAGAGTTATAGGTGGAGAAGGGGGAAGCTTTGGCAAAATGCCAGGGGTCTGCCGGGGGCGGCTGGGAAAGACTTGGGTTGCGCTCGGGGAGTCTTCAGCACAAGTCTGCCGGGGGCAGAGGGAAGTCTGCCAGGGGCAGCTAGAGTTAGGATATGGCTGGACTCGATGGTCTTAAGGGTCACTTCCAACCAAAAAGATTCACTAAATCTCTGAAAGACGTGGGCTACGCTCGGGGGCTCTCGCCAGCTCCGTGCTCCTGCCCTGTCCCGTCGCCGTCCTGTCGGACAGTGCGGGCTGGGGCCACAGCTGCGCTGAGCACAGGCAGGGCAGTGGGTGTCACAATGTGAGGTCACAAAGGGCTCCACTGTGACCCTGCACCTGGGCAGGGAGGTCAGGCTGTCTCTTTGGGAGGCACAGGTTCAGCTCAGCCCTGGGCACCTGGGTGCTAAATTTGAATCCCAGTTTCTAAATTTCCACCACCCATTGCTCGGAGCATAGTCTGTAACAGTCTGTTGCACTACTCCATTTTCCTGGAGGCTGGTGCATGACGGGGATGTGACAGACCCACTCACTGTTGTGCTCCTTGGCCCAAGTGTCTGTGAGGATGTTCCAGTAATGAGTCCTGTTGTTTAGCTTAGTTCTTTCTGCGTTGCTGTTTCACCACACGACTTTCTTTTCAAGGCCCAGGACAGTGTTGCGGGCAGTGCTGTGGGGCACAGCGTAGGTTTCCCACCATCCGATAGTGGCTTCTGCCATTGTAAGCACAGAGCTCTTGCCATGGCGGGTTTGTGGCAGTGTGATATAGTCAGTCTGCCAGGCGTCCCCATATTTACACTTCAGTCATCACCCCCCATGCCACACAGGCTTTAACTGCTTGGCTTGCTTGATCATAGCCAGTCTTTCACAATGGTGGTGAATAACCTGAGCAACAGCGTCCATGGTCGAGTCCACCCCTCGATCACGAGCCCATCTATGTGTTATATCCCTTCCTTGATGACCTGAGGCACTGTGGGCCCAATGGGCCATCAATAATTCACCTTCATCTTGCCAGTGCAAACCTACCTCAGACACTTCAATCTGGGCAGCTCGATCCCCCAACTGGTTGTTCGGATCAGGTTCTTCAGTGACCAACTCTCGGGCACATGAGCTTCTACGTGGTGCACTCTCACAGGCAGGTTCTCCAGCCCAGCAGCAATATCTCGCCAGGATTCAGCAGCCCAGATGGGTTGGGCTCTGCGCTGCCAGCGGCTCCGCTTCCATTGCTGTAACCAGCGCCACGGGGCATTTCCCACCATCCACGAGGCAGAGCACAGATGAAGCTTCTCAGATGCTGGGGCCTCTTCAGCCCCTGTCAGGATGGCGGGTGCTGGGTCTGGTGGGGCCTCTGCCCCACGGCGGGGGCTGTGGCCCAGGGTACAGCAGGGGCCACAACGGTTGGACGCGGTCGGTGGTGGCGGCGGGAAGTCGGATGGCCCATGGCTGCGTTCCAGCGGCACGGCCCGGGATACCGACTGTGTGAGCGGGTGGTGCCACGGAGACGCGGGGTCTGGAACATGGGGGTGGCCGGAGGGACGGGAGGGACGGGGAGGGCGGCAGAGAGGAAGGGGCCCCGGGGCTGGGCCGGGGCTGCTCGAGCTCAGGGCAGGTCTGACGGGCACCATGTCAGAGCTCGGCCTGGCCGCCCGCGGAGCCGCCTTCTGCTCACATCACTCTCCACTGCCATTGGTCGGGAGGGCTGTCAGTCTCCTGCCCTGAGCTGATGCTGTCTGGGATTGGCTGCCTGGGCTGTCACTCTGCCCTGGTTTGGGGCCCACCCTGCCCTGAGGTGCTGCATCCGCTGATTGGCTGTCTGGGATTTCCCCCCTGGCTCCTCCCATCAAATGAGTGGTCAGACCACTTGTCAATCATTCATGTGCTGCACTCCTGCCAGTTGTGATTGGTGCAGCCAGCACAGCCCGCCCCTGAACGCTGCCCAGTTTGTTCAGCTCTCACCACCTTTCCTGCAGGCCTCAAAGCTTGATTGGCTGGTTACATATCAATCACATGACTTGCCCCACCTCCTCAAATGCCATTGGCTGTCCTCGGTCCTCTGACTCCCCATAGACTTCTGGTTGGTTGTTGCCAGGCAACGAGCCGAGCTCAGCCTAAAAATGAAACTGTGGGCCCTGGACAGAGGCCGTGGGTGATAAAAGACACGTTGGGACCCTGAACATGAGGATTTGGGCCCCAGGAAGGAGGCTCTGGGCACTCAAAAGCAGGGTCAGAGCAGATTACTCAGGCCTTTATCCAAACACCTCTTTGGCAATTTTTGGGGTAGAGTGAATGTGCACTCCTGGGAAACAGCTTCCAGTGCTTGACTGTCCTCAGGAAGTTTCTCTCTTTCTGTAGAACCTTTCCAAGCCCAAACATCCAGATTGTTTTTACTCATCTACTTACACACTTACACAGACCATAATATCCTACCCTGGACACAAGAATGTTGTGGGGGATGATGCTGAATGCCTTGCTGACTTCCAGGTAACAGACCACCACTGCTCTCCCCACGTCCTGCAACCCTGTCCTTTCCTCACAGGAAGCAAAGAGGATGGACAGGCACAACCTGCCCTGGGTAAACCCCGTCACCTTCTCTTCCAGACACCCAGAAATGGGGTCCCAGTGGACATGTTCTGGGGCACAGCCCTTAGTTCTCTGATAAACAGGACTTGAGTCTGGTTGAGTTTCAATCAGAATCAGTCATTTTATTAACAGATATCAAAGCAAAAGGCTAGGTAATAAAAGGCAAGCAAACAGCGCTGGGTATGTGGGGAGTCACCGCTCCACCAACACTCACACCGCTTACTTTTTCCCTTGGTCTTTTATACTTTCTTAAGTTCCCTTTTCCAAGAAGTATCCTCCTAGTTTCAATTCCCCAGATTAACGTGGCGTTGAGGTTTCTGCACACGTCTCAGAGGTTTAGGTGGTCGCCTCTCCCCTCCTGGTGGTCCTCAGGAGGAAGGCTTCTCCTCTTCTTTAGTGTCCTTTTCTTTACTCTTTATTCAGTGCATGCCTAAAGCGGGTTTTCTTTAAGCAAGTCGTTAGCGCTACCTAACGGCAATATCATTTTCTTTACGTAAGTCGTTAGTGCTACCTAACCACAACATCCAGTGTCCTTGCTCCATGCCTTAATTGGTTAAGTCAGTGCACTTATCTTAACTTCTTGTTGGCGCATTTTCGCAATGCTAGTACACTAATACTTATTTCTGTCCCCTGATATACTCTTACAGTGACACGAATCACAATAACACATTTCACAGTTCCCCTGCTCACCCATTGGCCATTTTTGAAAAGTGCACACAATGTGCGAGAGCTGCCAGTGGTCAGGGAGTCCCCCCAGTCTCCATGAGCTTTCCAAGAAGGTGGAGAGTGGCCTCACTGTGACATGGTCCTGCTGTCTCAGCTCCTGGGATGCTGCCCCTGCTGTCCCATAGACTGGAAAGGATTGTGTTGGTTCCAGTGACCCCTGACTTGATCTGCACCCACTGCTGGTTGTTTTCGTCCAGATTCCTGCCTCCAGTCACAGAGGCCAGAGAGAACTTGCTGGTGAAGACAGAGGAGAAGAGGACACAGGGATTCTCACCTCTTTTTCTTATTGAAGTCATTGGTGGCCACCCAGTGTCTTTGTTTCTCCTTTAACTGTTCCTGCAGTAGTAACAGCTCATTAGGTGACCCTTAATAGCCTTACAGGTCTAGACTGAGTTTTGCTCTGGACTGTTGCTGTGCTTGGAGGCTGCTGTCCTTGAAGACCAGACGAACTAACTTCTGCCACCCTGCCTTGGCAGTTTATTCCATCCATGTCACAGCTCTGTCTGCAACACTGACAGCTCCAGCTCACCCAGTCAGGTCCCTGGCTGAGGACATTGCCTCACATCTGGGCTGAACCACCCCAGCTGTGGCACCAGGAAACCTCTGACCTGCCCCATGGAAACCTGGTACCAAGTGTCCAAGACTCCATGCATACAAAGGCTTTGCTTTAGAGCACAGACATGAGATGACTAAAGATTGCTAGATGTCTCTCTGGACCTAGGGGTATAAAACCAGAATAAAATGCCTGAATTCCTTCAACTGAAGATTTTCCTCCCCCAGCTTGGAGAAATTAGATCCTTTGCTGTAACTTTCCTGGTGTCCTGTCTAATGATGAGACAAGAAAAGGTGATTCTCATACCAATTTATTTTCTAATACGAAGAACGCAATGCTGGCAAGAAGTGTCTTTGCAGAGGAGAATCAACATCACTGATTACTTTAGGTTGTCTCAAAGGTTTTGTGCCTGGAGCCCCAGGGACAGCTGCAGAGAGCCCAGAGGGGACAGAGGAAAGGACATCATGGGCTGCTCCTGTGCTGCTGAGCTGGGCTGGGCTCCTGGGACAGAGGGAGCTCATGGCAAGCGGCAGCGCTGCAGAGAGACAGCTCTGCCCAGGAGCAGCTCCTCTGCAAAGCGCAGCAGGGCTGAGGGCTCTGCCTGCAGCACCGAGGGGAGAGGAGCCAGGGAGAGAGGGGAAATGCAGTCTGGGGTTGGAGGATGCTGAGAGATCACTCGAAGGGAAATCTTAACAGTCCTTAACACAGTAAGTCTCTGGGTGCAGGGTGGTGCAGATGAGGATCCTGCAATTATCTCCCAGACTTCGCACATCCCATGGCTGGCATGGAGGAGAAGGATCAACTCCTCAGCAGGGATTCCCTGCATGGACAGGGCACGACAGTTGCCTTCTCCCAGCTGCAGGGGGTGAAGCTGGGTGAGCACCCAGGGATGCCCAGGGCTGTCCTGCAGAGCAGGGTCCCTGCAGGGACTCTGCCACCTGCCAGGGTCAGTGCTCAGCCTGACCGGGGAGATCCCAACAACACTGAGGGAGAAGCTGTTGGGGGAAGGAGTGACTCCCGGCAGGGCAGGGTCCTTCTGCTGTTGAGAGGGAGCTGCGTGGGTCAGGGCTGCTCACAGCTCCAGCTCACCCCCAGGACATTTGCAGAGATTCCTTCTGAAGGACACTGAGGAAGTGTTTATCTGATAGGGGTAATTTTAAGTTTTGAGTTTTTTCCACTCTTGGTTGTCTGGGTGCACAGTGGGACATGGGAATTTATTTCTTTGTCCTGGAGAAGGTGCTAAGACCCCAGTCCTCATTAGGACTTGTCAGAGCTGCTCCTGAGCCCCTGCACACAAAGAGCTGCCCCTGGGCAGTGGCCGGTGCCAGCAGGTGTGAGCAGGGCAGAGCTGAGCATGGGAGATGGGGTATGTGACACTGACAGGGAGCAGATTCAGGGGCAGAGAAACAGCTCCCAGCAGGGACAGCTCCATGCAGCAGAGACATGGGCAGGGAGAGGGAGCTGTGACCAGAAATGCTGGGGAGGGGATTCAGGAAGCCCCCTGCCCTCCCCTGCAGTGCAGACGCATTTCCCAGTGCAACCCCCTGGTCTCCTCCCCTCCCCAGCAGAACCTCTGCCCCAAAGCCATGGGATCCAGGTAACGAGTCTCCACCTCAGCAGCTGGACCTACAGGTGAAGGGTTTCTGGAACGTGGTACACAAAAAAGGTGCTACAAGTACTTGCTCTACAGTGTCATCATGTGAGTGGCAGCAGCACAGCCAGGTAAGGAGAAGGTTTCACATCATGCCCGTCTGCCTTTCTGGCCTTGCTGTATTTTTCAGGAGCACTGCAGTGCTCTTCCCTGTTTCTCCACCTGTCCCTGGTGCTCTGACGTTCTGGACTTGGGGTGGGAATGTGGGTCCATTTCAGTTCTGACACCAACCCAGGGGGTCTTGCCCCAAAGGTGCATTCGTGGAAACTAGGTGCCCAAGCTGCATTTTAAGCTGTGATGACCCGTGTTTGCAATTTGGTGGAAAAGGAGAATTAGCTGACACATGCCTCCATCAAGGATGAGGTTTTCCGTGAGAAATGGCATGTTTATTTTTCTCAGAGAAGGCTCCTCTAACTTGTCACTGTCTTTTCCTCCTGTGACAGGTCCTCATGTTCACAGGCAGAGCAAATGTCCAACAGCAGCTCCATCACCCAGTTCCTCCTCCTGGCATTCTCAGACAAACGGGAACTGCAGCTCTTGCACTTCTGGCTCTTCCTGGGCATCTACCTGGCTGCCCTCCTGGGCAACGGCCTCATCATCACCACCATAGCCTGTGACCAGCACCTCCACACCCCCATGTACTTCTTCCTCCTCAACCTCGCCCTTCTCGACCTGGGCTGCATCTCCACCATTGTCCCCAAATCCATGGCAAATTCTTTATGGGACACCAGGGCCATCTCCTACATAGGATGTGCTGCACAGCTCTTTTCATTGGCCTTCTTGGCAGTAGGAGGGTATTGTCTCCTCACTGTCATGTCCTACGACCGCTACGTTGCCATCTGCAAACCCCTGCACTATGGGACCCTCCTGGGCAGCAGAGCTTGTGCCCACATGGCAGCAGCTGCCTGGGCCACTGGGTTTCTCAATGCTCTGCTGCACACGGCCAATACATTTTCACTGCCACTGTGCAAGGGCAATGCCCTGGACCAGTTCTTCTGTGAAATCCCCCAGATCCTCAAGCTCTCCTGCTCACACTCCTACCTCAGGGAAATTTGGCTTGTTGCTTTCCTTGGTTTTCTGGTTTTGGGATGTTTTATTTTCGTCATGCTGTCCTATGTGCAGATCTTGAGGGCCGTGCTGAGGATCCCCTCTGAGCAGGGACGGCACAAAGCCTTTTCCATGTGCCTCCCTCACCTGGCCGTGGTCTCCCTGTTTGTCAGCACTGCCATATTTGCCCACCTGAAGCCCCCCTCCATCTCCTCCCCCATCCTGGATCTGGTGGTGTCTGTTCTGTACTCAGTGGTGCCTCCAGCAGTGAACCCCCTCATCTACAGCATGAGGAACAAGGAGCTCAGGGATGCCCTGAGGAAAATATTTCAATACTCACTGCTTTAGGTTACTAAGGTTCACACTGTGTCACTAGGGCTGCAAGAGAAATAGCTAGGACTAACTTTTCTTCTTATGTGTCTATATTTTTCCATAGTGCTTTTGCTGGGCTTTGTTTTTTGGTTCATGGCTGTAATAATATAATTCTTGGCCTCCTGCGTGTCTTTTCTTGAACCAAAGACCTCGTGTACATATGTATATGCACTCCTTAGTTTTTGATAAACTCAATAAATGAAGCAGCAGAAACCAGTTTGTCTCAGGTCCCACCTCTTCACACTCCTCTGGAGCTGGGGGAGCAGCCCCAGGACGCAGGAGGGTCCAGGAGGCAAATGCTGCCCCATGGAGGAGCAGCCCTGGTGGCCTTGGGGCTGCCCATGGGCAACTCAGTGGTCGTTCCCTCTCTGACACCTGCGAATCGGGGCTGCTGTTTCACTTGATCCATGGCCAAGGGCAACAGCAGGATGCAGCAGGACACATCCCTTGTTGTCTGTTGACAGTGGAGATGATGAACGGTCACTGAGATATGCACCGTCCCAGTGCATGATGGGGCAGAGGACAATCCTCCAGGAGAGGAATCAGGAGCTGCCCGGAGAGCCCATGGGATACACACGGACCGGGTGTGCCTGAGGTGGGCAGTGACAGGACCCCACAGAGTGAGACATGGCCCAAGGTGGAGTCATCAAAGGGAAAGCACTAAATGCAGGTATCTGCAGGGAAACAAAGACGAACACAGACAGTCTGATACAGACCAGCTCCAACAGGCAACAGCACCTTCACAGCCACCACACCAACAGCAGCACTTACACAACCATGAGCAACACATCTGACCCTGTCCTGTTCCCCCTCTCAGACTGCTCTGGTGTGAAGGTTGCACGAGTGGTCCGTACATCCTGGGCAGAACTTATGCACTGTCTCACACGCTCCTCTGTTCCCCCAGCTGTGGACCTGGGCTTTGTGTTTGCCCAGACTCAGAGATATTACCCATTTGGCCATTCCAACCCTGGGTGTCTTCACATCCTGGTGTCCTCCTCCTCCTTGCTACCCTCACTTAGAATTGACCAAAACCACACACAACAGTGAACCCACTCACACAGCAAATAGCCAGGAGGGGACTTTAAGAAATGTCGTAGTTTAACCCTGGTCATCCGCTCAGCACCACACAGTTGGTCGCTCACTCCCCCACAGCAGGATGGGGGCAAGGATAAGAAAAGTAAAAGAAAACTCGTGGATTGAGATAAAGAGGAGGAAAGTGATAAGAGGAGGAAAATGAGGGAGCAGCAGCCAGCGGTACCCAAGAGAGAGTTTAATAGGTAAACCAGAAGCTGTGTGTGCAATCAAAGAAAAATGAGGAATTCACCCGCTGCTTTGCGTTCGCAGGTGGGTGTTCAGCCATCTCCAGAAAATCAGGGCTCCATCACACATAGCAGTTACTTGGGAAGACAAACGCCATCACTCTGAGTGTTCTCCCCTCCCTTCTCCTCCCAGATTTTATTGCTGAGCATGACTACATACGGTATGGAAGACCCCTTTGGTCAGTTGGGGTCAGCTGTCCCAGCTGCGTCTCCTCTCAATTTCTTGGACACCCCCTGCCTCCTCTCACTTCTCAGCGTGAGAAGCTTAAAAGACCTTGATACTGTGCAAGCACTCCTCAGCAATGACTGAAATACTGGGGTGTGATCAACACTGTTTCCATCACAGATTTAACACACAGCCCCATACAAGTGACTATGAAGATAAGTAACTCTACCCCAACTGAAACCAGTCGAATAAGCAGGACAGACCATGGTGATGAGGCAGGGGGTTTGGCCAGACCAGCACTGACCAGCCACCTCCCCACGGGCAGCTGGTCCCTCGAATCCCTCTCCTCCCCACTCTTCCACAGGCTGCTTCTTCCACAGTCCACCTTGATCCCTCCCTTTCTCTGCCCGACTCTCTTCCCCAGTTCACAACTATCATCAGTTACTTTTTCCCCAATGGTCTCAGGTTTTCTCCGTTTGTACTCAAGTTTGATAGTTTGGATGCCATTGTCCAGGTCCTCTGGGACTTCAGTGGCATCACTGGTGGCTCCCCCAGTTCAGATGGAACTCTGCCTGCAGCTCCCAAGGGCCTCTGGTCTCCTGCAGGTTCTGTGCTCATGGTTGGACAGTGACGGCAATCCTGAGAAATTTCAAATCTTATGAGAACCTTTAAATCAACTTAAATGATTGAGTACATTCAGTAAAATGTCTGAGCTTTTCCCATGATTTCTAACTGAGAATTTTTCAGGATGTGTATTAACAGCAGGAGAAGAAATATTGATTTTTCCTTGTTTTGCATCACCAGTACTGCATCTCTTACTCCGTGTGTTTCATCTCCCTCACATTCCAGTTATTTCCTCCTGGCCTGAAGAAATTCACCATGTCTTTTAATTGTGTTTCTAATTTCCTATCTATCTCTCAAAAACATTTATTGCATGGTTCTCCCTTCTGGAAGGTGGAACTCACTGAAGCCAGCTTCGACTTGGCATAGAGCTGAGGCCTGTGTTTTATCTTTTTGATGATCTAATCACATTTGAATTTGTGTGTTCAAAACCAAGAAAAACCTTTCTGTGCCTGTTTGCAGCCAGTTCTCTAACGAGAGCAGGTGGAAATTTGTGGAATGGGGCTTGAACATCCAGTTGCAGCCTTCAGTGGAGAAGTCTGATGTAAGGAAAAGTGATGTAACTCCCAGATGTCCAATGACAGAAATAGTGGTGTTGGGAGGTGAGGAGCAAGGTTGTCCACACAGTGTCAGACCTCAAGGGACTACTTTTCCAATCTGTCCAGACCTCCTTAGGAGACAGTCTGGATCAATATCAATTAGAAAATGCCGGTATCACCTCTTCCATAAACTGAAAAGTAATGAAAAAATCCTTGAATATGAAAATAAAAATTATTAAATGCTTCTAGAAATCTTCAACTGGACTTCTAAAACCTCTCTAATTTACTGTACAAGTCTTGAAGACTTTTCAAAAATCATGGTAGACACACGGATCCTTAGGGCTTTCTCCACTTTTATGAGCCCCATGGTGCATTTGGTGCTGAGTCCATGAACCTCAGATACTGAGAGGAGACTGAAAAAACCTCTCAAGAATGTAAAGTCAGAAGCAAATGCCAAAGTGTCTGGGAGCGTTAATTGGCCCAACTGACGGCAATTACCAACAAACCCTCCTGATGGAGTCGTTAGAGCAGATACTTGGAGGCCATGATGGCAGATAGGCAAAGGTCACGTACAGACAGTTCTGATGCTGAGAAAACCTTTGGTTCGATTTATGAGGCAGAAAGGCCAAGCCCTCAGCCCAGCCCCTGGGAAGGCAGATCCTGTCCCTCCTGCGTGGCTCTTCCTGGGGCAGTGGGATGTGGGTGTGATGCTGAGTGAAGAACAACAGCCTGACACCTCCCTGTGGGGCTGCAATGAGGCCCCTGTGCCATGAGGACTTGTCTCCTCACAGGTCTGTGGCAGAGACAACTGCCATGGCCAAGTGGACAGAGATCTCTGTTCTGTGGGTGCCTTCCAGCCCTACCAGAGCCCTTGGCCACCTCCACCTCTGACTGTCTTACGCTGTCCCACACCTGCCCCTCTCTCCCCATGGCTGTAGACACCCATCTCTTCCCCACCTTGCTCTCGCCATGGCATTTCCATACTTCACTGATGTCTTTCCACCCTCCCTGGCTGTTCCGTGAAACACAAAGCCATGGGCTGATCGCAGACTCCCTCTGGGTGACCTCTTGCACCACAGTGCAACCTTCAAGTGACATTTTGAGCTCATCATGTCCCGTCTCCACATTCCAATCAGAACTTTGCAGCAGTTTCTCTCTTTCTTCTGCTCTTTCCCATTATCAAGCAAAGTTCCATGATCTCAGAATCCACCCTTAAGGTGTCTGACCCAGCCCGTCAGCCTGCTTGTGGTCTCTCAGCTGACCAGAAAGAAGTATCCTCACCATGATCTTCCAAGCCACATGCCAGCTGTTGGCCTTTCACCTTGCTGGACAAGACTAAAGGCATGTGCCTGCTGCAGATAAAAGTAAAATGATTGTCAGCCTCCAAGCCCATGCACCTGCTGGTGGTCTTTCTCTGACTGCCAGGTGCATCTCCATGCCAGTCTGCAAGGTGCTAGGGCAGCAGAGACTTTGCAAACAGCATTCAACCTACATGCATGTTGGTGGCTTATCAGTTCCTTAGGCACAGCTTCAATGATACACACATAGACCAGTCATGTGCCTGAAGCTGGCCTATCAGGTACTCAGGTGGAAGTGACCTCACAGCCACCATCACAGCCATGTGCCTCTCACATGCCCATGAGTCTCTGAAGCACCATAGACCTCATCCCAGCAATCCTGCCCATCTTCTCCTTGGGCCTGACAGCTGGTCAGGCACCTGTAACCTCACATCCCTCTTCAGATGCCCCGTGGCTGCTCCAGGATAACCCTGGCTTGCCCCAAGGGGCCAAACTGCTGAAGTTGGGTAGGGAGAGGGGTTGGAGGTGATAGGGGTTGAGCACGGGAATGAGAGCTTTGGGGATGAGGTGTTCAATTTAGGGATTAGGGATTAGAGCTCGCTGTTCAGGGTTAGGATTTAGGCATCTGGTAATCTGCCTAGGTGCGTGGTTAGTGTTAAGGGTACGGGCTAGCTTTGTGAGTTAGGGGTTTTTTTTAGGGTTGTGATGAGGGGTAAGGTTAAGGCTGGTATTTTGAGGCTAGGGATACAGGGTAGGGGTTAAAGTGAGTAAAAAGGTAACACTAACAATAAGGGGTTATGGGTTTGGGATTTGGCTTAGAGGTAAATTTTGAGGTTTGGGTTTAAAGTAGTGCATTACTGTCAGGGTGGGGACTAGCATTTAGGGGTAAGGTTAGAGTTTAAGATTACTGCTTAGAACACAGGTAAGGGCCTAACATGAATGTTTTCACAGTCAGTGTCACAGCGGCATCACTGTTACCTGAAACCCTCCAAATCTTTCACCTCTGTTGGCCAAGCCATTCTTTCCTCCCCCAAATCTCCAATCTCTCTTGTCCCAGTTCCCCTTGACATTCCCAAATCTGTCATCATCTTGGGAGCAGCTTTCTGATGGCCCTCATGACCTCTGAGTATTTGCCTTCCCGCTGCTGGTCAGTCAGTTTCTGTGACAGAAGTGACCTCGCAGCAGCATCCAACGGGACACAATGGGCTGCTGTGCTGCTGAGGTCCCTGCTCAGCCCACCCAGCAGCCCTGCACCACCCCTAAGTTCCCCTACCTCAGCTCATGCCTACCAGCTTGTGCTCCAGAACAGCTCCCATAGGTCCTGGGAGACTTTTCCCAGTCCCACATGGTGCTTCAGCTACCCCAGGGTATGTTGGAGGCAGTGGCCGCCTCTGTGCAAACAACTGAATCAACCCCTGAACGTAGATTTTAGGAAATAGTTGAGCCCTCTGCAGAAAAGACTTCTGTGTAATAGCTCAAAAAGTCTTCCTTTCCACAACTGCCAGTATTTTTAAACCAATTTTCATGAAACTCTTCATAGTCAGTTAGTTAGTTAGTTTGTTTGTTTTGACAGTACCATGGGCAAGTGTCAGCAAGCTAATTAAACACTGTATCTCTATGTGAAATTTTTTATGCAGCCATTTCCCAAAATACATTGCCTACCAATGGTTTGAGTTGGGAAACACTGTTCAGAGGATCTTCTCAATTTGTATTGGCACATTTTATATCTCTACTTCTTTCCCTCTGTCTCTTTTACTTCCTTGCCTATTCTTTGAAGAGCTCTCTGAGGAAAAGATTAATTGAATTATGAAATACCATAGATTGGAAGAGACTCCTTTGCAAGGATCTTTGCAAGAGTGTCTTCAAGTGGATCAAGTGAGGCTCCCTGTACAACAGTTCTGCTGAGTTCTTATAATTCAGCCAGCCTGTTGTCCTGCACATCCTCTCTGGCATGTGCAAGCAACTTAAGTAATTACTGTTACTCAATTTTATTCAGTTTTGCAGCAGAAACTGCTACAGAGATCTCTGAAACAGTCAGGTTCTTCACCCAGGATGTTAAAAACTACCTTTACGCACAGGAAACAGGCCCAGGCACAGCAGGATCTGCCTGTCTCCAGCACTGTCTGGAATCCCACCTGGAGAAATCCCACACGAGTCAGGCCAACATTTAATTTGAAGGTGACTAATTTTTTGCTTATTTTGGAGGTGGATGATATTGAAGGAGGTTGACTGAACTCAATCACTTGGTTTCAAGTTGATCCATTGTCTCAGACCACTTTCTGTTGTTGTCTCTGTGGACAATGAGATGGGAAAGTCCTTGGACCACCCAGGTGACTAATGACTGAAGAGCTCTGCTTGCACACCCACACAACTTTGTTTCACCACCTCAAACCCACCATCTCCTCCTCTCTCTCTTCTCCCCTTGCGTTTTGAATTATTCTTTTTTTTGGAGCCATCTGCTCTACTCCTTTCTATGCCTGAAAACAAATGGAAAGATGAAGGGAAAAACACCAGTCTTTATTGTATATGTGGGATTTTTTTTTGTCCTTCTTTCTCCTAGATGTGTAGTTTGATTTAAAAAACAAAATAACTTAAGGAATCGGAGATGTGAGACTTGAATAGTGAGTTTCACCTGCTTCACAATAGGTGCCTGTGAGAATTTGTTGTCCCAAGGCTCCCTGTATAATCAATGGAGAGAGGAGAAAACTCTCAAGGCTGGGTCCTCCCAACCTATAGCTGGCACGCAAAAGAAAAGTTACAAATCTCTTCCAGTCACTATTCTCCTGGTCTGCGTTTAGGTCAGGATATTTGAAAGTAATAGCAATGAGCAACTGTTTGGAAGTAACTGCATTTCGGTGCAGATGGCTGTCAGATGAGACTGTGTGGAACCATAACTAAAGAAGATGAGTTCTGAAGAAACAGAGAGCACAAAGCTGTGGAAGAAAGCACGGGATTATGAAAGAGATGCTTGATACTGCTTATTCTGAAATCAAGATACTCAGGGATTCCTAGTCCAAAAAGGCAAGTACTCAAAAGTAGAAAGAAAAGCTTTCAGCATACATTTGATTTGATTTGATTTGATTTGATTTGATTTGATTTGATATGATAGTTTGGCATTTGTGAAATAAAAGAGATGACTTAGGCACATAGGTGTGACAGATGTTTGGAAAAGAGCTGTGTACATTTGGAATTTGCCAGGAATGGGATAAAATCGCTAACAGACTTTAAAATCCGTGTTATGAAGGAAGAATTCTTTATGAGTGTTTGAAAAAGGTAAAAAGCAGACAACAGATTCTCGGAACTCCAAATGAAATTTGATACCGAAAAATCAGGGTATGAGAAGTGCTTGAAGTACTCTATCTGTGTACTGTAGGAAGACTGCAAGAAAGGAAAGAAGCAGAGAGTTTTGGGGAGCCTTTCACCCAGACTGTGGAATTATCACACTTGTTTTTTGACATGTTCCTGTCTCGGCATGACGAACCAAAATTCAACGTGGGACCAGAAAATGGAACTGCAGTTACTGAGTTCATCCTAGAGGGTTTCTCAGGGCTTGATCAAAGACTACAGCTTGTACTCTCTCTGGTCTTTCTGCTCATATACCTGACAACAGTGATGGGGAACGCTACCATCATTTTCCTCGTGTATGCAGATCACCGCCTTCAAACCCCTATGTACTTTTTCATTGGCAATCTGGCCTTCCTGGAAATCTGGTTTACATCTTCCACAAGCATCAAGTTGGTTGTGATCCTGGGTTCTGGTAGGAGAACAATCTCACTAAGCAGCTGCTTTGCCCAATCCTCTTCCTATTTTACGCTGGGCTGTACAGAGCTTATTCTACTTGTTGTCATGTCCTTTGACCGCTATGTTGCCATCTGCCAACCTTTGCATTATGCTGCCATCATGAAGCCTCAGCTCTGCATCCACCTGGTTGTTGCTACTTGGGTCACAGGCTTCACACTCTTGAGTTACCGCCTGGTCATCCTCTCGCAGCTGACTTTCTGTGGCTCAAATGAAATCCATCACTTTTTCTGTGACAACTCCCCCTTATTCAAACTGTCCTGCTCTGACACCAGCCTGCTTTGGAAAATAGACTCTGTTTTCTTATCATTTGTCATTCTGTGTTCCTTATGTTTAACTCTGGCATTTTACCTGTGCATCCTTTTCTGTATTCTACATCTTCCAGCAGCCTCTGGGAGGAAAAAAGCTTTTTCTACATGTTCTTCCCATCTCACCACCTTGGCAATTGGATACGGGAGCTGCATTGCTCTCTATGTGTGTCCTTCAGTAGGTGTTTCCTTGGAGAACAGCAGATTTGTAGTGTTGCTGACCACCGTTCTGTACCCCTTCTTAAATCCATTCATCTACAGTCTCAGAAACAAGACTGTGATACTGGCCCTGAATGAAGCCGTTGCCCGTACAAGAACACAGCTTTTCCCCTAATCATGAGGCATTTCTGGACAGCAATTCCAGTGGTCTGCTATCATAAGTTAAACAATACCAATGCATATGTATGTAACCTCCAGACAGAGATACCTCAGGAGATTTATAGCATCATAGAATCCTTTCAGTTGGAAAAGACCCTCAGGATCATCGAGTCCAACCACAACCCAATTCTAGCACTAAACCGTGTCCCTAAGAACCTCGTCTAAAGACCTTTTAAACACCTTCAGGGGTGGTGACTCCCCCACTGCCCTGGGCAGCCTGTTCCAATGACCAACTACCCTTTCCAGGAAGAATTTTTTCCTAATATCCAATCTAAACCTCCCCTGGTGCAACTTGAGGCCATTTCCTCTTTTCCTATCTCGTTGCATTGTGTTAAGTGATAAAAAGCTCCTCTGCACACACAAAGAAGGCACTAACAATGGCAGGAGGAGTAAGTCAGTTAATACCCTGCCCCAGCTGCTCTCAGCCCCATCACTGGGGAGCCACCAGCTCATCAGGAGTCCATCTCCAAAACCAAGAAGAGCACAGAGCCTCATTGGCAAGTGGGAACCCAAATTACAGGCTCTGGGGAATGAACATCTTGTCCCAAGGCTACCCTGGGAGAGCCCTCAGCCTCATTGTCCAGGTGTGAAGCCCATCAAGAGGAGCCACTGAGAGCAGCTCTCTGGATCACCATTTAGACTAACAGGATTGTTGTCTGGGGGTGCAGGACACATGGTGGGATGCAGGGGAAGAGCATCTTTGGATTACACAGGACTTATCATGGGAAGTTTGGAGAAGGACCCCAACCAGTGCAGTCTGTCCTGTCTTCTCATTAAACTTAACTTCTAAGTCTTTGCTATGTGAGCAAATCTCTTCTCTGTGTGAACGTGTGAGCATGGGGCTGTGAGTGTAGCAACTGGAGCAGGACCAGGGGGTCAGACAGCCTGTATGTCATTGGTGCCAGCAACTGAGAGACCAGAGTGACTGGGCATAAGAGTGTGCGCGCATGTGTGTGACTGGGGTTGTCTGTACCAGTATCTGGAATGGGGCTGCGGCCCTGGAGGCTCATGCGTCCTGGTGTCTGCAACTGGCAAGGCCGGTGTCCTGGGGAGGCTACTGAGCAGACTGAGTGTTTGAGCCCAGCTGCTGGAAGAATCCACCCTGAACAGGTATATACATAAAATAGACTGGACTAGACTAGAAGAGTTCAGTTGGAAGGGATCTACAATGATCATCTAGTTCAAATACCTGACACATTCAGGGCTGACCAAAAAATAAATCATGTTAGCAAGGGCATTGTCCAAAGGCCTCTTAAACACTGACAGTCTTGGGGCATTGACCACCTCTCTAGGAAGCCTGTTCCAGTGTTTGACCAGCCTTGATAAAGAGATGTTTCCTAATAACCAGTCTAAACCTCCTCTGGCCAAGCTTTGAACCATTCCCACATGTCCTATTGCTGGACACCAGGGAGAAGATCTCAGCACCTCCCCGTCCATGTCCCCTCCTCAGGAAGCTGTAGAGAGCAATGAGGTCGCCCCTCAGCCTCCTTTTCTCCAAACTAGAGAAGCCCAAAGTCCTCAGCAGCTCCTCAGAGGACAATCCTTCCAACTCTTTCACCAGGTTTGTTGCTCTCCTCTGGATGAATTCAAGGACCTTCACATCCTTGTTGTAATAATATGTGGGGCCTAGAACTGCACACAGCACTCAAGGTGAGGCCGCACCAGCACTGAATACAGCAGCATAGTCACTTCTTTTGACCACATGGCCGTGCTGTGTTTGATGCACCCCAGGATGCGGTTTACCGTCTTGGCTGCTGGGGGACAGTGTTGCCTCCTATTGACCCTGTGGCCAACCATCACACCAGATGCCTTTCTGCAGGGCTGCTCTCCAGCCACTCTCTCCCAATCTACACTTGCACTCAGTGTTACTCTATCCCAGGTGAACAATCCAGCACTCGGACTTGTTCAATTTCATGCCGAGTGCTGGGTCCTGCAGTTGGCTCACAATAACCCCACGCAACACTACAGGCTCAGGGGAAGAGCGGCTGGAAATCTGCCAAACAGAAAAGGACCTGAGGGTGTTGATGGACAGTGACTGAACATGAGCCAGCGTGTGCCCAGGTGGCCAAGAAGGCCACCAGCGTCCCAGCATGCATCAAGAATAGCGTGGCCAGCAGGACCAGGCAAGTGATCATCCCTCTGTTCTTGGCACTGGTGAGGCCACACCTTGAATGCTGTGTTGAGTTTTGGGCCCCTCCCTACAAGAAAGACCTTGAGGTGCTGGAGTGAGTTCAGAGAAGGGCAACAAAGCTGGTGAGGGGTCTGGAAAAGAAGTCAGATGGGGAGCATTTGAGGGAGCTGGGGATGTTTAGCCTGGAGAAGAGAAGGCTGAGGGGAGACCTTTTCGCTGTCTACAACTACCTGAAAGGAGGTTGTCGCATGGAGGGTGTTGGTCTGTTCTCCCATGTGGCAAGTGGTAGAAGGAGAAGAAAGAGCCTGAAGTGGCACCTGGGAAGATTCAGTTTGGATATTAGGAAAGATTTCTTCGTGGAAGAGTTTGTGAAGCATTGGAACAGGCTGCCCAAGGAGTGGTTGAGTCATCATCCCTGGAGGTTTTTAAAAGACGTATAGATGAGGTTCTTAGGGACATGGTTTAGTGCTAGAGTTGGGTTAATGGTTGGACTCAATGATCTTGAGGGTCTCTTCCAACCTAAATGATTCTATGATCTCATTGGGATGAGAAACATGGTTGGGCAGCTCACCCAGATGGAGTACTGACCCAAGCACAGGTCACTTTGACATTTACTACAATCCTCCATTTCTCTTTTCATTAAATTGATTCATGTTGACATAATTTGGAGTGAGGTCTGGTAAGGACCCATAGGACTGGTGAGCACAGCCCATGGGAGTTGCATTCCTCGGCAGGTCTTTTCTTACCACATCCTTGGGATCCTATCCAGTCTTGCCCTCACTATTATCCAATGTTGCGAATTGAAATTGCTTCCAGGCACTTTTGATCATCCTTCCCAATAGAGGTTTAATGCATTTTATGAGACCAATCAAAAACATTAAAGCCAGAATTAATCCCAAGACCATTATAATCATTGCTACAAACAAGGCTTTCAACCATTTTAAGTCTGGCAACCAGTAAGTTAATTTTTCCCACACATTTTCAAATCCCCATGACATATTATCCAATGACACCTGATGCAATGTTCTCGTTTTGTCCCAAATAGCTTTCAAATCGCTGGTTATCCTTCCCTCGTTATTTACGTAAGTACAGCAGCTACTATTGATTACTGTGCATACTCCTCCTTGGGCTGCTAGTAACAATCTAGGGCTCGTCTGTTCTGCATCACTACAGACGATAGACTCTTTATTTCTTCTTGTAAAGCTTCTATGGCATCTATCGTGTTGTTCTCAAGATCCTCTCTTACTGCCGAGATGTTAACTAGTGTTTTTTTCTAGCTCACTAACACCTAACCAAAGTAGAAGCCAACTCGTAAAACTATGGAATCTCGTTCCTTGTTCTGTCAGTGGGCTTGACTCTCTGTGACGTAAACTTCTCAACGTGGACGTAAGCCAACCCTCCTTGTTTAGGGTTTCATGTATTGTCATTCTTGCTACCACTACTCCCAAAGCACATTGCCCTTTCCAATTCTCAGGTAGTATCTTGTATGCAGTGTCGTTGCATATCCAATACCACCCTTTTCCCTTAGGCACTGGCCATGCACTAGTGAATTTGTATTTTAGTCCTGGTGAATTTAGAGGCCTAAACATATGCGTGCCAATCCTAGGTGTCTCATTGCAATACGTATAGTTTCCCTCATAAGTTGAACCTGGGTATGTACCCGTCGGATCCCAAAAACTGGGTCTTCAATCCATACACCTTGAGTAGCATGGAGCATAAGGGTGATTTTTGTTTTCAGGGTTGTATGGACTTATTATTGATATGGGTTTTGTTGTTTCTGTTAAATCCCAGGTTGTATTCACCCAATATTCCCTAAAAGCAGCATCCTTGTCTGGTAATGGGACTCCTATTAGAGTCGAAGACTGCTTTCCATTAGTGGGCAAAGCTACACACATCCAGCAATTGGTTCTTTTCAGTATCCTTGATATATTCTGAATCATTTTTATATGATTGTTTTCATCCCAACTTTAAGCTACACAAACTAATAATGCAAGGTTAAGGGTACGATATAGTTTTTCCGTCTCTAAAACATTTCTCTATTATAACAGTAACAATAATACAATAACATAAACTTTTCACAGATAATATAAAGACTTAGCAATCTCGTACTTAACCCAATAATCCTTTTAAACACCCATCTAAGTTTTGTTAACATTCATACGCAGTTATGCTTCTAAACAGTACAAATCTAATCCTTTAAAATTTAGGTTTCCATACAATTATTAATATTAACAGAATCAGTTCTACAATTATAAAAACAACTAGACCTGGTTCACATTCAAGTTCCACATATGAAAGACCTTCATTCCAGGAGCAATTCTTACTAGTTTCTCTTTAGTTGTATTTTAGTGTCTCCTGGTTCTGAGGTAACTTTCCATTCTTTGATGGGTCCTTTGACATGAGAAAAATCAATCTATTCCATATTAGCATGACCACACCATGGTTTTTAGGGCTTCTTCTTTAACACACTTACTGCTATGCATAGGCCCCTCTCTTCCTGCACTGCCATGTGTCTCTCAGACCTTTCACTCTTGTCCTCCAGTAATGGGCCAACACTCCAGGAGGCTGGTGCTTCCTCCAGGCTCATGGATGATTCCTGAGGACCATTCAAGCATGGGCAGTGTAAGACAGGAGCAGAGCAAGGTCAGCTCATGGGCCATGCCTGAGCACAGCCACCCCCAGCAGCAGCCATTCCCCATCTCCCAGGCACAGCCATGCCCACAGCATGCAAATGTCACTGCCGTATATGACTAGTCCAAGAGAAGGCTGCCTGCTTTCCAGGATCCCCCAAAGTCTTTCTCCTATTCCTCCTCCACCCGCAGACATCAACCACATTCCACTTGCAGGCTCAGACATGGTCGTAAGGATTTGCTGAAGTCAGCAGCCATCACCCTTTTCTACCTCACATCCCCTGACCCTCCCACACCACACATGGCCGCTCACTGCTGCTCAGGGCCTCTCACTCTTCAGAAGAGGCCTTGAGCTCCTTGGTTCTTCCTGGTGCTTGTTATAATCTTCCTCACTCCCTCCAGAGCTCATGGTGAGATTTCTTGTCCATAACCTTTATGACCATGTTTTACTAAATGGGTGTCTTTTTGTGAGCATTTGTGCAGAAAGAGTAGTCACAGGAAAGCACCAAATATATAAAAACTGATGCTGAGTGAAATGCCATGAAGACCTGATGAGTTACTCCCATTGCTGTGTCTTTCCTGGAAGGAGTGTGTCCTGAGAAGGGCATCCGGCTTCTGCCACTCTCTGGAGAGGCACATGAGCAGTGTCCGTGCACCTGGGAAGGAAAAGGGTGATTTTTGCCAGACCACCCTTCATCTGAACCACTTAGATATGTACTTATGGATGGGGTATCATGCCTTATACTGCAAATACCTATTGGATTGGAACTGCCAGTGGGACTACCACAGATGCAGACGGCTGTGTTACAGATATTTATTATTTTTAATACTGACACTCTTAGAGAAATTACACAAAGACTTGAATGATTATTGATGCATTTCAACATGATTATCCACAGAAGGCCCAGCAGCTTTGCATCTCAAGAAATGGGATGCCAGAGGCCAAGGGAGGGATGGCTTGGGCTCTGTCCTGGGATCTGGAAACTGAAGTGTGGGCCCATCTCCCAACACCCGCCCTGCCCAGTGAACGGTGTGAGAAACTCTGCCAATGAGCTCTGAAGTCACAGTCATGACAGGTATCTTATGTCTAACTGCAGACAGTGTTGTCCTGCCAGCTCAGGATTGGAGCTTCCATCCCTGAAGGTATTTAGAAGATGTGTAGACATGGCGCTTAGGGATATGGTGTAATGGGTGGGCTTGGCAGTGTCGTATTTACAATTGGACTTTATGACCTTAAGGGTCCTTTCCAACCTAAATTATGATCTGAGATAAACCACTTCAATTCCCATCACCTCCAGCTTCCCTCGAGGGCAGCTGTTGTGTGGCACCACTCTCCTGGCTCTCCAAGCAGGTTGGACACTGGTTTGGTGCCTGCACTGGCAATTTTCCCTTCCTGGGGTAAAAGACCTTCAATGAGAGATGGTTGTAGAGATTTGGGTGGCAGAGGTCTGAACTCTTCCTTTCAAAGTCTTAGCAGGCTCAGTTTTGGAGCCTTCGAAAAATAGAGACAATCTCAAGGATGTTTTTGAAAAGTGGTACTATCACTAATAAGAATAACAGGGAATTCCTTATTCTTGATGATGATGATGATGATGAACTAAAGTTTTTTAATTTCATTCCCAACAGTCATTCTTGCTTCTCAAAAGAGCTGCTACGTCTCAGTAGCTGACCTCTTGCATGGAGTTCTTCTTAAGAGCTTTTCCTCTCACTTCTACCATTTTTATCATTTAGAAAGTATTTCTTTGGACAGAATTGCCCTGAAATCACCCCTTTCATACTTTTCCCCCTTTTTTTCTGGTGTGAGGGGAGGTGACACAGGGCAGATTACTTCTTTTTTAGCCAAAGAAGGCCAAGGAACAGATGCAGTGCAAAGGTGGCAGGTCAGTGCAAAGGCAGAAGGGAAGCCAGAATGTTTATGTGGTGTGCACTGACACACACCGTCACCTGCATTTCCAGTCTCTCAAGTCCCAACAGTGCAGCAGAGACTGGAGTTCTGAGCTCCCTTCATCTGCCCTGTGTGACACATGTAAAATGAAACTACCCCAGCCAAAAGTTGGGTTTGATTCTCTTCACAGCCTGAAGCCCCACATGGGTCAGGAGACAAGCCAGGATACCCAACAAGGACTCACATGCTCTGCACTTCAAGTTCAGGTGTTCACGGGAATCTCAGCTGGCAAGTTGTGCCAATTGCTGAGTGCAAGGAGCTGGTCAAAAGCCTCATCTCCATTTCTGTAACGATGGCTTTGCTGCCTGGCTGATGTGCAGACTCTGTACATGGATGCTGACACCTGTTGAGCAACCTGCTCTGTAAGGATGAACAAGGTGGGCATGAGGACAGCAAAAAAGAAGAACCTGGGTGAATGAAAAGGGATGCACAAGATGTCGTCAGGGCTATTTGCAGGAACTTGTAAAGCAGCCCTGCACCTCATGTGAATTATTCCTGTGGTCAGAGAGAACCTGAGAGCTGTCCCTAAATTGAAAACCTGAAGGGGATGAAAGGACAGCATCATTCAGGCTGGATGAGACCTCGGGAGGTGTCTTGACCAACCTCCTGCTCAAAGCAGGTTTGGACCAGATTACTCAGGGCTTTATCCAAACACATCTTGGTCACTTTCTGGGGTAGAGTGGATGCGCACCCCTGGGAAACAGCTTCCAGTGCTTGACTGTCCTCAGGATTGGGAAGTTTCTCCCTTTCTATAGCACCTTTCCAAGCCTGACCATCCAGATTATTTTTTACCCATCTACTTACACACTGACACAGATCATAATAGCCTACCTTGGACACAAGAATATTGTGGGGGATGATGCTGAATGCCTTGCTGACTTCCAGGTAACATACCACCACTGCTGTCCCCATGTCCAGCAACCCTGTCCTTTCCTCACAGAAAGCAAAGAGGATGGACAGGCACAACCTGCCTTGGGTAAACCCCGTCACCTTCAGACACCCAGAATTGGGGTCTCAGTGAACATGTTCTGGGGCACAGCCCTTAGTTCCCCTGCTCACCCATTGGCCATTTTTGAAAAGTGCACACTATGTGTGAGAGCTGCCAGTGGTCAGGGAGTCCCCCCAGTCTCCATGAGCTTTCCAAGAAGGTGGAGAGTGGCCTCACTGTGACATGGTCCTGCTGTCTCAGCTCCTGGGATGCTGCCCCTGCTGTCCCATAGACTGGAAAGGATTGTGTTAGTTCAAGTGACCCCTGACTTGATCCCCATCCACTTCTGGTTGTTCTACCTTCAGTCACAGAGGCCTGGGAGACCTTGCTGGTGAAGATAGAGGACCAGAGACACAGAGAATATCACTTCTTTCCCTTATTAAATTCATCAGTGGCCACCCAGTGTCTTTGTTTCTCCTTTAACTGTTCCTGCAGTAGGAACAGCTCATTATGGGGCCCTTGAATTGCCTTACAGGTCTAGACTGAGTTTTGCTCTGGCCTGTTGCTGTGCTTGGAGGCTGCTGTCCTTGCAGACCAGATGAACTAACTTCTGCCACCCTGCCTTGGCAGTTTATTCCATCCGTGTCACAGCTCTGTCTGCAACACTGACAGCTCCAGCTCACCCAGTCAGGTCCCTGGCTGAGGACATTGCCTCACATCTGGGCTGAACCACCCCAGCTGTGGCACCAGGAAACCTCTGACCTGCCCCATGGAAACCTGGTACCAAGTGTCCATGAGCCCGTGTGTGCAAATGCTTTGCTTCAGAGCAGTCATGGGATGGCCAAAGATTGCTGAATGTCTCTCTAGACCTAGAAGTAGAAACCCAGAATATAATGCCTAAATTCATTCTGGGGAACATATTCCTCCCCCAATTTGGAAAAATTAGATCCTTTGCTGTAACATTCCTGGTGTCCTGCCTAATGATGGGACAAGAAAAGGTGATTCTCATACCAATTTACTTTTTAATACAAAGAACACAATGCTGGCAAGAAGTGTCACTGCTAGAAGACAGAGAATCAACATCACTGAATACTTCATGTTGTTTCAAAGGATGTGCCCCTGGAGCCCCAGGGACAGCTGGAGGGAGCCCAGAGGGGACAAAGAAAGGGACATCATGGACTGCTCCTGTGCTGCTGAGCTGGGCTGGGCTCCTGGGACAGAGGGAGCTCATGGCAAGCGGCAGCGCTGCAGAGAGACAGCTCTGCCCAGGAGCAGCTCCTCTGCAAAGCGCAGCAGGGCTGAGGGCTCTGCCTGGGGATCTCAGGGAGACGAGAAAGGCAGAGAGAGATTAAAGGTGGTCAGGGCTGGGAGGATGACTGAGAGCTCGCTGGAGGAGAAATCTTTGCAGGCCTTGCCATGGTAAGTCTCTGGGTGCAGGGCAATGCAGCTGTAGCTCCTGGAGGCATCTCTTCAAGTTAGCACAGGCACAGCTTGAGGGATCTGTGAGGAGCGGGCTCTTGGCAGGCAATGTTGAACAGCTGTGAAGCTGGGTGAGCAGCCAGGGGTGCCCAGGGCTGTCCTGCAGAGCAGGGTCCCTGCACCCCAGGGCTGTGCTGGGACAGGGACTCTGCCGCCTGCCAGGGTCAGCACTCAGCCTGCCTGGGGAGACCCCCATGGTGCTGTGGGGAGAAGCTGTGGGGGGAAGGAGCCACCCCTATCAGGGCAGGAAAGGTGCTTCTGCTGTTAAGGGGGTGCTGTGTGGGTCAGGGCTCCTCACAGCTCCAGATCATCCCCAGGATTTTTCCAAGGTGATGCCTCAAAGAGAAGATCAGTGCAAGGATTACCAGATAGATAGGGGGCTTTCCTGAGCCTGCCTTTTCAGTTTCCTATCCCAAGGGTTGGGGGGTGCAGGAAAGGAAAAAATGAAAATGAGCTCTCATGCTTAAACAAGTCACTGAGACTCCTGAACTGCAACTCCGATTAATCATTACATCTGCCAGAAGCCTCATAACATCCCTTCAGCTGCTGCTCTGCCTGTGCACAGCACCAGCATCACATTGGCTATACCCGTCAGTCTTAGTCTGACCTGTCCTTTTCCCCAGTCTGCAAACAGGAAGATGCCCCCAGGCAGTGCCCTGTGTACAGGCAGGATCTATAGGGCCAGTGTGAGGGCACAGAGGGTGGGATGGGGTCTGTGAGCATTGACAGGGTAAAGACATGGACAGGAAAACACCTCCCAGGAGGAGAATCTCCAGGAAGCAGGGAAATGATCAGAAATGACAGGAAAATAAAACTGGCATTGTTATGGGAGGGGGAACACAGAAAACTCCCTTTGATCCCCACAGTGCAGATCCCTCCTGTGAGCAGCCCCCTCGCCTCCTCTCCCACCCAGCAAAGCCTCTGCCCTCAGGGCCGGGGGCTCCAAGGCATGAAGCAGCTCCTGTGCAGCCAGAGCTCCAGTTCCCTCTGCAGAGCACAGGGGCTGAGAGCAGCTGCCCGGCAATGCTGGTGTGTGGGAGGTGGCTGCACAGCTGGGGAAGGGTGACGCTGTCTGAGCGCCCGGCTGCCTCTGCCCCGGCCTCTCTCACACCCACCCTCACCGCATTTTCCTTCTCGTTCTGGGTCACT
This sequence comes from Caloenas nicobarica, assembly GCF_036013445.1. NCBI lineage: Eukaryota > Metazoa > Chordata > Aves > Columbiformes > Columbidae > Caloenas > Caloenas nicobarica. Next base: position 1,905,514 of record NC_088276.1, read on the forward strand.
GTTGTTGTGATCTTGTTCTTGCTGTCGGGCTCTCTGGGGATGGGAGTTTCAGCTGCAGACTCATAGCCTGATCTTGTGGGTCCTTTCCTGCAGGTGTGTCCATGGGAATACGTGTCCCAGCTTTCCTCTGACCTGTGGGGCTGTGGGCAATGCAGTCTGTGGGGCTGGGGAATGAGCTGAGTCTCCCTGAATCAAATGCCATCATTAGGACTCTTGGCTGTTTCCTTGAGGTTTCCTTCCAAGCTGTGATCCTCCCTCCAGGATGCAAACGTCCTACAGCATATGTGTGTTATCTGAAAGCCCCATGGAGAAGCACAGAGATGCCGTGACCAAGAAAATGCTGTTGGGCTTGGGAAATGATCCGTGTGTGTCCTGGGCTAAACATGTCATGGTCTGAGGTGGATCCCTCAGCTCTCAGCAGTGCCTGGTGGCTTTTCAGGGTAACATGGGAGTGTGATCAGCCTCCATCTCAGAAAGGTGCCAGCCCAGGGCAGCTGGAGCAAGACAGAGGGACAGAGCAGCTGCCCTCACTCTGCACTGACCCACAGGCATCCTCTGGTCTCGCAGGACTCGCTCTGTTCTCCCTGAGTGCAGCAGAAATGCTGAGGATTTATGACACCCAAGAACACTTCCCAGAGTGGGAGGGCAGAAGGAGCTGTAGAAACGCCAAACCTCTCAAACACAGTTTCTCAGCCCTGGGGGTACAGATGCTGACAGTCCCTTCTGCACCAGGAGCGGTTCCATCTGACAAAGCTGAACCCCAGGACTGGCCCCTGCCCCACCCCATCACACGGGGTCAGGCTGACTCCTCAAGAGCCCCTGGGCAGAGACCCTGCTCTTCATTGCACACTCATCAAGCACCGACGAGGGCTCCAGCCAGGACGTTCTCCTGGAAAAAGAAAAGTGTCTCTTTGTGGGAGGGTCTGTGGGAAATGGCTTTGATTTTTCCCAGAGAAGTCTCCCCTAAACTGTCACTGTCTTTTCCTCCTATGATAATGCCCATGCTTGGATACAGCAAATGTCCAACAGCAGCTCCATCACCCAGTTCCTCCTCCTGGCATTCTCAGACACACGGGAGCTGCAGCTCTTGCACTTCTGGCTCTTCCTGGGCATCTACCTGGCTGCCCTCCTGGGCAACGGCCTCATCATCACCACCATAGCCTGTGACCAGCACCTCCACACCCCCATTTACTTCTTCCTCCTCAACCTCTCCCTGCTGGACCTGGGGTCCATCTCCATCACTGTCCCCAAATCCATGGCCAACTCCCTGTGGGATACCAGGGTCATTTCCTTTGCAGGTTGTGCTGCCCAGGTCTTCTTTTTAGCTTTCTTGTTAGGTGCAGAGTATTTTCTTCTCACCATCATGTCCTATGACCGCTACGTTGCCATCTGCAAACCCCTGCACTACGGGACCCTCCTGGGCAGCAGAGCTTGTGTCCACATGGCAGCAGCTGCCTGGGCCACTGGGTTTCTCTATGCTCTGCTGCACATGGCCAATACATTTTCACTGCCACTGTGCAAGGGCAATGCCCTGGACCAGTTCTTCTGTGAAATTCCTCAGATCCTCAAGCTCTCCTGCCCAGATGCCTACCTCAGGGAAGCTGGGCTTCTTATATTTGGTGCCAAGGTATTCTTTGTATGTTTTGTGTTCATCCTCCTCTCCTACGTGCAGATCTTCAGGGCCGTGCTGAGGATCCCCTCTGAGCAGGGACGGCACAAAGCCTTTTCCACGTGCCTCCCTCACCTGGCCGTGGTCTCCCTGTTTATCAGCACTGCCATGTTTGCCTACCTGAAGCCCCCCTCCATCTCCTCCCCATCCCTGGACCTGGTGGTGTCTGTTCTGTACTCAGTGGTGCCTCCAGCAGTGAACCCCCTCATCTACAGCATGAGGAATCAGGAGCTCAGGGATGCCCTGAGGAAACTGATGGCTGGATAATTTCAAAGGCATTAAACTTCTTATCTTCTGCATATCACTCATGACATAACTCATGACAGGTCCAACCTGTCTTTTTTATATTTCGTAGTTGTAGATGATTTTTTGGAGTTAGGGGAAGGCTTGTTTGGTTTTGCTTTTTTAACTATGATAATACTGCCCACAAAGAAATGTTATTATTCATCCCACTTCTAATTATCTGTCCACCTTTATAGTTCAAGTGAAAGACCTTGTAAATGAGAAGTTGTGCTCTCTGCGTATTTAAACAAAATAAATGACCCTGCAGTGAAGAGTTTGTCTGAGATCTTTCCTCTGCAACCTTTGTGAAGCTCAATACAAGCTGTCTGTGGGCAAAGACGGAGGAAACAGTCCCAGCAGAGCAGCTCTGCCAGGGAGCACCAGCCTTGTTCTTTCCAGAGTCCTTCTCTTTCCACTTCCCCACTCTCCTTCTCAGCCCTTGTGCTGCTGCAAGGCCTGAGGGCTCCCAGGGCTTGGTCACAGTCGAACTGTGTGTCGGTCCTGTGACCAGGACAGGCAATGGGCATTTCTGTGACAGAGATGGCCTCAGAACAGCATCTCCAGCAGCAAGGGGATCTCCTTAGCACAGTGCCTGAAGGTTTAGATCTTCTTCCAGAGTTGTTTTAAAGAACATGCCTAAGGAATAGACTCTCAAGGGGCTCATTGTTTGGCTTGTTTCTCTGTGGGCTCAGTGTGATGAGATCAGGGTCGAGGGACTTCGGGCTGGTTGTTAAGCAGCTGCTTGTTGGTGGCCAGCACCCACGCACATGGTGAATAAGGCAGGGTCCCTCTGAGCACCCTCCGTGGCCACCCAAGAGTTTGTGTGGGACGCGGTCAGTGGCAGTGACCACCATCAGCTGGGGCTGCCTCCCAGTCTGACCAGTACGGCCCCGCAGAGTCACCACAGCCCGGGCACCACAGCCCACTTGATCTACGGAGCAAAACCCGCAGCTCGGGGGCTGTGGGGAGCGTGGGGACAGGGTGCAGGAATGGCAGCCAGGCCAGTGCAGGTGTGCTCTCCCTAGGGAAAGGCTTTGTGGGGAGATGGGATGTCCCAAGAGAAGAGCAGGACACTGTGTGTGTGCAAGAGAGACATGGAAACAGTCTGTCATGCTGCCGGGTGCCAGCTTGGGGCTGTTGCCTCTTGCAGCCACCATTTTGATCATTGTCCTCTCACCACGGCTCAGAGAGCTTGTTCTACCCCCATGGAAGGACACCGAATGACTAGGTCAGAAATCCAGGTTTGCACTGAGGGTAGATGTGAGCATGCACATCCTGTGCGGGGGCAGATGTACCCTAATAAGCACAAATGCCATCAGCTGTTCCTGTGGGTGCCATGGAGGCCTGTGGGACAGTGTATCAAGGTCACTTCATGTTGAGAGTAACTTCCCCAAGAAACCACCGGCATGCAGCACTGGGATGTGCTTCCTTGAACCGAGGTCAGTGTGACCTCCCTGGAGACCTGCTACAGCTCCAGCACCCAGACCCACTTGCTGCCCAGTTTTGTGGCTGACAACGGCACCATCTCTGCTCACAGATGTGTTAGGACTATTTTCTGCAGCTCTTGCATATGCTGAGCATTTGCATTTCAGAACCATTTCTCCCCTTCCTGTTCACAGGGACATCCCATGAATGCATCACTGCTCTCTACCCCAGTGTAGACAGGCACAAGGCCTTCCCCACCAGCTCCTCTCACCGGTGCCAGTTTTCTACAGCACCCTCATCCTGGACTGTGGGATGCCCAGAATAGCCCTCCCAAGACAGTTTGATAAAGCCTTTTTTCTACACCACACCCACATCCCTGCTCAATTCCCTCATCCACATCTTAAGGACCAGAAAAGTTGGGCACTGAGCAAAATGCTCAGGAAAGCTTTGAGGTGCACAGAGAGCCCATGAACATATTGACAAGCTGCTCTCTTCTGAACAAGCCCAGAAGACCTGGAGAGCATTTGCTGTGTCCCAGAAACTCGCCTGGAAGGTTGGGTAATGGAGAAAATTTTTGGTGTGGGAAGGGGCAGACAGGTGCTGGTGGACCTGGCTGGTGTGACCGTGAGACATCTCTCAAACACCTCAGAAAAGACATGGCTCTCAGGGAGGTTGCATAGTGCTCTGAGAAAGAAAATATCAAAAAGGACTTATCATAGCATCATAGAATAATTGTGGTTGGAAGAGACCCTTAAAATCATTGAGTCCAACCATAATCTAAATCTGGCACTAAACCATGTCCCTAAGAGCCTCATCTGTCTGTCTTTTAAACACGTCCAGGGATGGTGACTCCACCACCTCACTGGGCGGTCTGTTCCGTTGCTTCAAAATCCTTTCTGTGAAAAAATGTTTCCTAACATCCAATCGCAACCTTTCCTGGCACAAATTGAGGCCATTTCTTCTTGTCCTCTCACTTGGTACTTGGGAGTAGAGACCATCACCCTCCATACTACAACCTCCTTTCAGAGAGCTGTAAAGAGTGATAAGGTCTCTCCTCAGCCTCCTCTTCTCCAGACTGAATTCCCCAAGGTCCTTCAGCTGCTCCTCGTAAGACTTGTGCTCCAGCCCCTTCACCAGCCTTGTCATACTCCCCTGATCTCTCTCCAGCACCTCGATGTCTTCCTTGTCATGAGGGGCCTAAAACTGACCACAGTACAAGGGGATGATCTCTTCTCTAGTCCTGCTGGCCAGACTATTCCTGATACAAGCCGGGATGCTGGTGGACTTTTTGGCCACCTGGGCACATGCTAGCTCAGGTTCAGCTGCTGTCAATGAGCACCACCAGGTCCTTTTGTGCCAGGCAGCTTTCCAGACACTCTTCCCCAAGCCTGTAGCGCTGCCTGGGTTGTTCTGACCCAAGTGCAGGACCCGGCACTTGGCCTTGCTAAGCCTCATACAACTGGCCTCAGCCCAATGATCCAGCTTGTCTAGATCTCTCTGTATGGCCTTCCCACCCTCCAGCAGATCAACACTCCCAAACAATTCGGTGTCATCTACGAACTTGCTGAGGGTGCACTCGATCCCCTCATCCATATAATTGATAAAGAGATTAAACACAACTGGCCTCAATACCGAGCCCTGGGGAACACCACTCGTGACGGGCCACCAACTGGATTTGTCTCCATTCACCGCAACACTTTGGGCCTGGCCAAAGCATCCTTGTATTCCTCTTGAGTCTCCTGCCCCTCCTTCCAAATATTATAAATTCTCCTTTTATTCCTAAATGGCAGCCGCAGCTCTCTGTTCAGCCAGACCAGCCTTCTTCCCCGACGGTTCGCCTTCCGGCACACGGAGACGGCTGCTCCTGTGCCTCTGAGATCACCTTCTTGAAGAGAGACCAGCCTTCCTGGACTGCTTTGTCCTTCAGGTTTGCCTCCCAAGGGACTCTGCCAACCAGGCTTCTGAACAGGTCAAAGTCTGCCCTTCGGAAATCCAAAGTAGCAGTTCTGCTGACCAGCCTCCTTGAGTCCAACTCCTGCCCCTGTACAGAACAACCCCACAGGTCACACCGTGTGTCTGAGGATGTTGTCCAATCTCTTCTTGAACACTGTCAGGCTTGGGGCCATGGGTGAAGAACCTTTTCCTCATGTCCAACCCGACCCTCCCCTGGTTCATCTTCCTGCCATTTCCTCAGGTTCTGTCATTGGTCACTAAAGAGAAGAGCTCATTGCCTGCCCATCCTCCTCACCTTGTGAGGAAGCTGTAGACCACAATGAGGTCTCCTTTCAGTCCCGTCTTCTCCAAAATGAACAGAGCCAGTGACTTCAGCCACTCCTCCAAACCCTTCACCAACTTTGTAGCCTCTTCTGGACACTCTCTAGCAGCTTAATATCTTTTTTATCCTGTGGTACCCAGAACTTCAAACAGCACTTCAGGTGAGGCTGCAGGACTAGACCCTAGACTGCAGGAGAGACCCGAGATCAGCATCAATGACATAATGCTGCAATCACCCTTTCTCCACACTGAAAAATAATAAACTATACCCTTTACCAAAAAAAAAAAGTCATTTTTATTACAAGGTTTTTGAAATCATTCTCTACAACTACACTAGGAAACCTCTCTAATTAACTGTACAAGACTAGAAGGAAATTACAAGAAGAGATATGGTTTCTTAGAGCTTTCTTCTGTGTAATGAGGCCCATGGTGCGTTTGGTGCTGAGTTCTTGAACCTCAGGTTCTAAGAGGAGATTGCACAAACCCTTCCAGAAGTCAAAGTCAGAAGAAAGAAGTACTAAGTACTTTGAAGTATTAATGAGTTCCACTGAGGGCAAGTACCAGCAAAGCCTCCCCAGGGACTCGTTAGAGCAGAGAATTGGAGGCCATGATGGCAGATAAACAAAGGGTAATGTGCAGGCAGCTGAGGTGCTGAGAAAACCCTGGTTTTGTTGGATGAAGCAGAGAGGCCAAGGCCTGACCCCCAGCCCCTGGGAAGGCAGATCCTGTCCCTCACCCATTGCTCAGGGCTCTTCCTGGGGCAGGGGGATGTGGGCTGTGTGATGCTGAGTGAAGGACAATGGTGTGACAGTTCCCAGCCTTACTGGGGTGTGCAAGGAGGCCATGAGGTGCCCCCAGTGCCTGAGGACAACATGGCTCCTCATAGGCCTTGGTGGCAGAGATGATTGCCATAGCCAAGGGGACAAAGACTTGGGTTCTCTTGGTGACATCCAGCCTTGCCAGTGCCCTTTGCCGTCTCCACCACAGGTTGTCCTACACTGTCCCACAGCTGCTTCTGTTTCCCTGCAGGCTCTAGACACCCATCTCGCTTCCTCCCCTTGCTCTCGCCCTGGTATTTCCATACATTGACTGATGTGTCTCCACTCTCGTGCTCTGTTCCTTGAAACACAAGGAGGTGGACTGATCTCATGTTCCTTCTGGATGATTTCTCATATCGCAGCACCACTCTTTGAGTGACATTTCTTCCTCCTCATGTCCATTCCAAGCTGCGCTGTGTGGCAGTGTTTCTGCTGTAGAAAGGAGGATCCTGAAAACTACTGACCTGTCATCCTCTTACCTGTGCCTGGGAAGATCATGGAACAGATCCTCCTAGAAGCTCGGCTAAGGAACAAGGAATGGTGACTCAACCACTTCTGTCGGCAGCCTGTTCCACTGCTTCACAACCTTTTCTATGAAGAAATGTCTCCTGATATCAATTCTGAACCTTCCCTGGCACAAGCTGAGGCCATTTCCTCTCATCCTATCACTTGCTACTCAGGAGAACAACAACACCCTCCATGCTACAGCCTCTTTTCAGATAGTTGTAGAGAGTGAAAAGGTCTCCCCTCAGTCTCCTTTTCTCCAGGCTAAACACCCTCAGGTCCCTCAGCTGCTCCTCAGAAGACTTGTGCTCCAGACCCTCAACAGCCTTGTCCCCTCCTCTGCACTCACTCCAGCACCTCAAGGTCTTTCTTACAGTGAGGAGCCCAAAACTGAACTGAGGATTCAAGTTGTGGCTTCACCAGCGCCGAGTAAAGGGGATGATCACTGCCCTGGTTCTGCCCACTGCACTATTCTTGATGCACACCAGGAGGCCATTGGCCTTTTTGGCCACCTGGGCACACGCTGGCTCATGTTCAGCTGCTGTCGATCAACACCCCCAGGTCTTTTTTCCAAAAAGCAGCTTTCCAGCCACTCTTCCCCAAGCCTGTGTTGTTGCTGGGGGTTGTTGTGACCCAAGTACCTGACCCAGCACTTGGCCTTGTTGAACCTCAGACAACTGGCCTCAGTCAGCCAAGATCCCTCTGTATGGCCTTCCTACTCTCCAGCAGATCAACACTCCCACCCAATTCAGTGTCGTCTGCAAACTTACTAAGGGTGCACTTGATCCCCTCATCCAGATCATTGATAAAGAGATTAAACAGAACTGGCTCTAATACTGAGCCCTGGGGACACCACTTGTGACCGGCCACCAACTGGATTTGGCTCCATTCACCACAACTCTTTGGGCCTGGCCCTCCAGCCAGTTCTTTATCCATCTCAGATATACCATCCAGGCCTTGAGCTGCAGCTTCTCCAGGAGATGCTGTGGGATATGATATCAAAGGCTTTACTGAAGTCTAAGTGCACAGCATCCACAGCCTGTGTGGTGGATTCACTCCCCCATGACAGACTTTCCCTCATCTGCTAAGCCGGTCACCTTGTCATAGAAGGAGATCAGGTTGGTCAAGCAGGACCTGCCTTTCATAAAGCCGTGCTGATTGGGCCTGATTGCTCGTCTCATATGTGTGACCTCACAGTCCCTTTCCCAGCCCTGTTCCTGCTGTCGGCCTGTCCCCTGCAGGGGCACAAGTGACTCACAGTCCCCTCCACAGCCATTGGCTTCCTACTGGACTATGAGTTCCTGAGACACAGCTGAGCACATGACATCGTACCCAGCCATCACCCTCCTTGTGCTCCAGTGTGTGAGCAGGTAAAACTAAGCTGGTTTCATCAAATCTATCTAATAGATTTCCTATGAAGGGTCTGAGTGGAGAAACGTTCCTCAGAGGAGCTGCTGTATTTACACGGGGTCATTTTATATCTCTGCTTCTGCCTCTTTCTTTTCTTCTTCCTCTTCCTGTGTCTATTCTGATGTGAAAGAGCTCTCCAAGGAAAAGATTCATGGAATCCTACAATAACACAGGTTGGAAGAGACTCCTGAACACCATCTCTGTCCCACTGTCCTTTATGGCACCCTAAGGAATAGCTGATAGCATTTGTGCTCCCTTGGGTTCATCTCATCACATGCACACAGTGGACATGCACATGATGTGTATGTTTAGAACTCATCTATGCAAGGAAAACATGGACTTTTGACCTAGTATTCCACAGAATCATAGAATGTCCTGAGTTGGAAGGGACCCACAAGGATCAAGTCCAACTCCTGTCCGTGCACAGGACACCCCACGTTGTCCAGTCTCTTCTTGAACACTGTCAGGTTGGGGCCGTGACACCTCCCTGGGGAGCCTGTTCCAGTGTCCAGCACCTCTGGGTGAAGAACCTTTTCCTCATGTCCAACTGAACCTCCCCCGGCACATCGTCCTGCCGTTCCCTCGGGTTCTGTCACTGGTCACCAGAGAGAAGAGATCAGTACCTACCCTTCCTTCTCCCCTTGTGAGGAAGCTGTAGCCACCGCGAGGTCTCCTTTTAGTCTTTTCTTCACCTCTGATGCTCAGAAACCCCTTGGTTTGCTCTCTGAAGCAGAAAGGAGAAGCCATGACCTCCAGGCAATGGGAAGGGGAATCCTGTCCCTCACACACGGCTCAGGGCTCTTCCTGGGACCGTGGGATGTGGGTGTGCAAGGCCGAGGGAAGGACAACACTGGTACAGCAACTTCCACCTTCTCCATGGGGCTGCAAGGAGGAAGTGAGGCCCCAGTGCCATGAGGACAACATGTCTTCTCCTGGGCCTCAGTGGCAGGGACAACTGCCATGGCCAAGGGGACAGAGACCTGGGTTCTGTTGGTCCCTTCCAGCCTCACCAGTGCCCTTTGCCATCTCCATCACAGGCTGTTCTACACGGTCCTACACCTGCCCCTCTTTCCCTGCAGGCTGCAGACACCCATCTCGCTTCCTCTCCGTGTTCAAATTTGTCAAATATATTTCTTAGTAACAACGTGAAGTGAAAAGCACTCCTCACTGGAACTGCTGTATTTATGTTAACACGTTCTATATCTCCTCTTCTGTCTTTTTTTTTTTTTTTTATGATTCTTCTACCTATTCTCTCTCCAGAAACATCTCCAAGTCAAAAATTATTTCAAATCACAGAATACCTCAGGTTTGAAGAGAGCCCTTGTCTCACTCATCTTGTCTCACTCTCCTGCTCAGGGCAGGGTGAACCAGGGGAGGTTGCTCAAGGCACCCACCCAAGTTTACATCATCCTCAAAGGCACTGAAAGTGCACTCTGTTACATCATAGAAGGGGAGAATAAAGACGTTCAACAGTGTTGGCCCGAGTGCTGGTCACTGAGAGATGACACTGGTAACTGGCTGCATGGAGGACTTTGTACCACTGATGATATTTGGGCTTGATGGTTCAGCCGACTTCCCAAACAGCATCCACTTCTTGAGTCCCATCAGCAGCACTCTGCCCAGAAGGAGACCATGTCTGAGGCCTTGCAAATGCCCTGTACACAACATGGCTTTCTTTCCACTGTCCATTTGTGTTCAGCAATCTTTTCCTTGTCCATCACATTCCTGGAAATGGCTGCAGGAGGACGTGTCCCATCCCCTTCCCAGGAAGGGAGATAGGGTGGCTGGCTTGCAATTCTCCCAGTTCCTGTTTGTGCTCTTCTTGAAGATGGGTTTGAGGTCTGCATTTTCTAAGGACCCCAGAACCATTCTGGTTTCTATGGCACATTTGAGAGCACAATATGGAATCACGGGCAAGGGTGACATAGCAGACTGGAGCACTTGCAATGAGTCTGTCCAAGGCAGCTGAGATGAATCTCACTGGGCCACTGGGGTTTATTCCTGGAGCCACACACAGAAATGTCAGGGTTCTGTCAGGTGTTCACATCTGAGCTGGCTTCATGGAATCCTTCTGCACCCAGGGATGTTCAGAGACAGAGTCTCTCCATTTTACACACAGAGGCAGGAGTCACAGTGTCTCTCTGACCTCCTGTTGCCACTCCAAAGGGTCGAGAGACACCTCAGCCCTGTGGTGTGTCACCCTGCTCTGCACTCATCTGAGATGTCCCACATCATGAGGAATGGACACGGGGACCTCAATTCAAGGAAGAACATCCCAGTGCTGCATGCAGGTGATTTCCCATGGAGTGTTCCTCCCACCATGAAGTGACCTCAAGACCTTTTTTGTGCCACAGGCCTTCATGGAACCCGAAGGAATAGTTCATGGTGTTTGTGCTCACTCGTGTTCATGTCACCTCATGTACATGATGTGCATGCTCACATCTCATCTGTACAATACAAACTCGGACTGCTGAACAACTCATTCAGTGTCCATCCGTGGAGGGAAGAACAACCTCTACGAGATGGGGAGAAAGGCCAGTGCTGGAAATGGTGGTTGTGAGGGGCCAGCCCATGACGATGCCCTGGGGCAGCTTCCATGGGGTGTCCAGTGCACAGGGGCACAGCCCAGCCCCTGCTCTGCTGGTCCTGCAGGTCTCTGGCAGGAGGCCTGGCTGTGAGAGGACACTGCTGTGTGCCCAGCCCTGCACACACACACTGTGCAGCTGTACACTGATGTTTGCATCTGCATGTCACTTCAGTGTGTTCTACAGTGAAGCTTTGAAAAAGAGCTAAACCTTCATGCCCTGCCCATAGGAGATGACCTTTCTTTCTGGAAAGGCTGTTCTGAGGCCAGCTCTGTCATAGCAGTGCCCATTGCCTGTCCCTGCCTGCGCTCACAGGACTGACACACAGCAGGACAGTGACCAATCTGCCAGAGCACTCAGGCCTTGCACCAACACAAGGGATGAGAAGGAGAGTGTGGGAGTGGAACGAGAACAGCTCTGGAAGGCCAAGCGCTGGTGCTCCCTGGCAGAGCTGCCAGGCTGGACTCTTCTCCCCTCCTCCCATGCACACAGGAACTGTCCCTGCAGCTCCAAAAGGCCTTGCAGGAAGAATATATATTGAAAAACAAGTCACTACAGGACCCTTTATTTTGTTTAAATACACACAGATCATGGCTCCTCATTTACACACCCAGTGGTTATAAAAGAAAAGCAGAAAGCAATTTAGAAAGGGGATGACAATGTTATCACAATAAAAAAAACATCAATAGCAACAGAAAACAGAGATGAGAGGCTGGGCCTGTAAGTAGTTACATTAAAACTGCTATGTAGAATGAGATGGACAGTTTATTGCTTCGGAAAACACTTAGATACGAGTTTCCACAGGGCATCCTTGAACTCCTGGTTCCTCATGCTGTAGATGAGGGGGTTCATTGCTGGAGGCACCACCGAGTACAGAACAGACACCACCAGGTCAGGGGAAGGAGAGGAGATGGAGGGGGGCTTCAGGTAGGCAAACATGGCAGTGCTGACAAACAAGGAGAGCACGGCCAGGTGAGGGAGGCACGTGGAAAAGGCTTTGTGCCGTCCCTGCTCAGAGGGGATCCTCAGCACGGCCCTCAAGATCTGCACATAGGACACCACGATGAACACAAAACACCCAAATCTTAAACAGACACAAACCACAAGGAGCCCAGCTTCCCTGGAGTAGGAGTGTGAGCAGGAGAGCTTGAGGATCTGGGGGATTTCACAGAAGAACTGGTCCAGGGCATTGCCCTTGCACAGTGGCAGTGAAAATGTATTGGCCGTGTGCAGCAGAGCATTGAGAAACCCAGTGGCCCAGGCAGCTGCTGCCATGTGGACACAAGCTCTGCTGCCCAGGAGGGTCCCATAGTGCAGGGGTTTGCAGATGGCAACGTAGCGGTCGTAGGACATGATGGTGAGAAGAGAATACTCTGCACCAAACAAGAAACATACAAAGAAGACCTGGGCAGCACATCCCGCACAGGAAATGACCCTGGTATCCCACAGAGAGTTGGCCATGGATTTGGGGACAGTGATGGAGATGGACCCCAGGTCCAGCAGGGAGAGGTTGAGGAGGAAGAAGTAAATGGGGGTGTGGAGGTGCTGGTCACAGGCTATGGTGGTGATGATGAGGCCGTTGCCCAGGAGGGCAGCCAGGTAGATGCCCAGGAAGAGTCAGAAGTGCAAGAGCTGCAGCTCCCGTGTGTCTGTGAACGCCAGGAGGAGGAACTGGCTGATGGAGCTGCTGTTGGACATCTACAGCCTCTGGGCATAGGGCACTGACTCAAAAAGAAAAGACAGTGACAAGTTACAGGAGACTTCTCTGAGCGAAATCAAAGCCATTTCTCACACACCCTCCCCTGCTCCACAGCCCCTTGTCCATTTCCAGACCTTCCTTCAGCTCCGTGGCTGAGCCCTGGGTGGTGCTGGCTGGAGGTGCCGTGAGGAGCAGGGCCTGTGCCCGCTGGCTGCCCAGGAGTCAGCCCTGCTCTGCAGCAGGGGTCATGGGAACGGGGGAACAGGGTCCAGTCCTGGGGTTCAGCTGTGTCAGATGGACCCGTTCCCGGTGCAGAAGGTACTGTCAGCTTCTGCTCTCCTAGTGTTAATGAACCAGGACAGAACAAGGCAGTTTGAGAGGCTTGTTTTTTTGCAGCTTCCTGCAACTCCACTGGAGAGTGTTGTTGGGTGTCAGAAACCCTCAGCATTTCTGCTGCACTCAGGGAGAACAGAGCGAGTCCTGCGAGACCAGAGGATGCCTGTGGGTCAGTGCAGAGTGAGGGCAGCTGCTCTGTCCCTCTGTCTTGCTCCAGCTGCCCTTTCTGAGATGGAGGCTGGTCACACTGGCATGTTACCCTGAAAAGCCACTGGGCACTGCTGAGAGCAGAGGGACCCACCTCAGACCATGACATGTCCCACCCTTTCCTCAGGTCTCAGCACCCCACTTCTATCCCAAGACACACACAGCTCATTTCACAAACCGAACTGCATTTCTTCCATCATAGCATCTCTGCAATTCTCTGTGGGGAATTCAGATAATGCTCATTCCCCTGCCCCACAGACTGCATTGCCCACAGCCCCACAGGTCAGAGCAAAGCTGGGACACGTGTTCCCATGGACACACCTGCAGGAAAGGACCCACAAGATCAGGCTGTGACTGTGCAGCTGAAACTCCCATCCCCAGAGAGCCCGACAGCAAGAACAAGATCACAACAACAGTGACCCAGAGCAGTGGAGCAAGAAGGAAACTGCGGTGAGTGTGGGTGTGAGAGAGGCCAGGGCAGAGGCAGGCGGGCACTCAGACAGCGTCACCCTTCCCCAGCTGTGCAGCCACCTCCCACACACCAGCATTGCCGGGCAGCTGCTCTCAGCCCCTGTGCTCTGCAGAGGGAACTGGAGCTCTGGCTGCACAGGAGCTGCTTCATGCCTTGCAGCCCCCGGCCCTGAGGGCAGAGGCTTTGCTGGGTGGGAGAGGAGGCGAGGGGGCTGCTCAGAAGAGCGACCTGCATTGCAGAGGATGAAAGGGAGTTTTCTGTGTTCCCCCTCCCAGAACAATTCCAGGTTTAGTTTCCTCTCATTTCTGATCATTTCCCTGCTGCCTGGACATTCTCCTCCTGGGAACAGTTTCCCTGTCCATGTCTTTTCCCTGTCAATGCTCACAGACCCCATCCCACCCTCTGTGCCCTCACCCTGGCCCTACAGATCCTGCCTGTTCACAGGGCACTGCCTGGGGGCATCTTCCTGTTTGCAGACTGGGGAAAAGGACAGGTCAGACTAAGACTGACGGGTATAGCCAATGTGATGCTGGTGCTGTGCACAGGCAGAGCAGCAGCTGAAGGGATGTTATGAGGCTTCTGGCAGATGTACTGATGACTCTGAGTTGCAGTTCAGGAGTCTCAGTGACTTGTTTAAGCATGAGAGCTCATTTTCATTTTATCCTTTCCTGCACCCCCCAACCCTCGGGATAGGAAACTGAAAAGACAGCCTCAGGAAAGCTCCCTATCTCTCTGCTAATCCTTGCATTGATCTTCTCCTTCAGGCATCCACTTGGAAAAATCCTGGGGGTGATCTGGAGCTGTGAGCAGCTCTGATCCACACAGCACCCCCTTAACAGCAGAAGCACCTTTCCTGCCCTGATAGGGGTCATCCCTTCCTCCCACAGCTTCTCCCCACAGCACCGTGGGGATCTCCCCGGGCAGGCTGAGCACTGACCCTGGCAGGCGGCAGAGTCCCTGCACCGGCACAGCCCTGGGGTGCAGGGACCCTGCTCTGCAGGACAGCCCTGGGCACCCCTGGCTGCTCACCCACCTTGACAGCTGTTCAACATTGCCTGACAAGAGCCCCCTCCTTACACATCCCACAAGCTGTGCCTGTGCTAACTTGAACAGATGCCTCCAGGAGCTACAGCTGCATTGCCCTGCACCCACAGACTTACCATGGCAAGGGTTGCTGAGATTTCTCCTCCAGTGAGCTCTCAGTCATCCTCCCCATCCTGACCACCTTTAATCTCTCTCTGCCTTGCTCGTCTCCCTGAGATCCCTAGGCAGAGCCCTCAGCCCTGCTGCGCTTTGCAGAGGAGCTGCTCCTGGGCAGAGCTGTCTCTCTGCAGCGCTGCCGCTTGCCATGAGCTGCCTCTGTCCCAGGAGCCCAGCCCAGCTCAGCAGCACAGGAGCAGCCCAAGGCGCTTTAATGACCCATCTGGTGGCTTTGGAGCTGAGTCCATGAACCTCAGACCCTGAGGGGAAGTTGAATAAAACCTCTCAAAAAGTCCAAGTCAGATTCAAACTCCAAAGTTTCTTGTAATGTTTATGAGTCCCACTGAAGGACACTATTGAGGAAATGACTCCAAGATTTGGTTAGAGAAGAAAACTGGAGGCAGAGATGACAGGTCAGGAAAATCAAGGTGAAGTTCTCTCTGATGATCAGTAAACCTGGATGTGTTTCATTAATCAAAGGGCCAAGCCCTGACCCCCAACCCTGGGAAGGCAGATCCTGTCCCTCCCACGTTGCCCAGGGCTCTTCCTGGGACAGTGTGATGTGGGGCTGTGCAAGGCCAAGGGCAGGACTATGGTCCCACACCTCCCAGGTTCCTGGCTGGGGACAAGGAGGCCGTGAGGCCCCTGTGCTGTAAGGACAAGGTGTCTCCTCACAGGCATCAGAGCTGGAGACAACAGCCACAGCTAAGGGGAGAAGGAGCTCATGTCTGTTGGGGGCTTTCAGCCTCTTTACGTCCCTTGATCATCTCCACGACAGCCTGTCCTATGCTGTGGCATCCCCTGCACCTCTTTCCCTGCAGGCTGGAGACATGCCCCCTGCTGCCCCACCTTGCTGTTGTCTGAGCATCTTCCTTCCTTTGCTGATATCTCTCCATGTAAATACTTAGATTTGGGTTGCCTCTACTGTAACTAACTTATCTGCCTTTTGCATTAAGGGTAGACCAACAGCTGCAGATCTTTTGACAATATATTTTACCAGCATGCCAACCCTGGTATCTGTATTATTGAGTTATACCATCTTAGGTGATTTTTGGTATTTATGTTTTATATTATTGTTTTCCCTCAGCAGGTAATGGCTGAAAAAGCTGCTTCAATTTTAAAAACATCTGTTGCTTCAACATAAGTGACGAATCAGCCAACATGAAAGACAACATTTAACATCTCCAAGACTTTGTGCATCAAATGGAGCAATCTACTGATGATGCCTGGATGAATGGCTCATTTAATTCCTTGATAAAATGAATGGAACACCTGATTTAAAGCATCATTGTACAGATACGTTTATTCCTCCTCCTGTATGTGTTTATTATGTACCTCTCTAAATTGCTCTGTACTACACAAGTCCAAGTGAACATCTCCGGCTTTGCTGGCCCCAGCAGAAGCAGTTTCTTGACTGAGGGGGGTGGAATACATGGGAGTTGTGCAAGAATGGCAAGGAGGAGTATTGTAAGGACACTCAAGCCACTGTAGCTGGGATGTAGAAAAGCACATGAACTACAAGTAGAACCTCTGGGTTTAGATAATAGGCCTGTGAATAATCATAAAGACACCTCACCATATATCCTTAAGATTCCTACAGACAAAGGTAAAAGCAATGCTACAAAATGCAGAATTAGTGCACAATGCAGTTTCCCATATGTCTAATGGCATAACCTGTCCGGCAAACACTGCCGAGACCAGTCTATTTCATCTTTTTGTCTTCCAGCTTCCTGTAAGATGAAAGTACAATATATCATCCTATTGCTGCTGAAGGCACATCATGTCCTGTTGGGACTAAAGCGGAAGACACTATTTGGATGGTCACCGACCACAACAGGAACTTTGAATGTGATGCTTCATCTAGTTGTAATTCTGTTAACTCTAACATTATTGTGCTTGTTCCTTACAATCATTTTATGTATAAAAGCCCGGTACACATATAAGCAAAGGATCTCTATTTGTTGTGACAAACACCCTGATAAAACAAAAGTTCACATGCACGCTAACACTGTATATAGATGATATTAGCATTTAAACTGAATAGTTTATCAAACAATTGGATTCTTACCACTGAACTACAACATGCCATGTATTTATGACATAGAGGCAAGAGGTAACCACACTACCAGTCTATGAGAGAATGAAGGGGATTGACTGTGGTCAAGGGAGTGAAGCGTGGCAGGCGCACTCGACCCCCCCTCAGCCAAACCAGCAGCAGTTTGGTCCAGGCTGCAGAGGAGGGAAGGGCCTGAGCCACAGCCAGGCCAAGAACTCCTTCCAGGAGACCCACAGGGAAGCAGAACGGCAACTGAACGCCGGTGGCTTGCGGGCGCAGGGAGTCTCGTGCAGACTTTTCCTACTCTACGCAATTTGACTATGAGTCAACCACTTCATTCTAGAAATACGACAGCCTGGATGAGCCCACTTTGAGTGCTCCCTGCTAAATAAGTGAGCTGTATGGCAACGATTTTACTACTCACGGGTCACTGGATGAGCCTAATTCAACTTCAATATTCATCATTTAGCTTAAGTAGATGCACACCAAATGTAATGGATTATTTAGAGATATAAGTTTGTATGATTTTTTAATATACTCTTCGATTCATGTTACTTAGTAGACTAGATTTGCTAAAATTTTAAGCTCGTATTTGCCAAAAGCAACCGTAGACTACACTAAACGCCTTGCATGATAAAGTCTAGCTTGCATTTTGCTGGGAAAAATGGAACTGACTGGGAAAACAACGAGCCAAGGCTAACGCAGAGACATCACAGACATCTGCAAAGCCGGGCCTATTTTTGCACTTCACTGAGAAGGATTTATCCAGACAAAATGGCACCTTCAAGGATATGGACCAAAACCAATGTCTACAACCGAACAAAACAGAGACCCACGTGGAATCAGGGAAAAAGGGTCCAATGGGGAGCAAAGGACCTGGTGGTAAAATTTTGCTATTGGACTTGGATCTTGGTGTGAATGGTCTGTAAAGATATAAAAGTTTGTCGTTTTCTATGCTGGGGCGGACCTCTGCGCAGGTACCCAGCTTGAGCCAGCCTTTCTGCTATTCTACTCCATTAAATTTTTTATTTTCTGAGAATTTTGTCTCCTGAAAGTCTGCTCTGCATATGGTCATAAAGCCTTGCCTCTAAGTTTGCTGCTGGAGTTCTAAAATACAAACTCTGGAGCGAACGGTTATCAGGGAAAGAGGAATCCTGACAGTTTGCACCGCAATGGACATGGCCTCACCTGAAAGTTTGTCTCCGGAGCTCCAAGACACAGCCCCCTGGAGTGAACAGTTATCAGGAAGGGAAGATGACTGAAAGTTTCCTTCGTGAACAGGTACAGGCACCTGGAGAGAAGGTCAGCAGCATTCAGCTTGGCATATTTCCCCCATGCAGTAAATAATAGAGTGAACCTGCCACCGAACTCTTTGAAGTCGCGCTTCTCTTTAAGAAATCTAAACATTGTTCTGCAGCAAGCAAAACCCCTCAATTACTCCCCCGCAACAGGGCGTCACCAAGTGAGGTCACAAAGGGCCCCACTGTGACCCTGTGCCTGGGGAGGGAGGTCAGGGTGCCCCATTGGGAGGCTCAGGGCCAGCTCAGCCCTGGGCACCTGGGTGCTCTCGGGGTGGCCTTGGCTAAATTTGAATCCCAGTTTCTTCAAGTTTTACCACCCACTGCTCTCAGCATAGTCTTTAACAGTCTGTTGCACCGCTCGATTTTCCCGGAGGCTGGTGCATGATGGGGATGTGACAGACCCACTCAGTGCCGTGCTCCTTGGCCAAGGCGTCTACGAGGAGGTTCCAGAAAGGAGTCCCGCTGTCTGGCTCAGTTCTCTCTGGGCTGCCGTGTTGTCACAGGACTGGCTTTTCAAGGCCCAGGACAGTGTTGCGGGCAGTGCCGTGGGGCAGGGCGTAGGTTTGCAGCCATCCGGTGGTGGCTCCACCACTGTAAGCACAGAGCTCTTGCCATGACCATTTTCTGGCAGTGTGATATAGTCAATTTGCCAGGCCTCTCCACATTTACACTTCAGTCATCGCCCCCATACCACACAGGCTTTGACCGCTTGGCTTGCTTCATGGTAGCGCATGTTTCACAGTGGTGAATAACCTGTGCAAGAGTGCATCCCTCGATCACAAGCCCATCCATATGTTGCATCCCTTCCTTGACGACCTGAGGCACCGTGGGCCCAATGGGCCATCAATAATTCACCTTCATCCTGCCAGTGCAAACCTACCTCAGACACTTTAATCTGGGCAGCTCGATCCCCCTGCTGGTTGTTCGGATTGGGTTCTTCAGTGACCGACTCTGGGCACATGAGCTTCTACGTGGTGCACTCTCACAGGCAGGCTCTCCAGCCGGGCAGCGATATCTCGCCAGGATTCAGCAGCCCCGATGGGTTGGGCTCTGCGCTGCCAGCGGCTCCGCTGCCATTGGCCGTGGCCCAGGGGACAGCAGGGGCCATGACGGTCGCACGCGGTCGGCGGTGGCGGCGAGAAGCCGGATGGCCCATGGCTGTGTTCCAGCGGCACGGCCCGGGATACCGACTGTGTGAGCGGGTGGTGCCACGGAGACGCGGGGTCTGGAACATGGGGGTGGCCGGGGGGACGGGAGGGACGGGGAGGGCGGCAGAGAGGAAGGGGCCCCGGGGCTGGGCCGGGGCTGCTCGAGCTCGGGGCAGGTCTGATGGGCGCCATGTCAGAGCTCAGCCTGGCTGCCCGCAGTGCTGCCTCCTGCTCACATCACTCTTCACTGCCATTGGTTGGGAGGGCTGTCAGTCTCCTGCCCTGAGCTGGTGCTGTCTGGGATTGGCTGCCTGGGCTGTCACTCTGCCCTGGTTTGGGGCCCACCCTGCCCTGAGGCGCTGTTTCCTCTGATTGGCTGTCTCGCATTTCCTCCTGGCTCCTCCCATGAAGTGATTGGATGGATGGCTTATCAATCATTTGTGTGCCGCTCTCCCGCCAGGTGTGATTGGTGCAGCCAGCACAGCTCGCCCCTGAACACTGCCTAGATTGGTCAACTCTAGCCACCTGTCCTGCAGGCCTCAAAGCTGGATTGGCTGGTTACATATCAATCACATGACTTGACCCACCTTCTCAAATGTGATTGGCTGTCCTTGGTCCATTGACTCCCCATAGACTTCTGGGCTGTTGTTGCCAGGCAACGAGCTCCACCTGAAAATGAAACTGTGGAATCCGAACATCTGTGGTTGATAAAAGACACGTTGGGACCATAACATGAGGATCTGGGCCCCAAGAAGGAGGCTCTGGGCACTCAAAAGGACGGGCAGGTGCTACAGATGGCGCTTTGGGCCCTGAACATGAGGGGACCCTCTTGGTTCCCACCCGAGCTGGGTTTGGTGCCCGTGACCCCACGGAACAGACACCTGTGCTGTCCGGAGTGGCCACGGAACAGACGGAGCCCAAAGCCTCGGACTCCATGAGCTCAACGGGGAGTTGTGACATTTCATGGACGTTTCACAGGGCGGCCCATTGGCTGAGGGCAACTGTGTGTGTGACAGCAAAGGGTGGGAAGGGGAGCGGTGGTTGCTGAGGACGTGTTGAATCGTGTGGGACCTGAGCCTGACGTCCATGGGGTGGAACAAGGGCTGGAGAAAGGACCGTCGTGGTGGCGACACTGCTCCTGCGTGGAGCTCCAGAGGCTGCAGGGGGATTTCTGCTCCACGGGGACCAGCACAAGCCAGTGGCCCATTCATGTCTGTCACCTGCTCTGGGGGCTGTGACCTCAGCAGCACCTGCACAGCAGGAGTGTCCTCACCGCCAACACCAGCTCTCTGCTCTGTCTGCACCTCTGTCCCCATCTCCCCGTGCTCTCCTCCCTCCCAGGCACCTTTCCCACCTGCTCCAGGACCCACCAAGGCCTCTGTCTGTCTCCATAGAGACTAAAAGGAAAGAAAAACTTTCCACACTGATGCCATCAAATAACCGCATGAAATAAAAACATTTTTAAGGGGAAGGGTAACCCTAATTTTTCCCTGTACTCCATTTTTTAAAAAAATAGCGTAGCTTTAGTTTCTACCGGGAGGGTATATTCTGTGTGTCATTGACATTTCACTCATATTATACCAATTTATTCATTCTCCCTGTTCAGTTGTCTTTTACGTATGTCATGTTATGTCCACAGGCAACCATCCAGAATTTGTATTTAGTTTTGATATTGTTAGGTCAGCTGCTGCTCCAAATTATCTCATCTTTCATTTTCGAGTGCTCTCCTGTTGCATCCTTTGGCAGATGATGTTCTTGCAACCAGGTATATCATCCTTCCCACATGCACTTTGGATGGTTTCTAGCTGATCCATGGTGATTCATGTGTTCTAACTTCTGCCTTCTGCATTACGTGGTGATGTATCTGTCTCTGTGTCTGTGTGGCAGGTGTCACGTCAGAAGCACTGTCCCAGCCAGGTCACTGCATCTCTTTCTCTTCTCCCTCTGCTGTCATCATGACTGTACCAGCTGTCCAATGTGCTTTCTGACCTCATGGACCCTCTCGTCCCACCTCCCTTCTGCTGTGCAATCCTATTCCTGCAAGAAAAGTGACAACCAGTCCGTGTCCCCTCTGTGGCATCGGGACCTTCCAGAGCTGGACGGCTGGTGGGAACTGTCACCATCAGCCAAGGCTCTGTGTGAAGTCTTCTCCTGGCACAGGAACAGCTCTGGCTGTGCCTGGTGAGTACCACACTGCCCGAAGGAGAACAGCAACACCCGTAGTGACTCCTGGTTAATGGGAAGAGATGATTTGAGGGCAGGTTGGCAGAAGATCCTGAGGCTTTGCCGGGGGTGGCCACATCTGGCTCCTCCCAGCAGGATTTTGGAAAGTCCCTTCCCAGCTGTGAGCACCAGGCCAACAACACGTGGCAGAAAGATCCTCCACCCTCGAGGGCCCTAGCCCCCAAATGGCCTCTGTCCCCAGACTACTCAGACATCTAAACAGGCTGTACCTCTACCTGAATTATCTTCAGTTTTAAGAAAAAAAACCAAACTAAAGTGTACTTCTGGATGAAGATGGACCAGGTTCAAGATGAGTACCAGGGGTGCTGCAGGAGCGTCTCCCAGCGCGGACAGACGGGGGGACCTGTTGGCCTCACCACCCCTGGGCCCCACCATGGCCCAGTTCACCAGACCTGGGCCCGAGGGCTCAGCCCAGGGACAGCCCTACAACCAGGGTCAAAGCGGTTCCTGCTGCTGCCCCGAGGGTCACCAGCCCCAGTCAGCCCTGGGCCAGAGTGCAGGTGTCTGAGCTGGGCTGAGGTGGAAGGGGCTGGAAAACAGCTCATCGGGAGGAGGAGATGGAAGAAGGTGCCATGTGTGTGGCAACGGGGATGAACTGACACCCTCAGTTTGGTATCTGGATCCGTGCTGGGCTTGCACATGGACTAAACCCCAGCTCAAAGCACAAATTGCTGTTACCAGCCCTAGCGGCCAAGCGCTGCTCCTGCTCTCTCCTCCCTGGTGCAACCCGAGCGCACCACTGCCCTGCCTGCTCCTGCCTTGGGGCTTGGGGAACTCGGGCTGAAAAGGAAAGACAGACTTGTGTAGTTATGGGATCTCTTAAGTGTCCTGGGATTGCTTTGCTAATCACTCTGTAACATTTCCTGGGCTATGAACTCAATATGTGCCCAGAGAGGCAAATAAGTCCATGAACCAACTTTCCGGTTAAGGTTTTCTTCTTACATAAATTTAATGGAATGAAAATTAATGGAATTTATTGACAACTGAAACTGGCACCTCTCCCCCGTCTTTGGGCGGATCACCATGCACCCGGAACCGATACAGGCAGGTGTGGTCCGGGTGGCCCCAGTTGCTCAGCACTTGCAGCCTGATGTAATTCACGACCCCAGGGAGCTCGTTCTGAAACGACAAGAAGAAATGAGTCGCCTTTTCCTCTCTGGCACGTGAGCACTGACAGAGTAGTGCCGCAGCGATGGCTTTGTTCAACAGCTTCCTTCCTGCTGCCCTGCCAGGGCTTTTGATCTGTCCTGGTCAAGACGTTCTATCCTGCTCTACCTCATTGGGCCATGAGAACAGCAAAGGAAGAAGCAGCGACCAGATGCCTCAGCAAATACACTGGGAAGTTCTCGCCTGCTTTGGGGCACAGGCTTCCACAGTCACAAGACCCAGTGCTGGTGTTAGTATAATGTCTCGTTGTCTTCTCTAGAAAGCCACAGAAACAGAATGGCCTCCCTGTCATGACTCACTGCCAGCACCAACAGAATCCTCAGGAAGCCCAGTATTTCTGGTCTTTAACTGGCAGACCAGCAGTCGTGCATCCTACCGGATGTGGTTGCTGCTGTCCACTTGGGGTCCAGACAGTCAAGCTGATTCCGCTTTCAAATGTGGCGCTTCTAAGCACTGAAGTTTAAACCCAAAACGAAAGAGAAGACCGGCAGTCCAGGTATACACCACCAGGAAGTTAAAGCAGAAGAAAGGCCAGCGTGGCACACGCTCAAGGACAGGGCTGCCTGTAGCTCTTTGGCAGGGAAGCCTCTCCCCATCCAACCGCATTTCTCCTCCTCTCCTACAGTTCTCCTCCCTCTTTGTCCCCATACCTTCAGCTGGAAGGTCTGACTGGGATTCAGCGCTGCCAGGAAGGTGAACTGTCCCAGGAATATTCCCTGCTCCTCGTGCTCTTCCTTGAAGCCCTACAGAAAGTCAAGGGTGGAGAAAACAACAGTGTCTGGTATCACCATGGCAAGACTGAACTTCAGACGGTGAAGTACGGTGTTATTTCATCTACGTAGTCCAAGGACAATGAGCGTAAGGAAAAGACGAGAAGCTGCAGGTGGGCAGCATGTCACACTTGCCTACTCAACGAGTCCAGGCTGCCAGTCAGAAAAGGAGCAGATGCTCTCAGTGAGAGGGAGGTAACCTGAGGATCACAAATGCCACTGCGATTGGAAGCCAAGAAGGTCTAGGACCATGCACTGTGCCAGCTCCTTTTCCCTGTGGCTCCTGGACTAGCATCTTGCCCTAGAAGCTTTTGTTTTTGAGGGGTACATTGAATAAAAGAGGAATGCAATGGGAAGGAAGCAACACCAAGGAGCCTGTTTCTTCTGAGAGACACGAGGAAGCTTCAGGCCACCAGAATCTATGACCCATCTTCATCCCCTGCTTGGAAATGCTGTGCAAACCCCTGCCCCCCACTCCAGAGAAATCACTTACATAGACAGCAAAGTCCTTTGGAGCTCCAGAGATACTTTCTCCATGGAACGCTGTCCCTGAGACATGGTCCATGGTGACTGCTCTGGGAATGACTGGCACAGACAGCTTGATGAACACATGTCCCTGGCTTCCTGGGAAGGGCCAGCACTTTCCAGGATGGTTTTCTGGCTGAAAGGACAAGAAGAAACTGCATTGACATGGAGAAGGTTGCCCTGGCTCTCATTCCTGCCATGAGCATCAGAGGATTAAGAATTCATTAGGTCAATCAATTCTGCTCTGAACGGCAGCCAGGGCCTTCAGTCAGACCTTGTGGGTATTGAACAGAGCAGCAGTTGTGTGCTTCTGCCGGTCCAGAGCCCTCACCAAGAACAAGCCAGGGACAGTGTGGCTGAAAGGCCCCTGCCCGGAGCAGGTGGCAGCTCCGGGCCCCCATGGATGAACTTTTCCTGTCAGGGGAAGCCCTCGCTGCCTCTCATCCACTGCCACCTCCTTCCCCGGGCACCAGCCAGCTCTTCAGATTGTGCAGGCAGCTCAGGAGCAGGGCCAGGACAGCTTGAGAGCCCAACGTGGGGCCCTCCAGCAGTGCAGGCTCTCAGCAACCGCTGGTGCTCACTAAGAGCACATCCCAGAGCTCTGCAGGCATCTCTGCCCTTCTCCTTCCTTGCAGTGCTGACACTTTGCACAGCAACTGGGCAGACACAGACTGCAGGAGCAGCCTGGCCTGGTAGAAGCTCCCGTGGAGAACCTGGGGCACTCTGGGAGAGGGAGGAGGGAGACACTCAGCAGGGAGACACAGGAGGAGAGCAGGTCCATGCGAGAAGGAGGCAGGAAAGGAAGTTTCGAGGAGCAGACACAGGGGGAAAGGCAACTCTGAGCAGTGTGTGTGCTTCATTCTCCTGACCTTCCTTTTACTGCTTCTTGGTGGTCCTACCTCCAGAATAAGCTCAGGGGACCTCACGTAATCCATCACGGGCAGGGAATACAAAAAGACCTTTGCTCTGGCCGTCCGGAGGGACGGAGAAGTCCTGGAACGAATGATGGCAGCCCCTGGAAATTAAAACATGAGAATGATCATCAGGCAGTGTCAGGAGGAATATTACACTCTTGTCTTGGAAAAGGCTCCTCAGTTGTCATCCATGTCCTACAGTGGGTTCCCTCTGTCTTACTGGCACGGCCCCTCTGGGACACGTAGCAAGGTGTCATTAAACTGTCCTATTTGGCTATGGAAATAGGCAAGACTGTGAACCAGCCTTTCTGTGCTTCCCATGGGGCCTGGCCTGCTACAGGCTCTGTCAGTGGGGGCAATTTTAGGGCACGAATTGACCCTTGACTTCTCGCCCCTTCTCTCCTACCCCTGGGCACGTTCCAATGCCCATCTTATCAATCTGGACAGGAAGCACTTTGGAATTGGTTTGCATGTACAATGTCACAGCACCTGCTGATTTCAGGGCGTAATCAGGCATCGGAACCTGGATTTCTTCCAGCTTCTCCAGAGCTTGATTGATGATCTCCTGAACAGCCTGGAAAGGAACACAAAGGGGAGCGCCTGTTGGAAGGAAAAAGAATGGGGCAAGCAGCTCCCCTGCAAGGCCAGCCAAGGTGAACGGGGACAAGGCCCATTTCAGATGGAAGGAACACCCAAATTTCCTGGCAGCATCCCTAGTTTGCTCTTCTTTGATTGACAGGATCAGAAAGGAGGGGCTGCTCTCTCCAGTGCTCTGAATGCTGAAGCTGCGGGAAGGGGCTTTTCCTGTGGAGAGGCCCCAGGCCAGGCAGCATGGACAGACAAGTCTGCTGGGCATGAGATAGGACCGCCTTAACTCTGGACCTCTGAGACCATTCTTTCTTTCCAGTCCTCCCTTGAGGAGGACCCGAGATCTGGACGCAGAGGGAGGTACGACTCAGACAGCCATCGTTCCCGTCATGGCTCTGTCTTCCCCATAAGGAAGTGTGGAGCAACAGGAAAAAGAAGAGTGGCCATGACAGCACCTGTTCCAGCAGCACCAGCCTGTTGGCTCGGACAGGAAATGGAGTAGGATATGTGCCGGAGGGAGGATAAAACCCCTCAGTAGATCCTTCTGCCTTGTGCCCTTACCCATCCGGTAAAGCCTGGGAGCTTTGCCTGCTTCACGCCTTCCTGGAGAGCCCGCTCCGCGACATCCTTTGTGCTCCAGCGCAGATGATAAAGCTGTTCCTGGAACTTAAGGAGCTGGTCGGGCAGGGGCAGGGTTTCACGCAAGTCTTCTCCTAAGTCTGCTGCAGTTCTCCAGAGGGTTGAGGTGCTGTGTTGTCCCACGTGGTAAACACCTGTCAGATAAACACCAGAGCTTAGAACTTCCCTGCTCCCCTTTCTGTGTCTCTCCCAAGTGCCACAGATGTCTCTCCTCTTGTCTTTGACAGTCGCTATCAAGGCATATGTGCTACACAATAGATGGACGTTCCCTGCCCTGGACTGTGCTCCTTGTCCTACAGAAGATTCTCAACCCCTGGGGCAGGAGAGCTCAGCCACAGATTCTCCCTCGGCTGAAGAGAACTGGCTTAGCCCTCCTGGGGAAAGCAAGTCACCCCTTCCTCACCCCCACACCCATCCCGCTGGAGCAGGGACTGGCACAGCTCTGTCGGGGACTTTCTGCTCTTAGCTCAGCTCCTCTGGTCACAGCAGGGGAAGTGGAACAGGAAAGATGGAGCCCTGAGTACCTCCTAGAGCACCGTCCTCAGGTCGCAGCTCTGCATAGACTCACCGAAAGAGAATAGACCAAGAAGCAGCACCAGGGTTATCGCCTTCAGAGCCTTCATCTTCCTGTAGAGAAGCAAGGAGGAAAAGGATGGTGAAGCTGGCGGTACCCGTGCAGATCAGCAGCAGACTGGACAGCAGCAGCAGGGACTGCAGCCCTTGAGCCTGGCGTTCCTGGCGTGAGCACTGGCTTGGTCCTGTACCAGCTCGAGTCACTGCTGGGGTTGTCACCAGCTGCACCAGTAGGGGATTTGTCATGACAGCGATTGTTTTTTTAGGGACAAAGGGCTCAAGATTGACTCCGGACTAAGAGCAAGAGCTGCAACAAGAGCTGTGGCCACACTTCCCATCTGTGGGGCTGGAGAGGGGTTCTTTGGAAATGGAAGGGACAGAATGAACGCCTGTTTCTCCAGCCCACCATCCGATTGCAACTTGTGCTGATCCTGTTCTCCACCCTCCCAAGAGAAGGTTCAGCCTGTGCTCCTACAGTTCAACAGCTGCCAGGCAGGGGGTGTGTGTCTCCCCTCTCGCAGCATTTCTTTAGCAGCCGGGTTCTCTCTGGCCCTTCTCTTGGCATAACTGCAGACAAATGCAGACTGGGGAAAGAGGGAGGGAGGCTGAATGTCAACGCGTTCTGGCAAGCAACGGGCAACCAAGGAAGCGCCAAAGAAACACTCTGGTGATCACACTCCCTTCATGTGATCCAAAATGGACCTGTCCCTTATTCTGCAGAGATCAAAGGCTTTCTAGGCCTCGCCCTTGCGCTCATGAAGAGTCTGAAAGCTGGCTACTGCCTTCCACCAGCTCCGGACCGAGCTCTCAGGCTGCCCTTGGGTTCCTCTCCTGTCCACCATCCACCCACCCCAGCTGATGAGTTGGAAAACACCCCTGGGGAAAGGGGAGGAGGATTTTTCAAACATACCCATTCAAACGTTCAACCTTCTCTGTGTGTCTCTTGGTACCTGCTAAGGTGCAGGTAACAAGCATCTTGCTTGCTCAAGAGCGAGCCAAAAACTCTGCGATCCCAGTTCCCTCAAGATCGAGAGTGACAAAGGCGCAGGGGGACCCCTGGTCTTATACCCTGCTGTGCCGACCTCAGCGCTGATGCTGCTTTGTGACATCAATGGCAGTGGGTGATCTCACAATGGAAGAGGCTGCACCACGTTTGGAGGTGAAGTCCAAGCTGACAGGAGCAGGTCTTGCGGTCCTCTCTGCAAGGGAAGAAATCCTTCACCACAGAAAGACGGGAAAGGTACAGGAACATGTTACTCTCGGAAAACAGACTCTGTTAACTGCTCTTCCTCTTGTTTACCAAAGTTCAGACAATGTTAGAAAAGAACCACAAAAAAGTAAGATTCTTAGTCTTTTTTTATGGACCACATTAAGTTATCAGGACTCATTGAGAGGGCTTTAAACTAGATTTGAAGGGAGAGGGGGACGAAACCAGATGTGGCAGAGGCACAGCCAAGGGCGACATGCAGGCATCTGAGGATAGTGCTAATGATGCCCTTCGGTCTGCCGACCCAATGCAATCAATGGCCCAGCTGAAGTGCATCTTTACGAATGCACACAGCATGGGCAACAAACAGGAGGAGCTGGAAGCCCTTGTGAGGCAGAAAAACTATAATTTAATTGTCATCACAGAAACATGGTGGGATGACTCTCAGAACTGGAGTACTGCAATGGATGGCTATAAACTCTTCAGAAAGAACAGGTGAGGAAGGAGAGGAGGTGGGGAAGCAGTGTATGTTAGGGGGGGGTTTGATTGTCTGGAGCTTGATGAGGGTGATGAAAGGATTGAGTGTCTCTGGGTAAGAATCAAGGGGAAGGGCAACAAGGCGGACATCCTAGGGGATGGTCTGTTGCAGACCACCCAACCAGGATGAAGAGGCAGAAGAAATATTTTTCAGGCAGATGGGAGAAGTCTCCCAGTCACCAGCGCTGGCTCTTATGGGGGACTTCAAGCTACCAGATGTCTGCTGGAAGTACAACCCAGCAGAGAGGAAGCAGTCTAGGAGGCTCCTGGAGTGTATGGAAGACAATTCCTGACACTGCTGGTCAGTGAGCCTACCAGGGAAGGAGCCCCACTGGACCTGTTGTTTGTAAATAGAGAAGGACTCACTGGAGGTCGCCCTGGGTGTAGTGATCATGAAATGATTGAGTTTACTATCCTTGGAGAAGTTAGAAGGGTGGTCAGCAGAACTGCTACTTTGGCCTTCTAGGGCAGACTTGGATCTGTTTAGGAGGCTGCTTGGCAGAGTCCCTTGGGAGGCAAACCTGAAGGACAAAGCAGTCCAGGAAGGCTGGTCTGTCTTCAAGAAGGTGATCTCAGAAGCACAGGAGCAGCTGTCCCCATGTGTCAGAAGGTGAACTGTTGGGAAAGAAGGCCAGCCTGGCTGGAGAGAGAGAGACAACCAAGAGATCATTGACTACATGGGTTTGTGAAAGGCAGGTCCTGATTGACCAACTTGATCTCCTCCTATGACAAGGTGACCCAACTAGTAGAGAAGGGAAAGGCTGTGGATGTTGTGTACTTAGACGTCAGTAAAGCCTTTGACACTGTATCCCACAGCATCTCCTGGAGAAGCTGCAGCTCATGACCTGGATGGTGTATCTGTTATGGATAAAGAACTGGCTGGAGGGCCGGGCCCAAAGAGTTGTGGTGAACGGAGCCAAATCCAGTTGGCGGCCGGTCACAAGTGGTGTCCCCAGGGCTCAGTACTGGGGCTAGTTCTGTTTAATCTCTTTTTCAATGATATAGATGAGGGGATCGAGTGCACCCTTAGTAAGTTTGCAGATGACACCAAATTGGGTGGGAGTTTTGATCTGCAAGAGGGTAGGAAGGCTTTACAGAGGGTTCTGGAGCTGCTTGTTCATTTGGCTGAGGGTAATTGTCTGAGGTTTAACAAGGCCAAGTGCCAGGTCCTGCACTTCGGTCATAACAATCCCCTGCAACACTACAGGCCTGGGAAAGAGTGGCTGGAAAGGTGCCTGGTGGAAAAAGACCTGGGGGTGTTGATTGACAGCAGCTGAACATGAGCCAGAGTGTGCCTAGGTGGCCAAAAAGGCCCCCAGCATCCTGGCTTGTATCAGGAACAGTGTGGCCAGCAGGCCCAGGGCAGTGACCGTCCCCTGTGCTGGGCACTGGGGAGGTCAAACCTCAAATCCTGGGGTCAGTTCTGGCCCCCTCACAACAAGTAAGACCTTGAGGTGCTGGAGCGAGCTCAGGGAAGGAAAGGAGCTGGTGAGGGGCCTGGAGCACAAGTCTTATGAGGAGCAGCTGAGGGACATGAGGCTGTTTAGCCTGGAAAAAAAGAGACTGAGGGGAGACCTTCTCGGTCTCTACAGCTACCTGAAAGGAGGTTGTAGCATGGTGGGTGTTGGTCTCTTCTCCCAAGTAGCAAGTGCTAGGACAAGAGGAAATGGTCTCAAGTTGTGCCAGGGAAGGTTCAGATTGGATATTAGGAGACATTTCTTCATGGAAAAAGTTGTGAAGCAGTGGAACAGGCTGCCCAGGGAAGTGGTGGAGTCACCATCCCTGGAGGTGTTTAAAACATGTTTAGATGGCTTTCTTAGGGACATGGTTTAGTGCTAGAGTTGGGTTAGGTTATGGTTGGACTCGATGATCCTGAGGGTCTCTTCCAGCTGAAATTATTCTATAATTCTGTTGACAAATCAAATTCAGGGCAGTTATACCCTTTAATGCCAGTTACAGGCCTGCAGTGTTACGTGAGGTGTCAAGGCTCTCACACACCCCTACATGCATTGGGCAGGGACAGCGATGGTCCTGTCCAGGGCAGCCATCCCCATCCACAGTGAGTGTGGGACAGACACCCCAGACAGCATTGCAGACAGATTCGGTGTCTTTGTGCAAGAAACTCATTCCCACCTCTGAAGCATCGCAAGATCTGTCCCTTCTCTATCCAGGAGATGTAGGGCAGCCCTTGAATAGGAAGCGCATCACGCCAGGTGTCCATGCGTGTAGCTACACTTCCAAATCTCCCTTTTTTCTTTTCACCACCCTGTTCTCACCCCCTTGATAACACAATCAAGGAACAGACAAACCATTGTCACCTTGGGCCTGTCAGCAGCACCTTGTCATTCCTAGAGATCAGTGACACGTCTGCCCAAGTATCTCAGGGGCAGCAGAGACGCCACTGACAAAACACACGTTTCCTTCCAGGTCTGTCATTCCCAGCCCTGTTTCTCTCTGGCCTTGGGGACAGCAGGGCTTGCTCACTCTCCTGTTGCCCAATTTCAGCCCTAACTTTCCATCTGCCAACCCCTGTGACATTGCTCTGCTCTGAAGTCAAACCTTTGCACACATGGGGACCTGGATTCTTGATACCAACCAGATTTCCCTAAGACTCTCAGAGCTTGGCCGGGTGCTACAGCTGAGGTGCCACAGCCCAACTGTGCACTGATGCCCTCAGCCAAGGGCACAGCCAGGACAAGCTGCAGCCTGTGCTGTTTAACACCCATGGAGTCACCGCCAAGGCGTGGTGGGACAAGTCACACAGCTTGGGGTGCTGCACTGGGTGGGTACAGGCTTTTCAGGAGAGACGGGCTGGAAGGATCAGCAGTAGGATTCCCTCAGAGTGAAGAAGTTTCTTGGATGTGTGGAGCTCCTTTATGTGGAGAGTGACCAGATGGGTTTTCCCTTGTGAGTGAGGGCACCAATGACAAAGCCCTGGGGCTGTGGGGGCACATGACCAGTCCCCAACAATCTGGTGCCACCGAAACTGGGACACAGCAGTCAGGGAGAGGCACCAGCATAAGGAAGAGAAGAGCAGCACCGAAAGACTGTGCTAGGGAAATTGGAAATTATTTCCTTTTTCTTGAATAAACTCTTGATGGAACCCTGCTACTGCTGCCATTTTAGTGGCCTCTTTCTGGGCTCAGGAGAGTCCTGGAGGCTGAGGCCCCTTTTCTTTAGAGGGCACCGGGGGCTCCCCGGGCGAGTGGTCCCTGCCCTGGCTGGAATTGGAGGGAATGCGGCTGCAGCAGTGCAGGGAGAGTCCAGACCTTGAGAAAATCTTGGTTTTGCCAGCAGAAAGCTCTGAAGTTTGATAAGGAGAAGTGGCCAGTTCTGGGGCAGGAGAATAACCTCATCCACCAGGACAGAGCAGGACCTGACACGCTGAGCAGTGATCCTGAGGAGAAGGGCCTGGGCACTACAAGGGCCGCCACACAAGCCCGTGCTGCACGCTCACCATGAACAAGGCAGCTGCACACGGGGCTGCATGAGGAGGAGCGTGGGGACCCAGACACCTGGAGTTCTCATCCCATTCGGTTCAGCACTGGTGTGACCCCACACACATGGGTGTGTGCCAGTGTGCGGCTCCCAGTTTGGAGAAGCAGGAAGGAACTGGAGAGTGCAGGGCTCTGCCAAGGCAGGGTTCAGGACCTTGTGCACATGGTGTGGGATGCTGAGGGACCTGGGCTGCTCTGGCCCAGCAGCGCTGGGGAGGCTGCAGCAGTGTAGGAGTAGCCTGAGAGTGCTGGAAGGGTGGTTTCAGAGATGGTGGAGGTTTTCTTCATAGTGGGAAACAGTACGAGAAAGAAATAATGGCACACAGTGCAGCTGGGGAGGTCCAGGCTGGACATGAGCAGGAAGGAATGTGAGTGGAAGGGCAGTGCTGTGGTGGAGCAGGTCACCCAGAGGCAGTCTGCATCAGCCCAAGGCTTTGTGCTTCAAGGAACAGCTGGGGAGGATGGAGAGAGATCAGCAAAGGAAGGAAGATGCTCAGACAAGAGCAAGGTGGGGCAGCAGGGGGGATGTGTCCAGCCTGCAGGGAAAGAGGTGCAGGTGATGCCACAGCATAGGACAGGCTGTCGTGGAGATGATCAAGGGACGTAAAGAGGCTGAAAGCCCCAACAGACATGAGCTCCTTCTCCCCTTAGCTGTGGCTGTTGTCTCCAGCTCTGATGCCTGTGAGGAGACACCTTGTCCTTACAGCACAGGGGCCTCATGGCCTCCTTGTCCCCAGCCAGGAACCTGGGAGGTGTCGGACCATAGTCCTGCCCTTGGCCTTGCACAGCCCCACATCACACTGTCCCAGGAACAGCCCTGGGCAATGTGGGAGGGACAGGATCTGCCTTCCCAGGGTTGGGGGTCAGGGCTTGGCCCTTTGATTAATGAAACACATCCAGGTTTACTCAGCATCAGAGAGACCTTCACCTTGCTTTTCCTGATCTGTCATTTCTGCCTCCAGTTTTCTTCTCTAACCAGACCCTGGGGTCATTTCCTCAGTAGTGTTCCTCAGTGGGACCCATTAACATTACAAGAAACTTTGGAGTTTGAATATGACTTGGACTTCTTGACAGGTTTCTTCAACTGCCTCTCAGGGTCTAATGTTCATGGCCTCAGCAGCAAACCCACCAGAGGGGTCATTAAAGCACCTTGGGCTGCTCCTGTGCTGCTGAGCTGGGCTGGGCTCCTGGGACAGAGGGAGCTCATGGCAAGTGGCAGCGCTGCAGAGAGACAGCTCTGCCCAGGAGCAGCTCCTCTGCAAAGCACAGCAGGGCTGAGGGCTCTGCCTGGGGATCTCAGGGAGACGAGCAAGGCAGAGAGAGATTAAAGGTGGTCAGGATTGGGAGGATGACTGAGAGCTCACTGGAGGAGAAATCTTTGCAGGCCTTGCCATGGTAAGTCTGTGGGTGCAGGGCAATGCAGCTGTAGCTCCTGGAGGCATCTCCTAAAGCTGGAACAGCCACAGCTTGTGGGATCCCTATGGAGGGGAACTTTGTTCAGCAATTTTGAAAATCAAAGCAGATGGTTTTGCAGCCAAGGGTGCCCAGGGCTGTCCTGCAGAGCAGGGTCCCTGCACCCCAGGGCTGTGCCAGGGCAGGGACTCTGCCGCCTGCCAGGGTCAGCGCTCAGCCTGCCCGGGGAGATCCCCACGGTGCTGTGGGGAGAAGCTGTGGGTGGAAGGAGCAACCTCTGGCTGGGCAGGGTCTAGGTATGGAGTGGGTTCTGCTTGGGATGCGGCTGCTCATAGCTCCAGATCACTTTAGGACATTCCTCGGAGGCTTTTGGAAAGGCACAGCAAGACAGGGGCTCTGTGAAAAGTAAGGATCCTGTTCTATCGGTCTCGTACTCTAGATTGTTTATGAGGCCAATGGGACACAATAATTAACGTCTCAGTTCAGGAGGATGCACTGAAATTCCAAATCTGTGGCTCTTAGCAGTGAATAAACCTGTGAGTATCAGAAATGGACACACCCTGGCTTCCAGACATCATCAGCATGACTTTTCCATGCTCATTATTGTTGGTCTGATGTTCTGATCAGAGCCGGCCCACACAGAGCTGCCCCTGGGCAGTGCCCAACTGCTGGGAGGGGTCTGCAGGGCAGAGCTGAGCACACAGTGGCTGGGATGGGGTCTGTGACACTGACAGGAGGACACCTGGGCACAGAGACACAGCTGCAGGCAGGGACAGCTCCAGGCAGCAGAGCAGGGGCTGGTCAGGAGCTCTTCTGCTCCTTCTCTGCAGATGGCTGCTGGGGGTTGTCTGCTGGGCAATGATCGGACTGTCCCTTTAGCATATCCCATCTCCAGGAGCCCTGACTCTGCACTGCCTGTCCTGCTGGGCTCACCAGCTGACCCAGAAAGGCCCAGCTCTGCTGTAGGATGCCAGGAGTGCTGACCCTTTCCTTGGGGTCTGCACTCTCCTGCCAGAGTCCTTTGCTTCTCTGGGTGAGGGGTCGTGTCCTGCTCTCTCCATCACATCTCCACCTCTGGGCTGGGGCAGAGAAGAGTTTGCAGATCTGCCCTTTCAAACAGGGCCCCTCTGCTCCAGTATGAGTCCAGTTTTGGGTTTTCTTTTAAAGAGAGATTTGTTTATGAAATCATTTTCAAGGCAGCACAAGTGAAAGCACAGGGCAAATGGGTAAAAGCTGTTCTCCTAACTCTGCACTGAGCCACAGAGAGATGAGCCCTTTTGCCTCTCCTGTCTCAAGACTCTTCACATTTTCAGTCATACCTATGAGGAATTTAATCCCTAGAAAAATCTAGTCATGAGATGTGATGGTGAAAAATGAAAAATACAGACAAAATCATAATAATGACATGCTAAGCCTCTGCTCTGCAGCCCACGCTCTTAAGTGTCACGAGTACAGATATTGAACTTTTCCATGAATGGTGCATAAAATCTGACATTGCTTGTGAATGTCAGATGTCTCACCAACCAGCTCTCATGTCCCCACTGCAGAAGAGCAAACCTGGTTGCTTGGCCCTAGACGGGCAGAGGTCCTGCTCCTCACAGCACATTCAGCCAGCACAGACCAGAGGAAGGAAATGCATTGGAATTGGGGTTATTTATGTGAAAAATCGAGTGGTCTTCTCAGAGGAGTCTTCCCGCATTTAAGTTGTCATTTCATTTTTTAGAACAGTGCCTCCATATCAAGAAAGAACAAATGTCCAACAGCAGCTCCATCACCCAGTTCCTCCTCCTGGCGTTCACAGACACACGGGAGCTGCAGCTCTTGCACTTCTGGCTCTTCCTGGGCATCTACCTGGCTGCCCTCCTGGGCAACAGCCTCATCATCACCACCATAGCCTGTGACCAGCACCTCCACACCCCCATGTACTTCTTCCTGCTCAACCTCGCCCTCCTTGACCTGGGCTCCATCTCCACCATTCTCCCCAAATCCATGGCCAACTCTCTGTGGGATACCAGGGCCATTTCTTATATGGGATGTGCTGCCCAGCTCTTTCTGTTTGTCTTTTTCATTTCAGCAGAGTTTTATCTTCTCACTGTCATGTCCTACGACCGCTATGTTGCCATCTGCAAACCCCTGCACTACGGGACCCTCCTGGGCAGCAGAGCTTGTGTCCACATGGCAGCAGCTGCCTAGGCCACTGGGTTTCTCAGTGCTCTGCTGCACACGGCCAATACATTTTCACTGCCGCTCTGCAAGGGCAATGCCCTGGAGCAGTTCTTCTGTGAAATCCCTCAGATCCTCAAGCTCTCCTGCTCACACTCCTACTCCAGGGAAGCTGGGCTCCTTGTGGTTAGTGTCTGTTTAGGATTTGGGTGTTTCGTCTTCATCGTGGTGTCCTATGTGCAGATCTTCAGGGCCGTGCTGAGGATCCCCTCTGAGCAGGGACGGCACAAAGCCTTTTCCACGTGCCTCCCTCACCTGGCCGTGGTCTCCCTGTTTGTCAGCACTGCCATGTTTGCCTACCTGAAGCCCCCCTCCATCTCCACCCCATCCTTGGACCTGGTGGTGTCTGTTCTTTACACAGTGGTGCCTCCAGCAGTGAATCCCCTCATCTACAGCATGAGGAACCAGGAGCTCAAGGATGCCGTGTGGAAACTCATATCTTACTGTTTTCTGAAGCAATAAACTGCCCATCTGCTTCTACATAGCAGTTTTAATGTAGCTAATTGCAGGACCAGCCTGTCATCTGGATTTTCTGTTATTGCTTGGTTTTTTATTGTTTTAATGTTGTCATGCCCTTTCTAATTCTCTCTCTGCTTTTCTTTTATAACCACTGGCTGTATAAATGAGGAGCCATGCTCTCCTTTTCTCTTAAACAAAATAAACATTCCTGTAGTAACTTGTTTTTCACTATATCCTTCCTCCAAGGCCTTTTTGGAGGTTCAGGGAAAATTCCTGTGTCGGTGGGAGGAGGGGAAAAGAGTCCAGCCTGGCAGCACTGCCAGGGAGCAGCAGCGCTTGGCCTTCCAGAGCTGTTCTCGTTCCACTCCCACACTCTCCTTCTCATCTCTTGTGTTGGTGCAAGGCCTGAGTGCTCTGGCAGCTTGGTCACCGTCCTGCTGTGTGTGAGTCCTGTGAGCGCAGGCAGGGACAGGCAATGGGCACTGCTGTGACAGAGCTGGCCTCAGAGCAGCCTTTCCACAAGAAAGGTGAAAGGCTTAGGTCTTCATTCAAACTTTTTCTCAAGAACCTTCTGAGAATGTGGCCTGAAGATCAAAACACCAGGGCACAGCTGCACAGTGTGTGTGTGCAGGGCTGGGCACACAGCAGTGTCCTCTCACAGCCAGGCCTCCTGCCAGAGACCTGCAGGACCAGCAGAGCAGGGGCTGGGCTGTGCCTCTGTGCACTGGACACCCCGTGGAAGCTGCCCCAGGGCATCGTCATGGACTGGCCCCTCACAACCACCATTGCCAGCACTGGCCTCTCACCCACAGAGGGACACGGAATGAGTAGGTCAGAAATCCCTGTTTGCATTGTAGACATCAGATGTGAGCCACACACATCATGTACGTGATGTGACATAAACGCAAGTGAGCACAAACACCATCAACTATTCCTTGAGGTTCCATGAAGGCCTGTGGCACAGTGAGGTCTTGAGGTCACTTCATGGTAGGAAGAACACGCCATAGGAAATCACCCGAATGCAGCACTGGGATGTTCTTCCTTGAACTGAGGTCCCCGTGTCCATTCCTCATGACATGAGACATCTCAGATGAGTGCAGAGCAGAGTGACACACCACAGGGCTGAGGTGCCTCCCATCCCTTGGGAGTGGCAACAGGAGGCCAGAGGGACACTGTGACTCCTGCCTCTGTGCATAAAAGGGACAGACTCTGAGCATCCCTGGGTGCATAAGGAGTCCATGAGGCCAGCTCAGATGTGGACACCTGACAGAACCTGACATTCCTGTGTGTGACTCCAGGAACAAACCCCACTGGTCCATAGAGATTGATCTCAGCTACCTTGGACAGACTCATTGCAAGTGCTCCTGTCTGCTATGTCAACCTTGCCTGTGATTCTGGGTTGTGCTCTGAAAGCACCAGAGCAACCAGGGAGATTGTGGGGTCCTCGGAAAAGGCAGACATCAAAATCATCTTCAAGAAGGGCAGGAACAAGAACTGAGAGGACTGCAGGTTGCTCAGCCTGCCTCTGTCCCTGGGAAGGGGATTCGTCATGTCTTCCTACAGGCATTTCCAAGCACTTGAAGGAGAAGAAAGGGATTGCTGAAACAAAATGTGCAGGGGAAAGGAGGGTATGTCCTGTACATGGAGTTTTGCAAGGCCTCAGACATGGTCTCCCATAGTGTCCTTATAGCCAGATCGGTGCTGTCTGGGCTGAAGAAGTGCACGCTGGGTGAGAACATGGCTGAATGATCAAGCACAAATGTCGTAAAAGGTACAAATATTTCTGTGCAACCAGTTACTGGTGAAATCCCTCAGTGACCAGCACTGGGTAAACACTGTTGAATGTGTTTATTCTCTCCCTGTATGATGTGACGAGTGCACTAGCAGCTCTTTTGAGGATGATGCAAAGCTGGGCAGAGGCCTTGAATAACCTCACATGGTTGACCCTGACTTGAACAGGAGAGTCAGACAAGATGATGTTCAGGGCTCTCTTCGAATCTGAGTTATTCTATGATTCAATGAATCTTTACCTTGGAGAGGTTTTGGAAAACTGAACATACGTATGAAGAAGAAAAAAAAATAAACAGGCAGAGGAGGAGATCTAAAACGTGCCAACATGAATACAGCACTTCCTGTGAAGAATGTTTCTCCATTCTCTCATTCTCCATTAGTAGGAAATAGATTTCATCAGATTCATACAACAAGCATACTTTTGTCTGGTCAGGTCCTGGGCCACAAGGTGGGTGATGGATGGGTGTGGTATTTTGAGGTCAGTTGGGTCTCAGACACTCATAATCCAGTAAGAAGCACGTGGCTGTGAAGGGGACAGTGAGGTCAGTTTTTCTCTGGAGGTGACAGCCCAGCAGCAGGGACATGGCTGGGAAAGAACCTCGGCCTAAGTATCCACAGGCCCTACCCAGGAAGAGGCCTTGGAGACGCGTTGTCATGTCCATTCCACCTGAGTACATGACGAGACAGCAGCAGGGACATGGTCGTGTCCATCAGAGAAGCTAAAAGGCCAGCAGCAGTCCTGGGATTTAGGAGCTCACGGTGAGGTGACTTCTCTTTGTTGAGATGGAACACCACAAGAAGACTGATGGGTTGTGTTCCCAGCTTGAAGGGCAGTTTCTGAGATGGTCGAGCTTTCCTTGGTAGCAGAAAAAAGAAGGAGAGCAAAAAAAAAGTCACAAAGTGTAACTTGGAAGATGAAGACTGGTTATCAGGAGGAAGAAATGTCACTGGAAGGACAGTGCTGTGGTGCAAGAGGCCACCCAGAGGGAGCTGGATCAGCTCATGGTTTGTGTTCCAAAGAACAGCCAGTGAGGGTGCAGACACATCAGTGAAGGGACAGAAATGCTGGGGTGAGAGCAGGTGGGAAGTGACATGGATGTCTACAAGCTGCAGGGAAAGAGGGATAGGGAGTTACAGAAAAACATCTGAAGGACAACGCAGTCATTGGTCCCAGCCAGCATGGGTACATGAGAGGAAAGTCTTGCCCAACCAACTTAATTTTTTCTACAACAAGGTTACCCACCTAGTCAACTAAGGGAAACCCGTCGACGTGATCTTTTTGGATTTCAGTAAAGCCTCTGATAGTGTCTCTCACAATCTCCTCCTGGACATGATGTTCAGCATACGGGTTCCCAGGGAGCTGTCATGGTTACAAACCTGAGAGTGTTCAAGAAGAGACTGAATAACACCCTCAGACACATGGTGTGAACTGTGGGGCTGTCATATGCAGGGACAGGACTTGGATTCGATGATCCTTGTGAGTCCCTTCCAACTCAGGACATCCTCTGATTCTGTGATTCTATGAGGTGTAAGACCATGTAGAACAGCCTGCGGTGGAGCTGGCAAAGGGCGCTGGCAAGGCTGGAAGGCACCAAGAGAACCCAGGTCTCTGTCTCCTTGGCCATGGCAGTTGTCTCTGCCACTGAGGTCCATGAGAAGACATGTCGTCCTCATGGTGCTGGGGCCTCGTTGCCTCCTTGCAGCCCCATGGGGAAGTTGGAAGTTGTTGTACCAGTGTTGTCCTTCCCTCGGCCTTGCACACCCACATCCCACGGTCCCAGGAAGAGCCCTGAGCTGTGTGTGAGGGACAGGATCCCCCTTCCCATTGCCTGGAGGTCATGGCTTCTCCTTTCTGCTTCAGAGAGCAAACCAAGGTGTTTCTCACCATCAGAGCCACCTGCACAGGGCCTTGGCCTCCATGTCATCACAGTCTCCAATTATCTGCTCTAATGAGTCCCTGGGGAGGCTTTGTCAGGAACAGCCCTCAGTGGGGCCCATTAATGCTTCGAGGAACTTCAAGGTTTTGCTGTTGACTTTGGCTTCTTGAGAGCTTTGTTGAGTCTCTTGTCAGTACCTGAGGTTCATGATCTCAGCCTCAAATACACCATGGGCTCATTAAAATGTTTCAAGCCCTCACAAGCTGTGTCTCTACCATAATTTTCTTCAAGTATTGAAGATTCGTAGAGCTCATTAGAGAGGTTTCAGGGGGTAGGTACAGAGAACATTTTCAATGAGCACTTGGAAGAAGTGAGAGAAGAATTCTCCCATGGATACTGGTGCAGAGTGTCTCTTGAGGAGGTTGGACAGGTGGGAAAAGCAGTCCCTTGAGGCCAGACACGGGATGGACACCCTTGCTCCTCACTTCTCTAACCTCCCTGTTTCGCTCATTGCCCCCCTGGCAGTTACATCACTTTTCTTTACATCAGATTCTCCACTGAAGTTTGCACCTGATTGTTACAACTTCTCTGCACAAATTACTTCATGCTTTCCTTAGAGATCTGGATTTAAATAGGCAGAAAGAGGCACTTTAATTGGCAAAAGCAAAAAAGATAATGAGAAAGAAAACACAACAGAACATAACGAACAATAAAATATACTCTATCGTTAGTTTAAGCAACTTTCAGTGAGGTCCATCACCACAATTGAAGAGTTGCCTACAGGGAGTATGAGAGTGACAGCTGAAAGACAATTCAGCTTTACCTGCCCGAAGCTCAAAGCAGAGAAAGGTGACAGGCTCTGAATGAGCAAAGAGTGAGAGGAAGAAGAACCTCTGGGGAGCAATGGAAAGTGCAAATGTCCAGACAGGCTTCTGAAGAGACGACTGCAGACATGGTGGTTTGAATAAGGACAGGTAGAAACACCTGGATGTTCAGGGGGATTAAATACACAGTATCATAGGCAGAGTTCTGGAAATACAAGCACAGGGTAACTACAATATTTCTTCTCCTGCAATTCATACATATTGTAAAAATCCGTATTTTGGCAGGACAGAAATTCATGGACATTTTATTTAAAATATTGAATCATTTCAGCTGATGAGTAAGTTGTGGGTTTGTATTGTTTGTTTGTTTGGTTTTTTTTTTGAAGAACTGAGAGCAGTTCTCCTGTTTTCAGGCAGAGCTCCATGGTCTGACCATAAGCCCCCAGTGCAAACCTCCAGAGGCCCCAGGGTACCTGAGGTATCTGCCTGGGACTGGCAGTTATCAGACAGGACTGACAGAGCCCTGTCACTTCCCTCATGTACATCTGGTCTTCAACACTTGTGCACTTAATTAGATACATTTCAAGGGTGTAGTGAAAGAGGAAGGTACAGAAAGAGCACTTAGGAGAAGTGACAGGAGAATTCTCCCATTGATACTGATGCAGAGTGTCCCCTGAGGAGGTGTGGACAGGAAGGAGCAGCAGTCTGCCTGAGGTCCATCACTGTACGGAGAACCTGCTCCTCACCTCCCCAACCCCGCCATGTCTCTCTGTACACTTGACTGTGCTAGTGGAAAATATTCATCCATATGACACATGTAAGGTTTAGATTCCTCCCAGAGATCTCCTCATCTCCCCAGTTAGCCCAGAAAGAGACAAACACACACACACACAAATGGGTCTGGGATGGACTATTCTTGAGCTCGAACATCACAGAATCATAGAATATCTCGAGTTAGAAGATCCCCATAAGGATCAATGAGTCCAGCTGTGCACTGCTTGCACAACCACGTAACACTAAACCACAAGACAAAGAGCATCGTCCAGACGCTCCTTGACCTCTGACAGACTGGGAGCCGTGACCACTTCCCTGGGGAGCCTGTTCCAGTGACCGACCACCCTCCACTGAAGAACTTTCTCCTAAGGTCCAGGCTGAACGTGCCCTGACGCAGCCTCATTCCATTTCCACCTGTCCTGTTCTCACTGGTCACCCGAGACAGGACATCGGCCCCTCACCTCTGCTGCCTCTCTGAGGAAGGTGCATACTGTGATGAGGGCTGTCCTGCTTTTTGTTAAAACAAGACTAATTGTATTTTAGTGAATTTTCCTTTCAGCTTAAGCTCTTCTAAGTAACTGCATATTTCTGCAGTTGGATGCGTGTTTTTCAAACACTGTCTGCTCCAGAGCTGACAACGGCCAATATTGACAGTTTTACTGAGCTACCGGTAGGGCTGGTATGCAGAAAAGGCCTAGGACTAGATCTTATTGCTATAGCAGCCAACATCGCTGGTGAATCTCTTACGTCCCATAAGTGAGGGGGTTGTACTTGCAGGGAGGGGTGGACAGAACAAGTGACGCCAACTGAAAACCGAGTTGTTCCATGCCATCCACGTCATGCACAGTTTAAAGCTGGGAGATCACGAGGGTCTCAGGCTCTTGGTCCATGGCCGGCATCTCAAGAGGAGCCTGCCCATTGTCCTGCCTGCAACCCTGATCCTGGTTCCCGTCCTTGCATCCCTGAACCCAGTTCCTGTCTACTGCCGAGTCCAGTCCAGGACTTCCTGATGTCTTCTCTGCAGCCTCTGCTGGGACACCTGCCCCTGTGGCAGCATTTTGGCTACTCTGGGAAATACAATATTGGTTTTGTATATTGTGCCTTATTTGTCTCATTATTAGTATTACGAGGCAAGTTTTAATTTTTGTCTCGTTTTGTTTTTTAAATCTATCCAACTTGTAAGTCTCTCTCCCTTTTCCTCCTTTTCCCTTTCCTTAGTGGGGAAGGGAGTGTGGTCAAGAAAGAACATCAGCCACACTTTCTTGTTGCCACTGTGCTCGGCGCTGGTAAGGCCGCAGCTTGAATCCTGTGTTCAGTTTTGGGCCCCTCATCAGAAGAAGGACATTGAGGCACTAGAGAGAGTGCAGAGGAGGCGACAAAGCTGCTGAGGGGCCGGAGCACAAGTGTGATGAGGAGCAGTTGAGGGAAGTGGTGGGTTCACCCTGGAGAACAGGAGGCTGAGGGGAGACCTGATCACTGTCTACAACTGCCTGAAAGGAGGTTGGAGCATGGAGGGGGTTGGTCTCTTCTCCCAAGGAGCAAGTGAGAGGACAAGAGGAAATGGCCTCAAGTTGTGCCAGGGGAGGTTTAGACTGGAGGTCATGAGGGACATGGGTTAGTGCTAGAGTTGGGTTATGTTTGGACTCCATGAACCTGATGGTCTCTTCCAACCAAAACGATTCTATGATTCTATGGAGAGATGATCTGATGGCAGGTTGGCAGCAGACCCTGAGGCTGTGCCGGGGGTGGCCACATCTGCCTCCTTCCAGCAGGAGTTTGGAAAGTCCCTTCCCAGCTGTGACCGCCAGGCCAAGGGCGCGGGGCAGAAACAGCCCCCATCCCTGAGGGCCCCAGCCCCCAACCGGCCTCTGTCCCCAAACTACTCAAACTTCTGAACAGTCTCTCCCTCTACCTGAATGATCTTCAGTTTTAAGAAAATGCCAAACAAACGTGTGCTTCTGGATGAGGATGGAGCAGGTTCAGGTCCAGGACCAGGGGTGCTGCAGGAGCAGGTGTCTCCAGCACAGACAGGCTGGGGGGACCTGTCAACCTCAGCACCCCTGGGCCCCAACATGGCCCAGTTCACCAGCTCTGGGCCCGAGGGCTCAGCCCAGGGACAGCCCCACAACCAGGGTCAGAGCGGTTCCTGCTGCTGCCCCGAGGGTCACCAGCCCCAGTCATCCCTGGGCCAGAGTGCAGGTGTCTGAGCTGGGCTGAGGTGGAAGGGGCTGGAAAACTGCTCATTGGGAGGAGGCGATGGAAGAAGGTGCCGTGTGTGTGGCACCAGGGATGAACTGACACCCTCACTTTGGTATCTGGATCAGTGCTGGGCTTGCACATGGACTAAGCCCCAGCTCAGAGCACAAAGTGCTGTTCCCAGCCCTGGGTGCCAAGGAGAGAGCTCCTGCTCTCTCCTCCCCGGTGTGACCCGAGCGCACGACCGCCCTGCCTGCTCCTTCCTTGGGGCTTGGGGAACTCGGGGTCAAAAGGAAAGACAGACTCGTGCAGTTATGGGATATCTTAAGTGTCCTGGGATTGCTTTGCTCTGTAATGTTTCCTGGGCTATGAACTCAATGAGTGCCCAGAGAGGCAAATAAGTCCATGAACCAACTTTCCAATTAAGGTTTCCTTCTTACAAAAAACCACACTTCCATTTTCTCATGGGCAACAGACTGGAAGGTGGAAGCTGAAGCTGCATGTGCCTCTTGTGTAAACAGGTAACAACAGATGGTTCCATTCAGTCGATCCTCAGTTGCTTGCTGCACAGGAAACCTCTCCCTTAATTTAATCTTTGGTGTACAGGCAGGGCCTTGCTGATGTTCCTGTATAGGCAGCAAGTGTGTGGCTGTCAGGCTTTCTGCAGATTTGTGACTGAGTTTTCCTGTTTCTTTTAATAAGGACAATCTTTCTGTGTACTCCTGAAGTCTCCCATAAGCTGGTGGTTCGAGAGAAGGACGGGGAGCTGCAGTTA
Source organism: Caloenas nicobarica (assembly GCF_036013445.1). Lineage (NCBI taxonomy): Eukaryota > Metazoa > Chordata > Aves > Columbiformes > Columbidae > Caloenas > Caloenas nicobarica. The sequence continues at coordinate 1,949,893 of NC_088276.1, forward strand.
GCTCAGGGAGGAGCAGTCAGCATCACAGGCAAAGCAGACCGGAACTCGACTTGGTGAAAACTAATGGAATTTATTGACAACTGAAACCGGCACCTCTCCCCCGTCTTTGGGTGGATCACCGTGCACCCTGAACCGATACAGGCAGGTGTGGTCCGGGTGGCCCCAGTTGCTCAGCACTTGCAGCATGATGTACTTCACGACCCCAGGGAGCTCGTTCTGAAATGACAAGAAGAAATGAGTCGCCTTTTCCTCTCTGGCACGTGAGCACTGACAGAAGTGCCGCAGCGACGGCCTCGTTCAACAGTTTCCTTCCTGCTGCCCCGCGAGGGCTTTTGACCTGTCGTGGTCAAGACATTCTTATCTTGCTCTACGTCATTGGGCCATAAAAACAGTGAAGGAAGAAGCAGCGACCAGATGCCTCAGCAAATACACTGGAAAGATCTCGCCTGCTTTGGGACACAGGCTTCCACAGTCAGAAGACCCAATGGTGGTGTCAGGAAAATGTCTTGTTGCCTTCTCTAGAAAGCCAGGGAAACAGAATGGCCTCATTGTCACGACTCACTGCCAGCACCAACAGAATCCTCAGGAAGCCCAGGATTTCTGGTCTTTAACTGGCAGACCATCCTACGGGATGTGGCCGCTCATGTGTGCTTGGGGTCCAAACAGTCAAGCTGATTCCAACTTCAAATGTGGCGCTTCTGAGCACTGAAGTTTAAACCCAAAATGAAAGAGAAGAGTGGCACTCAACGTATGTAAAGCAGAAGAAAGGGCATTGTGGGACATGCTCAAGGACAGGGCTGCCTGTAGCCCTTTGGCAGAGAAGCCTCTCCCCATCCAGCCGCATTTCTCCTCCTCTCCTACAGTTTTCCTCCCTTATGTCCCCATACCTTCAGCTGGAAGGTCTGACTGGGATTCAGCGGTGCCAGGAAAGTGAACTGTCCCAGGAACATTCCCTGCTCCTCGTGTTCTTCCTTGAAGCCCTACAGAAAGACAGGGGTGGAGAAAACAAGAGCTTCTGGTATCACCATGGGAAGACTGAACTTCAGTCGGTGAAGTACTGTGTTATTTCATCTACGTAGTCCAAGGACAATGAGCACAAAGAAAAGACGAGAAGCTGCAGGTGGGCAGCAAGCCACACTTGCCTACTCAACGAGTCCAGGCTGCCAGTCAGAAAAGGAGCAGATGCTCTCAGTGAGAGGGAGGTAACCTGAGGATCACAAATGCCACTGCGATTGGAAGCCAAGAAGGTCTAGGACCATGCACTGTCCAGCTCCTTTTTCCTGTGGCTCGTGGAGTAGCATCTTGCTCCAGAAGCTTTTTTTTTTTTGAGTGGTACACTGAATAAAAGATTAATACAATGGGAAGGAAGCAACTCCAAGGAGCCTGTTTCTTCTGAGAGACACGAGGAAACTTCAGGCCACTGGACTCTTCGACCCATCTTCACCCCCTGCTTAGAAATGCTGTGCAAACCCCTGCCCCTGACTCCAGAGAAATCACTTACATAGACAGCAAAGTCCTTTGGCGCTGCGGAGATACTTTCTCCATGGAACGCTGTCCCTGAGACATGGTCCGTGGTGACTGCCCTGGGAATGACTGGCACAGACAGCTTGATGAAGACGTGTCCCTGGCTTCCTGGGAAGGGCCAGCAGTTTCCAGGATGATTTTCTGGCTGAAAGGACAAGAAGAAACTACATTGACACGGAGAAAGTTGTCCTGGCTCACGCTCCTCTGAGCAGCATATGTGGTTCATTCTCCAGAGCTTTGTTTTACTGCTTCTTGGTGCTCCTACCTCCAGAATAAGCTCAGGGGACCTCATGTAATCCATCACCGGCAGGGAATACAAGAAGACCTTTGCTTTGGCAGTCTGGAGGGTTGGAGAAGTCCTGGAAAGAATGATGGCAGCCCCTGGAAATTAAAACATGAGCAAGATCATCAGGCAGTGTCAGGAGCAATATTACACTGTTGACTCGGAAAAAGCTTCTCAGTTGTCATCCGTGTCCTACAGTGGGTTCCCCTCTTTCTCACTGGCACGACCCCTCTGGAACACACAGCAGGGAGTCATCAAACTGTCGTATGGGGCCGTGGAAAAAGACAAGAACGTGAGCCAGGCTTTCTGTGCTTCCCATGGGGTCTGGCCCGTTACAGCCTCTGTCAGTGGGGGCAATTTTAGGGCATGAGGTGACCCTTGACTTCTCGCCCCTTCTCTCCTACCCCTGGGCACGTTCCAATGCCCATCTTGTCAATCTGGGCAAGAAGTGCTTTAAAACTGGTTTGTATGTACAATGTCACAGCACCTGCTGATTTGAGGGCGTAATCAGGCATTGGGACCCGGATTTCCTCCAGCTTCTCCAGGGCTTGACTGATGATCTCCTGAACAGCCTGGGAAGGAGCACAAAGGAGAGCAGCTGTTGGAAGGAAAAGGAACGGGGCAAGCAGCTCTCCTGCAAGGCCAGCCAAGGTGAATGGGGACAGGGGCCATCTCAGATGAAAGGAACACCCAAATTGCCTGGAAGCCTCCCAAGTTTGCTCTGCTGTGATTGACAGGGATCAGCAAGGGGGGGCTGCTCACTCCAGTGCTCTGAATGCTGGAGCTGTGGGAAGGGGCTTTTCCTGTGGAGAGGCCCCAGGCCAGGCAGCACGGACAGACAAGCCTTCTGGGCATGAGATAGGACTGGGTTAACTCTGGACCTCTGAGAACATTCTTTCTTTCCAGTCCTCCCTTGAGGAGGACCCAAGATGTGGATGCAGAGGAAGGTACGACTCAGACAGCTGTCATTCCCATCACGCTCTGCCCCATAAGGAAGTGTGGAGCAACAGGAAAAGGAAGTGTGGCCATTGCAGCACTTGTTCCAGCAGCACTAGCGTGTTGGCTGTGACAGGGAATGGAGTAGGATACGTGCTGGAGGGAGGATAAAACCCCTCAGTAGATCCTTCTGCCTTGTGCCCTTACCCGTCCGGTAAAGCCTGGGAGCCTTCCCTGCTTCATGCCTTCCTGGAGAGCCCGCTCAGCCACATCCTTTGCGCTCCAGCGCAGATGATAAAGCTGTTCCTGGAGCTTAGTTTCACTCAGGTCTCCTAATTCCGCTGCAGTGCTCCAGAGTGTTAAGGCGCCAAGTTGTCTGACATGGTAAACACCTGTGGGACACACACCAGAGCTTAGAACTTGGTCTAAGGCTGGGTTGTGCCTCAGGCTGCCCACTCCCCTTTCTGTGTCTCTCCCAAGTGCCATAGTTGCCTCTCCTCTTCTTGTCTTTGACCGTGGCCATCATGGCATATGGGGTCCACAAGAGATGGACGTTCCCTGCCCTGGACTGTGCTCCTTGTCCTGCAGAAGATTTTCATCCCCCTGGGGCAGGAGAGCTCAGCTACGGCCTCTCCCTCGGCTGAAGAGAACTGGCTTAGCCCTCCTGGGGAAGGCAAGTCACCCCTTCCTCACCCCCACACCCGTACTGCTGGAGCAGGGACTGGCACAGGTCTGTCGGGGACTTTCTGCTCTCAGCTGAGCTCCTCTGGTCACAGCAGAGGAAGTGGACCAGGGCAGGATGGAGCCCTGAGTACATCCTAAAGCACCATCCTCAGGTCGGAGCTGGGCAGAGACTCACCGAGAGAGAAGAGGCCGAGAAGCAGCACCAGGATTGTTGCCTTCACTGCCTTCATCTTCCTGCAGAGCAACAAGGAGGAAAAGGCTGGTGAAGCTGGCGGTTCCCGTGCAGATCAGCAGCAGACTGGAGAGCAGCAGCAGGGACTGCAGCCCTTGAGCCTGGCGTTCCTGGCGTGTGCGTTGGCTTGGTCCTGCACCAGCTCGATTCACTGCTGGGGTTGTCACCAGCTGCACCAGTGGGGGATTTGTCATGGCAGCAATTGTTTCATTAGGGACAAAGGGCTCAAGATTGACTCCGGACTACAAGCAGGAATTCCAACAAGAGCTGTGGCCACACTTCCCCTCTGTAGGGCTGGAGATGGATTCTTTGGAAATGGAAGGGACAGAACGAACACCTGTTTCTCCTGCTCACAATCCGATCGCAACTTGTGCTGATCCTGTTCTCCACCCTCTCAAGAGAAGGTTCAGCCTGTGCCCCTACGGCAGACTGTATCGAGGACACTGCTTGGGACTCCCTCCATGCGATCCAAAATAGACCCGTCCCTCATTCTGCAGAGATCAAAGGCTTTCTGGGCCTTGCCCCTGTGGTCATGAAGACACTGAAAGGCGGCTGCTGCCTTCCACCAGCTCCAGACCGAGCTCTCAGGCTGCCCTCATGTTCCACTCCTGTCCACCCTCCACCCACCCCAGCTGATGAGGTTGAAAACACACCTGGGCAAAGGGGAGGAGGAATTTTCAAACCTACCCGTTCAGACTTTGAACCTTCGCTGTCTGTCTCTTGGTACCTGCTGAGGTGCAGGTAACAAGCATCTTCCTTGCTCAGCAGCGAGCCAAAAACTCTGCGATCTTTGTTCCCTCAAGATCGAGAGTGACAAAGGCGCAGGGAGACCCCTGGTTTTATACCCTGCTGTGCCGACCTCAGTGCTGATGCTGCTTTGTGACATCAACGGCAGTGGGTGATGTCACAATGGAAGAGGCTGCGCCACGTTTGGAGGTAAAGTCCAACCTGACAGGAGCGGGTTTTGCAGTCCTCTCTGCAAGGGCAGAAATCCTTCACCATAGAAAGACTGGAAAGGTACAGGAACATGTTACTCTCAGAAAACAGACTCTGTCAACCACTCTTCCTCTTGCTTACTAAAGTTCAGATGGTGTGAGAAAAAAAAAAAACACAAAAAAGCGAGATTCTTGTTCTTATTTTATAGAACCCATTATATCAGCCACTCAACATTAAGTCCAACTCCAGTCTGAACCTCAGAATAAGAAATGCCATCTTAAAATTTCCAGGAAACAGAAGGGCTTTGAAGTGGCAAGACCAGAAAACATTAATGAAAGCACCGCCATGCAAGTCCACACCCCTGATCACAGACCACCTGCCCCGTTACCTAAGGCAATGATGTTCTCAGCTGATTTGCAGCCACTGACATCTGGAAAACAGCACAGGGTCTCTTGTTGTTTAGCGCTGAGCACATAGGTTGACACTGGAGCTGGTAAGGAAAACATCCACAGTCAGTCTGGTTTCATCCGAGGACATCAGGACAAGTTCAGTTCACATTCACAAGGAATCACAGCAGGTCCCACCCGTCCCTGCAGACCCCGACACAGCTCCTGTGCAGGGTCCGGAGGAGCAGTGAGCACAGAACAAGAAACCTTCCTTCAAAAGAAGGCCCCCAGCCGGCTCTTTCCCCAAGCTGCACAGAGCAGCAGCTGAGAACAACCTCTGCCACAACTACACCCGGCTCTGCCGTCTGCAGGAGGAGACCAGCTCCTAAATGATCCCCAGCCCTACAGACACAGATCTTCCCCAGGACAGTGCTCAGCAAATACCAGAGCACAGCGACACCTGGTCATTCAGTTGAAGCTGCTGGGGAGAAGGACAGAGGACTAGAAAGAGACAAATCAGACAAGAGAGAAGATAGAGGAGCCCAGAGAGAAAGAAACACACAGGGAAAACGCTGGAGAGATGGAGAGATCAAGAGAAATAGGGACGAGGAGCCACAATGAGACAGGGAGGAAGAAAGAGGAGGGTGGAGGAGCAGGACAGAGGGACAAGGGGATGGGAAGGAGAAGAAGGAAAGTTGGGTAGAGAAAGACAGGGAGAGGGAGGGGGATGTACACATGGAGAAAAGGAAGGAGAGAGAGCAGAACAAAGGGACTGAGAAATAAAGGGAAGGTCAGATGGGGATGAAGAGACTGACAAAGGGAGAAAACCCACAGTGAGCTGGAGGAAGAGGAAAGGAGGGCTGAGAAGCAGCAAAGAGGAAGAGACAAAAAAATAAAAGGCAGAGCCAGCTGGACAGGGGTCTATTGCCAGAAGCAATGGGACAGGCAGTGAGGCAAGAATAAAGGCAGAAAAGATGGGGACAGGCAGCAGGACAGAGGGACAATGAGAGGATAAAAGGGGCAGGGAACAGGATATACACGGAGAAACAATCAGCAGTAACAGAGAGAAAGATAGAAGAGAAAAAAAGAGATAAAGAGGGACATGGGACAGGGAGAGAAAGGAAGAAGGAAAGGGAGCAGGACAAGGATTGTCAGAGAAACACAAAGACAGGGAGCAGGACAGGGGAACACAGACAGAGAAAAAAGAGTCGGGGAGGCAGCACAAAGGGAAAGACAAAAATGAGAGACAGGCAGCAGGGCACAGATAGAGGTAGAAAAGGCCTGGGCTGGGCAGCAGGGCAGAGATGGAGACCAGAAAGCAGCTTTGGGCTGCAGGACAGAGATGGAGTGAGAAATGAAAGTGACAGGGAGCAGGAGAGAGTGACAGAGAGAGTGGAAAAACTACAGAGGGAGCAGGACAGCAAAACAGAGCGGGGGACAGACAGGGAGAAGGGCAGAGAAACAGAGAGGGAATGAGAGGGGCAGGGAGCAGGACAGAGAGCTGGAGCAGGAAGGGAAATGAGATGGGCAGCAGAACAAAGGGAAGGAGAGACAAAGACAGGGGCAGAGAGCAGGACGAAGGGATGGAAGAAGAAAAAAAGTAGTAATGGTTCAGGACTGAGATGAAAAAACAAATTAAAAATACACCGGGACTGGGATGGAGTGACCGAGAAAGGGCAAAGGAACAGGGGGCAGGACAGCACTGAAGGAATAAACAACTGTGGTGGGCAGTGGGACAGAGAGATGGAGAGAGGAAAAACAGAGCAAGAGAGAGAGGAAAGAAGGGGCAGCAGCTGGACAGGGGGATACAGTGAGAAAAGATGGGACCAGGATTATAACAGAAAGACAGAAAAGACATAAAAGGACAGAGAGACAGCAAGAGGGAAAAAATGCACAATCAAGAAACCAGGTCAAGATCCGACATGGAGGGGACACCAGCTGGGGAGAAACCGGGGACACCAGAGACCCTGATGAAGACTCTCGAGTACCAAGGATGGACTTCAGCAAAGTTATGGCGGGGTTATGGAAATAATTCATGTTTGATGCATCAACCAAGCCATAGAAACGAATATGCAATAGGTGTATGTAAGAAATACCAAGAAGTGAGAATCACACACACGCTCGATTAGAGGAGCAATCTTGCGAGTGTCTGGTGCGCTGTAACAAAAGTGCTGCTTTTACCACTTTCCAAACTGTGTTAAAGAACCTTTTTGCCGACTTTTCGGTACCATTTCCCCCCGCCCAGGAGAACAAGGCCAGAGCAGCCCACGCACACCTGAGCCAGATGCAGCAACAACATCCCCGGGGCCCCAGTTGCAGGAAAAAGGGCCCCAGGGCTGGGCCGGGGGCTCCTCAGCCTTGGGGCAGCTCCACGGGCGCCACGGCAAAGATCAGCCTGGCCGCCCGCAGAGCCGCCGCCTCCTCAGCTTGGGCTGCGCTGCCATTGGGCGGGAGGGCTGTCAGTCTCCTCCCCTGAGGTGATCCTGGATCTGATTGGCTGCCTTAGGGGTCACTCCCCCCACAGTGCCCGCCCTGCCCTGAGGTAATGTTTCCTGTGATTGGCCAGCTGGGATTTCTCGTTTCCCCCCCTACCAAGTGATGGGTCAGACTGCTTGTCAATCATCCATGTGCTGCACTCCCACCAGCTGTGATTGGTGCAGCCAGCACAGCCCGCTCCTGAACGCTGCCCAGTTTGTTCAACTCTCGCCACCTTTCCTGCAGGCCTCAAAGCCTGATTGGCTGGTTACATATCAATCACATGACTTGCCCCGCCTCCTCAAATGCCATTGGCTGTCCTGGGTCCCCTGACTCCCCATAGACTTCTGGGCTGTTGTTGCCAGGCAACGAGCTCCACCTAAAACTGAAACTGTGGGCCCTGATCAGAGGCCGTGGGTGATAAAAGGCACGTTGGGACCCTGAACATGAGGATTTGGGCCCCAGGAAGGAGGCTCTGGGCACTCAAAAGGACGGGCAGATGCTACAGATGGCGCTTTGCGCCCTGAACACGAGGGGACCCTCTTGGTTCCCACCCGAGCTGGGTTTGGCGCCCGTGACCCCACGTACCAGCTGTCTGCTGTGCTTTCTGACCTCATGGGCCCTCTTGTCCTGCCTCCCTTCTGCTGCTAAAGCCTGTTATAGGAAACAATCACCTTGCCAATAGAATAGGCCCGGGCAAGATCTCTCAGCAAAGCATATTTTATTAATGATTTTGCAAGACCGGGTGTTCTGCCCAAAAGTAGGTACACAGAATAGGGCAAAAAGCCTCCGCTTAGATCCCCCCCAAATCCCAGCTGCAAATTCCCTCCCCTGCTCCCCATTGGTTGGGTACTGCAGGGTTTACAGACTACCCGACACCTGCCTCAGTTTACCTGTCTCATTCATCTAATTCTAACAACTCTCTGACCTTATTGATTTAATTAAAATATGGATTCCTGGCTCTTTGGTTACCCTATCACTTAGCTTAACTTTTTAAATACAGTAATCACTTTGTATTCTGGGATTATTTCAAAGAGACTTTGTTTTACATTAAGGATTCATAGTCTGATGTCTCTCATCCCTTACCCCCCGCTGGGGTCAGGTGTCAGATCAGTTGTAAAAACAACATTCCTCCTTCAATGGCTCCTTACAACTCGACCTCCACATTGAAACAGAAGAGATGGCAAGATGGGAACACACAGCACACAGCTCTCAAAACCCCATCACAGGGACTTCTCAGATTGGGGATTTCACCAATTGATGCAAAACCCACAGAGAAGCAAACACCCCATAAATGACACACGTGAGGCCAACAGGAGTTTGTTTTTAATTCTGGCTTTGGCTTTTCTGCCCACTGGCGCTCAGTGAGTGTTTCTGAGAAGCGATCCCAGCCGTGGGTGCAGGTTGCAGCTCCTCCTCGAGGGGCCTGTGGGCAGGCGGGCCGGCCGGCAGAGCTGCCCCTGGCTCTGGAAGGGCTCTCTGAGCTCCTCCTGGCCAGAGGCAGCACTGGCTGCTGGTGCCCTTGGGGCAGCTTGGTCCCTGCTGGGCAGCTTTGGCGCTTCCTGGACTCTTCCTCCTCCTCTCCAGCATCGCAGGTGTCACATACTGTGTCCTCCCTCATCCCAGGCTGCAATCTGCCTTGGTCACCACTGGCTGTTTTTCTGATTTGCAACTCCGGGGCACTGAAGCCTTCCTGCTCCTCCTCCTCCTCCCCCTGTGTGCTGAGGGTTCACAATCCGTGATTTCCACAAACTGGCTGTGGACGTCATAGCACCGCCGCGGGGATCTGCTCCGCTCCCTCTGCCTTGGCTGAGTTTGTTCCTGAGCAGCTTTGGCTCTGGAAGGACACTGGGAGCTGCTGTTGGAGGGCCCTGGAGCTGCATCATCCCCTAGGGCTCGGTCACAGCATGGAGGACTTGTTCTCCAGCTCCGTGTCCTCCTCACTGAGCGATGCTGCTCTGTGATCTCCACAAACCGGCTGCGGAGATCATAGCCCCGCCGCGGGGATCTGCTCTGACCTCTCTCCCTTGGGCGGGTTTGCTCCTGAGCAGCTCTGGGGGCAGGAACAGCCTGGGAGCTGCTGCTGGAGGGCACTGGAGGTGCTGGTGCAGACTGGGAGCTGCTGCTGGAGGGCACTGGAGGTGCTGGTGCAGACTGGGAGCTGCTGCTGGAGGGTCTTGGAGCTGCCTCATCCCTGTGAGTGCGGTCACAGCCCAGGGGACTGGTTCTCCCCCTCCTCCTGTCTGAATGTTCATAGTCCGTGGTGTCCACAGCCCAGCTGCGGAGATGGTTGCCCCACTGCGGGGATCTGCTCCGGGCCCTCTCCCTGGCACCGTTCTTCTGGCAGTGGGCAGAAGGGCTGAATCCCTGCTCCTCTTTGCTGCTGTCCTCTTGCGCAGTGTGGGGCACACGGTCGCGAGGGTGACAGCGCAGCAGGCGCGCAGCTTTCCTTCTGGACACCAGCCTGACGCAGTCGTGGAAGAAGCGACGCAAGCAGGAGCCCATGGAGGAGCTGCTGTTGATCCTGCCTGGCCAGATGGGCCACAGCCGGCCCGCAGCTGCCTCCCGGGCACCTGCCTGGCTTTGCTGGCTGCTGCTGGCTGGTGCGGAGGAGCTGCTGTCCTCTGCAGAGTCCTCCATGCCCCCCGCCATGTCCTGCAAAGAGAGCTGTGAGAAGCTCCTGCCCATTCCTCCTGACAGGACCCACCAGTGCGGAACCCCCGGAAGCTGTGAGGGAACAGCTAAGGGCCTCCCAAAGGCTCCTGGAGGCTGCAGAGGGGCCAAGGAGGACAAATGGGATGGATGCAGGTGGGATGCTGGGAGAGGGAGCCGTGCTGCAAATGTGCAGAAAGCTGCTGTGTGGGAGGGAAAAGAGAGCGCTGCCAAGATCCCTGAAAGAAACCCGCTGTCCATCTGGTGCCCTGACCACCTCCCCACAGCCACCTTAGTCCTACAGGGCAGACCCTGCGGTCCCACAGAACCCACCTGCTTGCTGCCGGCCGCCCACTGACTGAGGAGGGAAAGGGCCTGTGATGGTGCCGGTGAGGAAGAAGCCCTTTGTCCAACTTCCAAATCAGAGCACCTGGGGAAAAAAGAGGGGTCTCTGCTGAGGGCTGTTCTTGCAGCCTCCTCTGGGTTCAGGCATTTTCTTGGAGCACTTTATATGACAGAGAGAATATGTAACTAAGACCACAAATTGGAAATTTGATTGGGCTGAACGACGCAGGTGGTAATTGTCTGCTATGACAGAAACACTCAGGAGGATGAGAAGAAAAATAGCAAAGCCAGGAAAAGGAAACGTATTCTGAACATAGCTTAAAACTTGTGATTACCTGATGTAAAACAGTAAATAGGCTTGCTGCCTGAGAACTGTGTCGATGTCGCAAAGAACCACAGTCTCGTCGTTCATCTGGTACCACAGTCCATCGCTGGCCTGCAAAGAAGAGTGTCGGTATCTGGAGATGAACGGCACAGCTCCTCCACAAAAACACAAGCCAAAACCTGCCGAACCAGGAGTGTTCCAAAACAAATCCGTTCCAGCCCCTAAGGAAACCTTCTCCACTCAGATCCTTGGCTGCCAGAACACGGCCGGGAAAGTTGGTTTTCCTCGGGATACATTTTTCCCTTGTTCAGAAGGAAGTTGCTTTTCACCTTGATGTAGCAGAAGTAGTGTCCTGCACGGCAGCTGCCACCTCCATGCACCAGGACGGCGTATAAGGAGTAGAGGAGCGGTTCTCCAGCTGTCTGAGACATGTACGGGCGAAGATCCAGGTACTGGGGATACTCCACAACCTACGGAGAGAGCAGGAGGGCTCAGCAATGATCCAGAAACATTTGAGGACACAGCCTCTCAAGGCTAAAGGCCAGAAGTGTAGAAATGCGTCCTTTGGAATCATCAGCACTTGGTTTTCCCTAAAGCAACATGTCATGGGTTGGGTGGCAGGAAACTGATCTGGGCCAAAGCAGCTCTGTGGGAGCAGAGGACACGCTTGCCTTCCCATGGGAACTGCCCCCAGAAGGGAACATGAGAATCTCAACATGAGCTGCTTGTGACAGAACGTCTGGCGTTGGGAAACTCGCTCCAGGAAGAGAACGTTGCCCTCCAGTTGTGTACACACCTTGCTGATCTTGTCGCCGGTGAAAGCTTCAAACCTCTTCAGACACACCGTGAGAACCTTGGGCGCGCGATGGACCGTGAACCTCTTGGAGGCGGCAGTCATCTTGTCACACCTTGAAAGCAAGTACAGAGCCAAGGGCTGAAACGCACCATTTTTTCCCCAAAGGCCAGACAGCCTTTCCTGTCTCACACATCCCGATGCTATTTTAAGGCTATTCAGTACCATGAGGCCATGTTGAAAAACCTGCCTCTCATTACTGTGCCTTAAACCAATGTGAAAACATGACTTCTGCTCGGTGACACCTTCACGCAGCATCTAGTATTAATATGTCATTAGTAATCGTCTTACTTGCTACATTTAAAGCAGTTTTTGCCATCCAGGTGCTCGGGTTTCACAAAGTCCTCCAGAGCTGCGGTGACAGATGCGGCTGCCTGGAGGAGTGAGAAGGGAGAGCCCTGAGCTCTGGGAAATGCCCTCGCCCAAACACTTAGGAGGAGTTTACACAAGAAAACAGCTCGATGACGCTGAGGAGACCCACTGTGAACCCGCAAGCAGTGTCCAGAAGGAGGCAGAAAGAGGGTGTGATGCTGAACATCTCCCTCATTCCCCAGGGATTCCCAGCACTCCCCAGAGCCACCTCTTCATGGCACCGCACAGTTCAGCTACGATGGTGTGCGGGCCACCAGTGATGGAAACAACACCCCCCATGAGCCTGGGAGCCAGACGGGTGTTGAGGGAGGGCAAGGGAAGAAGGAGGAGGGTACGTCACAGTGCAGAGAGGGGCACGTGTGCCTGTCCAGCTGAAACCAGCACCGACAGGGAGACCACTGCCAAGGCCTCTGCAGGAGAACACAGTCTATTCCACCTCCTGGCCACCACCAAGCTCTCTTGTGTTTGTCGGATACATTTTTAAGCCAACTGTGTGGATTCTGGAAAGCTCCAGTGGCCTTGGGACATCTTGAAGCACAATTACAAACCCTCTTACTCTGATATCCAGAGGAACATCCAGGAAGGCCTCGTAGGAATCGGAAACCGCTTGGCAGCTCCAGCACGTGACTGGAAGGCAAATGGAAATGCTCAGCGAGAGGGGAAGTCAACAGACTGTGCCGGGTTACGCTCCTCACACCCACTGCGCCAATCACACGATCAGCTGCTATCGCAGGCAGACAGGAGGGCACAGACGATTCCAAGGAGAGCAGTAGCTGTGGAAAAGTACCTCTGGATCTCAGAAAGCCCCCAAAGATCTGATGGACGATGGTAGTTGCTTGAGAGGAGATGTCCAAGCTGCAAACCAATGGGAAGGCAGAGAGTTATCTCCTCCAAGAGCCTGGCTTTGTCTGAAAGCCCTGGGCATGGTTTTCCTTGAGGGGAGGACATCAAGGAGTCCAAAGGGCTTGGGAATGCTGGAAAGACAATTTGCTTGTGCTTACTTGCTGCTTCCGCTCAGACAAGCTCTCTGCATGGCATCCACGGTGCAGCGTAAGAACTCGTGGGCGTCCTCCTGCCTGCCATGCTCGAAATTTTCTCCTATTTCTAAGGAAGAAGAAGTTACTATATCTCTCCTACGAGAATGGCATAAAACATTTCACAGTAGCTGGACTGACTTACGTGTGAGAACATCAACAACAGCCCAAGGCTCGATGGCACTGGCTGAGGAATGCAGGACCTGTTTAACGTGCGCTTCCATTCTGCACATCATGCAGAAGCCTTCCTGGCCACCTGGAGAGGGAGGGAGATGGGGAGGGAGAGAGGGAAGCTCCTCAGGTTTCCAGAATATCCACAGCAATGGGAAACCTAAGAAGTTGTAAGAATTCTCCACTCCTCCCAAGGGGCCCAAGTCCCAACAAGCCCGAGATGTTTAAGTGCACAGAAAACTTTCTTCAGAGGGATGCTGAACTGATGGAAGCTTTCTGTGCAATAAGCGAAGGAGATTAACTTGCAGGAAGAGGGACCAAGAGCCCGGGCTAGAAACAGGTGCCTTTCTAAAGATGAATACATCCAGGTACAACAAGCCGCTTCTAGGCTTGAGTGTTCAAAGAACACCAACTCAGGGAGCTGATCAGCTTCCAGATTCTGGGAGCCCTTGGGCAGTGCCCAACAGATGTACAAGGAAAAGTTCTGAAAAGTACTGACAGGCCCGGCTGTGCTCCCCAGAGAGCAGGTGGTTGGCCAGAGGCGGGGTGTAGGTCAGGCACTGCAGGATGGAGTTGAGGAAGCACGTGTTGCCCAGGTTGTGCAGTCCCGCTCCAGCTCTCTGGCTGTGCTGCCAGCCCATGTAAATCTTCTGCGGGGGAAAGAGGATCCTCTGCGGCAGAGCCATTCCCTCAGCAACGACTGCCAAGAAAGCACATTGGAAGAGAGATGAGACCATGTTATTGCACAAAAGCATATTTAAAAGCTGAGTTCTGTACAAGAGCACCCAGGAAAACAAGGTCTATCCTGCAACACAGAAACACTATGGGAAGCCTCACACTGCCCTTGAAATTTCCTGATGAAGGCACAGTTTTGGAAAACAGTGTGTTCCCCTGCTCACTTTGCCGAAAGTGCAACAAACACACACTCTGCCTTCAGTGGCTTGGGCAACATTCCTTTCCCTCTGGAGTCTTGAACTGGATCATCCCCCAGCGTGTCAGGGCTGTAGGGTGCCCAGCAGACCCCAGGCAAGACAGGGAAAGCCTCTAGTGCAGCGGGTAAGGATCTCGCTTCAGACGGGCAGGAAAGGTCTCTGTCCCACAGCACGGCTGCCGCCTGCCCGCCCTGCTGCCTCTTGCTGCCCGTGCCCTGGAGCAGGAGCTGGGTCCCCTCTGCCCACAGAGGCTGTGCTGCAGCCGGCTCCCAGCTCGGAGCAGCCCTGGCATTCAGGCAGCATCATGACCACCACCCGTGGGACCCGCCCTGCCAGGGTGAGGGGAAACGTGATCCTGGTGTCGAGCAGGGAGCGCTCGCTGAGCCCCCGCCCTGCCCAGACAATCAGGGCCCCTCACTCACCCATCTCCAGTTGCTGGGCCATGCACAGCTCCTGGGGCTCCACTGGAGATCCGCTCCCCTGGGGAGCCCTGTCCTCCTCCAGGGCCACCCTGGTGGTGCCAAGATGTTTCTCTGCCATCTTGTGGGTCCAAGCAAAGAGTTATAGGTGGAGAAGGGGGAAGCTTTGGCAAAATGCCAGGGGTCTGCCGGGGGCGGCTGGGAAAGACTTGGGTTGCACTCGGGGAGTCTTCAGCACAAGTCTGCCGGGGGCAGAGGGAAGTCTGCCAGGGGCAGCTAGAGTTAGGATATGGCTGGACTCGATGGTCTTAAGGGTCACTTCCAACCAAAAAGATTTGCTAAATCTCTGAAAGACGTGGGCTACGCTCGGGGGCTCTCGCCAGCTCCGTGCTCCTGCCCTGTCCAGTTGCCGTCCTGTCGGACAGTGCGGGCTGGGGCCACAGCTGCGCTGAGCACAGGCAGGGCAGTGGGTGTCACAATGTGAGGTCGCAAAGGGCCCCACTGTGACCCTGCGCCTGGGCAGGGAGGTCAGGCTGTCCCTTTGGGAGGCACAGGTTCAGCTCAGCCCTGGGCACCTGGGTGCTAAATTGGAATCCCAGTTTCAAAAAGTTCCACCACCCATTGCTCTGAGCATAGTCTCTAACAGTCCGTTGCACCGCTCCATTTTCCAGGAGGCTGGTGTATGATGGGGATGTGACAGACCCACTCAATGCTGTGCTCCTTGGCTCAAGGTCTATGAGGATGTTCCAGAAATGAGTCCCATTGTTTGGGTCAGTTCTCTCTGGGCTGCCGTGTCACCACAGGACTTGCTTTTCAAGGCCCAGGACAGTGTTGCGGGCAGTGCCGTGGGGCACGGCATATGTTTCCAGCCATCCGCTGGGAAGGGGAGCGGTGGTTGGTGAGGATGTATTGGATCGTGTGGGAGATGAGCCTGATGTTGATGGGGTGGAAGAAGGGAAGGAGAAAGGACCGTCGTGGTGGCGACCCTGCTCCTGTGTGGAGCTCCAGAGGCTGCAGGAGTTTTTCTGCTCCACTGGGGACCAGCACAAGCCAGTGGCCCGTTCATGTTTGTCACCTGCTCTGGGGGCTGTGACCTCAGCAGCACCTGCACAGCAGGAGTGTCCTCACTGCCAGCACCGGATCTTTGCTCTGTCTCCACCTCTGTCCCATATGTCCTCATGCTCTTCTTGCTCCCAGCTACCTTTCCCACCTCCTCCAGGACCCACCAAGGCCTTTCTCTTTCTCTTTAGAGACTAAAAGGAAAGAAAAACGTTCCACACTGATGCCATCGAATACCTGCATGAAATAAAAACATTTTTAAGGGAAAGGGTAACCCCAACTTTTCCCTCTCTGAATGTTTATAATAAATGTACTGCATTTTTTGAAAAAATAGTGTTGCTTTAGTTTCTACCAGGAGGGTGTGTTCTGTGTGCCGTTGACATTTCACACATATTATACCAACGTATATATTCTCCCTGTTCAGTTGCCTTCTATACATGTCTTGTTATGTCCATAGGGAACCATCCAGAATTTGTATTTAGTTTTGACATTGTTAGGTCAGCTGCTGCTCCAAATTATCTAATCTTTCATTTTCGAGTGCTCTCCTGTTGCATCCTTTGGCAGATGGTGTTCTTGTCATCAGGTACTTAATCCTTGGTGTTCTTGTCATCAGGTACTTAATCCTTCCCACATGTAATTTGGACGGTCTCTGGCTGATCTATGGTGCTTCACTTGTTCTAAATCCTAAGTAGAATAGGCCCATGGAGCGTCTCTCAGCAAAGTATATTTTATTAGCGATTTTGCAAGACTGGGTATTTCTACCTAAAGGTAGGCACACCGACTAGGACAAAAAGCTCCTGCTTATATCCCCCCTCGCTCATATCCCGGCTGCAAATTCCTTCCCCTGTTCCCTATTGGTTGGTACTGCAGGGTTTACAGACCACCCGATGCCTGCTTCAGTTTACCTGTCTCATTCATCTAATTCTAACACCCCTCTCCCCTCATTGATTTATTTAAAATATGGATTCCTAGCTCTTTGGTTACCATTCCCCCTAGATTAATTTTTTAAACAATTAATAATTAAGTAATCAGTTTGCATTCCGGGATTATTTTGAAGAGACTTTGTTCTACATTAAGGATTCGCAGTCTGATGTCTCTCAGTCCTGCCCCCCGCTGGGGTCAGGCGCCAGGTCCTCAGTTTTCTAAAAACTCCATTCCTTGGTTAAACGTTCCTTACACTGCTCCTGCAAGAGAAGTGACAACCAGTCAGTGTCCCCTCTGTGGCATATGGACCTTCCAGAGCTGGACAGGTGGTGGGAACTGTCACCATCAGCCAAGGCTCTGTGTGAAGTCTTCTCCTGGCACAGGAACAGCTCTGGCTGTGCCTGGTGAGCACCACACTGCCCGAAGGAGAACAGCAACACCCGTAGTGACTCCTGGTTAATGGGAAGAGATGATTTGAGGGCAGGTTGGCAGAAGATCCTGAGGCTTTGCCGGGGGTGGCCACATCTGGCACCTCCCACCAGGATTTTGGAAAGTCCCTTCCCAGCTGTGAGCACCAGGCCAACAACACGTGGCAGAAAGCTCCCCCACCCCCGAGGGCCCTAGCCCCCAACTGGCCTCTGTCCCCAGACTACTCAGACATCTAAACAGGCTGTACCTCTACCTGAATTATCTTCAGTTTTAAGAAAAAAAACCAAACTAAAGTGTACTTCTGGATGAAGATGGACCAGGTTCAAGATCAGTACCAGGGGTGCTGCAGGAGCGTCTCCCAGCGCGGACAGACGGGGGTCCTGTTGGCCTCACCACCCCTGGGCCCCACCATGGCCCAGTTCACCAGCTCTGGGCCCGAGGGCTCAGCCCAGGGACAGCCCCACAACCAGGGTCAGAGCGGTTCCTGCTGCTGCCCCGAGGGTCACCAGCCCCAGTCAGCCCTGGGCCAGAGTGCAGGTGTCTGAGCTGGGCTGAGGTGGAAGGGGCTGGAAAACAGCTCATCGGGAGGAGGAGATGGAAGAAGGTGCCATGTGTGTGGCAACGGGGATGAACTGACACCCTCAGTTTGGTATCTGGATCCGTGCTGGGCTTGCACATGGACTAAACCCCAGCTCAAAGCACAAATTGCTGTTACCAGCCCTAGCGGCCAAGCGCTGCTCCTGCTCTCTCCTCCCTGGTGCAACCCGAGCGCACGACTGCCCTGCCTGCTCCTGCCTTGGGGCTTGGGGAACTCGGGCTGAAAAGGAAAGACAGACTTGTGTAGTTATGGGATCTCTTAAGTGTCCTGAGTTTGCTTTGCTAATCACTCTGTAACATTTCCTGGGCTATGAACTCAATATGTGCCCAGAGAGGCAAATAAGTCCATGAACCAACTTTCCGGTTAAGGTTTTCTTCTTACATAAAACCACACTTCCATTTTCTCATGGGCAACAGATTGAAAGATGGAAGCTGAAGCAGCATCTGCCTCTTGTGAAAACAGGTAGCAGCAGATGGTTCCACTCAGTCAATCCTTAGTTGCTTCCTGCACAGGAAAACTGTCCATTAATTTAATCTTTGGTGTACAGGCAGGGCCTTGCTGATGTTCCTGTGTAGGCAACAAGAATGTGGATGTCAGGCTTTCTGCAGATTTGTGACTGAGTTCTCCTGTTTTCCCTAATAAGCAAAATCTTGCTGTGTACTCCTCAAGTCTCCCATAAGCTGGTGGGTTGAGAGAAGGACAGGGAGCTCCAGTTAGCTCAGGGAGGACCAGTCAGCATCACAGGCAAAGCAGACCGGAACTCGACTTGGTGAAAACTAATGGAATTTATTGACAACTGAAACCGGCACCTCTCCCCCGTCTTTGGGCGGATCACCGTGCACCCTGAACCGATACAGGCAGGTGTGGTCCGGGTGGCCCCAGTTGCTCAGCACTTGCAGCCTGATGTAATTCACGACCCCAGGGAGCTCGTTCTGAAACGACAAGAAGAAATGAGTCGCCTTTTCCTCTCTGGCACGTGAGCACTGACAGAGTAGTGCCGCAGCGATGGCTTTGTTCAACAGCTTCCTTCCTGCTGCCCTGCCAGGGCTTTTGATCTGTCCTGACCAAGACATTCTATCCTGCTCTACCTCATTGGGCCATGAGAACAGCAAAGGAAGAAGCAGCGACCAGATGCCTCAGCAAATACACTGGGAAGTTCTCGCCTGCTTTGGGGCACAGGCTTCCACAGTCACAAGACCCAGTGCTGGTGTTAGTATAATGTCTCGTTGTCTTCTCTAGAAAGCCACAGAAACAGAATGGCCTCCCTGTCACGACTCACTGCCAGCACCAACAGAATCCTCAGGAAGCCCAGTATTTCTGGTCTTTAACTGGCAGACCAGCAGTCGTGCATCCTACCGGATGTGGTTGCTGGTGTCCACTTGGGGTCCAGACAGTCAAGCTGATTCCGCTTTCAAATGTGGCGCTTCTAAGCACTGAAGTTTAAACCCAAAACGAAAGAGAAGACCGGCAGTCCAGGTATACGCCACCAGGAAGTTAAAGCAGAAGAAAGGCCAGCGTGGCACATGCTCAAGGACAGGGCTGCCTGTAGCTCTTTGGCAGGGAAGCCTCTCCCCATCCAACCACATTTCTCCTCCTCTCCTCCAGTTCTCCTCCTTCTTTGTTCCCATACCTTCAGCTGGAAGGTCTGACTGGGATTCAGCGGTGCCAGGAAGGTGAACTGTCCCAGGAATATTCCCTGCTCCTCGTGTTCTTCCTTGAAGCCCTACAGAAGGTCAAGGGTGGAGAAAACAATAGTGTCTGGTATCACCATGGCAAGACTGAACTTCAGACGGTGAAGTACGGTGTTATTTCATCTACGTAGTCCAAGGACAATGAGCATAAGGAAAAGACGAGAAGCTGCAGGTGGGCAGCATGTCACACTTGCCTACTCAACGGGTCCAGGCTGCCAGTCAGAAAAGGAGTAGATGCTCCCAGTGAGTGGAAGGTAACCTGAGGATCACAAATGCCACTGGGATTGGAAGCCAAGAAGGTCTAGGACCATGCACTGTGCCAGCTCCTTTTCCCTGTGGCTCCTGGACTAGCATCTTGCCCTAGAAGCTTTTGTTTTTGAGGGGTACATTGAATAAAAGAGGAATGCAATGCGAAGGAAGCAACACCAAGGAGCCTGTTTCTTCTGAGAGACACGAGGAAGCTTCAGACCACCAGAATCTATGACCCATCTTCATCCCCTGCTTGGAAATGCTGTGCAACCCCCTGCCTCCCACTCCAGAGAAATCACTTACATAGACAGCAAAGTCCTTTGGAGCTCCAGAGATACTTTCTCCATGGAACGCTGTCCCTGAGACATGGTCCATGGTGACTGCTGTGGGAATGACTGGCACAGACAGCTTGATGAACACGTGTCCCTGGCTTCCTGGGAAGGGCCAGCACTTTCCAGGATGGTTTTCTGGCTGAAAGGACAAGAAGAAACTACATTCACACGGAGAAGGTTGCCCTGGCTTTCACACCTGCCATGACCATTAGAGGATTAAGAATTCATATGGCCTATCAGTTCTGCTCTGAACCACAGCCAGTGCCTTCAGTCGCACCCTGTGGGTACGGAACAGAGAAGCAGTTGTGAGAATTCACGTATCACAGGGCCATTTCAGGAGAGAAGCCCTTCGATGGCTGGGAGCTCGGTGTGCTACTTGTAGAAGCTCAGCAGCCTCTCCTGGTCCAGAGCCCTCACCAAGAACAAGCAGGGGATGGTGTGGCTGAAAGGCCCCTGCCCAGAGCAGGTGGCAGCCACAGGCCCCCCTGGATGAACCTTTCCTGTCAGGGGAAGCCCTCGCTGCCTCTCATCCACCGCCACCTCCTTCCCAGCAGCTCAGGAGCAGGGCCAGGACGGCTTGAGAGCCCAACGTGGGGCCCTCCAGCAGTGCAGGCTCTCAGCAACCGCTGGTGCTCACTAAGAGCACATCCCAGAGCTCTGCAGGCATCTCTGCCCTTCTCCTTCCTTGCAGTGCTGACACTTTGCACAGCAACTGGGCAGACACAGACTGCAGGAGCAGCCTGGCCTGGTAGAAGCTCCCGTGGAGAACCTGGGGCACTCTGGGAGAGGGAGGAGGGAGACACTCAGCAGGGAGACACAGGAGGAGAGCAGGTCCATGCGAGAAGGAGGCAGGAAAGGAAGTTTCGAGGAGCAAAGATGGGGGGAAAGGCAACTCTGAGCAGCGTGTGTGCTTCATTCTCCTGACCTTCCTTTTACTGCTTCTTGGTGCTCCTACCTCCAGAATAAGCTCAGGGGACCTCACGTAATCCATCACGGGCAGGGAATACAAGAACACCTTCGCTTTGGCAGTCCGGAGGGATGGAGAAGACTTGGAACGAATGACGGCAGCCCCTGGAATTTAAAACATGAGCACAATCATCAGGCAGTGTCAGGAGGAATATTACACTGTTGACTTGGAAAAGGCTTCTCAGTTGTCATCCATGTCCTATGGTGGGTTCCCCTCTGTCTTACTGCCATGACCCCTCTGGAACACATAGCAGGGAGTCATTAAACTATCCTATTTGGCCATGGAAATAGGCAAGACTGTGAACCAGCCTTTCAGTTCTTCCCATGGGGTCTGGCCCGTTACAGGCTCTGTCAGCGGGAGCACTTTTAGGGCACAAGGTGACCCTTGACTTCTCACCCGTTCTCTCTTACTCGTGGGCACATTCTAATGCCCATTTATCAATCTGGACAGGAAGCACTTTGGAACTGGTTTGTTTTTACAATGTCACGGCACCTGCTGATCTCAGGGCGTAATCAGGCCTCGGGACCTGGATCTCTTCCAGCTTCTCCAGAGCTTGACTGATGATCTCCTGAACAGCCTGGGAAGGAAGGCAAAGGAGTGCGTCATTTGGAAGGAAAAGGAACGGAGCGAGCAGCTCCCCATGCAAGGCCAGCCAAGGTGAGTGGGGACAAGGCAAATCTCATATGGAAGGGACGCCCAAATTGCCTGGAAGCCTCCCTAGTTTGCTCTGCTGTGATATATGGGTATCAGAAAGGGGGGGGCTGCTCACTCCAGTGCTCTGAATGCTGAAGCTGTGTGAAGGGGCTTTTCCTGTGGAGAGGCCCCAGGCCAGGCAGCACGGACAGAAAAGCCTTCTGGGTGTGAGATAGGCTTAACTCTGGACCTCTGAGACCATTCTTTCTTTCCAGTCCTCACTTGAGGAGGACCTGAGATCTGGACGCAGAGGAAGGTACGACTCAGACAGCCATCATTCCCATCACGCTCTCTCTTCCCCATAACGAAGCGTGGAGCAACAGGAAAAAGAAGTGTGGCCATGACAGCACTTGTTCCAGCAGCACCAGGCTGTTGGCTGGGACAGGGAATTCAGTAGGATATGTGCCGGAGGGAGGATAAAACCCCTCAGTAGATCCTTCTGCCTTGTGCCCTTACCCGTCTGGTAAAGCCTGGGAGCTTTGCCTGCTTCACGCCTTCCTGGAGAGCCCGCTCCACGACATCCTTTGTGCTCCAGCGCAGATGATAAAGCTCTTCCTGGAGCTTACGGAGCTGGTCTGGCAGGGGCAGGGTTTCACTCAGGTCTTCTCCTAACTCTGCTGCGGTTCTCCAGACGGTTAAGGTGCCGTGTTGTCCCACATGGTAAATACCTGTCAGACACACACCAGACCTTAGAACTTGGTCTAAGGCTGGGTTAGGCCTTGGGCTGCCTGCTCCCATTTCTGTGTCTCTCCCAAGTGCCATAGATGTCTCTCCTCTTGTCTTTGACAGTCGCTATCATGGCATATGTGCTACACAATAGATGAACGTTCCCTGTCCTGGACTGTGCTCCTTGTCTTACAGAAGATTCTCAGCCCCCTGGGGCAGGAGAGCTCAGCCACAGATTCTCCCTCGGCTGAAGAGAACTGGCTTAGCCCTCCTGGGGAAGGCAAGTCACCCCTTCCTCACCCCCACACCTGTCTTGCTGGAGCAGGGACTGGCACAGCTCTGTCAGGGACTTTCTGCTCTTAGCTCAGCTGCTGTGGTCACAGCGCAGGAAGTGGACCAGGGCAGGATGAAGCCCTGAGTACCTCCTAAAGCACCATCCACAGGTCAGAGCTCTTGCAGAGACTCACCGAAAGAGAACAGTCCGAGAATCAGCACCAGGGTTGTTGTTTTCAGAGCCTTCATCATCCTACAGAGCAGCAAGGAGGAAAAGGCTGGTGAAGCTGGTGGTTCTCGTGCAGATCAGCAGCAGACTGGACAGCAGCAGCAGGGACTGCAGCCCTTGAGCCTGGCATTCCTGGAGTGTGCGTTGGTTTGGTCCTGTACCAGCTCGAGTCACTGCTGGGGTTGTCACCAGCTGCACCAGTGGGGGATTTGTCATGGCAGCGATTGTTTTGTTAGGGACAAAGGGCTCAAGCTTGACTCCGGACTAAGAGCAGGAGTTGCAGCAAGAGCTGTGGCCACAGTTCACATCTGTGAGGCTGGAAAGTTATTCTTTGGAAATGGAAGGCACATGATGAACGCTGTTTCTCCTGCCCACCACCCGATTGGCACTTGTGCTGATCCTATTCTCCACCCTCTCAAGAGAAGGTTCAGCCTGTGCCCCTACGGCAGGCTGTATCGAGGACACTGCTTGGGACTCCCTCCATGCGATCCAAAATAGACCCGTCCCTCATTCTGCAGAGATCAAAGGCTTTCTGGGCCTTGCCCCTGTGGTCATGAAGACACTGAAAGGCGGCTGCTGCCTTCCACCAGCTCCAGACCGAGCTCTCAGGCTGCCCTCATGTTCCACTCCTCTCCACCCTCCACCCACCCCAGCTGATGAGGTGGAAAACACACCTGGGCAAAGGGGAGGAGGAATTTTCAAACCTACCCGTTCAGACTTTGAACCTTCGCTGTCTGTCTCTTGGTACCTGCTGAGGTGCAGGTAACAAGCATCTTACTCGCTCGGGAGTGAGCCAAAAACTCTACGATCTCTGTTCCGTCATGATCGAGAGTGATAAAGGCGCAGGGAGACCCCTGGTTTTATACCCTGCTGTGCTGACCTCAGCGCTGATGCTGCTTTGTGACATCAACAGCAGTCCAACCTGACAGGAGCGGGTTTTGCAGTCCTCTCTGCAATGGCAGAAATCCTTCACCATAGAAAGACTGGAAAGGTACAGGAATATGTTACTCTCAGAAAACAGACACTGTCAACCACTCTTCCTCTTGCTTACCAAAGTTCAGATGGTGTGAGAAAAAAGAAAAAAACACAAAAAAGCAAGATTCTTGTTCTTATTTTATGGAACCCATTATATCAGCCACTCAACATTAAGTCCAACTCCAGTCTGAACCTCAGAATAAGAAATGCCATCTTAAAATTTCCAGGAAACAGAAGGGCTTTGAAGTGGCAAGACCAGAAAACATTCATGAAAGCACCGCCATGCAAGTCCACACCCCTGATCACAGACCACCTGCCCCATTACCTAAGGCAATGATGTTCTCATCTAATTTGCAGCCACTGACATCTGGAAAACAGCACAGGGTCTCTTGTTGTTTAGCGCTGAGCACACAGGTTGACACTGGAGCTGGTAAGAAAAACATCCACAGTCAGTCTGGTTTCATCCGAGGACATCAGGACAAGTTCAGTTCACATTCACAAGGAATCACAGCAGGTCCCACCCGTCCCTGCAGACCCCAACACGGCTCCTGTGCAGGGTCCCGAGGAGCAGTGAGCACAGAACAAGAAACCTTCCTTCAAAAGAAGGCCCCCAGCCGGCTCTTTCCCCAAGCTGCACAGAGCAGCAGCTGAGAACAACCTCTGCCACAACTACACCCGGCTCTGCCGTCTGCAGGAGGAGACCAGCTCCTAAATGATCCCCAGCCCTGCAGACACAGATCTTCCCCAGGACAGTGCTCAGCAAATACCAGAGCACAGCGACACCTGGTCAT
The DNA here is from genome assembly GCF_036013445.1 of Caloenas nicobarica. Classification (NCBI taxonomy): domain Eukaryota; kingdom Metazoa; phylum Chordata; class Aves; order Columbiformes; family Columbidae; genus Caloenas; species Caloenas nicobarica. The sequence continues at coordinate 1,974,328 of NC_088276.1, forward strand.
TCAGTTGAAGCTGCTGGGGAGAAGGACAGAGGACTAGAAAGAGACAAATCAGACAAGAGAGAAGATAGAGGAGCCCAGAGAGAAAGAAACACACAGGGAAAACGCTGGAGAGATGGAGAGATCAAGAGAAATAGGGACGAGGAGCCACAATGAGACAGGGAGGAAGAAAGAGGAGGGTGGAGGAGCAGGACAGAGGGACAAGGGGATGGGAAGGAGAAGAAGGAAAGTTGGGTAGAGAAAGACAGGGAGAGGGAGGGGGATGTACACATGGAGAAAAGGAAGGAGAGAGAGCAGAACAAAGGGACTGAGAAATAAAGGGAAGGTCAGATGGGGATGAAGAGACTGACAAAGGGAGAAAACCCACAGTGAGCTGGAGGAAGAGGAAAGGAGGGCTGAGAAGCAGCAAAGAGGAAGAGACAAAAAATAAAAGGCAGAGCCAGCTGGACAGGGGTCTATTGCCAGAAGCAATGGGACAGGCAGTGAGGCAAGAATAAAGGCAGAAAAGATGGGGACAGGCAGCAGGACAGAGGGACAATGAGAGGATAAAAGGGGCAGGGAACAGGATATACACGGAGAAACAATCAGCAGTAACAGAGAGAAAGATAGAAGAGAAAAAAAGAGATAAAGAGGGACATGGGACAGGGAGAGAAAGGAAGAAGGAAAGGGAGCAGGACAAGGATTGTCAGAGAAACACAAAGACAGGGAGCAGGACAGGGGAACACAGACAGAGAAAAAAGAGTTGGGGAGGCAGCACAAAGGGAAAGACAAAAATGAGAGACAGGCAGCAGGGCACAGATAGAGGTAGAAAAGGCCTGGGCTGGGCAGCAGGGCAGAGATGGAGACCAGAAAGCAGCTTTGGGCTGCAGGACAGAGATGGAGTGAGAAATGAAAGTGACAGGGAGCAGGAGAGAGTGACAGAGAGAGTGGAAAAACTACAGAGGGAGCAGGACAGCAAAACAGAGCGGGGGACAGACAGGGAGAAGGGCAGAGAAACAGAGAGGGAATGAGAGGGGCAGGGAGCAGGACAGAGAGCTGGAGCAGGAAGGGAAAATGAGATGGGCAGCAGAACAAAGGGAAGGAGAGACAAAGACAGGGGCAGGGAGCAGGACAAAGGGATGGAAGAAGAAAAAAAGTAGTAATGGTTCAGGACTGAGATGAAAAAACAAATTAAAAATACACCGGGACTGGGATGGAGTGACTGAGAAAGGGCAAAGGAACAGGGGGCAGGACAGCACTGAAGGAATAAACAACTGTGGTTGGCAGTGGGACAAAGAGATGGAGAGAGGAAAAACAGAGCAAGAGAGAGAGGAAAGAAGGGGCAGCAGCTGGACAGGGGGATACAGTGAGAAAAGATGGGACCAGGATTATAACAGAAAGACAGAAAACAAATAAAGGACAGAGAGACAGCAAGAGGGAAAAAATGCACAATCAAGAAACCAGGTCAAGATCCGACATGGAGGGGACACCAGCTGGGGAGAAACCGGGGACACCAGAGACCCTGATGAAGACTCTCGAGTACCAAGGATGGACTTCAGCAAAGTTAGGGCGGGGTTATGGAAATAATTCATGTTTGATGCATCAACCAAGCCATAGAAACGAATATGCAATAGGTGTATGTAAGAAATACCAAGAAGTGAGAATCACACACACGCTCGATTAGAGGAGCAATCTTGCGAGTGTCTGGCGCGCTGTAACAAAAGTGCTGCTTTTACCACTTTCCAAACTGTGTTAAAGAACCTTTTTGCCGACTTTTCGGTACCATTTCCCCCCGCCCAGGAGAACAAGGCCAGAGCAGCCCACGCACACCTGAGCCAGATGCAGCAACAACATCCCCAGGGCCCCAGTTGCAGGAAAAAGGGCCCCAGGGCTGGGCCGGGGGCTCCTCAGCCTTGGGGCAGCTCCACGGGCGCCACGGCAAAGCTCAGCCTGGCCGCCCGCAGAGCCGCCGCCTCCTCAGCTTGGGCTGCGCTGCCATTGGGCGGGAGGGCTGTCAGTCTCCTCCCCTGAGGTGATCCTGGATCTGATTGGCTGCCTTAGGGGTCACTCCTCCCACAGTGCCCGCCCTGCCCTGAGGTAATGTTTCCTGTGATTGGCCGGCTGGGATTTCTCGTTTCCCCCCCTACCAAGTGATGGGTCAGACTGCTTGTCAATCATCCATGTGCTGCACTCCCACCAGCTGTGATTGGTTCAGCCAGCACAGCCCGCCCCTGAATGCTGCCCAGTTTGTTCAACTCTCGCCACCTTTCCTGCAGGCCTCAAAGCCTGATTGGCTGGTTACATATCAATCACATGACTTGCCCAGCCTCCTCAAATGCCATTGGCTGTCCTGGGTCCCCTGACTCCCCATAGACTTCTGGGCTGTTGTTGCCAGGCAACGAGCTCCACCTAAAACTGAAACTGTGGGCCCTGATCAGAGGCCGTGGGTGATAAAAGGCACGTTGGGACCCTGAACATGAGGATTTGGGCCCCAGGAAGGAGGCTCTGGGCACTCAAAAGGACGGGCAGATGCTACAGATGGCGCTTTGCGCCCTGAACACGAGGGGACCCTCTTGGTTCCCACCCGAGCTGGGTTTGGCGCCCGTGACCCCACGTACCAGCTGTCTGCTGTGCTTTCTGACCTCATGGGCCCTCTTGTCCTGCCTCCCTTCTGCTGCTAAAGCCTGTTATAGGAAACAATCACCTTGCCAATAGAATAGGCCCAGGCAAGATCTCTCAGCAAAGCATATTTTATTAATGATTTTGCAAGACCGGGTGTTCTGCCCAAAAGTAGGTACACAGAATAGGTTAAAAAGCCTCCGCTTAGATCCCCCCCAAATCCCAGCTGCAAATTCCCTCCCCTGCTCCCCATTGGTTGGGTACTGCAGGGTTTACAGACTACCCGACACCTGCCTCAGTTTACCTGTCTCATTCATCTAATTCTAACAACTCTCTGACCTTATTGATTTAATTAAAATATGGATTCCTGGCTCTTTGGTTACCCTATCACTTAGCTTAACTTTTTAAATACAGTAATCAGTTTGTATTCTGGGATTATTTCAAAGAGACTTTGTTTTACATTAAGGATTCATAGTCTGATGTCTCTCATCCCTTACCCCCCGCTGGGGTCAGGTGTCAGATCAGTTGTAAAAACAACATTCCTCCTTCAATGGCTCCTTACAACTCGACCTCCACATTGAAACAGAAGAGAGGGCAAGATGGGAACACACAGCACACAGCTCTGAAAACCCCAGCACAGAGACTTCTCAGAATGGGGATTTCACCAATGGCCCCAAAACCCATGGAGAAGCAAACACCCCATAAATGACACATGTGAGGCCAACAGGAGTTTGTTTTTAATTGTGGCTTGGGCTTTTCTGCCCGCTGGTGCCCAGTGAGTGTTTCTGAGAAGCGATCCCAGCCGTGGGTGCAGGTTGCAGCTCCTCCTCGAGGGGCCTGTGGGCAGGCGGGCCGGCCGGCAGAGCTGCCCCTGGCTCTGGAAGGGCTCTCTGAGCTCTTCCTGGCCAGAGGCAGCACTGGCTGCTGGTGCCCTTGGGGCAGCTTGGTCCCTGCTGGGCAGCTTTGGCACTTCCTGGACTCTTCCTCCTCCTCTCCAGCATCGCAGGTGTCACATACTGTGTCCTCCCTCATCCCAGGCTGCAATCTGCCCCTGTCACCACTGGCTGTTTCTCTGATGTGTAACTCCGGGGCACTGAAGCCTTCCTGCTCCTCCTCCTCCTCCCTCTGTGTGCTGAGGGGTCACAGTCTGTGATTTCCGCAGACCGGCTGTGGACGTCATAGCACCGCCGCGGGGATCTGCTCCGCTCCCTCTGCCTTGGCTGAGTTTGTTCCTGAGCAGCTTTGGGTGCGGAAGGACACTGGGAGCTGCTGTTGGAGGGCCCTGGAGCTGCATCATCCCTTAGGGCTCGATCACAGCATGGAGGACTTGTTCTCCAGCTCCGTGTCCTCCTCACTGAGCGATGCTGCTCCGTGATCTCCACAAACCGGCTGCGGAGATCATAGCCCTGCCGCGAGGATCTGCTCCGACCTCTCTGCCTTGGGCGGGTTTGCTCCTGAGCAGCTCTGGGGGCAGGAACAGCCTGGGAGCTGCTGCTGGAGGGCACTGGAGGTGCTGGTGCAGACTGGGAGCTGCTGCTGGAGGGCACTGGAGGTGCTGGTGCAGACTGGGAGCTGCTGCTGGAGGGTCTTGGAGCTGCCTCATCCCTGTGAGTGCGGTCACAGCCCAGGGGACTGGTTCTCCCCCTCCTCCCGTCTGACTGTTCATAGTCCGTGGTGTCCACAGCCCAGCTGCGGAGATGGTTGCCCCACTGCGGGGATCTGCTCCGGGCCCTCTCCCTGGCACCGTTCTCCTGGCAGTGGGCAAAAGGGCTGAATCCCTGCTCCTCTTTGCTGCTGTCCTCTCGCGCAGTGTGGGGCACACGGTCGCGGGGGTGACAGCGCAGCGGGCGCGCAGCTTTCCTTCTGGACACCAGCCTGACGCAGCCGTGGAAGAAGCGACGCAAGCAGGAGCCCATGGAGGAGCTGCTGGTGATCCTGCCTGGCCAGATGGGCCACAGCCGGCCCGCAGCTGCCTCCCGGGCACCTGCCTGGCTTTGCTGGCTGCTGCTGGCTGGTGCGGAGGAGCTGCTGTCCTCTGCAGAGTCCTCCATGCCCCCCGCCATGTCCTGCAAAGAGAGCTGTGAGAAGCTCCTGCCCTTTCCTCCTGACAGGACCCACCAGTGCGGAACCCCCAGAAGCTGTGAGGGAACAGCTAAGGGCCTCCCAAAGGCTCCTGGAGGCTGCAGAGGGGCCAAGGAGGACAAATGGGATGGATGCAGGTGGGATGCTGGGAGAGGGAGCCGTGCTGCAAATGTGCAGAAAGCTGCTGTGTGGGAGGGAAAAGAGAGCGCTGCCAAGATCCCTGAAAGAAACCCGCTGTCCATCTGGTGCCCTGACCACCTCCCCACAGCCACCTTAGTCCTACAGGGCAGACCCTGCGGTCCCACAGAACCCACCTGCTTGCTGCCGGCCGCCCACTGACTGAGGAGGGAAAGGGCGTGTGATGGTGCCGGTGAGGAAGAAGCCCTTTGTCCAACTTCCAAATCAGAGCACCTGGGGAAAAAAGAGGGGTCTCTGCTGAGGGCTGTTCTTGCAGCCTCTTCTGGGTTCAGGCATTTTCTTGGAGCACTTTATATGACAGAGAGAATATGTAACTAAGACCGCAAATGGGAAATTTGATTGGGCTGAACGATGCAGGTGGTAATTGTCTGCTATGACAGAAACACCCCAGAGGATCTGAAGAAAAATAGCAAAGCCAGGAAAAGGAAATGTATTCTGAACACAGCTTAAAACTTGTGATTACCTGATGTAAAACAGTAAATAGGCTTGCTGCCTGAGAACTGTGTCGATGTCACAAAGAACCACAGTCTCGTCGTTCATCTGGTACCACAGTCCATCGCTGGCCTGCAAAGAAGAGTGTCGGTATCTGGAGATGAACGTCATGGCTTCTCCACAAAAACACAAGCCAAAACCTGCCAAACCACAAGTGTTCCAAAACAAATCCAATCCAGCCCCTGAGGAAACCTTCTCCACTCAGATCCTTGGCTGCCAGAACACGGCCGGGAAAGTTGGTTTTCCCCAGGATACATTTTTCCCTTGTTCAGAAGGAAGTTGCTTTTCACCTTGATGTAGCAGAAGTAGTGTCCTGCACGGCAGCTGCCACCTCCATGCACCAGGACGGCGTATAAGGAGTAGAGGAGCGGTTCTCCAGCTGTCTGAGACATGTACGGGCAAAGATCCAGGTACTGGGGATACTCCACAACCTACGGAGAGAGCAGAAGGGCTCCGCAATGATCCAGAAACATTTGAGGACACAGCCTCTCAAGGCTAAAGGCCAGAAGTGTAGAAATGCGTCGTTTGGAATCATCAGCACTTGGTTTTCCCTAAAGCAACATGTCACCTTTTGGGTGGCAGGAAACTGATCTGGGCCAAAGCAGCTCTGTGGGAGCAGAGGACACGCTTGCCTTCCCATGGGAACTGTCCCCAGAAGGGAACATGAGAATCTCAACATGAGCTGCTTGTGACAGAACGTCTGGCGTTGGGAAACCCGCTCCAGGAAGAGAACGTTGCCCTCCAGTTGTGTACACACCTTGCTGATCTTGTCGCCGGTGAAAGCTTCAAACCTCTTCAGACACACCGTGAGAACCTTGGGTGCGCGATGGACTGTGAACCTCTTGGAGGCGGCAGTCATCTTGTCACACCTTGAAAGCAAGTACAGAGCCAAGGGCTGAAACGCACCATTTTTTCCCCAAAGGCCAGACAGCCTTTCCTGTCTCACACATCCCGACGCTATTTTAAGGCTATTCAGTACCATGAGGCCATGTTGAAAAACCTGCCTCTCATTACTGTGCCTTAAACCAATGTGAAAAGATGACTTCTGCTCGATGACACCTTCCCGCAGCATCTAGTATTAATATGTCATTAGTAATCGTCTTACTTGCTACATTTAAAGCAGTTTTTGCCATCCAGGTGCTCGGGTTTCACAAAGTCCTCCAGAGCTGCGGTGACAGATGCGGCTGCCTGGAGGAGTGAGAAGGGAGAGCCCTGAGCTCTGGGAAATGCCCTCGCCCAAACACTTAGGAGGAGTTTACACAAGAAAACAGCTCGATGACGCTGAGGAGACCCACTGTGAACCCGCAAGCAGTGTCCAGAAGGAGGCAGAAAGAGGGTGTGATGCTGAACATCTCCCTCATTCCCCAGGGATTCCCAGCACTCCCCAGAGCCACCTCTTCATGGCACCGCACAGTTCAGCTACGATGGTGTGCGGGCCACCAGTGATGGAAACAACACCCCCCATGAGCCTGGGAGCCAGACGGGTGTTGAGGGAGGGCAAGGGAAGAAGGAGGAGGGTACGTCACAGTGCAGAGAGGGGCACGTGTGCCTGTCCAGCTGAAACCAGCACCGACAGGGAGACCACTGCCAAGGCCTCTGCAGGAGAACACAGTCCATTCCACCTCCTGGCCACCACCAAGCTCTCTTGTGTTTGTCGGATACATTTTTAAGCCAACTGTGTGGATTCTGGAAAGCTCCAGTGGCCTTGGGACATCTTGAAGCACAATTACAAACCCTCTTACTCTGATATCCAGAGGAACATCCAGGAAGGCCTCGTAGGAATCGGAAACCGCTTGGCAGCTCCAGCACGTGACTGGAAGGCAAATGGAAATGCTCAGCGAGAGGGGAAGTCAACTGACTGTGCCGGGTTACGCTCCTCACACCCACTGCGCCAATCACACGATCAGCTGCTATCACAGGCAGACAGGAGGGCACAGACGATTCCAAGGAGGGCAGTAGCTGTGGAAAAGTACCTCTGGATCTCAGAAAGCCCCCAAAGATCTGATGGACGATGGTAGTCGCTTGAGAGGAGATGTCCAAGCTGCAAACCAATGGGAAGGCAGAGAGTTATCTCCTCCAAGAGCCTGGCTTTGTCTGAAAGCCCTGGGCATAGTTTTCCTTGAGGGGAGGACATCAAGGAGTCCAAAGGGCTTGGAAACGCTGGAAAGACAATTTGCTTGTGCTTACTTGCTGCTTCCGCTCAGACAAGCTCTCTGCATGGCATCCACGGTGCAGCGTAAGAACTCGTGGGCGTCCTCCTGCCTGCCATGCTCGAAATTTTCTCCTATTTCTAAGGAAGAAGAAGTTACTAGTTCTCTCCTACGAGAATGGCATAAAACATGTCACAGCAGCTGGACTGACTTACGTGTGAGAACATCAACAACAGCCCAAGGCTCGATGGCACTGGCTGAGGCATGCAGGACCTGTTTAACGTGCGCTTCCATTCTGCACATCATGCAGAAGCCTTCCTGGCCACCTGGAGAGGGAGAGAGATGGGGAGGGAGAGAGGGAAGCTCCTCAGGTTTCCAAAATATCCACAGTGATGGGAAACCTAAGAAGTTCTAAGAATTCTCCACTCCTCCCAAGGGGCCCAAGTCCCAACAAGCCCGAGATGTTTTAGTGCACAGAAAACTTTCTTCAGAGGGATGCTGAACTGACGGAAGCTTTCTGTGCAATAAGCGAAGGAGATTAACTTGCAGGAATAGGGACCAAGAGCCCAGGCTAGAAATGGGTGCCTTTCTAAAGATGAACACATCCAGGTACAACAAGCCGCTTCTAGGCTTGAGTGTTCAAAGAACACCAACTCAGGGAGCTGATCAGCTTCCAGATTCCTGGAGCCCTTGGGCAGTGCCCAACAGATGTACAAGGAAAAGTTCCGAAAAGTACTGACAGGCCCGGCTGTGCTCCCCAGAGAGCAGGTGGTTGGCCAGAGGCGGGGTGTAGGTCAGACACTGCAGGATGGAGTTGAGGAAGCACGTGTTGCCCAGGTTGTGCAGTCCCGCTCCAGCTCTCTGGCTGTGCTGCCAGCCCATGCAAATCTTCTGCGGGGGAAAGAGGATCCTCTGCGGCGGAGCCATTCCCTCAGCAACGACTGCCAAGAAAGCACATTGGAAGAGAGATGAGACCATGTTACTGCACAAAAGCATATTTAAAAGCTGAGTTCTGTACAGGAGCACCCAGGATAGAGCATCAGCTCTATCCTCCAACACAGAAACACTCTGGTAAGCCTCACACTGCCCTTGAAATTTCCTGATGAAGGCACAGTTTTGGAAAATAGTGTGTTCCCCTGCTCACTTTGCCGAAAGTGCAACAAACACACACTCTGACTTCAGTGGCTTGGGCAAATTTCCTTTCCCTCTGGAGTCTTGAACTGGATCATCCCCCAGCGTATCAGGGCTGGAGGGTGCCCAGCAGACCCCAGGCAAGACAGGGAAAGCCTCTAGTGCAGCGGGTAAGGAACTCGCTTCAGAACAGGCAGGAAAGGTCCCCGTCCCACAGCACGGCTGCCTCCTGCCCGCCCTGCTGCCTCTTGCTGCCCATGCCCTGGAGCAGGAGCTGGGTCCCCTCTGCCCACAGAGGCTGTGCTGGGGCCGGCTCCCAGCTCAGAGCAGCCCTGGCATTCAAGCAGCATCATGACCACCACCCGTGGGACCCGCCCTGCCAGCGTGTGGGGAAACGTGATCCTGGTGTCGAGCAGGGAGCGCTCGCTGAGCCCCCGCCCTGCCCAGACAATCAGGGCCCCTCACTCACCCATCTCCAGTTGCTGGGCCATGCACAGCTCCTGGGGCTCCACTGGAGATCTGCTCCCCTGGGGAGCCCTGTCCTCCTCCAGGGCCACCCTGGTGGTGCCGAGATGTTTCTCTGCCATCTTGTGGGTCCAAGCAAAGAGTTATAGGTGGAGAAGGGGGAAGCTTTGGCAAAATGCCAGGGGTCTGCCGGGGGCGGCTGGGAAAGACTTGGGTTGCACTCGGGGAGTCTTCAGCACAAGTCTGCCGGGGGCAGAGGGGAGTCTGCCAGGGGCAGCTAGAGTTAGGATATGGCTGGACTCGATGGTCTTAAGGGTCACTTCCAACCAAAAAGATTCACTAAATCTCTGAAAGACGTGGGCTACGCTCGGGGGCTCTCGCCAGCTCCGTGCTCCTGCCCTGTCCCGTCGCCGTCCTGTCGGACAGTGGGGGCTGGGGCCACAGCTGCGCTGAGCACAGGCAGGGCAGTGGGTGTCACAATGTGAGGTCACAAAGGGCCCCACTGTGACCCTGCACCTGGGCAGGGAGGTCAGGCTGTCTCTTTGGGAGGCACAGGTTCAGCTCAGCGCTGGGCACCTGGGTGCTAAATTTGAATCCCAGTTTCTAAATTTCCACCACCCATTGCTCGGAGCATAGTCTGTAACAGTCTGTTGCACTACTCCATTTTCCTGGAGGCTGGTGCATGACGGGGATGTGACAGACCCACTCACTGTCGTGCTCCTTGGCCCAAGCGTCTGTGAGGATGTTCCAGTAATGAGTCCTGTTGTTTAGCTTAGTTCTTTCTGCGTTGCTGTTTCACCACATGACTTGCTTTTCAAGGCCCAGGACAGTGTTGCGGGCAGTGCCGTGGGGCACAGCGTAGGTTTCCCAACATCCGATAGTGGCTTCTGCCATTGTAAGCACAGAGCTCTTGCCATGGCGGGTTTGTGGCAGTGTGATATAGTCAGTCTGCCAGGCGTCCCCGTATTTACACTTCAGTCATCACCCCCCATGCCACACAGGCTTTAACCGCTTGGCCTGCTTGATCATAGCCAGTTTTTCACAATGGTGAATAACCTGTGCAACAGCGTCCATGGTCGAGTCCACCCCTCGATCACGAGCCCATCTATGTGTTATATCCCTTCCTTGATGACCTGAAGGCACTGTGGGCCCAATGGGCCATCAATAATTCACCTTCATCTTGCCAGTGCAAACCTACCTCCGACACTTTAATCTGGGCAGCTCGATCCCCCAACTGGTTGTTCGGATCAGGTTATTCAGTGACCGACTCTCGGGCACATGAGCTTCTACGTGGCGCACTCTCACAGGCAGGTTCTCCAGCCGGGCAGCGATATCTCGCCAGGATTCAGCAGCCCAGATGGGTTGGGCTCTGCGCTCCCAGCGGCTCCGCTTCCATTGCTGTAACCAGCGCCACGGGGCATTTCCCACCATCCACGAGGCAGAGCACAGATGAAGCTTCTCAGATGCTGGGGCCTCTTCAGCCCCTGTCAGGATGGCGGGTGCTGGGTCTGGTGGGGCCTCTGCCCCACGGCGGGGGCTGTGGCCCAGGGTACAGCAGGGGCCACAACGGTTGGACGCGGTCGGCGGTGGCGGCGGGAAGTCGGATGGCCCATGGCTGCGTTCCAGCGGCACGGCCCGGGATACCGACTGTGTGAGCGGGTGGTGCCACGGAGACGCGGGGTCTGGAACATGGGGGTGGCTGGGGGGACGGGAGGGACAGGGAGGGCGGCAGAGAGGAAGGGGCCCCGGGGCTGGGCCGGGGGCTGCTCGAGCTCAGGGCAGCCCTGACGGGCGCCATGTCAGAGCTCGGCCTGGCCACCCGCGGAGCCGCCTTCTGCTCACATCACTCTCCACTGCCATTGGTCGGGAGGGCTGTCAGTCTCCTGCCCTGAGCTGATGCTGTCTGGGATTGGCTGCCTGGGCTGTCACTCTGCCCTGGTTTGGGGCCCACCCTGCCCTGAGGTGCTGCATCCGCTGATTGGCTGTCTGGGATTTCCCCCCTGGCTCCTCCCATCAAATGAGTGGTCAGACCACTTGTCAATCATTCATGTGCTGCACTCCTGCCAGTTGTGATTGGTGCAGCCAGCACAGCCCGCCCCTGAACGCTGCCCAGTTTGTTCAGCTCTCACCACCTTTCCTGCAGGCCTCAAAGCTTGATTGGCTGGTTACATATCAATCACATGACTTGCCCCACCTCCTCAAATGCCATTGGCTGTCCTGGGTCCCCTGACTCCCCATAGACTTCTGGTTGGTTGTTGCCAGGCAACGAGCCGAGCTCAGCCTAAAAATGAAACTGTGGGCCCTGGACAGAGGCCGTGGGTGATAAAAGACACGTTGGGACCCTAAACATGAGGATTTGGGCCCCAAGAAGGAGGCTCTGGGCACTCAAAAGCAGGGTCAGAGCAGATTACTCAGGCCTTTATCCAAACACCTCTTTGGCAATTTTTGGGGTAGAGTGAATGTGCACTCCTGGGAAACAGCTTCCAGTGCTTGACTGTCCTCAGGATTGGGAAGTTTCTCTCTTTCTGTAGAACCTTTCCAAGCCCAAACATCCAGATTGTTTTTACTCATCTACTTACACACTTACACAGACCATAATATCCTACCTTGGACACAAGAATATTGTGGGGGATGATGCTGAATGCCTTGCTGACTTCCAGGTAACAGACCACCACTGCTCTTCCCACATCCTGCAACCCTGTCCTTTCCTCACAGGAAGCAAAGAGGATGGACAGACACAACTTGCCTTGGGTAAACCCCGTCACCTTCTCTTTCAGACACCCAGAAATGGGGTCCCAGTGGACATGTTCTGGGGCACAGCCCTTAGTTCTCTGATAAACAGGACTTGAGTCTGGTTGAGTTTCAATCAGAATCAGTCATTTTATTAACAGATATCAAAGCAAAAGGCTAGGTAATAAAAGGCAAGCAAACAGCACTGGGTATGTGGGGAGTCACCGCTCCACCAACACTCACACCGCTTACTTTTTCCCTTGGTCTTTTATACTTTCTTAAGTTCCCTTTTCCAAGAAGTATCCTCCTAGTTTCAATTCCCCAGATTAACGTGGCGTTGAGGTTTCTGCACACGTCTTAGAGGTTTAGGTGGTCACCTCTCCCCTCCTGGTGGTCCTCAGGAGGAAGGCTTCTCCTCTTCTTTAGTGTCCTTTTCTTTACTCTTTATTCGGTGCATGCCTAAAGCGGGTTTTCTTTAAGCAAGTCGTTAGTGCTACCTAACGGCAATATCCTTTTCTTTACGTAAGTCGTTAGTGCTACCTAACCACAACATCCAGTGTCCTTGCTCCATGCCTTAATTGGTTAAGTCAGTGCACTTATCTTAACTTCTTGTTGGCGCATTTTCGCAATGCTGGTACACTAATACTTATTTCTGTCCCCTGATATACTCTTATAGTGACACGAATCACAATAACACATTTCACAGTTCCCCTGCTCACCCATTGGCCATTTTTGAAAAGTGCACACAATGTGCCAGAGCTGCCAGTGGTCAGGGAGTCCCCCCAGTCTCCATGAACTTTCCAAGATGGTGAAGAGTGGCCTCACTATGACATCGTCCTGCTGTCTCAGCTCCTGGGATGCTGCCCCTGCTGTCCCATAGACTGGAAAGGATTGTGTTAGTTCCAGTGACCCCTGACTTGATCTGCACCCACTGCTGGTTGTTTTCGTCCAGATTCCTGCCTCCAGTCACAGAGGCCTGAGAGAACTTGCTGGTGAAGACAGAGGAGAAGAGGACACAGGGATTCTCACCTCTTTTTCTTATTGAAGTCATTGGTGGCCACCCAGTGTCTTTGTTTCTCCTTTAACTGTTCCTGCAGTAGTAACAGCTCTTTAGGTGACCCTTAATAGCCTTACAGGTCTAGACTGAGTTTTGCTCTGGATGGTTGCTGTGCTTGGAGGCTGCTGTGCTTGAAGACCAGACGAACTAACTTCTGCCACCCTGCCTTGGCAGTTTATTCCATCCGTGTCACAGCTCTGTCTGCAACACTGACAGCTCCAGCTCACCCAGTCAGGTCCCTGGCTGAGGACATTGCCTCACATCTGGGCTGAACCACCCCAGCTGTGGCACCAGGAAACCTCTGACCTGCCCCATGGAAACCTGGTACCAAGTGTCCAAGACTCCATGCATACAAAGGCTTTGCTTTAGAGCACAGACATGAGATGACTAAAGATTGCTAGATGTCTCTCTGGACCTAGGGGTATAAAACCAGAATAAAATGCCTGAATTCCTTCAACTGAAGATTTTCCTCCCCCAGCTTGGAGAAATTAGATCCTTTGCTGTAACTTTCCTGGTGTCCTCTCTAATGATGAGACAAGAAAAGCTGATTCTCATACCAATTTATTTTCTAATACGAAGAACGCAATGCTGGCAAGAAGTGTCTTTGCAGAGGAGAATCAACATCACTGATTACTTTAGGTTGCCTCAAAGGTTTTGTGCCTGGAGCCCCAGGGACAGCTGCAGAGAGCCCAGAGGGGACAGAGAAAGGGACATCATGGGCTGCTCCTGTGCTGCTGAGCTGGGCTGGGCTCCTGGGACAGAGGGAGCTCATGGCAAGCGGCAGCGCTGCAGAGAGACAGCTCTGCCCAGGAGCAGCTCCTCTGCAAAGCACAGCAGGGCTGAGGGCTCTGCCTGCAGCACCGAGGGGAGAGGAGCCAGGGAGAGAGGGGAAATGCAGTCTGGGGTTGGAGGATGCTGAGAGATCACTCGAAGGGAAATCTTAACAGTCCTTAACACAGTAAGTCTCTGGGTGCAGGGTGGTGCAGATGAGCATCCTGCAATTATCTCCCAGACTTCGCACATCCCATGGCTGGCATGGAGGAGAAGGATCTACTCCTCAGCAGGGATTCCCTGCATGGACAGGGCACGACAGTTGCCTTCTCCCAGCTGCAGGGGGTGAAGCTGGGTGAGCACCCAGGGGTGCCCAGGGCTGTCCTGCACAGCAGGGTTCCTGCAGGGACTCTGCCACCTGCCAGGGTCAGCGCTCAGCCTGCCCGGGGAGATCCCAACAACACTGAGGGAGAAGCTGTTGGGGGAAGGAGTGACTCCCGGCAGGGCAGGGTCCTTCTGCTGTTGAGAGGGAGCTGCGTGGGTCAGGGCTGCTCACAGCTCCAGCTCACCCCCAGGACATTTGCAGAGATTCCTTCTGAAGGACACTGAGGAAGTGTTTATCTGATAGGGGTAATTTTAAGTTTTGAGTTTTTTCCACTCTTGGTTGTCTGGGTGCACAGTGGGACATGGGAATTTATTTCTTTGTCCTGGAGAAGGTGCTAAGACCCCAGTCCTCATTAGGACTTGTCAGAGCTACTCCTGAGCCCCTGCACACACAGAGCTGCCCCTGGGCAGTGGCCGGTGCCAGGAGGTGTGAGCAGGGCAGAGCTGAGCATGGGAGATGGGGTATGTGACACTGACAGGGAGCAGATTCAGGGGCAGAGAAACAGCTCCCAGCAGGGACAGCTCCATGCAGCAGAGACATGGGCAGGGAGAGGGAGCTGTGACCAGAAATGCTGGGGAGGGGATTCAGGAAGCCCCCTGCCCTCCCCTGCAGTGCAGACACATTTCCCAGTGCAACCCCCTGGTCTCCTCCCCTCCCCAGCAGAGCCTTTGCCCCAAAGCCATGGGGTCCAGGTAACGAGTCTCCACCTCAGCAGCTGGACCTACAGGTGAAGGGTTTCTGGAACGTGGTACACAAAAAAGGTGCTACAAGTACTTGCTCTACAGTGTCATCATGTGAGTGGCAGCAGCACAGCCAGGTAAGGAGAAGGTTTCACATCATGCCCGTCTGCCTTTCTGGCCTTGCTTTATTTTTCAGGAGCACTGCAGTGCTCTTCCCTGTTTCTCCACCTGTCCCTGGTGCTCTGACGTTCTGGACTTGGGGTGGGAATGTGGGTCCGTTTCAGTTCTGACACCAACCCAGGGGGTCTTGCCCCAAAGGTGCATTCATGGAAACTAGGTGCCCAAGCTGCATTTTAAGCTGTGATGACCCGTGTTTGCAATTTGGTGGAAAAGGAGAATTAGCTGACACATGCCTCCGTCAAGGATGAGGTTTTCCGTGAGAAATGGCATGTTTATTTTTCTCAGAGAAGGCTCCTCTAACTTGTCACTGTCTTTTCCTCCTGTGACAGGTCCTCATGTTCACAGGCAGAGCAAATGTCCAACAGCAGCTCCATCACCCAGTTCCTCCTCCTGGCATTCTCAGACAAACGGGAACTGCAGCTCTTGCACTTCTGGCTCTTCCTGGGCATCTACCTGGCTGCCCTCCTGGGCAACGGCCTCATCATCACCACCATAGCCTGTGACCAGCACCTCCACACCCCCATGTACTTCTTCCTCCTCAACCTCGCCCTTCTCGACCTGGGCTGCATCTCCACCATTGTCCCCAAATCCATGGCAAATTCTTTATGGGACACCAGGGCCATCTCCTACATAGGATGTGCTGCACAGCTCTTTTCATTGGCCTTCTTGGCAATAGGAGGGTATTGTCTCCTCACCATCATGTCCTACGACCGCTACGTTGCCATCTGCAAACCCCTGCACTATGGGACCCTCCTGGGCAGCAGAGCTTGTGTCCACATGGCAGCAGCTGCCTGGGCCACTGGGTTTCTCAATGCTCTGCTGCACACGGCCAATACATTTTCACTGCCACTGTGCAAGGGCAATGCCCTGGACCAGTTCTTCTGTGAAATCCCCCAGATCCTCAAGCTCTCCTGCTCACACTCCTACCTCAGGGAAATTTGGCTTCTTGCTTTCCTTGGTTTTCTGGTTTTGGGATGTTTTATTTTCGTCATGCTGTCCTATGTGCAGATCTTGAGGGCCGTGCTGAGGATCCCCTCTGAGCAGGGACGGCACAAAGCCTTTGCCACGTGCCTCCCTCACCTGGCCGTGGTCTCCCTGTTTGTCAGCACTGCCATATTTGCCCACCTGAAGCCCCTCTCCATCTCCTCCCCCATCCTGGATCTGGTGGTGTCTGTTCTGTACTCAGTGGTGCCTCCAGCAGTGAACCCCCTCATCTACAGCATGAGGAACCAGGAGCTCAAGGATGCCCTGAGGAAAATATTTCAATACTCACTGCTTTAGGTTACTAAGGTTCACACTATGTCACTAGGGCTGCAAGAGAAATAACCAGGACTAACTTTTCTTCTTATGTGTCTATATTTTTCCATAGTGCTTTTGCTGGGCTTTGTTTCTTGGTTCATGGCTGTAATAATATAATTCTTGGCCTCCTGCATGTCTTTTCTTGAACCAAAGACCTCGTGTACATATGTATATGCACTCCTTAGTTTTTGATAAACTCAATAAATGAAGCAGCAGAAACCAATTTGTCTCAGGTCCCACCTCTTCACAATCCTCTGGAGCTGGGGGAGCAGCCCCAGGACGCAGGAGGGTCCAGGAGGCAAATGCTGCCCCATGGAGGAGCAGCCCTGGTGGCCTTGGGGCTGCCCATGGGCAACTCAGTGGTCGTTCCCTCTCTGACACCTGCGAATTGGGGCTGCTGTTTCACTTGATCCATGGGCAAGGGCAACAGCAGGATGCAGCAGGACACATCCCTTGTTGTCTGTTGACAGTGGAGATGGTGAATGGTCACTGAGATATGCACCGTCCCAGTGCATGATGGGGCAGAGGACAATCCTCCAGGAGAGGAATCAGGAGCTGCCCGGAGAGCCCATGGGATACACACGGACCGGGTGTGCCTGAGGTGGGCAGTGACAGGACCCCACAGAGTGAGACATGGCCCAAGGTGGAGTCATCAAAGGGAAAGCACTAAATGCAGGTATCTGCAGGGAAACAAAGACGAACACAGACAGTCTGATACAGACCAGCTCCGACAGGCAACAGCACCTTCACAGCCACCACACCAACAGCAGCACTTACACAACCATGAGCAACACATCTGGCCCTGTCCTGTTCCCCCTCTCAGACTGCTCTGGTGTGAAGGTTGCACGAGTGGTCCGTACATCCTGGGCAGAACTTATGCACTGTCTCACACGCTCCTGTGTTCCCCCAGCTGTGGACCTGGGCTGTGTGTTTGCCCAGACTCAGAGATATTACCCATTTGGCCATTCCAACCCTGGGTGTCTTCACATCCTGGTGTCCTCCTCCTCCTTGCTACCCTCACTTAGAATTGACCAAAACCACACACAACAGTGAACTCACTCACACAGCAAATAGCCAGGAGGGGACTTTAAGAAATGTCGTAGTTTAACCCTGGTCATCCGCTCAGCACCACACAGTCGGTCGCTCACTCCCCCACAGCAGGATGGGGGCAAGGATAAGAAAAGTAAAAGAAAACTCGTGGATTGAGATAAAGAGGAGGAAAGTGATAAGAGGAGGAAAATGAGGGAGCAGCAGCCAGTGGTACCCAAAAGAGAGAGTTTAATAGGTAAACCAAAAGCTGTGTGTGCAATCAAAGAAAGATGAGGAATTCACCCGCTGCTTTGCATTCACAGGTGGGTGTTCAGCCATCTCCAGAAAATCAGGGCTCCATCACACATAGCAGTTACTTGGGAAGACAAACGCCATCACTCTGAGTGTTCTCCCCTCCCTTCTCCTCCCAAATTTTATTGCTGAGCATGACTACATACGGTATGGAAGACCCCTTTGGTCAGTTGGGGTCAGCTGTCCCAGCTGTGTCTCCTCTCAATTTCTTGGACACCCCCTGCCTCCTCTCACTTCTCAGCGTGAGAAGCTTAAAAGACCTTGATACTGTGCAAGCACTCCTCAGCAATGACTGAAATACTGGGGTGTGATCAACACTGTTTCCATCACAGATTTAACACACAGCCCCATACAAGTGACTATGAAGATAAGTAACTCTACCCCAACTGAAACCAGTCTAATAAGCAGGACAGACCATGGTGATGAGGCAGGGGGTTTGGCCAGACCAGCACTGACCAGCCACTTCCCCACGGGCAGCTGGTCCCTCGAATCCCTCTCCTCCCCACTCTTCCACAGGCTGCTTCTTCCACAGTCCACCTTGATCCCTCCCTTTCTCTGCCCGACTCTCTTCCCCAGTTCACAACTATCATCAGTTACTTTTTCCCCAATGGTCTCAGGTTTTCTCCGTTTGTACTCAAGTTTGATAGTTTGGATGCCATTGTCCAGGTCCTCTGGGACTTCAGTGGCATCACTGGTGGCTCCCCCAGTTCAGATGGAACTCTGCCTGCAGCTCCCAAGGGCCTCTGGTCTCCTGCAGGTTCTGTGCTCATGGTTGGACAGTGACGGCAATCCTGAGAAATTTCAAATCTTATGAGAACCTTTAAATCAACTTAAATGATTGAGTACATTCAGTAAAATGTCTGAGCTTTTCCCATGATTTCTAACTGAGAATTTTTCAGGATGTGTATTAACAGCAGGAGAAGAAATATTGATTTTTCCTTGTTTTGCATCACCAGTACTGTATCTCTTACTCCGTGTGTTTCATCTCCCTCACATTCCAGTTATTTCCTCCTGGCCTGAAGAAATTCACCATGTCTTTTAATTGTGTTTCTAATTTCCTATCTATCTCTCAAAAACATTTATTGCATGGTTCTCCCTTCTGGAAGGTGGAACTCACTGGAGCCAGCTTGGACTTGGCATAGAGCTGAGGCCTGTGTTTTATCTTTTTGATGATCTAATCACATTTGAATTTGTGTGTTCAAAACCAAGAAAAACCTTTCTGTGCCTGTTTGCAGCCAGTTCTCTAATGAGAGCAGGTGGAAATTTGTGGAATGGGGCTTGAACATCCAGTTGCAGCCTTCAGTGGAGAAGTCTGATGTAAGGAAAAGTGATGTAACTCCCAGATGTGCGATGACAGAAATAGTGGTGTTGGGAGGTGAGGAGCAAGGTTGTCCACACAGTGTCAGACCTCAAGGGACTACTTTTCCAATCTGTCCAGACCTCCTTAGGAGACAGTCTGGATCAATATCAATTAGAAAATGCCGGTATCACCTCTTCCATAAACCGAAAAGTAATGAAAAAATCCTTGAATATGAAAATAAAAATTATTAAATGCTTATAGAAATCTTCAACTGGACTTCTAAAACCTCTCTACTGTACAAGTCTTGAAGACTTTTCAAAAATCATGGTAGACACACGGATCCTTAGGGCTTTCTCCACTTTTATGAGCCCCATGGTGCATTTGGTGCTGAGTCCATGAACCTCAGATACTGAGAGGAGACTGAAAAAACCTCTCAAGAACGTAAAGTCAGAAGCAAATGCCAAAGTGTCTGGGAGCGTTAATTGGCCCAACTGACGGCAATTACCAACAAACCCTCCTGATGGAGTCGTTAGAGCAGATACTTGGAGGCCATGATGGCAGATAGGCAAAGGTCACGTACAGACAGTTCTGATGCTGAGAAAACCTTTGGTTTGATTTATGAGGCAGAAAGGCCAAGCCCTCAGCCCAGCCCCTGGGAAGGCAGATCCTGTCCCTCCTGCGTGGCTCTTCCTGGGGCAGTGGGATGTGGGTGTGATGCTGAGTGAAGAACAACAGCCTGACACCTCCCTGTGGGGCTGCAATGAGGCCCCTGTGCCATGAGGACTTGTCTCCTCACAGGTCTGTGGCAGAGACAACTGCCATGGCCAAGTGGACAGAGATCTCTGTTCTGTGGGTGCCTTCCAGCCCTACCAGAGCCCTTGGCCACCTCCACCTCTGACTGTCTTACGCTGTCCCACACCTGCCCCTCTCTCCCCATGGCTGTAGACACCCATCTCTTCCCCGCCTTGCTCTCGCCATGGCATTTCCATGCTTCACCTATGTCTTTCCACCCTCCCTGGCTGTTCCGTGAAACACAAAGCCATGGGCTGATCGCAGACTCCCTCTGGGTGACCTCTTGCACCACAGTGCAGCCCTCAAGTGACATTTTGAGCTCATCATGTCCCGTCTCCACATTCCAATCAGAACTTTGCAGCAGTTTCTCTCTTTCTTCTGCTCTTTCCCATTATCAAGCAAAGTTCCATGATCTCAGAATCCACCCTTAAGGTGTCTGACCCAGCCCGTCAGCCTGCTTGTGGTCTCTCAGCTGACCAGAAAGAAGTATCCTCACCATGATCTTCCAAGCCACATGCCAGCTGTTGGCCTTTCAGCTTGCTGGATGAGACTAAAGGCATGTGCCTGCTGCAGATAAAAGTAAAATGATTGTCACCCTCCAAGCCCATGCACCTGCTGGTGATCTTTCTCTGACTGCCAGGTGCATCTCCATGCCAGTCCTGCAAGGTGCTAGGGCAGCAGAGACTTTGCAAACAGCATTCAACCTACATGCATGTTGGTGGCTTATCAGTTCCTTAGGCACAGCTTCAATGATACACACATAGACCAGTCATGTGCCTGAAGCTGGCCTATCAGGTACTCAGGTGGAAGTGACCTCACAGCCACCATCACAGCCATGTGCCTCTCACATGCCCATGAGTCTCTGAAGCACCATAGACCTCATCCCAGCAATCCTGCCCATCTCCTCCTTGGGCTTGACAGCTGGTCAGGTACCTGTAACCTCACATCCCTCTTCAGATGCCCCGTGGCTGCTCCAGAATTACCCTGGGTTGCCCCAAGGGGCCAAATTGCTGAAGTAGGGTAGGGAGAGGGGTTGGAGGTGATGGGGGTTGAGCACGGGAATGAGAGCTCTGGGGATGAGGTGTTCAATTTAGGGATTAGGGATTAGAGCTCGCTGTTCAGGGTTAGGATTTAGGCATCTGGTAATCTGCCTAGGTGCGTGGTTAGTGTTAAGGGTACGGGCTAGTTTTGTCAGTTAGGGGTTTTTTTTAGGGTTGTGGTGAGGGCTAAGGTTAAGGCTGGTATTTTGAGGCTAGGGATACAGGGTAGGGGTTAAAGTGAGTAAAAAGGTAACACTAACAATAAGGGGTTATGGGTTTGGGATTTGGCTTAGAGGTAAATTTTGAGGTTTGGGTTTAAAGTAGTGCATTACTGTCAGGGTGGGGACTAGCATTTAGGGGTAAGGTTAGAGTTTAAGATTACTGCTTAGAACACAGGTAAGGGCCTAACATGAATGTTTTCACAGTCAGTGTCACAGCGGCATCACTGTTACCTGAAACCCTCCAAATCTTTCACCTCTGTTGGCCAAGCCATTCTTTCCTCCCCCAAATCTCCACTCTCTCTTGTCCCAGTTCCCCTTGACCTTCCCAAATCTGTCATCATCTTGGGAGCAGCTTTCTGATGGCCCTCATGACCTCTGAGTATTTGCCTTCCCGCTGCTGGTCAGTCAGTTTCTGTGACAGAAGTGACCTCGCAGCAGCATCCAACGGGACACAATGGGCTGCTGTGCTGCTGCGGACCCTGCTCAGCCCACCCAGCAGCCCTGCACCACCCCTAAGTTCCCCTACCTCAGCTCATGCCTACCAGCTTGTGCTCCAGAACAGCTCCCATAGGTCCTGGGAGACTTTTCCCAGTCCCACATGGTGCTTCAGCTGCCCCAGGGTTATGTTGGAGGCAGTGGCCACCTCTGTGCAAACAACTGAATCAACCCCTGAACGGAGACTTTAGGGAATAGTTGAGCCCTCTGCAGAAAAGACTTCTAAGTAATAGCTGAAAAAGTCTTCCTTTCCACAACTGCTAGTATTTTTAAACCAATTTTCATGAAACTTCTCATTGTTTGTTTGTTTGTTTGTTTTGAGACTACCATGGGCGAGTGTCAGTAAGCTAATTAAACACTGTATCTCTATGTGAATGTTTTTATGCAGCCATTTCCCAAAATACATTGCCTACCAGTGGTTTGAGTTGAGAAACACTGTTCAGAGGATCTTCTTAATTTGTATTGGCACATTTTGTATCTCTAATTCTTTCCCTCTGTCTCATTTACTTCCTTGCCTATTCTTTGAAGAGCTCTCTGAGGAAAAGATGAATTGAATTATGGAATACCATAGATTGGGAGAGACTCCTGTGCAAGGATCTTTGCAAGAGTGTCTTCAACTGGATCAAGTGAGGCTCCCCGTACAACAGTTCTGCTGAGTTCTTATAATTCAGCCAGCCTGTTGTCCTGCACATCCTCTCTGGCATGTGCAAGCAACTTAAGTAATTACTGTTTACTCAATTTTATTCAGTTTTGCATGAGAAACTGCTACAGGGATCTCTGAAATAGTCAGATTCTTCACCCAGGATGTTAATAACCACGTGTATGCACAGGAAACAGGCCCAGGCACAGCAGGATCTGTGACTAATGACTGAAGAGCTCTGCTTGCACACCCACACAACTTTGTTTCACCACCTCAAACCCACCATCTCCTCCTCTCCCTCTTCTCCCCTTGCATTTTGAATTATTCTGTTTTGAGAGCCGTCCGCTCTACTCCTTTCTATGTCTGAAAACAAATGGAAAGATGAAGGGGAAAACACCAGTCTTTATTGTATATGTGGGCTTTTTTGTGCTTCTTTCTCCTAGATGTGTAGTTTGATTTAAAAAACATAATAACTCAAGAAATTGGAGATTTGAGACTTGAATAGTGAGTTTCACCTACTTCACAACAGGCGCCTGTGAGAATTTGTTTTCCCAAGGCTCCCTGTATAACCAATGGAGAGAGGAGAAAACTTTCAAGGCTGGGTCCTCCCAACCTATAGCTGGCACGCAAAAGAAAAGTTACAGATCTCTTCCAGTCACTATTCTCCTGGTCTGCGTTTAGGTCAGGACATTTGATAGTAATAGCAATGAGCAACTGTTTGGAAGGAACTGCATTTCAGTGCAGATGGATGTCAGATGAGACTGGGTGGAACCATAACAAATTTCAGTCATTATTTAGAGTACTAAAGAAGATGAGTTATACTTGGTGCCTATTCTGCCCTCCCCTTTCCTGAAGAAACAAAGAGCACAAAGCTGTGGAAGAAAGCACGGGATTACGAAAGAGATGCTTGATACTGCTTATTCTGAAATCAATAGATACTCAGGGATTCCTTGTCCAAAAAGGCAAGTACTCAAAAGTAGAAAGAAAATCTTTCGACGTACATTTGATTTGATATGATTTGATTTGATTTGATTTGATGTGATAGTTTAGCATTTGTGCAATAGAAGAGATGACTCAGGCACATAGGTGTGACAGATGTTTGCAACAGACCTGCATGAATTTGGAATTTGCCAGGAATGGGATAAAATAGCTAACAGACTTTAAAATCCTCTGTCATGAAGGAAGAATTCTTTACAAGTGTTTTAAAAAGGTAGAAAGAAGACAACAAATTCTCTGAGAACTCCAAATGAAATTTGATACAGAAAAATCAGGGTATGAGAAGTGCTTGAAGTCCTCTATCTGTGTACTATAGGAAGACTGCAAGAAAGGAAAGAAGCAGAGAGTTTTGGGGAGCCTTTCACCCAGACTGTGGACTTATCACACTTGGTTTTTGCCATGTTCCTGTCTCGGCCTGACGAACCGAAATTCAACGTGGGCTCAGAAAATGGAACTGCAGTTACTGAGTTCATCCTAGAGGGTTTCTCAGGGCTTGATCAAAGACTACAGCTCATACTTTCTCTGGTCTTTCTGCTCATATACCTGACAACAGTGATGGGGAACGCTACCATCATTTTCCTCGTGTATGCAGATCACCGCCTTCAAACCCCCATGTACTTTTTCATTGGCAATCTGGCCTTCGTGGAAATCTGGTTTACATCCTCCACAAGCATCAAGTTGGTTGTGATCCTGGGTTCTGGTAGGAGAACAATCTCACTAAGCAGCTGCTTTGCCCAATCCTATTTCTATTTTGCCCTGGGCTGTACAGAGTTTCTTCTACTAGTTGTCATGTCCTTTGACCGCTATGTTGCCATCTGCCAACCTTTGCATTATGCTGCCATCATGAAGCCTCAGCTCTGCATCCACCTGGTTGTTGCTACTTGGGTCACAGGCTTCACACTCTTGAGTTACCGCCTGGTCATCCTCTCGCAGCTGACTTGCTGTGGCTCAAATGAGATCCATCACTTTTTCTGTGACAACTCCCCCTTATTCAAACTGTCCTGCTCTGACACCAGCCTGCTTTGGAAAATAGACTCTGTTTTCATATCATTTGTCATTCTGGGTTCCTTATGTTTAACTCTGGCATTTTACATGTGCATCCTTTTCTGTATTCTACATCTTCCAGCAGCATCTGGGAGGAAAAAAGCTTTTTCTGTATGTTCTTCTCATCTCACCACCTTGGCAATTGCATATGGGAGCTGTATTGTTCTCTATGCATGTCCTTCAGAATATATTTCCTTGGAGACTAACAGCATTGTAGTGTTGCTGAACACCATCCTGTACCCATTCTTAAATCCATTCATCTACAGTCTTAGAAACAAGGCTGTGATACTGGCCCTGAATGAAGCTGTTGCCCGTACAAGAGCACAGCTTTTCCCCTAATCATGAGGCATTTCTGGACAGCAATTCCAGTGATCTGCTATCATATGTTAGATAATACCAATGCATATGTATGTAACCTCCAGACAGAGATACCTCAGGAGATTTATGTTCTTGTTGGATTGTGTTAAGTGATAAGAAGCTTATCTGCACACACGAAGAAGACACTAACAATGGCAGGAGAAGTAACTCTGTTAATACCCTGTCCCAGCTGCTTTCAGCCCCATCACTGGAGAGCCACCAGCTCATCAAGAGCCCACCTCCAAAACCAAGAAGAGCACAGAGGCTCAGTGGGAAGTCGGAACCCAAATTACAGGCTCTGGGGAATGAACATCTTGTCCCAGGGCCACCCTGGGAGAGCCCTCAGCCTCATTGTCCAGGAGTGAAACCCATCAAGAGGAGCCACTGAGAGCAGCTCTCTGGATCATCACTTGGACTAGGAGAATTGTTGCCTGGGGGTGTAGGATACATTATGCGACGCAGGGGAAGAATATTTTTGGATTGCATAGGACTTACAATGGGAAGTTTGGGGAAGGACCCCAACCATTGCAGTCTGTCCTGTCTGTGTGAGCCAACGCAGGCAGGTCACAAGAACAACCAGAGGCCACAAATGCAATTGCCGAGAGCAAATTTATTTTTGATACCTTGCTACCAGGGGATCCCTGAAACAGCACTTAAGCTCCTGGGTAAAGGTCAGACAACTGGGGACGCGGGCATTGCAGAATTCAGCCCCGGTAGGAGATCAACCAGCCTGCTAATTTCATGTAGGGCTTCACACGGGCACAGTTTACCACACTGCTTTGATCTTTGCCTGCAGGAATCTCAAGGATGTACGATAAGGTGTCTTTATGACTCTTTTCACAGGCCTGTTGTTTAAACACAGAGGTTCTACTGGTGATTTATGTGTTTTTCTACACCCCAGCTGCAGTCGCTTGAGCGTATTTACAGTTCTCCTCCTTCCCATTCTTGCATTATTCCCACACATTCCACCCCCTCACTCAAGAGACAGCTCCTGCTGGGGATAGCAAAGCCAGAGATGTTCATTTGGGTTTGTGAGGTGTAGCACAGAACAATTTACAGGGGCACACAATAAACATACACAGAAAAAGGGAAAAACATATCTCTACAATACTGCTTTGAATCAGGTGTCCCACTCATCTTGTCAAGGAATTAAATGAGTAATTCAGCCAGGCATTATCAGTAGATAGTTTCCCTTCAAAGAATCACACAATCAAAGATTGTCAGGGATTGGAAGGGACCTCAAAAGATTATCCACTCCAATCCCCCCGCCGGAGCAGGAACACCCAGGTGAGGTTACACAGAAGGCATCCAGGCAGGTTGGAATGTCTGCAGAGGAGACTCCACAGCCTCCCTGGGCAGCCTGTTCCAGGCTCTGGCACCCTCACCGGGAAGAAGTTTCTTCTCATATTTAAGTGGAACCTCCTATGTCCCAGCTTGCACCCATTGCCCCTTGTCCTATCATTGGTTGTCACCCAGAAGAGCCTGGCTCCATCCTCGTGACACCGCCCCTTTCCATATTGATCACCATGAATGAGGTCAGCCCTCAGTCTCCTCCAAGCTCAAGAGCCCCAGCTCCCTCAGCTTTTCCTCATATGGGAGATGCTCCTCTCCATCATCTTTGTGGCTCTGTGCTGGACTCTCTCCAGCAGTTCCCTGTCCTTCTGGAACTGAGGGGCTCAGAACTGGACACAATATTCCAGATGCGGCCTCACCAGGGCAGAGGAGAGGGGGAGGAGAACCTCTCTGACCTACTGACCACCCCCCTTCTAATCCCCCCAGGTCCCATTGGCCACAAGGGCCCAGTGCTGGCTCAGCCCACAGCACCCCGTGTTCCCAGCTGGTCTCCCATCCAAGTACTAACTGGGCCCGACCCTGCTTAGCTTCCGAGATCAGGAGCCAGTGCTGGCTCAGCCCACAGCACCCGGTGTTCCAGGCTGGTCACCCATCCAAGCACTAACTGGGCCCAACCCTGCTTAGCTTCCCAGATTGGGCATTCTCAGGGTGCCATAGTTGTATATATTATAAATATACACATATGTTCCCCAAGTATATCCTGATAGTATCTGAACTAAACCCTTTTTTCAAGGGCAGAGTAGAGGGGCAGGAGAACCTCTCTGACCTACTGACCACCCCCCTTCTAAACCCCCCAGGTCCCATTGGCCTTCCTGGCCACAAGGGCCCAGTGCTGGCTCATGGTCATCCTGCTGTCCCCAGGACCCCCAGGTCCCTTTCCCCTACACTGCTCTCTAACAGTTCGTTTCCCAACTTATACTGGAACCTGGGGCTGTATCACTCTGGGTTTAACAACCTGGTGTGGGTTAATTGCCCACACAGATTGGAAAGTCGTGGCCTGCACTTTTTCAGATTGGACTTCAGTTAGACCTTGGGTCTGTGGCACCAATAACATTGTTCCAATACTGTCACCTCTAGATAAAACACAGGTGTTCACCGAAGATACCTGAAATATAAGAACTCAAGAATGTGATATTAACGAAGGATGTAACATAAGAGGAGAAGTCAGGGTACAGAACTGTACAGCATCCTCTGCAGTTATATGAATTTTTACTTCCAGGTCAATAGGCTGCAGTCCCACTTTACAATCCATTGGTGTGAATAATTCCATTTCCCCGGTAGTTAGTCCTGACACTGTATCCACAGCAGTGTGTACATATTGCCACCCTGTAGATGGGGGCAGGGGGTCGATATAATCAGCCTGACAGGTATGCAAGGCCCACTGACCCTGTTTTATCTTTCCCCATGGCCTACATAATGCCCTTAAATGTACCTGAGTACAAGCAGCACAAAGATGTACGCATATTTTACAAGTCTATAATAGCAAAGGGGTTTGATTGTGAGCCGTGTTTCCTGCATGTGCAGTATAAGCTGATTGATGTCCACAAGCTATATGCACATTTCGATCTTGAGCATGCAACTCGTCAGAGGCCATATTATTTACTTCCCTAGTGTTTTGTGACTTAAATGTATCAACTTTGTTGTGCTCTTCTATTAACCCTTCACAAGGGGAATCCACCTCCACAGAAGATGTAGGGATAAAAGTTTTGCAATGCCCTAAAGATCCCCCAAAGGCATGCGATTGCTTATTGTGGCTGGTACAGAAAACTGCTGCTCTGTTTGGTATTTCTCGAAGCTGTCCATGCCAAACTATTCCTAAAAACAGTACAGTAGCACTAGGGCCCTGTGTTTTTGTTGGATTAGTTGCCCGGCCTTGGTCCTCTACATGAAATTTCAGTGATTTGACAGCTACTTCAGTTTCTTATCGTGACACTGCCATGATCAGCAATATAATGGCAAACAGAAATGGCACCTGACCAGAGTGCGACATTGGCTGCTATCATTTGGTGGCAAATGGAGGGACTGTGTTTGTCAGGCAACATGGGGGGACCACAGAGATGATTCTTGCTGTTGTAGGGAGGAAATTCATGCTGCCAAAGCTCAATGAGAATTGAAGCTGTTCAATAATGTGAAGGGCAATTTAAAAAGCTTTTTAAAATATATTAATGGCAAAAAGCAAACTAGAAATAACTTTGGCCTGTTACTTGATGAGCATGGTCACCTTATTAACAGGGACATAGACAAAGCTGAGATGTTTAATGCTTTCTTCACCTTGATCTTCAACAGTGATGACGGACTTGTGGGCCCCCATAACTCTGGGCTGGAAAACCACGGCTGTGAGAACGATAAACTCCCAAACGATCCGGAACTTGTACTGGATCTGCTACTGCAGCTGGATCCCTACAAGTCGATGAGACCTGATAAGATTCATCCAAGATTGCTTGAAGAGCTGGGGATGTCATGATACAACCTGATGGAATGGCAGGAAGATGTGCCAGGGGAGGGTCAGCTGGACATGAGGAAAAGGTTCTTCACCCAGATGGTGCTGGAGCACTAGAACAGGCTCCCCAGGGAGGTGTCACGGCCCCAAGCCTGACAGTGTTCAAGAAGAGACTGGACAACGTCCTCAGACACATGGTGTGAACTGTGGGGTTGTCCTGTGCAGGGACAGGAATTGGACTCGATGATCCTGTGGGTCCCTTCCAAACCAGGACATTCTATGATTCTGTGTATCCCTGAGGCAATACTTGGAAAGTATATTGCTTTTGTTGCCAGGTAAAGGCAAACTGGTCTTGTATTGAGCTGGCAGGTGGGGGTGGGCACAGTGCTGGTGATGGGGTTAGGGACGGTTGGATTTTTCGCATAAGCATTAATTTTTGCCGTTGGCAAAACATTTCCGATGTTCTGATCCCGTCTATTTCTGACCATGGGATACCAGCTTGTGCAAGGTCATTCTGCATTTGTGTCCTCATAACCCACGCTGTAATTCCTTTTGGTTTTGCTGCCTTTCCTTTATTTACCACCCAAACAGAGGGTCCCAAAATTACAGCCCAAATTTCCCCCAAGGAATTTATTAGAGCACCTACATTACCCGTAGCATTTGTCCCTGCTGCTGTCGTCAAGGGTTTTAGTGAGGCAGGTGCTCCTCTCAAAAACTGCATTTTGACAGTTGTTACTGCTACACTGTCCAGATTGGATCCTAACAGCAATGCATGAGCCATCCCCATCTGCCACATCCAATTAACACCTTTTGCATTGCACACCAGCTTCTGAGGGTTGACACTGATTTGACAGGTTCAGCATACGGTGGTAAAACTCCTGCACACAACCATTGATATGTTGTAATGCGACAACTTCACGGTCAGGAGCTCTAAGATGGGTAAATAATTACCATACCCATCTGCTGGCTGTCTTGTGAGAAGAATCCAGTGCTGCTTTCCATGGCAACACATGCAGAGCCGTTTCAGTTGCCTGGGGAGTAACCACTGCCCTGTCATCAATCTCAGGCCCTGCCTCTGGCAGAGCCAATTGATCCAGGAAAGTGGCCACGGGGGCACAGCGCTCAGTGCTGGGCCATCCCTGAACACAGGGAGTCACCAGCACGGCCGCCCCAGTCCTTGACCTTTTTGCAAACCATGGCATGGCTGTTTCTGGTGATGCTGACCGTGCCAAATGTGTGAGCTGACACAGGCAAGTCACGGGAACAACCACAAACCGCAGATGAAATGCAAAGTGTAATTTATTTTCTTTACCTTGCTAACGGGGGGATCCTCAAAAAAGCACCTGGGCAGAGGTTACACAAGCAAGAGCACAGGTGCTGCAGAGCTCAGTCCTGGCTGGATCCCAGGACCTGCTGGTTTCACCTATATATCAGGGATTCATGCAGGTGCCTTTTACCACACTGCTTTGATATTTACCTGCAATAGGGCAGGAATTTCAAGGTTGTTGGAGAAGGTGCCTATAAGACTTTCACAATTCTATGTTATATAAAGGCAGAGGTTCAACCTGCGAAGCACACGCGGCTAAACAAAAATAAGTGTGATTTGTGTTTTTCTACACCCCAGGTACACTCACTTAAGCTTGTATTTACAAATCTCCTCCTTGCCAGTCTTCTATTATATTCCCACAACCTACAATTAGTGTCGTACTCGGTCTAAAGCTGGAGCTGCCTTTTCTGGCTAGTTACTTCCGTTAGTTCAGGTTTTCCATCTACTTCGGTTAGTTTTGTTTGGAAGTTCTGTTCTGTTGGGAGTTTTGAGTGAGTTCAGCCTTTTGCCGTTCTGTCATTTTACAGTTGGCCCTTGGGCCTTTCTGCCTGTTGCCCTTTTGCTCCCTCTTGCTGGGATCAGCTATTCAGGACCAAGGTGCTCCCTTCTGCAAGACTGGCTGTTCCGTGTGACTGGAGTTACATGAGGGATTGCACTGAGTATATTTTTTTAATTTAATTTAATTTGATTTTTAAATATTTTTTTATTTTTTATTTCATTTTATTATATACGTAGTAGTAGTAGTAACAGTAGAATGTTAGTAGTAGCAGTAGTATATTATACTATACTATATTTATTGTCTTATTAAAATGCTTTTCTGAACCCATGGGTTTCTCCCTTTCCTTCAGTTATCCTCCTTATCCCACTTGGTCAGATGGGGGAGTATGTGAGTAGCTATTGTGGTCTTAGTTGCTGGCTGGGGTAAAACCATGACAGGGAAGAATAGTAGTAGCTCAAGAAATCCTGAAAATCACTTTCCAAGATGATGGCTCTGGAGGTCCAGAGTGGACCTCAGGATAAATAAATGTCATTCTGAGCACAGTGCTGTGTTCATTCAGAAGGACTTTGGATCAGCCATGACTTTGTGTTTCAAGGAACAGCTGGTGGGGATGGAGAGACAGCAGCAGAAGTGGGGACACACTGGGGTGAGAACATGGTGGGGAAGTGCATGGGGTGTCTGCAGCCTGTGCGGAAACAGCTACAGGCCTGGGACAGTGTAGGATGGACTGTGGTGGAGATGGCCAAGGGTGCTGGCAAGGCTGCATGTCCCTGAAAGACGCAAGGTCTTTGTCCCCTTGGCTATGGCCGATGTCCCTGACAGCGAGGCCGAAGAGGAGACACATCATTGTCATGGCCATGGCACCCCATTGCCTCCTTGCACCCCCCAGGGAGTGTCACACCGTTGTCCTGCACTGGGCATCATCCCCACATCCCCAGGAAGAGCCCTGAGACACACGTGAGGGACAGGATCTCCCTTCCCAGGGGCAGGGGGTCAAGGCTTGGCCATTGTCCTTCATCAAACAAATCAAGGGTTTTCTCAGCATCAGAGATGCTGCACTTTGCCTTTGCCTGATGCAATCACTGCCTCCAATTATCTGCTCTAACGAGCCCCTGGGGACGCTTTGTCAGTAACAGCCCTCAGTGGGGCCCATTAATGCTTCAAGGTACTTTGGGCTTTGCTTCTGACTTGGACTTCTTGAGGAGATTCTTCAGTCTGTCCTTGGGATCTGAGGTTCATGGACTCAGCACCAAATACGCCATGGGGCTCCTTAAAACACAGAAAGCCCTAACGAGCAATGTTTCTTTCCATAATTCTCTTCAAATCTTCAGGACTTGTAGAACTAACTGGAGAGGTTTCAATGGGACACTTACTGATGAAGATTTCAAAGAAGATTTCATAAAGGAGGGTTTTTTCTTTCCAGAGTATTTTCTGTCATTTTTCAGTGTATAGAAAAAGTGACAGCAGCATTCTGCAATGGACATTGATCCAGAGGGTCTCCTGAAGCCATCTGGGCAGGCAGGAGAACAGTCCCTTGAGGTTGGACACTGTATGGACAACCTTGCTCCTCACCCCCCACCCCCGCTTTGCCAGTTCCCTCCTTGGCCACCAGAGACTGGCATCACTTTTCCTCACTTCAGACTTCTCCACTGAGCTCTGCAGGTGGATGCTGCAGCTCCTGCACACCAGCTCCCACCTACTCTCCTGTGTAAACACTATACAATTTCATAAACACTAAACCACTTTCCTCAACTGTGTGTGTAAGCTGGATCTAATGAGGTCCACCATCCACAAGGGACATCCATACAAGAACTGGTTTAGACAGCGAGATGGGAAAAGATTAATTAATTAAACCTCTGAAGAATGGGGCAAGTTTGTAACTCCCTGAAGCTCTGAAGCAGAAACCAGAGAGTTGAGAGGCAACTGAGTGACCAAAGAGCAAGTGGAGGAGGAAACCTGAGAGCACTGGGAAGGGCAAACGTACAGACAGTCTGCTGGAAAGTTGTCCTTTGACATGGACATTTAATCAGGAGGGGTGGAAACTCCTGAATGACGAGGGAGATGAAATAATAGAGTGTTGGTAATAGAAGTACAGGGCAAGACCAATATTTGTTTTCGTATTCTTAGTACACTTCCCGGTAATTCACTTTTTAGCGTTTTTTTGTGTTTCTGGTGGGGGTTTTTTGTTTGTTTTGGATTTTTGTTTTAATATGTTAAAAATAAGCCAACAAAAACCCCGAGAAACAAACAAACAAAACAAACAAAAAACAAAAACAAAAACCCAAACCAAACCACAAAACAACAACAACAACAAAGTGCACCTTTCCAGGCAGACATCAGTCATCAGTTGTCTCACCATAAATAGCCAGTGCCATTTTAGGGGCCCCAGTGCACCTGAGGTGCTGGCCTGGGGTTGGCATCTATCACAGAGGACCTGGGGGAGACCAGAGCACCTTGCAATGCAGGGGGAGCCTGGGCAGGGGTTCCCGGGGCATCTACACTGGCACCAGGTGTCTGTGTCCCTGGAGCTGAAGACATTTGTGTCCTAAATCCATTCCCAGTTCTGGGATGCTCTTTCATTTTCAAAGAAAAGACCCCCCCCCCACCCCAAGTCTTAAAAAGAAAAAAGAAAAAAAAAAAAAGAAAAAAAAAAAGAAAAAAAAAAAGAAAAAAAAAGTATTTTGACACCTTCCTTTGCTTTGGATCTTTGTATTTCATTCTTCTTATTTTAATTTTCGTTGACATTAACTGATATCTGACAGGCCTGCAGGCATTAAGCCACGATCATTTTGTGTCTTGCATAGCGCCCCATGCCCTCTAAACCTTCCCTGCCCAGGACTCCTCACACTTTGCCCAGGGCAAGTCACACTGAGGTGTTGACTAGTTCACTGCTTGAGATGTTGGTTTAGATGGTCACCTACAGCACAGCTGGATTCATGGCCCATAATCGTCTGCTCTGCTCCAGTTAAAAACAGAGCCCAACATCACAATGGGATCGTCAGAGAACTGAGGTTAAAGGGACCTCAGGAGTCTGCAGTCCAACCTGTCAGAAACTGGGTCACACTAAGGTGTTCAAGCCTTGATGCAATCAGAGATTGAAAACCTGCAAAGACAGAGACTGTGCAGCCTCTCTGGGTGACCTGAGACAGCACTTGGCTGAGCTCCTGGCGAAAAAGCTTTTCCTTATGTCCTGGCTGAAGCTCTCTCACCTTCCACCCATTCTCTTTTGTTCTTCTACCACACACCATGGTGAAGAGCCTGGCTGTGTGTTCTCCATGGCCTCCTGTAAGAGTCGGTCCAAAGAACAGTATTTGCCTCAACATCACCATCAGGGACTTGGAGAACAGATGCCCTGATACAAAGAATTGGACAATGGCTTGGAGAGAGGCCTGAGGAAAAGAATTGTGTTGTGCAGGCCTCTCCGACTCGGGGGCTACAGGTAACAATAGCCGCTGTATGGATTCCACCTGCTGCCGCAGCCAAACTTGCCCCCACCTCCTAAAAGGAATTGTGTTGTACAGACCTCTCCGACCTGGGGACTATAGCTGCTGTCCAGAAGATGGATTTCACCTGCTGCCTCAGCCAAACTTGCCCCCACCTCCTCCCTGCTACTAAGGCCAGCAAAGAAGAGCATGCGCAGAGGCTCTCCAAAGGTCTGGATGTCGCCCAGCGGACCAGTAAGAGACCCCTGAACCGAGGCAACGCAGTCGGGTTCTGGCAAGCGAAGCGGGGACTCTTCGGGCCTGCGCAGTTAAGCCTGGATGGCGAAACAAAGGCGGTGATTGGCCTCAATCCATGGGAGCGAGGCAGGGCGAAGAAGCATAAAAGACAATTCCCAAGTGGACATCATGGAGCTCACACCACCAAAGGATCACGCATCATGACGGAGGACCGGCAGGACGCTGTACAGGACCTGAGACCATAGGGACACCTTTGGAACTTGTGGTGGTAGCTAATCCTCTTTCCCCCTCTTTTTTTCTCTATCTCTTTTCTCCACTTTCTCTATCGCGTGCCGATTTACAGACAAAATAATAAAGTTAACAATGGTTGGTTGGATTATAACCCTGTAGCATTTTGGTCGCTTTGAGATCAAAGTAAATGAACCATCACGAGTCCATCAACGAATGGACCGTGACATTAAATTGGTGTCATGGACAGGATTCTGAGTAAACAAAGGAGTACTGTGTGGTCTGTAATAGGGGAAGAAAGTTTCACTCCATCCACACCTGGCCCTCCACCCGATAAGGTGAGAGGTGTGTAGAAAGCAAGGGAGGCGATTCAGATTTCCCGCACACCACACACCCCTTGGTGTTGAGTGCTCCAAACTTGAGTTGAGGGCTCTGTCTCTCGGATCTCAAAGTGCAAAAACGGGTGTTGTTCTCATGTTGATGAAAATTGCCTGCTAGGGAGAGTGAAGGGGCAATCCTGTGTCTTTGCGTAACTATGCTGAGCCTTCCCATAGCAGATTTTTGGCCCCTTCAACCACTCGGGAAAGAGAAAGGTGACACAGCAGTTGCTGTGCTTTTGTATAACTAAGTTGTCCCTTCCTGAAGTGGGTTTGGTCCCTTCATAATAAGAATGACTGAAAAGGCTGATAATCAAGATTTTTGGTTAGGGAAAGACAGAGACTAGTTCTACACACTTTTAGCAAAGTATGGGCCTCGACCCTCCATACCTGGAGAAGACTGGGCTCATGATAATTGGGCTGATTTACAGAGTGTAGTGGACCGAGTGGTTCCTCTACAGACCAAGTCTAAGTTTAGATCAGATAAGAACAAAGCTACAGCCTGTGCTGTCCGAGGAGCCAGCCTAGTCGCAGTGATTGAAGATCGCCTCAGGCAACGTAGTAATGAAAGAAAAATTATAGAATCCCTTGAAAATCTGGTGCAGATTTTGCAAAAAATAATCTCCAATTTAGAACAATTAGAAAATTGTTCACAACAATTAGAAAAAGAGAGGGAAGAAAACCGCTCATTAAAAGCTACTCTAAAGGAAGAATGTTTAAGAAACACGGGAGTGCTGAGGGAGCGGGAGCTAGAGGAGAAAAGTATCCAACAAATAAATCAAATTTACCCTCAGAAAGAATTGGAGGAGACGAGAAAACGTGATGAGGAATACCCACACGTGAGACCCTTAGTGAAAACAGAATATTTTTATGCAAATGAGGAGGATACTGAGCCTCACATTACAACTAAGCAAACACCCTACACTGCCACCGAGCTGGCAAACTAAAGAGAGAATATGATCACCTCCCTAAAGAACCTGAAACGAAGCACGCGTGGCATGTATCCCTAACTGGGGGAGACCAAATTCATTTAAGTGAACAGGAAGCTAATGGTTACTGGAGGCGTGAGGTTTTCCTAACAACTGGTGACAGACGTGCCCCATGGTCCCTAACCCAGCGAGCTGCTTATTGGGCTGGAGGGCTAAGCCCTTTAGATAGGGGAGAGCCCCTGGCAATCACTGGCACACCTGATCAATTCCTAGAAAGTGCACACAAAGCAGCCTGCTTGCAAATGATACATGAAAGAAAATTGATTCCCAAATGTGAATCCTCAATGATGCTGCCAGTGAGTCCTGACATGATGACTCCCTTGATAAGGGGACTTCCAGAGTCACTTAAACCTTCAAAGGACAATCGCATTGATGAGCCCAGTAGAAAGGTTGGAAGGTTTGATCAGAAGCCAGGATACCAGAAGTGGGTGCCAGAGGGATGGAGCTGACACTACCATTGATTCACTGTTCACCCCTGCCCCGACTTCCCCCAACCAACCAAATACTAAAAAGGTGTGGATGTGGGGGGAAGCAGCACAAGAATTGATACATTATAATAGGAAATATGGCCCTGTAAAAATCCTAGAAGAAAGGTCGAGAGGAATCCGTCATGTTGAAGTCAAGAATCTGCCCCTTTCTACCAGTACTGCTGCTGCTACCAGTGCTCCAAGAAAGAAGCATCCGCATATTAGAAGAGGAAAGGGGGAACAACCTAATATCCGACAACAATGGTGGGTTTTGGGAATTAAAAATGGAGTTCCCGGAGATATAATGGAGGGCTTACTTACCCCTTGATAAACTGAGTAAACTGGTATCAAGGTGGCATAATGCAAAAGAACATTCACAGAGCATGAAAGAAGTCCTACCCGTTACACCTTCAGCTCCCTTCTCCACCAAGAATGAAACTCTCCCAGAAACAGGAAAACGAGAACCTGCATTCCCTCCATTCCGCACTCATACCCGAGGGCGGGACATGACAGGCTGTGGATATTACAACATAGTCCAGGAGCTTCTCAGCTTCTCTGGGCACCTTCTTTGCTGAGGACCCTGTCAATTGACTGAGGGTCCCAACCCTCCTGCCCCCCAAGATGGTGCAGGTGAAGTCACCCTGCCCGGGGCAGGGGAGGATGTGACTGTCAGCACCTTGGTACCACCCTGGTGTGTACCTGGGGACAGGCACAGTGGGGCACAAAAGGTGCGAAGGAGCCATCGACTGCCCTATTGAAGGCTCTGGATCTCAGGGGGATGTGCAACTGCCACAGTGGGGCATTGTGATGTCACTGGTGATGTCACAAAGGGCCCTGCCCAGGCACCCCTTTAAAAGCGGGGCAGGGGTTGCAGAGCTGCATCCTCTGGCAGGACAGGGAGGTGGCCACTCCACCGTGACCTGGTCCTGGTGAAAGAAAAGATGTGGCCGCAGCCGGACATGCTGCCGTAGCCAGCACTGCTACCGGAACCGCTCTCTCTGCCGCTATGTCCCATCCCTGAAACTGTGAGGCCAATAAGAGCCAAAATTTCCCATCTCTGGATACCTTGGGCCATGCAGGATAAAATTTCCTGTCCCTGGACCCATTAGGGCACCAAGATCTAAAATGTCACATCCCTGGACCACTTGGGCCACCGAGAGCCAGAACGTCCCATGCCAGAATCCGGATATCCCATCCCTGGAGACTTTGAGACCAAGACCTAAAATGTCCCATCCCTGGATACAAGATGTCCCATCTCTAGACACTTTAGGCCACCCAGGCCCAGATATCCCACCTCTGGACCCCATGAAACCATCAAGACCCAGGATGACCCATCTTTGGAAACTTCGGGGACACCAAGTCCTAAGATGTCCCATCTCCAGCAACCTTGGGCCACTAAGATCAAGATGTCCCATCCCTGGACACTTTGGGCCACCAAGACCTAAAATGTCCCATCCCTGGATCCAAGATGTCTCATGGCTGGAGACTTTGGGCCACCAAGACCTAAAATGTCCAATCCCTGGATCCAAGATGTCTCATGCCTGGAGACTTTGGGCCACCAAGATGCAGGATGTCCCATCCTGGGACCCAAGATGTCCCATCTCCAGCCCCCTTGGGCTATGCAGGCCAAGATGTCCCATCCCGGGACCCAAGATGTCCCATCTCCAGCCCCCTTGGGCTACCCAGGCCAAGATGTCCCATCCCTGGAAACTTTGGGCTGCCAAGACAAAGGATGTCCTATCTCTGGATCCTTAGGCCACGAAGACCTAAAATGTTCCACCCCTGGACACTTTGGGCCACCAAGACCAAGATGTCTTATCTCTGGACACTCTGGAACACGAAGACCAAGATGTGTCATCTCTGGACCCAAGATGTCCCATCTCCAGCCACCTTGGGCCAACCAGACCCCTGATGTCCCATCCCTGGAACCCTTAGGCCAACAAGATGTCCCATCCCTGGACTCTGCGAGGCCATTAGGAGGCAAAATTTCCCATCCCTGGATCCCTTAGGTGACCAAGACCAAGATGTCCCATCCCTGAAAACTATGAGGTCACCAAGATCAGGATGTCCCATCCCTGGACCACTTGGGCCACCCAGACCCATAATATCTCATCCCTGGACCCAAATTGTCCCATCTCCAGCCCCCATGGGCCATCAAGAGCCAAAATTTCCCATCCCTGTATCCCCTGGGCTACTCAGAGCAGGATGTCCATCCCTGGACCCCTTCGGCCACCAAGACCTAGAATGTCCCATCCCTGGACACTTTGGGGACACCAAGACCCAGAATGTCCCACCTCTGGACCCAAGATGTCCCATTTCCAGCCATCCTGGGCCACCAAGATGTTAAATGTCCCAACCCTTGGACCCCTTGGACTACCCAGGCCAAGATGTGCCATCCCTGGACCCCTTAGGCCACCAAGACCAAGGCCACTGTGAGCCAGGATGCCCCATCTCAGACCTCCGATGTCCCATCCCTGGAAACTTTGGGCCACTGAGACCAAGATGTGCCATCCCTGGGTCCAAGATGTCCCATCTCTGGACCCAAAATATCCCATCCTGGACACTTTGGGCCACCAAGATGCAGGATGTCCCATATCTGGAACTTTTAAGCCACCATGACCCAAAATGTCCCATCGCCAGGCATCTTGGGCCACCAAGACCTACAATGTCCCAACCCTTGGGCCCATTGGACCACCCAGGCCAAGATGTCCCATTCCTGAACACTTTGGGCCACCAAGACCCGGATGTACCATCTCCAGTCATCTTGGTCCACCAAGACCAAGATATCCCATCACTGGACTCCTTGGGCCACTAAGACCCAGGATGTCCCATCCCTGGACACTTTGGGCCACCGAGACCAAGATGTCCCATTCCTGGAGTGAAGATGTCCCATCTCTGGACCCAAAATGTCCCATCCCTGGACTCTCTGGGCCACCAAGACCCAGGATGTCCAAACCCTTGGAGCCCCAGAGCTCCCAGGCCAAGATGTCCTATCCTTGCACCGAAGATTTCCCATTGCCGGACACTTTGGGCCACCAAGATGCAGAATGCCCAATCTCCAGCCCCCTTGCTCCACCAAGACCAAGGATGTGCCATCTCTGGACTCAAAATGTCCCATCTCCAGCACCCTTAGGCCATCAAGAGCCAAAATTTTCCATCCCTGGATACCTTGGGCCACTCAGTGCAAGATGTCCCATCCCTGAAACCCTTAGGTCATCAGGACATAAAATGTCCCATCTCCGGACACTTTGGGCCGCCAATACAGAAAATGTACTATCCTGGGACCCCTTAGACCACCAAGACCCAAGATGTCCCATCTCTGGACACTTTGGGGACACCAAGACCAAAGACGTCCCTTCTCTGGACTCAAGATGTCCCATCTTCAGCTCCCTTGAGCCACCAAGACCTTAAATGCCCCAACCCATGGACCACCCAGGCCAGGATGTCCCATCCCTGGACACGGTGAGGCCACCAAGACCTAAAACGTCCCATCCCTGGACACTTTGGGACACCCAGGCCTAGATGTCCCATCTCCAGCTCCACTGGGCCACCCAGGCCCAGATGTCCCATGCCTGGACTCCTTGGGCCAACCAGAACCAAGACTTCAACATCTCCCTCAACTTCATCCCACCTTATGTGGAGAGTGTTGAACTCCAAGACCTCAAAAATTCTCCCCAAACATACCCCCTCCTCACCAGGGGATGTTCAACCCCAACTGTCTCCCTAACTTCACCGCACCTCATCTAGAGGATGTTGGACCCCAAGACCAAACATCTCCCCCAATTTCACCCCACCTCACCCGGAGGAGGTTGAACTCCAGCTGAGACCCAACATCTCCCCCCAGTGTTGTCCCACCTGGGGAATAGAAAACCCAAGACCCCAAACACCTCTCCAACTTTGTCCCACCTCATCTAGAGGGTGGAGAACCCCAAGACCCCAACTATCTCCCCAACTTCACCCCACATCATATGGAGGATGTTGAACCCCAACCAAGACCCCAAACATCTCTCCAACTTTGTCCCACCTCATCTAGAGGGTGGAGAACCCCAAGACCCCCAACTTCTTCCCCAGTGTTGTCCCACCTGCAGGATGTTGAACCGCAACCAAGATCCACAAACATCTGTCCAACTTCATCCCTCTTCACCTGGGAGCATGGAGAACCCAAGACCTGAACCATCTCCCCCAGTGTTGTCACACCTCACGCTGATGACGTTGAACCCCAAGACTCCAAGATCTCCCCAACTTTGTCCCACCTGGAGGGCGTTGAATCCCAACTGAGACCCTCAAACATATCCCAAACTTCATCCAACCTCATCTGGAGGATGGAAAACCCAAGATCCCAACATCTCCCGTCAACTCCTCCTGATTGGTGAGTGGAGGGGTCGGGCCTGTGGGTGGCGTCTGTGGGCGGGGCCTGCCAGGGGCAGTGGCCACTGCTGCTCTCCCAGGGAAGTTCATCTGGATCCATTTTGGGGCCACCAGGAAGTTGGTGTTGCCCAACAAGACGTGTGAGTGGGTGGAGGGCCCATCAGGGTGCATCTGTTTGGCCAGTGTCTACTTGTCCATCATCCATCTGTCCATCCGTCCGTCCCTCCACATGGCCATCCCTCCATCTCCTCATCCCACCACCCACCTGACCCTCATTCTTCATCTCCTGGTGTATCCACCCTCATCTGTCCATCTGTCCATCCCCATCTTCTCACCCACCTCCTCGCCCCTCCATCTCCATCTCCTGGTGTCTCCATCTCCTCGTGTCTCCATCCATCTGTCCATCCCCATCTCCTCACCCACTACCTATCCAA
Organism: Caloenas nicobarica; assembly: GCF_036013445.1. Lineage (NCBI taxonomy): Eukaryota > Metazoa > Chordata > Aves > Columbiformes > Columbidae > Caloenas > Caloenas nicobarica. The sequence continues at coordinate 2,014,931 of NC_088276.1, forward strand.
CCCTTTCTCTCTTGGTGTCTCTATCTACTCATCCATCCATCTCCTCACATCTCCCTCTCCTGGCCCCTCCATCTCACAGAATCACAGAAATCAGGGATTGGAAGGTGAAACAGTCAGTCCGAAGAACAGTATTTGCCTGAACATCGCCATCAGGGACTTGGAGAACAGATGTCCTGATAGAAAGAATTGGACAATGACTTGGAGAGAGGCCTGACGAGAAAAATTGTGTTGTACAGGTCTCTCCAACCCGGGGGCTACAGGTAACAATGGCTGCTGTACGGATTCCACCTGCAGCCGCAGCCAGACTTGCCCCCACCTCCTAAAAGGAATTGCGTTCTACAGGTCTCTCCCACCTGGGGACTATAGCTGCTGTGCAGAAGATGGATTTTCACCTGCTGCCTCAGCCAAACTTGCCCCCACCTCCTCCCTGCTACTAAGGCAATGAAGAAGAGCATGCGCAGAGGCTCTCCAAAGGTCTTGAGGTCACCCAATGGACCAGTAAGAGACCCCTAAACCGAGGCGATGCAGGCACAGACGGGTTCCGGCAAGCGAAGCGGGGAGTCTTCAGGCCTGTGCAGTTAAGCCTGGATTGCAAAACAAAGGCAGAGATTGGCCTCAATCCATGGGAGCGAAGCGGGGTGAAGAAGCATAAAAGACGATTCCCGACGGGACATCGTTGAGCTCTCCCCACCAAAGGATCACGGATCATGACGAAGAACTGGCAGGACTGTTCTCACGACACCCGAGACCATAGGGACGCTTTTGGATCTCGTAGTGGTAGCCAACCCTTTTTTTTCCCCCTTTCTTTTCTTTCCTTTTTCTCCACTTTCTCTATCACGTGCCGCTTTATGGGCAAAATAAATAAAGAAACACTGATGATTGAATTACAACCCCTTGGCATTTTCATTGCCTTAATTTTGCACTTCAAGATCAAGGTAAATGAAGCATCACAAGTCCATCACCGAATGGACCGTGACAGGCCTGGATCACAAGTCTTATGAGGAGCAGCTGAGGGACATGAGGCTGTTTAGCCTGGAAAAAAACAGACTGAGGGGAGACCTTCTCGGTTTCTACAACTACCTGAAAGGAGATTGTAGCATGGAGGGTGTTGGTCTCTTCTCCCAAGCAGCAAGTGATAGGACGAAAGGAAATGTTCTCTAATTGTGCCAGGGAAGGTTCAAACTGGATATTAGGAGGCATTTCTTCATGGAAAACATTGTGAAGCAGTGGAACAGCCTGCCCAGGGAAGTGGTGGAGTCACCATCCCTGGAGGTGTTTAAAAGACATTTAATTGGGTTTCTTAGGGACATGGTTTAGTGCTAGAGTTGGGTTATGGTTGGACTCGATGATCCTGAAGGTCTCTTCCAGCTGAAATTATTCTATAATTCTATTGACAAATCAAATTCAGGGTGATTTTTCCCTTTAATGCCAATTACAAGCCTGCAGTGTTAAATGAGGTGCCAAGGCTCTCGCACACAGCTACATGAAGTTGACAGGGACAGCGATGGTCCTGTCCAGGGCAGCCATCCCCATTCACAGTGAGTGTGGGACAGACACCCCAGACAGCATTGCAGACAGATTTGGTGCCTTTGTGCAAGAAACTCATTCCCACCTCTGAAGCATCGCAAGATCTGTCCCTTCTCTATCCAGGAGATGTAGGGCAGCCCATGAAGAGGAAGCGCATCACACCGCGGTATCCATGTGTATAGCAACACTTCCAAATCTCCTTTTTTTCTTTTCACCAAACCTGTTCTCAGCTCCTTGATAACATAATCAAGGAACAGACGAACCATTGTCACCTTGGGCCTGTCAGCAGCACCTTGTCATTCCTAGAGATCAGTGACACATCTGCCCAAGTACCTCAGGGGCAGCAGAGACACCACTGACAAAACACACGTTTCCTTCCAGGTCTGTCATTCCCAGCCCTGTTTCTCTCTGGCCTTGGGGACAGCAGGGCTTGCTCCCTCTCCTGTTGCCCAATTTCAGCCCTAACTTTCCATCTGCCAACCACTGTGACATTGCTCTGCTCTGAAGTCAAACCTTTGCACACATGGGGACCTGGATTCTTGATATCAACCAAATTTCCCAAGAACTATCAGAGCTTGGCCGGGTGCTACAGCTGAGGTGCCACAGCCCAACTGTGCACTGATGCCCTCAGCCAAGGGCACAGCCAGGACAAGCTGCAGCCTGTGCTGTTTGACACCCATGGAGTCACCGCCAAGGCGTGGTGGGACAAGTCACACAGCTTGGGGTGCTGCAATGGCTGGGTAGAGGCTTTTCAGGAGAGACGGGCTGGAAGGATCAGCAGTGGGATTCCCTCAGAGTGCAGAAGTTGCTTGGATGTATGGAGCTCCTTTATGTGGCAAGTGACAAGATGGGTTTTCCCTTGTGAGTGAGGGCACCAATGACAAAGCCCTGGGGCTGCAGGGGCACATGGCCATGGCCCCCAACAATCTGGTGCCACCGAAAGTGGGGCACAGCAGTCAGGGAGATGTACCAGCATAAGGACGAGAAAGCAGCACTGAAAGACTGTGCTGGGGATATTGGAAAGTATTTCCTTTTCCTTGAATGAACTTTTGATGGAACGGTGCAACTGCGGCCATTGTTGTGGCCTCTTTCTGTGCTCAGGAGAGTCCTGAAGGCCAGGGCCCCCCTTTTCTTTAGGGGGCACCGGGGGCTCCCCGGGTGAGTTGTCAGCACTGGTGTGACCCCACACACACAGGTGTGTGCCAGTGTGCAGCTTCCCAGTTTGGAGAAGCAGGGAGGAACTGGAGAGTGTAGGGCTCTGCCAAGGCAGGGTTCAGGACCTTGTGCACATGGTGTGGGATGCTGAGGGACCTGGGCTGCTTTGGCCCAGCAGCGCTGGGGAGGCTGCAGCAGTGTAGGAGTAGCCTGAGAGTGCTGGAAGGGTGGTTTCAGAGATGGTGGAGGTTTTCTTCATAGTGGGAAACAGTACGAGAAAGAAATAATGGCACAAAGTGCAGCTGGGGAGGTCCAGGCTGGACATGAGCAGGAAGGAATGTGAGTGGAAGGGCAGTGCTGTGGTGGAGCAGGTCACCCAGAGGGAGTCTGCATCAGCCCAAGGCTTTGTGCTTCAAGGAACAGCTGGGAAGGATGGAGAGAGATCAGCAAAGGAAGGAAGATGCTCAGACAAGAGCAAGGTGGGCAGCAGGGGGGATGTCTCCAGCCTGCAGGGAAAGAGGTGCAGGGGATGCCACAGCACAGGACAGGCTGTCGTGGAGATGATCAAGGGATGTAAAGAGGCTGAAAGCCCCAACAGACATGAGCTCCTTCTCCCCTTGGCTATGGCTGTTGTCTCCAGCTCTGATGCCTGTGAGGAGACACCTTGTCCTTACAGCACAGGGGCCTCATGGCCTCCTTGTCCCCAGCCAGGAACCTGGGAGGTGTCGGACCATAGTCCTGCCCTTGGCTTTGCACAGCCCCACATCACACTGTCCCAGGAAGGGCCCTGGGCAATGTGGGAGGGACAGGATCTGCCTTCCCAGGGTTGGGGGTCAGGGCTTGGCCCTTTGATTAATGAAACACATCCAGGTTTACTCAGCATCAGAGAGACCTTCACCTTGCTTTTCCTGACCTGTCATCTCTGCCTCCAGTTTTCTTCTCTAACCAGACCCTGGGGTCATTTCCTCAATAGTGTTCCTCAGGGGGACCCAGTAACATTACAAGAAGCTCTGGAGTTTGAATCTGACTTGGGCTTCTTGAGAGGTTGCTTCAACTTCCTCCAGGGTCTGAGGTTCATGGCCTCAGCACCAAACCCACCAGAGGGGTCATTAAAGCGCCTTGGGTGCTCCTGTGCTGCTGAGCTGGGCTGGGCTCCTGGGACAGAGGGAGCTCATGGCAAGCGGCAGCGCTGCAGAGAGACAGCTCTGCCCAGGAGCAGCTCCTCTGCAAAGCGCAGCAGGGCTGAGGGCTCTGCCTGGGGATCTCAGGGAGACGAGCAAGGCAGAGAGAGATGAAAGGTGGTCAGGACTGGGAGGATGACTGAGACCTCACTGGAGGAGAAATCTTTGCAGCCCTTGCCATGGTAATCTCTGGGTGCAGGGCAATGCAGCTGTAGCTCCTGGAGGCATCTCCTGAAGTTAGCACAGGCACAGCTTGTGGGATGTGTAAGGAGGGGGCTCTTGTTCAGGCAATGTTGAACAGCTGTGAAGCCGGGTGAGGAACCAGGGGTGCCCAGGGCTGTGCTGCAGAGCAGGGTCCCTGCACCCCAGGGCTGTGCTAGGGCAGGGACTCTGCCGCCTGCCAGGGTCAGCGCTCAGCCTGCCCCGGGGAGATCCCCACGGTTCTATTGGGAGAAGCTGTGGGGGGAAGGGATGACCCCTATCAGGGCAGGAAAGGTGCTTCTGCTGTGGAGAGGATGCTGTGTGGGTCAGTGCTGCTCACAGCTCCAGATCACCCCCACGACTTTTCTGAGGGGATGCCTCAAAGAGAAGATCAATGCAAGCATTACCAGACAGATAGGGAGCTTTTCTGAGCCTTTCTTTACAGTTTCCTATCCGAAGGGGTGAGGGGTACAGGAAAGGAGAAAATGAAAATGAGCCCTCCTGCTTAAACAAGTCACTGAGACTCCCGAACTGCAGCTTTAGGTGATCAGTATGCCTGCCAGAAGCCTCAGAACATCCCTTCAGCCGCTGCTCTGCCTGTGCACAGCACCAGCATCACATATGCTGAACCCATCAGCCTTACTCTGACCTGTCCTGTTTTCCAACCTGCAAACAGGAAGATGCCCCCAGGCAGTGCCCTGTGAACAGGCAGGGTCTGTAGGGTCAGGGTGAGGACACAGAGGGTGGGATGGTCTGTGAGTGCTGACTGGCAAAAGACACGACACATGCAACACCTCCCATGGGGAGAATCTCCAGGCAGCAGGGGATTGACCAGAAATGAGAGGAAACTAAACCTGGAATTGTTATGGGAGGGATAACAGAGAAGACTCTGTATGATCCCTCCAATGCAGATCCCTCCTGTTAGCAGCCCCCTCGCCTCCTCTCCCACCCAGCAAAGCCTCTGCCCTCAGGGCCGGGGGCTCCAAGGCATGCAGCAGCTCCTGTGCAGCCAGAGCTCCAGTTCCCTCTGCAGAGCACAGGGGCTGAGAGCAGCTGCCCGGCAATGCTGGTGTGTGGGAGGTGGCTGCACAGCTGGGGAAGGGTGAGGCTGTCGGAGTGCCCGGCTGCCTCTGCCCCGGCCTCTCTCACACCCACCCTCACTGCATTTTCCTTCTTGCTCCACTGCTCTGGGTCACTGTTGTTGTGATCTGGTTCTTGCTGTCAGGCTCTCTGGGGATGGGAGTTTCAGCTGCAGAGTCACAGCCTGATCTTGTGGGTCCTTTCCTGCAGGTGTGTCCATGGGAACACGTGTCCCAGCTTTGCTCTGACCTGTGGGGCTGTGGGCAATGCAGTCTGTGGGGCTGGGGAATGAGATGAGTCTCCCTGAATAAATGCCATCATTAAGACACTTGGCTGTCTGCTTGAGGTGTTCTTCCTATCCTGTCCTACAGCATCTTTGTGTTATCTGAAATCCCTATGGAAAAACATAGAGAAGCTATGACAGATAAAATGCTGTTGAGTTTGTGAAATGAAATGTGTGTACCCTGGGCTAGAAGGGGAGACCTTCAACCTTAGGAAAGGGTGAGACATGTCATGGTCTGAGGTGGATCCCTCTGCTCTCTGCAGTGCCTGGTGGCTTTTCAGGGTAATATGGGAGTGTGATCAGCCTCCATCTCAGAAAGGTGCCACCCCAGGACAGCTGGAGCAAGACAGAGGGACAGACCAGCTGCCCTCATTCTGCACTGACCCACAAGCATCCTCTGGTCTCGCAGGACTCGCTCTGTTCTCCCTGAGTGCAGCAGAAATGCTGAGGGTTTCTGACACCCAACAACACTCCCCGGGGTGGGAGGGGAGAAGGAGCTGTAGAAACGCCAAACCTCTCAAACTCAGTTTCTCAGCCCTGCGGTTACAAATGCTGACAGTCCCTTCTGCACCAGGAGCGGTTCCATCTGACAAAGCTGAACCCCAGGACTGGCCCCAGCCCCACCCAGTCACACAGGGTCAGGCTGACTCCTCAAGAGCCCCTGGGCAGAGACCCTGCTCTTCATCGCACACTCATCAAGCACTGATGAGGGCTCCAGCCAGGACGTTGTTCTGGAAAAAGAAAAGGGTCTCTTTGTGGGAGGGTCTGTGGGAAATGGCTTTGGTTTTTCCCGGAGAAGTCTCATTTAAACCATCACTGTCTTTTCCTCCTTGCACAGGTCCTCATGCCCACAGGCAGCAAATGTCCAACAGCAGCTCCATCACCCAGTTCCTCCTCCTGGCATTCACAGACACACGGGAGCTGCAGCTCTTGCACTTCTGGCTCTTCCTGGGCATCTACCTGGCTGCCCTCCTGGGCAACGGCCTCATCATCACCACCATAGCCTGTGACCAGCACCTCCACACCCCCATGTACTTCTTCCTGCTCAACCTTGCCCTCCTCGACCTGGGCTGCATCTCCATCACTGTCCCCAAATCCATGGCCAACTCTCTGTGGGATACTAGGCTCATTTCCTATGCAGGATGTGCTGCCCAGGTCGTCTTCTTAGGTTTCTTGATAATAGCAGAGTATGCTATGCTCACCATCATGTCCTATGACCGCTATGTTGCCATCTGCAAACCCCTGCACTACGGGACCCTCCTGGGCAGCAGAGCTTGTGTCCACATGGCAGCAGCTGCCTGGGCCACTGGGTTTCTCAATGCTCTGCTGCACACGGCCAATACATTTTCACTGCCACTGTGCAAGGGCAATGCCCTGGAGCAGTTCTTCTGTGAAATCCCTCAGATCCTCAAGCTCTCCTGCTCACACTCCTACTCCAGGGAAGCTGGGCTCCTTGTGGTTTGTGTCTGTTTAGGATTTGGGTGTTTTGTGTTCATCGTGGTGTCCTATGTGCAGATCTTGAGGGCCGTGCTGAGGATCCCCTCTGAGCAGGGATGGCACAAAGCCTTTTCCACGTGCCTCCCTCACCTGGCCGTGGTCTCCTTGTTTGTCAGCACTGCCATGTTTGCCTACCTGAAGCCCCCCTCCATCTCCTCTCCATCCCTGGACCTTGTGGTGTCTGTTCTGTAGTCGGTGGTGCCTCCAGCAGTGAACCCCCTCATCTACAGCATGAGGAACCAGGAGCTCAAGGATGCTGTGTGGATACTCATATCTAAGTGTTTTCTGAAGCAATAAACTGCACATCTGCTTCTACATAGCAGTTTTAATGTAACTAGTTACAGGTCCAGCCTCTCATCTGTATTTTATGTTGTTATTGACATTTTTTTTATTGTGATAAAGTTGTCATCCCCTTTCTTATTCACTATCTGCTTTTCTTTTATAACCACTGGCTGTGTAAATGAGGAGCCATGATCTGTGTGTATTTAAACAAAGTACAGGATCCTGTAGCGAATTGATTTTCACTATATCATTCCTGCAAGGCATGTTTGGTGCTGCAGGGACAGTTCCTGTGTGCGTGGGAGGAGGGGAAAAGAGCCCAGCCTGGCAGCACTGCCAGGGAGCAGCAGCGCTTGGCCTTCCAGAGCTGTTCTCATTCCACTCCCACACTCTCCTCCTCATCCCTTGTGTTGGTGCAAGGCCTGAGTGCTCTGGCAGCTTGGTCGCCGTCCTGCTGTGTGTCAGTCCTGTGAGCGCAGACAGGGACAGGCAATGGGCACTGCTGTGACAGAGCTGGCCTCAGAACCGCCTTCCATTAAGAACAGTGATCTCCTTAGAACAGTGCCTGAAGGTTTAGGTCTTCTTCAAAAGCTTTTCTGAAGAATATGCCCAAGAAACTGGCAGATGAAACATCAGTGTACAGCTAAACAGTGTGCGTGTGCAGGGCTGAGCACTCAGCAGTGTCCTCTCACAGCCAGGCCTCCTGCCAGAGACCTGCAGGACCAGCAGAGCAGGGGCTGGGCTGTGCCCCTGTGCACTGGACACCCCATGGAAGCTGCCCCAGGGCATCATCGTGGACTGGCCCCTCACAACCACCATTTCCAGCCCTGTCCTCTCACCCCAGCTCACAGAGGTTGTCTTCCCTCCATGGAGGGACACTGAATGAGTAGTTCAGCAGTCCAAGTTTGTATTGTACAGATGAGATGTGAGCATGCACATAATGTACACGAGTTGACATGAACCCAAGTGAGCACAAACGCCATCAGTTATTGCAGGGGGTTCCATGAAGGCCCATGGGACAGACAGTGTCTCGAGGTCACTTCATGTTGAGAGTAACAGCTCATGGGAAACCACCAGAATGCAGCACTGGGATGTGCTTCCTTGAACTGAGATCCCTCCCTGTGTCCATTCCACGTGACATGGGACATCTCAGACGAATACAGAGCAGGGGGACACACCTTAGGGCTGAGGTACCTCCCATCCCTTCGGAGTGGCAACAGGAGGTTTTCATTGAACAGATGAGCTGTGAGCATGCACGTCATGTATGTGAGGTGAGAGGAACCTCAGGTGAGATGAGCCCAGGTGAAAACAAACAGCCATTCCTTGAGGTTCCATGAAGGCCTGTGGAGCAGACAGTGTCTAGAGCTCACTTCATGTTGGATGTTACATACCAGAGAAATCAGCCTAGATGCAGCACTGGGATATTTCCCCACTTAAATCATTAGTAGGAAATATATTTGATAACTCTGATAGAAGAAACATACATTCATCTGGTCAGGTCCTGGGCCATAGGCGTTTTATGGATGGGTATGGTGTGTTATGACATCAGCTGTGCCTCAGACACTCATAATCCAGTAAGCAGTATGTGACTGTGAAGGAGACAGTGAGGTTAGTTCTGTCTCTGGAAGTGACAGCCCAGCAGCAGGAACGTGGCTGGGAAAGAACCTCTGCATAAGTACCCACAGGCCCTACCCAGGAAGAGGCCTTGGAGATGGGTTGTCATGTCCATTCCACCTGAGTACATGATGGGACAGAAACAGGGACATGCTCATGTCTATCAGAGAAGCTGAAGGTCCAGCAGCAGTCATGGTGAGGTTACTTCTCTCTGGTCTAGTGGAAGACCACAAGAAGACTAACAGGTAGGGTTCCCTGCTTGATGGGCAGTTTCTGAGGTGGTATAGCTTTCCCAAGTAGTAGGAATAACCAGGAGAGGAAAAAAAAGCTACCAAGTGCAGATTGGGAAGTGGAGACTAGATATCAGGAGGAAGAAATGTCACTGGAAGGGCAGTGATGTGGTGCAAGAGGCCACCCAGAGGGAGCTGGATCAGCCCATGGTTTGTGTTCCAAAGAGCAGCCAGTGAGGGTGCAGACACATCAGTGAAGGGACAGAAATGCTGGGGTGAGAGCAGGTGGGGAAGCAGATGGGTGTGTGCAGCCTGCAGGGAAAGAGGGGCAGGTGTAGGACTGTGTAGAACAGCCTGTGATGGAGATGGCAAAGGGCGCTGGTGAGGCTGGAAGGGACCAACAGAACCCAGGTCTTTGTCCCCTTGGCCATGGCAGTTGTCTCTGCCACTGAGGCCTAGGAGAAGACATGTTGTCCTCACGGCACTGGGGCCTCGTTGCCTCCTTGCAGCCCCATGGGGAAGCTGGAAGTTGTTGTACCAGTGTTGTCCTTCCCTCGGCCTTGCACACCCACATGCCACGGTCCCAGGAAGAGTCCTGAGTTGTGTGTGAGGGACAGGATCCTCCTTCCCATTGCCTGGGGCTCATGGCTTCTCCTTTCTGCTTCAGAGAGCAAACCAAGGGGTTTCTGAGCATCAGAGGTGAAGAAAAGACTAAAAGGAGACCTCATGGTGGCTACAGCTTCCTTACAAGGGGAGAAGGAAAGGTAGGTACTGATCTCTTCTCTCTGGTGACCAGTGACAGAACCCAGGGAATGGCAGGAAGATGTGCCGGGGGAGGGTGAGTTGGACATGAGGAAAAAGTTCTTCACCCAGAGGTGCTGGACACTGGAACAGGCTCCCCAGGGAGGTGTCATGGCCCCAATTCTGACAGTGATCAAGAAGAAAGGGGGCAACATCCTCAGACACACGGTGTGAACTGTGAGGTTGTCCTGTGGAAGGACAGGAGTTGGACTCAATGATCCTGGAACACAAGAGGTTCCACTTAAATATGAGAAGAAACTTTTTCAGAATGAGGGTGACAGGGCCTGGAACAGGCTGCCCAGGGAGGTTGTGGAGTCTCCTTCTCTGCAGACATTCAAAACCCACCTGGTTCCTCTGTAACCTCACGTGGGTGTTCCTGCTCCAGCACGGGGATTGGACTAGATGATCTTTTGAGGTCCCTTTAAATCCCCAACATTCTGCGATTCTGTGATTCTGTGATCCTTGTGGCTCTCTTCCAACTCAGGACATTCTATCATTCTATGAAATACTAGGTCAAAAGTCCATGTTTTCATTGTACAGATGAGTTGTAAACATACACATCATGTGCATGTCCATTGTGTGCATGTGGTAAGATGAACCCAAGGGAGCACAAATGCTATCAGCTCTACCTTGGGGTGCCATAAAGGTCAGTGGGACAGAGATGGTGTTCAGGGGTCTCTTCCAACCTGCCTTATTGTAGGATTCCATGAATCTTTTCTTGGAGAGCTCTTTCATGTCAGAATAGACAGAGGAAGAAGAAAGAAAAAGAGGCAGAGGCAGAGACATAAAATGCCCCAGTGTAAATACAGCAGCTTCTCTGAGGAACGTTTCTCCACTCAAACCCTTGATAGGAAATCTATTAGATACATTTGATGAAACCAGCTTAGTTTTACGTGCTCACACTGGAGCACAAGGAGGGCGATGGCTGGGTACGATGTCATGTGCTCAGCTGTGTCTCAGGAACTCATAGTCCAGCAGGAAGCCAATGGCTGTGGAGGGGACTGTGAGTCACTTGTGCCTCTGCAGGGGACAGGCCAACACCAGGAACAGGGCTGGGAAAGGACTGGGAGGTCACACATACGAGACAAGCAATCGGGCCCAATCAGCACGGCTTTATGAAAGGCAAGTCCTACTTGACCAACCTGATCTCCTTCTATGACAAGGTGACCGGCTTAGCAGATGAGGGAAAGTCTGTCGTGGAGGAGTGAATCCACCACACAGGCTGCGGATGTTGTGCACTTAGACTTCAGTAAAGCCTTTGACACCGTATCCCACAGCATCTCCTGGAGAAGCTGCAGCTCATGGCCTGGATGGTGTATCTGTGATGGATAAAGAACTGGCTGGAGGGCCGGGCCCAAAGAGTTGTGGTGAATGGAGCCAAATCCAGTTGGCGGCTGGTCACAAGTGGTGTCCCCAGGGCTCAGTATTGGGGCCAGTTCTGTTTAATCTATTTACCAATGATCGGTATGAAGAGATCAAGTGCACCCTCAGTAAGTCTGCAGATGACACCAAACTGGGTGGGAGTGTTGATCTGCTGGAGGGTGGGAAGGCCATACAGAGGGACGTTGGCTGACTGAGGCCAATTGTCTGAGATTCAACAAGGCCAAGTGCCGGGTCCTGCACTTGGTTTATAACAATCCCCTGCAACAATACAGGCTTAGGGAAGAGTGGCTGGAAAGCTGCCTGGTGGAAAAAGACCTGGGGGTGTTGATCGACAGCAACTGAACGTGAGCCAGTGTGTTCCCAGGTGGCCAGAAAGGCCAATGGCCTCCTGGTGTGCATCAAGAATAGTGTAGTGGGCAGAATCAGAGCAGTGATAATCCCCTTGTACTTGGTGTTGTTGAGGCCACAACTTGAATTCTCTGTTCAGTTTTGGGCTTCTCACTATAGGAAAGACCTTGAGGTGCTGGAGTGAGTTCAGAGGAGGGCGACAAGGCTGTTGAGAGTCTGGAGCAAAAGTCTTCTGAGGAGCAGCTTAGGGACCCATGGCTGTTTAGCCTGGAGAAAAATGAGACTGAGGGGAGACCATTTCGCTCTCTACAACTGTCTAAAAAGAGGTTGTAGCACGGAGGGTGTTGGTCATCTCCTGAGTAGCAAGTGATAGGATGAGAGGAAATGGCCTCAGCTTGTACCAGAGAAGGTTCAGAATTGAAATTAGGAAACATTCTTCATGGAAAAGTTTGTGAAGCAGTGAGCAGGCTGCCCAGGAAAGTGGTTGAGTCACCATTCCTGGAGGTGTTTATGTATAGACGAGGTTCTTAGGGACATGCTTTAGTGCTGGAGTTGGACTCAATGGTCTTAATGGTCTGCTCCATCTCAAATGATTCCATGATTCTATGATTCTATGCTTGAAAGGTTATCTCCCAGACTGTGGAAATTTCCTTTGTGGCAGGAATCATAGAATCATAAAGAGTGTTGGAAGGGAGCTTCAAAGGTCATCTAGTCCAACCCCCATGCTATGAGCAGGGACATCTTCAACCAGATCAGGTTGCTCAGAGTCCCATCCAGCCTGGCCTGAGATGTCTCGAGGGATGGGGCACCCATCACCTCTCTCGGCAACCAGTGGTAGTGTTTCATCACCCGCATTGTAAAAAGTGTCTTCCACGTGTCTGGCCTGAATTTCCCCTCTTCTCGTTCACAACCATCACCCCTTGTCCTGTCACAACAGGCCCTGTTAAAAAGTCTGTCCCCATCATTCTTATCAGTCTCTTTTAAGTACAGAAAGGTTGCAATAAGGTCTCCCTGGAGCCTTCTCTTCTCCAGGCTTAACAACCCCAACTCTCCCAGCCTGTCCTCCCAGCAGAGCCGTTCCAGCCCTCTTATCATCTTGGTGGCCCCGCTCCGGACCCTCTCCAACAGGTCCATGTCTTTCCTGTACTGAGGGCTCCAGAGCTGGATGCAGGACTCCAGCTGGGGTCTCAGCAGAGCGAGGCAGAGGGGCAGAATCTCCTCCCTTGACCTGCTGGTTATGCTCCTCTGGATGCAGCCCAAAATAAGATTGGCTTTCTGGGCTGCAAGCGGACGTTGCCAACTTCTGTCCAGTCTTCAACCAGCAGTCCCCCCAAGTCCTCCTCGTCAGGGCTGCTCTCAATCCCCTCTCCCCCCAGCCCATACTGACAGCGGGGGTTGCCCCAACCCAGGTGCAGGACCTTGCGTTTGGCCCCGTTGAACCTCTGGAGATTCACATGAATCCACTTCTCGAGCTTATCCAGGTCCCCCTGGATGGCCTTCTGTCCCTCAGGCGTGTCAGCAACACCACTCAGTTTGGTGACATCTGCAAACTTGCTGAGGGTGCACTTGATCCCACTATGCCATTGATGAAGATATTAAACCGTACTGATCCCAGTATGGACCCCTGAGGGACACCACTTGTCACCACTGGCCATCCAGACATTGTGCCATTGACCACCGCTATCTGGGTGCAGCCATTGAAACAGTTCCTCACCCACCAAACAGTCCAGCCATCCAATATATACCTTTCCAATGCAGAGAGAAGGATGTTGTGAGCGACCACGTCAAAGGCTTTACAGAAGTCCAGATAGATATGACATCCATTGCCCTTCCTTTGTCTATTGATGCAGTTACTCCATCGCAGAAGGCCACTGGGTTAGTCAGGCAGGACTTGCCCTTGGTGAAGCCGTGCTGGCTGTCTCAAATCACCTCCCTGTCCTCCTTGTGCCTTAGCACAGCTTCTAGGAGGATCTGTTCCATGATCTTCCCAGGCACAGGTAAGAGGCTGACAGGTCAGTAGTTTTCAGGGTCCTCCTTTCTACAGCAGAGGAGAGAAAGAAACACCGCCACACAGCGCAGCTTGGAAGGTGGAGGCTGGACATGAGGAGGAAGAAATGTCACTTAACGGGCAGTGCTGTGGTATGAGAAATCATCCAGAAGGAGCATGAGATCAGTCCACCACCTTGTGTTTTGAGGAACAGAGCATGAGAGTGGAGACACATCAGCCAATGTATGGAAATACCAGGGTGAGAGCAAGGGGAGGAAGTGAGATGGGTGTCTAGAGCCTGCAGGGAAACAGAAGCAGCTGTGGGACGGTGTAGGACAACCTGTGGTGGAGATGGCAAAGGGCACTGGCAAGGTTGGATGTCGCCAGGAGAACCCAAGTCTTTGTCCCCTTGGCTATGGCAATCATATCTGCCACCAAGGCCTATGAGGAGCCATGTTGTCCTCAGGCACTGGGGCACCTCATGGCCTCCTTGCACACCCCAGTAAGGCTGGGAACTGTCACACCATTGTCCTTCACTCAGCATCACACAGCCCACATCCCCCTGCCCCAGGAAGAGCCCTGAGCAATGGGTGAGGGACAGGATCTGCCTTCCCAGGGGCTGGGGGTCAGGCCTTGGCCTCTCTGCTTCATCCAACAAAACCAGGGTTTTCTCAGCACCTCAGCTGCCTGCACATTACCCTTAATTTATCTGCCATCATGGCCTCCAATTCTCTGCTCTAACGAGTCCCTGGGGAGACTTTGCTGGTACTTGCCCTCAGTGGAACTGATTAATAATTGAAGGTACTTAGTACTTCTTTCCTCTGACTTTGACTTCTGGAAGGATTTGTGCAATCTCCTCTCAGTACCTGAGGTTCAACGACTCAGCACCAAATGCACCATGGGTCTCATTACACTGAAGAAAGCTCTAAGAAACCATATCTCTTCTTATAATTTGCTTCTAGTCTTGTACAGTTAATTAGAGAGGTTTCCTAGTGTAGTTACAAGGAATGATTTCAAAAACCTTGTAATAAAAATTACTTTATTTTGGTAAAGGTTATAGTTTATTATTTTTCAGTGTGGAGAATAGGTGATTGCAGCGTTATCTTATTGATGCTGATCTCGGTTTTCTCCTGCAGTCTAGGGTCTAGTCTTGCAGCCTCACCTGGAGCACTGTTTGCAGATCTGGGTGCCACAGTATAAAAAAGATATTAGGCTGCTAGAGAGTGTCCAGAAGAGGCTACAAAGTTGGTGAAGGGTTTGGAGGAGTGGCTGAAGTCACTGTGTTCATTCAGTTTGCAGAAGACGGGACTGAAAGGAGACCTCATTGTGGTGTACAGTTTCCTCACAAGGCGAGGAGGATGGGCAGGCAATGAGTTCTTTTCTTTAGTGATCAATGACGGAACACGAGGGAATGGCAGGAAGATGAACCAGGAGAGGGTCAGGTTGGACATGAGGAAAAGGTTCTTCACCCACGGCCCCAAGCCTGACAGTGTTCAAGAAGAGACTGGACAATGTCCTCAGACAAACTGTGTGAACTGTGGGGTTCTCCTGTGCAGGGACAGGAGCTGGACTTGAGGAGGGTGGCCAGCAGAACTGTTACTTTGGATTTCCGAAGGGCAGACTTTGACCTGTTCAGAAGGCTGATTGGCAGAGTCCCTTGGGAGGCAGTTCTGGAGGACAAAGGTGTCCAGGAAGCTGGTCTCTCTTCAAGAAGGTGATCTCAGAGGCACAGGAGCAGCTGTCCCCATGTGCCGGAAGGCGAGCTGTCGGGGAAGAAGGCCGGCCTGGCTGGACAGAGAGCTGCGGCTGGAACTTAGGAATAAAAAGAGAATTTATAACCTTTGGAAGGAGTGGCAGGAGACTCAAGAGGAATACAAGGACGCTTTGGCCGGGCCCAAAGAGTTGCGGTGAATGGAGCCAAATCCGGTTGGTGGCCGGTCATGAGTGGTGTCCTCAGGGCTTGGTATTGAGGCCAGTTGTGCTTAATATCTTTATTAGTCATCTGGATGAGGGGATCGAGTGCACCCTCAGTAAGTTTGTAGATGACACCAAATTGTTTGGAAGTGTTGATCTGCTGGAGGGTGGGAAGGCCATACAGAGGGATCTAGACAAGCTGGATCGTTGGGCTGAGGCCAATTGTATGAGGTTTAACAAGGCCAAGTGCCAGGTCCTGCACTTGGGTCAGAACAACCCAGGCAGCGCTACAGGCTTGGGGAAGAGTGTCTGGAAAGCTGCCTGGCACAAAAGGACCTGGTGGTGTTCACTGACAGCAGCTGAACACGAGCCAGCGTGTGCCCAGGTGGCCAAAAAGGCCACCACCATCCTGGCTTGTATCAGGAACAGTGTGGCCAGCAGGACTAGAGAAGAGATCATCCCCTTGTACTGTGGTCAGTTTTAGGCCCCTCATGACAAGGAAGACATCGGGGTGCTGGAGAGAGATCAGGGGAGTTTGACAAGGGTGGTGAAGGGGCTGCAGCAGCTGAAGGACCTTGGGGAATTCAGTCTGGAGAAAAGGAGGCTGAGGAGAGACCTTATCACTCTTTACAGCTCTCTGAAAGGAGGTTGTAGTATGGAGGGTGTTGGTCTCTTCTCCCAAGTACCAAGTGACAGGAGAAGAGGAAATGGCCTCAGGTTGCACCAGGGAAGGTTTAAATTGGATATTAGGAAACGTTTTTTCACAGAAAGGGCTTTGAAGCAATGGAACAGACTGCTCAATGAGGTAGTGGAGTCACCATCCCTGAAGGTGTTTAAAAGACAGATAGATGAGGCTCTTAGGGACATGGTTTAGTGCCAGATTTAGGTTATGGTTGGATTCGATGATCTTAAGGGTCTCTTCCAACCACAATTATTCTATGATTCTATGATAAGTCATTTTTGATATTTTCTTTCTCAGAGGACCATGCGACCTCCCTGAGAGCCATGACTTCTCTGAGGTGTTTGAGAGATGTCTCTCAGTCACACCAGCCAGTTCCACCAGCACCTGTCTGCCCCTTCCCGCACCAAAAGTTTTCTCCATAACCCAACCTTCAAGGCGAGTTTCTGGGACACAGCAAATGCTCTCCAGGTCTTCTGGGCTTGTTCGGAAGAGAGCAGCAGGCCAATATGTTGACGGGCTCTCTGTGCACCTCAAAGCTTTCCTGACCATTTTTCTCAGTGTCCCACTTCTGCCCAACCTTTCTGGTCCTTAAGCTGTGGATGAGAGGATTGAGCAGGGATGTGGGGATGGTGAAGAAAAAAGGCTTTGTCAAACTGTCTTGGGAGGACTGTTCTGGGCATCTCACAGTCAAAGATGAGGGTGTTGTAGAAAACAGTGGCACTGGTGAGAGGAGCTGGTGGAGAAGGCCTTGTGCCTGTCTACACTGGGGTAGAGAGCAGTGATGCATTCCTGGGATGCCCATGTGAACAGGAAGGGGAGAAATGGCTCTGAAATGCAAACGCTCAGCACATGCAAGAGTTGCAGAAAATGGTCCTAACATGTCTGTGAGCAGAGAAGGTGCCATTGTCAGCCACAAAACTGGGCAGCAAGTGGGTCTGGGTGCTGGAGCTGTAGCAGGTCTCCAGGGAGGTCACACTGAGCTTGGTTCAAGGAAGCACATCCCAGTGCTGCATTCAGGTGGTTTCTTGGGGAAGTTACTCTCAACATGAAGTGACCTTGGTACACTGTCCCACAGGCCTCCATGGCACCCACAGGAACAGCTGATGGCATTTGTGCTTACTAGGGTACATCTGCCCCCGCACAGGATGTGCATGCTCACATCTACCCTCAGTGCAAACCTGGATTTCTGACCTAGTCATTCAGTGTCCTTCCATAGAGGAAGGAACAGCCTTGCTCAGCTGTGGTGAGAGGACAAGGATTGAAATGGCGGCTGCAAGAGGCAACAGCCCCAAGCTGGCACCCGGCAGCATGACAGACTGTTTCCATGTCTCTCTTGCACACACACTGTGTGCTGCTCTTCTCCTGGGACATCCCATCTCTCCACAAAGCCTTTCCCTAGGGAGAGCACACCTGCACTGGCCTGGCTGCCATTCCTGCACCCTGTCCCTATGTTCATCAGAGCCCCCAAGCTGGGGGTTTTGCTCTGTAGATCAAGTGGGCTGTGGTGCCCGGGCTGTGGTGACTCTGCGGGGCCGTACTGGTCAGACTGGGAGGCAGCCCCAGCTGATGGTGGTCACTGCCACTGACCACGTCCCACACAAACACTTGGAGGGTGCTCAGAGGGACCCTACCTTATTCCCCATGTGCGTGGGTGCTGGCCACGAAGAAGCAACACCTGAACAACCAGACCGAAGTCTCTCAAAAGCCACACTGGGACCCTGATCCCATCACACTGAGCCCACAGAGCAACAAGCCAAACAATGAGCCCCTTGAGAGTCTATTCCTTAGGCATGTTCTTTAAAACAACTCTGGAAGAAGATCTAAACCTTCAGGCACTGTGCTAAGGAGATCCCCTTGCTGCTGGAGATGCTGTTCTGAGGCCAGCTCTGTCACACAAGTGCCCATTGCCTGTCCTGGTCACAGGACCGACACACAGTTCGACTGTGACCAAGCCCTGGGAGCCCTCAGGACTTGCAGCAGCACAAGGGCTGAGAAGGAGAGTGGGGAAGTGGAAAGAGAAGGACTCTGGAAAGAACAAGGCTGGTGCTCCCTGGCAGAGCTGCTCTGCTGGGACTGTTTCCTCCATCTTTGCCCACAGACAGCTTGTATTGAGCTTCACAAAGGTTGCAGAGGAAAGATGTCAGACAAAAAAAATTAATTGCAGGGTCATTTATTTTCTTTAAATACGCAGAGAGCACAACTTCTCATTTACAAGGTCTTTGACTTGAACTATAAAAGTGGACAGAGGATTAGAAGTGGGATGAATAATAACATTTCTTTGTGGGCAATATTATCATAGTTAAAAAAGCAAAACCAAACAAGCCTTCCCCCAAGTCCAAACAATCATCCACAACTACAAAATATAAAAAAGACGGGCTGGACCAGTCATGAGTTATGTCATGAGTGATATGCAGAAGATGGGAACCTTAACGACTTTGAAAAGAATCCAGCCATCAGTTTCCTCAGGGCATCCTTGAGCTCCTGGTTCCTCATGCTGTAGATGAGGGGGTTCACTGCTGGAGGCACCACCGAGTACAGAACAGACACCAGCAGGTCCAGGGAAGGAGAGGAGGTGGAGGGGGGCTTCAGGTAGGCAAACATGGCAGTGCTGACAAATAGGAAGACCACGGCCAGGTGAGGGAGGCACGTGGAAAAGGCTTTGTGCCATCCCTGCTCAGAGGGGATCCTCAGCACGGCCTTCAAGATCTGCACATAGGACAGCACAATGAACACAAAACATACAAAGAATACAGAGGCAGCAAGTAGAACAAGCCCAAGTTCCCTGAGGTAGGCATCTGAGCAGGAGAGCTTGAGGATCTGGGGGATTTCACAGAAGAACTGGTCCAGGGCATTGCCCTTGCACAGTGGCAGTGAAAATGTATTGGCCGTGTGCAGCAGAGCACCGAGAAACCCAGTGGCCCAGGAAGCTGCTGCCATGTGGACACAAGCTCTGCTGCCCAGGAGGGTCCCGTAGTGCAGTGGTTTGCAAATGGCAACATAGCGGTCATATGACATGACAGTGAGAAGAAAATACTCTGCTGAAATGAAAAAGACAAACAGAGAGACCTGGGCAGCACATCCTGTGTAGGAGATGTTCCTGGTGTTCCAGAGGGAATTGGCCATGGATTTGGGCACAGTCGTGGAGATGAAGCCCAGGTTGAGGAGGGCGAGGTTGAGCAGGAAGAAGTACATGGGGGTGTGGAGGTGCTGGTCACAGGCTATGGTGGTGATGATGAGGCCGTTGCCCAGGAGGGCAGCCAGGTAGATGCCCAGGAAGAGCCAGAAGTGCAAGAGCTGCAGCTCCCGTGTGTCTGTGAATGCCAGGAGGAACTGGGTGATGGAGCTGCTGTTGGACATTTGCTCTGCCTGTGAACATGAGGACCTGTTGAAGCAGGAAAAGATAGTGACAGTTTAGATGAGACTTCTCTGGGAAAAACCAAAGCCATTTCCCACAGACTCTCCCACAAAGAGACACTTTTCTTTTTCCAGGAGAACGTCCTGGCTGGAGCCCTGGTCGGTGCTTGATGAGTGTGCAATGAAGAGCAGGGTCTCTGCCCAGGGGCTCTTGAGGAGTCAGCCTGACCCTGTGTGACTGGCTGGGGCAGGGGCCAGTCCTGGGGTTCAGCTTTGTCAGATGGAACCACTCCTGGTGCAGAAAGGACTGTCAGCATCTGTATCCCCAGCCTTTAGAAACTGAGTTTGAGAGGTTTGATGTTTCCACAGCTCCTTCTCCCCTCCCACCCTAGAGAGTGTTGTGGGTGTCAGAAACCCTCAGCATTTCTGCTGCACTCAGGAAGAACAGAGCGAGTCCTGCGAGACCAGAGGATGCCTGAGGGTCAGTGCAGAGTGAAGGCAGCTGCTCTGTCCCTCTGTCTTGCTCCCAGCTGCCCTGGGCTGGCACCTTTCTGAGATGGTGATCACACTCCCATGTTACCCTGAAAAGCCACCTGACACTGCTGAGAGCAGAGGGATCCACCTCAGATAACAACATGCCTCACCCTTTCCTAAGGTCTCAGCACCCCACTTCTATGCCAGGACACACGTGGCTCATTTCACAAACCCAACAGCATTTCCTCCATCATAGCATCTCTGCAATTCTGCATGGGGAATTCAGATAATGCTAAAGTGCTACAGGACAGGTTTGCATCCTGGAGGGAAGCTCACAGCTTGGAACGAAAACTCAAGGAGACAGCCAAGGGTCCTAATGGTGGCATTTGATTAAGGGACACTCAGCTCATTGCCCAGCCACACAGATGCATTGCCCACAGGTCAGAGGAAAGCTTTGACACGTGTTCCCATGGACACACCTGCAGGAAAGGACCCACAAGATCAGGCTGTGACTGTGCAGCTGAAACTCCCATCCCCAGAGAGCCCGACAGCAAGAACAAGATCACAACAACAGTGACCCAGAGCAGTGGAGCAAGAAGGAAAATGCGGTGAGGGTGGGTGTGAGAGAGGCCAGGGCAGAGGCAGCCGGGCACTCCGACAGCGTCACCCTTCCCCAGCTGTGCAGCCACCTCCCACACACCAGCATTGCCGGGCAGCTGCTCTCAGCCCCTGTGCTCTGCAGAGGGAACTGGAGCTCTGGCTGCACAGGAGCTGCTTCATGCCTTGGAGCCCCCGGCCCTGAGGGCAGAGGCTTTGCTGGGTGGGAGAGGAGGCGAGGGGGCTGCTAACAGGAGGGATCTGCATTGGAGGGATCATACAGAGTCTTCTCTGTTATCCCTCCCATAACAATGCCAGTTTTATTTTCCTGTCATTTCTGATCATTTCCCTGCTGCCTGGACATTCTCCCCCTGGGAGGTGTTTCCCTATCCATCCCTTTTCCCTGTCAGCACTCACAGACCATCCGACCCTCTGTGCCCTCACCCTGGCCCTACAGATCCTGCCTGTACACAGGGCACTGCCTGGGGGCATCTTCCTGTTTGCAGACTGGGGAAAAGGACAGGTCAGACTAAGACTGACGGGTCCAGCAAAGGTGATGCAGGTGCTGTGCACAGGCAGAGGAGTGGCTGAAAGGATGTTATGAGGCTTCTGGCAGACGCACTGATCACTCAGAGTTGCAGTTCAGCAGTATCAGTGACTTGTTTAAGCATGAGAGCTTGTTTTCATTTTCTAATTTACTGCACCCCCCACCCTTGGGACAGGAAACTGAAAAGACAGGCTCAGGAAAGCTCCCTATCTGTCTGGTAATCCTTGCATTGATCTTCTCCTTCAGGCATCCACTTGGAAAAGTCCTGGGGATGATCTGGAGCTGTGAGCAGCCCTGACCCACACAGCACCCGCTCCACAGCAGAAGCACCTTTCCTGCCCTGATAGGGGTGGCTCCTTCACCCCACAGCTTCTCCCCACAGCACCGTGGGGATCTCCCCTGGCAGGCTGAGCACTGACCCTGGCAGGTGGCAGAGTCCCTGCCCCGGCACAGCCCTGGGGTGCAGGGACCCTGCTCTGCAGGACAGCCCTGGGTGCCCCTGGGTGCTCACCCGGCTTCACAGCTGTTCAAAATTGCCTGACAAGAGCCCACTCCATACAGATCCCACAAGCTATGCCTGTGCTGACTTGAGGAGATGCCTCCAGGAGCTACAGCTGCATTGCCCTGCACCCACAGACTTACCGGGTCAAGGGCTGCAAAGATTTCTCCTCCAGTGAGCTCTCAGTCATCCTCCCAGTCCTGACCACCTTTAATCTCTCTCTGCCTTGCTTGTCTCCCTGAGATCCCCAGGCAGAGCCCCCAGCCCTGCTGCGCTTTGCAGAGGAGCTGCTCCTGGGCAGAGCTGTCTCTCTGCAGCGCTGCCGCTTGCCATGAGCTCCCTGTGTCCCAGGAGCCCAGCCCAGCTCAGCAGCACAGGAGCAGCCCAAGGCACTTTAATGACCCCTCTGGTGGGTTTGGTGCTGAGTCCATGAACTTCAGACCCTGAGAGGCAGTTGAAGAAACCTGTCAAGAAGTCCAAGTCATATTCAAACTCCAAAGTTTCTTGTAAGGTTAATGGGTCCCACTGAGGAACACTACTGAGGAAATGACCCCAGGGTCTGGTTAGAGAAGAAAACTGGAGGCAGAAATGACAGGTCAGGAAAAGCAAGGTGAAGGTCTCTCTGATGATCAGTAAAACTGGATGTGTTTCATTAATCAAAAGGCCAAGCTCTGACCCCCAACCCTGGGAAAGGAGATCCTGTCCCTCCCACATTGCCCAGGGCTGTTCCTGGGACAGTGTGATGTGGGGCTGTGCAAAGCCAAGGGCAGGACTATGGTCCGACACCTCCCAGGTTCCTGGCTGGGGACAAGGAGGCCATGAGGCCCCTGTGCTGTAAGGACAAGGTGTCTCCTCACAGGCATCAGAGCTGGAGACAACAGCCACAGCCAAGGGGAGAAGGAGCTCATGTCTTTTGGGGGCTTTCAGCCTCTTTACATCCCTTGATCATCTCCACAACAGCCTGTCCTATGCTGTGGCATCACCTGCACCTCTTTCCCTGCAGGCTGGAGACATCCCCCCTGCTGCCCACCTTGCTCTTGTCTGAGCATCTTCCTTCCTTTGCTGATCTCTCTCCATCCTCCCCAGCTGTTCCTTGAAGCACAAAGCCTTGGGCTGATGCAGACTCCCTCTGGGTGACCTGCTCCACCACAGCACTGCCCTTCCACTCACATTCCTTCCTGCTCATGTCCAGCCTGGACCTCCCCAGCTGCACTTTGTGCCATTATTTCTTTCTCGTACTGTTTCCCACTATGAAGAAAACCTCCACCATCTCTGAAACCACCCTTCCAGCACTCTCAGGCTACTCCTACACTGCTGCAGCCTCCCCAGCGCTGCTGGGCCAAAGCAGCCCAGGTTCCTCAGCATCCCACACCATGTGCACAAGGTCCTGAACCCTGCCTTGGCAGAGCCCTACACTCTCCAGTTCCTCCCTGCTTCTCCAAACTGGGAAGCCGCACACTGGCACACACCCGTGTGTGTGGGGGTCACACCAGTGCTGAACCGAATGGGATGAGAACTCCAGGTGTCTGGGTCCCCACGCTCCTCCTCATGCAGCCCCGTGTGCAGCTGCCTTGTTCATGGTGAGTGTGCAGCACGGGCTTGTGTGGCGGCCCTTGTAGGGCCCAGGCCCTTCTCCTCAGGGTCACTGCTCAGCGTGTCAGGTCCTGCTCTGTCCTGATGGATGGGGTTATCCTCCTGCCCCGATACAGAACTGGCCACATCTCCTTTTAAAACTTCAGAGATTCCTGATGGTGGAACCCCAAAGTTTCTCCAGGTCTGGACTCTCCCTGGACCGCTGCAGCCGCATTCCCTCCAATTCCAGCCAGGGCAGGGACCACTCGCCCGGGGAGCCCCCGGTGCCCCCTAAAGAAAAGGGGCCTCAGCCTCCAGGACTCTCCTGAGCCCAGAAAGACGCCACTAAAATAGCAGCAGTAGCAGGGTTCCATCAAGAGTTTATTCAAGAAAAAAGAAATAATTTCCAATTTCCCTAGCACAGTCTTTCAGTGCTGCTTTCTCCTCCTTATGCTGGTGCCTCTCCCTGACTGCTGTGCCCCACTTTTGGTGGCACCAGATTGTTGGGGGGCATGGCCATATGCCCCCACAGGCTTTGTCATTGGTGCCCTCACTCACAAGGGAAAACCCATCTTGTCACTCCCCACATAAAGGAGCTCCATACATCCAAGCAACTTCTTCACTCTGAGGGAATCCCACTGCTGATCCTTCCAGCCCGTCTCTCCTGAAAAGCCTGTACCCACCCAGTGCAGCACCCCAAGCTGTGTGACTTGTCCCACCACGCCTTGGCGGTGACTCCATGGGTGTTAAACAGCACAGGCTGCAGCTTGTCCTGGCTGTGCCCTTGGCTGAGGGCATCAGTGCACAGTTGGGCTGTGGCACCTCAGCTGTAGCACCCGGCCAAGCTCTGAGAGTCTTCGGGAAATCTGGTTGGTATCAAGAATCCAGGTCCCCATGTGTGCAAAGGTTTGACTTCAGAGCAGAGCAATGTCACAGGGGTTGGCAGATGGAAAGTTAGGGCTGAAATTGGGCAACAGGAGAGTGAGCAAGCCCTGCTGTCCCCAAGGCCAGAGAGAAACAGGGCTGGGAATGACAGACCTGGAAGGAAATGTGTGTTTTGTCAGTGGCGTCTCTGCTGCCCCTGAGGTATTTGGGCAGACGTGTCACTGATCTCTAGGAATGACAAGGTGCTGCTGACAGGCCCAAGGTGACAATGGTTTGTCTGTTCCTTGATTGTGTTATCAAGGGGGTGAGAACAGGGTGGTGAAAAGAAAAAAAGGAGATTTGGAAGTGTAGCTACACGCATGGACACCTGGCGTGATGCGCTTCCTATTCAAGGGCTGCCCTACATCTCCTGGATAGAGAAGGGACAGATCTTGCGATGCTTCAGAGGTGGGAATGAGTTTCTTGCACAAAGGCACCGAATCTGTCTGCAATGCTGTCTGGGGTGTCTGTCCCACACTCACTGTGGATGGGGATGGCTGCCCTGGACAGGACCATCGCTGTCCCTGCCCAGTGCATGTAGGGGTGTGTGAGAGCCTTGGCACCTCACGTAACACTGCAGGCCTATAACTGGCATTAAAGGGAATAACCTCCCTGAATTTGATTTGTCAATAGAATTATAGAATAATTTCAGCTGGAAGAGACCCTCAGGATCATCGAGTCCAACCACAACCCAACTCTAGCACTAAACTATGTCCCTAAGAAACCCAATTAAATGTCTTTTAAACACCTCCGGGAATGGTGACTCCACCACTTCCCTGGGCAGCCTGTTCCACTGCTTCACAACTTTTTCCGTGAAGAAATATCTCCTAATATCCAATCTGAACCTTCCCTGGCACAACTTGAGACCATTTCCTCTTGTCCTAGCACTTGCTACTTGGGAGAAGAGACCAACACCCACCATGCTACAACCTCCTTTCAGGTAGCTGTAGAGACCGAGAAGGTCTCCCCTCAGTCTCTTTTTTTCCAGGCTAAACAGCCTCATGTCCCTCAGCTGTTCCTCGTAAGACTTGTGCTCCAGGCCCCTCACCAGCTCCTTTCCTTCTCTGAACCTGCTCCAGCACCTCAAGGTCTTTCTTGTTGTGAGGGGGCCAGAACTGACCCCAGGATTTGAGGTTTGGCCTCCCCAGTGCCCAGCACAGGGGACGGTCACTGCCCTGGGCCTGCTGGCCACACTATTCCTGATACAAGCCAGGATGCTGGGGGCCTTTTTGGCCACCTGGACACACGCTGGCTCATGTTCAGCTGCTGTCAATCAACATTCCCAGGTCTTGTTCCAACAGACAGCTTTCCAGCCACTCCTTCCCAGGCCTGTAGTGGTGCGGGGGGTTGTTATGACCCAAGTGCAGGACCAGGCACTTGGCCTTGTTAAACCTCAGACAGTTGCCCTCAGCCTAATGGACCAGCAGCTCCAGAACCCTCTGTAGAGCTTTCCTACCCTTTAGCAGATCAAAACTCCCACCCAACTCGGTGTCATCTGCAAACTTACTGAGGGTGCACTAGATCCCCTCGTCCAGATCATTGATAAAGAGATTAAACAGAACTGGCCCCAATACTGAGCCCTGGGGACACCACTTGTGACCGGCCGCCAACTGGATTTGGCTCCCTTCACCACAACTCTTTGGGCCCAGCCCTCCAGCCAGTTCTTTATCCATCACAGATACACCATCCAGGCCATGAGCTGCAGCTTCTCCAGGAGATGCTGTGGGATACGGTGTCAAAGGCTTTACTGAAGTCTAAGTGCACAACATCCACAGCCTTTCCCTCATCTACTAGTTGGGTCACCTTGTCATAGAAGGAGATCAGGTTGGTCAATCAGGATTTGCCTTTCGTAAATCCATGTTGACTGGGCCTGATCTCTTGGTTGTCTTGTATGTGCTGCCTGATGTCTCTCAAGATCATCTGCTCCATGACCTTTCCCATCACCGAGGTCAGACTGACAGGTCTTTAGTTCCCTGGATCGTCCTTCTTGCCCTTCTCGTAAATGGGTGTCACATTTGCCAACTTCCAGTCAACTGAGACCTCCCCACTTAGCCAGGGCTGCAGCTAAATAATTGAAAGTGGCTCAGTGATCACCTCCACGAGCTCCCTCAGCACCCCAGGGTGTATCCCATCTGGCCCCATAGACTTGTGGGTGTCCAAGTGGTGCAGCAGGTTGCAAACCATTTTCCCTTGGATTATTGGGGCTTCATTCTGCAACCCATCCCTGTCTTGGGGCTCAGGGGGCTGGGTACCTGGAGCACAACTGTTCTGACTATTAAAGACTGAGGCAAGAAGGTATTTAATACCTCAGGGTTTCCCTCATCTTCCGTCACTATCTTTCCCTCTGCATCCATCATGGAATGAAGGTTCTCCTTAGCCCTCCTCTTGTTGCTAATATATTTCTAGAAACATTTTTTGTTGTCTTTTACAGCAGTAGCCAGGCCCAGCTCTAGTTGAGCTTTGGCCCTTCTAATTTTATGCCTGCATAACTTCACAGCATTCTTGTAATCCCCCTGAGCCACCTGCCCCTCCTTCCAAAGGTTATAAATTATCCTTTTATTCCTCAGTTCCAGCCGCAGCTCTCTGTCCAGCCAGGCTGGCCTTCTTCCCCGCCGGCTCGCCTTCCGGCACACGGGTACAACTGCTCCTGCACCTCTGAGATCACCTTCTTGAAGACAGACCAGCCTTCCTGGACTGCTTTGTCCTTCAGGTTTGCCTCCCAAGGGACTCTGCCAAGCAGCTTCCTAAACAGATCCAAGTCTGCCCTAGAAGGCCAAAGTAGCAGTTCTGCTGACCACCCTTCTAACTTCTCCAAGGACAGTAAACTCAATCATTTCATGATCACTACACCCAGGGCGACCTCCAATGAGTCCTTCTCTATTTACAAACAACAGGTCCAGTGGGGCTCCTTCCCTGGTAGGCTCACTGACCAGCTGTGTCAGGAATTGTCTTCCATACACTCCAGGAGCCTCCTAGACTGCTTCCTCTCTGCTGGGTTGTACTTCCAGCAGACATCTGGTAGCTTGAAGTCCCCCATAAGAGCCAGCGCTGGTGACTGGGAGACTTCTCCCAGCTGCCTGAAAAATATTTCTTCTGCCTCTTCATCCTGGTTGGGTGGTCTGCAACAGACCATCCCCTAGGATGTCCGCCTTGTTGCCCTTCCCCTTGATTCTTACCCAGAGACACTCAATCCTTTCATCACCCTCATCAAGCTCCAGACAATCAAACCCCCCCCCAACATACACTGCTTCTCCACCTCCACTCCTTCCTCACCTGTTCTTTCTGAAGAGTTTATAGCCATCCATTGCAGTACTCCAGTTCTGAGAGTCATCCCACCATGTTTCTGTGATGACAATTAAATTATAGTTTTTCTGCCTCACAAGGGCTTCCAGCTCCTCCTGTTTGTTGCCCATGCTGTGTGCATTCGTAAAGATGCACTTCAGCTGGGCCATTGATTGCATTGGGTCGGCAGACCGAAGGGCATCATTAGCACTATCCTCAGATGCCAGCATGTCGCCCTTGGCTGTGCCTCTGCCACATCTGTTTTCGTCCCCCTCTCCCTTCAAATCTAGTTTAAAGCCCTCTCAATGAGTCCTGATAACTTAATGTGGTCCATAAAAAAAGACTAAGAATCTTACTTTTTTGTGGTTCTTTTCTAACATTGTCTGAACTTTGGTAAACAAGAGGAAGAGTGGTTGACAGAGTCTGTTTTCTGAGAGCAACATGTTCCTGTACCTTTCCCATCTTTCTGTGGTGAAGGATTTCTTCCCTTGCAGAGAGGACTGCAAGACCTGCTCCTGTCAGGTGGGACTTGACCTCCAAACGTGGCGCAGCCTCTTCCATTGTGACATCACCCACCGCCGTTGATGTCACAAAGCAGCATCAGCGCAGAGGTCGGAACAGCAGGGTATAAGACCAGGGGTCCCCCTGCGCCTTTGTCACTCTCGATCTTGAGGGAACTGGGATCGCAGAGTTTTTGGCTCGCTCTTGAGCAAGCAAGATGCTTGTTACCTGCACCTCAGCAGGTACCAAGAGACAGACAGCGAAGGTTGAACGTTTGAATGGGTATGTTTGAAAAATCCTCCTCCCCTTTCCCCAGGGGTGTTTTCCAACTCATCAGCTGGGGTGGGTGGATGGTGGACAGGAGAGGAACCCAAGGGCAGCCTGAGAGCTCGGTCTTGAGCTGGTGGAAGGCAGCAGCCAGCTTTCAGTCTCTTCATGAGCACAAGGGCGAGGCCCAGAAAGCCTTTGATCTCTGCAGAATAAGGGACAGGTCCATTTTGGATCACACGGAGGGAGTGTGATCACCAGAGTGTTTCTTTGGTGCTTCCTTGGTTGCCCATTGCTTGCCAGAACGCATTGACATTCAGCCCTCCCTCCCTCTTTCCCCAGTCTGCATTTGTCTGCAGTTATGCCAAGAGAAGGGCCAGAGAGAACCCGGCTGCTAAAGAAATGCTGCGAGAGGGGAGACACACACCCCCTGCCTGGCAGCTGTTGAACTGTAGGGGCACAGGCTGAACCTTCTCTTGAGAGGATGGAGAACAGGTTCAGCACAAGTTGCAATCGGATGGTGGGCTGGAGAAACAGGCGTTCGTTCTGTCCCTTCCATTTCCAAAGAACCCCTCTCCAGCCCCACAGATGGGAAGTGTGGCCACAGCTCTTGTTGCAGCTCTTGCTCTTAGTCCAGAGTCAATCTTGAGCCCTTTGTCCCTAACAAAACAATACCTGCCATGACAAATCCCCTACTGGTGCAGCTGGTGACAACCCCAGCAGTGAATCGAGCTGTGCAGAACCAAGCCAGTGCTCACGCCAGGAACGCCAGGCTCAAGGGCTGCAGTCCCTGCTGCTGCTGCCTGTCTGCTGCTGATCTGCACGGGTATCACCAGCTTCACCATCCTTTTCCTCCTTGCTGCTCTGCAGGAAGATGAAGGCACTGAAAACAACAACCCTGGTGCTGATTCTCGGACTGTTCTCTTTCGGTGAGTCTCTGCAAGAGCTCCGACCTGTGGATGGTGCTTTGGGATGTATTCAGGGCTTCATCCTACCTTGTTCCACTTCCCGCGCTGTGACCAGAGGAGCTCAGCTAAGAGCAGAAAGTCCTCGACAGAGCTGTGCTAGTCCCTGCTCAAGCGGGACGGGTGTGGGAGTGAGGAAGGGGTGACTTGCCTTCCCCAGGAGGGCTAAGCCAGTTCTCTTCAGCTGAGGGAGAGGCCGTAGCTGAGCTCTCCTGCCCTAGGGGGATGAAAATCTTCTGCAGGACAAGGAGCACAGTCCAGGGCAGGGAACGTCCATCTATTGCGGAGCTGTACGTCATGATGGCCACTGTCAAAGACAACAACAGGAGAGACATCTATGTCACTTGGGAGAGACACAGAAATGGGAGCGGGCATCCCAAGGCCTAACCCAGCCTTAGACCAAGTTCTAAGCTCTGGTGTGTGTCTGACAGGTATTTACCATGTGGGACAACACAGCACCTTAACCCTCTGGAGAACTGCAGCAGACTTAGGAGAAGACTTGCGTGAAACCCTGCCCCTGCCCAACCAGCTCCGTAAGCTCCAGGAACAGCTTTATCATCTGCGCTGGAGCGCAAAGGATGTCGCGGAGCGGGCTCTCCAGGAAGGCGTGAAGCAGGCAAAGCTCCCAGGCTTTACCGGACGGGTAAGGGCACAAGGCAGAAGGATCTACTCAGGGGTTTTATCCTCCCTCCAGCACATATCTTCCTGAATTCCCTGTCCCAGCCAACAGGCTGGTGCTGCTGGAACAAGTGCTGTCATGGCCACACTTCTTTTTCCTGTTGCTCCACACTTCCTTATGGGGAAGAGAGAGCCATGACGGGAATGATGGCTGTCTGAGTCGTACCTTCCTCTGCGTCCAGATCTCAGGTCCTCCTCAAGGGAGGACTGGAAAGAAAGAATGGTCTCAGAGGTCCAGAGTTAAGCCGGTCCTATCTCATGTCCAGAAGGCTTTTCTGTCTCTGCTGCCTGGCCTGGGGCCTCTCCACAGGAAAAGCCCCTTCCCACAGCTTCAGCATTCAGATCACTGGAGTGAGCAGCCCCTCCTTTCTGATCCTGTCAATCAAAGAAGAGCAAACTAGGGATGCTGCCAGGCAATTTGGGTGTTCCTTCCATCTGAAATGGGCCTTGTCTCCATTCACCTTGGCTGGCCTTGCAGGGGAGCTGCTTGCTCCATTCTTTTTCCTTCCAACAGGCGCTCCCCTTTGTGTTCCTTTCCAGGCTGTTCAGGAGATCATCAATCAAGCTCTGGAGAAGCTGGAAGAAATCCAGGTCCTGATGACTGATTATGCCCTGAAATCAGCAGGTGCTGTGACATTGTACATGCAAACCAATTCCAAAGTGCTTCCTGTCCAGATTGACAAGATGGGCATTGGAACGTGCCCAGGGGCAGGAGAGAAGGGGCGAGAAGTCAAGGGTCAATTCGTGCCCTAAAATTGCCCCCACTGACAGAGTCTGTAGCAGGCCAGGCCCCATGGGAAGCATAGGAAGGCTGGTTCACATTCTTGTCTTTTTCCACAGCCCCATACGACAGTTTAATGACACCTTGCTACGTGTCCCAGAGGGGCCGTGCCAGTAAGACAGAGGGAACCCACCGTAGGACATGGATGACAACTGAGGAGCCTTTTCCAAGACAAGAGTGTAATATTCCTCCTGACACTGCCTGATGATCGTGCTCATGTTTTAATTTCCAGGGGCTGCCGTCATTCGTTCCAGGACTTCTCTGTCCCTCCGGACGGCCAGAGCAAAGGTGTTATTGTATTCCCTGCCGGTGATGGATTACGTGAGGTCCCCTGAGCTTATTCTGGAGGTAGGAGCACCAAGAAGCAGTAAAAGGAAGGTCAGGAGAATGAAGCACACACGCTGCTCAGAGTTGCCTTTCCCCCCATCTTTGCTCCTCGAAACTTCCTTTCCTGCCTCCTTCTCGCATGGACCTGCTCTCCTCCTGTGTCTCCCTGCTGAGTGTCTCCCTCCTCCCTCTCCCAGAGTGCCCCAGGTTCTCTGCGGGAGCTTCTACCAGGCCAGGCTGCTCCTGCAGTCTGTGTCTGCCCAGTTGCTGTGCGAAGTGTCAGCACTGCAAGGAAGGAGAAGGGCAGAGATGCCTGCAGAGCTCTGGGATGTGCTCTTAGTGAGCACCAGCGGGTGCTGAGAGCCTGCACTGCTGGAGGGCCCCATGTTGGGATCTCAAGCCATCCTGGCCCTGCTCCTGACCTGCCTGCACAATCTGAAGAGCTGGCTGGTGCCAGGGGAAAGAGGTGGCAGTGGATGAGAGGCAGCAAGGGCTTCCCCTGACAGGAAAGGTTCATCCAGGGGGGCCTGTGGCTGTCACCTGCTCTGGGCAGGGGCCTTTCAGCCACACTGTCCCTGGCTTGTTCTTGGTGAGGGCTCTGGACCGGCAGAAGCACAACTGCTGCTCTGTTCAATACCCACAAGGTCTGACTGAAGGCCCTGGCTGCCATTCAAAGCGGAATTGATTGACCTAATGAATTCTTAATCCTCTGATGCTCATGGCAGGAATGAGAGCCAGGGCAACCTTCTCCATGTCAATACAGTTTCTTCTTGTCCTTTCAGCCAGAAAACCATCCTGGAAAGTGCTGGCCCTTCCCAGGAAGCCAGGGACACGTGTTCATCAAGCTGTCTGTGCCAGTGATTCCCAGGGCAGTCACCATGGACCACGTCTCAGGGACAGCGTTCCATGGAGAAAGTCTCTCCGGAGCTCCAAAGGACTTTGCTGTCTATGTAAGTGATTTCTCTGGAGTGGGGGGCAGGGGCTTGCACAGCATTTCCAAGCAGGGGATGAAGACGGGTCAAAGAGTCCAGTGGCCTGAAGCTTTCTCCTGGCTCTCAGAAGAAACAGGTTCCTTGGGAATGAAGCAACTCCATTGTATTCCTCTTTTATTCAATGTACCACTCGAAAGGAAGCTTCTGGGGCAAGATGCTACTTTAGAAGCCACAGGGAAAAGGAGCTGGCACAGTGCATGGTCCTAGACCTTCTTGGCTTCCAATCTCAGTGGCATTTGTTATCCTCAGTTTTTCTCCCTCTCACTGGGAGCGTGTGCTCCTTTTCTGACTGGCAGCCTGGACTCATTGAGTAGGCAAGTGTGGCGTGCTGCCCACCTGCAGCTTCTTGTCTTTTCCTTGTGCTCATTGTCCTTGGACTACGTAGATGAAATAATGCCATCCTTCACCGACTGAAGTTCAGTCTTGCCATGATGATACCAGACACTCTTGTTTTCTCCTCCCTTGTCTTTCTGTAGGGCTTCAAGGAAGAACACGAGGAGCAGGGAATATTCCTGGGACAGTTTACTTTCCTGGCACCGCTGAATCCCAGTCAGACCTTCCAGCTGAAGGTATGGGGACAAAGAGGGAGGAGAACTGGAGGAGAGGAGGAGAAATGCAGTTGGATGGGGAGAGGCTTCCCTGCCAAAGAGCTACAGGCAGCCCTGTCCTTGAGCGTGTGCCACGCTGGCCTTTCTTCTGCTTTAACTTCCTGGTGGCGTATACCTGGACTGCCGGTCTTCTCTTTCGTTTTGAGTTTAAACTTCAGTGCTTAGAAGTACCACAGTTGAAGCCGGAATCAGCTTAACTGTCTGGACCCCAAGTGCACACAGGCGAGCACATCCCGTAGGGTGCATGACTGCTGTTCTGCCAGTTAAAGACCAGAAATAGTGAGCTTCCTGAGGGTTGTGTTGTTGATGGCAGTGAGTAGTGACAGGGAGGCCATTCTGTTTCCCTGACTTCCTAGAGAAGGCAACAAGACATTATACTGACACCAGCACTGGGTATTCTGACTCTGGAAGCCTGTGCCCCAAAGCAGGCGAGAACTTTCCACTGTATTCGCTGAGGCATCTGGTCGCTGCTTCTTCTTTTGCTGTTCTTATGGCCCAATGAGGTAGAGCAGGATAGAACGTCTTGACCAGGACAGATCAAAAGCCCTGGCAGGGCAGCAGGAAGGAAGCTGTTGAACAAAGCCATCGCTGCGGCACTACTCTGTCAGTGCTCACGTGCCAGAGAGGAAAAGGCGACTCATTTCTTCTTGTCGTTTCAGAACGAGCTCCCTGGGGTCGTGAATTACATCAGGCTGCAAGTGCTGAGCAACTGGGGCCACCCGGACCACACCTGCCTGTATCGGTTGAGGGTGCACGGTGATCCACCCAAAGACGGGGGAGAGGTGCCAGTTTCAGTTGTCAATAAATTCCATTAGTTTTCACCAAGTCGAGTTCCGGTCTGCTTTGCCTGTGATGTTGACTGGTCCTCCCTGAGCTAACTGGAGCTCCCTGTCCTTCTCTAAACCCACCAGCTTATGGGAGACTTCAGGAGTCCACAGCAAGATTTTGCTTATTAGAGAAAACAGGAAAACTCAGTCACAAATCTGCAGAAAGCCTGACATCCACATTCTTGTTGCCTACACAGGAACATCAGCAAGGCCCTGCCTGTACACCAAAGATTAAATTAATGGACAGTTTTCCTGTGCAGGAAGCAACTAAGGATCAACTGAATGGAACCATCTGTTGCTACCTGTTTTCACAAGAGGCAGATGGCTACTTCAGCTTCCATCTTTCAATCTGTTGCCCATGAGAAATTGGAAGTGTGTGTTTTTGTAAGAAGGAAACCTTAATTGGAAAGTTGGTTCATGGACTTATTTGCCTCTCTAAGCACAGATCGAGTTCATAGCCCAGGAAAAGTTACAGAGTGATTAGCAAAGCAATCTCAGGACCCTTAAGAGATCCCATAACTGCATGAGTTTATCTTTTCGTTTCAGCCCGAGTTCCCCAAGCCCCAAGGCAGGAGCAGGCAGGGCAGTGGTGCACTCGGGTCGCACCAGGGAGGAGAGAGCAGGAACAGCATTTGGAACCCAGGGCTGGCAACAACAATTTGTGCTCTGAGCTGGGGCTTAGTCCATGTGCAAGCCCAGCATGGATCCAGATACCAAACTGAGGGTGTCTGTTCATCCCCGGTGCCACACACACGGCACCTTCGTCCATCTCCTCCTCCGGATGAGCTGTTTTCCAGCCCCTTCCACCTCAGCCCAGCTCAGACACCTGCACTCTGGCCCAGGGCTGACTGGGGCTGGTGACCCTCGGGGCAGCAGCAGGAACCGCTCTGACCCTGGTTGTGGGGCTGTCCCTGGGCTGAGCCCTCGGGCCCAGAGCTGGTGAACTGGGCCATGGTGGGGCCCAGGGGTGGTGAGGCCAAAAGGTCCCCCCGTCTGTCCGCGCTGGGAGACACTTGCTCCTGCAGCACCCCGGTACTGATCCCGAACCTGGTCCATCTTCATCCAGAAGTACACTTTAGTTTGGTTTTTTTAATTAAAAATGAAAATAATTCAGGTAGAGGTACAGCCTGTTTAGATGTCTGAGTAGTCTGGGGACAGAGGCCAGTTGGGGGCTAGGGCCCTCGGGGGTGGGGGATCTTTCTGCCACGTGTCGTTGGCCTGGTGCTCACAGCTGGGAAGGGACTTTCCAAAATCCTGCTGGGAGGAGCCAGATGTGGCCACCCCCGGCAAAGCCTCAGGATCTTCTGCCAACCTGCCCTCAGATCATCTCTTCCCATTAACCAGGAGTCACTACGGGTGTTGCTGTTCTCCTTCGGGCAGTGTGGTGCTCACCAGGCACAGCCAGAGCTGTTCCTGTGCCAGGAGAAGACTTCACACAGAGCCTTGGCTGATGGTGACAGTTCCCACCAGCCGTCCAGCTCTGGAAGGTCCAGATGCCACAGAGGGGACACGGACTGGTTGTCACTTCTCTTGCAGGAACAGGGTTGAACAGCAGAAGGGAGGTGGGATGAGAGGGTCCATGAGGTCTGAAAGCACATTGGACAGCTGGTACAGTCATGATGACAGCAGAGGGAGAAGAGAAAGAGGTGGAGTGACCTGGCTGGGACAATGCTTCTGACGTGACACCTGCCACACAGACACAGAGACAGATACATCACCACGTAATGCAGAAGGCAGAAGTTAGAACACATGAATCACCATGGATCAGCTAGAAACCATCCAAAGTGCATGTGGGAAGGATGATATAACTGGTGACAAGAACATCATCTGCCAAAGGATGCAACAGGAGAGCACTCGAAAATGAAAGATGAGATAATTTGGAGCAGCAGCTGACCTAACAATATCAAAACTAAATACAAATTCTGGATGGTTGCCTGTGGACATAACATGACATACGTAGAAGACAACTGAACAGGGAGAATGAATAAATTGGTATAATATGAGTGAAATGTCAATGACACACAGAATATACCCTCCCGGTAGAAACTAAAGCTACGCTATTTTTTTAAAAAATGGAGTACAGGGAAAAATTAGGGTTACCCTTCCCCTTAAAAATGTTTTTATTTCATGCGGTTATTTGATGGCATCAGTGTGGAAAGTTTTTCTTTCCTTTTAGTCTCTATGGAGACAGACAGAGGCCTTGGTGGGTCCTGGAGCAGGTGGGAAAGGTGCCTGGGAGGGAGGAGAGCACGGGGAGACATGGAACAGAGGTGGAGACAGAGCAAAGAGCCGGTGCTGGCAGTGAAGACACTCCTGCTGTGCAGGTGCTGCTGAGGTCACAGCCCCCAGAGCAGGTGACAGACATGAATGGGCCACTGGCTTGTGCTGGTCCCCGTGGAGCAGAAAAACTCCTGCAGCCTCTGGAGCTCCACACAGGAGCAGTGTCGCCACCACGACGGTCCTTTCTCCAGCCCTTGTTCCACCCCATGGACGTCAGGCTCAGGCCCCACACGATCCAACACGTCCTCACCAACCACCGCTCCCCTTCCCACCCTTTGATGTCACACACACACGGTTGCCCTCAGCCCATGGGCCGCCCTGTGAAACGTCCATGAAATGTCACAACTCCCCGTTGAGCTCATGGAGTCCGAGGCTTTGGGCTCCGTCTGTTCCGTGGCCACTCCGGACAGCACAGGTGTCTGTTCCGTGGGGTCACGGGCACCAAACCCAGCTCGGGTGGGAACCAAGAGGGTCCCCTCGTGTTCAGGGCCCAAAGCGCCATCTGTAGCACCTGCCCGTCCTTTTGAGTGCCCAGAGCCTCCTTCTTGGGGCCCAGATCCTCATGTTATGGTCCCAACGTGTCTTTTATCACCCACAGATGTTCGGATTCCACAGTTTCATGTTTAGGTGGAGCTCGTTGCCTGGCAACAACAGCCCAGAAGTCTATGGGGAGTCAATGGACCAAGGACAGCCAATCACATTTGAGAAGGTGGGGCAAGTCATGTGATTGATATGTAACCAGCCAATCAAGCTTTGAGGCCTGCAGGACAGGTGGCTAGAGTTGACCAATCTAGGCAGTGTTCAGGGGCGGGCTGTGCTGGCTGCACCAATCACACCTGGTGGGAGAGCGGCACACAAATGATTGATAAGCCATCCATCCAATCACTTGATGGGAGGAGCCAGGAGGAAATGCGAGACAGCCAATCAGAGGAAAGAGCGCCTCAGGGCAGGGTGGGCCCCAAACCAGGGCAGAGTGACAGCCCAGGCAGCCAATCCCAGACAGCACCAGCTCAGGGCAGGAGACTGACAGCCCTCCCGACCAATGGCAGTGAAGAGTGATGTGAGCAGGAGGCGGCACTGCGGGCAGCCAGGCCGAGCTCTGACATGGCGCCCATCAGACCTGCCCTGAGCTCGAGCAGCCCTGGCCCAGCCCCGGGGCCCCTTCCTCTCTGCCGCCCTCCCCATCCCTCCCGTCCCCCCGGCCACCCCCATGTTCCAGACCCCACGTCTCCGTGGCACCACCCGCTCACACAGTCGGTATCCCGGGCCGTGCCGCTGGAACGCAGCCATGGGCCATCTGGCTTCTCGCCGCCACCGCCGACCGCGTGCGACCGTCGTGGCCCCTGCTGTACCCTGGGCCACGGCCAATGGAAGCGGAGCCGCTGGCAGCGCAGAGCCCAACCCATCGGGGCTGCTGAATCCTGGCGAGATATCGCTGCCCGGCTGGAGAACCTGCCTGTGAGAGTGCGCCACGTAGAAGCTCATGTGCCCGAGAGTCGGTCACTGAAGAACCCAATCCGAACAACCAGCGGGGGGATCGAGCTGCCGAGATTAAAGTGGCTGAGGTAGATTTGCACTGGCAAGATGAAGGTGAATTATTGATGGCCCATTGGGCCCACAGTGCCTCAGGTCGTCGAGGAAGGGATGCAACACATGGATGGGCTCGTGATCGAGGGATGCACTCAACCATGGATGCTCTTGCACAGGTTATTCACCATTGTGAAACATGCGCTACCATGAAGCAAGCCAAGCGGTCAAAGCCTGTGTGGTATGGGGGCGATGACTGAAGTGTAAATGTGGAGAGGCCTGGCAAATTGACTATATCACACTGCCAGAAAATGGTCATGGCAAGAGCTCTGTGCTTACAGTGGTGGAGCCACCACCGGATGGCTGCAAACATACGCCCTGCCCCACGGCACTGCCCGCAACACTGTCCTGGGCCTTGAAAAGCAAGTCCTGTGGTAACACAGCAGCCCAGAGAGAACTGAGCCAGACAACGGGACTCATTTCTGGAACCTGCTCATAGACGCCTTGGCCAAGGAGCACGGCAGTGAGTGGGTCTGTCACATCCCCATCATGCACCAGCCTCCGGGAAAATCGAGCGGTGCAAACGACTGTTAAAGACTATGCTGAGAGCAGTGGGTGGTAAAACTTGAAGAAACTGGGATTCAAATTTAGCCAAGGCCACCCCGAGAGCACCCAGGTGCCCGGGGCTGAGCTGACCCTGAGCCTCCCAATGGGGCACCCTGACCTCCCTCCCCAGGCGCAGGGTCACAGTGGGGCCCTTTGTGACCTCACTTGGTGACGCCCTGTTGCGGGGGAGTAATTGAGGGGTTTTGCTTGCTGCAGAACAATGTTTAGATTTCTTAAAGAGAAGCGCGACTTCAAAGAGTTCGGTGGCAGGTTCACTCTATTATTTACTGCATGGGGGAAATATGCCAAGCTGAATGCTGCTGACCTTCTCTCCAGGTGCCTGTACCTGTTCACGAAGGAAACTTTCAGTCATCTTCCCTTCCTGATAACTGTTCACTCCAGGGGGCTGTGTCTTGGAGCTCCGGAGACAAACTTTCAGGGGAGGCCATGTCCGTTGCGGTGCAAACTGTCAGGATTCCTCTTTCCCTGATAACCGTTCGCTCCAGAGTTTGTATTTTAGAACTCCAGCAGCAAACTTAGAGGCAAGGCTTTATGACCATATGCAGAGCAGACTTTCAGGAGACAAAATTCTCAGAAAATAAAAAATTTAATGGAGTAGAATAGCAGAAAGGCTGGCTCAAGCTGGGTACCTGCGCAGAGGTCCGCCCCAGCATAGAAAACTACAAACTTTTATATCTTTACAGACCATTCACACCAAGATCCAAGTCCAATAGCAAAATTTTACCACCAGGTCCTTTGCTCCCCATTGGACCCTTTTTCCCTGACTCCACATGAGCCTCTGTTTTGTTCAGTTGTAGACATTGGTTTTGGTCCATATCCTTGAAGGTGAGATTTTGTCTGGATAAATGCTTTCTTCTCAGCGAAGTGCAAAAATAGGCCCGGCTTTGCAGATGTCTGTGATGTCTCTGCGTTAGCCTTGGCTCGTTGTTTTCCCAGTCAGTTCCATTTTTCCCAGCAAAATGCAAGCTAGACTTTATCATGCAAGGCGTTTAGTGTAGTCTACGGTTGCTTTTGGCAAATACGAGCTTAAAATTTTAGCAAATCTAGTCTACTAAGTAACATGAATCGAAGAGTATATTAAAAAATCATACAAACTTATATCTCTAAATAATCCATTACATTTGGTGTGCGTCTACTTAAGCTAAATGATGAATATTGAAGTTGAATTAGGCTCATCCAGTGACCCGTGAGTAGTAAAATCGTTGCCATACAGCTCACTTATTTAGCAGGGAGCACTCAAAGTGGGCTCATCCAGGCTGTCGTATTTCTAGAATGAAGTGGTTGACTCATAGTCAAATTGCGTAGAGTAGGAAAAGTCTGCACGAGACTCCCTGCGCCCACAAGCCACCGGCGTTCAGTTGCCGTTCTGCTTCCCTGTGGGTCTCCTGGAAGGAGTTCTTGGCCTGCCTGTGGCTCAGGCCCTTCCCTCCTCTGCAGCCTGGACCAAACTGCTGCTGGTTTGGCTGAGGGGGGGTCGAGTGCGCCTGCCACACTC
Organism: Caloenas nicobarica; assembly: GCF_036013445.1. Taxonomy (NCBI): domain Eukaryota; kingdom Metazoa; phylum Chordata; class Aves; order Columbiformes; family Columbidae; genus Caloenas; species Caloenas nicobarica. The sequence goes on from NC_088276.1 coordinate 2,054,217, forward strand.
CACCCCCTTGACCACAGTCAATCCCCTTCATTCTCTCATAGACTGGTAGTGTGGTTACCTCTTGCCTCTATGTCATAAATACATGGCATGTTGTAGTTCAGTGGTAAGAGTCCAATTGTTTGATAAACTATTCGGTTTAAATGCTAATATCATCTATATACGGTGTGAGCGTGCATGTGAACTTTTGTTTAAGCAGATAGCTTCAATAATATAGCATATCACTATAAATTGTATTATCAGGGTGTTTGTCACAACAAATAGAGATCCTTTGCTTATATGTGTACCAGGCTTTTATACATAAAATGATTGTAAGTAACAAGCACAATAATGTTAGAGTTAACAGAATTACAACTGGATGAAGCATCACATTCAAAGTTCCTGTTGTGGTCGGTGACCATCCAAATAGTCTTCCACTTTAGTCCCAACAGGACATGATGTGCCTTCAGCTGCAACAGGATGATATATTGTACTTTCATCTTACAGGAAGCTGGAAGACAAAAAGATGAAATAGACTGGTCTCGGCAGTGTTTGCCGGACAGGTTATGCCATTAGACATATGGGAAACTCCATTGTGCACTAATTCTGCATTTTGTAGCATTGCTTTTATCTTTGTCTGTAGGAATCTTAAGGATATATGGTGAGGTGTCTTTATGATTATTCACAGGCCTATTATCTAAACCCAGAGGTTCTACTTGTAGTTCATGTGCTTTTCTACATCCCAGCTACAGTGGCTTGAGTGTCCTTACAATACTCCTCCTTGCCATTCTTGCACAACTCCCATGTATTCCACCCCCCTCAGTCAAGAAACTGCTTCTGCTGGGGCCAGCAAAGCCGGAGATGTTCACTTGGATTTGTGTAGTACAGAGCAATTCAGAGAGGTACATAATAAACACATACAGGAGGAGGACTAAACATATCTGTACAATGATGCTTTAAATCAGGTGTTCCATTCATTTTATCAAGGAATTAAATGAGCCATTCATCCAGGCATCATCAGTAGATTGCTCCATTTGATGCACAAAGTCTTGGAGATGTTAAATGTTGTCTTTCATGTTGGCTGATTCGTCACTTATGTTGAAGCAACAGATGTTTTTAAAATTGAAGCAACTTTTTCAGCCATTACCTGCTGAGGGAAAACAATAATATAAAACATTAATACCAAAAATCACCTAAGATGGTATAACTCAATAATACAGATACCAGGGTTGGCATGCTGGTAAAATATATTGTCAAAAGATCTGCAGTTGTCGGTCTACCCTTAATGCAAAAGTCAGGTGAGTTAGTTACAGTAGAGGCAACCCAAATCTAAGTATTTACATGGAGAGATATCAGCAAAGGAAGGAAGATGCTCAGACAAGAGCAAGGTGGGGCAGCAGGGGTCATGTCTCCAGCCTGCAGGGAAAGAGGTGCAGGGGATGCCACAGCATAGGACAGGCTGTCGTGGAGATGATCAAGGGATGTAAAGAGGCTGAAAGCCCCCAACAGACATGAGCTCCTTCTCCCCTTAGCTGTGGCTGTTGTCTCCACCTCTGATGCCTGTGAGGAGACACCTTGTCCTTACAGCACAGGGGCCTCACGGCCTCCTTGTCCCCAGCCAGGAACCTGGGAGGTGTGGGACCATAGTCCAGCCCTTCGCCTTGCACAGCCCCACATCACACTGTCCCAGGAAGGGCCCTGGGCAATGTGGGAGGGACAGGATCTGCCTTCCCAGGGTTGGGGGCCAGGGCTTGGCCCTTTGATTAATGAAACACATCCAGGTTTACTGATCATCAGAGAGAACTTCACCTTGCTTTTCGTGACCTTTCATCTCTGCCTGCAGTTTTCTTCTCTAACCAAATCTTGGAGTCATTTCCTCAATAGTGTCCTTCAGTGGGACTCATAAACATTACAAGAAACTTTGGAGTTTGAATCTGACTTTGACTTCTTGAGAGGTTTTATTCAACTTCCCCTCAGAGTCTGAGGTTCATGGCCTCAGGACCAAAGCCACCAGATGGGTCATTAAAGCGCCTTGGGCTGCTCCTGTGCTGCTGAGCTGGGCTGGGCTCCTGGGACAGAGGGAGCTCATGGCAAGCGGCAGCGCTGCAGAGAGACAGCTCTGCCCAGGAGCAGCTCCTCTGCAAAGCGCAGCAGGGCTGAGGGCTCTGCCTGGGGGTCTCAGGGAGACGAGCAAGGCAGAGAGAGATTAAAGGTGGTCAGGACGGGGAGGATGACTGAGAGCTCACTGGAGGAGAAATCTCAGCAACCCTTGCCATGGTAAGTCTGTGGGTGCAGGGCAATGCAGCTGTAGCTCCTGGAGGCATCTCCTCAAGTTAGCACAGGCACAGCTTGTGGGATCTGTAAGGAGGGGGCTCTTGTCAGGCAATTTTGAATAGCTGTGTAGGTGGGTGAGCACCCAGGGGTGCCCAGGGCTGTCCTGCAGAGCAGGGTCCCTGCACCCCAGGGCTGTGCCGGGGCAGGGACTCTGCCGCCTGCCAGGGTCAGCGCTCAGCCTGCCCGGGGAGATCCCCACGGTGCTGTGGGGAGAAGCTGTGGGGGGAAGGGATGACCCCTATCAGGGCAGGAAAGGTGCTTCTGCTGTTAAGGGGGTGCTGTGTGGATCAGAGCTGCTCACAGCTCCAGATCACCCCCAGGATTTTTCCAAGTGGATGCCTGAAGGAGAAGATCAATGCAAGGATTAGCAGAGAGATAGGGAGCTTTTCTGAGCCTTTCTTTACAGTTTCCTATCCCGAGGGTTGGGGGGTGCAGGAAAGGTTAAAATGAAAATGAGCTCTCATGCTTAAACAAGTCACTGAGACTCCTGAACTGCAACTCAGAGTCATCAGTACATCTGCCAGAAGCCTCATAACATCCCTTCAGCTGCTGCTCTGCCTGTGCACAGCACCAGCATCACATCTGCTGAACCCCTCAGCCTTTGACCTGTCCTGTTTTCCAACCTGCAAACAGGAAGATGCCCCCAGGCAGTGCCCTGTGAACAGGCAGGATCTGTAGGGCCAGGGTGAGGGCACAGAGGGTGGGATGGGGTCTGTGAGCATTGACAGGGAAAAGACATGGACAGGGAAACTGTTCCCAGGAGGAGAATGTCCAGGCAGCAGGGAAATGATCAGAAATGAGAGGAAACTAAACCTGGAATTGTTCTGGGAGGGGGAACACAGAAAACTCCCTTTCATCCTCTGCAATGCAGATCGCTCCTCTGAGCAGCCCCCCCGCCTCCTCTCCCACCCAGCAAAGCCTCTGCCCTCAGGGCCGGGGGCTCCAAGGCATGAAGCAGCTCCTGTGCAGCCAGAGCTCCAGTTCCCTCTGCAGAGCACAGGGGCTGAGAGCAGCTGCCCGGCAATGCTGGTGTGTGGGAGGTGGCTGCACAGCTGGGGAAGGGTGACGCTGTCGGAGTGCCCGGCTGCCTCTGCCCTGGCCTCTCTCACACCCACCCTCACCGCATTTTCCTTCTTTCTCTGGGTCTCTGTTGTTGTGATCTGGTTCTTGCTGTCGGGCTCTCTGGGGATGGGAGTTTCAGCTGCAGAGTCACAGCCTGATCTTGTGGGTCCTTTCCTGCAGGTGTGTCCATGGGAACACGTGTCCCAGCTTTGCTCCGACCTGTGGGGCTGTGGGCAATGCAGTCTGTGGGGCTGGGGAATGAGCATTATCTGAATTCCCCACAGAGAAGTGCAGAGATGCTATGATGGAAGAAATGCAGTTCGGTTTGTGAAATGAGCTGTGTGTGTCTTGGGATAGAAGTGGGGTGCTGAGACCTGAGGAAAGGGTGGGACATGTCATGGTCTGAGGTGGGTCCCTCTGCTCTCAGCAGTGCCCAGTGGCTTTTCAGGGTAACATGGCAGTGTGATCAGCCTCCATCTCAGAAAGGGCAGCTGGAGCAAGACAGAGGGACAGACCAGCTGCCCTCACTCTGCACTGACCCACAGGCATCCTCTGGTCTCGCAGGACTCGCTCTGTTCTCCCTGAGTGCAGCAGAAATGCTGAGGGTTTCTGACACCCAACAACACTCTCCAGTGGAGTTGCAGGAAGCTGCAAAAAAACAAGCCTCTCAAACTGCCTTGTTCTGTCCTGGTTCATTATCACTAGGAGAGCAGATGCTGACAGTACCTTCTGCACCGAGAACGGGTCCATCTGACACAGCTGAACCCCAGGACTGGACCCTGTTCCCCCGTTCCCATGACCCCTGCTGCAGAGCAGGGCTGACTCCTGGGCAGCCAGCGGGCACAGGCCCTGCTCCTCACGGCACCTCCAGCCAGCACCACCCAGGGCTCAGCCACGGAGCTGAAGGAAGGTCTGGAAAAGGACAAGGGGTGTGGAGCAGGGGAGGGTGTGTGAGAAATGGCTTTGATTTCGCTCAGAGAAGTCTCCTGTAACTTGTCACTGTCTTTTCTTTTTGAGTCAGTGCCCTATGCCCAGAGCCTGTAGATGTCCAACAGCAGCTCCATCACCCAGTTCCTCCTCCTGGCGTTCACAGACACACGGGAGCTGCAGCTCTTGCACTTCTGGCTCTTCCTGGGCATCTACCTGGCTGCCCTCCTGGGCAACGGCCTCATCATCACCACCATAGCCTGTGACCAGCACCTCCACACCCCCATGTACTTCTTCCTGCTCAGCCTCTCCCTCCTCGACCTGGGCTCCATCTCCATCACTGTCCCCAAATCCATGGCCAACTCTCTGTGGGATACCAGGGTCATTTCCTATGCAGGATGTGCTGCCCAGGTCTTCTTTTTAGCTTTCTTGTTAGGTGCAGAGTATTCTCTTCTCACCATCATGTCCTACGACCGCTACGTTGCCATCTGCAAACCCCTGCACTACAGGACCCTCCTGAGCAGCAGAGCTTGTGTCCATATGGCAGCAGCTGCCTGGGCCACTGGTTTTCTCAATGCTCTGCTGCTCACGGCCAATACATTTTCATGGCTACTCTGCAAGGGCAATGTCCTGGACCAGTTCTTCTGTGAAATCCCCCAGATCCTCAAGCTCTCCTGCTCACAGTCCTACTTCAGGGAAGCTGGGCTCCTTGTGTTTTGTGTCTGTTTAGGATTTGGGTGTTTTGTGTTCATTGTGGTATCCTATGTGCAGATCTTGAGCCCGTGCTGAGGATCCCCTCTGAGCAGGGACGGCACAAAGCCTTTTCCACGTGCCTCCCTCACCTGGCCGTGGTCTCCCTGTTTGTCAGCACTGCCATGTTTGCCTACCTGAAGCCCCCCTCCATCTCCTCTCCTTCCCCTGACCTGGTGGTGTCTGTTCTGTACTCGGTGGTGCCTCCAGCAATGAACCCTCTCATCTACAGCATGAGGAACCAGGAGTTCAATGATGCCCTGTGGAAACTCGTATCTAAGTGTTTTCCGAAGCAATAAACTGTCCATCTCATTGTACATAGCAGTTTTAATGTAACTACTTAGAGGCCCAGCCTCTCATCTCTGTTTTCTGTTGCTATTGATGTTTTTTTTATTGTGATAACATTGTCATCCCCTTTCTAAATTGCTTTCTGCTTTTCTTTTATAACCACTGGGTGTGTAAATGAGGAGCCATGATCTGTGTGTATTTAAACAAAATAAAGGGTCCTGTAGTGACTTGTTTTTCAATATATATTCTTCCTGCAAGGCCTTTTGGAGCTGCAGGGACAGCTCCTGTGTGCATGGGAGGAGGGGAGAAGAGTCCAGGCTGGCAGCACTGCCAGGGAGCAGCAGCGCTTGGCCTTCCAGAGCTGTTCTCGTTCCACTCCCACACTCTCCTTCTCATCCCTTGTGTTGGTGCAAGGCCTGAGTGCTCTGGCAGCTTGGTCACCGTCGTGCTGTGTGTCAGTCCTGTGAGCGCAGGCAGGGAGAGGCAATGGGCACTGCTGTGACAGAGCTGGCCTCACAACAGCCTTTCCAGAAAGAAAGGTCATCTCCTATGGGCAGGGCATGAAGGTTTAGCTCTTTTTCAAAACTTCACTGTAGAACACGCTGAAGTGACATGCAGATGCAAACATCAGTGTACAGCTGCACAGTGTGTGTGTGCAGGGCTGGGCACACAGCAGTGTCCTCTCACAGCCAGGCCTCCTGCCAGAGACCTGCAGGACCAGCAGAGCAGGGGCTGGGCTGTGCCCCTGTGCACTGGACACCCCATGGAAGCTGCCCCAGGGCATCGTCATGAACTGGCCCCTCACAACCACCATTTCCAGCACTGGCCTTTCTCCCCATCTCGTAGAGGTTGTTCTTCCCTCCACGGATGGACACTGAATGAGTTGTTCAGCAGTCCGAGTTTGTATTGTACAGATGAGATGTGAGCATGCACATAATGTACATGAGGTGACATGAACACGAGTGAGCACAAACACCATGAACTATTCCTTCGGGTTCCATGAAGGCCTGTGGCACAAAAAAGGTCTTGAGGTCACTTCATGGTGGGAGGAACACTCCACGGGAAATCACCTGCATGCAGCACTGGGATGTTCTTCCTTGAATTGAGGTCCCCGTGTCTATTCCTCATGATGTGGGACATCTCAGATGAGTGCAGAGCAGGGTGACACACCACAGGGCTGAGGTGTCTCTCGACCCTTTGGAGTGGCAACAGGAGGTCAGAGAGACACTGTGACTCCTGCCTCTGTGTGTAAAATGGAGAGACTCTGTCTCTGAACATCCCTGGGTGCAGAAGGATTCCATGAAGCCAGCTCAGATGTGAACACCTCACAGAACCCTGACATTTCTGTGTGTGGCTCCAGGAACAAACCCCAGTGGCCCAGTGAGATTCATCTCAGCTGCCTTGGACAGACTCATTGCAAGTGCTCCAGTCTGCTATGTCACCCTTGCCCGTGATTCCATATTGTGCTCTCAAATGTGCCATAGAAACCAGAATGGTTCTGGGGTCCTTAGAAAATGCAGACCTCAAACCCATCTTCAAGAAGAGCACAAACAGGAACTCGGAGAATTGCAAGCCAGCCACCCTATCTCCCTTCCTGGGAAGGGGATGGGACATGTCCTCCTGCAGCCATTTCCAGGAATGTGATGGACAAGGAAAAGATTGCTGAACACAAATGGACAGTGGAAAGAAAGCCATGTTGTGTACAAGGCATTTGCAAGGCCTCAGACATAGTCTCCTTCTGGGCAGAGTGCTGCTGATGGGGCTCAAGAAGTGGATGCTGTTTGGGAAGTCGGCTGAACCATCAAGCCCAAATATCATCAGTGGTACAAAGTCCTCCGTGCAGCCAGTTACCAGTGTCATCTCTCAGTGACCAGCACTCGGGCCAACACTGTTGAGCGTCTTTATTCTCCCCTTCTATGATGTAACAGAGTGCACTTTCAGTGCCTTTGTGGATGATGTAAACTTGGGTGGGTGCCTTGAGCAACCTCCCCTGGTTCACCCTGCCCTGAGCAGGAGAGTGAGACAAGATGAGTGAGACAAGGGCTCTCTTCAAACCTGAGGTATTCTGTGATTTGAAATAATTTTTGACTTGGAGATGTTTCTGGAGAGAGAATAGGTAGAAAAATCATAAAAAAAAAAAAAAAGACAGAAGAGGAGATATAGAACGTGTTAACATAAATACAGCAGTTCCAGTGAGGAGTGCTTTTCACTTCACGTTGTTACTAAGAAATATATTTGACAAATTTGAACACGGAGAGGAAGCGAGATGGGTGTCTGCAGCCTGCAGGGAAAGAGGGACAGGTGTAGGACCGTGTAGAACAGCCTGTGATGGAGATGGCAAAGGGCACTGGCAAGGCTGGAAGGGACCAACAGAACCCAGGTCTCTGTCCCCTTGGCCATGGCAGTTGTCCCTGCCACTGAGGCCCAGGAGAAGACATGTTGTCCTCATGGCACTGGGGCCTCGTTGCCTCCTTGCAGCCCCATGGAGAAGGTGGAAGTTGCTGTACCAGTGTTGTCCTTCCCTCGGCCTTGCACACCCACATGCCACGGTCCCAGGAAGAGCCCTGAGCCGTGTGTGAGGGACAGGATTCCCCTTCCCATTGCCTGGAGGTCATGGCTTCTCCTTTCTGCTTCAGAGAGCAAACCAAGGGGTTTCTGAGCATCAGAGGTGAAGAAAAGACTAAAAGGAGACCTCACGGTGGCTACAGCTTCCTCACAAGGGGAGAAGGAAGGGTAGGTACTGATCTCTTCTCTCTGGTGACCAGTGACAGAACCCGAGGGAACGGCAGGACGATGTGCCGGGGGAGGTTCAGTTGGACATGAGGAAAAGGTTCTTCACCCAGAGGTGCTGGACACTGGAACAGGCTCCCCAGGGAGGTGTCACGGCCCCAACCTGACAGTGTTCAAGAAGAGACTGGACAACGTGGGGTGTCCTGTGCACGGACAGGAGTTGGACTCGATCCTTGTGGGTCTCTTCCAACTCAGGACATTCTATGATTCTATGGAATACTAGGTCAAAAGTCTATGTTTTCCTTGCATAGATGAGTTCTAAACATACACATCATGTGCATGTCCACTGTGTGCATGTGATGAGATGAACCCAAGGGAGCACAAATGCTATCAGCTATTCCTTAGGGTGCCATAAAGAACAGTGGGACAGAGATGGTGTTCAGGAGTCTCTTCCAACCTGTGTTATTGTAGGATTCCATGAATCTTTTCCTTGGAGAGCTCTTTCACATCAGAATAGACACAGGAAGAGGAAGGAGAAAAGAAAGAGGCAGAAGCAGAGATATAAAATGCCCCCGTGTAAATACAGCAGCTTCTCTGAGGAACGTTTCTCCACTCAAACCCTTGATAGGAAATCTATTAGATACATTTGATGAAACCAGCTTAGTTTTACCTGCTCACACACTGGAGCACAAGGAGGGTGATGGCTGGGTACGATGTCATGTGCTCAGCTGTGTCTCAGGAACTCATAGTCCAGCAGGAAGCCAATGGCTGTGGAGGGGACTGTGAGTCACTTGTGCCCCTGCAGGGGACAGGCCGACAGCAGGAACATGGCTGGGAAAGGGACTGTGAGGTCACACATACGAGACGAGCAATCAGGCCCAATCAGCATGGCTTTATGAAAGGCAGGTCCTGCTTGACCAACCTGATCTCCTTCTATGACAAGGTGACCGACTTAGCAGATGAGGGAAAGTCTGTCGTGGGGGAGTGAATCCACCACACAGGCTGTGGATGCTGTGCACTTAGACTTCAGTAAAGCCTTTGATATCGTATCCCACAGCATCTCCTGGAGAAGCTGCAGCTCAAGGCCTGGATGGTATATCTGAGATGGATAAAGAACTGGCTGGAGGGCCGGGCCCAAAGAGTTGTGGTGAATGGAGCCAAATCCAGTTGGCGGCCGGTCACAAGTGGTGTCCCCAGGGCTCAGTATTGGAGCCAGTTCTGTTTAATCTCTTTATCAATGATCTGGATGAGGGGATCGAGTGCACCCTTAGTAAGTTTGCAGACGACACTGAATTGGGTGGGAGTGTTGATCTGCTGGAGAATAGGAAGGCCATACAGAGGGATCTTGGCTGACTGAGGCCGGTTGTCTGAGGTTCAACAAGGCCAAGTGCTGGGTCAGGTACTTGGGTCACAACAACCCCCAGCAACAACACAGGCTTAGGGAAGAGTGGCTGGAAAGCTGCTTTTTGGAAAAAAGACCTGGGGGTGTTGATTGACAGCAGCTGAACATGAGCCAGCGTGTGCCCAGGTGGCCAAAAAGGCCAATGGCCTCCTGGTGTGCATCAAGAATAGTGCAGTGGGCAGAACCGGGGCAGTGATCATCCCCTTTACTCGGCGCTGGTGAGGCCACAACTTGAATCCTCAGTTCAGTTTTGGGTTCCTCACTGTAAGAAAGACCTTGAGGTGCTGGAGTGAGTGCAGAGGAGGGGACAAGGCTGTTGAGGGTCTGGAGCACAAGTCTTCTGAGGAGCAGCTGAGGGACCTGAGGGTGTTTAGCCTGGAGAAAAGGAGACTGAGGGGAGACCTTTTCACTCTCTACAACTATCTGAAAAGAGGCTGTAGCATGGAGGGTGTTGTTGTTCTCCTGAGTAGGAAGTGATAGGAGGAGAGGAAATGGCCTCAGCTTGTGCCAGGGAAGGTTCAGAATTGATATTAGGAGACATTTCTTCATGGAAAAGGTTGTGAAGCAGTGGAACAGGCTGCCGACAGAAGTGGTTGAGTCACCATTCCTTGTTCCTTAGCCGAGCTTCTAGGAGGATCTGTTCCATGATTTTCCCAGGCACAGGTAAGAGGATGACAGGTCAGTAGTTTTCAGGATCCTCCTTTCTACAGCAGAAACACTGCCACACAGCGCAGCTTGGAATGGACATGAGGAGGAAGAAATGTCACTCAAAGGGTGGTGCTGCGATATGAGAAATCATCCAGAAGGAGCATGAGATCAGTCCACCTCCTTGTGTTTCAAGGAACAGAGCACGAGAGTGGAGACACATCAGTCAATGTATGGAAATACCAGGGCGAGAGCAAGGGGAGGAAGCGAGATGGGTGTCTAGAGCCTGCAGGGAAACAGAAGCAGCTGTGGGACAGTGTAGGACAACCTGTGGTGGAGATGGCAAAGGGCACTGGCAAGGCTGGATGTCACCAAGAGAACCCAAGTCTTTGTCCCCTTGGCTATGGCAATCATCTCTGCCACCGAGGCCTATGAGGAGCCATGTTGTCCTCAGGCACTGGGGGCACCTCATGGCCTCCTTGCACACCCCAGTAAGGCTGGGAACTGTCACACCATTGTCCTTCACTCAGCATCACACAGCCCACATCCCCCTGCCCCAGGAAGAGCCCTGAGCAATGGGTGAGGGACAGGATCTGCCTTCCCAGGGGCTGGGGGTCAGGCCTTGGCCTCTCTGCTTCATCCAACAAAACCAGGGTTTTCTCAGCACCTCAGCTGCCTGCACATTACCCTTTGTTTATCTGCCATCATGGCCTCCAATTCTCTGCTCTAACGAGTCCCTGGGGAGGCTTTGCTGGTACTTGCCCTCAGTGGAACTCATTAATACTTCAAAGTACTTAGTACTTCTTTCTTCTGACTTTGACTTCTGGAAGGGTTTGTGCAATCTCCTCTTAGAACCTGAGGTTCAAGAACTCAGCACCAAACGCACCATGGGCCTCATTACACAGAAGAAAGCTCTAAGAAACCATATCTCTTCTTGTAATTTCCTTCTAGTCTTGTACAGTTAATTAGAGAGGTTTCCTAGTGTAGTTGTAGAGAATGATTTCAAAAACCTTGTAATAAAAATGACTTTTTTTTTTTGGTAAAGGGTATAGTTTATTATTTTTCAGTGTGGAGAAGGGGTGATTGCAGCATTATCTCATTGATGCTGATCTCGGGTCTCTCCTGCAGTCTAGGGTCTAGTCCTGCAGCGTCACCTGAAGTGCTGTTTGAAGTTCTGGGTACCACAGGATAAAAAAGATATTAAGCTGCTAGAGAGTGTCCAGAAGAGGCTACAAAGTTGGTGAAGGGTTTGGAGGAGTGGCTGAAGTCACTGGCTTTGTTCATTTTGGAGAAGACGGGACTGAAAGGAGACCTCATTGTGGTCTACAGCTTCCTCACAAGGGGAGGAGGGTGGGCAGGCAATGAGCTCTTCTCTTTAGTGACCAATGACAGAACCTGAGGAAATGGCAGGAAGATGAACCAGGGGAGGGTCGGGTTGGACATGAGGAAAAGGTTCTTCACCCATGGCCCCAAGCCTGACAGTGTTCAAGAAGAGATTGGACAACATCCTCAGACACACGGTGTGACCTGTGGGGTTGTTCTGTACAGGGGCAGGAGTTGGACTCAAGGAGGCTGGTCAGCAGAACTGCTACTTTGGATTTCCGAAGGGCAGACTTTGACCTGTTCAGAAGGCTGGCTGGCAGAGTCCCTTGGGAGGCAAACCTGAAGGACAAAGCAGTCCAGGAAGGCTGGTCTCTCTTCAAGAAGGTGATCTCAGAGGCACAGGAGCAGCCGTCTCCGTGTGCCGGAAGGCGAACCGTCGGGGAAGAAGGCTGGTCTGGCTGAACAGAGAGCTGCGGCTGCCATTTAGGAATAAAAGGAGAATTTATAATATTTGGAAGGAGGGGCAGGAGACTCAAGAGGAATACAAGGATGCTTTGGCCAACCCCAAAGAGTTGCGGTGAATGGAGACAAATCCAGTTGGTGGCCCGTCACAAGTGGTATTCCCCAGGGCTCGGTATTGAGGCCAGTTGTGTTTAATCTCTTTATCAATTATATGGATGAGGGGATCGAGTGCACCCTCAGCAAGTTCGTAGATGACACCGAATTGTTTGGGAGTGTTGATCTGCTGGAGGGTGGGAAGGCCATACAGAGACATCTAGACAAGCTGGATCATTGGGCTGAGGCCAGTTGTATGAGGCTTAGCAAGGCCAAGTGCCGGGTCCTGCACTTGGGTCAGAACAACCCAGGCAGCGCTACAGGCTTGGGGAAGAGTGTCTGGAAAGCTGCCTGGCACAAAAGGACCTGGTGGTGCTCATTGACAGCAGCTGAACCTGAGCCAGCATGTGCCCAGGTGGCCAAAAAGTCCACCAGCATCCCGGCTTGTATCAGGAATAGTCTGGCCAGCAGGACTAGAGAAGAGATCATCCCCTTGTACTGTGGTCAGTTTTAGGCCCCTCATGACAAGGAAGACATCGAGGTGCTGGAGAGAGATCAGGGGAGTGTGACAAGGCTGGTGAAGGGGCTGGAGCACAAGTCTTACAAGGAGCAGCTGAAGGACCTTGGGGAATTCAGTCTGGAGAAGAGGAGGCTGAGGAGAGACCTTATCACTCTTTACAGCTCTCTGAAAGGAGGTTGTAGTATGGAGGGTGATGGTCTCTTCTCCCAAGTACCAAGTGAGTGGACAAGAAGAAATGGCCTCAATTTGTGCCAGGGAAGGTTGCGATTGGATGTTAGGAAACATTTTTTCACAGAAAGGATTTTGAAGCAACAGAACAGACTGCCCAGTGAGGTGGTGGAGTCACCATCCCTGGACGTGTTTAAAAGACAGACAGATGAGGCTCTTAGGGACATGGTTTAGTGCCAGATTTAGATTATGGTTGGACTCAATGATTTTAAGGGTCTCTTCCAACCACAATTATTCTATGATGCTATGATAAGTCCTTTTTGATATTTTCTTTCTCAGAGCACTATGCAACCTCCCTGAGAGCCATGACTTTTCTGAGGTGTTTGAGAGATGTCTCACGGTCACACCAGCCAGGTCCACCAGCACCTGTCTGCCCCTTCCCACACCAAAAATTTTCTCCATTACCCAACCTTCCAGGCGAGTTTCTGGGACACAGCAAATGCTCTCCAGGTCTTCTGGGCTTGTTCAGAAGAGAGCAGCTTGTCAATATGTTCATGGGCTCTCTGTGCACCTCAAAGCTTTCCTGAGCATTTTGCTCAGTGCCCAACCTTTCTGGTCCTTAAGCTGTGGATGAGGGGATTGAGCAGGGATGTGGGTGTGGTGTAGAAAAAAGGCTTTATCAAACTGTCTTGGGAGGGCTATTCTGGGCATCCCACAGTCCAGGATGAGGGTGCTGTAGAAAACTGGCACCGGTGTGAGGAGCTGGTGGGGAAGGCCTTGTGCCTGTCTACACTGGGGTAGAGAGCAGTGATGCATTCATGGGATGTCCCTGTGAACAGGAAGGGGAGAAATGGCTCTGAAATGCAAATGCTCAGCATATGCAAGAGCTGCAGAAAATAGTCCTAACACATCTGTGAGCAGAGATGGTGCCGTTGTCAGCCACAAAACTGGGCAGCAAGTGGGTCTGGGTGCTGGAGCTGTAGCAGGTCTCCAGGGAGGACACAGGGACCTCGGTTCAAGGAAGCACATCCCAGTGCTGCATGCCGGTGGTTTCTTGGGGAAGTTACTCTCAACATGAAGTGACCTTGGTACACTGTCCCACAGGCCTCCATGGCACCCACAGGAACAGCTGATGGCATTTGTGCTTATTAGGGTACATCTGCCCCCGCACAGGATGTGCGTGCTCACATCTACCCTCAGTGCAAACCTGGATTTCTGACCTAGTCATTCGGTGTCCTTCCATGGGGGGAAGAACAAGCTCTCTGAGACCTGGTGAGAGGACAATGATCAAAATGGTGGCTGCAAGAGGCAACAGCCCCAAGCTGGCACCCGGCAGCATGACAGACTGTTTCCATGTCTCTCTTGCACACACACTGTGTCCTGCTCTTCTCCTGGGACATCCCATCTCCCCACAAAGCCTTTTCCTAGGGAGAGCACACCTGCACTGGCCTGGCTGCCATTCCTGCACCCTGTCCCCACGCTCCCCACAGCCCCCGAGCTGGGGGTTTTGCTCTGTAGATCAAGTGGGCTGTGGTGCCCGGGCTGTGGTGACTCTGCAGGGCCGTACTGGTCAGACTGGGAGGCAGCCCCAGCTGATGGTGGTCACTGCCACTGACCGCGTCCCACACAAACTCTTGGGTGGCCACGGAGGGTGCTCAGAGGGACCCTGCCTTATTCACCATGTGCGTGGGTGCTGGCCACCAACAAGCAACTGCTGAACAACCAGCCCAAAGTCCCTCGAAAGCCACACTGGGACCCTGATCCCATCACACTGAGCCCACAGAGAAACAAGCCAAACAATGAGCCCCTTGAGAGTCTATTCCTTAGGCATGTTCTTTAAAACAAATCTGGAAGAAGATCTAAACCTTCAGGCACTGTGCTAAGGAGATCCCCTTGCTGCTGGAGATGCTGTTCTGAGGCCAGCTCTGTCACACAAGTGCCCATTGCCTGTCCTGGTCACAGGACCGACACACAGTTCGACTGTGACCAAGCCCTGGGAGCCCTCAGCACAAAGGCTGAGAAGGAGAGTGGGGAAGTGGAAAGAGAAGGACTCTGGAAAGAACAAGGCTGGTGCTCCCTGGCAGAGCAGCTCTGCTGGGACTGTTTCCTCCATCTTTGCCAACAGACACATTGTATTGACCTTCACAAAGGTTGCAGAGGAAAGATCTCAGACAAACTGTTCACAGCAGGGTCATTTATTTTTTTTAAATACACAGAGAGCACGACTTCTCATTTACAAAGTCTATGACTCAAACTATAAAGGTGAACAGAGAATTAGAAGTGGAACGAGTAATAACATTTCTTTGTGGGCAATATTATCATAGTTAAAAAAGCAAAACCAAACAAGCCTTCCCCCAACTCCAAACAATCATCTCCAAATACAAAATTAAAAAAAAAGATAGGCTGGACCTGTCATGAGTTATGTCATGAGTGATATGCAGAAGATGGGAAGTTTAATGACTTTGAAAAGAATCCAGCCATCAGTTTCCTCAGGGCATCCTTGAGCTCCTGGTTCCTCATGCTGTAGATGAGGGGGTTCACTGCTGGAGGCACCACCGAGTACAGAACAGACACCACCAGGTCCAGGGAAGGAGAGGAGATGGAGGGGGGCTTCAGGTAGGCAAACATGACAGTGCTGACAAATAGGGAGACCACGGCCAGGTGAGGGAGGCACGTGGAAAAGGCTTTGTGCCGTCCCTGCTCAGAGGGGATCCTCAGCACGGCCCTGAAGATCTGCTCATAGGACAGCACAATGAACACAAAACACATAAAAGCTAAACAGGCACTGACTACAAGAAGCCCAAGTTCCCTGAGGTAGAAGTCTGAGCAGGAGAGGTTGAGGATCTGGGGCATTTCACAGAAGAACTGGTCCAGGGCATTGCCCTTGCACAGTGGCAGTGAAAATGTATTGGCCGTGTGCAGCAGAGCATTGAGAAACCCAGTGGCCCAGGCAGCTGCTGCCATGTGGACACAAGCTCTGCTGCCCAGGAGGGTCCCGTAGTGCAGGGGTTTGCAGATGGCAACGTAGCAGTCATAGGACATGATGGTGAGAAGAAAATATTCTGCACCAAATAAGAAATATACAAAGAAGACCTGGGCAGCACATCCTGCATAGGAAATGACCCTGGTATCCCACAGAGAGTTGGCCATGGATTTGGGGACAGTGATGGAGATGCAGCCCAGGTCGAGGAGGGCGAGGTTGAGCAGGAAGAAGTACATGGGGGTGTGGAGGTGCTGGTCACAGGCTATAGTGGTGATGATGAGGCCGTTGCCCAGGAGGGCAGCCAGGTAGATGCCCAGGAAGAGCCAGAAGTGCAAGAGCTGCAGCTCCCGTGTGTCTGTGAATGCCAGGAGGAGGAACTGGGTGATGGAGCTGCTGTTGGACATTTGCTCTGCCTGTGAACATGAGGACCTGTGCAAGGAGGAGGAGACAGTGATAAGTTAGGGGAGACTTCTATGAGCAAAATAAACATGTCATTTCTCACGGAAAACCTCATCCTTGATGGAGGCATGTGTCAGCTAATTCTCCTTTTCCACCAAATGACAAACACGGGTCATCACAGCTTAAAATGCAGCTTGGGCACCTAGTTTCCATGAATGCACCTCTGGGGCAAGACCCCCTGGGTTGGTGTCAGAACTGAAATGGACCCACATTCCCACCCCAAGTCCAGAGAGTCAGAGCACCAGGGACAGGTGGAGAAACAGGGAAGAACACTGCAGTGCTTCTGAAAAATAAAGCAAGGACAGAAAGGCAGACGGGCATGATGTGAAACCTTCTCCTTACCTGGCTGTGCTGCTGCCACTCACATGATGACACTGTAGAGCAAGTACTTTTAGCACCTCTTTTGTGTACCACGTTCCAGAAACCCTTCACCTGGAGGTCCAGCTGCTGAGGTGGAGACTCGTTACCTGGACCCCATGGCTTTGGGGCAGAGGCTCTGCTGGGGAGGGGAGGAGACCAGGGGGTTGCACTGGGAAATGCGTCTGCACTGCAGGGGAGGGCAGAGGTCTTCCTGAATCCCCTCCCCAGCATTTCTGGTCACAGCTCCCTCTCCCTGCCCATGTCTCTGCTGCATGGAGCTGTCCCTGCTGGGAGCTGTTTCTCTGCCCCTGAATCTGCTCCCTGTCAGTGTCACATACCCCATCTCCCATGCTCAGCTCTGCCCTGCTCACACCTCCTGGCACCGGCCACTGCCCAGGGGCAGCTCTGTGTGCGGAGGGGCTCAGGAGCAGCTCTGACAAGTCCTAATGAGAACTGGGGTCTCAGCACCTTCTCCAGGGCAGAGAAATAAATTCCCATGTCCCACTGCCCACCCAGCCAACCAAGAGTGGAAAATACTCAAAACTTATAATCATCCCTATGAGATAAATGCTTCCTCAGTGTCCTTCAGAAGGAACATCTGCAAATGTCCTGGGGTTGAGCTGGAGCTGTGAGCTGACCTGACCCACGCAGCTCCCTCTCAACAGCAGAAGGACCCTGATCTGCTGGGGGTCGCTCCTTCCACCCACAGCTTCTCCCGTCAGTGTTGTTGGGATCTCCCCGGGCAGGCTGAGCGCTGACCCTGGCAGGCAGCAGAGTCCCTGCAGGGACCCTGTTCTGCAGGACAGCCCTGGGCATCCCTGGGTGCTCACCCAGCTTCACCCCCTGCAGCTGGGAGAAGGCAACTGTCGTGCCCTGTCCGTCCAGGGAATCCCTGCTGAGGAGCAGACCCTTCTTCTCCACACCAGCCATGGGATGTGCCAGCTCTGCGAGATAATTGCAGGATCCTCATCTGCACCACCCTGCACCCAGAGACTTACTGTGTTAAGGACTGTGAAGATTTCTCCCCCAGTGAGCTCTCAGCTGTCTCACCACCCCAGACTGCATTTTCCCTCTCTCTGCCTGACTCCTCTCTCCTCGGTGCTGCAGGCAGAGCCCTCAGCCCTGCTGCGCTTTGCAGAGGAGCTGCTCCTGGGCAGAGCTGTCTCTCTGCAGCGCTGCCGCTTGCCATGAGCTCCCTCTGTCCCAGGAGCCCAGCCCAGCTCAGCAGCACAGGAGCAGCCCATGATGTCCCTTTCTCTGTCCCCTCTGGGCTCCCTCCAGCTGTCCCTGGGGCTCCAGGGGCACGTCCTTTGAAACAAACTCAAGTAGTCAGTGATGTTGAGTCTCTCTTCTCTGCACAGACACTTCTTGCCAGCATTGTATTCTTCTTATTAGAAAATAAATTTGTATGAGAATCATCTTTTCTTGTCCCATCATTAGACAGGACATCAGAAAGGTTACAGCAATGGATCTAATTTCTCCAAGCTGGGAGAGGAATATCTTCAGTTGAATGAATTCAGGCATTTTGTTCTGGGTTATACTCATAGGGCTAGAAAGACATTCATCTATCTTTTGACCATCTCATGTCTCTGCTCTGAAGCAAAGCCTTTGCACACATGGGCTCTTGAACATTTGGTACCAGGTTTCCATGGGGTGACTCAGAGGTTTCCTGGTGCCACAGCTGGGGTGGTTCAGCCCAGATGTGAGGCAATGTCCTCAGCCAGGGACCTGACTGGGTGAGCTGGAGCTGTCAGCGTTGCAGACAGAGCTGTGACACGGATGTAATAAACTGCCAAGGCAGGGTGGCAGAAGTTAGTTCATCTGGTCTTCAGGGACAGCAGCCTCCAAGCACAGCAACAGGCCAGATCAAAACTCAGTCTAGACCTGTAAGGTAATTCAAGGGCCCCATAATGAGCTGTTACTACTGCAGGAACAGTTAAAGGAGAAACAAAGACACAGTGTGGGTACTGATGAATTTAATAAGAAAAAGAAGTGATATTCTCTGTGTCTCTGGTCCTCCATCTTCACCAGCAAGGTCTCCTAGGCCTCTGTGACTGGAGGCAGAACAACTAGCAGTGGATGGGGATCAAGTCAGGGGTCCCTGGAACTAACACAATCCTTTCCAGTGTATGGGACAGGAGGGGCAGCATCCCAGGAGCTGAGACAGCAGGACGATGTCACAGTGAGGCCACTCTCCACCTTCTTGGAAAGCTCATGTAGACTGGGGGGACTCCCTGACCACTGGCAGCTCTCACACATTTTGTGCACTTTTCAAAAATGGCCAGTGGGTGAGCAGGGGAACTAAGGGCTGTGCCCCAGAACATGTCCACTGGGACCCCAGTTCTGGGTGTCTGAAAGAGAAGGTGACAGGGTTTACCCAAGGCAGGTTGTGTCTGTCCATCCTCTTTGCTTTCTGTGAGGAAAGGACAGGGTTGCTGGATGTGGGAAGAGCAGTGGTGGTCTGTCAGCTGGAAGTCAGGAAGGCATTCAGCATCATCCCCCACAATATTCTTGTGTCCAAGGAAGGATAATAGGGTCTGCATCGGTGTGCAAGTAGGTGGGTAAAAAACAATCTGGATGGTTGGACTTACAAGGCTCTAGATAAAGGGAGAAACTTTCCAATCCTGAGGACAGTCAAGCCCTGGAAGCTGTTTTCCAAGAGTGCGCATGCACTCTATCCCAGAAAGTGTCCAAGATGTGTTTGGATAAAGCCCTGAGTTATCTGATCTGACCCTGCTTTGAGTGGGACGTTGGTCAAGACACCTCCCAAGGTCCCATCCAGCCTGAATGATGCTGTCCTTTCATCCCCTTCATGTTTTCAATTTAGGGACAGCTCTCTAGTTCTCTCTGGCCACAGGAATAATTCACATGAGGTCCACGGCTGTTTTACAAGTGCCCCCAAACAGCCCTGACCACATCTTGTGCATCCCTTTTCATTTGTCCCCACCCAAGTTCTTCTTTTTTGCTGTCCTCATGCCCACCTTGTTGATCCTTTCAGAGCAGGTTGCTTAAGAGGTGTCAGCATCCATGTACAGAGTCTGCACATCAGCCAGGCAGCAAAGCCATCGTTACAGAAATGGAGACGACGCTCTTGACCAGCTCATTGTACCCAGGAATCACATTTCTTGCCTGCTGAGATTCCTGGGAACACCTGAACTTTAAGTGCAGAGCATGTGAGTCCTCATTGGGTATCCTGGCTCATCTCCTGACCCATGTGGGGCCTCAGGCTGCGAAGAGAATCAAAACCAACTTTTTGGCAGGGGTAGTTTCATTTTACATGTGTCACGCAGGGCAGATGAAAGGGGCTCAGAACTCCAGTGTCTGCTGCACTGTTGGGACTTCAGAGACTGGAAATGCAGGTGACTGTGTGTGTCAGTGCACACCACATAAACATTCTGGATTCCTTTGTGCCT
The DNA here is from genome assembly GCF_036013445.1 of Caloenas nicobarica. NCBI lineage: Eukaryota > Metazoa > Chordata > Aves > Columbiformes > Columbidae > Caloenas > Caloenas nicobarica. The sequence continues at coordinate 2,074,112 of NC_088276.1, forward strand.
TTGCAGCAACCTGGGATCTGTTCCTTGGTTTTCTTTGGCTAAAAAAGAAACAACTCCCCTATGCCACCTCCCCCTCACACCAGAAAAAAAGGAGAACAGGTGTGGAAGAGCGAGAATTCGGGGGCAATTCTGCCCAACAGGTGTCCTCTTTCAATCACAAAAAAAGTAGAGGAGAGAGAAAAAACACAGGTCTAAGAACTTCACGCAGGAGGTCAGCTGCCAAGACGTAGCATCTCTTTTGAGAAGCAACAATGACTGTTGGGAATGAAAGTTTGTTTCATCATCATCACAGAGAATAAGGAGTTCCCTGTGACTGTTATTAGTGATTGTACCACTATTGAAAAACATCCTTGAGAGCATCTCTGTTGTCCCTCAGCTCCAGAGCTCAGCCGGTAGAAAGGGCCAGATTCTTGACTTCAATATGACGGATTCCTCTCAACCTTTCTTCTAGGATTTTTACAGGGCCATATTTCCTATTATAACGTATCAATTCTTGTGCTGCTTCCCCCCACATCCACACCTTTTTAGTATTTGGTTGGTTGGGGGAAGTCGGGGCAGGGGCGAAGGGTGAATCAATGGTAGTGTCAGCTCCATCCCTCTGGCACCCACTTCTGGTACCCTGGCTTCTGATCAAACCTTCCAATCTTTCTACTGGGCTCATCAATGCGATTGTCCTTTGAAGGTTTACGTGACTCTGGAAGTCCCCTTATCAAGGGAGTCATCATGTCAGGACTCACTGGCAGCATCATTGAGGATTCACATTCGGGAATCAATTTTCTTTCATGTATCATTTGCAAGCAGGCTGCTTTGTGTACACTTTCTAGCAATTGATCAGGTGTGCCAGTGATTGCCAGGGGCTCTGCCCTATCTAAAGGGTTTAGCCCTCCAGCCCAAAAAGCATCTCACTGGGTTAGGGACCATGGGGCACGTCTGTCACCAGTTGTTAAGAAAACTTCATGCCCCCAGTAACCATGAGCTTCCTGTTCACTTAACTGAATTTGGTCTCTCCCAGTTAGGGATATGTGCCACACGTACTCCGTTTCAGGTTCTTTAGGGGGGCGACCGTACTCTCTCTTTAGCTTGGCCAACTCAGTGGCAGTGTAAGGTGTTTTCTTAGTTGTAATAAGAGGGTCAGTATCCTCTTCATTTGCATAAAAATATTCTGTTTTCACTAAGGGTCTCACATGTGGGTGTTCCTCATAATGTTTCCTCGTCTCCTCCAATTCTTTCTGAGGGTAAATTTGATTTATTTGTCGGATACTTTTCTCCTCTATCTCCCGCTCCCTCAGCACCTGTGTGTTTTTTAAACATTTCTCCTTTAGAGCAGCTTTTAATGAGCGGTTTTCTTCCCTCTCCTTTTCTAATTATTGAAAACAATTTTCTAATTCTTGTTCTAAATCGGAGATTGTTTTTTGCAAAATCTGCACCAGATTTCCAAGGGATTCTATAATTTTGCTTTCATTACTACATTGCCTGAGAAGATCTTCAATCACTGCGACTAGGCTGGCTCCTAGGACAGCACAGACTATAGCTTTGTTCTTATCTGATCTAAAGTTAGACTTGGTCTGTAGAGAAATCACTCGGTCCACTACACTCTGTAAATCAGCCCAATTATTACAAGCCCAGTCTTCTCTGGGTACGGAGGGTCGAGCCCCATACTTTGCTAAAAGTGTGTAGAACTAGTCTCTGTCTTTCCCTAACCAAAAATCTTGATTATCAGCCTTTTCAGTCATTCTTATTATGAAGGGACCAAACCCACTTCGGGAAGGGACAACTTAGTCATACAAAAGCACAGCAAATGCTGTGTCACCCTTCTCTTTCCCGAGTGGCTGGAGGGGCCAAAAATCTGCTACGGGAAGGCTCAACTTAATTACACAAATACTCAGGATTGCCCCTACACTCTCCCTAGCAGACAATTCTCATCAACATGAGAACAACACCCATTTTTACACTTTGAGATCCTAGAGACAGAGCCCTCAACTCAAGGTTGGAATGCTCAACACCAAGGCGTGTGTGGCGTGCGGGAAATCTGAATCGCCCCCCTTGATTTCTGGACACCTCTCACCTTATCGGAGGTAGGGCCAGGTGTGGATGGAGCGAAACTTTCTTCCCCTATTACAGACCACACAGTACCTGCACTCCTTTGTTTTCTCACAATCCTGTCCATGACACCAATTTAATGTCACGGTCCATTCGTTGATGGACTCGTGATGGTTCATTTACTTTGATCTAAAGCGACCAAAATGCTACAGGGTTATAATCCAACCAAACAGTGTTAACTTTATTATTTTGTCTGTAAAGCGGCACGCGATAGAGAAAGTGGAGAAAAGAGAAAGAGAAAAAAAGGGGGAAAGAGGATTAGCTACCACCACGAGTCCAAAGGCGTCCCTATGGTCTCAGGTCCCGTAGAGAGCCCTGCCGGTCCTCCATCGTGATGTGTGATCCTTTGGTGGTGTGAGCCCAATGATGTCCAGTTGGGAATCGTCTTTTATGCTTCTTCGCCCTGCCTCGCTCCCATGGATTGAGGCCAATCACCGCCTTTGTTTTGCAATCCAGGCTTAACTGTGCAGGCCCGAAGAGTCCCCACTTTGCTTGCCAGAACCCGTCTGCATCGCCTCGGTTCAGGGGTCTCTTACTGGTCCATTGGGTGACATCAAGACCTTCGTCAAGCCTCTGCCCATGCTCTTCTTTGTTGGCCTTAGTAGCAGGGAGGAGGTGGGGGCAAGTTTGGCTGAGGCAGCAGGTGAAAATCCATCTTCTGGACAGCAGCTGTTGTCCCCAGGTCGGAGAGACCTGTAGAACACAATTCCTTTTAGGAGGTGGGGGCAAGTCTGGCTGCGGCAGCAGGTGGAATCCATACAGCAGCTATTGTTACCTGTAGCCCCCGAGTTGGAGAGGCCTGTACAACACAATTCTTTTCCTCAGGCCTCTCTCCAAGCCATTGTCCAATTCTTTATATCAGGGCATCTGTTCTCCAAGTCCCTGATGGTGATGTTGAGGCAAATACTGTTCTTTGGACCGACTCTTACAGGAGGTCATGGAGAACACACAGCCAGGCTCTTCACCATGATGTGTGGTAGAAGAACAAAAGAGAATGGGTGGAAGGTGAGAGAGCTTCAATCAGGACATAAGGAAGAGCTTTTTCCCCAGGAGCTCAGCCAAGTGCTGTCTCAGGTCACCCAGAGAGGCTGCACAGTCTCTGTCTTTGCAGGTTTTCAATCTCTGATTGAATCAAGGCTTGAACACCTTGGTGTGACCCAGTTTCTGACAGGTTGGACTGCAGACTCCTGAGGTCCCTTTAACCTCAGTTCTCTTACGATCCCATTGTGATGTTGGGCTCTGTTTCTAACTGGAGCAGAGCAGACGATTATGGGCCATGAATCCAGCTATGCTGTAGGTGACCATCTAAACCAACATCTCAACCAGTGAACCAGCCAACACCTCAGTGTGACTTGCCCTGGGCAAAGTGTGAGGAGTCCTGGGCAGGGAAGGTTTAGAAGGCATGGGGCGCTATGCAAGACACAAAATGATTTTGGCTTAATGCCTGCAGGCCCAACAGATGTCACTTAATGTCAACGAAAATTAAAATAAGAAGAACTGAAGACAAAGATCCAAAGCAAAGGAAGGTGTCAAAATACTTCTCTTTATTTTTCTTTTTTTCTTTTTTTTTTTTTTTTTTGAGCCTTTGTGGGGGGATTTCTTTTCTTTGAAAAGCAAAGAGTTTTCCAGAACTGGGAATGGATTTAGGACACAAATGTCTTCAGCTCCAGGGACACAGACACCTGGTGCCAGTGTAGATGCCCCGGGAACCCCTGCCCAGGCTCCCCCTGCATTGCAAGGTGCTCTGGTCTCCCCCAGGTCCTCTGTGATAGATGCCAACCCCAGGCCAGCACCTCAGGTGCACTGGGGCCCCTCAAATGGCACTGGCTGTTTATGGTGAGACAACTGATGACTGATGTCTGCCTGGAAAGCTGCACTTTTTTGTTGTTGTTGTTTTTTGGTTTGGTTTGGGGTTTTGTTTTTGTTTTTTGTTTGTTTTGTTTGTTTGTTTCTGGGGTTTTTTGTTGGCTTATTTTTAACATATTAAAACAAAAATCCAAAACAAACAAAAAAACCCCCACCAGAAACACAAAAAAATGCTAAAAAGTGAATTACCGGGAAGTGTACTAAGAGTACGAAAACAAATATTGGTCTTCCCCTGTACTTCTATTACCAACACTCTATTATTTCATCTCCCTCGTCATTCAGGAGTTTCCACCTCTCCTGATTAAATGTCCATGTCGAAGGACAACTTTCCAGCAGACTGTCTGGATGTTTGCCCTTCCCAGTGCTCTCAGGTTTCCTCCTCCACTTGCTCTTTGGTCATTCAGTTGCCTCTCAACTCTCTGGTTTCTGCTTTGAGCTTCGGGGAGTTACAAACTTGCCCCATTCTTCAGAGATTTAATTAACATGGTAGTCAACAGGTTGTGTTTATACCTATTCTTTCCTATCTCTCTGTCTAAAACAGTTCTTGTGTGGATGTCCCTTGTGGATGGTGGACCTCATTAGATCCAGCTTACACACACAGTTGAGGAAAGTGGTTTAGTGTTTATGAAATTGTGTAGTGTTTACACAGGAGAGCAGGTGGGAGCTGGTGTACAGGAGCTGCAGCATCCGCCTGCAGAGCTCAGTGGAGAAGTCTGATGTGAGGAAAAGTGATGCAAGTCCCAGGTGGCCAATGAGGGAACGGGCAGACTGGGGGTGGGGGGTGAGGAGCAAGGGTGTCCATACAGTGTCCAGCCTCAAGGGACTGTTCTCCTGCCTGTCCAGATGTCTTCAGGAGACCCTCTGGATCAATGTCCATTGTAGAACACTGCTGTCACTTCTTCTATACACTGAAAAATGACAGAAAGTACCCTTGAAAGAAAAAACCCTCCTTTATGAAATCTTCTTTGAAGTCCTCATCAGTAAGTGTCCCATTGAAACCTCTCCAGTTGGTTCTACAAGTCTTGAAGATTGGAAGAAAATTACAGAAAGAAACATCATTCGTTAGGGCTTTCTGTGTTTTAATGAGCCCCATGGCGTATTTGGTGCTGAGTCCATGAACCTCAGATCCCAAGGACAGACTGAAGAATCTCCTCAAGAAGTCCAAGTCAGAAGCAAAGCCCAAAGTACCTTGAAGCATTAATGGGCCCCACTGAGGGCTGTTACTGACAAAGCCTCCCCAGGGACTCGTTAGAGCAGATAATTGGAGGCAGTGATTGCATCAGGCAAAGGCAAAGTGCAGCAGCTCTGATGCTGAGAAAGACATTGATTTGTTTGATGAAGGAGAATGGCCAAGCCTTGACCCCCTGCCCCTGGGAAGGGAGATCCTGTCCCTCATGTGTGTCTCAGGGGTCTTCCTGGGGATGTGGGGATGGTGCCCAGTGCAGGACAATGGTGTGACACTCCCTGGGGGGTGCAAGGAGGCAATGGGGTGCCATGGCCATGACAACCATGTGTCTCCTCTTCGGCCTCGCTGTCAGGGACATCAGCCATAGCCAAGGGGACAAAGACCTTGGGTCTTTCAGGGATATCCAGCCTTACCAGCGCCCTTCGCCGTCTCCAACACAGTCCATCCTACACTGTCCCAGGCCTATGGCTGTTTCCGCACAGGCTGCAGACACCCCATGCACTTCCCCACCATGTTCTCACCCCGTTGTGTCCCCACCTGTGCTGCTGTCTCTCCATCCCCACCAGCTGTTCCTTGAAACACAAAGTCATGGCTGATCCAAAGTCCTTCTGAATGAACACAGCACTGTGCTCAGAATGACATTTATTTATCCTGAGGTCCACTCTGGACCTCCAGAGCCATCATCTTGGAAAGTGATTTTCAGGATTTCTTGAGCTACTACTATTCTTCCCTGTCATGGTTTTACCCCAGCCAGCAACTAAGACCACAATAGCTACTCACATACTCCCCCATCTGACCAAGTGGGATAAGGAGGATAACTGAAGGAAAGGGAGAAACCCATGGGTTCAGAAAAAGCATTTTGATAAGACAATAAAAATAGTATAGTATAATATACTACTGCTACTACTAACATTCTACTGTTACTACTACTACTATGTATATAATAAAATGAAATAAAAAATAAAACAATATTAAAAAATCAAATTAAATTAAATTTAAAAATATACTCAGTGCAATCCCTCATGTAACTCCAGTCACACGGAACAGCCAGTCTTGCAGAAGGGAGCACCTTGGTCCTGAACAGCTGATCCCAGCAAGAGGGAGCAAAAGGGCAACAGGCAGAAAGGCCCAAGGGCCAACTGTAAAATGACAGAACGGCAAAAGGCTGAACTCACTCAAAACTCCCAACAGAATAGAACTTCCAAACAAAACTAACCAAAGTAGCTGGAAAACCTGAACTAACGAAAGTAACTAGCCAGAAAAGCCAGCTCCAGCTTTAGACCAAGTACGACACTAATTGTAGGTTGTGGGAATATAATAGAAGACTGGCAAGGAGGAGATTTGTAAATACAAGCTTAAGTGACTGTACCTGGGGTGTAGAAAAACACAAATCACACTTATTTTTGTTTAGCCGCGTGTGCTTCGCAGGTTGAACCTCTGCCTTTATATAACATAGAATTGTGAAAGTCTTATAGGCACCTTCTCCAACAACCTTGAAATTCCTGCCCTATTGCGGGTAAATGTCAAAGCAGTGTGGTAAAAGGCACCTGCATGAATCCCTGATATATAGGTGAAACCAGCAGGTCCTGGGATCCAGCCAGGACTGAGCTCTGCAGCACCTGTGCTCTTGCTTGTGTCACCTCTGCCCAGGTGCTTTTTTGAGGATCCCCCCGTTAGCAAGGTAAAGAAAATAAATTACACTTTGCATTTCATCTGCGGTTTGTGGTTGTTCCCGTGACCTGCCTGTGTCAGCTCACACATTTGGCACGGTCAGCATCACCAGAAACAGCCGTGCCATGGTTTGCAAAAAGGTCAAGGACTGGGGCGGCCGTGCTGGTGACTCCCTGTGTTCAGGGATGGCCCAGCACTGAGCGCTGTGCCCCCGTGGCCACTTTCCTGGATCAATTGGCTCTGCCAGAGGCAGGGCCTGAGATTGATGACGGGGCAGTGGTTACTCCCCAGGCAACTGAAACGGCTCTGCATGTGTTGCCATGGAAAGCAGCACTGGATTCTTCTCACAAGTCAGCCAGCAGATGGGTATGGTAATTACTTACCCATCTTAGAGCTCCTGACCGTGAAGTTGTCGCATTACAACATATCAATGGTTGTGTGCAGGAGTTTTACCACCGTATGCTGAACCTGTCAAATCAGTGTCAACCCTCAGAAGCTGGTGTGCAATGCAAAAGGTGTTAATTGGATGTGGCAGATGGGGATGGCTCATGCATTGCTGTTAGGATCCAATCTGGACAGTGTAGCAGTAACAACTGTCAAAATGCAGTTTTTGAGAGGAGCACCTGCCTCACTAAAACCCTTGACGACAGCAGCAGGGACAAATGCTACGGGTAATGTAGGTGCTCTAATAAATTCCTTGGGGGAAATTTGGGCTGTAATTTTGGGACCCTCTGTTTGGGTGGTAAATAAAGGAAAGGCAGCAAAACCAAAAGGAATTACAGCGTGGGTTATGAGGACACAAATGCAGAATGACCTTGCACAAGCTGGTATCCCATGGTCAGAAATAGACGGGATCAGAACATCAGAAATGTTTTGCCAACGGCAAAAATTAATGCTTATGCGAAAAATCCAACCGTCCCTAACCCCATCACCAGCACTGTGCCCACCCCCACCTGCCAGCTCAATACAAGACCAGTTTGCCTTTACCTGGCAACAAAAGCAATATACTTTCCAAGTATTGCCTCAGGGACACACAGAATCATAGAATGTCCTGGTTTGGAAGGGACCCACAGGATCATCGAGTCCAATTCCTGTCCCTGCACAGGACAACCCCACAGTTCACACCATGTGTCTGAGGACGTTGTCCAGTCTCTTCTTGAACACTGTCAGGCTTGGGGCCATGACACCTCCCTGGGGAGCCTGTTCTAGTGCTCCAGCACCATCTGGGTGAAGAACCTTTTCCTCATGTCCAGCTGACCCTCCCCTGGCACATCTTCCTGCCATTCCATCAGGTTGTATCATGACATCCCCAGCTCTTCAAGCAATCTTGGATGAATCTTATCAGGCCTCATCAACTTGTAGGGATCCAGCTGCAGTAGCAGATCCAGTACAAGTTCCGGATTGTTTGGGAGTTTATCGTTCTCACAGCCGTGGTTTTCCAGCCCAGAGTTATGGGGGCCCACAAGTCCATCATCACTGTTGAAGACCAAGGTGAAGAAAGCATTAAACATCTCAGCTTTGTCTATGTTCCTGTTAATAAGGTGACCATGCTCATCAAGTAACAGGCCAAAGTTATTTCTAGTTTGCTTTTTGCCATTAATATATTTTAAAAAGCTTTTTAAATTGCCCTTCACATTATTGAACAGCTTCAATTCTCATTGAGCTTTGGCAGCATGAATTTCCTCCCTACAATAGCAAGAATCATCTCTGTGGTCCCCCCATGTTGCCTGACAAACACAGTCCCTCCATTTGCCACCAAATGATAGTAGCCAATGTCGCACTCTGGTCAGGTGCCATTTCTGTTTCTTGGGTCTTTCAGGGATATCCAGCCTTACCAGCGCCCTTCGCCGTCTCCACCACAGTCCATCCTACACTGTCCCAGGCCTATGGCTGTTTCCCCACAGGCTGCAGACACCCCATGCGCTTCCCCAGCTTGTTCTCACCCCGCTGTGTCCCCACCTGTGCTGCTGAACACCTGATCCCAGCAAGAGAGAACAAAAGGGCAACAGGCAGAAAGACCCAAAGGCCAACTGCAAAATGGCAGAACGGCAAAAGGCTGAACTAACATCGAACTCCTGACAGAATGAAACTTCTGAATGGAACTAACCAAACCAGCTGGAAAACCCAAAGTAACGGGTGTAACAAACCCTAAAAGCCAGCTCCGGCTTTAGACTGAGCATGACGCTAATCATAGGGAATATTTCATTGGTCAGCCTGCATGTCAACCCAGGTGCTGTCCTGTCTGTGTCCCCTCCTGCCAAGTTGCATCTGCAGCTGGATGGCCAAAGAAGTCCTTGGTTTCCCTGACAACAGCCAAGATATCAGTGAGTTCTGACATTCCTTTCATACCAAATGGCAAACACAGTAAAGCTGCTAAAAGAAAAAATTAAATCTATCCCAGGGAAGAAACAGTGTTATTATTCTCATAGCAAATCTAAACAAAAGACTGTAGTAGCTATGAAGGAGAGAGATTCAAAATGCATGAAGAAAATTAACTCAATTTCAGCAAAAACAGCACGTTTCCTCAGCCTCCACTTCACCAGGCTAAAGAAGTTTGGGTCTCTCAACATCTCCACACATGACCCAGACTCTCTCTGGCCACACGACAGCTCCTCCCCGTTCCTCCAGAATGGGGAACCTCCCACTGGGACACCCCGCTCCAGATGTGACCACACCAGTGCGGAGTCAAGATGGACAATAACTGCCCTTGGCTGGATGGCCGCGCTCCTCCCAGAGCATCCCAATGTGCTCATGGGCATATTCCTGTTTAGCACCACTGAGAACTGACTGAACAGCCAGGTTCAGAGGGTTGTGACCAGCGGCACAAAGCCCAGCAGGAGGTACCATGAGGAGCACTGCAGGACACCGTATCCCTGCCCAGCATCTCCTCCTCACAGGTGTCTCTTGGGTCCCTGGAACCACCTCAGTGACAAGGGGGAGGGCACTGCCTGTATGGGGTGGAGGAGATGGGGTCTGGAATGAGGGTCCTGGGGCAGTTTCTCCTGGTTGTTCATGCAGCAACAAGCTGGGCTGGATAGTTGGAGAGAGGAACTCTTCCTAAGGGCCTCCAGTGGGCATGGGGATGGTCTACAGTTTCCTGCATGCTGCCTTTTCTGGTGGAGATCACAGAGGCTGCCGGCCCTTTAGAGGACCCAGGACAGGCCTTGTCCTTCCTCTGGTCACAGCTGGACCCCAGTTCTCCAGCTCGGCCCCAGCTCAGGAGCCTTGTCTAGGGGTGACTTTTGGGGTAAGGTTGACAAGAGGGGTGCATAAGTTTGTCTTAAGGACATGTGATGAGCACCAGGACTGAAGTACCAGAGCAAAATGATGTGGCTTCTGGGTGAATACCTTCTTTGGTGGAAGTCGTGACACAGGGTCCCAGACTTGCTTTCCATGCCACCCTTCACGAGGGATGATGCACTAAGAGATGGCAAGTGGGGGACACCAATACTTCTCCAGCTACTTCCCAGGCCTGGTGAAGCACCAGGACAGCAAGGACTTCTGGCCCTGCACCCTGAACTCTGGGTATTATCTTGGGGCAGCTGAACACCAGCATTTTTCTCTCCAAGGCAATTTCCAGCCCCGGTCAGCTCCTGTCTGATCTCTCCCCATCCTGGCCCCTTCCCTGTGCTCCCCACAGGGCCCCAACCTGGCACTGATGCTCTACAGAGCAGGTTGGCTGCAGGACCATGCGGTGACTCCACACTGGTTGTGCTGCTCAGTGAGGGACACAGATGCAACTGGATGGGCTGCACTGTCACTGAGCTCCTTCCCAGGGATCTAAAGCTCTGGAATGGGTTCAGAGCATTTCTTGGGACTCATTTTTTTTTCTGCTCATTTTGGTTCAGCGATCCCTTCCTTGTCCTTCAGGTGCCTGCAGATTAGTGCAGGAAGATGCGGCCTATTCCCTTCCCAGGGACGGAGGTAGGCTGACCAGCCCGTAATTATTCAAATTCTCCTTCCTGCCCTTCTTGAAGATGGGTTTGACATCTTCCTTTCCCAAGGACCTCAGAACTTCTCTGTTTCTGCTGTCACTTTTGAAAGCACAATCTGGAATCATGGGCAAGGGTGACAGAGCAGACAGGAGCACTTGCAATGAGCCTGTCCCAGCAGCTGAGATGAATCTCACTCAGCTACTGAGGTTTGTTCCTGGAGTCACACACAGAAATGCGAGGGTTCCAACAGGCATCCATCTCTGAGCGGGTTTGAGGACTCCTTATGCACCCAGGGATGTTCAGAGACAGAGTCTGTCCCTTTTACACATAGAGGAAGGAATCACTCTGTTTCTCTGGCCTCCTGCTGCCACTCCCAAGGGACGGGAGGCACCTCGGCCTGAGGCCAGCTCTGTCACAGCAGTGCCCATTGCCTGTCCCTGCCTGCGCTCACAGGACTGACACACAGCAGGACGGTGACCAGGCTGCCAGAGCACTCAGGCCTTGCACCAACACAAGGGATGAGAAGGAGAGTGTGGGAGTGGAACGAGAACAGCTCTGGAAGGCCAAGCACTGGTGCTCCCTGGCAGTGCTGCCAGGCTGGACTTTTTTCCCCTCCTCCCACCTACACAGGAATTTTCCCTGAACCTCCAAAAAGGCCTTGGAGGAAGGATATAGTGAAAAACAAGTTACTACAGGAATGTTTATTTTGTTTAAGAGAAAAGGAGAGCACGGCTCCTCATTTACACAGGCAGTGGTTATAAAAGAAAAGCAGAGAGAGAATTAGAAAGGGCATGACAACATTAAAACAATAAAAAACCAAGCAATAACAGAAAATCCAGATGACAGGCTGGTCCTGCAATTAGCTACATTAAAACTCTTATGTAGAAGCAGATGGGCAGTTTATTGCTTCAGAAAACAGTAAGATACGAGTTTCCACACAGCATCCTTGAGCTCCTGGTTCCTCATGCTGTAGATGAGGGGGTTCACTGCTGGAGGCACCACTGTGTAAAGAACAGACACCACCAGGTCCAAGGATGGGGAGGAGATGGAGGGGGGCTTCAGGTGGGCAAACATGGCAGTGCTGACAAACAGGGAGACCACGGCCAGGTGAGGGAGGCACGTGGAAAAGGCTTTGTGCCGTCCCTGCTCAGAGGGGATCCTCAGCACGGCCCTCAAGATCTGCACATAGGAGAAAAGAATGAAAATAAAACACCCAAATATTACTAAGAGACTAACCACAAGAAGCCCAAGTTCCCTGAGGTAGGAGTTTGAGCAGGAGAGCTTGAGGATCTGGGGGATTTCACAGAAGAACTGGTCCAGGGCATTGCCCTTGCACAGTGGCAGTGAAAATGTATTGGCCGTGTGCAACAGAGCATCGAGAAACCCACTGGCCCAGGCAGCTGCTGCCATGTGGACACAAGCTCTGCTGCCCAGGAGGGTCCCGTAGTGCAGGGGTTTGCAGATGGCAACGTAGCGATCGTAGGACATTATGGTGAGAAGAGAATACTCTGCACCAATTAAGAAACATACAAAGAAGACCTGGGCAGCACATCCTGCAAAGGATATGACCCTGGTATCCCACAGAGAGTTGGCCATGGATTTGGGGACAGTGATGGAGATGCAGCCCAGGTCGAGGAGGGCGAGGTTGAGCAGGAAGAAGTACATGGGGGTGTGGAGGTGCTGGTCACAGGCTATGGTGGTGATGATGAGGCCGTTGCCCAGGAGGGCAGCCAGGTAGATGCCCAGGAAGAGCCAGAAGTGCAAGAGCTGCAGCTCCCGTGTGTCTGTGAATGCCAGGAGGAGGAACTGGGTGATGGAGCTGCTGTTGGACATTTGCTGCCTGTGGGCATGAGGACCTGTGCAAGGAGGAAAAGACAGTGACTCTTTAGATGAGACTTCTCTGGGAATAAACAAAGCCATTTCCCACAGACCCTCCCACAAAGAGACCCTTTTCTTTTTCCAGGAGAACGTCCTGGCTGGAGCCCTTGTCGGTGCTTGATGAGTGTGCAATGAAGAGCAGGGTCTCTGCCCAGGGGCTCTTGAGGAGTCAGCCTGACCCTGTGTGATGGGGTGGGGCAGGGGCCAGTCCTGGGGTTCAGCTTTGTCAGATGGAACCGCTCCTGGTGCAGAAGGGACTGTCAGCATCTGTAACCGCAGGGCTGAGAAACTGAGTTTGAGAGGTTTGGCGTTTCTACAGCTCCTTCTGCCCTCCCACCCTGGGGAGTGTTGTTGGGTGTCAGAAACCCTCAGCATTTCTGCTGCACTCAGAGAGAACAGAGCGAGTCCTGCGAGACCAGAGGATACCTGTGGGTCAGTGCAGAGTGAGGGCAGCTGCTCTGTCCCTCTGTCTTGCTCCAGCTGCCCTGGGCTGGCACCTTTCTGAGATGGAGGCTGATCACAATCCCATGTTACCCTGAAAAGCCACCAGGCACTGCTGAGAGCAGAGGGACCCACCTCAAACCACAACATGTCTCACTCTCTCCTAAGGTTTCAGTATCCCACGTTTATCCCGAAAACCACTGATTTCACAAACCCAACAGCATTTTCTCTGTCACAGCATCTCTGTGCTCCTCCATGGGGCTTTCACATAACAAATAGATGCTGTAGGACAGGTTGGCATCCTGGAGGGTAGTTCAGAGCTTCTAAGGAAACTCCCAGGAGATATCTAAATGTCCTAATGATGGCATTTGTTTCAGGGAGACTCAGCTATTTCCCAGCCCCACAGACTGCATTGCCCACAGCCCCACAGGTCAGAGCAAAGCTGGGACACGTGTTCCCATGGACACACCTGCAGGAAAGGACCCACAATATCAGGCTGTGAGTCTGCAGCTGAAACTCCCATCCCCAGAGAGCCTGACAGCAAGAACCAGATCACAACAACAGTGACCCAGAGCAGTGGAGCAAGAAGGAAACTGCGGTGAGGGTGGGTGTGAGAGAGGCCAGGGCAGAGGCAGCCGGGCACTCAGACAGCATCACCCTTCCCCAGCTGTGCAGCCACCTCCCACACACCAGCATTGCCGGGCAGCTGCTCTCAGCCCCTGTGCTCTGCAGAGGGAACTGGAGCTCTGGCTGCACAGGAGCTGCTTCATGCCTTGGAGCCCCCAGCCCTGAGGGCAGAGGCTTTGCTGGGTGGGAGAGGAGGCGAGGGGGCTGCTAACAGGAGGGATCTGCATTGGAGGGATCATACGGAGTCTTCGCTGTTATCCCTCCCATAACAATTCCAGGTTTAGTTTCCTCTCATTTCTGGTCAATCCCCTGCTGCCTGGAGATTCTCCCCATGGGAGGTGTTGCATGTGTCGTGTCTTTTGCCAGTCAGCACTCACAGACCATCCCACCCTCTGTGTCCTCACCCTGACCCTACAGACCCTGCCTGTTCACAGGGCACTGCCTGGGGGCATCTTCCTGTTTGCAGGTTGGAAAACAGGACAGGTCAGAGTAAGGCTGATGGGTTCAGCATATGTGATGCTGGTGCTGTGCACAGGCAGAGCAGCGGCTGAAGGGATGTTCTGAGGCTTCTGGCAGGCATACTGATCACCTAAAGCTGCAGTTCGGGAGTCTCAGTGACTTGTTTAAGCAGGAGGGCTCATTTTCATTTTCTCCTTTCCTGTACCCCTCACCCCTTCGGATAGGAAACTGTAAAGAAAGGCTCAGAAAAGCTCCCTATCTGTCTGGTAATGCTTGCATTGATCTTCTCTTTGAGGCATCCCCTCAGAAAAGTCGTGGGGGTGATCTGGAGCTGTGAGCAGCACTGACCCACACAGCATCCTCTCCACAGCAGAAGCACCTTTCCTGCCCTGATAGGGGTCATCCCTTCCCCCCACAGCTTCTCCCAATAGAACCGTGGGGATCTCCCCGGGGCAGGCTGAGCACTGACCCTGGCAGGCGGCAGAGTCCCTGCCCCGGCACAGCCCTGGGGTGCAGGGACCCTGCTCTGCAGGACAGCCCTGGGCACCCCTGGTTCCTCACCCGGCTTCACAGCTGTTCAACATTGCCTGAACAAGAGCCCCCTCCTTACACATCCCACAAGCTGTGCCTGTGCTAACTTCAGGAGATGCCTCCAGGAGCTACAGCTGCATTGCCCTGCACCCAGAGACTTACCATGGCAAGGGTTGCTGAGATTTCTCCTCCAGTGAGCTCTCAGTCATCCTCCCAGTCCTGACCACCTTTCATCTCTCTCTGCCTTGCTCGTCTCCCTGAGATCCCCAGGCAGAGCCCTCAGCCCTGCTGCGCTTTGCAGAGGAGCTGCTCCTGGGCAGAGCTGTCTCTCTGCAGCGCTGCCGCTTGCCATGAGCTCCCTCTGTCCCAGGAGCCCAGCCCAGCTCAGCAGCACAGGAGCAGCCCAAGGCACATTAATGACCCCTCTGGTGGGTTTGGTGCTGAGGCCATGAACCTCAGACCCTGGAGGAAGTTGAAGCAACCTCTCAAGAAGCCCAAGTCAGATTCAAACTCCAGAGCTTCTTGTAATGTTACTGGGTCCCCCTGAGGAACACTATTGAGGAAATGACCCCAGGGTCTGGTTAGAGAAGAGAACTGGAGGCAGAGATGACAGGTCAGTAAAAGCAAGGTGAAGGTCTCTCTGATGATCAGTAAACCTGGATGTGTTTCATTAATCAAAGGGCCAAGCCCTGACCCCCAGACCCTGGGAAAGGAGATCCTGTCCCTCCCACATTACCCAGGGCTGTTCCTGGGACAGTGTGATGTGGGGCTGTGCAAGGCCAAGGGCAGGACTATGGTCCGACACCTCCCAGGTTCCTGGCTGGGGACAAGGAGGCCATGAGGCCCCTGTGCTGTAAGGACAAGGTGTCTCCTCACAGGCATCAGAGCTGGAGACAACAGCCATAGTCAAGGGGAGAAGGAGCTCATGTCTGTTGGGGCTTTCAGCCTCTTTACATCCCTTGATCATCTCCACGACAGCCTGTCCTGTGCTGTGGCATCACCTGCACCTCTTTCCCTGCAGGCTGGAGACATCCCCCCTGCTGCCCACCTTGCTCTTGTCTGAGCATCTTCCTTCCTTTGCTGATCTCTCTCCATCCTCCCCAGCTGTTCCTTGAAGCACAAAGCCTTGGGCTGATGCAGACTGCCTGTGGGTAGACTGCTCCACCACAGCACTGCCCTTCCACTCACATTCCTTCCTGCTCATGTCCAGCCTGGACCTCCCCAGCTGCACTGTGTGCCATTATTTCTTTCTCGTGCTCTTTCCCACTATGAAGAAAACCTCCACCATTTCTGAAACCACCCTTCCAGCACTCTCAGGCTACTCCTACACTGCTGCAGCCTCCCCAGCGCTGCTGGGCCAGAGCAGCCCAGGTCCCTCAGCATCCCACACCATGTGCACAAGGTCCTGAACCCTACCTTGGCAGAGCCCTACACTCTCCAGTTCCTCCCTGCTTCTCCAAACTGGGAAGCTGCACACTGGCACACACCTGTGTGTGTGGGGTCACACCAGTGCTAACAACTTACCCGGGGAGCCCCCGGTGCCCCCTAAAGAAAAGGGGGGCCCTGGCCTTCAGGACTCTCCTGAGCACAGAAAGAGGCCACAACAATGGCCGCAGTTGCACCGTTCCATCAAAAGTTCATTCAAGGAAAAGGAAATACTTTCCAATATCCCCAGCACAGTCTTTCAGTGCTGCTTTCTCGTCCTTATGCTGGTACATCTCCCTGACTGCTGTGCCCCACTTTCGGTGGCACCAGATTGTTGGGGGCCATGGCCATGTGCCCCTGCAGCCCCAGGGCTTTGTCATTGGTGCCCTCACTCACAAGGGAAAACCCATCTGGTCACTTGCCACATAAAGGAGCTCCATACATCCAAGCAACTTCTTCACTCTGAGGGAATCCCACTGCTGATCCTTCCAGCCCGTCTCTCCTGAAAAGCCTGTACCCACCCATTGCAGCACCCCAAGCTGTGTGACTTGTCCCACCACGCCTTGGCGGTGACTCCATGGGTGTCAAACAGCACAGGCTGCAGCTTGTCCTGGCTGTGCCCTTGGCTGAGGGCATCAGTGCACAGTTGGGCTGTGGCACCTCAGCTGTAGCACCCGGCCAAGCTCTGATAGTTCTCGGGAAATCTGGTTGATATCAAGAATCCAGGTCCCCCTGTGTGCAAAGGTTTGACTTCAGAGCAGAGCAATGTCACAGGGGTTGGCAGATGGAAAGTTAGGGCTGAAATTGGGCAACAGGAGAGGGAGCAAGCCCTGCTGTCCCCAAGGCCAGAGAGAAACAGGGCTGGGAATGACAGACCTGGAAGGAAACGTGTGTTTTGTCAGTGTTGTCTCTGCTGCCCCTGAGGTACTTGGGCAGATGTGTCACTGATCTCTAGGAATGACAAGGTGCTGCTGACAGGCCCAAGGTGACAATGGTTCGTCTGTTCCTTGATTATGTTATCAAGGAGCTGAGAACAGGTTTGGTGAAAAGAAAAAAAGGAGATTTGGAAGTGTTGCTATACACATGGATACCGCGGTGTGATGCGCTTCCTATTCATGGGCTGCCCTACATCTACTGGATAGAGAAGGGACAGATCTTGCGATGCTTCAGAGGTGGGAATGAGTTTCTTGCACAAAGACACCGAATATGTCTGCAATGCTGTCTGGGGTGTCTGTCCCACACTCACTGTGGATGGGGATGGCTGCCCTGGACAGGACCATCGCTGTCCCTGCCCAGTGCATGTAGGGGTGTGTGAGAGCCTTGGCACCTCACGTAACACTGCAGGCCTGTAACTGGCATTAAAGGGAATAACCGCCCTGAATTTGATTTGTCAATAGAATTATAGAATAATTTCAGCTGGAAGAGACCCTCAGGATCATCGAGTCCAACCATAACCTAACCCAACTCTAGCACTAAACCATGTCCCTAAGAAACCCATCGAAACATGTTTTAAACACCTCCAGGGATGGTGACTCCACCACTTCCCTGGGCAGCCTGTTCCACTGCTTCACAACTTTTTCCATGAAGAAATGCCTCCTAATATCCAACCTGAACCTTCCCTGGCACAACTTGAGACCATTTCCTCTTGTCCTATCACTTGCTACTTGGGAGAAGAGACCAACACCCACCATGCTACAACCTCCTTTCAGGTAGCTGTAGAGACCGAGAAGGTCTCCCCTCAGTCTCTTTTTTTCCAAGCTAAACAGCCTCGTGTCCCTCAGCTGCTCCTCATAAGACTTGTGCTCCAGGCCCCTCACCAGCTCCTTTCCTTCTCTGAACTCGCTCCAGTACCTCAAGGTCTTTCTTGTTGTGAGGGGGCCAGAACTGACCCCAGGATTTGAGGTTTGACCTCCCCAGTGCCCAGCACAGGGGACGGTCACTGCCCTGGGCCTGCTGGCCACACTATTCCTGATACAAGCCAGGATGCTGGGGGCCTTTTTGGCCACCTGGACACACGCTGGCTCATGTTCAGCTGCTGTCAGTCAACATTCCCAGGTCTTGTTCCAACAGACAGCTTTCCAGCCACTCCTTCCCAGGCCTGTAGTGGTGCAGGGGGTTGTTATGACCCAAGTGCAGGACCAGGCACTTGGCCTTGTTAAACCTCAGACAGTTGCCCTCAGCCTAATGGACCAGCAGCTCCAGAACCCTCTGTAGAGCCTTCCTACCCTCCAGCAGATCAAAACTCCCACCCAACTTGGTGTCATCTGCAAACTTACTGAGGGTGCACTCGATCCCCTCGTCCAGATCATTGATAAAGAGATTAAACAGAACTGGCCCCAGTACTGAGCCCTGGGGACACCACTTGTGACCGGCCGCCAACTGGATTTGGCTCCCTTCACCACAACTCTTTGGGCCCAGCCCTCCAGCCAGTTCTTTATCCATCACAGATACACCCATCCAGGCCATGAGCTGCAGCTTCTCCAGGAGATGCTGTGGGATACGGTGTCAAAGGCTTTACTGAAGTCTAAGTGCACAACATCCACAGCCTTTCCCTCATCTACTAGTTGGGGCATCTTGTCATAGAAGGAGATCAGGTTGGTCAATCAGGGTTTGCCTTTCGTAAATCCATGTTGACTGGGCCTGATCTCTTGGTTGTCTTGTATGTGCTGCCTGATGTCTCTCAAGATCATCTGCTCCATGACCTTTCCCATCACTGAGGTCAGACTGACAGGTCTTTAGTTCCCCGGATCGTCCTTCTTGCCCTTCTCGTAAATGGGTGTCACATTTGCCAACTTCCAGTCAACTGGAACCTCCCCACTTAGCCAGGGCTGCAGCTAAATAATTGAAAGTGGCTCAGTGATCACCTCCACGAGCTCCCTCAGCACCCCAGGGTGTATCCCATCTGGCCCCATAGACTTGTGGGTGTCCAAGTGGTGCAGCAGGTCGCAAACCATTTTCCCTTGGATTATTGGGGCTTCATTCTGCAACCCATCCCTGTCTTGGGGCTCAGGGGGCTGGGTACCTGGAGCACAACTGTTCTGACTATTAAAGACTGAGGCAAGAAGGTATTTAATACCTCAGGGTTTCCCTCATCTTCCGTCACTATCTTTCCCTCTGCATCCATTATGGAATGGAGGTTCTCCTTAGCCCTCCTCTTGTTGCTAATATATTTCTAGAAACATTTTTTGTTGTCTTTTACAGCAGTAGCCAGGCCCAGCTCTAGTTGGGCTTTGCCCCTTCTAATTTTATCCCTGCATAACTTCACAGCATTCTTGTAATCCCCCTGAGCCACCTGGCCCTCCTTCCAAAGGTTATAAATTATCCTTTTATTCCTAAGTTCCAGCCGCAGCTCTCTGTCCAGCCAGGCTGGCCTTCTTCCCCGCCGGCTCACCTTCCGGCACACGGGTACAACTGCTCCTGCACCTCTGAGATCACCTTCTTGAAGACAGACCAGCCCTCCTGGACTGCTTTGTCCTTCAGGTTTGCCTCCCAAGGGACTCTGCCAAGCAGCCTCCTAAACAGATCCAAGTCTGCCCTTGAAGGCCAAAGTAGCAGTTCTGCTGACTACCCTTCTAACTTCTCCAAGGATAGTAAACTCAATCATTTCATGATCACTACACCCAGGGCGACCTCCAATGAGTCCTTCTCTATTTACAAACAACAGGTCCAGTGGGGCTCCTTCCCTGGTAGGCTCACTGACCAGCTGTGTCAGGAATTGTCTTCCATACACTCCAGGAGCCTCCTAGACTGCTTCCTCTCTGCTGGGTTGTACTTCCAGCAGACATCTGGTAGCTTGAAGTCCCCCATAAGAACTAGCGCTGGTGACTGGGAGACTTCTCCCAGCTGCCTGAAAAATATTTCTTCTGCCTCTTCATCCTGGTTGGGTGGTCTGCAACAGACCATCCCCTAGGATGTCCGCCTTGTTGCCCTTCCCCTTGATTCTTACCCAGAGACACTCAATCCTTTCATCACCCTCATCAAGCTCCAGACAATCAAACCCCCCCCCAACATACACTGCTTCCCCACCTCCTCTCCTTCCTCACCTGTTCTTTCTGAAGAGTTTATAGCCATCCATTGCAGTACTCCAGTTCTGAGAGTCATCCCACCATGTTTCTGTGATGACAATTAAATTATAGTTTTTCTGCCTCACAAGGGCTTCCAGCTCCTCCTGTTTGTTGCCCATGCTGTGTGCATTCGTAAAGATGCACTTCAGCTGGGCCATTGATTGCATTGGGTCGGCAGACCAAAGGGCATCATTAGCACTATCCTCAGATGCCAGCATGTCGCCCTTGGCTGTGCCTCTGTCACATCTGGTTTCATCCCCCTCTCCCTTCAAATCTAGTTTAAAGCCCTCTCAATGAGTCCTGATAACTTAATGTGGTCCATAAAAAAAGACTAAGAATCTTACTTTTTTGTGGCTCTTTTCTAACATTGTCTGAACTTTGGTAAACAAGAGGAAAAGTGGTTGACAGAGTCTGTTTTCTGAGAGCAACATGTTCCTGTACCTTTCCCGTCTTTCTGTGGTGAAGGATTTCTTCCCTTGCAGAGAGGACTGCAAGACCTGCTCCTGTCAGGTGGGACTTGACCTCCAAACGTGGTGCAGCCTCTTCCATTGTGAGATCACCCACCGCCATTGACGTCACAAAGCAGCATCAGCGCTTAAGTTGGCACAGCAGCGTATAAGACCAGGGGTCCCCCTGCGCCTTTGTCACTCTCGATCTTGAGGGAACTGAGATCGCAGAGTTTTTGGCTTGCTCCTGAGCAAGGAAGATGCTTGTTACCTGCACCTCAGCAGGTACCAAGGGACACACAGAGAAGGTTCAAGGTCTGGACAGGTACGTGTCAAAAATCCTTCTCCCCTTTCCCCACGTGTGTTTTCCACCTCGTCGGCTGGGGTGGGTGGAGGGTGGACAGGAGAGGAACCCAAGGGCAGCCTGAGAGCTCGGTCTGGAGCTGGTGGAAGGCAGCAGCCGGCTTACAGTCTCTTCATGAGCGCAAGGGCGAGGCCCAAAAAGCCTTTGATCTCTGCAGAATAAGGGACAGGTCCATTTTGGATCACACGGAGGGAGTGTGATCACCAGAGTGTTTCTTTGGTGCTTCCTTGGTTGCCCATTGCTTGCCAGAACGCACTGACATTCAGCCTCCCTCCCTCTTTCCCCAGTCTGCATTTATCTGCAGTTATGCCAAGAGAAGGGCCAGAGAGAACCCGGCTGCTAAAGAAATGCTGCGAGAGGGGAGACACACACCCCCTGCCTGGCAGCTGTTGAACTGTAGGGGCACAGGCTGAACCTTCTCTTGGGAGGGTGGAGAACAGGATCAGCACAAGTTGCGATCGGATGGTGGGCTGGAGAAACAGGCGTTCGTTCTGTCCCTTCCATTTCCAAAGAATCCATCTCCAGCCCCACAGACGGGAAGTGCGGCCACAGCTCTTGTTGCAGCTCTTGCTCTTAGTCCAGAGTCAATCTTGAGCCCTTTGTCCCTAATGAAACAATCGCTGCCATGACGAATCCCCCACTGGTGCAGCCGGTGACAACCCCAGCAGTGACTCGAGCTGGTGCAGGACCAAGCCAGTGCTCACGCCAGGAACGCCAGGCTCAAGGGCTGCAGTCCCTGCTGCTGCTGCCTGTCTGCTGCTGATCTGCACGGGTATCGCCAGCTTCACCAGCCTTTTCCTCCTTGCTGCTCTGCAGGAAGATGAAGGCACTGAAGGCGACAACCCTGGTGCTGATTCTCGGACTGTTCTCTTTCGGTGAGTCTCTGCAAGAGCTCCGACCTGAGGATGGTGCTTTGGGATGTATTCAGGGCTTCATCCTACCTTGTTCCACTTCCCGCGCTGTGACCAGAGGAGCTCAGCTAAGAGCAGAAAGTCCCCGACAGAGCTGTGCCAGTCCCTGCTCAAGCGGGACGGGTGTGGGAGTGAGGAAGGGGTGACTTGCCTTCCCCAGGAGGGCTAAGCCAGTTCTCTTCAGCCGAGGGAGAGGCCGTGGCTGAGCTCTGCTGCCCCAGGGGTTGAGAATCTTCTGTAGGATGAGGAGCACAGTCCAGGGCAGGGAACGTCCATCTATTGCGGAGCTGTACGTCATGATGGCCACTGTCAAAGACAACAACAGGAGAGACAACTATGGCACTTGGGAGAGACACAGAAAGGGGAGCGGGCAGCCCGAGGCATAACCTAGCCTTAGACCGAGTTCTAAACTCTGGTGTGTGTCCCACAGGTGTTTACCACGTGGCACGACTTGGCACCTTAACCCTCTGGAGAACCACAGCAGACTTAGGAGAAGACCTGAGTGAAACCTTGTCCCTGCCAGATCAGCTCCATAGGCTCCAGGAACAGCTTTATCATCTGCGCTGGAGCACAAAGGATGTTGTGGAGCGGGCTCTCCAGGAAGGCGTGAAGCAGGCAAAGCTCCCAGGCTTTACCGGATGGGTAAGGGCACAAGGCAGAAGGATCTACTGAGGGGTTTTATCCTCCCTCTGGCACATATCCTACTGCATTCCCTGTCACAGCCAACAGGCTGGTGCTGCTGGAACAAGCGCCACACTTCTTTTTCCTGTTGCTCCACACTTCCTTATGGGGAAGAGAGAGCCATGACGGGAATGATGGCTGTCTGAGTCGTACCTCCCTCTGCGTCCAGATCTCAGGTCCTCGTCAAGGGAGGACTGGAAAGAAAGAATGGTCTCAGAGGTCCAGAGTTAAGGTGGTCCTATCTCATGCCCAGCAGACTTGTCTGTCCATGCTGCCTGGCCTGGGGCCTCTCCACAGGAAAAGCCCCTTCCCGCAGCTTCAGCATTCAGAGCGCTGGAGTGAGCAGCCCCTCCTTTCTGATCCTGTCAATCAAAGAAGAGCAAACTAGGGATGCTGCCAGGAAATTTGGGTGTTCCTTCCATCTGAAATGGGCCTTGTCCCCGTTCACCTTGGCTGGCCTTGCAGGGGAGCTGCTTGCCCCATTCTTTTTCCTTCCAACAGGCGCTCCCCTTTGTGTTCCTTTCCAGGCTGTTCAGGAGATCATCAATCAAGCTCTGGAGAAGCTGGAAGAAATCCAGGTTCCGATGCCTGATTATGCCCTGAAATCAGCAGGTGCTGTGACATTGTACATGCAAACCATTTCCAAAGTGCTTCCTGTCCAGATTGACAAGATGGGCATTGGAACGTGCCCAGGGGCAGGAGAGAAGGGGCGAGAAGTCAAGGGTCAATTTGTGCCCTAAAATTGCCCCCACTGACAGAGCCTGTAGCAGGCCAGGCCCCATGGGAAGCACAGAAAGGCTGGTTCACATTCTTGTCTTTTTCCACAGCCCCATATGACAGTTTAATGACACCTTGCTACATGTCCCACTAGGGGCCGTGCCAGTAAGACAGAGGGAACCCACTGTAGGACATGGATGACAACTGAGGAGCCTTTTCCAAGTCAACAGTGTAATATTCCTCCTGACACTGCCTGA
This sequence comes from Caloenas nicobarica, assembly GCF_036013445.1. Taxonomy (NCBI): domain Eukaryota; kingdom Metazoa; phylum Chordata; class Aves; order Columbiformes; family Columbidae; genus Caloenas; species Caloenas nicobarica. The sequence goes on from NC_088276.1 coordinate 2,097,671, forward strand.
TGATTGTGCTCATGTTTTAATTTCCAGGGGCTGCCGTCATTCGTTCCAGGACTTCTCCGTCCCTCCGGACTGCCAAAGCGAAGGTGTTCTTGTATTCCCTGCCGGTGATGGATTACGTGAGGTCCCCTGAGTTTATTCTGGAGGTAGGAGCACCAAGAAACAGTAAAAGGAGGGTCAGGAGAATGAAGCACACACGCTGCTCAGAGTTGCCTTTCCCCCCATCTTTGCTCCTCGAAACTTCCTTTCCTGCCTCCTTCTCGCATGGACCTGCTCTCCTCCTGTGTCTCCCTGCTGAGTGTCTCCCTCCTCCCTCTCCCAGAGTGCCCCAGGTTCTCCACGGGAGCTTCTACCAGGCCAGGCTGCTCCTGCAGTCTGTGTCTGCCCAGGCGCTGTGCAAAGTGTCAGCACTGCAAGGAAGGAGAAGGGCAGAGATGCCTGCAGAGCTCTGGGATGTTCTCTTAGTGAGCACCAGCGGGTGCTGAGAGCCTGTACTGCTGGAGGGCCCCATGTTGGGCTCTCAAGACGTCCTGGCCCTGCTCCTGACCTGCCTGCACAATCTGAAGAGCTGGCTGGTGCCAGGGGAAGGAGGTGGCGGTGGATGAGAGGCAGCGAGGGCTTCCCCTGACAGGAAAGGTTCATCCAGGGGGGCCTGTGGCTGCCACCTGCTCTGGGCAGGGGCCTTTCAGCCACACCGTCCCTGGCTTGTTCTTGGTGAGGGCTCTGGACCAGGACAGGCTGCTGAGCTTCTACGAGTAGCACACCGAGCTCCCAGCCATCGAAGGGCTTCTCTCCTGAAATGGCCCTGTGATACGTGAATTCTCACAACTGCTTCTCTGTTCCGTACCCACAGGGTGCGACTGAAGGTACTGGCTGTGGTTCAGAGCAGAACTGATAGGCCAAATGAATTCTTAATCCTCTGATGCTCATGGCAGGTGTGAGAGCCAGGGTGACCTTCTCCATGTGAATGTAGTTTCTTCTTCTCCTTTCAGCCAGAAAACCATCCTGGAAAGTGCTGGCCCTTCCCAGGAAGCCAGGGACACGTGTTCATCAAGCTGTCTGCGCCAGTCATTCCCAGAGCAGTCACCATGGACCATGTCTCAGGGACAGCGTTCCATGGAGAAAGTATCTCTGGAGCTCCAAAGGACTTTGCTGTCTATGTAAGTGATTTCTCTAGAGTAGGGGGCAGGGGGTTGCACAGCATTTCCAAGCAGGGGATGAAGATGGGTCATAGATTCCGGTGGCCTGAAGCTTCCTCGTGTCTCTCAGAAGAAACAGGCTCCTTGGTGTGCTTCCTTCCCATTGCATTCCTCTTTTATTCAATGTACCCTTCAAAACCAAAAGCTTCTAGGGCAAGATGCTAGTCCAGGAGGCACAGGGAAAAGGAGCTGGCACAGTGCATGGTCCTAGACCTTCTTGGCTTCCAATCCCAGTGGCATTTGTGATCCTCAGGTTACCTTCCACTCACTGGGAGCATCTGCTCCTTTTCTGACTGGCAGCCTGGACCCGTTGAGTAGGCAAGTGTGACATGCTGCCCACGTGCAGCTTCTCGTCTTTTCCTTGTGCTCATTGTCCTTGGACTACGTAGCTGAAATAACCCCATACTTCACAGACTGAAGTTCAGTCTTGACATGGTGATACCAGACACTCTTGTTTTCTCTACCCCTGTCTTTCTGTAGGGCTTCAAGGAAGAACATGAGGAGCAGGGAATATTCCTGGGACAGTTCACCTTCCTGGCGGTGCTGAATCCCAGTCAGACCTTCCAGCGGAAGGTATGGGGACAAAGAGGGAGGAGAACTGTAGGAGAGGAGGAGAAATGCGGCTGGATGGGGAGAGGCTTCCCTGCCAAAGGAAGCAGCAGGAAGGAAGGTGTTGAACAAAGCCATCGCTGCGGCACTACTCTGTCAGTGCTCACGTGCCAGAGAGGAAAAGGCGACTCATTTCTTCTTGTCATTTCAGAACGAGCTCCCTGGGGTCGTGAAGTACATCAGGCTGCAAGTGCTGAGCAACTGGGGCCACCCGGACCACACCTGCCTGTATCGGTTCAGGGTGCACGGTGATCCACCCAAAGACGGGGGAGAGGTGCCGGTTTCAGTTGTCAATAAATTCCATTAGTTTTCACCAAGTCGAGTTCCGGTCTGCTTTGCCTGTGATGTTGACTGGTCCTCCCTGAGCTAACTGGAGCTCCCTGTCCTTCTCTCAACCCACCAGCTTATGGGAGACTTCAGGAGTACACAGCAAGATTTTGCTTATTAGGGAAAACAGGAGAACTCAGTCACAAATCTGCAGAAAGCCTGACATCCACATTCTTGTTGCCTACACAGGAACATCAGCAAGGCCCTGCCTGTACACCAAAGATTAAATTAATGGACAGTTTTCCTGTGCAGAAAGCAACTAAGGATCAACTGAATGGAACCATCTGTTATTAACTGTTTTGGCAAGAGGCAGATGCTACTTCAGCTTCCATCTTTCAATCTGTTGCCCATGAGAAATTGGAAGTGTGGTTTTTTGTAAGAAGGAAACCTTAATTGGAAAGTTGGTTCATAGACTTATTTGCCTCTCTGGGCACATATTGAGTTCATAGCCCAGGAAAAGTTACAGAGTGATTAGCAAAGCAATCTCAGGACCCTTAAGAGATCCCATAACTGCATGAGTTTCTTTCCTTTTCAGCCCGATTTCCCCAAGCCCCAAGGCAGGAGCAGGCAGGGCAGTGGTGCGCTCGGGTCGCACCGGGGAGGAGAGAGCAGGAACAGCATTTGGAACCCAGGGCTGGTAACAGCAATTTGTGCTCTGAGCTGGGGCTTTGTCCATGTGCAAGCCCAGCACTGATCGAGATACCAAACTGAGGGTGTCAGTTCATCCCCAGTGCCACACACACGGCACCTTCTTCCATCTCCTCCTCCCGATGAGCTGTTTTCCAGCCCCTTCCACCTCAGCCCAGCTCAGACACCTGCACTCTGGCCCAGGGCTGACTGGGGCTGGTGACCCTTGGGGCAGCAGCAGGAACCGCTCTGACCCTGGTTGTGGGGCTGTCCCTGGGCTGAGCCCTCGGGCCCAGAGCTGGTGAACTGGGCCATGGTGGGGCCCAGGGTTGGTGAGGCCAACAGGTCCCCCTGTCTGTCCACGCTGGGAGACACTTGCTCCTGCAGCACCCCTGGTACTGATCCTGAACCTGGTCCATCTTCATCCAGAAGTACACTTTAGTTTGGGTTTTTTTTCTTAAAACTGAAGATAATTCAGGTAGAGGTACAGCCTGTTTAGATGTCTGAGTAGTCTGGGGACAGAGGCCAGTTGGGGGCTAGGGCCCTCGGGGGTGGGGGATCTTTCTGCCACGTGTCGTTGGCCTGGTGCTCACAGCTGGGAAGGGACTTTCCAAAATCCTGCTGGGAGGTGCCAGATGTGGCCACCCCCGGCAAAGCCTCAGGATCTTCTGCCAACCTGCCCTCAGATCATCTCTTCCCATTAACCAGGAGTCACTACGGGTGTTGCTGTTCTCCTTCAGGCAGTGTGGTGCTCACCAGGCACAGCCAGAGCTGTTCCTGTGCCAGGAGAAGACTTCACACAGAGCCTTGGCTGATGGTGACAGTTCCCACCAGCCGTCCAGCTCTGGAAGGTCCAGATGCCACAGAGGGGACATGGATTGGTTGTCAATTCTCTTGCAGGAACAGGGTTGAGCAGCAGAAGGGAGGTGGGATGAGGGGGTTCATGAGGTCAGAAAGCACATCAGACAGCTGGTACAGTCATGATGACAGCAGAGGGAGAAGAGAAAGAGGTGCAGTGACCTGGCTGGGACAGTGCTTCTGACATAACACCTGCAACACAAACACAGAGACAGATACATCACCACATAATGCCGAAGGCAGAAGTTAGAACACATGAAGCACCATGGATCAGCTAGGAAGTGTGCAAATTATATGTGGAAGGATGATATAACTGGTGACAAGAACATCATCTGCCAAAGGATGCAACGGGAGAGCACTCGAAAATTAAAGATGAGATATTTTGGAGCAGCAGCTGACCTAACAATACCAAAACTAAATAAAAATTCTGGATGGTTGCCTAGAGGTATAACAAGACACGTGTAGATGGCAACTGAGCAGGGAGAATAAATATATTGGTGCAACATGTGTGAAAGGTAAACGGCACACAGAACACGCCCTCCCGGTCAAAACTTAAGCTACGGTATTTTTTTTTATATACAGTACATTTATTATAAACATTCAGACAGGGAAAAGTTAGGGTTACCCTTGCCCTTAAAAATGTTTTTGTTTTGTGCAGTTATTTGATGGTGTCAGTGTGGAAAGATTTTCTTTCCTTTTAGTCTCTATAGAGACAGACAGAAGCCTTGGTGGTTTCCTGGAGGAAGTGGGAAAGGTGCCGGGGAGGGGGGAGAGCACGGGGAGATATGGAACAGAGGTGGAGACAGAGCAAAGAGCCGGTGCTGGCAGTGAGGACACTCCTGCTGTGCAGGTGCTGCTGAGGTCACAGCCCCCAGAGCAGGTGACAGACATGAATGGGCCACTGGCTTGTGCTGGTACCTGGTGGAGCAGAAAAACTCCTGCAGCCTCTGGAGCTCCATGCAGGAGCAGTGTCGCCACCACAACAGTTCTTTCTCCACCCCTTGTTCCAGCCCATGGACATCAGGCTCATGACCCACATGATCCAATACGTCCTCACCAACCACCGCTCCCCTTCCCACCCTTTGATGTCACACACACACAGTTGCCCTCAGTCCATGGGCTGCTCCTGTAAAACATCCGTAAAATGTCACAACTCCCCGTTGAGCTCATGGAGTCCGAGGCTTTGGGCTCCGTCTGTTCCGTGGCCACTCCGGACAGCAGAGGTGTCTGTTCCGTGGGGTCACGGGCACCAAAGCCAGCTCGGGTGGGAACCAAGAGGGTCCCCTCGTGTTCAGGGCCCAAAGCGCCACCTCTAGCATCTGCCCGTCCTTTTGAGTGCCCAGAGCCTCCTTCTTGGGGCCCAGATCCTCCTGTTTAGGGTCCCAACATGTCTGTTATCACCCACGGCCTCTGATCAGGGCCCCCAGTTTCATTTTCAGGTGGAGCTCGTTGCCTGGCAACAACCAACCAATAGTCTGTGGGGAGTCAGTGGACCCAGGACAGCGAATCACATTTGAGGAGGCGGGGCAAGTCATGTGATTGATATGTAACCAGCCAATCAAGCTTTGAGGCCTGCAGGACAGGTGGTGAGAGCTGAACAAACTGGGCAGCGTTCAGGGGCGGGCTGTGCTGGCTGCACCAATCACGGCTGGCGGGAGTGCAGCACATGGATGATTGACAAGTAGTCTGATCAATCATTTGATGGGAGGAACCAGGGGGAAATCCCAGACAGCCAATCAGAGGAAAGAGCAACTCAGGGCAGCGTGGGCCCCGAACCAGGGCAGAGTGACAGCCCAGGCAGCCAATCCCAGGCAGCATCACGTCAGGGCAGGAGACTGACAGCTCTCCCAACCAATGGTGGCAAAGAGTGATGTGAGCAGAAGGCGGCACTGCCGGGCTGGAGAACCTGCCTGTGAGAGTGCGCCACATAGAAGCTCATGTGCCTGAGAGTCGGTCCAGTGAAGAACCCGATCCGAACAACCAGCGGGGGGATCGAGCTGCTGAGATTAAAGTGGCTGAGGGAGATTTGCACTGGCAAGATGAAGGTGAATTCTTTATGACCCATTGGGCGCACGGTGCCTCAGGTCATTGAGGAAGGGATGCAACATATAGATGGGCTCGTGATCGAGGCATGGACTTGACCACGGACACAGTTACACAGGTTGTTCACCATTGTGAAACGTGCGCTACGATCAAACAAGGCAAGCAGTCAAAGCCTGTGTGGTATGGGGGGCGATGACTGAAGTGTAAATACGGAGAGGCCTGGCAAACTGACTATATCGCACTGCCACAAACCCGCCCCGGCTAGAGCTCTGTGCTTACAATGGTGGAGCCACCACCGTATGGCTGGAAACATATGCCGTGCCCCACGGCACTGCCCGCAACACTGTCCTGTGCCTTGAAAAGCCAGCCCTATGACAACACGGCAGCCCAGAGAGAATTGAGCCAGACAACGGGACTCATTTCCAGAACATCCTCGTAGACGTCCAGGCCAAGGAGGGTGGCATTGAGTGGGTCTCTCACATCCCCCATCACACACCAGCCTCCGGAAAACTGAGCGGTGCAACGGACTGTTAAAGACTATGCTCAGAGCAATGGGTGGTGGAACTACTAGAAACTGGGATTCAAATTTAGCCAAGGCCACTCTGAGAGCACCCGGGTGCCCAGGACTGAGCTGACTCTGAGCCTCCCAAGGGGACACCCTGACCTCCCTCCCCAGGTGCAGGGTGACAGTGGCGCCCTTTGTGACCTCACTTGGTGACACCCACTGCCCTGCCTGTGCTCAGCGCGGCTGCAGGCCCCAGCCCATACTGTCCGGCAGGATGGTGACGGGACAGAGTGCGAGCACGGAGCGGGTGAGAGCCCCGAGCGTACCTCATGTCTTTCATTGAATTCGAGAATCAGAGAATCTTTTTGGTTGGAAGCAAACCTTAGGATCATTGAGTCCAACCGTACCCTCACTTTAGCTGCCCCTGGCAGACTCCCCTCTGCCCCTGGCAGACGCGTGGCGTTTTGCCAAAGCTTCCCTCTTCCCCACCTATACCTCTTTCCCCAAAGCCACGAGATGGCAGAGAAACAGCTCAGCAGCCCCAGAGTGGCCCTGGAGGAGGACAGGGCTCCCCAGGGGAGCAGCTTTCCAGGAGAGCCCCAGGAGCTGTGCATGGCCCAACACCTGGAGATGGGTGAGTGAGGGGCCCTGATTTTCTGGGCAGGGCGGGGGCTCAGCCAGCGCTCCCTGCTCGACACCAGGATCACGTTTCCCCTCACGCTGGCAGGGCGGGTCCCACGGGTGGTGGTCATGATGCTGCCTGAATGCCAGGGCTGCTCCGAGCTGGGAGCCGGCCCCAGCACAGCCTCTGTGGGCAGAGGAGACCCAGCTCCTGCTCCAGGGCACGGGCAGCGAGAGGCAGCAGGGCGGGCAGGCGGCAGCCGTGCTGTGGGACAGAGACCTTTCCTGTCCGTCTGAAGCGAGTTCCTCACCCGCTGCACTGGGGGTTTTCCCTGTCCTGCCTGGCTCAAGCATTGCAGCCCATCTGCCGGGGCACCCTCCAGCTAATTGGTCAGGTGAATCTTTAGAAAGGTTGACTAACAATACTTTCGCTTTTTCACTAGGACAGATTACAAATGTTTTTGAGAGCTTTGAATATCCCTGGAGCTTTGATAGAACCTTATTAGTGTTATTAGGTTTGCTGAATGGGTGTCAGTTTGTGTTACTGTTAAGAGAAATGAGGTTAAATGGGACGTTTGCGTCTCTTTTGAGTCCTGAGACTTGTGTTGCGTCTGCTAGAAGCTTTAGCAAAAACCACTCCGAGCCACTCAAAACGAGCGGAAGTAAAAGCAGCCCCCCCGCGAAACTCAGATAGCGCAGCTTCAGAAACTGATAAGGGGGCTACAGCTTCTTCTGGAGAGAGCCAGTCCGCCAAGGTGACTGTAGATACTGTTACTCCTCCAGCCTCAAGGCTAACAAGGCAGCCCCTCCTTCCTCACACACTGGGCACTGTTGCTGTTGTAACCATAACAACCACTGTGATTATGCCAATGCCAGTGACAGTCATTCAGACTCTGGAAATAAATCAAAGGATGGTGAGCCCATATCTGCATCAGTTGCCGCTTGTAAGAAAGTCACAAGAAAGTCACAGGAAAGACTACTCATGCTGCAGCTGATGGCAAAGGGCCAGCAGGTGATGGCACAGGGCCAACATCAACCCAAGACGCATCATGAGCGCAGGAAGGAAAGGAAGTGACCAGCACTCGGTCCTTTTCTCCAGGTGAGCTGAGAGATCTGCAAAAAGACTTCAGTGGTCATGAAGGTGAGAATATTGTAACCCGGCTGCTCTGATGCTGGGATAATGGCACTGAAACCATAGAATTGGAAGGCGGGGAAGCCAGGCAACTGGGATCTCTGTCACAGAATCACAGAATCACAGAATGTTAGGGATTGGAAGGGACCTCAAAAGATCATCTAGTCCAATCCCCCTTCCAGAGCAGGAACTCTTAGGTGAGGTTACACAGGAAGGTGTCCAGGCGGGCCTTGAATATCTCCAGAGAAGACGACTCCACAACGTCCCTGGGCAGCCTGTTCCAGTGTTCCGTCACCCTCACTGAGAAGAAGCTTCTTCTCAAATTTAAGCGGAACCTCTTGTGTTCCAGCCTGAACCCATTACCCCTTTTCTTACTATTGGTTGTCACCGAGAAGAGCCTGGCTCCATCCTCGTGACACCCACCCTTTATATATTTATAAACATTAATGAGGTCACCCCTCAGTCTCCTCTTCTCCAAGCTAAAGAGCCCCAGCTCCCTCAGCCTTTCCTCATAAGGGAGATGCTCCACTCCCTTAGTCATCTTCGTGGCCCTGCGCTGGACTCTCTCCAGCAGTTCCCTGTCCTTCTTGAACTGAGGGGCCCAGAACTGGACACAATATTCCAGATGAGGTCTCACCAGGGCAGAGTAGAGGGGAAGGAGAACCTCTCTCGACCTACTAAACATCCCCCTTCTAATACACCCCAGGATGCCATTGGCCTTCTTGGCCGCAAGGGCACAATGCTGGCTCATGGTCATCCTGCTGTCCACCAGGATTCCCAGGTCCCTTTCCCCTACACTGCTCTCTAATAGGTCATTCCCCAACCTATACTGGAACCTGGGGTTGTTCCTGCCCAGATGTAAGACTCTACATTTTCCCTTATTATATTTCATTAAATTTTTCCCCGCCCAACTCTCTAGCCTGTCCAGATCTCGCTGGATGGCAGCACAGCCTTCTGGCGTGTCAGCCACTCCTCCCAGCTTGGTGTCATCAGCAAACTTGCTGATAGTACACTCAATTCCCTCAGCCAAGTCGTTGATGAATATATTGAATAACACTGGTCCCAGTATCGACCCTTGACGGACTCCACTAGATACAGGCCTCCAACCAGACTCTGCCCCATTGACCACGACTCTCTGGCTTCTCTCCTTCAGCCAGTTTGCGGTCCACCTCACTACCCGATCGTCCAGTCCACACTTCCTCAGTTTAGCCATGAGGATGCTGTGGGAGACGGTGTCAAATGCTTTGCTGAAGTCAAGGTAGACCACATCCACTGCTCTGCCCTCATCAATCCACCTTGTTACGTCTTCATAAAAGGCTATGAGGTTGGTCAAGCACGACTTTCCCTTGGTGAAGCCATGTTGACTGTCCCTGATGACCCTCTTATCCTTGACATGTCTTAAGATGGCACCAAGGATAAAGTGTTCCATCACTTTCCCAGAGATGGAGGTGAGGCTGACTGGTCTGTAGTTGCCCGGGTCCTCCTTCTTGCCCTTTTTGAAGACCGGAGTGACATTTGCTTTCCTCCAGTCCTCAGGCACCTCTCCCGTTTCCCAAGACTTGGCAAAGATGATGGAGAGTGGTCCAGCAATGACTTCAGCCAGCTCCCTCAGCACCCGCGGGTGCATCCCATCTGGACCCATGGATTTATGGATGTCCAGATTGCTTAACTGGTCCCTAACCCAGTCCTCATCAACTGAGGAAAACTCCTCCATTGCCCTGCCTTCCTCTGGGGCCTCAGAGGTACGGGGCTCCTCAGGACAGCCTCCGGCAGAGTAGACAGAGTCAAAGAAGGCATTCAGTAACTCTGCCTTCTCTGTATCTTCTGTCACCAGGGCACCCACCCCATCCATCAGTGGGCCTACATTGCCTCTGGTGTTAGTTTTATCTGCCATGTATTTGAAGAAGCTCTTTCTGTTGTCCTTGACCCCTCTTGCCAGGTTTAACTCTAAGGAGGCCTTAGCTTTCCTAGTTGCCTCCCTACATCCTTTAACAACAGCCTTATATTCTTCCCAAGTGGCCAGCCCCTCCTTCCATGATCTGTAAACTCTCCTCTTCCACTTGAGTTTGCCCAGCAGTTCCCTGTTTAACCACGCAGGTCTCCTGGCTCCCCTCCTTGACTTCCTGCGCGTCGGGATGCACTGATCTTGAGCTTGGTAGAAGCAGTCCCTGAATGTTAACCAACTATCTTGGGCCCCTTTACCTTCAAGCAGCCTTGCCCATGGGATTTCCCCCAGCACTTGTTTGAACAGGCCAAAGTTGGCCCTGCTGCAGTCCAGGGTTGCAATTCTGCTCGGTATTCTGCTCCCGCCACATGAGATCCTGAACTCCACCATCTCATGGTCGCTGCAACCAAGGCAGCCCTCCACCTTTACTGTTTCAACCAGACCCTCCTTGTTAGCGAGGACGAGATCCAGCAGCGCACCTCTCCTAGTCGGCTCCTCCACCATTTGCATCAGAAAGTTATCGTCAATGCACTGGAGGAACCTCCTAGACTGAGGCTGGCTGGCTGAGTTGTCCTTCCAGCAAACATCAGGGTAGTTAAAATCCCCCATAACAACCAGAGCCTGTGACTGTGAGGCTGCTCTCAGCTGCCCATAGAAGGCCTCATCAGCTTCCTCACTCTGATCTGGTGGCCTGTAATAGACTCCCACGACAGTATCAGCCCTGCCAGCCCGCCCCTTAATTCTCACCCACAGACTCTCCACTTGCTCCTCAACCACACCTGGACAGTACTCTATACATTGTAGTTGCTCTCTCACGTAAAGAGCAACTCCACCACCACGCTTGTCTGGCCTGTCTTTCCTGAAAAGGACATAGCCATCCATGACCACATTCCAGTCATGTGAGCTGTCCCACCATGTCTCTGTTAATGCCACCAGATCATAATCTCCTGACCGAACGCAGGTTTCTAACTCCTCCTGCTTATTCCCCATGCTGCGCGCATTGGTGTGCAGGCACTTCAGGGAGCGAGCCGAGTACACCGATTTCACCCTAGGGGTATGGGGGGCCTCCCGGTCTTTATCGTTTCCAGCATGCTGCCCCACTGATGCAAGCCCAGCTACAACCCCATCCCCCTTCGAATCTAGTTTAAAGCCCTCCAAACGAGCCCTGCTAATTCCTGTCCCAGCATCTTTTTACCCCTGTGGGATAAACCTTTCCCACATATCACTGTCCGGACTGGTGTCTTATAAAACCAGCCATTATCAAAGAACCCAAAGCCCTGCCTGTTGCACCAGTCTCGAAGCCAATCATTTATGGACTTAATTTTTCTATTCCATCCCACATCATCACCCGAAAATGGAAGGAGGGAAGAGAAGATAACTTGAGCCCCAGACTCTTTCACCATTTGTACCAAGGCCCTGAAATCTCTCTTCATTTCCCTCAGACTATGGGATGCAGCTTCCTCCCCATCTGTCTGGAAGATCAGTAGGGGGTAGTAGTCCGTTGGGTGCACGAGGTTGGGGAGCGCCCTGGTGATGTCCCTGATCCGGGCTCCAGGTAGGCTACAAACTTCCTTATGATGAGGGTCAGCTCTGCATATCGGGCCCTCTGTCCCTCTCAAAAGGGAATTGCCTACTACAATTACCCTTCTTTCTTTTTTATCAGAGGCAGTCTTGGGGCGTGGAGTCGATCGCCTCTTCCTATGTGACCTTGTAGGCGGCCCTTGCACCACATCCCCACCTACATCTTCTTCAATATCCAGGGCCTCAAACCTATTACGGAGGGGCACCTGGGGAAGCAAAGCAGGTAGGGAGAGGGGTTGCCCGTGACGCCTAACTGGAACTTGCTTCCAACCCTCCTCAGCTCTTTGGTCCCCTACCTCTGCCCGACAGCGACAGGGCAGGGGCTGTCTCAGGTCTTGCCTCTCTCCCTGACAGGGCAGGGGGTCCATCACCTTTTGGGGGGCTCCCCCTTGGGGCCTTTCTGCCTGGCACACCAGGGATTTACTCCACCAGTTGATCTCCCTTTCACACTCCCTGATGGACCTCAGTGTCTCAGTCTCCTCCTTAAGTTTTGCAACCGTGCCGAGCAGATCTTGCACCTGCTCGCACCTCACACAGCGGAATGCTGGTCTCCCTCCCCTGGCAGCAGCAGGCTCTGGCACTCCCTGCAGCCAGACACCTGGACAGCCACGGTTCGAGGCAGTTGCTCTGTCGACACAGTCTTTTTGAGGCAAGCTCTCTTCCTGGAGGAGACCATGGTTGGCAGCAGTCTGGGACACTAGCAGTAGTCAAAGGATTCCACCCTTGAGAGGGCAATTTCAAGAGAGCACAACCCCACTACCCTCTGGACCCGACTCCTGACAGCTATGAAAGTAAGATTTCCCTACAAGGAAGATGGTATATGCACATCAGGGAAATGGAATACTATGGAGAGAGGTGTCCAGTTCCTGAGAGAATTAGCTGTGCGAGAGATCATCTATTTTGGGCCAAGCAGCCAAGAGGGGACAGACCCAGATAGAATTGATTGTACACGACCTATGTGGCGCACATTTGTACAAAGTGCACCACCTGCGTATGCTAAGTCATTGGCATCAATGATCTGGACAGCTAGTGGTAGACAAAGGATTTCTGACGTGATTGAGCAGCTCCGGGACTTCGAGGACAGCCTTGCTGGTTCTCTGCGGGCTTGTGTCCCTGCTGTGGAGAGACCGTGTGAAAAATCTGATGACCGGTTTGAAGAGCTGTTGCAAGAAATCAAAGCACTCAGAGAAGACACGTACCATTCGAGACCTGTACAAACCTATGTTTCAGCTATTAGGAGAAGGTGTTTCCAACCTCAAGAGAGAGGATGGAGGCAGTCCACCAAAAAGGGTTCACTGTGGTTCCTCCTACATGAGCAGGGAGAAAACATGAATAGGTGGCATGGAACACCTACCTCAGAACTTCAAGAATGAGTACGTGAGTTAAAAGGAAAAACTCCTAGGAAAATGGCTGCTCCAGCTTACAGAAGGGGCAGAAGAGATTCTGATGCTCTTGAAGGAACCTCTAATTCACACCCAGAGACTGTGCAAAACAGAAATTAGAGGTGCTCTGCCTGCAGCCAGGCGGAGGAAAGGGATAACAGAGTTTATTGGACTGTACAGATACGATGACCTGGTACAACACACCCCCAGGAGTACAAAGCTTTGGTGGACACTGGTGCTCAGTGCACGATAATTCCTTCCAACACTAAAGGAACACAATCCATCAATATTGTTGGAGTGACTGGGGGATCCCAGAACTGACTGTTGTAGAGGCTGAAATGAGTCTAACTGGAAAAAACTGGCAAAAGCGTGCCATTGTGACTGGTCCAGCTGCTCCGTGTGTCCTTGGCATAGACTGCCTCAGGAGAGGGTATTTTAAGGAGCCAAAAGGGTCTAGGTGGGCATTTGGTATAGCATCTGTGGACCCTGAGAAAATTGAACAGCTGTCTGATTTGCCTGGTCTTCCAGACGACCCTTCTGTTGTAGGACTGCCAATGGTTGACAATCAGCAGGTACCAATTGCTACCACGACCGTACATCGCCGGTAATGTCGCACCAGTCGAGACTCTCTGATTCCTATCCAGAAGTTGATTCGTCAACTGGAAAGCCGGGGTGTGATCAGTAAGACTCGCTCACCTTTTAACAGCCCAATTTGGCCAACGTGTTAAGTCTAGTGATGAGTGGAGACTAACTGTAAACTATCGTGGCCTGAATGAAGTTACACCACCACTGAGCGCTGCTGTGCCTGACATGCTAGAACTGCAATTTGAACTGGAGCCAAAGGCAGCCAAGTGGTATGCCACCATTGACATTGCTAATGCATTTTTCTCTATTCCTTTAGCAGCAGAATGCAGGCCGCAGTTTGCTTTCACCTGGAGGGGCATCCAGTACATGTGGAATCGCTTGCCCCAGGAGTGGAAACACAGTCCTACCATCTGCCATGGACTGATTCAAACCACACTGGAACAAGGTAAAGCTCCAGAACACTTGCAATATGTTGATGACATCATCGCATGGGGCGACACAGCGAAAGAAGTCTTCAAGAAAGGTGAGAGAATAATTCAGACTCTTTTGGATGCTGGTTTTGCCATAAAACAAAGCAAGGTCAAGGGACCTGCACGAGAGATCCAGTTTTTAGGAATAAAATGGCAAGATGGGTGTCGACAGATCCCAATGGATGTAATCAACAAAATTGCAGCTATGTCTCCACCTACTAATAAAAAGGAGACACAGACTTTCTTGGGCGTTGTAGGTTTTTAGAGAATGCACATTCCCGACTACAGCCAGATTGTGAGCCCTCTCTATCGAGTGACTCGTAAAAAGAACAAATTTGAGTGGGGACCAGAACAACAACACGCCTTTGAACAAATTAAGCATGAGATAACTCATGCGGTGGCCCTTGGATGAGTTTGGACTGGACTAGATGTTAAAAATGTGCTCTACACCGCAGCCGGAGATAATGGTCCTACCTGGAGCCTCTGGCAGAAAGCCTCAGGAGAAACCCGAGGTCGACCCTTAGGTTTTTGGAGTCAAGGATACAAAAGATCTGAGGCCAACTATACTCCAACTGAAAAACAGATACTAGCAGCATATGAAGGAGTCCGAGCTGCTTCAGAAGTGATTGGTACTGAAGCACAGCTTCTCCTGGCACCTCGACTGCCAGTGCTGAGCTGGATGTTCAAAGGGCAAGTTCCCTTTACACATCATGCGGCTGATGCTACATGGAGTAAGTGGATTGCATTGATAATGCAACGAGCTCGAATTGGAAGTCTCAGTTGCCCAGGGATCTTAGAAGTGATTACAGACTGGCTCGAAAGTAAAGACTTTGGGATGTCTCCAGACGAGGAGGAAGTAACACATGCTGAAGAAGCACCACCGTATAATACACTTTCAGAGACTGAAAAGCAGTATGCCCTGTTCACAGATGGATCCTGCCGTCTTGTAGGAAAACATCAAAGGTGGAAAGCTGCTGCATGGAGTCCTACACGACGAGTCACAGAAGCCACTGAAGGACAAGGTGAATCTAGTCAATTTGTAGAAGTAAAAGCCATCCAGCTCGCTGTACCCCATGCTACAGACCGAAATACGATCTTGGGCCTTGAAAAGCAAGTCCTCTGGCGACATGGTACGCCAGAAAGGATTGAATCTGACAATGGTACTGATTTCAAAACCAGTCTTGTAGACAACTGGGCCAAAGAACATGGTATTGAGTGAGTATATCACATTCCATATCACGCACCAGCGCCTGGGAAAATCGAAAGGTACAATGGTTTGTTAAAAACTACAGTAAAGCTACAGGAGAGTGTCCAGATGAGGCTACGAAGTTGGTGAAGGGTTTGGAGAGGAAGCCATATGAGGAGTGGCTGAAGTCCCTAGGTCTCTTCAACCTGGAGAAGAGGACACTAAAAGGAGACCTCATTGCAGTCTACAGTTTCCTCACAAGGGGAGAAAGAGAGGCAGGGCTGAGCTCTTCTCTTTAGTGACCAACGACAGAACCCAAGGGAATGGCAGGAAGATGAGCCAGGGGAGGGTCAGGTTGGACATGAGGAAAAGGTTCTTCACCCAGAGGGTGCTGGGCACTGGAACAGGCTCCCCAGGGAGGTGTCATGGCCCCAAGCCTGACAGGATTCAGAAGGAGATTGGACAACATTCTCAAACACACAGTGTGAACTGTGGAGTGGCCCTGTGCAGGGACAGGAGTTGGTCTCCATGATCCTGATGGCTCTCTTCAACTCGGGACATTCTATGATTCTACGATCCTTTGTCTTTGGTATTTTGTATCTCATTATCATAGGTAAAATTTTTATTATTGCATATTTTAATTCCAATTTGCTAAATTACATTTTTAAATTTTTTTTTTTTTTTTTTAAATTCCAATTACTTAGCTGTTTTTAACTCAACCAATGAGTGTTCTCACTGTTACTCCTCCAGTTCTCTCTCCCATCCCGCTGCAGGGAGGGAGTGAGCGGTTGCATGGGGCTCAGTTACTGGCTGGGGTTCAACCACAATGGTCCTTTCTCTACCCCTTGTTCCACCCCATGGACGTCAGGCTCAGGTCCCACACGATCCAATACGTCCTCACCAACCACCGCTCCCCTTCCCACCCTTTGATGTCACACACACACAGTTGCCCTCAGTCCATGGGCTGCCCCTGTAAAACGTCCATAAAATGTCACTACAGCCCGTTGAGCTCATGGAGTCCACGGCTCTGGGCTCTGTCTCTTCCGTGGCCACTCCGGACAGCAGAGGTGTCTGTTCCATGGGGTCACAAGCACCAAACCCAGCTCGGGTCAGAACCAAGAGGGTCCCCTCTTCAGTGCCATCTGATAGCACCTGCCCGTCCTTTTGAGTGTGGTGCCCGTACGCCATGATAGCGACTGTCAAAGACAAGAGGAGAGACATCTAATGGCACTTGGGAGAGACACAGAAAGGGGAGCAGGCAGCCCAAGGCATAACCCAGCCTTAGACCAAGTTCTAAGCTCTGGTGTGTGTCTGACAGGTGTTTACCACGTGGGACATCTTGGCACAGAAAGCCTCTGGAGCACCGCAACAGAGTTAGAAGACCTGAGCCAAACCCTGCCTCTGCCAGACCAGCTGCTTATGCTCCAGGAACAGTTTTATCATCTGCGCTGCAGGGCAGAGGATGTCACGGAGCGGGCTCTCCAGGAAGGCGTGAAGCAGGCAGAGCTCCCAGGCTTTATCGGACAGGTAAGGGCACAAGGCAGAAGGATCTACTGAGGGGTTTTATCCTCCTTCCGGCACATATCCTACTGAATTCCCTGTCCCAGCCAACAGGCTGGTGCTGCTGGAACAAGTGCTGTCATGGCCACACTTCTTTTTCCTGTTGCTCCACACTTCCTTATGGGGAAGAGAGAGCCATGACGGGAACGATGGCTGTCTGAGTCGTACCTCCCTCTGCGTCCAGATCTCGGGTCCTCCTCAAGGGAGGACTGGAAAGAAAGAATGGTCTCAGAGGTCCAGAGTTAAGCCGGTCCTAACTCATGCCCAGAAGGCTTTTCTGTCCGTTCTCCCTGGCCTGGGGCCTCTCCACAGGAAAAGCCCCTTCGCACAGCTTCAGCATTCAGAGCACTGGAGTGAGCAGCCCCACCCTGTCGGTCTCTGTCGGGCTTTGTAGGGCCTTGTCGGCCTCTCTCCGGCCCTGTCAGGCCTATTCGGACCGTGTCGGGCTCTGTTGTGTTTTGTTGGGCCTTGTCCAGCACTGCCAGACTCTGTTGCACCCTGTCGGGCCCCGTTGCACCATTTCCGGCTCTGTCTTGCCCTGTCTTGCCTGCCGGGCCCTGTCTTGCCCTGTCTTGCCCTGTCGGGCCCTGTTGCACCATTTCTGGCTCTGTCTTCCCCTGCCTTGCCCTGTCGGGCTCTGTCTGGCACAGTCGGGCCCTGTCAGTCCCTGTCGGGTTCTGACAGCCCTGTCGGGCTCTGTTCGTTTCTGTTGGGCCCTGTCAGCCACTGTCAAGCCCTGCCGGGCTTTGTCGGACTCTGTCATGCCCTGTCAAGCCCTGTCGGGCTCTGTCGGGCTTTGTCGGGCGTTGTCGGGCGTTGTCGGGCTCTGTTGGCCTCTGTCGGGCTTAGTCGGGCTGTAACAGACCTTGTCGGTCTCTGTCGGTCTCTGTTGGTCTCTGTCAGTTTCTGTCAGTCTCTGTCGGTCTCTGTTGGGCCCTGTCAAGCCCTGTCAGGTCTTGTTGGGACTTGTCGGGCCCTGTTGGGTCTTGTTGGGCTCTGTTGGGACCTATCGGGCCCTGTCAAAGCTTGTCCGACATTGTCGGGCCCTGTTGCGCCCTGTCGGTCTCTGTCGGGCCTCGTTGGGCCCTGTCGGGCTCTTTCGGGCCTTGTCGAACACTGTTGGGCTTTGTTGGGCCTTGTCGGGTCTTGTCAGGCTCTGATGGGCCCTTTCAGGCTCTGTTGGGACCTATCGAGTCCTGTCGCAGCTTCTCCAACCTTGTCGGGCCCTGTCGCGCCCTGTCGGTCTCTGTCAGGCCCTGTCGGGCTCTTTCGGGCCTTGTCGAACACTGTCGGGCTCTGTCGGGCTTAGTCTGGCTTTGTCGGGCCTTGCTGGGTCTTGTCGGGCTCTGATGGGCCGTGTCAGGCTTTGTTGGGACCTGTCGGGTCTTGTCGGGCTCTGTGGGGCCCTGTCGGGCCCTGTTGGGCTCTGTCAAGCCCTGTCATGTTCTTTCACACCTTATCGAACCGTGTCGGGCTCTGTCGGGCTCTGATGGGCTTATTTGGGCTTTGTCCGGCCCTGTCGGGCTCTAATGGGCCCTGCTGGGCTCTGTCGGGCTCTGTTGGGCTCTGTCGGGCTTTGTTGGGCTCTGTCAAGCCCTCTCAGGCTTAGTTGCACTTTGTGGGGCCTTGTCAGGCCCTCTCGGGCTCTGATGGTCCCTTTTGGGCTTTTTTGGGCCCTGTCAGGCCTTGTCGGGCTCTGTTGGGTTCTATCAGGCTTTGTTGGGCTCTGCCAGACCCTGTCAGGCTTAGTCAGGCTTTGACAGGCCTTGTCAGGCTCTGTCGGGCTCTGATGGGCCCTTTTGGGCTTTGTTGAACCCTTTTGGGCCTTGTCAGACACTGTTGGGCTCTGTTGGGTTTTGTCGGGCCCTATCAGGCCCTCTGGGGTGTAGTTGGGCCTAGTCGGGTCCTGACAGTCTCTGTCGGGCTCTGATGGCCCCTGTCGGGCTCTGTCGGACCCCGTCAGGCTTACTCAGGCTCTGACGGGCTGTGTTGGGCCCTGTCAGGCCCTGTCGGGCTCTGACAGGCTCTGTCAGGCTTTGTCGGGCCTTGCTGGGTCTTGTCGGGCTCTGATGGGCCCTGTTGGGCTTTTTTGGGATCTGTCGAGTCTTCTCGGGCTCTGTCGGGCCCTGTCGGGCTTTGTCGGGCTTAGTCAGGCTCTGACGGGCCATGTCGGGCTGTGTCGGGTCCTGTCAATCTCTGATGGGCCCTGTTGGGCCTTGTTGGGCTCTGTTGGGCTCTATCAGAATCTGTTGGGCCCTGTCGGGCTTTGTCGGGCTCTGTCAGGCTTAGTCGGGCTCTGACGGGACATGTCGGGTTGTGTCGGGTCCTGTCAAGCTCTGATGGGCCCTGTTGGGCCTTGTTGGGCTCTGTTGGGCTCTGGCGGGCCCTGTTGGGCTTTGTCAGGCTCTGTCGGGCTTAGTTGGGCCCTGTCAGGCCCTGTCGGGCTCTGACAGGCTCTGTCGGGCTTTGTTGGGCCTTGCCGGGTCTTGTCGGGCTCTGATGGGCCCTGTCGGGCCTTTTTGGGACCTGTCAGGCTTTTCTGGGACTTGTCGAGTCTTCTCGGGCTCTGTCGGGCTCTGTCGGGCTTTGTCGGGCGTTGTCGGGCGTTGTCGGGCGTTGTCGGGCCCTGTCGGGCTCTGATGGGCCCTGTCGGGCTCTGTTGGGCTTTGTTGGGCTCTGTTGGGCCCTGTCGGACTTAGTTGGGCTCCGTCAGGCTCTGTTGGGCCCTGTCCGGCTCTGATGGGCCCTGTTGGGCCTTGTTGGGCTCTGTTGGGCTCTGGCGGGCTCTGGCGGGCCCTGTTGGGCTTTGTCAGGCTCTGTCGGGCTTAGTTGGGCCCTGTCAGGCCCTGTCGGGCTCTGACAGGCTCTGTCGGGCTTTGTTGGGCCTTGCCGGGTCTTGTCGGGCTCTGATGGGCCCTGTCGGGCCTTTTTGGGACCTGTCAGGCGTTTTTGGGACTTGTCGGGTCTTCTCGGGCTCTGTCGGGCTCTGTCGGGCTTTGTCGGGCGTTGTTGGGCGTTGTCGGGCTCTGTTGGCCTCTGTCGGGCTTAGTCGGGCTGTAACAGACCTTGTCGGTCTCTGTCGGTCTCTGTTGGTCTCTGTCAGTTTCTGTCAGTCTCTGTCGGTCTCTGTTGGGCCCTGTCAAGCCCTGTCGGGTCTTGTTGGGACTTGTCGGGCCCTGTTGGGTCTTGTTGGGCTCTGTTGGGACCTATCGGGCCCTGTCGAAGCTTGTCCGACATTGTCGGGCCCTGTCGCGCCCTGTCGGTCTCTGTCGGGCCTCGTTGGGCCCTGTCGGGCTCTTTCGGGCCTTGTCGAACACTGTTGGGCTTTGTCGGGCCTTGTCGGGTCTTGTCAGGCTCTGATGGGCCCTTTCAGGCTCTGTTGGGACCTATCGAGTCCTGTCGCAGCTTCTCCAACCTTGTCGGGCCCTGTCGCGCCCTGTCGGTCTCTGTCAGGCCCTGTCGGGCTCTTTCGGGCCTTGTCGAACACTGTCGGGCTCTGTCGGGCTTAGTCTGGCTTTGTCGGGCCTTGCTGGGTCTTGTCGGGCTCTGATGGGCCGTGTCAGGCTTTGTTGGGACCTGTCGGGTCTTGTCGGGCTCTGTGGGGCCCTGTCGGGCCCTGTTGGGCTCTGTCAAGCCCTGTCATGTTCTTTCACACCTTATCGAACCGTGTCGGGCCCTGCCGGGCTCTGTCGGGCTCTGTTGGGCTCTGTCGGGCTTTGTTGGGCTCTGTCGGGCTTTGTTGGGCTCTGTCAAGCCCTCTCAGGCTTAGTTGCACTTTGTGGGGCCTTGTCAGGCCCTCTCGGGCTCTGATGGTCCCTTTTGGGCTTTTTTGGGCCCTGTCAGGCCTTGTCGGGCTCTGTTGGGTTCTATCAGGCTTTGTTGGGCTCTGCCAGACCCTGTCAGGCTTAGTCAGGCTTTGACAGGCCTTGTCAGGCTCTGTCGGGCTCTGATGGGCCCTTTTGGGCTTTGTTGAACCCTTTTGGGCCTTGTCAGACACTGTTGGGCTCTGTTGGGTTTTGTCGGGCCCTATCAGGCCCTCTGGGGTGTAGTTGGGCCTAGTCGGGTCCTGACAGTCTCTGTCGGGCTCTGATGGCCCCTGTCGGGCTCTGTCGGACCCCGTCAGGCTTACTCAGGCTCTGACGGGCTGTGTTGGGCCCTGTCAGGCCCTGTCGGGCTCTGACAGGCTCTGTCAGGCTTTGTCGGGCCTTGCTGGGTCTTGTCGGGCTCTGATGGGCCCTGTTGGGCTTTTTTGGGATCTGTCGAGTCTTCTCGGGCTCTGTCGGGCCCTGTCGGGCTTTGTCGGGCTTAGTCAGGCTCTGACGGGCCATGTCGGGCTGTGTCGGGTCCTGTCAATCTCTGATGGGCCCTGTTGGGCCTTGTTGGGCTCTGTTGGGCTCTATCAGAATCTGTTGGGCCCTGTCGGGCTTTGTCGGGCTCTGTCAGGCTTAGTCGGGCTCTGACGGGACATGTCGGGTTGTGTCGGGTCCTGTCAAGCTCTGATGGGCCCTGTTGGGCCTTGTTGGGCTCTGTTGGGCTCTGGCGGGCCCTGTTGGGCTTTGTCAGGCTCTGTCTGGCTTAGTTGGGCCCTGTCAGGCCCTGTCGGGCTCTGACAGGCTCTGTCGGGCTTTGTTGGGCCTTGCCGGGTCTTGTCGGGCTCTGATGGGCCCTGTCGGGCCTTTTTGGGACCTGTCAGGCTTTTTTGGGACTTGTCAGGTCTTCTCGGGCTCTGTCGGGCTCTGTCGGGCTTTGTCGGGCGTTGTCGGGCGTTGTCGGGCCCTGTCGGGCTCTGATGGGCCCTGTCGGGCTCTGTTGGGCTTTGTTGGGCTCTGTTGGGCCCTGTCGGACTTAGTTGGGCTCCGTCAGGCTCTGTTGGGCCCTGTCCGGCTCTGATGGGCCCTGTTGGGCCTTGTTGGGCTCTGTTGGGCTCTGGCGGGCTCTGGCGGGCCCTGTTGGGCTTTGTCAGGCTCTGTCGGGCTTAGTTGGGCCCTGTCAGGCCCTGTCGGGCTCTGACAGGCTCTGTCGGGCTT
Source organism: Caloenas nicobarica (assembly GCF_036013445.1). Classification (NCBI taxonomy): domain Eukaryota; kingdom Metazoa; phylum Chordata; class Aves; order Columbiformes; family Columbidae; genus Caloenas; species Caloenas nicobarica. The sequence continues at coordinate 2,119,325 of NC_088276.1, forward strand.
TGTTGGGCCTTGCCGGGTCTTGTCGGGCTCTGATGGGCCCTGTTGGGCCTTTTTGGGACCTGTCAGGCTTTTTTGGGACTTGTCGGGTCTTCCCGGGCTCTGTCGGGCTCTGTCGGGCTTTGTCGGGCGTTGTCGGGCGTTGTTGGGCTCTGTTGGCCTCTGTCGGGCTTAGTCGGGCTGTAACAGACCTTGTTGGTCTCTGTCGGTCTCTGTTGGTCTCTGTCAGTTTCTGTCAGTCTCTGTCGGTCTCTGTTGGGCCCTGTCAAGCCCTGTCGGGTCTTGTTGGGACTTGTCGGGCCCTGTTGGGTCTTGTTGGGCTCTGTTGGGACCTATCGGGCCCTGTCGAAGCTTGTCCGACATTGTCGGGCCCTGTCGCGCCCTGTCGGTCTCTGTCGGGCCTCGTTGGGCCCTGTCGGGCTCTTTCGGGCCTTGTCGAACACTGTTGGGCTTTGTTGGGCCTTGTCGGGTCTTGTCAGGCTCTGATGGGCCCTTTCAGGCTCTGTTGGGACCTATCGAGTCCTGTCGCAGCTTCTCCAACCTTGTCGGGCCCTGTCGCGCCCTGTCGGTCTCTGTCAGGCCCTGTCGGGCTCTTTCGGGCCTTGTCGAACACTGTCGGGCTCTGTCGGGCTTAGTCTGGCTTTGTCGGGCCTTGCTGGGTCTTGTCGGGCTCTGATGGGCCGTGTCAGGCTTTGTTGGGACCTGTCGGGTCTTGTCGGGCTCTGTGGGGCCCTGTCGGGCCCTGTTGGGCTCTGTCAAGCCCTGTCATGTTCTTTCACACCTTATCGAACCGTGTCGGGCCCTGCCGGGCTCTGTCGGGCTCTGTTGGGCTCTGTCGGGCTTTGTTGGGCTCTGTCGGGCTTTGTTGGGCTCTGTCAAGCCCTCTCAGGCTTAGTTGCACTTTGTGGGGCCTTGTCAGGCCCTCTCGGGCTCTGATGGTCCCTTTTGGGCTTTTTTGGGCCCTGTCAGGCCTTGTCGGGCTCTGTTGGGTTCTATCAGGCTTTGTTGGGCTCTGCCAGACCCTGTCAGGCTTAGTCAGGCTTTGACAGGCCTTGTCAGGCTCTGTCGGGCTCTGATGGGCCCTTTTGGGCTTTGTTGAACCCTTTTGGGCCTTGTCAGACACTGTTGGGCTCTGTTGGGTTTTGTCGGGCCCTATCAGGCCCTCTGGGGTGTAGTTGGGCCTAGTCGGGTCCTGACAGTCTCTGTCGGGCTCTGATGGCCCCTGTCGGGCTCTGTCGGACCCCGTCAGGCTTACTCAGGCTCTGACGGGCTGTGTTGGGCCCTGTCAGGCCCTGTCGGGCTCTGACAGGCTCTGTCAGGCTTTGTCGGGCCTTGCTGGGTCTTGTCGGGCTCTGATGGGCCCTGTTGGGCTTTTTTGGGATCTGTCGAGTCTTCTCGGGCTCTGTCGGGCCCTGTCGGGCTTTGTCGGGCTTAGTCAGGCTCTGACGGGCCATGTCGGGCTGTGTCGGGTCCTGTCAATCTCTGATGGGCCCTGTTGGGCCTTGTTGGGCTCTGTTGGGCTCTATCAGAATCTGTTGGGCCCTGTCGGGCTTTGTCGGGCTCTGTCAGGCTTAGTCGGGCTCTGACGGGACATGTCGGGTTGTGTCGGGTCCTGTCAAGCTCTGATGGGCCCTGTTGGGCCTTGTTGGGCTCTGTTGGGCTCTGGCGGGCCCTGTTGGGCTTTGTCAGGCTCTGTCTGGCTTAGTTGGGCCCTGTCAGGCCCTGTCGGGCTCTGACAGGCTCTGTCGGGCTTTGTTGGGCCTTGCCGGGTCTTGTCGGGCTCTGATGGGCCCTGTCGGGCCTTTTTGGGACCTGTCAGGCTTTTTTGGGACTTGTCAGGTCTTCTCGGGCTCTGTCGGGCTCTGTCGGGCTTTGTCGGGCGTTGTCGGGCGTTGTCGGGCCCTGTCGGGCTCTGATGGGCCCTGTCGGGCTCTGTTGGGCTTTGTTGGGCTCTGTTGGGCCCTGTCGGACTTAGTTGGGCTCCGTCAGGCTCTGTTGGGCCCTGTCCGGCTCTGATGGGCCCTGTTGGGCCTTGTTGGGCTCTGTTGGGCTCTGGCGGGCTCTGGCGGGCCCTGTTGGGCTTTGTCAGGCTCTGTCGGGCTTAGTTGGGCCCTGTCAGGCCCTGTCGGGCTCTGACAGGCTCTGTCGGGCTTTGTTGGGCCTTGCCGGGTCTTGTCGGGCTCTGATGGGCCCTGTTGGGCCTTTTTGGGACCTGTCAGGCTTTTTTGGGACTTGTCGGGTCTTCCCGGGCTCTGTCGGGCTCTGTCGGGCTTTGTCGGGCGTTGTCGGGCGTTGTTGGGCTCTGTTGGCCTCTGTCGGGCTTAGTCGGGCTGTAACAGACCTTGTCGGTCTCTGTCGGTCTCTGTTGGTCTCTGTCAGTTTCTGTCAGTCTCTGTCGGTCTCTGTTGGGCCCTGTCAAGCCCTGTCGGGTCTTGTTGGGACTTGTCGGGCCCTGTTGGGTCTTGTTGGGCTCTGTTGGGACCTATCGGGCCCTGTCGAAGCTTGTCCGACATTGTCGGGCCCTGTCGCGCCCTGTCGGTCTCTGTCGGGCCTCGTTGGGCCCTGTCGGGCTCTTTCGGGCCTTGTCGAACACTGTTGGGCTTTGTTGGGCCTTGTCGGGTCTTGTCAGGCTCTGATGGGCCCTTTCAGGCTCTGTTGGGACCTATCGAGTCCTGTCGCAGCTTCTCCAACCTTGTCGGGCCCTGTCGCGCCCTGTCGGTCTCTGTCAGGCCCTGTCGGGCTCTTTCGGGCCTTGTCGAACACTGTCGGGCTCTGTCGGGCTTAGTCTGGCTTTGTCGGGCCTTGCTGGGTCTTGTCGGGCTCTGATGGGCCGTGTCAGGCTTTGTTGGGACCTGTCGGGTCTTGTCGGGCTCTGTGGGGCCCTGTCGGGCCCTGTTGGGCTCTGTCAAGCCCTGTCATGTTCTTTCACACCTTATCGAACCGTGTCGGGCCCTGCCGGGCTCTGTCGGGCTCTGTTGGGCTCTGTCGGGCTTTGTTGGGCTCTGTCGGGCTTTGTTGGGCTCTGTCAAGCCCTCTCAGGCTTAGTTGCACTTTGTGGGGCCTTGTCAGGCCCTCTCGGGCTCTGATGGTCCCTTTTGGGCTTTTTTGGGCCCTGTCAGGCCTTGTCGGGCTCTGTTGGGTTCTATCAGGCTTTGTTGGGCTCTGCCAGACCCTGTCAGGCTTAGTCAGGCTTTGACAGGCCTTGTCAGGCTCTGTCGGGCTCTGATGGGCCCTTTTGGGCTTTGTTGAACCCTTTTGGGCCTTGTCAGACACTGTTGGGCTCTGTTGGGTTTTGTCGGGCCCTATCAGGCCCTCTGGGGTGTAGTTGGGCCTAGTCGGGTCCTGACAGTCTCTGTCGGGCTCTGATGGCCCCTGTCGGGCTCTGTCGGACCCCGTCAGGCTTACTCAGGCTCTGACGGGCTGTGTTGGGCCCTGTCAGGCCCTGTCGGGCTCTGACAGGCTCTGTCAGGCTTTGTCGGGCCTTGCTGGGTCTTGTCGGGCTCTGATGGGCCCTGTTGGGCTTTTTTGGGATCTGTCGAGTCTTCTCGGGCTCTGTCGGGCCCTGTCGGGCTTTGTCGGGCTTAGTCAGGCTCTGACGGGCCATGTCGGGCTGTGTCGGGTCCTGTCAATCTCTGATGGGCCCTGTTGGGCCTTGTTGGGCTCTGTTGGGCTCTATCAGAATCTGTTGGGCCCTGTCGGGCTTTGTCGGGCTCTGTCAGGCTTAGTCGGGCTCTGACGGGACATGTCGGGTTGTGTCGGGTCCTGTCAAGCTCTGATGGGCCCTGTTGGGCCTTGTTGGGCTCTGTTGGGCTCTGGCGGGCCCTGTTGGGCTTTGTCAGGCTCTGTCTGGCTTAGTTGGGCCCTGTCAGGCCCTGTCGGGCTCTGACAGGCTCTGTCGGGCTTTGTTGGGCCTTGCCGGGTCTTGTCGGGCTCTGATGGGCCCTGTCGGGCCTTTTTGGGACCTGTCAGGCTTTTTTGGGACTTGTCAGGTCTTCTCGGGCTCTGTCGGGCTCTGTCGGGCTTTGTCGGGCGTTGTCGGGCGTTGTCGGGCCCTGTCGGGCTCTGATGGGCCCTGTCGGGCTCTGTTGGGCTTTGTTGGGCTCTGTTGGGCCCTGTCGGACTTAGTTGGGCTCCGTCAGGCTCTGTTGGGCCCTGTCCGGCTCTGATGGGCCCTGTTGGGCCTTGTTGGGCTCTGTTGGGCTCTGGCGGGCTCTGGCGGGCCCTGTTGGGCTTTGTCAGGCTCTGTCGGGCTTAGTTGGGCCCTGTCAGGCCCTGTCGGGCTCTGACAGGCTCTGTCGGGCTTTGTTGGGCCTTGCCGGGTCTTGTCGGGCTCTGATGGGCCCTGTTGGGCCTTTTTGGGACCTGTCAGGCTTTTTTGGGACTTGTCGGGTCTTCCCGGGCTCTGTCGGGCTCTGTCGGGCTTTGTCGGGCGTTGTCGGGCATTGTTGGGCTCTGTTGGCCTCTGTCGGGCTTAGTCGGGCTGTAACAGACCTTGTCGGTCTCTGTCGGTCTCTGTTGGTCTCTGTCAGTTTCTGTCAGTCTCTGTCGGTCTCTGTTGGGCCCTGTCAAGCCCTGTCGGGTCTTGTTGGGACTTGTCGGGCCCTGTTGGGTCTTGTTGGGCTCTGTTGGGACCTATCGGGCCCTGTCGAAGCTTGTCCGACATTGTCGGGCCCTGTCGCGCCCTGTCGGTCTCTGTCGGGCCTCGTTGGGCCCTGTCGGGCTCTTTCGGGCCTTGTCGAACACTGTTGGGCTTTGTTGGGCCTTGTCGGGTCTTGTCAGGCTCTGATGGGCCCTTTCAGGCTCTGTTGGGACCTATCGAGTCCTGTCGCAGCTTCTCCAACCTTGTCGGGCCCTGTCGCGCCCTGTCGGTCTCTGTCAGGCCCTGTCGGGCTCTTTCGGGCCTTGTCGAACACTGTCGGGCTCTGTCGGGCTTAGTCTGGCTTTGTCGGGCCTTGCTGGGTCTTGTCGGGCTCTGATGGGCCGTGTCAGGCTTTGTTGGGACCTGTCGGGTCTTGTCGGGCTCTGTGGGGCCCTGTCGGGCCCTGTTGGGCTCTGTCAAGCCCTGTCATGTTCTTTCACACCTTATCGAACCGTGTCGGGCCCTGCCGGGCTCTGTCGGGCTCTGTTGGGCTCTGTCGGGCTTTGTTGGGCTCTGTCGGGCTTTGTTGGGCTCTGTCAAGCCCTCTCAGGCTTAGTTGCACTTTGTGGGGCCTTGTCAGGCCCTCTCGGGCTCTGATGGTCCCTTTTGGGCTTTTTTGGGCCCTGTCAGGCCTTGTCGGGCTCTGTTGGGTTCTATCAGGCTTTGTTGGGCTCTGCCAGACCCTGTCAGGCTTAGTCAGGCTTTGACAGGCCTTGTCAGGCTCTGTCGGGCTCTGATGGGCCCTTTTGGGCTTTGTTGAACCCTTTTGGGCCTTGTCAGACACTGTTGGGCTCTGTTGGGTTTTGTCGGGCCCTATCAGGCCCTCTGGGGTGTAGTTGGGCCTAGTCGGGTCCTGACAGTCTCTGTCGGGCTCTGATGGCCCCTGTCGGGCTCTGTCGGACCCCGTCAGGCTTACTCAGGCTCTGACGGGCTGTGTTGGGCCCTGTCAGGCCCTGTCGGGCTCTGACAGGCTCTGTCAGGCTTTGTCGGGCCTTGCTGGGTCTTGTCGGGCTCTGATGGGCCCTGTTGGGCTTTTTTGGGATCTGTCGAGTCTTCTCGGGCTCTGTCGGGCCCTGTCGGGCTTTGTCGGGCTTAGTCAGGCTCTGACGGGCCATGTCGGGCTGTGTCGGGTCCTGTCAATCTCTGATGGGCCCTGTTGGGCCTTGTTGGGCTCTGTTGGGCTCTATCAGAATCTGTTGGGCCCTGTCGGGCTTTGTCGGGCTCTGTCAGGCTTAGTCGGGCTCTGACGGGACATGTCGGGTTGTGTCGGGTCCTGTCAAGCTCTGATGGGCCCTGTTGGGCCTTGTTGGGCTCTGTTGGGCTCTGGCGGGCCCTGTTGGGCTTTGTCAGGCTCTGTCTGGCTTAGTTGGGCCCTGTCAGGCCCTGTCGGGCTCTGACAGGCTCTGTCGGGCTTTGTTGGGCCTTGCCGGGTCTTGTCGGGCTCTGATGGGCCCTGTCGGGCCTTTTTGGGACCTGTCAGGCTTTTTTGGGACTTGTCAGGTCTTCTCGGGCTCTGTCGGGCTCTGTCGGGCTTTGTCGGGCGTTGTCGGGCGTTGTCGGGCCCTGTCGGGCTCTGATGGGCCCTGTCGGGCTCTGTTGGGCTTTGTTGGGCTCTGTTGGGCCCTGTCGGACTTAGTTGGGCTCCGTCAGGCTCTGTTGGGCCCTGTCCGGCTCTGATGGGCCCTGTTGGGCCTTGTTGGGCTCTGTTGGGCTCTGGCGGGCTCTGGCGGGCCCTGTTGGGCTTTGTCAGGCTCTGTCGGGCTTAGTTGGGCCCTGTCAGGCCCTGTCGGGCTCTGACAGGCTCTGGCGGGCTTTGTTGGGCCTTGCCGGGTCTTGTCGGGCTCTGATGGGCCCTGTTGGGCCTTTTTGGGACCTGTCAGGCTTTTTTGGGACTTGTCGGGTCTTCCCGGGCTCTGTCGGGCTCTGTCGGGCTTTGTCGGGCGTTGTCGGGCGTTGTCGGGCCCTGTCGGGCTCTGATGGGCCCTGTCGGGCTCTGTTGGGCTGTGTTGGGCTCTGTTGGGCCCTGTCGGACTTAGTTGGGCTCTGTCAGGCTCTGTTGGGCCCTGTCCAGCTCTGATGGGCCCTGTCGGGCTCTCTTGGTCTTTGTCGGGCTCTTTCGGGCGTTGTCGGGCTTAGTCGGGCTTAGTTGGGCTTTCTCGGGCTTTCTTGGGCTCTGTTGGGCTCTGTTGGGCCCTGTCGGGCTTAGTCAGGCTCTGTAGGGCCATGTTGGGCTGTGTCAGGTCCTGTCAATCTCTGATGGGCCCTGTTGGGCCTTGTTGGGACCTGTCGGGTATTCTCGGGCTCTGTTGAGCTTTGTTGAACTCTGTCGGGCTCTGTCAAGCCCTGTCAGGCTCTTTCATGCCTTGTCGAACCCTGTCGGACTCTCTTGGGCTGATTTGGGCTTTTTCGGGCATTGTCAGGCCCTGTCGGGCTCTGATTGGCCCTGTCAAGCTCTGTTGGCCTTTGTTGGGCTCTGTCGGATCTTGTCGGGCTTAGTCGGACTCCGACAGGCTCTCTTGGGCCATGTCGGGCTCTTTCGGGCCTTGTCGGGCTTAGTCGGGCTTAGTTGGGCTTTCTCGGGCCTTGTTGGGCTCTGATGGGCTCTGATGGGCTCTGTTGGGCCCTGTCGGGCTTAGTCAGGCTCTGACGGGCCATGTCGGGCATTGTCAGGTCCTGTCAATCTCTGATGGGCGCTGTTGGGCCTTGTTGGGCTCTGTTGGGCTCTGGCGGCCTCTGGCAGGCCCTGTTGGGCTTTGTCAGGCTCTGGCGGGCCCTGTCATGCTCTTTCACGCCTTGTCAAACCCAGTCGGGCTCTGTTGGCCTCTTTCGGGCTTATTCAGGCTTAGTCGAGCTCTGATGGGCCCTGTCAGGCGCTGTCGGCTTGTTTCAAGCCTTGTCAAACCCTGTCAGGCTTGGTCGGGCTTCGTTGGGCCTTGTTGGGTCTTGTCGGGCTCTGATGGGCCCTGTCGGGCTTTGTCAGGCTGTATCTGGCCCTGTCGGGCTCTGTCAGGCTCTTTCACGCCTTGTCAAATCCTGACGGGCTCTCTCGGGCTTAGTCAAGCTTTGTCAGGCCTTGTTGGGCTTTTTTGGGCCCTGTCGGGCTTTGTCGGGCTTAGTCGGGCTCTGACGGGCCATGTCGGGTTGTGTTGGGTCCTGTCAAGCTCTGATGGGCCCTGTTGGGCCTTGTTGGGCTCTGTTGGGCTCTGGCAGGCTCTGGCGGGCCCTGTTGGGCTTTGTCAGGCTCTGTCGGGCTTAGTTGGGCTCTGGTGGGCCCTGGCGGGCCCTGGCGGGCTCTGTCAAGCCCTGTCGTGCTCTTTCACGCCTTGTCGAACCCAGTCGGGCTCTGATGGCCTCTCTCGGGCTTATTCGGGCTTAGTCGGGCTCTGACGGGCCCTGTCAGGCGGTGTCGGCTTCTTTCAAGCCTGTCGGGCTCTGTTGGGATCTTTCACGCCTTGTCGAATCCTGTCGGGCTCTCTTGGGCTTAGTCAAGCTTTGTCGGGCCTTGTTGGGTTTTTTTGGGCCCTGTTGGGCCTTTTCAGGCTCTGTCTGGCTTTGTTGAGCTCTGTTGGACCCTGTCGGGCTTAGTCGGGCTCTGTCGGGCCGTGTTGGGCCGTGTTGGGCTCTGGTGGGCTCTGTCGGGCTCTGATGGGCCGTGTCAGGCTCTGTCGGGGTCTGTCGGGCTCTGTCAGGCCCTGTCTGGCTTAGTCAGGCTCTGACAGGCCGTGTCAGGCCCTGTTGAGTCCTGTCAAGCTCTTATGGGCTCTGTCGGGCTCTGTCAGGCTTAGTCGGGCTCTGACGGGCCGTGTCGGGCCGTGTCGGGCTTTGATGGTACCTGTCGGGCTTTGTTGGGCCCTGTCGGGCCCTGTTGGTCTCTGTCAGGCTCTGACAGGCTCTGTCAGGCTCTGTCGGGATCTGTCAGGCTCTGTTGGGATCTGTCAGGCTTAGTCAGTCTCTGACGGGCCCTGTCGGTCTCTGTTGGGCCCTGTCAGGCTTAGTCAGTCTCTGTCGGGCCCTATCGGGCCCTGTCGGTCTCTGTTGGGCCCTGTCAGGCTTAGTCAGTCTCTGTCCGGCCTCATCGGGCCCTGTCGGTCTCTGTTGGGCCCTGTCGGGCTGTGTCACCAGCACTGCCCCTCCTCTGCTCCTCACCCCCACCCTCTCTCCCAGACTGTGATGGACCCGTGTAGCTGAGCTGCTCCTTAGGAGCACAGGACACGGTTGTGCTGCATCTTCCCATCTCTCCTGACGGGCCTGTATCCCTGCCCCCCAGCCATGTGAGCCATCCCCCACATGCCCCGCGTTACTCCAGCCATGGGGGACTGAGCTGTGGGACTGCACACAGAGCTCTAGTGACTTGGAGTTTCCAGGGCCGGGAGCATTCGCACACATACACTGGAGGCGGATCAGCACCGCTCTCCACCACCGACTGCACTGACATAACCTCCCTCCTCGGCCATTCCAAGTTGAAAGCTCTTTCTGGTATTGGGGAAACTGCTGTGTCTTACCAACTGTTCTGTGTTTCCCCAATTTTTAGGCACGACACTGCCAGAGGAAAACGTACAGCTCCAAGAGGACTGGGAAGCCAAGACCAGCTCCTTGCGTTCTTCACCCAGCGCTACTCACATTACAGAGGTAACGAGCTCCCCCCTTGCTGGCACTCTTGGCTGTGGCATCAGCAGGGGACTTGTGTGAGCAAAGTCCTCCAGAATCAGTGGGGCTGGCGTGGCCTCCCTGTCCCTGCTGAGAGGGTTCCTGCTGTCCCCAAGCAGGGATGATGCGAGGGCTGCGCTCCGGTGTCCCGGCAGCAGCCCCAATCCTCCTGGCCACCAGCAAGCCCTGGTTCATGGCAGGGCCAGCACCCTGTGCCCATGACCCCAGCCCTCTCCACTCACCCTGGGGCCTCTCTTCTTATCCTCGCTGTGCAGGACTGCCGCTCCTGCTGCCAGCTTTGCTGCGGGCACTGCCGCCAGCACTGCCGGGTGTCTCTGCAGGGCTGCTGGCGCTGCCCAGCGAAGCAGCACCATCAGGGCACTCGGTGTGACATGGCTTTGCTGCCTCCCTTCCTCCCGTAGTTCTTTGCAGAATACCTCCAGCCTCCTGAGAGGACAGGCATGGTGCTGGTGTTCATTGAGGCAATGACCGACTTCAGCACCTTTGACAAGGAGGTGGCCAGAAACGTGCTGGACATGGTCAAGGGAAACTCTGACTTCTGGCTGGCGGATGTAAGTGGCCTGTGGCTGGATTGCCCTGCCCTTCGGCCCTGTCAGGTCTTGTTCCTCGCTCTATCCCTCTCTGCCTCCCAAACCCTGGTGTCTCAGGCACCTGAAGGCACCTGAAGGCAGCAGAGGGAGATGGGAAGGACAGCTGAGGAAATGGCTGCACTCCAGTGGCAGCACCATCCTCACCTGTGTCCCCTCCAGGTGTCAGAGATCACGAGCTGCATCCACAAAACCCTGGGGTGCACCAACATGGCACCAGCCCGGCAGAGTGTGGAGTCCCTAGTTGTCCCCATGGCTCACAAGTGCCCTGGGGAGGTGGTCTCGACGCCGCTGACAATCGCACCACCAGGAGACAGGTACTGGCCCCAAAAGCCATGAGGGCTTGTTCCCTGTGGGGAGAGGGGCCCAGAGAAACTCCGGCTGCCAGAGCCAAGGAATCCTGCAGGACACCCCCGAGGAGCAGGACCCTCCATCCCACCACGCTTTCCAGCCCTGTGGTCAGCCAGACCCGCAGCAGCCACAGCTGAGCAAGCCAGCCCAGAGAACCCCCACGCTCTGCCAGCCCCACAGCAGCACCAGCTCAGCCCTCTGCTGCTGCCCAGGGCATCCCAACCATCCTGCAGCGCTGAGCCCGGCCGTGCTGCTGTGGCCAAGGCTGCCCTGCTGACAGTGCGCTCTGGCTTGCAGCACTGCCCTGGCACTGTGGGAGGTGATGTTCTCCATGCCCCAGACCTTGCAGAACGTTTTGAAGGAGCTGCACATCCAACTCCAGGAGCAGCACTATAGGGTCTTATATACACACACTGGGAGGACACCTCCATCCTTCGCTTGGCTGTGAGTTACTGGAAAAAGCTCCCGGTGCCCCAGGAGCTGCATGGTGCAAGGAGCCCCACCAGCTCTGCCAGTCACTCACTGCTGGCTTGCTTTCAGATACTGGCCAGCAGTGATCTGCAAGATGAGGAGTTTGCTCCAATGTACCTAATCAGGAGGTTTCTGAGGCAACAAAGACCAAGGGTGCTCTCCCTGGTGCTCAGGGGCATGATGACGCTGTCAGAGAGAAATGAGACGGTGTGCAGGGTGTCGCCAAGGGGAGCCATGTTGGCAGCCAAGGGCTGGGGCAGCGGGTGAGGGCTTGGCCTTGGCTGGCAGTCAGGCGGTGGGGTGACTGCTCCAAAGGCCCTCCCTGCCATGGTGGGGCCTGGTGGCTGCCTGGGGAGCTTTCCAGGCACGGACCTGGTCCCAAAAGGGCAACTCTCTTTTTCATACAGGCAAGAAAAATGAAGGTCATGCTGCCAGACCTGATGTGGGTCCTGCAGTACGGCAATCAGGCTGTCAAGATCAAAGCTCTGGTGGTCTTCAGAAACGTGATGGCTCAGCTGGAGAGGGAGGAGGCCAGCCCCATTGCTATGCTGCTGGCAGAATTTCTCCTGTCCTTCTTTGATGACATAAGGCCAGCTTCTCCCTACCAGCTGCTCCCACAGCTCCTCCCCACCATGACTGGTGAAGCTGGTGGGGGATGCTGGGTGGCTGGGAGAGCACTTTAAGGAACAGGCAATGCCTGAACAAGTCTCTTGAGTAGCCTTTCATGGAGCCAGGGCCGCAGATCTGGCCCACAACTCCAGTGTGCAGAATGCCACCCTGGAGCATCTCCCGTCACATCAGCCATGCTGAAGGTTCTGCTCACTATGGGCAGAGAGCTGCTGGTGCTCCAGTCCTACTGCGCTTCTCCCTCCCAGGAGCTGAGCCAGTTGAGAGAGATCTCCATCAGCCTCTTCAGAGACCTGATGAAGATGGTGGTGGGGAACGACAAGAGCGTGATGAAGAACATGGTGCGACTTGGCCTGCTCCCTCTCTTCTTCCACATGAGTGACCAAACGCAGAGCATGGCCAAGGTACAGATTTCAAAGCTGAGCAGTGATGCAGGGAAGAGACCCCTGGACGTTTGAGCCATGGCATGTCCCAGCTCCCTAAGGGCAGAATCAGCCCAGGAACAAAGCCAAGAGGAAGGGGATGCCAGGTGTCCTTCCCCAGACTGTGCTGCCACCTCCCAGCTTCTGCTGTTCCGCAGGCTGCCGGGGAAGCCCTTCTTGGTGCAGCAGAGCTGCTCAAGTGGAAACAGCCCAAATACTTGGCACAGACACAGCAGAAATGGAGGATTAGAGAGAGCTTGGTGAGGACAACCCCAGGGCCCAGGGCCCAGGCTGGACGGGGGCTGCCCCACATGTCTGGGCTGTGGGCTCTGCAGATGTGCCTCACCTGCCCTGCTGCAGCCCCGAGCTGCATCCTTGTTCCCTGTCCTCAAGAACAGAGCCCCCAAGGGCTCTTCCCTCTGCTGCGCATGAAGCGGGAGGGAGGGCTCTCAGCACCCTTGGGAGCCCTCAGCCTGTGTCTCTCTCTCAGCCTCAGCCCCACAGGGCTCCTGGCTGGAACACAGGAATGGCCAGGGGGGAAGGGGAACGTGGGTTCCTGGGAGGAGGGACTGATCCAGCCAAGTGGGGAGGGACAGTGACGTGCCCATCCCCTTGTGCTCTCTCCAGCTGGAGCAGGACAGGAAGAGGGCTGAAGAATTCCTGAGTCAGAGCCTGCCGTACCTGAGGGATGCTCAGGCCAGCTTGCGAGAGGTGGCCTTGAGGTTCATCGGTGAGTCACAGCCCCCGGTGTCCCTCTCTTGGCAGCCTGGCCCCAGTCCCCGCTGCTGCCCTGGCACAAGGAGCAGCCCTGTGGCTGCCCGAGCCCCGGCTGCCCCGTGCAGGGCCTTGGCCTCCCCTCCCAGCCCTGCCCATGCAGGTGGCCTTGGTGGCCACCTTGCTCAGTCCCACCATCTCGGCTCCTGGTCCTCCCTGGGGCCAGCCGTGATGAGGGGCAGGGAACGTGGCTCTGACAGAACTCTCTGGCCAGGGCTCGCTGCGTGGCACCTGAGGGACCCAAGCAAGGAGAATCTGTCTGAGATCTGCAACTGTTAGTAGGGAGCGTGGTCAGGAGGGGATACCTTGGGGTCTCTGCAGACATCGGAAGTCATCTGAGTCTGAAAGATTCAGATTGTTCCCCATCATTTGGGTTCTTCTCACATGCCAGTTTTCATCCCAACCATATCCTAAGGCTATGACCGTGAGAAATACGATTTTCCAGGTTTGACCTGGGTTACCTTCCATGGTGCTTTGCAGGCTTTCTTCACTCTAGAATGATGGATCCAGACATTCTGTTCTTTAATCTTGATAGTGGTGAAGGATGTCAGGAGGACTTGAAATGGACCTTCCCATTGTGGTTGCAAAGTCTTTTCTGCAAGAAACTTCACATACACATAATCTCCTGCTTGGATGTTATGTACCAGCCCATCCAAACCCCTACTCCGAGTCCCAAACACCTTTCCCAATTTTGTTGTTTACCCAGTGCCGCCATATAAGAAGTCTTCATCCCCTACTTGTGCAGACATCCCCTTTTGTACACTATATGGTCTCCCATACAGGATTTCAAAAGGACTCAACCCTTCCTTTGCTCTTGGCCTTGTTCGTATACGCAAGAGGGCCAAAGGTAAGGATTGAGGCCAAGCCAGTTTAGCTTCCTGCCCCAATGTTACAATTTGTTGTTTAATTAGATGATCCATTTTTTCTACCTGGCCACTGAATTGAAGACGATAAGGGGTATGTAGTTGCCAGTCTGTTCCCAAGAGCTCACTGATTTGCTGTACAACTTTTGAAATAACATGTGGTCCTCCATCAGAGGATATAACAGCTGGAACTCCAAACCTTGGTATTATTTCTTGCACTAATGTTCTAGTCACCTCCCAAGCTTTTGCTGTTCTGGTAGGGAATGCTTCTGGCCAACCTGAAAAGGTATCGGTTAATACCAACAAATATCGGTACCCCCCTTTTCTTGGGAGTTCCGAAAAATCAATTTGCCATTGTTGCCCAGGCCCATTCCCTTTTGCCAATTTGACCCATTTCTGGCTTGGGTGTAGTCTTAGGATTAGTCTGGAGGAAAAGATTGCATTGCTGTGTCACCTGCCTTACGGTAGTTTACAAATTTCTAGCTACTATTTTTCAGATCAAATGTTTATATAGTGCTTCTGCTCCCCAGTGTCCCTTCCTGTGCTCTTCCCTTACTAAAGGCCAGACTAGATAGGAGGGAACAATAAGTTTTCCCTGTGGGGTGTGAGCCGACCCTTCCTTATTATGTGATCCCTCTAAATCTATAATAAGTTTCCGGTCTTCCTTAGTATATTCTGGCTTACCTTCCAAAGAGACCTGCCCATCGGGGACTAGGGCACTTTCTATTTTTACCTTTTGCTTAGCCACTTGTTTTGCCTCTCTGTCCGCCAGTTCATTCCCTTTTTCCAATTCTGAGCTCACTTTCTGGTGTGCCTTGGTATGCATGATTGCCACCTTCTTAGGAAGCAGAACTGCTTCCAATAGTTTCAATATCTCTTTTGCATGTTTGATATGTTTGCCTTGACAGTTCAAGAGTCCTCTTTCTTTCCAAATTGCTCCGTGCATATGCACGACCCCAAAAGCATACATGCAGTCAGTAGAGATGTTAACAATTTTACCTTGAGCTAGTTCCAGAGCACGAGTAAGGGTGACTATTTCTGCCTTTTGTGCAGAAGTACTTCTAGGCGGAGGTCCAGATTCCATCACTTCATGGCTAGTAGTTATAGCATAACCAGCATGCCTTTCACGGTTCAGGATACAGCTGCTTCCGTCCGTAAACCAGTTCTCAGCGTCTTCCATTGGACTGTCTTTTAGATCTGGTCGACTGGAGCATGTTCCTTCGATGGTCTCCAGGCAATCATGGTGAACTGATTCTCCAGCGTTTCCGCTGAGGAAAGAAGTTGGGTTGACAATGTTAGTGACGATGATTTCTACATCTTCCTGTTCCAGCATTATAACCTGATATTTGAGAAGCCTTTGTGGGGAAAGCCTATGTCCCCCTTTTGCTTCTAGGACCGTAGACACCATGTGGGTTGCTAGCACAGTCATTTTCTGACCCACGGTAAATTTCCGGGCCTCCTGTATATTCAGTACCACCACCGCAACTGCCTGCAGGCAACCAGACCACCCCTTTGCAGTTGCGTCTAATCGTTTGGAGAAATAGGCCACTGCTCATCGATATGGGCCAAGATCCTGTGCCAGTATACCCAAGGCTATTCCCTGCTTCTCGTGAGAGAACAGAAAAAATGGTTTACTCACATCTGGGAGTCCTAGAGCAGGGGCTGACATCAAAGCCTTTTTAAGTCCTTCAAAGGCCCGTGTAGCTTCTTTATTCCATTGCAGGTGTTTCTGGTCCGTGCATACAATGGCTTGACAAGCAATCCATAATTACAAATCCACAACCGGCACCACCCTGTCATGCCCAAAGAGGTCTGTAATTCTTTTAAAGTTTGAGGCCTTGGAGTCTGGCATATAGCCTCCTTTCGAGCCTGTCCCAGGGTCCTCTGCCCTGCGCTATTTTCATAACCCAGATAAGTTACCTGTTGCTGCACCATCTGGGCTTTCTTCTGTGATACCTGGTATCCTTGGAGCCCCCAAAAATTCAATAAACTTACGGTCCAGGTTATGCATGTCTCCTCTGTTCTGGTAGCGATCAAAATGTCATCCACATGTTATAGCATCCTCCCAAAATTCAAGATCTTTAGCAAGCTGATTTGCAAATATTGTCGGGGTGTTCTTAAACCCTTGTGGCAACACTGTCCATATGAGCTGGGTTTTACACCCACTTTTTGGGTTCTCCCATTTAAATGCAAATCTTGTCTGGCTGGCTTCATGGAGAGGGAGGCAAAAGAAGTCATCTTTTAAATCTAGAACAGTAAACCAAGTCACACCAGGCGTTAATACTATCAAAAGGGTGTATGGGTTTGCCACCACTGGGTAGAGGTCCTCAGTTATTTTGTTTATAGCGTGTAAGTCCTGAACAACCCGACATGACCCTTGGCTTGCAGACAGGCAATATAGGGGTGTTGTAACTGGACTCACATTCCTTTAATAACCCCATTTGCAGGAATTTCTCTATCACTGGCCGAATTCTTTCCCTGTCCTCTTTCTCTGAAAGAGTATTATTTTATCCTTACTGGCTGCCATCCTTCTTTGATTTTTACCTCAACTGGTGGGGCATTTTTGGCTCTTCCAGGTACATCAGTGGCACCACCTCTTCATTAATTTTGCCCTCTGTGGGAACAGTTGCTAAAAGCAAGCCCATTACTTGCATATATTGCTGATCATTTGCCTCCAGAGTAATTTCTCCTTTTTCAAATCTGATTACCGCACCCATTTGTTTCAACAGATCTCTCCCCAAAAGAGGTTTTGTGGAATTGGGCATATATAAAAAATTATGAATGCCTTCTTGTTTAGCCAATTTGTATTTGAAAGGTTCACAAAAATAGGCTTTTTCACTTTGGCCAGTGGCTCCCTTTACTACTACGTAGTTGTTACTTATTGGCAATCTACCAAAAATTCCACTTGTTTTTTTTCATTCCAGGTTCCCGTCAGTCTTTTTCAAAACTCACTACTGTCCGATTCTCTCTCTGCCTACTTCTTCTGCACCTTTCCCAACATTCATTTTCCCAATGTACATCTCTCTCTAAAGGCTTTCAAAGCCTTCCATCCTCTTTAGTAGTGCCGCTACGCCTATCCTTTCGACAACCTTCCTCTTCCCTGTTACTAGATACTCTCCAGGCTTCATCTAACAATGTTTCCAAATTCCTACTTTCTGTTGCTCCTAGTTTCTGTAACTTTTCTAAGGAGAGGTTGCACCATTTCGGGTGCGAGAGGCTACCCTGAGAGGTATCCAGCTTGCCCCCTCCCTTTCGCTGCTTCTAGCAGCGGTTTTTCTATTTTTTTTCCTTCTTTCTCTTCTTGCTGCAGTTTAAACACAGGCAAGGCCATGCGGAGCGGTGGGGTTGATTTTCTCTTGCAGCTTGGCACAGGCCTGAAATTTATGTTCAAGCTGGACAGCACAGGCCTGGGATATTTTGCTTTTTCGTTTTTCCGTTTAATTCCAGTCATGATACACTTTATATGCAATTCCAATTAACTCAGCAATAGTTACATTCCTCAGCCCCATTTACCTTTTGCAATTTTCTTACAGATGTCAAAAACCAGCATATTAAACATAAATCCATTATTCCCATTTTCCTAGATCCAGTTCAGTTCATATTCTAGCCACTTTTAAATACAACCTCTCCCAAGCTCACATCCATCATAACATTTAGTTTGTTTTTTTCCATACCTGCGACTAGCACCTAAATTCAATACGAATTGGAGTTTAACAACTTAAATCCTTTTCTGGTCTCAAAATGATTAGATAACAATAAGAGCAAACTAACTTACAGTACTGTACTTCATCCTATTTTTCCCAAGTTCTGCAGAACAACGTTTATTGCCACTAATTGCTATAATCCCACATTCAAGCCACAAGTGAATGCAATATTGTTTCAAACTTTCTTACACCATGCGCACTGTAATTTAACTCACGCCACGTGACTTAAATCAAGGTGTTTTAAGCTCATCTTCTGCTTTATACAGATCACGAGCTAAAGCATAATACCACCATACATTTCAACAGTAATTACTGTAATTAGCACACACTCAGGCAGCACACCCAGACAAACAGACACTTTTACGGGCTGGCTGGTGTTACAACAGATAGCTATCTGGGATAGTGCTTAGAATGGAATGCGTGGAATGCCCGGGCACTTACAAAAGATAACACACAGTTACAGACTGACTATTACTTCTTCAGCAGCTGTGAAAAGTAACTTGAGAGATTCTGCTTTACCCTTCTCCTTGCTAAAAAAATCATTAGCAGGTCCGTCCTGGCTCTCAAAACCGGGACGCAGAAATCTCAGGGTTGCTCGATCCGCTCCTAAGATCGCTAGCGGCCGACTCTCATTCGGACGGCAAACCCCTCCCAGGTACTCGTTGACACCAAATACCATTGCGGAAACCCTGGCCACGCGTGGGCGTCCCCTACGACTTACTGGCTTCCCGCCTTACAATACAACATACTCGACATCCCTGTTCCGCTGTTAGTGCTGGAGGTCTTTTTTTCTACTCCCGCAGTGACCGGCTGGGAGCGGAGGTCTTCCAAGAAAGAGCTTCGGGGCATGCCTAAGTCATCCATTCTCAGCTGTTCATGTGGCCAAGCGGAACGCCCTCCTGGCTGGCTTGCCAAAATGAGGTGAGGAAACGATCTTACAACCTGTGAGATTGGAAAAAAGATATGTATTTACAGTGCTGGACACACGGGGGAATAATTCCACCTAAAACATATGCAAATTTCCAGTAGGAGTGAGCTTGGTTAAATGCTGTAAAGTGTTACATATTCATGAAAGTTCTAGGAATGCCTATACATATTCATAACCTGTCCCTGAGAAGGCAGTTCTTATTACAATGAGTTCTGGGAAATCATTTCCATAGTCTCCACCTTCGGGCCCTCCTGGTTGCACCTGTGCAGTGATCGTGAACCAGGGTCTTCTTCTCTGTACACCTTCACCTTTGGCTTGGTGTGCTGAGCTGTCTGGGACTCAAACTGATGAGTTGGTTAGAACTGGTGTATCTCCTGTCCTGTGCCCAAGTTTCTGTTATCTACTTCACCCAAGGATGCACCTAGGATGCACCCAAAGATTTTATCTTGGCAAGGCCTATGAAGTCATCAGTGGACTCTTGTTTCTCGTACAAGAATTTGCACAAAGCTAAGCAAGGCTAGGCAATTGTGATGTGGGTTAAGGGTTAGCTCTCTAAAGTGTTAGCTCCTTAGTTCTTTAAGTGTTACTTAGTTAATTCCCTGTATCAGTGTGAACAGGGGGGTTGTCCTGTGCAGGGACAGGAGGTGGACTCCATGATCCTGGTGGTCCCTTCCAACTCAGGACATTCTATGATTCTATGATCCTTTGTCTTTGGTATTTTGGTATTCATTATCATAGGTATAATTTTTATTATTGCATATTTAATTTCAATTTTTTAAATTACATTTTTAAATTTTTTTAAAAATTCCAATTATTTCACTGTTTTTAACTCAACCGACGAGTGTTCTCACTGTTACCCTTCCAGTTCTCTCCCACATCCTGCTGCAGGGAGGGAGGGAGCGGCTGCATGGGGCTCAGTTACTGGCTGGGGTTCAACCACGACGGTCCTTTCTCCACCCCTTGTTCCAGCCCATGGACGTCAGGCTCAGGTCCCACACGATCCAATACGTCCTCACCAACCACCGCTCCCCTTCCCACCCTTTGATGTCACACACACACAGTTGCCCTCAGTCCATGTGCCGCCCTGTGAAACATCCATAAAATGTCATTACACCCCGCCGAGCTCATGGACTCCATGGTTTTGGGCTCCGTCTGTTCCGTGGCCACTCCGGACAGCACAGGTGTCTGTTCCGTGGGGTCACGGGCACCAAACCCAGCTCGGGTGGGAACCAAGAGGGTCCCCTCGTGTTCAGGGCCCAAAGCGCCATCTGTGGCATCTGCCCGTCCTTTTGAGTGCCCAGAGCCTCCTTCTTGGGGCCCAAATCCTCATGTTTAGGGTCCCAACGTGTCTTTTATCACCCATGACCTTTGTTCAGGGCCCACAGTTTCAGTTTTAGGTGGAGCTCGTTGCCTGGCAACAACCAACCAATAGTCTGTGGGGAGTCGGTGGACCCAGGACAACCAATCACATTTGAGGAGGCAGGGCAAGTCATGTGATTGATATGTAACCCTCTTTCTGCCACTCTTCCACTTTCCCAGCTGATTCTGCTTCCATCTCTCTTCACATCCCTGTCCCTATTTCCCTCTTACTGTTCTGTCCATTTTTTATTTTCTGTCTTTCTGTCGTGTTCCCAGTCCTGTCCTTTCTCACTATATCCCCCTGTCCAGCTGGCGGCCCCTTCTTTCTTCATTCTCTTTATTTTTCTTCTCTCCATCTCTTTGTCCTGCTGCCCACCACAGTTGTTTTTTTTCCTTCAGTGCTGTCCTGCGTCCTGTTCCTTTGCCAGTCCCTGTTCCTTGTTCTGTCACTCTGTCTCAGTCCTGGTGTATTTTTAAAAGTTTTTCATTTCATTTTCTTCTTCTTCCACTCATTTGTCCTGCTCCCTGCCCATCTTTGTCTCTCCTTCCCTTTATTCTGCTGCCCATCTCATTTCCCTTCCTGCTCCAGCTCTCTGTCCTGCTCCCTGCCCCTCTCATTCCCTCTCTGTTTTTCTGCCCTTCTCCCTGTCTGTTCCCCACTCTGTTTTTCTGTCCTGCTCCTTCTGTAGTTTTTCCACTCTCTCTGTCACTCTCTCCTGCTCCCTGTCACTTTCATTTCTCACTTCATCTCTGTCTTGCAGCCCAAAACTGTTTTTTGGTCTCCATTTCTGTTCTGCTGCCCAGCCCAGGCTTTTTTACCTCTATCTGTGCCCTGCTGCCTGTCTCTCACTTTTGTCTTTCCCTTTGTGCTGCCTCCCTGACCCTTTTTTTTCCTCTGTGTCACCCTGTCCTGCTCCCTGTCTTTGTGTTTCTCTGATAATCCATGTCCTGTTCCCTTTCCTTCTCGCTTTGTCTCTTGCATGTCCTTCTTCCTATCAATATTCTCCTCCCCTCCCCTCCCCTCCCCTCCCCTCCCCTCCCCTCCCCTCCCCTCCCCTCCCCTCCCCTCCCCTCCCCTCCCCTCCCCTCCCCTCCCCTCCCCTCCCCTCCCCTCCCCTCCCCTCCCCTCCCCTCCCCTCCCCTCCCCTCCCCTCCTCTCCTCTCCTCTCCTCTCCCCTCCCCTCTCTTCTCCCCTCTCTTCTCCCCTCTCCTCCTCATCTTTCTGTTCTTGCTGCTTCTTCCTCCACCTGTGTCCTGTTCCCTGCACCTTTTATCCTCTCACTCTGCCTCTGTCCTGCTGCCTGTCCCCATCTTTCCTGCCTTTATTCCTGCCTCACCGCCTGTCCCATTGCTTCTGGCAATAGACCTCTGTCCAGCTGGCTCTGCCTTCTCTTTCTCCTCTCTTCCTCTTCCCTGCTCCTCAGCCCTCCTTTTCTCTTCCTCCAGCTCATTGTGGGTTCTCTCCCTTTGTCAGTCTCTTCATCCCCATCCGAACTTTGCTTTGTTTCTCAGTCCCTCTGTTCTGCTCTCTGTCCTTCCTTTTCTCCATCTGTCCATCCCCCTCACCATCCCTGTCTTTCTCTGCCCCCCTTTCCTTCTTCTCCTCCCCATCCCCTGTTGCTCTGTCCTGCTCCTCCATCCTCCTCTTTCTCCCTCCCTGTCTCATCATGGCTCCTGATCCCTATTTACCTTGATCTCTCCATCTCTCCAGCCTTTTCTCCGTGCGTTTCTTTCTCTCTGGGCTCCTCTGTCCTCTCTCTTGTCTGATTTGTCATTTTCTAGTCCTCTGTCCTTCTCCCCAGCAGCTTCAGCTGAATGACCAGGTGTCGCTGTGCTCTGGTATTTCCTCAGCACTGCCCTGGGGAAGATCTGTGTCTGTAGGGCTGGGGATCATTTAGGAGCTGGTCTCCTTGTGCAGACGGCAGAGCCGGGTGTAGTTGTGGCAGAGGTTGTTCTCAGCTGCTGCTCTGTGCAGCTTGGTGAAAGAGCCGGCTGGGGGCCTTCTTTTGGAGGAAGGTTTCTTGTTCTGTGCTCACTGATCCTCGGGACCCTGCACAGGAGCTGTGTCGGGGTCTGCAGGGACGGGTGGGACCTGCTGTGATTCCTTGTCAATGTGAACTGAACTTGTCCAGATGTCCTCGGATGAAACCACACTGACCGAACATGGTTTTGTTACCAGCTCCAGTGCCAACCTATGTGCTTAACGCTGAAGAATGAGAGACACTGTGCTGT
The DNA here is from genome assembly GCF_036013445.1 of Caloenas nicobarica. Taxonomy (NCBI): domain Eukaryota; kingdom Metazoa; phylum Chordata; class Aves; order Columbiformes; family Columbidae; genus Caloenas; species Caloenas nicobarica. The sequence goes on from NC_088276.1 coordinate 2,140,947, forward strand.
TTTCCAGCTGTCAGTGGCTGTGAATCAGCTGAGAACATCATTGCCTTAGGTAACGGGGCAGGTGGTCTAGTGATCAGGGGTGTGGACTTGCATGGCGGTGCTTTCACTACCATGTTCTGGTCATGCCACTTCAAAGCCCTTCTTTTTCCTGGAAATTTTAAGATAGCATTTTTTGTTCTGAGGGACTGGAGTTGAACTTAATGCTGAGTGGCTGATATAATACAGTCCATAAAATAAGACCAAGTATCTCGCTGTTTTGTGGGGTTTTTTCTTACACCGTCTGAGCTTTGGTAAGCAAGAGGAAGAGTGGTTGACAGAGTCTGTTTTCTGAGAGTAACATGTTCCTGTACCTTTCCCGTCTCTGTGGTGAAAGAATTTCTTCCCTTGCGGAGAGGACTGCAAGACCTGCTCCTGTCAGCTTGGACTTCGCCTCCAAAGGTGGCGCAGCCTCTTCCATTGTGACATCACCCACTGCCGTTGATGTCACAAAGCAGCATCAGCACTGAGGTAGGCACAGCAGGCTATAAGACCAGGGGCCTCCCTGCGCCTTTGTCACTCTCGATCTTGAGGGAACTGAGATCGCAGAGTTTTTGGCTTGCTCCTGAGCAAGGAAGATGCTTGTTACCTGCACCTCAGCAGGTACCAAGAGACACACAGAGAAGGTTCAAGGTCTGGATGGGTACGTGTCAAAAATCCTTCTCCCCTTTCCCCACATGTGTTTTCCACCTCGTCGGCTCGGGTGGGTGGAGGGTGGACAGGAGAGGAACCCAAGGGCAGCCTGAGAGCTCAGTCTTGAGCTGGTGGAAGGCAGCAGCCGGCTTTCAGTCTCTTCATGAGCGCAAGGGCGAGGCCCAGAAAGCCTTTGATCTCTGCAGAATAAGGGACAGGTCCATTTTGGATCACACGGAGGGAGTGTGATCACCAGAGTGTTTCTTTGGTGCTTCCTTGGTTGCCTGTTGCTTGCCAGAACGCACTGACATTCAGCCTCCCTCCCTCTTTCCCCAGTCTGCATTTGTCTGCAGTTATGCCAAGAGAAGGGCCAGAGAGAACCCGGCTGCTAAAGAAATGCTGCGAGAGGGGAGACACACACCCCCTGCCTGGCAGCTGTTGAACTGTAGGGGCACAGGCTGAACCTTCTCTTGGGAGGGTGGAGAACAGGTTCAGCACAAGTTGCAATCGGATGGTGGGCTGGAGAAACAGGCGTTCGTTCTGTCCCTTCCATTTCCAAAGAACCCCTCTCCAGCCCCACAGACGGGAAGTGTGGCCACAGCTCTTGTTGCAGCTCTTGCTCTTAGTCCGGAGTCAATCTTGAGCCCTTTGTCCCTAACGAAACAATCGCTGCCATGACAAATCCCCCACTGGTGCAGCTGCTGACAACCCCAGCAGTGAATCGAGCTGGTGCAGGACCAAGCCAGTGCTCACGCCAGGAACGCCAGGCTCAAGGGCTGCAGTCCCTGCTGCTGTCCAGTCTGCTGCTGATCTGCACGGGTATCGCCAGCTTCACCATCCTTTTCCTCCTTGCTGCTCTGCAGGAAGATGAAGGCTCTGAAGGCGATAACCCTGGTGCTGATTCTCGGACTGTTCTCTTTCGGTGAGTCTCTGCAGAGCTCCGACCTGAGGTTGGTGCTTTAGGAGGTACTCGGGGCTCTGTTCTGTCCTGTTCCACTTCCCCCACTGTGACCAGAGGAGCTGAGCTAAGAGCAGAAAGTCCCCGACAGAGCTGTGCCATTCCCTGCTCCAGCAGGACACGTGTGGGGGTGAGGAAGGGGTGACTTGCCTTCCCCAGGAGGGCTAAGCCAGTTCTCTTCAGCCGAGGGAGAATCTGTGGCTGAGCTCTCCTGCCCCAGGGGGCTGAGAATCTTCTGTAGGACAAGGAGCACAGTCCAGGGCAGGGAACGTCCATCTATTGTGTAGCACATATGCCATGATAGCGACTGTCAAAGACAAGAGGAGAGACATCTGTGGCACTTGGGAGAGACACAGAAAGGGGAGCGGGAAAGTTCTAAGCTCTGGTGTTTATCTGACAGGTGTTTACCACGTGGGACAACACAGCACCTTAACCCTCTGGAGAACCGCAGCAGACTTAGGAGAAGACTTGCGTGAAACCCTGCCCCTGCCTGACCAGCTCCTTAAACTCCAGGAACAGCTTTATCATCTGTGCTGGAGTGCAAAGGATGTCGCGGAGCGGGCTCTCCAGGAAGGCGTGAAGCAGGCAAAGCTCCCAGGCTTTACCGGACGGGTAAGGGCACAAGGCAGAAGGATCTACTCAGGGGTTTTATCCTCCCTCCGGCACATATCCTACTCCATTTCCTGTCCCAGCCAACAGGCTGGTGCTGCTGGAACAAGTGCTGTCATGGCCACACTTCTTTTTCCTGTTGCTCCACACTTCCTTATGGGGAAGAGAGAGCCATGACGGGAATGACAGCTGTCTGAGTCGTACCTCCCTCTGCGTCCAGATCTCAGGTCCTCCTCAAGGGAGGACTGGAAAGAAAGAATGGTCTCAGAGGTCCAGAGTTAAGCCGGTCCTATCTCACACCCAGAAGGCTTTTCTGTCCGTGCTGCCTGGCCTGGGGCCTCTCCACAGGAAAAGCCCCTTCCCACAGCTTCAGCATTCAGAGCACTGGAGTGAGCAGCCCCTCCTTTCTGATCCCGTCAATCACAGCAGAGCAAACTAGGGATGCTGCCAGGAAATTTGGGCGTTCCTTCCATCTGAAATGGGCCTTGTCCCCATTCACCTTGGCTGGCCTTGCAGGGGAGCTGCTTGCTCCATTCTTTTTCCTTCCAACAGGCGCTCCCCTTTGTGTTCCTTTCCAGGCTGTTCAGGAGATCATCGATCAAGCTCTGGAGAAGCTGGAAGAAATCCAGGTTCCGATGCCTGATTACGCCCTGAAATCAGCAGGTGCTGTGACATTGTACATGCAAACCAATTCCAAAGTGCTTCCTGTCCAGATTGACAAGATGGGCATTGGAACATGCCCAGGGGCAGGAGAGAAGGGGTGAGAAGCCAAGGGTCAATTCGTGCCCTAAAATTGCCCCCACTGACAGAGCCTGTAGCGGGCCAGACCCCATGGGAAGCACAGAAAGGCTGGTTCACAGTCTTGTCTTTTTCCACAGCCCCATACAACAGTTTAATGACACCTTGCTACGTGTCCCAGAGGGGCCGTGCCAGTAAGACAGAGGGAACCCACTGTAGGACATGCATGACAACTGAGGAGCCTTTTCCAAGTCAACAGTGTAATATTCCTTCTGACACTGCCTGATGATCATGCTCATGTTTTAATTTCCAGGGGCTGCCATCATTCGTTCCAGGACTTCTCCATCCCTCCGGAATGCCAAAGTGAAGGTGTTCTTGTATTCCCTGCCGGTGACGGACTACATGAGGTCCCCTGAGCTTATTCTGGAGGTAGGAGCACCAAGAAACAGTAAAAGGAAGGTCAGGAGAACGAAGCACACACGCTGCCCAGAGTTGCCTTTCCCCCGTCTTTGCTCCTTGAAACTTCCTTTCCTGCCTCCTTCTCGCATGGACCTGCTCTCCTCCTGTGTCTCCCTGCTGAGTGTCTCCCTCCTCCCTCTCCCAGAGTGCCCCAGGTTCTCCACGGGAGCTTCTAGCAGGCCAGGCTGCTCCTGCAGTCTGTGTCTGCCCAGTCGCTGTGCAAAGTGTCAGCACTGCAAGGAAGGAGAAGGGCAGAGATGCCTGCAGAGCTCTGGGATGTTCTCTTAGTGAGCACCAGCGGGTGCTGAGAGCCTGTACTGCTGGAGGGTCCCACGTTGGGCTCTCAAGCCATCCTGGCCCTGCTCCTGACCTGCCTGCACAATCTGAAGAGCTGGCTGGTGCCACGGGAAAGAGGTGGCAGTGGATGAGAGGCAGCGAGGGCTTCCCCTGACAGGAAAGGTTCATCCAGGGGGGCCCGGAGCTGCCATCTGCTCTGGGCAGGGGCCTTTCAGCCACACCGTCCCTTGCTTGTTCTTGGTGAGGGCTCTGGACCGGCAGAAGCACAACTGCTGCTCTGTTCAATACCCACAAGGTCTGACTGAAGGCCCTGGCTGCCATTCAAAGCGGAATTGATTGACCTAATGAATTCTTAATCCTCTGATGCTCATGGCAGGAATGAGAGCCAGGGCAACCTTCTCCATGTCAATACAGTTTCTTTCTCCTTTCAGCCAGAAAACCATCCTGGAAACTGCTGGCCCTTCCCAGGAAGCCAGGGACACGTGTTCATCAAGCTGTCTGTGCCAGTGATTCCCAGGGCAGTCACCATGGACCACGTCTCAGGGACAGCGTTCCATGGAGAAAGTCTCTCCGGAGCTCCAAAGGACTTTGCTGTCTATGTAAGTGATTTCTCTGGAGTGGGGGGCAGGGGCTTGCACAGCATTTCCAAGCAGGGGATGAAGACGGGTCAAAGAGTCCAGTGGCCTGAAGCTTTCTCCTGGCTCTCAGAAGAAACAGGCTCCTTGGGAATGAAGCAACTCCATTGTATTCCTCTTTTATTCAATGTACCACTCGAAAGGAAGCTTCTGGGGCAAGATGCTACTTTAGAAGCCACAGGGAAAAGGAGCTGGCACAGTGCATGGTCCTAGACCTTCCTGGATTCCAATCTCAGTGGCATTTGTTATCCTCAGTTTTTCTCCCTCTCACTGGGAGCGTGTGCTCCTTTTCTGACTGGAAGCCTGGACTCGTTGAGTAGGCAAGTGTGACGTGCTGCCCACCCGCAGCTTCTTGTCTTTTCCTTGTGCTCATTGTCCTTGGACTACGTAGATGAAATAATGCCATCCTTCACCGACTGAAGTTCAGTCTTGCCATGATGATACCAGACACTCTTGTTTTCTCCTCCCTTGTCTTTCTGTAGGGCTTCAAGGAAGAACACGAGGAGCAGGGAATATTCCTGGGACAGTTTACTTTCCTGGCACCGCTGAATCCCAGTCAGACCTTCCAGCTGAAGGTATGGGGACAAAGAGGGAGGAGAACTGTAGGAGAGGAGGAGAAATGCAGTTGGATGGGGAGAGGCTTCCCTGCCAAAGAGCTACAGGCAGCCCTGTCCTTGAGCGTGTGCCACGCTGGCCTTTCTTCTGCTTTAACTTCCTGGTGGCGTATACCTGGACTGCCGGTCTTCTTCTCTTTCATTTTGAGTTTAAACTTCAGTGCTTAGAAGTACCACAGTTGAAGCCGGAATCAGCTTGACTGTCTGGACCCCAAGTGCACACAGGCGAGCACATCACGTAGGGTGCATGACTGCTGTTCTGCCAGTTAAAGACCAGAAATACTGAGCTTTCTGAGGGTTGTGTTGTTGATGGCCGTGAGTAGTGACAGGGAGGCCATTCTGTTTCCCTGACTTCCTAGAGAAGGCAACAAGACATTATACTGACACCAGCACTGGGTATTCTGACTCTGGAAGCCTCTGCCCCAAAGCAGGTGAGAACTTTCCACTGTATTTGCTGAGGCATCTGGTCGCTGCTTCTTCTTTTGCTGTTCTTATGGCCCAATGAGGTAGAGCAGGATAGAACGTCTTGACCAGGACAGAACAAAAGCCCTGGCAGGGCAGCAGGAAGGAAGCTGTTGAACAAAGCCATCGCTGTGGCACTACTCTGTCAGTGCTCACGTGCCAGAGAGGAAAAGGCGACTCATTTCTTCTTGTCATTTCAGAACGAGCTCCCTGGGGTCGTGAATTACATCAGGCTGCAAGTGCTGAGCAACTGGGGCCACCCGGACCACACCTGCCTGTATCGGTTCAGGGTGCACGGTGATCCACCCAAAGACGGGGGAGAGGTGCCAGTTTCGGTTGTCAATAAATTCCGTTAGTTTTCACCAAGTCGAGTTCCAGTCTGCTGTGCCCGTGATGTTGACTGGTCCTCCCTGAGCTAACTGCAGCTCCCTGTCCTTCTCTCAACCCACCAGCTTATGGGAGACTTCAGGAGTACACAGCAAGATTTTGCTTATTAGAGAAAACAGGAAAACTCAGTCACAAATCTGCAGAAAGCCTGCCATCCACATTCTTGTTGCCTACACAGGAACATCAGCAAGGCCCTGCCTGTACACCAAAGATTAAATTAATGGACAGTTTTCCTGTGCAGGAAGCAACTAAGGATCAACTGAATGGAACCATCTGTTGCTACCTGTTTTCACAAGAGGCAGATGGCTACTTCAGCTTCCATCTTTCAATCTGTTGCCCATGAGAAATTGGAAGTGTGTGTTTTTGTAAGAAGGAAACCTTAATTGGAAAGTTGGTTCATGGACTTATTTGCCTCTCTAAGCACATATCGAGTTCATAGCCCAGGAAAAGTTACAGAGTGATTAGCAAAGCAATCTCAGGACCCTTAAGAGATCCCATAAATGCATGAGTTTATCTTTTCGTTTCAGCCCGAGTTCCCCAAGCCCCAAGGCAGGAGCAGGCAGGGCAGTGGTGCACTCGGGTCGCACCAGGGAGGAGAGAGCAGGAACAGCATTTGGAACCCAGGGCTGGCAACAACAATTTGTGCTCTGAGCTGGGGCTTAGTCCATGTGCAAGCCCAGCATGGATCCAGATACCAAACTGAGGGTGTCTGTTCATCCCCGGTGCCACACACACGGCACCTTCTTCCATCGCCTCCTCCCGATGAGCTGTTTTCCAGCCCCTTCCACCTCAGCCCAGCTCAGACACCTGCACTCTGGCCCAGGGCTGACTGGGGCTGGTGACCCTCGGGGCAGCAGCAGGAACCGCTCTGACCCTGGTTGTGGGGCTGTCCCTGGGCTGAGCCCTCGGGCCCAGAGCTGGTGAACTGGGCCATGGTGGGGCCCAGGGGTGGTGAGGCCAAAAGGTCCCCCCGTCTGTCCGCGCTGGGAGACACTTGCTCCTGCAGCACCCCGGTACTGATCCCGAACCTGGTCCATCTTCATCCAGAAGTACACTTTAGTTTGTTTTTTTTAATTAAAACTGAAAATAATTCAGGTAGAGGTACAGCCTGTTTAGATGTCTGAGTAGTTTGGGGACAGAGGCCAGTTGGGGGCTAGGGCCCTCGAGGGTGGAGGATCTTTCTGCCACGTGTTGTTGGCCTGGTGCTCACAGCTGGGAAGGGACTTTCCAAAATCCTGCTGGGAGGAGCCAGATGTGGCCACCCCCGGCAAAGCCTCAGGATCTTCTGCCAACCTGCCCTCAGATCATCTCTTCCCATTGCCCAGGAGTCACTACGGATGTTGCTGTTCTCCTTCGGGCAGTGTGGTGCTCACCAGGCACAGCCAGAGCTGTTCCTGTGCCAGGAGAAGACTTCACACAGAGCCTTGGCTGATGGTGACAGTTCCCACCAGCCGTCCAGCTCTGGAAGGTCCAGATGCCACAGAGGGGACATGGATTGGTTGTCAATTCTCTTGCAGGAACAGAGTTGAACAGCAGAAGGGAGGTGGGATGAGAGGGTTCATGAGGTCAGAAAGCACATCAGACAGCTGGTACAGTCATGATGACAGCAGAGGGAGAAGAGAAAGAGGTGCAGTGACCTGGCTGGGACAGTGCTTCTGACATAACACCTGCAACACAAACACAGAGACAGATACATCACCACATAATGCCGAAGGCAGAAGTTAGAACACATGAAGTGCAATGGATCAGCTAGGAAGTGTGCAAATTATATGTGGAAGGATGATATACCTGGTGACAAGAACATCATCTGCCAAAGGATGCAACAGGAGAGCACTCGAAAATGAAAGATGAGATATTTTGGAGCAGCAGCTGACCTAACAATACCAAAACTAAATAAAAATTCTGGATGGTTGCCTAGAGGCATAACAAGACACGTGTAGATGGCAACTGAGCAGGGAGAATAAATATATTGGTGCAACATGTGTGAAAGGTAAACGGCACACAGAACACGCCCTCCCGGTCAAAACTTAAGCTACGGTATTTTTTTTTAAATACAGTACATTTATTATAAACATTCAGACAGGGAAAAGTTAGGGTTACCCTTGCCCTTAAAAATGTTTTTGTTTTGTGCAGTTATTTGATGGTGTCAGTGTGGAAAGATTTTCTTTCCTTTTAGTCTCTATAGAGAGAGACAGAAGCCTTGGTGGTTTCCTGGAGGAAGTGGGAAAGGTGCCGGGGAGGGAGGAGAGCACGGGGAGATATGGAACAGAGGTGGAGACAGAGCAAAGAGCCGGTGCTGGCAGTGAGGACACTCCTGCTGTGCAGGTGCTGCTGAGGTCACAGCCCCCAGAGCAGGTGACAGACATGAATGGGCCACTGGCTTGTGCTGGTAACCTGGTGGAGCAGAAAAACTCCTGCAGCCTCTGGAGCTCCATGCAAGAGCAGTGTCGCCACCACAACAGTTCTTTCTCCACCCCTTGTTCCAGCCCATGGACATCAGGCTCATGACCCACATGATCCAATACGTCCTCACCAGCCACCGCTCCCCTTCCCACCCTTTGATGTCACACACACACAGTTGCCCTCAGTCCATGGGCTGCCCCTGTAAAACATCCGTAAAATGTCACAACTCCCCGTTGAGCTCATGGAGTCCGTGGCTTTGGGGTCCGTCTGTTCCGTGGCCACTCCGGACAGCACAGGTGCCTGTTCCGTGGGGTCACGGGCACCAAAGCCAGCTCGGGTGGGAACCAAGAGGGTCCCCTCGTGTTCAGGGCCCAAAGCGCCACCTCTAGCATCTGCCCGTCCTTTTGAGTGCCCAGAGCCTCCTTCTTGGGGCCCAGATCCTCCTGTTTAGGGTCCCAACATGTCTGTTATCACCCACGGCCTCTGATCAGGGCCCCCAGTTTCATTTTCAGGTGGAGCTCGTTGCCTGGCAACAACCAACCAATAGTCTGTGGGGAGTTGGTGGACCCAGGACAGCGAATCACATTTGAGGAGGTGGGTCAAGTCATGTGATTGATATGTAACCAGCCAATCAAGCTTTGAGGCCTGCAGGACAGGTGGTGAGAGCTGAACAAACTGGGCAGCGTTCAGGGCCGGGCTGTGCTGGCTGCACCAATCACAGCTGGCGGGAGTGCAGCACATGGATGATTGACAAGTAGTCTGATCAATCATTTGATGGGAGGAACCAGGGGGAAATCCCAGACAGCCAATCAGAGGAAAGAGCAACTCAGGGCAGCGTGGGCCCTGAACAAGGGCAGAGTGACAGCCCAGGCAGCCAATCCCAGGCAGCATCACGTCAGGGCAGGAGACTGACAGCTCTCCCAACCAATGGTGGCAAAGAGTGATGTGAGCAGAAGGCGGCACTGCCGGGCTGGAGAACCTGCCTGTGAGAGTGCGCCACGTAGAAGCTCATGTGCCCGAGAGTCGGTCCAGTGAAGAACCCGATCCGAACAACCAGCGGGGGGATCGAGCTGCTGAGATTAAAGTGGCTGAGGTAGATTTGCACTGGCAAGATGAAGGTGAATTCTTTATGACCCATTGGGCGCACGGTGCCTCAGGTCATCGAGGAAGGGATGCAACACATAGATGGGCTCGTGATCGAGGCATGGACTCGACCACGGACACAGTTACACATGTTGTTCACCATTGTGAAACATGCGCTACGATCAAACAAGGCAAGCAGTCAAAGCCTGTGTGGTACGGGGGGCGATGACTGAAGTGTAAATACGGAGAGGCCTGGCAAACTGACTATATCACACTGCCACAAACCCGCCCCGGCTAGAGCTCTGTGCTTACAATGGTGGAGCCACCACCGGATGGCTGGAAACATATGCCGTGCCCCACGGCACTGCCCACAACACTGTCCTGTGCCTTGAAAAGCCAGCCCTATGACAACACGGCAGCCCAGAGAGAATTGAGCCAGACAACGGGACTCATTTCCAGAACATCCTCGTAGACGTCCAGGCCAAGGAGCGTGGCATTGAGTGGGTCTCTCACATCCCCCATCACACACCAGCCTCCGGAAACCTGAGCGGTGCAACGGACTGTTAAAGACTATGCTCAGAGCAATGGGTGGTGGAACTACTAGAAACTGTGATTCAAATTTAGCCAAGGCCACTCTGAGAGCACCCGGGTGCCCAGGACTGAGCTGACCCTGAGCCTCCCAAGGGGACACCCTGACCTCCCTCCCCAGGTGCAGGGTGACAGTGGGGCCCTTTGTGACCTCACTTGGTGACACCCACTGCCCTGCCTGTGCTCAGCGCGGCTGCAGGCCCCAGCCCATACTGTCCGGCAGGATGGTGACGGGACAGAGTGCGAGCACGGAGTGGGCGAGAGCCCCGAGCGTACCTCATGTCTTTCATTGAATTCGAGAATCAGAGAATCTTTTTGGTTGGAAGCAAACCTTAGGATCATTGAGTCCAACCGTACCCTCACTTTAGCTGCCCCTGGCAGACTCCCCTCTGCCCCTGGCAGACGCGTGGCGTTTTGCCAAAGCTTCCCTCTTCCCCACCTATACCTCTTTCCCCAAAGCCACGAGATGGCAGAGAAACAGCTCAGCAGCCCCAGAGTGGCCCTGGAGGAGGACAGGGCTCCCCAGGGGAGCAGCTTTCCAGGAGAGCCCCAGGAGCTGCGCATGGCCCACCACCTGGAGATGGGTGAGTGAGGGGCCCTGATTTTCTGGGCAGGGCGGGGGCTCAGCCAGCGCTCCCTGCTCGACACCAGGATCACGTTTCCCCTCACGCTGGCAGGGCAGGTCCCACGGGTGGTGGTCATGATGCTGCCTGAATGCCAGGGCTGCTCTGAGCTGGGAGCCGGCCCCAGCACAGCCTCTGTGGGCAGAGGGGACCCAGCTCCTGCTCCAGGGCACGGGCAGCGAGAGGCAGCAGGGCGGGCAGGCGGCAGCCGTGCTGTGGGACAGAGACCTTTCCTGCCCGTCTGAAGCGAGTTCCTCACCCGCTGCACTGGGGGCTTTCCCTGTCCTGCCTGGCTCAAGCATTGCAGCCCATCTGCCAAGGCACCCTCCAGCTAATTGGTCAGGTGAATCTTTAGAAAGGTTGACTAACAATACTTTCGCTTTTTCACTAGGACAGATTACAAATGTTTTTGAGAGCTTTGAATATCCCTGGAGCTTTGATAGAACCTTATTAGTGTTATTAGGTTTGCTGAATGGGTGTCAGTTTGTGTTACTGTTAAGAGAAATGAGGTTAAATGGGACGTTTGCGTCTCTTTTGAGTCCTGAGACTTGTGTTGCGTCTGCTAGAAGCTTTAGCAAAAACCACTCCGAGCCACTCAAAATGAGTGGAAGTAAAAGCAGCCCCCCCCTGAAACTCAGATAGCGCAGCTTCAGAAACTGATAAGGGGGCTACAGCTTCTTCTGGAGAGAGCCAGTCCGCCAAGGTGACTGTAGATACTGTTACTCCTCCAGCCTCAAGGCTAACAAGGCAGCCCCTCCTTCCTCACACACTGGGCACTGTTGCTGTTGTAACCATAACAACCACTGTGATGATGCCAATGCCAGTGACAGTCATTCAGACTCTGGAAATAAATCAAAGGATGGTGAGCCCATATCTGCATCAGTTGCCGCTTGTAAGAAAGTCACAAGAAAGTCACAAGAAAGACTACTCATGCTGCAGCCGATGGCAAAGGGCCAGCAGGTGATGGCACAGGGCCAACATCAACCCAAGACGCATCATGAGCGCAGGAAGGAAAGGAAGTGACCAGCACTCGGTCCTTTTCTCCAGATGAGCTGAGAGATCTGCAAAAAGACTTCAGTGGTCATGAAGGTGAGAATATTGTAACCCGGCTGCTCCGATGCTGGGATAATGGCGCTGAAACCATAGAATTGGAAGGCAGGGAAGCCAGGCAACTGGGATCTCTGTCACAGAATCACAGAATCACAGAATGTTAGGGATTGGAAGGGACCTCAAAAGATCATCTAGTCCAATCCCCCTGCCAGAGCAGGAACTCTTAGGTGAGGTTACACAGGAAGGCGTCCAGGCGGGCCTTGAATATCTCCAGAGAAGACGACTCCACAATGTCCCTGGGCAGCCTGTTCCAGTGTTCCATCACCCTCACTGAGAAGAAGTTCTTCTCAAATTTAAGCGGAACCTCTTGTGTTCCAGCCTGAACCCATTACCCCTTTTCTTACTATTGGTTGTCACCGAGAAGAGCCTGGCTCCATCCTCGTGACACCCACCCTTTATATATTTATAAACATTAATGAGGTCACCCCTCAGTCTCCTCTTCTCCAAGCTAAAGAGACCCAGGTCCCTCAGCCTTTCCTCATAAGGGAGATGCTCCACTCCCTTAGTCATGTTCATGGCCCTGCGCTGGACTCTCTCCAGCAGTTCCCTGTCCTTCTTGAACTGAGGGGCCCAGAACTGGACACAATATTCCAGAGGAGGTCTCACCAGGGCAGAGTAGAGGGGAAGGAGAACCTCTCTCGACCTACTAACCACCCCCCTTCTAATACACCCCAGGATGCCATTGGCCTTCTTGGCCGCAAGGGCACAATGCTGGCTCATGGTCATCCTGCTGTCCAGCAGGACCCCCAGGTCCCTTTCCCCTACACTGCTCTCTAATAGGTCATTCCCCAACCTATACTGGAACCTGGGGTTGTTCCTGCCCAGATGTAAGACTCTACATTTTCCCTTATTATATTTCATTAAATTTTTCCCCGCCCAACTCTCTAGCCTGTCCAGATCTCGCTGGATGGCAGCACAGCCTTCTGGCATGTCAGCCTCTCCTCCCAGTTCGGTGTCATCAGCAAACTTGCTGATAGTACACTCAATTCCCTCATCCAAGTCATTGATGAATATATTGAACAGTATTGGTCCCAGAACTGACCCTTGAGGCACTCCACTAGATACAGGCCTCCAACCAGACTCTGCCCCATTGACCACGACTCTCTGGCTTCTCTCCTTCAGCCAGTTTGCGGTCCACCTCACTACCCGATCATCCAGTCCACACTTCCTCAGTTTTGCCGTGAGGATGCTGTGGGAGACGGTGTCAAATGCTTTACTGAAGTCAAGGTAGACCACATCCACTGCTCTGCCATCATCAATCCACCTTGTTATGTCTTCATAAAAGGCTATGAGGTTGGTCAAGCATGACTTCCCCTTGGTGAAGCCATATTGATTGCCCCTGATGACCCTCTTATCCTTGACATGTCTTAAGATGGCACCAAGGATAAAGTGTTCCATCACTTTCCCAGAGATGGAGGTGAGGCTGACTGGTCTGTAGTTGCCCGGGTCCTCCTTCTTGCCCTTTTTGAAGACCGGAGTGACATTTGCTTTCCTCCAGTCCTCAGGCACCTCTCCCGTTTCCCAAGACTTGGCAAAGATGATGGAGAGTGGTCCAGCAATGACTTCAGCCAGCTCCCTCAGCACCCGTGGGTGCATCCCATCTGGACCCATGGATTTATGGATGTCTAGATTGCTTAACTGGTCCCTAACCCAGTCCTCATCAACTGAGGCAAACTCCTCCATTGCCCTGCCTTCCTCTGGGGCCTCAGAGGTACGGGGCTCCTCAGCAGCCTCCGGCAGACTAGACAGAGACAAAGAAGGCATTCAGTAATTCTGCCTTCTCTGTATCTTCTGTCACCAGGGCACCCACCCCGTTCATCAGTGGGCCTACATTGCCTCTGGTGTTAGTTTTATCTGCCATGTATTTGAAGAAGCTCTTCCTGTTGACCTTGACCCCTCTTGCCAGGTTTAACTCTAAGGAGGCCTTAGCTTTCCTAGTTGCCTCCCTACATTCTTTAACAGCAGCCTTATATTCTTCCCAAGTGGCCAGCCCCTCCTTCCATGATCTGTAAACTCTCCTCTTCCACTTGTAGTTCCTCTTCCAGTAGTTCCCTGTTTAACCACGCAGGTCTCCTGGCTCCCTTCCTTGACTTCCTTTGTGTCAGGATGCACTGATCTTGAGCTTGGTAGAAGCAGTCCCTGAATGTTAACCAACTATCTTGGGCCCCTTTAACTTCAAGCAGCCTCGCCCACGGGATTTCCCCCAGCAATTGTTTGAACAGGCCAAAGTTGGCCCTGCTGAAGTCCAGGGTTGCAATTCTGCTCGGTATTCTGCTCCCGCCACATGAGATCCTGAACTCCACCATCTCATGGTCGCTGCAACCAAGGCAGCCCTCCACCTTTACTGCTTCAACCAGACCCTCCTTCTTGGCGAGGACGCGATCCAGCGGTGCACCTCTCCTAGTCGGCTCCTCCACCATTTGCATCAGAAAGTTATCGTCAATGCACTGGAGGAACCTCCTAGACTGAGGCTGGCTGGCTGAGTAGTCCTTCCAGCAAACATCAGGGTAGTTAAAATCCCCCATAACAACCAGAGCCTGTGACTGTGAGGCTGCTCTCAGCTGCCCGTAGAAGGCCTCATCAACTTCCTCACTCTGATCTGGTGGCTTGTAATAGACTCCCACGACAGTATCAGCCCTGCCAGCCCGCCCCTTAATTCTCACCCACAGACTCTCAACTTGCTCCTCAACCGCACCTGGACAGTACTCTATACATTGTAGTTGCTCTCTCGCATAAAGAGCAACTCCACCACCACGCTTGTCTGGCCTGTCTTTCCTGAAAAGGACATAGCCATCCATGACCACATTCCAGTCATGTGAGCTGTCCCACCATGTCTCTGTTAATGCCACCAGATCATAATGTCCTGACTGAACGCAGGTTTCTAATGCCTCCTGCTTATTCCCCATGCCGCACGCATTGGTGTGCAGGCACTTCAGGGAGCGAGCCGAGTACACCGATTTCACCCTAGGGGTATGGGGGGCCTCCCGGTCTTTATGGATTCCAGCATGCTGCCCCACTGATGCAAGCCCAGCTACAACCCCATCCCCCTTCGAATCTAGTTTAAAGCCCTCCAAACGAGCCCTGCTAATTCCTGTCCCAGCATCTTTTTACTCCTGTGGGATAAACCTTTCCCACATATCACTGTCCGGACTGGTGTCTTATAAAACCAGCCGTTATCAAAGAACCCAAAGCCCTGCCTGTAGCACCAGTCTCGAAGCCAATCATTTATGGACTTAATTTTTCTATTCCATCCCACATCATCACCCAAAAATGGAAGGAGGGAAGAGAAGATAACTTGAGCTCCAGACTCCTTCACCATTTGTCCCAAAGCCCTGAAATCTCTCTTCATTTCCCTCAGACTATGGGATGTAGCTTCCTCCCCATCTGTCTGGAAGATCAGTAGGGGGTAGTAGTCCGTTGGGTGCACCAGGTCGGGGAGTGCCCTGGTGATGTCCCTGATCCGGGCTCCAGGTAGGCTACAAACTTCCTTATGATGAGGATCAGCTCTGCATATCGGGCCCTCTGTCCCTCTCAAAAGGGAATTGCCTACTACAATTACCCTTCTTTCTTTTTTATCAGAGGCAGTCCTGAGGCGTGGAGTCGATCACCTCTTCCTATGTGACCTTGTAGGCGGCCCTTGCACCACATCCCCACCTACATCTTCTTCAATATCCGGGGCCTCAAACCTATTACGGAGGGGCACCTGGGGAAGCAAAGCAGGTAGGGAGAGGGGTTGCCCGTGACGCCTAACTGGAACTTGCTTCCAACCCTCCTCAGCTCTTTGGTCCCCTACCTCTGCCCGACAGCGACAGGGCAGGGGCTGTCTCAGGTCTTGCCTCTCTCCCTGACAGGGCAGGGGGTCCATCACCTTTTGGGGGGCTCCCCCTTGGGGCCTTTCTGCCTGGCACACCAGGGATTTACTCCACCAGTTGATCTCCCTTTCACACTCCCTGATGGACCTCAGTGTCTCAGTCTCCTCCTTAAGTTTTGCAACCATGCCGAGCAGATCTTGCACCTGCTCGCACCTCACGCAGGCGGAATGCTGGTCTCCCTCCCCTGGCAGCAGCAGGCTCTGGCACTCCCTGCAGCCAGACACCTGGACAGCCACGGTTCGAGGCAGTTGCTCTGTCTGAGTCGACACAGTCTTTTTGAGGCAAGCTCTCTTCCTGGAGGAGACCATGGTTGGCAGCAGTCTGGGACACTAGCAGTAGTCAAAGGATTCCACCCTTGAGAGGGCAATTTCAAGAGAGCAGAACCCCACTACCCTCTGGACCCGACTCCTGACAGCTATGAAAGTAAGATTTCCCTACAAGGAAGATGGTATATGCACATCAGGGAAATGGAATACTATGGAGAGAGGTGTCCAGTTCCTGAGAGAATTAGCTGTGCGAGAGATCATCTATTTTGGGCCAAGCAGCCAAGAGGGGACAGACCCAGATAGAATTGATTGTACACGACCTATGTGGCGCAGATTTGTACAAAGTGCACCACCTGCGTATGCTAAGTCATTGGCATCAATGATCTGGACAGCTAGTGGTAGACAAAGGATTTCTGACGTGATTGAGCAGCTCCGGGACTTCGAGGACAGCCTTGCTGGTTCTCTGCGGGCTTGTGTCCCTGCTGTGGAGAGACCGTGTGAAAAATCTGATGACCGGTTTGAAGAGCTGTTGCAAGAAATCAAAGCACTCAGAGAAGACACGTACCATTCGAGACCTGTACAAACCTATGTTTCAGCTATTAGGAGAAGGTGTTTCCAACCTCAAGAGAGAGGATGGAGGCAGTCCACCAAAAAGGGTTCACTGTGGTTCCTCCTACATGAGCAGGGAGAAAACATGAATAGGTGGCATGGAACACCTACCTCAGAACTTCAAGAACGAGTACATGAGTTAAAAGGAAAAACTCCTAGGAAAATGGCTGCTCCAGCTTACAGAAGGGGCAGAAGAGATTCTGATGCTCTTGAAGGAACCTCTAATTCACACCCAGAGACTGTGCAAAACAGAAATTAGAGGTGCCCCGCCTGCAGCCAGGCAGAGGAAAGGGATAACAGAGTTTATTGGACTGTACAGATACGATGACCTGGTACAACACACCCCCAGGAGTACAAAGCTTTGGTGGACACTGGTGCTCAGTGCACGATAATTCCTTCCAACACTAAAGGAACACAATCCATCAATATTGTTGGAGTGACTGGGGGATCCCAGGAACTGACTGTTGTAGAGGCTGAAATGAGTCTAACTGGAAAAAACTGGCAAAAGCGTGCCATTGTGACTGGTCCAGCTGCTCCGTGTGTCCTTGGCATAGGCTGCCTCAGGAGAGGGTATTTTAAGGAGCCAAAAGGGTCTAGGTGGGCATTTGATATAGCATCTGTGGACCCTGAGAAAATTGAACAGCTGTCTGATTTGCCTGGTCTTCCAGACGACCCTTCTGTTGTAGGACTGCCAATGGTTGACAATCAGCAGGTACCAATTGCTACCACGACCGTACATTGCCAGTAATGTCGCACCAGTCGAGACTCTCTGATTCCTATCCAGAAGTTGATTCGTCAACTGGAAAGCCGGGGTGTGATCAGTAAGACTCGCTCACCTTTTAACAGCCCAATTTGGCCAACGTGTAAGTCTAGTGATGAGTGGAGACTAACTGTAAACTATCGTGGCCTGAATGAAGTTACACCACCTCTGAGCGCTGCTGTGCCTGACATGCTAGAACTGCAATTTGAACTGGAGTCAAAGGCAGCCAAGTGGTATGCCACCATTGACATTGCTAATGCATTTTTCTCTATTCCTTTAGCAGCAGAATGCAGGCCGCAGTTTGCTTTCACCTGGAGGGGCATCCAGTACATGTGGAATCGCTTGCCCCAGGAGTGGAAACACAGTCCTACCATCTGCCATGGACTGATTCAAACCGCACTGGAACAAGGTAAAGCTCCAGAACACTTGCAATATGTTGATGACATCATCGCATGGGGCGACACAGCGAAAGAAGTCTTCAAGAAAGGTGAGAGAATAATTCAGACTCTTTTGGATGCTGGTTTTGCCATAAAACAAAGCAAGGTCAAGGGACCTGCACGAGAGATCCAGTTTTTAGGAATAAAATGGCAAGATGGGTGTCGGCAGATCCCAATGGATGTAATCAACAAAATTGCAGCTATGTCTCCACCTACTAATAAAAAGGAGACACAGACTTTCTTGGGCGTTGTAGGTTTTTAGAGAATGCACATTCCCGACTACAGCCAGATTGTGAGCCCTCTCTATCGAGTGACTCGTAAAAAGAACCAATTTGAGTGGGGACCAGAACAACGACACGCCTTTGAACAAATTAAGCATGAGATAACTCATGCGGTGGCCCTTGGATGAGTTTGGACTGGACTAGATGTTAAAAATGTGCTCTACACCGCAGCCGGAGATAATGGTCCTACCTGGAGCCTCTGGCAGAAAGCCTCAGGAGAAACCCGAGGTCGACCCTTAGGTTTTTGGAGTCAAGGATACAAAAGATCTGAGGCCAACTATACTCCAACTGAAAAAGAGATACTAGCAGCATATGAAGGAGTCCGAGCTGCTTCAGAAGTGATTGGTACTGAAGCACAGCTTCTCCTGGCACCTCGACTGCCAGTGCTGAGCTGGATGTTCAAAGGGCAAGTTCCCTCTACGCATCATGCGGCTGATGCTACATGGAGTAAGTGGATTGCATTGATAATGCAACAAGCTCGAATTGGAAGTCCCAATCGCCCAGGGATCTTAGAAGTGATTACAGACTGGCTCGAAAGTAAAGACTTTGGGATGTCTCCAGACGAGGAGGAAGTAACACATGCTGAAGAAGCACCACCGTATAATACACTTTCAGAGACTGAAAAGCAGTATGCCCTGTTCACAGATGGATCCTGCCGTCTTGTAGGAAAACATCAAAGGTGGAAAGCTGCTGCATGGAGTCCTACACGACGAGTCACAGAAGCCACTGAAGGACAAGGTGAATCTAGTCAATTTGTAGAAGTAAAAGCCATCCAGCTCGCTGTACCCCATGCTACAGACCGAAATACGATCTTGGGCCTTGAAAAGCAAGTCCTCTGGCAACATGGTACGCCAGAAAGGATTGAATCTGACAATGGTACTGATTTCAAAACCAGTCTTGTAGACAACTGGGCCAAAGAACATGGTATTGAGTGAGTATATCACATTCCATATCACGCACCAGCGCCTGGGAAAATCGAAAGGTACAATGGTTTGTTAAAAACTACAGTAAAGCTACAGGAGAGTGTCCAGATGAGGCTACGAAGTTGGTGAAGGGTTTGGAGAGGAAGCCATATGAGGAGTGGCTGAAGTCCCTAGGTCTCTTCAACCTGGAGAAGAGGACACTAAAAGGAGACCTCATTGCAGTCTACAGTTTCCTCACAAGGGGAGAAAGAGAGGCAGGGCTGAGCTCTTCTCTTTAGTGACCAACGACAGAACCCAAGGGAATGGCAGGAAGATGAGCCAGGGGAGGGTCAGGTTGGACATGAGGAAAAGGTTCTTCACCCAGAGGGTGCTGGGCACTGGAACAGGCTCCCCAGGGAGGTGTCATGGCCCCAAGCCTGACAGGATTCAGAAGGAGATTGGACAACATTCTCAAACACACAGTGTGAACTGTGGAGTGGCCCTGTGCAGGGACAGGAGTTGGTCTCCATGATCCTGATGGCTCTCTTCAACTCGGGACATTCTATGATTCTACGATCCTTTGTCTTTGGTATTTTGTATCTCATTATCATAGGTAAAATTTTTATTATTGCATATTTTAATTCCAATTTGCTAAATGACATTTTTAAATTTTTTTTTTTTTTTTTAAAATTCCAATTACTTAGCTGTTTTTAACTCAACCAATGAGTGTTCTCACTGTTACTCCTCCAGTTCTCTCTCCCATCCCGCTGCAGGGAGGGAGTGAGCGGTTGCATGGGGCTCAGTTACTGGCTGGGGTTCAACCACAATGGTCCTTTCTCTACCCCTTGTTCCACCCCATGGACGTCAGGCTCAGGTCCCACACGATCCAATACGTCCTCACCAACCACCGCTCCCCTTCCCACCCTTTGATGTCACACACACACAGTTGCCCTCAGTCCATGGGCTGCCCCTGTAAAACGTCCATAAAATGTCACTACAGCCCGTTGAGCTCATGGAGTCCACGGCTCTGGGCTCTGTCTCTTCCGTGGCCACTCCGGACAGCAGAGGTGTCTGTTCCATGGGGTCACAAGCACCAAACCCAGCTCGGGTCAGAACCAAGAGGGTCCCCTCTTCAGTGCCATCTGATAGCACCTGCCCGTCCTTTTGAGTGTGGTGCCCGTACGCCATGATAGCGACTGTCAAAGACAAGAGGAGAGACATCTAATGGCACTTGGGAGAGACACAGAAAGGGGAGCAGGCAGCCCAAGGCATAACCCAGCCTTAGACCAAGTTCTAAGCTCTGGTGTGTGTCTGACAGGTGTTTACCACGTGGGATATCTTGGCACAGAAAGCCTCTGGAGCACCGCAACAGAGATAGAAGACCTGAGTGAAACCCTGCCCCTGCCAGACCAGCTCCTTAAACTCCAGGAACAGCTTTACCATCTGCGCTGCAGGGCAGAGGACGTCGCGGAGCGGGCCCTCCAAGAAGGCGTGAAGCAGGCAGAGCTCCCAGGCTTTACCGGACGGGTAAGGGCACAAGGCAGAAGGATCTACTAAGGTTTTATCCTCCTTCCGGCACATATCCTACTGAATTCCCTGTCCCAGCCAACAGGCTGGTGCTGCTGGAACAAGTGCTGTCATGGCCACACTTCTTTTTCCTGTTGCTCCACACTTCCTTATGGGGAAGAGAGAGCCATGACGGGAACGATGGCTGTCTGAGTCATACCTCCCTCTGCGTCCAGATCTCGGGTCCTCCTCAAGGGAGGACTGGAAAGAAAGAATGGTCTCAGAGGTCCAGAGTTAAGCCGGTCCTAACTCATGCCCAGAAGGCTTTTCTGTCCGTTCTCCCTGGCCTGGGGCCTCTCCACAGGAAAAGCCCCTTCGCACAGCTTCAGCATTCAGAGCACTGGAGTGAGCAGCCCCACCCTGTCGGTCTCTGACGGGCTTTGTAGGGCCTTGTCGGCCTCTCTCTGGCCCTGTCATGCCTATTCGGACCGTGTCGGGCTCTGTTCTGTTTTGTTGGGCCTTGTCCAGCACTGCCAGACTCTGTTGCACCCTGTCGGGCCCCGTTGCACCATTTCCGGCTCTGTCTTGCCCTGTCTTGCCTGCCAAGCCCTGTCTTGCCCTGTCTTGCCCTGTCGGGCCCTGTTGCGCCATTTCTGGCTCTGTCTTCCCCTGCCTTGCCCTGTCGGGCTCTGTCTGGCACAGTCGGGCCCTGTCAGTCCCTGTCGGGTTCTGACGGCCCTGTCGGGCTCTGTTCATTTCTGTTGGGCCCTGTCAGCCACTGTCAAGCCCTGCCGGGCTTTGTCGGACTCTGTCATGCCCTGTCAAGCCCTGTCGGGCTCTGTTGGGCTTTGTTGGGCGTTGTCGGGCTCTGTTGGCCTCTGTCGGGCTTAGTCGGGCTGTAACAGACCTTGTCGGTCTCTGTCGGTCTCTGTTGGTCTCTGTCAGTTTCTGTCAGTCTCTGTCGGTCTCTGTTGGGCCCTGTCAAGCCCTGTCGGGTCTTGTTGGGACTTGTCGGGCCCTGTTGGGTCTTGTTGGGCTCTGTTGGGACCTATCGGGCCCTGTCGAAGCTTGTCCGACATTGTCGGGCCCTGTCGCGCCCTGTCGGTCTCTGTCGGGCCTCGTTGGGCCCTGTCGGGCTCTTTCGGGCCTTGTCGAACACTGTTGGGCTTTGTCGGGCCTTGTCGGGTCTTGTCAGGCTCTGATGGGCCCTTTCAGGCTCTGTTGGGACCTATCGAGTCCTGTCGCAGCTTCTCCAACCTTGTCGGGCCCTGTCGCGCCCTGTCGGTCTCTGTCAGGCCCTGTCGGGCTCTTTCGGGCCTTGTCGAACACTGTCGGGCTCTGTCGGGCTTAGTCTGGCTTTGTCGGGCCTTGCTGGGTCTTGTCGGGCTCTGATGGGCCGTGTCAGGCTTTGTTGGGACCTGTCGGGTCTTGTCGGGCTCTGTGGGGCCCTGTCGGGCCCTGTTGGGCTCTGTCAAGCCCTGTCATGTTCTTTCACACCTTATCGAACCGTGTCGGGCTCTGTCGGGCTCTGATGGGCTTATTTGGGCTTTGTCCGGCCCTGTCGGGCTCTAATGGGCCCTGCCGGGCTCTGTCGGGCTCTGTCGGGCTTTGTTGGGCTCTGTCAAGCCCTCTCAGGCTTAGTTGCACTTTGTGGGGCCTTGTCAGGCCCTCTCGGGCTCTGATGGTCCCTTTTGGGCTTTTTTGGGCCCTGTCAGGCCTTGTCGGGCTCTGTTGGGTTCTATCAGGCTTTGTTGGGCTCTGCCAGACCCTGTCAGGCTTAGTCAGGCTCTGACAGGCCGTGTTGGGCTCTGTCGGGCTCTGTCAGGCTCTGTCAGTCCCTGTCGGGCTCTTTCATGCCTTGTCGAACCCTGTCAGGCTTAGTCAGGCTTTGACAGGCCTTGTCAGGCTCTGTCGGGCTCTGATGGGCCCTTTTGGGCTTTGTTGAACCCTTTTGGGCCTTGTCAGACACTGTTGGGCTCTGTTGGGTTTTGTCGGGCCCTATCAGGCCCTCTGGGGTGTAGTTGGGCCTAGTCGGGTCCTGACAGTCTCTGTCGGGCTCTGATGGCCCCTGTCGGGCTCTGTCGGACCCCGTCAGGCTTACTCAGGCTCTGACGGGCTGTGTTGGGCCCTGTCAGGCCCTGTCGGGCTCTGACAGGCTCTGTCAGGCTTTGTCGGGCCTTGCTGGGTCTTGTCGGGCTCTGATGGGCCCTGTCGGGCTTTTTTGGGATCTGTCGAGTCTTCTCGGGCTCTGTCGGGCCCTGTCGGGCTTTGTCGGGCTTAGTCAGGCTCTGACGGGCCATGTCGGGCTGTGTCGGGTCCTGTCAATCTCTGATGGGCCCTGTTGGGCCTTGTTGGGCTCTGTTGGGCTCTATCAGAATCTGTTGGGCCCTGTTGGGCTTTGTTGGGCTCTGTCAGGCTTAGTCGGGCTCTGACGGGACATGTTGGGTTGTGTCGGGTCCTGTCAAGCTCTGATGGGCCCTGTTGGGCCTTGTTGGGCTCTGGCGGGCCCTGTTGGGCTTTGTCAGGCTCTGTCGGGCTTAGTTGGGCCCTGTCAGGCCCTGTCGGGCTCTGACAGGCTCTGTCGGGCTTTGTTGGGCCTTGCCGGGTCTTGTCGGGCTCTGATGGGCCCTGTCGGGCCTTTTTGGGACCTGTCGGGCCTTTTTGGGACCTGTCAGGCTTTTTTGGGACTTGTCAGGTCTTCTCGGGCTCTGTCGGGCTCTGTCGGGCTTTGTCGGGCGTTGTCGAATGTTGTCGGGCCCTGTCGGGCCCTGTCGGGCTCTGATGGGCCCTGTCGGGCTCTGTTGGTCTTTGTTGGGCTCTGTTGGGCCCTGTCGGACTTAGTTGGGCTCCGTCAGGCTCTGTTGGGCCCTGTCCGGCTCTGATGGGCCCTGTTGGGCCTTGTTGGGCTCTGGCGGGCCCTGTTGGGCTTTGTCAGGCTCTGTCGGGCTTAGTTGGGCCCTGTCAGGCCCTGTCGGGCTCTGACAGGCTCTGTCGGGCTTTGTTGGGCCTTGCCGGGTCTTGTCGGGCTCTGATGGGCCCTGTCGGGCCTTTTTGGGACCTGTCGGGCCTTTTTGGGACCTGTCAGGCTTTTTTGGGACTTGTCAGGTCTTCTCGGGCTCTGTCGGGCTCTGTCGGGCTTTGTCGGGCGTTGTCGGGTGTTGTCGGGCCCTGTCGGGCCCTGTCGGGCTCTGATGGGCCCTGTCGGGCTCTGTTGGTCTTTGTTGGGCTCTGTTGGGCCCTGTCGGACTTAGTTGGGCTCCGTCAGGCTCTGTTGGGCCCTGTCCGGCTCTGATGGGCCCTGTTGGGCCTTGTTGGGCTCTGTTGGGCTCTGGCGGGCTCTGGCGGGCCCTGTTGGGCTTTGTCAGGCTCTGTCGGGCTTAGTTGGGCCCTGTCAGGCCCTGTCGGGCTCTGACAGGCTCTGTCCGGCCTTGGTGGGCCTTGCCGGGTCTTGTCGGGCTCTGATGGGCCCTGTCGGGCCTTTTTGGGACCTGTCAGGCGTTTTTGGGACTTGTCGGGTCTTCTCGGGCTCTGTCGGGCTTTGTCGGGCGTTGTTGGGCGTTGTCGGGCTCTGTTGGCCTCTGTCGGGCTTAGTCGGGCTGTAACAGACCTTGTCGGTCTCTGTCGGTCTCTGTTGGTCTCTGTCAGTTTCTGTCAGTCTCTGTCGGTCTCTGTTGGGCCCTGTCAAGCCCTGTCGGGTCTTGTTGGGACTTGTCGGGCCCTGTTGGGTCTTGTTGGGCTCTGTTGGGACCTATCGGGCCCTGTCGAAGCTTGTCCGACATTGTCGGGCCCTGTCGCGCCCTGTCGGTCTCTGTCGGGCCTCGTTGGGCCCTGTCGGGCTCTTTCGGGCCTTGTCGAACACTGTTGGGCTTTGTCGGGCCTTGTTGGGTCTTGTCAGGCTCTGATGGGCCCTTTCAGGCTCTGTTGGGACCTATTGAGTCCTGTCGCAGCTTCTCCAACCTTGTCGGGCCCTGTCGCGCCCTGTCGGTCTCTGTCAGGCCCTGTCGGGCTCTTTCGGGCCTTGTCGAACACTGTCGGGCTCTGTCGGGCTTAGTCTGGCTTTGTCGGGCCTTGCTGGGTCTTGTCGGGCTCTGATGGGCCGTGTCAGGCTTTGTTGGGACCTGTCGGGTCTTGTCGGGCTCTGTGGGGCCCTGTCGGGCCCTGTTGGGCTCTGTCAAGCCCTGTCATGTTCTTTCACACCTTATCGAACCGTGTCGGGCTCTGTCGGGCTCTGATGGGCTTATTTGGGCTTTGTCCGGCCCTGTCGGGCTCTAATGGGCCCTGCCGGGCTCTGTCGGGCTCTGTTGGGCTCTGTCGGGCTTTGTTGGGCTCTGTCAAGCCCTCTCAGGCTTAGTTGCACTTTGTGGGGCCTTGTCAGGCCCTCTCGGGCTCTGATGGTCCCTTTTGGGCTTTTTTGGGCCCTGTCAGGCCTTGTCGGGCTCTGTTGGGTTCTATCAGGCTTTGTTGGGCTCTGCCAGACCCTGTCAGGCTTAGTCAGGCTCTGACAGGCCGTGTTGGGCTCTGTCGGGCTCTGTCAGGCTCTGTCAGTCCCTGTCGGGCTCTTTCATGCCTTGTCGAACCCTGTCAGGCTTAGTCAGGCTTTGACAGGCCTTGTCAGGCTCTGTCGGGCTCTGATGGGCCCTTTTGGGCTTTGTTGAACCCTTTTGGGCCTTGTCAGACACTGTTGGGCTCTGTTGGGTTTTGTCGGGCCCTATCAGGCCCTCTGGGGTGTAGTTGGGCCTAGTCGGGTCCTGACAGTCTCTGTCGGGCTCTGATGGCCCCTGTCGGGCTCTGTCGGACCCCGTCAGGCTTACTCAGGCTCTGACGGGCTGTGTTGGGCCCTGTCAGGCCCTGTCGGGCTCTGACAGGCTCTGTCAGGCTTTGTCGGGCCTTGCTGGGTCTTGTCGGGCTCTGATGGGCCCTGTCGGGCTTTTTTGGGATCTGTCGAGTCTTCTCGGGCTCTGTCGGGCCCTGTCGGGCTTTGTCGGGCTTAGTCAGGCTCTGACGGGCCATGTCGGGCTGTGTCGGGTCCTGTCAATCTCTGATGGGCCCTGTTGGGCCTTGTTGGGCTCTGTTGGGCTCTATCAGAATCTGTTGGGCCCTGTCGGGCTTTGTTGGGCTCTGTCAGGCTTAGTCGGGCTCTGACGGGACATGTTGGGTTGTGTCGGGTCCTGTCAAGCTCTGATGGGCCCTGTTGGGCCTTGTTGGGCTCTGTTGGGCTCTGGCGGGCCCTGTTGGGCTTTGTCAGGCTCTGTCGGGCTTAGTTGGGCCCTGTCAGGCCCTGTCAGGTTCTGACAGGCTCTGTCAGGCTTTGTTGGGCCTTGCCGGGTCTTGTCGGGCTCTGATGGCCCCTGTCGGGCCTTTTTGGGACCTGTCAGGCTTTTTTGGGACTTGTCAGGTCTTCTCGGGCTCTGTCGGGCTCTGTCGGGCCTTGTCGGGCGTTGTCGGGTGTTGTCGGGCCCTGTCGGGCCCTGTCGGGCTCTGATGGGCCCTGTCGGGCTCTGTTGGGCTTTGTTGGGCTCTGTTGGGCCCTGTCGGACTTAGTTGGGCTCCGTCAGGCTCTGTTGGGCCCTGTCCGGCTCTGATGGGCCCTGTTGGGCCTTGTTGGGCTCTGTTGGGCTCTGGCAGGCTCTGGCGGGCCCTGTTGGGCTTTGTCAGGCCCTGTCGGGCTCTGACAGGCTCTGTCGGGCTTTGTTGGGCCTTGCCGGGTCTTGTCGGGCTCTGATGGGCCCTGTCGGGCCTTTTTGGGACCTGTCAGGCATTTTTGGGACTTGTCGAGTCTTCTCGGGCTCTGTCGGGCTCTGTCGGGCTTTGTCGGGCGTTGTTGGGCGTTGTCGGGCTCTGTTGGCCTCTGTCGGGCTTAGTCGGGCTGTAACAGACCTTGTCGGTCTCTGTCGGTCTCTGTTGGTCTCTGTCAGTTTCTGTCAGTCTCTGTCGGTCTCTGTTGGGCCCTGTCAAGCCCTGTCGGGTCTTGTTGGGACTTGTCGGGCCCTGTTGGGTCTTGTTGGGCTCTGTTGGGACCTATCGGGCCCTGTCGAAGCTTGTCCGACATTGTCGGGCCCTGTCGCGCCCTGTCGGTCTCTGTCGGGCCTCGTTGGGCCCTGTCGGGCTCTTTCGGGCCTTGTCGAACACTGTTGGGCTTTGTCGGGCCTTGTCGGGTCTTGTCAGGCTCTGATGGGCCCTTTCAGGCTCTGTTGGGACCTATCGAGTCCTGTCGCAGCTTCTCCAACCTTGTCGGGCCCTGTCGCGCCCTGTCGGTCTCTGTCAGGCCCTGTCGGGCTCTTTCGGGCCTTGTCGAACACTGTCGGGCTCTGTCGGGCTTAGTCTGGCTTTGTCGGGCCTTGCTGGGTCTTGTCGGGCTCTGATGGGCCGTGTCAGGCTTTGTTGGGACCTGTCGGGTCTTGTCGGGCTCTGTGGGGCCCTGTCGGGCCCTGTTGGGCTCTGTCAAGCCCTGTCATGTTCTTTCACACCTTATCGAACCGTGTCGGGCTCTGTCGGGCTCTGATGGGCTTATTTGGGCTTTGTCCGGCCCTGTCGGGCTCTAATGGGCCCTGCCGGGCTCTGTCGGGCTCTGTTGGGCTCTGTCGGGCTTTGTTGGGCTCTGTCAAGCCCTCTCAGGCTTAGTTGCACTTTGTGGGGCCTTGTCAGGCCCTCTCGGGCTCTGATGGTCCCTTTTGGGCTTTTTTGGGCCCTGTCAGGCCTTGTCGGGCTCTGTTGGGTTCTATCAGGCTTTGTTGGGCTCTGCCAGACCCTGTCAGGCTTAGTCAGGCTCTGACAGGCCGTGTTGGGCTCTGTCGGGCTCTGTCAGGCTCTGTCAGTCCCTGTCGGGCTCTTTCATGCCTTGTCGAACCCTGTCAGGCTTAGTCAGGCTTTGACAGGCCTTGTCAGGCTCTGTCGGGCTCTGATGGGCCCTTTTGGGCTTTGTTGAACCCTTTTGGGCCTTGTCAGACACTGTTGGGCTCTGTTGGGTTTTGTCGGGCCCTATCAGGCCCTCTGGGGTGTAGTTGGGCCTAGTCGGGTCCTGACAGTCTCTGTCGGGCTCTGATGGCCCCTGTCGGGCTCTGTCGGACCCCGTCAGGCTTACTCAGGCTCTGACGGGCTGTGTTGGGCCCTGTCAGGCCCTGTCGGGCTCTGACAGGCTCTGTCAGGCTTTGTCGGGCCTTGCTGGGTCTTGTCGGGCTCTGATGGGCCCTGTCGGGCTTTTTTGGGATCTGTCGAGTCTTCTCGGGCTCTGTCGGGCCCTGTCGGGCTTTGTCGGGCTTAGTCAGGCTCTGACGGGCCATGTCGGGCTGTGTCGGGTCCTGTCAATCTCTGATGGGCCCTGTTGGGCCTTGTTGGGCTCTGTTGGGCTCTATCAGAATCTGTTGGGCCCTGTCGGGCTTTGTCGGGCTCTGTCAGGCTTAGTCGGGCTCTGACGGGACATGTTGGGTTGTGTCGGGTCCTGTCAAGCTCTGATGGGCCCTGTTGGGCCTTGTTGGGCTCTGGCGGGCCCTGTTGGGCTTTGTCAGGCTCTGTCGGGCTTAGTTGGGCCCTGTCAGGCCCTGTCGGGCTCTGACAGGCTCTGTCGGGCTTTGTTGGGCCTTGCCGGGTCTTGTCGGGCTCTGATGGGCCCTGTCGGGCCTTTTTGGGACCTGTCGGGCCTTTTTGGGACCTGTCAGGCTTTTTTGGGACTTGTCAGGTCTTCTCGGGCTCTGTCGGGCTCTGTCGGGCTTTGTCGGGCGTTGTCGAGTGTTGTCGGGCCCTGTCGGGCCCTGTCGGGCTCTGATGGGCCCTGTCGGGCTCTGTTGGGCTTTGTTGGGCTCTGTTGGGCCCTGTCGGACTTAGTTGGGCTCCTTAAGGCTCTGTTGGGCCCTGTCCGGCTCTGATGGGCCCTGTTGGGCCTTGTTGGGCTCTGTTGGGCTCTGGCGGGCTCTGGCGGGCCCTGTTGGGCTTTGTCAGGCTCTGTCGGGCTTAGTTGGGCCCTGTCAGGCCCTGTCGGGCTCTGACAGGCTCTGTCGGGCTTTGTTGGGCCTTGCCGGGTCTTGTCGGGCTCTGATGGGCCCTGTCGGGCCTTTTTGGGACCTGTCAGGCGTTTTTGGGACTTGTCGGGTCTTCTCGGGCTCTGTCGGGCTCTGTCGGGCTTTGTCGGGCGTTGTTGGGCGTTGTCGGGCTCTGTTGGCCTCTGTCGGGCTTAGTCGGGCTGTAACAGACCTTGTCGGTCTCTGTCGGTCTCTGTTGGTCTCTGTCAGTTTCTGTCAGTCTCTGTCGGTCTCTGTTGGGCCCTGTCAAGCCCTGTCGGGTCTTGTTGGGACTTGTCGGGCCCTGTTGGGTCTTGTTGGGCTCTGTTGGGACCTATCGGGCCCTGTCGAAGCTTGTCCGACATTGTCGGGCCCTGTCGCGCCCTGTCGGTCTCTGTCGGGCCTCGTTGGGCCCTGTCGGGCTCTTTCGGGCCTTGTCGAACACTGTTGGGCTTTGTCGGGCCTTGTCGGGTCTTGTCAGGCTCTGATGGGCCCTTTCAGGCTCTGTTGGGACCTATCGAGTCCTGTCGCAGCTTCTCCAACCTTGTCGGGCCCTGTCGCGCCCTGTCGGTCTCTGTCAGGCCCTGTCGGGCTCTTTCGGGCCTTGTCGAACACTGTCGGGCTCTGTCGGGCTTAGTCTGGCTTTGTCGGGCCTTGCTGGGTCTTGTCGGGCTCTGATGGGCCGTGTCAGACTTTGTTGGGACCTGTCGGGTCTTGTCGGGCTCTGTGGGGCCCTGTCGGGCCCTGTTGGGCTCTGTCAAGCCCTGTCATGTTCTTTCACACCTTATCGAACCGTGTCGGGCTCTGTCGGGCTCTGATGGGCTTATTTGGGCTTTGTCCGGCCCTGTCGGGCTCTAATGGGCCCTGCCGGGCTCTGTCGGGCTCTGTTGGGCTCTGTCGGGCTTTGTTGGGCTCTGTCAAGCCCTCTCAGGCTTAGTTGCACTTTGTGGGGCCTTGTCAGGCCCTCTCGGGCTCTGATGGTCCCTTTTGGGCTTTTTTGGGCCCTGTCAGGCCTTGTCGGGCTCTGTTGGGTTCTATCAGGCTTTGTTGGGCTCTGCCAGACCCTGTCAGGCTTAGTCAGGCTCTGACAGGCCGTGTTGGGCTCTGTCGGGCTCTGTCAGGCTCTGTCAGTCCCTGTCGGGCTCTTTCATGCCTTGTCGAACCCTGTCAGGCTTAGTCAGGCTTTGACAGGCCTTGTCAGGCTCTGTCGGGCTCTGATGGGCCCTTTTGGTCTTTGTTGAACCCTTTTGGGCCTTGTCAGACACTGTTGGGCTCTGTTGGGTTTTGTCGGGCCCTATCAGGCCCTCTGGGGTGTAGTTGGGCCTAGTCGGGTCCTGACAGTCTCTGTCGGGCTCTGATGGCCCCTGTCGGGCTCTGTCGGACCCCGTCAGGCTTACTCAGGCTCTGACGGGCTGTGTTGGGCCCTGTCAGGCTCTGTCGGGCTCTGACAGGCTCTGTCAGGCTTTGTCGGGCCTTGCTGGGTCTTGTCGGGCTCTGATGGGCCCTGTCGGGCTTTTTTGGGATCTGTCGAGTCTTCTCGGGCTCTGTCGGGCCCTGTCGGGCTTTGTCGGGCTTAGTCAGGCTCTGACGGGCCATGTCGGGCTGTGTCGGGTCCTGTCAATCTCTGATGGGCCCTGTTGGGCCTTGTTGGGCTCTGTTGGGCTCTATCAGAATCTGTTGGGCCCTGTCGGGCTTTGTTGGGCTCTGTCAGGCTTCGTCGGGCTCTGACAGGACATGTTGGGTTGTGTCGGGTCCTGTCAAGCTCTGATGGGCCCTGTTGGGCCTTGTTGGGCTCTGGCGGGCCCTGTTGGGCTTTGTCAGGCTCTGTCGGGCTTAGTTGGGCCCTGTCAGGCCCTGTCGGGCTCTGACAGGCTCTGTCGGGCTTTGTTGGGCCTTGCCGGGTCTTGTCGGGCTCTGATGGGCCCTGTCGGGCCTTTTTGGGACCTGTCGGGCCTTTTTGGGACCTGTCAGGCTTTTTTGGGACTTGTCAGGTCTTCTCGGGCTCTGTCGGGCTCTGTCGGGCTTTGTCGGGCGTTGTCGGGTGTTGTCGGGCCCTGTCGGGCCCTGTCGGGCTCTGATGGGCCCTGTCGGGCTCTGTTGGGCTTTGTTGGGCTCTGTTGGGCCCTGTCGGACTTAGTTGGGCTCCGTCAGGCTCTGTTGGGCCCTGTCCGGCTCTGATGGGCCCTGTTGGGCCTTGTTGGGCTCTGTTGGGCTCTGGCGGGCTCTGGCGGGCCCTGTTGGGCTTTGTCAGGCTCTGTTGGGCTTAGTTGGGCCCTGTCAGGCCCTGTCGGGCTCTGACAGGCTCTGTCGGGCTTTGTCGGGCGTTGTTGGGCGTTGTCGGGCTCTGTTGGCCTCTGTCGGGCTTAGTCGGGCTGTAACAGACCTTGTCGGTCTCTGTCGGTCTCTGTTGGTCTCTGTCAGTTTCTGTCAGTCTCTGTCGGTCTCTGTTGGGCCCTGTCAAGCCCTGTCGGGTCTTGTTGGGACTTTTCGGGCCCTGTTGGGTCTTGTTGGGCTCTGTTGGGACCTATCGGGCCCTGTCGAAGCTTGTCCGACATTGTCGGGCCCTGTTGCGCCCTGTCGGTCTCTGTCGGGCCTCGTTGGGCCCTGTCGGGCTCTTTCGGGCCTTGTCGAACACTGTTGGGCTTTGTCGGGCCTTGTCGGGTCTTGTCAGGCTCTGATGGGCCCTTTCAGGCTCTGTTGGGACCTATCGAGTCCTGTCGCAGCTTCTCCAACCTTGTCGGGCCCTGTCGCGCCCTGTCGGTCTCTGTCAGGCCCTGTCGGGCTCTTTCGGGCCTTGTCGAACACTGTCGGGCTCTGTCGGGCTTAGTCTGGCTTTGTCGGGCCTTGCTGGGTCTTGTCGGGCTCTGATGGGCCGTGTCAGGCTTTGTTGGGACCTGTCGGGTCTTGTCGGGCTCTGTGGGCTCTGTCAAGCCCTGTCATGTTCTTTCACACCTTATCGAACCGTGTCGGGCTCTGTCGGGCTCTGATGGGCTTATTTGGGCTTTGTCCGGCCCTGTCGGGCTCTAATGGGCCCTGCCGGGCTCTGTCGGGCTCTGTTGGGCTCTGTCGGGCTTTGTTGGGCTCTGTCAAGCCCTCTCAGGCTTAGTTGCACTTTGTGGGGCCTTGTCAGGCCCTCTCGGGCTCTGATGGTCCCTTTTGGGCTTTTTTGGGCCCTGTCAGGCCTTGTCGGGCTCTGTTGGGTTCTATCAGGCTTTGTTGGGCTCTGCCAGACCCTGTCAGGCTTAGTCAGGCTCTGACAGGCCGTGTTGGGCTCTGTCGGGCTCTGTCAGGCTCTGTCAGTCCCTGTCGGGCTCTTTCATGCCTTGTCGAACCCTGTCAGGCTTAGTCAGGCTTTGACAGGCCTTGTCAGGCTCTGTCGGGCTCTGATGGGCCCTTTTGGGCTTTGTTGAACCCTTTTGGGCCTTGTCAGACACTGTTGGGCTCTGTTGGGTTTTGTCGGGCCCTATCAGGCCCTCTGGGGTGTAGTTGGGCCTAGTCGGGTCCTGACAGTCTCTGTCGGGCTCTGATGGCCCCTGTCGGGCTCTGTCGGACCCCGTCAGGCTTACTCAGGCTCTGACGGGCTGTGTTGGGCCCTGTCAGGCCCTGTCGGGCTCTGACAGGCTCTGTCAGGCTTTGTCGGGCCTTGCTGGGTCTTGTCGGGCTCTGATGGGCCCTGTCGGGCTTTTTTGGGATCTGTCGAGTCTTCTCGGGCTCTGTCGGGCCCTGTCGGGCTTTGTCGGGCTTAGTCAGGCTCTGACGGGCCATGTCGGGCTGTGTCGGGTCCTGTCAATCTCTGATGGGCCCTGTTGGGCCTTGTTGGGCTCTGTTGGGCTCTATCAGAATCTGTTGGGCCCTGTCGGGCTTTGTCGGGCTCTGTCAGGCTTAGTCGGGCTCTGACGGGACATGTTGGGTTGTGTCGGGTCCTGTCAAGCTCTGATGGGCCCTGTTGGGCCTTGTTGGGCTCTGGCGGGCCCTGTTGGGCTTTGTCAGGCTCTGTCGGGCTTAGTTGGGCCCTGTCAGGCCCTGTCGGGCTCTGACAGGCTCTGTCGGGCTTTGTTGGGCCTTGCCGGGTCTTGTCGGGCTCTGATGGGCCCTGTCGGGCCTTTTTGGGACCTGTCGGGCCTTTTTGGGACCTGTCAGGCTTTTTTGGGACTTGTCAGGTCTTCTCGGGCTCTGTCGGGCTCTGTCGGGCTTTGTCGGGCGTTGTCGAGTGTTGTCGGGCCCTGTCGGGCCCTGTCGGGCTCTGATGGGCCCTGTCGGGCTCTGTTGGGCTTTGTTGGGCTCTGTTGGGCCCTGTCGGACTTAGTTGGGCTCCTTAAGGCTCTGTTGGGCCCTGTCCGGCTCTGATGGGCCCTGTTGGGCCTTGTTGGGCTCTGTTGGGCTCTGGCGGGCTCTGGCGGGCCCTGTTGGGCTTTGTCAGGCTCTGTCGGGCTTAGTTGGGCCCTGTCAGGCCCTGTCGGGCTCTGACAGGCTCTGTCGGGCTTTGTTGGGCCTTGCCGGGTCTTGTCGGGCTCTGATGGGCCCTGTCGGGCCTTTTTGGGACCTGTCAGGCGTTTTTGGGACTTGTCGGGTCTTCTCGGGCTCTGTCGGGCTCTGTCGGGCTTTGTCGGGCGTTGTTGGGCGTTGTCGGGCTCTGTTGGCCTCTGTCGGGCTTAGTCGGGCTGTAACAGACCTTGTCGGTCTCTGTCGGTCTCTGTTGGTCTCTGTCAGTTTCTGTCAGTCTCTGTCGGTCTCTGTTGGGCCCTGTCAAGCCCTGTCGGGTCTTGTTGGGACTTGTCGGGCCCTGTTGGGTCTTGTTGGGCTCTGTTGGGACCTATCGGGCCCTGTCGAAGCTTGTCCGACATTGTCGGGCCCTGTCGCGCCCTGTCGGTCTCTGTCGGGCCTCGTTGGGCCCTGTCGGGCTCTTTCGGGCCTTGTCGAACACTGTTGGGCTTTGTCGGGCCTTGTCGGGTCTTGTCAGGCTCTGATGGGCCCTTTCAGGCTCTGTTGGGACCTATCGAGTCCTGTCGCAGCTTCTCCAACCTTGTCGGGCCCTGTCGCGCCCTGTCGGTCTCTGTCAGGCCCTGTCGGGCTCTTTCGGGCCTTGTCGAACACTGTCGGGCTCTGTCGGGCTTAGTCTGGCTTTGTCGGGCCTTGCTGGGTCTTGTCGGGCTCTGATGGGCCGTGTCAGACTTTGTTGGGACCTGTCGGGTCTTGTCGGGCTCTGTGGGGCCCTGTCGGGCCCTGTTGGGCTCTGTCAAGCCCTGTCATGTTCTTTCACACCTTATCGAACCGTGTCGGGCTCTGTCGGGCTCTGATGGGCTTATTTGGGCTTTGTCCGGCCCTGTCGGGCTCTAATGGGCCCTGCCGGGCTCTGTCGGGCTCTGTTGGGCTCTGTCGGGCTTTGTTGGGCTCTGTCAAGCCCTCTCAGGCTTAGTTGCACTTTGTGGGGCCTTGTCAGGCCCTCTCGGGCTCTGATGGTCCCTTTTGGGCTTTTTTGGGCCCTGTCAGGCCTTGTCGGGCTCTGTTGGGTTCTATCAGGCTTTGTTGGGCTCTGCCAGACCCTGTCAGGCTTAGTCAGGCTCTGACAGGCCGTGTTGGGCTCTGTCGGGCTCTGTCAGGCTCTGTCAGTCCCTGTCGGGCTCTTTCATGCCTTGTCGAACCCTGTCAGGCTTAGTCAGGCTTTGACAGGCCTTGTCAGGCTCTGTCGGGCTCTGATGGGCCCTTTTGGTCTTTGTTGAACCCTTTTGGGCCTTGTCAGACACTGTTGGGCTCTGTTGGGTTTTGTCGGGCCCTATCAGGCCCTCTGGGGTGTAGTTGGGCCTAGTCGGGTCCTGACAGTCTCTGTCGGGCTCTGATGGCCCCTGTCGGGCTCTGTCGGACCCCGTCAGGCTTACTCAGGCTCTGACGGGCTGTGTTGGGCCCTGTCAGGCTCTGTCGGGCTCTGACAGGCTCTGTCAGGCTTTGTCGGGCCTTGCTGGGTCTTGTCGGGCTCTGATGGGCCCTGTCGGGCTTTTTTGGGATCTGTCGAGTCTTCTCGGGCTCTGTCGGGCCCTGTCGGGCTTTGTCGGG
The DNA here is from genome assembly GCF_036013445.1 of Caloenas nicobarica. Taxonomy (NCBI): domain Eukaryota; kingdom Metazoa; phylum Chordata; class Aves; order Columbiformes; family Columbidae; genus Caloenas; species Caloenas nicobarica. The sequence continues at coordinate 2,175,260 of NC_088276.1, forward strand.
CTTAGTCAGGCTCTGACGGGCCATGTCGGGCTGTGTCGGGTCCTGTCAATCTCTGATGGGCCCTGTTGGGCCTTGTTGGGCTCTGTTGGGCTCTATCAGAATCTGTTGGGCCCTGTCGGGCTTTGTTGGGCTCTGTCAGGCTTCGTCGGGCTCTGACGGGACATGTTGGGTTGTGTCGGGTCCTGTCAAGCTCTGATGGGCCCTGTTGGGCCTTGTTGGGCTCTGGCGGGCCCTGTTGGGCTTTGTCAGGCTCTGTCGGGCTTAGTTGGGCCCTGTCAGGCCCTGTCGGGCTCTGACAGGCTCTGTCGGGCTTTGTTGGGCCTTGCCGGGTCTTGTCGGGCTCTGATGGGCCCTGTCGGGCCTTTTTGGGACCTGTCGGGCCTTTTTGGGACCTGTCAGGCTTTTTTGGGACTTGTCAGGTCTTCTCGGGCTCTGTCGGGCTCTGTCGGGCTTTGTCGGGCGTTGTCGGGTGTTGTCGGGCCCTGTCGGGCCCTGTCGGGCTCTGATGGGCCCTGTCGGGCTCTGTTGGGCTTTGTTGGGCTCTGTTGGGCCCTGTCGGACTTAGTTGGGCTCCGTCAGGCTCTGTTGGGCCCTGTCCGGCTCTGATGGGCCCTGTTGGGCCTTGTTGGGCTCTGTTGGGCTCTGGCGGGCTCTGGCGGGCCCTGTTGGGCTTTGTCAGGCTCTGTCGGGCTTAGTCGGGCTCTGACGGGACATGTTGCGTTGTGTCGGGTCCTGTCAAGCTCTGATGGGCCCTGTTGGGCCTTGTTGGGCTCTGTTGGGCTCTGGCGGGCCCTGTTGGGCTTTGTCAGGCTCTGTCGGGCTTAGTTGGGCCCTATCAGGCCCTGTCGGGCTCTGACAGGCTCTGTCGGGCTTTGTTGGGTCTTGCCGGGTCTTGTCGGGCTCTGATGGGCCCCGTCAGGCCTTTTTGGGACCTGTCAGGCTCTTTTGGGACTTGTCAGGTCTTCTCGGGCTCTGTCGGGCCCTGTCGGGCTTTGTCGGGTGTTGTCGGGCGTTGTCGGGCCCTGTCGGGCTCTGATGGGCCCTGTCGGGCTCTGTTGGGCTTTGTCGGGCGTTGTCGGGTGTTGTCGGGCGTTGTCGGGCCCTGTCGGGCTCTGATGGGCCCTGTCGGGCTCTGTTGGGCCCTGTCGGACTTAGTTGGGCTCCTTAAGGCTCTGTTGGGCCCTGTCCGGCTCTGACGGGCCCTGTTGGGCCTTGTTGGGCTCTGTTGGGCTCTGGCGGGCTCTGGCGGGCCCTGTTGGGCTTTGTCAGGCTCTGTCGGGCTTAGTTGGGCCCTGTCAGGCCCTGTCGGGCTCTGACAGGCTCTGTCGGGCTTTGTTGGGCCTTGCCGGGTCTTGTCGGGCTCTGATGGGCCCTGTCGGGCCTTTTTGGGACCTGTCGGGCCTTTTTGGGACCTGTCAGGCTTTTTTGGGACTTGTCAGGTCTTCTCGGGCTCTGTCGGGCTCTGTCGGGCTTTGTCGGGCGTTGTTGGGCGTTGTCGGGCTCTGTTGGCCTCTGTCGGGCTTAGTCGGGCTGTAACAGACCTTGTCGGTCTCTGTCGGTCTCTGTTGGTCTCTGTCAGTTTCTGTCAGTCTCTGTCGGTCTCTGTTGGGCCCTGTCAAGCCCTGTCGGGTCTTGTTGGGACTTGTCGGGCCCTGTTGGGTCTTGTTGGGCTCTGTTGGGACCTATCGGGCCCTGTCGAAGCTTGTCCGACATTGTCGGGCCCTGTCGCGCCCTGTCGGTCTCTGTCGGGCCTCGTTGGGCCCTGTCGGGCTCTTTCGGGCCTTGTCGAACACTGTTGGGCTTTGTCGGGCCTTGTCGGGTCTTGTCAGGCTCTGATGGGCCCTTTCAGGCTCTGTTGGGACCTATCAAGTCCTGTCGCAGCTTCTCCAACCTTGTCGGGCCCTGTCGCGCCCTGTCGGTCTCTGTCAGGCCCTGTCGGGCTCTTTCGGGCCTTGTCGAACACTGTCGGGCTCTGTTGGGCTTAGTCTGGCTTTGTCGGGCCTTGCTGGGTCTTGTCGGGCTCTGATGGGCCGTGTCAGGCTTTGTTGGGACCTGTCGGGTCTTGTCGGGCTCTGTGGGGCCCTGTCGGGCCCTGTTGGGCTCTGTTAAGCCCTGTCATGTTCTTTCTCAGCTTATCGAACCGTGTCGGGCTCTCTCGGGCTCTGATGGGCCCTGTCGGGCTCTGTTGGGCTTTGTTGGGCTCTGTTGGGCCCTGTCGGACTTAGTTGGGCTCCTTAAGGCTCTGTTGGGCCCTGTCCGGCTCTGATGGGCCCTGTTGGGCCTTGTTGGGCTCTGTTGGGCTCTGGCGGGCTCTGGCAGGCCCTGTTGGGCTTTGTCAGGCTCTGTCGGGCTTAGTTGGGCCCTGTCAGGCCCTGTCGGGCTCTGACAGGCTCTGTCGGGCTTTGTTGGGCCTTGCCGGGTCTTGTCGGGCTCTGATGGGCCCTGTCGGGCCTTTTTGGGACCTGTCAGGCGTTTTTGGGACTTGTCGGGTCTTCTCGGGCTCTGTCGGGCTCTGTCGGGCTTTGTCGGGCGTTGTTGGGCGTTGTCGGGCTCTGTTGGCCTCTGTCGGGCTTAGTCGGGCTGTAACAGACCTTGTCGGTCTCTGTCGGTCTCTGTTGGTCTCTGTCAGTTTCTGTCAGTCTCTGTCGGTCTCTGTTGGGCCCTGTCAAGCCCTGTCGGGTCTTGTTGGGACTTGTCGGGCCCTGTTGGGTCTTGTTGGGCTCTGTTGGGACCTATCGGGCCCTGTCGCAGCTTCTCCAACCTTGTCGGGCCCTGTCGCGCCCTGTCGGTCTCTGTCAGGCCCTGTCGGGCTCTTTCGGGCCTTGTCGAACACTGTCGGGCTCTGTCGGGCTCTGTCTGGCTTTGTCGGGCCTTGCTGGGTCTTGTCGGGCTCTGATGGGCCGTGTCAGGCTTTGTTGGGACCTGTCGGGTCTTGTCGGGCTCTGTGGGCTCTGTCAAGCCCTGTCATGTTCTTTCACACCTTATCGAACCGTGTCGGGCTCTGTCGGGCTCTGATGGGCTTATTTGGGCTTTGTCCGGCCCTGTCGGGCTCTAATGGGCCCTGCCGGGCTCTGTCGGGCTCTGTTGGGCTCTGTCGGGCTTTGTTGGGCTCTGTCAAGCCCTCTCAGGCTTAGTTGCACTTTGTGGGGCCTTGTCAGGCCCTCTCGGGCTCTGATGGTCCCTTTTGGGCTTTTTTGGGCCCTGTCAGGCCTTGTCGGGCTCTGTTGGGTTCTATCAGGCTTTGTTGGGCTCTGCCAGACCCTGTCAGGCTTAGTCAGGCTCTGACAGGCCGTGTTGGGCTCTGTCGGGCTCTGTCAGGCTCTGTCAGTCCCTGTCGGGCTCTTTCATGCCTTGTCGAACCCTGTCAGGCTTAGTCAGGCTTTGACAGGCCTTGTCAGGCTCTGTCGGGCTCTGATGGGCCCTTTTGGGCTTTGTTGAACCCTTTTGGGCCTTGTCAGACACTGTTGGGCTCTGTTGGGTTTTGTCGGGCCCTATCAGGCCCTCTGGGGTGTAGTTGGGCCTAGTCGGGTCCTGACAGTCTCTGTCGGGCTCTGATGGCCCCTGTCGGGCTCTGTCGGACCCCGTCAGGCTTACTCAGGCTCTGACGGGCTGTGTTGGGCCCTGTCAGGCCCTGTCGGGCTCTGACAGGCTCTGTCAGGCTTTGTCGGGCCTTGCTGGGTCTTGTCGGGCTCTGATGGGCCCTGTCGGGCTTTTTTGGGATCTGTCGAGTCTTCTCGGGCTCTGTCGGGCCCTGTCGGGCTTTGTCAGGCTTAGTCAGGCTCTGACGGGCCATGTCGGGCTGTGTCGGTTCCTGTCAATCTCTGATGGGCCCTGTTGGGCCTTGTTGGGCTCTGTTGGGCTCTATCAGAATCTGTTGGGCCCTGTCGGGCTTTGTCGGGCTCTGTCAGGCTTAGTCGGGCTCTGACGGGACATGTTGGGTTGTGTCGGGTCCTGTCAAGCTCTGATGGGCCCTGTTGGGCCTTGTTGGGCTCTGTTGGGCTCTGGTGGGCCCTGTTGGGCTTTGTCAGGCTCTGTCGGGCTTAGTTGGGCCCTGTCAGGCCCTGTCGGGCTCTGACAGGCTCTGTCGGGCTTTGTTGGGTCTTGCCGGGTCTTGTCGGGCTCTGATGGGCCCCGTCGGGCCTTTTTGGGACCTGTCAGGCTTTTTTGGGACTTGTCAGGTCTTCTCGGGCTCTGTCGGGCCCTGTCGGGCTTTGTCGGGTGTTGTCGGGCGTTGTCGGGCCCTGTCGGGCTCTGATGGGCCCTGTTGGGCTCTGTTGGGCTTTGTCGGGCGTTGTCGGGTGTTGTCGGGCGTTGTCGGGCCCTGTCGGGCTCTGATGGGCCCTGTCGGGCTCTGTTGGGCCCTGTCGGACTTAGTTGGGCTCCTTAAGGCTCTGTTGGGCCCTGTCCGGCTCTGACGGGCCCTGTTGGGCCTTGTTGGGCTCTGTTGGGCTCTGGCGGGCTCTGGCGGGCCCTGTTGGGCTTTGTCAGGCTCTGTCGGGCTTAGTTGGGCCCTGTCAGGCCCTGTCGGGCTCTGACAGGCTCTGTCGGGCTTTGTTGGGCCATGCCGGGTCTTGTCGGGCTCTGACGGGCTCTGTCGGGCCTTTTTGGGACCTGTCAGGCGTTTTTGGGACTTGTCGGGTCTTCTCGGGCTCTGTCGGGCTCTGTCGGGCTTTGTCGGGCGTTGTTGGGCATTGTCGGGCTCTGTTGGCCTCTGTCGGGCTTAGTCGGGCTGTAACAGACCTTGTCGGTCTCTGTCGGTCTCTGTTGGTCTCTGTCAGTTTCTGTCAGTCTCTGTCGGTCTCTGTTGGGCCCTGTCAAGCCCTGTCGGGTCTTGTTGGGACTTGTCGGGCCCTGTTGGGTCTTGTTGGGCTCTGTTGGGACCTATCGGGCCCTGTCGAAGCTTGTCCGACATTGTCGGGCCCTGTCGCGCCCTGTCGGTCTCTGTCGGGCCTCGTTGGGCCCTGTCGGGCTCTTTCGGGCCTTGTCGAACACTGTTGGGCTTTGTCGGGCCTTGTCGGGTCTTGTCAGGCTCTGATGGGCCCTTTCAGGCTCTGTTGGGACCTATCGAGTCCTGTTGCAGCTTCTCCAACCTTGTCGGGCCCTGTCGCGCCCTGTCGGTCTCTGTCAGGCCCTGTCGGGCTCTTTCGGGCCTTGTCGAACACTGTCGGGCTCTGTCGGGCTTAGTCTGGCTTTGTCGGGCCTTGCTGGGTCTTGTCGGGCTCTGATGGGCCGTGTCAGGCTTTGTTGGGACCTGTCGGGTCTTGTCGGGCTCTGTGGGGCCCTGTCGGGCCCTGTTGGGCTCTGTCAAGCCCTGTCATGTTCTTTCACACCTTATCGAACCGTGTCGGGCTCTGTCGGGCTCTGATGGGCTTATTTGGGCTTTGTCTGGCCCTGTCGGGCTCTAATGGGCCCTGCCGGGCTCTGTCGGGCTCTGTTGGGCTCTGTCGGGCTTTGTTGGGCTCTGTCAAGCCCTCTCAGGCTTAGTTGCACTTTGTGGGGCCTTGTCAGGCCCTCTCGGGCTCTGATGGTCCCTTTTGGGCTTTTTTGGGCCCTGTCAGGTCTTCTCGGGCTCTGTCGGGCCCTGTCGGGCTTTGTCGGGCGTTGTCGGGCCCTGTCGGGCCCTGTCGGGCTCTGATGGGCCCTGTCGGGCTCTGTTGGGCTTTGTTGGGCTCTGTTGGGCCCTGTCGGACTTAGTTGGGCTCCGTCAGGCTCTGTTGGGCCCTGTCCGGCTCTGATGGGCCCTGTTGGGCCTTGTTGGGCTCTGTTGGGCTCTGGCAGGCCCTGTTGGGCTTTGTCAGGCTCTGTCGGGCTTAGTTGGGCCCTGTCAGGCCCTGTCGGGCTCTGACAGGCTCTGTCGGGCTTTGTTGGGCCTTGCCGGGTCTTGTCGGGCTCTGATGGGCCCTGTCGGGCCTTTTTGGGACCTGTCAGGCGTTTTTGGGACTTGTCGGGTCTTCTCGGGCTCTGTCGGGCTCTGTCGGGCTTTGTCGGGCGTTGTTGGGCGTTGTCGGGCTCTGTTGGCCTCTGTCGGGCTTAGTCGGGCTGTAACAGACCTTGTCGGTCTCTGTCGGTCTCTGTTGGTCTCTGTCAGTTTCTGTCAGTCTCTGTCGGTCTCTGTTGGGCCCTGTCAAGCCCTGTCGGGTCTTGTTGGGACTTGTCGGGCCCTGTTGGGTCTTGTTGGGCTCTGTTGGGACCTATCGGGCCCTGTCGCAGCTTCTCCAACCTTGTCGGGCCCTGTCGCGCCCTGTCGGTCTCTGTCAGGCCCTGTCGGGCTCTTTCGGGCCTTGTCGAACACTGTCGGGCTCTGTCGGGCTTAGTCTGGCTTTGTCGGGCCTTGCTGGGTCTTGTCGGGCTCTGATGGGCCGTGTCAGGCTTTGTTGGGACCTGTCGGGTCTTGTCGGGCTCTGTGGGCTCTGTCAAGCCCTGTCATGTTCTTTCACACCTTATCGAACCGTGTCGGGCTCTGTCGGGCTCTGATGGGCTTATTTGGGCTTTGTCCGGCCCTGTCGGGCTCTAATGGGCCCTGCCGGGCTCTGTCGGGCTCTGTTGGGCTCTGTCGGGCTTTGTTGGGCTCTGTCAAGCCCTCTCAGGCTTAGTTGCACTTTGTGGGGCCTTGTCAGGCCCTCTCGGGCTCTGATGGTCCCTTTTGGGCTTTTTTGGGCCCTGTCAGGCCTTGTCGGGCTCTGTTGGGTTCTATCAGGCTTTGTTGGGCTCTGCCAGACCCTGTCAGGCTTAGTCAGGCTCTGACAGGCCGTGTTGGGCTCTGTCGGGCTCTGTCAGGCTCTGTCAGTCCCTGTCGGGCTCTTTCATGCCTTGTCGAACCCTGTCAGGCTTAGTCAGGCTTTGACAGGCCTTGTCAGGCTCTGTCGGGCTCTGATGGGCCCTTTTGGTCTTTGTTGAACCCTTTTGGGCCTTGTCAGACACTGTTGGGCTCTGTTGGGTTTTGTCGGGCCCTATCAGGCCCTCTGGGGTGTAGTTGGGCCTAGTCGGGTCCTGACAGTCTCTGTCGGGCTCTGATGGCCCCTGTCGGGCTCTGTCGGACCCCGTCAGGCTTACTCAGGCTCTGACGGGCTGTGTTGGGCCCTGTCAGGCCCTGTCGGGCTCTGACAGGCTCTGTCAGGCTTTGTTGGGCCTTGCTGGGTCTTGTCGGGCTCTGATGGGCCCTGTCGGGCTTTTTTGGGATCTGTCGAGTCTTCTCGGGCTCTGTCGGGCCCTGTCGGGCTTTGTCGGGCTTAGTCAGGCTCTGACGGGCCATGTCGGGCTGTGTCGGGTCCTGTCAATCTCTGATGGGCCCTGTTGGGCCTTGTTGGGCTCTGTTGGGCTCTATCAGAATCTGTTGGGCCCTGTCGGGCTTTGTCGGGCTCTGTCAGGCTTAGTCGGGCTCTGACGGGACATGTTGGGTTGTGTCGGGTCCTGTCAAGCTCTGATCTCTGATGGGCCCTGTTGGGCCTTGTTGGGCTCTGTTGGGCTCTGGCGGGCCCTGTTGGGCTTTGTCAGGCTCTGTCGGGCTTAGTTGGGCCCTGTCAGGCCCTGTCGGGCTTTGTCAGGCTCTGTCGGGCTTAGTTGGGCCCTGTCAGGCCCTGTCGGGCTCTGACAGGCTCTGTCAGGCTTTGTCGGGCCTTGCTGGGTCTTGTCGGGCTCTGATGGGCCCTGTCGGGCTTTTTTGGGATCTGTCGAGTCTTCTCGGGCTCTGTCGGGCCCTGTCGGGCTTTGTCAGGCTTAGTCAGGCTCTGACGGGCCATGTCGGGCTGTGTCGGTTCCTGTCAATCTCTGATGGGCCCTGTTGGGCCTTGTTGGGCTCTGTTGGGCTCTATCAGAATCTGTTGGGCCCTGTCGGGCTTTGTCGGGCTCTGTCAGGCTTAGTCGGGCTCTGACGGGACATGTTGGGTTGTGTCGGGTCCTGTCAAGCTCTGATGGGCCCTGTTGGGCCTTGTTGGGCTCTGTTGGGCTCTGGTGGGCCCTGTTGGGCTTTGTCAGGCTCTGTCGGGCTTAGTTGGGCCCTGTCAGGCCCTGTCGGGCTCTGACAGGCTCTGTCGGGCTTTGTTGGGTCTTGCCGGGTCTTGTCGGGCTCTGATGGGCCCCGTCGGGCCTTTTTGGGACCTGTCAGGCTTTTTTGGGACTTGTCAGGTCTTCTCGGGCTCTGTCGGGCCCTGTCGGGCTTTGTCGGGTGTTGTCGGGCGTTGTCGGGCCCTGTTGGGCTCTGATGGGCCCTGTCGGGCTCTGTTGGGCTTTGTCGGGCGTTGTCGGGTGTTGTCGGGCGTTGTCGGGCCCTGTCGGGCTCTGATGGGCCCTGTCGGGCTCTGTTGGGCCCTGTCGGACTTAGTTGGGCTCCTTAAGGCTCTGTTGGGCCCTGTCCGGCTCTGACGGGCCCTGTTGGGCCTTGTTGGGCTCTGTTGGGCTCTGGCGGGCTCTGGCGGGCCCTGTTGGGCTTTGTCAGGCTCTGTCGGGCTTAGTTGGGCCCTGTCAGGCCCTGTCGGGCTCTGACAGGCTCTGTCGGGCTTTGTTGGGCCATGCCGGGTCTTGTCGGGCTCTGACGGGCTCTGTCGGGCCTTTTTGGGACCTGTCAGGCGTTTTTGGGACTTGTCGGGTCTTCTCGGGCTCTGTCGGGCTCTGTCGGGCTTTGTCGGGCGTTGTTGGGCATTGTCGGGCTCTGTTGGCCTCTGTCGGGCTTAGTCGGGCTGTAACAGACCTTGTCGGTCTCTGTCGGTCTCTGTTGGTCTCTGTCAGTTTCTGTCAGTCTCTGTCGGTCTCTGTTGGGCCCTGTCAAGCCCTGTCGGGTCTTGTTGGGACTTGTCGGGCCCTGTTGGGTCTTGTTGGGCTCTGTTGGGACCTATCGGGCCCTGTCGAAGCTTGTCCGACATTGTCGGGCCCTGTCGCGCCCTGTCGGTCTCTGTCGGGCCTCGTTGGGCCCTGTCGGGCTCTTTCGGGCCTTGTCGAACACTGTTGGGCTTTGTCGGGCCTTGTCGGGTCTTGTCAGGCTCTGATGGGCCCTTTCAGGCTCTGTTGGGACCTATCGAGTCCTGTCGCAGCTTCTCCAACCTTGTCGGGCCCTGTCGCGCCCTGTCGGTCTCTGTCAGGCCCTGTCGGGCTCTTTCGGGCCTTGTCGAACACTGTCGGGCTCTGTCGGGCTTAGTCTGGCTTTGTCGGGCCTTGCTGGGTCTTGTCGGGCTCTGATGGGCCGTGTCAGGCTTTGTTGGGACCTGTCGGGTCTTGTCGGGCTCTGTGGGGCCCTGTCGGGCCCTGTTGGGCTCTGTCAAGCCCTGTCATGTTCTTTCACACCTTATCGAACCGTGTCGGGCTCTGTCGGGCTCTGATGGGCTTATTTGGGCTTTGTCTGGCCCTGTCGGGCTCTAATGGGCCCTGCCGGGCTCTGTCGGGCTCTGTTGGGCTCTGTCGGGCTTTGTTGGGCTCTGTCAAGCCCTCTCAGGCTTAGTTGCACTTTGTGGGGCCTTGTCAGGCCCTCTCGGGCTCTGATGGTCCCTTTTGGGCTTTTTTGGGCCCTGTCAGGTCTTCTCGGGCTCTGTCGGGCCCTGTCGGGCTTTGTCGGGCGTTGTCGGGCCCTGTCGGGCCCTGTCGGGCTCTGATGGGCCCTGTCGGGCTCTGTTGGGCTTTGTTGGGCTCTGTTGGGCCCTGTCGGACTTAGTTGGGCTCCGTCAGGCTCTGTTGGGCCCTGTCCGGCTCTGATGGGCCCTGTTGGGCCTTGTTGGGCTCTGTTGGGCTCTGGCAGGCCCTGTTGGGCTTTGTCAGGCTCTGTCGGGCTTAGTTGGGCCCTGTCAGGCCCTGTCGGGCTCTGACAGGCTCTGTCGGGCTTTGTTGGGCCTTGCCGGGTCTTGTCGGGCTCTGATGGGCCCTGTCGGGCCTTTTTGGGACCTGTCAGGCGTTTTTGGGACTTGTCGGGTCTTCTCGGGCTCTGTCGGGCTCTGTCGGGCTTTGTCGGGCGTTGTTGGGCGTTGTCGGGCTCTGTTGGCCTCTGTCGGGCTTAGTCGGGCTGTAACAGACCTTGTCGGTCTCTGTCGGTCTCTGTTGGTCTCTGTCAGTTTCTGTCAGTCTCTGTCGGTCTCTGTTGGGCCCTGTCAAGCCCTGTCGGGTCTTGTTGGGACTTGTCGGGCCCTGTTGGGTCTTGTTGGGCTCTGTTGGGACCTATCGGGCCCTGTCGCAGCTTCTCCAACCTTGTCGGGCCCTGTCGCGCCCTGTCGGTCTCTGTCAGGCCCTGTCGGGCTCTTTCGGGCCTTGTCGAACACTGTCGGGATCTGTCGGGCTCTGTCTGGCTCTGTCTGGCTTTGTCGGGCCTTGCTGGGTCTTGTCGGGCTCTGATGGGCCGTGTCAGGCTTTGTTGGGACCTGTCGGGTCTTGTCGGGCTCTGTGGGCTCTGTCAAGCCCTGTCATGTTCTTTCACACCTTATCGAACCGTGTCGGGCTCTGTCGGGCTCTGATGGGCTTATTTGGGCTTTGTCCGGCCCTGTCGGGCTCTAATGGGCCCTGCCGGGCTCTGTCGGGCTCTGTTGGGCTCTGTCGGGCTTTGTTGGGCTCTGTCAAGCCCTCTCAGGCTTAGTTGCACTTTGTGGGGCCTTGTCAGGCCCTCTCGGGCTCTGATGGTCCCTTTTGGGCTTTTTTGGGCCCTGTCAGGCCTTGTCGGGCTCTGTTGGGTTCTATCAGGCTTTGTTGGGCTCTGCCAGACCCTGTCAGGCTTAGTCAGGCTCTGACAGGCCGTGTTGGGCTCTGTCGGGCTCTGTCAGGCTCTGTCAGTCCCTGTCGGGCTCTTTCATGCCTTGTCGAACCCTGTCAGGCTTAGTCAGGCTTTGACAGGCCTTGTCAGGCTCTGTCGGGCTCTGATGGGCCCTTTTGGGCTTTGTTGAACCCTTTTGGGCCTTGTCAGACACTGTTGGGCTCTGTTGGGTTTTGTCGGGCCCTATCAGGCCCTCTGGGGTGTAGTTGGGCCTAGTCGGGTCCTGACAGTCTCTGTCGGGCTCTGATGGCCCCTGTCGGGCTCTGTCGGACCCCGTCAGGCTTACTCAGGCTCTGACGGGCTGTGTTGGGCCCTGTCAGGCCCTGTCGGGCTCTGACAGGCTCTGTCAGGCTTTGTTGGGCCTTGCTGGGTCTTGTCGGGCTCTGATGGGCCCTGTCGGGCTTTTTTGGGATCTGTCGAGTCTTCTCGGGCTCTGTCGGGCCCTGTCGGGCTTTGTCGGGCTTAGTCAGGCTCTGACGGGCCATGTCGGGCTGTGTCGGGTCCTGTCAATCTCTGATGGGCCCTGTTGGGCCTTGTTGGGCTCTGTTGGGCTCTATCAGAATCTGTTGGGCCCTGTCGGGCTTTGTCGGGCTCTGTCAGGCTTAGTCGGGCTCTGACGGGACATGTTGGGTTGTGTCGGGTCCTGTCAAGCTCTGATCTCTGATGGGCCCTGTTGGGCCTTGTTGGGCTCTGTTGGGCTCTGGCGGGCCCTGTTGGGCTTTGTCAGGCTCTGTCGGGCTTAGTTGGGCCCTGTCAGGCCCTGTCGGGCTCTGACAGGCTCTGTCGGGCTTTGTTGCGCCTTGCCGGGTCTTGTCAGGCTCTGATGGGCCCTGTCGGGCCTTTTTGGGACCTGTCAGGCGTTTTTGGGACTTGTCGGGTCTTCTCGGGCTCTGTCGGGCTCTGTCGGGCTTTGTCGGGCGTTGTTGGGCGTTGTCGGGCTCTGTTGGCCTCTGTCGGGCTTAGTCGGGCTGTAACAGACCTTGTCGGTCTCTGTCGGTCTCTGTTGGTCTCTGTCAGTTTCTGTCAGTCTCTGTCGGTCTCTGTTGGGCCCTGTCAAGCCCTGTCGGGTCTTGTTGGGATTTGTCGGGCCCTGTTGGGTCTTGTTGGGCTCTGTTGGGACCTATCGGGCCCTGTCGCAGCTTCTCCAACCTTGTCGGGCCCTGTCGCGCCCTGTCGGTCTCTGTCAGGCCCTGTCGGGCTCTTTCGGGCCTTGTCGAACACTGTCGGGCTCTGTCGGGCTCTGTCTGGCTTTGTCGGGCCTTGCTGGGTCTTGTCGGGCTCTGATGGGCCGTGTCAGGCTTTGTTGGGACCTGTCGGGTCTTGTCGGGCTCTGTGGGCTCTGTCAAGCCCTGTCATGTTCTTTCACACCTTATCGAACCGTGTCGGGCTCTGTCGGGCTCTGATGGGCTTATCTGGGCTTTGTCCGGCCCTGTCGGGCTCTAATGGGCCCTGCCGGGCTCTGTCGGGCTCTGTTGGGCTCTGTCGGGCTTTGTTGGGCTCTGTCAAGCCCTCTCAGGCTTAGTTGCACTTTGTGGGGCCTTGTCAGGCCCTCTCGGGCTCTGATGGTCCCTTTTGGGCTTTTTTGGGCCCTGTCAGGCCTTGTCGGGCTCTGTTGGGTTCTATCAGGCTTTGTTGGGCTCTGCCAGACCCTGTCAGGCTTAGTCAGGCTCTGACAGGCCGTGTTGGGCTCTGTCGGGCTCTGTCAGGCTCTGTCAGTCCCTGTCGGGCTCTTTCATGCCTTGTCGAACCCTGTCAGGCTTAGTCAGGCTTTGACAGGCCTTGTCAGGCTCTGTCGGGCTCTGATGGGCCCTTTTGGGCTTTGTTGAACCCTTTTGGGCCTTGTCAGACACTGTTGGGCTCTGTTGGGTTTTGTCGGGCCCTATCAGGCCCTCTGGGGTGTAGTTGGGCCTAGTCGGGTCCTGACAGTCTCTGTCGGGCTCTGATGGCCCCTGTCGGGCTCTGTCGGACCCTGTCAGGCTTACTCAGGCTCTGACGGGCTGTGTTGGGCCCTGTCAGGCCCTGTCGGGCTCTGACAGGCTCTGTCAGGCTTTGTCGGGCCTTGCTGGGTCTTGTCGGGCTCTGATGGGCCCTGTCGGGCTTTTTTGGGATCTGTCGAGTCTTCTCGGGCTCTGTCGGGCCCTGTCGGGCTTTGTCGGGCTTAGTCAGGCTCTGACGGGCCATGTCGGGCTGTGTCGGGTCCTGTCAATCTCTGATGGGCCCTGTTGGGCCTTGTTGGGCTCTGTTGGGCTCTATCAGAATCTGTTGGGCCCTGTCGGGCTTTGTCGGGCTCTGTCAGGCTTAGTCGGGCTCTGACGGGACATGTTGGGTTGTGTCGGGTCCTGTCAAGCTCTGATGGGCCCTGTTGGGCCTTGTTGGGCTCTGTTGGGCTCTGGCGGGCCCTGTTGGGCTTTGTCAGGCTCTGTCGGGCTTAGTTGGGCCCTGTCAGGCCCTGTCGGGCTCTGACAGGCTCTGTCGGGCTTTGTTGCGCCTTGCCGGGTCTTGTCAGGCTCTGATGGGCCCTGTCGGGCCTTTTTGGGACCTGTCAGGCTTTTTTGGGACTTATCAGGTCTTCTCGGGCTCTCTTGGGCCCTGTCGGGCTTTGTCGGGTGTTGTCGGGCGTTGTCGGGCCCTGTCGGGCTCTGATGGGCCCTGTCGGGCTCTGTTGGGCTTTGTTGGGCTCTGTTGGGCCCTGTCGGACTTAGTTGGGCTCCTTAAGGCTCTGTTGGGCCCTGTCCGGCTCTGATGGGCCCTGTTGGGCCTTGTTGGGCTCTGTTGGGCTCTGGCAGGCCCTGTTGGGCTTTGTCAGGCTCTGTCGGGCTTAGTTGGGCCCTGTCAGGCCCTGTCGGGCTCTGACAGGCTCTGTCGGGCTTTGTTGGGCCTTGCCGGGTCTTGTCGGGCTCTGATGGGCCCTGTCGGGCCTTTTTGGGACCTGTCAGGCGTTTTTGGGACTTGTCGGGTCTTCTCGGGCTCTGTCGGGCTCTGTCGGGCTTTGTCGGGCGTTGTTGGGCGTTGTCGGGCTCTGTTGGCCTCTGTCGGGCTTAGTCGGGCTGTAACAGACCTTGTCGGTCTCTGTCGGTCTCTGTTGGTCTCTGTCAGTTTCTGTCAGTCTCTGTCGGTCTCTGTTGGGCCCTGTCAAGCCCTGTCGGGTCTTGTTGGGACTTGTCGGGCCCTGTTGGGTCTTGTTGGGCTCTGTTGGGACCTATCGGGCCCTGTCGCAGCTTCTCCAACCTTGTCGGGCCCTGTCGCGCCCTGTCGGTCTCTGTCAGGCCCTGTCGGGCTCTTTCGGGCCTTGTCGAACACTGTCGGGATCTGTCGGGCTCTGTCTGGCTCTGTCTGGCTTTGTCGGGCCTTGCTGGGTCTTGTCGGGCTCTGATGGGCCGTGTCAGGCTTTGTTGGGACCTGTCGGGTCTTGTCGGGCTCTGTGGGCTCTGTCAAGCCCTGTCATGTTCTTTCACACCTTATCGAACCGTGTCGGGCTCTGTCGGGCTCTGATGGGCTTATTTGGGCTTTGTCCGGCCCTGTCGGGCTCTAATGGGCCCTGCCGGGCTCTGTCGGGCTCTGTTGGGCTCTGTCGGGCTTTGTTGGGCTCTGTCAAGCCCTCTCAGGCTTAGTTGCACTTTGTGGGGCCTTGTCAGGCCCTCTCGGGCTCTGATGGTCCCTTTTGGGCTTTTTTGGGCCCTGTCAGGCCTTGTCGGGCTCTGTTGGGTTCTATCAGGCTTTGTTGGGCTCTGCCAGACCCTGTCAGGCTTAGTCAGGCTCTGACAGGCCGTGTTGGGCTCTGTCGGGCTCTGTCAGGCTCTGTCAGTCCCTGTCGGGCTCTTTCATGCCTTGTCGAACCCTGTCAGGCTTAGTCAGGCTTTGACAGGCCTTGTCAGGCTCTGTCGGGCTCTGATGGGCCCTTTTGGGCTTTGTTGAACCCTTTTGGGCCTTGTCAGACACTGTTGGGCTCTGTTGGGTTTTGTCGGGCCCTATCAGGCCCTCTGGGGTGTAGTTGGGCCTAGTCGGGTCCTGACAGTCTCTGTCGGGCTCTGATGGCCCCTGTCGGGCTCTGTCGGACCCCGTCAGGCTTACTCAGGCTCTGACGGGCTGTGTTGGGCCCTGTCAGGCCCTGTCGGGCTCTGACAGGCTCTGTCAGGCTTTGTTGGGCCTTGCTGGGTCTTGTCGGGCTCTGATGGGCCCTGTCGGGCTTTTTTGGGATCTGTCGAGTCTTCTCGGGCTCTGTCGGGCCCTGTCGGGCTTTGTCGGGCTTAGTCAGGCTCTGACGGGCCATGTCGGGCTGTGTCGGGTCCTGTCAATCTCTGATGGGCCCTGTTGGGCCTTGTTGGGCTCTGTTGGGCTCTATCAGAATCTGTTGGGCCCTGTCGGGCTTTGTCGGGCTCTGTCAGGCTTAGTCGGGCTCTGACGGGACATGTTGGGTTGTGTCGGGTCCTGTCAAGCTCTGATCTCTGATGGCCCCTGTTGGGCCTTGTTGGGCTCTGTTGGGCTCTGGCGGGCCCTGTTGGGCTTTGTCAGGCTCTGTCGGGCTTAGTTGGGCCCTGTCAGGCCCTGTCGGGCTCTGACAGGCTCTGTCGGGCTTTGTTGCGCCTTGCCGGGTCTTGTCAGGCTCTGATGGGCCCTGTCGGGCCTTTTTGGGACCTGTCAGGCGTTTTTGGGACTTGTCGGGTCTTCTCGGGCTCTGTCGGGCTCTGTCGGGCTTTGTCGGGCGTTGTTGGGCGTTGTCGGGCTCTGTTGGCCTCTGTCGGGCTTAGTCGGGCTGTAACAGACCTTGTCGGTCTCTGTCGGTCTCTGTTGGTCTCTGTCAGTTTCTGTCAGTCTCTGTCGGTCTCTGTTGGGCCCTGTCAAGCCCTGTCGGGTCTTGTTGGGATTTGTCGGGCCCTGTTGGGTCTTGTTGGGCTCTGTTGGGACCTATCGGGCCCTGTCGCAGCTTCTCCAACCTTGTCGGGCCCTGTCGCGCCCTGTCGGTCTCTGTCAGGCCCTGTCGGGCTCTTTCGGGCCTTGTCGAACACTGTCGGGCTCTGTCGGGCTCTGTCTGGCTTTGTCGGGCCTTGCTGGGTCTTGTCGGGCTCTGATGGGCCGTGTCAGGCTTTGTTGGGACCTGTCGGGTCTTGTCGGGCTCTGTGGGCTCTGTCAAGCCCTGTCATGTTCTTTCACACCTTATCGAACCGTGTCGGGCTCTGTCGGGCTCTGATGGGCTTATCTGGGCTTTGTCCGGCCCTGTCGGGCTCTAATGGGCCCTGCCGGGCTCTGTCGGGCTCTGTTGGGCTCTGTCGGGCTTTGTTGGGCTCTGTCAAGCCCTCTCAGGCTTAGTTGCACTTTGTGGGGCCTTGTCAGGCCCTCTCGGGCTCTGATGGTCCCTTTTGGGCTTTTTTGGGCCCTGTCAGGCCTTGTCGGGCTCTGTTGGGTTCTATCAGGCTTTGTTGGGCTCTGCCAGACCCTGTCAGGCTTAGTCAGGCTCTGACAGGCCGTGTTGGGCTCTGTCGGGCTCTGTCA
This sequence comes from Caloenas nicobarica, assembly GCF_036013445.1. Classification (NCBI taxonomy): domain Eukaryota; kingdom Metazoa; phylum Chordata; class Aves; order Columbiformes; family Columbidae; genus Caloenas; species Caloenas nicobarica. Next base: position 2,191,473 of record NC_088276.1, read on the forward strand.
GGCTCTGTCAGTCCCTGTCGGGCTCTTTCATGCCTTGTCGAACCCTGTCAGGCTTAGTCAGGCTTTGACAGGCCTTGTCAGGCTCTGTCGGGCTCTGATGGGCCCTTTTGGGCTTTGTTGAACCCTTTTGGGCCTTGTCAGACACTGTTGGGCTCTGTTGGGTTTTGTCGGGCCCTATCAGGCCCTCTGGGGTGTAGTTGGGCCTAGTCGGGTCCTGACAGTCTCTGTCGGGCTCTGATGGCCCCTGTCGGGCTCTGTCGGACCCTGTCAGGCTTACTCAGGCTCTGACGGGCTGTGTTGGGCCCTGTCAGGCCCTGTCGGGCTCTGACAGGCTCTGTCAGGCTTTGTCGGGCCTTGCTGGGTCTTGTCGGGCTCTGATGGGCCCTGTCGGGCTTTTTTGGGATCTGTCGAGTCTTCTCGGGCTCTGTCGGGCCCTGTCGGGCTTTGTCGGGCTTAGTCAGGCTCTGACGGGCCATGTCGGGCTGTGTCGGGTCCTGTCAATCTCTGATGGGCCCTGTTGGGCCTTGTTGGGCTCTGTTGGGCTCTATCAGAATCTGTTGGGCCCTGTCGGGCTTTGTCGGGCTCTGTCAGGCTTAGTCGGGCTCTGACGGGACATGTTGGGTTGTGTCGGGTCCTGTCAAGCTCTGATGGGCCCTGTTGGGCCTTGTTGGGCTCTGTTGGGCTCTGGCGGGCCCTGTTGGGCTTTGTCAGGCTCTGTCGGGCTTAGTTGGGCCCTGTCAGGCCCTGTCGGGCTCTGACAGGCTCTGTCGGGCTTTGTTGCGCCTTGCCGGGTCTTGTCAGGCTCTGATGGGCCCTGTCGGGCCTTTTTGGGACCTGTCAGGCTTTTTTGGGACTTATCAGGTCTTCTCGGGCTCTCTTGGGCCCTGTCGGGCTTTGTCGGGTGTTGTCGGGCGTTGTCGGGCCCTGTCGGGCTCTGATGGGCCCTGTCGGGCTCTGTTGGGCTTTGTTGGGCTCTGTTGGGCCCTGTCGGACTTAGTTGGGCTCCTTAAGGCTCTGTTGGGCCCTGTCCGGCTCTGATGGGCCCTGTTGGGCCTTGTTGGGCTCTGTTGGGCTCTGGCAGGCCCTGTTGGGCTTTGTCAGGCTCTGTCGGGCTTAGTTGGGCCCTGTCAGGCCCTGTCGGGCTCTGACAGGCTCTGTCGGGCTTTGTTGGGCCTTGCCGGGTCTTGTCAGGCTCTGATGGGCCCTGTCGGGCCTTTTTGGGACCTGTCAGGCGTTTTTGGGACTTGTCGGGTCTTCTCGGGCTCTGTCGGGCTCTGTCGGGCTTTGTCGGGCGTTGTTGGGCGTTGTCGGGCTCTGTTGGCCTCTGTCGGGCTTAGTCGGGCTGTAACAGACCTTGTCGGTCTCTGTCGGTCTCTGTTGGTCTCTGTCAGTTTCTGTCAGTCTCTGTCGGTCTCTGTTGGGCCCTGTCAAGCCCTGTCGGGTCTTGTTGGGACTTGTCGGGCCCTGTTGGGTCTTGTTGGGCTCTGTTGGGACCTATCGGGCCCTGTCACAGCTTCTCCAACCTTGTCGGGCCCTGTCGCGCCCTGTCGGTCTCTGTCAGGCCCTGTCGGGCTCTTTCGGTCCTTGTCGAACACTGTCGGGCTCTGTCGGGCTCTGTCTGGCTTTGTCGGGCCTTGCTGGGTCTTGTCGGGCTCTGATGGGCCGTGTCAGGCTTTGTTGGGACCTGTCGGGTCTTGTCGGGCTCTGTGGGCTCTGTCAAGCCCTGTCATGTTCTTTCACACCTTATCGAACCGTGTCGGGCTCTGTCGGGCTCTGATGGGCTTATCTGGGCTTTGTCCGGCCCTGTCGGGCTCTAATGGGCCCTGCCGGGCTCTGTCGGGCTCTGTTGGGCTCTGTCGGGCTTTGTTGGGCTCTGTCAAGCCCTCTCAGGCTTAGTTGCACTTTGTGGGGCCTTGTCAGGCCCTCTCGGGCTCTGATGGTCCCTTTTGGGCTTTTTTGGGCCCTGTCAGGCCTTGTCGGGCTCTGTTGGGTTCTATCAGGCTTTGTTGGGCTCTGCCAGACCCTGTCAGGCTTAGTCAGGCTCTGACAGGCCGTGTTGGGCTCTGTCGGGCTCTGTCAGGCTCTGTCAGTCCCTGTCGGGCTCTTTCATGCCTTGTCGAACCCTGTCAGGCTTAGTCAGGCTTTGACAGGCCTTGTCAGGCTCTGTCGGGCTCTGATGGGCCCTTTTGGGCTTTGTTGAACCCTTTTGGGCCTTGTCAGACACTGTTGGGCTCTGTTGGGTTTTGTCGGGCCCTATCAGGCCCTCTGGGGTGTAGTTGGGCCTAGTCGGGTCCTGACAGTCTCTGTCGGGCTCTGATGGCCCCTGTCGGGCTCTGTCGGACCCCGTCAGGCTTACTCAGGCTCTGACGGGCTGTGTTGGGCCCTGTCAGGCCCTGTCGGGCTCTGACAGGCTCTGTCAGGCTTTGTCGGGCCTTGCTGGGTCTTGTCGGGCTCTGATGGGCCCTGTCGGGCTTTTTTGGGATCTGTCGAGTCTTCTCGGGCTCTGTCGGGCCCTGTCGGGCTTTGTCGGGCTTAGTCAGGCTCTGACGGGCCATGTCGGGCTGTGTCGGTTCCTGTCAATCTCTGATGGGCCCTGTTGGGCCTTGTTGGGCTCTGTTGGGCTCTATCAGAATCTGTTGGGCCCTGTCGGGCTTTGTCGGGCTCTGTCAGGCTTAGTCGGGCTCTGACGGGACATATTGGGTTGTGTCGGGTCCTGTCAAGCTCTGATGGGCCCTGTTGGGCCTTGTTGGGCTCTGTTGGGCTCTGGCGGGCCCTGTTGGGCTTTGTCAGGCTCTGTCGGGCTTAATTGGGCCCTGTCAGGCCCTGTCGGGCTCTGACAGGCTCTGTCGGGCTTTGTTGGGCCTTGCTGGGTCTTGTCGGGCTCTGATGGGCCCTGTCGGGCCTTTTTGGGACCTGTCAGGCTTTTTTGGGACTTGTCAGGTCTTCTCGGGCTCTGTCGGGCCTTGTCGGGCGTTGTCGGGTGTTGTCGGGCCCTGTCGGGCCCTGTCGGGCTCTGATGGGCCCTGTCGGGCTCTGTTGGGCTTTGTTGGGCTCTGTTGGGCCCTGTCGGACTTAGTTGGGCTCCTTAAGGCTCTGTTGGGCCCTGTCCGGCTCTGATGGGCCCTGTTGGGCCTTGTTGGGCTCTGTTGGGCTCTGGCGGGCTCTGGCAGGCCCTGTTGGGCTTTGTCAGGCTCTGTCGGGCTTAGTTGGGCCCTGTCAGGCCCTGTCGGGCTCTGACAGGCTCTGTCGGGCTTTGTTGGGCCTTGCCGGGTCTTGTCGGGCTCTGATGGGCCCTGTCGGGCCTTTTTGGGACCTGTCAGGCGTTTTTGGGACTTGTCGGGTCTTCTCGGGCTCTGTCGGGCTCTGTCGGGCTTTGTCGGGCGTTGTTGGGCGTTGTCGGGCTCTGTTGGCCTCTGTCGGGCTTAGTCGGGCTGTAACAGACCTTGTCGGTCTCTGTCGGTCTCTGTTGGTCTCTGTCAGTTTCTGTCAGTCTCTGTCGGTCTCTGTTGGGCCCTGTCAAGCCCTGTCGGGTCTTGTTGGGACTTGTCGGGCCCTGTTGGGTCTTGTTGGGCTCTGTTGGGACCTATCGGGCCCTGTCGCAGCTTCTCCAACCTTGTCGGGCCCTGTCGCGCCCTGTCGGTCTCTGTCAGGCCCTGTCGGGCTCTTTCGGGCCTTGTCGAACACTGTCGGGCTCTGTCGGGCTCTGTCTGGCTTTGTCGGGCCTTGCTGGGTCTTGTCGGGCTCTGATGGGCCGTGTCAGGCTTTGTTGGGACCTGTCGGGTCTTGTCGGGCTCTGTGGGCTCTGTCAAGCCCTGTCATGTTCTTTCACACCTTATCGAACCGTGTCGGGCTCTGTCGGGCTCTGATGGGCTTATTTGGGCTTTGTCCGGCCCTGTCGGGCTCTAATGGGCCCTGCCGGGCTCTGTCGGGCTCTGTTGGGCTCTGTCGGGCTTTGTTGGGCTCTGTCAAGCCCTCTCAGGCTTAGTTGCACTTTGTGGGGCCTTGTCAGGCCCTCTCGGGCTCTGATGGTCCCTTTTGGGCTTTTTTGGGCCCTGTCAGGCCTTGTCGGGCTCTTTTGGGTTCTATCAGGCTTTGTTGGGCTCTGCCAGACCCTGTCAGGCTTAGTCAGGCTCTGACAGGCCGTGTTGGGCTCTGTCGGGCTCTGTCAGGCTCTGTCAGTCCCTGTCGGGCTCTTTCATGCCTTGTCGAACCCTGTCAGGCTTAGTCAGGCTCTGACAGGCCTTGTCAGGCTCTGTCGGGCTCTGATGGGCCCTTTTGGTCTTTGTTGAACCCTTTTGGGCCTTGTCAGACACTGTTGGGCTCTGTTGGGTTTTGTCGGGCCCTATCAGGCCCTCTGGGGTGTAGTTGGGCCTAGTCGGGTCCTGACAGTCTCTGTCGGGCTCTGATGGCCCCTGTCGGGCTCTGTCGGACCCCGTCAGGCTTACTCAGGCTCTGACGGGCTGTGTTGGGCCCTGTCAGGCCCTGTCGGGCTCTGACAGGCTCTGTCAGGCTTTGTCGGGCCTTGCTGGGTCTTGTCGGGCTCTGATGGGCCCTGTCGGGCTTTTTTGGGATCTGTCGAGTCTTCTCGGGCTCTGTCGGGCCCTGTCGGGCTTTGTCGGGCTTAGTCAGGCTCTGACGGGCCATGTCGGGCTGTGTCGGGTCCTGTCAATCTCTGATGGGCCCTGTTGGGCCTTGTTGGGCTCTGTTGGGCTCTATCAGAATCTGTTGGGCCCTGTCGGGCTTTGTCGGGCTCTGTCAGGCTTAGTCGGGCTCTGACGGGACATATTGGGTTGTGTCGGGTCCTGTCAAGCTCTGATGGGCCCTGTTGGGCCTTGTTGGGCTCTGTTGGGCTCTGGCGGGCCCTGTTGGGCTTTGTCAGGCTCTGTCGGGCTTAGTTGGGCCCTGTCAGGCCCTGTCGGGCTCTGACAGGCTCTGTCGGGCTTTGTTGGGCCTTGCCGGGTCTTGTCAGGCTCTGATGGGCCCTGTCGGGCCTTTTTGGGACCTGTCAGGCTTTTTTGGGACTTGTCAGGTCTTCTCGGGCTCTGTCGGGCCCTGTCGGGCTTTGTCGGGCGTTGTCGGGCGTTGTCGGGCCCTGTCGGGCTCTGATGGGCCCTGTCGGGCTCTGTTGGGCTTTGTTGGGGTCTGTTGGGCCCTGTCGGACTTAGTTGGGCTCCTTAAGGCTCTGTTGGGCCCTGTCCGGCTCTGATGGGCCCTGTTGGGCCTTGTTGGGCTCTGTTGGGCTCTGGCAGGCCCTGTTGGGCTCTGACAGGCTCTGTCGGGCTTTGTTGGGCCTTGCCGGGTCTTGTCGGGCTCTGATGGGCCCCGTCGGGCCTTTTTGGGACCTGTCAGGCGTTTTTGGGACTTGTCAGGTCTTCTCGGGCTCTGTTGGGCCCTGTCGGGCTTTGTCGGGTGTTGTCGGGCGTTGTCGGGCCCTGTCGGGCTCTGATGGGCCCTGTCGGGCTCTGTTGGGCTTTGTTGGGCTCTGTTGGGCCCTGTCGGACTTAGTTGGGCTCCTTAAGGCTCTGTTGGGCCCTGTCCGGCTCTGATGGGCCCTGTTGGGCCTTGTTGGGCTCTGTTGGGCTCTGGCGGGCTCTGGCAGGCCCTGTTGGGCTTTGTCAGGCTCTGTCGGGGTTAGTTGGGCCCTGTCAGGCCCTGTCGGGCTCTGACAGGCTCTGTCGGGCTTTGTTGGGCCTTGCCGGGTCTTGTCGGGCTCTGATGGGCCCTGTCGGGCCTTTTTGGGACCTGTCAGGCGTTTTTGGGACTTGTCGGGTCTTCTCGGGCTCTGTCGGGCTCTGTCGGGCTTTGTCGGGCGTTGTTGGGCGTTGTCGGGCTCTGTTGGCCTCTGTCGGGCTTAGTCGGGCTGTAACAGACCTTGTCGGTCTCTGTCGGTCTCTGTTGGTCTCTGTCAGTTTCTGTCAGTCTCTGTCGGTCTCTGTTGGGCCCTGTCAAGCCCTGTCGGGTCTTGTTGGGACTTGTCGGGCCCTGTTGGGTCTTGTTGGGCTCTGTTGGGACCTATCGGGCCCTGTCGCAGCTTCTCCAACCTTGTCGGGCCCTGTCGCGCCCTGTCGGTCTCTGTCAGGCCCTGTCGGGCTCTTTCGGGCCTTGTCGAACACTGTCGGGCTCTGTCGGGCTCTGTCTGGCTTTGTCGGGCCTTGCTGGGTCTTGTCGGGCTCTGATGGGCCGTGTCAGGCTTTGTTGGGACCTGTCGGGTCTTGTCGGGCTCTGTGGGCTCTGTCAAGCCCTGTCATGTTCTTTCACACCTTATCGAACCGTGTCGGGCTCTGTCGGGCTCTGATGGGCTTATTTGGGCTTTGTCCGGCCCTGTCGGGCTCTAATGGGCCCTGCCGGGCTCTGTCGGGCTCTGTTGGGCTCTGTCGGGCTTTGTTGGGCTCTGTCAAGCCCTCTCAGGCTTAGTTGCACTTTGTGGGGCCTTGTCAGGCCCTCTCGGGCTCTGATGGTCCCTTTTGGGCTTTTTTGGGCCCTGTCAGGCCTTGTCGGGCTCTGTTGGGTTCTATCAGGCTTTGTTGGGCTCTGCCAGACCCTGTCAGGCTTAGTCAGGCTCTGACAGGCCGTGTTGGGCTCTGTCGGGCTCTGTCAGGCTCTGTCAGTCCCTGTCGGGCTCTTTCATGCCTTGTCGAACCCTGTCAGGCTTAGTCAGGCTTTGACAGGCCTTGTCAGGCTCTGTCGGGCTCTGATGGGCCCTTTTGGTCTTTGTTGAACCCTTTTGGACCTTGTCAGACACTGTTGGGCTCTGTTGGGTTTTGTCGGGCCCTATCAGGCCCTCTGGGGTGTAGTTGGGCCTAGTCGGGTCCTGACAGTCTCTGTCGGGCTCTGATGGCCCCTGTCGGGCTCTGTCGGACCCCGTCAGGCTTACTCAGGCTCTGACGGGCTGTGTTGGGCCCTGTCAGGCCCTGTCGGGCTCTGACAGGCTCTGTCAGGCTTTGTCGGGCCTTGCTGGGTCTTGTCGGGCTCTGATGGGCCCTGTCGGGCTTTTTTGGGATCTGTCGAGTCTTCTCGGGCTCTGTCGGGCCCTGTCGGGCTTTGTCGGGCTTAGTCAGGCTCTGACGGGCCATGTCGGGCTGTGTCGGTTCCTGTCAATCTCTGATGGGCCCTGTTGGGCCTTGTTGGGCTCTGTTGGGCTCTATCAGAATCTGTTGGGCCCTGTCGGGCTTTGTCGGGCTCTGTCAGGCTTAGTCGGGCTCTGACGGGACATGTTGGGTTGTGTCGGGTCCTGTCAAGCTCTGATGGGCCCTGTTGGGCCTTGTTGGGCTCTGTTGGGCTCTGGCGGGCCCTGTTGGGCTTTGTCAGGCTCTGTCGGGCTTAGTTGGGCCCTGTCAGGCCCTGTCGGGCTCTGACAGGCTCTGTCGGGCTTTGTTGGGCCTTGCTGGGTCTTGTCGGGCTCTGATGGGCCCTGTCGGGCCTTTTTGGGACCTGTCAGGCTTTTTTGGGACTTGTCAGGTCTTCTCGGGCTCTGTCGGGCCTTGTCGGGCGTTGTCGGGTGTTGTCGGGCCCTGTCGGGCCCTGTCGGGCTCTGATGGGCCCTGTCGGGCTCTGTTGGGCTTTGTTGGGCTCTGTTGGGCCCTGTCGGACTTAGTTGGGCTCCTTAAGGCTCTGTTGGGCCCTGTCCGGCTCTGATGGGCCCTGTTGGGCCTTGTTGGGCTCTGTTGGGCTCTGGCAGGCCCTGTTGGGCTTTGTCAGGCTCTGTCGGGCTTAGTTGGGCCCTGTCAGGCCCTGTCGGGCTCTGACAGGCTCTGTCGGGCTTTGTTGGGCCTTGCCGGGTCTTGTCGGGCTCTGATGGGCCCTGTCGGGCCTTTTTGGGACCTGTCAGGCGTTTTTGGGACTTGTCGGGTCTTCTCGGGCTCTGTCGGGCTCTGTCGGGCTTTGTCGGGCGTTGTTGGGCGTTGTCGGGCTCTGTTGGCCTCTGTCGGGCTTAGTCGGGCTGTAACAGACCTTGTCGGTCTCTGTCGGTCTCTGTTGGTCTCTGTCAGTTTCTGTCAGTCTCTGTCGGTCTCTGTTGGGCCCTGTCAAGCCTGTCGGGTCTTGTTGGGACTTGTCGGGCCCTGTTGGGTCTTGTTGGGCTCTGTTGGGACCTATCGGGCCCTGTCGCAGCTTCTCCAACCTTGTCGGGCCCTGTCGCGCCCTGTCGGTCTCTGTCAGGCCCTGTCGGGCTCTTTCGGGCCTTGTCGAACACTGTCGGGCTCTGTCGGGCTCTGTCTGGCTTTGTCGGGCCTTGCTGGGTCTTGTCGGGCTCTGATGGGCCGTGTCAGGCTTTGTTGGGACCTGTCGGGTCTTGTCGGGCTCTGTGGGCTCTGTCAAGCCCTGTCATGTTCTTTCACACCTTATCGAACCGTGTCGGGCTCTGTCGGGCTCTGATGGGCTTATCTGGGCTTTGTCCGGCCCTGTCGGGCTCTAATGGGCCCTGCCGGGCTCTGTCGGGCTCTGTTGGGCTCTGTCGGGCTTTGTTGGGCTCTGTCAAGCCCTCTCAGGCTTAGTTGCACTTTGTGGGGCCTTGTCAGGCCCTCTCGGGCTCTGATGGTCCCTTTTGGGCTTTTTTGGGCCCTGTCAGGCCTTGTCGGGCTCTGTTGGGTTCTATCAGGCTTTGTTGGGCTCTGCCAGACCCTGTCAGGCTTAGTCAGGCTCTGACAGGCCGTGTTGGGCTCTGTCGGGCTCTGTCAGGCTCTGTCAGTCCCTGTCGGGCTCTTTCATGCCTTGTCGAACCCTGTCAGGCTTAGTCAGGCTTTGACAGGCCTTGTCAGGCTCTGTCGGGCTCTGATGGGCCCTTTTGGGCTTTGTTGAACCCTTTTGGGCCTTGTCAGACACTGTTGGGCTCTGTTGGGTTTTGTCGGACCCTATCAGGCCCTCTGGGGTGTAGTTGGGCCTAGTCGGGTCCTGACAGTCTCTGTCGGGCTCTGATGGCCCCTGTCGGGCTCTGTCGGACCCCGTCAGGCTTACTCAGGCTCTGACGGGCTGTGTTGGGCCCTGTCAGGCCCTGTCGGGCTCTGACAGGCTCTGTCAGGCTTTGTCGGGCCTTGCTGGGTCTTGTCGGGCTCTGATGGGCCCTGTCGGGCTTTTTTGGGATCTGTCGAGTCTTCTCGGGCTCTGTCGGGCCCTGTCGGGCTTTGTCGGGCTTAGTCAGGCTCTGACGGGCCATGTCGGGCTGTGTCGGTTCCTGTCAATCTCTGATGGGCCCTGTTGGGCCTTGTTGGGCTCTGTTGGGCTCTATCAGAATCTGTTGGGCCCTGTCGGGCTTTGTCGGGCTCTGTCAGGCTTAGTCGGGCTCTGACGGGACATATTGGGTTGTGTCGGGTCCTGTCAAGCTCTGATGGGCCCTGTTGGGCCTTGTTGGGCTCTGTTGGGCTCTGGCGGGCCCTGTTGGGCTTTGTCAGGCTCTGTCGGGCTTAATTGGGCCCTGTCAGGCCCTGTCGGGCTCTGACAGGCTCTGTCGGGCTTTGTTGGGCCTTGCTGGGTCTTGTCGGGCTCTGATGGGCCCTGTCGGGCCTTTTTGGGACCTGTCAGGCTTTTTTGGGACTTGTCAGGTCTTCTCGGGCTCTGTCGGGCCTTGTCGGGCGTTGTCGGGTGTTGTCGGGCCCTGTCGGGCCCTGTCGGGCTCTGATGGGCCCTGTCGGGCTCTGTTGGGCTTTGTTGGGCTCTGTTGGGCCCTGTCGGACTTAGTTGGGCTCCTTAAGGCTCTGTTGGGCCCTGTCCGGCTCTGATGGGCCCTGTTGGGCCTTGTTGGGCTCTGTTGGGCTCTGGCGGGCTCTGGCAGGCCCTGTTGGGCTTTGTCAGGCTCTGTCGGGCTTAGTTGGGCCCTGTCAGGCCCTGTCGGGCTCTGACAGGCTCTGTCGGGCTTTGTTGGGCCTTGCCGGGTCTTGTCGGGCTCTGATGGGCCCTGTCGGGCCTTTTTGGGACCTGTCAGGCGTTTTTGGGACTTGTCGGGTCTTCTCGGGCTCTGTCGGGCTCTGTCGGGCTTTGTCGGGCGTTGTTGGGCGTTGTCGGGCTCTGTTGGCCTCTGTCGGGCTTAGTCGGGCTGTAACAGACCTTGTCGGTCTCTGTCGGTCTCTGTTGGTCTCTGTCAGTTTCTGTCAGTCTCTGTCGGTCTCTGTTGGGCCCTGTCAAGCCCTGTCGGGTCTTGTTGGGACTTGTCGGGCCCTGTTGGGTCTTGTTGGGCTCTGTTGGGACCTATCGGGCCCTGTCGCAGCTTCTCCAACCTTGTCGGGCCCTGTCGCGCCCTGTCGGTCTCTGTCAGGCCCTGTCGGGCTCTTTCGGGCCTTGTCGAACACTGTCGGGCTCTGTCGGGCTCTGTCTGGCTTTGTCGGGCCTTGCTGGGTCTTGTCGGGCTCTGATGGGCCGTGTCAGGCTTTGTTGGGACCTGTCGGGTCTTGTCGGGCTCTGTGGGCTCTGTCAAGCCCTGTCATGTTCTTTCACACCTTATCGAACCGTGTCGGGCTCTGTCGGGCTCTGATGGGCTTATTTGGGCTTTGTCCGGCCCTGTCGGGCTCTAATGGGCCCTGCCGGGCTCTGTCGGGCTCTGTTGGGCTCTGTCGGGCTTTGTTGGGCTCTGTCAAGCCCTCTCAGGCTTAGTTGCACTTTGTGGGGCCTTGTCAGGCCCTCTCGGGCTCTGATGGTCCCTTTTGGGCTTTTTTGGGCCCTGTCAGGCCTTGTCGGGCTCTTTTGGGTTCTATCAGGCTTTGTTGGGCTCTGCCAGACCCTGTCAGGCTTAGTCAGGCTCTGACAGGCCGTGTTGGGCTCTGTCGGGCTCTGTCAGGCTCTGTCAGTCCCTGTCGGGCTCTTTCATGCCTTGTCGAACCCTGTCAGGCTTAGTCAGGCTTTGACAGGCCTTGTCAGGCTCTGTCGGGCTCTGATGGGCCCTTTTGGGCTTTGTTGAACCCTTTTGGACCTTGTCAGACACTGTTGGGCTCTGTTGGGTTTTGTCGGGCCCTATCAGGCCCTCTGGGGTGTAGTTGGGCCTAGTCGGGTCCTGACAGTCTCTGTCGGGCTCTGATGGCCCCTGTCGGGCTCTGTCGGACCCCGTCAGGCTTACTCAGGCTCTGACGGGCTGTGTTGGGCCCTGTCAGGCCCTGTCGGGCTCTGACAGGCTCTGTCAGGCTTTGTCGGGCCTTGCTGGGTCTTGTCGGGCTCTGATGGGCCCTGTCGGGCTTTTTTGGGATCTGTCGAGTCTTCTCGGGCTCTGTCGGGCCCTGTCGGGCTTTGTCGGGCTTAGTCAGGCTCTGACGGGCCATGTCGGGCTGTGTCGGTTCCTGTCAATCTCTGATGGGCCCTGTTGGGCCTTGTTGGGCTCTGTTGGGCTCTATCAGAATCTGTTGGGCCCTGTCGGGCTTTGTCGGGCTCTGTCAGGCTTAGTCGGGCTCTGACGGGACATGTTGGGTTGTGTCGGGTCCTGTCAAGCTCTGATGGGCCCTGTTGGGCCTTGTTGGGCTCTGTTGGGCTCTGGCGGGCCCTGTTGGGCTTTGTCAGGCTCTGTCGGGCTTAGTTGGGCCCTGTCAGGCCCTGTCGGGCTCTGACAGGCTCTGTCGGGCTTTGTTGGGCCTTGCTGGGTCTTGTCGGGCTCTGATGGGCCCTGTCGGGCCTTTTTGGGACCTGTCAGGCTTTTTTGGGACTTGTCAGGTCTTCTCGGGCTCTGTCGGGCCTTGTCGGGCGTTGTCGGGTGTTGTCGGGCCCTGTCGGGCCCTGTCGGGCTCTGATGGGCCCTGTCGGGCTGTGTTGGGCTTTGTTGGGCTCTGTTGGGCCCTGTCGGACTTAGTTGGGCTCCTTAAGGCTCTGTTGGGCCCTGTCCGGCTCTGATGGGCCCTGTTGGGCCTTGTTGGGCTCTGTTGGGCTCTGGCAGGCCCTGTTGGGCTTTGTCAGGCTCTGTCGGGCTTAGTTGGGCCCTGTCAGGCCCTGTCGGGCTCTGACAGGCTCTGTCGGGCTTTGTTGGGCCTTGCCGGGTCTTGTCGGGCTCTGATGGGCCCTGTCGGGCCTTTTTGGGACCTGTCAGGCGTTTTTGGGACTTGTCGGGTCTTCTCGGGCTCTGTCGGGCTCTGTCGGGCTTTGTCGGGCGTTGTTGGGCGTTGTCGGGCTCTGTTGGCCTCTGTCGGGCTTAGTCGGGCTGTAACAGACCTTGTCGGTCTCTGTCGGTCTCTGTTGGTCTCTGTCAGTTTCTGTCAGTCTCTGTCGGTCTCTGTTGGGCCCTGTCAAGCCCTGTCGGGTCTTGTTGGGACTTGTCGGGCCCTGTTGGGTCTTGTTGGGCTCTGTTGGGACCTATCGGGCCCTGTCGCAGCTTCTCCAACCTTGTCGGGCCCTGTCGCGCCCTGTCGGTCTCTGTCAGGCCCTGTCGGGCTCTTTCGGGCCTTGTCGAACACTGTCGGGCTCTGTCGGGCTCTGTCTGGCTTTGTCGGGCCTTGCTGGGTCTTGTCGGGCTCTGATGGGCCGTGTCAGGCTTTGTTGGGACCTGTCGGGTCTTGTCGGGCTCTGTGGGCTCTGTCAAGCCCTGTCATGTTCTTTCACACCTTATCGAACCGTGTCGGGCTCTGTCGGGCTCTGATGGGCTTATCTGGGCTTTGTCCGGCCCTGTCGGGCTCTAATGGGCCCTGCCGGGCTCTGTCGGGCTCTGTTGGGCTCTGTCGGGCTTTGTTGGGCTCTGTCAAGCCCTCTCAGGCTTAGTTGCACTTTGTGGGGCCTTGTCAGGCCCTCTCGGGCTCTGATGGTCCCTTTTGGGCTTTTTTGGGCCCTGTCAGGCCTTGTCGGGCTCTTTTGGGTTCTATCAGGCTTTGTTGGGCTCTGCCAGACCCTGTCAGGCTTAGTCAGGCTCTGACAGGCCGTGTTGGGCTCTGTCGGGCTCTGTCGGGCTCTGTCAGTCCCTGTCGGGCTCTTTCATGCCTTGTCGAACCCTGTCAGGCTTAGTCAGGCTTTGACAGGCCTTGTCAGGCTCTGTCGGGCTCTGATGGGCCCTTTTGGGCTTTGTTGAACCCTTTTGGGCCTTGTCAGACACTGTTGGGCTCTGTTGGGTTTTGTCGGGCCCTATCAGGCCCTCTGGGGTGTAGTTGGGCCTAGTCGGGTCCTGACAGTCTCTGTCGGGCTCTGATGGCCCCTGTCGGGCTCTGTCGGACCCCGTCAGGCTTACTCAGGCTCTGACGGGCTGTGTTGGGCCCTGTCAGGCCCTGTCGGGCTCTGACAGGCTCTGTCAGGCTTTGTCGGGCCTTGCTGGGTCTTGTCGGGCTCTGATGGGCCCTGTCGGGCTTTTTTGGGATCTGTCGAGTCTTCTCGGGCTCTGTCGGGCCCTGTCGGGCTTTGTCGGGCTTAGTCAGGCTCTGACGGGCCATGTCGGGCTGTGTCGGTTCCTGTCAATCTCTGATGGGCCCTGTTGGGCCTTGTTGGGCTCTGTTGGGCTCTATCAGAATCTGTTGGGCCCTGTCGGGCTTTGTCAGGCTCTGTCAGGCTTAGTCGGGCTCTGACGGGACATATTGGGTTGTGTCGGGTCCTGTCAAGCTCTGATGGGCCCTGTTGGGCCTTGTTGGGCTCTGTTGGGCTCTGGCGGGCCCTGTTGGGCTTTGTCAGGCTCTGTCGGGCTTAATTGGGCCCTGTCAGGCCCTGTCGGGCTCTGACAGGCTCTGTCGGGCTTTGTTGGGCCTTGCTGGGTCTTGTCGGGCTCTGATGGGCCCTGTCGGGCCTTTTTGGGACCTGTCAGGCTTTTTTGGGACTTGTCAGGTCTTCTCGGGCTCTGTCGGGCCTTGTCGGGCGTTGTCGGGTGTTGTCGGGCCCTGTCGGGCCCTGTCGGGCTCTGATGGGCCCTGTCGGGCTCTGTTGGGCTTTGTTGGGCTCTGTTGGGCCCTGTCGGACTTAGTTGGGCTCCTTAAGGCTCTGTTGGGCCCTGTCCGGCTCTGATGGGCCCTGTTGGGCCTTGTTGGGCTCTGTTGGGCTCTGGCGGGCTCTGGCAGGCCCTGTTGGGCTTTGTCAGGCTCTGTCGGGCTTAGTTGGGCCCTGTCAGGCCCTGTCGGGCTCTGACAGGCTCTGTCGGGCTTTGTTGGGCCTTGCCGGGTCTTGTCGGGCTCTGATGGGCCCTGTCGGGCCTTTTTGGGACCTGTCAGGCGTTTTTGGGACTTGTCGGGTCTTCTCGGGCTCTGTCGGGCTCTGTCGGGCTTTGTCGGGCGTTGTTGGGCGTTGTCGGGCTCTGTTGGCCTCTGTCGGGCTTAGTCGGGCTGTAACAGACCTTGTCGGTCTCTGTCGGTCTCTGTTGGTCTCTGTCAGTTTCTGTCAGTCTCTGTCGGTCTCTGTTGGGCCCTGTCAAGCCCTGTCGGGTCTTGTTGGGACTTGTCGGGCCCTGTTGGGTCTTGTTGGGCTCTGTTGGGACCTATCGGGCCCTGTCGAAGCTTGTCCGACATTGTCGGGCCCTGTCGCGCCCTGTCGGTCTCTGTCGGGCCTCGTTGGGCCCTGTCGGGCTCTTTCGGGCCTTGTCGAACACTGTTGGGCTTTGTCGGGCCTTGTCGGGTCTTGTCAGGCTCTGATGGGCCCTTTCAGGCTCTGTTGGGACCTATTGAGTCCTGTCGCAGCTTCTCCAACCTTGTCGGGCCCTGTCGCGCCCTGTCGGTCTCTGTCAGGCCCTGTCGGGCTCTTTCGGGCCTTGTCGAACACTGTCGGGCTCTGTCGGGCTCTGTCTGGCTTTGTCGGGCCTTGCTGGGTCTTGTCGGGCTCTGATGGGCCGTGTCAGGCTTTGTTGGGACCTGTCGGGTCTTGTCGGGCTCTGTGGGGCCCTGTCGGGCCCTGTTGGGCTCTGTCAAGCCCTGTCATGTTCTTTCACACCTTATCGAACCGTGTCGGGCTCTGTCAGGCTCTGATGGGCTTATTTGGGCTTTGTCCGGCCCTGTCGGGCTCTAATGGGCCCTGCCGGGCTCTGTCGGGCTCTGTTGGGCTCTGTCGGGCTTTGTTGGGCTCTGTCAAGCCCTCTCAGGCTTAGTTGCACTTTGTGGGGCCTTGTCAGGCCCTCTCGGGCTCTGATGGTCCCTTTTGGGCTTTTTTGGGCCCTGTCAGGCCTTGTCGGGCTCTTTTGGGTTCTATCAGGCTTTGTTGGGCTCTGCCAGACCCTGTCAGGCTTAGTCAGGCTCTGACAGGCCGATGTTGGGCTCTGTCGGGCTCTGTCAGGCTCTGTCAGTCCCTGTCGGGCTCTTTCATGCCTTGTCGAACCCTGTCAGGCTTAGTCAGGCTTTGACAGGCCTTGTCAGGCTCTGTCGGGCTCTGATGGGCCCTTTTGGGCTTTGTTGAACCCTTTTGGGCCTTGTCAGACACTGTTGGGCTCTGTTGGGTTTTGTCGGGCCCTATCAGGCCCTCTGGGGTGTAGTTGGGCCTAGTCGGGTCCTGACAGTCTCTGTCGGGCTCTGATGGCCCCTGTCGGGCTCTGTCGGACCCCGTCAGGCTTACTCAGGCTCTGACGGGCTGTGTTGGGCCCTGTCAGGCCCTGTCGGGCTCTGACAGGCTCTGTCAGCTTTGTCGGGCCTTGCTGGGTCTTGTCGGGCTCTGATGGGCCCTGTCGGGCTTTTTTGGGATCTGTCGAGTCTTCTCGGGCTCTGTCGGGCCCTGTCGGGCTTTGTCGGGCTTAGTCAGGCTCTGACGGGCCATGTCGGGCTGTGTCGGTTCCTGTCAATCTCTGATGGGCCCTGTTGGGCCTTGTTGGGCTCTGTTGGGCTCTATCAGAATCTGTTGGGCCCTGTCGGGCTTTGTCGGGCTCTGTCAGGCTTAGTCGGGCTCTGACGGGACATATTGGGTTGTGTCGGGTCCTGTCAAGCTCTGATGGGCCCTGTTGGGCCTTGTTGGGCTCTGTTGGGATCTGGCGGGCCCTGTTGGGCTTTGTCAGGCTCTGTCGGGCTTAGTTGGGCCCTGTCAGGCCCTGTCGGGCTCTGACAGGCTCTGTCGGGCTTTGTTGGGCCTTGCTGGGTCTTGTCGGGCTCTGATGGGCCCTGTCGGGCCTTTTTGGGACCTGTCAGGCTTTTTTGGGACTTGTCAGGTCTTCTCGGGCTCTGTCGGGCCTTGTCGGGCGTTGTCGGGTGTTGTCGGGCCCTGTCGGGCCCTGTCGGGCTCTGATGGGCCCTGTCGGGCTCTGTTGGGCTTTGTTGGGCTCTGTTGGGCCCTGTCGGACTTAGTTGGGCTCCGTCAGGCTCTGTTGGGCCCTGTCCGGCTCTGATGGGCCCTGTTGGGCCTTGTTGGGCTCTGTTGGGCTCTGGCGGGCTCTGGCAGGCCCTGTTGGGCTTTGTCAGGCTCTGTCGGGCTTAGTTGGGCCCTGTCAGGCCCTGTCGGGCTCTGACAGGCTCTGTCGGGCTTTGCTGGGCCTTGCCGGGTCTTGTCGGGCTCTGATGGGCCCTGTCGGGCCTTTTTGGGACCTGTCAGGCGTTTTTGGGACTTGTCGGGTCTTCTCGGGCTCTGTCGGGCTCTGTCGGGCTTTGTCGGGCGTTGTTGGGCGTTGTCGGGCTCTGTTGGCCTCTGTCGGGCTTAGTCGGGCTGTAACAGACCTTGTCGGTCTCTGTCGGTCTCTGTTGGTCTCTGTCAGTTTCTGTCAGTCTCTGTCGGTCTCTGTTGGGCCCTGTCAAGCCCTGTCGGGTCTTGTTGGGACTTGTCGGGCCCTGTTGGGTCTTGTTGGGCTCTGTTGGGACCTATCGGGCCCTGTCGAAGCTTGTCCGACATTGTCGGGCCCTGTCGCGCCCTGTCGGTCTCTGTCGGGCCTCGTTGGGCCCTGTCGGGCTCTTTCGGGCCTTGTCGAACACTGTTGGGCTTTGTCGGGCCTTGTCGGGTCTTGTCAGGCTCTGATGGGCCCTTTCAGGCTCTGTTGGGACCTATCGAGTCCTGTCGCAGCTTCTCCAACCTTGTCGGGCCCTGTCGCGCCCTGTCGGTCTCTGTCAGGCCCTGTCGGGCTCTTTCGGGCCTTGTCGAACACTGTCGGGCTCTGTCGGGCTCTGTCTGGCTTTGTCGGGCCTTGCTGGGTCTTGTCGGGCTCTGATGGGCCGTGTCAGGCTTTGTTGGGACCTGTCGGGTCTTGTCGGGCTCTGTGGGCTCTGTCAAGCCCTGTCATGTTCTTTCACACCTTATCGAACCGTGTCGGGCTCTGTCGGGCTCTGATGGGCTTATTTGGGCTTTGTCCGGCCCTGTCGGGCTCTAATGGGCCCTGCCGGGCTCTGTCGGGCTCTGTTGGGCTCTGTCGGGCTTTGTTGGGCTCTGTCAAGCCCTCTCAGGCTTAGTTGCACTTTGTGGGGCCTTGTCAGGCCCTCTCGGGCTCTGATGGTCCCTTTTGGGCTTTTTTGGGCCCTGTCAGGCCTTGTCGGGCTCTGTTGGGTTCTATCAGGCTTTGTTGGGCTCTGCCAGACCCTGTCAGGCTTAGTCAGGCTCTGACAGGCCGTGTTGGGCTCTGTCGGGCTCTGTCAGGCTCTGTCAGTCCCTGTCGGGCTCTTTCATGCCTTGTCGAACCCTGTCAGGCTTAGTCAGGCTTTGACAGGCCTTGTCAGGCTCTGTCGGGCTCTGATGGGCCCTTTTGGGCTTTGTTGAACCCTTTTGGGCCTTGTCAGACACTGTTGGGCTCTGTTGGGTTTTGTCGGGCCCTATCAGGCCCTCTGGGGTGTAGTTGGGCCTAGTCGGGTCCTGACAGTCTCTGTCGGGCTCTGATGGCCCCTGTCGGGCTCTGTCGGACCCCGTCAGGCTTACTCAGGCTCTGACGGGCTGTGTTGGGCCCTGTCAGGCCCTGTCGGGCTCTGACAGGCTCTGTCAGGCTTTGTCGGGCCTTGCTGGGTCTTGTCGGGCTCTGATGGGCCCTGTCGGGCTTTTTTGGGATCTGTCGAGTCTTCTCGGGCTCTGTCGGGCCCTGTCGGGCTTTGTCGGGCTTAGTCAGGCTCTGACGGGCCATGTCGGGCTGTGTCGGTTCCTGTCAATCTCTGATGGGCCCTGTTGGGCCTTGTTGGGCTCTGTTGGGCTCTACCAGAATCTGTTGGGCCCTATCAGAATCTGTTGGGCCCTGTCGGGCTTTGTCGGGCTCTGTCAGGCTTAGTCGGGCTCTGACGGGACATATTGGGTTGTGTCGGGTCCTGTCAAGCTCTGATGGGCCCTGTTGGGCCTTGTTGGGCTCTGTTGGGCTCTGGCGGGCCCTGTTGGGCTTTGTCAGGCTCTGTCGGGCTTAGTTGGGCCCTGTCAGGCCCTGTCGGGCTCTGACAGGCTCTGTCGGGCTTTGTTGGGCCTTGCTGGGTCTTGTCGGGCTCTGATGGGCCCTGTCGGGCCTTTTTGGGACCTGTCAGGCTTTTTTGGGACTTGTCAGGTCTTCTCGGGCTCTGTCGGGCTCTGTCGGGCTTTGCCGGGCGTTGTCGGGTGTTGTCGGGCGTTGTCGGGCCCTGTCGGGCTCTGATGGGCCTTGTCGGGCTCTGTTGGGCTTTGTTGGGCTCTGTTGGGCCCTGTCGGACTTAGTTGGGCTCCGTCAGGCTCTGTTGGGCCCTGTCCGGCTCTGATGGGCCCTGTTGGGCCTTGTTGGGCTCTGTTGGGCTCTGGCGGGCTCTGGCAGGCCCTGTTGGGCTTTGTCAGGCTCTGTCGGGCTTAGTTGGGCCCTGTCAGGCCCTGTCGGGCTCTGACAGGCTCTGTCGGGCTTTGTTGGGCTTTGCCGGGTCTTGTCGGGCTCTGATGGGCCCTGTCGGGCCTTTTTGGGACCTGTCAGGCGTTTTTGGGACTTGTCGGGTCTTCTCGGGCTCTGTCGGGCTCTGTCGGGCTTTGTCGGGCGTTGTTGGGCGTTGTCGGGCTCTGTTGGCCTCTGTCGGGCTTAGTCGGGCTGTAACAGACCTTGTCGGTCTCTGTCGGTCTCTGTTGGTCTCTGTCAGTTTCTGTCAGTCTCTGTCGGTCTCTGTTGGGCCCTGTCAAGCCCTGTCGGGTCTTGTTGGGACTTGTCGGGCCCTGTTGGGTCTTGTTGGGCTCTGTTGGGACCTATCGGGCCCTGTCGCAGCTTCTCCAACCTTGTCGGGCCCTGTCGCGCCCTGTCGGTCTCTGTCAGGCCCTGTCGGGCTCTTTCGGGCCTTGTCGAACACTGTCGGGCTCTGTCGGGCTCTGTCTGGCTTTGTCGGGCCTTGCTGGGTCTTGTCGGGCTCTGATGGGCCGTGTCAGGCTTTGTTGGGACCTGTCGGGTCTTGTCGGGCTCTGTGGGCTCTGTCAAGCCCTGTCATGTTCTTTCACACCTTATCGAACCGTGTCGGGCTCTGTCGGGCTCTGATGGGCTTATCTGGGCTTTGTCCAGCCCTGTCGGGCTCTAATGGGCCCTGCCGGGCTCTGTCGGGCTCTGTTGGGCTCTGTCGGGCTTTGTTGGGCTCTGTCAAGCCCTCTCAGGCTTAGTTGCACTTTGTGGGGCCTTGTCAGGCCCTCTCGGGCTCTGATGGTCCCTTTTGGGCTTTTTTGGGCCCTGTCAGGCCTTGTCGGGCTCTGTTGGGTTCTATCAGGCTTTGTTGGGCTCTGCCAGACCCTGTCAGGCTTAGTCAGGCTCTGACAGGCCGTGTTGGGCTCTGTCGGGCTCTGTCAGGCTCTGTCAGTCCCTGTCGGGCTCTTTCATGCCTTGTCGAACCCTGTCAGGCTTAGTCAGGCTTTGACAGGCCTTGTCAGGCTCTGTCGGGCTCTGATGGGCCCTTTTGGGCTTTGTTGAACCCTTTTGGGCCTTGTCAGACACTGTTGGGCTCTGTTGGGTTTTGTCGGGCCCTATCAGGCCCTCTGGGGTGTAGTTGGGCCTAGTCGGGTCCTGACAGTCTCTGTCGGGCTCTGATGGCCCCTGTCGGGCTCTGTCGGACCCCGTCAGGCTTACTCAGGCTCTGACGGGCTGTGTTGGGCCCTGTCAGGCCCTGTCGGGCTCTGACAGGCTCTGTCAGGCTTTGTCGGGCCTTGCTGGGTCTTGT
The DNA here is from genome assembly GCF_036013445.1 of Caloenas nicobarica. Classification (NCBI taxonomy): domain Eukaryota; kingdom Metazoa; phylum Chordata; class Aves; order Columbiformes; family Columbidae; genus Caloenas; species Caloenas nicobarica. The sequence goes on from NC_088276.1 coordinate 2,211,362, forward strand.
CGGGCTCTGATGGGCCCTGTCGGGCTTTTTTGGGATCTGTCGAGTCTTCTCGGGCTCTGTCGGGCCCTGTCGGGCTTTGTCGGGCTTAGTCAGGCTCTGACGGGCCATGTTGGGCTGTGTCGGGTCCTGTCAATCTCTGATGGGCCCTGTTGGGCCTTGTTGGGCTCTGTTGGGCTCTATCAGAATCTGTTGGGCCCTGTCGGGCTTTGTCGGGCTCTGTCAGGCTTAGTCGGGCTCTGACGGGACATATTGGGTTGTGTCGGGTCCTGTCAAGCTCTGATGGGCCCTGTTGGGCCTTGTTGGGCTCTGTTGGGCTCTGGCGGGCCCTGTTGGGCTTTGTCAGGCTCTGTCGGGCTTAGTTGGGCCCTGTCAGGCCCTGTCGGGCTCTGACAGGCTCTGTCGGGCTTTGTTGGGCCTTGCTGGGTCTTGTCGGGCTCTGATGGGCCCTGTCGGGCCTTTTTGGGACCTGTCAGGCTTTTTTGGGACTTGTCAGGTCTTCTCGGGCTCTGTCGGGCCTTGTCGGGCGTTGTCGGGTGTTGTCGGGCCCTGTCGGGCCCTGTCGGGCTCTGATGGGCCCTGTCGGGCTGTGTTGGGCTTTGTTGGGCTCTGTTGGGCCCTGTCGGACTTAGTTGGGCTCCTTAAGGCTCTGTTGGGCCCTGTCCGGCTCTGATGGGCCCTGTTGGGCCTTGTTGGGCTCTGTTGGGCCCTGTCGGGCTCTGACAGGCTCTGTCGGGCTTTGTCAGGCTCTGTCGGGTCTTGTCGGGCTCTGATGGGCCCTGTCGGGCCTTTTTGGGACCTGTCAGGCGTTTTTGGGACTTGTCGGGTCTTCTCGGGCTCTGTCGGGCTCTGTCGGGCTTTGTCGGGTGTTGTTGGGCGTTGTCGGGCTCTGTTGGCCTCTGTCGGGCTTAGTCGGGCTGTAACAGACCTTGTTGGTCTCTGTCGGTCTCTGTTGGTCTCTGTCAGTTTCTGTCAGTCTCTGTCGGTCTCTGTTGGGCCCTGTCAAGCCCTGTCGGGTCTTGTTGGGACTTGTCGGGCCCTGTTGGGTCTTGTTGGGCTCTGTTGGGACCTATCGGGCCCTGTCGAAGCTTGTCCGACATTGTCGGGCCCTGTCGCGCCCTGTCGGTCTCTGTCGGGCCTCGTTGGGCCCTGTCGGGCTCTTTCGGGCCTTGTCGAACACTGTTGGGCTTTGTCGGGCCTTGTCGGGTCTTGTCAGGCTCTGATGGGCCCTTTCAGGCTCTGTTGGGACCTATCGAGTCCTGTCGCAGCTTCTCCAACCTTGTCGGGCCCTGTCGCGCCCTGTCGGTCTCTGTCAGGCCCTGTCGGGCTCTTTCGGGCCTTGTCGAACACTGTCGGGCTCTGTCGGGCTCTGTCTGGCTTTGTCGGGCCTTGCTGGGTCTTGTCGGGCTCTGATGGGCCGTGTCAGGCTTTGTTGGGACCTGTCGGGTCTTGTCGGGCTCTGTGGGCTCTGTCAAGCCCTGTCATGTTCTTTCACACCTTATCGAACCGTGTCGGGCTCTGTCGGGCTCTGATGGGCTTATTTGGGCTTTGTCTGGCCCTGTCGGGCTCTAATGGGCCCTGCCGGGCTCTGTCGGGCTCTGTTGGGCTCTGTCGGGCTTTGTTGGGCTCTGTCAAGCCCTCTCAGGCTTAGTTGCACTTTGTGGGGCCTTGTCAGGCCCTCTCGGGCTCTGATGGTCCCTTTTGGGCTTTTTTGGGCCCTGTCAGGCCTTGTCGGGCTCTGTTGGGTTCTATCAGGCTTTGTTGGGCTCTGCCAGACCCTGTCAGGCTTAGTCAGGCTCTGACAGGCCGTGTTGGGCTCTGTCGGGCTCTGTCAGGCTCTGTCAGTCCCTGTCGGGCTCTTTCATGCCTTGTCGAACCCTGTCAGGCTTAGTCAGGCTTTGACAGGCCTTGTCAGGCTCTGTCGGGCTCTGATGGGCCCTTTTGGGCTTTGTTGAACCCTTTTGGGCCTTGTCAGACACTGTTGGGCTCTGTTGGGTTTTGTCGGGCCCTATCAGGCCCTCTGGGGTGTAGTTGGGCCTAGTCGGGTCCTGACAGTCTCTGTCGGGCTCTGATGGCCCCTGTCGGGCTCTGTCGGACCCCGTCAGGCTTACTCAGGCTCTGACGGGCTGTGTTGGGCCCTGTCAGGCCCTGTCGGGCTCTGACAGGCTCTGTCAGGCTTTGTCGGGCCTTGCTGGGTCTTGTCGGGCTCTGATGGGCCCTGTCGGGCTTTTTTGGGATCTGTCGAGTCTTCTCGGGCTCTGTCGGGCCCTGTCGGGCTTTGTCGGGCTTAGTCAGGCTCTGACGGGCCATGTCAGGCTGTGTCGGTTCCTGTCAATCTCTGATGGGCCCTGTTGGGCCTTGTTGGGCTCTGTTGGGCTCTACCAGAATCTGTTGGGCCCTATCAGAATCTGTTGGGCCCTGTCGGGCTTTGTCGGGCTCTGTCAGGCTTAGTCGGGCTCTGACGGGACATATTGGGTTGTGTCGGGTCCTGTCAAGCTCTGATGGGCCCTGTTGGGCCTTGTTGGGCTCTGTTGGGCTCTGGCGGGCCCTGTTGGGCTTTGTCAGGCTCTGTCGGGCTTAGTTGGGCCCTGTCAGGCCCTGTCGGGCTCTGACAGGCTCTGTCGGGCTTTGTTGGGCCTTGCTGGGTCTTGTCGGGCTCTGATGGGCCCTGTCGGGCCTTTTTGGGACCTGTCAGGCTTTTTTGGGACTTGTCAGGTCTTCTCGGGCTCTGTCGGGCTCTGTCGGGCTTTGCCGGGCGTTGTCGGGTGTTGTCGGGCGTTGTCGGGCCCTGTCGGGCTCTGATGGGCCTTGTCGGGCTCTGTTGGGCTTTGTTGGGCTCTGTTGGGCCCTGTCGGACTTAGTTGGGCTCCGTCAGGCTCTGTTGGGCCCTGTCCGGCTCTGATGGGCCCTGTTGGGCCTTGTTGGGCTCTGTTGGGCTCTGGCGGGCTCTGGCAGGCCCTGTTGGGCTTTGTCAGGCTCTGTCGGGCTTAGTTGGGCCCTGTCAGGCCCTGTCGGGGTCTGACAGGCTCTGTCGGGCTTTGTTGGGCTTTGCCGGGTCTTGTCGGGCTCTGATGGGCCCTGTCGGGCCTTTTTGGGACCTGTCAGGCGTTTTTGGGACTTGTCGGGTCTTCTCGGGCTCTGTCGGGCTCTGTCGGGCTTTGTCGGGCGTTGTTGGGCGTTGTCGGGCTCTGTTGGCCTCTGTCGGGCTTAGTCGGGCTGTAACAGACCTTGTCGGTCTCTGTCGGTCTCTGTTGGTCTCTGTCAGTTTCTGTCAGTCTCTGTCGGTCTCTGTTGGGCCCTGTCAAGCCCTGTCGGGTCTTGTTGGGACTTGTCGGGCCCTGTTGGGTCTTGTTGGGCTCTGTTGGGACCTATTGGGCCCTGTCGCAGCTTCTCCAACCTTGTCGGGCCCTGTCGCGCCCTGTCGGTCTCTGTCAGGCCCTGTCGGGCTCTTTCGGGCCTTGTCGAACACTGTCGGGCTCTGTCGGGCTCTGTCTGGCTTTGTCGGGCCTTGCTGGGTCTTGTCGGGCTCTGATGGGCCGTGTCAGGCTTTGTTGGGACCTGTCGGGTCTTGTCGGGCTCTGTGGGCTCTGTCAAGCCCTGTCATGTTCTTTCACACCTTATCGAACCGTGTCGGGCTCTGTCGGGCTCTGATGGGCTTATCTGGGCTTTGTCCGGCCCTGTCGGGCTCTAATGGGCCCTGCCGGGCTCTGTCGGGCTCTGTTGGGCTCTGTCGGGCTTTGTTGGGCTCTGTCAAGCCCTCTCAGGCTTAGTTGCACTTTGTGGGGCCTTGTCAGGCCCTCTCGGGCTCTGATGGTCCCTTTTGGGCTTTTTTGGGCCCTGTCAGGCCTTGTCGGGCTCTTTTGGGTTCTATCAGGCTTTGTTGGGCTCTGCCAGACCCTGTCAGGCTTAGTCAGGCTCTGACAGGCCGTGTTGGGCTCTGTCGGGCTCTGTCAGGCTCTGTCAGTCCCTGTCGGGCTCTTTCATGCCTTGTCGAACCCTGTCAGGCTTAGTCAGGCTTTGACAGGCCTTGTCAGGCTCTGTCGGGCTCTGATGGGCCCTTTTGGGCTTTGTTGAACCCTTTTGGGCCTTGTCAGACACTGTTGGGCTCTGTTGGGTTTTGTCGGGCCCTATCAGGCCCTCTGGGGTGTAGTTGGGCCTAGTCGGGTCCTGACAGTCTCTGTCGGGCTCTGATGGCCCCTGTCGGGCTCTGTCGGACCCCGTCAGGCTTACTCAGGCTCTGACGGGCTGTGTTGGGCCCTGTCAGGCCCTGTCGGGCTCTGACAGGCTCTGTCAGGCTTTGTCGGGCCTTGCTGGGTCTTGTCGGGCTCTGATGGGCCCTGTCGGGCTTTTTTGGGATCTGTCGAGTCTTCTCGGGCTCTGTCGGGCCCTGTCGGGCTTTGTCGGGCTTAGTCAGGCTCTGACGGGCCATGTTGGGCTGTGTCGGGTCCTGTCAATCTCTGATGGGCCCTGTTGGGCCTTGTTGGGCTCTGTTGGGCTCTATCAGAATCTGTTGGGCCCTGTCGGGCTTTGTCGGGCTCTGTCAGGCTTAGTCGGGCTCTGACGGGACATATTGGGTTGTGTCGGGTCCTGTCAAGCTCTGATGGGCCCTGTTGGGCCTTGTTGGGCTCTGTTGGGCTCTGGCGGGCCCTGTTGGGCTTTGTCAGGCTCTGTCGGGCTTAGTTGGGCCCTGTCAGGCCCTGTCGGGCTCTGACAGGCTCTGTCGGGCTTTGTTGGGCCTTGCTGGGTCTTGTCGGGCTCTGATGGGCCCTGTCGGGCCTTTTTGGGACCTGTCAGGCTTTTTTGGGACTTGTCAGGTCTTCTCGGGCTCTGTCGGGCCTTGTCGGGCGTTGTCGGGTGTTGTCGGGCCCTGTCGGGCCCTGTCGGGCTCTGATGGGCCCTGTCGGGCTCTGTTGGGCTTTGTTGGGCTCTGTTGGGCCCTGTCGGACTTAGTTGGGCTCCTTAAGGCTCTGTTGGGCCCTGTCCGGCTCTGATGGGCCCTGTTGGGCCTTGTTGGGCTCTGTTGGGCCCTGTCGGGCTCTGACAGGCTCTGTCGGGCTTTGTCAGGCTCTGTCGGGTCTTGTCAGGCTCTGATGGGCCCTGTCGGGCCTTTTTGGGACCTGTCAGGCGTTTTTGGGACTTGTCGGGTCTTCTCGGGCTCTGTCGGGCTCTGTCGGGCTTTGTCGGGTGTTGTTGGGCGTTGTCGGGCTCTGTTGGCCTCTGTTGGGCTTAGTCGGGCTGTAACAGACCTTGTCGGTCTCTGTCGGTCTCTGTTGGTCTCTGTCAGTTTCTGTCAGTCTCTGTCGGTCTCTGTTGGGCCCTGTCAAGCCCTGTCGGGTCTTGTTGGGACTTGTCGGGCCCTGTTGGGTCTTGTTGGGCTCTGTTGGGACCTATCGGGCCCTGTCGCAGCTTCTCCAACCTTGTCGGGCCCTGTCGCGCCCTGTCGGTCTCTGTCAGGCCCTGTCGGGCTCTTTCGGGCCTTGTCGAACACTGTCGGGCTCTGTCGGGCTCTGTCTGGCTTTGTCGGGCCTTGCTGGGTCTTGTCGGGCTCTGATGGGCCGTGTCAGGCTTTGTTGGGACCTGTCGGGTCTTGTCGGGCTCTGTGGGCTCTGTCAAGCCCTGTCATGTTCTTTCACACCTTATCGAACCGTGTCGGGCTCTGTCGGGCTCTGATGGGCTTATCTGGGCTTTGTCCGGCCCTGTCGGGCTCTAATGGGCCCTGCCGGGCTCTGTCGGGCTCTGTTGGGCTCTGTCGGGCTTTGTTGGGCTCTGTCAAGCCCTCTCAGGCTTAGTTGCACTTTGTGGGGCCTTGTCAGGCCCTCTCGGGCTCTGATGGTCCCTTTTGGGCTTTTTTGGGCCCTGTCAGGCCTTGTCGGGCTCTTTTGGGTTCTATCAGGCTTTGTTGGGCTCTGCCAGACCCTGTCAGGCTTAGTCAGGCTCTGACAGGCCGTGTTGGGCTCTGTCGGGCTCTGTCAGGCTCTGTCAGTCCCTGTCGGGCTCTTTCATGCCTTGTCGAACCCTGTCAGGCTTAGTCAGGCTTTGACAGGCCTTGTCAGGCTCTGTCGGGCTCTGATGGGCCCTTTTGGGCTTTGTTGAACCCTTTTGGGCCTTGTCAGACACTGTTGGGCTCTGTTGGGTTTTGTCGGGCCCTATCAGGCCCTCTGGGGTGTAGTTGGGCCTAGTCGGGTCCTGACAGTCTCTGTCGGGCTCTGATGGCCCTTGTCGGGCTCTGTCGGACCCCGTCAGGCTTACTCAGGCTCTGACGGGCTGTGTTGGGCCCTGTCAGGCCCTGTCGGGCTCTGACAGGCTCTGTCAGGCTTTGTCGGGCCTTGCTGGGTCTTGTCGGGCTCTGATGGGCCCTGTCGGGCTTTTTTGGGATCTGTCGAGTCTTCTCGGGCTCTGTCGGGCCCTGTCGGGCTTTGTCGGGCTTAGTCAGGCTCTGACGGGCCATGTCGGGCTGTGTCGGTTCCTGTCAATCTCTGATGGGCCCTGTTGGGCCTTGTTGGGCTCTGTTGGGCTCTATCAGAATCTGTTGGGCCCTGTCGGGCTTTGTCGGGCTCTGTCAGGCTTAGTCGGGCTCTGACGGGACATATTGGGTTGTGTCGGGTCCTGTCAAGCTCTGATGGGCCCTGTTGGGCCTTGTTGGGCTCTGTTGGGCTCTGGCGGGCCCTGTTGGGCTTTGTCAGGCTCTGTCGGGCTTAGTTGGGCCCTGTCAGGCCCTGTCGGGCTCTGACAGGCTCTGTCGGGCTTTGTTGGGCCTTGCTGGGTCTTGTCGGGCTCTGATGGGCCCTGTCGGGCCTTTTTGGGACCTGTCAGGCTTTTTTGGGACTTGTCAGGTCTTCTCGGGCTCTGTCGGGCCTTGTCGGGCGTTGTCGGGTGTTGTCGGGCCCTGTCGGGCCCTGTCGGGCTCTGATGGGCCCTGTCGGGCTCTGTTGGGCTTTGTTGGGCTCTGTTGGGCCCTGTCGGACTTAGTTGGGCTCCTTAAGGCTCTGTTGGGCCCTGTCCGGCTCTGATGGGCCCTGTTGGGCCTTGTTGGGCTCTGTTGGGCTCTGGCGGGCTCTGGCGGGCCCTGTTGGGCTTTGTCAGGCTCTGTCGGGCTTAGTTGGGCCCTGTCAGGCCCTGTCGGGCTCTGACAGGCTCTGTCGGGCTTTGTTGGGCCTTGCCGGGTCTTGTCGGGCTCTGATGGGCCCTGTCGGGCCTTTTTGGGACCTGTCAGGCGTTTTTGGGACTTGTCGGGTCTTCTCGGGCTCTGTCGGGCTCTGTTGGGCTTTGTCGGGCGTTGTTGGGCTTTGTCGGGCTCTGTTGGCCTCTGTCGGGCTTAGTCGGGCTGTAACAGACCTTGTCGGTCTCTGTCGGTCTCTGTTGGTCTCTGTCAGTTTCTGTCAGTCTCTGTCGGTCTCTGTTGGGCCCTGTCAAGCCCTGTCGGGTCTTGTTGGGACTTGTCGGGCCCTGTTGGGTCTTGTTGGGCTCTGTTGGGACCTATCGGGCCCTGTCGAAGCCTGTCCGACATTGTCGGGCCCTGTCGCGCCCTGTCGGTCTCTGTCGGGCCTCGTTGGGCCCTGTCGGGCTCTTTCGGGCCTTGTCGAACACTGTTGGGCTTTGTCGGGCCTTGTCGGGTCTTGTCAGGCTCTGATGGGCCCTTTCAGGCTCTGTTGGGACCTATCGAGTCCTGTCGCAGCTTCTCCAACCTTGTCGGGCCCTGTCGCGCCCTGTCGGTCTCTGTCAGGCCCTGTCGGGCTCTTTCGGGCCTTGTCGAACACTGTCGGGCTCTGTCGGGCTTAGTCTGGCTTTGTCGGGCCTTGCTGGGTCTTGTCGGGCTCTGATGGGCCGTGTCAGGCTTTGTTGGGACCTGTCGGGTCTTGTCGGGCTCTGTGGGCTCTGTCAAGCCCTGTCATGTTCTTTCACACCTTATCGAACCGTGTCGGGCTCTGTCGGGCTCTGATGGGCTTATTTGGGCTTTGTCCGGCCCTGTCGGGCTCTAATGGGCCCTGCCGGGCTCTGTCGGGCTCTGTTGGGCTCTGTCGGGCTTTGTTGGGCTCTGTCAAGCCCTCTCAGGCTTAGTTGCACTTTGTGGGGCCTTGTCAGGCCCTCTCGGGCTCTGATGGTCCCTTTTGGGCTTTTTTGGGCCCTGTCAGGCCTTGTCGGGCTCTGTTGGGTTCTATCAGGCTTTGTTGGGCTCTGCCAGACCCTGTCAGGCTTAGTCAGGCTCTGACAGGCCGTGTTGGGCTCTGTCGGGCTCTGTCAGGCTCTGTCAGTCCCTGTCGGGCTCTTTCATGCCTTGTCGAACCCTGTCAGGCTTAGTCAGGCTTTGACAGGCCTTGTCAGGCTCTGTCGGGCTCTGATGGGCCCTTTTGGTCTTTGTTGAACCCTTTTGGGCCTTGTCAGACACTGTTGGGCTCTGTTGGGTTTTGTCGGGCCCTATCAGGCCCTCTGGGGTGTAGTTGGGCCTAGTCGGGTCCTGACAGTCTCTGTCGGGCTCTGATGGCCCCTGTCGGGCTCTGTCGGACCCCGTCAGGCTTACTCAGGCTCTGACGGGCTGTGTTGGGCCCTGTCAGGCCCTGTCGGGCTCTGACAGGCTCTGTCAGGCTTTCTCGGGCCTTGCTGGGTCTTGTCGGGCTCTGATGGGCCCTGTCGGGCTTTTTTGGGATCTGTCGAGTCTTCTCGGGCTCTGTCGGGCCCTGTCGGGCTTTGTCGGGCTTAGTCAGGCTCTGACGGGCCATGTCGGGCTGTGTCGGTTCCTGTCAATCTCTGATGGGCCCTGTTGGGCCTTGTTGGGCTCTGTTGGGCTCTACCAGAATCTGTTGGGCCCTATCAGAATCTGTTGGGCCCTGTCGGGCTTTGTCGGGCTCTGTCAGGCTTAGTCGGGCTCTGACGGGACATGTTGGGTTGTGTCGGGTCCTGTCAAGCTCTGATGGGCCCTGTTGGGCCTTGTTGGGCTCTGTTGGGCTCTGGCGGGCCCTGTTGGGCTTTGTCAGGCTCTGTCGGGCTTAGTTGGGCCCTGTCAGGCCCTGTCGGGCTCTGTCGGGCTTTGTTGGGCCTTGCCGGGTCTTGTCGGGCTCTGATGGGCCCTGTCGGGCCTTTTTGGGACCTGTCAGGCTTTTTTGGGACTTGTCAGGTCTTCTCGGGCTCTGTCGGGCTCTGTCGGGCTTTGTCGGGCGTTGTCGGGTGTTGTCGGGCGTTGTCGGGCCCTGTCGGGCTCTGATGGGCCTTGTCGGGCTCTGTTAGGCCCTTTTGGGCTTTGTTGAACCCTTTTGGGCCTTGTCAGACACTGTTGGGCTCTGTTGGGTTTTGTCGGGCCCTATCAGGCCCTCTGGGGTGTAGTTGGGCCTAGTCGGGTCCTGACAGTCTCTGTCGGGCTCTGATGGCCCCTGTCGGGCTCTGTCGGACCCCGTCAGGCTTACTCAGGCTCTGACGGGCTGTGTTGGGCCCTGTCAGGCCCTGTCGGGCTCTGACAGGCTCTGTCAGGCTTTGTCGGGCCTTGCTGGGTCTTGTCGGGCTCTGGTGGGCCCTGTCGGGCTTTTTTGGGATCTGTCGAGTCTTCTCGGGCTCTGTCGGGCCCTGTCGGGCTTTGTCGGGCTTAGTCAGGCTCTGACGGGCCATGACGGGCTGTGTCGGGTCCTGTCAATCTCTGATGGGCCCTGTTGGGCCTTGTTGGGCTCTGTTGGGCTCTATCAGAATCTGTTGGGCCCTGTCGGGCTTTGTCGGGCTCTGTCAGGCTTAGTCGGGCTCTGACGGGACATATTGGGTTGTGTCGGGTCCTGTCAAGCTCTGATGGGCCCTGTTGGGCCTTGTTGGGCTCTGTTGGGCTCTGGCGGGCCCTGTTGGGCTTTGTCAGGCTCTGTCGGGCTTAGTTGGGCCCTGTCAGGCCCTGTCGGGCTCTGACAGGCTCTGTCGGGCTTTGTTGGGCCTTGCCGGGTCTTGTCGGGCTCTGATGGGCCCTGTCGGGCCTTTTTGGGACCTGTCAGGCGTTTTTGGGACTTGTCGGGTCTTCTCGGGCTCTGTCGGGCTCTGTCGGGCTTTGTCGGGCGTTGTTGGGCGTTGTCGGGCTCTGTTGGCCTCTGTCGGGCTTAGTCGGGCTGTAACAGACCTTGTCGGTCTCTGTCGGTCTCTGTTGGTCTCTGTCAGTTTCTGTCAGTCTCTGTCGGTCTCTGTTGGGCCCTGTCAAGCCCTGTCGGGTCTTGTTGGGACTTGTCGGGCCCTGTTGGGTCTTGTTGGGCTCTGTTGGGACCTATCGGGCCCTGTCGAAGCTTGTCCGACATTGTCGGGCCCTGTCGCGCCCTGTCGGTCTCTGTCGGGCCTCGTTGGGCCCTGTCGGGCTCTTTCGGGCCTTGTCGAACACTGTTGGGCTTTGTCGGGCCTTGTCGGGTCTTGTCAGGCTCTGATGGGCCCTTTCAGGCTCTGTTGGGACCTATCGAGTCCTGTCGCAGCTTCTCCAACCTTGTCGGGCCCTGTCGCGCCCTGTCGGTCTCTGTCAGGCCCTGTCGGGCTCTTTCGGGCCTTGTCGAACACTGTCGGGCTCTGTCGGGCTTAGTCTGGCTTTGTCGGGCCTTGCTGGGTCTTGTCGGGCTCTGATGGGCCGTGTCAGGCTTTGTTGGGACCTGTCGGGTCTTGTCGGGCTCTGTGGGGCCCTGTCGGGCCCTGTTGGGCTCTGTCAAGCCCTGTCATGTTCTTTCACACCTTATCGAACCGTGTCGGGCTCTGTCGGGCTCTGATGGGCTTATTTGGGCTTTGTCCGGCCCTGTCGGGCTCTAATGGGCCCTGCCGGGCTCTGTCGGGCTCTGTTGGGCTCTGTCGGGCTTTGTTGGGCTCTGTCAAGCCCTCTCAGGCTTAGTTGCACTTTGTGGGGCCTTGTCAGGCCCTCTCGGGCTCTGATGGTCCCTTTTGGGCTTTTTTGGGCCCTGTCAGGCCTTGTCGGGCTCTGTTGGGTTCTATCAGGCTTTGTTGGGCTCTGCCAGACCCTGTCAGGCTTAGTCAGGCTCTGACAGGCCGTGTTGGGCTCTGTCGGGCTCTGTCAGGCTCTGTCAGTCCCTGTCGGGCTCTTTCATGCCTTGTCGAACCCTGTCAGGCTTAGTCAGGCTTTGACAGGCCTTGTCAGGCTCTGTCGGGCTCTGATGGGCCCTTTTGGGCTTTGTTGGGCCCTTTTGGGCTTTGTTGAACCCTTTTGGGCCTTGTCAGACACTGTTGGGCTCTGTTGGGTTTTGTCGGGCCCTATCAGGCCCTCTGGGGTGTAGTTGGGCCTAGTCGGGTCCTGACAGTCTCTGTCGGGCTCTGATGGCCCCTGTCGGGCTCTGTCGGACCCCGTCAGGCTTACTCAGGCTCTGACGGGCTGTGTTGGGCCCTGTCAGGCCCTGTCGGGCTCTGACAGGCTCTGTCAGGCTTTGTCGGGCCTTGCTGGGTCTTGTCGGGCTCTGATGGGCCCTGTCGGGCTTTTTTGGGATCTGTCGAGTCTTCTCGGGCTCTGTTGGGCCCTGTCGGGCTTTGTCGGGCTTAGTCAGGCTCTGACGGGCCATGTCGGGCTGTGTCGGGTCCTGTCAAGCTCTGATGGGCCCTGTTGGGCCTTGTTGGGCTCTGTTGGGCCCTATCAGAATCTGTTGGGCCCTGTCGGGCTTTGTCGGGCTCTGTCAGGCTTAGTCGGGCTCTGACGGGACATGTTGGGTTGTGTCGGGTCCTGTCAAGCTCTGATGGGCCCTGATGGGCCTTGTTGGGCTCTGTTGGGCTCTGGCGGGCCCTGTTGGGCTTTGTCAGGCTCTGTCGGGCTTAGTTGGGCCCTGTCAGGCCCTGTCGGGCTCTGACAGGCTCTGTCGGGCTTTGTTGGGCCTTGCCGGGTCTTGTCAGGCTCTGATGGGCCCTGTCGGGCCTTTTTGGGACCTGTCAGGCGTTTTTGGGAATTGTCGGGTCTTCTCGGGCTCTGTCGGGCTCTGTCGGGCTTTGTCGGGCATTGTTGGGCGTTGTCGGGCTCTGTTGGCCTCTGTCGGGCTTAGTCGGGCTGTAACAGACCTTGTCGGTCTCTGTCGGTCTCTGTTGGTCTCTGTCAGTTTCTGTCAGTCTCTGTCGGTCTCTGTTGGGCCCTGTCAAGCCCTGTCGGGTCTTGTTGGGACTTGTCGGGCCCTGTTGGGTCTTGTTGGGCTCTGTTGGGACCTATCGGGCCCTGTCGAAGCCTGTCCGACATTGTCGGGCCCTGTCGCGCCCTGTCGGTCTCTGTCGGGCCTCGTTGGGCCCTGTCGGGCTCTTTCGGGCCTTGTCGAACACTGTTGGGCTTTGTCGGGCCTTGTCGGGTCTTGTCAGGCTCTGATGGGCCCTTTCAGGCTCTGTTGGGACCTATCGAGTCCTGTCGCAGCTTCTCCAACCTTGTCGGGCCCTGTCGCGCCCTGTCGGTCTCTGTCAGGCCCTGTCGGGCTCTTTCGGGCCTTGTCGAACACTGTCGGGCTCTGTCGGGCTTAGTCTGGCTTTGTCGGGCCTTGCTGGGTCTTGTCAGGCTCTGATGGGCCGTGTCAGGCTTTGTTGGGACCTGTCGGGTCTTGTCGGGCTCTGTGGGGCCCTGTCGGGCCCTGTTGGGCTCTGTCAAGCCCTGTCATGTTCTTTCACACCTTATCGAACCGTGTCGGGCTCTGTCGGGCTCTGATGGGCTTATTTGGGCTTTGTCCGGCCCTGTCGGGCTCTAATGGGCCCTGCCGGGCTCTGTCGGGCTCTGTTGGGCTCTGTCGGGCTTTGTTGGGCTCTGTCAAGCCCTCTCAGGCTTAGTTGCACTTTGTGGGGCCTTGTCAGGCCCTCTCGGGCTCTGATGGTCCCTTTTGGGCTTTTTTGGGCCCTGTCAGGCCTTGTCGGGCTCTGTTGGGTTCTATCAGGCTTTGTTGGGCTCTGCCAGACCCTGTCAGGCTTAGTCAGGCTCTGACAGGCCGTGTTGGGCTCTGTCGGGCTCTGTCAGGCTCTGTCAGTCCCTGTCGGGCTCTTTCATGCCTTGTCGAACCCTGTCAGGCTTAGTCAGGCTTTGACAGGCCTTGTCAGGCTCTGTCGGGCTCTGATGGGCCCTTTTGGGCTTTGTTGAACCCTTTTGGGCCTTGTCAGACACTGTTGGGCTCTGTTGGGTTTTGTCGGGCCCTATCAGGCCCTCTGGGGTGTAGTTGGGCCTAGTCGGGTCCTGACAGTCTCTGTCGGGCTCTGATGGCCCCTGTCGGGCTCTGTCGGACCCCGTCAGGCTTACTCAGGCTCTGACGGGCTGTGTTGGGCCCTGTCAGGCCCTGTCGGGCTCTGACAGGCTCTGTCAGGCTTTGTCGGGCCTTGCTGGGTCTTGTCGGGCTCTGGTGGGCCCTGTCGGGCTTTTTTGGGATCTGTCGAGACTTCTCGGGCTCCGTCGGGCCCTGTCGGGCTTTGTCGGGCTTAGTCAGGCTCTGACGGGCCATGACGGGCTGTGTCGGGTCCTGTCAAGCTCTGATGGGCCCTATTGGGCCTTGTTGGGCTCTGTTGGGCTCTATCAGAATCTGTTGGGCCCTGTCGGGCTTTGTCGGGCTCTTTCAGGCTTAGTCGGGCTCTGTCGGGACATGTTGGGTTGTGTCGGGTCCTGTCAAGCTCTGATGGGCCCTGTTGGGCCTTGTTGGGCTCTGTTGGGCTCTGGCGGGCCCTGTTGGGCTTTGTCAGGCTCTGTCGGGCTTAGTTGGGCCCTGTCAGGCCCTGTCGGGCTCTGACAGGCTCTGTCGGGCTTTGTTGGGTCTTGCCGGGTCTTGTCGGGCTCTGATGGGCCCTGTCGGGCCTTTTTGGGACCTGTCAGGCTTTTTTGGGACTTGTCAGGTCTTCTCGGGCTCTGTTGGGCCCTGTCGGGCTTTGTCGGGTGTTGTCGGGCCCTGTCGGGCCCTGTCGGGCTCTGATGGGCCCTGTCGGGCTCTGTTGGGCTTTGTTGGGCTCTGTTGGGCCCTGTCGGACTTAGTTGGGCTCCGTCAGGCTCTGTTGGGCCCTGTCCGGCTCTGATGGGCCCTGTTGGGCCTTGTTGGGCTCTGTTGGGCTCTGGCGGGCTCTGGCGGGCCCTGTTGGGCTTTGTCAGGCTCTGTCGGGCTTAGTTGGGCCCTGTCAGGCCCTGTCGGGCTCTGACAGGCTCTGTCGGGCTTTGTTGGGCCTTGCCGGGTCTTGTCGGGCTCTGACAGGCTCTGTCGGGCTTTTTTGGGACTTGTCGGGTCTTCTCGGGCTCTGTCGGGCTCTGTCGGGCTTTGTTGGGCGTTGTCGGGCGTTGTCGGGCCCTGTCGGGCTCTGATGGGCCCTGTCGGGCTCTGTTGGTCTTTGTCGGGCTCTTTCGGGCGTTGTCGGGCTTAGTCGGGCTTAGTTGGGCTTTCTCGGGCTTTCTTGGGCTCTGTTGGGCTCTGTTGGGCCCTGTCGGGCTTAGTCAGGCTCTGATGGGCCATGTTGGGCTGTGTCAGGTCCTGTCAATCTCTGATGGGCCCTGTTGGGCCTTGTTGGGACCTGTCGGGTATTCTCGGGCTCTGTTGAGCTTTGTTGAACTCTGTCGGGCTCTGTCAAGCCCTGTCAGGCTCTTTCATGCCTTGCCGAACCCTGTCGGACTCTCTTGGGCTGATTTGGGCTTTGTCGGGCATTGTCAGGCCCTGTCGGGCTCTGATTGGCCCTGTCAAGCTCTGTTGGGCTCTGTCGGATCTTGTTGGGCTTAGTCGGACTCCGACAGGCTCTGTTGGGCCATGTCGGGCTCTTTCAGGCCTTGTCGGGCTTAGTCGGGCTTAGTTGGGCTTTCTCGGGCCTTGTTGGGCTCTGATGGGCTCTGATGGGCTCTGTTGGGCCCTGTCGGGCTTAGTCAGGCTCTGACGGGCCATGTCGGGCTGTGTCGGGTCCTGTCAATCTCTGATGGGCGCTGTTGGGCCTTGTTGGGCTCTGTTGGGTTCTGGCGGGCTCTGGCAGGCCCTGTTGGGCTTTGTCAGGCTCTGGCGGGCCCTGTCGGGCTCTGTCAAGCCTTGTCATGCTCTTTCACGCCTTGTCAAACCCAGTCGGGCTCTGTTGGCCTCTCTCGGGCTTATTCAGGCTTAGTCGAGCTCTGACGGGCCCTGTCAGGCGCTGTCGGCTTGTTTCAAGCCTTGTCAAACCCTGTCGGGCTTGGTCGGGCTTCGTTGGGCCTTGTTGGGTCTTGTCGGGCTCTGATGGGCCCTGTCGGGCTTTGTCAGGCTGTATCTGGCCCTGTCGGGCTCTGTCAGGCTCTTTCACGCCTTGTCAAATCCTGACGGGCTCTCTTGGGCTTAGTCAAGCTTTGTCAGGCCTTGTTGGGCTTTTTTGGGACCTGTCGGGCTTTGTCGGGCTTAGTCGGGCTCTGACGTGCCATGTCGGGTTGTGTTGGGTCCTGTCAAGCTCTGATGGGCCCTGTTGGGCCTTGTTGGGCTCTGTTGGGCTCTGGCAGGCTCTGGCGGGCCCTGTTGGGCTTTGTCAGGCTCTGTCGGGCTTAGTTGGGCTCTGGTGGGCCCTGGCGGGCCCTGGCGGGCTCTGTCAAGCCCTGTCGTGCTCTTTCACGCCTTGTCGAACCCAGTCGGTCTCTGATGGCCTCTCTCGGGCTTATTCAGGCTTAGTCGGGCTCTGACGGGCCCTGTCAGGCGGTGTTGGCTTCTTTCAAGCCTGTCGGGCTCTGTTGGGATCTTTCACGCCTTGTCGAATCCTGTCGAGCTCTCTTGGGCTTAGTCAAGCTTTGTCGGGCTTTTTTGGGCCCTGTTGGGCCTTTTCAGGCTCTGTCTGGCTTTGTTGAGCTCTGTTGGACCCTGTCGGGCTTAGTCGGGCTCTGTCGGGCCGTGTTGGGCCGTGTTGGGCTCTGGCAGGCTCTGGCGGGCTCTGATGGGCCGTGTCAGGCTCTGTCGGGGTCTGTCGGGCTCTGTCAGGCCCTGTCTGGCTTAGTCGGGCTCTGACGGGCCGTGTCGGGCCGTGTCGGGCTCTGATGGTACCTGTCGGGCTTTGTTGGGCCCTGTCGGGCCCTGTTGGTCTCTGTCAGGCTCTGACAGGCTCTGTCAGGCTCTGTCGGGATCTGTCAGGCTCTGTTGGGATCTGTCAGGCTTAGTCAGTCTCTGACGGGCCCTGTCGGTCTCTGTTGGGCCCTGTCAGTCTCTGTCAGTCTCTGTCGGGCCCTATCGGGCCCTGTCGGTCTCTGTTGGGCCCTGTCGGGCCGTGTCACCAGCACTGCCCCTCCTCTGCTCCTCACCCCCACACTCTCTCCCAGACTGTGATGGACCCGTGTAGCTGAGCTGCTCCTTAGGAGCACAGGACACGGTTGTGCTGCATCTTCCCATCTCTCCTGACAGGCCTGTATCCCTGCCCCCCGCCATGTGAGCCATCCCCCACATGCCCCGCGTTACTCCAGCCATGGGGGACTGAGCTGTGGGACTGCACACAGAGCTCTAGTGACTTGGAGTTTCCAGGGCCGGGAGCATTCGCACACATACATTGGAGGCGGATCAGCACTGCTCTCCACCACCGACTGCACTGACATAACCTCCCTCCTCGGCCATTCCAAGTTGAAAGCTCTTTCTGGTATTGGGGAAACTGCTGTGTCTTACCAACTGTTCTGTGTTTCCCCAATTTTTAGGCACGACACTGCCAGAGGAGAACGTACAGCTCCAAGAGGACTGGGAAGCCAAGACCAGCTCCTTGCGTTCTTCACCCAGCGCTACTCACATTACAGAGGTAACGAGCTCCCCCTTTGCTGGCACTCTTGGCTGTGGCATCAGCAGGGGACTTGTGTGAGCAAAGTCCTCCAGAATCAGTGGGGCTGGCGTGGCCTCCCTGTCCCTGCTGAGAGGGTTCCTGCTGTCCCCAAGCAGGGATGATGTGAGGGCTGCGCTCCGGTGTCCCGGCAGCAGCCCCAATCCTCCTGGCCACCAGCAAGCCCTGGTTCATGGCAGGGCCAGCACCCTGTGCCCATGACCCCAGCCCTCTCCACTCACCCTGCGGCCTCTCTTCTTATCCTCGCTGTGCAGGACTGCCGCTCCTGCTGCCAGCTTTGCTGCGGGCACTGCCGCCAGCACTGCCGGGTGTCTCTGCAGGGCTGCTGGCGCTGCCCAGCGAAGCAGCACCATCAGGGCACTCGGTGTGACATGGCTTTGCTGCCTCCCTTCCTCCCGTAGTTCTTTCCAGAATACCTCCAGCCTTCTGAGAGGACAGGCATGGTGCTGGTGTTCATTGAGGCAATGACCGACTTCAGCACCTTTGACAAGGAGGTGGCCAGAAACGTGCTGGACATGGTCAAGGGAAACTCTGACTTCTGGCTGGCGGATGTAAGTGGCCTGTGGCTGGATTGCCCTGCCCTTCGGCCCTGTCAGGCCTTGTTCCTCCCTCTATCCCTCTCTGCCTCCCAAACCCTGGTGTCTCAGGCACCTGAAGGCACCTGAAGGCGGCAGAGAGGGATGGGAAGGACAGCTGAGGAAATGGCTGCACTCCAGTGGCAGCACCATCCTCACCTGTGTCCCCTCCAGGTGTCAGAGATCACGAGCTGCATCCACAAAACCCTGGGGTGCTCCAACATGGCACCAGCTCGACAGAGTGTGGAGTCCCTAATTGTCCCCATGGCTCACAAGTGCCCTGGGGAGGTGGTCTCGATGCTGCTGACAATCGCACCACCAGGAGACAGGTACTGGCCCCAAAAGCCATGAGGGCTTGTTCCCTGTGGGGAGAGGGGCCCAGAGAAACTCTGGCTGCCAAAGCCAAGGAATCCTGCAGGACACCCCCGAGGAGCAGGACCCTCCATCCCACCACGCTTTCCAGCCCTGTGGTCAGCCAGGCCCGCAGCAGCCACAGCTGAGCAAGCCAGCCCAGAGAACCCCCACGCTCTGCCAGCCCCACAGCAGCACTAGCTCAGCCCTCTGCTGCTGCCCAGGGCATCCCAACCGTTCTGCAGCGCTCAGCCCAGCTGTGCTGCTGTGGCCGAGGCTGCCCTGCTGACAGTGCGCTCTGGCTTGCAACACTGCCCTGGCACTGTGGGAGGTGATGCTCTCCATGCCCCAGACCTTGCAGAACGTTTTGAAGGAGCTGCACATCCAACTCCAGGAGCAGCACTATAGGGTCTTATATACACACACCGGGAGGACACCTCCATCCTTCGCTTGGCTGTGAGTTACTGGAAAAAGCTCCCGGTGCCCCAGGAGCTGCATGGTGCAAGGAGCCCCACCAGCTCTGCCAGTCGCTCACTGCTGGCTTGCTTTCAGATACTGGCCAGCAGTGATCTGCAAGATGAGGAGTTTGCTCCAATGTACCTAATCAGGAGGTTTCTGAGGCAACAAAGACCAAGGGTGCTCTCCCTGGTGCTCAGAGGCATGATGACGCTGTCAGAGAGAAATGAGACGGTGTGCAGGGTGTCGCCAAGGGGAGCCATGTTGGCAGCCAAGGGCTGGGGCAGCGGGTGAGGGCTTGGCCTTGGCTGGCAGTCAGGCGGTGGGGTGACTGCTCCAAAGGCCCTGCCTGCCATGGTGGGGCCTGGTGGCTGCCTGGGGAGCTTTCCAGGCGTGGACCTGGTCCCAAAAGGGCAACTCTCTTTTTCATACAGGCAAGAAAAATGAAGGTCATGCTGCCAGACCTGATGTGGGTCCTGCAGTACGGCAATCAGGCTGTCAAGATCAAAGCTCTGGTGGTCTTCAGAAACATGATGGCTCAGCTGGAGAGGGAGGAGGCCAGCCCCATTGCTATGCTGCCCCATATGCTATTTCTCCTGCCCTTCTTTGATGACGAAAGGCCAGCTTCTCCCTACCAGCTGCTCCCACAGCTCCTCCCTATCATGACTGGTGAAGCTGGTGGGGGATGCTGGGTGGCTGGGAGAGCGCTTTGAGGAACAGGCAATGCCTGAACAAGTCTCTTGAGTGGCCTTTCATGGAGCCAGGGCCGCAGATCTGGCCCACAACTCCAGTGTGCAGAATGCCACCCTGGAGCATCTCCCGTCACATCAGCCATGCTGAAGGTTCTGCTCACTATGGGCAGACAGCTGCTGGTGCTCCAGTCCTACTGCGCTTCTCCCTCCCAGGAGCTGAGCCAGTTGAGAGAGATCTCCATCAGCCTCTTCAGAGACCTGATGAAGATGGTGGTGGGGAACGACAAGAGAGTGATGAAGAACATGGTGCGACTTGGCCTGCTCCCTCTCTTCTTCCACATGAGTGACCAAATGCAGAGCGTGGCCAAGGTACAGATTTCAAAGCTGAGCAGTGATGCAGGGAAGAGACCCCTGGACGTTTGAGCCATGGCATGTCCCAGCTCCCTAAGGGCAGAATCAGCCCAGGAACAAAGCCAAGAGGAGGGGGATGCCAGGTGTCCTTCCCCAGACTGTGCTGCCACCTCCCAGCTTCTGCTGTTCCGCAGGCTGCTGGGGAAGCCCTTCTTGGTGCAGCAGAGCTGCTCAAGTGGAAACAGCCCAAATACTTGGCACAGACAGAGCAGAAACAGAGGCTTGGTGAGGACAACCCCAAGGCCCAGGGCCCAGGCTGGACGGGGGCTGCCCCACATGTCTGGGCTGTGGGCTCTGCAGATGTGCCTCACCTGCCCTGCTGCAGCCCCGAGCTGCATCCTTGTTCCCTGTCCTCAAGAACAGAGCCCCCAAGGGCTCTTCCCTCTGCTGCGCATGAAGCGGGAGGGAGGGCTCTCAGCACCGTTGGGAGCCCTCGGCCTGTGTCTCTCTCTCAGCCTCAGCCCCACAGGGCTCCTGGCTGGAACATGGGAATGGCCAGGGGGGAAGGGGAACGCGGGTTCCTGGAAGGAGGGACTGATCCAGCCAAGTGGGGAGGGACAGTGACGTGCCCATCCCCTTGTGCTCTCTCCAGCTGGAGCAGGACAGGAAGAGGGCTGAAGAATTCTTGAGTCAGAGCCTGCCGTACCTGAGGGATGCTCAGGCCAGCTTGCGAGAGGCGGCCTTGAGGTTCATCGGTGAGTCACAGCCCCCGGTGTCCCTCTCTTGGCAGCCTGGCCCCAGTCCCCGCTGCTGCCCTGGCACAAGGAGCAGCCCTGTGGCTGCCCGAGCCCCGGCTGCCCCGTGCAGGGCCTTGGCCTCCCCTCCCAGCCCTGCCCATGCAGGTGGCCTTGGTGGCCACCTTGCTCAGTCCCACCATCTCGGCTCCTGGTCTTCCCTGGGGCCAGCCGTGATGAGGGGCAGGGAACGTGGCTCTGACAGAACTCTCTGGCCAGGGCTCGCTGCGCGGCACCTGAGGGACCCAAGCAAGGAGAATCTGTCTGAGATCTGCAACCGTTAGTAGGGAGTGTGGTCAGGAGGGGATACCTTGGGGTCTCTGCAGACATCAGAAGTCATCTGAGTCTGAAAGATTCAGATTGTTCCCCATCATTTGGGTTCTTCTCACATGCCAGTTTTCATCCCAAGCATATCCTAAGGCTATGACCGTGAGAAATACGATTTTCCAGGTTTGACCTGGGTTACCTTCCATGGTGCTTTGCAGGCTTTCTTCACTCTAGAATGATGGATCCAGACATTCTGTTCTTTAATCTTGATAGTGGTGAAGGATGTCAGGAGGACTTGAAATGGACCTTCCCATTGTGGTTGCAAAGTCTTTTCTGCAAGAAACTTCACATACACATAATCTCCTGCTTGGATGTTATGTACCAGCCCATCCAAACCCCTACTCCGAGTCCCAAACACCTTTCCCAATTTTGTTGTTTACCCAGTGCCGCCATATAAGAAGTCTTCATCCCCTACTTGTGCAGACATCCCCTTTTGTACACTATATGGTCTCCCATACAGGATTTCAAAAGGACTCAACCCTTCCTTTGCTCTTGGCCTTGTTCGTATACGCAAGAGGGCCAAAGGTAAGGATTGAGGCCAAGCCAGTTTAGCTTCCTGCCCCAATGTTACAATTTCTTGTTTAATTAGATGATCCATTTTTTCTACCTGGCCGCTGGATTGAAGACGATAAGGGGTATGTAGTTGCCAGTCTGTTCCCAAGTGCTGACTGATTTGCTGTACAACTTTTGAAATAACATGTGGTCCTCTATCAGAGGATATAACAGCTGGAGCTCCAAACCTCGGTATTATTTCTTGTACTAATGTTCTAGTCACCTCCCAAGCTTTTGCTGTTCTGGTAGGGAATGCTTCTGGCCAACCTGAAAAGGTATCGGTTAATACCAACAAATATCAGTACCCCCCTTTTCTTGGGAGTTCCGAAAAATCAGTTTGCCATTGTTGCCCAGGCCCATTCCCTTTTGCCAATTTGACCCATTTCTGGCTTGGGTGTAGTCTTAGGATTAGTCTGGAGGAAAAGATTGCATTGCTGTGTCACCTGCCTTACGGTAGTTTACAAATTTCTAGCTACTATTTTTCAGATCAAATGTTTATATAGTGCTTCTGCTCCCCAGTGTCCCTTCCTGTGCTCTTCCCTTACTAAAGGCCAGACTAGATAGGAGGGAACAATAAGTTTTCCCTGTGGGGTGTGAGCCGACCCTTCCTTATTATGTGATCCCTCTAAATCTATAATAAGTTTCAGGTCTTCCTTAGTATACTCTGGCTTACCTTCCAAAGAGACCTGCCCATCGGGGACTAGGGCACTTTCTATTTTTACCTTTTACTTAGCCACTTGTTTTGCCTCTCTGTCCGCCAGTTCATTCCCTTTTTCCAATTCTGAGCTCACTTTCTGGTGTGCCTTGGTATGCATGATTGCCACCTTCTTAGGAAGCAGAACTGCTTCCAATAGTTTCAATATCTCTTTTGCATGTTTGATATGTTTGCCTTGACAGTTCAAGAGTCCTCTTTCTTTCCAAATTACTCCGTGCACATGCATGACCCCGAAAGCATATATGCAGTCAGTAGAGATGTTAACAATTTTACCTTGAGCTAGTTCCAGAGCACGAGTAAGGGTGACTATTTCTGCCTTTTGTGCGGAAGTACTTCTAGGCGGAGGTCCAGATTCCATCACTTCATGGCTAGTAGTTATAGCATAACCAGCATGCCTTTCACGGTTCAGGATACAGCTGCTTCCGTCCGTAAACCAGTTCTCAGCGTCTTCCATTGGACTGTCTTTTAGATCTGGTCGACTGGAGCATGTTCCTTCGATGGTCTCCAGGCAATCATGGTGAACTGATTCTCCAACATTTCCGCTGAGGAAAGAAGTTGGGTTGACAATGTTAGTGACGATGATTTCTACATCTTCCTGTTCCAGCATTATAACCTGATATTTGAGAAGCCTTTGTGGGGAAAGCCTATGTCCCCCTTTTGCTTCTACGACTGTAGACACCATGTGGGTTGCTAGCACAGTCATTTTCTGACCCACGGTAAATTTCCGGGCCTCCTGTATATTCAGTACCACCACCGCAACTGCCTGCAGGCAACCAGACCACCCCTTTGCAGTTGCGTCTAATCGTTTGGAGAAATAGGCCACTGCTCATCCATATGGGCCAAGATCCTGTGCCAGTATACCCAAGGCTATTCCCTGCTTCTCGTGAGAGAACAGAAAAAATGGTTTACTCACATCTGGGAGTCCTAGAGCAGGGGCTGACATCAAAGCCTTTTTAAGTCCTTCAAAGGCCCGTGTAGCTTCTTTATTCCATTGCAGGTGTTTCTGGTCCGTGCATACAATGGCTTGACAAGCAATCCATAATTACAAATCCACAACCGGCACCACCCTGTCATGCCCAAAAAGGTCTGTAATTCTTTTACAGTTTGAGGCCTTGGAGTTTGGCATATAGCCTCCTTTCGAGCCTGTCCCAGGGTCCTCTGCCCTGCGCTATTTTCATAACCCAGATAAGTTACCTGTTGCTGCACCATCTGGGCTTTCTTCTGTGATACCTGGTATCCTTGGAGCCCCCAAAAATTCAATAAACTTACGGTCCAGGTTATGCATGTCTCCTCTGTTCTGGTAGCGATCAAAATGTCATCCACATGTTGTAGCATCCTCCCCAAATTCAAGATCTTTAGCAAGCTGATTTGCAAATATTGTCGGGCTGTTCTTAAACCCTTGTGGCAACACCATCCATATGAGCTGGGTTTTACACCCACTTTTTGGGTTCTCCCATTCAAATGCAAATATTGTCTGGCTGGCTTCATGGAGAGGGAGGCAAAAGAAGTCATCTTTTAAATCTAGAACAGTAAACCAAGTCACACCAGGCGTTAATACTATCAAAAGGGTGTATGGGTTTGCCACCACTGGGTAGAGGTCCTCAGTTATTTTGTTTATAGCGTGTAAGTCCTGAACAACCCGACATGACCCTTGGCTTGCGGACAGTTAATATAGGGGTGTTGTAACTGGACTCACATTCCTTTAATAACCCTATTGGCAGGAATTTCTCTATCACTGGCCGAATTCTTTCCCTGTCCTCTTTTTCTGAAAGAGTATTATTTTATCCTTACTGGCTGCCATCCTTCTTTGATTTTTACCTCGACTGGTGGGGCATTTTTGGCTCTTCCAGGTACATCAGTGGCCCCACCTCTTCATTACTTTTGCCCTCTGTGGGAACAGTTGCTAAAAGCAAGCCCATTACTTGCATATATTGCTGATCATTTGCCTCCAGAGTAATTTCTCCTTTTTCAAATCTGATTACCGCACCTGTTTGTTTCAACAGATCTCTCCCCAAAAGAGGTTTTGTGGAGTTGGGCATATATAAAAAATTATGAATGCCTTCTTGTTTAGCCAATTTGTATTTCAAAGGTTCGCAAAAATAGGCTTTTTCACTTTGGCCAGTGGCTCCCTTTACTACTACGTAATTGTTACTTATTGGCAATCTACCAAAAATTCCACTTGTTTTTTTTCATTCCAGGTTCCCGTCAGTCTTTTTCAAAACTTGCTACTGTCCGATTCTCTCTCTGCCTACTTCCTCTGCACCTTTCCCAACATTCATTTTCCCAATGTACATCTCTCTCTAAAGGCTTTCAAAGCCTTCCATCCTCTTTAGTAGTGCCGCTACGCCTATCCTTTCGACAACCTTCCTCTTCCCTGTTACTAGATACTCTCCAGGCTTCATCTAACAATGTTTCCAAATTCCTACTTTCTGTTGCTCCTAGTTTCTGTAACTTTTCTAAGGAGAGGTTGCACCATTTCGGGTGCGAGAGGCTACCCTGAGAGGTATCCAGCTTGCCCCCTCCCTTTCGCTGCTTCTAGCAGCGGTTTTTCTATTTTTTTTCCTTCTTTCTCTTCTTGCTGCAGTTTAAACACAGGCAAGGCCATGCGGAGCGGTGGGGTTGATTTTCTCTTGCAGCTTGGCACAGGCCTGAAATTTATGTTCAAGCTGGACAGCACAGGCCTGGGATATTTTGCTTTTTCGTTTTTCCATTTAATTCCAGTCATAATACACTTTATATGCAATTCCAATTAACTCAGCAATAGTTACATTCCTCAGCCCCATTTACCTTTTGCAATTTTCTTACAGGTGTCAAAAACCAGCATATTAAACATAAATCCATTATTCCCATTTTCCTAGATCCAATTCAGTTCATATTCTAGCCACTTTTAAATACAACCTCTCCCAAGCTCACATCCATCATAACATTTAGTTTGGTTTTTTCCATACCTGCGACTAGCACCTAAATTCAATACGAATCGGAGTTTAACAACTTAAATCCTTTTCTGGTCTCAAAATGATTAGATAACAATAAGAGCAAACTAACTTACAGTACTGTACTTCATCCTATTTTTCCCAAGTTCTGCAGAACAACGTTTATTGCCACTAATTACTATAATCCCACATTCAAGCCACAAGTGAATGCAATATTGTTTCAAACTTTCTTACACCATGCGCACTGTAATTTAACTCACGCCACGTGACTTAAATCAAGGTGTTTTAAGCTCATCTTCTGCTTTATACAGATCACGAGCTAAAGCATAATACCACCATACATTTCAACAGTAATTACTGTAATTAGCACACACTCAGGCAGCACACCCAGACAAACAGACACTTTTACCGGCTGGCTGGTGTTACAACAGATAGCTATCTGGCATAGTGCTTAGAATGGAATGCGTGGAATGCCCGGGCACTTACAAAAGATAACACACAGTTACAGACTGACTATTACTTCTTCAGCAGCTGCGAAAAGTAACTTGAGAGATTCTGCTTTACCCTTCTCCTTGCTAAAAAAATCATTAGCAGGTCCGTCCTGGCTCTCAAAACCGGGACGCAGAAATCTCAGGGTTGCTCGATCCGCTCCTAAGATCGCTAGCGGCCGACTCTCATTCGGACAGCAAACCCCTCCCAGGTACTCGTTGACACCAAATACCATTGCAGAAACCCTGGCCACGCGTGGGTGTCCCCTACGACTTACTGGCTTCCCGCCTTACAATACAACATACTTGACATCCCTGTTCCACTGTTAGTGCTGGAGGTCTTTTTTTCTACTCCCGCAGTGACCGGCTGGGAGCAGAGGTCTTCCAAAAAAGAGCTTCGGGGCATGCCCAAGTCATCCGTTCTCAGCTGTTCATGTGGCCAAGCAGAACGCCCTCCTGGCTGGCTTGCCAAAATGAGGTGAGGAAACGATCTTACAACCTGTGAGATTGTAAAGAAGGTATGTATTTACAGTGCTGGACACACGGGGGAATAATTCCACCTAAAACATGCAATTTTCCAGTAGCAGTGAGCTTGGTTAAATGCTGTAAAGTGTTACATATTCATGAAAGTTCTAGGAATGCCTATACATATTCATAACCTGTCCCTGAGAAGGCGGTTCTTACTACAATGAGTTCCGGGAAATCATTTCCGTAGTCTCCACCTTCAGCCCCTCCTGGTTGCACCTGTGCAGTGATTGTGAACCAGGGTCTTCTTCTCTGTACACCTTCACCTTTGGCTTGGTGTGCTGAGCTGTCTGGGACTCAAACTGATGAGCTGGTTAGAACTGGCGTATCTCCTGTTCTGTGCCCAAGTTTCTGTTATCTACTTCACCCAAGGATGCACCTAGGATGCACCCAAAGATTTTATCTTGGCAAGGCCTGTGAAGTCATTAGTGGACTCTTGTTTCTCGTACAAGAATTTACACAAAGCTAAGCAAGGCTAGGCAATTGTGATGTGGGTTAAGGGTTAGCTCTCTAAAGTGTTAGCTCCTTAGTTCTTTAAGTGTTACTTAGTTAATTCCCTGTATCAGTGTGATCAGGGGGGTTGTCCTGTGCAGGGACAGGAGGTGGACTCCATGATCCTGGTGGTCCCTTCCAACTCAGGACATTCTATGATTCTATGATCCTTTGTCTTTGGTATTTTGGTATTCATTATCATAGGTATAATTTTTATTATTGCATATTTAATTTCAATTTTTTAAATTACATTTTTAAATTTTTTAAAAAATTCCAATTATTTCACTGTTTTTAACTCAACCAATGAGTGTTCTCGCTGTTACCCTTCCAGTTCTCTCCCACATCCTGCTGCAGGGAGGGAGCGAGCGGCTGCATGGGGCTCAGTTACTGGCTGGGGTTCAACCACAATGGTCCTTTCTCCACCCCTTGTTCCAGCCCATGGACGTCAGGCTCATGACCCACACGATCCAATACGTCCTCACCAACCACCGCTCCCCTTCCCACCCTTTGATGTCACACACACACAGTTGCCCTCAGTCCATGGGCAGCCCCTGTAAAATGTCCATAAAATGTCACTGCACCCCGTTGAGCTCATGGAGTCCATGGTTTTGGGCTCCGTCTGTTCCGTGGCCACTCCAGACAGCACAGGTGTTTGTTCTGTGGGGTCACGGGCACCAAAGCCAGCTCGGGTGGGAACCAAGAGGGTCCCCTCGTGTTCAGGGCCCAAAGCGCCATCTGTAGCACCTGCCCGTCCTTTTGAGTGCCCAGAGCCTCCTTCTTGGGGCCCAGATCCTCATGTTCAGGGTCCTAACGTGTCTTTTATCACCCGCGGCCTCTGACCAGGGCCCCCAGTTTCATTTTCAGGTGGAGCTCGTTGCCTGGCAACAACCAACCAATAGTCTGTGGGGAGTCGGTGGACCCAGGACAGCGAATC
This sequence comes from Caloenas nicobarica, assembly GCF_036013445.1. NCBI lineage: Eukaryota > Metazoa > Chordata > Aves > Columbiformes > Columbidae > Caloenas > Caloenas nicobarica. The sequence goes on from NC_088276.1 coordinate 2,238,233, forward strand.
ACATTTGAGGAGGCGGGGCAAGTCATGTGATTGATATGTAACCAGCCAACCCAGCTTTGAGGCCTGCAGGACAGGTGGTGAGAGTTGAACAAACTGGGCAGCGTTCAGGGCCGGGCTGTGCTGGCTGCACCAATCATACCTGGTGGGAGTGCAGCACATGGATGATTGAAAACTGATCTGATCAATCATTTGATGGGAGGAGGTACAGGGAAATCCCACACAGCCAATCAGAGGAAAAACCGCCTCCGGAAGGGCGGACAATGTGGAGGGAGTGACCCCGCAGACAGCCAATCAGAAAGAGCATCACCTCAGGGGAGGCTGGGCCCCAAGCCAGGGTGGAGTCACAGCCCAGGCAGCCAATCAGATGCAGGATGAGCTCAGGGGAGGAGACCGACAGCCGTACCGACCAATGGTGGTGAAGACCGAGCTCTCTGCATCTCTTTGTCCTGCTGCCCACCACAGGACAGACAGACACAGACAGGAGGGCCTGAGCTCCACAGCTTGCCTGGCCGTGCAGATAGCAGGAGCTCTGATGAGTCCTGGGCCCTTGGGGTCATGTCACCTCTTTCGTGTCCCAGTCCCTCCCTGCCCCCTCCTCTGTTCTCCTGCTCCCTCTCCCTCTTTCTGCCTCTCTTCCGCTTTCCCGGCTGATTCTGCTTCCATCTCTGTCCACATCCCTGTCCCGATTTCCCTCTTACTGTTCTGTCCTTTTTTAATTTTCTGTCTTTCTGTCGTGTTCCCAGTCCTGTCCTTTCTCACTATATCCCCCTGTCCAGCTGGCGGCCCCTCCTTTCCTCATTCTCTTACTCTATTTTTCCTCTCTCCATCTCTTTGTCCTGCTGCCCACCACAGTTGTTTTTTTCCCTCAGTGCTGTCCTGCCCCCTGTTCCTTTGCCAGTCCCTATTCCATGTTCTGTCACTCTGTCTCAGTCCTGGTGTATTTTTAAATGTTTTTCATTTCATTTTCTTCTTCTTCCACTCCTTTGTCCTGTTCCCTGCCCCGTCTTTGTCTCTCCTTCCCTTTGTTCTGCTGCCCATCTCATTTTCCCTTCTTGCTCCAGCTCTGTGTCCTGCTCTCTGCCCCTCTCATTCCCTCTCTGTTTCTCTGCCCTTCTCCCTGTCTGTTCCCCACTCTGTTTTTCTGTCCTGCTCCTTCTGTAGTTTTTCCACTCTCTCTGTCACTCTCTCCTGCTCCCTGTCACTTTCATTTCTCACTTCATCTCTGTCCTGCAGCCCAAAGCTGTTTTTTGGTCTCCATCTCTGTCCTGCTGCCCAGCCCAGGCTTTTTTACCTCTATCTGTGCCCTGCTGCCTGCCTCTCACTTTTGTCTTTCCCTTTGTGCTGCCTCCCTGACCCTTTTTTTTCCTCTGTGTCGCCCTGTCCTGCTCCCTGTCTTTGTGTTTCTCTGATAATCCATGTCCTGTTCCCTTTCCTTCTCGCTTTGTCTCTTGCATGTCCTTCTTCCTATCAATATTCTCCTCTCCTCTCCTCCCCTCCCCTCCCCTCCCCTCCCCTCCTCTCCCCTCCCCTCCTCTCCCCTCCCCTCCTCTCCCCTCCCCTCCTCTCCCCTCCCCTCCTCTCCTCTCTCCTCCTCTCTTCTCCCCTCTCTTCTCCCCTCTCTTCTCCCCTCTCTTCTCCCCTCTCTTCTCCCCTCTCTTCTCCCCTCTCCTCCTCATCTTTCTGTTCTTGCTGCTTCTTCCTCCACCTGTGTCCTGTTCCCTGCACCTTTTATCCTCTCATTGTCCCTCTGTCCTGCTGCCCGTCCCCATCTTTCCTGCCTTTATTCCTGCCTCGCCGCCTGTCCCATTGCTTCTGGCAATAGACCTCTGTCCAGCTGGCTCTGCCTTCTCTTTCTCCTCTCTTCCTCTTTCCTGCTCCTCAGCCCTCCTTTTCTCTTCCTCCAGCTCATTGTGGGTTCTCTCCCTTTGTCAGTCTCTTCATCCCCATCCGAACTTTGCTTTGTTTCTCAGTCCCTCTGTTCTGCTCTCTGTCCTTCCTTTTCTCCATCTGTCCATCCCCCTCACCATCCCTGTCTTTCTCTGCCCCCCTTTCCTTCTTCTCCTCCCCATCCCCTGTTGCTCTGTCCTGCTCCTCCATCCTCCTCTTTCTCCCTCCCTGTCTCATCATGGCTCCTGATCCCTATTTACCTTGATCTCTCCATCTCTCCAGCCTTTTCTCAATGCGTTTCTTTCTCTCTGGGCTCCTCTGTCCTCTCTCTTGTCTGATTTGTCATTTTCTAGTGCTCTGTCCTTCTCCCCAGCAGCTTCAGCTGAATGACCAGGTGTCGCTGTGCTCTGGTATTTCCTCAGCACTGCCCTGGGGAAGATCTGTGTCTGTAGGGCTGGGGATCATTTAGGAGCTGGTCTCCTTGTGCAGACGGCAGAGCCGGGTGTAGTTGTGGCAGAGGTTGTTCTCAGCTGCTGCTCTGTGCAGCTTGGTGAAAGAGCCAGCTGGGGGCCTTCTTTTGGAGGAAGGTTTCTTGTTCTGCGCTCACTGCTCCTCGGGACCCTGCACAGGAGCCGTGTCGGGGTCTGCAGGGACGGGTGGGACCTGCTGTGATTCCTTGTCAATGTGAACTGAACTTGTCCAGATGTCCTCGGATGAAACCACACTGACTGAACATAGTTTTGCTACCAGCTCCAGTGCCAATCTGTGTGCTTAACGCTGAAGAACGAGAGACACTGTGCTATTTTCCAGCTGTCAGTGGCTGCGAATCAGCTGAGAACATCATTGCCTTAGGTAATGGGGCAGGTGGTCTAGTGATCAGGGGTGTGGACTTGCATGGCGCTGCTTTCACTACCATTTTCTGGTCTTGCCACTTCAAAGCCGTTCCTTCTCCTGGAAATTTTAAGATGGCATTTCTTATTCTGAGGGACTGGAGTTGAACTTAATGCTGAGTGGCTGATATACTACAGCCCAGAAAATAAGAACAAGTATCTCGCTGTTTTGTGGGGCTTTTTCTTACACCGTCTGAGCTTTGGTAAGCAAGAGGAAGAGTGGTTGACAGAGTCTGTTTTCTGAGAGTAACATGTTCCTGTACCTTTCCCGTCTTTCTGTGGTGAAAGAATTTCTTCCCTTGCGGAGAGGACTGCAAGACCTGCTCCTGTCAGCTTGGACTTCGCCTCCAAAGGTGGCGCAGCCTCTTCCATTGTGACATCACCCACTGCCGTTGATGTCACAAAGCAGCATCAGTGCTGAGGTAGGCACAGCAGAGTATAAGACCAGGGGCCTCCCTGCGCCTTTGTCACTCTCGATCTTGAGGGAACTGAGATCACAGAGTTTTTGGCTCGCTGCTGAGCAAGCAAGATGCTTGTTACCTGCACCTCAGCAGGTACCAAGAGACAGCCAGAGAAGGTTCAATGTCTGGACAGGTACGTGTCAAAAATCCTTTCCGCACATGTGTTTTCCACCTCGTCGGCTGGGGTGGATGGAGGGTGGACAGGAGAGGAAGACTAGGGCAGCCTGAGAGCTCAGTCTTGAGCTCGTGGAAGGCAGCAGCCGGCTTTCAGTCTCTTCATGAGCACAAGGGCGAGGCCCAGAAAGCCTTTGATCTCTGCAGAATAAGGGACAGGTCCATTTTGGATCACACGGAGGGAGTGTGATCACCAGAGTGTTTCTTTGGTGCTTCCTTGGTTGCCCGTTGCTTGCCAGAATGCACTGACATTCAGCCTCCCTCCCTCTTTCCCCAGTCTGCATTTGTCTGCAGTTATGCCAAGAGAAGGGCCAGAGAGAACCCGGCTGCTAAAGAAATGCTGCGAAAGGGGAGACACGCACCCCTGCCTGGCAGCTGTTGACCTGTAGGGGCACAGGCTGAACCTTCTCTTGAGAGGGTGGAGAACAGGATCAGTACAAGTGCTGATGGGATGGTGGGCAGGAGAAACAGGCGTTCATTGTGTCCCTTCCGTTTCCAAAGAACCCCTCTCCAGCCCCACAGACATGCAGTGTGGCAAGAGCTCCCGTTGCAGCTCCTGCTCTTTGGAGTCAATCTTGAGCCCTTTGTCCCTAATGAAACAATTGCTGCCATGACAAATCCCCCACTGGTGCAGCTGCTGACAGCTCCAGCAGTGACTCGAGCTGGTGCAGGACCAAGCGAACGCACACACCAGGAACGCCAGGCTCAAGGGCTGCAGTCCCTGCTGCTGCTGTCCAGTCTGCTGCTGATCTGCACGGGTACCGCCAGCTTCACCAGCCTTTTCCTCCTTGCTGCTCTGTAGGATGATGAAGGCGCTGAAGGCAATGATGTTCGTGCTGCTTCTCGGTCTGTTCTCTTTCGGTGAGTCTCTGCAGAGCTCCAAGTTGAGGACGGTGCTTTAGGAGGTACTCGGGGCTCCATCCTGCCCTGGTCCGCTTCCCCCGCTGTGACCAGGGGAGCTCAGCTAAGAGCAGAAAGTCCCCGACAGAGCTGTGCCAGTCCCTGCTCCAGCGGAATGGGTGTGGGGGTGAGGAAGGGGTGACTTGCCTTCCCCAGGAGGGCTAAGCCAGTTCTCTTCAGTCGAGGGAGAGGCCATAGCTGAGCTCTCCTGCCCCAGGGGGATGAAAATCTTCTGCAGGACAAGGAGCACAGTCCAGGGCAGGGAACGTCCATCTCTTGCAGAGCCCGTACACCATGATAGCCGCTGTCAAAGCAACAAGAGGACAGACAACTATGGCACTTGGGAAAGACACAGAAAGGGGAGCGGGCAGCCCGAGGCATAACCTAGCCTTAGACCAAGTTCTAAGCTCTGGTGTGTGTCTGACAGGTGTTTACCGTATGGGACAAGTTGTCACGGAAAGCTTCTGGAGAACTGCAGGAGAGTTAGAAGACCTGAGCAAAACCCTGTCCCTGCCAGACCAGCTCCATAAGCTCCAGGAACAACTTTATCATCTGCGCTGGAGTGCAAAAGATGTCGCTGAGCGGGGTCTACAGGAAGGTTTGAAGCAGGCAAAGCTCCCAGGCTTTACCGGACGGGTAAGGGCACAAGGCAGAAGGATCTACTCAGGGGTTTTATCCTCCCTCCGGCATGTATCCTACTCCATTCACTGTCATGGCCACGCTTCCTTTTCCTGTTGCTCCACACTTCCTTATGGGGAAGAGAGAGCCATGACGGGAATGATGGCTGTCTGAGTCGTACCTTCCTCTGCGTCCAGATCTCAGGTCCCCCTCAAGGAAGGACTGGAAAGAAAGAATGGTCTCAGAGGTCCAGAGTTAAGCCGGTCCTATCTCATGCCCAGAAGGCTTTTCTGTCCGTGCTGCCTGGCCTGGGGCCTCTCCACAGGAAAAGCCCCTTCCCACAGCTTCAGCGTTCAGAGCACTGGAGTGAGCAGCCCCTCCTTTCTGATCCCATCAATCACAGCAGAACAAACCTGGGAGGCTTCCAGGCAATTTGGGTGTTCCTTCCATCTGAGATGGGCCCTGTCCCCATTCACCTTGGCTGGCCTTGCAGGGGCGCTGCTTGCCCCCTTCCTTTTCCTTCCAACAGGCACTCTCCTTTGTGTTCCTTCCCAGGTGGTTCAGGAGATCATCAATCAAGCCCTGGAGAAGCTGGAAGAAATCCAGGTCCCGATGCCTGATTATGCCCTCAAATCAGCAGGTGCTGTGACATTGTACATACAAACCAGTTTTAAAGCACTTCTTGCCCAGATTGACAAGATGTGCATTGGAACGTGTTCAGGGGTAGGAGAGAAGGGGCGAGAAGTCAAGGGTCACCTCATGCCCTAAAAGCGCCCCCACTGACAAAGCCTGTAACGGGCCAGACCCCATGGGAAGCACAGAAAGCCTAGCTGACATTCCTTGATGACTCCCTGCTGTGTGTTGCAGAGGGGCCGTGCCAGTGAGAAAGAGGGGAACCCACTGTAGGACATGGATGACAACTGAGAAGCCTTTTTCAAGTCAACAGCGCAATATTCCTCCTGACACTGCCTGATGATCGTGCTCATGTTTTAATTTCCAGGGGCTGCTGTCATCCATTCCAGGACTTCTCCATCCCTCCTAAATGCCAAAGCAAAGTTCTTCTTATATTCCCTGCCGGTGATGGATTACATGAGGTCCCCTGCGCTTATTCTGGAGGTAGGAGCACCAAGAAGCAGTAAAACAAAGGTCGAGGGAATGAACCACACACACTGCTCAGAGGAATGAGAGCCAGGGCAACCTTCTCCATGTCAATACAGTTTCTTCTTGTCCTTTCAGCCAGAAAATCATCCTGGAAACTGCTGGCCCTTCCCAGGAAGCCAGGGACACGTCTTCATCAAGTTGTCTGTGCCAGTCATTCCCACAGCAGTCACCATGGACCATGTCTCAGGGACAGCGTTCCATGGAGAAAGTATCTCCGGAGCTCCAAAGGACTTTGCTGTCTATGTAAGTGATTTCTCTGGAGTCGGGGGCAGGGGGTTGCACAGCATTTCTAAGCAGGGGGTGAAGATGGGTCAAAGAGTCCAGTGGCCTGAAGCTTCCTCCTGGCTCTCAGAAGAAACAGGCTCCCTAGAGTTGCTTTCTTCCCATTGTATCAATCCTTTATTCAATGTACCACTCAAAAGAAAAAAAGCTTCTGGGGCAAGATGCTACTCCACGAGCCACAGGAAAAAGGAGCTGGACAGTGCACGGTCCTAGACCTTCTTGGCTTCCAATCGCAGTGGCATTTGTGATCCTCAGGTTACCTCCCTCTCACTGAGAGCGTGTGCTCCTTTTCTGACTGGCAGCCTGGACTCGTTGAGTAGGCAAGTGTGGCGTGCTGCCCACGTGCAGCTTCTCGTCTTTTCTTTGTGCTCATTGTCCTTGGACTACGTAGATGAAATAACACCGTACTTCACCGACTGAAGTTCAGTCTTCCCATGGTGATACCAGAAGCTCTTGTTTTCTCCTCCCCTGTCTTTCTGTAGGGCTTCAAGGAAGAACACGAGGAGCAGGGAACGTTCCTGGGACAGTTCACTTTCCTGGTACCGCTGAATCCCAGTCAGACCTTCCAGCTGAAGGTATGGGGACAAAGAGGGGGAGAACTGTAGGAGAGGAGGAGAAATGTGGCTGGATGGGGAGAGGCTTCTCTGCCAAAGGGCTACAGGCAGCCCTGTCCTTGAACATGTGCCACGCTGGCCTTTCTTGTGCTTTAACTTCCTGGTGGCAGATGGCTGGACTGCCGCTCTTCTTCTCTTTCATTTTGGGTTTAAACTTCAGCACGTAGAAGCGCCACAGTTGAAGCTGGAATCAGCTTGACTGTCTGGAGCCCAAGTGCACACAAGCAACCACATCCGGTAGGATGCATGACTGCTGGTCTGCCAGTTAAAGACCAGAAATACTGGGCTTCCTGAGGATTCTGTTGGTGCTGGCAGTGAGTAGTGACAGGGGGGCCATTCTGTTTCTGTGGCTTCCTAGAGAAGACAATGAGGCATTTTCCTGACACCACCACTGGTTCTTCTGACTGTGGAAGCCTGTGCCCCAAAGCAGGCGAGAACTTTCCAGCGTATTTCCTGAGGCATCTGGGTGCTGCTTCTTCCTTTACTAGTTCTCATGGCCCAATGAGGTGGAGCAGGATAGAACGTCTCGACCACGACTCTCAAAAGCCTTCGCGGGGCAGCAGGAAGGAAGCTGTTGAACGAAGCCGTCGCTGCGGCACTTCTGTCAGTGGTCACGTACCAGAGAGGAAAAGGCGACTCATTTCTTCTTGTCGTTTCAGAACGAGCTCCCTGGGGTCATGAATTACATCCAGCTGCAAGTGCTGAGCAACTGGGGCCTCCCGGACCACACCTGCCTGTATCGGTTCAGGGTGCACGGTGATCCACCCAAAGACGGGGGAGAAGTTCCAGTTTCATATGTCAATAATTTCCATTAATGTTCACCAAGTCAAGTTCTGGTCTGCTTTGCCTGTGATGCTGACTGGTCCTTCCTGAGCTAACTGCAGCTCCCCGTCCTTCTCTCAACCCATCAGCTTATGGGAGGCTTCAGGAGTCCACAGCAAGATTTTCCTTATTAAGGAAAACTCAGTCACAAATCTGCAGAAAGCCTGACATCCACATACTTGCTGCCTCCACAGGTACATCAGCAAGGCCCTGCCTGTACACCAAAGATTAAATTAATGGACAGTTTTCCTGTGCAGGAAGCAACTAAGGATCAGTGGAACCATCTGTTGTTACCTGTTTTCACAAGAGGCAGATGCTGCTTCAGCGTCCACCTTTCAGTGTGTTGCCAATGAGAAAATGGAAGTGTGATTTTTCTAAGAAGGAAACCTTAACTGGAAAGTTGGTTCATACCTCACTTGCCTCTCTGTGCCTATAATCGAATTAATAGCTCAGGAAACGTTACAGAGTGATTAGCAAAGCAAACTCAGGACACTTAAGAGATCCCATAACCACACGAGTCTGTCTTTCCTTTTGACTCCGAGTTCCCCAAGCCCCAAGGCAGGAGCAGGCAGGGCAGTCGTGCGCTTGGGTGGCACCAGGGAGGAGAGAGCAGGAGCAGCGCTTGGCACCCAGGGCTGGCAACAGCAGTTTGTGCTCTGAGCTGGGGCTTAGTCCATGTGCAAGCCCAGCACAGATCCAGATACCAAACTGAGGGTGTCAGTTCATCCCTGGTGCCACACACATGGCACCTTCTTACATCGCCTCCTCCCGATGAGCTGTTTTCCAGCCCCTTCCACCTCAGCCCAGCTCAGACACCTGCACTCTGGCCCAGGGCTGACCGGGGCTGGTGACCCTCGCTGGGGGCAGCAGCAGGAACCGCCCTGATCCTGGTTGTGGGGCTGTCCCTGGGCTGAGCCCTCGGGCCCAGAGCTGGTGAACTGGGCCATGTTGGGGCCCAGGGGTGCTGAGGTTGACAGGTCCCCCCAGCCTGTCTGTGCTGGAGACACCTGCTCCTGCAGCACCCCTGGTCCTGGACCTGAACCTGCTCCATCCTCATCCAGAAGCACACGTTTGTTTGGCATTTTCTTAAAACTGAAGATCATTCAGGTAGAGGGAGAGCCTGTTTAGAAGTTTGAGTAGTTTGGGGGCTGGGGCCCTCAGGGGTGGGGGCTGTTTCTGCCCCGTGGCCTTGGCCGGCCGCTCCAGCTGGGAAGGGACTTTCCAAAATCCTGCTGGAAGGAGGCAGATGTGGCCACCCCCGGCACAGCCTCAGGGTCTGCTGCCAACCTGCCGTCAGATCATCTCTCCATAGAATCATAGAATCGTTTTGGCTGGAAGAGACCATCAGGTTCATGGAGTCCAAACATAACCCAACTCTAGCACTAACCCATGTCCCTCATGACCTCCAGTCTAAACCTCCCCTGGCACAACTTGAGGCCATTTCCTCTTGTCCTCTCACTTGCTCCTTGGGAGAAGAGACCAACCCCCTCCACGCTCCAACCTCCTTTCAGGCAGTTGTAGACAGTGATCAGGTCTCCCCTCAGCCTCCTGTTCTCCAGGGTGAACCCACCACTTCCCTCAACTGCTCCTCATCACACTTGTGCTCCGGCCCCTCAGCAGCTTTGTCGCCTCCTCTGCACTCTCTCTAGTGCCTCAATGTCCTTCTTCTGATGAGGGGCCCAAAACTGAACACAGGGTTCAAGCTGCGGCCTCACCAGCGCCGAGCACAGTGGCAACAAGAAAGTGTGGCTGATGTTCTTTCTTGACCACACTCCCTTCCCCACTAAGGAAAGGGAAATGGAGGAAAAGGGAGAGAGACTTACAAGTTGGATAGATTTAAAAAACAAAACGAGACAAAAATTAACACTTTCCTCATAATACTAATAATGAGACAAATAAGGCACAATATACAAAACCAATATTGTATTTCCCAGAGTAGCCAAAATGCTGCCACAGGGGCAGGTGTCCCAGCAGAGGCTGCAGAGAAGACATCAGGAAGTCCTGGACTGGACTCGGCAGTAGACAGGAACTGGGTTCAGGGATGCAAGGACGGGAACCAGGATCAGGGTTGCAGGCAGGACAACGGGCAGGCTCCTCTTGAGATGCTGGCCATGGACCAAGAGCCTGAGACCCTCGTGATCTCCTAGCTTTAAACTGTGCATGACGTGGATGGCATGGAACAACTCGGTTTTCAGTTGGCGTCACTTGTTCTGTCCACCCCTCCCTGCAAGTACAACCCCCTCACTTATGGGACGTAAGAGATTCACCAGCGATGTTGGCTGCTATAGCAATAAGATCTAGTCCTAGGCCTTTTCTGCATACCAGCCCCACCGGTAGCTCAGTAAAACTGTCAATATTGGCCGTTGTCAGCTCTGGAGCAGACAGTGTTTGAAAAACACGCATCCAACTGCAGAAATATGCAGTTACTTAGAAGAGCTTAAGCTGAAAGGAAAATTCGCTAAAATACAATTAGTCTTGTTTTAACAAAAAGCAGGACAGCCCTCATCACAGTCTGCACCTTCCTCAGAGAGGCAGCAGAGGTGAGGAGCCGATGTCCTGTCTCGGGTGACCAGTGAGAACAGGACAGGTGGAAATGGAATGAGGCTGCGTCAGGGCACGTTCAGCCTGGACATTAGGAGAAAGTTCTTCAGTGGAGGGTGGTCGGTCACTGGAACAGGCTCCCCAGGGAAGTGGTCACGGCTCCCAGTCTGTCAGAGGTCAAGGAGCGTCTTGTGGTTTAATGTTACATGGTTGTGCGAGCAGTGCACAGCTGGACTCATTGATCCTTATGGGGATCTTCTAACTCGAGATATTCTATGATTCTGTGATGTTCGAGCTCAAGAATAGTCCATCCCAGACCCATTTGTGTGTGTGTGTGTTTGTCTCTTTCTGGGCTAACTGGGGAGATGAGGAGATCTCTGGGAGGAATCTAAACCTTACATGTGTCATATGGATGAATATTTTCCACTAGCACAGTCAAGTGTACAGAGAGACATGGCGGGGTTGGGGAGGTGAGGAGCAGGTTCTCCGTACAGTGATGGACCTCAGGCAGACTGCTGCTCCTTCCTGTCCACACCTCCTCAGGGGACACTCTGCATCAGTATCAATGGGAGAATTCTCCTATCACTTCTCCTAAGTGCTCTTTCTGTACCTTCCTCTTTCACTACACCCTTGAAATGTATCTAATTAAGTGCACAAGTGTTGAAGACCAGATGTACATGAGAGAAGTGACAGGGCTCTGTCAGTCCTGTCTGATAACTGCCAGTCCCAGGCAGATACCTCAGGTACCCTGGGGCCTCTGAAGGTTTGCACTGGGGGCTTATGGTCAGACCATGGAGCTGTGCCTGAAAACATGAGAACTGCTCTCAGTTGTTCAAAAAACAAACAAACAAACAATACAAACCCACAACTTACTCATCAGCTGAAATGATTCAATATTTTAAATAAAATGTCCATGAATTTCTGTCCTGCCAAAATACGGATTTTTACAATATGTATGAATTGCAGGAGAAGAAATATTGTAGTTACCCTGTGCTTGTATTTCCAGAACTCTGCCTATGATACTGTGTATTTAATCCCCCTGAACATCCAGGTGTTTCTACCTGTCCTTATTCAAACCACCATGTCTGCAGTCGTCTCTTCAGAAGCCTGTCTGGATATTTGCACTTTCCATTGCTCCCCAGAGGTTCTTCCTCCTCTCACTCTTTGCTCATTCAGAGCCTGTCACCTTTCTCTGCTTTGAGCTTCAGGCAGGTAAAGCTGAATTGTCTTTCAGCTGTCACTCTCATACTCCCTGTAGGCAACTCTTCAATTGTGGTGATGGACCTCACTGAAAGTTGCTTAAACTAACGATAGAGTATATTTTATTGTTCGTTATGTTCTGTTGTGTTTTCTTTCTCATTATCTTTTTTGCTTTTGCCAATTAAAATGCCTCTTTCTGCCTATTTAAATCCAGATCTCTAAGGAAAGCATGAAGTAATTTGTGCAGAGAAGTTGTAACAATCAGGTACAAACTTCAGTGGAGAATCTGATGTAAAGAAAAGTGATGTAACTGCGAGGGGGGCAATGAGCGAAACAGGGAGGTTAGAAAAGTGAGGAGCAAGGGTGTCCATCCCGTGTCTGGCCTCAAGGGACTGCTTTTCCCACCTGTCCAACCTCCTCAAGAGACACTCTGCACCAGTATCCATGAGAGAATTCTTCTCTCACTTCTTCCAAGTGCTCATTGAAAATGTTCTCTGTAACTACCCCCTGAAACCTCTCTAATGAGCTCTACGAATCTTCAATACTTGAAGAAAATTATGGTAGAGACACAGCTTGTGAGGGCTTGAAACATTTTAATGAGCCCATGGTGTATTTGAGGCTGAGATCATGAACCTCAGGTACTGACAAGAGACTCAACAAAGCTCTCAAGAAGCCAAAGTCAACAGCAAAACCTTGAAGTTCCTCGAAGCATTAATGGGCCCCACTGAGGGCTGTTCCTGACAAAGCCTCCCCAGGGACTCGTTAGAGCAGATAATTGGAGGCTGTGATGACATGGAGGCCAAGGCCCTGTGCAGGTGGCTCTGAGGCTGAGAAACCCCTTGGTTTGCTCTCTGAAGCAGAAAGGAGAAGCCATGACCTCCAGGCAATGGGAAGGGGGATCCTGTCCCTCACACACGGCTCAGGGCTCTTCCTGGGACCGTGGGATGTGGGTGTGCAAGGCCGAGGGAAGGACAACACTGGTACAACAACTTCCAGCTTCCCCATGGGGCTGCAAGGAGGCAACGAGGCCCCAGCACCATGAGGACGACATGTCTTCTCATGGACCTCAGTGGCAGAGACAACTGCCATGGCCAAGGAGACAGAGACCTGGGTTCTCTTGGTGCCTTCCAGCCTTGCCAGCGCCCTTTGCCAGCTCCACCGCAGGCTGTTCTACATGGTCTTACACCTCATAGAATCACAGAATCAGAGGATGTCCTGAGTTGGAAGGGACTCACAAGGATCATCGAATCCAAGTCCTGTCCCTGCATATGACAGCCCCACAGTTCACACCATGTGTCTGAGGGTGTTGTTCAGTCTCTTCTTGAACACTCTCAGGTTTGTAACCATGACAGCTCCCTGGGAACCCGTATGCTGAACATCATGTCCAGGAGGAGATTGTGAGAGACACTATCAGAGGCTTTACTGAAATCCAAAAAGATCACGTTGACGGGTTTCCCTTGGTTGACTAGGTGAGTAACCTTGTTGTAGAAAAAATTAAGTTGGTTGGGCAAGACTTTCCTCTCATGTACCCGTGCTGGCTGGGACCAATGACTGCGTTGTCCTTCAGATGTTTTTCTGTAACTCCCTGTCCCTCTTTCCCTGCAGCCTGTAGACACCCGTGTCACTTCCCACCTGCTCTCACCCCAGCATTTCTGTCCCTTCACTGATGTGTCTGCACCCTCACTGGCTGTTCTTTGGAACACAAACCATGAGCTGATCCAGCTCCCTCTGGGTGGCCTCTTGCACCACAGCACTGTCCTTCCAGTGACATTTCTTCCTCCTGATAACCAGTCTTCATCTTCCAAGTTACACTTTGTGACTTTTTTTTTGCTCTCCTTCTTTTTTCTGCTACCAAGGAAAGCTCGACCATCTCAGAAACTGCCCTTCAAGCTGGGAACACAACCCATCAGTCTTCTTGTGGTGTTCCATCTCAACAAAGAGAAGTCACCTCACCGTGAGCTCCTAAATCCCAGGACTGCTGCTGGCCTTTTAGCTTCTCTGATGGACACGACCATGTCCCTGCTGCTGTCTCGTCATGTACTCAGGTGGAATGGACATGACAACGCGTCTCCAAGGCCTCTTCCTGGGTAGGGCCTGTGGATACTTAGGCCGAGGTTCTTTCCCAGCCATGTCCCTGCTGCTGGGCTGTCACCTCCAGAGAAAAACTGACCTCACTGTCCCCTTCACAGCCACGTGCTTCTTACTGGATTATGAGTGTCTGAGACCCAACTCACCTCAAAATACCACACCCATCCATCACCCACCTTGTGGCCCAGGACCTGACCAGACAAAAGTATGCTTGTTGTATGAATCTGATGAAATCTATTTCCTACTAATGGAGAATGAGGGAATGGAGAAACATTCTTCACAGGAAGTGCTGTATTCATGTTGACACGTTTTTAGATCTCCTCCTCTGCCTGTTTATTTTTTTTTCTTCTTCATACGTATGTTCAGTTTTCCAAAACCTCTCCAAGGTAAAGATTCATTGAATCATAGAATAACTCAGATTCGAAGAGAGCCCTGAACATCATCTTGTCTGACTCTCCTGTTCAAGTCAGGGTCAACCATGTGAGGTTATTCAAGGCCTCTGCCCAGCTTTGCATCATCCTTAAAAGAGCTGCTAGTGCACTCGTCACATCATGCAGGGAGAGAATAAACACATTCAACAGTGTTTACCCAGTGCTGGTCACTGAGGGATTTCACCAGTAACTGGTTGCACAGAAATATTTGTACCTTTTACGACATTTGTGCTTGATCATTCAGCCAAGTTCTCACCCAGCGTGCACTTCTTCAGCCCAGACAGCACCAATCTGGCTATAAGGACACCATGGGAGACCATGTCTGAGGCCTTGCAAAACTCCATGTACAGGACATACCCTCCTTTCCCCTGCACATTTTGTTTCAGCAATCCCTTTCTTCTCCTTCAAGTGCTTGGAAATGCCTGTAGGAGGACATGACGAATCCCCTTCCCAGGGACAGAGGCAGGCTGAGCAACCTGCAGTCCTCTCAGTTCTTGTTCCTGCCCTTCTTGAAGATGGTTTTGATGTCTGCCTTTTCCGAGGACCCCACAATCTCCCTGGTTGCTCTGGTGCTTTCAGAGCACAACCCAGAATCACAGGCAAGGTTGACATAGCAGACAGGAGCACTTGCAATGAGCCTGTCCAAGGTAGCTGAGATCAATCTCTATGGACCAGTGGGGTTTGTTCCTGGAGTCACACACAGAAATGTCAGGTTCTGTCAGGTGTCCACATCTGAGCTGGCCTCATGGACTCCTTATAGACCCAGGGATGCTCAGAGTCTGTCCCTTTTACAGAGAGGCAGGAGTCACAGTGTCCCTCTGGCCTCCAGTTGCCACTCCCGAGGGATGGGAGGCACCTCAGCCTTGTCGTGTGTCACCCCGCTCTGCACTCATCTGAGATGTCCCACGTCATGAGGAATGGATACGGGGACCTCAGTTCAAGGAAGAACATCCCAGTGCTGCATTCGGGTGATTTCCTATGGGGTGTGCTTCCTACCATGAAGTGACCTCAAGACCTCACTGTGCCACAGGCCTTCATGGAACCTCAAGGAATAGTTGATGGTGTTTGTGCTCACTTGCGTTTATGTCACATCACATACATGATGTGTGTGCTCACATCTGATGTCTACAATGCAAACAGGGATTTCTGATCTACTCATTCCGTGTCCCTCTGTGGGTGAGAGGCCAGTGCTGGCAATGGCGGTTGTGAGGGGCCAGTGCATGATGATGCCCTGGGGCAGCTTCTGTGGGGTGTCCAGTGCACAGGGGCACAGCCCAGCCCCTGCTCTGCTGGTCCTGCAGGTCTCTGGCAGGAGGCCTGGCTGTGAGAGGACACTGCTGTGTGCCCAGCCCTGCACACACACACTGTTTAGCTGTGCCCTGGGTTTTGATCTTCAGGCCACATTCTCAGAAGGTTCTTGAGAAAAAGTTTGAATGAAGACCTAAGCCTTTCACCTTTCTTGTGGAAAGGCTGTTCTGAGGCCAGCTCTGTCACAGCAGTGCCCATTGCCTGTCCCTGCCTGCGCTCACAGGACTGACACACAGCAGGATGGTGACCAGGCTGCCAGAGCACTCAGGCCTTGCACCAACACAAGGGATGAGAAGGAGAGTGTGGGAGTGGAACGAGAACAGCTCTGGAAGGCCAAGCGCTGCTGCTCCCTGGCAGTGCTGCCAGGCTGGACTCTTTTCCCCTCCTCCCACCCACACAGGAATTTTCCCTGAACCTCCAAAAAGGCCTTGGAGGAAGGATATAGTGACAAACAAGTTACTACAGGAATGTTTATTTTGTTTAAGAGAAAAGGAGAGCATGGCTCCTCATTTACACAGCCAGTGGTTATAAAAGAAAAGCAGAGAGAGAATTAGAAAGGGCATGACAACATTAAAACAATAAAAAGCAAGCAATAACAGAAAATCCAGATGACAGGCTGGTCCTGCAATTAGCTACATTAAAACTCTTATGTAGAAGGAGATGGGAAGTTTATTGCTTCAGAAAACAGTAAGATATGAGTTTCCACAGGGCATCCTTGAGCTCCTGGTTCCTCATGCTGTAGATGAGGGGATTCACTGCTGGAGGCACCACTGTGTAAAAAACAGACACCACCAGGTCCAAGGATGGGGAGGAGATGGAGGGGGGTTTCAGGTAGGCAAACATGCCAGTGCTGACAAACAGGGAGACCACGGCCAGGTGAGGGAGGCACGTGGAAAAGGCTTTGTGCCGTCCCTGCTCAGAGGGGATCCTCAGCACAGCCCTCAAGATCTGCACATAGGACACGACGATGAACACAAAACACCCAAATCCTAAACAGGCACTAACCACCAGGAGCCCAGCTTCCCTAAAGTAGGACTGTGAGCAGGACAGCTTGAGGATCTGGGGGATTTCACAGAAGAACTGGTCCAGGGCATTGCCCTTGCAGAGCGGCAGTGAAAATATATTGGCTGTGTGCAGCAGAGCATAGAGAAATGCACTGGCCCAGGCAGCTGCTGCCATGTGGACACAAGCTCTGCTGCCCAGGAGGGTCCCGTAGTGCAGGGGTTTGCAGATGGCAACGTAGCGGTCGTAGGACATGACAGTGAGAAGATAAAACTCTGCTGCAATGAAAAAGACAAACAGAAAAAGCTGGGCAGCACATCCCATATAAGAAATGGCCCTGGTATCCCACAGAGGGTTGGCCATGGATTTGGGGAGAATGGTGGAGATGGAGCCCAGGTCAAGGAGGGCGAGGTTGAGGAGGAAGAAGTACATGGGGGTGTGGAGGTGCTGGTCACAGGCTATGGTGGTGATGATGAGGCCGTTGCCCAGGAGGGCAGCCAGGTAGATGCCCAGGAAGAGCCAGAAGTGCAAGAGCTGCAGCTCCCGTGTGTCTGTGAACGCCAGGAGGAGGAACTGGGTGATGGAGCTGCTGTTGTACATTTGTTGTTTCTTGCTGTGGGGACTGTCTTCCAAAAAGAAAATGACATCTTAAAATCAGGACATACTCCTCTGAGCAAAGCCACTCCATTTTTCATTCACACCCAGCCCCATTTGAAATGCATTTCGTTTCTCTGCTATGTGCTGGCTGAGTGTGCTGCAAGGAGCAGGACCTCTGCCCGTCTGGGGCCCAGCAGCCAGCTTTGCTCGGCTGCAGTGGGGACACGGGGGGAGCTGGTTTGAGAGCTCTGATGTTCACAAGCAATGTTATGCACTGTTAATGAAAAACTTCAATATCTGCTCTCATGACACTTAAGAGCATGGGCTGCAGAGCGGAGGCTTAGTGTGTCATTATTATGATTTTGTCCATGTTTTTAATTTTCCACCATCACATCTCATGACTAGATTTTTGTAGGGCTTGAGTTTCTCATATATATGACTGAAAGTGTGAAGAGTCTTGAGACAGGACAGGCAAAAGGGCTCATCTCTCTGTGGCTCAGTGCAGAGTCAGGAGAGCAGCTTTTACCCATTTTCCCTGTGCTTTCACCTGTGCTGCCTTAAAAACAACTTCATAAACAATCCTCTCTTTAAAAGAAAACCTAAAACTGGACTCGTACTGGAGCAGGGAGCCCTGTTTGAAAGGGCAGATCTGCAAACTCTTCTCTGCCCCAGCCCAGAGGTGGAGACGTGATGGAGAGAGCAGGACACGACCCCTCACCCAGACAAGCAAAGGACTCTGGCAGGGGAGTGCAGACCCCAAGGAAAGGCTCAGCACTCCTGGCATCCTACAGCAGAGCTGGGCCTTTCTGGGGGCAGCTGGTGAGCCCAGCAGGACAGGCAGAGCAGAGTCAGGGCTCCTGAAGATGGGATGTGCTAAAGGGACAGTCAGATCATTGCCCAGCAGACAACCCCCAGCAGCCATCTGCAGAGCAGGAGCAGAAGAGCTCCTGAACAGCCCCTGCTCTGCTGCCTGGAGCTGTCCCTGCCTGCAGCTGTGTCTCTGTGCCCAGGTCTCCTCCCGTCAGTGTCACAGACCCCATCCCAGCCACTGTGTGCTCAGCTCTGCCCTGCAGACCCCTCCCAGCAGCCGGCACTACCCAGGGGCAGCTCTGTGTGGGCCGGCTCTGATCAGAACATCAGACCAACAATAATGAGCATGGAAAAGTCATGCTGATGATGTCTGGAAGCCAGGGTGTGTCCATTTCTGATACTCACAGGTTTATTCACTGCTAAGAGCCACAGATTTGGAATTTCAGTGCATCCTCCTGAACTGAGATGTTAATTATTGTGTCCCATTGGCCTCATAGACAATCTAGAGTACGAGACCGATAGAACAGGATCCTTACTTTTCCCAGAGCCCCTGTCTTGCTGTGCCTTTCCAAAAGCCTCCGAGGAATGTCCTAAAGTGATCTGGAGCTATGAGCAGCCGCATCCCAAGCAGAACCCACTCCATACCTAGACCCTGCCCAGCCAGAGGTTGCTCCTTCCACCCACAGCTTCTCCCCACAGCAGCGTGGGGATCTCCCCGGGCAGGCTGAGCGCTGACCCTGGCAGGCGGCAGAGTCCCTGCCCCGGCACAGCCCTGGGGTGCAGGGACCCTGCTCTGCAGGACAGCCCCGGGCACCCTTGGCTGCAAAACCGTCTGCTTTGATTTTCAAAATTGCTGAACAAAGTTCCCCTCCATAGGGATCCCACAAGCTGTGACTGTTCCAGCTTTAGGAGATGCCTCCAGGAGCTACAGCTGCATTGCCCTGCACCCAGAGACTTACCATGGCAAGGGCTGCAAAGATTTCTCCTCCAGTGAGCTCTCAGTCATCCTCCCAATGCTGACCACCTTTAATCTCTCTCTGCCTTGCTCGTCTCCCTGAGATCCCCAGGCAGAGCCCTCAGCCCTGCTGCGCTTTGCAGAGGAGCTGCTCCTGGGCAGAGCTGTCTCTCTGCAGCGCTGCTGCTTGCCATGAGCTCCCTCTGTCCCAGGAGCCCAGCCCAGCTCAGCAGCACAGGAGCAGCCCAAGGCACTTTAATGACCCCTCTGGTGGCTTTGGTGCTGAGGCCATGAACATCAGACCCTGAGAGGCAGTTGAAGAAACCTGTCAAGAAGTCCAAGTCAGATTCAAACTCCAAAGTTTCTTGTAAGGTTAATGGGTCCCACTGAGGAACACTACTGAGGAAATGACCCCAGGGTCTAGTTAGAGAAGAAAACTGGAGGCAGAGATGACAGATCAGGAAAACCAAGGTGAAGGTCTCTCTGATGATCAGTAAACCTGGATGTGTTTCATTAACAAAAGGGCCAAGCCCTGACCCCCAACCCTGGGAAGGCAGATCCTGTCCCTCCCACATTGCCCAGGGCTCTTCCCTGGGACAGTGTGATGTGGGGCTGTGCAAGGCCAAGGGCAGGACTATGGTCCCACACCTCCCAGGTTCCTGGCTGGGGACAAGGAGGCCATGAGGCCCCTGTGCTGTAAGGACAAGGTATCTCCTCACAGGCATCAGAGCTGGAGACAACAGCCACAGCTAAGGGGAGAAGGAGCTCTGTCTGTTGGGGGCTTTCAGCCTCTTTACATCCCTTGATCATCTCCACGACAGCCTGTCCTATGCTGTGGCATCCCCTGCACCTCTTTCCCTGCAGGCTGGAGACATCCCCCCTGCTGCCCACCTTGCTCTTGTCTGAGCATCTTCCTTCCTTTGCTGATCTTTCTCCATCCTCCCCAGCTGTTCCTTGAAGCACAAAGCCTTGGGCTGATGCAGACTGCCTCTGGGTGACCTGCTCCACCACAGCACTGCCCTTCCACTCACATTCCTTCCTGCTTATGTCCAGCCTGGACCTCCCCAACTGCACTTTGTGCCATTATTTCTTTCTCGTGCTGTTTCCCACTGTGAAGAAAACCTCCACCATCTCTGAAACCACCCTTCCAGCACTCTCAGGCTACTCCTACACTGCTGCAGCCTCCCCAGCGCTGCTGGGCCAAAGCAGCCCAGGTCCCTCAGCATCCCACACCATGTGCACAAGGTCCTGAACCCTGCCTTGGCAGAGCCCTACACTCTCCAGTTCCTCCCTGCTTCTCCAAACTGGGAAGCTGCACATGGGCACACACCCATGTGTGTGGGGTCACACCAGTGCTGAACCGAATGGGATGAGAACTCCAGGTGTCTGGGTCCCCACGCTCCTCCTCATGCAGCCCCGTGTGCAGCTGCCTTGTTCATGGTGAGCGTGCAGCACGGGCTTGTGTGGCGGCCCTTGTAGTGCCCAGGCCCTTCTCCTCAGGGTCACTGCTCAGCGTGTCAGGTCCTGCTCTGTCCTGATGGATGGGGTTATCCTCCTGCCCCGATACAGAACTGGCCACATCTCCTTTTAAAACTTCAGAGATTCCTGATGGTAGAACCCCAAAGTTTCTCAAGGTCTGGACTCTCCCTGGACCGCTGCAGCCGCATTCCCTCCAATTCCAGCCAGGGCAGGGACCACTCGCCCGGGGAGCCCCCGGTGTCCCCTAAAGAAAAGGGGCCTCACCCTCCAGGACTCTCCTGAGCCCAGAAAGACGCCACTAAAATAGCAGCAGTAGCAGGGTTCCATCAAGAGTTTATTCAAGAAAAAAGAAATAATTTCCGATTTCCCTAGCACAGTCTTTCAGTGCTGCTTTCTCCTCCTTATGCTGGTGCCTCTCCCTGACTGCTGTGCCCCACTTTCGGTGGCACCAGATTGTTGGGGGGCATGGTCATGTGCCCCCACAGGCTTTGTCATTGGTGCCCTCACTCACAAGGGAAAACCCATCTTGTCACTCTCCACATAAAGGAGCTCCATACATCCAAGAAACTTCTTCACTCTGAGGGAATCCCACTGCTGATCCTTCCAGCCCGTCTCTCCTGAAAAGCCTGTACCCACCCAGTGCAGCACCCCAAGCTGTGTGACTTGTCCCACCACGCCTTGGCGGTGACTCCATGGGTGTCAAACAGCACAGGCTGCAGCTTGTCCTGGCTGTGCCCTTGGCTGAGGGCATCAGTGCACAGTTGGGCTGTGGCACATCAGCTGTAGCACCCGGCCAAGCTCTGAGAGTCTTCGGGAAATCTGGTTGGTCTCAAGAATCCAGGTCCCCATGTGTGCAAAGGTTTGACTTCAGAGCAGAGCAATGTCACAGTGGTTGGCAGATGGAAAGTTAGGGCTGAAACTGGGCAACAGGAGAGTAAGCAAGCCCTGCTGTCCCCAAGGCCAGAGAGAAACAGGGCTGGGAATGACAGACCTGGAAGGAAACGTGTGTTTTGTCAGTGGCGTCTCTGCTGCCCCTGAGGTACTTGGGCAGACCTGTCACTGATCTCTAGGAATGACAAGGTGCTGCTGACAGGCCCAAGGTGACAATGGTTTGTCTGTTCCTTGATTATGTTATCAAGGAGTTGAGAACAGGTTTGGTGAAAAGAAAAAAAGGAGATTTGGAAGTGTAGCTATACGCATGGACACCGCGGTGTGAAGTGCTTCCTCTTCATGGGCTGCCCTACATCTCCTGGATAGAGAAGGGACAGATCTTGCGATGCTTCAGAGCTGGGAATGAGTTTCTTGCACAAAGACACCGAATCTGTCTGCAATGCTGTCTGGGGTGTCTGTCCCACACTCACTGTGGATGGGGATGGCTGCCCTGGACAGGACCATCGCTGTCCCTGCCCAGTGCATGTAGGGGTGTGTGAGAGCCTTGGCACCTCACGTAACACTGCAGGCCTGTAACTGGCATTAAAGGGAATAACCGCCCTGAATTTGATTTGTCAATAGAATTATAGAATAATTTCAGCTGGAAGAGACCTTCAGGATCATCGAGTCCAACCATAACCCAACTCTAGCACTAAACCATGTCCCTAAGAAAGCCAATTAAACGTCTTTTAAACACCTCCAGGAATGGTGACTCCACCACTTCCCTGGGCAGCCTGTTCCACTGCTTCACAACTTTTTCCATGAAGAAATGCCTCCTAATATCCAACCTGAACCTTCCCTGGCAAAACTTGAGACCATTTCCTCTTGTCCTATCACTTGCTGCTTGGGAGAAGAGACCGACACACTCCATGCTTCAACCTCCTTTTAGGTAGCTGTAGAGACCGAGAAGGTCTCCCCTCAGTCTGTTTTTTCCAGGCTAAACAGCCTCATGTCCCTCAGCTGCTCCTCATAAGACTTGTGATCCAGGCCATCACGGTCCATTCGGTGATGGACTTGTGATGCTTCATTTACCTTGATCTTGAAGTGCAAAATTAAGGCAATCAAAAAGCCAAGAGGTTGTAATTCAATCATCAATGTTTCTTTATTTATTTTGCCCATAAAGTGGCACGTGATAGAGAGAGTGGAGAAAAAGGAAAGGAAAGAAAGGGGGGAAAAAAAGGGTTGGCTACCACTACGAGATCCAAAGGCGTCCCTATGGTCTCGGGTGTCATGAGAAGAGTCCTGCCAGTTCTTCGTCGTGATCCGTGATGCTTTGGTGGGGAGAGCTCAACGATGTCCCGTCGGGAATTGTCTTTCATGCTTCTTCACCTCACTTCGCTCCCATGGATTGAGGCCAATCTCTGCCTTTGTTTCGCAATCCAGGCTTAACTGCGCAGGCCTGAAGACTCCCTGCTTCGCTTGCCAGAACCCGTCTGTGCCTGCATCGCCTCAGTTCAGGGGTCTCTTACTGGTCATTGGGTGACCTCAAGACCTTTGGAGAGCCTCTGCGCATGCTCTTCTTCATTGGTCTTAGTAGCAGGGAGGAGGTGGGGGCAAGTTTGGCTGAGGCAGCAGGTGAAAATCCATCTTCTGGACAGCAGCTATAGTCCCCAGGTGGGAGAGACCTGTACAACACAATTCCTTTTAGGAGGTGGGGGCAAGTCTGGCTGCGGCAGCTGGTGGAATCCGTACAGCAGCCGTTGTTACCTGTAGCCCCCGGGTTGGAGAGACCTGTACAACACAATTTTTTTCGTCAGGCCTCTCTCCAAGTCATTGTCCAATTCTTTCTATCAGGACATCTGTTCTCCAAGTCCCTGATGGCGATGTTCAGGCAAATACTGTTCTTCGGACTGACTCTTTCACCTTCCAGTCCCTGATTTCTGTGATTCTGTGAGATGGAGGGGCCAGGAGAGGGAGATGTGAGGAGATGGATGGATTAGGAGATAGAGACATCAAGAGAGAAAGGGTTGGGTAGGTAGTGGGTGAGGAGATGGGGATGGACAGATGGATGGAGACACGAGGAGATGGAGACACCAGGAGATGGAGATGGAGGGGCGAGGAGGTGGGTGAGAAGATGGGGATGGACAGATGGACAGATGAGGGTGGAGACACCAGGAGATGAAGAATGAGGCTCAGGTGGGTGGTGGGATGAGGAGATGGAGGGATGGCCATGTTGAGGGACGGACGGATGGACAGATGGATGATGGACAAGTAGACACTGGCCAAACAGATGCCCCCTGATGGGCCCTCCACCCACTCACACGTCTTGTTGGGCAACACCAACTTCCTGGTGGCCCCAAAATGGATCCAGATGAACTTCCCTGGGAGAGCAGCAGTGGCCACTGCCCCTGGCAGGCCCTGCCCACAGACCCTGCCCACAGGCCCGACCCCTCCACTCACCAATCAGGAGGAGTTGACGGGAGATGTTGGGATCTTGGGTTTTCCATCCTCCAGATGAGGTTGGATGAAGTTTGGGATATGTTTGAGGGTCTCAGTTGGGATTCAACACCCTCCAGGTGGGACAAAGTTGGGGAGATCTTGGAGTCTTGGGGTTCAACGTCATCAGCGTGAGGTGTGACAACACTGGGGGAGATGGTTCAGGTCTTGGGTTCTCCATGCTCCCAGGTGAAGAGGGATGAAGTTGGGGAGATGTTTGTGGATCTTGGTTGGGGTTCAACATCCTGCAGGTGGGACAACACTGGGGAAGAAGTTGGGGGTCTTGGGGTTCTCCACCCTCTAGATGAGGTGGGACAAAGTTGGAGAGATGTTTGGGGTCTTGGTTGGGGTTCAACATCCTCCATATGATGTGGGGTGAAGTTGGGGAGATAGTTGGGGTCTTGGGTTTCTCCACCCTCTAGATGAGGTGGGACAAAGCTGGAGAGGTGTTTGGGGTCTTGGGTTCTCTATTCCCCAGGTGGGACAACACTGGGGGGAGATGTTGGGTCTCAGCTGGAGTTCAACCTCCTCCGGGTGAGGTGGGGTGAAATTGGGGGAGATGTTTGGTCTTGGGGTCCAACATCCTCTAGATGAGGTGCGGTGAAGTTAGGGAGATGGTTGGGGTTGAACATCCCCAGGTGAGGATGGGGTATGTTTGGGGAGAATTTTTGAGGTCTTGGAGTTCAACACTCTCCACATAAGGTGGGATGAAGTTGGGGGAGATGTTGAAGTCTTGGTTCTGGTTGGCCCAAGGGGTCCAGGAATGGGACATCTGGGCCTGGGTGGCCCAGTGGAGCTGGAGATGGGACATCTAGGCCTGGGTGTCCCAAAGTGTCCAGGGATGGGACGTTTTAGGTCTTGGTGGCCCAAAGTGTCCAGGGATGGGACATCCTGGCCTGGGTGGTCCATGGGTTGGGGCATTTAAGGTCTTGGTGGCTCAAGGGAGCTGAAGATGGGACATCTTGAGTCCAGAGAATGGATGTCTTTGGTCTTGGTGTCCCCAAAGTGTCCAGAGATGGTACATCTTGGGTCTTGGTGGTCTAAGGGGTCCCAGGATAGTACATTTTCTGTATTGGCGGCCCAAAGTGTCCAGAGATGGGACATTTTATGTCCCGATGACCTAAGGGTTTCAGGGATGGGACATCTTGCACTGAGTGGCCCAAGGTATCCAGGGATGGAAAATTTTGGCTCTTGATGGCCTAAGGGTGCTGGAGATGGGACATTTTGAGTCCAGAGATGGCACATCCTTGGTCTTGGTGGAGCAAGGGGGCTGGAGATTGGGCATTCTGCATCTTGGTGGCCCAAAGTGTCCGGCAATGGGAAATCTTCGGTGCAAGGATAGGACATCTTGGCCTGGGAACTCTGGGGCTCCAAGGGTTTGGACATCCTGGGTCTTGGTGGCCCAGAGAGTCCAGGGATGGGACATTTTGGGTCCAGAGATGGGACATCTTCACTCCAGGAATGGGACGTCTTGGTCTCGGTGGCCCAAAGTGTCCAGGGATGGGACATCCTGGGTCTTAGTGGCCCAAGGGGTCCAGTGATGGGACGTCTTGGTCTTGGTGGACCAAGATGACTGGAGATGGTACATCCGGGTCTTGGTGGCCCAAAGTGTTCAGGAATGGGACATCTTGGCCTGGGTGGTCCAATGGGCCCAAGGGTTGGGACATTGTAGGTCTTGGTGGCCCAAGATGCCTGGCGATGGGACATTTTGGGTCATGGTGGCTTAAAAGTTCCAGATATGGGACATCCTGCATCTTGGTGGCCCAAAGTGTCCAGGGTGGGATATTTTGGGTCCAGAGATGGGACATCTTGGACCCAGGGATGGCACATCTTGGTCTCAGTGGCCCAAAGTTTCCAGGGATGGGACATCGGAGGTCTGAGATGGGGCATCCTGGCTCACAGTGGCCTTGGTCTTGGTGGCCTAAGGGGTCCAGGGATGGCACATCTTGGCCTGGGTAGTCCAAGGGGTCCAAGGGTTGGGACATTTAACATCTTGGTGGCCCGGGATGGCCGGAAATGGGACATCTTGGGTCCAGAGGTGGGACATTCTGGGTCTTGGTGTCCCCAAAGTGTCCAGGGATGGGACATTCTAGGTCTTGGTGGCCGAAGGGGTCCAGGGATGGACATCCTGCTCTGAGTAGCCCAGGGGATACAGGGATGGGAAATTTTGGCTCTTGATGGCCCATGGGGGCTGGAGATGGGACAATTTGGGTCCAGGGATGAGATATCCTGGGTCTGGGTGGCCCAAGTGGTCCAGGGATGGGACATCCTGATCTTGGTGACCTCATGGTTTTCAGGGATGGGACATCTTGGTCTTGGTCACCTAAGGGATCCAGGGATGGGAAATTTTGCCTCCTAATGGCCTCGCAGAGTCCAGGGATGGGACATCTTGTTGGCCTAAGGGTTCCAGGGATGGGACATCAGGGGTCTGGTTGGCCCAAGGTGGCTGGAAATGGGACATCTTGGGTCCAGAGATGACACATCTTGGTCTTTGTGTTCCAGAGTGTCCAGAGATAAGACATCTTGGTCTTGGTGGCCCAAAGTGTCCAGGGATGGGACATTTTAGGTCTTCGTGGCCTAAGGATCCAGAGATAGGACATCCTTTGTCTTGGTGGCCCAAAGTTTCCAGGGATGGGACATCTTGGCCTGGGTAGCCCAAGGGGGCTGGAGATGGGACATCTTGGGTCCCGGGATGGGACATCCTGCATCTTGGTGGCCCAAAGTCTCCAGGCATGAGACATCTTGGATCCAGGGATGGGACATTTTAGGTCTTGGTGGCCCAAAGTCTCCAGCCATGAGACATCTTGGATCCAGGGATGGGACATTTTAGGTCTTGGTGGCCCAAAGTGTCCAGGGATGGGACATCTTGATCTTAGTGGCCCAAGGTTGCTGGAGATAGGACATCTTAGGACTTGGTGTCCCCGAAGTTTCCAAAGATGGGTCATCCTGGGTCTTGATGGTTTCATGGGGTCCAGAGGTGGGATATCTGGGCCTGGATGGCCTAAAGTGTCTAGAGATGGGACATCTTGGATCCAGGGATGGGACATTTTAGGTCTTGGTCCCAAAGTCTCTAGGGATGGGATATCTGGGGTCTGGCATGGGACACTGGCTCTCAGTGTCCCAAGGTGTCCAGGGATGGGAAATTTTGGCTCTTATTGGCCTCACAGCTTCCAGGGATGGGACATAGCGGTTGCGAGAGCGGCTCCAGTAGCAGTGCCAGCCATGGCAGTATGTCCGGCTGCCACCACGTCTCCTCTTTCACCAGGACCGGGTCACGGTGGAGTGGCCACCTCCCTGTCCTGCCAGAGGATGCAGCTCTGCAACCCCTGCCCCGCTTTTAAAGGGGTGCCTGGGCAGGGCCCTTTGTGACATCACCAGTGACATCACAATGCCCCACTGTGGCAGTTGCACATCCCCCTGAGATCCAGACCCTTCAATAGGGCAGTCGATGGCTCCTTCGCACCTTTTGTGCCCCACTGTGCCTGTCCCCAGGTACACACCAGGGTGGTACCAAGGTGCTGACAGTCACATCCTCCCCTGCCCCGGGCAGGGTGACTTCACCTCCACCAGCTGGTGGGGGCAGGAGGGGTGGGACCCTCAGTCAATTGACAGGGTCCTCAGCAAAGGAGGTGCCCAGAGAAGCTGAGAAGCTCCCGGACTATGTTGTAATATCCACAGCCTGTCACGTCCTGCCCTCAGGTATGAATGCGGAATGGAGGGAATGCAGGTTCTTGTTTTCCTGTTTCTGGGAGAGTTTCATCCTTGGTGGAGAAGGGAGCTGAAGGTGTAACGGGTAGGACTTCATGCTCTGTGAATGTTCTTTTGGATTATGCCACCTTGATACCAGCTTACTCAGTTTATCAAGGGGTAAGTAAGCCCTCCATTATATCTCCGGGAACTCCCTTTTTAATTCGCAAAACCCACCATTGTTGTTGGTTCTTAGGTTGTTCCCCCTTTCCTTGTCTAATATGCGGATGCTTCTTTCTTGGAGCACCGGTAGCAGCAGCAGTACTGGTAGAAAGGGGCAGATTCTTGACTTCAACATGACGGATTCCTCTCGACCTTTCTTCTAGGATTTTTACAGGGCCATATTTCCTATTATAATGTATCAATTCTTGTGCTGCTTCCCCCCACATCCACACCTTTTTAGTATTTGGTTGGTTGGGAGAAGTCGGGGCAGGGGTGAACAGTGAATCAATGGTAGTGTCAGCTCCATCCCTCTGGCTCCCACTTCTGGTACCCTGGCTTCTGATCAAACCTTCCAATCTTTCTACTGGGCTCATCAATGCGATTGTCCTTTGAAGGTTTAAGTGTCTCTGGATGTCCCCTTATCAAGGGAGTCTTCATGTCTGGATTCACTGGCAGCATCATTGAGGATTCACATTCGAGAATCAATTTTCTTTCATGTATCATTTGCAAGCAGGCTGCTTTGTGTGCACTTTCTAGCAATTGATCAGGTGTGCCAGTGATTGCCAGGGGCTCTCCCCTTTTTCCCCTTGAGCTCAGCCAAGTGCTGTCTCAGGTCACCCAGAGAGGCTGCACAGGCTCTGTCTTTGCAGGTTTTCAATCTCTGATTGAATCAAGGTTGAACACCTTGGTCTGACCCAGTTTCTGACAGGTTGGACTGCAGACTCCTGAGGTCCCTTTAACCTCAGTTCTCTGACGATCCCATTGTGATGTTGGGCTCTGTTTCTAACTGGAGCAGAGCAGACGATTATGGGCCATGAATCCAGCTGTGCTGTAGGTGACCATCTAAACCAACATCTCAACCAGTGAACCAGCCAACACCTCAGGGTGACACTCTGGGCAAAGTGTGAGGAGTCCTGGGCAGGGAAGGTTTATAGGGCATGGGGCGCTATGCAAGACACAAAATGATCTTGGCTTAATGCCTGCAGGCCCATCAGATGTCAGTTAATGTCAACGAAAATTAAAATAAGAAGAAATGAAGACAAAGATCCAAAGCAAAGGAAGGTGTCAAAACACTTCTCTTTATTTTCCTTTTTTTCTTTTTTTTTTTTTTAAGTCTTTGTGGGGGGATTTCTTTTCTTTGAAAAGCAAAGAGTTTTCCAGAACTGGGAATGGATTTAGGACACAAATGTCTTCAGCTCCAGGGACACAGACACCTGGTGCCAGTGTAGATGCCCCGGGAACCCCTGCCCAGGCTCCCCCAGCATTGTAAGGTGCTCTGGTCTCCCCCAGGTCCCCTGTGATAGAGGCCAATCCCAGGCCAGCACCTCAGGTGCACTGGGGCCCCTCAAATGGCACTGGCTGTTTATGGTGAGACAACTGATGACTGATGTCTGCCTGGAAAGGTACACTTTGTTGTTGTTGTTGTTGTTTTTTGGTTTGGTTTGGTTTGTGGAGTTTTTTTGTTTTTTCTTTGCTTGGTTTGTTTGTTTGTTTCTGGGTTTGTTTGTTTGTTTCTTTTTTAACATATTAACACAAAAATCCAAAACAAACAAAAAAACCCCCACCAGAAACACAAAAAAATGCTAAAAAGTGAATTACCAGGAAGTGTACTAAGAGTACAAAAACAAATATTGGTCTTCTCCTGTACTTCTATCATCATTCAGGAGTTTCCACCTCTCCTGATTAAATGTCCATGTCAAAGGACAACTTTCCAGCAGACTGTCTGGACGTTTGCCCTTCCCAGTGCTCTCAGGTTTCCTCCTCCACTTGCTCTTTGGTCACTCAGTTGCCTCTCAACTCTCTGCTTTCTGCTTCAGAGCTTCAGGGTGTTACAAACTTGCCCCATTCTTCAGAAGTCTAATTAACATGGTAGTTAATGTGTTAATTGTGTTTATGTATATCCTTTCCTATCTCTCTGTCTAAAACAGTTCTTGTGTGGATGTCCCTTGTGGATGGTGGACCTCATTAGATCCAGCTTACACACACAGTTGAGGAAAGTGGTTTAGTGTTTATGAAATTGTGTAGTGTTTACACAGGAGAGCAGGTGGGAGCTGGTGTACAGGAGCTGCAGCATCCACCTGCAGAGCTCAGTGGAGAAGTCTGATGTGAGGAAAAGTGATGCAAGTCTCTGGTGGCCAATGAGGGAACGGGCAGACAGGGAGTGGGGGGTGAGGAGCAAGGTTGTCCATACAATGTCCAACTTCAAGGGACTGTTCTCCTGCCTGTCCAGATGGCTTCAGGAGACCCTCTGGATCAATGTCCATTGCAGAATGCTGCTGTCACTTCTTCTACACACTGAAAAATGACAGAAAATACCCTTGAAAGAAAAAACCCTCCTTTATGAAATCTTTGAAATCTTCATCAGTAAGTGTCCCATTGAAACCTCTCCAGTTAGTTCTACAAGTCTTGAAGACTGGAAGAAAATTAGGAAAGAAACATCATTCGTTAGGGCTTTCTGTGTTTTAATGAGCCCCATGGCGTATTTGGTGCTGAGTCCATGAACCTCAGATCCCAAGGACAGACTGAAGAATCTCCTCAAGAAGTCCAAGTCAGAAGCAAAGCCCAAAGTACCTTGAAGCATTAATGGGCCCCACTGAGGGCTGTTACTGACAAAGCCTCCCCAGGGACTCGTTAGAGCAGATAATTGGAGGCAGTGATTGCATGAGGCAAAGGCAAAGTGCAGCAGCTCTGATACTGCGAAAACCCTTGATTTGTTTGATGAAGGAGAATGGCCAAGCCTTGACCCCCTGCCCCTGGGAAGGGAGATCCTGTCCCTCACATGTGTCTCAAGGGTCTTCCTGGGGATGTGGGGATGATGCCCAGTGCAGGACAACGGTGTGAGACTCCCTGGGGGGTGCAAGGAGGCAATGGGGTGCCATGGCCATGACAACCATGTGTCTCCTCTAGGCCGCACTGTCAGGGACATCTGCAGACACCCCATGCGCTTCCCCAGCTTGTTCTCACCCCGGTGTGTCCCCACCTGTGCTGCTGAACAGCTGATCCCAGCAAGAGAGAACAAAAGGGCAACAGGCAAAAAGACCCAAAGGCCAACTGCAAAATGGCAGAATGGCAAAAGGCCGAACTAACATCGAACTCATGACAGAATGAAACTTCTGAATGGAACTAACCAAACCAGCTGGAAAACCCAAAGTAATGGATGTAACAAACCCTAAAAGCCAGCTCCAGCTTTAGACTGAGCATGACGCTAATCACAGGGAATATTTCATTGATCAGCCTGCATGTCAACCCAGGTGCTGTCCTGTCTGTGCCCCCTCCTGCAAATTTGCATCTGCAGCTGGATGGCCAAAGAAGTCCTTGGTTTCCCTGACAACAGCCAAGATATCAGTGAGTTCTGACATTCCTTTCATACCAAATGGGAAACACTGTAAAGCTGCTAAAAGAAAAAATTAACTCTATGCCAGGGAGGAAACAGCGTTATCTCATTATTCTCATAGTAAATCTAAATTAAAGACTGTAATAGCTATGAAGGAGATTCAAAATGCATGAAGAAAATTTACTTAATTTCAGTAAAAACAGCATGTTTCCTCAGCCTCCACTTCACCAGGCTAAAGAAGTTTGGGTCTCTCAACATCTCCACACATGACCCAGACTGTCTCTGGCCACACGACATCTCCTCCCCGTTCCTCCGGAGTGGGGAACCTCCCACTGGGACACCCTGCTCCAGATGTGACCACACCAGCGCGGAGTCAAGATGGACAATAACTGCCCTTGACTGGGTGGCCACGCTCCTCCCAGTGCAGCCCAATGTGCTCATGGGCATATTCCTGTTTAGCACCACTGAGAACTGACTGAACATCCAGGCTCAGAGGGTTGTGACCAGCGGCACAAAGCCCAGCAGGAGGTACCATGAGGAGCACTGAAGGACACCGTATCCCTACCCAACATCTCCTCCCCACAGGTGTCCCTTGGGTCCCTGGAACCATTGCAGTGACAAGGGGGAGAGCACTGCCTGTATGGGGTGGAGGTGATGGGGTCTGGGATGAGGGTCCTGGGGCAGTTTCTCCTGGTTGTTCATGCAGCAACAAGCTGGGCTGGATATTTGGAGAGAGGAACTCTTCCTAAGGGCCTCCAATGGGCATGGGGATGGTCTACAGTTTCCTGCATGCTGCCTTTTCTGGTGGAGATCACAGAGGCTGCCGGCCCTTTAGAGGGCCCAGGACAGGCCTTGTCCTTCCTCTGGTCACAGCTGGACCCCAGTTCTCCAGCTCGGCCCCAGCTCAGGAGCCTTGTCTAGGGGTGACTTTTGGGGTAAGGTTGACAAGAGGGGTGCATAAGTTTGTCTTAAGGACGTGTGATGAGCACCAGGACTGAAGTACCAGAGCAAAATGATGTGGCTTCTGGGTGAATACCTTCTTCGGTGGAAGTCGTGACACAGGGTCCCAGACTTGCTTTCCATGCCACCCTTCACGAGGGATGATGCACTAAGAGATGGCAAGTGGGGGACACCAATCCTTCTCCAGCTACTTCCCAGGCCTGGTGAAGCATCAGGACAGCAAGGACTTCTGGCCCTGCACCCTAAACTTTGTGTATAATCTTGGGGCAGCTGAACACCAGCATTTTTCTCTCCAAGCTCCTGTCTGATCTCCCCTCATCCTGGCCCCTTCCCTGTGCTCCCCACAGGGCCCCAACCTGGCACTGATGCTCTACAGAGCAGGTTGGCTGCAGGACCATGCGGTGACTCCACACTGGTTGTGCTGCTCAGTGAGGGACACAGATGCAACTGTATGGGCTGCGCTGTCACTGAGCTCTTTCCCGGGGGTCTAAAGCTCTGGAATGGGTTCAGAGAGTTTCTTGGGACTCATTGGGTTTTCCGCTCATTTTAGTTCAGCGATCCCTTTCTTGTCCTTCAGGTGCCTGAAGATTGGTGCAGGAAGACGCGGCCTATTCCCTTCCCAGGGATGGAGGTCGGGTGACCAGCCTGTAATTATTCAAATTCTCCTTCCTGCCCTTCTTGAAGATGGGTTTGACATCTTCCTTTCCCAAGGACCTCAGAACTTCTCTGTTTCTGCTGTCACTTTTGAAAGCACAATCCAGAATCATGGGCACGGGTGGCAGAGCAGACAGGAGCACTTGCAATGAGCCTGTCCCAGCAGCTGAGATGAATCTCACTGGGCCACTGAGGTTTGTTCCTGGAGTCACACACAGAAATGCCAGGGTTCCAACAGGCATCCATCTCTGAGCCGGTTTGAGGACTCCTTATGCACCCAGGGATGTTCAGAGACAGCGTGTGTCCCTTTTACACATAGAGGAAGGAATCACTCTGTTTCTCTGGCCTCCTGCTGCCACTTCCAAGGGGCGGGAGGCACCTCAGCCTGAGGCCAGCTCTGTCACAGCAGTGCCCATTGCCTGTCCCTGCCTGCGCTCACAGGACTGACACACAGCAGGACGGTGACCAGGCTGCCAGAGCACTCAGGCCTTGCACCAACACAAGGGATGAGAAGGAGAGTGTGGGAGTGGAACGAGAACAGCTCTGGAAGGCCAAGCGCTGCTGCTCCCTGGCAGTGCTGCCAGGCTGGACTCTTTTCCCCTCCTCCCACCCACACAGGAATTTTCCCTGAACCTCCAAAAAGGCCTTGGAGGAAGGATATAGTGACAAACAAGTTACTACAGGAATGTTTATTTTGTTTAAGAGAAAAGGAGAGCACGGCTCCTCATTTACACAGCAAGCGGTTATAAAAGAAAAGCAGACAGTGAATTAGAAAGGGCATGACAACATTAAAACAATAAGAAACCAAGCAATAACAGAAAATCCAGATGACAGGCTGGTCCTGCAATTAGCTACATTAAAACTGCTATGTAGAAGCAGATGGGAAGTTTATTGCTTCAGAAAACAGTAAGATATGAGTTTCCACAGGGCATCCTTGAGCTCCTGGTTCCTCATGCTGTAGATGAGGGGGTTCACTGCTGGAGGCACCACTGTGTAAAGAACAGACACCACCAGGTCCAAGGATGGGGAGGAGATGGAGGGGGGCTTCAGGTAGGCAAACATGCCAGTGCTGACAAACAGGGAGACCACGGCCAGGTGAGGGAGGCACGTGGAAAAGGCTTTGTGCCGTCCCTGCTCAGAGGGGATCCTCAGCACGGCCCTCAAGATCTGCACATAGGACACTACGATGAACACAAAACATAGAAAGAATATAGAGGTACCAAATATAAGAAGCCCAACCTCCCTGAGGGAGGCATCAGAGCAGGAGAGCTTGAGGATCTGGGGGATTTCACAGAAGAACTGGTCCAGGGCATTGCCCTTGCACAGTGGCAGTGAAAATGTATTGGCCGTGTGCAGCAGAGCACTGAGAAACCCAGTGGCCCAGGCAGCTGCTGCCAGGTGGACACAAGCTCTGCTGCCCAGGAGGGTCCCGTAGTGCAGGGGTTTGCAGATGGCAACGTAGCGGTCGTAGGACATGACGGTGAGAAGATAGAACTCTGCCAAAATGAGAAAGACAAAGCAAAAGATTTGGGCAGCACATTCCATATAAGAAATGACCCTGGTATCCCACAGAGAGCTGGCCATGGATTTGGGGAGAATGGTGGAGATGGAGCCCAGGTCAAGGAGGGAGAGGTTGAGCAGGAAGAAGTACATGGGGGTGTGGAGGTGCTGGTCACAGGCTATAGTGGTGACGATGAGGCCGTTGCCCAGGAGGGCAGCCAGGTAGATGCCCAGGAAGAGCCAGAAGTGCAAGAGCTGCAGCTCCCGTGTGTCTGTGAACGCCAGGAGGAGGAACTGGGTGATGGAGCTGCTGTTGGACATTTGTTGTTTCTTGCTGTGGGGACTGTCTTCCAAAAAGAAAATGACATCTTAAAATCAGGACATACTCCTCTGAGCAAAGCCACTCCATTTTTCATTCACACCCAGCCCCATTTGAAATGCATTTCGTTTCTCTGCTATGTGCTGGCTGAGTGTGCTGCGAGGATCAGGACCTCTGCCCGTCTGGGGCCCAGCAGCCAGCTTTGCTCGGCTGCAGTGGGGACACGGGGGGAGCTGGTTTGAGAGCTCTGATGTTCACAAGCAATGTTATGCACTGTTAATGAAAAACTTCAATATCTGCTCTCATGACACTTAAGAGCATGGGCTGCAGAGCGGAGGCTTAGTGTGTCATTATTATGATTTTGTCCATGTTTTTAATTTTCCACCATCACATCTCATGACTAGATTTTTGTAGGGCTTGAGTTTCTCATATATATGACTGAAAATGTGAAGAGTCTTGAGACAGGACAGGCAAAAGGGCTCATCTCTCTGTGGCTCAGTGCAGAGTCAGGAGAGCAGCTTTTACCCATTTTCCCTGTGCTTTCACCTGTGCTGCCTTAAAAACAACTTCATAAACAATCCTCTCTTTAAAAGAAAACCTAAAACTGGACTCGTACTGGAGCAGGGAGCCCTGTTTGAAAGGGCAGATCTGCAAACTCTTCTCTGCCCCAGCCCAGACGTGGAGATGTGATGGAGAGAGCAGGACACAACCCCTCACCCAGACAAGCAAAGGACTCTGAGCAGTGAGTGCAGACCCCAAGGAAAGGCTCAGCACTCCTGGCATCCTACAGTAGAGCTGGGCCGTTCTGGGGGCAGCTGGTGAGCCCAGCAGGACAGGCAGAGCAGAGTCAGGGCTCCTGAAGGTGGGATGTGCTAAAGGGACAGTCAGATCATTGCCCAGCAGACAACCCCCAGCAGCCATCTGCAGAGAAGGAGCAGAAGAGCTCCTGACCAGCCCCTGCTCTGCTGCCTGGAGCTGTCCCTGCCTGCAGCTGTGTCTCTGTGCCCAGGTCTCCTCCCGTCAGTGTCACAGACCCCATCCCAGCCGCTTTGTGCTCAGCTCTGCCCTGCAGACCCCTCCCAGCAGCCGGGCACTGCCCAGGGGCAGCTCTGTGTGGGCCGGCTCTGATCAGAACATCAGACCAACAATAATGAGCATGGAAAAGTCATGCTGATGATGTCTGGAAGCCAGGGTGTGTCCATTTCTGATACTCACAGGTTTATTCACTGCTAAGAGCCACAGATTTGGAATTTCAGTGCATCCTCCTGAACTGAGACGTTAATTATTGTGTCCCATTGGCGTCATAGACAATCTAGAGTACGAGACCGATAGAACAGGATCCTTACTTTTCCCAGAGCCCCTGTCTTGCTGTGCCTTTCCAAAAGCCTCCGAGGAATGTTCTAAAGTGATCTGGAGCTACGAGCAGCTGCATCCCAAGGAGAACCCACTCCATACCTAGACCCTGCCCAGCCAGAGGTTGCTCCTTCCACCCACAGATTCTCCCCACAGCACCGTGGGGATCTCCCCAGGCAGGCTGAGCGCTGACCCTGGCAGGCGGCAGAGTCCCTGCCCCGGCACAGCCCTGGGGTGCAGGGACCCTGCTCTGCAGGACAGCCCTGGGCACCCTTGGCTGCAAAACCGTCTGCTTTGATTTTCAAAATTGCTGAACAAAGGTCCCCTCCATAGGGATCCCACAAGCTGTGGCTGTTCCAGCTTTAGGAGATGCCTCCAGGAGCTACAGCTGCATTGCCCTGCACCCACAGACTTACCATGGCAAGGGCTGCAAAGATTTCTCCTCCAGTGAGCTCTCAGTCATCCTCCCAATCCTGACCACCTTTAATCTCTCTCTGCCTTGCTCGTCTCCCTGAGATCCCCAGGCAGAGCCCTCAGCCCTGCTGCGCTTTGCAGAGGAGCTGCTCCTGGGCAGAGCTGTCTCTCTGCAGCGCTGCCGCTTGCCATGAGCTCCCTGTGTCCCAGGAGCCCAGCCCAGCTCAGCAGCACAGGAGCAGCCCAAGGCGCTTTAATGACCCCTCTGGTGGGTTTGGTGCTGAGGCCATGAACATCAGACCCTGAGAGGCAGTTGAAGAAACCTGTCAAGAAGTCCAAGTCAGATTCAAACTCCAAAGTTTCTTGTAATGTTAATGGGTCCCACTGAGGAACACTACTGAGGAAATGACCCCAGGGTCTGGTTAGAGAAGAAAACTGGAGGCAGAAATGACAGATCAGGAAAACCAAGGTGAAGGTCTCTCTGATGCTGAGTAAACCTGGATGTGTTTCATTAATCAAAGGGCCAAGCCCTGACCCCCAACCCTGGGAAGGCAGATCCTGTCCCTCCCACATTGCCCAGGGCTGTTCCTGGGACAGTGTGATGTGGGGCTGTGCAAGGCCAAGGGTAGGACTATGGTCCGACACCTCCCAGGTTCCTGGCTGGGGACAAGGAGGCCATGAGGCCCCTATGCTGTAAGGACAAGGTATCTCCTCACAGGCATCAGAGGTGGAGACAACAGCCACAGCTAAGGGGAGAAGCAGCTCATGTCTGTTGGGGGCTTTCAGCCTCTTTACATCCCTTGATCATCTCCACAACAGCTTGTCCTATGCTGTGGCATCACCTGCACCTCTTTCCCTGCAGGCTGGAGACATCCCCCCTGCTGCCCCACCTTGCTCTTGTCTGAGCGTCTTCCTTCCTTTGCTGATCTCTCTCCATCCTCCCCAGCTGTTCCTTGAAGCACAAAGCCTTGGGCTGATGCAGACTCCCTCTGGGTGACCTGCTGCACCACAGCACTGCCCTTCCACTCACATTCCTTCCTGCTCATGTCCAGCCTGGACCTCCCCAACTGCACTGTGTGCCATTATTTCTTTCTCGTACTGTTTCCCACTATGAAGAAAACCTCCACCATCTCTGAAACCACCCTTCCAGCACTCTCAGGCTACTCCTACACTGCTGCAGCCTCCCCAGCGCTGCTGGGCCAGAGCAGCCCAGGTCCCTCAGCATCCCACACCATGTGCACAAGGTCCTGAACCCTGCCTTGGCACAGCCCTACACTCTCCAGTTCCTCCCTGCTTCTCCAAACTGGGAGCCGCACACTGGCACACACCCGTGTGTGTGGGGTCACACCAGTGCTGAACCGAATGGGATGAGAACTCCAGGTGTCTGGGTCCCCACGCTCCTCCTCATGCAGCCCCGTGTGCAGCTGCCTTGTTCATGGTGAGCGTGCAGCACGGGCTTGTGTGGCGGCCCTTGTAGTGCCCAGGCCCTTCTCCTCAGGGTCACTGCTCAGCGTGTCAGGTCCTGCTCTGTCCTGATGGATGGGGTTATTCTCCTGCCCCGATACAGAACTGGCCACATCTCCTTTTGAAACTTAGGAGATTCCTGATGGTAGAACCCCAAAGTTTCTCAAGTTCTGGACTCTCCCTGGACTGCTGCAGCCGCATTCCCTCCAATTCCAGCCAGGGCAGGGACCACTCGCCCGGGGAGCCCCCGGTGCCCCTTAAAGAAAAGGGGCCTCAGCTTGCAGGACTCTCCTGAGCCCAGAAAGTGGCCAGTAAAATGGCAGTAGTAGCAGGGTTCCATCAGAGTTTATTCAAGAAAAAGGAAGTAATTTCCAATTTCCCTAGCACAGTCTTTCAGTGCTGCTTTCGCCTCGTTATCCTGGTGCCTCTCCCTGACTGCTGTGCCCCACTTTCGGTGGCACCAGATTGTTGGGGGGCATGGTCATGTGCCCCCACAGGCTTTGTCATTGGTGCCCTCACTCACAAGGGAAAACCCATCTTGTCACTCTCCACATAAAGGAGCTCCATACATCCAAGCAACTTCTTCACTCTGAGGGAATCCTACTGCTGATCCTTCCAGCCCGTCTCTCCTGAAAAGCCTGTACCCACCCAGTGCAGCACCCCAAGCTGTGTGACTTGTCCCACCACGCCTTGGCGGTGACTCCATGGGTGTCAAACAGCACAGGCTGCAGCTTGTCCTGGCTGTGCCCTTGGCTGAGGGCATCAGTGCACAGTTGGGCTGTGGCAATTCAGGTGTAGCACCCGGCCAAGCTCTGAGAGTTCTCGGGAAATCTGGTTGGTATCAAGAATCCAGGTCCCCATGTGTGCAAAGGTTTGACTTCAGAGCAGAGAAATGTCACAGTGGTTGGCAGATGCAAAGTTAGGGCTGAAATTGGGCAACAGGAGAGTAAGCAAGCCCTGCTGTCCCCAAGGCCAGAGAGAAACAGGGCTGGGAATGACAGACCTGGAAGGAAATGTGTGTTTTGTCAGTGGCATCTCTGCTGCCCCTGAGGTATTTGGGCAGACGTGTCACTGATCTCTAGGAATGACAAGGTGCTGCTGACAGGCCCAAGGTGACAATGGTTTGTCTGTTCCTTGATTGTGTTATCAAGGGGGTGAGAACAGGGTGGTGAAAAGAAAAAAAGGAGATTTGGAAGTGTTGCTATACGCATGGATACTCCGCTGTGAAGCGCTTCCTACTCAAGGGCTGCCCTACATCTACTGGATAGAGAAGGGACAGATCTTGCGATGCTTCAGAGGTGGGAATGAGTTTCTTGCACAAAGACACCGAATCTGTCTGCAATGCTGTCTGGGGTGTCTGTCCCACACTCACTGTGGATGGGGATGGCTGCCCTGGACAGGACCATCGCTATCCCTGCCCAGTGCATGTAGGGGTGTGTGACAGCCTTGGCACCTCACGTAACACTGCAGGTGTGTAACTGGCATTAAAAGGAATAACTGCCCTGAATTTGATTTGTCAATAGAATTATAGAATAATTTCAGCTGGAAGAGACCCTCAGGATCATTGAGTCCAACCATAACATAACCCAACTCTAGCACTAAACCATGTCCCTAAGAAACCCATCTAAACATGTTTTAAACACCTCCAGGGATGGTGACTCCACCACTTCCCTGGGCAGCCTGTTCCACTGCTTCACAACTTTTTCCATGAAGAAATGTCTCCTAATATCCAATCTGAACCTTCCCTGGCACAACTTGAGACCATTTCCTCTTGTCCTAGCACTTGCTACTTGGGAGAAGAGACCAACACCCACCATGCTACAACCTCCTTTCAGGTAGCTGTAGAGACTGAGAAGGTCTCCCCTCAGTCTGTTTTTTTCCAAGCTAAACAGCCTCATGTCCCTCAGCTGCTCCTCAGAAGACTTGTGCTCCAGGCCCCTCACCAGCTCCTTTCCTTCTCTGAACTCGCTCCAGCACCTCAAGGTCTTTCTTGTTGTGAGGGGGCCAGAACTGACCCCAGGATTTGAGGTTTGACCTCCCCAGTGCCCAGCACAGGGGACGGTCACTGCCCTGGGCCTGCTGGCCACACTATTCCTGATACAAGCCAGGATGCTGGGGGCCTTTTTGGCCACCTGGACACACGCTGGCTCATGTTCAGCTGCTGTCAATCAACATTCCCAGGTCTTGTTCCAACAGACAGCTTTCCAGCCACTCCTTCCCAGGCCTGTAGTGGTGCGGGGGTTGTTATGACCCAAGTGCAGGACCAGGCACTTGGCCTGGTTAAACCTCAGACAGTTGCCCTCAGCCTAATGGACCAGCAGCTCCAGAACCCTCTGTAGAGCCTTCCTACCCTCCAGCAGATCAAAACTCCCACCCAACTCGGTGTCATCTGCAAACTTACTGAGGGTGCACTCGATCCCCTCGTCCAGATCATTGATAAAGAGATTAAACAGAACTGGCCCCAATACTGAGCCCTGGGGACACCACTTGTGACCGTCCGCCAACTGGATTTGGCTCCCTTCACCACAACTCTTTGGGCCCAGCCCTCCAGCCAGTTCTTTATCCATCACAGATACACCATCCAGGCCATGAGCTGCAGCTTCTCCAGGAGATGCTGTGGGATACGGTGTCAAAGGCTTTACTGAAGTCTAAGTGCACGACATCCACAGCCTTTCCCTCATCTACTAGTTGGGTCACCTTGTCATAGAAGGAGATCAGGTTGGTCAATCAGGACTTGCCTTTCATAAATCCACGTAGACTGGGCCTGATCTCTTGGTTGTCTTGTATGTGCTGCCTGATGTCTCTCAAGATCATCTGCTCCATGACCTTCCCCATCACCGAGGTCAGACTGGCAGGTCTTTAGTTCCCCGGATCGTCCTTCTTGCCCTTCTCGTAAATGGGTGTCACATTTGCCAACTTCCAGTCAACTGGGACCTCCCCACTTAGCCAGGGCTGCAGCTAAATAATTGAAAGTGGCTCAGTGATCACCTCCACGAGCTCCCTCAGCACCCCAGGGTGTATCCCATCTGGCCCCATAGACTTGTGGGTGTCCAAGTGGTGCAGCAGGTCGCAAACCATTTTCCCTGGGATTATTGGGGCTTCATTCTGCAACCCATCCCTGTCTTGGGGCTCAGGGGGCTGGGTACCTGGAGCACAACTGTTCTGACTATTAAAGACTGAGGCAAGAAGGTATTTAATACCTCAGGGTTTCCCTCATCTTCCGTCACTATCTTTCCCTCTGCATCCATCATGGAATGGAGGTTCTCCTTAGCCCTCCTCTTGTTGCTAATATATTTCTAGAAACATTTTTTGTTGTCTTTTACAGCAGTAGCCAGGCCCAGCTCTAGTTGGGCTTTGGCCCTTCTAATTTTATCCCTGCATAACTTCACAGCATTCTTGTAATCCCCCTGAGCCACCTGCCCCTCCTTCCAAAGGTTATAAATTATCCTTTTATTCCTCAGTTCCAGCCGCAGCTCTCTGTCCAGCCAGGCTGGCCTTCTTCCCCGCCGGCTCGCCTTCCGGCACACGGGTACAACTGCTCCTGCACCTCTGAGGTCACCTTCTTGAAGACAGACCAGCCTTCCTGGACTGCTTTGTCCTTCAGGTTTGCCTCCCAAGGGACTCTGCCAAGCAGCTTCCTAAACAGATCAAAGTCTGCCCTAGAAGGCCAAAGTAGCAGTTCTGCTGACCACTCTTCTAACTTCTCCAAGGACAGTAAACTCAATCATTTCATGATCACTACACCCAGGGTGACCTCCAATGAGTCCTTCTCTATTTACAAACAACAGGTCCAGTGGGGCTCCTTCCCTGGTAGGCTTACTGACCAGCTGTGTCAGGAATTGTCTTCCATACACTCCAGGAGCCTCCTAGACTGCTTCCTCTCTGCTGGGTTGTACTTCCAGCAGACATCTGGTAGCTTGAAGTCCCCCGTAAGAACCAGCGCTGGTGACTGGGAGACTTCTCCCAGCTGCCTGAAAAATATTTCTTCTGCCTCTTCATCCTGGTTGGGTGGTCTGTAACAGACCATCCCCTAGGATGTCCGCCTTGTTGCCCTTCCCCTTGATTCTTACCCAGAGACACTCAATCCTTTCATCACCCTCATCAAGCTCCAGACAATCAAACCCCCCCCAACATACACTGCTTCCCCACCTCCTCTCCTTCCTCACCTGTTCTTTCTTAAGAGTTTATAGCCATCCATTGCAGTACTCCAGTTCTGAGAGTCATCCCACCATGTTTCTGTGATGACAATTAAATTATAGTTTTTCTGCCTCACAAGGGCTTCCAGCTCCTCCTGTTTGTTGCCCATGCTGTGTGCATTCGTAAAGATGCACTTCAGCTGGGCCATTGATTGCATTGGGTCGGCAGATCGAAGGGCATCTTTAGCACTATTCTCAGATGCCAGCATGTTGCCCTTGGCTGTGCCTCTGCCACATCTGGTTTCATCCCCCTCTCCCTTCAAATCTAGTTTAAAGCCCTCTCAATGAGTCCTGATAACTTAATGTGGTCCATAAAAAAAGACTAAGAATCTTACTTTTTTGTGGTTCTTTTCTAACATTGTCTGAACTTTGGTAAACAAGAGGAAGAGTGGTTAACAGAGTCTGTTTTCTGAGAGTAACATGTTCCTGTACCTTTCCCGTCTTTCTGTGGTGAAGGATTTCTTCCCTTGCAGAGAGGACTGCAAGACCTGCTCCTGTCAGGTGGGACTTGACCTCCAAACGTGGCGCATCCTCTTCCATTGTGACATCACCCACTGCCGTTGATGTCACAAAGCAGCATCAGCGCTGAGGTCGGCACAGCAGGCTATAAGACCAGGGGTCCCCCTGCACCTTTGTCACTCTCGATCTTGAGGGAACTGAGATCGCAGAGTTTTTGGCTCGCTCTTGAGCAAGCAAGATGCTTGTTACCTGCACCTTAGCAGGTACCAAGAGACACACAGAGAAGGTTGAACGTTTGAACGGGTATGTTTGAAAAATCCTCCTCCCCTTTCCCCACATGTGTTTTCCAACTCATCAGCTGGGGTGGGTGGACAGTGGACAGGAGAGGAACCCAAGGGCAGCCTGAGAGCTCGGTCTTGAGCTGGTGGAAGGCAGCAGCCAGCTTTCAGTCTCTTCATGAGCACAAGGGCGAGGCCCAGAAAGCCTTTGATCTCTGCAGAATAAGGGACAGGTCCATTTTGGATCACACGGAGGGAGTGTGATCACCAGAGTGTTTCTTTGGTGCTTCCTTGGTTGCCCGTTGCTTGCCAGAATGCATTGACATTCAGCCCTCCCTCCCTCTTTCCCCAGTCTGCATTTGTCTGCAGTTATGCCAAGAGAAGGGCCAGAGAGAACCCGGCTGCTAAAGAAATGCTGCGAGAGGGGAGACACACACCCCCTGCCTGGCAGCTGTTGAACTGTAGGGGCACAGGCTGAACCTTCTCTTGGGAGGGTGGAGAACAGGATCAGCACAAGTTGCGATCGGATGGTGGGCAGGAGAAACAGGCGTTCGTTCTGTCCCTTCCATTTCCAAAGAATCCATCTCCAGCCCCACAGATGGGAAGTGTGGCCACAGCTCTTGTTGCAGCTCTTGCTCTTAGTCCAGAGTCAATCTTGAGCCCTTTGTCCCTAACGAAACAATCGCTGCCATGACAAATCCCCCACTGGTGCAGCTGGTGACAACCCCAGCAGTGACTCGAGCTGGTGCAGGACCAAGCCAGTGCTCACGCCAGGAACGCCAGGCTCAAGGGCTGTAGTCCCTGCTGCTGCTGCCTGTCTGCTGCTGATCTGCACGGGTATCGCCAGCTTCACCAGCCTTTTCCTCCTTGCTGCTCTGCAGGAAGATGAAGGCTCTGAAAACAACAACCCTGGTGCTGATTCTTGGACTGTTCTGTTTCGGTGAGTCTATGCAGAGCTCCGACCTGAGGATGGTGCTTTCGGAGGTACTCAGGGCTCCATCCTTTCCTGTTCCACTTCCCCTGCTGTGACCAGAGGAGCTCAGCTGAGAGCAGAAAGTCCCTGACAGAGCTGTGCCAGTCCCTGCTCCAGCGGGACGGGTGTGGGGGTGAGGAAGGGGTGACTTGCCTTCCCCAGGAGGGCTAAGCCAGTTCTCTTCAGCCGAGGGAGAATCTGTGGCTGAGCTCTCCTGCCCCAGGGGGCTGAGAATCTTCTGCAGGACAAGGAGCACAGTCCAGGGCGGGGAACGTCCATCTATTGCGGAGCTGTACGTCATGATGGCCACTGTCAAAGACAACAACAGGAGAGACATCTATGTCACTTGGGAGAGACACAGAAATGGGAGTGGGCATCCCAAGGCCTAACCCAGCCTTAGACCAAGTTCTAAGCTCTGGTGTGTGTCTGACAGGTATTTACCACGTGGGACAACACAGCACCTCAACCCTCTGGAGAACTGCAGCAGACTTAGGAGAAGACT
Organism: Caloenas nicobarica; assembly: GCF_036013445.1. Taxonomy (NCBI): domain Eukaryota; kingdom Metazoa; phylum Chordata; class Aves; order Columbiformes; family Columbidae; genus Caloenas; species Caloenas nicobarica. Next base: position 2,282,134 of record NC_088276.1, read on the forward strand.
TGCGTGAAACCCTGCCCCTGCCCAACCAGCTCCGTAAGCTCCAGGAACAGCTTTATCATCTGCGCTGGAGCGCAAAGGATGTCGCGGAGCGGGCTCTCCATGAAGGCGTGAAGCAGGCAAAGCTCCCAGGCTTTACCGGACGGGTAAGGGCACAAGGCAGAAGGATCTACTCAGGGGTTTTATCCTCCCTCCGGCACATATCCTACTGAATTCCCTGTCCCAGCCAACAGGCTGGTGCTGCTGGAACAAGTGCTGTCATGGCCACACTTCTTTTTCCTGTTGCTCCACACTTCCTTATGGGGAAGAGAGAGCCATGACGGGAATGATGGCTGTCTGAGTCGTACCTCCCTCTGCGTCCAGATCTCAGGTCCTCCTCAAGGGAGGACTGGAAAGAAAGAATGGTCTCAGAGGTCCAGAGTTAAGCCGGTCCTATCTCATGTCCAGAAGGCTTTTCTGTCTCTGCTGCCTGGCCTGGGGCCTCTCCACAGGAAAAGCCCCTTCCCACAGCTTCAGCATTCAGAGCACTGGAGAGAGCAGCCCCTCCTTTCTGATCCTGTCAATCAAAGAAGAGCAAACTAGGGATGCTGCCAGGCAATTTGGGTGTTCCTTCCATCTGAAATGGGCCTTGTCTCCATTCACCTTGGCTGGCCTTGCAGGGGAGCTGCTTGCTCCATTCTTTTTCCTTCCAACAGGCGCTCCCCTTTGTGTTCCTTTCCAGGCTGTTCAGGAGATCATCGATCAAGCTCTGGAGAAGCTGGAAGAAATCCAGGTCCCGATGCCTGATTATGCCCTGAAATCAGCAGGTGCTGTGACATTGTACATGCAAACCAATTCCAAAGTGCTTCCTGTCCAGATTGACAAGATGGGCATTGGAACATGCCCAGGGGCAGGAGAGAAGGGGCGAGAAGTCAAGGGTCAATTCGTGCCCTAAAATTGCCTCCACTGACAGAGTCTGTAGCAGGCCAGGCCCCATGGGAAGCACAGGAAGGCTGGTTCACATTCTTGTCTTTTTCCACAGCCCCATACAACAGTTTAATGACACCTTGCTACGTGTCCCAGAGGGGCTGTGCCAGTAAGACAGAGGGAACCCACCGTAGGACATGGATGACAACTGAGGAGCCTTTTCCAAGACAAGAGTGTAATATTCCTCCTGACACTGCCTGATGATCGTGCTCATGTTTTAATTTCCAGGGGCTGCCGTCATTCGTTCCAGGACTTCTCTGTCCCTCCGGACGGCCAGAGCAAAGGTGTTATTGTATTCCCTGCCTGTGATGGATTACGTGAGGTCCCCTGAGCTTATTCTGGAGGTAGGAGCACCAAGAAACAGTAAAAGGGAGGTCAGGAGAATGAAGCACACACGCTGCTCAGAGTTGCTTTTCCCCCCATCTTTGCTCCTCGAAACTTCCTTTCCTGCCTCCTTCTCGCATGGACCTGCTCTCCTCCTGTGTCTCCCTGCTGAGTGTCTCCCTCCTCCCTCTCCCAGAGTGCCCCAGGTTCTCTGCGGGAGCTTCTACCAGGCCAGGCTGCTCCTGCAGTCTGTGTCTGCCCAGTTGCTGTGCAAAGTGTCAGCACTGCAAGGAAGGAGAAGGGCAGAGATGCCTGCAGAGGTCTGGGATGTGCTCTTAGTGAGCACCAGCGGGTGCTGAGAGCCTGTACTGCTGGAGGGCCCCATGTTGGGCTCTCAAGCCATCCTGGCCCTGCTCCTCAGCTGCCTGCACAATCTGAAGAGCTGGCTGGTGCCAGGGGAAAGAGGTAGCGGTGGATGAGAGGCAGCGAGGGCTTCCCCTGACAGGAAAGGTTCATCCAGGGGGGCCCGGAGCTGCCACCTGCTCTGGGCAGGGGCCTTTCAGCCACACTGTCCCTGGCTTGTTCTTGGTGAGGGCTCTGGACCGGCAGAAGCACAACTGCTGCTCTGTTCAATACCCACAAGGTCTGACTGAAGGCCCTGGCTGCCATTCAAAGCGGAATTGATTGACCTAATGAATTCTTAATCCTCTGATGCTCATGGCAGGAATGAGAGCCAGGGCAACCTTCTCCATGTCAATACAGTTTCTTCTTGTCCTTTCAGCCAGAAAACCATCCTGGAAAGTGCTGGCCCTTCCCAGGAAGCCAGGGACACGTGTTCATCAAGCTGTCTGTGCCAGTCATTCCCAGGGCAGTCACCATGGACCACGTCTCAGGGACAGCGTTCCATGGAGAAAGTCTCTCCGGAGCTCCAAAGGACTTTGCTGTCTATGTAAGTGATTTCTCTGGAGTCGGGGGCAGGGGGTTGCACAGCATTTCCAAGCAGGGGATGAAGATGGGTCAAAGAGTCCAGTGGCCTGAAGCTTTCTCCTGGCTCTCAGAAGAAACAGGCTCCTTGGAAATGAAGCAACTCCATTGTATTCCTCTTTTATTCAATGTACCACTCGAAAGGAAGCTTCTGGGGCAAGATGCTACTTTAGAAGCCACAGGGAAAAGGAGCTGGCACAGTGCATGGTCCTAGACCTTCTTGGATTCCAATCTCAGTGGCATTTGTTATCCTCAGTTTTTCTCCCTCTCACTGGGAGCGCGTGCTCCTTTTCTGACTGGAAGCCTGGACTCGTTGAGTAGGCAAGTGTGACATGCTGCCCACCTGCAGCTTCTTGTCTTTTCCTTGTGCTCATTGTCCTTGGACTACGTAGATGAAATAATGCCATCCTTCACCGACTGAAGTTCAGTCTTGCCATGATGATACCAGACACTCTTGTTTTCTCCTCCCTTGTCTTTCTGTAGGGCTTCAAGGAAGAACACGAGGAGCAGGGAATATTCCTGGGACAGTTTACTTTCCTGGCACCGCTGAATCCCAGTCAGACCTTCCAGCTGAAGGTATGGGGACAAAGAGGGAGGAAAACTGGAGGAGAGGAGGAGAAATGCAGTTGGATGGGGAGAGGCTTCCCTGCCAAAGAGCTACAGGCAGCCCTGTCCTTGAGCGTATGCCACGCTGGCCTTTCTTCTGCTTTAACTTCCTGGTGGCGTATACCTGGACTGCCGGTCTTCTTCTCTTTCGTTTTGAGTTTAAACTTCAGTGCTTAGAAGTACCACAGTTGAAGCCGGAATCAGCTTGACTGTCTGGACCCCAAGTGCACACAGGCGAGCACATCCCGTAGGGTGCATGACTGCTGTTCTGCCAGTTAAAGACCAGAAATAGTGAGCTTCCTGAGGGTTGTGTTGTTGATGGCAGTGAGTAGTGACAGGGAGGCCATTCTGTTTCCCTGACTTCCTAGAGAAGGCAACAAGACATTATACTGACACCAGCACTGGGTATTCTGACTCTGGAAGCCTGTGCCCCAAAGCAGGCGAGAACTTTCCACTGTATTTGCTGAGGCATCTGGTCGCTGCTTCTTCTTTTGCTGTTCTTATGGCCCAATGAGGTAGAGCAGGATAGAACGTCTTGACCAGGACAGATCAAAAGTCCCGGCAGGGCAGCAGGAAGGAAGCTGTTGAACAAAGCCATCGCTGCGGCACTACTCTGTCAGTGCTCACGTGCCAGAGAGGAAAAGGCGACTCATTTCTTCTTGTCATTTCAGAACGAGCTCCCTGGGTTCGTGAATTACATCAGGCTGCAAGTGCTGAGCAACTGGGGCCACCCGGACCACACCTGCCTGTATCGGTTCAGGGTGCACGGTGACCCACCCAAAGACGGGGGAGAGGTGCCAGTTTCAGTTGTCAATAAATTCCATTAGTTTTCACCAAGTCGAGTTCTGGTCTGCTTTGCCTGTGATGTTGACTGGTCCTCCCTGAGCTAACTGGAGCTCCCTGTCCTTCTCTAAACCCACCAGCTTATGGGAGACTTCAGGAGTACACAGCAAGATTTTGCTTATTAGAGAAAACAGGAAAACTCAGTCACAAATCTGCAGAAAGCCTGACATCCACATTCTTGTTGCCTACACAGGAACATCAGCAAGGCCCTGCCTGTACACCAAAGATTAAATTAATGGACAGTTTTCCTGTGCAGGAAGCAACTAAGGATCAACTGAATGGAACCATCTGTTGCTACCCGTTTTCACAAGAGGCAGATGGCTACTTCAGCTTCCATCTTTCAATCTGTTGCCCATGAGAAATTGGAAGTGTGTGTTTTTGTAAGAAGGAAACCTTAATTGGAAAGTTGGTTCATGGACTTATTTGCCTCTCTAAGCACAGATCGAGTTCATAGCCCAGGAAAAGTTACAGAGTGATTAGCAAAGCAATCTCAGGACCCTTAAGAGATCCCATAAATGCATGAGTTTATCTTTTCGTTTCAGCCCGAGTTCCCCAACCCCAAGGCAGGAGCAGGCAGGGCAGTGGTGCGCTCGGGTCGCACAAGGGAGGAGAGAGCAGGAACAGCATTTGGAACCCAGGGCTGGCAACAGCAATTTGTGCTCTGAGCTGGGGCTTAGTCCATGTGCAAGCCCAGCACTGATCCAGATACCAAAGTGAGGGTGTCAGTTCATCCCCGGTGCCACACACATGGCACCTTCTTCCATCTCCTCCTCCCGATGAGCTGTTTTCCAGCCCCTTCCACCTCAGCCCAGCTCAGACACCTGCACTCTGGCGCAGGGCTGACTGGGGCTGGTGACCCTCGGGGCAGCAGCAGGAACCGCTCTGACCCTGGTTGTGGGGCTGTCCCTGGGCTGAGCCCTCGGGCCCAGGTCTGGTGAACTGGGCCATGGTGGGGCCCAGGGGTGGTGAGGCCAACAGGTCCCCCTGTCTGTCCGCGCTGGGAGACACTTGCTCCTGCAGCACCCCTGGTACTGATCCTGAACCTGGTCCATCTTCATCCAGAAGTACACTTTAGTTTGGGTTTTTTTTCTTAAAACTGAAGATAATTCAGGTAGAGGTACAGCCTGTTTAGATGTCTGAGTAGTTTGGGGACAGAGGCCAGTTGGGGGCTAGGGCCCTCGGGGGTGGGGGATCTTTCTGCCACGTGTCGTTGGCCTGGTGCTCACAGCTGGGAAGGGACTTTCCAAAATCCTGCTGGGAGGTGCCAGATGTGGCCACCCCCGGCAAAGCCTCAGGATCTTCTGCCAACCTGCCCTCAGATCATCTCTTCCCATTAACCAGGAGTCACTACGGGTGTTGCTGTTCTCCTTCGGGCAGTGTGGTGCTCACCAGGCACAGCCAGAGCTGTTCCTGTGCCAGGAGAAGACTTCACACAGAGCCTTGGCTGATGGTGACAGTTCCCACCAGCCGTCCAGCTCTGGAAGGTCCAGATGCCACAGAGGGGACAGGGACTGGTTGTCACTTCTCTTGCAGGAACAGGGTTGAACAGCAGAAGGGAGGTGGGTGAGAGGGTCCATGAGGTCAGAAAGCACATTGGACAGCTGGTACAGTCATGATGACAGCAGAGGGAGAAGAGAAAGAGATGCAGTGACCTGGCTGGGACAATGCTTCTGACGTGACACCTGCCACACAGACACAGAGACAGATACATCACCACGTAATGCAGAAGGCAGAAGTTAGAACACAGGAATCACCATGGATCAGCTAGAAACCATCCAAAGTGCATGTGGGAAGGATGATATACCTGGTTGCAAGAACATCATCTGCCAAAGGATGCAACAGGAGAGCACTCGAAAATGAAAGATGAGATAATTTGGAGCAGCAGCTGACCTAACAATATCAAAACTAAATACAAATTCTGGATGGTTGCCTGTGGACATAACATGACATACGTAGAAGACAACTGAACAGGGAGAATGAATAAATTGGTATAATATAAGTGAAATGTCAATGACACACAGAATATACCCTCCCGGTAGAAACTAAAGCTACGCTATTTTTTTAAAAAATGGAGTACAGGGAAAAATTAGGGTTACCCTTCCCCTTAAAAATGTTTTTATTTCATGCGGTTATTTGATGGCATCAGTGTGGAAAGTTTTTCTTTCCTTTTAGTCTCTATGGAGACAGACAGAGGCCTTGGTGGGTCCTGGAGCAGGTGGGAAAGGTGCCTGGGAGGAAGGAGAGCACGGGGAGATATGGAACAGAGGTGGAGAGAGAGCAAAGTGCCGGTGCTGGCAGTGAGGACACTCCTGCTGTGCAGGTGCTGCTGAGGTCACAGCCCCCAGAGCAGGTGACAGACATGAATGGGCCACTGGCTTGTGCTGGTCCCCGTGGAGCAGAAATCCCCCTGCAGCCTCTGGAGCTCCACGCAGGAGCAGTGTCGCCACCACGACGGTCCTTTCTCCAGCCCTTGTTCCACCCCATGGACGTCAGGCTCAGGTCCCACACGATCCAACACGTCCTCAGCAACCACCGCTCCCCTTCCCACCCTTTGATGTCACACACACACAGTTGCCCTCAGCCCATGGGCCGCCCTGTGAAATGTCCATGAAATGTCACAAGTCCCCGTTGAGCTCATGGAGTCCGAGGCTTTGGGCTCCGTCTGTTCCGTGGCCACTCTGGACAGCACAGGTGTCTGTTCCGTGGGGTCACGGGCACCAAAGCCAGCTCGGGTGGGAACCAAGAGGGTCCCCTCATGTTCAGGGCCCAAAGCGCCATCTGTAGCACCTGCCCGTCCTTTTGAGTGCCCAGAGCCTCCTTCTTGGGGCCCAGATCCTCATGTTATGGTCCCAACATGTCTTTTATCAACCACAGATGTTCGGATTCCACAGTTTCATGTTTAGGTGGAGCTCGTTGCCTGGCAACAACAGCCCAGAAGTCTATGGGGAGTCAATGGACCAAGGACAGCCAATCACATTTGAGAAGGTGGGGCAAGTCATGTGATTGATATGTAACCAGCCAACCCAGCTTTGAGGCCTGCAGGACAGGTGGCTAGAGTTGACCAATCTAGGCAGTGTTCAGGGGCGGGCTGTGCTGGCTGCACCAATCACACCTGGTGGGAGAGCGGCACACAAATGATTGATAAGCCATCCATCCAATCACTTGATGGGAGGAGCCAGGAGGAAATGCGAGACAGCCAATCAGAGGAAACAGCTCCTCAGGGCAGGGTGGGCCCCAAACCAGGGCAGAGTGACAGCCCAGGCAGCCAATCCCAGACAGCACCAGCTCAGGGCAGGAGACTGACAGCCCTCCCGACCAATGGCAGTGAAGAGTGATGTGAGCAGGAGGCGGCACTGCGGGCAGCCAGGCCGAGCTCTGACATGGCGCCCATCAGACCTGCCCCGAGCTTGAGCAGCCCCGGCCCAGCCCCGGGGCCCCTTCCCCTCTGCCGCCCTCCCTGTCCCTCCCGTCCCCCTGGCCACCCCCACGTTCCAGACCCCGCGTCTCCGTGGCACCACCTGCTCACACAGTCGGTATCCCAGGCCGTGCTGCTGGAACGCAGCCATGGGCCATCTGGCTTCTCGCCGCCACCGCCGACCGCGTGCGACCGTCGTGGCCCCTGCTGTCCCCTGGGCCACGGCCAATGGAAGCGGAGCCGCTGGCAGCGCAGAGCCCAACCCATCGGGGCTGCTGAATCCTGGCGAGATATCACTGCCCGGCTGGAGAACCTGCCTGTGAGAGTGCGCCACGTAGAAGCTCATGTGCCCGAGAGTCGGTCACTGAAGAACCCAATCCGAACAACCAGCGGGGGGATTGAGCTGCCGAGATTAAAGTGGCTGAGGTAGATTTGCACTGGCAAGATGAAGGTGAATTCTTTATGTCCCATTGGGCCCACGGTGCCTCAGGTCGTCGAGGAAGGGATGCAACATATGGATGGGCTCGTGATCGAGGGATGCACTCAACCATGGATGCTCTTGCACAGGTTATTCACCATTGTGAAACATGCGCTACCATGAAGCAAGCCAAGCGGTCAAAGCCTGTGTGGTATGGGGGCGATGACTGAAGTGTAAATGTGGAGAGGCCTGGCAAATTGACTATATCACACTGCCAGAAAATGGTCATGGCAAGAGCTCTGTGCTTACAGTGGTGGAGCCACCACCGGATGGCTGCAAACATACGCCCTGCCCCACGGCACTGCCCGCAACACTGTCCTGGGCCTTGAAAAGCAAGTCCTGTGGCGACACAGCAGCCCAGAGAGAACTGAGCCAGACAACGGGACTCATTTCTGGAACCTGCTCGTAGACGCCTTGGCCAAGGAGCATGGCACTGAGTGGGTCTGTCACATCCCCATCATGCACCAGCCTCCGGGAAAATCGAGCGGTGCAACGGACTGTTAAAGACTATGCTGAGAGCAGTGGGTGGTAAAACTTGAAGAAACTGGGATTCAAATTTAGCCAAGGCCACCCCGAGAGCACCCAGGTGCCCAGGGCTGAGCTGACCCTGAGCCTCCCAATGGGGCACCCTGACCTCCCTCCCCAGGTGCAGGGTCACAGTGGGGCCCTTTGTGACCTCACTTGGTGACGCCCTGTTGCGGGGGAGTAATTGAGGGGTTTTGCTTGCTGCAGAACAATGTTTAGATTTCTTAAAGAGAAGCGCGACTTCAAAGAGTTCGGTGGCAGGTTCACTCTATTATTTACTGCATGGGGGAAATATGCCAAGCTGAATGCTGCTGACCTTCTCTCCAGGTGCCTGTACCTGTTCACGAAGGAAACTTTCAGTCATCTTCCCTTCCTGATAACTGTTCACTCCAGGGGGCTGTGTCTTGGAGCTCCGGAGACAAACTTTCAGGTGAGGCCATGTCCGTCGCAGTGCAAACTGTCAGGATTCCTCTTTCCCTGATAACCGTTCGCTCCAGAGTTTGTATTTTAGAGCTCCAGCAGCAAACTTAGAGGCAAGGCTTTATGACCATATGCAGAGCAGACTTTCAGGAGACAAAATTCTCAGAAAATAAAAAATTTAATGGAGTAGAATAGCAGAAGGGCTGGCTCAAGCTGGGTACCTGTGCAGAGGTCCGCCCCAGCATAGAAAACTACAAACTTTTATATCTTTACAGACCATTCACACCAAGATCCAAGTCCAATAGCAAAATTTTACCACCAGGTCCTTTGCTCCCCATTGGACCCTTTTTCCCTGACTCCACATGGGCCTCTGTTTTGTTCAGTTGTAGACATTGGTTTTGGTCCATATCCTTGAAGGTGCCATTTTGTCTGGATAAATGCTTTCTTCTCAGCGAAGTGCAAAAATAGGCTCGGCTTTGCAGATGTCTGTGATGTCTCTGCGTTAGCCTTGGATCGTTGTTTTCCCAGTCAGTTCCATTTTTCCCAGCAAAATGCAAGCTCGACTTTATCATGCAAGGCGTTTAGTGTAGTCTACGGTTGCTTTTGGCAAATACGAGCTTAAAATTTTAGCAAATCTAGTCTACTAAGTAACATGAATCAAAAAGTATATTAAAAAATCATACAAACTTATATCTCTAAATAATCCATTACATTTGGTGTGCGTCTACTTAAGCTAAATGATGAATATTGAAGTTGAATTAGGCTCATCCAGTGACCCGTGAGTAGTAAAATCGTTGCCATATAGCTCACTTATTTAGCAGGGAGCACTCAAAGTGGGCTCATCCAGGCTGTCGTATTTCTAGAATGAAGTGGTTGACTCATAGTCAAATTGCGTAGAGTAGGAAAAGTCTGCATGAGACTCCCTGCGCCCACAAGCCACCGGCGTTCAGTTGCCGTTCTGCTTCCCTGTGGGTCTCCTGGAAGGAGTTCTTGGCCTGGCTGTGGCTCAGGCCCTTCCCTCCTCTGCAGCCTGGACCAAACTGCTGCAGGTTTGGCTGAGGGGGGGTCGAGTGCGCCTGCCACACTCCACCCCCTTGACCACAGTCAATCCCCTTCATTCTCTCATAGACTGGTAGTGTGGTTACCTCTTGCCTCTATGTCATAAATACATGGCATGTTGTAGTTCAGTGGTAGGAGTCCAATTGTTTGATAAACTATTCGGTTTAAATGCTAATATCATCTATATATGGTGTTAGTGTGCATGTGAACTTTTGTTTAAGCAGATAGCTTCAATAATATAGAATATCACTATAAATTGTATTATCAGGGTGTTTGTCACAACAAATAGAGATCCTTTGCTTATATGTGTACCGGGCTTTTATACATAAAATGATTGTAAGGAACAAGCACAATAATGTTAGAGTTAACAGAATTACAACTAGATGAAGCACCACATTCAAAGTTCCTGTTGTGGTCAGTGACCATCCAAATAGAGTCTTCCGCTTTAGTCCCAACAGGACATGATGTGCCTTCAGCAGCAATAGGATGATATATTGTACTTTGATCTTACGGGAAGCTGCAAGACAAAAAGATGAAATAGACTGGTCTCGGCAGTGTTTGCCGGACAGGTTATGCCATTAGACATATGGGAAAATCCATTGTGCACTAATTCTGCATTTTGTAGCATTGCTTTTACCTTTGTCTGTAGGAATCTTAAGGATATATGGTGAGGTGTCTTTATGATTATTCACAGGCCTATTATCTAAACCCAGAGGTTCTACTTGTGGTTCATGTGCTTTTCTACATCCCAGCTACAGTGGCTTGAGTGTCCTTACAATACTCCTCCTTGCCATTCTTGCACCATTCCCATGTATTCCACCCCCCTCAGTCAAGAAACTGCTTCTGCTGGGGCCAGCAAAGCCGGAGATGTTCACTTGGATTTGTGAGGTGTAGTACAGAGCAATTTAGAGAGGTACATAATAAACACATACAGGAGGAGGAATAAACATATCTGTACAATGATGCTTTAAATCAGGTGTTCCATTCATTTTATCAAGGAATTAAATGAGCCATTCATCCAGGCATCATCAGTAGATTGCTCCATTTGATGCACAAAGTCTTGGAGATGTTAAATGTTGTCTTTCATGTTGGCTGATTCGTCACTTATGTTGAAGTAATAGATCTTTTTTAAAATTGAAGCAGCTATTTCAGCCATTACCTGCTGAGGGAAAACAATAATATAAAACATTAATACCAAAAATCCCTTAACATGGTATAACTCAATAATACAGATACCAGGGTTGTCATGCTGGTAAAACATATTGTCAAAAGATCTGCAGCTGTTGGTCTTCCCTTAATGCAAAAGGCAGATGAGTTAGTTACAGTAGAGGCAAACCCAATCTAAGTATTTACATATTGGTCTTGTGGAAACATATCCAGGGCATACGCTTGTAGTGCGAGATTGCAAAGTACGACGAGCCAGCCTGTGATAGGGAGGGAAAACAGGAGTGCCATCACCTTCCAGTAATAGATACACATTGCTCCAGCTCCTGCAGCTGATGTTACTCTGGGTCTGATAACCTGATGTGAGATAATTACCCACACAGTTTGGAGACCGCTGGCTTGTACCTTTTCAGATAGAACTTCAATGCAGTGTTGCGTTCTTGACACCAATAACACTGTTCCAATGCTGTGTCGTCTAGATAAAGTACAGGTATTCATTGAAGATACCTGAAACACAAGAACTTGAGAATCTGACGTTAGCAAAGGATGTACATCTAGATCAGTAGGCTGCAGTCCCACTTCACAATCCATTGGTGTGAATAATTCAATTTCTTCTGAAATTAGTCCTGACACTGTATCCACAGCAGTGTGTACATACTGCCACCCCCTAGACCGGGGCGGAGGGCCCACACAATCAACCTGACAGGTATTCAGGGCCCACTGGCCATGTCTTATCTTTCCCCATGGCCTACATAATGCCCTTAAGTGTAACTGTGTACAAGTAGCAAATCTAGTCTACTAAGTAACATGAATCAAAGAGTATATTAAAAAAAATCATACAACCTTATGTCCCTAAATAATTCATTACGTTTAGTGTGCATCTACTTAAGCTAAATGATCAATATTGAACTTGAATTGGGCTCATTCACTGACCTGTGAGTAGTAAAACCACTGCCATACAGCTCACTTATTTAGCAGGGAGAGCTCAAAGTGGGCTCATCCAGGCTGTCGTATTTCTAGAATGAAGTGGTTGACTCATAGTCAAATTGCGTAGAGTAGGAAAAGTCTGCACGAGACTCCCTGCGCCCACAAGCCACCGGCGTTCAGTTGCCGTTCTGCTTCCCTGTGGGTCTCCTGGAAGGAGTTCTTGGCCTGGCTGTGTCTCAGGCCCTTCCCTCCTCTGCAGCCTGGACCAAACTGCTGCGGGTTTGGCTGGGGGGGGTCGAGTGTATCCACCACACAGCCCAGCTTATTCATCCTTTCAGAGCAGGTTGCTTAACAGGTGTCAGCATCCATGTGCAGAGTCTGCACATCAGCCAGACAGCAAAGCAAACGTTACAGAACTGGAGGCGAGGCTCTTGACCAGCTCCTTGAACCCAGGTATCAGCATGCCATGTCTCCTGAGATTCCTGGGAACATCTAAACTTGAAGAGCAGAGCATGTGAGTCCTTGTTGGGTATTCTGGCTCATCTCCTGACCCGTGTGGTGCTTCAGGTTGTGAAGAGGATGAAAACCAACTTTTGGGCTGGGGTAGTTCCATTTCACACGTGTCATGCAGGGCAGATGAGGGCAGCTCAGAACTCCAGTCTCTGCTGCGCTGTAAGACTTGATACCCCATCCGTAAGTACATATCTACGTGGTTCAGATGAAGGGTGGTCTGGCAAAAATCACCCTGTTCCTCCCCAGGTACATGGACACAGTTCACGTGTCTCTCCAGAGAGTGGCAGCAGCTGGATCCCCTTCTTGGGACAGACTCCTTCCAGGAGAGACACAGACACAGGTAACTCATCAGGTCCTCACGGCATTTCACTCGGCATCAGTTTTTATGTATTTGGTGCTTTCCTCTGACTACTCTTTCTGCACAAATGCTCACAAAAAGACACCCATTTAGTAAAACATGATCATAAAGGTGCTGTTATGGACAAGAAATCTCATCATGAGCTCTGGGGGGAGCGAGGAAGTTTACAATAAACACCAGGAAGAACTAAGAAGCTCAAGGCCTCTTCTGAAGAGGGGGAGGTCCTGAGCAGCAGTGCCTGGCCATGTGTGGTGTGGGAGAGGGTCAGAGGATGACAGGGAGAAACAAGGTTCTGGCTGATGGCTTTAGTGAATCCTTAAAACCACGTCTGATCCCAGAAATGTAAAACAGTTGATGTCTGCAGGTGGAGGAGGAATAGGAGGGAGATTTTCCTGGGAATATGGAAGGAAGGCAGGCCTCTCTTGGGCTAATCATACATGGCAGTGACATTTGCATGCTGTGGGCATGGCTGTGCCTGGGAGATGGGGAATGGCGGCTGCTGGAGGGGGTGTGCTCAGTCATGGCCCATGAGCTGACCTTGCACACTTCCAGCTTTTCACCTTTCACACTTGGATGAACCTCAGGAAACATCCATGAGCCTGGAGGATGCATTAACCTCCTGGAGTGCTGGGGTATGGACCCAAATTGAGGATTCAAGCAAGTTTGGGACTGGGAGAGCCCAGGTGATTGCTGTCCAAGTTTGCTAATGCTCAGGTGTAATGATGTCCGAGTTTGCTAATGTAACCCCTGACTTAAGCCCCATACACTCCTGGCTGTTCTCCAGACTCCTTCAGGAACAACGGCCTAGGAGGCCTTGCTGGTGAAGATGGAGGCAAAGAAGCCATGAAGTACCTCAGTCCTGTCTGATTCTGACGTTCACCCTGTCTATTCTTTACTGTAAGGAAGCTGTGTCTTGCTGGCCTCAGCCTCCCCTGCAGGTATCAAGTCCAGGGGAGCTTTGGCATCATCCCCACATCCATGGCCAAGGTTTCTAAATTCCTCCTTGGCAGCTTCCCCTGCTTCCACCTCCTGTGTGCTGCTTTTTTGCCCTGGAGCTCTGTCAGTTCGGACGAGCAGCCTCACGAGATAAATGCTTCTTTTCCTAGGTAATCAGAGAATTCGTTCTTGTGCTTGGAGCAGGCTATCCTGTACGGCCTGTCAGATTTCCTGAGCTCCTTCACCCTACAGAGCTGCTTCCCATGGCACCATATCTATCAGCCCCCCTAGTTACGTCAGTGTCTTCTCCTCTGGAGCCCACCAGCCTGTGCTCTGCTGCTGGCCTTCCTCCCTCCCCTCTGGTGCCTGGGACCCCACTGTTTCCTGGTCACCACAGCCAAGGTGGACACTGATGTTCACATCCCTCACCAGCTCTTTCTTGTTTGCCAGTTCCAGATCCAGGTGAGCATCACCCTTGCTGGCACATCAGACAGCCAAGTTAAGAAGTTGTCCCAAGATCCTCTGGACTGTTGGCACCTGCTGCGTTCCCTGGCCAGTGAATGTAGGGCAATTACAGTTCAACATATGAGCCTGCTCATTGACTTCAGACTTCCCCGTGTTGCTGACAGAAGATCTTTTCCATTTCTTCTCCATGGTCAAGTAGTTTGTAACACCCAACACGTCACCCTCTATTGGGTTTACATGGCAAAGTCTTGGAACTGGGGGTGAGGGTGGGTGTGCTACAGTTGTCACCTCTCTGAGAAGACAACAGGAGTTTGACCGACATCAGACAGAGCTGATTTCAGCTGGCTCAGACAAATCTGAGCCACTCAGTGATGCTGGCAGCACCTCTGTGATATTGTATTAAAGAAAGGGTAAAAAACACTGCACAACAGCAGGTGGGAGAGAGCAGGGAGGAAATGTGAGAGAAAAAATGCTGCAGACACCAAGGTCATATCCCATAGGACCCAACTAGGCCCCTCAGCAGGCCAAAGCCTGCTCTCCTGAAATCCTGCTCTTTGCCTTGTTATCATCTTCCAGGAGCCTCAACTCCACTTTCCCAGACCTGACTGTTCCATCCCTGACCAACTCTTTCTGGTTTGTAAGTGTGAAGTCCCACAGGGCACCTGACCTCACTGCCTCCTCAGTCACCCGTGTCAGGAAGATGTTGTCAGTGAGGTCCAAAACCCTCCTGGATGGCTGGTACTTTGCAAATATTGGGATATCTTAGGTCAGAGAGACCTTCATCTTGCTTCTCCTGACCTGTCATGTCTGCCTCTAATTTTCTTCTCCAACCAGACCCTGTGGTCAGTTCCTCAGCAGTGTTCCTCAGGGGGACCCAGTTTGAATCTGACTTGGACTTCTTAAGAGGTTTCTTCAATTTCCTCCAGGGTCTGAGTTTCATGGACTCAGCACCAAAGCCACCAGAGGGGTCATTAATGTGCCTTGGGCTGCTCCTGTGCTGCTGAGCTGGGCTGGGCTCCTGGCACAGAGGGAGCTCATGGCAAGCGGCAGCGCTGCAGAGAGACAGCTCTGCCCAGGAGCAGCTCCTCTGCAAAGCGCAGCAGGGCTGGGGGCTCTGCCTGGGGATCTCAGGGAGACGAGCAAGGCAGAGAGACCTTGAAGGTGGTCAGGATTGGGAGGATGACTGAGAGCTCAGCAGAGGAGAAATCTTTGCAGGCCTTGCCATGGTAAGTCTCTGGGTGCAGGGCAATACAACTATACTTTCTGGAGGCATCTCCTCAAGTTAGCACAGGCACAGCTTGAGGGATCTGTAAGGAGGGGGGGTCTTGTCAGGCAATGTTGAACAGCTGGGAAGCCGGGTGAGCACCCAGGGGTGCCCAGGGCTGTGCTGCAGAGCAGGGTCCCTGCACCCCAGGGCTGTGCCGGGGCAAGGACTCTGCTGCCTGCCAGGGTCAGCGCTCAGCCTGCCCGGGGAGATCCCCACGGTGCTGTGGGGAGAAGCTGTGGGGGGAAGGAGTGACCCCCGGCAGGGCAGGGTCCTTCTGCTGTTGAGAGGAAACTGCGTGGGTCAGGACAGCTCACAGCTCCAGCTCACCCCCGGGACATTGGCAGAGGTTCCTTCTGAAGGACACTGAGGAAGTGTGTATTTGACAGGGATGATTATAAGTTTTGAGTTTTTTCCACCCTTGGTTGTCTGGGTGGGCAGTGGGACATGGGAATTTATTTCTCTGCCCTGGAGAAGGTGCTGAGACCCCAGTTCTCTTTAGGACTTGTCAGAGCTGCTCCTGAGCCCCTGCACACACAGAGCTGCCCCTGGGCAGTGCCCAGTGCCAGGAGAGGTGAGCAGGACAGAGCTGAGCATGGGAGATGGGGTATGTGACACTG
The DNA here is from genome assembly GCF_036013445.1 of Caloenas nicobarica. Classification (NCBI taxonomy): domain Eukaryota; kingdom Metazoa; phylum Chordata; class Aves; order Columbiformes; family Columbidae; genus Caloenas; species Caloenas nicobarica. The sequence continues at coordinate 2,297,998 of NC_088276.1, forward strand.
ACAGGGAGCAGATTCAGGGGCAGAGAAACAGCTCCCAGCAGGGACAGCTCCATGCAGCAGAGACATGGGCAGGGAGAGGGAGCTGGGACCAGAAATGCTGGGGAGGGGATTCAGGAAGCCCCCTGCCATCCCCTGCAGTGCAGACACATTTCCCAGTGCAACCCTCTGGTCTCCTCCCATCCCCAGCAGAACCTCTGCCCCAAAGCCATGGGGTCCAGGTCACAAGTCTCCACCTCAGCAGCTGGACCTACAGGTGAAGGGTTTCTGGAACGTGGTACACAAAAAAGGTGCTAAAAGTACTTGCTCCACAGTGTCATCATGTGAGTGGCAGCAGCACAGCCAGGTAAGGAGAAGGTTTCACATCATGCCCATCTGCCTTTCTGGCCTTGCTTTATTTTTCAGGAGCACTGCAGTTTTCTTCCCTGTTTCTCCACCTGTCCCTGGTGCTCTTACGCTCTGTGGTTGGGGTGAGAATGTGGGTCGGTTTCAGTTCTGACACCAACGCAGAGGGTCCTGCCCCAGAGGTGCATTCATGGAAACTAGGTGTCCAAGCTGCATTTCAAGCTGTGATGACCCGTGTTTGTCATTTGGTAGAAAAAGAGAATTAGCTGATACATACTTCCTTCAGGGATGAGGTTTTTCATGAGAAATGGCATGTTTATTTTCCTCAGAGAAGTCTCCCCTATCTTGTCACTGTCTTTTCCTCCTATGACAGGTCCTCATGTTCACAGGCAGAGCAAATGTCCAACAGCAGCTCCATCACCCAGTTCCTCCTCCTGCCATTCACAGACACACGGGAGCTGCAGCTCTTGCACTTCTGGCTCTTCCTGGGCTTCTACCTGGCTGCCCTCCTGGGCAACGGCCTCATCATCACCACCATAGCCTGTGACCAGCACCTCCACACCCCCATGTACTTCTTCCTGCTCAACCTCGCCATCCTCGACCTGGGCTTCATCTCTACCACTGTCCCCAAATCCATGGCCAATTCCCTCTGGGATACCAGGGCCATCTCCTATATGGGATGTGCTGCACAGGTCTTTTTTCTCTTTTTCTGTGGTACAGGAGAATATTCTCTCCTCACAGTCATGTCCTACGACCGCTACATTGCCATCTGTAAACCCCTGCACTACGGGACCCTCCTGGGCAGCAGAGCTTGTGTCCACATGGCAGCAGCTGCTTGGGCCACTGGGTTTCTCACTGCTCTGCTGCACACGGCCAATACATTTTCACTGCCACTGTGCAAGGGCAATGCCCTGGACCAGTTCTTCTGTGAAATCCCTCAGATCCTCAAGCTCTCCTGCTCACACTCCTACTTCAGGGAAGCTGGGCTCCTTGTGGTTAGTGTCTGTTTAGGATTTGGGTGTTTTGTGTTCATTGTGGTGTCCTATGAGCAGATCTTGAGGGCTGTGCTGAGGATCCCTTCTGAGCAGGGATGGCACAAAGCCTTTTCCACGTGCCTCCCTCACCTGGCCGTGGTCTCCCTGTTCCTCAGCACTGTCATGTTTGCCTACCTGAAAACCCCCTCCATCTCCTACCCTTCCCTGGACCTGGTGGTGTCTGTTCTGTACTCGGTGGTGCCTCCTGCAGTGAATCCCCTCATCTACAGCATGAGGAACCAGGAGCTCAAGGATGCCCTGTGGAAACTCATATCTTAGTGTTTTCTGAAGCAAGAAACTGTCCATCTGCTTCTACCTAGCAGTTTTAATGTAACTAGTTACAGCTCCAGTCTATCATCTGTATTTTCTGTTGTTATTGGCGTTTTTTTAATTGTGATAATGTTGTCATCCCCTTTCTTATTCACTATCTGCTTTTCTTTTATAACCACTGGCTGTGTAAATGAGGAGCCATGAGCTGTGTGTATTTAAACAATGTAAAGGGTCCTGTAGTGAATTGATTTTCACTATATCCTTCCTGCAAGGCCTTTTGGAGCTGCAGGGACAATTCCTGTGTACATGGGAGGAGGGGAAAAGAGCCCAGCCTGGCAGCACTGCCAGGGAGCAGCAGCGCTTGGCCTTCCAGAGCTGTTCTCGTTCCACTCCCACACTCTCCTTCTCATCCCTTGTGTTGGTGCAAGGCCTGAGTGCTCTGGCAGCCTGGTCACCATCCTGCTGTGTGTCAGTCCTGTGAGCGCAGGCAGGGACAGGCAATGGGCACTGCTGTGACAGAGCTGGCCTCACAACAGCCTTTCCAGAAAGAAAGGTGATCTCCTATGGGCAGGGCATGAATGTTTAGGTCTTCTTCCAAACCTTCTCTCAATAACATGTCCAAGAAAATGGCCACAGATGGAAACACCAGCGTACAGCTAAACAGTGTGTGTGCAGGGCTGGGCACACAGCAGTGTCCTCTCACAGCCAGGCCTCCTGCCAGAGACCTGCAGGACCAGCAGAGCAGGGTCTGGGCTGTGCCCCTGTGCGCTGGACACCCCATGGAAGCTGCCCCAGGGCATCGTCATGGTCTGGCCCCTCACAACCTCCATTTCCAGCCCTGGGCTGTCACACCAGCTCACAGAGGTTGCTCTTCCCTAAATGGATGGACACCGAATGAGTAGGTCAGAAGTCCATGTTTGCATTGTACAGATGAGATGTGAGCACACACATCGTGTACATGAGGTGAGATGAAACCGAGTGAGGACAAACACCATCAGCTATTCCTGGGAGGTCCAGGAAGGCCTGTGGGACAGACAGTGTCTCGAGGTCACTTCACATTGGGAGTAACAGCCCATGGGAAAACACCCACTGGGATCTTCTTCCTTGGACTGAGGTCCCTGTGTCCATTCCTCATGACGTGGGACATCTCAGATGAGTGCAGAGCAGGGTGACACACCACAGGGCTGAGGTGCCTCCCATCCCTCCTGCTTCTGTGAGTAAAAAGGACACATTCTGTCTCTGAACATCCCTGGGTGCATAAGGATTCCTCAGACCAGCTTGGACATCGATGCCTGTTGGAACCCTGATATTTCTGTGTATGATTCCAGGAACAAACAGCAGTGGCCCAGTGAGATTCATCTCAGCTGTCCTGGACAGGCTCATTGCAAGTGCTCCTGTCTGCTACATCACCCTTGCCCATGATTCTGGGTTGTGCTTTCAAAAGTGACAGCAGAAACAGAGAAGTTCTGAGGTCCTTGGGAAAGGAAGATGTCAAACCCATCTTCAAGAAGGGCAGGAAGGGCAATTTGAATAATTACAGGCTGGTCACCCGACCTCCATCCCTGGGAAGGGAATAGGCCGCATCTTCCTGCACTAATCTGCAGGCACCTGAAGGACAAGGAAGGGATCGCTGAACCAAAATGAGCAGAAAACCCAATGAGTCCCAAGAAATGCTCTGAACCCATTCCAGAGCTTTAGACCCCCGGGAAAGAGCTCAGTGACAGTGCAGCCCATGCAGTTGCATCTGTGTCCCTCACTGAGCAGCACAACCAGTGTGGAGTCACCCCATGGTCCTGCAGCCAACCTGCTCTGTAGAGCATCAGTGCCAGGTTGGGGCCCTGTGGGGAGCACAGGGAAGGGGCCAGGATGGGGGGAGATCAGACAGGAGCTGACCGGGGCTGGAAATTGCCTTGGAGAGAAAAATGCTGGTGTTCAGCTGCCCCAAGATTATATGCAGAGTTCAGGGTGCAGGGCGAGAAGCCCTTGCTGTCCTGATGCTTCACCAGGCCTGGGAAGTAGCTGGAGAAGGATTGGTGTCCCCCACTTGCCATCTCTTAGTGCATCATCCCTCGTGAAGGGTGGCATGGAAAGCAAGTCTGGGACCCTGTGTCAGGACTTGCATTGAAGAAAGGATTCACCCAGAAGCCACATCATTTTGCTCTGGTAGTTCAGTTCTGGTGCTCATCACATGTCCTTAAGACAAACTTATGCACCCCTCTTGTCAACCTTCCCCCAAAAGTCACCCCTAGACAAGGCTCCTGAGCTGGGGCCGAGCTGGAGAACTGGGGTCCAGCTGTGACCAGAGGAAGGACAAGGCCTGTCCTGGGTCCTCTAAAGGGCCGGCAGCCTCTGATCTCCACCAGAAAAGGCAGCATGCAGGAAACCGTAGACCATCCCCAAGCCCACTGGAGGCCCTTAGGAAGAGTTCCTCTCTCCAAATATCCAGCCCAGCTTGTTGCTGCATGAACAACCAGGAGAAACTGCCCCAGGACCCTCATTCCAGACCCCATCTTCTCCACCCCATACAGGCAGTGCTCTCCCCCTTGTCACTGAGGTGGTTCCAGGGACCCAAGGGACACCTGTGAGGAGGAGATGTTGGGTAGTACGGTGTCCTTCAGTGCTCCTCATGGTACCTCCTGCTGGGCTTTGTGCCGCTGGTCACAACCCTCTGAGCCTGGCTGTTCAGTCAGTTCTCAGTGGTGCTAAACAGGAATATGCCCATGAGCACATTGGGCTGCTCTGGGAGGAGCGTGGCCACCCAGCCAAGGGCAGTTATTGTCCATCTTGACTCCGCACTGGTGTGGTCACATCTGAAGCGGGGTGTCCCAGTGGGAGGTTCCCCATTCTGGAGGAACGGGGAGGAGCTGTCGTGTGGCCAGAGACAGTCTGGGTCATGTGTGGAGATGTTGAGAGACCCAAACTTCTTTAGCCTGGTGAAGTGGAGGCTGAGGAAACGTGCTGTTTTTACTGAAATCGAGTAAATTTTCTTCATGCATTTTGAATCTCTCTCCTTCATAGCTACTACAGTCTTTTGTTTAGATTTGCTATGAGAATAATAACACTGTTTCTTCCCTGGGATAGATTTAATTTTTTCTTTTAGCAGCTTTACAGTGTTTGCCATTTGGTATGAAAGGAATGTCAGATCTCACTGATACCTTGGCTGTTGTCAGGGAAACCAAGGACTTCTTTGGCCATCCAGCTGCAGATGCAACTTGGCAGGAGGGGACACAGACAGGACAGCACCTGGGTTGACAAGCAGGCTGATCAATGAAATATTCCCTATGATTAGCGTCATGCTCAGTCTAAAGCTGGAGCTGGCTTTTAGGGCTTGTTACATCCGTTACTTTGGGTTTTCCAGCTGGTTTGGTTAGTTCCATTCAGAAGTTTCATTCTGTCAGGAGTTCGATGTCAGTTCGGCCTTTTGCCATTCTGCCATTTTGCAGTTGGCCTTTGGATATTTCTGCCTGTTGCCCTTTTGCTCTCTCTTGCTGGGATCAGCTCTTCAGCAGCACAGGTGGGGACACACTGGGGTGAGAACAAGCTGGGGAAGCGCATGGGGTGTCTGCAGCCTGTGGGGAAACAGCCACAGGCCTGGGACAGTGTAGGATGGATTGTGGTGGAGTTGGCCAAGGGTGCTGGCAAGGCTGGATGTCCCTGAAAGACCCAAGGTCTTTGTCCCCTTGGCTATGGCCGATGTCCCTGACAGCGAGGCCTAGAGGAGACACATGGTTGTCATGGCCATGGCACCCCATTGCCTCCTTGCACCCCCCAGGGAGTGTCACACCATTGTCCTGCACTGGGCATCATCCCCACATCCCCAGGAAGAGCCCTGAGACACACGTGAGGGACAGGATCTCCCTTCCCAGGGGCAGGGGGTCAAGGCTTGGCCATTCTCCTTCATCAAACAAATCAAGGGTTTTCTCAGCATCAGAGCTGCTGCACTTTGCCTTTGCCCGATGTAATCACAGTCTCCAATTATCTGTTCTATCGAGTCCCTGGGGAGGCTTTGTCAGTAACAGCCCTCAGTGGGGCCCATTAATGCTTCAGGGTACTTTGGACTTTGCTTCTGACTTGGACTTCTTGAGGAGATTCTTCAGTCTGTCCCTGGTATCTGAGGTTCATGGACTCAGCACCAAATACGCCATGGGGCTCATTAAAACACAGAAAGCCCTAACGAGCGATGTTTCTTTCTATAATTTTCTTCAAATCTTCAAGACTTGTAGAACTAACGGGAGAGGTTTCAATGGGACACTTACTGATGAAGATTTCAAAGAAGATTTCTTAAAGGAGGGTGTTTTCTTTCAAGGGTATTTTCTGTCATTTTTCAGTGTGTAGAAGAAGTGACAGCAGCATTCTGCAATGGACATTGATCCAGAGGGTCTCCTGAAGCCATCTGGACATGCAGGAGAACAGTCCCTTGAGGCTGGACACTGTATGGACACCCTTGCTCCTCACCCCCCACCCCCAGTCTGCCAGTTCCCTCATTGGCCACCAGAGACTTGCATCACTTTTCCTCACATCAGACTTCTGCACTGAGCTCTGCAGGCGGATGCTGCAGCTCCTGCACACCAGCTCCCACCTGCTCTCCTGTGTAAACACTACACAATTTCATAAACACTAAACCACTTTCCTCAACTGTGTGTGTAAGCTGGATCTAATGAGGTCCACCATCCACAAGGGACATCCACACAGGAACTGTTTTAGACAGACAGATAGGAAAGGATATATATAAACACAATTAACACATTAACTACCATGTTAATTAGACTTCTGAAGAATGGGGCAAGTTTGTAACTCCCTGAAGCTCTAATCAGAAACCAGAGAGTTGAGAGGCAACTGAGTGACCAAAGAGCAAGTGGAGGAGGAAACCTGAGAGCACTGGGAAGGGCAAACGTCCAGACAGTCTGCTGGAAAGTTGTCCTTTGACATGGACATTTAATCAGGAGAGGTGGAAACTCCTGAATGACGAGGGAGATGAAATAATAGAGTGTTGGTAGTAGAAGTACAGGGGAAGACCAATTATTTGTTTTTGTACCCTTAGTACACTTCCCCGTAATTCACTTTTTAACATTTTTTTGTGTTTCTGGTGGGGGTTTTTTGTTTGTTTTGGATTTTTGTTTTAATATGTTAAAAATAAGCCAACAAAAAACCCCAGAAACAAACAAACAAAACAAACAAAAAACAAAAACAAAAACCCAAACCAAACCAAAAAACAACAACAACAACAAAGTGCACCTTTCCAGGCAGACATCAGTCATCAGTTGTCTCACCATAAACAGCCAGTGCCATTTTAGGGGCCCCAGTGCACCTGAGGTGCTGGCCTGGGGTTGGCATCTATCACAGAGGACCTGGGGGAGACCAGAGCACCTTGCAATGCAGGGGGAGCCTGGGCAGGGGTTCCCGGGGTGTCTACACTGGCACCAGGTGTCTGTGTCCCTGGAGCTGAAGACATTTGTGTCCTAAATCCATTCCCAGTTCTGGGAAACTCTTTCCTTTTCAAAGAAAAGAACCCCCCCCCCCCAAAGACTTAAAAAGAAAAAAGAAAAAAAAAAAAGAAAAAAAAGTATGTTGGCACCTTCCTTTGCTTTGGATCTTTGTATTTCGTTCTTCTTATTTTAATTTTCATTGACATTAACTGATATCTGACAGGCCTGCAGGCATTAAGCCAAGATCATTTTGTGTCTTGCATAGCGCCCCATGCCTTCTAAACCTTCCCTGCCCAGGACTCCTCACACTTTGCCCAGAGCGAGTCACACTGAGGTGTTGACTGCTTCACTGGTTGAGATGTTGGTTTAGATGGTCACCTACAGCACAGCTGGATTCATGGCCCATAATCGTCTGCTCTGCTCCAGTTAGAAACAGAGCCCAACATCACAATGGGATCATCAGAGAACTGAGGTTAAAGGGACCTCAGGAGTCTGCAGTCCAACCTGTCAGAAACTGGGTCACACCAAGGTGTTCAACCTTGATTCAATCATAGATTGAAAACCTGCAAAGACAGAGACTGTGCAGCCTCTCTGGGTGACCTGAGACAGCACTTGGCTGAGCTCCTGGCGAAAAAGCTCTTCCTTATGTCCTGGCTGAACCTCTCTCACCTTCCACCCATTCTCTTTTGTGCTTCTACCACACACCATGGTGAAGAGCCTGGCTGTGTGTTCTCCATGACCTCCTGTAAGAGTCGGTCCGAAGAACAGTATTTGCCTCAACATCACCATCAGGGACTTGGAGAACAGATGCCCTGATATAAAGAATTGGACAATGGTTTGGAGAGAGGCCTGAGGAAAAGAATTGTGTTGTACAGGTCTCTCCAACTCGGGGGCTACAGGTAACAATAGCTGCTGTATGGATTCCACCTGCTGCCGCAGCCAAACTTGCCCCCACCTCCTAAAAGGAATTGCGTTCTACAGGTCTCTCCGACCTGGGGACAATAGCTGCTGTCCAGAAGATGGATTTTCACCTGCTGCCTCAGCCAAACTTGCCCCCACCTCCTCCCTGCTACTAAGGCCAGCAAAGAAGAGCATGCGCAGAGGCTTGACGAAGGTCTTGATGTCACCCAGCGGACCAGTAAGAGACCCCTGAACCGAGGTGATGCAGACAGGTTCTGGCAAGCAAAGTGGGGACTCTTCGGGCCTGCACAGTTAAGCCTGGATGGCAAAACAAAGGCGGTGATTGACCTCAATCCATGGGAGCGAGGCAGGGCGAAGAAGCATAAAAGACGATTCCCAACTGGACATCATTGAGCTCACACCACCAAAGGATCACACATCACGATGGAGGACCGGCAGGATGCTCTACGGGACCTGAGACAATAGGGACGCCTTTGGACTCGTGGTGGTAGCTAATCCTCTTTCCCCCTTTTTTTCTCTTTCCCTTTTCTCCACTTTCTCTATCGCGTGCCGCTTTACAGACAAAATAATAAAGTTAACACTGTTTGGTTGGATTATAACCCTGTAGCATTTTGGTCGCTTTGAGATCAAAGTAAACGAACCATCATGAGTCCATCAACGAATGGACCGTGACATTAAATTGGTGTCATGGACAGGATTCTGAGAAAACAAAGGAGTGCAGGTACTGTGTGGTCTGTAACAGGGGAAGAAAGTTTTGCTCCATCCACACCTGGCCCTACATCCGATAAGGTGAGAGGTGTCCAGAAATCAAGGGGGGTGATTCAGATTTCCCGCACGCCACACACGCCTTGGTGTTGAGCATTCCAACCTTGAGTTGAGGGCTCTGTCTCTTGGATCTCAAAGTGCAAAAATGGGTGTTGTTCTCATGTTGATGAGAATTGTCTGCTAGGGAGAGTGTAGGGGCAATCCTGAGTATTTGTGTAATTAAGTTGAGCCTTCCCGTAGCAGATTTTTGGCCCCTCCAGCCACTCAGGAAAGAGAAGGGTGACACAGCAGTTGCTGTGCTTTTGTATGACTAAGTTGTCCCTTCCCGAAGTGGGTTTGGTCCCTTCATAATAAGAATGACTGAAAAGGCTGATAATCAAGATTTTTGGTTAGGGAAAGATAGAGACGTGTTCTACACACTTCTAGCAAAGTATGGGGCTTGACCCTCCGTACCCAGAGAAGACTGGGCTTGTAATAAATGGGCTGATTTACAGAGTGTAGTGGACCGAGTGATTTCTCTACAGACCAAGTCTAACTTTAGATCAGATAAAAACAAAGCTATAGTCTGTGCTGTCCTAGGAGCCAGCCTAGTCGCAGTGATTGAAGATCTTCTCAGGCAACGTAGTAATGAAAGCAAAATTATAGAATCCCTTGAAAATCTGGTGCAGATTTTGCAAAAAACAATCTCCGATTTAGAACAAGAATTAGAAAATTGTTTTCAACAATTAGAAAAGGAGAGGGAAGAAAACCGCTCATTAAAAGCTGCTCTAAAGGAGAAATGTTTAGAAAACACACAGGTGCTGAGGGAGCGGGAGCTAGAGGAGAAAAGTATCTGACAAATAAATCAAATTTACCCTCAGAAAGAATTGGAGGAGACGAGGAAACATTATGAGGAATACCCACATGTGAGACCCTTAGTGAAAACAGAATATTTTTATGCAAATGAAGAGGATACTGACCCTCTTATTACAACTAAGAAAACACCTTACACTGCCACTGAGTTGGCCAAGCTAAAGAGAGAGTACGGTCGCCTCCCTAAAGAACCTGAAACGGAGTACGTGTGGCACATATCCCTAACTGGGAGAGACCAAATTCAGTTAAGTGAACAGGAAGCTCATGGTTACTGGGGGCATGAAGTTTTCTTAACAACTGGTGACAGATGTGCCCCATGGTCCCTAACCCAGCGAGATGCTTTTTGGGCTGGAGGGCTAAACCCTTTAGATAGGGCAGAGCCCCTGGCAATCACTGGCACACCTGATCAATCGCTAGAAAGTGTACACAAAGCAGCCTGCTTGCAAATGATACATGAAAGAAAATTGATTCCCGAATGTGAATCCTCAATGATGCTGCCAGTGAGTCCTGACATGATGACTCCCTTGATAAGGGGACTTCCAGAGTCACTTAAACCTTCAAAGGACAATCGCATTGATGAGCCCAGTAGAAAGATTGGAAGGTTTGATCAGAAGCCAGGGTACCAGAAGTGGGAGCCAGAGGGATGGAGCTGACACTACCATCGATTCACTGTTCACCCCTGCCCCGACTTCCCCCAACCAACCAAATACTAAAAAGGTGTGGATGTGGGGGGAAGCAGTACAAGAATTGATACGTTATAATAGGAAACATGGCCCTGTAAAAATCCTAGAAGAAAGGTTGAGAGGAATCCGTCATATTGAAGTCAAGAATCTGGCCCTTTCTACCGGCTGAGCTCTGGAGCTGAGGGACAACAGAGATGCTCTCAAGGATGTTTTTCAATAGTGGTACAATCACTAATAACAGTCACAGGGAACTCCTTATTCTCTGTGATGATGATGAAACAAACTTTCATTCTGAACAGTCATTGTTGCTTCTCAAAAGAGATGCTACGTCTTGGCAGCTGACCTCCTGCATGAAGTTCTTAGACCTGTGTTTTTTCTCTCTCCTCTACTTTTTTTGTGATTGAAAGAGGACACCTGTTGGGCAGAATTGCCCCCGAATTCTCCCTCTTCCACACCTGTTCTCCTTTTTTTCTGGTGTGAGGGGGAGGTGGCATAGGGGAGTTGTTTCTTTTTTAGCCAAAGAAAACCAAGGAACAGATCCCAGGTTGGTGCAAAGGCACAAAGGAATCCAGAATGTTTATGTGGTGTGCACTGACACACACCGTCACCTGCATTTCCAGTCTCTGAAGTCCCAACAGTGCAGCAGAGACTGGAGTTCTGAGCTCCTTTCATCTGCCCTGCGTGACACATGTAAAATGAAACTACCCCTGCCAAAAAGTTGGTTTTGATTCTCTTCACAGCCTGAGGCCCCACATGGGTCAGGAGATGAGCCAGGATACCCAATGAGGACTCACATGCTCTGCACTTAAAGTTCAGATGTTCCCAGGAATCTCAGCAGACAAGAAATGTGATTCCTGGGTACAATGAGCTGGTCAAGAGCATCGTCTCCATTTCTGTAACGATGGCTTTGCTGCCTGGCTGATGTGCAGACTCTGTACATGGATGCTGACACCTCTTAAGCAACCTGCTCTGAAAGGATCAACAAGGTCGGCATGAGGACAGCAAAAAAGAAGAACTTGGGTGGGGACAAATGAAAAGGGATGCACAAGATGTGGTCAGGGCTGTTTGGGGGCACTTGTAAAACAGCCGTGGACCTCATGTGAATTATTCCTGTGGCCAGGGAGAACTAGAGAACTGTCCCTAAATTGAAAACATGAAGGGGATGAAAGGACAGCATCATTCAGGCTGGATGGGACCTTGGGAGGTGTCTTGACCAACCTCCCGCTCAAAGCAGGGTCATATCAGATAACTCAGGGCTTTATCCAAACACATCTTGGACACTTTCTGGGGTAGAGTGCATGCGCACTCTTGGAAAACAGCTTCCAGGGCTTGACTGTCCTCAGGATTGGAAAGTTTCTCCCTTTATCTAGAGCCTTGTTTAAGTCCAACCATCCAGATTGTTTTTTACCCACCTACTTGCACACCGATGCAGACCCTATTATCCTTCCTTGGACACAAGAATATTGTGGGGGATGATGCTGAATGCCTTCCTGACTTCCAGCTGACAGACCACCACTGCTCTTCCCACATCCAGCAACCCTGTCCTTTCCTCACAGAAAGCAAAGAGGATGGACAGGCACAACCTGCCTTGGGTAAACCCCGTCACCTTCTCTTTCAGACACCCAGAAATGGGGTCCCAGTGGACATGTTCTGGGGCACAGCCCTTAGTTCCCCTGCTCACCCACTGGCCATTTTTGAAAAGTGCACACAATGTGTGAGAGCTGCCAGTGGTCAGGGAGTCCCCCCAGTCTCCATGAGCTTTCCAAGAAGGTGGAGAGTGGCCTCACTGTGACATGGTCCTGCTGTCTCAGCTCCTGGGATGCTGCCCCTGCTGTCCCATAGACTGGAAAGGATTGTGTTAGTTCCAGGGACCCCTGACTTGATCCCCATCCACTGCTGGTTGTTCTGCCTCCAGTCACAGAGGCCTAGGAGACCTTGCTGGTGAAGATGGAGGACCAGAGACACAGAGAATATCACTTCTTTTTCTTATTAAATTCATCAGTACCCACACGGTGTCTTTGTTTCTCCTTTAACTGTTCCTGCAGTAGTAACAGCTCATTATGGGGCCCTTGAATTACCTTACAGGTCTAGACTGAGTTTTGATCTGGCCTGTTGCTGTGCTTGGAGGCTGCTGTGCTTGAAGACCAGATGAACTAACTTCTGCCACCCTGCCTTGGCAGTTTATTCCATCTGTGTCACAGCTCTGTCTGCAACGCTGAACAGCTCCAGCTCACCCAGTCAGGTCCCTGGCTGAGGACATTGCCTCACATCTGGGCTGAACCACCCCAGCTGTGGCACCAGGAAACCTGAGTCGCCCCATGGAAACCTGGTACCAAGTGTCCAAGAGCCCATGTGAGCAAAGGCTTTGATTCAGAGCAGAGACATGAGATGGCCAACAGATTGCTGAATGTCTCTCTAGCCCTAGGAGTATAAACCCAGAATATAATGCCTAAATTCATTCCGGGGAACATATTCCTCCCCCAGTTTGGAAAAATTAGATCCTTTGCTGTAACATTCCTGGTGTCCTGCCTAATGATGGGACAAGAAAAGGTGATTCTCATACCAATTTACTTTTTAATACAAAGAACACAATGCTGGCAAGAAGTGTCACTGCTGAAGAGAGAAAATCAACATCACTGATTACTTGAGATTGTTTCAAAGGATGTGCCCCTGGAGCCCCAGGGACAGCTGGAGGGAGCCCAGAGGGGACAGAGAAAGGGACATCATGGGCTGCTCCTGTGCTGCTGAGCTGGGCTGGGCTCCTGGGACAGAGGGAGCTCATGGCAAGCGGCAGCGCTGCAGAGAGACAGCTCTGCCCAGGAGCAGCTCCTCTGCAAAGTGCAGCAGGGCTGAGGGCTCTGCCTGCAGCACCAAGGAGAGAGGAGTCAGGCAGAGAGAGGGAAAATGCAGTCTGGGGTGGTGAGACAGCTGAGAGCTCACTGGGGGAGAAATCTTCACAGTCCTTAACACAGTAAGTCTCTGGGTGCAGGGTGGTGCAGATGAGGATCCTGCAATTATCTCGCAGAGCTGGCACGTCCCATGGCTGGTGTGGAGGAGAAGGGTCTGCTCCTCAGCAGGGATTCCCTGGACGGACAGGGCACGACAGCTGCCTTCTCCCAGCTGCAGGGGGTGAAGCTGGGTGAGCACCCAGGGATGCCCAGGGCTGTCCTGCAGAGCAGGGTCCCTGCAGGGACTCTGCTGCCTGCCAGGGTCAGCACTCAGCCTGCCCGGGGAGATCCCAACAACACTGACGGGAGAAGCTGTGGGTGGAAGGAGCGACCCCCAGCAGATCAGGGTCCTTCTGCTGTTGAGAGGGAGCTGCGTGGGTCAGGTCAGCTCACAGCTCCAGCTCAACCCCAGGACATTTGCAGATGTTCCTTCTGAAGGACACTGAGGAAGCATTTATCTCATAGGGATGATTATAAGTTGTGAGTTTTTTCCACTCTTGGTTGGCTGGGTGGGCAGTGGGACATGGGAATTTATTTCTCTGCCCTGGAGAAGGTGCTGAGACCCCAGTTCTCGTTAGGACTTGTCAGAGCTGCTCCTGAGCCCCTGCGCACACAGAGCTGCCCCTGGGCAGTGGCCGGTGCCAGGAGGTGTGAGCAGGGCAGAGCTGAGCATGGGAGATGGGGTATGTGACACTGACAGGGAGCAGATTCAGGGGCAGAGAAACAGCTCCCAGCAGGGACAGCTCCATGCAGCAGAGACATGGGCAGGGAGAGGGAGCTGGGACCAGAAATGCTGGGGAGGGGATTCAGGAAGCCCCCTGCCCTCCCCTGCAGTGCAGACGCATTTCCCAGTGCAACCCCCTGGTCTCCTCCCATCCCCAGCAGAGCCTCTGCCCCAAAGCCATGGGGTCCAGGTAACGAGTCTCCACCTCAGCAGCTGGACCTACAGGTGAAGGGTTTCTGGAACGTGGTACACAAAAAAGGTGCTAAAAGTACTTGCTCTACAGTGTCATCATGTGAGTGGCAGCAGCACAGCCAGGTAAGGAGAAGGTTTCACATCATGCCCGTCTGCCTTTCTGTCCTTGCTTTATTTTTCAGGAGCACTGCAGTGTTCTTCCCTGTTTCTCCACCTGTCCCTGGTGCTCTGACTCTCTGGACTTGGGGTGGGAATATGGGTCCATTTCAGTTCTGACACCAACCCAGGGGGTCTTGCCCCAGAGGTGCATTCATGGAAATTAGGTGCCCAAGCTGCATTTTAAGCTGTGATAACCCGTGTTTGTCATTTGGTGGAAAAGGAGAATTAGCTGACACATGCCTCCATCAAGGATGAGGTTTTTCATGAGAAATGGCATGTTTATTTTCCTCAGAGAAGTCTCCCCTATCTTGTCACTGTCTTTTCCTCCTTGCACAGGTCCTCATGTTCACAGGCAGAGCAAATGTCCAACAGCAGCTCCATCACCCAGTTCCTCCTCCTGGCATTCACAGACACACGGGAGCTGCAGCTCTTGCACTTCTGGCTCTTCCTGGGCATCTACCTGGCTGCCCTCCTGGGCAACGGCCTCATCATCACCACCATAGCCTGTGACCAGCACCTCCACACCCCCATGTACTTCTTCCTGCTCAACCTCGCCCTCCTCGACCTGGGCTCCATCTCCATCACTGTCCCCAAATCCATGGCCAACTCTCTGTGGGATACCAGGGTCATTTCCTATGCAGGATGTGCTGCCCAGGTCTTCTTTGTATATTTCTTATTTGGTGCAGAATATTTTCTTCTCACCATCATGTCCTATGACCGCTACGTTGCCATCTGCAAACCCCTGCACTACGGGACCCTCCTGGGCAGCAGAGCTTGTGTCCACATGGCAGCAGCTGCCTGGGCCACTGGGTTTCTCAATGCTCTGCTGCACACGGCCAATACATTTTCACTGCCACTGTGCAAGGGCAATGCCCTGGACCAGTTCTTCTGTGAAATGCCCCAGATCCTCAACCTCTCCTGCTCAGACTTCTACCTCAGGGAACTTGGGCTTCTTGTAGTCAGTGCCTGTTTAGCTTTTATGTGTTTTGTGTTCATTGTGCTGTCCTATGAGCAGATCTTGAGGGCCATGCTGAGGATCCCCTCTGAGCAGGGATGGCACAAAGCCTTTTCCACGTGCCTCCCTCACCTGGCCGTGGTCTCCTTGTTTGTCAGCACTGCCATGTTTGCCTACCTGAAGCCCCCCTCCATCTCCTCCCCATCCCTGGACCTGGTGGTGTCTGTTCTGTACTCAGTGGTGCCTCCAGCAGTGAACCCCCTCATCTACAGCATGAGGAACCAGGAGCTCAAGGATGCCCTGAGGAAACTGATGGCTGGATTCTTTTCAAAGTCATTAAACTTCCCATCTTCTGCATATCACTCATGACATAACTCATGACAGGTCCAGCCTATCTTTTTTTTTAATTTTGTATTTGGAGATGACTGTTTGGAGTTGGGGGAAGGCTTGTTTGGTTTTGCTTTTTTAACTATGATAATATTGCCCACAAAGAAATGTTATTACTCGTTCCACTTCTAATTCTCTGTTCACCTTTATAGTTTGAGTCATAGACTTTGTAAATGAGAAGTCGTGCTCTCTGTGTATTTAAAAAAAATGACCCTGCTGTGAACAGTTTGTCTGAGATCTTTCCTCTGCAACCTTTGTGAAGGTCAATACAAGGTGTCTGTTGGCAAAGATGGAGGAAACAGTGCCAGCAGAGCTGCTCTGCCAGGGAGCACCAGCCTTGTTCTTTCCAGAGTCCTTCTCTTTCCACTTCCCCACTCTCCTTCTCAGCCCTTGTGCTGCTGCAAGGCCTGAGGGCTCCCAGGGCTTGGTCACAGTCGAACTGTGTGTCGGTCCTGTGACCAGGACAGGCAATGGGCACTTGTGTGACAGAGATGGCCTCAGAACAGCATCTCCAGCAGCAAGGGGATCTCCTTAGCACAGTGCCTGAAGGTTTAGATCTTCTTCCAGAGTTGTTTTAAAGAACATGCCTAAGGAATAGACTCTCAAGGGGCTCATTGTTTGGCTTGTTTCTCTGTGGGCTCAGTGTGATGGGATCAGGGTCCCAGTGTGGCTTTCGAGGGACTTTGGGCTGGTTGTTCAGCAGTTGCTTGTTGGTGGCCAGCACCCACGCACATGGTGAATAAGGCAGGGTCCCTCTGAGCACCCTCCGTGGCCACCCAAGAGTTTGTGTGGGACGCGGTCAGTGGCAGTGACCACCATCAGCTGGGGCTGCCTCCCAGTCTGACCAGTACGGCCCCGCAGAGACGTCACAGCCCGGGCACCACAGCCCACTTGATCTACAGAGCAAAACCCCCAGCTCGGGGGCTGTGGGGAGCGTGGGGACAGGGTGCAGGAATGGCAGCCAGGCCAGTGCAGGTGTGCTCTCCCTAGGAAAAGGCGTTGTGGGGAGATGGGATGTCCCAGGAGAAGAGCAGGACACAGTGTGTGTGCAAGAGAGACATGGAAACAGTCTGTCATGCTGCCGGGTGCCAGCTTGGGGCTGTTGCCTCTTGCAGCCACCATTTTGATCATTGTCCTCTCACCAGGTCTCAGAGAGCTTGTTCTTCCCCCCATGGAAGGACACCGAATGACTAGGTCAGAAATCCAGGTTTGCACTGAGGGTAGATGTGAGCATGCACATCCTGTGCGGGGGCAGATGTACCCTAATAAGCACAAATGCCATCAGCTGTTCCTGTGGGTGCCATGGAGGCCTGTAGGACAGTGTATTGAGGTCACTTCATGTTGAGAGTAACTTCCCCAAGAAACCACCTGAATGCAGCACTGGGATGTGCTTCCTTGAACCGAGGTCCCTGTGTCCTCCCTGGAGACCTGCTACAGCTCCAGCACCCAGACCCACTTGCTGCCCAGTTTTGTGGCTGACAACGGCACCATCTCTGCTCACAGATGTGTTAGGACTATTTTCTGCAGCTCTTGCATATGCTGAGCATTTGCATTTCAGAACCATTTCTCCCGTTCCTGTTCACATGGGCATCCCATGAATGCATCACTGCTCTCTACCCCAGTGTAGACAGGCACAAGGCCTTCTCCACCAGCTTCTCTCACCAGTGCCTCATCCAGCATCCTCATCCTTGACTGTGGGATGCCCAGAACAACCCTCCCAAGACAGTTTGACAAAGCCACTGAGCAAAATGCTCAGGAAAGCTTTGAGGTGCACAGGGAACCCATGAACATGTTGACAAGCTGCTCTCTTCTGAACAAGTCCAGAAGACCTGGACAGCATTTGCCGTGTCCCAGAAACTTGCCTGGAAGGTTGGGTTATGGAGAAAATTTTTGGTGCAGGAAGGGGCAGACAGGTGCTGGTGGAACTGACTGGTATGACCGTGAGACATGTCTCGAACACCTCAGAAAAGTCATGGCTCTCAGGGAGGTTGCATAGTGCTCTGAGAAAGAAAATATCAAAATGGCTTACCATAGCATCATAGAATAATTGTGGTTGGAAGAGACCCTTAAAATCATTGAGTCCAACCATAATCTAAATCTGGCACTAAACCATGTCCCTAAGAGCCTCATCTGTCTGTCTTTTAAACATGTCCAGGGATGGTGACTCCACCACCTCACTGGGCGGTCTGTTCTGTTGCTTCAAAATCCTTTCTGTGAAAAAATGTTTCCTAACATCCAATCGTAACCTTCCTTGGCACAAATTGAGGCCATTTCTTCTTGTCCTCTCACTTGGTACTTGTTAGAAGAGACCAACACCCTCCATACTACAACCTCCTTTCAGAGAGCTGTAAAGAGTGATAAGGTCTCTCCTCAGCCTCCTTTTCTCCAGACTGAATTCCCCAAGGTCCTTCAGCTGCTCCTCGTAAGACTTGTGTTCCAGCCCCTTCACCACCCTTGTCACCCTCCCCTGATCTCTATCCAGCACCTCGATGTCTTCCTTGTCATGAGGGGCCTAAAACTGATCACAGTACAAGGGGATGATCTCTTCTCTAGTCCTGCTGGCCAGACTATTCCTGATACAAGCCAGGATGCTGGTGGCCTTTTTGGCCACCTGGGCACATGCTGGCTCAGGTTCAGCTGCTGTCAATGAACACCACCAGGTCCTTTTGTGCCAGGCAGCTTTCCAGTCACTCTTCCCCAAGCCTGTAGCGCTGCCTGGGTTGTTCTGACCCAAGTGCAGGACCCAGCACTTGGCCTTGTTAAGCCTCCTACAATTGGCCTCAGCCCAACGATCCAGCTCATCTAGATCCCTCTGTATGGCCATCCCACCCTCCAGCAGATCAACACTCCAGAACAATTTGTCGTCATCTACGAACTTACTGAGGGTGGACTCGATCACCTCATCCACATCATCGATAAAGAGGTTAAACAGAACTGGCCCCAGTACCAAGCCCTGGGGAACACCACTCGTGACCGGCCACCCACTGGATTTGTCTCCATTCACTGCAACACTTTGGGCCTGGCCAAAGCATCCTTGTATTCCTCTTAAGCCTCCCGTCACTCCTTCCAAAGGTTATAAATTCTCTTTTTATTCCTAAACTGCAGACACAACTGTCTGTTCAGCCAGGCCGGCCTACTTCCCCACTGGTTCGCCGTCCGGCACACGGGGACAGCTGCTCCTGCGCCTCTGAGATCAGCTTCTTGAAGAGAGACCAGCTTCCTGGACACCTTTGTCCTTCAGAACTGCCTCCCAAGGGACTCTGCCAGCCAGCCTTCTGAACAGGTCAAAGTCTGCCCTTCGGAAATCCAAAGTAGCAGTTCGGCTGACCACCCTCCTGCAGTCCAACTCCTGTCCCTGCACTGCACACCCCACAGTTCACCCCGTGTGTCTGAGGACGGTGTCCAGTCTCTTCTTGAACACTGTCAGGTTGGGGCTGTGACACCTCCCTGGGGAGCCTGTTCCAGTGTCCAGCACCTCTGGGTGAAGAACCTTTTCCTCATGTCCAACTCACCCTCCCCTGGCACATTGTCCTGCCATTCCCTTGGGTTCTGTCACTGGTCACCAGAGAGAAGAGATCAGTACCTACCTTTCCTTCTCCCCTTGTGAGGAAGCTCTAGCTACCATGAGGTCTCCTTTTAGTGTTTTCTTCACCTCTGATGCTCAGAAACCCCTTGGTTTGCTTTCTGAAGCAGAAAGGAGAAGCCACGACCTCGAGGCAATGGGAAGGGGGATCCTGTCCCTCACACACGGCTCAGGGCTGTTCCTGGGACCGTGGGATGTGGGTGTGCAAGGCCAAGGGAAGGACAACGCTGGTACAACACCTTCCAGCTTCCCCATGGGGCTGCAAGGGGGCAACGAGGCCCCAGTGCCACGAGGACAACATGTCTTCTCCTGGGCCTCAGTGGTAGAGACAACTGTGATGGCCAAGGGGACAAAGACCTGGGTTCTGTTGGTCCCTTCCAGCCTCACCAGCTCCCTTTGCCATCTCCATCACAGGCTGTTCTACACGGTCCTACACCTGCCCCTCTTTCCCTGCAGCCTGTAGACACCCATGTCACTTCTCACCTGCTCTCACCCCAGCATTTCTGTCCCTTCCCTGATGTGTCTGCACCCTCACTGGCTATTCTTTGGAACACAAGCCATGGGCTGATCCAGCTCCCTCTGGGTGACCTCTTGCACCACAGCGCTGCCCTTCCAGTGACACTTCTTCCTCCTGATAGCCTGTCCTCACCTTTCAAGTTGCACTTTCTGGCTTTTTTTTTCTCTTTCCTGCTTCTTCCCACTAACAAGGAAAGCTCAACCATCTCAGAAACTGCTCTTCATGCAGGAAACCCAACCCGTTAGGATTTTTGAAGGTCTTTTACCTGACCGGAGAGAAATAACCTCACCATGATCTTCTAAATCCCAGGACTGCTGCTGGCCTTTCACCTTCTCTGATAGACACGACCATGTTCCTGCTGCTGTTCCATCATATACTCAGGTGGGATGGACATGACAACCCATCCCCAAGGCCTCTTACTTGGTAGGGCTTGTGGCTACTTTGGCAGAGGTTCTTTCCCAGCCGTGTTCCTTCTGCTGGGCTGTCACCTCCAGAGACAGAACTGACCCCACAGTCCCCTTCACAGCCACACGCTGCTTACTGGATTATGAGTTACCGAGACACAACTGACCTCATATACCACACCCATCCATCTCCCTCCTTAGCACCCAAGACCTGACCAAGACTGAAGCGTGTTCTACACAGTGCTACACGTGCCCCTCTTTTCCTGCAGGCTGTAGACACCCATCACGCTTCCTCTCCTTGTTCAAATTTGTCAAATATATTTCCTACTAACAATGTGAGTGAAAAGCACTCCTCACTCATGTTCATTTCACCTCGTACATGATGTGCGTGCTCACATCTCATCTGTACAACACAAACTCGGACTGTTGAACTACTCATTCAGTGTCCATCCATGGAGGGAAGAACAACCTCTGTGAGCTGGGGAGAGAGGCCAGGGCTGGAAATGGAGGTTATGAGGGGCCAGTCCATGATGATGCCCTGGGGCAGCTTCCGCGGGGTGTCCAGTGCACAGGGGCACAGCCCAGCCCCTGCTCTGCTGGTCCTGCAGGTCTCTGGCAGGAGGCCTGGCTGTGAGAGGACACTGCTGTGTGCCCAGCCCCGCACACACACACTGTTTATCTGTACTCTGGTGTTTGCATCTGTGGGCCACTTCCTTGGGAATGTTTTTGAGAGAAGGTTTGGAAGAAGACCTAAATCTTCAGGTCCTGCCCATAGGAGATCACCTTTCTTTCTGGAAAGGGTGCTCTGAGGCCAGCTCTGTCACAGCAGTGCCCATTGCCTGTCCCTGCCTGCGCTCACAGGACTGACACACAGCAGGACGGTGACCAGGCTGCCAGAGCACTCAGGCCTTGCACCAACACAAGGGATGAGAAGGAGAGTGTGGGAGTGGAACGAGAACAGCTCTGGAAGGCCAAGCGCTGCTGCTCCCTGGCAGTGCTGCCAGGCTGGACTCTTTTCCCCTCCTCCCATGCACACAGGAACTGTCCCTGCAGCTCCAAAAGGCCTTGCAGGAAGGATATATATTGAAAAACAAGTCACTACAGGACCCTTTATTTTGTTTAAATACACACAGATCATGGCTCCTCATTTACACAACCAGTGGTTATAAAAGAAAAGAAGAAAGTAATTTAGAAAGGGGATGACAATGTTATCACAATAAAAAAAAAATCAATAACAACAGAAAATAGAGATGAAAGGCTGGGCCTGTAAGTAGTTACATTAAAACTGCTATGTAGAAGGAGATGGAGAGTTTATTGCTTCAGAAAACACTAAGATATGAGTTTCCACAGGGCATCCTTGAGCTCCTGGTTCCTCATACTGTAGATGAGGGGGTTCACTGCTGGAGGCACCACTGAGTACAGAACAGACACCACCAGGTCCAGCCATGGGGAGGAGATGGAGGGGGGCTTCAGGTAGGCAAACATGCCAGTGCTGACAAACAAGGAGACCACGGTCAGGTGAGGGAGGCACGTGGAAAAGGCTTTGTGCCGTCCCTGCTCAGAGGCGATCCTCAGCACGGCCCTGAAGATCTGCACATAGGACAGCACAATGAACACAAAACACCCAAATCCTAAACAGACAGTAACCACAATAAGCCCAGCTTCTCTGAAGTAGGACTGTGAGCAGGAGAGCTTGAGGATCTGGGGCATTTCACAGAAGAACTGGTCCAGGGCATTGCCCTTGCACAGTGGCAGTGAAAATGTATTGGCCGTGTGCAGCAGAGCATTGAGAAACCCAGTGGCCCAGGCAGCTGCTGCCATGTGGACACAAGCTCTGCTGCCCAGGAGGGTCCCGTAGTGCAGGGGTTTGCAGATGGCAACGTAGCGGTCGTAGGACATGATGGTGAGGAGGGAATACTCTCCACCAAATAAGAAATATACAAAGAAGACCTGGGCAGCACATCCTGCATAGGAAATGACCCTGGTATCCCACAGAGAGTTGGCCATGGATTTGGGGACAGTGATGGAGATGGAGCCAAGGTCGAGGAGGGAGAGGTTGAGCAGGAAGAAGTACATGGGGGTGTGGAGGTGCTGGTCACAGGCTATGGTGGTGATGATGAGGCCGTTGCCCAGGAGGGCAGCCAGGGAGATGCCCAGGGAGATGCCCAGGAAGAGCCAGAAGTGCAAGAGCTGCAGCTCCCGTGTGTCTGCGAACGCCAGGAGGAGGAACTGGGTGATGGAGCTGCTGTTGGACATTTGCTGCTGATGAGCGTGGGGCACTGTTACAGGAGCAAAAGAAAGTGACAATTTAGGAGAAACTTCTCTGAGCAAAATCACATACCCCCTCCCCCCGCTCCACACCCCTTGTCCTTTTCCAGACCTTCCTTCATCTCCGTGGCTGAGCCCTGGGTGGTGCTGGCTGGAGGTGCCGTGAGGAGCAGGGCCTGTACCCGCTGGCTGCCCAGGAGTCAACCCTGCTCTGCAGCAGGGGTCATGGGAACGGGGGAACAGAGTCCAGTCCTGGGGTTCAGCTGTGTCAGATGGACCCATTCCTGGTGCAGAAGGGACTGTCAGCATCTGCTCTCCTAGTGAAAATGAACCAGGACGGAACAAGGCAGTTTGAGAGGCTTGTTTTTTTGCAGCTTCCTGCAACTCCACTGGAGAGTGTTGTTGGGTGTCAGAAACCCTCAGCATTTCTGCTGCACTCAGGGAGAACAGAATGAGTCCTGCGAGACCAGAGGATGCCTGTGGGTCAGTGCAGAGTGAGGGCAGCTGGTCTGTCCCTCTGTCTTGCTCCAGCTGCCCTTTCTGAGATGGAGGCTGATCACAGTGGCATGTTACCCTGAAAAGCCACTGGGCACTGCTGAGAGCAGAGGGACCCACCTCAGACCATGACATGTCCCACCCTTTCCTCAGGTCTCAGCACCCCACTTCTATCCCAAGACACCCACAGCTCATTTCACAAACCGAGCTGCATTTCTTCCATCATAGCATCTCTGCACTTCTGCATGGGGAATTCAGATAATGCTCATTCCCCTGCCCCACAGACTGCATTGCCCACAGCCCCACAGGTCGGAGCAAAGCTGGGACACGTGTTCCCGTGGACACACCTGCAGGAAAGGACCCACAAGATCAGGCTGTGACTCTGCAGCTGAAACTCCCATCCCCAGAGAGCCCAACAGCAAGAACCAGATCACAACAACAGTGACCCAGAGCAAGAAGGAAAATGCGCTGAGGGTGGGTGTGAGAGAGGCCAGGGCAGAGGCAGCCGGGCACTCAGACAGCGTCACCCTTCCCCAGCTGTGCAGCCACCTCCCACACACCAGCATTGCCGGGCAGCTGCTCTCAGCCCCTGTGCTCTGCAGAGGGAACTGGAGCTCTGGCTGCACAGGAGCTGGTTCATGCCTTGGAGCCCCCGGCCCTGAGGGCAGAGGCTTTGCTGGGTGGGAGAGGAGGTGAGGGGGCTGCCCACAGGAGTGATCTGCACTGCAGAGGATGAAAGGGAGTTTTCTGTGTTCCCCCTCCCATAACAATGCCAGTTTTATTTTCCTGTCATTTCTGATCATTTCCCTGCTGCCTGGAGATTCTCCTCCTGGGAGGTGTTTCCCTGTCCATGTCTTTTCCCTGTCAGTGCTCACAGACCATGCCACCCTCTGTGCCCTCACCCTGGCCCTACAGATCCTGCCTTTTCACAGGGCACTGCCTGGGGTCATCTTCCTGTTTGCAGGTTGGAAAACAGGACAGGTCAGACTAAGGCTGACGGGTTCAGCAGATGTGATGCTGGTGCTGTGCACAGGCAGAGCAGCAGCTGAAGGGATGTTGTGAGGCTTCTGGCAGATGTACTGATCATTCAAAGTTGCAGCTCAGGAGTCACAGTGACTTGTTTAAGCACGAGAGCTCATTTTCATTTTAACCTTTCCTGCACCCCCCAACCCTCGGGATAGGAAACTGAAAAGACAGGCTCAGGAAAGCTCCCTATCTGTCTGCTAATCCTTGCATTGATCTTCTGCTTGAGGCATCCACTTGGAAAAATCCTGGGGGGGATCTGGAGCTGTGAGCAGCTCTGATCCACACAGCACCCCCTTAACAGCAGAAGCACCTTTCCTGCCTTGATAGGAGTCTCTCCTTCCCCCCACAGCTTCTCCCCACAGCACCGTGGGGATCTCCCCGGGCAGTGCTGACCCTGGCAGGTGGCAGAGTCCCTGTCCCAGCACAGCCCTGGGGTGCAGGGACCCTGCTCTGCAGGACAGCCCTGGGCACCCTTGGCTGCTCACCCAGCTACACAGCTGTTCAAAATTGCCTGATAACAGCCCCCTCCTTACAGATCCCTCAAGCTGTGCCTGTGCTAACTTGAGGAGATGCCTCCAGGAGCTACAGCTGCATTGCCCTGCACCCAGAGACTTACCATGGCAAGGGCTGCAAAGATGTCTCCTCCAGTGAGCTCTCAGTCATCCTCCCCATCCTGACCACCTTTAATCTCTCTCTGCCTTGCTCGTCTCCCTGAGATCCCCAGGCAGAGCCCTCAGCCCTGCTGCGCTTTGCAGAGGAGCTGCTCCTGGGCAGAGCTGTCTCTCTGCAGCGCTGCCGCTTGCCATGAGCTCCCTCTGTCCCAGGAGCCCAGCCCAGCTCAGCAGCACAGGAGCAGCCCAAGGCACTTTAATGACCCCTCTGGTGGGTTTGGTGCTGAGTCCATGAACTTCAGACCCTGGATGAAGCTGAAGAAACCTCTCAAGAAGTCCAAGTCGGATTCAAACTCCAAAGGTTCTTGTAATGTTAATGGGTTCCACTGAGGAACACTACTGAAGAAATGACCCCAGGGTCTGGTTAGAGAAGAAAACTGGAGGCAGAGATGACAGGTCAGGACAAGCAATGTGAAGGTCTCTCTGATGCTGAGTAAACCTGGATGTGTTTCATTAACCAAAGGGCCAAGCCCTGACCCCCAACCCTGGGAAGGCAGATCCTGTCCCTCCCACGTTGCCCAGGGCTGTTCCTGGGACAGTGTGATGTGGGGCTGTGCAAGGCCAAGGGCAGGACTATGCTCCCACACCTCCCAGGTTCCTGGCTGGGGACAAGGAGGCCATGAGGCCCCTGTGCTGTAAGGACAAGGTGTCTCCTCACAGGCATCAGAGCTGGAGACAACAGCCACAGCCAAGGGGAGAAGGAGCTCATGTCTGTTGGGGGCTTTCAGCCTCTTTACATCCCTTGATCATCTCCACGACAGCCTGTCCTATGCTGTGGCATCACCTGCACCTCTTTCCCTGCAGGCTGGAGACATCCCCCCTGCTGCCCCACCTTGCTCTTGTCTGAGCATCTTCCTTCCTTTGCTGATCTCTCTCCATCCTCCCCAGCTGTTCCTTGAAGCACAAAGCCTTGGGCTGATGCAGACTGCCTCTGGGTGACCTGCTCCACCACAGCACTGCCCTTCCACTCACATTCCTTCCTGCTCATGGCCGGCCTGGACCTCCCCAGCTGCACTTTGTGCCATTATTTCTTTCTCGTACTGTTTCCCACTATGAAGAAAACCTCCACCATCTCTGAAACCAGCCTTCCAGCACTCTCAGGCTACTCCTACACTGCTGCAGCCTCCCCAGCGCTGCTGGGCCAAAGCAGCCCAGGTCCCTCAGCATCCCACACCATGTGCACAAGGTCCTGAACCCTGCCTTGGCAGAGCCCTACACTCTCCAGTTCCTCCCTGCTTCTCCAAACTGGGAAGCCGCACAATGACACACACCCGTGTGTGTGGGGTCACACCAGTGCTGAACCGAATGGGATGAGAACTCCAGGTGTCTGGGTCCCCATGCTCCTCCTCATGCAGCCCCGTGTGCAGCTGCCTTGTTCATGGTGAGCGTGCAGCACGGGCTTGTGTGGCGGCCCTTGTAGTGCCCAGGCCCTTCTCCTCAGGGTCACTGCTCAGCGTGTCAGGTCCTTTTCTCTCCTGATGGATGGGGTTATTCTCCTGCCCCGATACAGAACTGGCCACTTCTCCTTTTAAAACTTCAGAGATTCCTGATGGTGGAACCCCAAATTTCTCAAGGTCTGGACTCTCCCTGCACTGCTGCAGCCGCAGTCCCTCAATTCCAGCCAGGGCAGGGACCACTCGCCCGGGGAGCCCCTGGTGCCCCCTAAAGGAAAGGGGGCTCCTGACTCTCCTGAGCCCAGAAAGAGGCCACTAAAATGGTAGCAGTAGCAGGGTTCCATCAAGAGTTTATTCAAGAAAAAGGAAATAATTTCCCATTTCCCTAGCACAGTCTTTCGGTGCTGCTCTTCTGTTCCTTATCCTGGTGCCTCTCCCTGACTGCTGTGTCCCAGTTTCGGTGGCACCAGATTGTTGGTGGGCATGGCCATGTGCCCGCACAGCCCCAGGGCTTTGTCATTGGTGCCCTCACTCACAAGGGAAAACCCATCTTGTCACTCTCCACATAAAGGAGCTCCATATATCCAAGCAACTTCTTCACTCTGAGGGAATCCTACTGCTGATCCTTCCAGCCCGTCTCTCCTGAAAAGCCTCTACCCACCC
This sequence comes from Caloenas nicobarica, assembly GCF_036013445.1. NCBI lineage: Eukaryota > Metazoa > Chordata > Aves > Columbiformes > Columbidae > Caloenas > Caloenas nicobarica. Next base: position 2,324,677 of record NC_088276.1, read on the forward strand.
AGTGCAGCACCCCAAGCTGTGTGACTTGTCCCACCACGCCTTGGCGGTGGCTCCATGGGTGTCAAACAGCACAGGCTGCAGCTTGTCCTGGCTGTGCCCTTGGCTGAGGGCATCAGTGCACAGTTGGGCTGTGGCACCTCAGCTGTAGCACCCGGCCAAGCTCTGATAGTTCTCGGGAAATCTGGTTGGTATCAAGAATCCAGGTCCCCATGTGTGCAAATGTTTGACTTCAGAGCAGAGCAATGTCACAGTGGTTGGCAGATGGAAAGTTAGGGCTGAAATTGGGCAACAGGAGAGTGAGCAAGCCCTGCTGTCCCCAAGGCCAGAGAGAAACAGGGCTGGGAATGACAGACCTGGAAGGAAATGTGTGTTTTGTCAGTGACGTCTCTGCTGCCCCTGAGGTACTTGGGCAGACTCACTGATCTCTAGGAATGACAAGGTGCTGCTGACAGGCCCAAGGTGACAATGGTTTGTCTGTTCCTTGATTATGTTATCAAGGGGGTGAGAAGAGGGTGGTGAAAAGAAAAAAAGGAGATTGGGAAGTGTAGCTATACACATGGACACCTGGCGCGATGCGCTTCCTATTCAAGGGCTGCCCTACATCTCCTGGATAGAGAAGGGACAGATCTTGCGATGCTTCAGAGGTGGGAATGAGTTTCTTGCACAAAGACACCGAATCTGTCTGCAATGCTGTCTGGGGTGTCTGTCCCACACTCACTGTGGATGGGGATGGCTGCCCTGGACAGGACCATCGCTGTCCCTGCCCAGTGCATGTAGGGGTGTGTGAGAGCCTTGGCACCTCACGTAACACTGCAGGTCTGTAACTGGCATTAAAGGGAATAACCTCCCTGAATTTGATTTGTCAATAGAATTATAGAATAATTTCAGCTGGAAGAGACCCTCAGGATCATCGAGTCCAACCATAACCCAACTCTAGCACTAAACTATGTCCCTAAGAAACCCAATTGAATGTCTTCTAAACACCTCCAGGAATGGTGACTCCACCACTGCCCTGGGCAGCCTGTTCCAGTGCTTTTCCATGAAGAAATGTCTCCTAATATCCAATCTGAACTTCTCCTGGCACAACGTGAGAACCTTTCCTCTCCTGCTATCACTTGCTACTTGGGAGAAGAGACCCACGCTCACCATGCTACAACCTCCTGTCAGGTAGTTGTAGAGATGGATAAGGTCTCCCCTCAGTCTGTTTTTTTCCAGGCTAAACAGCCTCATGTCCCTCAGCTGCTCCTCATAAGACTTGTGATCCAGGCCTGTCACGGTCCATCCGGTGATGGACTCGTGATGCTTCATTTACCTTGATCTTGAAGTGCAAAATTAAGGCAATCAAAAAGCCAAGAGGTTGTAATTCAGTCATCAATATTTCTTTATTTATTTTGCCTGTAAAGCGGCACGTGATAGAGAGAGTGGAGAAAAAGGAAAGAAAAGAAAAGGGGAAAAAAAAGGGTTGGCTACCACTACGAGATCCAAAGGTGTCCCTATGGTCTCAGGTGCCGTGAGAAGAGTCCTGCTGGTTCTCCGTTGTGATCCGTGATCCTTTGGCGGGGAGAGCTCAACGATGTCCCGTCGGGAATCATCTTTCATGCTTCTTCACCCTGCTTTGCTCCCATGGATTGAGGCCAATCTCTGCCTTTGTTTCGCCATCCAGGCTTAACTGCACAGGCCTGAAGAGTCCCCGCTTCGCTTGCCAGAACCCGTCTGTGCCTGCATCGCCTCGGTTTAGGGGTCTCTTTCTGGTCCATTGGGTGACCTCAAGACCTTTGGAGAGCCTCTGCGCATGCTCTTCTTCACTGGCCTTAGTAGCAGGGAGGAGGTGGGGGCAAGTTTGGCTGAGGCAGCAGGTGAAAATCCATCTTCTGCACAGCAGCTATTGTCCTCAGGTGGGAGAGACCTGTAGAACGCAATTCCTTTTAGGAGGTGGGGGCAAGTCCGGCTGTGGCAGCAGGTGGAATCCGTACAGCAGCCATTGTTACCTGTAGCCCCCGGGTTGGAGAGACCTGTACAACACAATTTTTTTTGTCAGGCCTCTCTCCAAGTCATTGTCCAATTCTTTCTATCAGGACATGTGTTCTCCAAGTCTCTGATGGCGATGTTCAGGCAAATACTGTTCTTCAGACTGACTCTTTCACCTTCCAATCCCTGATTTCTGTGATTCTGTGAGATGGAGGGGCCAGGAGAGGGAGATGTGAGGAGATGGATGGATGAGGAGATAGAGACACCAAGAGAGAAAGGGTTGGGTAGGTAGTGGGTGAGGAGATGGGGATGGACAGATGGACAGAGACACGAGGAGATGGAGACACCAGGAGATGGAGATGGAGGGGTGAGGAGGTGGGTGAGAAGATGGGAATGGACAGATGGACAGATGAGGGTGGAGACACCAGGAGATGAAGAATGAGGGTCAGGTGGGTGGTGGGATGAGGAGATGGAGGGATGGCCATGTGGAGGGACGGACGGATGGACAGATGGATGATGGACAAGTAGACACTGGCCAAACAGATGCCCCCTGATGGGCCCTCCACCCACTCACACGTCTTGTTGGGCAACACCAACTTCCTGGTGGCCCCAAAATGGATCCAGATGAACTTCCCTGGGAGAGCAGCAGTGGCCACTGCCCCTGGCAGGCCCCACCCACAGGCCCGACCCCTCCACTCACCAATCAGGAGGAGTTGACGGGAGATGTTGGGATCTTGGGTTTTCCATCCTCCAGATGAGGTTGGATGAAGTTTGGGATATGTTTGAGGGTCTCAGTTGGGATTCAACACCCTCCAGGTGGGACAAAGTTGGGGAGATCTTGGAGTCTTGGGGTTCAACGTCGTCAGCGTGAGGTGTGACAACACTGGGGGAGATGGTTCAGGTCTTGGGTTCTCCATGCTCCCAGGTGAAGAGGGATGAAGTTGGGGAGATGTTTGTGGATCTTGGTTGCGGTTCAACATCCTGCAGGTGGGACAACACTGGGGAAGATGTTGGGGGTCTTGGGGTTCTCCGCCCTCTAGATGAGGTGGGACAAAGTTGGAGAGATGTTTGGGGTCTTGGTTGGGGTTCAACATCCTCCATATGATGTGGGGTGAAGTTGGGGAGATAGTTGGGGTCTTGGGGTTCTCCACCCTCTAGATGAGGTGGGACAAAGTTGGAGAGGTGTTTGGGGTCTTGGGTTCTCTATTCCCCAGGTGGGACAACACTGGGGGGAGATGTTGGTTCTCAGCTGGAGTTCAACCTCCTCCGGGTGAGGTGGGGTGAAATTGGGGGAGATGTTTGGTCTTGCGGTCCAACATCCTCTAGATGAGGTGCGGTGAAGTTAGGGAGACGGTTGGGGTTGAACATCCCCAGGTGAGGAGGGGGTATGTTTGGGGAGAATTTTTGAGGTCTTGGAGTTCAACACTCTCCACATAAGGTGGGATGAAGTTGGGGGAGATGTTGAAGTCTTGGTTCTGGTTGGCCCAAGGGGTCCAGGCATGGGACATCTGGGCCTGGGTGGCCCAGTGGAGCTGGAGATGGGACATCTAGGCCTGGGTGTCCCAAAGTGTCCAGGGATGGGACGTTTTAGGTCTTGGTGGCCCAAAGTGTCCAGGGATGGGACATCCTGGCCTGGGTGGTCCATGGGTTGGGGCATTTAAGGTCTTGGTGGCTCAAGGGAGCTGAAGATGGGACATCTTGAGTCCAGAGAATGGATGTCTTTGGTCTTGGTGTCCCCAAAGTGTCCAGAGATGGTACATCTTGGGTCTTGGTGGTCTAAGGGGTCCCAGGATAGTACATTTTCTGTATTGGCGGCCCAAAGTGTCCAGAGATGGGACATTTTATGTCCCGATGACCTAAGGGTTTCAGGGATGGGACATCTTGCACTGAGTGGCCCAAGGTATCCAGGGATGGAAAATTTTGGCTCTTGATGGCCTAAGGGTGCTGGAGATGGGACATTTTGAGTCCAGAGATGGCACATCCTTGGTCTTGGTGGACCAAGGGGGCTGGAGATTGGGCATTCTGCATCTTGGTGGCCCAAAGTGTCCGGCAATGGGAAATCTTGGGTGCAAGGATAGGACATCTTGGCCTGGGAGCTCTGGGGCTCCAAGGGTTTGGACATCCTGGGTCTTGGTGGCCCAGAGAGTCCAGGGATGGGACATTTTGGGTCCAGAGATGGGACCTCTTCACTCCAGGAAGGGGACATCTTGGTCTCGGTGGCCCAAAGTGTCCAGGGATGGGACATCCTGGGTCTTAGTGGCCCAAGGGGTCCAGTGATGGGACATCTTGGTCTTGGTGGACCAAGATGACTGGAGATGGTACATCCGGGTCTTGGTGGCCCAAAGTGTTCAGGAATGGGACATCTTGGCCTGGGTGGTCCAATGGGCCCAAGGGTTGGGACATTGTAGGTCTTGGTGGCCCAAGATGCCTGGCGATGGGACATTTTGGGTCATGGTGGCTTAAAAGTTCCAGATATGGGACATCCTGCATCTTGGTGGCCCAAAGTGTCCAGGGTGGGATATTTTGGGTCCAGAGATGGGACATCTTGGATCCAGGGATGGCACATCTTAGTCTCAGTGGCCCAAAGTTTCCAGGGATGGGACATCGGAGGTCTGAGATGGGGCATCCTGGCTCACAGTGGCCTTGGTCTTGGTGGCCTAAGGGGTCCAGGGATGGCACATCTTGGCCTGGGTAGTCCAAGGGGTCCAAGGGTTGGGACATTTAACATCTTGGTGGCCCAGGATGGCTGGAAATGGGACATCTTGGGTCCAGAGGTGGGACATTCTGGGTCTTGGTGTCCCCAAAGTGTCCAGGGATGGGACATTCTAGGTCTTGGTGGCCGAAGGGGTCCAGGGATGGACATCCTGCTCTGAGTAGCCCAGAGGATACAGGGATGGGAAATTTTGGCTCTTGATGGCCCATGAGGGCTGGAGATGGGACACTGTGGGTCCAGGGATGAGATATCCTGGGTCTGGGTGGCCCAAGTGGTCCAGGGATGGGACATCCTGATCTTGGTGACCTCATAGTTTTCAGGGATGGGACATCTTGGTCTTGGTCACCTAAGGGATCCAGGGATGGGAAATTTTGCCTCCTAATGGCCTCGCAGAGTCCAGGGATGGGACATCTTGTTGGCCTAAGGGTTCCAGGGATGGGACATCAGGGGTCTGGTTGGCCCAAGGTGGCTGGAGATGGGACATCTTGGGTCCCAGGATGGGACATCCTGCATCTTGGTGGCCCAAAGTCTCCAGGCATGAGATATCTTGGATCCAGGGATTGGACATTTTAGGTCTTGGTGGCCCAAAGTCTCCAGCCATGAGACATCTTGGATCGAGGGATGGGACATTTTAGGTCTTGGTGGCCCAAAGTGTCCAGGGATGGGACATCTTGATCTTAGTGGCCCAAGGTTGCTGGAGATGGGACATCTTAGGACTTGGTGTCCCCGAAGTTTCCAAAGATGGGTCATCCTGGGTCTTGATGGTTTCATGGGGTCCAGAGGTGGGATATCTGGGCCTGGATGGCCTAAAGTGTCTAGAGATGGGACATCTTGGATCCAGGGATGGGACATTTTAGGTCTTGGTCTCAAAGTCTCCAGGGATGGGATGTCCGGGTTCTGGCATGGGACTTTCTGGCTCTCGGTGGCCCAAGGGGTCCAGGGATGTGACATTTTAGATCTTGGTGCCCTAATGGGTCCAGGGACAGGAAATTTTATCCTGCGTGGCCCAAGGTATCCAGAGATGGGAAATTTTGGCTCTTAGTGGCCTCACAGTTTCAGGGATGGGACATAGCGGCAGAGAGAGCGGTTCCGGTAGCAGTGCCGGCTACGGCAGCATGTCCGGCTGCGGCCACATCTTTTCTTTCACCAGGACCAGGTCACGGTGGAGTGGCCATCTCCCTGTCCTGCCAGAGGATGCAGCTCTGCAACCCCTGCCCCGCTTTTAAAGGGGTGCCTGGGCAGGGCCCTTTGTGACATCACCAGTGACATCACAATGCCCCACTGTGGCAGTTGCACATCCCCCTGAGATCCAGAGCCTTCAACAGGGCAGTCGATGGCTCCTTCGCACCTTTTGTGCCCCACTGTGCCTGTCCCCAGGTACACACCAGGGTGGTACCAAGGTGCTGACAGTCACATCCTCCCCTGCCCCGGGCAGGGTGACTTCACCTGCACCAGGTGGGGGGGCAGGAGGGGTGGGAGCCTCAGTCAATTGACAGGGTCCTCAGCAAAGGAGGTGCCCAGAGAGACTGAGAAGCTCCTGGACTATGTTGTAATATCCACAGCCTGTCACGTCCTGCCCTCAGGTATGAGTGCGGAATGGAGGGAATGCAGGTTCTAGTTTTCCTGTTTCTGGGAGAGTTTCATCCTTGGTGGACAAGGGAGCTGAAGGTGTAACAGGTAGGACTTCTTTCATGCTCTGTGAATGTTCTTTTGCATTATGCCACCTTGATACCAGTTTACTCAGTTTATCAAGGGGTAAGTACGCCCTCCATTATATCTCCGGGAACTCCCTTTTTAATTCCCAAAACCCACCATTGTTGTCGGATATTAGGTTGTTCCCCCTTTCCTCTTCTAATATGCGGATGCTTCTTTCTCGGAGCACTGGTAGCAGCAGCAGTACCGGTAGAAAGGGGCAGTTTCTTGACTTCGATGTGACAGATTCCTCTCGACCTTTCTTCTAGGATTTTTACAGGGCCATATTTCCTATTATAATGTATCAATTCTTGTGCTGCTTCCCCCCACATCCACACCTTTTTAGTATTTGGTTGGTTGGGGGAAGTCGGGGCAGGGGTGAACAGTGAATCAATGGCAGTGTCAGGTCCATCCCTCTGCCTCCCGCTTCTGGTACCCTGGCTTCTGATCAAACCTTCCAATCTTTCTACTGGGCTCCTCAATGCGATTGTCCTTTGAAGGTTTAAGTGACTCTGGAAGTCCCCTTATCAAGGGAGTCATCATGTCAGGACTCACTGGCAGCATCACTGAGGATTCACACTTGCGAATCAATTTTCTTTCATGTATCATTTGCAAGCAGGCTGCTTTGTGTGCACTTTCTAGCAATTGATCAGGTGTGCCAGTGATTGCCAGGGACTCTCCTCTATCTAAAGAGTTTAGCCCTCCAGCCCTATAAGCAGCTCGCTGGGTTAGGGACCATGGGGCATGTCTGTCACCAGTTGTTAAGAAAACTCCATGACCCTACTAACCATTAGCTTCCTGTTCACTTAACTGAATTTGGTCTCCCCCAGTTAGGGATACGTGCCACATGTACTCCATTTCAGGTTCTTTAGGGAGGCAACCATACTCTCTCTTTAGCTTGGCCAGCTCCGTGGCAGTGTAAGGTGTTTGCTTAGTTGTAATATAAGGGTCAGTATCCTCTTCATTTGCATGAAAATATTCTGTTTTCACTAGGGGTCTCACGTGTGGGTATTCCTCATCACGTTTTCTCATCTCTTCCAATTCTTTCTGAGGGTAAATTTGATTTATTTGTTGGATACTTTTCTCCTCTAGCTCCCGCTCTCTTAGCACTCCTGTGGTTTTTAAACATTCTTCCTTTAGTGTGGCTTTTAATGAGCGGTTTTCTCCCCTCTCTTTTTCTAACTGTTGTGAACAATTTCCTAATTATTCTTCTAAACTAGAGGTTGTTTTTTGCGAAATCTGCACCAGATTTTCAAGGGATTCTATAATTTTGCTTTCATTACTATGTTGCCTGAGGCAATCTTCAATCACTGCGACTAGGCTGGCTCCTAGGACAGCACAGACTATAGCTTTGTTCTTATCTGATCTAAAGTTAGACTTAGCCTGTAGAGAAATCACTCAGCCCGCTACACTCTGTAAATTAGCCCTATTATCATGAGCCCAGTCTTCTCCGGGTACGGAGGGTCGAGCCCCATACTTTGCTAAAAGTGTGTAGAGCGAGTCTTGCTCTTTCCCTAACCAAAAATCTTGATTATCAGCCTTTTCAGTCATTCTTATTACGAAGGGGCCAAACCCACTTTGGTAAGGCACAACTTAGTTACACAAAAGCACAGCAACTGCTGTGTCACCCTTCTCTTTCCCGAGTGGTTGAAGGGGCCAAAAATCTGCTACGGGCAGGCTCAACTTAGTTACGCAAACACACAGGATTGCCCCTTCACTCTCTCTAGCAGACAATTCTAATCAACATGAGAACAACACCCATATTTGCACTTTGAGATCTGAGAGACAGAGCCCTCAACTCAAGGTTGGAATGCTCAACACCAAGGCGTGTGTGGCGTGCGGGAAATCTGAATTGCCCCACTTGATTTCTGGACACCTCTCACCTTATCAGTTAGGGCCAGGTGTGGCTGGAGCGAAGATTTCTTCCCCTGTTACAGACCACACAGTACCTGCACTCTCTGTATTCTCAGAATCCTGTCCATGACACCAATTTAATGTCACGGTCCATTTGTTGATGGACTCATGATGGTTCGTTTACCTTGATCTTGAAGCGACCAAAATGCCAAGGGGTTATAATTCTATCAAACGGTGTTAACTTTATTATTTTGCCCGTAAAGCGGCACGCGATAGAGAAAGTGGAGAAAAGGGGAAGAGAAAAAAAGGGGGAAAGAGGATTAGCTACCACGAGTCCAAAGGCGTCCCTATGGACTCAGGTCCCGTACAGCGTCCTGCCGGTCCTCCGTGGTGATGCGTGATCCTTTGGTGGGGACATCTCAACGATGTTCAGTCACAAGCCACCTTTTATGCTTCTTCACCCCTCCTCTCTCCCATTGATTGAGGCCAATCTTCGCCTTCGTTTCGCAATCCAGGCTGAACTGTGCAGGCCCAAATAGTCCCTGCTTTGCTTGCCAGAACTTGTCTGTGCCTGCATCACCTCAGTTCAGGGGTCTCTTACTGGTCCGCTGGGTGACCTCAAGAACCTCTGCGAGCCTCTGCGCATGCTCTTCATTGTTGGCCTTAGTAGCAGCTAAGAGGTGGGGGCAATTTTGGCTGAGGCAGCAGGTGAAAATCCATCTTCTGGACAGCAGCTATTGTTACCTGTAGCCCCAGGTCAGAGAGACCTGTACAACACAGTTCTTTTCCTCAGGCCTCTCTCCAAGTCCTTGTACAGTTCTTTCTACCAGGGCATCTGTTCTCCAAGTCCCTGATGGCAATGTTGAGGCAAATACTGTTCTTCGAACCGACTCTTACAGGAGGTCATGGAGAACACACAGCCAGGCTCTTCACCATGATGTGTGGTAGAAGAACAAAAGAGAATGGGTGGAAGGTGAGAGAGGTTCAGCCAGGACATAAGGAAAAGCTTTTACCCCAGGGGCTCAGCCAAGTGCTGTCTCAGGTCACCCAGAGAGGCTGCACAGGCTCTGTCTTTGCAGGTTTTCAATCTCTGATTGAATCAAGGCTTGAACACCTTGGTGTGACCCAGTTTCTGACAGGTTGGACTGCAGACTCCTGAGGTCCCTTTAACCTCAGTTCTCTGATGATCCCATTGTGATGTTGGGCTCTGTTTCTAACTGGAGCAGAGCAGACGATTATGGGCCATGAATCCAGCTGTGCTGTAGGTGACCATCTAAACCAACATCTCAAGCAGTGAACCAGTCAACACCTCAGTGTGACTTGCCCTGGGCAAAATGTGAGGAGTCCTGGGCAGAGAAGGTTTAGAAGGCATGGGGCGCTATGCAAGACACAAAATGATCTTGGCTTAATGCCTGCAGGCCCATCAAATGTCAGTTAATGTCAATGAAAATTAAAATAAGAAGAACTGAAGACAAAGATCCAAAGCAAAGGAAGGTGTCAACATACTTGTCTTTATTTTTCTTTTTTTCTTTGGGAGGGTTTCTTTTCTTTGAAAAGCAAAGAGTTTTCCAGAACTGGGAATGGATTTAGGACACAAATGTCTTCAGCTCCAGGGACACAGACACCTGGTGCCAGTGTAGATGCCCCGGGAACCCCTGCCCAGGCTCCACCTGCATTGCAAGGTGCTCTGGTCTCCCCCAGGTCCTCTGTGATAGAGGCCAATCCCAGGCCAGCACCTCAGGTGCACTGGGGCCCCTAAAATGGCACTGGCTGTTTATGGTGAGACAACAGATGACCGATGTCTGCCTGGAAGGGTGCACTTTGTTGTTGTGGTTGTTTTGTGGTTGTTTTGTTGTTGTTGTTGGTTGGTGGGTTTGTTTTTTTTTTTTTGCTTTGGTTTTGTGGTTGTTTTACTTCTTTTGTTTCGTTGGTTTCTTTGTTTGATTGGAGGATTTTTTTTTTTAACATATTAAAATTTAAAAAAAAAAAAGCCAAAAAGTGAATTACGGGGAAGTGTACTAAGGGTAGGAAAACAAATACTGGTCTTCCCCTGTACTTCTATTACCAACACTCTATTATTTCATCTCCCTCATCATTCAGGAGTTTCCACCTCTCCTGATTAAATGTCCATGTCAAAGGACAACTTTCCAGCAGACTGTCTGGATGTTTGCCCTTCCCAGTGCTCTCAGGTTTCCTCCTCCACTTGCTCTTTGGTCACTCAGTTGCCTCTCAACTCTCTGGTTTCTGCTTCAGAGCTTCAGGGAGTTACAAACTTGCCTCATTCTTCAGAAGTCTAATTAACATGGTAGTTAATGTGTTAATTGTGTTTATGTATATCCTTTCCTATCTCTCTGTCTAAAACAGTTCTTGTGTGGATGTCCCTTGTGGATGGTGGACCTCATTAGATCCAGCTTACACACACAGTTGAGGAAAGTGGTTTAGAGTTTATGAAATTGTGTAGTGTTTACACAGGAGAGCAGGTGGGAGCTGGTGTGCAGGAGCTGCAGCATCCACCTGCAGAGCTCAGTGGAGAAGTCTGATGTGAGGAAAAGTGATGCAAGTCTCTGGTGGCCAATGAGGGAACTGGCAGACTGGGGGTGGGGGGTGAGGAGCAAGGGTGTCCATACAGTGTCCAGCCTCAAGGGACTGTTCTCCTGCCTGTCCAGATGGCTTCAGGAGACCCTCTGGATCAATGTCCATTGCAGAATGCTGCTGTCACTTCTTCTACACACTGAAAAATGACAGAAAATACCCTTGAAAGAAAAAACCCTCCTTTATGAAATCTTCTTTGAAATCTTCATCAGTAAGTGTCCCATTGGAACCTCTCCAGTTAGTTCTACAAGTCTTGAAGACTGGAAGAAAATTAGGAAAGAAACATGGCTTGTTAGGGCTTTCTGTGTTTTAATGAGCCCCATGGCGTATTTGGTGCTGAGTCCATGAACCTCAGATCCCAAGGACAGACTGAAGAATCTCCTCAAGAAGTCCAAGTCAGAAGCAAAGCCCAAAGTACCTTGAAGCATTAATGGGCCCCACTGAGGGCTGTTACTGACAAAGCCTCCCCAGGGACTCGTTAGAGCAGATAATTGGAGGCAGTGATTGCATGAGGCAAAGGCAAAGTGCAGCAGCTCTGATGCTGAGAAAACCCTTGATTTGTTTGATGAAGGAGAATGGCCAAGCCTTGAGCCCCTGCCCCTGGGAAGGGAGATCCTGTCCCTCACGTGTGTCTCAGGGCTCTTCCTGGGGATGTGGGGATGATGCCCAGTGCAGGACAATGGTGTGACACTCCCTGGGGGGTGCAAGGAGGCAATGGGGCGCCATGGCCATGACAACCATGTGTCTCCTCTAGGCCGCACTGTCAGGGACATCTGCAGACACCCCATGCGCTTCCCCAGCTTGTTCTCACCCCGGTGTGTCCCCACCTGTGCTGCTGAACAGCTGATCCCAGCAAGAGAGAACAAAAGGGCAACAGGCAAAAAGACCCAAAGGCCAACTGCAAAATGGCAGAACGGCAAAAGGCCGAACTGACATCGAACTCCTGACAGAATGAAACTTCTGAATGGAACTAACCAAACCAGCTGGAAAACCCAAAGTAACGGATGTAACAAACCCTAAAAGCCAGCTCCAGCTTTAGACTGAGCATGACGCTAATCACAGGGAATATTTCATTGATCAGCCTGCATGTCAACCCAGGTGCTGTCCTGTCTGTGTCCCCTCCTGCCAATTTGCATCTGCAGCTGGATGGCCAAAGAAGTCCTTGGTTTCCCTGACAACAGCCAAGATATCAGTGAGTTCTGACATTCCTTTCATACCAAATGGCAAACACTGTAAAGCTGCTAAAAATTAAATCTATCCCAGCAAAGAAACAGTGTTATTATTCTCATAGCAAATCTAAACAAAAGACTGTAGTAGCTATGAAGGAGAGAGATTCAAAATGCATGAAGAAAATTAACTCAATTTCAGTAAAAACAGCATGTTTCCTCAGCCTCCACTTCACCAGGCTAAAGAAGTTTGGGTCTCTCAACATCTCCACACATGACCCAGACTTTCTCTGGCCACACGACAGCTCCTGCCCGTTCCTCCAGAATGGGGAACCTCCCACTGGGACACCCCGCTCCAGATGTGACCACACCAGTGCGGAGTCAAGATGGACAATAACTGCCCTTGGCTGGGTGGCCACGCTCCTCCCAGTGCAGCCCAATGTGCTCCTGGGCATATTCCTGTTTAGCACCACTGAGAACTGACTGAACATCCAGGCTCAGAGGGTTGTGACCAGCGGCACAAAGCCCAGCAGGAGGTACCATGAGGAGCACTGAAGGACACCATGTCCCTACCCAACATCTCCTCCCCACAGGTGTCTCTTGGGTCCCTGGAACCATTGCAGTGAGAAGGGGGAGAGCACTGCCTGTATGGGGTGGAGGAGATGGGGTCTGGAATGAGGGTCCTGGGGCTGTTTCTCCTGGTTGTTCATGCAGCAACAAGCTGGGCTGGATATTTGGAGAGAGGAACTCTTCCTAAGGGCCTCCAATGGGCTTGGGGATGGTCTACAGTTTCCTGCATGCTGCCTTTTCTGGTGGAGATCACAGAGGCTGCCAGCCCTTTAGAGGACCCAGGACAGGCCTTGTCCTTCCTCTGGTCACAGCTGGACCCCAGTTCTCCAGCTCGGCCCCAGCTCAGGAGCCTTGTCTAGGGCTGACCTTTGGGGTAAGGTTGACAAGAGGGGTGCATAAGTTTGTCTTAAGGACATGTGATGAGCACCAGGACTGAAGTACCAGAGCAAAATGATGTGGCTTCTGGGCGAATACTTTCTTCAGTGCAAATCCTGAAACAGAGTCCCAGACTTGCTTTCCATGCCACCCTTCGCGAGGGATGATGCACTAAGAGATGGCAAGTGGGGGACACCAATCCTTCTCCAGCTACTTCCCAGGCCTGGTGAAGCATCAGGACAGCAAGGACTTCTGGCCCTGCACCCTAAACTTTGTGTATAATCTTGGGGCAGCTGAACACCAGCATTTTTCTCTCCAAGCTCCTGTCTGATCTCCCCCCATCCTGGCCCCTTCCCTGTGCTCCCCACAGGGCCCCAACCTGGCACTGATGCTCTACAGAGCAGGTTGGCTGCAGGACCATGGGGTGACTCCACACTGGTTGTGCTGCTCGGTGAGGGACACAGATGCAACTGCATGGGCTGCACTGTCACTGAGCTCTTTCCCGGGGGTCTAAAGCTCTGGAATGGGTTCAGAGCATTTCTTGGGACTCATTGGGTTTTCTGCTCATTTTGGTTCAGCAATCCCTTCCTTGCCCTTCAGGTGCCTGGAGATCGGTGCAGGAAGACGCGCCCTGTCCCCTTCCCAGGGACGGAGGTAGGCTGACCAGCCCGTAATTATTCAAATTGTCCTTCCTGCCCTTCTTGAAGATGGGTTTGACATCTTCCTTTCCCAAGGAATTCAGAACTTCTCTGATTCTGCTGTCACTTTTGAAAGCACAATCAAGAATCATGGGCAAGGGTGATGTAGCAGACAGGAGCACTTGCAATGAGCCTGTCCCAGCAGCTGAGATGAATTTCACTGGGCCACTGAGTTTTATTCCTGGAGTCACACACAGAAATGCCAGGATTCCATCAGGCATCCATGTCCGAGCTGGTCTCAGGACTCCTTATGCACCCAGGGATGTTCAGAGACAGAGTCTGTCCCTTTTACACACAGAGGCAGGAGTCACAGTGGGTCTCTGGCCTCCTGTAGCCACTCAAAGGGACAGGAGACACCTCAGCCCTCGGTGTGTCACCCTGCTCTGCACTCATCTGAGATGTCCCACGTCATGAGGAATGGACTTGGGGACCTCAGTCCAAGGAAGAAGATCCCAGTGGGTGGTTTCCCATGGGCTGTTACTCCCAATGTGAAGTGACCTCGAGACACTGTCTGTCCCACAGGCGTTCATGGACCTCCCAGGAATAGCTGATGTTGTTTGTCCGCACTCGGTTTCATCTCACCTCATGTACATGATGTGTGTGCTCACATCTCATCTGTACAATGCAAACATGGACTTCTGACCTATTCATTCGGTGTCCACCCGTTTAGGGAAGAGCAACATCTGTGAGCTGGGAAGAGAGGCCAGGGCTGGAAATGGTGTTTCTAAGAGGCCAGTCCATGACGATGCCCTGGAGGGGCTTCTGGGGGGTGTCCAGTGCACAGGGGCACAGCCCAGACCCTGCTCTGCTGGTCCTGCAGGTCTCTGGCAGGAGGCCTGGCTGTGAGAGGACACTGCTGTGTGCCCAGCCCTGCACACACACTGTTTAGCTGTACAATGGTGTTTCATCTGTGGCCATTTTCTTGGACATGTTATTGAGAGAAGGTTTGGAAGAAGACCTAAACATTCATGCCCTGCCCATAGGAGATGACCTTTCTTTCTGGAAAGGCTGTTGTGAGGCCAGCTCTGTCACAGCAGTGCCCATTGCCTGTCCCTGTCTGCGCTCACAGGACTGACACACAGCAGGACCGTGACCAGGCTGTCAGAACACTCAGGCCTTGCACCAACACAAGGGATGAGAAGGAGAGTGTGGGAGTGGAACGAGAACAGCTCTGGAAGGCCAAGCGCTGGTGCTCCCTGGCAGTGCTGCCAGGCTGGACTCTTCTCCCCTCCTCCCATGCACACAGGAGCTGTCCCTGCAGCTCCAAACAGGCCTTGCAGGAATGATATAGTGAAAACGAAGTCACTACAGGACCCTTTACATTGTTTAAATACACACAGATCATGGCTCCTCATTTACACAGCCAGTGGTTATAAAAGAAAAGCAGATAGTGAATAAGAAAGGGGATGACGACATTATCACAATAAAAAAAATGCCAATAACAACATAAAATACAGATGAGAGGCTGGACCTGTAACTAGTTACATTAAAACTGCTAGGTAGAAGCAGATGTGCAGTTTATTGCTTCAGAAAACACTTAGATACGAGTTTCCACAGGGCATCCTTGAGCTCCTGGTTCCTCATGCTGTAGATGAGGGGATTCACTGCTGGAGGCACCACTGAGTACAGAACAGACACCACAAGGTCCAGGGAAGGAGAGGAGATGGAGGGGGGCTTCAGGTAGGCAAACATGGCAGTGCTGACAAACAGGGAGACCACGGTCAGGTGAGGGAGGCACGTGGAAAAGGCTTTGTGCCGTCCCTGCTCAGAGGGGATCCTCAGCACGGGACTGAAGATCTGCACATAGGACACCACGATGAACACAAAACACCCAAATCCTAAACAGACACAAACCACAAGGAGCCCAGCTTCCCTGGAGTAGGAGTGTGAGCAGGAGTGCTTGAGGATCTGAGGGATTTCACAGAAGAACTGGTCCAGGGCATTGCCCTTGCACAGTGGCAGTGAAAATGTATTGGCCGTGTACAGCAGAGCACTGAGAAACCCACTGGCCCAGGCAGCTGCTGCCATGTGGACACAAGCTCTGCTGCCCAGGAGGGTCCCGTAGTGCAGGGGTTTGCAGATGGCAACATAGCGGTCATAGGACATGAAGGTGAGAAGAGAATACTCTGCACTAATCAAGAAACACACAAAGAAGACCTGGGCAGCACATCCTGCATAGGAAATGACCCTGGTATCCCAAAGAGAGCTGGCCATGGATTTGGGGACAGTGACGGAGATGCAGCCCAGGTCGAGGAGCGAGAGGTTGAGCAGGAAGAAGTACATGGGGGTGTGGAGGTGCTGGTCACAGGCTATGGTGGTGATGATGAGGCCGTTGCCCAGGAGGGCAGCCAGGTAGATGCCCAGGAAGAGCCAGAAGTGCAAGAGCTGCAGCTCCCGTGTGTCTGAGAATGCCAGGAGGAGGAACTGGGTGATGGAGCTGCTGTTGGACATTTGCTGCCGATGGGCATGGGGCACTGTCACAAGAAGAAAACACAATGACAAGTTAGGGGAGACTTCTCTGAGCAAAATCAAAGCCATTTCTCACACATCGCCCCCTGCTCCACACCCTCTTGTCCTTTTCCAGACCTTCCTTCAGCTCCGTGGCTGAGCCCTGGGTGGTGCTGGCTGGAGGTGCCGTGAGGAGCAGGGCCTGTGCCGGCTGGCTGCCCAGGAGTCAGCCCTGCTCTGCAGCAGGGGTCATGGGAACGGGGGCAGGGGCCAGTTGCGGGGTTCAAAGTTTTCACCTGAAACTGCTGATGGTGAAGAAGAGCCTGTCAGCATCTGCAATATCACCGAGAATGAAACAGGACGGTAAAATGAAATTTGAAATGTTTGGGTTTTTTACAGCTTCATAGAATCACAGAATGTTAGAGATTGGAACAGACATTGAAAGATCATCTAGTACAATCCTGCAAGTGCCCTGGATTGTTCTTGGGTGTCATAAACCCTCAGCATTTCTGCTGCACTCAGGGAGAACAGAGCGAGTCCTGTCAGGCAGGAGAACGCCTGTGGGTCAGTGCAGAGTGAGGGCAGCTGCTCTGTCCCTCTGTCTTGCCCCCAGCTGCCCTGGGCTGGCACCTTTCTGAGATGGAGGCTGATCACACTGCCATGTTACCCTGAAAAGCCACCAGGCACTGCTGAGAGCAGAGGTTTGCAGGTTGTAAATAAGGACAGGTCAGCCTAAGGCTGATGGGTTCAGCAGATGTGATGCTGCTGCTGTCCGTGCGCAGAGAAGTGGCTGAAGGGATGTTCCGAGGCTTCTGGCAGATGTGCTGGTCACTCAGAGCTGCAGTTCAGGACTCTCAGTGACTTGTTAAAACTTGAGAGCTCCTTTTGCATTTATCCTTTCCTATGCTCCCTTCACTCCCCCCAGTCTTGGAACAGGAAACTGAAAGGACAGACTCAGGAAAGCTCCTTATCTTTGAAGTAATATCTGTACCCAGGCAGCAGAAGGACCCTGCCCTGCCGGGGGTCGCTCCTTCCCCCCGACAGCTTCTCCCCTCAGTGTTGTTGGGATCTCCCCGGGCAGGCTGAGCGCTGACCCTGGCAGGCGGCAGAGTCCCTGCCCCGGCACAGCCCTGGGGTGCAGGGACCCTGCTCTGCAGGACAGCCCTGGGCACCCCTGCCTGCACATTTACATTTACACCCCACAGCCATCCTTGGGAGAACACAGCATTCACGTATTGTCACTCTGACAGTGCAGAAGGAAATCCCTGCTCTGCAGCACATCCTCCTCCTCTGATCAGACAATCTCTGAGAGCTGTACTTACATCTCTTGCAGGCTCTGTGATTTCCCAGCTTTCTGAGATACTACCATGGTTTGCAGATGCAATGGTCAGTGGCCACAGGCTTAATATCTGAGAAGATTTCTCTCCCAGTGAGCTCTCAGCATCCTCCCACCCCCGACTGTGTTTCCCTCTCTCTCCCTGGCTCCTCTGCCCTCGGTGCTGCAGGCAGAGCCCTCAGCCCTGCTGCGCTTTGCAGAGGAGCTGCTCCTGGGCAGAGCTGTCTCTCTGCAGCGCTGCCGCTTGCCATGAGCTCCCTCTGTCCCAGGAGCCCAGCCCAGCTCAGCAGCACAGGAGCAGCCCAGGATGTCCCTTTCTCTGTCCCCTCTGGGCTCCCTTGTGGTGTTCCTGCATCTCCAGGGGAATGTCCTATGAAACAGTGTGAAGTAATCAATGATGTTTCTTCTCTCACTTCTACAGAGACAGTTCATTAATGCAGTAGCATTTTTCATATTGGAAAAGAATTTGGGCATGAGAAACATTTTTTCTTGTCCCATCGTTAGATAGGACACCCCAAAGCTTATACCAAAGGCTCAAATTTTTCCAAGCTGGGAAGGAATATCTTTAGTTGAGGGAATTTAGGCATTTTATTCTGGTGCTATGCTCCTAGGGCTAGAGAGACACTCATCAATCTTTGGCCATGTCATGTCTGTGCTCTGAAGCAAAGCCTTTGCACACATGGGCTCTTGGACACCTGGTACCAGGTTTCCTTGTGGAAGGTCAGAGCTGGACTGGTGCCACAGCTGGGGTGGTTGAGACCAGATGTGAGGCAATGTCCTCAGCCAGGGACCTGACTGGGTGAGCTGGAGCTGTCAGTGTTGCAGACAGAGCTGTGACACGGATGGAATAAACTGCCAAGGCAGGGTGGCAAAAGTTAGTTCATCTGGTCTTCAAGGACCGCAGCCTCCAAGCACAGCAACAGCCCAAATCAAAACTCGGTCTATACCTGTGAGGCAATTCAAGGGCCCCATAATGAGCGGTTTCTACTGCAGGAAGAGTCCTGCCTCCCTTCTGCTGCTGAATCCTGTTGTAGGAAACAATCACCTTGCCAATAGAATAGGCCCAGGCAAGAACTCTCAGCAAAACATATTTTAAAAACAATTTTGCAAGACTGGGTGTTCTACCCAAAAGTAGGTACACAGAACTGGGCAAAAAGCCTACGCTTAGATACCCCATAAATCCAGGGTGCAAATTCCCTCCCCTGCTCCCCATTGGTTGGATACTGCAGGATTTACAGACTACCCGACACCTGCCTCAGTTTACCTGTCTCATTCATCTAATTCTAACAACTCTCTGACCTTGTTGATTTTATTAAAATATGGATTTCTGGCTCTTTGGTTACCCTATCACTTAGCTTAACTTTTTAAATACAGTAATCAGTTTGTATTCTGGGATTATTTCAAAGAGACTTTGTTTTACATTAAGGATTCATAGTCTGATGTCTCTCAGTCCTCCCCCCTGCTGGGGTCAGGTGCCAGATCAGTTGTAAAAACAACATTCCTCCTTCAATGGCTCCTTACAACTCGACCTCCACATTGAAACAGAAGAGAGGGCAAGATGGGAACACACAGCACACAGCTCTGAAAACCCCAGCACAGAGACTTCTCAGAATGGGGATTTCACCAATGGCCCCAAAACCCACAGAGAAGAAAACACCCCATAAATGACACACGTGAGGCCAACAAGAGTTTGTTTTTAATTCTGGCTTTGGCTTTTCTGCCCACTGGCGCTCAGTGAGTGTTTCTGAGAAGCGATCCCAGCCATGGGTGCAGGTTGCAGCTCCTCCTCGAGGGGCCTGTGGGCAGGCGGGCCGGCCGGCAGAGCTGCCCCTGGCTCTGGAAGGGCTCTCTGAGCTCCTCCTGGCCAGAGGCAGCACTGGCTGCTGGTGCCCTTGGGGCAGCTTGGTCCCTGCTGGGCAGCTTTGGCGCTTCCTGGACTCTTCCTCCTCCTCTCCAGCATCGCAGGTGTCACATACTGTGTCCTCCCTCATCCCAGGCTGCAATCTGCCTTGGTCACCACTGGCTGCTTTTCTGATTTGTAACTCCGGGGCACTGAAGCCTTCCTGCTCCTCCTCCTCCTCCCCCTGTGTGCTGAGGGGTCACAATCCGTGATCTCCACAAACTGGCTGTGGACGTCATAGCACCGCCGCGGGGATCTGCTCCGCTCCCTCTGCCTTGGCTGAGTTTGTTCCTGAGCAGCTTTGGCTCTGGAAGGACACTGGGAGCTGCTGTTGGAGGGCCCTGGAGCTGCATCATCCCTTAGGGCTCGGTCACAGCATGGAGGACTTGTTCTCCAGCTCCGTGTCCTCCTCACTGAGCGATGCTGCTCCGTGATCTCCACAAACCGGCTGCGGAGATCATAGCCCCGCCGCGGGGATCTGCTCCGACCTCTCTCCCTTGGGCGGGTTTGCTCCTGAGCAGCTCTGGGGGCAGGAACAGCCTGGGAGCTGCTGCTGGAGGGCACTGGAGGTGCTGGTGCAGACTGGGAGCTGCTGCTGGAGGGTCTTGGAGCTGCCTCATCCCTGTGAGTGCGGTCACAGCCCAGGGGGCTGGTTTTCCCCCTCCTCCCATCTGAATGTTCATAGTCCGTGGTGTCCACAGCCCAGCTGCGGAGATGGTTGCCCCACTGCGGGGATCTGCTCCGGGCCCTCTCCCTGGCACCGTTCTCCTGGCAGTGGGCAGAAGGGCTGAATCCCTGCTCCTCTTTGCTGCTGTCCTCTCGCGCTGTGTGGGGCACACGGTCGCGGGGTTGACAGTGCAGCGGGCGCGCAGCTTTCCTTCTGGACACCAGCCTGACGCAGTCGTGGAAGAAGCGACGCAAGCAGGAGCCCATGGAGGAGCTGCTGGTGATCCTGCCTGGCCAGATGGGCCACAGCCGGCCCGCAGCTGCCTCCCGGGCACCTGCCTGGCTTTGCTGGCTGCTGCTGGCTGGTGCGGAGGAGCTGCTGTCCTCTGCAGAGTCCTCCATGCCCCCCGCCATGTCCTGCAAAGAGAGCTGTGAGAAGCTCCTGCCCTTTCCTCCTGACAGGACCCACCAGTGCGGAACCCCCAGAAGCTGTGAGGGAACAGCTAAGGGCCTCCCAAAGGCTCCTGGAGGCTGCAGAGGGGCCAAGGAGGACAAATGGGATGGATGCAGGTGGGATGCTGGGAGAGGGAGCCGTGCTGCAAATGTGCAGAAAGCTGCTGTGTGGGAGGGAAAAGAGAGCGCTGCCAAGATCCCTGAAAGAAACCCGCTGTCCACCTGGTGCCCTGACCACCTCCCCACAGCCACCTTAGTCCTACAGGGCAGACCCTGCGGTCCCACAGAACCCACCTGCTTGCTGCCGGCCACCCACTGACTGAGGAGGGAAAGGGCGTGTGATGGTGCCGGTGAGGAAGAAGCCCTTTGTCCAACTTCCAAATCAGAGCACCTGGGGAAAAAAGAGGGGTCTCTGCTGAGGGCTGTTCTTGCAGCCTCCTCTGGGTTCAGGCATTTTCTTGGAGCACTTTATATGACAGAGAGAATATGTAACTAAGACTGCAAATGGGAAATTTGATTGGGCTGAACGATGCAGGTGGTAATTGTCTGCTATGACAGAAACACTCCAGAGGATCTGAAGAAAAATAGCAAAGCCAGGAAAAGGAAATGTATTCTGAACACAGCTTAAAATTTGTGATTACCTGATGTAAAACAGTAAATAGGCTTCCTGCCTGAGAACTGTGTCGATGTCGCAAAGAACCACAGTCTCGTCGTTCATCTGGTACCACAGTCCATCGCTGGCCTGCAAAGAAGAGTGTCGGTATCTGGAGATGAACGGCATGGCTTCTCCACAAAAACACAAGCCAAAACCTGCCAAACCACAAGTGTTCCAAAACAAATCCAATCCAGCCCCTGAGGAAACCTTCTCCCCTCAGATCCTTGGCTGCCAGAACATGGCCGGGAAAGTTGGTTTTCCCCAGGATACATTTTTCCCTTGTTCAGAAGGAAGTTGCTTTTCACCTTGATGTAGCAGAAGTAGTGTCCTGCACGGCAGCTGCCACCTCCATGCACCAGGACGGCGTATAAGGAGTAGAGGAGCGGTTCTCCAGCTGTCTGAGACATGTACGGACGAAGATCCAGGTACTGGGGATACTCCACAACCTACGGAGAGAGCAGGAGGGCTCAACAATGATCCAGAAACATTTGAGGACACAGCCTCTCAAGGCTAAAGGCCAGAAGTGTAGAAATGCGTCGTTTGGAATCATCAGCACTTGGTTTTCCCTAAAGCAACATGTCACCTTTTGGGTGGCAGGAAA
Source organism: Caloenas nicobarica (assembly GCF_036013445.1). Taxonomy (NCBI): domain Eukaryota; kingdom Metazoa; phylum Chordata; class Aves; order Columbiformes; family Columbidae; genus Caloenas; species Caloenas nicobarica. The sequence goes on from NC_088276.1 coordinate 2,346,364, forward strand.
CTGATCTGGGCCAAAGCAGCTCTGTGGGAGCAGAGGACACGCTTGCCTTCCCATGGGAACTGTCCCCAGAAGGGAACATGAGAATCTCAACATGAGCTGCTATTGACAGAACGTCTGGCATTGGGAAACCCGCTCCAGGAAGAGAACGTTGCCCTCCCGTTGTGTACACACCTTGCTGATCTTGTCGCCGGTGAAAGCTTCAAACCTCTTCAGACACACCGTGAGAACCTTGGGTGCGCGATGGACCGTGAACCTCTTGGAGGCGGCAGTCATCTTGTCACACCTTGAAAGCAAGTACAGAGCCAAGGGCTGAAACGCACCATTTTTTCCCCAAAGGCCAGACAGCCTTTCCTGTCTCACACATCCCGACGCTATTTTAAGGCTATTCAGTACCATGAGGCCAGGTTGAAAAACCTGCCTCTCATTACTGTGCCTTAAACCAATGTGAAAACATGACTTCTGCTCAATGACACCTTCACGCAGCATCTAGTATTAATATGTCATTAGTAATCATCTTACTTGCTACATTTAAAGCAGTTTTCGCCATCCAGGTGCTCGGGTTTCACAAAGTCCTCCAGAGCTGCAGTGACAGATGCGGCTGCCTGGAGGAGTGAGAAGGGAGAGCCCTAAGCTCTGGGAAATGCCCTCGCCCAAACACTTAGGAGGAGTTTACACAAGAAAACAGCTCGATGACGCTGAGGAGACCCACTGTGAACCCGCAAGCAGTGTCCAGAAGGAGGCAGAAAGAGGATGTGATGCTGAACATCTCCCTCATTCCCCAGGGATTCCCAGCACTCCCCAGAGCCACCTCTTCATGGCACCGCACAGTTCAGCGACGATGGTGTGTGGGCCACCAGTGATGGAAGCAACACCCCCCATGAGCCTGGGAGCCAGACGGGTGTTGAGGGAGGGCAAGGGAAGAAGGAGGGTACGTCACAGTGCAGAGAGGGGCACGTGTGCCTGTCCAGCTGAAACCAGCACCGACAGGGAGACCACTGCCAAGGCCTCTGCAGGAGAACACAGTCCATTCCACCTCCTGGCCACCACCAAGCTCTCTTGTGTTTGTCGGATACATTTTTAAGCCAACTGTGTGGATTCTGGAAAGCTCCAGTGGCCTTGGGACATCTTGAAGCACAATTACAAACCCTCTTACTTTGATATCCAGAGGAACATCCAGGAAGGCCTCGTAGGAATCGGAAACCGCTTGGCAGCTCCAGCACGTGACTGGAAGGCAAATGGAAATGCTCAGCGAGAGGGGAAGTCAACTGACTGTGCCGGGTTACGCTCCTCACACCCACTGCGCCCATCACACAATCAGCTGCTATCGCAGGCAGACAGGAGGGCACAGACAATTCCAAGGAGAGCAGTAGCTGTGGAAAAGTACCTCTGGATCTCAGAAAGCCCCCAAAGATCTGATGGACGATGGTAGTCGCTTGAGAGGAGATGTCCAAGCTGCAAACCAATGGGAAGGCAGAGAGTTATCTCCTCCAAGAGCCTGGCTTTGTCTGAAAGCCCTGGGCATAGTTTTCCTTGAGGGGTGGACATCAAGGAGTCCAAAGGGCTTGGGAACGCTGGAAAGACAATTTGCTTGTGCTTACTCGCTGCTTCCGCTCAGACAAGCTCTCTGCATGGCATCCACGGTGCAGCGTAAGAACTCGTGGGCGTCCTCCTGCCTGCCATGCTCGAAATTTTCTCCTATTTCTAAGAAAGAAGAAGTTACTAGTTCTCTCCTACGAGAATGGCATAAAACATGTCACAGCAGCTGGACTGACTTACGTGTGAGAACATCAACAACAGCCCAAGGCTCGATGGCACTGGCTGAGGAATGCAGGACCTGTTTAACGTGCGCTTCCATTCTGCACATCATGCAGAAGCCTTCCTGGCCACCTGGAGAGGGAGGGAGATGGGGAGGGAGAGAGGGAAGCTCCTCAGGTTTCCAGAATATCCACAGCAATGGGAAACCTAAGAAGTTGTAAGAATTCTCCACTCCTCCCAAGGGGCCCAAGTCCCAACAAGCCCGAGATGTTTAAGTGCACAGAAAGCTTTCTTCAGAGGGATGCTGAACTGATGGAAGCTTTCTGTGCAATAAGCGAAGGAGATTAACTTGCAGGAATAGGGACCAAGAGCCCGGGCTAGAAACAGGTGCCTTTCTAAAGATGAATACATCCAGGTACAACAAGCCGCTTCTAGGCTTGAGTGTTCAAAGAACACCAACTCAGGGAGCTGATCAGCTTCCAGATTCTGGGAGCCCTTGGGCAGTGCCCAACAGATGTACAAGGAAAAGTTCCGAAAAGTACTGACAGGCCCGGCTGTGCTCCCCAGAGAGCAGGTGGTTGGCCAGAGGCGGGGTGTAGGTCAGGCACTGCAGGATGGAGTTGAGGAAGCACGTGTTGCCCAGGTTGTGCAGTCCCGCTCCAGCTCTCTGGCTGTGCTGCCAGCCCATGTAAATCTTCTGCGGGGGAAAGAGGATCCTCTGCGGCAGAGTCATTCCCTCAGCAACGACTGCCAAGAAAGCACATTGGAAGAGAGATAAGACCATGTTATTGCACAAAAGCACATTTAAAAGCTGAGTTCTGTACAGGAGCACCCAGGATAGAGCACCAGCTCTATCCTGCAACACAGAAACACTATGGGAAGCCTCACACTGCCCTTGAAATTTCCTGATGAAGGCACAGTTTTGGAAAATAGTGTGTTCCCCTGCTCACTTTGCCGAAAGTGCAACAAACACACACTCTGACTTCAGTGGCTTGGGCAACTTTCCTTTCCCTCTGGAGTCTTGAACTGGATCATCCCCCAGCATATCAGGGCTGGAGGGTGCCCAGCAGACCCCAGGCAGGACAGGGAAAGCCCCCAGTGCAGCGGGTAAGGAACTCGCTTCAGACGGGCAGGAAAGGTCTCTGTCCCACAGCACGGCTGCCGCCTGCCCGCCCTGCTGCCTCTCGCTGCCCGTGCCCTGGAGCAGGAGCTGGGTCTCCTCTGCCCACAGAGGCTGTGCTGCAGCCGGCTCCCAGCTCAGAGGAGCCCTGGCATTCAGGCAGCATCATGACCACCACCCGTGGGACCCCCCCTGCCAGCGTGTGGGGAAACGTGATCCTGGCGTCGAGCAGGGAGCGCTCGCTGAGCCCCCGCCCTGGCCAGACAATCAGGGCCCCTCACTCACCCATCTCCAGTTGCTGGGCCATGCACAGCTCCTGGGGCTCCACTGGAGATCCGCTCCCCTGGGGAGCCCTGTCCTCCTCCAGGGCCACCCTGGTGGTGCTGAGATGTTTCTCTGCCATCTTGTGGGTCCAAGCAAAGAGTTATAGGTGGAGAAGGGGGAAGCTTTGGCAAAATGCCAGGGGTCTGCCGGGGGCGGCTGGGAAAGACTTGGGTTGCACTCGGGGAGTCTTCAGCACAAGTCTGCTGGGGGCAGAGGGGAGTCTGCCAGGGGCAGCTAGAGTTAGGATATGGCTGGACTCGATGGTCTTAAGGGTCACTTCCAACCAAAAAGATTCGCTAAATCTCTGAAAGACGTGGGCTACGCTCGGGGGCTCTCGCCAGCTCCGTGCTCCTGCCCTGTCCCGTCGCCGTCCTGTCGGACAGTGCGGGCTGGGGCCACAGCTGCGCTGAGCACAGGCAGGGCAGTGGGTGTCACAATGTGAGGTCACAAAGGGCCCCACTGTGACCCTGCGCCTGGGCAGGGAGGTCAGGCTGTCCCTTTGGGAGGCACAGGTTCAGCTCAGCCCTGGGCACCTGGGTGCTAAATTGGAATCCCAGTATCTAAAAGTTCCACCACCCATTGCTCTGAGCATAGTCTCTAACAGTCCGTTGCACCGCTCCATTTTCCAGGAGGCTGGTGTATGACGGGGATGTGACAGACCCACTCAATGCTGTGCTCCTTGGCTCAAGGTCTATGAGGATGTTCCAGAAATGAGTCCCATTGTTTGGGTCAGTTCTCTCTGGGCTGCCGTGTCACCACAGGACTTGCTTTTCAAGGCCCAGGACAGTGTTGCAGGCAGTGCCGTGAGGCACGGCGTATGTTTCCAGCCATCCGCTGAGAAGGGGAGCGGTGGTTGGTGAGGATGTATTGGATCGTGTGGGAGATGAGCCTGATGTTGATGGGGTGGAAGAAGGGAAGGAGAAAGGACCGTCGTGGTGGCGACACTGCTCCTGTGTGGAGCTCCAGAGGCTGCAGGAGTTTTTCTGCTCCACTGGGGACCAGCACAAGCCAGTGGCCCGTTCATGTCTGTCACCTGCTCTGGGGGCTGTGACCTCAGCAGCACCTGCACAGCAGGAGTGTCCTCACTGCCAGCACCGGATCTTTGCTCTGTCTCCACCTCTGTCCCATATGTCCTCATGCTCTTCTTGCTCCCAGCTACCTTTCCCACCTCCTCCAGGACCCACCAAAGCCTTTCTCTTTCTCTTTAGAGACTAAAAGGAAAGAAAAACGTTCCACACTGATGCCATCAAATACCTGCATGAAATAAAAACATTTTTAAGGGAAAGGGTAACCCCAACTTTTCCCTCTCTGAATGTTTATAATAAATGTACTGCATTTTTTGAAAAAATAGTGTTGCTTTAGTTTCTACCAGGAGGGTGTGTTCTGTGTGCCGTTGACATTTCACACATATTATACCAACGTATATATTCTCCCTGTTCAGTTGCCTTCTATACATGTCTTGTTATGTCCATAGGGAACCATCCAGAATTTGTATTTAGTTTTGACATTGTTAGGTCAGCTGCTGCTCCAAATTATCTAATCTTTCATTTTCGAGTGCTCTCCTGTTGCATCCTTTGGCAGATGGTGTTCTTGTCATCAGGTACTTAATCCTTGGTGTTCTTGTCATCAGGTACTTAATCCTTCCCACATGTAATTTGGATGGTCTCTGGCTGATCTATGGTGCTTCACTTGTTCTAAATCCTAAGTAGAATAGGCCCATGGAGCGTCTCTCAGCAAAGTATATTTTATTAGCGATTTTGCAAGACTGGGTATTTCTACCTAAAGGTAGGCACACCGAATAGGACAAAAAGCTCCTGCTTATATCCCCCCTCGCTCATATCCTGGCTGCAAATTCCTTCCCCTGTTCCCTATTGGTTGGTACTGCAGGGTTTACAGACCACCCGATGCCTGCTTCAGTTTACCTGTCTCATTCATCTAATTCTAACACCCCTCTCCCCTCATTGATTTATTTAAAATATGGATTCCTAGCTCTTTGGTTACCATTCCCCCTAGATTAATTTTTTAAACAATTAATAATTAAGTAATCAGTTTGCATTCCGGGATTATTTTGAAGAGACTTTGTTCTACATTAAGGATTCGCAGTCTGATGTCTCTCAGTCCTGCCCCCCGCTGGGGTCAGGCGCCAGGTCCTCAGTTTTCTAAAAACTACATTCCTTGGTTAAACGTTCCTTACACTGCTCCTGCAAGAGAAGTGACAACCAGTCAGTGTCCCCTCTGTGGCATATGGACCTTCCAGAGCTGGACAGGTGGTGGGAACTGTCACCATCAGCCAAGGCTCTGTGTGAAGTCTTCTCCTGGCACAGGAACAGCTCTGGCTGTGCCTGGTGAGCACCACACTGCCCGAAGGAGAACAGCAACATCCGTAGTGACTCCTGGTTAATGGGAAGAGATGATTTGAGGGCAGGTTGGCAGCAGACACTGAGGCTGTGCCGGGGGTGGCCACATCTGGCACCTCCCACCAGGATTTTGGAAAGTCCCTTCCCAGCTGTGAGCACCAGGCCAACAACACGTGGCAGAAAGATCCTCCACCCTCGAGGGCCCTAGCCCCCAACTGGCCTCTGTCCCCAGACTACTCAGACATCTAAACAGGCTGTACCTCTACCTGAATTATCTTCAGTTTTAAGAAAAAAAACCAAACTAAAGTGTACTTCTGGATGAAGATGGACCAGGTTCGGGATTAGTACCAGGGGTGCTGCAGGAGCGTCTCCCAGCGCGGACAGACGGGGGTCCTGTTGGCCTCACCACCCCTGGGCCCCACCATGGCCCAGTTCACCAGACCTGGGCCCGAGGGCTCAGCCCAGGGACAGCCCCACTGCCTGGTGCAACCCGAGCGCACGATTGCCATGCCTGCTCCTGCCTTGGGGCTTGGGGAACTCGGGCTGAAAAGGAAAGACAGACTTGTGTAGTTATGGGATCTCTTAAGTGTCCTGGGATTGCTTTGCTAATCACTCTGTAACATTTCCTGGGCTATGAACTCAATATGTGCCCAGAGAGGCAAATAAGTCCATGAACCAACTTTCTGGTCAAGGTTTTCTTCTTACATAAAACCACACTTCCATTTTCTCATGGGCAACAGATTGAAAGATGGAAGCTGAAGCAGCATCTGCCTCTTGTGAAAACAGGTAGCAGCAGATGGTTCCACTCAGTCAATCCTTAGTTGCTTCCTGGACGGGAAAACTGTCCATTAATTTAATCTTTGGTGTACAGGCAGGGCCTTGCTGATGTTCCTGTGTAGGCAGCAAGTGTGTGGATGTCAGGCTTTCTGCAGGTTTGTGACTGGGTTTTCCTGTCTTTCTTAAGAAGGAAAATCTTGCCATGTTCTCCCGAAGTCTCCCATAAGCTGGTGGGTTTAGAGAAGGACAGGGAGCTCCAGTTAGCTCAGGGAGGACCAGTCAGCATCACAGGCAAAGCAGACCAGAACTCGACTCGGTGAAAATTAATGGAATTTATTGACAACTGAAACTGGCACCTCTCCCCCGTCTTTGGGCGGATCACCATGCACCCTGAACCGATACAGGCAGGTGTGGTCCGGGTGGCCCCAGTTGCTCAGCACTTGCAGCCTGATGTACTTCACGACCCCAGGGAGCTCGTTCTGAAATGACAAGAAGAAATGAGTCGCCTTTTCCTCTCTGGCACGTGAGCACTGACAGAGTAGTGCCGCAGCGATGGCTTTGTTCAACAGCTTCCTTCCTGCTGCCCTGCCAGGGCTTTTGATCTGTCCTGGTCAAGACGTTCTATCCTGCTCTACCTCATTGGGCCATGAGAACAGCAAAGGAAGAAGCAGCGACCAGATGCCTCAGCAAATACACTGGGAAGTTCTCGCCTGCTTTGGGGCACAGGCTTCCACAGTCACAAGACCCAGTGCTGGTGTTAGTATAATGTCTCGTTGTCTTCTCTAGAAAGCCACAGAAACAGAATGGCCTCCCTGTCACGACTCACTGCCAGCACCAACAGAATCCTCAGGAAGCCCAGTATTTCTGGTCTTTAACTGGCAGACCAGCAGTCGTGCATCCTACCGGATGTGGTTGCTGCTGTCCACTTGGGGTCCAGACAGTCAAGCTGATTCCGCTTTCAAATGTGGCGCTTCTAAGCACTGAAGTTTAAACCCAAAACGAAAGAGAAGACCGGCAGTCCAGGTATACGCCACCAGGAAGTTAAAGCAGAAGAAAGGCCAGCGTGGCACACGCTCAAGGACAGGGCTGCCTGTAGCTCTTTGGCAGGGAAGTCTCTCCCCATCCAACCGCATTTCTCCTCCTCTCCTACAGTTCTCCTCCCTCTTTGTCCCCATACCTTCAGCTGGAAGGTCTGACTGGGATTCAGCGCTGCCAGGAAGGTGAACTGTCCCAGGAATATTCCCTGCTCCTCGTGTTCTTCCTTGAAGCCCTACAGAAAGTCAAGGGTGGATAAAACAAGAGTGTCTGGTATCACCATGGCAAGACTGAACTTCAGACGGTGAAGTACGGTGTTATTTCATCTACGTAGTCCAAGGACAATGAGCACAAGGAAAAGACGAGAAGCTGCAGGTGGGCAGCATGTCACACTTGCCTACTCAACGAGTCCAGGCTGCCAGTCAGAAAAGGAGTAGATGCTCCCAGTGAGTGGAAGGTAACCTGAGGATCACAAATGCCACTGGGATTGGAAGCCAAGAAGGTCTAGGACCATGCACTGTGCCAGCTCCTTTTCCCTGTGGCTCCTGGACTAGCATCTTGCCCTAGAAGCTTTTGTTTTTGAGGGGTACATTGAATAAAAGAGGAATGCAATGGGAAGGAAGCAACACCAAGGAGCCTGTTTCTTCTGAGAGACACGAGGAAGCTTCAGGCCACCAGAATCTATGACCCATCTTCATCCCCTGCTTGGAAATGCTGTGCAAGCCCCTGCCCCCCACTCCAGAGAAATCACTTACATAGACAGCAAAGTCCTTTGGAGCTCCAGAGATACTTTCTCCATGGAACGCTGTCCCTGAGACATGGTCCATGGTGACTGCTGTGGGAATGACTGGCACAGACAGCTTGATGAACACATGTCCCTGGCTTCCTGGGAAGGGCCAGCACTTTCCAGGATGGTTTTCTGGCTGAAAGGACAAGAAGAAACTACATTCACATGGAGAAGGTTGCCCTGGATCTCACACCTGCCATGAGCATCAGAGGATTAAGAATTCATATGGCCTATCAGTTCTGCTCTGAACCACAGCCAGTGCCTTCAGTCGCACCCTGTGGGTACGGAACAGAGAAGCAGTTGTGAGAATTCACGTATCACAGGGCCATTTCAGGAGAGAAGCCCTTCGATGGCTGGGAGCTCGGTGTGCTACTTGTAGAAGCTCAGCAGCCTCTCCCGGTCCAGAGCCCTCACCAAGAACAAGCAGGGGATGGTGTGGCTGAAAGGCCCCTGCCCAGAGCAGGTGGCAGCCACAGGCCCCCCTGGATGAACCTTTCCTGTCAGGGGAAGCCCTCGCTGCCTCTCATCCACCGCCACCTCCTTCCCCTGGCACCAGCCAGCTCTTCAGATTGTGCAGGCAGCTCAGGAGCAGGGCCAGGATGGCTTGAGAGCCCAACATGGGGCCCTCCAGCAGTGCAGGCTCTCAGCAACCGCTGGTGCTCACTAAGAGAACATCCCAGACCTCTGCAGGCATCTCTGCCCTTCTCCTTCCTTGCAGTGCTGACACTTTGCACAGCGACTGGGCAGACACAGACTGCAGGAGCAGCCTGGCCTGGTAGAAGCTCCCGTGGAGAACCTGGGGCACTCTGGGAGAGGGAGGAGGGAGACACTCAGCAGGGAGACACAGGAGGAGAGCAGGTCCATGCGAGAAGGAGGCAGGAAAGGAAGTTTCGAGGAGCAAAGATGGGGGGAAAGGCAACTCTGAGCAGCGTGTGTGCTTCATTCTCCTGACCTTCCTTTTACTGCTTCTTGGTGCTCCTACCTCCAGAATAAGCTCAGGGGACCTCACGTAATCCATCACGGGCAGGGAATACAAGAACACCTTCGCTTTGGCAGTCCGGAGGGATGGAGAAGACTTGGAACGAATGACGGCAGCCCCTGGAATTTAAAACATGAGCACAATCATCAGGCAGTGTCAGGAGGAATATTACACTGTTGACTTGGAAAAGGCTTCTCAGTTGTCATCCATGTCCTACGGTGGGTTCCCCTCTGTCTTACTGCCATGACCCCTCTGGAACACATAGCAGGGAGTCATTAAACTGTCCTATTTGGCCATGGAAATAGGCAAGACTGTGAACCAGCCTTTCAGTTTTTCCCATGGGGTCTGGCCCGTTACAGGCTCTGTCAGTGGGGGCACTTTTAGGGCACAAGGTGACCCTTGACTTCTCACCCGTTCTCTCTTACTCGTGGGCACATTCTAATGCACATTTATCAATCTGGACAGGAAGCACTTTGGAACTGGTTTGTTTTTACAATGTCACGGCACCTGCTGATCTCAGGGCGTAATCAGGCCTCGGGACCTGGATCTCTTCCAGCTTCTCCAGAGCTTGACTGATGATCTCCTGAACAGCCTGGGAAGGAAGGCAAAGGAGTGCGTCATTTGGAAGGAAAAGGAACGGGGCGAGCAGCTCCCCATGCAAGGCCAGCCAAGGTGAGTGGGGACAAGGCAAATCTCATATGGAAGGGACGCCCAAATTGCCTGGAAGCCTCCCTAGTTTGCTCTGCTGTGATATATGGGTATCAGAAAGGGGGTCTGCTCACTCCAGTGCTCTGAATGCTGAAGCTGTGTGAAGGGGCTTTTCCTGTGGAGAAGCCCCAGGCCAGGCAGCACGGACAGAAAAGCCTTCTGGGTGTGAGATAGGACCAGCTTAACTCTGGACCTCTGAGACCATTCTTTCTTTCCAGTCCTCCCTTGAGGAGGACCTGAGATCTGGACGCAGAGGAAGGTACGACTCAGACAGCCATCATTCCCATCACGCTCTCTCTTCCCCATAACGAAGTGTGGAGCAACAGGAAAAAGAAGTGTGGCCATGACAGCACTTCTTCCAGCAGCACCAGCCTGTTGGCTGGGACAGGGAATGCAGTAGGATATGTGCCGGAGGGAGGATAAAACCCCTCAGTAGATCCTTCTGCCTTGTGCCCTTACCCGTCCGGTAAAGCCTGGGAGCTTTGCCTGCTTCACGCCTTCCTGGAGAGCCCGCTCCGCGACATCCTTTGTGCTCCAGCGCAGATGATAAAGCTCTTCCTGGAGCTTACGGAGCTGGTCTGGCAGGGGCAGGGTTTCACTCAGGTCTTCTCCTAACTCTGCTGCGGTTCTCCAGACGGTTAAGGTGCCGTGTTGTCCCACATGGTAAATACCTGTCAGACACACACCAGACCTTAGAACTTGGTCTAAGGCTGGGTTAGGCCTTGGGCTGCCTGCTCCCCTTTCTGTGTCTCTCCCAAGTGCCATAGATGTCTCTCCTCTTGTCTTTGACAGTCGCTATCATGGCTTATGTGCTACACAATAGATGAACGTTCCCTGCCCTGGACTGTGCTCCTTGTCCTACAGAAGATTCTCAGCCCCCTGGGGCAGGAGAGCTCAGCCACAGATTCTCCCTCGGCTGAAGAGAACTGGCTTAGCCCTCCTGGGGAAGGCAAGTCACCCCTTCCTCACCCCCACACCTGTCTTGCTGGAGCAGGGACTGGCACAGCTCTGTCGGGGACTTTCTGCTCTTAGCTCAGCTGCTGTGGTCACAGCGCAGGAAGTGGACCAGGGCAGGATGAAGCCCTGAGTACCTCCTAAAGCACCATCCACAGGTCGGAGCTCTTGCAGAGACTCACCGAAAGAGAACAGTCCGAGAATCAGCACCAGGGTTGTTGTTTTCAGAGCCTTCATCATCCTACAGAGCAGCAAGGAGGAAAAGGCTGGTGAAGCTGGCGGTTCTCGTGCAGATCCGCAGCAGACAGGCAGCAGCAGGGACTGCAGCCCTTGAGCCTGGCGTTCCTGGAGTGTGCGTTGGTTTGGTCCTGCACCAGCTCGAGTCACTGCTGGGGTTGTCACCAGCTGCACCAGTGGGGGATTTGTCATGGCAGCGATTGTTTTGTTAGGGACAAAGGGCTCAAGCTTGACTCCGGACTAAGAGCAGGAGTTGCAGGAAGAGCTGTGGCCACAGTTCACATCTGTGAGGCTGGAAAGTTATTCTTTGGAAATGGAAGGCACATGATGAACGCTGTTTCTCCTGCCCACCACCCGATTGGCACTTGTGCTGATCCTGTTCTCCACCCTCTCAAGAGAAGGTTCAGCCTGTGCCCCTACGGCAGGCTGTATCGGGGCCACTGCTTGGGACTCCCTCCATGCGATCCAAAATAGACCTGTCCCTCATTCTGCAGAGATCAAAGGCTTTCTGGGCCTTGCCCCTGTGGTCATGAAGACACTGAAAGGTGGCTGCTGCCTTCCACCAGCTCCAGACCGAGCTCTCAGGCTGCCCTTGGGTTCCTCTCCTGTCCACTGTCCACCCACCCCAGCTGATGAGGTGGAAAACACACCTGGGCAAAGGGGAGGAGGAATTTTCAAACCTACCCGTTCAGACTTTGAACCTTCGCTGTCTGTCTCTTGGTACCTGCTGAGGTGCAGGTAACAAGCATCTTCCTTGCTCAGCAGCGAGCCAAAAACTCTGCGATCTTTGTTCCCTCAAGGTCGAGAGTGACAAAGGCGCAGGGAGACCCCTGGTTTTATACCCTGCTGTGCCGACCTCAGTGCTGATGCTGCTTTGTGACATCAACGGCAGTGGGTGATGTCACAATGGAAGAGGCTGCGCCACGTTTGGAGGTGAAGTCCAACCTGACAGGAGCGGGTTTTGCAGTCCTCTCTGCAAGGGCAGAAATCCTTCACCATAGAAAGACTGGAAAGTTACAGGAACATGTTACTCTCAGAAAACAGACTCTGTCAACCACTCTTCCTCTTGCTTACTAAAGTTCAGATGGTGTGAGAAAAAAAAAAAAAAACACAAAAAGCGAGATTCTTGTTCTTATTTTATAGAACCCATTATATCAGCCACTCAACATTAAGTCCAACTCCAGTCTGAACCTCAGAATAAGAAATGCCATCTTAAAATTTCCAGGAAACAGAAGGGCTTTGAAGTGGCAAGACCAGAAAACATTCATGAAAGCACCGCCATGCAAGTCCACACCCCTGATCACAGACCACCTGCCCCGTTACCTAAGGCAATGATGTTCTCAGCTGATTTGCAGCCACTGACAGCTGGAAAACAGCACAAGGTCTCTTGTTGTTTAGCGCTGAGCACATAGGTTGACACTGGAGCTGGTAAGAAAAACATCCACAGTCAGTCTGGTTTCAATGGAGGACATCAGGACAAGTTCAGTTCACATTCACAAGGAATCACAGCAGGTCCTACCCGTCCCTGCAGACCCCGACACAGCTCCTGTGCAGGGTCCTGAGGAGCAGTGAGCACAGAACAAGAAACCTTCCTTCAAAAGAAGGCCCCCAGCCGGCTCTTTCCCCAAGCTGCACAGAGCAGCAGCTGAGAACAACCTCTGCCACAACTACACCCGGCTCTGCCGTCTGCAGGAGGAGACCAGCTCCTAAATGATCCCCAGCCCTACAGACACAGATCTTCCCCAGGACAGTGCTCAACAAATACCAGAGCACAGTGACACCTGGTCATTCAGTTGAAGCTGCTGGGGAGAAGGACAGAGGACTAGAAAGAGACAAATCAGACAAGAGAGAAGATAGAGGAGCCCAGAGAGAAAGAAACACACAGGGAAAATGCTGGAGAGATGGAGAGATCAAGAGAAATAAGGACGAGGAGCCACAATGAGACAGGGAGGAAGAAAGAGGAGGGTGGAGGAGCAGGACAGAGGGACAAGGGGATGGGAAGGAGAAGAAGGAAAGTTGGGTAGAGAAAGACAGGGAGAGGGAGGGGGATGTACACATGGAGAAAAGGAAGGAGAGAGAGCAGAACAAAGGGACTGAGAAATAAAGGGAAGGTCAGATGGGGATGAAGAGACTGACAAAGGGAGAAAACCCACAGTGAGCTGGAGGAAGAGGAAAGGAGGGCTGAGAAGCAGCAAAGAGGAAGAGACAAAAAAATAAAAGGCAGAGCCAGCTGGACAGGGGTCTATTGCCAGAAGCAATGGGACAGGCAGTGAGGCAAGAATAAAGGCAGAAAAGATGGGGACAGGCAGCAGGACAGAGGGACAATGAGAGGATAAAAGGGGCAGGGAACAGGATATACACGGAGAAACAATCAGCAGTAACAGAGAGAAAGATAGAAGAGAAAAAAGAGATAAAGAGGGACATGGGACAGGGAGAGAAAGGAAGAAGGAAAGGGAGCAGGACAAGGATTGTCAGAGAAACACAAAGACAGGGAGCAGGACAGGGGAACACAGACAGAGAAAAAAGAGTCGGGGAGGCAGCACAAAGGGAAAGACAAAAATGAGAAACAGGCAGCAGGGCACAGATAGAGGTAGAAAAGGCCTGGGCTGGGCAGCAGGGCAGAGATGGAGACCAGAAAGCAGCTTTGGGCTGCAGGACAGAGATGGAGTGAGAAATGAAAGTGACAGGGAGCAGGAGAGAGTGACAGAGAGAGTGGAAAAACTACAGAGGGAGCAGGACAGCAAAACAGAGAGGGGGACAGACAGGGAGAAGGGCAGAGAAACAGAGAGGGAATGAGAGGGGCAGGGAGCAGGACAGAGAGCTGGAGCAGGAAGGGAAAATGAGATGGGCAGCAGAACAAAGGGAAGGAGAGACAAAGACAGGGGCAGGGAGCAGGACAAAGGGATGGAAGAAGAAAAAAATTAGTAATGGTTCAGGACTGAGATGAAAAAACAAATTAAAAATACACCGGGACTGGGATGGAGTGACTGAGAAAGGGCAAAGGAACAGGGGGCAGGACAGCACTGAAGGAATAAACAACTGTGGTGGGCAGTGGGACAGAGAGATGGAGAGAGGAAAAACAGAGCAAGAGAGAGAGGAAAGAAGGGGCAGCAGCTGGACAGGGGGATACAGTGAGAAAAGATGGGACCAGGATTAGAACAGAAAGACAGAAAAGAAATAAAAGGACAGAGAGACAGCAAGAGGGAAAAAATGCACAATCAAGAAACCAGGTCAAGATCCGACATGGAGGGGACACCAGCTGGGGAGAAACCGGGGACACCAGAGACCCTGATGAAGACTCTCGAGTACCAAGGATGGACTTCAGCAAAGTTATGACGGGGTTATGGAAATAATTCATGTTTGATGCATCAACCAAGCCATAGAAACGAATATGCAATAGGTGTATGTAAGAAATACCAAGAAGTGAGAATCACACACACGCTCGATTAGAGGAGCAATCTTGCGAGTGTCTGGCACGCTGTAACAAAAGTGCTGCTTTTACCACTTTCCAAACTGTGTTAAAGAACCTTTTTGCCAACTTTTCGGTACCATTTCCCCCCGCCCAGGAGAACAAGGCCAGAGCAGCCCACGCACACCTGAGCCAGATGCAGCAACAACATCCCCGGGGCCCCAGTTGCAGGAAAAAGGGCCCCAGGGCTGGGCCGGGGGCTCCTCAGCCTTGGGGCCTCTCCACGGGCACCACGGCAAAGATCAGCCCAGCCGCCCGCAGAGCCGCCGCCTCCTCAGCTTGGGCTGCGCTGCCATTGGGCGGGAGGGCTGTCAGTCTCCTCCCCTGAGGTGATCCTGGATCTGATTGGCTGCCTTAGGGGTCACTCCCCCCACAGCGCCCGCCCTGCCCTGAGGTAATGTTTCCTGTGATTGGCCAGCTGGGATTTCTCGTTTCCCCCCCTACCAAGTGATGGGTCAGACTACTTGTCAATCATCCATGTGCTGCACTCCCGCCAGCTGTGATTGGTGCAGCCAGCACGGCCCGCCCAAATGCTGCCCAGTTTGTTCAGCTCTCACCACCTTTCCTGCAGGCCTCAAAGCCTGATTGGCTGGTTACATATCAACCACATGACTTGCCCCGCCTCCTCAAATGCCATTGGCTGTCCTGGGTCCCCTGACTCCCCATAGACTTCTGGGCTGTTGTTGCCAGGCAACGAGCTCCACCTAAAACTGAAACTGTGGGCCCTGATCAGAGGCCGTGGGTGATAAAAGGCACGTTGGGACCCTGAACATGAGGATTTGGGCCCCAGGAAGGAGGCTCTGGGCACTCAAAAGGACGGGCAGATGCTACAGATGGCGCTTTGCGCCCTGAACACGAGGGGACCCTCTTGGTTCCCACCCGAGCTGGGTTTGGCGCCCGTGACCCCACGTACCAGCTGTCTGCTGTGCTTTCTGACCTCATGGGCCCTCTTGTCCTGCCTCCCTTCTGCTGCTAAAGCCTGTTATAGGAAACAATCACCTTGCCAATAGAATAGGCCCGGGCAAGATCTCTCAGCAAAGCATATTTTATTAATGATTTTGCAAGATCGGGTGTTCTGCCCAAAAGTAGGTACACAGAATAGGGCAAAAAGCCTCCGCTTAGATCCCCCCCAAATCCCAGCTGCAAATTCCCTCCCCTGCTCCCCATTGGTTGGGTACTGCAGGGTTTACAGACTACCCGACACCTGCCTCAGTTTACCTGTCTCATTCATCTAATTCTAACAACTCTCTGACCTTATTGATTTAATTAAAATATGGATTCCTGGCTCTTTGGTTACCCTATCACTTAGCTTAACTTTTTAAATACAGTAATCAGTTTGTATTCTGGGATTATTTCAAAGAGACTTTGTTTTACATTAAGGATTCATAGTCTGATGTCTCTCATCCCTTACCCCCCGCTGGGGTCAGGTGTCAGATCAGTTGTAAAAACAACATTCCTCCTTCAATGGCTCTTACAACTCGACCTCCACATTGAAACAGAAGAGATGGCAAGATGGGAACACACAGCACACAGCTCTCAAAACCCCATCACAGGGACTTCTCAGATTGGGGATTTCACCAACTGATGCAAAACCCACAGAGAAGCAAACACCCCATAAATGACACATGCGAGGCCAAGAGGAGTTTGTTTTTAATTGTGGCTTTGGCTTTTCTGCCCACTGGCGCTCAGTGAGTGTTTCTGAGAAGCGATCCCAGCCGTGGGTGCAGGTTGCAGCTCCTCCTCGAGGGGCCTGTGGGCAGGCGGGCCGGCCGGCAGAGCTGCCCCTGGCTCTGGAAGGGCTCTCTGAGCTCCTTCTGGCTAGAGGCAGCACTGGCTGCTGGTGCCCTTGGGGCAGCTTGGTCCCTGCTGGGCAGCTTTGGCGCTTCCTGGACTCTTCCTCCTCCTCTCCAGCATCGCAGGTGTCACATACTGTGTCCTCCCTCATCCCAGGCTGCAATCTGCCTTGGTCACCACTGGCTGCTTTTCTGATTTGTAACTCCGGGGCACTGAAGCTTTCCTGCTCCTCCTCCTCCTCCCCCTGTGTGCTGAGGGGTCACAGTCCGTGATTTCCGCAGACCGGCTGTGGACGTCATAGCACCGCCGCGGGGATCTGCTCCGCTCCCTCTGCCTTGGCTGAGTTTGTTCCTGAGCAGCTTTGGGTGCGGAAGGACACTGGGAGCTGCTGTTGGAGGGCCCTGGAGCTGCATCATCCCTTAGGGCTTGGTCACAGCATGGAGGACTTGTTCTCCAGCTCCGTGTCCTCCTCACTGAGCGATGCTGCTCCGTGATCTCCACAAACCGGCTGCGGAGATCATAGCCCCGCCGCGGGGATCTGCTCCGACCTCTCTGCCTTGGGCGGGTTTGCTCCTGAGCAGCTCTGGGGGCAGGAACAGCCTGGGAGCTGCTGCTGGAGGGCACTGGAGGTGCTGGTGCAGACTGGGAGCTGCTGCTGGAGGGTCTTGGACCTGCCTCATCCCTGTGAGTGCGGTCACAGCCCAGGGGACTGGTTCTCCCACTCCTCCTGTCTGAATGTTCATAGTCCGTGGTGTCCACAGCCCAGCTGCGGAGATGGTTGCCCCACTGCGGGGATCTGCTCCGGGCCCTCTCCCTGGCACCGTTCTCCTGGCAGTGGGCAGAAGGGCTGAATCCCTGCTCCTCTTTGCTGCTGTCCTCTCGCGCAGTGTGGAGCACATGGTCGCGGGGGTGACAGCGCAGCGGGCGCGCAGCTTTCCTTCTGGACACCAGCCTGACGCAGTCATGGAAGAAGCGACGCAAGCAGGAGCCCATGGAGGAGCTGCTGTTGATCCTGCCTGGCCAGATGGGCCACAGCCGGCCCGCAGCTGCCTCCCGGGCACCTGCCTGGCTTTGCTGGCTGCTGCTGGCTGGTGCGGAGGAGCTGCTGTCTTCTGCAGAGTCCTCCATGCCCCCCGCCATGTCCTGCAAAGAGAGCTGTGAGAAGCTCCTGCCCTTTCCTCCTGACAGGACCCACCAGTGCGGAACCCCCAGAAGCTGTGAGGGAACAGCTAAGGGCCTCCCAAAGGCTCCTGGAGTCTGCAGATGGGCCAAGGAGGACAAATGGGATGGATGCAGGTGGGATGCTGGGAGAGGGAGCCGTGCTGCAAATGTGCAGAAAGCTGCTGTGTGGGAGGGAAAAGAGAGCGCTGCCAAGATCCCTGAAAGAAACCCGCTGTCCATCTGGTGCCCTGACCACCTCCCCACAGCCACCTTAGTCCTACAGGGCAGACCCTGCGGTCCCACAGAACCCACCTGCTTGCTGCCGGCCGCCCGCTGACTGAGGAGGGAAAGGGCGTGTGATGGTGCCGGTGAGGAAGAAGCCCTTTGTCCAACTTCCAAATCAGAGCACCTGGGGAAAAAAGAGGGGTCTCTGCTGAGGGCTGTTCTTGCAGCCTCTTCTGGGTTCAGGCATTTTCTTGGAGCACTTTATATGACAGAGAGAATATGTAACTAAGACCACAAATGGGAAATTCGATTGGGCTGAACGATGCAGGTGGTAATTGTCTGCTATGACAGAAACACTCCAGAGGATCTGAAGAAAAATAGCAAAGCCAGGAAAAGGAAACGTATTCTGAGCACAGCTTAAAATTTGTGATTACCTGATGTAAAACAGTAAATAGGCTTGCTGCCTGAGAACTGTGTCGATGTCGCAAAGAACCACAGTCTCGTCGTTCATCTGGTACCACAGTCCATCGCTGGCCTGCAAAGAAGAGTGTCGGTATCTGGAGATGAACGGCACAGCTCCTCCACAAAAACACAAGCCAAAACCTGCCGAACCAGGAGTGTTCCAAAACAAATCCGATCCAGCCCCTGAGGAAACCTTCCCCACTCAGATCCTTGGCTGCCAGAACACGGCCGGGAAAGTTGGTTTTCCCCAGGATACATTTTTCCCTTGTTCAGAAGGAAGTTGCTTTTCACCTTGATGTAGCAGAAGTAGTGTCCTGCACGGCAGCTGCCACCTCCATGCACCAGGACGGCGTATAAGGAGTAGAGGAGCGGTTCTCCAGCTGTCTGAGACATGTACGGGCGAAGATCCAGGTACTGGGGATACTCCACAACCTACGGAGAGAGCAGGAGGGCTCAGCAATGATCCAGAAACATTTGAGGACACAGCCTCTCAAGGCTAAAGGCCAGAAGTGTAGAAATGCGTCATTTGGAATCATCAGCACTTGGTTTTCCCTAAAGCAACATGTCATGGGTTGGGTGGCAGGAAACTGATCTGGGCCAAAGCGGCTCTGTGGGAGCAGAGGACACGCTTGCCTTCCCATGGGAACTGTCCCCAGAAGGGAACATGAGAATCTCAACATGAGCTGCTTGTGACAGAACGTCTGGCATTGGGAAACCCGCTCCAGGAAGAGAACGTTGCCCTCCAGTTGTGTACACACCTTGCTGATCTTGTCACCGGTGAAAGCTTCAAACCTCTTCAGACACACCGTGAGAACCTTGGACGCGCGATGGACCGTGAACCTCTTGGAGGCGGCAGTCATCTTGTCACACCTTGAAAGCAAGTACAGAGCCAAGGGCTGAAACGCACCATTTTTTCCCCAAAGGCCAGACAGCCTTTCCTGTCTCACACATCCCGACGCTATTTTAAGGCTATTCAGTACCATGAGGCCATGTTGAAAAACCTGCCTCTCATTACTGTGCCTTAAACCAATGTGAAAACATGACTTCTGCTCAATGACACCTTCACGCAGCATCTAGTATTAATATGTCATTAGTAATCGTCTTACTTGCTACATTTAAAGCAGTTTTCGCCATCCAGGTGCTCGGGTTTCACAAAGTCCTCCAGAGCTGCGGTGACAGATGCGGCTGCCTGGAGAAGTGAGAAGGGAGAGCCCTGAGCTCTGGGAAATGCCCTCGCCCAAACACTTAGGAGGAGTTTACACAAGAAAACAGCTCGATGACGCTGAGGAGACCCACTGTGAACCCGCAAGCAGTGCCCAGAAGGAGGCAGAAAGAGGGTGTGATGCTGAACATCTCCCTCATTCCCCAGGGATTCCCAGCACTCCCCAGAGCCACCTCTTCCTGGCACCGCACAGTTCAGCGACGATGGTGTGCGGGCCACCAGTGATGGAAACAACACCCCCCATGAGCCTGGGAGCCAGACGGGTGTTGAGGGAGGGCAAGGGAAGAAGGAGGAGGGTACGTCACAGTGCAGAGAGGGGCACGTGTGCCTGTCCAGCTGAAACCAGCACCGACAGGGAGACCACTGCCAAGGCCTCTGCAGGAGAACACAGTCCATTCCACCTCCTGGCACCCAGGATAGAGCATCAGCTCTATCCTCCAACACAGAAACACTCTGGTAAGCCTCACACTACCCTTGAAATTTCCTGATGAAGGCACAGTTTTGGAAAATAGTGTGTTCCCCTGCTCACTTTGCCGAAAGTGCAACAAACACACACTCTGACTTCAGTGGCTTGGGCAAATTTCCTTTCCCTCTGGAGTCTTGAACTGGATCATCCCCCAGCGTATCAGGGCTGGAGGGTGCCCAGCAGACCCCAGGCAAGACAGGGAAAGCCTCTAGTGCAGCGGGTAAGGAACTCGCTTCAGAACAGGCAGGAAAGGTCCCCGTCCCACAGCACGGCTGCCTCCTGCCCGCCCTGCTGCCTCTTGCTGCCCGTGCCCTGGAGCAGGAGCTGGGTCCCCTCTGCCCACAGAGGCTGTGCTGGGGCCGGCTCCCAGCTCAGAGCAGCCCTGGCATTCAAGCAGCATCATGACCACCACCCGTGGGACCCGCCCTGCCAGCGTGTGGGGAAACGTGATCCTGGTGTCGAGCAGGGAGCGCTTGCTGAGCCCCCGCCCTGCCCAGACAATCAGGGCCCCTCACTCACCCATCTCCAGTTGCTGGGCCATGCACAGCTCCTGGGGCTCCACTGGAGATCTGCTCCCCTGGGGAGCCCTGTCCTCCTCCAGGGCCACCCTGGTGGTGCTGAGATGTTTCTCTGCCATCTTGTGGGTCCAAGCAAAGAGTTATAGGTGGAGAAGGGGGAAGCTTTGGCAAAATGCCAGGGGTCTGCCGGGGGCGGCTGGGAAAGACTTGGGTTGCACTCGGGGAGTCTTCAGCACAAGTCTGCCGGGGGCAGAGGGGAGTCTGCCAGGGGCAGCTAGAGTTAGGATATGGCTGGACTCGATGGTCTTTAGGGTCACTTCCAACCAAAAAGATTCACTAAATCTCTGAAAGACGTGGGCTACGCTCGGGGGCTCTCGCCAGCTCCGTGCTCCTGCCCTGTCCCGTCGCCGTCCTGTCGGACAGTGGGGGCTGGGGCCACAGCTGCGCTGAGCACAGGCAGGGCAGTGGGTGTCACAATGTGAGGTCACAAAGGGCCCCACTGTGACCCTGCGCCTGGGCAGGGAGGTCAGGCTGTCTCTTTGGGAGGCACAGGTTCAGCTCAGCGCTGGGCACCTGGGTGCTAAATTTGAATCCCAGTTTCTAAATTTCCACCACCCATTGCTCGGAGCATAGTCTGTAACAGTCTGTTGCACTACTCCATTTTCCTGGAGGCTGGTGCATGACGGGGATGTGACAGACCCACTCACTGTCGTGCTCCTTGGCCCAAGCGTCTGTGAGGATGTTCCAGTAATGAGTCCTGTTGTTTAGCTTAGTTCTTTCTGCGTTGCTGTTTCACCACATGACTTGCTTTTCAAGGCCCAGGACAGTGTTGCGGGCAGTGCCGTGGGGCACAGCGTAGGTTTCCCAACATCCGATAGTGGCTTCTGCCATTGTAAGCACAGAGCTCTTGCCATGGCGGGTTTGTGGCAGTGTGATATAGTCAGTCTGCCAGGCGTCCCCATATTTACACTTCAGTCATCACCCCCCATGCCACACAGGCTTTAACCGCTTGGCCTGCTTGATCATAGCCAGTTTTTCACAATGGTGAATAACCTGAGCAACAGCGTCCATGGTCGAGTCCACCCCTCGATCACGAGCCCATCTATGTGTTATATCCCTTCCTTGATGACCTGAAGGCACTGTGGGCCCAATGGGCCATCAATAATTCACCTTCATCTTGCCAGTGCAAACCTACCTCAGACACTTTAATCTGGGCAGCTCGATCCCCCAACTGGTTGTTCGGATCAGGTTCTTCAGTGACCGACTCTCGGGCACATGAGCTTCTACGTGGCGCACTCTCACAGGCAGGTTCTCCAGCCGGGCAGCGATATCTCGCCAGGATTCAGCAGCCCAGATGGGTTGGGCTCTGCGCTCCCAGCGGCTCCGCTTCCATTGCTGTAACCAGCGCCACGGGGCATTTCCCACCATCCACGAGGCAGAGCACAGATGAAGCTTCTCAGATGCTGGGGCCTCTTCAGCCCCTGTCAGGATGGCGGGTGCTGGGTCTGGTGGGGCCTCTGCCCCACGGCGGGGGCTGTGGCCCAGGGTACAGCAGGGGCCACAACGGTTGGACGCGGTCGGCGGTGGCGGCGGGAAGTCGGATGGCCCATGGCTGCGTTCCAGCGGCACGGCCCGGGATACCGACTGTGTGAGCGGGTGGTGCCACGGAGACGCGGGGTCTGGAACATGGGGGTGGCCGGGGGGACGGGAGGGACGGGGAGGGTGGCAGAGAGGAAGGGGCCCCGGGGCTGGGCCGGGGCTGCTCGAGCTCAGGGCAGCCCTGACGGGCGCCATGTCAGAGCTCGGCCTGGCCGCCTGCGGAGCCGCCTTCTGCTCACATCACTCTCCACTGCCATTGGTCAGGAGGGCTGTCAGTCTCCTGCCCTGAGCTGATGCTGTCTGGGATTGGCTGCCTGGGCTGTCACTCTGCCCTGGTTTGGGGCCCACCCTGCCCTGAGGTGCTGCATCCGCTGATTGGCTGTCTGGGATTTGCCCCCTGGCTCCTCCCATCAAATGAGTGGTCAGACCACTTGTCAATCATTCATGTGCTGCACTCCCACCAGTTGTGATTGGTGCAGCCAGCACGGCCCGCCCCTGAACACTGCCCAGTTTGTTCAGCTCTCACCACCTTTCCTGCAGGCCTCAAAGCTTGATTGGCTGGTTACGTATCAATCACATGACTTGCCCCACCTCCTCAAATGCCATTGGCTGTCCTGGGTCCCCTGACTCCCCATAGACTTCTGGTTGGTTGTTGCCAGGCAACGAGCCGAGCTCCGCCTAAAAATGAAACTGTGGGCCCTGGACAGAGGCCGTGGGTGATAAAAGACACGTTGGGACCCTAAACATGAGGATTTGGGCCCCAAGAAGGAGGCTCTGGGCACTCAAAAGCAGGGTCAGACCAGATTACTCAGGCCTTTATCCAAACACCTCTTTGGCAATTTTTGGGGTAGAGTGAATGTGCACTCCTGGGAAACAGCTTCCAGTGCTTGACTGTCCTC
Source organism: Caloenas nicobarica (assembly GCF_036013445.1). Taxonomy (NCBI): domain Eukaryota; kingdom Metazoa; phylum Chordata; class Aves; order Columbiformes; family Columbidae; genus Caloenas; species Caloenas nicobarica. The sequence continues at coordinate 2,369,212 of NC_088276.1, forward strand.
AGGATTGGGAAGTTTCTCTCTTTCTGTAGAACCTTTCCAAGCCCAAACATCCAGATTGTTTTTACTCATCTACTTACACACTTACACAGACCATAATATCCTACCTTGGACACAAGAATATTGTGGGGGATGATGCTGAATGCCTTGCTGACTTCCAGGTAACAGACCACCACTGCTCTCCCCACATCCTGCAACCCTGTCCTTTCCTCACAGAAAGCAAAAAGGATGGACAGACACCACCTGCCCTGGGTAAACCCCGTCACCTTCTCTTCCAGACACCGAGAAATGGGGTCCCAGTGGACATGTTCTGGGGCACAGCCCTTAGTTCTCTGATAAACAGGACTTGAGTCTGGTTGAGTTTCAATCAGAATCAGTCATTTTATTAACAGATATCAAAGCAAAAGGCTAGGTAATAAAAGGCAAGCAAACAGCGCTGGGTGTGTGGGGAGTCACCGCTCCACCAACACTCACACCGCTTACTTTTTCCCTTGGTCTTTTATACTTTCTTAAGTTCTCTTTTCCAAGAAGTATCCTCCTAGTTTCAATTCCCCAGATGAACGTGGCGTTGAGGTTTCTGCACACGTCTCAGAGGTTTAGGTGGTCGTCTCTCCCCTCCTGGTGGTCCTCAGGAGGAAGGCTTCTCCTCTTCTTTAGTGTCCTTTTCTTTACTCTTTATTCGGTGCATGCGTAAAGTGGGTTTTCTTTAAGCAAGTTGTTAGCGCTACCTAACGGCAATATCCTTTTCTTTACGTAAGTCATTAGTGCTACCTAACCACAACATCCAGTGTCCTTGCTCCATGCCTTAATTGGTTAAGTCAGTGCACTTATCTTAACTTCTTGTTGGCGCATTTTCGCAATGTTAGTACACTAATACTTATTTCTGTCCCCTGATATACTCTTATAGTGACACGAATCACAATAACACATTTCACAGTTCCCCTGCTCACCCATTGGCCATTTTTGAAAAGTGCACACAATGTGCGAGAGCTGCCAGTGGTCAGGGAGTCCCCCCAGTCTCCATGAGCTTTCCAAGAAGGTGGAGAGTGGCCTCACTGTGACATCGTCCTGCTGTCTCAGCTCCTGGGATGCTGCCCCTGCTGTCCCATAGACTGGAAAGGATTGTGTTAGTTCCAGTGACCCCTGACTTGATCTGCACCCACTGCTGGTTGTTTTCGTCCAGATTCCTGCCTCCAGTCACAGAGGCCAGAGAGAACTTGCTGGTGAAGACAGAGGAGAAGAGGACACAGGGATTCTCACCTCTTTTTCTTATTGAAGTCATTGGTGGCCACCCAGTGTCTTTGTTTCTCCTTTAACTGTTCCTGCAGTAGTAACAGCTCATTAGGTGACCCTTAATAGCCTTACAGGTCTAGACTGAGTTTTGCTCTGGACTGTTGCTGTGCTTGGAGGCTGCTGTCCTTGCAGACCAGACGAACTAACTTCTGCCACCCTGCCTTGGCAGTTTATTACATCCGTGTCACAGCTCTGTCTGCAACACTGACAGCTCCAGCTCACCCAGTCAGGTCCCTGGCTGAGGACATTGCCTCACATCTGGGCTGAACCACCCCAGCTGTGGCACCAGGAAACCTCTGACCTGCCCCATGGAAACCTGGTACCAAGTGTCCAAGACTCCATGCATACAAAGGCTTTGCTTTAGAGCACAGACATGAGATGACTAAAGATTGCTAGATGTCTCTCTGGACCTAGGGGTATAAAACCAGAATAAAATGCCTGAATTCCTTCAACTGAAGATTTTCCTCCCCCAGCTTGGAGAAATTAGATCCTTTGCTGTAACTTTCCTGGTGTCCTGTCTAATGATGAGACAAGAAAAGCTGATTCTCATACCAATTTATTTTCTAATACGAAGAACGCAATGCTGGCAAGAAGTGTCTTTGCAGAGGAGAATCAACATCACTGATTACTTTAGGTTGTCTCAAAGGTTTTGTGCCTGGAGCCCCAGGGACAGCTGCAGAGAGCCCAGAGGGGACAGAGGAAAGGACATCATGGGCTGCTCCTGTGCTGCTGAGCTGGGCTGGGCTCCTGGGACAGAGGGAGCTCATGGCAAGCGGCAGCGCTGCAGAGAGACAGCTCTGCCCAGGAGCAGCTCCTCTGCAAAGCGCAGCAGGGCTGAGGGCTCTGCCTGCAGCACCGAGGGGAGAGGAGCCAGGGAGAGAGGGGAAATGCAGTCTGGGGTTGGAGGATGCTGAGAGATCACTCGAAGGGAAATCTTAACAGTCCTTAACTCGGTAAGTCTCTGGGTGCAGGGTGGTGCAGATGAGGATCCTGCAATTATCTCCCAGACTTCGCACATCCCATGGCTGGCGTGGAGGAGAAGGATCTACTCCTCAGCAGGGATTCCCTGCATGGACAGGGCACGACAGTTGCCTTCTCCCAGCTGCAGGGGGTGAAGCTGGGTGAGCACCCAGGGATGCCCAGGGCTGTCCTGCAGAGCAGGGTCCCTGCAGGGACTCTGCCACCTGCCAGGGTCAGCGCTCAGCCTGACCGGGCAGATCCCAACAACACTGAGGGAGAAGCTGTTGGGGGAAGGAGTGACTCCCGGCAGGGCAGGGTCCTTCTGCTGTTGAGAGGGAGCTGCGTGGGTCAGGGCTGCTCACAGCTCCAGCTCAACCCCAGGACATTTGCAGAGATTCCTTCTGAAGGACACTGAGGAAGTGTTTATCTGATAGGGGTAATTTTAAGTTTTGAGTTTTTTCCACTCTTGGTTGTCTGGGTGCACAGTGGGACATGGGAATTTATTTCTTTGTCCTGGAGAAGGTGCTAAGACCCCAGTCCTCATTAGGACTTGTCAGAGCTGCTCCTGAGCTCCTGCACACACAGAGCTGCCCCTGGGCAGTGCCCGGTGCCAGCAGGTGTGAGCAGGGCAGAGCTGAGCATGGGAGATGGGGTATGTGACACTGACAGGGAGCAGATTCAGGGGCAGAGAAACAGCTCCCAGCAGGGACAGCTCCATGCAGCAGAGACATGGGCAGGGAGAGGGAGCTGTGACCAGAAATGCTGGGGAGGGGATTCAGGAAGCCCCCTGCCCTCCCCTGCAGTGCAGACGCATTTCCCAGTGCAACCTCCTCCCCTCCCCAGCAGAGCCTCTGCCCCAAAGCCATGGGGTCCAGGTAACGAGTCTCCACCTCAGCAGCTGGACCTCCAGGTGAAGGGTTTCTGGAACGTGGTACACAAAAAAGGTGTTAAAAGTACTTGCTCTACAGTGTCATCATGTGAGTGGCAGCAGCACAGCTAGGTAAGGAGAAGGTTTCACATCATGCCCGTCTGCCTTTCTGTCCTTGCTTTATTTTTCAGGAGCACTGCAGTGTTCTTCCCTATTTCTCCACCTGTCCCTGGTGCTCTGACTCTCTGGACTTGGGGTGGGAATGTGGGTCCGTTTCAGTTCTGACACCAACGCAGGGGGTCTTGCCCCAGAGGTGCATTCATGGAAACTAGGTGCCCAAGCTGCATTTCAAGCTGTGATGACCCGTGTTTGCCATTTGGTGGAAAAGGAGAATTAGCTGACACATGCCTCCATCAAGGATGAGGTTTTCCGTGAGAAATGGCATGTTTATTTTTCTCAGAGAAGTCTCCTCTAACTTGTCACTGTCTTTTCCTCCTATGACAGGTCCTCATGTTCACAGGCGGAGCAAATGTCCAACAGCAGCTCCATCACCCAGTTCCTCCTCCTGGCATTCTCAGACACGGGAGCTGCAGCTCTTGCACTTCTGGCTCTTCCTGGGCATCTACCTGGCTGCCCTCCTGGGCAATGGCTTCATCATCACCACCATAGCCTGTGACCAGCACCTCCACACCCCCATGTACTTCTTCCTCCTCAACCTCACCCTTCTCGACCTGGGCTGCATCTCTACCATTGTCCCCAAATCCATGGCAAATTCTTTATGGGACACCAGGGCCATCTCCTACATAGGATGTGCTGCACAGCTCTTTTCATTTGCCTTCTTGGCAATAGGAGGGTATTGTCTCCTCACTGTCATGTCCTACGACCGCTACGTTGCCATCTGCAAACCCCTGCACTATGGGACCCTCCTGGGCAGCAGAGCTTGTGTCCACATGGCAGCAGCTGCCTGGGCCACTGGGTTTCTCAATGCTCTGCTGCACACGGCCAATACATTTTCACTGCCACTGTGCAAGGGCAATGCCCTGGACCAGTTCTTCTGTGAAATCCCCCAGATCCTCAAGCTCTCCTGCTCACACTCCTACCTCAGGGAAATTTGGCTTGTTGCTTTCCTTGGTTTTCTGGTTTTGGGATGTTTTATTTTCATCATGCTGTCCTATGTGTAGATCTTGAGGGCTGTGCTGAGGATCCCCTCTGAGCAGGGACGGCACAAAGCCTTTTCCATGTGCCTCCCTACCTGGCCGTGGTCTCCCTGTTTGTCAGCACTGCCATATTTGCCCACCTGAAGCCCCCCTCCATCTCCTCCCCTATCCTGGATCTGGTGGTGTCTGTTCTGTACTCAGTGGTGCCTCCAGCAGTGAACCCCCTCATCTACAGCATGAGGAACCAGGAGCTCAAGGATGCCCTGAGGAAAATATTTCAATACTCACTGCTTTAGGTTACTAAGGTTCACACTGTGTCACTAGGGCTGCAAGAGAAATAGCTAGGACTAACTTTTCTTCTTATGTGTCTATATTTTTCCATAGTGCTTTTGCTGGGCTTTGGTTTTTGGTTCATGGCTGTAATAATATAATTCTTGGCCTCCTGCGTGTCTTTTCTTGAACCAAAGACCTCGTGTACATATGTATATGCACTCCTTAGTTTTTGATAAACTCAATAAATGAAGCAGCAGAAACCAATTTGTCTCAGGTCCCACCTCTTTACAATCCTCTGGAGCTGGGGGAGCAGCCCCAGGACGCAGGAGGGTCCAGGAGGCAAATGCTGCCCCATGGAGGAGCAGCCCTGGTGGCCTTGGGGCTGCCCGTGGGCAACTCAGTGGTCGTTCCCTCTCTGACACCTGCGAATCGGGGCTGCTGTTTCACTTGATCCATGGGCAAGGGCAACAGCAGGATGCAGCAGGACACATCCCTTGTTGTCTGTTGACAGTGGAGATGGTGAACGGTCACTGAGATATGCACCGTCCCAGTGCATGATGGGGCAGAGGACAATCCTCCAGGAGAGGAATCAGGAGCTGCCCGGAGAGCCCATGGGATACACACGGACCGGGTGTGCCTGAGGTGGGCAGTGACAGGACCCCACAGAGTGAGACATGGCCCAAGGTGGAGTCATCAAAGGGAAAGCACTAAATGCAGGTATCTGCAGGGAAACAAAGACGAACACAGACAGTCTGATACAGACCAGCTCCAACAGGCAACAGCACCTTCACAGCCACCACACCAACAGCAGCACTTACACAACCATGAGCAACACATCTGACCCTGTCCTGTTCCCCCTCTCAGACTGCTCTGGTGTGAAGGTTGCACGAGTGGTCCGTACATCCTGGGCAGAACTTATCCACTGTCTCACATGTTCCTGTGTTCCCCCAGCTGTGGACCTGGGCTTTGTGTTTGCCCAGACTCAGAGATATTACCCATTTGGCCATTCCAACCCTGGGTGTCTTCACATCCTGGTGTCCTCCTCCTCCTTGCTACCCTCACTTAGAATTGACCAAAACCACACACAACAGTGAACCCACTCACGCAGCAAATAGCCAGGAGGGGACTTTAAGAAATGTTGTAGTTTAACCCTGGTCATCTGCTCAGCACCACACAGTCGGTCGCTCACTCCCCCACAGCAGGATGGGGGGAAGGATAAGAAAAGTAAAAGAAAACTCGTGGATTGAGATAAAGAGGAGGAAAGTGATAAGAGGAGGAAAATGAGGGAGCAGCAGCCAGCGGTACCCAAAAGAGAGAGTTTAATAGGTAAACCAAAAGCTGTGTGTGCAATCAAAGAAAAATGAGGAATTCACCCGCTGCTTTGCATTCGCAGGTGGGTGTTCAGCCATCTCCAGAAAATCAGGGCTCCATCACACATAGCAGTTACTTGGGAAGACAAACGCCATCACTCTGAGTGTTCTCCCCTCCCTTCTCCTCCCAGATTTTATTGCTGAGCGTGACTACATATGGTATGGAAGACCCCTTTGGTCAGTTGGGGTCAGCTGTCCCAGCTGCGTCTCCTCTCAATTTCTTGGACACCCCCTGCCTCCTCTCACTTCTCAGTGTGAGAAGCTTAAAAGACCTTGATACTGTGCAAGCACTCCTCAGCAATGACTGAAATACTGGGGTGTGATCAACACTGTTTCCATCACAGATTTAACACACAGCCCCATACAAGTGACTATGAAGATAAGTAACTCTACCCCAACTGAAACCAGTCGAATAAGCAGGACAGACCATGGTGATGAGGCAGGGGGTTTGGCCAGACCAGCACTGACCAGCCACCTCCCCACGGGCAGCTGGTCCCTCGAATCCCTCTCCTCCCCACTCTTCCACAGGCTGCTTCTTCCACAGTCCACCTTGATCCCTCCCTTTCTCTGCCCGACTCTCTTCCCCAGTTCACAACTATCATCAGTTACTTTTTCCCCAATGGTCTCAGGTTTTCTCCGTTTGTACTCAAGTTTGATAGTTTGGATGCCATTGTCCAGGTCCTCTGGGACTTCAGTGGCATCACTGGTGGCTCCCCCAGTTCAGATGGAACTCCGCCTGCAGCTCCCAAGGGCCTCTGGTCTCCTGCAGGTTCTGTGCTCATGGTTGGACAGTGACGGCAATCCTGAGAAATTTCAAATCTTATGAGAACCTTTAAATCAACTTAAATGATTGAGTACATTCAGTAAAATGTCTGAGCTTTTCCCATGATTTCTAACTGAGAATTTTTCAGGATGTGTATTAACAGCAGGAGAAGAAATATTGATTTTTCCTTGTCTTTGCATCACCAGTACTGTATCTCTTACTCCGTGTGTTTCATCTCCCTCACATTCCAGTTATTTCCTCCTGGCCTGAAGAAATTCACCACGTCTTTTATCTATCTCTCAAAAACGTTTATTGCATGGTTCTCCCTTCTGGAAGGTGGAACTCACTGGAGCCAGCTTGGACTTGGCATAGAGCTGAGGCCTGTGTTTTATCTTTTTGATGATCTAATCACATTTGAATTTGTGTGTTCAAAACCAAGAAAAACCTTTTTGTGCCTGTTTGCAGCCAGTTCTCTAATGAGAGCAGGTGGAAATTTGTGGAATGGGGCTTGAACATCCAGTTGCAGCCTTCAGTGGAGAAGTCTGATGTAAGGAAAAGTGATGTAACTCCCAGATGTGCGATGACAGAAATAGTGGTGTTGGGAGGTGAGGAGCAAGGTTGTCCACACAGTGTCAGACCTCAAGGGACTACTTTTCCAATCTGTCCAGACCTCCTTAGGAGACAGTCTGGATCAATATCAATTAGAAAATGCTGGTATCACCTCTTCCATAAACCGAAAAGTAATGAAAAAATCCTTAAATATGAAAATAAAAATTATTAAATGCTTATAGAAATCTTCAACTGGACTTCTAAAACCTCTCTAATTTACTGTACAAGTCTTGAAGACTTTTCAAAAATCATGGTAGACACACAGATCCTTAGGGCTTTCTCCACTTTTATGAGCCCCATGGTGCATTTGGTGCTGAGTCCATGAACCTCAGATACTGAGAGGAGACTGAAAAAACCTCTCAAGAACGTAAAGTCAGAAGCAAATGCCAAAGTGTCTGGGAGCGTTAATTGGCCCAACTGATGGCAATTACCAACAAACTCTCCTGATGGAGTCGTTAGAGCAGATACTTGGAGGCCATGATGGCAGATAGGCAAAGGTCACGTACAGACAGTTCTGATGCTGAGAAAAGCTTTGGTTCGATTTATGAGGCAGAAAGGCCAAGCCCTCAGCCCAGCCCCTGGGAAGGCAGATCCTGTCCCTCCTGCGTGGCTCTTCCTGGGGCAGTGGGATGTGGGTGTGATGCTGAGTGAAGAACAACAGCCTGACACCTCCCTGTGGGGCTGCAATGAGGCCCCTGTGCCATGAGGACTTGTCCCCTCGCAGGTCTGTGGCAGAGACAACTGCCATGGCCAAGTGGACAGAGATCTCTGTTCTGTGGGTGCCTTCCAGCCCTACCAGAGCCCTTGGCCACCTCCACCTCTGACTGTCTTACGCTGTCCCACACCTGCCCCTCTCTCCCCATGGCTGTAGACACCCATCTCTTCCCCGCCTTGCTCTCGCCATGGCATTTCCATGCTTCACCTATGTCTTTCCACCCTCCTTGGCTGTTCCGTGAAACACAAAGCCATGGGCTGATCGCATACTCCCTCTGGGTGACCTCTTGCACCACAGTGCAACCTTCAAGTGACATTTTTATCTCCTCATGCCCCGTCTCCACATTCCAAGCAGCACTTTGCAGCAGTTTCTCTCTTTCTTCTGCTCTTTCCCATTATCAAGCAAAGTTCCATGATCTCAGAATCCACCCTTAAGGTGTCTGACCCAGCCCATCCGCCTGCTCGTGGTCTCTCAGCTGACCAGAAAGAAGTATCCTCACCATGATCTTCCAAGCCACACGCCTGCTGTTGACCTTTCAGCTTCCTGGACAAGACTAAAGGCATGTGCCTGCTGCAGATAAAAGTAAAATGATTGTCACCCTCCAAGCCCATGCACCTGCTGGTGATCTTTCTCTGACTGCCAGGTGCATCTCCATGCCAGTCCTGCAAGGTGCTAGGGCAGCAGAGACTTTGCAAACAGCATTCAACCTACATGCATGTTGGTGGCTTATCAGTTCCTTAGGCACAGCTTCAATGATACACACATAGACCAGTCATGTGCCTGAAGCTGGCCTATCAGGTACTCAGGTGGAAGTGACCTCACAGCCACCATCACAGCCATGTGCCTCTCACATGCCCATGAGTCTCTGAAGCACCATAGACCTCATCCCAGCAATCCTGCCCATCTTCTCCTTGGGCCTGACAGCTGGTCAGGCACCTGTAACCTCACATCCCTCTTCAGATGCCCCGTGGCTGCTCCAGAATTACCCTGGGTTGCCCCAAGGGGCCAAATTGCTGAAGTAGGGTAGGGAGAGGGGTTGGAGGTGATGGGGGTTGAGCACGGGAATGAGAGCTTTGGGGATGAGGTGTTCAATTTAGGGATTAGGGATTAGAGCTCGCTGTTCAGGGTTAGGATTTAGGCATCTGGTAATCTGCTTAGGTGCGTGGTTAGTGTTAAGGGTATGGGCTAGCTTTGTGAGTTAGGGGTTTTTTTTAGGGTTGTGATGAGGGCTAAGGTTAAGGCTGGTATTTTGAGGCTAGGGATACAGGGTAGGTGTTAAAGTGAGTAAAAAGGTAACACTAACAATAAGGGGTTATGGGTTTGGGATTTGGCTTAGAGGTAAATTTTGAGGTTTGGGTTTAAAGTAGTGCATTACTGTCAGGGGGGGGACTAGCATTTAGGGGTAAGGTTAGAGTTTAAGATTACTGCTTAGAACACAGGTAAGGGCCTAACATGAATGTTTTCACAGTCAGTGTCACAGCGGCATCACTGTTACCTGAAACCCTCCAAATCTTTCACCTCTGTTGGCCAAGCCATTCTTTCCTCCCCCAAATCTCCACTCTCTCTTGTCCCAGTTCCCCTTGACCTTCCCAGATCTGTCATCATCTTGGGAGCAGCTTTCTGATGGCCCTCATGACCTCTGAGTATTTGCCTTCCCGCTGCTGGTCAGTTAGTTTCTGTGACAGAAGTGACCTCGCAGCAGCATCCAACGGGACACAATGGGCTGCTGTGCTGCTGCGGACCCTGCTCAGCCCACCCAGCAGCCCTGCACCACCCCTAAGTTCCCCTACCTCAGCTCATGCCTACCAGCTTGTGCTCCAGAACAGCTCCCATAGGTCCTGGGAGACTTTTCCCAGTCCCACATGGTGCTTCAGCTGCCCCAGGGCATGTTGGAGGCAGTGGCCACCTCTGTGCAAACAACTGAATCAACCCCTGAACGGAGACTTTAGGGAATAGTTGAGCCCTCTGCAGAAAAGACTTCTATGTAATAGCTGAAAAAGTCTTCCTTTCCACAACTGCTAGTATTTTTAAACTAATTTTCATGAAACTTCTCATTGTTTGTTTGTTTGTTTGTTTTGAGACTACCATGGGCGAGTGTCAGTAAGCTAATTAAACACTGTATCTCTATGTGAATGTTTTTATGCAGCCATTTCCCAAAATACATTGCCTACCAATGGTTTGAGTTGAGAAACACTGTTCAGAGGATCTTCTTAATTTGTATTGGCACATTTTGTGTCTCTAATTCTTTCCCTCTGTCTCATTTACTTCCTTGCCTATTCTTTGAAGAGCTCTCTGAGGAAAAGATGAATTGAATTATGGAATACCATAGATTGGGAGAGACTCCTGTGCAAGGATCTTTGCAAGAGTGTCTTCAACTGGATCAAGTGAGGCTCCCCGTACAACAGTTCTGCTGAGTTCTTATAATTCAGCCAGCCTGTTGTCCTGCACATCCTCTCTGGCATGTGCAAGCAACTTAAGTAATTACTGTTTACTCAATTTTATTCAGTTTTGCATGAGAAACTGCTACAGGGATCTCTGAAATAGTCAGATTCTTCACCCAGGATGTTAATAACCACCTGTATGCACAGGAAACAGGCCCAGGCACAGCAGGATCTGTGACTAATGACTGAAGAGCTCTGCTTGCACACCCACACAACTTTGTTTCACCACCTCAAACCCACCATCTCCTCCTCTCCCTCTTCTCCCCTTGCATTTTGAATTATTCTGTTTTGAGAGCCGTCCGCTCTACTCCTTTCTATGTCTGAAAACAAATGGAAAGATGAAGGGGAAAACACCAGTCTTTATTGTATATGTGGGCTTTTTTTGTGCTTCTTTCTCCTAGATGTGTAGTTTGATTTAAAAAACATAATAACTCAAGAAATTGGAGATTTGAGACTTGAATAGTGAGTTTCACCTACTTCACAACAGGCGCCTGTGAGAATTTGTTTTCCCAAGGCTCCCTGTATAATCAATGGAGAGAGGAGAAAACTTTCAAGGCTGGGTCCTCCCAACCTATAGCTGGCACGCAAAAGAAAAGTTACAGATCTCTTCCAGTCACTATTCTCCTGGTCTGCGTTTAGGTCAGGACATTTGATAGTAATAGCAATGAGCAACTGTTTGGAAGGAACTGCATTTCAGTGCAGATGGATGTCAGATGAGACCGGGTGGAACCATAACAAATTTCAGTCATTATTTAGAGTACTAAAGAAGATGAGTTATACTTGGTGCCTATTCTGCCCTCCCCTTTCCTGAAGAAACAAAGAGCACAAAGCTGTGGAAGAAAGCACGGGATTACGAAAGAGATGCTTGATACTGCTTATTCTGAAATCAATAGATACTCAGGGATTCCTTGTCCAAAAAGGCAAGTACTCAAAAGTAGAAAGAAAATCTTTCGACGTACATTTGATTTGATATGATTTGATTTGATTTGATTTGATGTGATAGTTTAGCATTTGTGCAATAGAAGAGATGACTTAGGCACATAGGTGTGACAGATGTTTGCAACAGACCTGCATGAATTTGGAATTTGCCAGGAATGGGATAAAATAGCTAACAGACTTTAAAATCCTCTGTCATGAAGGAAGAATTCTTTACGAGTGTTTTAAAAAGGTAGAAAGAAGACAACAAATTCTCTGAGAACTCCAAATGAAATTTGATACAGAAAAATCAGGGTATGAGAAGTGCTTGAAGTCCTCTATCTGTGTACTATAGGAAGACTGCAAGAAAGGAAAGAAGCAGAGAGTTTTGGGGAGCCTTTCACCCAGACTGTGGAATTATCACACTTGGTTTTTGCCATGTTCCTGTCTCGGCCTGACGAACCGAAATTCAACGTGGGCTCAGAAAATGGAACTGCAGTTACTGAGTTCATCCTAGAGGGTTTCTCAGGGCTTGATCAAAGACTACAGCTCATACTCTCTCTGGTCTTTCTGCTCATATACCTGACAACAGTGATGGGGAACGCTACCATCATTTTCCTCGTGTATGCAGATCACCGCCTTCAAACCCCCATGTACTTTTTCATTGGCAATCTGGCCTTCGTGGAAATCTGGTTTACATCCTCCACAAGCATCAAGTTGGTTGTGATCCTGGGTTCTGGTAGGAGAACAATCTCACTAAGCAGCTGCTTTGCCCAATCCTATTTCTATTTTGCCCTGGGCTGTACAGAGTTTCTTCTACTAGTTGTCATGTCCTTTGACCGCTATGTTGCCATCTGCCAACCTTTGCATTATGCTGCCATCATGAAGCCTCAGCTCTGCATCCACCTGGTTGTTGCTACTTGGGTCACAGGCTTCACACTCTTGAGTTACCGCCTGGTCATCCTCTCGCAGCTGACTTTCTGTGGCTCAAATGAGATCCATCACTTTTTCTGTGACAACTCCCCCTTATTCAAACTGTCCTGCTCTGACACCAGCCTGCTTTGGAAAATAGACTCTGTTTTCATATCATTTGTCATTCTGGGTTCCTTATGTTTAACTCTGACATTTTACATGTGCATCCTTTTCTGTATTCTACATCTTCCAGCAGCATCTGGGAGGAAAAAAGCTTTTTCTGTATGTTCTTCTCATCTCACCACCTTGGCAATTGCATATGGGAGCTGTATTGTTCTCTATGCATGTCCTTCAGAACATATTTCCTTGGAGACTAACAGCATTGTAGTGTTGCTGAACACCATCCTGTACCCATTCTTAAATCCATTCATCTACAGTCTTAGAAACAAGGCTGTGATACTGGCCCTGAATGAAGCTGTTGCCCGTACAAGAGCACAGCTTTTCCCCTAATCATGAGGCATTTCTGGACAGCAATCCCAGTGATCTGCTATCATATGTTAGATAATACCAATGCATATGTATGTAGCCTCCAGACAGAGATACCTCAGGAGATTTATGTTCTTGTTGGATTGTGTTAAGTGATAAGAAGCTTATCTGCACACACGAAGAAGACACTAACAATGGCAGGAGAAGTAACTCTGTTAATACCCTGTCCCAGCTGCTTTCAGCCCCATCACTGGGGAGCCACCAGCTCATCAAGAGCCCACCTCCAAAACCAAGAAGAGCACAGAGGCTCAGTGGGAAGTCGGAACCCAAATTACAGGCTCTGGGGAATGAACATCTTGTCCCAGGGCCACCCTGGGAGAGCCATCAGCCTCATTGTCCAGGAGTGAAACCCATCAAGAGGAGTCACTGAGAGCAACTCTCTGGATCATCACTTGGACTAGGAGAATTGTTGCCTGGGGGTGTAGGACACATTATGCGACGCAGGGGAAGAATATTTTTGGATTGCATAGGACTTACAATGGGAAGTTTGGGGAAGGACCCCAACCATTGCAGTCTGTCCTGTCTGTGTGAGCCAACGCAGGCAGGTCACAAGAACAACCAGAGGCCACAAATGCAATTGCCGAGAGCAAATTTATTTTTGATACCTTGCTACCAGGGGATCCCTGAAACAGCACTTAAGCTCCTGGGTAAAGGTCAGACAACTGGGGACGCGGGCATTGCAGAATTCAGCCCCGGTAGGAGATCAACCAGCCTGCTAATTTCATGTAGGGCTTCACACGGGCACAGTTTACCACACTGCTTTGATCTTTGCCTGCAGAAATCTCAAGGATGTACGATAAGGTGTCTTTATGACTCTTTTCACAGGCCTGTTGTTTAAACACAGAGGTTCTACTGGTGATTTATGTGTTTTTCTACACCCCAGCTGCAGTCGCTTGAGTGTATTTACAGTTCTCCTCCTTCCCATTCTTGCATTATTCCCACACATTCCACCCCCTCACTCAAGAGACAGCTCCTGCTGGGGATAGCAAAGCCAGAGATGTTCATTTGGGTTTGTGAGGTGTAGCACAGAACAATTTACAGGGGCACACAATAAACATACACAGAAAAAGGGAAAAACATATCTCTACAATACTGCTTTGAATCAGGTGTCCCACTCATCTTGTCAAGGAATTAAATGAGTAATTCAGCCAGGCATTATCAGTAGATAGTTTCCCTTCACAGAATCACAGAATCAAAGATTGTCAGGGATTGGAAGGGACCTCAAAAGATTATCCACTCCAATCCCCCCGCCGGAGCAGGAACACCCAGGTGAGGTTACACAGAAGGCATCCAGGCAGGTTGGAATGTCTGCAGAGGAGACTCCACAGCCTCCCTGGGCAGCCTGTTCCAGGCTCTGGCACCCTCACCGGGAAGAAGTTTCTTCTCATATTTAAGTGGAACCTCCTATGTTCCAGCTTGCACCCATTGCCCCTTGTCCTATCATTGGTTGTCACCCAGAAGAGCCTGGCTCCATCCTCGTGACACCACCCCTTTCCATATTGATCACCATGAATGAGGTCAGCCCTCAGTCTCCTCCAAGCTCAAGAGCCCCAGCTCCCTCAGCTTTTCCTCATATGGGAGATGCTCCTCTCCATCATCTTTGTGGCTCTGTGCTGGACTCTCTCCAGCAGTTCCCTGTCCTTCTGGAACTGAGGGGCTCAGAACTGGACACAATATTCCAGATGCGGCCTCACCAGGGCAGAGGAGAGGGGGAGGAGAACCTCTCTGACCTACTGACCACCCCCCTTCTAATCCCCCCAGGTCCCATTGGCCACAAGGGCCCAGTGCTGGCTCAGCCCACAGCACCCCGTGTTCCCAGCTGGTCTCCCATCCAAGTACTAACTGGGCCCGACCCTGCTTAGCTTCCGAGATCAGGAGCCAGTGCTGGCTCAGCCCACAGCACCCCATGTTCCAGGCTAGTCACCCATCCAAGCACTAACTGGGCCCAACCCTGCTTAGCTTCCCAGATTGGGCATTCTCAGGGTGCCATAGTTGTATATATTATAAATATACACATATGTTCCCCAAGTATATCCTGATAGTATCTGAACTAAACCCTTTTTTCAAGGGCAGAGTAGAGGGGCAGGAGAACCTCTCTGACCTACTGACCACCCCCCTTCTAAACCCCCCAGGTCCCATTGGCCTTCCTGGCCACAAGGGCCCAGTGCTGGCTCATGGTCATCCTGCTGTCCCCAGGACCCCCAGGTCCCTTTCCCCTACACTGCTCTCTAACAGTTCGTTTCCCAACTTATACTGGAACCCGGGGCTGTATCACTCTGGGTTTAACAACCTGGTGTGGGTTAATTGCCCACACAGATTGGAAAGTCGTGGCCTGCACTTTTTCAGATTGGACTTCAGTTAGACCTTGGGTCTGTGGCACCAATAACATTGTTCCAATACTGTCACCTCTAGATAAAACACAGGTGTTCACCGAAGATACCTGAAATATAAGAACTCAAGAATGTGATATTAACGAAGGATGTAACATAAGAGGAGAAGTCAGGGTACAGAACTGTACAGCATCCTCTGCAGTTATATGAATTTTTACTTCCAGGTCAATAGGCTGCAGTCCCACTTTACAATCCATTGGTGTGAATAATTCCATTTCCCCGGTAGTTAGTCCTGACACTGTATCCACAGCAGTGTGTACATATTGCCACCCTGTAGATGGGGGCAGGGGGTCGATATAATCAGCCTGACAGGTATGCAAGGCCCACTGACCCTGTTTTATCTTTCCCCATGGCCTACATAATGCCCTTAAATGTACCTGAGTACAAGCAGCACAAAGATGTACGCATATTTTACAAGTCTATAATAGCAAAGGGGTTTGATTGTGAGCCGTGTTTCCTGCACGTGCAGTATAAGCTGATTGATGTCCACAAGCTATATGCACATTTCGATCTTGAGCATGCAACTCGTCAGGGGCCATATTATTTACTTCCCTAGTGTTTTGTGACTTAAATGTATCAACTTTGTTGTGCTCTTCTATTAACCCTTCACAAGGGGAATCCACCTCCACAGAAGATGTAGGGATAAAAGTTTTGCAATGCCCTAAAGATCCCCCAAAGGCATGCGATTGCTTATTGTGGCTGGTACAGAAAACTGCTGCTCTGTTTGGTATTTCTCGAAGCTGTCCATGCCAAACTATTCCTAAAAACAGTACAGTAGCACTAGGGCCCTGTGTTTTTGTTGGATTAGTTGCCCGGCCTTGGTCCTCTACATGAAATTTCAGTGATTTGACAGCTACTTCAGTTTCTTATCGTGACACTGCCATGATCAGCAATATAATGGCAAACAGAAATGGCACCTGACCAGAGTGCGACATTGGCTACTATCATTTGGTGGCAAATGGAGGGACTGTGTTTGTCAGGCAACATGGGGGGACCACAGAGATGATTCTTGCTGTTGTAGGGAGGAAATTCATGCTGCCAAAGCTCAATGAGAATTGAAGCTGTTCAATAATGTGAAGGGCAATTTAAAAAGCTTTTTAAAATATATTAATGGCAAAAAGCAAACTAGAAATAACTTTGGCATGTTACTTGATGAGCATGGTCACCTTATTAACAGGGACATAGACAAAGCTGAGATGTTTAATGCTTTCTTCACCTTGGTCTTCAACAGTGATGATGGACTTGTGGGCCCCCATAACTCTGGCCTGGAAAACCACGGCTGTGAGAACGATAAACTCCCAAACGATCCGGAACTTGTACTGGATCTGCTACTGCAGCTGGATCCCTACAAGTCGATGAGGCCTGATAAGATTCATCCAAGATTGCTTGAAGAGCTGGGGATGTCATGATACAACCTGATGGAATGGCAGGAAGATGTGCCAGGGGAGGGTCAGCTGGACATGAGGAAAAGGTTCTTCACCCAGATGGTGCTGGAGCACTAGAACAGGCTCCCCAGGGAGGTGTCATGGCCCCAAGCCTGACAGTGTTCAAGAAGAGACTGGACAACGTCCTCAGACACATGGTGTGAACTGTGGGGTTGTCCTGTGCAGGGACAGGAATTGGACTCGATGATCCTGTGGGTCCCTTCCAAACCAGGACATTCTATGATTCTGTGTATCCCTGAGGCAATACTTGGAAAGTATATTGCTTTTGTTGCCAGGTAAAGGCAAACTGGTCTTGTATTGAGCTGGCAGGTGGGTGTCGCGATTGAGAGACGGGGACGCAGCTTGATGCAAGCAAGATGTCCGATTTATTGAACTAACACACATACATTTATACGTTCTAAGTTAAGCGTGTCTTAAGTTGATTGGCTAATCACTCTAACACATGCGCAAGACTAGCAAGACTACCCAAACAAAGTTTGTTGATTAGGTGATGTTCCCGCGACTATCAGTGGCCACCTGTGGTCACGTGTTGTTCTTTGTCCTAGGGCTTAGGCATTTGCTGATAACCACAAGTTCTTTGTTCCTGGGCCTTGTCCGGGCATGTTGTGTTCCATGTCAACACTCGATTAGCATACAGGCCTCAGGCCCAGGCAACAGCTCTCGCTAACCCACAGGTGGGGGTGGGCACAGTGCTGGTGATGGGGTTAGGGACGGTTGGATTTTTCGCATAAGCATTAATTTTTGCCGTTGGCAAAACATTTCTAATGTTCTGATCCCGTCTATTTCTGACCATGGGATACCAGCTTGTGCAAGGTCATTCTGCATTTGTGTCCTCATAACCCACGCTGTAATTCCTTTTGGTTTTGCTGCCTTTCCTTTATTTACCACCCAAACAGAGGGTCCCAAAATTACAGCCCAAATTTCCCCCAAGGAATTTATTAGAGCACCTACATTACCCGTAGCATTTGTCCCTGCTGCTGTCGTCAAGGGTTTTAGTGAGGCAGGTGCTCCTCTCAAAAACTGCATTTTGACAGTTGTTACTGCTACACTGTCCAGATTGGATCCTAACAGCAATGCATGAGCCATCCCCATCTGCCACATCCAATTAACACCTTTTGCATTGCACACCAGCTTCTGAGGGTTGACACTGATTTGACAGGTTCAGCATACGGTGGTAAAACTCCTGCACACAACCATTGATATGTTGTAATGCGACAACTTCACGGTCAGGAGCTCTAAGATGGGTAAATAATTACCATACCCATCTGCTGGCTGACTTGTGAGAAGAATCCAGTGCTGCTTTCCATGGCAACACATGCAGAGCCGTTTCAGTTGCCTGGGGAGTAACCACTGCCCTGTCATCAATCTCAGGCCCTGCCTCTGGCAGAGCCAATTGATCCAGGAAAGTGGCCACGGGGGCACAGCGCTCAGTGCTGGGCCATCCCTGAACACAGGGAGTCACCAGCACGGCCGCCCCAGTCCTTGACCTTTTTGCAAACCATGGCATGGCTGTTTCTGGTGATGCTGACCGTGCCAAATGTGTGAGCTGACACAGGCAGGTCACGGGAACAACCACAAACTGCAGATGAAATGCAAAGTGTAATTTATTTTCTTTACCTTGCTAACGGGGGGATCCTCAAAAAAGCACCTGGGCAGAGGTGACACAAGCAAGAGCACAGGTGCTGCAGAGCTCAGTCCTGGCTGGATCCCAGGACCTGCTGGTTTCACCTATATATCAGGGATTCATGCAGGTGCCTTTTACCACACTGCTTTGATATTTACCTGCAATAGGGCAGGAATTTCAAGGTTGTTGGAGAAGGTGCCTATAAGACTTTCACAATTCTATGTTATATAAAGGCAGAGGTTCAACCTGCGAAGCACACGCGGCTAAACAAAAATAAGTGTGATTTGTGTTTTTCTACACCCCAGGTACAGTCACTTAAGCTTGTATTTACAAATCTCCTCCTTGCCAGTCTTCTGTTATATTCCCACAACCTACAATTAGTGTCGTACTTGGTCTAAAGCTGGAGCTGGCTTTTCTGGCTAGTTACTTTCGTTAGTTCAGGTTTTCCAGCTACTTTGGTTAGTTTTGTTTGGAAGTTCTGTTCTGTTGGGAGTTTTGAGTGAGTTCAGCCTTTTGCCGTTCTGTCATTTTACAGTTGGCCCTTGGGCCTTTCTGCCTGTTGCCCTTTTGCTCCCTCTTGCTGGGATCAGCTGTTCAGGACCAAGGTGCTCCCTTCTGCAAGACTGGCTGTTCCGTGTGACTGGAGTTACATGAGGGATTGCACTGAGTATATTTTTAAATTTAATTTAATTTGATTTTTTAATATTTTTTTATTTTTTATTTCATTTTATTATATACATAGTAGTAGTAGTAACAGTAGAATGTTAGTAGTAGCAGTAGTATATTATACTATACTATTTTTATTGTCTTATTAAAATGCTTTTTCTGAACCCATGGGTTTCTCCCTTTCCTTCAGTTATCCTCCTTATCCCACTTGGTCAGATGGGGGAGTATGTGAGTAGCTATTGTGGTCTTAGTTGCTGGCTGGGGTAAAATCATGACAGGGAAGAATAGTAGTAGCTCAAGAAATCCTGAAAATCACTTTCCAAGATGATGGCTCTGGAGGTCCAGAGTGGACCTCAGGATAAATAAATGTCATTCTGAGCACAGTGCTGTGGTCATTCAGAAGGACTTTGGATCAGCCATGGCTTTGTGTTTCAAGGAACAGCTGGTGGGGATGGAGAGACAGCAGCACAGGTGGGGACACACTGGGGTGAGAACATGGTGGGGAAGTGCATGGGGTGTCTGCAGCCTGTGGGGAAACAGCCATAGGCCTGGGACAGTGTAGGATGGACTGTGGTGGAGATGGCGAAGGGCGCTGGTAAGGCTGGATATCCCTGAAAGACCCAAGGTCTTTGTCCCCTTGGCTATGGCTGGTGTCCCTGACAGCGAGGCCGAAGAGGAGACACATGGTTGTCATGGCCATGGCACCCCATTGCCTCCTTGCACCCCCCAGGGAGTGTCACACCATTGTCCTGCACTGGGCATCATCCCCACATCCCCAGGAAGAGCCCTGAGACACACGTGAGGGACAGGATCTCCCTTCCCAGGGGCAGGGGGTCAAGGCTTGGCCATTCTCCTTCATCAAGCAAATCAATGTCTTTCTCAGCATCAGAGCTGCTGCACTTTGCCTTTGCCTGATGCAATCACTGCCTCCAATTATCTGCTCTAACGAGTCCCTGGGGAGGCTTTGTCAGTAACAGCCCTCAGTGGGGCCCATTAATGCTTCAAGGTACTTTGGGCTTTGCTTCTGACTTGGACTTCTTGAGGAGATTCTTCAGTCTGTCCTTGGGATCTGAGGTTCATGGACTCAGCACCAAATACGCCATGGGGCTCATTAAAACACAGAAAGCCCTAACGAATGATGTTTCTTTCTGTAATTTTCTTCCAATCTTCAAGACTTGTAGAACTAACTGGAGAGGTTTCAATGGGACACTTACTGATGAAGATTTCAAAGATTTCATAAAGGAGGGTTTTTTCTTTCAAGGGTACTTTCTGTCATTTTTCAGTGTATAGAAGAAGTGACAGCAGTGTTCTACAATGGACATTGATCCAGAGGGTCTCCTGAAGACATCTGGACAGGCAGGAGAACAGTCCCTTGAGGCTGGACACTGTATGGACAACCTTGCTCCTCACCCCCCCTCCCCAGTCTGCCCGTTCCCTCATTGGCCACCTGGGACTTGCATCACTTTTCCTCACATCAGACTTCTCCACTGAGCTCTGCAGATGGATGCTGCAGCTCCTGTACACCAGCTCCCACCTGCTCTCCTGTGTAAACACTACACAATTTCATAAACACTAAACCACTTTCCTCAACTGTGTGTGTAAGCTGGATCTAATGAGGTCCACCATCCACAAGGGACATCCACACAAGAAATGTTTTAGACAGAGAGATAGGAAAGAATAGGTATAAACACAATTAACCTGTTGACTACCATGTTAATTAAATCTCTGAAGAATGGGGCAAGTTTGTAACTCCCCGAAGCTCAAAGCAGAAACCAGAGAGTTGAGAGGCAACTGAGTGACCAAAGAGCAAGTGGAGGAGGAAACCTGAGAGCACTGGGAAGGGCAAACGTCCAGACAGTCTGCTAGAAAGTTGTCCTTTGACATGGACATTTAATCAGGAGAGGTGGAAACTCCTGAATGACGAGGGAGATGAAATAACAGAGTGTTAGTAATAGAAGTACAGGGGAAGACCAATATTTGTTTTCGTACTCTTAGTACACTTCCTGGTAATTCACTTTTTAGCATTTTTTTGTGTTTCTGGTGGGGGTTTTTTTGTTTGTTTTGGATTTTTGTTTTAATATGTTAAAAATAAGCCAACAAAAAACCCCAGAAACAAACAAACAAAACAAACAAAAAACAAAAACAAAACCCCAAACCAAACCAAAAAACAACAACAACAAAAAAGTGCAGCTTTCCAGGCAGACATCAGTCATCAGTTGTCTCACCATAAACAGCCAGTGCCATTTGAGGGGCCCCAGTGCACCTGAGGTGCTGGCCTGGGATTGGCATCTATCACAGAGGACCTGGGGGAGACCAGAGCACCTTGCAATGCAGTGGAGCCTGAGCAGGGGTTCCCAGGGCATCTACACTGGCACCAGGTGTCTGTGTCCCTGGAGCTGAAGACATTTGTGTCCTAAATCCATTCCCAGTTCTGGAAAACTCTTTGCTTTTCAAAGAAAAGAAATCCCCCCACAAAGGCTCAAAAAAAAAAAAAAAAAAAGAAAAAAAGAAAAATAAAGAGAAGTATTTTGACACCTTCCTTTGCTTTGGATCTTTGTCTTCAGTTCTTCTTATTTTAATTTTCTTTGACATTAAGTGACATCTGTTGGGCCTGCAGGCATTAAGCCAAGATCATTTTGTGTCTTGAATAGTGCCCCATGCCCTCTAAACCTTCCCTGCCCAGGACTCCTCACACTTTGCCCAGGGCAAGTCACACTGAGGTGTTGGCTGGTTCACTGCTTGAGATGTTGGTTTAGATGGTCACCTACAGCACAGCTGGATTCATGGCCCATAATCGTCTGCTCTGCTCCAGTTAGAAACAGAGCCCAACATCACAATGGGATCGTCAGAGAACTGAGGTTAAAGGGACCTCAGGAGTCTGCAGTCCAACCTGTCAGAAACTGGGTCACACCAAGGTGTTCAAGCCTTGATTCAATCAGAGATTGAAAACCTGCAAAGACAGAGACTGTGCAGCCTCTCTGGGTGACCTGAGACAGCACTTGGCTGAGCTCCTGGGGAAAAAGCTTTTCCTTATGTCCTGGCTGAACCTCTCTCACCTTCCACCCATTCTCTTTTGTTCTTCTACCACACACCATGGTGAAGAGCCTGGCTGTGTGTTCTCCATGGCCTCCTGTAAGAGTCGGTTCGAAGAACAGTATTTGCCTCAACATCACCATCAGGGACTTGGAGAACAGATGCCCTGATAGAAAGAATTGGACAATGGCTTGGAGAGAGGCCTGAGGAAAAGAATTGTGTTGTACAGGTCTCTCCAACTCGGGGGCTACAGGTAACAATAGCTGCTGTATGGATTCCACCTGCTGCCGCAGCCAAACTTGCCCCCACCTCCTAAAAGGAATTGTGTTCTACAGGTCTCTCCAACCTGGGGACAATAACTGCTGTCCAGAAGATGGATTTTCACCTGCTGCCTCAGCCAAACTTGCCCCCACCTCCTCCCTGCTACTAAGGCCAGCAAAGAAGAGCATGGGCAGAGGCTTGACGAAGGTCTTGATGTCGCCCAGCGGACCAGTAAGAGACCCCTGAATCGAGGCGATGCAGACGGGTTCTGGCAAGCAAAGTGGGGACTCTTCGGGCCTGCACAGTTAAGCCTGGATTGCAAAACAAAGGCAGTGATTGGCCTCAATCCATGGGAGCGAGGCAGGGCGAAGAAGCATAAAAGATGATTCCCAACTGGACATCATTGAGCTCACACCACCAAAGGATCACACATCACGATGGAGGACCGGCAGGACGCTGTACAGGACCTGAGACCATAGGGACGCCTTTGGACTCGTGGTGGTAGCTAATCCTCTTTCCCCCTTTTTTTCTCTTTCTCTTTTCTCCACTTTCTCTATCGCATGCCGCTTTACAGACAAAATAATAAAGTTAACACTGTTTGGTTGGATTATAACCCTGTAGCATTTTGGTCGCTTTGAGATCAAAGTAAATGAACCATCACGAGTCCATCAACGAATGGACCGTGACATTAAATTGGTGTCATGGACAGGATTGTGAGAAAACAAAGGAGTGCAGGTACTGTGTGGTCTGTAACAGGGGAAGAAAGTTTCGCTCCATCCACACCTGGCCCTCCACCCGATAAGGTGAGAGGTGTCCAGAAAGCAAGGGGGGCGATTCAGATTTCCCGCTCGCCACACACGCCTTGGTGTTGAGCATTCCAACCTTGAGTTGAGGGCTCTGTCTCTAGGATCACAAAGTGCAAAAATGGGTGTTGTTCTCATGTTGATGAGAATTGTCTGCTAGGGAGAGTGTAGGGGCAATCCTGAGTATTCGTGTAATTAAGTTGAGCCTTCCCGTAGCAGATTTTTGGCCCCTCCAGCCACTCGGGAAAGAGAAGGGTGACACAGCAGTTGCTGTGCTTTTGTATGACTAAGTTGTCCCTTCCCGAAGTGGGTTTGGTCCCTTCATAATAAGAATGACTGAAAAGGCTGATAATCAAGATTTTTGGTTAGGGAAAGATAGAGACGTGTTCTACACACTTCTAGCAAAGTATGGGGCTCGACCCTCCGTACCCAGAGAAGACTGGGCTTGTAATAATTGGGCTGATTTACAGAGTGTAGCGGACCGAGTGATTTCTCTACAGACCAAGT
This sequence comes from Caloenas nicobarica, assembly GCF_036013445.1. Taxonomy (NCBI): domain Eukaryota; kingdom Metazoa; phylum Chordata; class Aves; order Columbiformes; family Columbidae; genus Caloenas; species Caloenas nicobarica. Next base: position 2,392,760 of record NC_088276.1, read on the forward strand.
CTAACTTTAGATCAGATAAGAACAAAGCTATAGTCTGTGCTGTCCTAGGAGCCAGCCTAGTCGCAGTGATTGAAGATCGCCTCAGGCAACGTAGTAATGAAAGCAAAATTATAGAATCCCTTGAAAATCTGGTGCAGATTTTGCAAAAAACAATCTCCGATTTAGAACAAGAATTAGAAAATTGTTTTCAATAATTAGAAAAGGAGAGGGAAGAAAACCGCTCATTAAAAGCTGCTCTAAAGGAGAAATGTTTAAAAAACACACAGGTGCTGAGGGAGCGGGAGATAGAGGAGAAAAGTATCCGACAAATAAATCAAATTTACCCTCAGAAAGAATTGGAGGAGACGAGGAAACATTATGAGGAATACCCACATGTGAGACCCTTAGTGAAAACAGAATATTTTTATGCAAATGAGGAGGATACTGACCCTCACATTACGACTAAGAAAACACCTTACACTGCCACTGAGTTGGCCAAGCTAAAGAGAGAGTACGGTCGCCTCCCTAAAGAACCTGAAACGGAGTACGTGTGGCACATATCCCTAACTGGGAGAGACCAAATTCAGTTAAGTGAACAGGAAGCTCATGGTTACTGGGGGCATGAAGTTTTCTTAACAACTGGTGACAGATGTGCCCCATGGTCCCTAACCCAGCGAGCTGCTTATTGGGCTGGAGGGCTAAAGCCTTTAGATAGGGGAGAGTCTCTGGCAATCACTGGCACACCTGATCAATCGCTAGGAAGTGTACACAAAGCAGCCTGCTTGCAAATGATACATGAAAGAAAATTGATTCCCGAATGTGAATCCTCAATGATGCTGCCAGTGAGTCCTGACATGATGACTCCCTTGATAAGGGGACTTCCAGAGTCACTTAAACCTTCAAAGGACAATCGCATTGATGAGCCCAGTAGAAAGACTGGAAGGTTTGATCAGAAGCCAGGGTACCAGAAGTGGGAGCCAGAGGGATGGAGCTGACACTACCATTGATTCACCCTTCACCCCTGCCCCGACTTCCCCCAACCAACCAAATACTAAAAAGGTGTGGATGTGGGGGGAAGCAGCACAAGAATTGATACGTTATAATAGGAAATATGGCCCTGTAAAAATCCTAGAAGAAAGGTTGAGAGGAATCCGTCATATTGAAGTCAAGAATCTGGCCCTTTCTACCGGCTGAGCTCTGGAGCTGAGGGACAACAGAGATGCTCTCAAGGATGTTTTTCAATAGTGGTACAATCACTAATAACAGTCACAGGGAACTCCGTATTCTCTGTGATGATGATGAAACAAACTTTCATTCCCAACAGTCATTGTTGCTTCTCAAAAGAGATGCTACGTCTTGGCAGCTGACCTCCTGCATGAAGTACTTAGACCTGTGTTTTTTCTCTCTCCTCTACTTTTTCTGTGATTGAAAGAGGACACCTGTTGGGCAGAATTGCCCCCGAATTCTCGCTCTTCCACACCTGTTCTCCTTTTTTTCTGGTGTGAGGGGGAGGTGGCATAGGGGAGTTGTTTCTTTTTTAGCCAAAGAAAACCAAGGAACAGATCCCAGGTTGCCGCAAAGGCACAAAGGAATCCAGAATGTTTATGTGGTGTGCACTGACACACACCGTCACCTGCATTTCCAGTCTCTGAAGTCCCAACAGTGCAGCAGAGACTGGAGTTCTGAGCCCCTTTCATCTGCCCTGCGTGACACATGTAAAATGAAACTACCCCTGCCAAAAAGTTGGTTTTGATTCTCTTCACAGCCTGAGGCCCCACATGGGTCAGGAGATGAGCCAGGATACCCAATGAGGACTCACATGCTCTGCACTTAAAGTTCAGGTGTTCCCAGGAATCTCAGCAGACAAGAAATGTGATTCCTGGGTACAATGAGCTGGTCAAGAGCGTCGTCTCCATTTCTGTAACGATGGCTTTGCTGCCTGGCTGATGTGCAGACTCTCTACATGGATGCTGACACCTCTTAAGCAACCTGCTCTGAAAGGATCAACAAGGTGGGCATGAGGACAGCAAAAAAGAAGAACTTGGGTGGGGACAAATGAAAAGGGATGCACAAGATGTGGTCAGGGCTGTTTGGGGGCACTTGTAAAACAGCCGTGGACCTCATGTGAATTATTCCTGTGGCCAGGGAGAACTAGAGAACTGTCCCTAAATTGAAAACATGAAGGGGATGAAAGGACAGCATCATTCAGGCTGGATGGGACCTTGGGAGGTGTCTTGACCAACCTCCCGCTCAAAGCAGGGTCATATCAGATAACTCAGGGCTTTATCCAAACACATCTTGGACACTTTCTGGGGTAGAGTGCATGCGCACTCTTGGAAAACAGCTTCCAGGGCTTGACTGTCCTCAGGATTGGAAAGTTTCTCCCTTTATCTAGAGCCTTTTAAGTCCAACCATCCAGATTGTTTTTTACCCACCTACTTGCACACCGATGCAGACCCTATTATCCTTCCTTGGACACAAGAATATTGTGGGGGATGATGCTGAATGCCTTCCTGACTTCCAGCTGACAGACCACCACTGCTCTTCCCACATCCAGCAACCCTGTCCTTTCCTCACAGAAAGCAAAGAGGATGGACAGACACAACCTGCCTTGGGTAAACCCCTTCACCTTCTCTTTCAGACACCCAGAAATGGGGTCCCAGTGGACATGTTCTGGGGCACAGCCCTTAGATCCCCTGCTCACCCATTGGCCATTTTTGAAAAGTGCACACAATGTGTGAGAGCTGCCAGTGGTCAGGGAGTCCCCCCAGTCTCCATGAGCTTTCCAAGAAGGTGGAGAGTGGCCTCACTGTGACATCGTCCTGCTGTCTCAGCTCCTGGGGTGCTGCCCCTCCTGTCCCATAGACTGGAAAGGATTGTGTTAGTTCCAGGGACCCCTGATTTGATCCCCATCCACTGCTGGTTGTTCTGCCTCCAGTCACAGAGGCCTGAGAGACCTTGCTGGTGAAGATGGAGGACCAGAGACACAGAGAATATGACTTCTTTTTCTTATTAAATTCATCAGTACCCACACGGTGCCTTTGTTTCTCCTTTAACAGTTCCTGCAGCAGTAACAGCTCATTATAGGGCCCTTGAATTGCCTTACAGGTCTAGACTGAGTTTTGATCTGGCCTGTTGCTGTGCTTGGAGGCTGCTGTGCTTGAAGACCAGATGAACTAACTTCTGCCACCCTGCCTTGGCAGTTTATTCCATCCATGTCACAGCTCTGTCTGCAACGCTGACAGCTCCAGCTCACCCAGTCAGGTCCCTGGCTGAGGACATTGCCTCACATCTGGGCTGAACCACCCCAGCTGTGGCACCAGGAAACCTCTGACCTGCCCCATGGAAACCTGGTACCAAGTGTCCAAGAGCCCGTGTGTGCAAAGGCTTTGCTTCAGAGCAGAGACATGAGATGGTCAAAAGATTGATGAATGTCTCTCTAGACCTAGGAGTATAAACCCAGAATATAATGCCTAAATTCATTCCGGGGAACACATTCCTCCCCCAGTTTGGAAAAATTACATCCTTTGCTGTAACATTGCTGGTGTCCTGCCTAATGATGGGACAAGAAAAGGTGATTCTCATACCAATTTACTTTTTAATACAAAGAACACAATGCTGGCAAGAAGTGTCACTGCTGAAGAGAGAGAATCAACATCAGTGATTACTTGAGGTTGTTTCAAAGGATGTGCCCCTGGAGCCCCAGGGCCACCTGGAGGGAGCCCAGAGGGGACAGAGAAAGGGACATCATGGACTGCTCCTGTGCTGCTGAGCTGGGCTGGGCTCCTGGGACAGAGGGAGCTCATGGCAAGCGGCAGCGCTGCAGAGAGACAGCTCTGCCCAGGAGCAGCTCCTCTGCAAAGCGTATCAGGGCTGAGGGCTCTGTCTGCAGCACCGAGGAGAGAGGAGCCAGGGAGAGAGGGGAAACGCAGTCTGGGGTGGGAGGATGCTGAGAGATCACTGGGAGAGAAATCTTTAGCGATATGAAGCCTGTGGATGTAGGGCATTGCATCTGCAAATCATGGTAGGATCTCAGAAAGCTGTCACATTGCAGAGCCTGCGAGAGACGTAAAGTAAAACTCTCGGAGATTCTCTGATGCAGAGGAGAGGATGTGCTGAAGAGCAGGGATTGCCTTGTGCACTGTCAGAGTGACAAGACATGAATGCTGTGTTCTGCCAAGGATGGCTGTGGGGTGTAAATGTAAATGTGCAGGCAGGGGTGGCCAGGGCTGTCCTGCAGAGCAGGGTCCCTGCACCCCAGGGCTGTGCCAGGGCAGAGACTCAGCTGCCTGCCAGGGTCAGCGCTCAGCCTGCCCGGGGAGATCCCAACAACCCTGAGGGGAGAAGCTGTGGGGGGAAGGAGCAACTCTTATCAGGGCAGGAAAGGTGCTTCTGCTGTGGAGAGGCTGCTGTGTGGGTCAGGGCTGCTCACAGATCCAGAACACCTCCAGGAAATTTGCAGAGGTTCCTTCTGAAGGACACTGAGGAAGTGTGTATTTGACAGGGATGATTATAAGTTTTGAGTTTTTTCCACCCTTGGTTGGCTGGGTGGGCAGTGGGACATGGGAATTTATTTCTCTGCCCTGGAGAAGGTGCTGAGACCCCAGTTCTCGTTAGGACTTGTCAGAGCTGCTCCTGAGCCCCTGCACACACAGAGCTGCCCCTGGGCAGTGGCCGGTGCCAGGAGGTGTGAGCAGGGCAGAGCTGAGCATGGGAGATGGGGTATGTGACACTGACAGGGAGCAGATTCAGGGGCAGAGAAACAGCTCCCAGCAGGGACAGCTCCATGCAGCAGAGACATGGGAGGGAGAGGGAGCTGGGACCAGAAATGCTGGGGAGGGGATTCAGGAAGCCCCCCTGCCCTCCCCTGCAGTGCAGACGCATTTCCCAGTGCAACCCCCTGGTGAACTCCCCTCCCCAGCAGAGCCTCTGCCCCAAAGCCATGGGGTCCAGGTAACGAGTCTCCACCTCAGCAGCTGGACCTACAGGTGAAGGGTTTCTGGAACGTGGTACACAAAAAAGGTGTTAAAAGTACTTGCTCTACAGTGTCATCATGTGAGTGGCAGCAGCACAGCCAGGTAAGGACAAGGTTTCACATCATGCCCGTCTGCCTTTCTGGCCTTGCTTTATTTTTCAGGAGCACTGCAGTGTTCTTCCCTGTTTCTCCACCTGTCCCTGGTGCTCTGACTCTCTGGACTTGGGGTGGGAATGTGGGTCCATTTCAGTTCTGACACCAACCCAGGGGGTTTTGCCCCAGAGGTGCATTCATGGAAATTAGGTGCCCAAGCTGCATTTTAAGCTGTGATGACCCGTGTTTGTCATTTCGTGGAAAAGGAGAATTAGCTGACACATGCCTCCATCAAGGATGAGGTTTTCCGTGAGAAATGGCATGTTTATTTTGCTCATAGAAGTCTCCCCTAACTTATCACTGTCTCCTCCTCCTTGCACAGGTCCTCATGTTCACAGGCAGAGCAAATGTCCAACAGCAGCTCCATCACCCAGTTCCTCCTCCTGGCATTCACAGACACACGGGAGCTGCAGCTCTTGCACTTCTGGCTCTTCCTGGGCATCTACCTGGCTGCCCTCCTGGGCAACGGCCTCATCATCACCACTATAGCCTGTGACCAGCACCTCCACACCCCCATGTACTTCTTCCTGCTCAACCTCGCCCTCCTCGACCTGGGCTCCATCTCCATCACTGTCCCCAAATCCATGGCCAACTCTCTGTGGGATACCAGGGTCATTTCCTATGCAGGATGTGCTGCCCAGGTCTTCTTTTTAGCTTTCTTATTTGGTGCAGAATATTTTCTTCTCACCATCATGTCCTATGACTGCTACGTTGCCATCTGCAAACCCCTGCACTACGGGACCCTCCTGGGCAGCAGAGCTTGTGTCCACATGGCAGCAGCTGCCTGGGCCACTGGGTTTCTCAATGCTCTGCTGCACACGGCCAATACATTTTCACTGCCACTGTGCAAGGGCAATGCCCTGGACCAGTTCTTCTGTGAAATGCCCCAGGTCCTCAACCTCTCCTGCTCAGACTTCTACCTCAGGGAACTTGGGCTTCTTGTAGTCAGTGCCTGTTTAGCTTTTATGTGTTTTGTGTTCATTGTGCTGTCCTATGAGCAGATCTTCAGGGCCGTGCTGAGGATCCCCTCTGAGCAGGGACGGCACAAAGCCTTTTCCACGTGCCTCCCTCACCTGGCTGTGGTCTCCCTGTTTGTCAGCACTGTCATGTTTGCCTACCTGAAGCCCCCCTCCTTCTCCTCCCCATCCCTGGACCTGGTGGTGTCTGTTCTGTACTCAGTGGTGCCTCCAGCAGTGAACCCCCTCATCTACAGCATGAGGAACCAGGAGCTCAAGGATGCCCTGAGGAAACTGATGGCTGGATTCTTTTCAAAGTCATTAAACTTCCCATCTTCTGCATATCACTCATGACATAACTCATGACAGGTCCAGCCTATCTTTTTTTTTAATTTTGTATTTGGAGATGATTGTTTGGAGTTGGGGGAAGGCTTGTTTGGTTTTGCTTTTTTAACTATGATAATATTGCCCACAAAGAAATGTTATTACTCGTTCCACTTCTAATTCTCTGTTCACCTTTATAGTTTGAGTCATAGACTTTGTAAATGAGAAGTCGTGCTCTCTGTGTATTTAAAGAAAATAAATGACCCTGCTGTGAACAGTTAGTCTGAGATCTTTCCTCTGCAACCTTTGTGAAGGTCAATACAATGTGTCTGTTGGCAAAGATGGAGGAAACAGTCCCAGCAGAGCTGCTCTGCCAGGGAGCACCAGCCTTGTTCTTTCCAGAGTCCTTCTCTTTCCACTTCCCCACTCTCCTTCTCAGCCTTTGTCCTGCTGCAAGGCCTGAGGGCTCCCAGGGCTTGGTCACAGTCGAACTGTGTGTCGGTCCTGTGACCAGGACAGGCAATGGGCACTTCTGTGACAGAGATGGCCTCAGAACAGCATCTCCAGCAGCAAGGGGATCTCCTTAGCACAGTGCCTGAAGGTTTAGATCTTCTTCCAGAGTTGTTTTAAAGAACATGCCTAAGGAATAGACTCTCAAGGGGCTCATTGTTTGGCTTGTTTCTCTGTGGGCTCAGTGTGATGGGATCAGGGTCCCAGTGTGGCTTTCGAGGGACTTTGGGCTGGTTGTTCAGCAGTTGCTTGTTGGTGGCCAGCACCCACGCAGATGGTGAATAAGGCAGGGTCCCTCTGAGCACCCTCCGTGGCCACCCAAGAGTTTGTGTGGGACGCGGTCAGTGGCAGTGACCACCATCAGCTGGGGCTGCCTCCCAGTCTGACCAGTACGGCCCTGCAGAGTCACCACAGCCCGGGCACCACAGCCCACTTGATCTACAGAGCAAAACCTCCAGCTCGGGGGCTGTGGGGAGCGTGGGGACAGGGTGCAGGAATGGCAGCCAGGCCAGTGCAGGTGTGCTCTCCCTAGGAAAAGGCTTTGTGGGGAGATGGGATGTCCCAGGAGAAGAGCAGGACACAGTGTGTGTGCAAGAGAGACATGGAAACAGTCTGTCATGCTGCCGGGTGCCAGCTTGGGGCTGTTGCCTCTTGCAGCCACCATTTTGATCATTGTCCTCTCACCAGGTCTCAGAGAGCTTGTTCTTCCCCCCATGGAAGGACACCGAATGACTAGGTCAGAAATCCAGGTTTGCACTGAGGGTAGATGTGAGCATGCACATCCTGTGCAGGGGCAGATGTACCCTAATAAGCACAAATGCCATCAGCTGTTCCTGTGGGTGCCATGGAGGCCTGTGGGACAGTGTATCAAGGTCACTTCATGTTGAGAGTAACTTCCCCAAGAAACCACCTGAATGCAGCACTGGGATGTGCTTCCTTGAACCGAGGTCCCTGTGACCTCCCTGGAGACCTGCTACAGCTCCAGCACCCAGACCCACTTGCTGCCCAGTTTTGTGGCTGACAACGGCACCATCTCTGCTCACAGATGTGTTAGGACTATTTTCTGCAGCTCTTGCATATGCTGAGCATTTGCATTTCAGAACCATTTCTCCCCTTCCTGTTCACAGGGACATCCCATGAATGCATCACTGCTCTCTACCCCAGTGTAGACAGGCACAAGGCCTTCTCCACCAGCTCCTCTCACCGGTGCCAGTTTTCTACAGCACCCTCATCCTGGACTGTGGGATGCCCAGAATAGCCCTCCCAAGACAGTTTGATAAAGCCTTTTTTCTACACCACACCCACATCCCTGCTCAATCCCCTCATCCACAGCTTAAGGACCAGAAAGGTTGGGCACTGAGCAAAATGCTCAGGAAAGCTTTGAGGTGCACAGAGAGCCCATGAACTTATTGACAAGCTGCTCTCTTCTGAACAAGCCCAGAAGACCTGGAGAGCATTTGCTGTGTTCCAGAAACTCGCCTGGAAGGTTGGGTAATGGAGAAAATTTTTGGTGTGGGAAGGGGCAGACAGGTGCTGGTGGAACTGGCTGGTGTGACCGTGAGACATCTCTCAAACACCTCAGAAAAGACATGGCTCTCAGGGAGGTTGCATAGTGCTCTGAGAAAGAAAATATCAAAAAGGACTTATCATAGCATCATAGAATAATTGTGGTTGGAAGAGACCCTTAAAATCATTGAGTCCAACCATAATCTAAATCTGGCACTAAACCATGTCCCTAAGAGCCTCATCTGTCTGTCTTTTAAACACGTCCAGGGATGGTGACTCCACCACCTCACTGGGCGGTCTGTTCTGTTGCTTCAAAATCCTTTCTGTGAAAAAATGTTTCCTAACATCCAACCGCAACCTTCCCTGGCACAAATTGAGGCCATTTCTTCTTGTCCTCTCACTTGGTACTTGGGAGAAGAGACCATCACCCTCCATACTACAACCTCCTTTCAGAGAGCTGTAAAGAGTGATAAGGTCTCTCCTCAGCCTCCTCTTCTCCAGACTGAATTCCCCAAGGTCCTTCAGCTGCTCCTTGTAAGACTTGTGCTCCAGCCCCTTCACCAGCCTTGTCACACTCCCCTGATCTCTCTCCAGCACCTTGATGTCTTCCTTGTCATGAGGGGCCTAAAACTGATCACAGTACAAGGGGATGATCTCTTCTCTAGTCCTGCTGGCCAGACTATTCCTGATACAAGCCGGGATGCTGGTGAACTTTTTGGCCACCTGGGCACACGCTGGCTCAGGTTCAGCTGCTGTCAATGAACACCACCAGGTCCTTTTGTGCCAGGCAGCTTTCCAGACACTCTTCCCCAAGCCTGCAGTGCTGCCTGGGTTGTTCTGACCCAAGTGCAGGACGCGGCACTTGGCCTTACTAAGCCTCATACAACTGGCCTCAGCCCAATGATCCAGCTTGTCTAGATCTCTCTGTATGGCCTTCCCACCCTCCAGCAGATCAACACTCCCAAACAATTCGGTGTCATCTACGAACTTACTGAGGGTGCACTCGATCCCCTCATCCATATAATTGATAAAGAGATTAAACACAACTGGCCTCAATACCGAGCCCTGGGGAACACCACTCGTGACGGGCCACCAACTGGATTTGTCTCCATTCACCGCAACACTTTGGGCCTGGCCAAAGCATCCTTGTATTCCTCTTGAGTCTCCTGCCCCTCCTTCCAAATATTATAAATTCTCCTTTTATTCCTAAATTGCAGCCACAGCTCTCTGTTCAGCCAGACCAGCCCTCTTCCCCGACGGTTCGCCTTCCGGCACACGGGGACGGCTGCTCCTGTGCCTCTGAGATCACCTTCTTGAAAAGAGACCAGCCCTCCTGGACTGCTTTGTCCTTCAGGTTTGCCTCCCAAGGGACTCTGCCAGCCAGCCTTCTGAACAGGTCAAAGTCTGCCCTTCGGAAATCCAAAGTAGCAGTTCTGCTGACCAGCCTCCTTGAGTCCAACTCCTGCCCCTGTACAGAACAACCCCACAGGTCACACCGTGTGTCTGAGGATGTTGTCCAATCTCTTCTTGAACACTGTCAGGCTTGGGGCCATGGGTGAAGAACCTTTTCCTCATGTCCAACCCGACCCTCCCCTGGTTCATCTTCCTGCTATTTCCTCAGGTTCTGTCATTGGTCACTAAAGAGAAGAGCTCATTGCCTGCCCACCCTCCTCCCCTTGTGAGGAAGCTGTAGACCACAATGAGGTCTCCTTTCAGTCCCGTCTTCTCCAAAATGAACAGAGCCAGTGACTTCAGCCACTCCTCCAAACCCTTCACCAACTTTGTAGCCTCTTCTGGACACTCTCTAGCAGCTTAATATCTTTTTTATCCGGTGGTACCCAGAACTTCAAACAGCACTTCAGGTGACGCTGCAGGACTAGACCCTAGACTGCAGGAGAGACCCGAGATCAGCATCAATGAGATAATGCTGCAATCACCCCTTCTCCACACTGAAAAATAATAAACTATACCCTTTACCAAAAAAAAAAGTCATTTTTATTACAAGGTTTTTGAAATCATTCTCTACAACTACACTAGGAAACCTCTCTAATTAACTGTACAAGACTAGAAGGAAATTACAAGAAGAGATATGGTTTCTTAGAGCTTTCTTCTGTGTAATGAGGCCCATGGTGCGTTTGGTGCTGAGTTCTTGAACCTCAGGTTCTAAGAGGAGATTGCACAAACCCTTCCAGAAGTCAAAGTCAGAAGAAAGAAGTACTAAGTACTTTGAAGTATTAATGAGTTCCACTGAGGGCAAGTACCAGCAAAGCCTCCCCAGGGACTCGTTAGAGCAGAGAATTGGAGGCCATGATGGCAGATAAACAAAGGGTAATGTGCAGGCAGCTGAGGTGCTGAGAAAACCCTGGTTTTGTTGGATGAAGAAGAGAGGCCAAGGCCTGACCCCCAGCCCCTGGGAAGGCAGATCCTGTCCCTCACCCATTGCTCAGGGCTCTTCCTGGGGCAGGGGGATGTGGGCTGTGTGATGCTGAGTGAAGGACAATGGTGTGACAGTTCCCAGCCTTACTGGGGTGTGCAAGGAGGCCATGAGGTGCCCCAGTGCCTGAGGACAACATGGCTCCTCATAGGCCTTGGTGGCAGAGATGATTGCCATAGCCAAGGGGACAAAGACTTGGGTTCTCTTGGCGCCATCCAGCCTTGCCAGTGCCCTTTGCCATCTCCACCACAGGTTGTCCTACACTGTCCCACAGCTGCTTCTGTTTCCCTGCAGGCTCTAGACACCCATCTCGCTTCCTCCCCTTGCTCTCGCCCTGGTATTTCCATACATTGACTGATGTGTCTCCACTCTTGTGCTCTGTTCCTTGAAACACAAGGAGGTGGACTGATCTCATGCTCCTTCTGGATGATTTCTCATATCGCAGCACCACCCTTTGAGTGACATTTCTTCCTCCTCATGTCCATTCCAAGCTGCGCTGTGTGGCAGTGTTTCTGCTGGAGAAAGGAGGATCCTGAAAACTACTGACCTGTCATCCTCTTACCTGTGCCTGGGAAGATCATGGAACAGATCCTCCTAGAAGCTTGGCTAAGGAACAAGGAATGGTGACTCAACCACTTCTGTCGGCAGCCCGTTCCACTGCTTCACAACCTTTTCCATGAAGAAATGTCTCCTGATATCAATTCTGAACCTTCCCTGGCACAAGCTGAGGCCATTTCCTCTCATCCTATCACTTGCTACTCAGGAGAACAACAACACCCTCCATGCTACAGCCTCTTTTCAGATAGTTGTAGAGAGTGAAAAGGTCTCCCCTCAGTCTCCTTTTCTCCAGGCTAAACACCCTCAGGTCCCTCAGCTGCTCCTCAGAAGACTTGTGCTCCAGACCCTCAACAGCCTTGTCCCCTCCTCTGCACTCACTCCAGCACCTCAAGGTCTTTCTTACAGTGAGGAACCCAAAACTGAACTGAGGATTCAAGTTGTGGCCTCACCAGCGCCGAGTAAAGGGGATGATCACTGCCCCGGTTCTGCCCACTGCACTATTCTTGATGCACACCAGGAGGCCATTGGCCTTTTTGGCCACCTGGGCACACGCTGGCTCATGTTCAGCTGCTGTCAATCAACACCCCCAGGTCTTTTTTCCAAAAAGCAGCTTTCCAGCCACTCTTCCCTAAGCCTGTGTTGTTGCTGGGGGTTGTTGTGACCCAAGTACCTGACCCAGCACTTGGCCTTGTTGAACCTCAGACAACCGGCCTCAGTCAGCCAAGATCCCTCTGTATGGCCTTCCTACTCTCCAGCAGATCAACACTCCCACCCAATTCAGTGTCGTCTGCAAACTTACTAAGGGTGCACTCGATCCCCTCATCCAGATCATTGATAAAGAGATTAAACAGAACTGGCCCCAATACTGAGCCCTGGGGACACCACTTGTGACCGGCCACCAACTGGATTTGGCTCCATTCACCACAACTCTTTGGGCCCGGCCCTCCAGCCAGTTCTTTATCCATCTCAGATATACCATCCAGGCCTTGAGCTGCAGCTTCTCCAGGAGATGCTGTGGGATATGATATCAAAGGCTTTACTGAAGTCTAAGTGCACAGCATCCACAGCCTGTGTGGTGGATTCACTCCTCCACGACAGACTTTCCCTCGTCTGCTAAGCCGGTCACCTTGTCATAGAAGGAGATCAGGTTGGTCAAGCAGGACCTGCCTTTCATAAAGCCGTGCTGATTGGGCCTGATTGCTCGTCTCGTATGTGTGACCTCACAGTCCCTTTCCCAGCCATGTTCCTGCTGTTGGCCTATCCCCTGCAGGGGCACAAGTGACTCACAGTCCCCTCCACAGCCATTGGCTTCCTACTGGACTATGAGTTCCTGAGACACAGCTGAGCACATGACATCGTACCCAGCCATCACCCTCCTTGTGCTCCAGTGTGTGAGCAGGTAAAACTAAGCTGGTTTCATCAAATCTATCTAATAGATTTCCTATGAAGGGCCTGAGTGGAGAAACGTTCCTCAGAGGAGCTGCTGTATTTACACGGGGTCATTTTATATCTCTGCTTCTGCCTCTTTCTTTTCTTCTTCCTCTTCCTGTGTCTATTCTGATGTGAAAGAGCTCTCCAAGGAAAAGATTCATGGAATCCTACAATAACACAGGTTGGAAGAGACTCCTGAACACCATCTCTGTCCCACTGTCCTTTATGGCACCCTAAGGAATAGCTGATAGCATTTGTGCTCCCTTGGGTTCATCTCATCACATGAACACAGTGGACATGCACATGATGTGTATGTTTAGAACTCATCTATGCAAGGAAAACATGGACTTTTGACCTAGTATTCCATAGAATCATAGAATGTCCTGAGTTGGAAGGGACCCACAAGGATCGAGTCCAACTCCTGTCCGTGCACAGGACACCCCACATTGTCCAGTCTCTTCTTGAACACTGTCAGGCTGGGGCCGTGACACCTCCCTGGGGAGCCTGTTCCAGTGTCCAGCACCTCTGGGTGAAGAACCTTTTCCTCATGTCCAACTGAACCTCCCCCGGCACATCGTCCTGCCGTTCCCTTGGGTTCTGTCACTGGTCACCAGAGAGAAGAGATCAGTACCTACCCTTCCTTCTCCCCTTGTGAGGAAGCTGTAGCCACCGTGAGGTCTCCTTTTAGTCTTTTCTTCACCTCTGATGCTCAGAAACCCCTTGGTTTGCTCTCTGAGGCAGAAAGGAGAAGCCATGACCTCCAGGCAATGGGAAGGGGAATCCTGTCCCTCACACACGGCTCAGGGCTCTTCCTGGGACCGAGGGATGTGGGTGTGCAAGGCCGAGGGAAGGACAACACTGGTACAGCAACTTCCACCTTCTCCATGGGGCTGCAAGGAGGCAACGAGGCCCCAGTGCCATGAGGACAACATGTCTTCTCCTGGGCCTCAGTGGCAGGGACAGCTGCCATGGCCAAGGAGACAGAGACCTGGGTTCTGTTGGTCCCTTCCAGCCTCACCAGCGCCCTTTGCCATCTCCATCACAGGCTGTTCTACACGGTCCTACACCTGCCCCTCTTTCCCTGCAGGCTGCAGACACCCATCTCACTTCCTCTCCGTGTTCAAATTTGTCAAATATATTTCTTAGTAACAACGTGAAGTGAAAAGCACTCCTCACTGGAACTGCTGTATTTATGTTAACACGTTCTATATCTCCTCTTCTGTCTTTTTTTTTTTTTTATGATTCTTCTACCTATTCTCTCTCCAGAAACATCTCCAAGTCAAAAGTTATTTCAAATCACAGAATACCTCAGGTTTGAAGAGAGCCCTTGTCTCACTCATCTTGTCTCACTCTCCTGCTCAGGGCAGGGTGAACCAGGGGAGATTGCTCAAGGCACCCACCCAAGTTTACATCATCCACAAAGGCACTGAAAGTGCACTCTGTTACATCATAGAAGGGGAGAATAAAGACGTTCAACAGTGTTGGCCCGAGTGCTGGTCACTGAGAGATGACACTGGTAACTGGCTGCACGGAGGACTTTGTACCACTGACGATATTTGGGCTTGATGGTTCAGCCGACTTCCCAAACAGCATCCACTTCTTGAGCCCCATCAGCAGCACTCTGCCCAGAAGGAGACCATGTCTGAGGCCTTGCAAATGCCCTGTACACAACATGGCTTTCTTTCCACTGTCCATTTGTGTTCAGCAATCTTTTCCTTGTCCATCACATTCCTGGAAATGGCTGCAGGAGAACGTGTCCCATCCCCTTCCCAGGAAGGGAGATAGGGTGGCTGGCTTGCAATTCTCCCAGTTCCTGTTTGTGCTCTTCTTGAAGATGGGTTTGAGGTCTGCATTTTCTAAGGACCCCAGAACCATTCTGGTTTCTATGGCACATTTGAGAGCACAATATGGAATCACGGGCAAGGGTGACATAGCAGACTGGAGCACTTGCAATGAGTCTGTCCAAGGCAGCTGAGATGAATCTCACTGGGCCACTGGGGTTTGTTCCTGGAGCCACACGCAGAAATGTCAGGGTTCTGTGAGGTGTTCACATCTGAGCTGGCTTCATGGAATCCTTCTGCACCCAGGGATGTTCAGAGACAGAGTCTCTCCATTTTACACACAGAGGCAGGAGTCACAGTGTCTCTCTGACCTCCTGTTGCCACTCCAAAGGGTCGAGAGACACCTCAGCCCTGTGGTGTGTCACCCTGCTCTGCACTCATCTGAGATGTCCCACATCATGAGGAATGGACACAGGGACCTCAATTCAAGGAAGAACATCCCAGTGCTGCATGCAGGTGATTTCCCGTGGAGTGTTCCTCCCACCATGAAGTGACCTCAAGACCTTTTTTGTGCCACAGGCCTTCATGGAACCCGAAGGAATAGTTCATGGTGTTTGTGCTCACTCGTGTTCATGTCACCTCATGTACATGATGTGCATGCTCACATCTCATCTGTACAATACAAACTCGGACTGCTGAACAACTCATTCAGTGTCCCTCCGTGGAGGGAAGAACAACCTCTACGAGATGGGGAGAAAGGCCAGTGCTGGAAATGGTGGTTGTGAGGGGCCAGTTCATGACGATGCCCTGGGGCAGCTTCCATGGGGTGTCCAGTGCACAGGGGCACAGCCCAGCCCCTGCTCTGCTGGTCCTGCAGGTCTCTGGCAGGAGGCCTGGCTGTGAGAGGACACTGCTGTGTGCCCAGCCCTGCACACACACACTGTGCAGTTGTACACTGATGTTTGCATCTGCATGTCTCTTCAGTGTGTTCTACAGTGAAGCTTTGAAAAAGAGCTAAACCTTCAGGGCCTGCCCATAGGAGATGACCTTTCTTTCTGGAAAGGCTGTTGTGAGGCCAGCTCTGTCACAGCAGTGCCCATTGCCTGTCCCTGCCTGCGCTCACAGGACTGACACACAGCAGGACGGTGACCAAGCTGCCAGAGCACTCAGGCCTTGCACCAACACAAGGGATGAGAAGGAGAGTGTGGGAGTGGAACGAGAACAGCTCTGGAAGGCCAAGCGCTGGTGCTCCCTGGCAGTGCTGCCAGCCTGGACTCTTTTCCCCTCCTCCCATGCACACAGGAACTGTCCCTGCAGCTCCAAAAGGCCTTGCAGGAAGGATATATATTGAAAAACAAGTCACTACAGGACCCTTTATTTTGTTTAAATACACACAGATCATGGCTCCTCATTTACACAGCCAGTGGTTATAAAAGAAAAGCAGAAAGCAATTTAGAAAGGGGATGACAATGTTATCACAATAAAAAAAACATCAATAGCAACAGAAAACAGAGATGAGAGGCTGGGCCTCTAAGTAGTTACATTAAAACTGCTATGTAGAATGAGATGGACAGTTTATTGCTTCGGAAAACACTTAGATACGAGTTTCCACAGGGCATCCTTGAACTCCTGGTTCCTCATGCTGTAGATGAGAGGGTTCATTGCTGGAGGCACCACCGAGTACAGAACAGACACCACCAGGTCCAGGGAAGGAGAGGAGATGGAGGGGGGCTTCAGGTAGGCAAACATGGCAGTGCTGACAAACAGGGAGACCACGGCCAGGTGAGGGAGGCACGTGGAAAAGGCTTTGTGCTGTCCCTGCTCAGAGGGGATCCTCAGCACGGCCCTGAATATCTGCACATAGGATACCACGATGAACACAAAACACCCAAATCCTAAACAGACACAAACCACAAGGAGCCCAGCTTCCCTGAAGTAGGAGTGTGAGCAGGAGAGCTTGAGGATCTGGGGGATTTCACAGAAGAACTGGTCCAGGGCATTGCCCTTGCACAGTGGCAGTGAAAATGTATTGGCCATGAGCAGCAGAGCATTGAGAAACCCAGTGGCCCAGGCAGCTGCTGCCATGTGGACACAAGTTCTGCTGCCCAGGAGGGTCCCGTAGTGCAGGGGTTTGCAGATGGCAACGTAGCGGTCGTAGGACATGATGGTGAGAAGAGAATACTCTGCACCTAACAAGAAAGCTAAAAAGAAGACCTGGGCAGCACATCCCGCATAGGAAATGACCCTGGTATCCCACAGAGAGTTGGCCATGGATTTGGGGACAGTGATGGAGATGGACCCCAGGTCCAGCAGGGAGAGGTTGAGGAGGAAGAAGTACATGGGGGTGTGGAGGTGCTGGTCACAGGCTATGGTGGTGATTATGAGGCCGTTGCCCAGGAGGGCAGCCAGGTAGATGCCCAGGAAGAGCCAGAAGTGCAAGAGCTGCAGCTCCCGTGTGTCTGTGAATGCCAGGAGGAGGAACTGGCTGATGGAGCTGCTCTTGGACATCTACAGCCTCTGGGCATAGGGCACTGACTCAAAAAGAAAAGACAGTGACAAGTTACAGGAGACTTCTCTGAGCGAAATCCAAGCCATTTCTCACACACCCTCCCCTGCTCCACACCCCTTGTCCTTTTCCAGACCTTCCTTCGGGTCCGTGGCTGAGCCCTGGGTGGTGCTGACTGGAGGTGCCGTGAGGAGCAGGGCCTGTGCCCGCTGGCTGCCCAGGAGTCAGCCCTGCTCTGCAGCAGGGGTCATGGGAACGGGGGAACAGGGTCCAGTCCTGGGGTTCAGCTGTGTCAGATGGACCCGTTCCCGGTGCAGAAGGGACTGTCAGCATCTGCTCTCCTAGTGATAATGAACCAGGACGGAACAAGGCAGTTTGAGAAGCTTGTTTTTTTGCAGCTTCCTGCAACTCCCCTGGAGAGTGTTGTTGGGTGTCAGAAACCCTCAGCATTTCTGCTGCACTCAGGGAGAACAGAGCGAGTCCTGCGAGACCAGAGGATGCCTGTGGGTCAGTGCAGAGTGAGGGCAGCTGGTCTGTCCCTCTGTCTTGCTCCAGCTGCCCTTTCTGAGATGGAGGCTGATCACACTGGCATGTTACCCTGAAAAGCCACTGGGCACTGCTGAGAGCAGAGGGACCCACCTCAGACCATGACATGTCCCACCCTTTCCTCAGGTCTCAGCACCCCACTTCTATCCCAAGACACACACAGCTCATTTCACAAACCGAACTGCATTTCTTCCATCATAGCATCTCTGCACTTCTCTGTGGGGAATTCAGATAATGCTCATTCCCCTGCCCCACAGACTGCATTGCCCACAGCCCCACAGGTCAGAGGAAAGCTGGGACACGTGTTCCCATGGACACACCTGCAGGAAAGGACCCACAAGATCAGGCTATGAGTCTGCAGCTGAAACTCCCATCCCCAGAGAGCCCGACAGCAAGAACAAGATCACAACAACAGTGACCCAGAGCAAGAAGGAAAATGCGGTGAGGGTGGGTGTGAGAGAGGCCGGGGCAGAGGCAGCCGGGCACTCAGACAGCGTCACCCTTCCCCAGCTGTGCAGCCACCTCCCACACACCAGCATTGCCGGGCAGCTGCTCTCAGCCCCTGTGCTCTGCAAAGGGAACTGGAGCTCTGGCTGCACAGCAGCTGCTTCATGCCTTGGAGCCCCCGGCCCTGAGGGCAGAGGCTTTGCTGGGTGGGACAGGAGGCGAGGGGGCTGCTCAGAAGAGCGATCTGCATTGCAGAGGATGAAAGGGAGTTTTCTGTGTTCCCCCTCCCAGAACAATTCCAGGTTTAGTTTCCTCTCATTTCTGATCATTTCGCTGCTGCCTGGACATTCTCCCCCTGGGAACAGTTTCCCTGTCCATGTCTTTTCCCTGTCAATGCTCACAGACCCCATCCCACCCTCTGTGCCCTCACTCTGGCCCTACAGATCCTGCCTGTTCACAGGGCACTGCCTGGGGGCATCTTCCTGTTTGCAGGTTGGAAAACAGGAGAGGTCAAAGGCTGACGGGTTCAGCAGATGTGATGCTGGTGCTGTGCACAGGCAGAGCAGCAGCTGAAGGGATGTTGTGAGGCTTCTGGCAGATGTACTGATGACTCTGAGCTGCAGTTCAGGAGTCTCAGTGACTTGTTTAAGCATGAGAGCTCATTTTCATTTTAACCTTTCCTGCACCCCCCAATCCTCAGGATAGGAAACTGAAAAGACAGCCTCAGGAAAGCTCCCTATCTCTCTGCTAATCCTTGCATTGATCTTCTCCTTCAGGCATCCAATTGGAAAAATCCTGGGGGTGATCTGGAGCTGTGAGCAGCTCTGATCCACACAGCACCCCCTTAACAGCAGAAGCACCTTTCCTGCCCTGATAGGGGTCATCCCTTCCCCCCACAGCTTCTCCCCACAGCACCATGGGGATCTCCCCGGGCAGGCTGAGCGCTGACCCTGGCAGGCGGCAGAGTCCCTGCCCCGGCACAGCCCTGGGGTGCAGGGACCCTGCTCTGCAGGACAGCCCTGGGCACCCCTGGTTCCTCACCCACCTTCACAGCTGTTCAACATTGCCTGACAAGAGCCCCCTCCTTACACATCCCACAAGCTGTGCCTGTGCTAACTTTAAGAGATGCCTCCAGGAGCTACAGCTGCATTGCCCTGCACCCAGAGACTTACCATGGCAAGGGTTGCTGAGATTTCTCCTCCAGTGAGCTCTCAGTCATTCTCCCCATCCTGACCACCTTTAATCTCTCTCTGCCTTGCTCGTCTCCCTGAGACCCCCAGGCAGAGCCCTCAGCCCTGCTGCGCTTTGCAGAGGAGCTGCTCCTGGGCAGAGCTGTCTCTCTGCAGCGCTGCCGCTTGCCATGAGCTCCCTCTGTCCCAGGAGCCCAGCCCAGCTCAGCAGCACAGGAGCAGCCCAAGGCACATTAATGACCCATCTGGTGGCTTTGGTGCTGAGGCCATGAACCTCAGACCCTGAGGGGAAGTTGAATAAAACCTCTCAAGAAGTCAAAGTCAGATTCAAACTCCAAAGTTTCTTGTAATGTTAATGAGTCCCACTGAAGGACACTATTGAGGAAATGACTCCAAGATTTGGTTAGAGAAGAAAACTGGAGGCAGAGATGACAGGTCAGGAAAATCAAGGTTAAGTTCTCTCTGATGATCAGTAAACCTGGATGTGTTTCATTAATCAAAGGGCCAAGCCCTGACCCCCAACCCTGGGAAGGCAGATCCTGTCCCTCCCACGTTGCCCAGAGCTCTTCCTGGGACAGTGTGATGTGGGGCTGTGCAAGGCCAAGGGCAGGACTATGGTCCCACACCTCCCAGGTTCCTGGCTGGGGACAAGGAGGTCGTGAGGCCCCTGTGCTGTAAGGACAAGGTGTCTCCTCACAGGCATCAGAGCTGGAGACAACAGCCACAGCTAAGGGGAGAAGGAGCTCATGTCTGTTGGGGGCTTTCAGCCTCTTTACATCCCTTGATCATCTCCACGACAGCCTGTCCTATGCTGTGGCATCCCCTGCACCTCTTTCCCTGCAGGCTGGAGACATGCCCCCTGCTGCCCCACCTTGCTCTTGTCTGAGCATCTTCCTTCCTTTGCTGATATCTCTCCATGTAAATACTTAGATTTGGGTTGCCTCTACTGTAACTAACTCATCTGACTTTTGCATTAAGGGTAGACCAACAGCTGCAGATCTTTTGACAATATATTTTACCAGCATGCCAACCCTGGTATCTGTATTATTGAGTTATACCATCTTAGGTGATTTTTGGTATTAATGTTTTATATTATTGTTTTCCCTCAGCAGGTAATGGCTGAAAAAGCTGCTTCAATTTTAAAAACATCTGTTGCTTCAACATAAGTGACGAATCAGCCAACATGAAAGACAACATTTAACATCTCCAAGACTTTGTGCATCAAATGGAGCAATCTACTGATGATGCCTGGATGAATGGCTCATTTAATTCCTTGATAAAATGAATGGAACACCTGATTTAAAGCATCATTGTACAGATATGTTTATTCCTCCTCCTGTATGTGTTTATTATGTACCTCTCTAAATTGCTCTGTACTACACAAGTCCAAGTGAACATCTCCGGCTTTGCTGGCCCCAGCAGAAGCAGTTGCTTGACTGAGGGGGGTGGAATACATGGGAGTTGTGCAAGAATGGCAAGGAGGAGTATTGTAAGGACACTCAAGCTACTGTAGGTGGGATGTAGAAAAGCACATGAACTACAAGTAGAACCTCTGGGTTTAGATAATAGGCCTGTGAATAATCATAAAGACACCTCACCATATATCCTTAAGATTCCTACAGACAAAGATAAAAGCAATGCTACAAAATGCAGAATTAGTGCACAATGGATTTTCCCATATGTCTAATGGCATAACCTGTCCGGCAAACACTGCCAAGACCAGTCTATTTCATCTTTTTGTCTTGCAGCTTCCCGTAAGATCAAAGTACAATATATCATCCTGTTGCAGCTGAAGGCACATCATGTCCTGTTGGGACTAAAGCGGAAGACTCTATTTGGATGGTCACCGACCACAACAGGAACTTCGAATGTGATGCTTCATCCAGTTGTAATTCTGTTAACTCTAATATTATTGTGCTTGTTACTTACAATCATTTTATGTATAAAAGCCCAGTACACATATAAGCAAAGGATCTCTATTTGTTGTGACAAACACCCTGATAATACAATTTATAGTGATATTCTATATTATTGAAGCTATCTGCTTAAACAGAAGTTCACATGCACGCTAACACCGTATATAGATGATATTAGCATTTAAACTGAATAGTTTATCAAACAATTGGACTCTTACCACTGAACTACAACATGCCATGTATTTGTGACATAGAGGCAAGAGGTAACCACACTACCAGTCTGTGAGAGAATGAAGGGGATTGACTGTGGTCAAGGGAGAGGAGCGTGGCAGGCGCACTCGACCCCCCCTCAGCCAAACCAGCAGCAGGGAAGCAGAACGGCAACTGAACGCCGGTGGCTTGTGGGCGCAGGGAGTCTCGTGCAGACTTTTCCTACTCTACGCAATTTGACTATGAGTCAACCACTTCATTCTAGAAATACGACAGCCTGGATGAGCCCACTTTGAGTGCTCCCTGCTAAATAAGTGAGCTGTATGGCAATGATTTTACTACTCACGGATCACTGGATGAGCCTAATTCAACTTCAATATTCATCATTTAGCTTAAGTAGACGCACACCAAATGTAATGGATTATTTAGAGATATAAGTTTGTATGATTTTTTAATATACTCTTCGATTCATGTTACTTAGTAGACTAGATTTGCTAAAATTTTAAGCTCGTATTTGCCAAAAGCAACCGTAGACTACACTAAACGCCTTGCATGATAAAGTCGAGCTTGCATTTTGCTGGGAAAAATGGAACTGACTGGGAAAACAACGATCCAAGGCTAACGCAGAGACATCACAGACATCTGCAAAGCCGGGCCTATTTTTGCACTTCACTGAGAAGGATTTATCCAGACAAAATGGCACCTTCAAGGATATGGACCAAAACCAATGTCTACAACCGAACAAAACAGAGGCCCACGTGGAGTCAGGGAAAAAGGGTCCAATGGGGAGCAAAGGACCTGGTGGTAAAATTTTGCTATTGGACTTGGATCTTGGTGTGAATGGTCTGTAAAGATATAAAAGTTTGTCGTTTTCTATGCTGGGGCGGACCTCTGCACAGGTACCCAGCTTGAGCCAGCCCTTCTGCTATTCTACTCCATTAAATTTTTTATTTTCTGAGAATTTTGTCTCCTGAAAGTCTGCTCTGCATATGGTCATAAAGCCTTGCCTCTAAGTTTGCTGCTGGAGCTCTAAAATACAAACTCTGGAGCGAACGGTTATCAGGGAAAGAGGAATCCTGACAGTTTGCACCGCGACGGACACGGCCTCACCTGAAAGTTTGTCTCCGGAGCTCCAAGACACAGCCCCCTGGAGTGAACAGTTATCAGGAAGGGAAGATGACTGAAAGTTTCCTTCGTGAACAGGTACAGGCACCTGGAGAGAAGGTCAGCAGCATTCAGCATGCCGTATTTCCCCCATGCAGTAAATAATAGAGTGAACCTGCCACCGAACTCTTTGAAGTCGCGCTTCTCTTTAAGAAATCTAAACATTGTTCTGCAGCAAGCAAAACCCCTCAATTACTCCCCCGCAACAGGGCGTCACCAAGTGAGGTCACAAAGGGCCCCACCAAGTGAGGTCACAAAGGGCCCCACTGTGACCCTGCGCCTGGGGAGGGAGGTCAGGGTGCCCCATTGGGAGGCTCAGGGTCAGCTCAGCCCCGGGCACCTGGGTGCTCTCGGGGTGGCCTTGGCTAAATTTGAATCCCAGTTTCTTCAAGTTTTACCACCCACTGCTCTCAGCATAGTCTTTAACAGTCCGTTGCACCGCTCGATTTTCCCGGAGGCTGGTGCATGATGGGGATGTGACAGACCCACTCAGTGCCGTGCTCCTTGGCCAAGGCGTCTACGAGGAGGTTCCAGAAATGAGTCCCGCTGTCTGGCTCAGTTCTCTCTGGGCTGCCGTGTTGTCACAGGACTGGCTTTTCAAGGCCCAGGACAGTGTTGCGGGCAGTGCCGTGGGGCAGGGCGTATGTTTGCAGCCATCCGGTGGTGGCTCCAACACTGTAAGCACAGAGCTCTTGCCATGACCATTTTCTGGCAGTGTGATATAGTCAATTTGCCAGGCCTCTCCACATTTACACTTCAGTCATCGCCCCCATACCACACAGGCTTTGACCGCTTGGCTTGCTTCATGGTAGCACATGTTTCACAATGGTGAATAACCCGTGCAAGAGCATCCATGGTTGAGTCCATCCCTCGATCACGAGCCCATCCATATGTTGCACCCCTTCCTCGACGACCTGAGGCACCGTGGGCCCAATGGGCCATCAATAATTCACCTTCATCCTGCCAGTGCAAACCTACCTCAGACACTTCAATCTGGGCAGCTCGATCCCCCTGCTGGTTGTTCGGATTGGGTTCTTCAGTGACCGACTCTCGGGCACATGAGCTTCTACGTGGCGCACTCTCACAGGCAGGTTCTCCAGCCGGGCAGCGATATCTCGCCAGGATTCAGCAGCCCCGATGGGTTGGGCTCTGTGCTGCCAGCGGCTCCGCTGCCATTGGCCGTGGCCCAGGGGACAGCAGGGGCCATGACGGTCGCACGTGGTCGGCGGTGGCGGCGGGAAGCCGGATGGCCCATGGCTGCGTTCCAGCGGCACGGCCCGGGATACCGACTGTGTGAGCGGGTGGTGCCACGGAGACGTGGGGTCTGGAACATGGGGGTGGCCGGGGGGACGGGAGGGACGGGGAGGGCGGCAGAGAGGAAGGGGCCCCGGGGCTGGGCCGGGGCTGCTCGAGCTCGGGGCAGGCCTGACGGGCGCCATGTCAGAGCTCAGCCTGGCTGCCCGCAGTGCCGCCTCCTGCTCACATCACTCTTCACTGCCATTGGTCGGGAGGGCTGTCAGTCTCCTGCCCTGAGCTAGTGCTGTCTGGGATTGGCTGCCTGGGCTGTCACTCTGCCCTGGTTTGGGGCCCACCCTGCCCTGAGGCGCTGTTTCCTCTGATTGGCTGTCTCGTATTTCCTCCTGGCTCCTCCCATGAAGTGATTGGATGGATGGCTTATCAATCATTTGTGTGCCGCTCTCCCGCCAGGTGTGATTGGGGCAGCCAGCACAGCCCGCCCCTGAACACTGCCTAGATTGGTCAACTCTAGCCACCTGTCCTGCAGGCCTCAAAGCTTGATTGGCTGGTTACATATCAATCACATGACTTGCCCCGCCCCCTCAAATGTGATTGGCTGTCCTTGGTCCATTGACTCCCCATAGACTTCTGGGCTGTTGTTGCCAGGCAACGAGCTCCACCTGAAAATGAAACTGTGGAATCCGAACATCTGTGGTTGATAAAAGACACGTTGGGACCATAACATGAGGATCTGGGCCCCAAGAAGGAGGCTCTGGGCACTCAAAAGGACGGGCAGGTGCTACAGATGGTGCTTTGGGCCCTGAACATGAGGGGACCCTCTTGGTTCCCACCCGAGCTGGGTTTTGTGCCCGTGACCCCACAGAACAGACACCTGTGCTGTCCGGAGTGGCCACGGAACAGACGGAGCCCGAAGCCACGGACTCCATGAGCTCAACGGGGAGTTGTGACATTTCATGGACGTTTCACAGGGGCGGGCCATGGGCTGAGGGCAACTGTGTGTGTGTGACATCAAAGGGTGGGAAGGGGAGCGGTGGTTGCTGAGGACGTGTTGGATCGTGTGGGACCTGAGCCTGACGTCCATGGGGTGGAACAAGGGCTGGAGAAAGGACCGTCGTGGTGGCGACACTGCTCCTGCGTGGAGCTCCAGAGGCTGCAGGGGGATTTCTGCTCCACGGGGACCAGCACAAGCCAGTGGCCCATTCATGTCTGTCACCTGCTCTGGGGGCTGTGATCTCAGCAGCACCTGCACAGCAGGAGTGTCCTCACCGCCAACACCAGCTCTCTGCTGTGTCTGCACCTCTGTCCCCATCTCCCCGTGCTCTCCTCCCTCCCAGGCACCTTTCCCACCTGCTCCAGGACCCACCAAGGCCTCTGTCTGTCTCCATAGAGACTAAAAGGAAAGAAAAACTTTCCACACTGATGCCATCAAATAACCGCATGAAATAAAAACATTTTTAAGGGGAAGGGTAACCCTAATTTTTCCCTGTACTCCATTTTTTAAAAAAATAGCGTAGCTTTAGTTTCTACCGGGAGGGTATATTCTGTGTGTCATTGGCATTTCACTCATATTATACCAATTTATTCATTCTCCCTGTTCAGTTGTCTTCTACGTATGTCATGTTATGTCCACAGGCAACCATCCAGAATTTGTATTTAGTTTTGATATTGTTAGGTCAGCTGCTGCTCCAAATTATCTCATCTTTCATTTTCGAGTGCTCTCCTGTTGCATCCTTTGGCAGATGATGTTCTTGTCACCAGGTATATCATCCTTCCCACATGCACTTTGGATGGTTTCTAGCTGATCCATGGTGATTCATGTGTTCTAACTTCTGCCTTCTGCATTACGTGGTGATGTATCTGTCTCTGTGTCTGTGTGGCAGGTGTCACGTCAGAAGCACTGTCCCAGCCAGGTCACTGCACCTCTTTCTCTTCTCCCTCTGCTGTCATCATGACTGTACCAGCTGTCCAATGTGCTTTCTGACCTCATGGACCCTCTCGTCCCACCTCCCTTCTGCTGTGCAATCCTATTCCTGCAAGAGAAGTGACAACCAGTCCGTGTCCCCTCTGTGGCATCTGGACCTTCCAGAGCTGGACGGCTGGTGGGAACTGTCACCAGCAGCCAAGGCTCTGTGTGAAGTCTTCTCCTGGCACAGGAACAGCTCTGGCTGTGCCTGGTGAGCACCACACTGCCCGAAGGAGAACAGCAACATCCGTAGTGACTCCTGGTTAATGGGAAGAGATGATTTGAGGGCAGGTTGGCAGCAGACACTGAGGCTTTGCCGGGGGTGGCCACATCTGGCACCTCCCACCAGGATTTTGGAAAGTCCCTTCCCAGCTGTGATCACCAGGCCAACAACACGTGGCAGAAAGATCCCCCACCCCCGAGGGCCCTAGCCCCCAACTGGCCTCTGTCCCCAAACTACTCAGACATCTAAACAGGCTGTACCTCTACCTGAATTATCTTCAGTTTTAAGAAAAAAAACCAAACTAAAGTGTACTTCTGGATGAAGATGGACCAGGTTCAAGATCAGTACCAGGGGTGCTGCAGGAGCGTCTCCCAGCGCGGACAGACGGGGGTCCTGTTGGCCTCACCACCCCTGGGCCCCACCATGGCCCAGTTCACCAGCTCTGGGCCCGAGGGCTCAGCCCAGGGACAGCCCCACAACCAGGGTCAGAGCGGTTCCTGCTGCTGCCCCGAGGGTCACCAGCCCCAGTCAGCCCTGGGCCAGAGTGCAGGTGTCTGAGCTGGGCTGAGGTGGAAGGGGCTGGAAAACAGCTCATCGGGAGGAGGAGATGGAAGAAGGTGCCATGTGTGTGGCACTGGGGATGAACTGACACCCTCAGTTTGGTATCTGGATCTGTGCTGGGCTTGCACATGGACTAAACCCCAGCTCAGAGCACAAATTGCTGTTACCAGCCCTAGTGGCCAAGCGCTGTTCCTGCTCTCTCCTCCCTGGTGCAACCCGAGCGCATGACTGCCCTGCCTGCTCCTGCCTTGGGGCTTGGGGAACTCGGGCTGAAAAGGAAAGACAGACTTGTGTAGTTATGGGATCTCTTAAGGGTCCTGGGATTGCTTTGCTAATCACTCTGTAATATTTCCTGGGCTATGAACTCAATATGGGCCCAGAGAGGCAAATAAGTCCATGAACCAACTTTCCGGTCAAGGTTTTCTTCTTACATAAAACCACACTTCCATTTTCTCATGGGCAACAGATTGAAAGATGGAAGCTGAAGCAGCATCTGCCTCTTGTGAAAACAGGTAGCAGCAGATGGTTCCATTCAGTCAATCCTTAGTTGCTTCCTGGACGGGAAAACTGTCCATTAATTTAATCTTTGGTGTACAGGCAGGGCCTTGCTGATGTTCCTGTGTAGGCAGCAAGTGTGTGGCTGTCAGGCTTTCTGCAGGTTTGTGACTGGGTTTTCCTGTCTTTCTTAAGAAGGAAAATCTTGCCGTGTTCTCCCGAAGTCTCCCATAAGCTGGTGGGTTTAGAGAAGGACAGGGAGCTCCAGTTAGCTCAGGGAGGACCAGTCAGCATCGCAGGCAAAGCAGACCGGAACTCGACTCGGTGAAAATTAATGGAATTTATTGACAACTGAAACCGGCACCTCTCCCCCGTCTTTGGGCGGATCACCATGCACCCTGAACCGATACAGGCAGGTGTGGTCCGGGTGGCCCCAGTTGCTCAGCACTTGCAGCCTGATGTAATTCACGACCCCAGGGAGCTCGTTCTGAAATGACAAGAAGAAATGAGTCGCCTTTTCCTCTCTGGCACGTGAGCACTGACAGAGTAGTGCCGCAGCGATGGCTTTGTTCAACAGCTTCCTTCCTGCTGCCCTGCTGGGGCTTTTGACCTGTCGTAGTCAAGACGTTCTATCCTGCTCTACCTCATTGGGCCATGAGAACAGCAAAGGAAGAAGCAGAGACCAGATGCCTCAGCAAATACACTGGAAAGTTCTCACCTGCTTTGGGGCACAGGCTTCCACAGTCACAAGACCCAGTGCTGGTGTTAGTATAATGTCTCGTTGTCTTCTCTAGAAAGCCACAGAAACAGAATGGCCTCCCTGTCACGACTCACTGCCAGCACCAACAGAATCCTCAGGAAGCCCAGGATTTCTGGTCTTTAACTGGCAGACCAGCAGTCGTGCATCCTACTGGATGTGGTTGCTGCTGTCCACTTGGGGTCCAGACAGTCAAGCTGATTCCAGTTTCAAATGTGGCACTTCTAAACACTGAAGTTTAAACCCAAAACGAAAGAGAAGACCGGCAGTCCAGGTATACACCACCAGGAAGTTAAAGCAGAAGAAAGGCCAGCGTGGCACACGCTCAAGGACAGGGCTGCCTGTAGCTCTTTGGCAGGGAAGCCTCTCCCCATCCAACTGCATTTCTCCTCCTCTCCTCCAGTTCTCCTCCCTCTTTGTCCCCATACCTTCAGCTGGAAGGTCTGACTGGGATTCAGCGGTGCCAGGAAAGTAAACTGTCCCAGGAATATTCCCTGCTCCTCGTGTTCTTCCTTGAAGCCCTACAGAAAGTCAAGGGTGGAGAAAACAATAGTGTCTGGTATCACCATGGCAAGACTGAACTTCAGACGGTGAAGTACGGTGTTATTTCATCTACGTAGTCCAAGGACAATGAGCGTAAGGAAAAGACAAGAAGCTGCAGGTGGGCAGCATGTCACACTTGCCTACTCAACGAGTCCAGGCTGCCAGTCAGAAAAGGAGTAGATGCTCCCAGTGAGTGGAAGGTAACCTGAGGATCACAAATGTCACTGGGATTGGAAGCCAAGAAGGTCTAGGACCATGCACTGTGCCAGCTCCTTTTCCCTGTGGCTCCTGGACTAGCATCTTGCCCTAGAAGCTTTTGGTTTTGAGGGGTACATTGAATAAAAGAGGAATGCAATGGGAAGGAAGCAACACCAAGGAGCCTGTTTCTTCTGAGAGACACGAGGAAGCTTCAGGCCACCAGAATCTATGACCCATCTTCATCCCCTGCTTGGAAATGCTGTGCAACCCCCTGCCCCCCACTCCAGAGAAATCACTTACATAGACAGCAAAGTCCTTTGGAGCTCCAGAGATACTTTCTCCATGGAACGCTGTCCCTGAGACATGGTCCATGGTGACTGCTGTGGGAATGACTGGCACAGACAGCTTGATGAACACATGTCCCTGGCTTCCTGGGAAGGGCCAGCACTTTCCAGGATGGTTTTCTGGCTGAAAGGACAAGAAGAAACTACATTCACATGGAGAAGGTTGCCCTGGATCTCACACCTGCCATGAGCATCAGAGGATTAAGAATTCATATGGCCTATCAGTTCTGCTCTGAACCACAGCCAGTGCCTTCAGTCGCACCCTGTGGGTACGGAACAGAGAAGCAGTTGTGAGAATTCACGTATCACAGGGCCATTTCAGGAGAGAAGCCCTTCGATGGCTGGGAGCTCGGTGTGCTACTTGTAGAAGCTCAGCAGCCTCTCCTGGTCCAGAGCCCTCACCAAGAACAAGCCAGGGACGGTGTGGCTGAAAGGCCCCTGCCCAGAGCAGGTGGCAGCCACAGGCCCCCCTGGATGAACCTTTCCTGTCAGGGGAAGCCCTCGCTGCCTCTCATCCACTGCCACCTCCTTCCCCTGGCACCAGCCAGCTCTTCAGATTGTGCAGGCAGCTGAGGAGCAGGGCCAGGATGGCTTGAGAGCCCAACGTGGGACTCTCCAGCAGTGCAGGCTCCCAGCCCCGGCTGGGGCTCACTAAGAGAACATCCCAGACCTCTGCAGGCATCTCTGCCCTTCTCCTTCCTTGCAGTGCTGACACTTTGCACAGCGACTGGGCAGACACAGACTGCAGGAGCAGCCTGGTCTCGTAGAAGCTCCCGCAGAGAACCTGGGGCACTCTGGGAGAGGGAGGAGGGAGACACTCAGCAGGGAGACACAGGAGGAGAGCAGGTCCATGCGAGAAGGAGGCAGGAAAGGAAGTTTCGAGGAGCAAAGATGGGGGGAAAGGCAACTCTGAGCAGCGTGTGTGCTTCATTCTCCTGACCTTCCTTTTACTGTTTCTTGGTGCTCCTACCTCCAGAATAAGCTCAGGGGACCTCACGTAATCCATCACGGGCAGGGAATACAAGAACACCTTCGCTTTGGCAGTCCGGAGGGATGGAGAAGACTTGGAACGAATGACGGCAGCCCCTGGAATTTAAAACATGAGCACAATCATCAGGCAGTGTCAGGAGGAATATTACACTGTTGACTTGGAAAAGGCTTCTCAGTTGTCATCCATGTCCTACGGTGGGTTCCCCTCTGTCTTACTGCCATGACCCCTCTGGAACACATAGCAGGGAGTCATTAAACTGTCCTATTTGGCCATGGAAATAGGCAAGACTGTGAACCAGCCTTTCAGTTCTTCCCATGGGGTCTGGCCCGTTACAGGCTCTGTCAGTGGGAGCACTTTTAGGGCACAAGGTGACCCTTGACTTCTCACCCGTTCTCTCTTACTCATGGGCACATTCTAATGCCCATTTATCAATCTGGACAGGGAGGACTTTGGAACTGGTTTGTTTTCACAATGTCACGGCACCTGCTGATCTCAGGGCGTAATCAGGCCTTGGGACCTGGATCTCTTCCAGCTTCTCCAGAGCTTGACTGATGATCTCCTGAACAGCCTGGGAAGGAAGGCAAAGGAGTGCGTCATTTGGAAGGAAAAGGAACGGAGCGAGCAGCTCCCCATGCAAGGCCAGCCAAGGTGAGTGGGGACAAGGCAAATCTCATATGGAAGGGACGCCCAAATTGCCTGGAAGCCTCCCTAGTTTGCTCTGCTGTGATATATGGGTATCAGAAATGGGTCTGCTCACTCCAGTGCTCTGAATGCTGAAGCTGTGCGAAGGGGCTTTTCCTGTGGAGAGGCCCCAGGCCAGGCAGCACGGACAGAAAAGCCTTCTGGGTGTGAGATCGGACCGGCTTAACTCTGGACCTCTGAGACCATTCTTTCTTTCCAGTCCTCCCTTGAGGAGGACCTGAGATCTGGACGCAGAGGAAGGTACGACTCAGACAGCCATCATTCCCATCACGCTCTCTCTTCCCCATAACGAAGCGTGGAGCAACAGGAAAAAGAAGTGTGGCCATGACAGCACTTGTTCCAGCAGCACCAGCCTGTTGGCTGGGACAGGGAATGCAGTAGGATATGTGCTGGAGGGAGGATAAAACCCCTCAGTAGATCCTTCTGCCTTGTGCCCTTACCCGTCCGGTAAAGCCTGGGAGCTTTGCCTGCTTCACGCCTTCCTGGAGAGCCCGCTCCGCGACATCCTTTGTGCTCCAGCGCAGATGATAAAGCTCTTCCTGGAGCTTACGGAGCTGGTCTGGCAGGGGCAGGGTTTCACTCAGGTCTTCTCCTAACTCTGCTGCGGTTCTCCAGACGGTTAAGGTGCCGTGTTGTCCCACATGGTAAATACCTGTCAGACACACACCAGACCTTAGAACTTGGTCTAAGGCTGGGTTAGGCCTTGGGCTGCCTGCTCCCCTTTCTGTGTCTCTCCCAAGTGCCATAGATGTCTCTCCTCTTGTCTTTGACAGTCGCTATCATGGCATATGTGCTACACAATAGATGAACGTTCCCTGCCCTGGACTGTGCTCCTTGTCCTACAGAAGATTCTCAGCCCCCTGGGGCAGGAGAGCTCAGCCACAGATTCTCCCTCAGCTGAAGAGAACTGGCTTAGCCCTCCTGGGGAAGGCAAGTCACCCCTTCCTCACTCCCACACCTGTCTTGCTGGAGCAGGGACTGGCACAGCTCTGTCAGGGACTTTCTGCTCTTAGCTCAGCTGCTGTGGTCACAGCGCAGGAAGTGGACCAGGGCAGGATGAAGCCCTGAGTACCTCCTAAAGCACCATCCACAGGTCGGAGCTCTTGCAGAGACTCACCGAAAGAGAACAGTCCGAGAATCAGCACCAGGGTTGTTGTTTTCAGAGCCTTCATCATCCTACAGAGCAGCAAGGAGGAAAAGGCTGGTGAAGCTGGCGGTTCTCGTGCAGATCAGCAGCAGACTGGAGAGCAGCAGCAGGGACTGCAGCCCTTGAGCCTGGTGTTCCTGGCGTGTGTGTTGGCTTGGTCCTGCACCAGCTTGATTCACTGCTGGGGTTGTCACCAGCTGCACCAGTGGGGGATTTGTCATGGCAGCGATTGTTTTGTTAGGGACAAAGGGCTCAAGCTTGACTCCAGACTAAGAGCAGGAGTTGCAGCAAGAGCTGTGGCCACACTTCCCGTCTGTAGGGCTGGAGATGGATTCTTTGGAAATGGAAGGGACAGAACGAACACCTGTTTCTCCTGCTCACAATCCGATCGCAACTTGTGCTGATCCTGTGCTCCACCCTCTCAAGAGAAGGTTCAGCCTGTGCCCCTACGGCAGACTGTATCGAGGACACTGCTTGGGACTCCCTCCATGCGATCCAAAATAGACCCGTCCCTCATTCTGCAGAGATCAAAGGCTTTCTGGGCCTTGCCCCTGTGGTCATGAAGACACTGAAAGGCGGCTGCTGCCTTCCACCAGCTCCAGACCGAGCTCTCAGGCTGCCCTCATGTTCCACTCCTGTCCACCCTCCACCCACCCCAGCTGATGAGGTTGAAAACACACCTGGGCAAAGGGGAGGAGGAATTTTCAAACCTACCCGTTCAGACATTGAACCTTCGCTGTCTGTCTCTTGGTACCTGCTGAGGTGCAGGTAACAAGCATCTTCCTTGCTCAGCAGCGAGCCAAAAACTCTGTGATCTTTGTTCCCTCAAGATCGAGAGTGACAAAGGCGCAGGGAGACCCCTGGTTTTATACCCTGCTGTGCCGACCTCAGTGCTGATGCTGCTTTGTGACATCAACGGCAGTGGGTGATGTCACAATGGAAGAGGCTGCGCCACGTTTGGAGGTAAAGTCCAACCTGACAGGAGCGGGTTTTGCAGTCCTCTCTGCAAGGGCAGAAATCCTTCACCATAGAAAGACTGGAAAGTTACAGGAACATGTTCCTCTCAGAAAACAGACTCTGTCAACCACTCTTCCTCTTGCTTACTAAAGTTCAGATGGTGTGAAAAAAAAAAAAAAAACCACAAAAAAGCAAGATTCTTGTTCTTATTTTATAGAACCCATTATATCAGCCACTCAACATTAAGTCCAACTCCAGTCTGAACCTCAGAATAAGAAATGCCATCTTAAAATTTCCAGGAAACAGAAGGGCTTTGAAGTGGCAAGACCAGAAAGCATTCATGAAAGCACCGCCATGCAAGTCCACACCCCTGATCACAGACCACCTGCCCCGTTACCTAAGGCAATGATGTTCTCAGCTGATTTGCAGCCACTGACATCTGGAATACAGCACAGGGTCTCTTGTTGTTTAGCGCTGAGCACATAGGTTGACACTGGAGCTGGTAAGAAAAACATCCACAGTCAGTCTGGTTTCATTGGAGGACATCAGGACAAGTTCAGTTCACATTCACAAGGAATCACAGCAGGTCCCACCTGTCCCTGCAGACCCCAACACGGCTCCTGTGCAGGGTCCGGAGGAGCAGTGAGCGCAGAACAAGAAACCTTCCTTCAAAAGAAGGCCCCCAGCCGGCTCTTTCCCCAAGCTGCACAGAGCAGCAGCTGAGAACAACCTCTGCCACAACTACACCCGGCTCTGCCATCTGCAGGAGGAGACCAGCTCCTAAATGATCCCCAGCCCTACAGACACAGATCTTCCCCAGGACAGTGCTCAGCAAATACCAGAGCACAGCGACACCTGGTCATTCAGTTGAAGCTGCTGGGGAGAAGGACAGAGGACTAGAAAGAGACAAATCAGACAAGAGAGAAGATAGAGGAGCCCAGAGAGAAAGAAACACACAGGGAAAACGCTGGAGAGATGGAGAGATCAAGAGAAATAGGGACGAGGAGCCACAATGAGACAGGGAGGAAGAAAGAGGAGGGTGGAGGAGCAGGACAGAGGGACAAGGGGATGGGAAGGAGAAGAAGGAAAGTTGGGTAGAGAAAGACAGGGAGAGGGAGGGGGATGTACACATGGAGAAAAGGAAGGAGAGAGAGCAGAACAAAGGGACTGAGAAATAAAGGGAAGGTCAGATGGGGATGAAGAGACTGACAAAGGGAGAAAACCCACAGTGAGCTGGAGGAAGAGGAAAGGAGGGCTGAGAAGCAGCAAAGAGGAAGAGACAAAAAATAAAAGGCAGAGCCAGCTGGACAGGGGTCTATTGCCAGAAGCAATGGGACAGGCAGTGAGGCAAGAATAAAGGCAGAAAAGATGGGGACAGGCAGCAGGACAGAGGGACAATGAGAGCATAAAAGGGGCAGGGAACAGGATATACACGGAGAAACAATCAGCAGTAACAGAGAGAAAGATAGAAGAGAAAAAAGAGATAAAGAGGGACATGGGACAGGGAGAGAAAGGAAGAAGGAAAGGGAGCAGGACAAGGATTGTCAGAGAAACACAAAGACAGGGAGCAGGACAGGGGAACACAGACAGAGAAAAAAGAGTCGGGGAGGCAGCACAAAGGGAAAGACAAAAATGAGAGACAGGCAGCAGGGCACATATAGAGGTAAAATAGCCTGGGCTGGGCAGCAGGGCAGAGATGGAGACCAAAAAGCAGCTTTGGGCTGCAGGACAGAGATGGAGTGAGAAATGAAAGTGACAGGGAGCAGGAGAGAGTGACAGAGAGAGTGGAAAAACTACAGAGGGAGCAGGACAGCAAAACAGAGCGGGGGACAGACAGGGAGAAGGGCAGAGAAACAGAGAGGGAATGAGAGGGGCAGGGAGCAGGACAGAGAGCTGGAGCAGGAAGGGAAAATGAGATGGGCAGCAGAACAAAGGGAAGGAGAGACAAAGACAGGGGCAGGGAGCAGGACAAAGGGATGGAAGAAGAAAAAAAGTAGTAATGGTTCAGGACTGAGATGAAAAAACAAATTAAAAATACACCGGGACTGGGATGGAGTGACCGAGAAAGGGCAAAGGAACAGGGGGCAGGACAGCACTGAAGGAATAAACAACTGTGGTGGGCAGTGGGACAGAGAGATGGAGAGAGGAAAAACAGAGCAAGAGAGAGAGGAAAGAAGGGGCAGCAGCTGGACAGGGGGATACAGTGAGAAAAGATGGGACCAGGATTAGAACAGAAAGACAGAAAAGAAATAAAAGGACAGAGAGACAGCAAGAGGGAAAAAATGCACTATCAAGAAACCAGGTCAAGATCCGACATGGAGGGGACACCAGCTGGGGAGAAACCGGGGACACCAGAGACCCTGATGAAGACTCTCGAGTACCAAGGATGGACTTCAGCAAAGTTATGGCGGGGTTATGGAAATAATTCATGTTTGATGCATCAACCAAGCCATAGAAACGAATATGCAATAGGTGTATGTAAGAAATACCAAGAAGTGAGAATCACACACACGCTCGATTAGAGGAGCAATCTTGCGAGTGTCTGGCGCGCTGTAACAAAAGTGCTGCTTTTACCACTTTCCAAACTGTGTTAAAGAACCTTTCTGCCGACTTTTCGGTACCATTTCCCCCCCGCCCAGGAGAACAAGGCCAGAGCAGCCCACGCACACCTGAGCCAGATGCAGCAACAACATCCCCGGGGCCCCAGTTGCAGGAAAAAGGGCCCCAGGGCTGGGCCGGGGGCTCCTCAGCCTTGGGGCCTCTCCACGGGCGCCACGGCAATGATCAGCCTGGCCGCCCGCAGAGCCGCCGCCTCCTCAGCTTGGGCTGCGCTGCCATTGGGCGGGAGGGCTGTCAGTCTCCTCCCCTGAGGTGATCCTGGATCTGATTGGCTGCCTTAGGGGTCACTCCCCCCACAGTGCCCGCCCTGCCCTGAGGTAATGTTTCCTGTGATTGGCCAGCTGGGATTTCTCGTTTCCCCCCCTACCAAGTGATGGGTCAGACTACTTGTCAATCATCCATGTGCTGCACTCCCGCCAGCTGTGATTGGTGCAGCCAGCACGGCCCGCCCAAATGCTGCCCAGTTTGTTCAGCTCTCACCACCTTTCCTGCAGGCCTCAAAGCCTGATTGGCTGGTTACATATCAACCACATGACTTGCCCCGCCTCCTCAAATGCCATTGGCTGTCCTGGGTCCCCTGACTCCCCATAGACTTCTGGGCTGTTGTTGCCAGGCAACGAGCTCCACCTAAAACTGAAACTGTGGGCCCTGATCAGAGGCCGTGGGTGATAAAAGGCACGTTGGGACCCTGAACATGAGGATTTGGGCCCCAGGAAGGAGGCTCTGGGCACTCAAAAGGACGGGCAGATGCTACAGATGGCGCTTTGCGCCCTGAACACGAGGGGACCCTCTTGGTTCCCACCCGAGCTGGGTTTGGCGCCCGTGACCCCACGTACCAGCTGTCTGCTGTGCTTTCTGACCTCATGGGCCCTCTTGTCCTGCCTCCCTTCTGCTGCTAAAGCCTGTTATAGGAAACAATCACCTTGCCAATAGAATAGGCCCGGGCAAGATCTCTCAGCAAAGCATATTTTATTAATGATTTTGCAAGACCGGGTGTTCTGCCCAAAAGTAGGTACACAGAATAGGGCAAAAAGCCTCCGCTTAGATCCCCCCCAAATCCCAGCTGCAAATTCCCTCCCCTGCTCCCCATTGGTTGGGTACTGCAGGGTTTACAGACTACCCGACACCTGCCTCAGTTTACCTGTCTCATTCATCTAATTCTAACAACTCTCTGACCTTATTGATTTAATTAAAATATGGATTCCTGGCTCTTTGGTTACCCTATCACTTAGCTTAACTTTTTAAATACAGTAATCACTTTGTATTCTGGGATTATTTCAAAGAGACTTTGTTTTACATTAAGGATTCATAGTCTGATGTCTCTCATCCCTTACCCCCCGCTGGGGTCAGGTGTCAGATCAGTTGTAAAAACAACATTCCTCCTTCAATGGCTCCTTACAACTTGACCGCCACATTGAAACAGAAGAGAGAGCAAGATGGGAACACACAGCACACAGCTCTGAAAACCCCAGCACAGAGACTTCTCAGAATGGGGATTTCACCAATGGCCCCAAAACCCATGGAGAAGCAAACACCCCATAAATGACACACACAAAGTCAACAGGAGTTTGTTTTTAATTGTGGCTTGGGCTTTTCTGCCCGCTGGTGCTCAGTGAGTGTTTCTGAGAAGCGATCCCAGCCGTGGGTGCAGGTTGCAGCTCCTCCTCGAGGGGCCTGTGGGCAGGCGGGCCGGCCGGCAGAGCTGCCCCTGGCTCTGGAAGGGCTCTCTGAGCTCCTCCTGGCCAGAGGCAGCACTGGCTGCTGGTGCCCTTGGGGCAGCTTGGTCCCTGCTGGGCAGCTTTGGCGCTTCCTGGACTCTTCCTCCTCCTCTCCAGCATCGCAGGTGTCACATACTGTGTCCTCCCTCATCCCAGGCTGCAATCTGCCCCCGTCACCACTGGCTGTTTCTCTGATGTGTAACTCCGGGGCACTGAAGCCTTCCTGCTCCTCTTCCTCCTCCCTCTGTGTGCTGAGGGGTCACAGTCTGTGATTTCCGCAGACCGGCTGTGGACGTCATAGCACCGCCGCGGGGATCTGCTCCGCTCCCTCTGCCTTGGCTGAGTTTGTTCCTGAGCAGCTTTGGGTGCGGAAGGACACTGGGAGCTGCTGTTGGAGGGCCCTGGAGCTGCATCATCCCTTAGGGCTCGATCACAGCATGGAGGACTTGTTCTCCAGCTCCGTGTCCTCCTCACTGAGCGATGCTGCTCCGTGATCTCCACAAACCGGCTGCGGAGATCATAGCCCTGCCGCGAGGATCTGCTCCGACCTCTCTCCCTTGGGCGGGTTTGCTCCTGAGCAGCTCTGGGGGCAGGAACAGCCTGGGAGCTGCTGCTGGAGGGCACTGGAGGTGCTGGTGCAGACTGGGAGCTGCTGCTGGAGGGTCTTGGAGCTGCCTCATCCCTGTGAGTGCGGTCACAGCCCAGGGGACTGGTTCTCCCCCTCCTCCCGTCTGACTGTTCATAGTCCGTGGTGTCCACAGCCCAGCTGCGGAGATGGTTGCCCCACTGCGGGGATCTGCTCCGGGCCCTCTCCCTGGCACCGTTCTCCTGGCAGTGGGCAGAAGGGCTGAATCCCTGCTCCTCTTTGCTGCTGTCCTCTCGCGCAGTGTGGGGCACACGGTCGCGGGGGTGACAGCGCAGCGGGCGCGCAGCTTTCCTTCTGGACACCAGCCTGACGCAGCCGTGGAAGAAGCGACGCAAGCAGGAGCCCATGGAGGAGCTGCTGGTGATCCTGCCTGGCCAGATGGGGCACGGCCGGCTCGCAGCTGCCTCCTGGGCACCTGCCTGGCTTTGCTGGCTGCTGCTGGCTGGTGCGGAGGAGCTGCTGTCCTCTGCAGAGTCCTCCATGCCCCCCGCCATGTCCTGCAAAGAGAGCTGTGAGAAGCTCCTGCCCTTTCCTCCTGACAGGACCCATCAGTGGGGAACCCCCAGAAGCTGTGAGGGAACAGCTAAGGGCCTCCCAAAGGCTCCTGGAGGCTGCAGAGGGGCCAAGGAGGACAAATGGGATGGATGCAGGTGGGATGCTGGGAGAGGGAGCCGTGCTGCAAATGTGCAGAAAGCTGCTGTGTGGGAGGGAAAAGAGAGCGCTGCCAAGATCCCTGAAAGAAACCCGCTGTCCATCTGGTGCCCTGACCACCTCCCCACAGCCACCTTAGTCCTACAGGGCAGACCCTGCGGTCCCACAGAACCCACCTGCTTGCTGCCGGCCGCCCACTGACTGAGGAGGGAAAGGGCCTGTGATGGTGCCGGTGAGGAAGAAGCCCTTTGTCCAACTTCCAAATCAGAGCACCTGGGGAAAAAAGAGGGGTCTCTGCTGAGGGCTGTTCTTGCAGCCTCTTCTGGGTTCAGGCATTTTCTTGGAGCACTTTATATGACAGAGAGAATATGTAACTAAGACCGCAAATGGGAAATTTGATTGGGCTGAACGATGCAGGTGGTAATTGTCTGCTATGACAGAAACACCCCAGAGGATCTGAAGAAAAATAGCAAAGCCAGGAAAAGGAAATGTATTCTGAACACAGCTTAAAACTTGTGATTACCTGATGTAAAACAGTAAATAGGCTTGCTGCCTGAGAACTGTGTCGATGTCACAAAGAACCACAGTCTCGTCGTTCATCTGGTACCACAGTCCATCGCTGGCCTGCAAAGAAGAGTGTCGGTATCTGGAGATGAACGGCATGGCTTCTCCACAAAAACACAAGCCAAAACCTGCCAAACCACAAGTGTTCCAAAACAAATCCGATCCAGCCCCTGAGGAAACCTTCTCCACTCAGATCCTTGGCTGCCAGAACACGGCCGGGAAAGTTGGTTTTCCCCAGGATACATTTTTCCCTTGTTCAGAAGGAAGTTGCTTTTCACCTTGATGTAGCAGAAGTAGTGTCCTGCACGGCAGCTGCCACCTCCATGCACCAGGACGGCGTATAAGGAGTAGAGGAGCGGTTCTCCAGCTGTCTGAGACATGTACGGGCAAAGATCCAGGTACTGGGGATACTCCACAACCTACGGAGAGAGCAGGAGGGCTCCGCAATGATCCAGAAACATTTGAGGACACAGCCTCTCAAGGCTAAAGGCCAGAAGTGTAGAAATGCGTCGTTTGGAATCATCAGCACTTGGTTTTCCCTAAAGCAACATGTCATGGGTTGGGTGGCAGGAAACTGATCTGGGCCCAAGCAGCTCTGTGGGAGCAGAGGACACGCTTGCCTTCCCATGGGAACTGTCCCCAGAAGGGAACATGAGAATCTCAACATGAGCTGCTTGTGACAGAACGTCTGGCGTTGGGAAACCCGCTCCAGGAAGAGAACGTTGCCCTCCAGTTGTGTACACACCTTGCTGATCTTGTCACCGGTGAAAGCTTCAAACCTCTTCAGACACACCGTGAGAACCTTGGGCGCGCGATGGACCGTGAACCTCTTGGAGGCGGCAGTCATCTTGTCACACCTTGAAAGCAAGTACAGAGCCAAGGGCTGAAACGCACCATTTTTTCCCCAAAGGCCAGACAGCCTTTCCTGTCTCACACATCCCGACGCTATTTTAAGGCTATTCAGTACCATGAGGCCATGTTGAAAAACCTGCCTCTCATTACTGTGCCTTAAACCAATGTGAAAACATGACTTCTGCTCGATGACACCTTCACGCAGCATCTAGTATTAATATGTCATTAGTAATCGTCTTACTTGCTACATTTAAAGCAGTTTTCGCCATCCAGGTGCTCGGGTTTCACAAAGTCCTCCAGAGCTGCGGTGACAGATGCGGCTGCCTGGAGGAGTGAGAAGGGAGAGCCCTGAGCTCTGGGAAATGCCCTCGCCCAAACACTTAGGAGGAGTTTACACAAGAAAACAGCTCGATGACGCTGAGGAGACCCACTGTGAACCCGCAAGCAGTGTCCAGAAGGAGGCAGAAAGAGGGTGTGATGCTGAACATCTCCCTCATTCCCCAGGGATTCCCAGCACTCCCCAGAGCCACCTCTTCATGGCACCGCACAGTTCAGCGACGATGGTGTGCGGGCCACCAGTGATGGAAGCAACACGCCCCATGAGCCTGGGAGCCAGACGGGTGTTGAGGGAGGGCAAGGGAAGAAGGAGGGTACGTCACAGTGCAGAGAGGGGCACGTGTGCCTGTCCAGCTGAAACCAGCACCCGACAGGGAGACCACTGCCAAGGCCTCTGCAGGAGAACACAGTCCATTCCACCTCCTGCCCACCATGAAGCTCTCTCGTTGTTTGTCGGATACATTTTTAAGCCAACTGTGTAGATTCTGGAAAGCTCCAGTGGCCTTGGGACATCTTGAAGCACAATTACAAACCCTCTTACTTTGATATCCAGAGGAACATCCAGGAAGGCCTCGTAGGAATCGGAAACTGCTTGGCAGCTCCAGCACGTGACTGGAAGGCAAATGGAAATGCTCAGCGAGAGGGGAAGTCAACAGACTGTGCCGGGTTACGCTCCTCACACCCACTGCGCCAATCACACAATCAGCTGCTATCGCAGGCAGACAGGAGGGCACAGACGATTCCAAGGAGAGCAGTAGCTGTGGAAAAGTACCTCTGGATCTCAGAAAGCCCCCAAAGATCTGATGGACGATGGTAGTTGCTTGAGAGGAGATGTCCAAGCTGCAAACCAATGGGAAGGCAGAGAGTTATCTCCTCCAAGAGCCTGGCTTTGTCTGAAAGCCCTGGGCATAGTTTTCCTTGAGGGGAGGACATCAAGGAGTCCAAAGGGCTTGGGAACGCTGGAAAGACAATTTGCTTGTGCTTACTTGCTGCTTCCGCTCAGACAAGCTCTCTGCATGGCATCCACGGTGCAGCGTAAGAACTCGTGGGCGTCCTCCTGCCTGCCATGCTCGAAATTTTCTCCTATTTCTAAGAAAGAAGAAGTTACTAGTTCTCTCCTACGAGAATGGCATAAAACATGTCACAGCAGCTGGACTGACTTACGTGTGAGAACATCAACAACAGCCCAAGGCTCGATGGCACTGGCTGAGGAATGCAGGACCTGTTTAACGTGCGCTTCCATTCTGCACATCATGCAGAAGCCTTCCTGGCCACCTGGAGAGGGAGGGAGATGGGGAGGGAGAGAGGGAAGCTCCTCAGGTTTCCAGAATATCCACAGCAATGGGAAACCTAAGAAGTTGTAAGAATTCTCCACTCCTCCCAAGGGGCCCAAGTCCCAACAAGCCCGGGACGTTTAAGTGCACAGAAAACTTTCTTCAGAGGGATGCTGAACTGACGGAAGCTTTCTGTGCAATAAGCGAAGGAGATTAACTTGCAGGAATAGGGACCAAGAGCCCGGGCTAGAAACAGGTGCCTTTCTAAAGATGAATACATCCAGGTACAACAAGCCGCTTCTAGGCTTGAGTGTTCGAAGAACACCAACTCAGGGAGCTGATCAGCTTCCAGATTCTGGGAGCCCTTGGGCAGTGCCCAACAGATGTACAAGGAAAAGTTCTGAAAAGTACTGACAGGCCCGGCTGTGCTCCCCAGAGAGCAGGTGGTTGGCCAGAGGTGGGGTGTAGGTCAGGCACTGCAGGATGGAGTTGAGGAAGCACGTGTTGCCCAGGTTGTGCAGTCCCGCTCCAGCTCTCTGGCTGTGCTGCCAGCCCATGTAAATCTTCTGCGGGGGAAAGAGGATCCTCTGCGGCGGAGCCATTCCCTCAGCAACGACTGCCAAGAAAGCACATTGGAAGAGAGATGAGACCATGTTATTGCACAAAAGCATATTTAAAAGCTGAGTTCTGTACAGGAGCACCCAGGAAAACAAGGTCTATCCTGCAACACAGAAACACTATGGGAAGCCTCACACTGCCCTTGAAATTTCCTGATGAAGGCACAGTTTTGGAAAATAGTGTGTTCCCCTGCTCACTTTGCCGAAAGTGCAACAAACACACACTCTGACTTCAGTGGCTTGGGCAACATTCCTTTCCCTCTGGAGTCTTGAACTGGATCATCCCCCAGTGTGTCAGGGCTGGAGGGTGCCCAGCAGACCCCAGGCAAGACAGGGAAAGCCCCCAGTGCAGCGGGTAAGGAACTCGCTTCAGACGGGCAGGAAAGGTCTCTGTCCCACAGCACGGCTGCCGCCTGCCTGCCCTGCTGCCTCTCGCTGCCCGTGCCCTGGAGCAGGAGCTGGGTCTCCTCTGCCCACAGAGGCTGTGCTGGGGCCGGCTCCCAGCTCAGAGCAGCCCTGGCATTCAGGCAGCATCATGACCACCACCCGTGGGACCCGCCCTGCCGTTGTGTGGGGAAACGTGATCCTGGTGTCGAGCAGGGAGCGCTTGCTGAGCCCCCGCCCTGCCCACACAATCAGGGCCCCTCACTCACCCATCTCCAGTTGCTGGGCCATGCACAGCTCCTGGGGCTCCACTGGAGATCCGCTCCCCTGGGGAGCCCTGTCCTCCTCCAGGGCCACCCTGGTGGTGCCGAGATGTTTCTCTGCCATCTTGGGGGTCCAAGCAAAGAGTTATAGGTGGAGAAGGGGGAAGCTTTGGCAAAATGCCAGGGGTCTGCCGGGGGCAGCTGGGAAAGACTTGGGTTGCACTCGGGGAGTCTTCAGCACAAGTCTGCCGGGGGCAGAGGGGAGTCTGCCAGGGGCAGCTAGAGTTAGGATATGGCTGGACTCGATGGTCTTAAGGGTCACTTCCAACCAAAATGATTTGCTAAATCTCTGAAAGACGTGGGCTACGCTCGGGGGCTCTCGCCAGCTCCGTGCTCCTGCCCTGTCCCGTCGCCGTCCTGTCGGACAGTGCGGGCTGGGGCCACAGCTGCGCTGAGCACAGGCAGGGCAGTGGGTGTCACAATGTGAGGTCACAAAGGGCCCCACTGTGACCCTGCGCCTGGGCAGGGAGGTCAGGCTGTCTCTTTGGGAGGCACAGGGTCAGCTCAGCGCTGGGCACCTGGGTGCTAAATTTGAATCCCAGTTTCTAAATTTCCACCACCCATTGCTCGGAGCATAGTCTGTAACAGTCTGTTGCACTACTCCATTTTCCTGGAGGCTGGTGCATGACGGGGATGTGACAGACCCACTCACTGTCGTGCTCCTTGGCCCAAGTGTCTGTGAGGATGTTCCAGTAATGAGTCCTGTTGTTTAGCTTAGTTCTTTCTGCGTTGCTGTTTCACCACAGGACTTGCTTTTCAAGGCCCAGGACA
Source organism: Caloenas nicobarica (assembly GCF_036013445.1). Lineage (NCBI taxonomy): Eukaryota > Metazoa > Chordata > Aves > Columbiformes > Columbidae > Caloenas > Caloenas nicobarica. Next base: position 2,436,239 of record NC_088276.1, read on the forward strand.
GTGTTGCGGGCAGTGCCGTGGGGCACAGCGTAGGTTTCCCAACATCCAATAGTGGCTTCTGCCATTGTAAGCACAGAGCTCTTGCCATGGCGGGTTTGTGGCAGTGTGATATAGTCAGTCTGCCAGGCGTCCCCATATTTACACTTCAGTCTTCACCCCCCATGCCACACAGGCTTTAACCGCTTGGCCTGCTTGATCATAGCCAGTTTTTCACAATGGTGAATAACCTGTGCAACAGCGTCCATGGTCGAGTCCACCCCTCGATCACGAGCCCATCTATGTGTTATATCCCTTCCTTGATGACCTGAGGCACTGTGGGCCCAATGGGCCATCAATAATTCACCTTCATCTTGCCAGTGCAAACCTACCTCAGACACTTCAATCTGGGCAGCTCGATCCCCCAACTGGTTGTTCGGATCAGGTTCTTCAGTGACCGACTCTCGGGCACATGAGCTTCTACGTGGTGCACTCTCACAGGCAGGTTCTCCAGCCCAGCAGCAATATCTCGCCAGGATTCAGCAGCCCAGATGGGTTGGGCTCTGCGCTCCCAGCGGCTCCACTTCCATTGCTGTAACCAGCGCCACGGGGCATTTCCCACCATCCACGAGGCAGAGCACAGATGAAGCTTCTCAGACACTGGGGCCTTTTCAGCCCCTGTCAGGATGGCGGGTGCTGGGTCTGGTGGGGCCTCTGCCCCACGGCGGGGGCTGTGGCCCAGGGTACAGCAGGGGCCACAACGGTTGGACGCGGTCGGTGGTGGTGGCGGGAAGTCGGATGGCCCATGGCTGCGTTCCAGCGGCACGGCCCGGGATACTGACTGTGTGAGCGGGTGGTGCCACAGAGACGCGGGGTCTGGAACATGGGGGTGGCTGGGGGGACGAGAGGGACGGGGAGGGCGGCAGAGAGGAAGGGGCCCCGGGGCCGGGCTGGGGCTGCTTGAGCTCAGGGCAGCCCTGATGGGCACCATGTCAGAGCTCGGCCTGGCCGCCCGCGGAGCCGCCTTCTGCTCACATCACTCTCCACTGCCATTGGTCGGGAGGGCTGTCAGTCTCCTGCCCTGAGCTGATGCTGTCTGGGATTGGCTGCCTGGGCTGTCGCTCTGCCCTGGTTTGGGGTCCACCCTGCCCTGAGGTGCTGCATCCGCTGATTGGCTGTCTGGGATTTCCCCCCTGGCTCCTCCCATCAAATGAGTGGTCAGACCACTTGTCAATCATTCATGTGCTGCACTCCTGACAGTTGTGATTGGTGCAGCCAGCACGGCCCGCCCCTGAACGCTGCCGAGTTTCTTCAGCTCTCACCACCTTTCCTGCAGGCCTCAAAGCTTGATTGGCTGGTTACATATCAATCACATGACTTGCCCCACCTCCTCAAATGCCATTGGCTGTCCTCGGTCCCCTGACTCCCCATAGACTTCTGGTTGGTTGTTGCCAGGCAACGAGCCGAGCTCAGCCTAAAAATGAAACTGTGGGCCCTGGACAGAGGCCGTGGGTGATAAAAGACACGTTGGGACCCTAAACATGAGGATTTGGGCCCCAAGAAGGAGGCTCTGGGCACTCAAAAGCAGGGTCAGACCAGATTACTCAGGCCTTTATCCAAACACCTCTTTGGCAATTTTTGGGGTAGAGTGAATGTGCACTCCTGGGAAACAGCTTCCAGTGCTTGACTGTCCTCAGGATTGGGAAGTTTCTCTCTTTCTGTAGAACCTTTCCAAGCCCAAACATCCAGATTGTTTTTACTCATCTACTTACACACTTACACAGACCATAATATCCTACCTTGGACACAAGAATGTTGTGGGGGATGATGCTGAATGCCTTGCTGACTTCCAGGTAACAGACCACCACTGCTCTCCCCACGTCCTGCAACCCTGTCCTTTCCTCACAGAAAGCTAAAAGGATGGACAGGCACAACCTGCCCTGGGTAAACCCCGTCACCTTCTCTTCCAGACACCGAGAAATGGGGTCCCAGTGGACATGTTCTGGGGCACAGCCCTTAGTTCTCTGAAAAACAGGACTTGAGTCTGGTTGAGTTTCAATCAGAATCAGTCATTTTATTAACAGATATCAAAGCAAAAGGCTAGGTAATAAAAGGTAAGCAAACAGCGCTGGGTGTGTGGGGAGTCACCGCTCCACCAACACTCACACCGCTTACTTTTTCCCTTGGTCTTTTATACTTTCTTAAGTTCCCTTTTCCAAGAAGTATCCTCCTAGTTTCAATTCCCCAGATTAACGTGGCGTTGAGGTTTCTGCACACGTCTCAGAGGTTTAGGTGGTCGTCTCTCCCCTCCTGGTGGTCCTCAGGAGGAAGGCTTCTCCTCTTCTTTAGTGTCCTTTTCTTTACCCTTTATTCGGTGCATGCGTAAAGTGGGTTTTCTTTAAGCAAGTTGTTAGCGCTACCTAACGGCAATATCCTTTTCTTTACGTAAGTCGTTAGTGCTACCTAACCACAACATCCAGTGTCCTTGCTCCATGCCTTAATTGGTTAAGTCAGTGCACTTATCTTAACTTCTTGTTGGCGCATTTTCGCAATGTTAGTACACTAATACTTATTTCTGTCCCCTGATATACTCTTATAGTGACACGAATCACAATAACACATTTCACGGTTCCCCTGCTCACCCATTGGCCATTTTTGAAAAGTGCACACAATGTGCGAGAGCTGCCAGTGGTCAGGGAGTCCCCTCAGTCTCCATGAGCTTTCCAAGAAGGTGGAGAGTGGCCTCACTGTGACATCGTCCTGCTGTCTCAGCTCCTGGGATGCTGCCCCTGCTGTCCCATAGACTGGAAAGGATTGTGTTAGTTCCAGTGACCCCTGACTTGATCTGCACCCACTGCTGGTTGTTTTTGTCCAGATTCCTGCCTCCAGTCACAGAGGCCAGAGAGAACTTGCTGGTGAAGACAGAGGAGAAGAGGACACAGGGATTCTCACCTCTTTTTCTTATTAAAGTCATTGGTGGCCACCCAGTGTCTTTGTTTCTCCTTTAACTGTTCCTGCAGTAGTAACAGCTCATTAGGTGACCCTTAATAGCCTTACAGGTCTAGACTGAGTTTTGCTCTGGACTGTTGCTGTGCTTGGAGGCTGCTGTCCCTGAAGACCAGATGAACTAACTTCTGCCACCCTGCCTTGGCAGTTTATTCCATCCGTGTCACAGCTCTGTCTGCAACACTGACAACTCCAGCTCACCCAGTCAGGTCCCTGGCTGAGGACATTGCCTCACATCTGGGCTGAACCACCCCAGCTGTGGCACCAGGAAACCTCTGAGTTACCCCATGGAAACCTGGTACCAAATGTTCAAGAGCCCATGTGTGCAAAGGCTTTGCTTTAGAGCAGAGACATGAGATGGTCAAAAGATTGATGAATGTCTTTCTAGCCCTATGAGTATAACCCAGAACAAAATGCCTGAATTCATTCAACTGAAGATATTCCTCTCCCAGCTTGGAGAAATTAGATCCATTGCTGTAACCTTTCTGATGTCCTGTCTAATGATGGGACAAGAAAAGATGATTCTCATACCAATTTATTTTCTAATAAGAAGAATACAATGCTGGCAAGAAGTGTCTGTGCAGAGAAGAGAGACTCAACATCACTGATTACTTGAGTTTGTTTCAAAGGACGTGCCCATGGAGCCCCAGGGCCACCTGGAGGGAGCCCAGAGGGGACAGAGAAAGGGACATCATGGGCTGCTCCTGTGCTGCTGAGCTGGTCTGGGCTCCTGGGACAGAGGGAGCTCATGGCAAGCGGCAGCGCTGCAGAGAGACAGCTCTGCCCAGGAGCAGCTCCTCTGCAAAGCGCAGCAGGGCTGAGGGCTCTGCCTGCAGCACCGAGGGGAGAGGAGCCAGGGAGAGAGGGGAAATGCAGTCTGGGGTTGGAGGATGCTGAGAGATCACTCGAAGGGAAATCTTCACAGTCCTTAACACAGTAAGTCTCTGGGTGCAGGGTGGTGCAGATGAGGATCCTGCAATTATCACCCAGACTTCGCACATCCCATGTCTGGCATGGAGGAGAAGGATCTGCACCTCAGCAGGGATTCCCTGCATGGACAGGGCATGACAGCTGCCTTCTCCCAGCTGCAGGGTGTGAAGCTGGGTGAGCACCCAGGGATGCCCAGGGCTGTCCTGCAGAGCAGGGTCCCTGCAGGGACTCTGCCACCTGCCAGGGTCAGCGCTCAGCCTGACCGGGGAGATCCCAACAACACTGAGGGAGAAGCTGTTGGGGGAAGGAGTGACTCCCGGCAGGGCAGGGTCCTTCTGCTGTTGAGAGTGAACTGTGTGGGTCAGGGCTGCTCACAGCTCCAGCTCACCCCCAGGACATTTGCAGAGATTCCTTCTGAAGGACACTGAGGAAGTGTTTATCTGATAGGGGTAATTTGAAGTTTTGAGTTTTTTCCATTCTTGGTTGTCTGGGTGCGCAGTGGGACATGGGAATTTATTTCTTTGTCCTGGAGAAGGTGCTAAGACCCCAGTCCTCATTAGGACTTGTCAGAGCTGCTCCTGAGCCCCTGCACACACAGAGCTGCCCCTGGGCAGTGGCCGGTGCCAGCAGGTGTGAGCAGGACAGAGCTGAGCACGGGAGACGGGGTATGTGACACTGACAGGGAGCAGATTCAGGGGCAGAGAAACAGCTCCCAGCAGGGACAGCTCCATGCAGCAGAGACATGGGCAGGGAGAGGGAGCTGTGACCAGAAATGCTGGGGAGGTGATTCAGAAAGACCTCTGCCCTCCCCTGCAGTGCAGACGCATTTCCCAGTGCAACCCCCTGGTCTTCTCCCCTCCCCAGCAGAGCCTCTGCCCCAAAGCCATGGGGTCCAGGTAACGAGTCTCCACCTCAGCAGCTGGACCTACAGGTGAAGGGTTTCTGGAACGTGGTACACAAAAAATGTGCTAAAAGTACTTGCTCTACAGTGTCATCATGTGAGTGGCAGCAGCACAGCCAGGTAAGGAGAAGGTTTCACATCATGCCCGTCTGCCTTTCTGTCCTTGCTTTATTTTTCAGGAGCACTGCAGTGTTCTTCCTTATTTCTCCACCTGTCCGTGGTGCTCTGACTCTCTGGACTTGGGGTGGGAACGTGGGTCCGTTTCAATTCTGACACCAACCCAGGGGGTCTTGCCCCAAAGGTGCATTCATGGAAACTAGGTGCCCAAGCTGCATTTTAAGCTGTGATGACCCGTGTTTGCCATTTGGTGGAAAAGGAGAATTAGCTGACACATGCCTCCATCAGGGATGAGGTTTTCCGTGAGAAATGGCATGTTTATTTTTCTCAGAGAAGTCTCCTCTAACTTGTCACTGTCTTTTCCTCCTATGACATGTCCTCATGTTCACAGGCAGAGCAAATGTCCAACAGCAGCTCCATCACCCAGTTCCTCCTCCTGCCATTCACAGACACACGGGAGCTGCAGCTCTTGCACTTCTGGCTCTTCCTGGGCATCTACCTGGCTGCCCTCCTGGGCAACGGCCTCATCATCACCACCATAGCCTGTGACCAGCACCTGCACACCCCCATGTACTTCTTCCTCCTCAACCTCGCCCTTCTCGACCTGGGCTGCATCTCCACCATTGTCCCCAAATCCATGGCAAATTCTTTATGGGACACCAGGGCCATCTCCTACATAGGATGTGCTGCACAGCTCTTTTCATTTGCCTTCTTGGCAATAGGAGGGTATTGTCTCCTCACTGTCATGTCCTATGACCGCTACGTTGCCATCTGCAAACCCCTGCACTACGGGACTCTCCTGGGCAGCAGAGCTTGTGTCCACATGGCAGCAGCTGCCTGGGCCAGTGGGTTTCTCAATGCTCTGCTGCACACGGCCAATACATTTTCACTGCCACTGTGCAAGGGCAATGCCCTGGACCAGTTCTTCTGTGAAATCCCTCAGATCCTCAAGCTCTCCTGCTCACACTCCTACCTCAGGGAAATTTGGCTTGTTGCTTTCCTTGGTTTTCTGGTTTTGGGATGTTTTATTTTCATCATGCTGTCCTATGTGCAGATCTTGAGGGCCGTGCTGAGGATCCCCTCTGAGCAGGGACGGCACAAAGCCTTTTCCATGTGCCTCCCTCACCTGGTCGTGGTCTCCCTGTTTGTCAGCACTGCCATATTTGCCCACCTGAAGCCCCCCTCCATCTCCTCCCCCATCCTGGATCTGGTGGTGTCTGTTCTGTACTCAGTGGTGCCTCCAGCAGTGAACCCCCTCATCTACAGCATGAGGAACCAGGAGCTCAAGGATGCCCTGAGGAAAATATTTCAATACTCACTGCTTTAGGTTACTAAGGTTCACACTGTGTCACTAGGGCTGCAAGAGAAATAGCTAGGACTAACTTTTCTTCTTATGTGTCTATATTTTTCCATAGTGCTTTTGCTGGGCTTTGTTTTTTGGTTCATGGCTGTAATAATATAATTCTTGGCCTCCTGCGTGTCTTTTCTTGAACCAAAGACCTCATGTACATATGTATATGCGCTTCTTAGTTTTTGATAAACTCAATAAATGAAGCAGCAGAAACCAATTTGTCTCAGGTCCCACCTCTTCACAATCCTCTGGAGCTGGGGGAGCAGGCCCAGGACGCAGGAGGGTCCAGGAGGCAAATGCTGCCCCATGGAGGAGCAGCCCTGGTGGCCTTGGGGCTGCCCATGGGCAACTCAGTGGTCGTTCCCTCTCTGACACCTGCGAATCGGGGCTGCTGTTTCACTTGATCCATGGGCAAGGGCAACAGCAGGATGCAGCAGGACACATCCCTTGTTGTCTGTTGACAGTGGAGATGATGAACGGTCACTGAGATATGCACCGTCCCAGTGCATGATGGGGCAGAGGACAATCCTCCAGGAGAGGAATCAGGAGCTGCCCGGAGAGCCCATGGGATACACACGGACCGGGTGTGCCTGAGGTGGGCAGTGACAGGACCCCGCAGAGTGAGACATGGCCCAAGGTGGAGTCATCAAAGGGAAAGCACTAAATGCAGGTATCTGCAGGGAAACAAAGACAAACAGAGACAGTCTGATACAGACCAGCTCCAACAGGCAACAGCACCTTCACAGCCACCACACCAACAGCAGCACTTACACAACCATGAGCAACACATCTGGCCCTGTCCTGTTCCCCCTCTCAGACTGCTCTGGTGTGAAGGTTGCACGAGTGGTCCGTACATCCTGGGCAGAACTTATGCACTGTCTCACACGCTCCTGTGTTCCCCCAGCTGTGGACCTGGGCTTTGTGTTTGCCCAGACTCAGAGATATTACCCATTTGGCCATTCCAACCCTGGGTGTCTTCACATCCTGGTGTCCTCCTCCTCCTTGCTACCCTCACTTAGAATTGACCAAAACCACACACAACAGTGAACCCACTCACACAGCAAATAGCCAGGAGGGGACTTTAAGAAATGTCGTAGTTTAACCCTGGTCATCCGCTCAGCACCACACAGTCGGTCGCTCACTCCCCCACAGCAGGATGGGGGCAAGGATAAGAAAAGTAAAAGAAAACTCGTGGATTGAGATAAAGAGGAGGAAAGTGATAAGAGGAGGAAAATGAGGGAGCAGCAGCCAGCGGTACCCAAAAGAGAGAGTTTAATAGGTAAACCAAAAGCTGTGTGTGCAATCAAAGAAAGATGAGGAATTCGCCCGCTGCTTTGCGTTCACAGGTGGGTGTTCAGCCATCTCCAGAAAATCAGGGCTCCATCACACATAGCAGTTACTTGGGAAGACAAACGCCATCACTCTGAGTGTTCTCCCCTCCCTTCTCCTCCCAGATTTTATTGCTGAGCATGACTACATACGGTATGGAAGACCCCTTTGGTCAGTTGGGGTCAGCTGTCCCAGCTGCGTCTCCTCTCAATTTCTTGGACACCCCCTGCCTCCTCTCACTTCTCAGCGTGAGAAGCTTAAAAGACCTTGATACTGTGCAAGCACTGCTCAGCAATGACTGAAATATTGGGGTGTGATCAACACTGTTTCCATCACAGATTTAACACACAGCCCCATACAAGTGACTATGAAGATAAGTAACTCTACCCCAACTGAAACCAGTCTAATAAGCAGGACAGACCATGGTGATGAGGCAGGGGGTTTGGCCAGACCAGCACTGACCAGCCACCTCCCCACGGGCAGCTGGTCCCTCGAATCCCTCTCCTCCCCACTCTTCCACAGGCTGCTTCTTCCACAGTCCACCTTGATCCCTCCCTTTCTCTGCCCGACTCTCTTCCCCAGTTCACAACTATCATCAGTTACTTTTTCCCCAATGGTCTCAGGTTTTCTCCGTTTGTACTCAAGTTTGATAGTTTGGATGCCATTGTCCAGGTCCTCTGGGACTTCAGTGGCATCACTGGTGGCCCCCCCAGTTCAGATGGAACTCCGCCTGCAGCTCCCAAGGGCCTCTGGTCTCCTGCAGGTTCTGTGCTCATGGTTGGACAGTGACAGCAATCCTGAGAAATTTCAAATCTTATGAGAACCTTTAAATCAACTTAAATGATTCAGTACATTCAGTAAAATGTCTGAGCTTTTCCCGTGATTTCTAACTGAGAATTTTTCAGGATGTGTATTAACAGCAGGAGAAGAAATATTGATTTTTCCTTGTTTTGCATCACCAGTACTGCATCTCTTACTCTGTGTGTTTCATCTCCCTCACATTCCAATTATTTCCTCCTGGCCTGAAGAAATTCACCATGTCTTTTAATTGTGTTTCTAATTTCCTATCTATCTCTCAAAAACATTTATTGCATGGTTCTCCCTTCTGGAAGGTGGAACTCACTGGAGCCAGCTTGGACTTGGCATAGAGCTGAGGCCTGTGTTTTATCTTTTTGATGATCTAATCACATTTGAATTTGTGTGTTCAAAACCAAGAAAAACCTTTCTGTGCCTGTTTGCAGCCAGTTCTCTAATGAGAGCAGGTGGAAATTTGTGGAATGGGGCTTGAACATCCAGTTGCAGCCTTCAGTGCAGAAGTCTGATGTAAGGAAAAATGATGTAACTCCCAGATGTGCAATGACAGAAATAGTGGTGTTGGGAGGTGAGGAGCAAGGTTGTCCACACAGTGTCAGACCTCAAGGGACTACTTTTCCAATCTGTCCAGACCTCCTTAGGAGACAGTCTGGATCAATATCAATTAGAAAATGCTGGTATCACCTCTTCCATAAACCGAAAAGTAATGAAAAAATCCTTAAATATGAAAATAAAAATTATTAAATGCTTATAGAAATCTTCAACTGGACTTCTAAAACCTCTCTACTGTACAAGTCTTGAAGACTTTTCAAAAATCATGGTAGACACACAGATCCTTAGGGCTTTCTCCACTTTTATGAGCCCCATGGTGCATTTGGTGCTGAGTCCATGAACCTCAGATACTGAGAGGAGACTGAAAAAACCTCTCAAGAACGTAAAGTCAGAAGCAAATGCCAAAGTGTCTGGGAGCGTTAATTGGCCCAACTGACGGCAATTACCAACAAACCCTCCTGATGGAGTCGTTAGAGCAGATACTTGGAGGCCATGATGGCAGATAGGCAAAGGTCACGTACAGACAGTTCTGATGCTGAGAAAACCTTTGGTTCGATTTATGAGGCAGAAAGGCCAAGCCCTCAGCCCAGCCCCTGGGAAGGCAGATCCTGTCCCTCCTGCGTGGCTCTTCCTGGGGCAGTGGGATGTGGGTGTGATGCTGAGTGAAGAACAACAGCCTGACACCTCCCTGTGGGGCTGCAATGAGGCCCCTGTGCCATGAGGACTTGTCTCCTCACAGGTCTGTGGCAGAGACAACTGCCATGGCCAAGTGGACAGAGATCTCTGTTCTGTGGGTGCCTTCCAGCCCTACCAGAGCCCTTGGCCACCTCCACCTCTGACTGTCTTACGCTGTCCCACACCTGCCCCTCTCTCCCCATGGCTGTAGACACCCATCTCTTCCCCGCCTTGCTCTCGCCATGGCATTTCCATGCTTCACCTATGTCTTTCCACCCTCCCTGGCTGTTCCATGAAACACAAAGCCATGGGCTGATCGCAGACTCCCTCTGGGTGACCTCTTGCACCACAGTGCAGCCCTCAAGTGACATTTTTATCTCCTCATGCCCCGTCTCCACATTCCAAGCAGCACTTTGCAGCAGTTTCTCTCTTTCTTCTGCTCTTTCCCATTATCAAGCAAAGTTCCATGATCTCAGAATCCACCCTTAAGGTGTCTGACCCAGCCCATCCGCCTGCTCGTGGTCTCTCAGCTGACCAGAAAGAAGTATCCTCACCATGATCTTCCAAGCCACACGCCTGCTGTTGACCTTTCAGCTTCCTGGACAAGACTAAAGGCATGTGCCTGCTGCAGATAAAAGTAAAATGATTGTCACCCTCCAAGCCCATGCACCTGCTGGTGATCTTTCTCTGACTGCCAGGTGCATCTCCATGCCAGTCCTGCAAGGTGCTAGGGCAGCAGAGACTTTGCAAACAGCATTCAACCTACATGCATGTTGGTGGCTTATCAGTTCCTTAGGCACAGCTTCAATGATACACACATAGACCAGTCATGTGCCTGAAGCTGGCCTATCAGGTACTCAGGTGGAAGTGACCTCACAGCCACCATCACAGCCATGTGCCTCTCACATGCCCATGAGTCTCTGAAGCACCATAGACCTCATCCCAGCAATCCTGCCCATCTCCTCCTTGGGCTTGACAGCTGGTCAGGTACCTGTAACCTCACATCCCTCTTCAGATGCCCCGTGGCTGCTCCAGAATTATCCCGGGTTGCCCCAAGGGGCCAAATTGCTGAAGTAGGGTAGGGAGAGGGGTTGGAGGTGATGGGGGTTGAGCACGGGAATGAGAGCTCTGGGGATGAGGTGTTCAATTTAGGGATTAGGGATTAGAGCTCGCTGTTCAGGGTTAGGATTTAGGCATCTGGTAATCTGCTTAGGTGCGTGGTTAGTGTTAAGGGTACGGGCTAGCTTTGTGAGTTAGGGGTTTTTTTTAGGGTTGTGGTGAGGGCTAAGGTTAAGGCTGGTATCTTAAGGCTAGGGATACAGGGTAGGGGTTAAAGTGAGTAAAAAGGTAACACTAACAATAAGGGGTTATGGGTTTGGGATTTGGCTTAGAGGTAAATTTTGAGGTTTGGGTTTAAAGTAGTGCATTACTGTCGGGGGGGGACTAGCATTTAGGGGTAAGGTTAGAGTTTAAGATTACTGCTTAGAACACAGGTAAGGGCCTAACATGAATGTTTTCACAGTCAGTGTCACAGCGGCATCACTGTTACCTGAAACCCTCCAAATCTTTCACCTCTGTTGGCCAAGCCATTCTTTCCTCCCCCAAATCTCCACTCTCTCTTGTCCCAGTTCCCCTTGACCTTCCCAAATCTGTCATCATCTTGGGAGCAGCTTTCTGATGGCCCTCATGACCTCTGAGTATTTGCCTTCCCGCTGCTGGTCAGTCAGTTTCTGTGACAGAAGTGACCTCGCAGCAGCATCCAACGGGACACAATGGGCTGCTGTGCTGCTGCGGACCCTGCTCAGCCCACCCAGCAGCCCTGCACCACCCCTAAGTTCCCCTACCTCAGCTCACGCCTACCAGCTCGTGCTCCAGAACAGCTCCCATAGGTCCTGGGAGACTTTTCCCAGTCCCACATGGTGCTTCAGCTGCCCCAGGGTTATGCTGGAGGCAGTGGCCACCTCTGTGCAAACAACTGAATCAACCCCTGAACGGAGACTTTAGGGAATAGTTGAGCCCTCTGCAGAAAAGACTTCTATGTAATAGCTGAAAAAGTCTTCCTTTCCACAACTGCTAGTATTTTTAAACTAATTTTCATGAAACTTCTCATTGTTTGTTTGTTTGTTTGTTTTGAGACTACCATGGGCGAGTGTCAGTAAGCTAATTAAACACTGTATCTCTATGTGAATGTTTTTATGCAGCCATTTCCCAAAATACATTGCCTACCAGTGGTTTGAGTTGAGAAACACTGTTCAGAGGATCTTCTTAATTTGTATTGGCACATTTTGTATCTCTAATTCTTTCCCTCTGTCTCATTTACTTCCTTGCCTATTCTTTGAAGAGCTCTCTGAGGAAAAGATGAATTGAATTATGGAATACCATAGATTGGGAGAGACTCCTGTGCAAGGATCTTTGCAAGAGTGTCTTCAACTGGATCAAGTGAGGCTCCCCGTACAACAGTTCTGCTGAGTTCTTATAATTCAGCCAGCCTGTTGTCCTGCACATCCTCTCTGGCATGTGCAAGCAACTTAAGTAATTACTGTTTACTCAATTTTATTCAGTTTTGCATGAGAAACTGCTACAGGGATCTCTGAAATAGTCAGATTCTTCACCCAGGATGTTAATAACCACCTGTATGCACAGGAAACAGGCCCAGGCACAGCAGGATCTGTGACTAATGACTGAAGAGCTCTGCTTGCACGCCCACACAACTTTGTTTCACCACCTCAAACCCACCATCTCCTCCTCTCCCTCTTCTCCCCTTGCATTTTGAATTATTCTGTTTCGAGAGCCGTCCGCTCTACTCCTTTCTATGTCTGAAAACAAATGGAAAGATGAAGGGGAAAACACCAGTCTTTATTGTATATGTGGGCTTTTTTTGTGCTTCTTTCTCCTAGATGTGTAGTTTGATTTAAAAAACATAGTAACTCAAGAAATTGGAGATTTGAGACTTGAATAGTGAGTTTCACCTACTTCACAACAGGCGCCTGTGAGAATTTGTTTTCCCAAGGCTCCCTGTATAATCAATGGAGAGAGGAGAAAACTTTCAAGGCTGGGTCCTCCCAACCTATAGCTGGCACGCAAAAGAAAAGTTACAGATCTCTTCCAGTCACTATTCTCCTGGTCTGCGTTTAGGTCAGGACATTTGATAGTAATAGCAATGAGCAACTGTTTGGAAGGAACTGCATTTCAGTGCAGATGGATGTCAGATGAGACCGGGTGGAACCATAACAAATTTCAGTCATTATTTAGAGTACTAAAGAAGATGAGTTATACTTGGTGCCTATTCTGCCCTCCCCTTTCCTGAAGAAACAAAGAGCACAAAGCTGTGGAAGAAAGCACGGGATTACGAAAGAGATGCTTGATACTGCTTATTCTGAAATCAATAGATACTCAGGGATTCCTTGTCCAAAAAGGCAAGTACTCAAAAGTAGAAAGAAAATCTTTCGACGTACATTTGATTTGATATGATTTGATTTGATTTGATTTGATGTGATAGTTTAGCATTTGTGCAATAGAAGAGATGACTTAGGCACATAGGTGTGACAGATGTTTGCAACAGACCTGCATGAATTTGGAATTTGCCAGGAATGGGATAAAATCGCTAACAGACTTTAAAATCCTCTGTCATGAAGGAAGAATTCTTTACGAGTGTTTTAAAAAGGTAGAAAGAAGACAACAAATTCTCTGAGAACTCCAAATGAAATTTGATACCGAAAAATCAGGGTATGAGAAGTGCTTGAAGTCCTCTATCTGTGTACTATAGGAAGACTGCAAGAAAGGAAAGAAGCAGAGAGTTTTGGGGAGCCTTTCACCCAGACTGTGGACTTATCACACTTGGTTTTTGCCATGTTCCTGTCTCGGCATGACGAACCGAAATTCAACGTGGGCTCAGAAAATGGAACTGCAGTTACTGAGTTCATCCTAGAGGGTTTCTCAGGGCTTGATCAAAGACTACAGCTCATACTCTCTCTGGTCTTTCTGCTCATATACCTGACAACAGTGATGGGGAACGCTACCATCATTTTCCTCGTGTATGCAGATCACCGCCTTCAAACCTCCATGTACTTTTTCATTGGCAATCTGGCCTTCCTGGAAATCTGGTTTACATCCTCCACAAGCATCAAGTTGGTTGTGATCCTGGGTTCTGGTAGGAGAACAATCTCACTAAGCAGCTGCTTTGCCCAATCCTATTTCTATTTTGCCCTGGGCTGTACAGAGTTTGTTCTACTAGTTGTCATGTCCTTTGACCGCTATGTTGCCATCTGCCAACCTTTGCATTATGCTGCCATTATGAAGCCTCAGCTCTGCATCCACCTGGTTGTTGCTACTTGGGTCACAGGCTTCACACTCTTGAGTTACCGCCTGGTCATCCTCTCGCAGCTGACTTTCTGTGGCTCAAATGAGATCCATCACTTTTTCTGTGACAACTCCCCCTTATTCAAACTGTCCTGCTCTGACACCAGCCTGCTTTGGAAAATAGACTCTGTTTTCATATCATTTGTCATTCTGGGTTCCTTGTGTTTAACATGTGCATCCTTTTCTGTATTCTACATCTTCCAGCAGCATCTGGGAGGAAAAAATCTTTTTCTGTATGTTCTTCTCATCTCACCACCTTGGCAATTGCATATGGGAGCTGTATTGTTCTCTATGCATGTCCTTCAGAATATATTTCCTTGGAGACTAACAGCATTGTAGCGTTGCTGAACACCATCCTGTACCCATTCTTAAATCCATTCATCTACAGTCTTAGAAACAAGGCTGTGATACTGGCCCTGAATGAAGCTGTTGCCCGTACAAGAGCACAGCTTTTCCCCTAATCATGAGGCATTTCTGGACAGCAATTCCAGTGATCTGCTATCATATGTTAGATAATACCAATGCATATGTATGTAACCTCCAGACAGAGATACCTCAGGAGATTTATGTTCTTGTTGGATTGTGTTAAGTGATAAGAAGCTTATCTGCACACACGAAGAAGACACTAACAATGGCAGGAGAAGTAACTCTGTTAATACCCTGTCCCAGCTGCTTTCAGCCCCATCACTGGAGAGCCACCAGCTCATCAAGAGCCCACCTCCAAAACCAAGAAGAGCACAGAGGCTCAGTGGGAAGTCGTAACCCAAATTACAGGCTCTGGGGAATGAACATCTTGTCCCAGGGCCACCCTGGGAGAGCCATCAGCCTCATTGTCCAGGAGTGAAACCCATCAAGAGGAGCCACTGAGAGCAGCTCTCTGGATCATCACTTGGACTAGGAGAATTGTTGCCTGGGGGTGTAGGACACATTATGCGACGCAGGGGAAGAATATTTTTGGATTGCACAGGACTTATAATGGGAAGTTTGGGGAAGGACCCCAACCATTGCAGTCTGTCCTGTCTGTGTGAGCCAACGCAGGCAGGTCACAAGAACAACCAGAGGCCACAAATGCAATTGCCGAGAGCAAATTTATTTTTGATACCTCGCTACCAGGGGATCCCTGAAACAGCACTTAAGCTCCTGGGTAAAGGTCAGACAACTGGGGACGCGGGCATTGCAGAATTCAGCCCCGGTAGAAGATCAACCAGCCTGCTAATTTCATGTAGGGCTTCACACGGGCACAGTTTACCACACTGCTTTGATCTTTGCCTGCAGGAATCTCAAGGATGTACGATAAGGTGTCTTTATGACTCTTTTCACAGGCCTGTTGTTTAAACACAGAGGTTCTACTGGTGATTTATGTGTTTTTCTACACCCCAGCTGCAGTCGCTTGAGCGTATTTACAGTTCTCCTCCTTCCCATTCTTGCATTATTCCCACACATTCCACCCCCTCACTCAAGAGACAGCTCCTGCTGGGGATAGCAAAGCCAGAGATGTTCATTTGGGTTTGTGAGGTGTAGCACAGAACAATTTACAGGGGCACACAATACACATACACAGAAAAAGGGAAAAACATATCTCTACAATACTGCTTTGAATCAGGTGTCCCACTCATCTTGTCAAGGAATTAAATGAGTAATTCAGCCAGGCATTATCAGTAGATAGTTTCCCTTCACAGAATCACAGAATCAAAGATTGTCAGGGATTGGAAGGGACCTCAAAAGATTATCCACTCCAATCCCCCCGCCGGAGCAGGAACACCCAGGTGAGGTTACACAGAAGGCATCCAGGCAGGTTGGAATGTCTGCAGAGGAGACTCCACAGCCTCCCTGGGCAGCCTGTTCCAGGCTCTGGCACCCTCACCGGGAAGAAGTTTCTTCTCATATTTAAGTGGAACCTCCTATGTCCCAGCTTGCACCCATTGCCCCTTGTCCTATCATTGGTTGTCACCCAGAAGAGCCTGGCTCCATCCTCGTGACACCACCCCTTTCCATATTGATCACCATGAATGAGGTCAGCCCTCAGTCTCCTCCAAGCTCAAGAGCCCCAGCTCCCTCAGCTTTTCCTCATATGGGAGATGCTCCTCTCCATCATCTTTGTGGCTCTGTGCTGGACTCTCTCCAGCAGTTCCCTGTCCTTCTGGAACTGAGGGGCTCAGAACTGGACACAATATTCCAGATGCGGCCTCACCAGGGCAGAGGAGAGGGGGAGGAGAACCTCTCTGACCTACTGACCACCCCCCTTCTAATCCCCCCAGGTCCCATTGGCCACAAGGGCCCAGTGCTGGCTCAGCCCACAGCACCCCGTGTTCCCAGCTGGTCTCCCATCCAAGTACTAACTGGGCCCGACCCTGCTTAGCTTCCGAGATCAGGAGCCAGTGCTGGCTCAGCCCACAGCACCCGGTGTTCCAGGCTGGTCACCCATCCAAGCACTAACTGGGCCCAACCCTGCTTAGCTTCCCAGATTGGGCATTCTCAGGGTGCCATAGTTGTATATATTATAAATATACACATATGTTCCCCAAGTATATCCTGATAGTATCTGAACTAAACCCTTTTTTCAAGGGCAGAGTAGAGGGGCAGGAGAACCTCTCTGACCTACTGACCACCCCCCTTCTAAACCCCCCAGGTCCCATTGGCCTTCCTGGCCACAAGGGCCCAGTGCTGGCTCATGGTCATCTTGCTGTCCCCAGGACCCCCAGGTCCCTTTCCCCTACACTGCTCTCTAACAGTTCGTTTCCCAACTTATACTGGAACCTGGGGCTGTATCACTCTGGGTTTAACAACCTGGTGTGGGTTAATTGCCCACACAGATTGGAAAGTCGTGGCCTGCACTTTTTCAGATTAGACTTCAGTTAGACCTTGGGTCTGTGGCACCAATAACATTGTTCCAATACTGTCACCTCTAGATAAAACACAGGTGTTCACCGAAGATACCTGAAATATAAGAACTCAAGAATGTGATATTAACGAAGGATGTAACATAAGAGGAGAAGTCAGGGTACAGAACTGTACAGCATCCTCTGCAGTTATATGAATTTTTACTTCCAGGTCAATAGGCTGCAGTCCCACTTTACAATCCATTGGTGTGAATAATTCCATTTCCCCGGTAGTTAGTCCTGACACTGTATCCACAGCAGTGTGTACATATTGCCACCCTGTAGATGGGGGCAGGGGGTCGATATAATCAGCCTGACAGGTATGCAAGGCCCACTGACCCTGTTTTATCTTTCCCCATGGCCTACATAATGCCCTTAAATGTACCTGAGTACAAGCAGCACAAAGATGTACGCATATTTTACAAGTCTATAATAGCAAAGGGGTTTGATTGTGAGCCATGTTTCCTGCATGTGCAGTATAAGCTGATTGATGTCCACAAGCTATATGCACATTTCGATCTTGAGCATGCAACTCGTCAGAGGCCATATTATTTACTTCCCTAGTGTTTTGTGACTTAAATGTATCAACTTTGTTGTGCTCTTCTATTAACCCTTCACAAGGGGAATCCACCTCCACAGAAGATGTAGGGATAAAAGTTTTACAATGCCCTAAAGATCCCCCAAAGGCATGTGATTGCTTATTGTGGCTGGTACAGAAAACTGCTGCTCTGTTTGGTATTTCTCGAAGCTGTCCATGCCAAACTATTCCTAAAAACAGTACAGTAGCACTAGGGCCCTGTGTTTTTGTTGGATTAGTTGCCCGGCCTTGGTCCTCTACATGAAATTTCAGTGATTTGACAGCTACTTCAGTTTCTTATCGTGACACTGCCATGATCAGCAATATAATGGCAAACAGAAATGGCACCTGACCAGAGTGCGACATTGGCTACTATCATTTGGTGGCAAATGGAGGGACTGTGTTTGTCAGGCAACATGGGGGGACCACAGAGATGATTCTTGCTGTTGTAGGGAGGAAATTCATGCTGCCAAAGCTCAATGAGAATTGAAGCTGTTCAATAATGTGAAGGGCAATTTAAAAAGCTTTTTAAAATATATTAATGGCAAAAAGCAAACTAGAAATAACTTTGGCCTGTTACTTGATGAGCATGGTCACCTTATTAACAGGGACATAGACAAAGCTGAGATGTTTAATGCTTTCTTCACCTTGGTCTTCAACAGTGATGATGGACTTGTGGGCCCCCATAACTCTGGGCTGGAAAACCACGGCTGTGAGAACGATAAACTCCCAAACGATCCGGAACTTGTACTGGATCTGCTACTGCAGCTGGATCCCTACAAGTCGATGAGGCCTGATAAGATTCATCCAAGATTGCTTGAAGAGCTGGGCATGTCATGATACAACCTGATGGAATGGCAGGAAGATGTGCCAGGGGAGGGTCAGCTGGACATGAGGAAAAGGTTCTTCACCCAGATGGTGCTGGAGCACTAGAACAGGCTCCCCAGGGAGTTGTCACGGCCCCAAGCCTGACAGTGTTCAAGAAGAGACTGGACAACGTCCTCAGACACATGGTGTGAACTGTGGGGTTGTCCTGTGCAGGGACAGGAATTGGACTCGATGATCCTGTGGGTCCCTTCCAAACCAGGACATTCTATGATTCTGTGTATCCCTGAGGCAATACTTGGAAAGTATATTGCTTTTGTTGCCAGGTAAAGGCAAACTGGTCTTGTATTGAGCTGGCAGGTGGGGGTGGGCACAGTGCTGGTGATGGGGTTAGGGACGGTTGGATTTTTCGCATAAGCATTAATTTTTGCCGTTGGCAAAACATTTCCGATGTTCTGATCCCGTCTATTTCTGACCATGGGATACCAGCTTGTGCAAGGTCATTCTGCATTTGTGTCCTCATAACCCATGCTGTAATTCCTTTTGGTTTTGCTGCCTTTCCTTTATTTACCACCCAAACAGAGGGTCCCAAAATTACAGCCCAAATTTCCCCCAAGGAATTTATTAGAGCACCTACATTACCCGTAGCATTTGTCCCTGCTGCTGTCGTCAAGGGTTTTAGTGAGGCAGGTGCTCCTCTCAAAAACTGCATTTTGACAGTTGTTACTGCTACACTGTCCAGATTGGATCCTAACAGCAATGCATGAGCCATCCCCATCTGCCACATCCAATTAACACCTTTTGCATTGCACACCAGCTTCTGAGGGTTGACACTGATTTGACAGGTTCAGCATACGGTGGTAAAACTCCTGCACACAACCATTGATATGTTGTAATGCGACAACTTCACGGTCAGGAGCTCTAAGATGGGTAAATAATTACCATACCCATCTGCTGGCTGACTTGTGAGAAGAATCCAGTGCTGCTTTCCATGGCAACACATGCAGAGCCGTTTCAGTTGCCTGGGGAGTAACCACTGCCCTGTCATCAATCTCAGGCCCTGCCTCTGGCAGAGCCAATTGATCCAGGAAAGTGGCCACGGGGGCACAGCGCTCAGTGCTGGGCCATCCCTGAACACAGGGAGTCACCAGCACGGCCGCCCCAGTCCTTGACCTTTTTGCAAACCATGGCACGGCTGTTTCTGGTGATGCTGACCGTGCCAAATGTGTGAGCTGACACAGGCAGGTCACGGGAACAACCACAAACTGCAGATGAAATGCAAAGTGTAATTTATTTTCTTTACCTTGCTAACGGGGGGATCCTCAAAAAAGCACCTGGGCAGAGGTGACACAAGCAAGAGCACAGGTGCTGCAGAGCTCAGTCCTGGCTGGATCCCAGGACCTGCTGGTTTCACCTATATATCAGGGATTCATGCAGGTGCCTTTTACCACACTGCTTTGATATTTACCTGCAATAGGGCAGGAATTTCAAGGTTGTTGGAGAAGGTGCCTATAAGACTTTCACAATTCTATGTTATATAAAGGCAGAGGTTCAACCTGCGAAGCACACGCGGCTAAACAAAAATAAGTGTGATTTGTGTTTTTCTACACCCAGGTACACTCACTTAAGCTTGTATTTACAAATCTCCTCCTTGCCAGTCTTCTATTATATTCCCACAACCTACAATTAGTGTCGTACTTGGTCTAAAGCTGGAGCTGGCTTTTCTGGCTAGTTACTTTCGTTAGTTCAGGTTTTCCAGCTACTTTGGTTAGTTTTGTTTGGAAGTTCTGTTCTGTTGGGAGTTTTGAGTGAGTTCAGCCTTTTGCCGTTCTGTCATTTTACAGTTGGCCCTTGGGCCTTTCTGCCTGTTGCCCTTTTGCTCCCTCTTGCTGGGATCAGCTGTTCAGGACCAAGGTGCTCCCTTCTGCAAGACTGGCTGTTCCGTGTGACTGGAGTTACATGAGGGATTGCACTGAGTATATTTTTAAATTTAATTTAATTTGATTTTTTAATATTTTTTTATTTTTTATTTCATTTTATTATATACATAGTAGTAGTAGTAACAGTAGAATGTTAGTAGTAGCAGTAGTATATTATACTATACTATTTTTATTGTCTTATTAAAATGCTTTTTCTGAACCCATGGGTTTCTCCCTTTCCTTCAGTTATCCTCCTTATCCCACTTGGTCAGATGGGGGAGTATGTGAGTAGCTATTGTGGTCTTAGTTGCTGGCTGGGGTAAAATCATGACAGGGAAGAATAGTAGTAGCTCAAGAAATCCTGAAAATCACTTTCCAAGATGATGGCTCTGGAGGTCCAGAGTGGACCTCAGGATAAATAAATGTCATTCTGAGCACAGTGCTGTGGTCATTCAGAAGGACTTTGGATCAGCCATGGCTTTGTGTTTCAAGGAACAGCTGGTGGGGATGGAGAGACAGCAGCACAGGTGGGGACACACTGGGGTGAGAACATGGTGGGGAAGTGCATGGGGTGTCTGCAGCCTGTGGGGAAACAGCCATAGGCCTGGGACAGTGTAGGATGGACTGTGGTGGAGACGGCGAAGGGCGCTGGTAAGGCTGGATATCCCTGAAAGACCCAAGGTCTTTGTCCCCTTGGCTATGGCTGATGTCCCTGCCAGCGAGGCCGAAGAGGAGACACATGGTTGTCATGGCCATGGCGCCCCATTGCCTCCTTGCACCCCCCAGGGAGTGTCACACCATTGTCCTGCAATGGGCATCATCCTCACATCCCCAGGAAGACCCCTGAGACACACGTGAGGGACAGGATCTCCCTTCCCAGGGGCAGGGGCTCAAGGCTTGGCCATTCTCCTTCATCAAGCAAATCAATGTCTTTCTCAGCATCAGAGCTGCTGCACTTTGCCTTTGCCTGATGCAATCACTGCCTCCAATTATCTGCTCTAACGAGTCCCTGGGGAGGCTTTGTCAGTAACAGCCCTCAGTGGGGCCCATTAATGCTTCAAGGTACTTTGGAGTTTGCTTCTGACTTGGACTTCTTGAGGAGATTCTTCAGTCTGTCCTTGGGATCTGAGGTTCATGGACTCAGCACCAAATACGCCATGGGGCTCATTAAAACACAGAAAGCCCTAACGAATGATGTTTCTTTCTGTAATTTCCTTCCAATCTTCAAGACTTGTAGAACTAACTGGAGAGGTTTCAATGGGACACTTACTGGTGAAGATTTCAAAGATTTCATAAAGGAGGGTTTTTTTCTTTCAAGGGTATTTTCTGTCATTTTTCAGTGTGTAGAAGAAGTGACAGCAGCATTCTACAACAGACATTGATCCAGAGGGTCTCCTGAAGCCATTTTAGGGGCCCCAGTGCACCTGAGGTGCTGGCCTGGGATTGGCATCTATCACAGAGGACCTGGGGGAGACCAGAGCACCTTGCAATGCAGTGGAGCCTGAGCAGGGGTTCCCGGGGCATCTACACTGGCACCAGGTGTCTGTGTCCCTGGAGCTGAAGACATTTGTGTCCTAAATCCATTCCCAGTTCTGGAAAACTCTTTGCTTTTCAAAGAGAAGAAATCCCCCCACAAAGGCTCAAAAAAAAAAAAAAAAAGAAAAAAAGAAAAATAAAGAGAAGTATTTTGACACCTTCCTTTGCTTTGGATCTTTGTCTTCAGTTCTTCTTATTTTAATTTTCATTGACATTAAGTGACATCTGTTGGGCCTGCAGGCATTAAGCCAAGATCATTTTGTGTCTTGCATAGCGCCCCATGCCCTCTAAACCTTCCCTGCCCAGGACTCCTCACACTTTGCCCAGGGCAAGTCACACTGAGGTGTTGGCTGGTTCACTGCTTGAGATGTTGGTTTAGATGGTCACCTACAGCACAGCTGGATTCATGGCCCATAATCGTCTGCTCTGCTCCAGTTAGAAACAGAGCCCAACATCACAATGGGATTGTAAGAGAACTGAGGTTAAAGGGACCTCAGGAGTCTGCAGTCCAACCTGTCAGAAACTGGGTCACACCAAGGTGTTCAAGCCTTGATTCAATCAGAGATTGAAAACCTGCAAAGACAGAGACTGTGCAGCCTCTCTGGGTGACCTGAGACAGCACTTGGCTGAGCTCCTGGGGAAAAAGCTCTTCCTTATGTCCTGATTGAAGCTCTCTCACCTTCCACCCATTCTCTTTTGTTCTTCTACCACACATCATGGTGAAGAGCCTGGCTGTGTGTTCTCCATGACCTCCTGTAAGAGTCGGTCCAAAGAACAGTATTTGCCTCAACATCACCATCAGGGACTTGGAGAACAGATGCCCTGATACAAAGAATTGGACAATGGCTTGGAGAGAGGCCTGAGGAAAAGAATTGTGTTGTACAGGTCTCTCCGACTCGGGGGCTACAGGTAACAATAGCTGCTGTATGGATTCCACCTGCTGCCGCAGCCAAACTTGCCCCCACCTCCTAAAAGGAATTGTGTTCTGCAGGTCTCTCCA
The DNA here is from genome assembly GCF_036013445.1 of Caloenas nicobarica. Lineage (NCBI taxonomy): Eukaryota > Metazoa > Chordata > Aves > Columbiformes > Columbidae > Caloenas > Caloenas nicobarica. Next base: position 2,458,984 of record NC_088276.1, read on the forward strand.
ACCTGGGGACAATAGCTGCTGTCCAGAAGATGGATTTTCACCTGCTGCCTCAGCCAAACTTGCCCCCACCTCCTCCCTGCTACTAAGGCCAACAAAGAAGAGCATGGGCAGAGGCTTGACGAAGGTCTTGATGTCACCCAGTGGACCAGTAAGAGACCCCTGAACCGAGGCGATGCAGATGGGTTCCGGCAAGCGAAGTGGGGACTCTTCGGGCCTGCACAGTTAAGCCTGGATTGCAAAACAAAGGCGGTGATTGGCCTCAATCCATGGGAGTGAGGCAGGGCGAAGAATCATAAAAGACGATTCCCAACTGGACATCATTGAGCTCACACCACCAAAGGATCACACATCACGATGGAGGACCGGCAGGACGCTGTACGGGACCTGAGACCATAGGGACGCCTTTGGACTCGTGGTGGTAGCTAATCCTCTTTCCCCCTTTTTTTCTCTTTCTCTTTTCTCCACTTTCTCTATCGCGTGCTGCTTTACAGACAAAATAATAAAGTTAACACTGTTTGGTTGGATTATAACCCTGTAGCATTTTGGTCGCTTTAGATCAAAGTAAATGAACCATCACGAGTCCATCAACGAATGGACCGTGACATTAAATTGGTGTCATGGACAGGATTGTGAGAAAACAAAGGAGTGCAGGTACTGTGTGGTCTGTAATAGGGGAAGAAAGTTTCGCTCCATCCACACCTGGCCCTACATCCGATATGGTGAGAGGTGTCCAGAAATCAAGGGGGGCGATTCAGATTTCCCGCACGCCACACACGCCTTGGTGTTGAGCATTCCAACCTTGAGTTGAGGGCTCTGTCTCTTGGATCTCAAAGTGCAAAAATGGGTGTTGTTCTCGTGTTGATGAGAATTGTCTGCTAGAGAGAGTGAAGGGGCAATCCTGAGTATTTGTGTAATTAAGTTGAGCCTTCCCGTAGCAGATTTTTGGCCCCTCCAGCCACTCAGGAAAGAGAAGGCTGACACAGCAGTTGCTGTGCTTTTGTATGACTAAGTTGTCCCTTCCCGAAGTGGGTTTGGTCCCTTCATAATAAGAATGACTGAAAAGGCTGATAATCAAGATTTTTGGTTAGGGAAAGACAGAGACATGTTCTACACACTTCTAGCAAAGTATGGGGCTCACCCTCCGTACCCAGAGAAGACTGGGCTTGTAATAATTGGGCTGATTTACAGAGTGTAGTGGACCGAGTGATTTCTCTACAGACCAAGTCTAACTTTAGATCAGATAAGAACAAAGCTATAGTCTGTGCTGTCCTAGGAGCCAGTCTAGTCGCAGTGATTGAAGATCGCCTCAGGCAACGTAGTAATGAAAGCAAAACTATAGAATCCCTTGAAAATCTGGTGCAGATTTTGCAAAAAACAATCTCCGATTTAGAACAAGAATTAGAAAATTGTTTTCAATAATTAGAAAAGGAGAGGGAAGAAAACCGCTCATTAAAAGCTGCTCTAAAGGAGAAATGTTTAAAAAACACACAGGTGCTGAGGGAGCAGGAGATAGAGGAGAAAAGTATCCGACAAATAAATCAAATTTACCCTCAGAAAGAATTGGAGGAGACGAGGAAACATTATGAGGAATACCCACATGTGAGACCCTTAGTGAAAACAGAATATTTTTATGCAAATGAAGAGGATACTGACCCTCTTATTACAACTAAGAAAACACCTTACACTGCCACTGAGTTGGCCAATCTAAAGAGAGAGTACAGTCGCCTCCCTAAAGTACCTGAAACGGAGCACGTGTGGCACATATCCCTAACTGGGAGAGACCAAATTCAGTTAAGTGAACAGGAAGCTCATGGTTACTGGGGGCATGAAGTTTTCTTAACAACTGGTGACAGATGTGCCCCATGGTCCCTAACCCACCGAGATGCTTTTTGGGCTGGAGGGGAAAACCCTTTAGATAGGGCAGAGCCCCTGGCAATCACTGGCACACCTGATCAATCGCTAGAAAGTGCACACAAAGCAGCCTGCTTGCAAATGATACATGAAAGAAAATTGATTCCCGAATGTGAATCCTCAATGATGCTGCCAGTGAGTCCTGACATGATGACTCCCTTGATAAGGGGACTTCCAGAGACACTTAAACCTTCAAAGGACAATCGCATTGAGGAGCCTAGTAGAAAGATTGGAAGGTTTGATCAGAAGCCAGGGTACCAGAAGTGGGAGCCAGAGGGATGGAGCTGACACTACCATTGATTCACTGTTCACCCCTGCCCCGACTTCCCCCAACCAACCAAATACTAAAAAGGTGTGGATGTGGGGGGAAGCAGCACTAGAATTGATACGTTATAATAGGAAATATGGCCCTGTAAAAATCCTAGAAGAAAGGTTGAGAGGAATCTGTCATATTGAAGTCAAGAATCTGGCCCTTTCTACCGGCTGAGCTCTGGAGCTGAGGGACAACAGAGATGCTCTCAAGGATGTTTTTCAATAGTGGTACAATCACTAATAACAGTCACAGGGAACTCCGTATTCTCTGTGATGATGATGAAACAAACTTTCATTCCCAACAGTCATTGTTGCTTCTCAAAAGAGATGCTACGTCTTGGCAGCTGACCTCCTGCATGAAGTTCTTAGACCTGTGTTTTTTCTCTCTCCTCTACTTTTTTTGTGATTGAAAGAGGACACCTGTTGGGCAGAATTGCCCCCGAATTCTCGCTCTTCCACACCTGTTCTCCTTTTTTTCTGGTGTGAGGGGGAGGTGGCATAGGGGAGTTGTTTCTTTTTTAGCCAAAGAAAACCAAGGAACAGATCCCAGGTTGCTGCAAAGGCACAAAGGAATCCAGAATGTTTATGTGGTGTGCACTGACACACACCGTCACCTGCATTTCCAGTCTCTGAAGTCCCAACAGTGCAGCAGAGACTGGAGTTCTGAGCCCCTTTCATCTGCCCTGCGTGACACATGCAAAATGAAACTACCCCTGCCAAAAAGTTGGTTTTGATTCTCTTCACAGCCTGAGGCCCCACATGGGTCAGGAGATGAGCCAGGATACCCAATGAGGACTCACATGCTCTGCACTTAAAGTTCAGGTGTTCCCAGGAATCTCAGCAGACAAGAAATGTGATTCCTGGGTACAATGAGCTGGTCAAGAGCGTCGTCTCCATTTCTGTAACGATGGCTTTGCTGCCTGGCTGATGTGCAGACTCTGTACATGGATGCTGACACCTCTTAAGGAACCTGCTCTGAAAGGATCAACAAGGTGGGCATGAGGACAGCAAAAAAGAAGAACTTGGGTGGGGACAAATGAAAAGGGATGCACAAGATGTGGTCAGGGCTGTTTGGGGGCACTTGTAAAACAGCCGTGGACCTCATGTGAATTATTCCTGTGGCCAGGGAGAACTAGAGAACTGTCCCTAAATTGAAAACATGAAGGGGATGAAAGGACAGCATCATTCAGGCTGGATGGGACCTTGGGAGGTGTCTTGACCAACCTCCCGCTCAAAGCAGGGTCAGATCAGATAACTCAGGGCTTTATCCAAACACATCTTGGACACTTTCTGGGATAGAGTGCATGCGCACTCTTGGAAAACAGCTTCCAGGGCTTGACTGTCCTCAGGATTGGAAAGTTTCTCCCTTTATCTAGAGCCTTTTAAATCCAACCATCCAGATTGTTTTTTACCCACCTACCTGCACACCGATGCAGACCCTATTATCCTTCCTTGGACACAAGAATATTGTGGGGGATGATGCTGAATGCCTTCCTGACTCCCAGCTGACAGACCACCACTGCTCTTCCCACATCCAGCAACCCTGTCCTTTCCTCACAGAAAGCAAAGAGGATGGACAGACACAACTTGCCTTGGGTAAACCCCATCACCTTCTCTTTCAGACACCCAGAAATGGGGTCCCAGTGGACATGTTCTGGGGCACAGCCCTTAGTTCCCCTGCTCACCCATTGGCCATTTTTGAAAAGTGCACAAAATGTGTGAGAGCTGCCAGTGGTCAGGGAGTCCCCCCAGTCTCCATGAGCTTTCCAAGAAGGTGGAGAGTGGCCTCACTGTGACATCGTCCTGCTGTCTCAGCTCCTGGGATGCTGCCCCTCCTGTCCCATAGACTGGAAAGGATTGTGTTAGTTCCAGGGACCCCTGACTTGATCCCCATCCACTGCTGGTTGTTCTGCCTCCAGTCACAGAGGCCTGGGAGACCTTGCTGGTGAAGATGGAGGACCAGAGACACAGAGAATATCACTTCTTTTTCTTATTAAATTCATCAGTACCCACACGGTGTCTTTGTTTCTCCTTTAACTGTTCCTGCAGTAGTAACAGCTCATTAGGTGACCCTTAATAGCCTTACAGGTCTAGACTGAGTTTTGCTCTGGACTGTTGCTGTGCTTGGAGGCTGCTGTCCCTGAAGACCAGATGAACTAACTTCTGCCACCCTGCCTTGGCAGTTTATTCCATCTGTGTCACAGCTCTATCTGCAACGCTGACAGCTCCAGCTCACCCAGTCAGGTCCCTGGCTGAGGACATTGCCTCACATCTGGGCTGAACCACCCCAGCTGTGGCACCAGGAAACCTGAGTCGCCCCATGGAAACCTGGTACCAAGTGTCCAAGAGCCCATGTGAGCAAAGGCTTTGCTTCAGAGCAGAGACATGAGATGGCCAAAAGACTGCTGAATGTCTCTCTAGACCTAGGAGTATAAACCCAGAATATAATGCCTAAATTCATTCTGGGGAACATATTCCTCCCCCAGTTTGGAAAAATTAGATCCTTTGCTGTAACATTCCTGGTGTCCTGCCTAATGATGGGACAAGAAAAGGTGATTCTCATACCGATTTACTTTTTAATACAAAGAACACAATGCTGGCAAGAAGTGTCACTGCTGAAGAGAGAGAATCAACATCAGTGATTACTTGAGATTGTTTCAAAGGATGTGCCCCTGGAGCCCCAGGGACAGCTGGAGGGAGCCCAGAGGGGACAGAGAAAGGGACATCATGGACTGCTCCTGTGCTGCTGAGCTGGGCTGGGCTCCTGGGACAGAGGGAGCTCATGGCAAGCGGCAGCGCTGCAGAGAGACAGCTCTGCCCAGGAGCAGCTCCTCTGCAAAGCGCAGCAGGGCTGAGGGCTCTGCCTGCAGCACCGAGGAGAGAGGAGTCAGGCAGAGAGAGGGAAAATGCAGTCTGGGGTGGTGAGACAGCTGAGAGCTCACTGGGGGAGAAATCTTCACAGTCCTTAACACAGTAAGTCTCTGGGTGCAGGGTGGTGCAGATGAGGATCCTGCAATTATCTCGCAGAGCTGGCACGTCCCATGGCTGGTGTGGAGGAGAAGGGTCTGCTCCTCAGCAGGGATTCCCTGGACGGACAGGGCACGACAGTTGCCTTCTCCCAGCTGCAGGGGGTGAAGCTGGGTGAGCACCCAGGGATGCCCAGGGCTGTCCTGCAGAGCAGGGTCCCTGCAGGGACTCTGCTGCCTGCCAGGGTCAGCGCTCAGCCTGACCGGGGAGATCCCAACAACACTGAGGGAGAAGCTGTGGGTGGAAGGAGCGACCCCCAGCAGATCAGGGTCCTTCTGCTGTTGAGAGGGAGCTGCGTGGGTCAGGACAGCTCACAGCTCCAGCTCAACCCCAGGACATTTGCAGATGTTCCTTCTGAAGGACACTGAGGAAGCATTTATCTCATAGGGATGATTATAAGTTTTGAGTTTTTTCCACTCTTGGTTGTCTGGGTGCACAGTGGGACATGGGAAATTATTTCTCTGCCCTGGAGAAGGTGCTGAGACCCCAGTTCTCGTTAGGACTTGTCAGAGCTGCTCCTGAGCCCCTGCACACACAGAGCTGCCCCTGGGCAGTGGCTGGTGCCAGGAGGTGTGAGCAGGGCAGAGCTGAGCATGGGAGATGGGGTATGTGACACTGACAGGGAGCAGATTCAGGGGCAGAGAAACAGCTCCCAGCAGGGACAGCTCCATGCAGCAGAGACATGGGCAGGGAGAGGGAGCTGGGACCAGAAATGCTGGGGAGGGGATTCAGGAAGCCCCCTGCCCTCCCCTGCAGTGCAGACGCATTTCCCAGTGCAACCCCCTGGTCTCCTCCCATCCCCAGCAGAGCCTCTGCCCCAAAGCCATGGAGTCCAGGTAACGAGTCTCCACCTCAGCAGCTGGACCTCCAGGTGAAGGGTTTCTGGAACGTGGTACACAAAAGAGGTGCTAAAAGTACTTGCTCTACAGTGTCATCATGTGAGTGGCAGCAGCACAGCCAGGTAAGGAGAAGGTTTCACATCATGCCCATCTGCCTTTCTGTCCTTGCTTTATTTTTCAGGAGCACTGCAGTGTTCTTCCCTGTTTCTCCACCTGTCCCTGGTGCTCTGACTCTCTGGACTTGGGGTGGGAATGTGGGTCCATTTCAGTTCTGACACCAACGCAGGGGGTCTTGCCCCAGAGGTGCATTCATGGAAATTAGGTGCCCAAGCTGCATTTCAAGCTGTGATGACCCGTGTTTGTCATTTGGTGGAAAAGGAGAATTAGCTGACACATGCCTCCATCAAGGATGAGGTTTTTCATGAGAAATGGCATGTTTATTTTGCTCATAGAAGTCTCCCCTAACTTATCACTGTCTCCTCCTCCTTGCACAGGTCCTCATGTTCACAGGCAGAGCAAATGTCCAACAGCAGCTCCATCACCCAGTTCCTCCTCCTGGCATTCTCAGACAAACGGGAACTGCAGCTCTTGCACTTCTGGCTCTTCCTGGGCATCTACCTGGCTGCCCTCCTGGGCAACGGCCTCATCATCACCACCATAGCCCGTGACCAGCACCTCCACACCCCCATGTACTTCTTCCTGCTCAACCTCGCCCTCCTCGACCTGGGCTCCATCTCCATCACTGTCCCCAAATCCATGGCCAACTCTCTGTGGGATACCAGGGTCATTTCCTATGCAGGATGTGCTGCCCAGGTCTTCTTTGTATATTTCTTATTTGGTGCAGAATATTTTCTTCTCACCATCATGTCCTATGACCGCTACGTTGCCATCTGCAAACCCCTGCACTACGGGACCCTCCTGGGCAGCAGAGCTTGTGTCCACATGGCAGCAGCTGCCTGGGCCACTGGGTTTCTCAATGCTCTGCTGCACACGGCCAATACATTTTCACTGCCACTGTGCAAGGGCAATGCCCTGGACCAGTTCTTCTGTGAAATGCCCCAGGTCCTCAACCTCTCCTGCTCAGACTTCTACCTCAGGGAACTTGGGCTTCTTGTAGTCAGTGCCTGTTTAGCTTTTATGTGTTTTGTGTTCATTGTACTGTCCTATGTGCAGATCTTGAGGGCTGTGCTGAGGATCCCCTCTGAGCAGGGACGGCACAAAGCCTTTTCCACGTGCCTCCCTCACCTGGCTGTGGTCTCCCTGTTTGTCAGCACTGTCATGTTTGCCTACCTGAAGCCCCCCTCCATCTCCTCCCCATCCCTGGACCTGGTGGTGTCTGTTCTGTACTCAGTGGTGCCGCCAGCAGTGAACCCCCTCATCTACAGCATGAGGAACCAGGAGCTCAGGGATGCCCTGAGGAAACTGATGGCTGGATTCTTTTCAAAGTCATTAAACTTTCCATCTTCTGCATATCACTCATGACATAACTCATGACAGGTCCAGCCTATCTTTTTTTTTAATTTTGTATTTGGAGATGATTGTTTGGAGTTGGGGGAAGGCTTGTTTGGTTTTGCTTTTTTAACTATGATAATATTGCCCACAAAGAAATGTTATTACTCGTTCCACTTCTCATTCTCTGTTCACCTTTATAGTTTGAGTCATAGACTTTTTAAATGAGAAGTCGTGCTCTCTGTGTATTTAAACAAAATAAATGACCCTGCAGTGAAGAGTTTGTCTGAGATCTTTCCTCTGCAACCTTTGTGAAGGTCAATACAATGTGTCTGTTGGCAAAGATGGAGGAAACAGTCCCAGCAGAGCTGCTCTGCCAGGGAGCACCAGCCTTGTTCTTTCCAGAGTCCTTCTCTTTCCACTTCCCCACTCTCCTTCTCAGCCTTTGTCCTGCTGCAAGTCCTGAGGGCTCCCAGGGCTTGGTCACAGTTGAACTGTGTGTCGGTCCTGTGACCAGGACAGGCAATGGGCACTTGTGTGACAGAGCTGGCCTCAGAACAGCATCTCCAGCAGCAAGGGGATCTCCTTAGCACAGTGCCTGAAGGTTTAGATCTTCTTCCAGAGTTGTTTTAAAGAACATGCCAAAGGAATAGACTCTCAAGGGGCTCATTGTTTTGCTTGTTTCTCTGTGGGCTCAGTGTGATGGGATCAGGGTCCCAGTGTGGCTTTCGAGGGACTTTGGGCTGGTTGTTCAGCAGTTGCTTGTTGGTGGCCAGCACCCACGCACATGGTGAATAAGGCAGGGTCCCTCTGAGCACCCTCCGTGGCCACCCAAGAGTTTGTGTGGGACGCGGTCAGTGGCAGTGACCACCATCAGCTGGGGCTGCCTCCCAGTCTGACCAGTACGGCCCTGCAGAGTCACCACAGCCTGGGCACCACAGCCCACTTGATCTACAGAGCAAAACCCCCAGCTCGGGGGCTGTGGGGAGCGTGGGGACAGGGTGCAGGAATGGCAGCCAGGCCAGTGCAGGTGTGCTCTCCCTAGGGAAAGGCTTTGTGGGGAGATGGGATGTCCCAGGAGAAGAGCAGGACACAGTGTGTGTGCAAGAGAGACATGGAAACAGTCTGTCATGCTGCCGGGTGCCAGCTTGGGGCTGTTGCCTCTTGCAGCCACCATTTTGATCATTGTCCTCTCACCAGGTCTCAGAGAGCTTGTTCTTCCCCCCATGGAAGGACACCGAATGACTAGGTCAGAAATCCAGGTTTGCACTGAGGGTAGATGTGAGCATGCACATCCTGTGCGGGGGCAGATGTACCCTAATAAGCACAAATGCCATCAGCTGTTCCTGTGGGTGCCATGGAGGCTTGTGGGACAGTGTATCAAGGTCACTTCATGTTGAGAGTAACTTCCCGAAGAAACCACCAGCATGCAGCACTGGGATGTGCTTCCTTGAATCGAGGTCCCTGTGTCCTCCCTGGAGACCTGCTACAGCTCCAGCACCCAGACCCACTTGCTGCCCAGTTTTGTGGCTGACAACGGCACCATCTCTGCTCACAGATGTGTTAGGACTATTTTCTGCAGCTCTTGCATATGCTGAGCATTTGCATTTCAGAGCCATTTCTCCCCTTCCTGTTCACAGGGACATCCCATGAATGCATCACTGCTCTCTACCCCAGTGTAGACAGGCACAAGGCCTTCCCCACCAGCTCCTCTCACCGGTGCCAGTTTTCTACAGCACCCTCATCCTGGACTGTGGGATGCACAGAATAGCCCTCCCAAGACAGTTTGATAAAGCCTTTTTTCTACACCACACCCACATCCCTGCTCAATCCCCTCATCCACAGTTTAAGGACCAGAAAGGTTGGGCACTGAGCAAAATGCTCAGGAAAGCTTTGAGGTGCACAGAGAGCCCATATTGACAAGCTGCTCTCTTCTGAACAAGCCCAGAAGACCTGGAGAGCATTTGCTGTGTCCCAGAAACTCGCCTGGAAGGTTGGGTAATGGAGAAAATTTTTGGTGTGGGAAGGGGCAGACAGGTGCTGGTGGAACTGGCTGGTGTGACCGTGAGACATGTCTCGAACACCTCAGAAAAGACATGGCTCTCAGGGAGGTTGCATAGTGCTCTGAGAAAGAAAATATCAAAAATGGCTTACCATAGCATCATAGAATAATTGTGGTTGGAAGAGACCCTTAAAATCATTGAGTCCAACCATAATCTAAATCTGGCACTAAACCATGTCCCTAAGAGCCTCATCTGTCTGTCTTTTAAACACGTCCAGGGATGGTGACTCCACCACCTCACTGGGCGGTCTGTTCTGTTGCTTCAAAATCCTTTCTGTGAAAAAATGTTTCCTAACATCCAACCGCAACCTTCCCTGGCACAAATTGAGGCCATTTCTTCTTGTCCTCTCACTTGGTACTTGGGAGAAGAGACCATCACCCTCCATACTACAACCTCCTTTCAGAGAGCTGTAAAGAGTGATAAGGTCTCTCCTCAGCCTCCTCTTCTCCAGACTGAATTCCCCAAGGTCCTTCAGCTGCTCCTTGTAAGACTTGTGCTCCAGCCCCTTCACCAGCCTTGTCACACTCCCCTGATCTCTCTCCAGCACCTCGATGTCTTCCTTGTCATGAGGGGCCTAAAACTGATCACAGTACAAGGGGATGATCTCTTCTCTAGTCCTGCTGGCCACACTGTTCCTGATACAAGCCAGGATGCTGGTGGCCTTTTTGGCCACCTGGGCACACGCTGGCTCAGGTTCAGCTGCTGTCAATGAACACCACCAGGTCCTTTTGTGCCAGGCAGCTTTCCAGACACTCTTCCCCAAGCCTGCAGCGCTGCCTGGGTTGTTCTGACCCAAGTGCAGGACGCGGCACTTGGCCTTACTAAGCCTCATACAACTGGCCTCAGCCCAATGATCCAGCTTGTCTAGATCTCTCTGTATGGCCTTCCCACCCTCCAGCAGATCAACACTCCCAAACAATTCGGTGTCATCTACGAACTTGCTGAGGGTGCACTCGATCCCCTCATCCATATAATTGATAAAGAGATTAAACACAACTGGCCTCAATACCGAGCCCTGGGGAATACCACTTGTGACGGGCCACCAACTGGATTTGTCTCCATTCACCGCAACTCTTTGGGGTTGGCCAAAGCATCCTTGTATTCCTCTTGAGTCTCCTGCCCCTCCTTCCAAATATTATAAATTCTCCTTTTATTCCTAAATGGCAGCCGCAGCTCTCTGTTCAGCCAGACCAGCCTTCTTCCCCGACGGTTCGCCTTCCGGCACACGGGGACGGCTGCTCCTGTGCCTCTGAGATCACCTTCTTGAAGAGAGACCAGCCTTCCTGGACTGCTTTGTCCTTCAGGTTTGCCTCCCAAGGGACTCTGCCAACCAGCCTTCTGAACAGGTCAAAGTCTGCCCTTCGGAAATCCAAAGTAGCAGTTCTGCTGACCAGCCTCCTTGAGTCCAACTCCTGCCCCTGTACAGAACAACCCCACAGGTCACACCGTGTGTCTGAGGATGTTGTCCAATCTCTTCTTGAACACTGTCAGGCTTGGGGCCATGGGTGAAGAACCTTTTCCTCATGTCCAACCCGACCCTCCCCTGGTTCATCTTCCTGCCATTTCCTCAGGTTCTGTCATTGGTCACTAAAGAGAAGAGCTCATTGCCTGCCCACCCTCCTCCCCTTGTGAGGAAGCTGTAGACCACAATGAGGTCTCCATTCAGTCCCGTCTTCTCCAAAATGAACAGAGCCAGTGACTTCAGCCACTCCTCCAAACCCTTCACCAACTTTGTAGCCTCTTCTGGACACTCTCTAGCAGCTTAATATCTTTTTTATCCTGTGGTACCCAGAACTTCAAACAGCACTTCAGGTGAGGCTGCAGGACTAGACCCTAGACTGCAGGAGAGACCCGAGATCAGCATCAATGAGATAATGCTGCAATCACCCCTTCTCCACACTGAAAAATAATAAACTATACCCTTTACCAAAAAAAAAAAGTCATTTTTATTACAAGGTTTTTGAAATCATTCTCTACAACTACACTAGGAAACCTCTCTAATTAACTGTACAAGACTAGAAGGAAATTACAAGAAGAGATATGGTTTCTTAGAGCTTTCTTCTGTGTAATGAGGCCCATGGTGCGTTTGGTGCTGAGTTCTTGAACCTCAGGTTCTAAGAGGAGATTGCACAAACCCTTCCAGAAGTCAAAGTCAGAAGAAAGAAGTACTAAGTACTTTGAAGTATTAATGAGTTCCACTGAGGGCAAGTACCAGCAAAGCCTCCCCAGGGACTCGTTAGAGCAGAGAATTGGAGGCCATGATGGCAGATAAACAAAGGGTAATGTGCAGGCAGCTGAGGTGCTGAGAAAAGCCTGGTTTTGTTGGATGAAGCAGAGAGGCCAAGGCCTGACCCCCAGCCCCTGGGAAGGCAGATCCTGTCCCTCACCCATTGCTCAGGGCTCTTCCTGGGGCAGGGGGATGTGGGCTGTGTGATGCTGAGTGAAGGACAATGGTGTGACAGTTCCCAGCCTTACTGGGGTGTGCAAGGAGGCCATGAGGTGCCCCCAGTGCCTGAGGACAACATGGCTCCTCATAGGCCTTGGTGGCAGAGATGATTGCCATAGCCAAGGGGACAAAGACTTGGGTTCTCTTGGTGACATCCAGCCTTGCCAGTGCCCTTTGCCATCTCCACCACAGGTTGTCCTACACTGTCCCACAGCTGCTTCTGTTTCCCTGCAGGCTCTAGACACCCATCTCGCTTCCTCCCCTTGCTCTCGCCCTGATATTTCCATACATTGACTGATGTGTCTCCACTCTCGTGCTCTGTTCCTTGAAACACAAGGAGGTGGACTGATCTCATGCTCCTTCTGGATGATTTCTCATATCGCAGCACCACCCTTTGAGTGACATTTCTTCCTCCTCATGTCCATTCCAAGCTGCGCTGTGTGGCAGTGTTTCTGCTGGAGAAAGGAGGATCCTGAAAACTACTGACCTGTCATCCTCTTACCTGTGCCTGGGAAGATCATGGAACAGATCCTCCTAGAAGCTTGGCTAAGGAACAAGGAATGGTGACTCAACCACTTCTGTCGGCAGCCTGTTCCACTGCTTCACAACCTTTTCCATGAAGAAATGTCTCCTAATATCAATTCTGAACCTTCCCTGGCACAAGCTGAGGCCATTTCCTCTCCTCCTATCACTTGCTACTCAGGAGAACAACAACACCCTCCATGCTACAGCCTCTTTTCAGATAGTTGTAGAGAGTGAAAAGGTCTCCCCTCAGTCTCCTTTTCTCCAGGCTAAACACCCTCAGGTCCCTCAGCTGCTCCTCAGAAGACTTGTGCTCCAGACCCTCAACAGCCTTGTCCCCTCCTCTGCACTCACTCCAGCACCTCAAGGTCTTTCTTACAGTGAGGAACCCAAAACTGAACTGAGGATTCAAGTTGTGGCCTCACCAGCGCCGAGTAAAGGGGATGATCACTGCCCCGGTTCTGCCCACTGCACTATTCTTGATGCACACCAGGAGGCCATTGGCCTTTTTGGCCACCTGGGCACACGCTGGCTCATGTTCAGCTGCTGTCGATCAACACCCCCAGGTCTTTTTTACAAAAAGCGGCTTTCCAGCCACTCTTCCCCAAGCCTGTGTTGTTGCTGGGGGTTGTTGTGACCCAAGTACCTGACCCAGCACTTGGCCTTGTTGAACCTCAGACAACTGGCCTCAGTCAGCCAAGATCCCTCTGTATGGCCTTCCTACTCTCCAGCAGATCAACACTCCCACCCAATTCAGTGTCGTCTGCAAACTTACTAAGGGTGCACTCGATCCCCTCATCCAGATCATTGATAAAGAGATTAAACAGAACTGGCTCCAATACTGAGCCCTGGGGACACCACTTGTGACCGGCCACCAACTGGATTTGGCTCCATTCACCACAACTCTTTGGGCCCGGCCCTCCAGCCAGTTCTTTATCCATCTCAGATATACCATCCAGGCCTTGAGCTGCAGCTTCTCCAGGAGATGCTGTGGGATACGATATCAAAGGCTTTACTGAAGTCTAAGTGCACAGCATCCACAGCCTGTGTGGTGGATTCACTCCCCCACGACAGACTTTCCCTCATCTGCTAAGCCGGTCACCTTGTCATAGAAGGAGATCAGGTTGGTCAAGCAGGACCTGCCTTTCATAAAGCCGTGCTGATTGGGCCTGATTGCTCGTCTCGTATGTGTGACCTCACAGTCCCTTTCCCAGCCATGTTCCTGCTGTTGGCCTATCCCCTGCAGGGGCACAAGTGACTCACAGTCCCCTCCACAGCCATTGGCTTCCTACTGGACTATGAGTTCCTGAGACACAGCTGAGCACATGACATCGTACCCAGCCATCGCCCTCCTTGTGCTCCAGTGTGTGAGCAGGTAAAACTAAGCTGGTTTCATCAAATCTATCTAATAGATTTCCTATGAAGGGCCTGAGTGGAGAAACGTTCCTCAGAGGAGCTGCTGTATTTACACGGGGTCATTTTATATCTCTGCTTCTGCCTCTTTCTTTTCTTCTTCCTCTTCCTGTGTCTATTCTGATGTGAAAGAGCTCTCCAAGGAAAAGATTCATGGAATCCTACAATAACACAGGTTGGAAGAGACTCCTGAACACCATCTCTGTCCCACTGTCCTTTATGGCACCCTAAGGAATAGTTGATAGCATTTGTGCTCCCTTGGGTTCATCTCATCACATGCACACAGTGGACATGCACATGATGTGTATGTTTAGAACTCATCTATGCAAGGAAAACATGGACTTTTGACCTAGTATTCCATAGAATCATAGAATGTCCTGAGTTGGAAGGGACCCACAAGGATTGAGTCCAACTCCTGTCCGTGCACAGGACACCCCACGTTGTCCAGTCTCTTCTTGAACACTGTCAGGTTGGGGCCGTGACACCTCCCTGGGGAGCCTGTTCCAGTGTCCAGCACCTCTGGGTGAAGAACCTTTTCCTCATGTCCAACTGAACCTCCCCCGGCACATCGTCCTGCCGTTCCCTCGGGTTCTGTCACTGGTCACCAGAGAGAAGAGATCAGTACCTACCCTTCCTTCTCCCCTTGTGAGGAAGCTGTAGCCACCGTGAGGTCTCCTTTTAGTCTTTTCTTCACCTCTGATGCTCAGAAACCCCTTGGTTTGCTCTCTGAAGCAGAAAGGAGAAGCCATGACCTCCAGGCAATGGGAAGGGGGATCCTGTCCCTCACACACGGCTCAGGGCTCTTCCTGGGACCATGGGATGTGGGTGTGCAAGGCCGAGGGAAGGACAACACTGGTACAGCAACTTCCACCTTCTCCATGGGGCTGCAAGGAGGCAACGAGGCCCCAGTGCCATGAGGACAACATGTCTTCTCCTGGGCCTCAGTGGCAGGGACAACTGCCATGGCCAAGGGGACAGAGACCTGGGTTCTGTTGGTCCCTTCCAGCCTCACCAGTGCCCTTTGCCATCTCCATCACAGGCTGTTCTACACGGTCCTACACCTGCCCCTCTTTCCCTGCAGGCTGCAGACACCCATCTCGCTTCCTCTCCGTGTTCAAATTTGTCAAATATATTTCTTAGTAACAACGTGAAGTGAAAAGCACTCCTCACTGGAACTGCTGTATTTATGTTAACACGTTCTATATCTCCTCTTCTGTCTTTTTTTTTTTTTTTTTTTTTATGATTCTTCTACCTATTCTCTCTCCAGAAACATCTCCAAGTCAAAAATTATTTCAAATCACAGAATACCTCAGGTTTGAAGAGAGCCCTTGTCTCACTCATCTTGTCTCACTCTCCTGCTCAGGGCAGGGTGAACCAGGGGAGGTTGCTCAAGGCACCCACCCAAGTTTACATCATCCTCAAAGGCACTGAAAGTGCACTCTGTTACATCATAGAAGGGGAGAATAAAGACGTTCAACAGTGTTGGCCCGAGTGCTGGTCACTGAGAGATGACACTGGTAACTGGCTGCACGGAGGACTTTGTACCACTGATGATATTTGGGCTTGATGGTTCAGCTGACTTCCCAAACAGCATCCACTTCTTGAGCCCCATCAGCAGCACTCTGCCCAGAAGGAGACCATGTCTGAGGCCTTGCAAATGCCCTGTACACAACATGGCTTTCTTTCCACTGTCCCTTTGTGTTCAGCAATCTTTTCCTTGTCCATCACATTCCTGGAAATGGCTGCAGGAGGACGTGTCCCATCCCCTTCCCAGGAAGGGAGATAGGGTGGCTGGCTTGCAATTCTCCCAGTTCCTGTTTGTGCTCTTCTTGAAGATGGGTTTGAGGTCTGCATTTTCTAAGGACCCCAGAACCATTCTGGTTTCTATGGCACATTTGAGAGCACAATATGGAATCACGGGCAAGGGTGACATAGCAGACTGGAGCACTTGCAATGAGTCTGTCCAAGGCAGCTGAGATGAATCTCACTGGGCCACTGGGGTTTGTTCCTGGAGCCACACACAGAAATGTCAGGGTTCTGTGAGGTGTTCACATCTGAGCTGGCTTCATGGAATCCTTCTGCACCCAGGGATGTTCAGAGACAGAGTCTCTCCATTTTACACACAGAGGCAGGAGTCACAGTGTCTCTCTGACCTCCTGTTGCCACTCCAAAGGGTCGAGAGACACCTCAGCCCTGTGGTGTGTCACCCTGCTCTGCACTCATCTGAGATGTCCCACATCATGAGGAATGGACACGGGGACCTCAATTCAAGGAAGAACATCCCAGTGCTGCATGCAGGTGATTTCCCGTGGAGTGTTCCTCCCACCATGAAGTGACCTCAAGACCTTTTTTGTGCCACAGGCCTTCATGGAACCCGAAGGAATAGTTCATGGTGTTTGTGCTCACTCGTGTTCATGTCACCTCATGTACATTATGTGCATGCTCACATCTCATCTGTACAATACAAACTCGGACTGCTGAACAACTCATTCAGTGTCCATCCGTGGAGGGAAGAACAACCTCTACGAGATGGGGAGAAAGGCCAGTGCTGGAAATGGTGGTTGTGAGGGGCCAGTTCATGACGATGCCCTGGGGCAGCTTCCATGGGGTGTCCAGTGCACAGGGGCACAGCCCAGCCCCTGCTCTGCTGGTCCTGCAGGTCTCTGGCAGGAGGCCTGGCTGTGAGAGGACACTGCTGTGTGCCCAGCCCTGCACACACACACTGTGCAGCTGTACACTGATGTTTGCATCTGCATGTCACTTCAGCGTGTTCTACAGTGAAGATTTGAAAAAGAGCTAAACCTTCAGGGCCTGCCCATAGGAGATGACCTTTCTTTCTGGAAAGGCTGTTGTGAGGCCAGCTCTGTCACAGCAGTGCCCACTGCCTGTCCCTGCCTGCGCTCACAGGACTGACACACAGCAGGACGGTGACCAAGCTGCCAGAGCACTCAGGCCTTGCACCAACACAAGGGATGAGAAGGAGAGTGTGGGAGTGGAACGAGAACAGCTCTGGAAGGCCAAGCGCTGCTGCTCCCTGGCAGTGCTGCCAGCCTGGACTCTTTTCCCCTCCTCCCATGCACACAGGAGCTGTCCCTGCAGCTCCAAAAGGCCTTGCAGGAAGAATATATATTGAAAAACAAGTCACTACAGGACACTTTATTTTGTTTAAATACACACAGATCATGGCTCCTCATTTACACACCCAGTGGTTATAAAAGAAAAGCAGAAAGCAATTTAGAAAGGGGATGACAATGTTATCACAATAAAAAAAACATCAATAGCAACAGAAAACAGAGATGAGAGGCTAGGCCTGTAAGTAGTTACATTAAAACTGCTATGTAGAATGAGATGGACAGTTTATTGCTTCGGAAAACACTTAGATACGAGTTTCCACAGGGCATCCTTGAACTCCTGGTTCCTCATGCTGTAGATGAGAGGGTTCATTGCTGGAGGCACCACCGAGTACAGAACAGACACCACCAGATCAGGGGAAGGAGAGGAGATGGAGGGGGACTTCAGGTAGGCAAACATGGCAGTGCTGACAAACAGAGAGACCACGGCCAGGTGAGGGAGGCATGTGGAAAAGGCTTTGTGCTGTCCCTGCTCAGAGGGGATCCTCAGCACGGCCCTCAAGATCTGCACATAGGATACCACAATGAACACAAAACACCCAAATCCTAAACAGACACAAACCACAAGGAGCCCAGCTTCCCTGAAGTAGGACTGTGAGCAGGAGAGCTTGAGGATCTGGGGGATTTCACAGAAGAACTGGTCCAGGGCATTGCCCTTGCAGAGTAGCAGTGAAAATGTATTGGCCGTGAGCAGCAGAGCACTGAGAAACCCACTGGCCCAGGCAGCTGCTGCCATGTGGACACAAGCTCTGCTGCCCAGGAGGGTCCCGTAGTGCAGGGGTTTGCAGATGGCAACGTAGCGGTCGTAGGACATGATGGTGAGAAGAGAATACTCTGCACCTAACAAGAAAGCTAAAAAGAAGACCTGGGCAGCACATCCCGCATAGGAAATGACCCTGGTATCCCACAGAGAGTTGGCCATGGATTTGGGGACAGTGATGGAGATGGAGCCCAGGTCCAGCAGGGAGAGGTTGAGGAGGAAGAAGTACATGGGGGTGTGGAGGTGCTGGTCACAGGCTATGGTGGTGATTATGAGGCCGTTGCCCAGGAGGGCAGCCAGGTAGATGCCCAGGAAGAGCCAGAAGTGCAAGAGCTGCAGCTCCCGTGTGTCTGTGAACGCCAGGAGGAGGAACTGGCTGATGGAGCTGCTCTTGGACATCTACAGCCTCTGGGCATAGGGCACTGACTCAAAAAGAAAAGACAGTGACAAGTTACAGGAGACTTCTCTGAGCGAAATCCAAGCCATTTCTCACACACCCTCCCCTGCTCCACACCCCTTGTCCTTTTCCAGACCTTCCTTCGGGTCCGTGGCTGAGCCCTGGGTGGTGCTGGCTGGAGGTGCCGTGAGGAGCAGGGCCTGTGCCCGCTGGCTGCCCAGGAGTCAGCCCTGCTCTGCAGCAGGGGTCATGGGAACGGGGGAACAGGGTCCAGTCCTGGGGTTCAGCTGTGTCAGATGGACCCGTTCCCGGTGCAGAAGGGACTGTCAGCATCTGCTCTCCTAGTGATAATGAACCAGGACAGAACAAGGCAGTTTGAGAGGCTTGTTTTTTTGCAGCTTCCTGCAACTCCCCTGGAGAGTGTTGTTGGGTGTCAGAAACCCTCAGCATTTCTGCTGCACTCAGGGAGAACAGAGCGCGTCCTGCGAGACCAGAGGATGCCTGTGGGTCAGTGCAGAGTGAGGGCAGCTGGTCTGTCCCTCTGTCTTGCTCCAGCTGCCCTTTCTGAGATGGAGGCTGATCACACTGCCATGTTACCCTGCAAAGCCACTGGGCACTGCTGAGAGCAGAGGGACCCACCTCAGACCATGACATGTCCCACCCTTTCCTCAGGTCTCAGCACCCCACTTCTATCCCAAGACACACACAGCTCATTTCACAAACCGAACTGCATTTCTTCCATCATAGCATCTCTGCACTTCTCTGTGGGGAATTCAGATAATGCTCATTCCCCTGCCCCACAGACTGCATTGCCCACAGCCCCACAGGTCGGAGCAAAGCTGGGACACATGTTCCCATGGACACACCTGCAGGAAAGGACCCACAAGATCAGGCTATGAGTCTGCAGCTGAAACTCCCATCCCCAGAGAGCCCGACAGCAAGAACAAGATCACAACAACAGTGACCCAGAACAAGAAGGAAAATGCGGTGAGGGTGGGTGTGAGAGAGGCCAGGGCAGAGGCAGCCGGGCACTCAGACAGCGTCACCCTTCCCCAGCTGTGCAGCCACCTCCCACACACCAGCATTGCCGGGCAGCTGCTCTCAGCCCCTGTGCTCTGCAGAGGGAACTGGAGTTCTGGCTGCACAGGAGCTGCTGCATGCCTTGGAGCCCCCGGCCCTGAGGGCAGAGGCTTTGCTGGGTGGGAGAGGAGGTGAGGGGGCTGCTCAGAAGAGCGATCTGCATTGCAGAGGATGAAAGGGAGTTTTCTGTGTTCCCCCTCCCAGAACAATTCCAGGTTTAGTTTCCTCTCATTTCTGATCATTTCCCTGCTGCCTGGACATTCTCCTCCTGGGAACAGTTTCCCTGTCCATGTCTTTTCCCTGTCAATGCTCACAGACCCCATCCCACCCTCTGTGCCCTCACCCTGGCCCTACAGACCCTGCCTGTTCACAGGGCACTGCCTGGGGGCATCTTCCTGTTTGCAGGTTGGAAAACAGGAGAGGTCAAAGGCTGAGGGGTTCAGCAGATGTGATGCTGGTGCTGTGCACAGGCAGAGCAGCAGCTGAACGGATGTTATGAGGCTTCTGGCAGATGTACTGATGACTCTGAGTTGCAGTTCAGGAGTCTCAGTGACTTGTTTAAGCATGAGAGCTCATTTTCATTTTAACCTTTCCTGCACCCCCCAACCCTCGGGATAGGAAACTGAAAAGACAGCCTCAGGAAAGCTCCCTATCTCTCTGCTAATCCTTGCATTGATCTTCTCCTTCAGGCATCCACTTGGAAAAATCCTGGGGGTGATCTGGAGCTGTGAGCAGCTCTGATCCACACAGCACCCCCTTAACAGCAGAAGCACCTTTCCTGCCCTGATAGGGGTCATCCCTTCCCCCCACAGCTTCTCCCCACAGCACCGTGGGGATCTCCCCGGGCAGGCTGAGCGCTGACCCTGGCAGGCGGCAGAGTCCCTGCTCTGGCACAGCCCTGGGGTGCAGGGACCCTGCTCTACAGGACAGCCCTGGGCACCCCTGGCTGCTCACCCACCTTCACAGCTGTTCAACATTGCCTGACAAGAGCCCCCTCCTTACACATCCCACAAGCTGTGCCTGTGCTAACTTGAAGAGATGCTTCCAGGAGCTACAGCTGTGTTGCCCTGCACCCAGAGACTTACCATGGCAAGGCCTGCAAAGATTTCTCCTCCAGTGAGCTCTCAGTCATCCTCCCAATGCTGACCACCTTTAATCTCTCTCTGCCTTGCTCGTCTCCCTGAGATCCCCAGGCAGAGCCCTCAGCCCTGCTGCGCTTTGCAGAGGAGCTGCTCCTGGGCAGAGCTGTCTCTCTGCAGCGCTGCTGCTTGCCAGGAGCTCCCTCTGTCCCAGGAGCCCAGCCCAGCTCAGCAGCACAGGAGCAGCCCAAGGCATATTAATGACCCATCTGGTGGCTTTGGTGCTGAGGCCATGAACATCAGACCCTGAGGGGAAGTTGAATAAAACCTCTCAAGAAGTCAAAGTCAGATTCAAACTCCAAAGTTTCTTGTAATGTTTATGAGTCCCACTGAAGGACACTATTGAGGAAATGACTCCAAGATTTGGTTAGAGAAGAAAACTGGAGGCAGAGATGACAGGTCAGGAAAATCAAGGTGAAGTTCTCTCTGATGATCAGTAAACCTGGATGTGTTTCATTAATCAAAGGGCCAAGCCCTGACCCCCATCCCCTGGGAAGTCAGATCCTGTCCCTCCCACGTTGCCCAGGGCCCTTCCTGGGACAGTGTGATGTGGGGCTGTGCAAGGCCAAGGGCAGGACTATGGTGCGACACCTCCCAGGTTCCTGGCTGGGGACAAGGAGGCCATGAGGCCCCTGTGCTGTAAGGACAAGGTGTCTCCTCACAGGCATCAGAGCTGGAGACAACAGCCACAGCTAAGGGGAGAAGGAGCTCATGTCTGTTGGGGGCTTTCAGCCTCTTTACATCCCTTGATCATCTCCACGACAGCCTGTCCTATGCCGTGGCATCCCCTGCACCTCTTTCCCTGCAGGCTGGAGACATGCCCCCTGCTGCCCACCTTGCTCTTGTCTGAGCATCTTCCTTCCTTTGCTGATATCTCTCCATGTAAATACTTAGATTTGGGTTGCCTCTACTGTAACTAACTCATCTGCCTTTTGCATTAAGGGTAGACCGACAACTGCAGATCTTTTGACAATATATTTTACCAGCATGCCAACCCTGGTATCTGTATTATTGAGTTATACCATCTTAGGTTATTTTTGGTATTAATGTTTTATATTATTGTTTTCCCTCAGCAGGTAATGGCTGAAAAAGCTGCTTCAATTTTAAAAACATCTGTTGCTTCAACATAAGTGACGAATCAGCCAACATGAAAGACAACATTTAACATCTCCAAGACTTTGTGCATCAAATGGCGCAATCTACTGATGATGCCTGGATGAATGGCTCATTTAATTCCTTGATAAAATGAATGGAACACCTGATTTAAAGCATCATTGTACAGATACGTTTATTCCTCCTCCTGTATGTGTTTATTATGTACCTCTCTAAATTGCTCTGTACTACACAAATCCAAGTGAACATCTCCGGCTTTGCTGGCCCCAGCAGAAGCAGTTTCTTGACTGAGGGGGGTGGAATACATGGGAGTTGTGCAAGAATGGCAAGGAGGAGTATTGTAAGGACACTCAAGCCACTGTAGCTGGGATGTAGAAAAGCACATGAACTACAAGTAGAACCTCTGGGTTTAGATAATAGGCCTGTGAATAATCATAAAGACACCTCACCATATATCCTTAAGATTCCTACAGACAAAGATAAAAGCAATGCTACAAAATGCAGAATTAGTGCACAATGCAGTTTCCCGTATGTCTAATGGCATAACCTGTCTGGCAAACACTGCCGAGACCAGTCTATTTCATCTTTTTGTCTTCCAGCTTCCTGTAAGATGAAAGTACAATATATCATCCTGTTGCAGCTGAAGGCACATCATGTCCTGTTGGGACTAAAGTGGAAGACTATTTGGATGGTCACCGACCACAACAGGAACTTTGAATGTGATGCTTCATCCAGTTGTAATTCTGTTAACTCTAACATTATTGTGCTTGTTACTTACAATCATTTTATGTATAAAAGCCTGGTACACATATAAGCAAAGGATCTCTATTTGTTGTGACAAACACCCTGATAATACAATTTATAGTGATATGCTATATTATTGAAGCTATCTGCTTAAACAAAAGTTCACATGCACGCTAACACTGTATATAGATGATATTAGCATTTAAACAGAATAGTTTATCAAACAATTGGACTCTTACCACTGAACTACAACATGCCATGTATTTGTGACATAGAGGCAAGAGGTAACCACACTACCAGTCTATGAGAGAATGAAGGGGATTGACTGTGGTCAAGGGGGTGGAGTGTGGCAGGCGCACTTGACCCCCCCTCAGCCAAACCAGCAGCAGTTTGGTCCAGGCTGCAGAGGAGGGAAGGGCCTGAGCCACAGCCAGGCCAAGAACTCCTTCCAGGAGACCCACAGGGAAGCAGAACGGCAACTGAACGCCGGTGGCTTGTGGGCGCAGGGAGTCTCGTGCAGACTTTTCCTACTCTACGCAATTTGACTATGAGTCAACCACTTCATTCTAGAAATACGACAGCCTGGATGAGCCCACTTTGAGTGCTCCCTGCTAAATAAGTGAGCTGTATGGCAATGATTTTACTACTCACGGGTCACTGGATGAGCCTAATTCAACTTCAATATTCATCATTTAGCTTAAGTAGACGCACACCAAATGTAATGGATTATTTAGAGATATAAGTTTGTATGATTTTTTAATATACTCTTTGATTCATGTTACTTAGTAGACTAGATTTGCTAAAATTTTAAGCTCGTATTTGCCAAAAGCAACCGTAGACTACACTAAATGCCTTGCATGATAAAGTCGAGCTTGCATTTTGCTGGGAAAAATGGAACTGACTGGGAAAACAATGATCCAAGGCTAACGCAGAGACATCACAGACATCTGCAAAGCCGGGCCTATTTTTGCACTTCACTGAGAAGGATTTATCCAGACAAAATGGCACCTTCAAGGATATGGACCAAAACCAATGTCTACAACCAAACAAAACAGAGGCCCACGTGGAGTCAGGGAAAAAGGGTCCAATGGGGAGCAAAGGACCTGGTGGTAAAATTTTGCTATTGGACTTGGATCTTGGTGTGAATGGTCTGTAAAGATATAAAAGTTTGTAGTTTTCTATGCTGGGGCGGACCTCTGCGCAGGTACCCAGCTTGAGCCAGCCCTTCTGCTATTCTACTCCATTAAATTTTTTATTTTCTGAGAATTTTGTCTCCTGAAAGTCTGCTCTGCATATGGTCATAAAGCCTTGCCTCTAAGTTTGCTGCTGGAGTTCTAAAATACAAACTCTGGAGCGAACGGTTATCAGGGAAAGAGGAATCCTGACAGTTTGCACCGCAACGGACATGGCCTCACCTGAAAGTTTGTCTCCGGAGCTCCAAGACACAGCCCCCTGGAGTGAACAGTTATCAGGAAGGGAAGATGACTGAAAGTTTCCTTCGTGAACAGGTACAGGCACCTGGAGAGAAGGTCAGCAGCATTCAGCTTGCCGTATTTCCCCCATGCAGTAAATAATAGAGTGAACCTGCCACCGAACTCTTTGAAGTTGCGCTTCTCTTTAAGAAATCTAAACATTGTTCTGCAGCAAGCAAAACCCCTCAATTACTCCCCCGCAACAGGGCGTCACCAAGTGAGGTCACAAAGGGCCCCACTGTGACCCTGCACCTGGGGAGGGAGGTCAGGGTGCCCCATTGGGAGGCTCAGGGTCAGCTCAGCCCCGGGCACCTGGGTGCTCTCGGGGTGGCCTTGGCTAAATTTGAATCCCAGTTTCTTCAAGTTTTACCACCCACTGCTCTCAGTATAGTCTTTAACAGTCCGTTGCACCGCTCGATTTTCCCGGAGGCTGGTGCATGATGGGGATGTGACAGACCCACTCAGTGCCGTGCTCCTTGGCCAAGGCGTCTACGAGGAGGTTCCAGAAAGGAGTCCCGTTGTTTGGCTCAGTTTTCTCTGGGCTGCCGTGTTGTCACAGGACTTGCTTTTCAAGGCCCAGGACAGTGTTGCGGGCAGTGCCGTGGGGCAGGGCGTATGTTTGCAGCCATCCGGTGGTGGCTCCACCACTGTAAGCACAGAGCTCCTGCCATGACCATTTTCTGGCAGTGTGATATAGTCAATTTGCCAGGCCTCTCCACATTTACACTTCAGTCATCGCCCCCATACCACACAGGCTTTGACCGCTTGGCTTGCTTCGTGGTAGCGCATGTTTCACAATGGTGAATAACATGTGCAAGAGCATCCATGGTTGAGTCCATCCCTCGATCACGAGCCCATCCATATGTTGCATCCCTTCCTTGACGACCTGAGGCACCGTGGGCCCAATGGGCCATAAAGAATTCACCTTCATCTTGCCAGTGCAAACCTACCTCAGACACTTTAATCTGGGCAGCTCGATCCCCCCGCTGGTTGTTTGGATCGGGTTCTTCAGTGACCGACTCTCGGGCACATGAGCTTCTACGTGGCGCACTCTCACAGGCAGGTTCTCCAGCCCGGCAGCGATATCTCGCCAGGATTCAGCAGCCCCGATGGGTTGGGCTCTGCGCTGCCAGCGGCTCCGCTGCCATTGGCTGTGGCCCAGGGGACAGCAGGGGCCATGACGGTCGCACGCGGTCGGCGGTGGCGGCGAGAAGCCGGATGGCCCATGGCTGCGTTCCAGCGGCACGGCCCGGGATACCGACTGTGTGAGCGGGTGGTGCCAAGGAGACGCGGGGTCTGGAACATGGGGGTGGCCAGGGGGACGGGAGGGACGGGGAGGTCGGCAGAGAGGAAGGGGCCCCGGGGCTGGGCCAGGGCTGCTCGAGCTCGGGGCAGGCCTGACGGGTGCCATGTCAGAGCTCGGCCTGGCCGCCCGCGGAGCCGCCTCCTGCTCACATCACTCTTCACTGCCATTGGTCGGGAGGGCTGTCAGTCTCCTGCCCTGAGCTGATGCTGTCTGGGATTGGCTGCCTGGGCTGTCACTCTGCCCTGGTTTGGGGCCCACCCTGCCCTGAGGCGCTGTTTCCTCTGATTGGCTGTCTCTCATTTCTCCCTGGCTCCTCCCATCAAGCGATTGGACAGTCTGCCTATCAATCATTTGTGTGACACTCTCCTGCCAGGTGTGGTTGGTGCAGCCAGCAGAGCCCACCCCTGAACGCTGCCCAGTTTGTTCAACTCTCGCCACCTTTCCTGCAGGCCTCAAAGCCTGATTGGCTGGTTACATATCAATCACATGACTTGCCCCGCCTCCTCAAATGCGATTGGCTGTCCTGGGTCTGGGGTAACAGTGCAACAGGGTTACAGTGAGAACACTCGTGGGTTGAGACAAAAACAGGTTAATAATTGGAATTAAAAAAAAATAGATGAAAAATTTAAAAATGACATTTAAAAAGTGAAAATAAATATGCAGTAATAAAAATTATACCTATGATAATGAAAAGGAAAATACCAAAGAGAAAGGATCATGGAATCATAGAATGTCCTGATTTGGAAGGACCCACGGGGTCACGGAGCCCAACTCCTGTCCCTGCACAGGACACCCCACGGGTCACACCGTGTGTCTGAGGACGGTGTCCAGTCTCTTCTTGAACACTGTCAGGTTGGGCCGTGACACCTCCCTGGGGAGCCTGTTCAGTGTCCAGCACCTCTGGGTGAAGAACCTTTTCCTCATGTCCAACTGACCCTCTCCTGCCACATCTTCCTGCCATTCTCTCGGGTTCTGTAATTGGTTCCTAAAGAGAAGCGATCGGCATCAACCCCTCCTACTCCCCTTGGGTGGACGCTGTAGACCGCCAAGGGATCTCCTCTCAGTCTCCTCCAGGCTGAACAAACCCAGTGACTTCAGCCGCTCCTCATACGGCTTCCACTCCAAACACTTCACCATCTTGATGCCCCTCTTCTGGACACTCTCCAGTAGCTTTATCTCCTTTCATCCTGTGTCCCCAGCGCTGCACACAGTGAATGCTCCAGGTGAGGCCGCCCCAGCGCAGAGCAGAGCGGGACAATCCCCTCCCTGCCCGGCTGGCCCTGCTGTGCTGGATGCACCAGGACACGGGGCCCTCTTGGCTCCAGGGACACTGGTGGCTCATGTTCAACCTGCTGTCGACCAGAACCCCCACATCCCTCTCTGTGGATCTGCTCTCCAGCATCTCGTCCCCCAGTCTGTCTGTACAGCCAGTGTTGCCGTGTCCCAGGTGCAGAATCCAGCACTTGCTCTTGTTGAACTTCATGCAGTTGGTGATTGCCCAGTTCTCCAGCTTGTCCACATCCCTCTGCAGGGCCTCTCTGCCATCCAGAGTGTCAACAGCTCCTCCCAATTTTGTGTCATCAGCAAACTTGCTAAGCAATCCCTCAAATCCTGAGTCTAAGTCATTTATAAACACATTGCAGAGTGCTGGCCCTGAGATGGATCCCTGTGGAACGTGCTACTGACTGGTCGCCAGCCCGACATGACCCCATTTACTAGAACCCTTTGAGCCCGGCCCGTCAGCCAATTGCTCACCCACTGCACTGTGTGTTTACCCAGCTGTGTGCTGGACATCTTGTCCAGGAGGATCCTATGAGAGACACTATCAAAGGCTTTACTGACATCCAAAAAGATCTCATTGACAGGCTTCCCTTGGTCAGCTACGTGGGTAACTTTATCCTAGAATGAAATTAAGTCTGTCAGGCAAGGCTTTCCCCTCATGAACCCGTGCTGGCTGGGACCAATGACTGTGTTGTTGTTCAGATGTTTTTCATCTGAATGAGTTACCCGGAGTTACCCCCGTGTCTGTGTCTTTCTGGCCAGGGGTCTGTCCTGAGAAAGGGATCCAGCCTCTGCCACTCTCTGGAGAGACAAACCCTGTGTCCATGGCACTGAGAACACAAAGGGTCACCCGTGCAAGACCACCCTTCATCTGAACCACTTAGGTATGTACTTGTGGATGGGCTATCAAGCCTTATAGCGTAAATGCCCGTGTAATTGGCACTGCCCAGAATGGCTACTGCAGACGCAGACTGCTGTGCTGCAGAGCATAAAGCAAATTGAGTGAGGAGCACTGAGGCCAATTCTGTTTCATGTCTTTATCAATGATCTGGACAAAGGGATCGAGTGCATCCTCAGTAAGTTTGCAGAGAACACCAAGTTGGCTGGGAGTGTTGATCTGCTGAAGCGTGGGAAGGCCATACAGAGGGATCTGAACTGGCTGGATCGTTGGGCTGAGGCCAGTTGTATGAGGTTTTACCAGGCCAAGTGCCAGGTCCTGCACTTGGGTCACAATAACCCCACAAACGCTCCAGGCTCTGGGAAGAGGGGCTGGAAAGCTGCCCCATGGAAAAGGACCTGGATCTGTTGGTCAACAGTGGCTGAAAATGAGCCAGCGTGTGCCCAGGTGGCCAAAAAGGCCAATGGTATCCTGGCTTGTATCAGCAATGCCTGGCAGCAGGACTGTGAGAAAGCTGCCAGAACACTCAGGCCTTACACCAACACAAAGCATCAGAGACAGTGGAAGCTGAAAGAGGGCATGGCTGGAAGACTAAGCACTGCTTATCCCTGGATGTTCTGCTGTCTCTCTGTTCCCTTCCACCCACCCACACATGCAGGAACTGTCCATGCAGCTCCAAAACGGCACTGGAGGAAGGACCCAAGGAAAAAAATATAATTGCTCCAGGTACATTTCCTTTGTTGAAACACACGGGAAGCACAGCTCCTCATTTACATAGACAGTCATAAAAGAAGACAGTGAAAACGAAAGGGGATGGCAAAATTCTTAATAAATAAAAAGCAACCACCAATAAGAAAAAAAAAATAAAAAAGGGAAGTCTGAGCCTGCAACGATACAACTGTTAAGCAGAAGATGATGGGCAGTTCATTGCTTCAGAAAACATCCAGTCATCACTGTCCATAGGGCATTCTTGAGCTCCTGGTTCCTCATGCTGTAGATGAGAGGATTCACAACTGGAGGAACTACTGAATACAGAACAGAAACTATCACACCCAGGGATGGGGAGGAGATGGAGGGGGGCTTCAGGTAGGCAAACATGCCAGTGATGATAAACAGGGAGACGATGGCCAGGTGAGGGAGACAGGTAGAAAAGGCTTTGTGCCGTCCCTGCTCAGAGGGGATCCTCAGCACGGCCCTGAAGATCTGAACATAGGACAAGACAATGAACACAAAACACACAAAGAATAAAAAGGCACTAAAAACAAGAATTCCACCTTCCCTGAGGTAGTAGTGTGAGCAGGAGAGCTTGAGGATCTGGGGGACTTCACAGAAGAACTGGTCCAGGACATTGCCCTTGCAGAGTGGCAGTGAAAATGTATTGGCTGTATGTAGCAGAGCATAGAGAAACCCAGTCTCCCAGGCAGCTGCTGCCATGTGGACACAAGCTCTGCTGCCCAGGAGGGTCCCGTAGTGCAGGGGTTTGCAGATGGCAACATAGCGGTCATAGGACATGATGGTGAGAAGAGAATATTCTGCACCAAAGAAGAAACCTATGAAGAAGACCTGGGCAGCACATCCCGCATAGGAAATGACCCTGGTATCCCACAGAGAGTTGGCCATGGATTTGGGGATAATGGTGGAGATACAGCCCAGGTCGAGGAGGGCGAGGTTGAGCAGGAAGAAGTACATGGGGGTGTGGAGGTGCTGGTCACAGGCTATGGTGGTGATGATGAGGCCGTTGCCCAGGAGGGCAGCCAGGTAGATGCCCAGGAAGAGCCAGAAGTGCAAGAGCTGCAGCTCCCGTGTGTCTGTGAATGCCAGGAGGATGAACTGGGTGATGGAGCTGCTGTTGGACATTTGCTGCCTCTGGGCATGGGGCACTGTCACAGGAGGGAATAAAAGCGACACGTTAGGGGAGACTTCTCTAAGCAAAATCAAAGCCATTTCTCACACACCCTCCCCTGCTCCACACCCCTTGTCCTTTTCCAGACCTTCCTTCGGGTCCGTGGCTGAGCCCTGGGTGGTGCTGGCTGGAGGTGCCGTGAGGAGCAGGGCCTGTGCCCGCTGGCTGCCCAGGAGTCAGCCCTGCTCTGCAGCAGGGGTCGTGGGAACGGGGGGCAGGGGACGGACCTGGGGTTCAAAGTTGTCATCTGAAACTGCTGCTGGTGAAGAAGGGCCTGTCAGCATCTGCACTATCACAGAGAATGGAACAGGATGGTAAAATGAAGTTTGAAATGATTGGGGTTTTGACAGCTTCACAGAATCACAGAATATTAGGGATTGGAAAGGACCTTGAAAGATCATCTAGTCCAATCATTTAACTCCCCTGGAGAGTGTTGTTGGGTGTCAGAAACCCTCAGCATTTCTGCTGCACTCAGGGAGAACAGAGCGAGTCCTGCGAGACCAGAGGATGCCTGTGGGTCAGTGCAGAGTGATGGCAGTTGGTCTGTCCCTCTGTCTTGCTCCAGCTGCCCTGGGCTGGCACCTTTCTGAGATGGAGGCTGATCACACTCCCATGTTACCCTGAAAAGCCATCAGGCACTGCTGAGAGCAGAGGGATCCACCTCAGACCATGACGTGTTTAGCCCAGGACACACACGGATCATTTCACAAGCCCAACAGCATTTTCTTGGTCACGGCATCTCTGTGCTTCTCTGTGGGGCTTTCAGATAACACACATATGCTCTAGGACGTTTGCATCCTGGAGGGAGGATCACAGCTTGGAAGGAAAACTCAAGGAAACAGCCAAGGGTCCACAGCCCCACAGGTCAGAGGAAAGCTGGGACACGTGTTCCCATGGACACACCTGCAGGAAAGGACCCACAAGATCAGGCTGTGAGTCTGCAGCTGAAACTCCCATCCCCAGAGAGCCTGACAGCAAGAAGCAGATCACATCAGCAGTGACCCAGAGCAGTGGAGCAAGAAGGAAACTGCGGTGAGGGTGGGTGTGAGAGAGGCCAGGGCAGAGGCAGCCGGGCACTCAGACAGCGTCACCCTTCCCCAGCTGTGCAGCCACCTCCCACACACCAGCATTGCCGGGCAGCTGTTCTCAGCCCCTGTGCTCTGCAGAGGGAACTGGAGCTCTGGCTGCACAGGAGCTGCTTCATGCCTTGGAGCCCCCGGCCCTGAGGGCAGAGGCTTTGCTGGGTGGGAGAGGAGGCGAGGGGGCTGCTCAGAGGAGGGATCTGCACTGCGGGGGATCGTAGGGAGTTTTCTGTGTTCTCCCTCCCATAACAATTCCGGGTTTAGTTACCTCTCATTTCTGATCATTTCCCTGCTGTCTGGAAACACCTCTTGGGAGGTGTTTTCCTGTCCATGTCTTTTCCCTGTCAATGCTCACAGACCCCATCCCACCCTCTGTGCCCTCACCCTGGCCCTACAGATCCTGCCTGTTCACAGGGCACTGCCTGGGGGCATCTTCCTGTTTGCAGACTGGGGAAAAGGACAGGTCAGACTAAGACTGACGGGTATAGCCAATGTGATGCTGGTGCTGTGCACAGGCAGAGCAGCAGCTGAAGGGATGTTATGAGGCTTCTGGCAGATGTAATGATTAATCGGAGTTGCAGTTCAGGAGTCACAGTGACTTGTTTAAGCATGAGAGCTCATTTTCATTTTTTCCTTTCCTGCATCCCCCAACCCTTGGGATAGGAAACTGAAAAGGCAGGCTCAGGAAAGCCCCCTATCTGTCTGGTAATCCTTGCATTGATCTTCTCCTTCAGGCATCCACTTGGAAAAATCCTGGGGGTGATCTGGAGCTGTGAGGAGCCCTGACCCACAAAGCACCCCCTCAACAGCAGAAGCACCTTTCCTGCCCTGATAGGGGTGGCTCCTTCCCGCCACAGCTTTTCCTGACAGCACCGTGGGGACCTCCCCAGGCAGTGCTGACCCTGGCAGGCGGCAGAGTCCCTGCCCTGGCACAGCCCTGGGGTGCAGGGACCCTGCTCTGCAGGACAGCCCTGGGCACCCCTGGCTGCTCACCCACCTTGACAGCTGTTCAACATTGCCTGACAAGAGCCCCCTCCTCACAGATCCCTCAAGCTGTGCCTGTGCTAACTTTAAGAGATGCTTCCAGGAGCTACAGCTGTGTTGCCCTGCACCCAGAGACTTACCATGGCAAGGCCTGCAAAGATTTCTCCTCCAGTGAGCTCTCAGTCATCCTCCCAATGCTGACCACCTTTAATCTCTCTCTGCCTTGCTCGTCTCCCTGAGATCCCCAGGCAGAGCCCTCAGCCCTGCTGCGCTTTGCAGAGGAGCTGCTCCTGGGCAGAGCTGTCTCTCTGCAGCGCTGCCGCTTGCCATGAGCTCCCTCTGTCCCAGGAGCCCAGCCCAGCTCAGCAGCACAGGAGCAGCCCATGATGTCCCTTTCTCTATCCTCTCTGGGCTCCCTCCAGCTGTCCCTGGGGCTCCACGGGCACATCCTTTGAAACAACATGAAGTAATCAGTGATGTTGATTCTCTCTCTTCAGCAGTGACACTTCTTGCCAGCATTGTGTTCTTTGTATTAAAAAGTAAATTGGTATGAGAATCACCTTTTCTTGTCCCATCATTAGGCAGGACACCAGGAATGTTACAGCAAAGGATCTAATTTTTCCAAATTGGGGGAGGAATATGTTCCTCGGAATGAATTTAGGCATTATATTCTGGGTTTATACTCCTAGGTCTAGAGAGACATTCAGCAATCTGTTGGCCATCTCATGTCTCTGCTCTGAAGCAAAGCCTTTGCTAACATGGGCTCTTGGACACTTGGTACCAGGTTTCCATGGGGCGACTCAGGTTTCCTGGTGCCACAGCTGGGGTGGTTCAGCCCAGACGTGAGGCAATGTCCTCAGCCAGGGACCTGACTGGGGGAGCTGGA
This sequence comes from Caloenas nicobarica, assembly GCF_036013445.1. Classification (NCBI taxonomy): domain Eukaryota; kingdom Metazoa; phylum Chordata; class Aves; order Columbiformes; family Columbidae; genus Caloenas; species Caloenas nicobarica. The sequence continues at coordinate 2,491,142 of NC_088276.1, forward strand.
GCTGTCAGCGTTGCAGACAGAGCTGTGACACGGATGGAATAAACTGCCAAGGCAGGGTGGCAGAAGTTAGTTCATCTGGTCTTCAAGCACAGCAGCCTCCAAGCACAGCAACAGTCCAGAGCAAAACTCAGTCTAGACCTGTAAGGTAATTCAAGGGCCCCATAATGAGCTGTTACTACTGCAGGAACAGTTAAAGGAGAAACAAAGACACCGTGTGGGTACTGATGAATTTAATAAGAAAAAGAAGTGATATTCTCTGTGTCTCTGGTCCTCCATCTTCACCAGCAAGGTCTCTCAGGCCTCTGTGACTGGAGGCAGAACAACCAGCAGTGGATGGGGATCAAGTCAGGGGTCCCTGGAACTAACACAATCCTTTCCAGTCTATGGGACAGGAGGGGCAGCATCCCAGGAGCTGAGAGAGCAGGACCATGTCACAGTGAGGCCACTCTCCACCTTCTTGGAAAGCTCATGGAGACTGGGGGGACTCCCTGACCACTGGCAGCTCTCACACATTGTGTGCACTTTTCAAAAATGGCCAATGGGTGAGCGGGAGAACTAAGGGCTGTGCCCCAGAGCATGTCCACTGGGACCCCATTTCTGGGTGTCTGGAAGAGAAGGTGATGGGGTTTACCCAGGGCAGGTTGTGCCTGTCCATCCTCTTTGCTTTCTGTGAGGAAAGGACAGGGTTGCTGGATGTGGGAAGAGCAGTGGTGGTCTGTTACCTGGAAGTCAGGAAGGCATTCAGCATCATCCCCCACAATATTCTTGTGTCCAAGGAAGGATAATAGGGTCTGCATCGGTGTGCAAGTAGGTGGGTAAAAAACAATCTGGATGGTTGGACTTAAAAGGCTCTAGATAAAGGGAGAAACTTTCCAATCCTGAGGACAGTCAAGCCCTGGAAGCTGTTTTCCAAGAGTGCGCATGCACTCTACCCCAGAAAGTGTCCAAGATGTGTTTGGATAAAGCCCTGAGTTATCTGATCTGACCCTGCTTTGAGCGGGAGGTTGGTCAAGACACCTCCCAAGGTCCCATCCAGCCTGAATGATGCTGTCCTTTCATCCCCTTCATGTTTTCAATTTAGGGACAGTTCTCTAGTTCTCCCTGGCCACAGGAATAATTCACATGAGGTCCACGGCTGTTTTACAAGTGCCCCCAAACAGCCCTGACCACATCTTGTGCATCCCTTTTCATTTGTCCCCACCCAAGTTCTTCTTTTTTGCTGTCCTCATGCCCACCTTGTTGATCCTTTCAGAGCAGGTTGCTTAAGAGGTGTCAGCATCCATGTACAGAGTCTGCACATCAGCCAGGCAGCAAAGCCATCGTTACAGAAATGGAGATGACGCTCTTGACCAGCTCATTGTACCCAGGAATCACATTTCTTGTCTGCTGAGATTCCTGGGAACACCTGAACTTTAAGTGCAGAGCATGTGAGTCCTCATTGGGTATCCTGGCTCATCTCCTGACCCATGTGGGGCCTCAGGCTGTGAAGAGAATCAAAACCAACTTTTTGGCAGGGGTAGTTTCATTTTACATGTGTCACGCAGGGCAGATGAAAGGAGCTCAGAACTCCAGTCTCTGCTGCACTGTTGGGACTTCAGAGACTGGAAATGCAGGTGACGGTGTGTGTCAGTGCACACCACATAAACATTCTGGATTCCTTTGTGCCTTTGCAGCGACCTGGGATCTGTTCCTTGGTTTTCTTTGGCTAAAAAAGAAACAACTCCCCTATGCCACCTCCCCCTCACACCAGAAAAAAAGGAGAACAGGTGTGGAAGAGGGAGAATTCGGGGGCAATTCTGCCCAACAGGTGTCCTCTTTCAATCACAAAAAAAGTAGAGGAGAGAGAAAAAACACAGGTCTAAGAACTTCATGCAGGAGGTCAGCTGCCAAGACATAGCATCTCTTTTGAGAAGCAACAATGACTGTTGAGAATGAAAGTTTGTTTCATCATCATCACAGAGAATAAGGAGTTCCCTGTGACTGTTATTAGTGATTGTACCACTATTGAAAAACATCCTTGAGAGCATCTCTGTTGTCCCTCAGCTCCAGAGCTCAGCCGGTAGAAAGGGCCAGATTCTTGACTTCAATATGACGGATCCCTCTCAACCTTTCTTCTAGGATTTTTACAGGGCCATATTTCCTATTATAACGTATCAATTCTTGTGCTGCTTCCCCCCACATCCACACCTTTTTAGTATTTGGTTGGTTGGGGGAAGTCGGGGCAGGGGTGAACAGTGAATCAATGGTAGTGTCAGCTCCATCCCTCTGGCTCCCACTTCTGGTACCCTGGCTTCTGATCAAACCTTCCAATCTTTCTACTAGGCTCCTCAATGCGATTGTCCTTTGAAGGTTTACGTGACTCTGGAAGTCCCCTTATCAAGGGACTCATCATGTCAGGACTCACTGGCAGCATCATTGAGGATTCACATTCGAGAATCAATTTTCTTTCATGTATCATTTGCAAGCAGGCTGCTTTTTGTGCACTTTCTAGCGATTGATCAGGTGTGCCAGTGATTGCCAGGGACTCTCCCCTATCTAAAGGCTTTAGCCCTCCAGCCCAATAAGCAGCTCGCTGGGTTAGGGACCATGGGACACGTCTGTCACCAGTTGTTAAGAAAACTTCACACCCCCAGTAACCATTAGCTTCCTGTTCACTTAACTGAATTTGGTCTCCCCCAGTTAGGGATACGCGCCACACGTGCTCCGTTTCAGATTCTTTAGGGAGGTGACCGTACTCTCTCTTTAGCTTGGCCAACTCAGTGGCAGTGTAAGGTGTTTTCTTAGTTGTAATAAGAGGGTCAGTGTCCTCTTCATTTGCATGAAAATATTCTGTTTTCACTAAGGGTCTCACATGTGGGTATTCCTCATAATGTTTCCTCGTCTCCTCCAATTCTTTCTGAGGGTAAATTTGATTTATTTGTCGGATACCTTTCTCCTCTATCTCCCGCTCCCTCAGCACCTGTGTGTTTTTTAAACATTTCTCCTTTAGAGTAGATTTTAATGAGCGGTTTTCTTCCCTCTCCTTTTCTAATTGTTGAAAACAATTTTCTAATTCTTGTTCTAAATCGGAGATTGTTTTTTGCAAAATCTGCACCAGATTTTCAAGGGATTCTATAATTTTGCTTTCATTACTACGTTGCCTGAGGCGATCTTCAATCACTGCGACTAGGCTGGCTCCTAGGACAGCACAGACTAATAGCTTTGTTCTTATCTGATCTAAACTTAGACTTGGTCTGTAGAGAAATCACTTGGTCCACTACACTCTGTAAATCAGCCCAATTATTACAAGCCCAGTCTTCTCTGGGTACGGAGGGTCGAGCCCCATACTTTGCTAGAAGTGTGTAGAACAAGTCTCTGTCTTTCCCTAACCAAAAATCTTGATTATCAGCCTTTTCAGTCATTCTTATTACGAAGGGACCAAACCCACTTCGGGAAGGGACAACTTAGTCATACAAAAGCACAGCAACTGCTGTGTCACCCTTCTCTTTCCCGAGTGGCTGGAGGGGCCAAAAATCTGCTACGGGAAGGCTCAACTTAATTACACAAATACTCAGGATTGCCCCTTCACTCTCTCTAGCAGACAATTCTCATCAACATGAGAACAACACCCATTTTTACACTTTGAGATCCTAGAGACAGAGCCCTCAACTCAAGGTTGGAATGCTCAACACCAAGGCGTGTGTGGCGTGCGGGAAATCTGAATCGCCCCCCTTGCTTTCTGGACACCTCTCACCTTATCGGGTGGAGGGCCAGGTGTGGATGGAGCGAAACTTTCTTCCCCTATTACAGACCACACAGTACCTGCACTCCTTTGTTTTCTCACAATCCTGTCCATGACACCAATTTAATGTCACGGTCCATTCGTTGATGGACTCATGATGGTTCGTTTACTTTGATCTCAAAGCGACCAAAATGCTACAGGGTTATAATCCAACCAAACAGTGTTAACTTTATTATTTTGTCTGTAAAGCGGCACGCGATAGAGAAAGTGGAGAAAAGGGAAAGAGAAAAAAAGGGGGAAAGGCGATTAGCTACCACCACGAGTCCAAAGGCGTCCCTATGGTCTCAGGTCCCGTAGAGCATCCTGCCGGTCCTCCATCGTGATGTGTGATCCTTTGGTGGTGTGAGCTCAATGATGTCCAGTTGGGAATCGTCTTTTATGATTCTTTGCCCCGCCTCGCTCCCATGGATTGAGGCCAATCACCGCCTTTGTTTTGCAATCCAGGCTTAACTGCGCAGGCCCGAAGAGTCCCCACTTCGCTTGCCAGAACCCGTCTGCATCACCTCGGTTCAGGGGTCTCTTACTGGTCCGCTGGGCGACATCAAGACATTCGTCAAGCCTCTGCGCATGCTCTTCTTTGTTGGCCTTAGTAGCAGGGAGGAGGTGGGGGCAAGTTTGGCTGAGGCAGCAGGTGAAAATCCATCTTCTGGACAGCAGTTATTGTCCCCAGGTCGGAGAGGTCTGTACAACACAATTCCTTTTAGGAGGTGGGGGCAAGTTCGGCTGCGGCAGCAGGTGGAATCCATACAGCAGCTATTGTTACCTGTAGCCCCCGAGTCGGAGAGGCCTGCACAACACAATTCTTTTCCTCAGGCCTCTCTCCAAGCCATTGTCCAATTCTTTCTATCAGGGCATCTGTTCTCCAAGTCCCTGATGGTGATGTTGAGGCAAATACTGTTCTTTGGACCGACTCTTACAGGAGGTCATGGAGAACACACAGCCAGGCTCTTCACCATGGTGTGTGGTAGAAGAACAAAAGAGAATGGGTGGAAGGTGAGAGAGGTTCAGCCAGGACATAAGGAAAAGCTTTTTCCCCAGGAGCTCAGCCAAGTGCTGTCTCAGGTCACCCAGAGAGGCTGCACAGGCTCTGTCCTTGCAGGTTTTCAATCTCTGATTGAATCAAGGCTTGAACACCTTGGTGTGACCCAGTTTCTGACAGGTTGGACTGCAGACTCCTGAGGTCCCTTTAACCTCAGTTCTCTGACGATCCCATTGTGATGTTGGGCTCTGTTTCTAACTGGAGCAGAGCAGACAATTATGGGCCATGAATCCAGCTGTGCTGTAGGTGACCATCTAAACCAACATCTCAAGCAGTGAACCAGCCAACACCTCAGTGTGACTTGGCCTGGGCAAAGTGTGAGGAGTCCTGGGCAGAGAAGGTTTAGAAGGCATGGGGCGCTATGCAAGACACAAAATGATCTTGGCTTAATGCCTGTAGGCCCATCAGATGTCAGTTAATGTCAATGAAAATTAAAATAAGAAGAACTGAAGACAAAGATCCAAAGCAAAGGAAGGTGTCAAAATACTTCTCTTTATTTTTCTTTTTTTCTTTGGGAGGGTTTCTTTTCTTTGAAAAGGAAAGAGTTTCCCAGAACTGGGAATGGATTTAGGACACGAATGTCTTCAGCTCCAGGGACACAAACACCTGGTGCCAGTGTAGATGCCCCGGGAACCCCTGCCCAGGCTCCACCTGCATTGCAAGGTGCTCTGGTCTCCCCCAGGTCCTCTGTGATAGAGGCCAACCCCAGGCCAGCACCTCAGGTGCACTGGGGCCCCTAAAAGGGCACTGGCTGTTTATGGTGAGACAACAGATGACTGATGTCTGCCTGGAAGGGTGCACTTTGTTGTTGTGGTTGTTTTGTGGTTGTTTTGTTGTTGTTGTTGGTTGGTGTGTTTGTTGTTTTTTTTTTGCTTTGGTTTTGTGGTTGTTTTACTTCTTTTGTTTCGTTGGTTTCTTTGTTTGATTGGAGGATTTTTTTTTTAACATATTAAAATTAAAAAAAAAAAAAAAAGCCAAAAAGTGAGTTACGGGGAAGTGTACTAAGAGTAGGAAAACAAATATTGGTCTTCCCCTGTACTTCTATTACCAACACTATTATTTCATCTCCCTCGTCATTCAGGAGTTTCCACCTCTCCTGATTAAATGTCCATGTCAAAGGACAACTTTCCAGCAGACTGTCTGGACGTTTGCCCTTCCCAGTGCTCTCAGGTTTCCTCCTCCACTTGCTCTTTGGTCACTCAGTTGCCTCTCAACTCTCTGGTTTCTGCTTCAGAGCTTCAGGGAGTTACAAACTTGCCCCATTCTTCAGAAGTCTAATTAACATGGTAGTTAATGTGTTAATTGTGTTTATATATATCCTTTCCTATCTCTCTGTCTAAAACAGTTCTTGTGTGGATGTCCCTTGTGGATGGTGGACCTCATTAGATCCAGCTTACACACACAGATGAGGAAAGTGGTTTAGTGTTTATGAAATTGTGTGGTGTTTACACAGGAGAGCAGGTGGGAGCTGGTGTACAGGAGCTGCAGCATCCACCTGCAGAGCTCAGTGGAGAAGTCTGATGTGAGGAAAAGTGATGCAAGTCTCTAGTGGCCAATGAGGGAATGGGCAGACTGGGGGTGGGGGGTGAGGAGCAAGGTTGTCCATACAATGTCCAACCTCAAGGGACTGTTCTCCTGCCTGTCCAGATGGCTTCAGGAGACCCTCTGGATCAATGTCTGTTGTAGAATGCTGCTGTCACTTCTTCTACACACTGAAAAATGACAGAAAATACCCTTGAAAGAAAAAAACCCTCCTTTATGAAATCTTTGAAATCTTCACCAGTAAGTGTCCCATTGAAACCTCTCCAGTTAGTTCTACAAGTCTTGAAGATTGGAAGGAAATTACAGAAAGAAACATCATTCGTTAGGGCTTTCTGTGTTTTAATGAGCCCCATGGCGTATTTGGTGCTGAGTCCATGAACCTCAGATCCCAAGGACAGACTGAAGAATCTCCTCAAGAAGTCCAAGTCAGAAGCAAAGCCCAAAGTACCTTGAAGCATTAATGGGCCCCACTGAGGGCTGTTACTGACAAAGCCTCCCCAGGGACTCGTTAGAGCAGATAATTGGAGGCAGTGATTGCATCAGGCAAAGGCAAAGTGCAGCAGCTCTGATGCTGAGAAAGACATTGATTTGCTTGATGAAGGAGAATGGCCAAGCCTTGAGCCCCTGCCCCTGGGAAGGGAGATCCTGTCCCTCACGTGTGTCTCAGGGGTCTTCCTGGGGATGTGGGGATGATGCCCAGTGCAGGACAATGGTGTGACACTCCCTGGGGGGTGCAAGGAGGCAATGGGGTGCCATGGCCATGACAACCATGTGTCTCCTCTTCGGCCTCGCTGTCAGGGACATCAGCCATAGCCAAGGGGACAAAGACCTTGGGTCTTTCAGGGACATCCAGCCTTGCCAGCACCCTTGGCCATCTCCACCACGGTCCATCCTACACTGTCCCAGGCCTGTGGCTGTTTCCCCACAGGCTGCAGACACCCCATGCGCTTCCCCACCTTGTTCTCACGCCAGTGTGTCCCCACCTGTGCTGCTGTCTCTCCATCCCCACCAGCTGTTCCTTGAAACACAAAGCCATGGCTGATCCAGAGTCCTTCTGAATGACCACAGCACTGTGCTCAGAATGACATTTATTTATCCTGAGGTCCACTCTGGACCTCCAGAGCTGCAGTTTCTGATGGGTTTCCTTTCTCAAGTTGTTTCCCTCTACCAAAAAAAAAAACCCAAAAAGGTGCCATCATCTTGGAAAGTGATTTTCAAGATTTCTGAAGCTACTACTACTCTTTCTTGTCGTGGTTTTACCACAGCCACCAACTAAGACCACGAGAGCTGCTCACATCCTGCTCCCAGTCTCCAAGTGGGATAAGGGAGAGAACTGAAGGGGAAGGGAGAAACTTGTGGGTTTAGAAAAAAAAAATAATAAGACAATAAAATAATACACTACTACTACTAATATACTTATACTAGAATATACATAAAGTAAAATATATGATACTCAGTGCAATCCCTCACATAACTCCAGTTGTGCCAAACAGACAGCCCAAAAGAAGGGAGCACCCTGGTCCTGAACAGCTGATCCCAGCAAGAGAAAGTAAAAGTGCGAAAGGCCCAAGGGCCAACTGCAAAATGGCAGAACGGCAAAAGGCCAGACTGACATCGAACTCATGACAGAATGAAACTTCTGAATGGAACTAACCAAACTAGCCAGAAAACCCAAAGTAACGGATGTAACGAGCCCTAAAAGCTGACTCCAGCTTTAGACTGAGCATGACGCTAATCATAGGGAATATTTCATTGATCAGCCTGCATGTCAATCCAGGTGCTGTCCTGTCTGTGTCCCCTCCTGCCAATTTGCATCTGCAGCTGGATGGCCAAAGAAGTCCTTGGTTTCCCTGACAACAGCCAAGATATCAGTGAGTTCTGACATTCCTTTCATACCAAATGGCAAACACTGTAAAGCTGCTAAAAGAAAAAATTAAATCTATCCCAGGGAAGAAACAGTGTTATTATTCTCATAGCAAACCTAAACAAAAGACTGTAGTAGCTATGAAGGAGAGAGATTCAAAATGCATGAAGAAAATTAACTCAATTTCAGTAAAAACAGCACGTTTCCTCAGCCTCCACTTCACCAGGCTAAAGAAGTTTGGGTCTCTCAGCATCTCCACACATGACCCAGACTTTCTCTGGCCACACAACAGCTCCTCCCGGTTCCTCCAGAATGGGGAACCTCCCACTGGGACACCCCGCTCCAGATGTGACCACACCAGTGCGGAGTCAAGATGGACAATAACTGCCCTTGGCTGGGTGGCCACGCTCCTCCCAGTGCAGCCCAATGTGCTCATGGGCATATTCCTGTTTAGCACCACTGAGAACTGACTGAACAGCCAGGCTCAGAGGGTTGTGACCAGCGGCACAAAGCCCAGCAGGAGGTACCATGAGGAGCACTGAAGGACACCATGTCCCTACCCAGCATCTCCTCCTCACAGGTGTCCCTTGGGTCCCTGGAACCACCTCAGTGACAAGGGGGAGAGCACTGCCTGTATGGGGTGGAGGAGATGGGGCCTGGAATGAGGGTCCTGGGGCAGTTTCTCCTGGTTGTTTATGCAGCAACAAGCTGGGCTGGATATTTGGAGAGAGGAACTCTTCCTAAGGGCCTCCAGTGGGCATGGAGATGGTCTACAGTTTCCTGCATGCTGCCTTTTCTGGTGGAGATCACAGAGGCTGCCAGCCCTTTAGAGGGCCCAGGACAGGCCTTGTCCTTCCTCTGGTCACAGCTGAACCCAGTTCTCCAGCTCGGCCCCAGCTCAGGAGCCTTGTCTAGGGGTGACTTTTGGGGTAAGGTTGACAAGAGAGGTGCATAAGTTTGTCTTAAGGACGTGTGATGAGCACCAGGACTGAAGTACCAGAGCAAAATGATGTGGCTTCTGGGTGAATCCTTTGTTCAGTGCAAATCCTGAAACAGAGTCCCAGACTTGCTTTCCATGCCACCCTTCACGAGGGATGATGCACTAAGAGATGGCAAGTGGGGGACACCAATACTTCTCCAGCTACTTCCCAGGCCTGGTGAAGCACCAGGACAGCAAGGACTTCTGGCACTGCACCCTGAACTCTGGGTATTATCTTGGGGCAGCTGAACACCAGCATTTTTCTCTCCAAGGCAATTTCCAGCCCCGGTCAGATCCTGTCTGATCTCCCCCCATCCCTCCCCTGATCTGGTCTGGTGCTCCTGGCCCCTTCCCTGTGCTCCCCACAGGGCCCCAACCTGGCACTGATGCTCTACAGAGCAGGTTGGCTGCAGGACCATGGGGTGACTCCACACTGGTTGTGCTGCTCAGTGAGGGACACAGATGCAACTGCATGGGCTGCACTGTCACTGAGCTCTTTCCCGGGGGTCTAAAGCTCTGGAATGGGTTCAGAGAGTTTCTTGGGACTCATTGGGTTTTCTGCTCATTTTGGTTCAGCGATCCCTTCCTTGCCCTTCAGGTGCCTGGAGATCGGTGCAGGAAGACGCGCCCTGTCCCCTTCCCAGGGACGGAGGTAGGCTGACCAGCCCGTAATTATTCAAATTGTCCTTCCTGCCCTTCTTGAAGATGGGTTTGACATCTTCCTTTCCCAAGGAATTCAGAACTTCTCTGATTCTGCTGTCACTTTTGAAAGCACAGTCAAGAATCATGGGCAAGGGTGATGTAGCAGACAGGAGCACTTGCAATGAGCCTGTCCCAGCAGCTGAGATGAATCTCACTGGGCCACTGAGTTTTATTCCTGGAGTCACACACAGAAATGCCAGGATTCCATCAGGCATCCACGTCTGAGCTGGTCTCAAGACTCCTTATGCACCCAGGGATGTTCAGAGACAGAGTCTGTCCCTTTTACACACAGAGGCAGGAGTCACAGTGGGTCTCTGGCCTCCTGTAGCCACTCAAAGGGATGGGAGGCACCTCAGCCCTGTGGTGTGTCACCCTGCTCTGCACTCATCTGAGATGTCCCACGTCATGAGGAATGGACTTGGGGACCTCAGTCCAAGGAAGAAGATCCCAGTGGGTGGTTTCCCATGGGCTGTTACTCCCAATGTGAAGTGACCTCGAGACACGGTCTGTCCCACAGGTGTTCATGGACCTCCCAGGAATAGCTGATGGTGTTTGTCCTCACTCGGTTTCATCTCACCTCATGTACACGATGTGTGTGCTCACATCTCATCTGTACAATGCAAACATGGACTTCTGACCTACTCATTCGGTGTCCATCCGTTTAGGGAAGAGCAACATCTGTGAGCTGGGAAGAGAGGCCAGGGCTGGAAATGGTGTTTCTAAGAGGCCAGTCCATGACGATGCCCTGGAGGGGCTTCTGGGGGGTGTCCAGTGCACAGGGGCACAGCCCAGACCCTGCTCTGCTGGTCCTGCAGGTCTCTGGCAGGAGGCCTGGCTGTGAGAGGACACTGCTGTGTGCCCAGCCCTGCACACACACTGTTTAGCTGTACGCTGGTGTTTCATCTGTGGCCATTTTCTTGGACATGTTTGAGAGAAGGTTTGGAAGAAGACCTAAACATTCATGCCCTGCCCATAGGAGATCACCTTTCTTTCTGGAAAGGCTGTTGTGAGGCCAGCTCTGTCACAGCAGTGCCCATTGCCTGTCCCTGTCTGCGCTCACAGGACTGACACACAGCAGGACGGTGACCAGGCTGTCAGAACACTCAGGCCTTGCAGCAACACAAGGGATGAGAAGGAGAGTGTGGGAGTGGAACGAGAACAGCTCTGGAAGGCCAAGCGCTGGTGCTCCCTGGCAGTGCTGCCAGGCTGGACTCTTCTCCCCTCCTCCCATGCACACAGGAGCTGTCCCTGCAGCTCCAAACAGGCCTTGCAGGAATGATATAGTGAAAACGAAGTCACTACAGGACCCTTTACATTGTTTAAATACACACAGATCATGGCTCCTCATTTACACAGCCAGTGGTTATAAAAGAAAAGCAGATAGTGAATAAGAAAGGGGATGACGACATTATCACAATAAAAAAAATGCCAATAACAACATAAAATACAGATGAGAGGCTGGACCTGTAACTAGTTACATTAAAACTGCTAGGTAGAAGCAGATGTGCAGTTTATTGCTTCAGAAAACACTTAGATACGAGTTTCCACAGGGCATCCTTGAGCTCCTGGTTCCTCATGCTGTAGATGAGGGGGTTCACTGCAGGAGGCACCACTGAGTACAGAACAGACACCACCAGGTCCAGGGAAGGAGAGGAGATGGAGGGAGGCTTCAGGTAGGCAAACATGGCAGTGCTGACAAACAGGGAGACCACGGCCAGGTGAGGGAGACACGTGGAAAAGGCTTTGTGCCGTCCCTGCTCAGAGGGGATCCTCAGCACGGCCCTCAAGATCTGCACATAGGACACCACGATGAACACAAAACACCCAAATCCTAAACAGACACAAACCACAAGGAGCCCAGCTTCCCTGGAGTAGGACTGTGAGCAGGAGTGCTTGAGGATCTGAGGGATTTCACAGAAGAACTGGTCCAGGGCATTGCCCTTGCACAGTGGCAGTGAAAATGTATTGGCCGTGTGCAGCAGAGCACTGAGAAACCCACTGGCCCAGGCAGCTGCTGCCATGTGGACACAAGCTCTGCTGCCCAGGAGGGTCCCGTAGTGCAGGGGTCTGCAGATGGCAACATAGCGGTCGTAGGACATGAAGGTGAGAAGAGAATACTCTGCACTAATCAAGAAACACACAAAGAAGACCTGGGCAGCACATCCTGCATAGGAAATGACCCTGGTATCCCAAAGAGAGCTGGCCATGGATTTGGGGACAGTGGTGGAGATGGAACCCAGGTCAAGGAGGGAGAGGTTGAGCAGGAAGAAGTACATGGGGGTGTGGAGGTGCTGGTCACAGGCTATGGTGGTGATGATGAGGCCGTTGCCCAGGAGGGCAGCCAGGTAGATGCCCAGGAAGAGCCAGAAGTGCAAGAGCTGCAGCTCCCGTGTGTCTGAGAATGCCAGGAGGAGGAACTGGGTGATGGAGCTGCTGTTGGACATTTGCTGCCGATGGGCATGGGGCACTGTCACAAGAAGAAAACACAATGACAAGTTAGGGGAGACTTCTCTGAGCAAAATCAAAGCCATTTCTCACACATCGCCCCCTGCTCCACACCCTCTTGTCCTTTTCCAGACCTTCCTTCAGCTCCGTGGCTGAGCCCTGGGTGGTGCTGGCTGGAGGTGCCGTGAGGAGCAGGGCCTGTGCCCGCTGGCTGCCCAGGAGTCAGCCCTGCTCTGCAGCAGGGGGTCATGGGAACGGAGGGCAGAGGCCAGTCGCGGGGTTCAAAGTTTTCACCTGAAACTGCTGATGGTGAAGAAGAACCTGTCAGCATCTGCAATATCACCGAGAATGAAACAGGACGGTAAAATGAAATTTGAAATGTTTGGGTTTTTTACAGCTTCATAGAATCACAGAATGTTAGAGATTGGAACAGACATTGAAAGATCATCTAGTACAATCCTGCAAGTGCCCTGGATTGTTCTTGGGTGTCAGAAACCCTCAGCATTTCTCCTGCACTCAGGGAGAACAGAGCGAGTCCTGTCAGGCAGGAGAACGCCTGTGGGTCAGTGCAGAGTGAGGGCAGCTGCTCTGTCCCTCTGTCTTGCCCCCAGCTGCCCTGGGCTGGCACCTTTCTGAGATGGAGGCTGATCACACTGCCATGTTACCCTGAAAAGCCACCAGGCACTGCTGAGAGCAGAGGTTTGCAGGTTGTAAAAAAGGACAGGTCAGCCTAAGGCTGATGGGTTCAGCAGATGTGATGCTGCTGCTGTCCGTGCGCAGAGGAGTGGCTGAAGGGATGTTCTGAGGCTTCTGGCAGATGTGCTGGTCACTCAGAGCTGCAGTTCAGGACTCTCAGTGACTTGTTAAAACTTGAGAGCTCCTTTTGCATTATCCTTTCCTACGCTCCCTTCACTCCCCCCAGTCTTGGAACAGGAAACTGAAAGGACAGACTCAGGAAAGCTCCTTATCTTTGAAGTAATATCTGTACCCAGGCAGCAGAAGGACCCTGCCCTGCCGGGGGTCGCTCCTTCCCCCCGACAGCTTCTCCCCTCAGTGTTGTTGGGATCTCCCCGGGCAGGCTGAGCGCTGACCCTGGCAGGCGGCAGAGTCCCTGCCCCGGCACAGCCCTGGGGTGCAGGGACCCTGCTCTGCAGGACAGCCCTGGGCACCCCTGCCTGCACATTTACATTTACACCCCACAGCCATCCTTGGGAGAACACAGCATTCACGTATTGTCACTCTGACAGTGCAGAAGGAAATCCCTGCTCTGCAGCACATCCTCCTCCTCTGATCAGACAATCTCTGAGAGCTGTACTTACATCTCTTGCAGGCTCTGTGATTTCCCAGCTTTCTGAGATACTACCATGGTTTGCAGATGCAATGGTCAGTGGCCACAGGCTTAATATCTGAGAAGATTTCTCTCCCAGTGAGCTCGCAGCATCCTCCCACCCCTGACTGTGTTTCCCTCTCTCTCCCTGGCTCCTCTGCCCTCGGTGCTGCAGGCAGAGCCCTCAGCCCTGCTGCGCTTTGCAGAGGAGCTGCTCCTGGGCAGAGCTGTCTCTCTGCAGCGCTGCCGCTTGCCATGAGCTCCCTCTGTCCCAGGAGCCCAGCCCAGCTCAGCAGCACAGGAGCAGCCCAGGATGTCCCTTTCTCTGTCCCCTCTGGGCTCCCTTGTGGTGTTCCTGCATCTCCAGGGGAATGTCCTATGAAACAGTGTGAAGTAATCAATGATGTTTCTTCTCTCACCTCTACAGAGACAGTTCATTAATGCAGTAGCATTTTTCATATTGGAAAAGAATGGGCATGAGAAACATTTTTTCTTGTCCCATCGTTAGATAGGACACCCCAAAGCTTATACCAAAGGCTCAAATTTTTCCAAGCTGGCAAGGAATATCTTTAGTTGAGGGAATTTAGGCATTTTATTCTGGTGCTATACTCCTAGGGCTAGAGAGACACTCATCAATCTTTGGCCATGTCATGTCTGTGCTCTGAAGCAAAGCCTTTGCACACATGGGCTCTTGGACACCTGGTACCAGGTTTCCTTGTGGAAGGTCAGAGCTGGGCTGGTGCCACAGCTGGGGTGGTTCAGCCCAGATGTGAGGCAATGTCCTCAGCCAGGGACCTGACTGGGTGAGCTGGAGCTGTCAGTGTTGCAGACAGAGCTGTGACACGGATGGAATAAACTGCCAAGGCAGGGTGGCAGAAGTTAGTTCATCTGGTCTTCAAGGACCGCAGCCTCCAAGCACAGCAACAGCCCAAATCAAAACTCGGTCTATACCTGTGAGGCAATTCAAGGGCCCCATAATGAGCGGTTTCTACTGCAGGAAGAGTGCTGCCTCCCTTCTGCTGCTGAATCCTGTTGTAGGAAACAATCACCTTGCCAATAGAATAGGCCCAGGCAAGAACTCTCAGCAAAGCATATTTTAAAAACAATTTTGCAAGACTGGGTGTTCTACCCAAAAGTAGGTACACAGAACTGGGCAAAAAGCCTACGCTTAGATACCCCATAAACCTGGGGTGCAAATTCCCTCCCCTGCTCCCCATTGGTTGGATACTGCAGGATTTACAGACTACCCGACACCTGCCTCAGTTTACCTGTCTCATTCATCTAATTCTAACAACTCTCTGACCTTGTTGATTTTATTAAAATATGGATTTCTGGCTCTTTGGTTACCCTATCGCTTAGCTTAACTTTTTAAATACAGTAATCAGTTTGCATTCCGGGATTATTTCGAAGAGACTTTGTTTTACATTAAGGATTCATAGTCTGATGTCTCTCAGTCCTCCCCCCTGCTGGGGTCAGGTGCCAGATCAGTTGTAAAAACAACATTCCTCCTTCAATGGCTCCTTACAACTCAACCTTCACATTGAAACAGAAGAGAGGGCAAGATGGGAACACACAGCACACAGCTCTGAAAACCCCAGCACAGAGACTTCTCAGAATGGGGATTTCACCAATGGCCCCAAAACCCACAGAGAAGCAAACACCCCATAAATGACACACGTGAGGCCAACAAGAGTTTGTTTTTAATTCTGGCTTTGGCTTTTCTGCCCACTGGTGCTCAGTGAATGTTTCTGAGAAGCGATCCCAGCCGTGGGTGCAGGTTGCAGCTCCTCCTCGAGGGGCCTGTGGGCAGGCGGGCCGGCCGGCAGAGCTGCCCCTGGCTCTGGAAGGGCTCTCTGAGCTCCTCCTGGCCAGAGGCAGCACTGGCTGCTGGTGCCCTTGGGGCAGCTTGGTCCCTGCTGGGCAGCTTTGGCGCTTCCTGGACTCTTCCTCCTCCTCTCCAGCATCGCAGGTGTCACATACTGTGTCCTCCCTCATCCCAGGCTGCAATCTGCCTTGGTCACCACTGGCTGCTTTTCTGATTTGTAACTCCGGGGCACTGAAGCCTTCCTGCTCCTCCTCCTCCTCCCCCTGTGTGCTGAGGGGTCACAATCCGTGATCTCCACAAACTGGCTGTGGACGTCATAGCACCGCCGCGGGGATCTGCTCCGCTCCCTCTGCCTTGGCTGAGTTTGTTCCTGAGCAGCTTTGGGTGCGGAAGGACACTGGGAGCTGCTGTCGGAGGGCCCTGGAGCTGCATCATCCCTTAGGGCTCGGTCACAGCATGGAGGACTTGTTCTCCAGCTCCATGTCCTCCTAACTGAGAGATGCTGCTCCGTGATCTCCACAAACCGGCTGCGGAGATCATAGCCCCGCCGCGGGGATCTGCTCCGACCTCTCTCCCTTGGGTGGGTTTGCTCCTGAGCAGCTCTGGGGGCAGGAACAGCCTGGGAGCTGCTGCTGGAGGGCACTGGAGGTGCTGGTGCAGACTGGGAGCTGCTGCTGGAGGGTCTTGGAGCTGCCTCATCCCTGTGAGTGCGGTCACAGCCCAGGGGACTGGTTCTCCCCCTCCTCCCGTCTGAATGTTCATAGTCCGTGGTGTCCACAGCCCAGCTGCGGAGATGGTTGCCCCACTGTGGGGATCTGCTCCGGGCCCTCTCCCTGGCACCGTTCTCCTGGCAGTGGGCAGAAGGGCTGAATCCCTGCTCCTCTTTGCTGCTGTCCTCTCGCACAGTGTGGGGCACACGGTCGCGAGGGTGACAGCGCAGCGGGCGCGCAGCTTTCCTTCTGGACACCAGCCTGACGCAGCCGTGGAAGAAGCGACGCAAGCAGGAGCCCATGGAGGAGCTGCTGTTGATCCTGCCTGGCCAGATGGGCCACAGCCGGCCCGCAGCTGCCTCCCGGGCACCTGCCTGGCTTTGCTGGCTGCTGCTGGCTGGTGCGGAGGAGCTGCTGTCCTCTGCAGAGTCCTCCATGCCCCCCGCCATGTCCTGCAAAGAGAGCTGTGAGAAGCTCCTGCCCTTTCCTCCTGACAGGACCCACCAGTGCGGAACCCCCAGAAGCTGTGAGGGAACAGCTAAGGGCCTCCCAAAGGCTCCCGGAGGCTGCAGAGGGGCCAAGGAGGACAAATGGGATGGATGCAGGTGGGATGCTGGGAGAGGGAGCCGTGCTGCAAATGTGCAGAAAGCTGCTGTGTGGGAGGGAAAAGAGAGCGCTGCCAAGATCCCTGAAAGAAACCCGCTGTCCATCTGGTGCCCTGACCACCTCCCCACAGCCACCTTAGTCCTACAGGGCAGACCCTGCGGTCCCACAGAACCCACCTGCTTGCTGCCGGCCGCCCACTGACTGAGGAGGGAAAGGGCGTGTGATGGTGCCGGTGAGGAAGAAGCCCTTTGTCCAACTTCCAAATCAGAGCACCTGGGGAAAAAAGAGGGGTCTCTGCTGAGGGCTGTTCTTGCAGCCTCTTCTGGGTTCAGGCATTTTCTTGGAGCACTTTATATGACAGAGAGAATATGTAACTAAGACCACAAATGGGAAATTTGATTGGGCTGAACGATGCAGGTGGTAATTGTCTGCTATGACAGAAACACTCCAGAGGATCTGAAGAAAAATAGCAAAGCCAGGAAAAGGAAACGTATTCTGAACACAGCTTAAAATTTGTGATTACCTGATGTAAAACAGTAAATAGGCTTGCTGCCTGAGAACTGTGTCGATGTCGCAAAGAACCACAGTCTTGTCGTTCATCTGGTACCACAGTCCATCGCTGGCCTGCAAAGAAGAGTGTCGGTATCTGGAGATGAACGGCACAGCTCCTCCACAAAAACACAAGCCAAAACCTGCCAAACCAGGAGTGTTCCAAAACAAATCCAATCCAGCCCCTGAGGAAACCTTCTCCCCTCAGATCCTTGGCTGCCAGAACACGGCCAGGAAAGTTGGTTTTCCTCGGGATACATTTTTCCCTTGTTCAGAAGGAAGTTGCTTTTCACCTTGATGTAGCAGAAGTAGTGTCCTGCACGGCAGCTGCCACCTCCATGCACCAGGACGGCGTATAAGGAGTAGAGGAGCGGTTCTCCAGCTGTCTGAGACATGTACGGGCAAAGATCCAGGTACTGGGGATACTCCACAACCTACGGAGAGACCAGGAGGGCTCAGCAATGATCCAGAAACGTTTGAGGACACAGCCTCTCAAGGCTAAAGGCCAGAAGTGTAGAAATGCGTCGTTTGGAATCATCAGCACTTGGTTTTCCCTAAAGCAACATGTCACCTTTTGGGTGGCAGGAAACTGATCTGGGCCAAAGCAGCTCTGTGGGAGCAGAGGACACGCTTGCCTTCCCATGGGAACTGTCCCCAGAAGGGAACATGAGAATCTCAACATGAGCTGCTTGTGACAGAACGTCTGGCATTGGGAAACCCGCTCCAGGAAGAGAACGTTGCCCTCCAGTTGTGTACACACCTTGCTGATCTTGTCACCGGTGAAAGCTTCAAACCTCTTCAGACACACCGTGAGAACCTTGGGCGCGCGATGGACCGTGAACCTCTTGGAGGCGGCAGTCATCTTGTCACACCTTGAAAGCAAGTACAGAGCCAAGGGCTGAAACGCACCATGTTTTCCCCAAAGGCCAGACAGCCTTTCCTGTCTCACACATCCCGATGCTATTTTAAGGCTATTCAGTACCATGAGGCCATGTTGAAAAACCTGCCTCTCATTACTGTGCCTTAAACCAATGTGAAAACATGACTTCTGCTCAATGACACCTTCACGCAGCATCTAGTATTAATATGTCATTAGTAATCATCTTACTTGCTACATTTAAAGCAGTTTTCGCCATCCAGGTGCTCGGGTTTCACAAAGTCCTCCAGAGCTGTGGTGACAGATGCGGCTGCCTAGAGGAGTGAGAAGGGAGAGCCCTGAGCTCTGGGAAATGCCCTCGCCCAAACACTTAGGAGGAGTTTACACAAGAAAACAGCTCGATGACGCTGAGGAGACCCACTGTGAACCCACAAGCAGTGTCCAGAAGGAGGCAGAAAGAGGGTGTGATGCTGAACATCTCCCTCATTCCCCAGGGATTCCCAGCACTCCCCAGAGCCACCTCTTCATGGCACCGCACAGTTCAGCGACGATGGTGTGCGGGCCACCAGTGATGGAAACAACACCCCCCATGAGCCTGGGAGCCAGACGGGTGTTGAGGGAGGGCAAGGGAAGAAGGAGGAGGGTACGTCACAGTGCAGAGAGGGGCACGTGTGCCTGTCCAGCTGAAACCAGCACCCGACAGGGAGACCACTGCCAAGGCCTCTGCAGGAGAACACAGTCCATTCCACCTCCTGCCCACCACCAAGCTCTCTTGTGTTTGTCGGATACATTTTTAAGCCAACTGTGTGGATTCTGGAAAGCTCCAGTGGCCTTGGGACATCTTGAAGCACAATTACAAACCCTCTTACTTTGATATCCAGAGGAACATCCAGGAAGGCCTCGTAGGAATCGGAAACCGCTTGGCAGCTCCAGCACGTGACTGGAAGGCAAATGGAAACGCTCAGCGAGAGGGGAAGTCAAGACACTGTGCCGGGTTACGCTCCTCACACCCACTGCGCCAATCACATGATCAGCTGCTATCACAGGCAGACAGGAGGGCACAGACGATTCCAAAGAGAGCAGTAGCTGTGGAAAAGTACCTCTGGATCTCAGAAAGCCCCCAAAGATCTGATGGACGATGGTAGTTGCTTGAGAGGAGATGTCCAAGCTGCAAACCAATGGGAAGGCAGAGAGTTATCTCCTCCAAGAGCCTGGCTTTGTCTGAAAGCCCTGGGCATAGTTTTCCTTGAGGGGAGGACATCAAGGAGTCCAAAGGGCTTGGGAACGCTGGAAAGACAATTTGCTTGTGCTTACTTGCTGCTTCCGCTCAGACAAGCTCTCTGCATGGCATCCACAGTGCAGCGTAAGAACTCGTGGGCGTCCTCCTGCCTGCCATGCTCGAAATTTTCTCCTATTTCTAAGAAAGAAGAAGTTACTAGTTCTCTCCTACGAGAATGGCATAAAACATGTCACAGCAGCTGGACTGACTTATGTGTGAGAACATCAACAACAGCCCAAGGCTCGATGGCACTGGCTGAGGAATGCAGGACCTGTTTAACGTGCGCTTCCATTCTGCACATCATGCAGAAGCCTTCCTGGCCACCTGGAGAGGGAGGGAGATGGGGAGGGAGAGAGGGAAGCTCCTCAGGTTTCCAGAATATCCACAGCAATGGGAAACCTAAGAAGTTGTAAGAATTCTCCACTCCTCCCAAGGGGCCCAAGTCCCAACAAGCCTGGGACATTTAAGTTCACAGAAAACTTTCTTCAGAGGGATGCTGAACTGATGGAAGCTTTCTGTGCAATAAGCGAAGGAGATTAACTTGCAGGAATAGGGACCAAGAGCCTGGGCTAGAAACAGGTGCCTTTCTAAAGATGAACATATCCATGTACAACAAGTCACTTCTAGGCTTGAGTGTTCAAAGAACACCAACTCAGGGAGCTGATCAGCTTCCAGATTCTGGGAGCCCTTGGGCAGTGCCCAACAGATGTACAAGGAAAAGTTCCGAAAAGTACTGACAGGCCCGGCTGTGCTCCCCAGAGAGCAGGTGGTTGGCCAGAGGCGGGGTGTAGGTCAGGCACTGCAGGACGGAGTTGAGGAAGCACGTGTTGCCCAGGTTGTGCAGTCCCGCTCCAGCTCTCTGGCTGTGCTGCCAGCCTATGCAAATCTTCTGCGGGGGAAAGAGGATCCTCTGCGGCGGAGCCATTCCCTCAGCAACGACTGCCAAGAAAGCACATTGGAAGAGAGATGAGACCATGTTACTGCACAAAAGCATATTTAAAAGCTGAGTTCTGTACAGGAGCACCCAGGATAGAGCATCAGCTCTATCCTCCAACACAGAAACACTATGGGAAGCCTCACACTGCCCTTGAAATTTCCTGATGAAGGCACAGTTTTGGAAAATAGTGTGTTCCCCTGCTCACTTTGCCGAAAGTGCAACAAACTCACACTCTGCCTTCAGTGGCTTGGGCAACTTTCCTTTCCCTCTGGAGTCTTGAACTGGATCATCCCCCAGCGTGTCAGGGCTGGAGGGTGCCCAGCAGACCCCAGGCAAGACAGGGAAAGCCTCTAGTGCAGCGGGTAAGGAACTCGCTTCAGACGGGCAGGAAAGGTCTCTGTCCCACAGCACGGCTGCCGCCTGCCCGCCCTGCTGCCTCTCGCTGCCCGTGCCCTGGAGCAGGAGCTGGGTCTCCTCTGCCCACAGAGGCTGTGCTGCAGCCAGCTCCCAGCTCAGAGCAGCCCTGGCATTCAGGCAGCATCATGACTACCACCCGTGGGACCCCCCCTGCCAGCGTGAGGGGAAACGTGATCCTGGCGTCGAGCAGGGAGTGCTCGCTGAGCCCCCGCCCTGCCCAGACAATCAGGGCCCCTCACTCACCCATCTCCAGTTGCTGGGCCATGCACAGCTCCTGGGGCTCCACTGGAGATCTGCTCCCCTGGGGAGCCCTGTCCTCCTCCAGGGCCACCCTGGTGGTGCCGAGATGTTTCTCTGCCATCTTGTGGATCCAAGCAAAGAGTTATAGGTGGAGAAGGGGGAAGCTTTGGCAAAATGCCAGGGGTCTGCCGGGGGCGGCTGGGAAAGACTTGGGTTGCACTCGGGGAGTCTTCAGCACAAGTCTGCCGGGGGCAGAGGGGAGTCTGCCAGGGGCAGCTAGAGTTAGGATATGGCTGGACTCGATGGTCTTAAGGGTCACTTCCAACCAAAAAGATTCACTAAATCTCTGAAAGACGTGGGCTACGCTCGGGGGCTCTCGCCAGCTCCGTGCTCCTGCCCTGTCCCGTCGCCGTCCTGTCGGACAGTTGGGGCTGGGGCCACAGCTGCGCTGAGCACAGGCAGGGCAGTGGGTGTCACAATGTGAGGTCACAAAGGGCCCCACTGTGACCCTGCGCCTGGGCAGGGAGGTCAGGCTGTCTCTTTGGGAGGCACAGGTTCAGCTCAGCGCTGGGCACCTGGGTGCTAAATTTGAATCCCAGTTTCTAAATTTCCACCACCCATTGCTCGGAGCATAGTCTGTAACAGTCTGTTGCACTACTCCATTTTCCTGGAGGCTGGTGCATGACGGGGATGTGACAGACCCACTCACTGTCGTGCTCCTTGGCCCAAGTGTCTGTGAGGATGTTCCAGTAATGAGTCCTGTTGTTTAGCTTAGTTCTTTCTGCGTTGCTGTTTCAGCACATGACTTGCTTTTCAAGGCCCAGGACAGTGTTGCGGGCAGTGCCGTGGGGCACAGCGTAGGTTTCCCAACATCCGATAGTGGCTTCTGCCATTGTAAGCACAGAGCTCTTGCCATGGCGGGTTTGTGGCAGTGTGATATAGTCAGTCTGCCAGGCGTCCCCATATTTACACTTCAGTCTTCACCCCCCATGCCACACAGGCTTTAACCGCTTGGCCTGCTTGATCATAGCCAGTTTTTCACAATGGTGAATAACCTGAGCAACAGCGTCCATGGTCGAGTCCACCCCTTGATCACGAGCCCATCTATGTGTTATATCCCTTCCTTGATGACCTGAGGCACTGTGGCCCAATGGGCCATCAATAATTCACCTTCATCTTGCCAGTGCAAACCTACCTCAGACACTTCAATCTGGGCAGCTCGATCCCCCAACTGGTTGTTCGGATCAGGTTCTTCAGTGACCGACTCTCGGGCACATGAGCTTCTACGTGGCGCACTCTCACAGGCAGGTTCTCCAGCCCATCAGCAATATCTCGCCAGGATTCAGCAGCCCAGATGGGTTGGGCTCTGTGCTGCCAGCGGCTCCGCTTCCATTGCTGTAACCAGCACCACGGGGCATTTCCCACCATCCACGAGGCAGAGCACAGATGAAGCTTCTCAGACACTGGGGCCTCTTCAGCCCCTGTCAGGATGGCGGGTGCTGGGTCTGGTGGGGCCTCTGCCCCACGGCGGGGGCTGTGGCCCAGGGTACAGCAGGGGCCACAACGGTTGGACGCGGTCGGCGGTGGCGGTGGGAAGTCGGATGGCCCATGGCTGCGTTCCAGCGGCACGGCCCATGTCTGCGTTCCAGTGGCACGGCCCGGGATACCGACTGTGTGAGCAGGTGGTGCCACGGAGACGCGGGGTCTGGAACATGGGGGTGGCCGGGGGGACGGGAGGGACGGGGAGGGCGGCAGAGAGGAAGGGGCCCCGGGGCCGGGCTGGGGCTGCTCGAGCTCAGGGGAGCCCTGACGGGCACCATGTCAGAGCTCGGCCTGGCCGCCCGCGGAGCCGCCTTCTGCTCACATCACTCTTTGCCACCATTGGTCGGGAGGGCTGTCAGTCTCCTGCCCTGAGCTGATGCTGTCTGGGATTGGCTGCCTGGGCTGTCACTCTGCCCTGGTTTGGGGCCCACCCTGCCCTGAGGTGCTGCATCCGCTGATTGGCTGTCTGGGATTTCCCCCCTGGCTCCTCCCATCAAATGAGTGGTCAGACCACTTGTCAATCATTCATGTGCTGCACTCCTGCCAGTTGTGATTGGTGCAGCCAGCACAGCCCGCCCCTGAACGCTGCCCAGTTTGTTCAGCTCTCACCACCTTTCCTGCAGGCCTCAAAGCTTGATTGGCTGGTTACGTATCAATCACATGACTTGCCCCACCTCCTCAAATGCCATTGGCTGTCCTCGGTCCCCTGACTCCCCATAGACTTCTGGTTGGTTGTTGCCAGGCAACGAGCCGAGCTCAGCCTAAAAATGAAACTGTGGGCCCTGGACACAGGCCGTGGGTGATAAAAGACACGTTGGGACCCTAAACATGAGGATTTGGGCCCCAAGAAGGAGGCTCTGGGCACTCAAAAGCAGGGTCAGACCAGATTACTCAGGCCTTTATCCAAACACCTCTTTGGCAATTTTTGGGGTAGAGTGAATGTGCACTCCTGGGAAACAGCTTCCAGTGCTTGACTGTCCTCAGGATTGGGAAGTTTCTCTCTTTCTGTAGAACCTTTCCAAGCCCAAACATCCAGATTGTTTTTACTCATCTACTTACACACTTACACAGACCATAATATCCTACCTTGGACACAAGAATGTTGTGGGGGATGATGCTGAATGCCTTGCTGACTTCCAGGTAACAGACCACCACTGCTCTCCCCACGTCCTGCAACCCTGTCCTTTCCTCACAGGAAGCAAAGAGGATGGACAGACACCACCTGCCCTGGGTAAACCCCGTCACCTTCTCTTCCAGACACCGAGAAATGGGGTCCCAGTGGACATGTTCTGGGGCACAGCCCTTAGTTCTCTGATAAACAGGACTTGAGTCTGGTTGAGTTTCAATCAGAATCAGTCATTTTATTAACAGATATCAAAGCAAAAGGCTAGGTAATAAAAGGCAAGCAAACAGCGCTGGGTGTGTGGGGAGTCACCGCTCCACCAACACTCACACAGCTTACTTTTTCCCTTGGTCTTTTATACTTTCTTAAGTTCCCTTTTCCAAGAAGTATCCTCCTAGTTTCAATTCCCCAGATTAACGTGGCGTTGAGGTTTCTGCACACATCTCAGAGGTTTAGGTGGTCGCCTCTCCCCTCCTGGTGGTCCTCAGGAGGAAGGCTTCTCCTCTTCTTTAGTGTCCTTTTCTTTACCCTTTATTCGGTGCATGCGTAAAGCAGGTTTTCTTTAAGCAAGTCGTTAGCGCTACCTAACGGCAATATCCTTTTCTTTACGTAAGTCGTTAGTGCTACCTAACCACAACATCCAGTGTCCTTGCTCCATGCCTTAATTGGTTAAGTCAGTGCACTTATCTTAACTTCTTGTTGGCGCATTTTCGCAATGCTAGTACACTAATACTTATTTCTGTCCCCTGATATACTCTTATACTGACACGAATCACAATAACACATTTCACAGTTCCCCTGCTCACCCATTGGCCATTTTTGAAAAGTGCACACAATGTGCGAGAGCTGCCAGTGGTCAGGGAGTCCCCCCAGTCTCCATGAGCTTTCCAAGATGGTGAAGAGTGGCCTCACTGTGACATCGTCCTGCTGTCTCAGCTCCTGGGATGCTGCCCCTCCTGTCCCATAGACTGGAAAGGATTGTGTTGGTTCCAGTGACCCCTGACTTGATCTGCACCCACTGCTGGTTGTTTTCGTCCAGATTCCTGCCTCCAGTCACAGAGGCCAGAGAGAACTTGCTGGTGAAGACAGAGGAGAAGAGGACACAGGGATTCTCACCTCTTTCTCTTATTAACGTCATTGGTGGCCACCCAGTGTCTTTGTTTCTCCTTTAACTGTTCCTGCAGTAGTAACAGCTCATTAGGTGACCCTTAATAGCCTTACAGGTCTAGACTGAGTTTTGATCTGGACTGTTGCTGTGCTTGGAGGCTGCTGTCCCTGAAGACCAGATGAACTAACTTCTGCCACCCTGCCTTGGCAGTTTATTCCATCCGTGTCACAGCTCTGTCTGCAACACTGACAGCTCCAGCTCACCCAGTCAGGTCCCTGGCTGAGGACATTGCCTCGCATCTGGGCTGAACCACCCCAGCTGTGGCACCAGGAAACCTCTGACCTGTCCCATGGAAACCTGGTACCAAGTGTCCAAGAGCCCGTGTGTGCAAAGGCTTTGCTTCAGAGCAGAGACATGAGATGGTCAAAAGATTGATGAATGTCTTTCTAGCCCTATGAGTATAACCCAGAACAAAATGCCTGAATTCATTCAACTGAAGATATTCCTCTGCCAGCTTGGAGAAATTAGATCCATTGCTGTAACCTTTCTGATGTCCTGTCTAATGATGGGACAAGAAAAGATGATTCTCATACCAATTTATTTTCTAATAAGAAGAATACAATGCTGGCAAGAAATGTCTGTGCAGAGAAGAGAGACTCAACATCACTGATTACTTGAGTTTGTTTCAAAGGACGTGCCCCTGGAGCCCCAGGGCCACCTGGAGGGAGCCCAGAGGGGACAGAGAAAGGGACATCATGGACTGCTCCTGTGCTGCTGAGCTGGGCTGGGCTCCTGGGACAGAGGGAGCTCATGGCAAGCGGCAGCGCTGCAGAGAGACAGCTCTGCCCAGGAGCAGCTCCTCTGCAAAGCGCAGCAGGGCTGAGGTCTCTGCCTGCAGCACCGAGGGGAGAGGAGCCAGGGAGAGAGGGGAAATGCAGTCTGGGGTTGGAGGATGCTGAGAGATCACTCGAAGGGAAATCTTCACAGTCCTTAACACAGTAAGTCTCTGGGTGCAGGGTGGTGCAGATGAGGATCCTGCAATTATCTCCCAGACTTCGCACATCCCATGGCTGGCATGGAGGAGAGAGATCTACTCCTCAGCAGGGATTCCCTGCATGGACAGGGCACGACAGCTGCCTTCTCCCAGCTGCAGGGTGTGAAGCTGGGTGAGCACCCAGGGGTGCCCAGGGCTGTCCTGCAGAGCAGGGTCCCTGCAGGGACTCTGCCACCTGCCAGGGTCAGCGCTCAGCCTGACCGGGGAGATCCCAACAACACTGAGGGAGAAGCTGTTGGGGGAAGGAGTGACTCCCGGCAGGGCAGTGTCTTTCTGCTGTTGAGAGTGAACTGTGTGGGTCAGGGCTGCTCACAACTCCAGCTCACCCCCAGGACATTTGCAGAGATTCCTTCTGAAGGACACTGAGGAAGTGTTTATCTGATAGGGGTAATTTTAAGTTTTGAGTTTTTTCCACTCTTGGTTGCCTGGGTGCACAGTGGGACATGGGAATTTATTTCTCTGCCCTGGAGAAGGTGCTAAGACCCCAGTCCTCATTAGGACTTGTCAGAGCTGCTCCTGAGCCCCTGCACACACAGAGCTGCCCCTGGGCAGTGGCCGGTGCCAGGAGGTGTGAGCAGGACAGAGCTGAGCATGGGAGATGGGGTATGTGACACTGACAGGGAGCAGATTCAGGGGCAGAGAAACAGCTCCCAGCAGGGACAGCTCCATGCAGCAGAGACATGGGCAGGGAGAGGGAGCTGTGACCAGAAATGCTGGGGAGGGGATTCAGGAAGCCCCCTGCCCTCCCCTGCAGTGCAGACGCATTTCCCAGTGCAACCCCCTGGTCTCCTCCCCTCCCCAGCAGAGCCTTTGCCCCAAAGCCATGGGGTCCAGGTAACGAGTCTCCACCTCAGCAGCTGGACCTCCAGGTGAAGGGTTTCTGGAACGTGGTACACAAAAAAGGTGTTAAAAGTACTTGCTCTACAGTGTCATCATGTGAGTGGCAGCAGCACAGCCAGGTAAGGAGAGAGTTTCACATCATGCCCGTCTGCCTTTCTGTCCTTGCTTTATTTTTCAGGAGCACTGCAGTTTTCTTCCTTATTTCTCCACCTGGTGCTCTGACTCTCTGGGGTTGGGGTGGGAATGTGGGTCCATTTCAGTTCTGACACCAACCCAGGGGGGTCTTGCCCCAGAGGTGCACTCATGGAAACTAGGTGCCCAAGCTGCATTTTAAGCTGTGATGACCCGTGTTTGTCATTTGGTAGAAAAGGAGAATTAGCTGACACATGCCTCCATCAAGGATGAGGTTTTCCGTGAGAAATGGCATGTTTATTTTTCTCAGAGAAGTCTCCTCTAACTTGTCACTGTCTTTTCCTCCTATGACAGGTCCTCATGTTCACAGGCGGAGCAAATGTCCAACAGCAGCTCCATCACCCAGTTCCTCCTCCTGCCATTCACAGACACACGGGAGCTGCAGCTCTTGCACTTCTGGCTCTTCCTGGGCATCTACCTGGCTGCCCTCCTGGGCAATGGCTTCATCATCACCACCATAGCCTGTGACCAGCACCTCCACACCCCCATGTACTTCTTCCTCCTCAACCTCGCCCTTCTCGACCTGGGCTGCATCTCCACCATTGTCCCCAAATCCATGGCAAATTCTTTATGGGACACCAGGGCCATCTCCTACATAGGATGTGCTGCACAGCTCTTTTCATTTGCCTTCTTGGCAATAGGAGGGTATTGTCTCCTCACTGTCATGTCCTACGACCGCTACGTTGCCATCTGCAAACCCCTGCACTACAGGACCCTCCTGGGCAGCAGAGCTTGTGTCCACATGGCAGCAGCTGCCTGGGCCACTGGGTTTCTCAATGCTCTGCTGCACACGGCCAATACATTTTCACTGCCACTGTGCAAGGGCAATGCCCTGGACCAGTTCTTCTGTGAAATCCCCCAGATCCTCAAGCTCTCCTGCTCACACTCCTACCTCAGGGAAATTTGGCTTGTTGCTTTCCTTGGTTTTCTGGTTTTGGGATGTTTTATTTTCATCATGCTGTCCTATGTGCAGATCTTCAGGGCCGTGCTGAGGATCCCCTCTGAGCAGGGACGGCACAAAGCCTTTTCCACGTGCCTCCCTCACCTGGCCGTGGTCTCCCTGTTTGTCAGCACTGCCATATTCGCCCACCTGAAGCCCCCCTCCATCTCCTCCCCCATCCTGGACCTGGTGGTGTCTGTTCTGTACTCAGTGGTGCCTCCAGCAGTGAACCCCCTCATCTACAGCATGAGGAACAAGGAGCTCAAGGATGCCCTGAGGAAAATATTTCAATACTCACTGCTTTAGGTTACTAAGGTTCACACTGTGTCACTAGAGCTGCAAGAGAAATAGCTAGGACTAACTTTTCTTCTTATGTGTCTATATTTTTCCATAGTGCTTTTGCTGGGCTTTGTTTCTTGGTTCATGGCTGTAATAATATAATCCTTGGCCTCCTGCGTGTCTTTTCTTGAACCAAAGACCTCATGTACATATGTATATGCGCTCCTTAGTTTTTGATAAACTCAATAAATGAAGCAGCAGAAACAAATTTGTCTCAGGTCCCACCTCTTCACACTCCTCTGGAGCTGGGGGAGCAACCCCAGGACGCAGGAGGGTCCAGGAGGCAAATGCTGCCCCATGGAGGAGCAGCCCTAGTGGCCTTGGGGCTGCCCATGAGCAACTCAGTGGTTGTTCCCTCTCTGACACCTGCGAATCGGGGCTGCTGTTTCACTTGATCCATGGGCAAGGGCAACAGCAGGATGCAGCAGGACACATCCCTTGTTGTCTGTTGACAGTGGAGATGGTGAATGGTCACTGAGATATGCACCGTCCCAGTGCATGATGGGGCAGAGGACAATCCTCCAGGAGAGGAATCAGGAGCTGCCCGGATAGCCCATGGGATACACACGGACCGGGTGTGCCTGAGGTGGGCAGTGACAGGACCCCGCAGAGTGAGACATGGCCCGAGGTGGAGTCATCAAAGGGAAAGCACTAAACCATGTCTTTTAATTGTGTTTCTAATTTCCTATCTATCTCTCAAAAACATTTATTGCATGGTTCTCCCTTCTGGAAGGTGGAACTCACTGGAGCCAGCTTGGACTTGGCATAGAGCTGAGGCCTGTGTTTTATCTTTTTGATGATCTAATCACATTTGAATTTGTGTGTTCAAAACCAAGAAAAACCTTTTTGTGCCTGTTTGCAGCCAGTTCTCTAATGAGAGCAGGTGGAAATTTGTGGAATGGGGCTTGAACATCCAGTTGCAGCCTTCAGTGCAGAAGTCTGATGTAAGGAAAAATGATGTAACTCCCAGATGTGCGATGACAGAAATAGTGGTGTTGGGAGGTGAGGAGCAAGGTTGTCCACACAGTGTCAGACCTCAAGGGACTACTTTTCCAATCTGTCCAGACCTCCTTAGGAGACAGTCTGGATCAATATCAATTAGAAAATGCTGGTATCACCTCTTCCATAAACCGAAAAGTAATGAAAAAATCCTTTAAATATGAAAATAAAAATTATTAAATGCTTATAGAAATCTTCAACTGGACTTCTAAAACCTCTCTAATTTACTGTACAAGTCTTGAAGACTTTTCAAAAATCATGGTAGACACACGGATCCTTAGGGCTTTCTCCACTTTTATGAGCCCCATGGTGCATTTGGTGCTGAGTCCATGAACCTCAGATACTGAGAGGAGACTGAAAAAACCTCTCAAGAACGTAAAGTCAGAAGCAAATGCCAAAGTGTCTGGGAGCGTTAATTGGCCCAACTGACGGCAATTACCAACAAACCCTCCTGATGGAGTCGTTAGAGCAGATACTTGGAGGCCATGATGGCAGATAGGCAAAGGTCACGTACAGACAGTTCTGATGCTGAGAAAACCTTTGGTTCGATTTATGAGGCAGAAAGGCCCAGCCCTCAGCCCAGCCCCTGGGAAGGCAGATCCTGTCCCTCCTGCGTGGCTCTTCCTGGGGCAGTGGGATGTGGGTGTGATGCTGAGTGAAGAACAACAGCCTGACACCTCCCTGTGGGGCTGCAATGAGGCCCCTGTGCCATGAGGACTTGTCTCCTCACAGGTCTGTGGCAGAGACAACTGCCATGGCCAAGTGGACAGAGATCTCTGTTCTGTGGGTGCCTTCCAGCCCTACCAGAGCCCTTGGCCACCTCCACCTCTGACTGTCTTACGCTGTCCCACACCTGCCCCTCTCTCCCCATGGCTGTAGACACCCATCTCTTCCCCACCTTGCTCTCGCCATGGCATTTCCATACTTCACTGATGTCTTTCCACCCTCCCTGGCTGTTCCGTGAAACACAAAGCCATGGGCTGATCGCAGACTCCCTCTGGGTGACCTCTTGCACCACAGTGCAGCCCTCAAGTGACATTTTGAGCTCATCATGTCCCGTCTCCACATTCCAATCAGAACTTTGCAGCAGTTTCTCTCTTTCTTCTGCTCTTTCCCATTATCAAGCAAAGTTCCATGATCTCAGAATCCACCCTTAAGGTGTCTGACCCAGCCCGTCAGCCTGCTTGTGGTCTCTCAGCTGACCAGAAAGAAGTATCCTCACCATGATCTTCCAAGCCACATGCCAGCTGTTGGCCTTTCAGCTTGCTGGATGAGACTAAAGGCATGTGCCTGCTGCAGATAAAAGTAAAATGATTGTCAGCCTCCAAGCCCATGCACCTGCTGGTGATCTTTCTCTGACTGCCAGGTGCATCTCCATGCCAGTCCTGCAAGGTGCTAGGGCAGCAGAGACTTTGCAAACAGCATTCAACCTACATGCATGTTGGTGGCTTATCAGTTCCTTAGGCACAGCTTCAATGATACACACATAGACCAGTCATGTGCCTGAAGCTGGCCTATCAGGTACTCAGGTGGAAGTGACCTCACAGCCACCATCACAGCCATGTGCCTCTCACATGCCCATGAGTCTCTGAAGCACCATAGACCTCATCCCAGCAATCCTGCCCATCTCCTCCTTGGGCTTGACAGCTGGTCAGGTACCTGTAACCTCACATCCCTCTTCAGATGCCCCGTGGCTGCTCCAGAATTACCCTGGGTTGCCCCAAGGGGCCAAATTGCTGAAGTAGGGTAGGGAGAGGGGTTGGAGGTGATGGGGGTTGAGCACGGGAATGAGAGCTTTGGGGATGAGGTGTTCAATTTAGGGATTAGGGATTAGAGCTCGCTGTTCAGGGTTAGGATTTAGGCATCTGGTAATCTGCTTAGGTGCGTGGTTAGTGTTAAGGGTACGGGCTAGCTTTGTGAGTTAGGGGTTTTTTTTAGGGTTGTGGTGAGGGCTAAGGTTAAGGCTGGTATTTTGAGGCTAGGGATACAGGGTAGGTGTTAAAGTGAGTAAAAAGGTAACACTAACAATAAGGGGTTATGGGTTTGGGATTTGGCTTAGAGGTAAATTTTGAGGTTTGGGTTTAAAGTAGTGCATTACTGTCAGGGTGGGGACTAGCATTTAGGGGTAAGGTTAGAGTTTAAGATTACTGCTTAGAACACAGGTAAGGGCCTAACATGAATGTTTTCACAGTCAGTGTCACAGCGGCATCACTGTTACCTGAAACCCTCCAAATCTTTCACCTCTGTTGGCCAAGCCATTCTTTCCTCCCCCAAATCTCCAATCTCTCTTGTCCCAGTTCCCCTTGACATTCCCAAATCTGTCATCATCTTGGGAGCAGCTTTCTGATGGCCCTCATGACCTCTGAGTATTTGCCTTCCCACTGCTGGTCAGTCAGTTTCTGTGACAGAAGTGACCTCACAGCAGCATCCAACGGGACACAATGGGCTGCTGTGCTGCTGAGGTCCCTGCTCAGCCCACCCAGCAGCTCATGCCTACCAGCTTGTGCTCCAGAACAGCTCCCATAGGTCCTGGGAGACTTTTCCCAGTCCCACATGGTGCTTCAGCTACCCCAGGGTATGTTGGAGGCAGTGGCCACCTCTGTGCAAACAACTGAATCAACCCCTGAACGTAGATTTTAGGAAATAGTTGAGCCCTCTGCAGAAAAGACTTCTAAGCAATAGCTGAAAAAGTCTTCCTTTCCACAACTGCCAGTATTTTTAAACCAATTTTCATGAAACTCTTCATAGTCAGTTAGTTAGTTAGTTTGTTTGTTTTGACAGTACCATGGGCAAGTGTCAGCAAGCTAATTAAACACTGTATCTCTATGTGAATGTTTTTATGCAGCCATTTCCCAAAATACATTGCCTACCAATGGTTTGAGTTGGGAAACACTGTTCAGAGGATCTTCTCAATTTGTATTGGCACATTTTATATCTTTACTTCTTTCCCTCTGTCTCTTTTACTTCCTTGCCTATTCTTTGAAGAGCTCTCTGAGGAAAAGATTAATTGAATTATGAAATACCATAGATTGGAAGAGACTCCTGTGCAAGGATCTTTGCAAGAGTGTCTTCAAGTGGATCAAGTGAGGCTCCCTGTACAACAGTTCTGCTGAGTTCTTACAATTCAGCCAGCCTGTTGTCCTGCACATCCTCTCTGGCACGTGCAAGCAAGTTAAGTAATTACTGTTACTCAATTTTATTCAGTTTTGCAGCAGAAACTGCTACAGAGATCTCTGAAACAGTCAGGCTCTTCACCCAGGATGTTAAAAACTACCTTTACGCACAGGAAACAGGCCCAGGCACAGCAGGATCTGCCTGTCTCCAGCACTGTCTGGAATCCTACCTGGAGAAATCCCACACGAGTCAGGCCAACATTTAATTTGAAGGTGACTAATTTTTTGCTTATTTTGGAGGTGGATGATATTGAAGGAGGTTGACTGAACTCAATCACTTGGTTTCAAGTTGATCTGTTGTCTCAGACCACTTTCTGTTGTTGTCTCTGTGGACAATGAGATGGGAAAGTCCTTGGACCACCCAGGTGACTAATGACTGAAGAGCTCTGCTTGCACACCCACACAACTTTGTTTCACCACCTCAAACCCACCATCTCCTCCTCTCTCTCTTCTCCCCTTGCGTTTTGAATTATTCTTTTTTTTGGAGCCATCTGCTCTACTCCTTTCTATGTCTGAAAACAAATGGAAAGATGAAGGGAAAAACACCAGTCTTTATTGTATATGTGGGATTTTTTTTTGTCCTTCTTTCTCCTAGATGTGTAGTTTGATTTAAAAAACAAAATAACTTAAGGAATCAGAGATGTGAGACTTGAATAGTGAGTTTCACCTGCTTCACAATAGGTGCCTATGAGAATTTGTTGTCCCAAGGCTCCCTGTATAATCAATGGAGAGAGGAGAAAACTCTCAAGGCTGGGTCCTCCCAACCTATAGCTGGCACGCAAAAGAAAAGTTACAGATCTCTTCCAGTCACTATTCTCCTGGTCTGCGTTTAGGTCAGGACATTTGATAGTAATAGCAATGAGCAACTGTTTGGAAGTAACTGCATTTCGGTGCAGATGGATGTCAGATGAGACTGTGTGGAACCATAACTAAAGAAGATGAGTTCTGAAGAAACAGAGAGCACAAAGCTGTGGAAGAAAGCACGGGATTATGAAAGAGATGCTTGATACTGCTTATTCTGAAATCAAGATACTCAGGGATTCCTAGTCCAAAAAGGCAAGTACTCAAAAGTAGAAAGAAAAGCTTTCAGCATACATTTGATTTGATTTGATTTGATTTGATTTGATTTGATTTGATATGATAGTTTGGCATTTGTGAAATAAAAGAGATGACTTAGGCACATAGGTGTGACAGATGTTTGGAAAAGAGCTGTGTACATTTGGAATTTGCCAGGAATGGGATAAAATCGCTAACAGACTTTAAAATCCATGTTATGAAGGAAGAATTCTTTATGAGTGTTTGAAAAAGGTAAAAAGCAGACAACGGATTCTCAGAACTCCAAATGAAATTTGATACCGAAAAATCAGGGTATGAGAAGTGCTTGAAGTCCTCTATCTGTGTACTATAGGAAGACTGCAAGAAAGGAAAGAAGCAGAGAGTTTTGGGGAGCCTTTCACCCAGACTGTGGAATTATCACACTTGTTTTTTGACATGTTCCTGTCTCGGCATGACGAACCAAAATTCAACGTGGGACCAGAAAATGGAACTGCAGTTACTGAGTTCATCCTAGAGGGTTTCTCAGGGCTTGATCAAAGACTTCAGCTTGTACTCTCTCTGGTCTTTCTGCTCATATACCTGACAACAGTGATGGGGAACGCTACCATCATTTTCCTCGTGTATGCAGATCACCGCCTTCAAACCCCTATGTACTTTTTCATTGGCAATCTGGCCTTCCTGGAAATCTGGTTTACATCCTCCACAAGCATCAAGTTGGTTGTGATCCTGGGTTCTGGGAGGAGAACAATCTCGCTAAGCAGCTGCTTTGCCCAATCCTCTTCCTATTTTACGCTGGGCTGTACAGAGCTTATTCTACTTGTTGTCATGTCCTTTGACCGCTATGTTGCCATCTGCCAACCTTTGCATTATGCTGCCATCATGAAGCCTCAGCTCTGCATCCACCTGGTTGTTGCTACTTGGGTCACAGGCTTCACACTCTTGAGTTACCGCCTGGTCATCCTCTCTCAGCTGACTTTCTGTGGCTCAAATGAGATCCATCACTTTTTCTGTGACAACTCTCCCTTATTCAAACTGTCCTGCTCTGACACCAGCCTGCTTTGGAAAATAGACTCTGTTTTTTTATCATTTGTCTTTCTGGGTACCTTATGTTTAACTTTGGCGTTTTACCTGTGCATCCTTTTCTGTATTCTACATCTTCCAGCAGCCTCTGGGAGGAAGAAAGCTTTTTCTACATGTTCTTCCCATCTCACCACCTTGGCAATTGGATATGGGAGCTGCATTGCTCTCTACGTGTGTCCTTCAGTCGGTGTTTCCTTGGAGAACAGCAGATTTGTAGCGTTGCTGAACACCGTTCTGTACCCATTCTTAAATCCATTCATCTACAGTCTTAGAAACAAGGCTGTGATACTGGCCCTGAATGAAGCCGTTGCCCGTACAAGAACACAGCTTTTCCCCTAATCATGAGGCATTTCTGGACAGCAGTTCCAGTGATCTCCTATCATATGTTAAATAATACCAATGCATAGGTATGTAACCTCCAGACAGAGATACCTCAGGAGATTGATAGAATCATAGAATCCTTTCAGTTGGAAGAGACCCTCAGGATCATCGAGTCCAACCACAACCCAATTCTAGCACTAAGCCATGTCCCTAAGAACCTTGTCTAAACACCTTTTAAACACCTTCAGGAATGGTGACTCCCCCACTGCCCTGGGCAGCCTGTTCCAATGACCAACTACCCTTTCCAGGAAGAATTTTTTCCTAATATCCAATCCGAACCTCCCCTGGTGCAACTTGAGGCCATTTCCTCTTGTCCTATCTCGTTGCATTGTTTTAAGTGATAAAAACCTCCTCTTCACACACAAAGAAGGCACTAACAATGGCAGGAGAAGTAACTCAGTTAATACCCTGCCCCAGCTGCTCTCAGCCCCATCACTGGGGAGCCACCAGCTCATCAGGAGCCCATCTCCAAAACCAAGAAGAGCACAGAGGCTCATTGGCAAGTGGGAACCCAAATTACAGGCTCTGGGGAATGAACATCTTGTCCCAAGGCTACCCTGGGAGAGCCCTCAGCCTCATTGTCCAGGTGTGAAGCCCATCAAGAGGAGTCACTGAGAGCAGCTCTCTGGATCACCATTTAGACTAACGGGATTGTTGCCTAGGGGTGCAGGACACATTAGGGGATGCAGGGGAAGAGCATCTTTGGATTACACAGGACTTACCATGGGAATTTTGGAGAAGGACCCCAACCAGTGCAGTCTGTCCTGTCTTCTCATTAAACTTAACTTCTAAGTCTTTGCTATGTGAGTGAATCTCTTCTCTATGTGAACGTGTGAGCGTGGGGGTGTGAGTGTAGCAACTGGAGCAGGACCAGGGGGTCAGACAGCCTGTATGTCATTGGTGCCAGCAACTGAGAGACCAGAGTGACTGGGCATAAGAGTGTGCGCGCATGTGTGTGACTGGGGTTGTCTGTACCAGTATCTGGAATGGGGCTGCGGCCCTGGAGGCTCATGCGTCCTGGTGTCTGCAACTGGCAAGGCCGGTGTCCTGGGGAGGCTACTGAGCAGACTGAGTGTTTGAGCCCCGCTGCTGGAAGAATCCACCCTGAACAGGTATATACATAAAACAGACTGCACTAGACTAGAAGAGTTCAGTTGGAAGGGACCTACAACGATCATCTAGTTCAAATACCTGACACATTCAGGGCTGACCAAAAAATAAATCATGTTAGCAAGGGCATTGTCCAAATGCCTCTTAAACACTGACAGTCTTGGGGCATTGACCACCTCTCTAGGAAGCCTGTTCCAGTGTTTGACCATCCTCGATAAAGAGATGTTTCCTAATAACCAGTCTAAACCTCCCCTGGCCAAGCTTTGAACCATTCCTGTGTGTCCTATCGCTGGACACCAGGGAGAAGATCTCAGCACCTCCCTGTCCATGTCCCCTCCTCAGGAAGCTGTAGAGAGCAATGAGGTCGCCCCTCAGCCTCCTTTTCTCCAAACTAGAGAAGCCCAAAGTCCTCAGAAGCTCCTCAGAGGACAATCCTTCCAACTCTTTCACCAGGTTTGTTGCTCTCCTCTGGATGAATTCAAGGACCTTCACATCCTTGTTGTAATAATATGTGGAGCCCTGAACTGCACACAGCACTCAAGGTGAGGCTGCACCAACACTGAATACAGCAGCATAGTCACCTCTTTTGACCACATGGCCGTGCTGTGTTTGATGCACCCCAGGATGCGGTTTACCGTCTTGGCTGCTGGGGGACAGTGTTGCCTCCTATTGACCCTGTGGCCAACCATCACACCAGATGCCTTTCTGCAGGGCTGCTCTCCAGCCACTCTCTCCCAATCTACACTTGCACTCAGTGTTACTCTATCCCAGGTGAACAATCCAGCACTCGGACTTGTTCAATTTCATGCCGAGTGCTGGGTCCTGCAGTTGGCTCACAATAACCCCATGCAACACTACAGGCTCAGGGAAGAGCGGCTGGAAATCTGCCAAACAGAAAAGGACCTGGGGATGTTGATGGACAGTGACTGAACATGAGCCAGCATGTGCCCAGGTGGCCAAGAAGGCCACCAGCGTCCCAGCATGCATCAAGAATAGCATGGCCAGCAGGACCAGGCAAGTAATCATCCCTCTGTTCTTGGCACTGGTGCGGCCGCACCTTGAATGCTGTGTTCAGTTTTGGGCCCCTCCCTACAAGAAAGACCTTGAGGTGCTGGAGTGAGTTCAGAGAAGGGCAACAAAGCTGGTGAGGGGTCTGGAAAAGAAGTCAGATGGGGAGCATTTGAGGGAGCTGGGGCTGTTTAGCCTGGAGAAGAGAAGGCTGAGGGGAGACCTTTTCGCTGTCTACAACTACCTGAAACGAGGTTGTCGCATGGAGGGTGTTGGTCTGTTCTCCCATGTGGCAAGTGGTAGAAGGAGAAGAAAGAGCCTGAAGTGGCACCTGGGAAGATTCAGTTTGGATATTAGGAAAGATTTCTTCATGGAAGAGTTTGTGAGGCATTGGAACAGGCTGCCCAAGGAGTGGTTGAGTCATCATCCCTGGAGGTTTTTAAAAGACATATAGATGAGGTTCTTAGGGACATGGCTTAGTGCTAGAGTTGGGTTAATGGTTGGACTCAATGTTCTTGAGGGTCTCTTCCAACCTAAATGATTCTATGATCTCATTGGGATGAGAAACATGGTTGGGCAGCTCACCCAGATGGAGTACTGACCCAAGCACAGGTCACTTTGACATTTACTACAATCCTCCATTTCTCTTTTCATTAAGTTGATTCATGTTGGCATAATTTGGAGTGAGGTCTGGTAAGGACCCATAGGACTGGTGAGCACAGCCCATGGGAGTTGCATTCCTCGGCAGGTCTTTTCTTACCACATCCTTGGGAGCCTATCCAGTCTTGCCCTCACTATTCTCCAATGGTGTGAATTGAAATTGCTTCCAGGCACTTCTGATCATCCTTCCCAACAGGAGTTTAATGCATTTTATGAGACCAATCAAAAACATTAAAGCCAGAATTAATCCCAAGACCATTATAATCATTGCTACAAACAAGGCTTTCAACCATTTGAAGTCTGGCAACCAAGAAGTTAATTTTTCCCACACATTTTCAAATCCCCATGACGTATTATCCAATGACACCTGATGCAATATTCTTGTTTTGTCCCAAATAGCTTTCAAATCGCTGGTTATCCTTCCCTCGTTATTTACGTAAGTACAGCAGCTACTATTGATTACTGTGCATACTCCTCCTTGGGCTGCTAGTAGCAAGTCTAGGGCTCGTCTGTTCTGCATCACTACAGACGATAGACTCTTTACTTCTTCTTGTAAAGCTTCTATGGCATCTATCGTGTTGTTCTCAAGATCCTCTCTTACTGCCAAGATGTTAACTAGTGTTTTTCTAGCTCACTAACACCTAACCAAAGTAGAAGCCAACTCGTAAAACTATGGAATCTCGTTCCTTGTTCTGTCAGTGGGCTTAACTCTCTGCGACACAAACTTCTCAACGTGGACATAAGCCAACCCTCCTTCTTTAGGGTTTCATGTATTGTCATTCTTGCTACCACTACTCCCAAAGCACATTGCCCTTTCCAATTCTCAGGTAGTATCTTGTATGCAGTGTCGTTGCATATCCAATACCACCCTTTTCCCTTAGGCACTGGCCATGCACTAGTGAATTTGTATTTTAGTCCTGGTGAATTTAGAGGCCTAAACATATGTGTGCCAATCCTAAGTGTCTCATTGCAATACGTATAGTTTCCCACATAA
Source organism: Caloenas nicobarica (assembly GCF_036013445.1). Classification (NCBI taxonomy): domain Eukaryota; kingdom Metazoa; phylum Chordata; class Aves; order Columbiformes; family Columbidae; genus Caloenas; species Caloenas nicobarica. Next base: position 2,529,860 of record NC_088276.1, read on the forward strand.
GTTGAACCTGGGTATGTACCCGTCGGATCCCAAAAACTGGGTTTTCAATCCGTACACCTTGAGTAGCATGGAGCATAAGGGTGATTTTTGTTTTCAGGGTTGTATGGATTTATTATTGATATGGGTTTTGTTGTTTCTGTTAAATCCCAGGTTGTATTCACCCAATATTCCCTAAAAGCAGCATCCTTGTCCGGTAATGGGACTCCTATTAGAGTCGAAGACTGCTTTCCATTAGTGGGCAAAGCTACACACATCCAGCAATTGGTTCTTTTCAGTATCCTTGATATATTCTGAATCATTTTTTATATGATTGTTTTCATCCCAACTATAAGCTACACAAACTAATAATGCAAGGTTAATGGTACGATATAGTTTTTCCATCTCTAAAACATTTCTCTATTATAACAGTAACAATAATACAATAACATAAACTTTTCACAGATAATATAAAGACTTAGCAATCTCGTACTTAACCCAATAATCCTTTTAAACACCCATCTAAGTTTTGTTAACATTCATACGCAGTTATGCTTCTAAACAGTACAAATCTAATCCTTTAAAATTTAGGTTTCCATACAATTATTAATATTAACAGAATCAGTTCTACAATTATAAAAACAACTAGACCTGGTTCACATTCAAGTTCCACATATGAAAGACCTTCATTCCAGGAGCAATTCATACTAGTTTCTCTTTAGTTGTATTTTAGTGTCTCCTGGTTCTGAGGTAACTTTCCATTCTTTGATGGGTCCTTTGACATGAGAAAAATCAATCTATTCCATATTAGCATGGCCACACCATGGTCTTTAGGTCTTCTTCTTTAACACACTTACTGCTATGCATAGGCCCCTCTCTTCCTGCACTCCCATGTGTCTCTCAGACCTTTCACTCTTGTCCTCCAGTAATGGGCCAACACTCCAGGAGGTTGGTGCTTCCTCCAGGCTCATGGATGATTCCTGAGGACCATCCAAGTGTGGGGAGTGTAAGAGAGGAGCAGAGCAAGGTCAGCTCATGGGCCATGCCTGAGCACAGCCACCCCCAGCAGCAGCCATTCCCCATCTCCCAGGCACAGTCATGCCCACAGCATGCAAATGTCACTGCCATATATGATTAGTCCAAGAGAAGGCTGCCTTCTTTCCATAACTGCCTGAAAATCTTCCTCCTGTTCCCCCTCCACCCACAAACATCAACCACATTCCACTTGCAGGCTCAGATATGGTTGTAAGGATTTGCTGAATTCATCAGCCACCACCCTTTTCTACCTCACATCCCCTGACCCTCCCACACCCCACATGGCCGCTCACTGCTGCTCAGGGCCTCTCACTATTAAGAAGAGTCCTTGAGCTTCTTGGTTCTTCCTGGTGCTTATTATCATCTGCCTCACTCCCTCTAGAGCTCATGGTGAGCTCTCTTGTTCACGACAGGACCTTTGTAACCAACTCTTACAAAATGATTGTCTTTCTGTGATCATCTGTGCAGAAGGAGTGATCACAGGAAAGCACCAAATATATCAAATCCGATGCCCAGTGGAATGCAACAAAACCTTGTTGAGCCACCCCATTAGCTGTATTTTTCCAGCAAGGAGTTTCTCCTGAGAAAGTGATCCAGCCTCTGCCACTCTCTGGAGAGGCACATGAGCAGTGTCCATGCACCTGGGGACACAACGGGTGACTTTTGCAAGACCACGCTTTATCTGAACCACTTAGATACGTACTTATGGATGGGGTATCAAGCCTTACAGTGCAGCAGAGACTGGAGTTCTGAGCTCCCTTTATCCACCCTGTTTGACACCATGTAAAATGAAAAGTTGGGTTTGATTCTCTTCACAGCCTGAAGGCCCACATGGGTCAGGAGACAAGCCAGGATACCCAACAAGGAATCACATGCTCTGCACTTAAAGTTCAGGTGTTCCAAGGAATCTCAGGAATGCCAATTGCTGGGTGCAAGGAGCTGGTCAAGAGCCTCGTCTCCATTTCTGTAACGATGGCTTTGCTGCCTGGCTGAAGTGCAGACTCTGTACATGGATGCTGACACTTGTTGAGCAACCTGCTCTGAAAGGATGAACAAGGTGGCCTGTTCTTTCTGGAAGGGTGTTAGGACAGCCAAAAAGAAGAACTTAGGTTGGGGCAAATGAAAAGGGATGCAAAAGTTGTGGTCAGGGCTGTTTAGGCTTACTTGTAAAGCAGCCCTGCACCTCATGTGAATTATTTCTGTGGTCACGGAAAACCTGAAAGTTTAGTCTATTTTGAAAACTGAAGGGTAAGGAAGGATAGCATCATTCAGGCTGGAAAGGACCTTGGTACATGTCTTGACCAACCTCCTGCTCAAAGCAGGGTCAGACCAGATTACTCAGGGCTTTATCCAAACACATCTTGGACACTTTCTGGGACACTGTATGTGCGCACTCCCGGGAAACAACTTACAGGGCTTGACTGTCCTCATGACTGCAAAGTTTCTCCCTTTATCTAGAGCCTTTTAAGTCCAACCATCCAGATTGTTTTTTACCCCTCTACTTGCACACCGATGCAGACCCTATTATCCTTTCTTGGACGCAAGAATATTGTGGGGGATGATGCTGAATGCCTTCCTGACTTCCAGGTAACAGACCATCAATGTTGTCCCCATGTCCAGCAACACTGTCCTTTCCTCACAGAAAGCAAAGAGGATGGACAGGCACAACCTGCCCTGGGTAAACCCCGTCACCTTCTCTTCCAGACACCCCGAAATGGGGTCCCAGTGGACATGTTCTGGGGCACATCCCTTAGTTCCCCTGCTCACCCATTGGCCATTTTTGAAAAGTGCACACAATGTGTGAAACCTGCCAGTGGTCAGGGAGTCCCCCCAGTCTCCATGAGCTTTCCAAGAAGGTGGAGAGTGGCCTCCCTGTGACATGGTCCTGCTGTCTCAGCTCCTGGGATGCTGCCCCTGCTGTCCCATAGACTGGAAAGGATTGTGTTAGTTCAGGTGACCCCTGACTTGATCCCCATCCACTGCTGGTTCTTCTGCCTCCAGTGACAGAGGCCTGGGAGACCTTGCTGGTGAAGATGGAGGACCAGAGACACAGAGAATATCACTTCTTTCCCTTATTGAATTCATCAGTAACTACAAGTTGTTTGTTTCTCCTTTAACTGTTCCTGCTGTAGTAACAGCTCATTATAGGGCCCTTGAATTGCCTTACAGTCTAGACTGAGTTTTGCTCTGGCCTGTTGCTGTGCTTGGAGGCTGCTGTCCTTGAAGACCAGATGAACTAACTTCTGCCACCCTGCCTTGGCAGTTTATTCCATCCGTGTCACAAGTCTGTCTGCAACACTGACAGCTCCAGCTCACCCGGTCAGGTCCCTGGCTGAGGACATTGCCTCACATCTGGGCTGAACCACCCCAGCTGTGGCACCAGGAAACCTCTGAGTCGCCCCATGGAAACCTGGTGCCAAGTGTCCAAGAGCCCGTGTGTGCAAAGGGTTTGCTTCAGAGCAGAGACATGACATGGTCAAAAGATTGATGAACGTCTCTCTAGACCTGAGAGTATAAAAGCAGAATATAATGCCTAAATTCATTCAGCTGAAGAGATTCCTCCCCTAGCTTGGAGAATTTAGATCCTTTGCTGTAATATTCCTGGTGTCCTGTCTAATGATGGGACAAAAAAAGATGATTCTCATACCAATTTATTTTCTAATAGAAAGAATACAATGCTGGTAAGAAGTGTCTGTGTAGAGGAGAGAGAATCAACATCACTGATTACTTCAGGTTGTTTCACAGGATGTGCCCCTGGAGCCCCAGGGACTCCTCGAGGGAGCCCAGAGGGGACAGAGAAAGGGACATCATGGCTGCTCCTGTGCTGCTGCGCTGGGCTGGGCTTCTGGGACAGAGGGAGCTCATGGCAAGCGGCAGCGCTGCAGAGAGACAGCTCTGCCCAGGAGCAGCTCCTCTGCAAAGCGCAGCAGGGCTGAGGGCTCTGCCTGCAGCACCGAGGAGAGAGGAGTCAGGCAGAGAGAGGGAAAATGCAGTCTGGGGTGGTGAGACAGCTGAGAGCTCACTGGGGGAGAAATCTTCACAGTCCTTAACACAGTAAGTCTCTGGGTGCAGGGTGGTGCAGATGAGGATCCTGCAATTATCTGCCAGAGCTGGCACATCCCATGGCTGGTGTGGAGGAGAAGGATCTGCTCCTCAGCAGGGATTCCCTGGACAGACAGGGCACGACAGCTGCCTTCTCCCAGCTGCAGGGTGTGAAGCTGGGTGAGCACCCAGGGATGCCCAGGGCTGTCCTGCAGAGCAGGGTCCCTGCAGGGACTCTGCCACCTGCCAGGGTCAGCGCTCAGCCTGCCCGGGGAGATCCCAACAACACTGAGGGAGAAGCTGTTGGGGGAAGGAGTGACTCCTGGCAGGGCAGGGTCCTTCTGCTGTTGAGAGGGAGCTGCGTGGGTCAGGACAGCTCACAGCTCCAGCTCACCCCCAGGACATTTGCAGATGTTCCTTCTGAAGGACACTGAGGAAGTATTTATCTGATAGGGATGATTATAAGTCTTGAGTTTTTTCCACTCTTGGTTGTCTGGGTGGGCAGTGGGACATGGGAATTTATTTCTCTGCCCTGGAGAAGGTGCTGAGACCCCAGTTCTCGTTAGGACTTGTCAGAGCTGCTCCTGAGCCCCTGCGCACACAGAGCTGCCCCTGGGCAGTGCCCGGTGCCAGGAGGTGTGAGCAGGACAGAGCTGAAGCATGGGGGACAGGCTCTGTGACACTGACAGGGAGCAGACCCAGGGACAGAGAAACAGCTCCCAGCAGGGACAGTTCCAGGCAGCAGAGACATGGGCAGGGAGAGGGAGCTGGGACCAGAAATGCTGGGGAGGGGATTCGAGAAGCCCCCTGCCCTCCCCTGCAGTGCAGACGCATTTCCCAGTGCAACCCCCTGGTCTCCTCCCCTCCCCAGCAGAACCTCTGCCCCAAAGCCATGGGGTCCAGGTCACAAGTCTCCACCTCAGCAGCTGGACCTACAGGTGAAGGGTTTCTGGAACGTGGTACACAAAAAAGGTGCTACAAGTACTTGCTCTACAGTGTCATCATGTGAGTGGCAGCAGCACAGCCAGGTAAGGAGAAGGTTTCACATCATGCCCGTCTGCCTTTCTGGCCTTGCTTTATTTTTCAGGAGCACTGCAGTTTTCTTCCCTATTTCTCCACCTGGTGCTCTGACGTTCTGGACTTGGGGTGGGAATGTGGGTCCATTTCAGTTCTGACACCAACCCAGGGGGGTCTTGCCCCAGAGGTGCACTCATGGAAACTAGGTGCCCAAGCTGCATTTTAAGCTGTGATGACCCGTGTTTGTCATTTGGTAGAAAAGGAGAATTAGCAGACACGTGCCTCCTTCAGGGATGAGGTTTTTCATGAGAAATGGCATGTTTATTTTGCTCATAGAAGTCTCCCCTAACTTGTCACTGTCTCCTCCTCCTTGCACAGGTCCTCATGTTCACAGGCAGAGCAAATGTCCAACAGCAGCTCCATCACCTAGTTCCTCCTTCTGGCGTTCACAGACACACGGGAGCTGCAGCTCTTGCACTTCTGGCTCTTCCTGGGCATCTACCTGGCTGCCCTCCTGGGCAACGGCCTCATCATCACCACCATAGCCTGTGACCAGCACCTCCACACCCCCATGTACTTCTTCCTGCTCAACCTCGCCCTCCTTGACCTGGGCTCCATCTCCACCATTCTCCCCAGGTCCATGGCCAATTCCCTCTGGGACACAAGGGCCATTTCTTATATGGAATGTGCTGCCCAAATCTTTTGCTTTGTCTTTCTCATTTTGGCAGAGTTCTATCTGCTCACCGTTATGTCCTACGTCCGCTACGTTGCCATCTGCAAACCCCTGCACTACGGGACCCTCCTGGGCAGCAGAGCTTGTGTCCACATGGCAGCAGCTGCCTGGACCACTGGGTTTCTCAATGCTCTGCTGCACACGGCCAATACATTTTCACTGCCACTGTGCAAGGGCAATGTCCTGGACCAGTTCTTCTGTGAAATCCCCCAGATCCTCAAGCTCTCCTGCTCACACTCCTACTTCAGGGAAGCTGGGATTATTGTGGTTAGTGTCTGTTTAGGATTTGGGTGTTTTGTGTTCATCGTCGTGTCCTATGTGCAGATCTTGAGGGCTGTGCTGAGGATCCCCTCTGAGCAGGGACGGCACAAATCCTTTGCCATGTGCCTCCCTCACCTGGCCGTGGTCTCTCTGTTTGTCAGCACTGGCATGTTTGCCCACCTGAAGCCCCCCTCCATCTCCTCTCCTTCCCTGGACCTGGTGGTGTCTGTTCTGTACTCAGTGGTGCCTCCAGCTGTGAACCCCCTCATCTACAGCATGAGGAACCAGGAGCTCAAGGATGCCCTGTGGAAACTCATATCTTACTGTTTTCTGAAGCAATAAACTGCCCATCTCCTTCTACATAGCCGTTTTAATGTAACTAGTTGCAGGTCCAGTCTCTCATCTGTACTTTCTGTGGTTGCTGGCTTTTTTTTAATTGTGATAACGTTTTCATTCCCTTTCTAAATCACTGTCTGCTTTTCTTTTATAACCAGGTCTGTGTAAATGAGGAGCCATGATCTGTGTGCTCTGGCAGCTTGGTCACCGTCCTGCTGTGTGTCAGTCCTGTGAGCGCAGGCAGGGACAGGCAATGGGCACTGCTGTGACAGAACTGGCCTCAGAACAGCCTTTCCAGAAAGAAAGGTGATCTCCTATGGGCAGGGCCAGAAGGTTTAGGTCTTTTTACAAACCTTCTCTCAAAAACATGCCCAAGAAAATGGCCACAGATGCAAGCACCAGTGTACAGCTGAACAGTGTGTGTGTGCAGGGCCGGGCACTCAGCAGTGTCCTCTCACAGCCAGGCCTCCTGCCAGAGACCTGCAGCACCAGCAGAGCAGGGGCTGGGCTGTGCCCCTGTGCACTGGACACCCCACAGAAGCTGCCCCAGGGCATCATCTTGGACTGGCCCCTCACAACCACCATTGCCAGCACTGGCCTCCCTCCCCAGCTCACAGAGGTTGTTCTTCCCTCCATGGATGGACACTGAATGAGTAGGTCAGCAGTCCAAGTTTGTATTGTACAGATGAGATGTGAGCACATATATCAGGTCTGTGAGGTGACATGAACACGAGTGAGCACAAACACCATCAGCTATTCCTTGGGGTTCCATGAAGGCCTGTGGCACAGACAAGGTCTTGAGGTCACTTCATGTTGGGAGGAACACCCCAATGGAAACCACCTGAATGCAGCACTGGGATGTGCTTCCTTGAACTGAGGTCCCTGTGTCCATTCCTCATGATGTGGGACATCTCAGATGAGTGCAGAGCAGGGTGACACACCACAGGGCTGAGGTGTCTCTCAACCCTTGGGAGTGGCAACAGGAGGCCAGAGAGACACTGTGACTCCTGCCTCTGTGTGTAAAAGGGACAGGCTCTGTCTCTGAGCATCCCTGGGTGCATGAAGAGTCCATGAAGCCAGCTCAGATGTGGATGTTTGATGGAACCCTGACATTTCTGTGTGTGACTCCAGAAACAAACCCCACTGGATCAGGGAGATTGATCTCAGCTGCCTTGGACAGGCCCATTGCAAGTGCTCCAGTCTGCTATGTCACCCTTGCCCGTGATTCCATATTGTGCTCTCAAAAGTGCCGTAGAAACCAGAATGGATCTGGGGTACTTAGAAAATGCAGACCTCAAACCCATCTTCAAGAAGAGCACAAACAGGAACTCGGAGAATTGCAAGCCAGCCACCCTATCTCCCTTCCTGGGAAGGGGATGGGACACGTCCTCCTGCAGCCATTTCCAGGAATGTGATGGACAAGGAAAAGATTGCTGAACACAAATGGACAGGGGAAAGAAAGGCATGTTGTGTACAGGGCGTTTGCAAGGCCTCAGACATGGTCTCCTTCTGGGCAGAGTGGTGCTGATGGGGCTCAAGAAGTGGATGCTGTTTGGGAAGTTGGCTGAACCATCAAGCCCAAATATCGTCAGTGGTACAAAGTCCTCCATGCAGCCAGTTACCAGTGTCATCTCTCAGTGACCAGCACTTGGGCCAACGCTGTTGAACATCTTTATTCTCCCCTTCTATGATGTAACAGAGTGCACTTTCAGTGCCTTTGTGGATGATGTAAACTTGGGTGGGTGCCGTGAGCAACCTCCCCGGGTTCAGCCTGCCCTGAGCAGGAGAGTGAGACAAGATGAGTGAGACAAGGGCTCTCTTCAAACCTGAGTTATTCTGTGATTTGAAAAAATTTTTGCCTTGGAGAGTTTTCTGGAGACAGAATAGGTAGAAGAATAGTAAAAAAAAAAAAAAGGCAGATGAGGAGATATAGAAGGTGTTAACACAAATACAGCAGTTCCAGTTAGGAGTGCTTTTCACTCACATAGTTAGTAGGAAATATATTTGGCAAATTTGAACAAAGTGAGGAAGCGAGATGGGTGTCTACAGCCTGCAGGGAAAGAGGGACAGGTGTAGAACATGCTTCAGTCTTGGTCAGGTCTTGGGTGCTACGGAGGGGGATGGATGGGTGTGGTATTATGAGGTCAGTTGTGTCTCGGTAACTCATAATCCAGTAAGCGGTGTGTGGCTGTGAAGGGGACTGTGGGGTCAGTTCTGTCTCTGGAGGTGACAGCCCAGCAGAAGGAACACGGCTGGGAAAGAACCTCTGCATAAGTACCCACAGACCCTACCAAGTAAGAGGCCTTGGGGATGGGTTGTCATGTCCATCCCACCTGAGTATATGATGGAAGAGCAGCAGGAACATGGTCGTGTCTATCAGAGAAGCTGAAAGGCCAGCAGCAGTCCTGGGATTTAGAAGATCATGGTGAGGTTACTTCTCTCCGGTCAGGTAAAAGACCTTCAAAAATCCTAACGGGTTGGGTTTCCTGCATGAAGAACAGTTTCTGAGATGGTTGAGCTTTCCTTGTTAGTGGGAAGAAGCAGGAAAGAGAAAAAAAAAGCCAGAAAGTGCAACTTGAAAGGTGAGGACAGGCTATCAGGAGGAAGAAGTGTCACTGGAAGGGCAGTGCTGTGGTGCAAGAGGTCACCCAGAGGGAGCTGGATCAGCCCATGGCTTGTGTTCCAAAGAGCAGCCAGTGAGGGTGCAGACACATCAGGGAAGGGACAGAAATGCTGGGGTGAGAGCAGGTGGGAAGTGACATGGGTGTCTACAGGCTGCAGGGAAAGAGGGACAGGTGTAGGACCGTGTAGAACAGCCTGTGATGGAGATGGCAAAGGGCGCTGGTGAGGCTGGAAGGGACCAACAGAACCCAGGTCTTTGTCCCCTTGGCCATCACAGTTGTCTCTACCACTGAGGCCCAGGAGAAGACATGTTGTCCTCATGGCACTGGGGCCTCACTTCCTCCTTGCAGCCCCATGGGGAAGCTGGAAGGTGTTGTACCAGCGTTGTCCTTCCCTTGGCCTTGCACACCCACATCCCACGGTCCCAGGAAGAGCCCTGAGCCGTGTGTGAGGGACAGGATCCCCCTTCCCATTGCCTGGAGGTCGTGGCTTCTCCTTTCTGCTGCAGAAAGCAAAAAAAGGGGTTTCTGACCATCAGAGCTGAAGAAAACACTAAAAGGAGACCTCATGGTGGCTAGAGCTTCCTCACAAGGGGAGAAGGAAAGGTAGGTACTGATCTCTTCTCTCTGGTGACCAGTGACAGAACCCAAGGGAATGGCAGGACAATGTGCCAGGGGAGGGTCAGTTGGACATGAGGAAAAGGTTTTTCACCCAGAGGTGCTGGACACTGGAACAGGCTCCCCAGGGAGGTGTCACGGCCCCAGCCTGACAGTGTTCAAGAAGAGACTGGACACCGTCCTCAGACACACGGGGTGAACTGTGGGGTGTGCAGTGCAGGGACAGGAGTTGAACTGCAGGAGGGTGGTCAGCCGAACTGCTACTTTGGATTTCCGAAGGGCAGACTTTGACCTGTTCAGAAGGCTGATTGGCAGAGTCCCTTGGGAGGCAGTTCTGAAGGACAAAGGTGTCCAGGAAGCTGGTCTCTCTTCAAGAAGGTGATCTCAGAAGCGCAGGAGCAGCTGTCCCCGTGTGCCGGACGGCGAACCAGTGGGGAAGTAGGCCGGCCTGGCTGAACAGACAGTTGTGTCTGCAGTTTAGGAATAAAAAGAGAATTTATAACCTTTGGAAGGAGTGACGGGAGGCTTAAGAGGAATACAAGGATGCTTTGGCCAGGCCCAAAGTGTTGCGGTGAATGGAGACAAATCCAGTGGGTGGCCGGTCACGAGTGGTGTTCCCCAGGGCTTGGTACTGGGGCCAGTTCTTTTTAACCTCTTTATCGATGATGTGGATGAGGTGATCGAGTCCACCCTCAGTAAGTTCGTAGATGACGACAAATTGTTCTGGAGTGTTGATCTGCTGGAGGGTGGGATGGCCATACAGAGGGATCTAGATGAGCTGGATTGTTGGGCTGAGGCCAATTGTAGGAGGCTTAACAAGGCCAAGTGCTGGGTCCTGCACTTGGGTCAGAACAACCCAGGCAGCACTACAGGCTTGGGGAAGAGTGACTAGAAAGCTGCCTGGCACAAAAGGACCTGGTGGTGTTCATTGACAGCAGCTGAACCTGAGCCAGCATGTGCCCAGGTGGCCAAAAAGTCCACCAGCATCCTGGCTTGTATCAGGAACAGTGTGGCCAGCAGGACTAGAGAAGAGATCATCCCCTTGTACTGTGATCAGTTTTAGGCCCCTCATGACAAGGAAGACATCGAGGTGCTGGAGAGAGATCAGGGGAGTGTGACAAGGCTGGTGAAGGGGCTGGAGCACAAGTCTTACGAGGAGCAGCTGAAGGACCTTGGGGAATTCAGTCTGGAGAAGAGGAGGCTGAGGAGAGACCTTATCACTCTCTACAGCTCTCTGAAAGGAGGTTGTAGTATGGAGCATGTTGGTCTCTTCTCCCAAGTACCAAGTGAGAGGACAAGAAGAAATGGCCTCAATTTGTGCCAGGGAAGGTTGCGATTGGATGTTAGGAAACATTTTTTCACAGAAAGGATTTTGAAGCAACAGAACAGACCACCCAGTGAGGTGGTGGAGTCACCATCCCTGGACGTGTTTAAAAGACAGACAGATGAGGCTCTTAGGGACATGGTTTAGTGCCAGATTTAGATTATGGTTGGACTCAATGATTTTAAGGGTCTCTTCCAACCACAATTATTCTATGATGCTATGGTAAGCCATTTTTGATATTTTCTTTCTCAGAGCACTATGCAACCTCCCTGAGAGCCATGTCTTTTCTGAGGTGTTTGAGAGATGTCTCACGGTCACACCAGCCAGTTCCACCAGCACCTGTCTGCCCCTTCCTGCACCAAAAATTTTCTCCCTAACCCAACCTTCCAGGCAAGTTTCTGGGACACGGCAAATGCTGTCCAGGTCTTCTGGGCTTGTTCAGAAGAGAGCAGCTTGTCAACATGTTCATGGGCTCTCTGTGCACCTCAAAGATTTCCTGAGCATTTTGCTCAGTGCCCAACCTTTCTGGTCCTTAAGCTGTGGATGAGAGAATTGAGCAGGGATGTGGGGATGGTGTAGAAAAAAGGCTTTGTCAAACTGTCTTGGGAGGGCTATTCTGGGCATCCCACAGTCAAGGATGAGGATGCTGTAGAAAACAGTGGCACCGGTGAGAGGAGCTGGTGGAGAAGGCCTTGTGCCTGTCTACACTGGGGTAGAGAGCAGTGATGCATTCATGGGATGCCCATGTGAACAGGAAGGGGAGAAATGGTTCTGAAATGCAAACGCTCAGCATATGCAAGAGCTGCAGAAAATAGTCCTAACACATCTGTGAGCAGAGATGGTGCCGTTGTCAGCCACAAAACTGGGCAGCAAGTGGGTCTGGGTGCTGGAGCTGTAGCAGGTCTCCAGGGAGGACACAGGGACCTCGGTTCAAGGAAGCACATCCCAGTGCTGCATGCCGGTGGTTTCTTGGGGAAGTTACTCTCAACATGAAGTGACCTCAATACACTGTCCTACAGGCCTCCATGGCACCCACAGGAACAGCTGATGGCATTTGTGCTTATTAGGGTACATCTGCCCCCGCACAGGATGTGCATGCTCACATCTACCCTCAGTGCAAACCTGGATTTCTGACCTAGTTATTCGGTGTCCTTCCATGGGGGGAAGAACAAGCTCTCTGAGACCTGGTGAGAGGACAATGATCAAAATGGTGGCTGCAAGAGGCAACAGCCCCAAGCTGGCACCCGGCAGCATGACAGACTGTTTCCATGTCTCTCTTGCACACACACTGTGTCCTGCTCTTCTCCTGGGACATCCCATCTCCCCACAAAGCCTTTCCCTAGGGAGAGCACACCTGCACTGGCCTGGCTGCCATTCCTGCACCCTGTCCCCACGCTCCCCACAGCCCCCGAGCTGGGGGTTTTGCTCTGTAGATCAAGTGGGCTGTGGTGCCCGGGCTGTGGTGACTCTGCGGGGCCGTACTGGTCAGACTGGGAGGCAGCCCCAGCTGATGGTGGTCACTGCCACTGACCGCGTCCCACACAAACTCTTGGGTGGCCACGGAGGGTGCTCAGAGGGACCCTGCCTTATTCACCACGTGCGTGGGTGCTGGCCACCAACAAGCAACTGCTGAACAACCAGCCCAAAGTCCCTCGAAAGCCACACTGGGACCCTGATCCCATCACACTGAGCCCACAGAGAAACAAGCCAAACAATGAGCCCCTTGAGAGTCTATTCCTTAGGCCTGTTCTTTAAAACAACTCTGGAAGAAGATCTAAACCTTCAGGCACTGTGCTAAGGAGATCCCCTTGCTGCTGGAGATGCTGTTCTGAGGCCAGCTCTGTCACACAAGTGCCCATTGCCTGTCCTGGTCACAGGACCGACACACAGTTCAACTGTGACCAAGCCCTGGGAGCCCTCAGGCCTTGCAGCAGCACAAAGGCTGAGAAGGAGAGTGGGGAAGTGGAAAGAGAAGGACTCTGGAAAGAACAAGGCTGGTGCTCCCTGGCAGAGCAGCTCTGCTGGGACTGTTTCCTCCATCTTTGCCAACAGACAGCTTGTGTCGAACTTCACAAAGGTTGCAGAGGAAAGATCTCAGACAAACTGTTCACTGCAGGGTCATTTATTTTGTTTAAATACACAGAGAGCACGACTTCTCATTTACAAAGTCTATGACTCAAACCATAAAGGTGAACAGAGAATTAGAAGTGGAACGGGTAATAACATTTCTTTGTGGGCAATATTATCATGGTTAAAAAAGCAAAACCAAACAAGCCTTCCCCCAACTCCAAACAATCATCTCCAAATACAAAATTTAAAAAAAAGATAGGCTGGACCTGTCATGAGTTATGTCATGAGTGATATGCAGAAGATGGAAAGTTTAATGACTTTGAAAAGAATCCAGCCATCAGTTTCCTCAGGGCATCCCTGAGCTCCTGGTTCCTCATGCTGTAGATGAGGGGGTTCACTGCTGGCGGCACCACTGAGTACAGAACAGACACCACCAGGTCCAGGGATGGGGAGGAGATGGAGGGGGGCTTCAGGTAGGCAAACATGACAGTGCTGACAAACAGGGAGACCACGGCCAGGTGAGGGAGGCACGTGGAAAAGGCTTTGTGCCGTCCCTGCTCAGAGGGGATCCTCAGCACGGCCCTAAAGATCTGCTCATAGGACAGCACAATGAACACAAAACACATAAAAGCTAAACAGGCACTGACTACAAGAAGCCCAAGTTCCCTGAGGTAGAAGTCTGAGCAGGAGAGGTTGAGGATCTGGGGCATTTCACAGAAGAACTGGTCCAGGGCATTGCCTTTGCACAGTGGCAGTGAAAATGTATTGGCCGTGTGCAGCAGAGCATTGAGAAACCCAGTGGCCCAGGCAGCTGCTGCCATGTGGACACAAGCTCTGCTGCCCAGGAGGGTCCCGTAGTGCAGGGGTTTGCAGATGGCAACGTAGCGGTCATAGGACATGATGGTGAGAAGAAAATACTCTGCACCAAATAAGAAATATACAAAGAAGACCTGGGCAGCACATCCTGCATAGGAAATGACCCTGGTATCCCACAGAGAGTTGGCCATGGATTTGGGGACAGTGATGGAGATGGAGCCCAGGTCGAGGAGGGCGAGGTTGAGCAGGAAGAAGTACATGGGGGTGTGGAGGTGCTGGTCACAGGCTATGGTGGTGATGATGAGGCCGTTGCCCAGGAGGGCAGCCAGGTAGATGCCCAGGAAGAGCCAGAAGTGCAAGAGCTGCAGCTCCCGTGTGTCTGTGAATGCCAGGAGGAGGAACTGGGTGATGGAGCTGCTGTTGGACATTTGCTCTGCCTGTGAACATGAGGACCTGTGCAAGGAGGAGGAGACAGTGATAAGTTAGGGGAGACTTCTATGAGCAAAATAAACACGCCATTTCTCATGAAAAACCTCATCCCTGATGGAGGCATGTGTCTGCTAATTCTCCTTTTCCACCAAATGACAAACACGGGTCATCACAGCTAAAAATGCAGCTTGGGCACCTAATTTCCATGAATGCACCTCTGGGGCAAGACCCCCTGGGTTGGTGTCAGAACTGAAATGGACCCACATTCCCACCCCAAGTCCAGAGAGTCAGAGCACCAGGGACAGGTGGAGAAACAGGGAAGAACACTGCAGTGCTCCTGAAAAATAAAGCAAGGCCAGAAAGGCAGACGGGCATGATGTGAAACCTTCTCCTTACCTGGCTGTGCTGCTGCCACTCACATGATGACACTGTAGAGCAAGTACTTTTAGCACCTTTTTTGTGTACCACATTCCAGAAACCCTTCACCTGTAGGTCCAGCTGCTGAGGTGGAGACTCGTTACCTGGACCCCATGGGTTTGGGGCAAAGGTTCTGCTGGGGAGGGGAGGAGACCAGGGGGTTGCACTGGGAAATGCGTCTGCACTGCAGGGGAGGGCAGGGGGCTTCCTGAATCCCCTCCCCAGCATTTCTGGTCCCAGCTCCCTCTCCCTGCCCAAGTCTCTGCTGCCTGGAACTGTCCCTGCTGGGAGCTGTTTCTCTGCCCCTGAATCTGCTCCCTGTCAGTGTCACATACTCCATCTCCCATGCTCAGCTCTGCCCTGCTCACACCTCCTGGCACCGGCCGCTGCCCAGGGGCAGCTCTGTGTGTGCAGGGGCTCAGGAGCAGCTCTGACAAGTCCTAACGAGAACTGGGGTCTCAGCACCTTCTCCAGGGCAGAGAAATAAATTCCCATGTCCCACTGTGCACCCAGACAACCAAGAGTGGAAAAAACTCAAAACTTATAATCATCCCTATGAGATAAATGCTTCCTCAGTGTCCTTCAGAAGGAACATCTGCAAATGTCCTGGGGTTGAGCTGGAGCTGTGAGCTGTCCTGACCCACGCAGCTCCCTCTCAACAGCAGAAGGACCCTGATCTGCTGGGGGTCGCTCCTTCCACCCACAGCTTCTCCCGTCAGTGTTGTTGGGATCTCCCCGGGCAGGCTGAGCGCTGACCCTGGCAGGCAGCAGAGTCCCTGCAGGGACCCTGCTCTGCAGGACAGCCCTGGGCATCCCTGGGTGCTCACCCAGCTTCACCCCCTGCAGCTGGGAGAAGGCAACTGTCGTGCCCTGTCCGTCCAGGGAATCCCTGCTGAGGAGCAGACCCTTCTCCTCCACACCAGCTATGGGACGTGCCAGCTCTGCGAGATAATTGCAGGATCCTCATCTGCACCACCCTGCACCCAGAGACTTACTGTGTTAAGGACTGTGAAGATTTCTCCCCCAGTGAGCTCTCAGCTGTCTCACCACCCCAGACTGCATTTTCCCTCTCTCTGCCTGACTCCTCTCCCCTCGGTGCTGCAGGCAGAGCCCTCAGCCCTGCTGCGCTTTGCAGAGGAGCTGCTCCTGGGCAGAGCTGTCTCTCTGCAGCGCTGCCGCTTGCCATGAGCTCCCTCTGTCCCAGGAGCCCAGCCCAGCTCAGCAGCACAGGAGCAGTCCATGATGTCCCTTTCTCTGTCCCCTCTGGGCTCCCTCCAGCTGTCCCTGGGGCTCCAGGGGCATATCCTTTGAAACAATCTCAAGTAATCACTGATGTTGATTCTCTCTCTTCAGCAGTGACACTTCTTGCCAGCATTGTGTTCTTTGTATTAAAAAGTAAATTGGTATGAGAATCACCTTTTCTTGTCCCATCGTTAGGCAGGACACCAGGAATGTTACAGCAAAGGATCTAATTTTTCCAAATTGGAGGAGGAATATGTTCCCCAGAATGAATTTAGGCATTGTATTCTGGGTTTATACTCCTAGGTCTAGAGAGACATTCAGCAATCTGTTGGCCATCTCATGTCTCTGCTCTGAAGCAAAGCCTTTGCTCACATGGGCTCTTGGACACTTGGCACCAGGTTTCCATGGGGCGACTCAGGTTTACTGGTGCCACAGCTGGGATGGTTCAGCCCAGATGTGAGGCAATGTCCTCAGCCAGGGACCTGACTGGGGGAGCTGGAGCTGTCAGCGTTGCAGACAGAGCTGTGACACGGATGGAATAAACTGCCAAGGCAGGGTGGCAGAAGTTAGTTCATCTAGTCTTCAAGGACAACAGCCTCCAAGCACAGCAACAGTCCAGAGCAAACCTCAGTCTAGACCTGTAAGGTAATTCAAGGGCCCTATATTGAGTTGTTACTACTGCAGGAACAGTTAAAGGAGAAACAAAGACACCTTGTGGCCACTCATTGATTTAATAAGGGAAAGAAGTGATATTCTCTGTGTCTCTGGTCCTCCATCTTCACCAGCAAGGTCTCCCAGGCCTCTGTCACTGGAGGCAGAACAACCAGCAGTGGATGGGGATCAAGTCAGGGGTCACTGGAACTAACACAATCCTTTCCAGTCTATGGGACAGCAGGGGCAGCATCCCAGGAGCTGAGACAGCAGGACGATGTCACAGTGAGGCCACTCTTCACCGTCTTGGAAAGCTCATGGAGACTGGGGGGACTCCCTGACCACTGGCAGCTCTCGCACATTGTGTGCACTTTTCAAAAATGGCCAATGGGTGAGCAGGGGAACTAAGGGCTGTGCCCCAGAACATGTCCACTGGGACCCCATTTCTGGGTGTCTGAAAGAGAAGGTGACGGGGTTTACCCAGGGCAGGTTGTGCCTGTCCATCCTCTTTGCTTTCTGTGAGGAAAGGACAGGGTTGCTGGACATGGGGAGAGCAGTGGTGGTCTGTTACCTGGAAGTCAGCAAGGCATTCAGCATCATCCCCTGCAATATTCTTGTGTCCAAGGAAGGATATTATGGTCTGTGTCAGTGTGCAAGTAGATGGGTAAAAACCATTCTGGATGGTTGGGCTTGGAAAGGTGCTATAGAAACGGAGAAACTTTGCAGTCATGAGGACAGTTAAGCACTGGAAGCTGTTTCCTAGGATTGCACATCCACTCTGTCCCAGAAAGTGACCAAGATGTGTTTGGATAGAGCCCTGAGTTATCTGATCTGACCCTGCTTTGAGCAGGAGGTTTTTCAAGACACCTCCCGAGGTCCCATCCAGCCTGAATGACGCTGTCCTTTCATCCCCTTCATGTTTTCAATTTAGGGACAGCTCTCAGGTTCTCTCTGACCACAGGAATAATTCACATGAGGTGCAGGGCTGCTTTACAAGTGCCCCCAAACAGCCCTGACCACATCTTGTGCATCCCTTTTCATTTGCCCCCACCCAGGTTCTTCTTTTTTGCTGTCCTCATGCCCACCTTGTTGATCCTTTCAGAGCAGGTTGCTTAAGAGGTGTCAGCATCCATGTACAGAGTCTGCACACCAGCCATGCAGCAAAGCCTTCGTTACAGAAATGGAGACGAGGCTCTTGACCAGCTCCTTGCACCCAGGAATCGGCACGACTTGTCTGCTGAGATTCTCGGGAACACCTGAAATTTAAGTGCAGAGCATGTGAGTCCTCGTTGGGTATCCTGGCTTGTCTCATGACCCATGTGGGGCTTCAGGCTGTGAAGAGAATCAAACCCAACTTTTGGCTGGGGTAGTTTCATTTTACATGTGTCACACAGGGCAGATGAAGGGAGCTCAGAACTCCAGTCTCTGCTGCACTGTTGGGACTTGAGAGACTGGAAATGCAGGTGACGGTGTGTGTCAGTGCACACCACATAAACATTCTGGCTTCCTTTCTGCCTTTGCACTGACCTGAGATCTGTTCCTTGGCCTTCTTTGGCTAAAAAAGAAATAAAACTGCCCTATGTCACCTCCCCTCACACCAGAAAAAAAGGGGAAAAAGTATGAAAGGGGTGATTTCAGGGCAATTCTGTCCAAAGATATACTTTTTAAATGATAAAAATAGTAGAAGTGAGAGAAAAAGCTCTTAAAAAGAACTCCATGCAAGAGGTTAGCTACTGAGACATAGCAGCTCTTTTGAGAAGCAAGAATGACTGTTGGGAATGAAATCAAAAAACTTTTGTTCATCATCATCATCATCAAGAATAACGAATTCCCTGTTATTCTTATTAGTGATTGTACCACTTTTCAAAAACATCCTTGAGATTGTCTCTATTTTTTGATGGCTCCAAAACTGAGCCTGCTCAGACTTTGTAAGGACTGCTTCAAATCTCTGCAACCCAAATCTCTACAACTGTCTCTCATTGAAGGTCTTTTACCCCAGGAAGGGGAAAACTTCCCATGCAGGCACCAAACCAGTGCCCAATCTGCCTGGAGAGCCAGGACAGGTGTGCCACACAACAGCCGACCTCAGGGGAAGCTTGGGGTGATGGGAATTGAAATGGTTTTGACTCAAATCATAATTTAGGTTGGAAAAGACCCTTAAGGTCATAAAGTCCAATCGTAAATACGACACTGCCAAGTCCACCCATTACACCATACCCCTAAGCGCCATGTCTACACATCTTTTCAATACCTTCAGGGATGGAAGCTCCAATCCTGAGCTGGCAGGACAACACTGTCTGCAGTTAGACATAAGATACCTGTCATGGCTGTGACTTCAGAGTTTCTCACACCCTTCACTGGGCAGGGCAGGTATTGGGAGATGGGCGCACATTTCAGTTTCCAGATGCCAGGACAGAGCCCAAGCCATCCTTCCCTTGGCCTCTGGCATCCCATTTCTTGAGATGCAAAGCTGGTGGGCCTTCTGTGGATAATCGTGGTAAAAGGCATCAATAATCATTCAAGTGTTTGTATAATTTCTCTAAGAGTGTCAATATTAAAAATATTAATTAAAAAAATAAAAAAGGGTTCATCTGCCTACATATAAATATCTGTAACACAGCAGTCTGCATCTGTGGTAGCCCCACTGGCAGTGCCAATCCAATAGGTATTTGCAGTATAAGGCATGACACCCCATCCATAAGTACATATCTAAGTGGTTCAGATGAAGGGTGGTCTGGCAAAAATCACCCTTTTCCTCCCCAGGTGCACAGACATTGCTCATGTGCCTCTCCAGGGAGTAGCAGAAGCCAGATGCCCTTCTCGGGACAGGCTCCTTCCAGGAAAGACACAGTAATGGGGGTAACTCCTCAGGTCTTCATGGCATTTCACTCAGCATCAGTTTTCACGTATTTGGTGCTTTCCTGTGACTACTCTTTCTGCACAAATGCTCACAAAAAGACACCCATTTAGTAAAACATGGTCATAAAGGTGCTGTTATGGACAAGAAACCTCACCATGAGCTCTGGAGGGAGTGAGGCAGATGATAATAAGCACCAGGAAGAACCAAGAAGCTCAAGGACTCTTCTTAATAGTGAGAGGCCCTGAGCAGCAGTGAGCGGCCATGTGTAGGTGTGGGAGGGTCAGGGGATGTGAGGTAGAAAAGGGTGGTGGCTGATGAATTCAGCAAATCCTTAAAACCATGTTATACCCTGCAAGTGGAACGTGGTTGATGTTTGTGGGTGGAGGGGGAACAGGAGGAAGATTTTCAGGTGGTTATGGAAAGAAGGCAGCCTTCTCTTGCACTAATCATATATGGCAGTGACATTTGCGTGCTGTGGGCATGGCTGTGCCTGGGAGATGGGGAATGGCTGCTGCTGGGGGTGGCTGTGCTCAGGCATGGCCCATGAGCTGACCTTGCTCTGCTCCTCTCTTGCACTGCCCACACTTGGATGGTCCTCAGGAATCATCCATGAACCTGGTGGATGCATGAACTTCCTGGCATGATGGGGTACAGATACAAATAGAGGATTCAAGCAAGTTTGGGATGGGGACATTGAGGTGATTGGTGACTATTGCCATGTGCATGAAAGAAGCTGGAGGAATTGTAAGGAACTCACAGGCATTTCCAGCTCCACAGAAAACCAGAGCCTTGCAGTTAGAGCAACAGCACTTGACATAAAACCCACCCCCAAAACACCAAACACTCACACTGACCACAGGCAAAGCCTTGAAAAACATTTGAGAAAAATATGCCACGTCCCAGGGGTCAGGGCTCAGTCATTCTGGTGATAAACAAGCATCAAGGGCTGACATGGCATCAGAACCACCTCCACATTGCCTTCACCACCTGTAACCAGTGTCTTCAAGTCTTTCCCTCACCAGCCCCCAGGGACAGGGACCTCGACTGGTTGTTTCCTTTGCAGCTTTGTCAGTGATGGCCCTTCATGGGGTCCGAAGCACGCTCAGAACCTTGAGTTTTGCTTTGGCCTTTCACTTCATTAGAGCCTTGTTCATCCTTTCAGTAGCTGCACTTCAGGATCATGGCAGCAGAGGGCTCATTAACATCTAAAATGCCCTTACATGGCAAGGCTCTGTGCATCATTTTCCTAAATGCTTCAAGTCTGGTGTGGATGATTAGAGAGATTTCAGGAATAGCCAAACAGAGAGCATTTCCATAATAAAGAGCAATAAAGCAGTATTTCTTCGATTTCCTTTCCTGCTCACCCTTCCCTCCTTTTCCAGAACAGCTGTTATCAGCAGTCTCCTGTTCATATTGATGTGGAGCATCTCCTGATAAAGACTGGATATGACAGAAATGTGGGTGCCTAAATCACCAGAGCACCTCCAGAGGAATCACCCTCCTCTGGACCAAGAGGTGGGTGTTCCTGGGAATCTCAGGTGCAACAGCACAGCCATACTTGTGTTCAGGGAGCTTGTCAAATGACCCACCTGCTTTTCTGTAATGGTGTCTGAGTTTGCTCAGGTAAACCCTGACTTGAGCCCCATCCACTCCTGGGTGTTCTCCAGACTCCTGTCTTCAGGAACAAAGTCCCAGGAGACCTTGCTGGTGAAGATGGAGACAAAGAAGCCGTGAAGTACCTCAGTCCTGTCTGATTCTACTCTTATGAAGTTCAGCAGCAGGCCTGCATTCACCCTGTCTATTGTTTTACTGCAAATGAAGCAGCGTCAGATCATCTTACTGGCCTCAGCCTCTGCTGCAGGAGTCAAGTCCAGGGTAGCTTGGGTATCATCCCTACATCCGTGGACAAGGTTTCTAAATTCCTCCTTTGCAGCTTCCCCTGCTTCCACCTCCTGTGTGCTGCCTTTTTTGCCCTGGAGCTCCATCAGTTCAGATGAGCAGCTTCATGAGATAAATGCTTCTTTTCATGGGTACTTGGAGAGATCATTCTTGTGCTTGGAGCAGGCTGTCCTGTAAGGTTTGTCAGATTTCCTGAGTTCCTTCACCCTTCAGACCTGCTTCCATGTCACCACCTTTATTGGCTGCCATCCCCCAGTATGTCCGTGTCTTCTCCTCTGGAGCCCACCAGCCTGTGCTCTGCTGCTGGCCTTCCTCCCTCCCCTCGGTAAAGCAGTTGGCCCAAGATCCTCTGGACTGTTGGCACCTGCCGCTTTGCCTGGCCAGTGAATGCCAGGGCAATGACAGTTCCCCATAGGAACCTACTCATTGACAGGTGACTTCCTCAGGTTGCTGACAGAAGATCTTTTCCATTTCTTCTCCATGATCAAGTAGTTTGTAACACCCAACACATTGTCACCATCTACTGGGTTTACATGGCAAAGTCTTGGAACTGGGGGTGAGTGTGGGTGTGCTACAGTTGTCACCTCTCTGAGAAGACAACAGGAGTTTAATGTCTGTAAGAGTCGGTCTGAAGAACAGTTTCTGCCTGAACATCGCCATCAGGGACTTGCAGAACAGATGGACTGATAGAAAGAATTGGACAATGACTTGGAGAGGGGCCTGAAGCAAGGAATTGTGTTGAGCAGGTCTCTCCGACTCGGGGGCTACAGGTAACAATGGCTGCTGTATGGACTCCACCTGCTGCCTGAGTCAAACATGCCCCCATCATCTGAGAGGAATTGTGTTACGAAGGCCTCTCCAACCTGGGGACAATAACTGCTGTCCAGAAGATGGATTTTCACCTGTTGCTTGAGCCAGACTTGCCCCCGACCTCCTCCCTGTAACAAAAGCCAACGAAGGAGAGCATGCACAGAGGCTCGCCAAGGGTCTAGAGGTCACCCAATGGACCAGCAAGAGACCCCTGAACCGAGGCAGCGCAGGCGCAGACGGGTTCTGGCAAAAGAAGAGAGGACTTTTTGGGCCTGCGCAGTAAAGCCTGGATTGCGCAACAAAGGCAGAGATTGGCCTCAATCCATGGGAGCAAAGTGGGGTGAAGAAGCATGAAAGACAATTCCCGATGGGACATCATAGAGATCTCCCCACCAAAGGATCCCGGATCATGACAGAGGACCGGCAGGGCTCTTCTCATGGGACCTGAGACCAGAGGGTCACCTTTGGGACTCGTTCAGTGGTAACCAACCCTCTTTCCCCCTTTTTCCTTTCCTTTTTTTTTCTCTACTCACTCTGTTGCATGCCGCTTTATGGGAAAATTAATAAAGCAACACTGCTTGATTGAATTATAACCCCTTGGCATTTTGGTTGCCTTAATTTTGCGCTTCGAGATCAAGGTAAACGAACCATCATGAGTCCATCACCGAATGGACCATAACAATGTCAGACAGAGCCGATTTCAGCTGGCTCCAAGATGGACTCACTCCTTGCCAAATCTGAGCCACTCAGGGATGCTGGCAGCACCTCTGTGATAGCGTACTTGAGAAAGAGTAAAAAACACTGCACAGCAGCAGGTGGGAGAGAGGAGGGAGGAAATGTGAGAGAAAAATTGCTGCAAACACCAAGGTCATATCCCATAGGACCCAAGCAGGTCCCTCAGCAGGCCAAAGCCTGCTCTCCTGAAATCCTGCTCTTTGCCTTGTTATCATCTTCCAGGAGTCTCAACTCTACTTTCTCATCTCTGACTGTTACATTCCTGACCAACTCTTTCTGGTTTGTAAGTGTGAAATCCCACAGGGCACCTCACCTCACTGACTCCTCAGTCACCCATGTCAGGAAGATGTTGTCAATGAGCTCCAAACCGCTCCTGAATGGCTGGTACCTTGCAGCTATTGGGATATCTTAGGTCTGCCATGAGGATGTGTCCCTGGAATCATGAGGCTTCTTTCATTTGACTGAAGGAGGCCTCATTTGATTCTTCTTCTTGATAAATGAGTCAGTAGCTGATGTCCAGTCACCACAACATTGCCCATGTTGTTCTGCCCTCTCATGCTGACTCCTCAGCCTTCAGCTGACATTGTCTGTCCCCAGGCAGAGCTCCGCACATTGCTGATGTTCTCCCACATGGAGGGAAACTTCCCCTCTAAGTCCAGACCTTGGGCATTATGAGTACCAGACCCCCAAGATGCCACAGTTTCTCCAGGAGGTGGTATTTACAGTGTCCTGTAACTCCTCATGCTGTCATATTGGGATAGACACCCCTATCAGGATAAGCCATTTGCATTCAAACATGTAGAGGTGAGCAAGTGCAGCTTCACTCTAGGAGGGTCCAGACCTGGAGAACCTTTGAGATTTTCCCATCAGAAAGCTCTGAAGTTGTACAAGGAGAAGTGGACAGTTCTGTATCAGGGCAGGAGGATAACCCCATCCATCAGGACAGAGCAGGACCTGACACGCTGAGCAGTGACCCTGAGGAGAAGGGCCTGGGCACTACAAGGGCCGCCACACAAGTCCGTGCTGCACGCTCACCATGAACAAGGCAGCTGCACACGGGGCTGCATGAGGAGGAGCGTGGGGACCCAGACACCTGGAGTTCTCATCCCATTCGGTTCAGCGCTGGTGTGACCCCACACACACGGGTGTGTGCCAGTGTGCGGCTTCCCAGTTTGGAGAAGCAGGAAGGAACTGGAGAGTGTAGGGCTGTGCCAAGGCAGGGTTCAGGACCTTGTGCACATGGTGTGGGATGCTGAGGGACCTGGGCTGCTCTGGCCCAGCAGCGCTGGGGAGGCTGCAGCAGTGTAGGAGTAGCCTGAGAGTGCTGGAAGGGTGGTTTCAGAGATGGTGGAGGTTTTCTTCATAGTGGGAAAGAGCACGAGAAAGAAATAATGGCACACAGTGCAGCTGGGGAGGTCCAGGCTGGACATGAGCAGGAAGGAATGTGAGTGGAAGGGCAGTGCTGTGGTGGAGCAGGTCACCCAGAGGCAGTCTGCATCAGCCCAAGGCTTTGTGCTTCAAGGAACAGCTGGGGAGGATGGAGAGAGATCAGCAAAGGAAGGAAGATGCTCAGACAAGAGCCAGGTGGGGCAGCAGGGGGGATGTGTCCAGCCTGCAGGGAAAGAGGTGCAGGGGATGCCACAGCATAGGACAGGCTGTCGTGGAGATGATCAAGGGATGTAAAGAGGCTGAAAGCCCTCAACAGACATGAGCTCCTTCTCCCCTTGGCTGTGGCTGTTGTCTCCAGCTCTGATGCCTGTGAGGAGACACCTTGTCCTTACAGCACAGGGGCCTCATGGCCTCCTTGTCCCCAGCCAGGAACCTGGGAGTTGTGGGACCATAGTCCTACCCTTGGCCTTGCACAGCCCCACATCACACTGTCCCAGGAAGGGCCCTGGGCAATGTGGGAGGGACAGGATCTGCCTTCCCAGGGTTGGGGGTCAGGGCTTGGCCCTTTGGTTAATGAAACACATCCAGGTTTACTGATCATCAGAGAGACTTCACCTTGCTTTTCCTGACCTGTCATCTCTGCCTGCAGTTTTCTTCTCTAACCAGACCCTGGAGTCATTTCCTCAGTAGTGTTCCTCAGTGGGACCCATTAACATTACAAGAAACTTTGGAGTTTGAATATGACTTGGACTTCTTGAGAGGTTTCCTCAATTGCCTCTCAGGGTCTGAAGTTCATGGACTCAGCAGCAAACCCACCAGAGGGGTCATTAAAGTGCCTTGGGCTGCTCCTGTGCTGCTGAGCTGGGCTGGGCTCCTGGGACAGAGGGAGCTCATGGCAAGCGGCAGCGCTGCAGAGAGACAGCTCTGCCCAGGAGCAGCTCCTCTGCAAAGCGCAGCAGGGCTGAGGGCTCTGCCTGGGGATCTCAGGGAGACGAGCAAGGCAGAGAGAGATGAAAGGTGGTCAGGACTGGGAGGATGACTGAGAGCTCACTGGAGGAGAAATCTTTGCAGCCCTTGACCCGGTAAGTCTGTGGGTGCAGGGCAATGCAGCTGTAGCTCCTGGAGGCATCTCCTCAAGTTAGCACAGCCACAACTTGTGGGATCAGTAAGGAGGGGGCTCTTGTCAGGCAATTTTGAACAGCTGTGAAGCCATGTGAGCACCCAGGGGTGCCCAGGGCTGTCCTGCAGAGCAGGGTCCCTGCACCCCAGGGCTGTGCCGGGGCAGGGACTCTGCCGCCTGCCAGGGTCAGCGCTCAGCCTGCCCAGGGAGATCCCCACGGTGCTGTGGGGAGAAGCTGTGGGTGGAAGCAGCAACCTCTGGCTGGGCAGGTTCCTGCTATGGAGAGGGTGCTGCATGGGCCAGGGCTTCCCACAGCTGCAGATCACTGCAGGACATTCCCAGGAGACTTTTAAGAAACACAGCAAGACACAGGCTCTGTGAAAGGAGAGGATCCTTTTCTATCAGTCTCATACTCTGAGTTGTCTATGTGGCCAAAGGGAGACAATAATTAATGTCTCAGTTCAGAAGGATGCACTGAAATTCCAAATCTGTGGCTCTTAGCAGTGAATAAACCTGTGAGTATCAGAAATGGGCACACCCTGGCTTCCAGACATCATCAGCATGACTTTTCCATGCTCATTATTGTTGGTCTGATGTTCTGATCAGAGCCGGCCCACACAGAGCTGCCCCTGGGCAGTGCCCGGCTGCTGGGAGGGGTCTGCAGGGCAGAGCTGAGCACACAGCGGCTGGGATGGGGTCTGTGACACTGACGGGAGGAGACCTGGGCACAGAGACACAGCTGCAGGCAGGGACAGCTCCAGGCAGCAGAGCAGGGGCTGTTCAGGAGCTCTTCTGCTCCTGCTCTGCAGATGGCTGCTGGGGGTTGTCTGCTGGGCAATGATCTGACTGTCCCTTTAGCACATCCCATCTTCAGGAGCCCTGACTCTGCTCTGCCTGTCCTGCTGGGCTCACCAGCTGCCCCCAGAAAGGCCCAGCTCTGCTGTAGGATGCCAGGAGTGCTGAGCCTTTCCTTGGGGTCCGCACTCAGTGCTCAGAGTCCTTTGTTTCTCTGGGTGAGGGGTCGTGTCCTGCTCTCTCCATCACATCTCCACCTCTGGGCTGGGGCAGAGAAGAGTTTGCAGATCTGCCCTTTCAAACAGGGCTCCCTGCTCCAGTACGAGTCCAGTTTTGG
Organism: Caloenas nicobarica; assembly: GCF_036013445.1. Lineage (NCBI taxonomy): Eukaryota > Metazoa > Chordata > Aves > Columbiformes > Columbidae > Caloenas > Caloenas nicobarica. Next base: position 2,556,393 of record NC_088276.1, read on the forward strand.
GTTTTCTTTTAAAGAGAGGATTGTTTATGAAGTTGTTTTTAAGGCAGCACAGGTGAAAGCACAGGGCAAATGGGTAAAAGCTGTTCTCCTGACTCTGCACTGAGCCACAGAGAGATGAGCCCTTTTGCCTGTCCTGTCTCAAGACTCTTCACATTTTCAGTCATATCTATGAGGAATTCAACCCCTGCAAACTCCACTCATGAGATGTGATGGTGCAAAACTAAAAACACAGACAAAATATCATAATGATATGCTAAGCCTGTGCTTTTGCAGCCCACGCTCTTAAGTGTCACGAGTGCTGATATTGAATTTTTCCATTAATGGTGCATAAAATCTGACATTGCTTGTGAACATCAGATCTGTCACCAACCAGCTCCCATGTCCCCTCTGCAGCAGAGCAAAGCTGGCTGCTTGGCCCAGGATGGGCAGAGGTCCTGCTCCTCACAGCACACTCAGCCAGCACACACCAGAGGAAGGAAATGCATTTGAATTGGGGTGAGTACTATGAAAAGATGCAGTGCCCTTCTCAGAGGAGTCTTCCCACATTTTATCTTGTCATTTCGTTTTTCAGAGCAGGGCCTCCATATCAAGAAAGAGCAAATGTCCAACAGCAGCTCCATCACCCAGTTCCTCCTCCTGGCGTCCACAGACACACGGGAGCTGCAGCTCTTGCACTTCTGGCTCTTCCTGGGCATCTACCTGGCTGCCCTCCTGGGCAACGGCCTCATCATCACCACCATAGCCTGTGACCAGCACCTCCACACCCCCATGTACTTCTTCCTGCTCAACCTCGCCCTCCTTGACCTGGGCTCCATCTCCACCATTCTCCCAAAGTCCATGGCCAATGCCCTGTGGGACACCAGGGCCATTTCTTATATGGAATGTGCTGCCCAAATCTTTTGCTTTGTCTTTCTCATTTTGGCAGAGTTCTATCTTCTCACCGTCATGTCCTATGACCGCTACGTTGCCATCTGCAGACCCCTGCACTATGGGACCCTCCTGGGCAGCAGAGCTTGTGTCCACATGGCAGCAGCTGCCTGGGCCAGTGGGTTTCTCAATGCTCTGCTGCACACGGCCAATACATTTTCACTGCCACTGTGCAAGGGCAATGCCCTGGACCAGTTCTTCTGTGAAATCCCTCAGATCCTCAAGCTCTCCTGCTCAAACTCCTACTTCAGGGAAGCTGGGCTTCTTGTGGTTAGTGCCTGTTTAGGATTTGGGTGTTTTGTGTTCATCGTTGTGTCCTATGTGCAGATCTTCAGGGCCGTGCTGAGGATCCCCTCTGAGCAGGGACGGCACAAAGCCTTTTCCATGTGCCTCCCTCACCTGGCTGTGGTCTCCCTGTTTGTCAGCACTGCCATGTTTGCCCACCTGAAGCCCCCCTCCATCTCCTCCCCATCCCTGGACCTGGTGGTGTCTGTTCTTTACACAGTGGTGCCTCCAGCAGTGAATCCCCTCATCTACAGCATGAGGAACCAGGAGCTCAAGGACGCCCTGTGGAAACTCATATCTTACTGTTTTCTGAAGCAATAAACTGCCCATCTGCTTCTACATAGCAGTTTTAATGTAGCTAATTGCAGGACCACCCTGTCATCTGGATTTTCTGTTATTGCTTGGTTTTTTATTGTTTTAATGTTGTCATGCCCTTTCTAATTCTCTCTCTGCTTTTCTTTTATAACCACTGGCTGTGTAAATGAGGAGCCGTGCTCTCCTTTTCTCTTAAACAAAATATACATTCCTGTAGTAACTTGTTTTTCACTATATCCGTCCTCCAAGGCCTTTTTGGAGGTTCAGGGAAAATTCCTGTGTGGGTGGGAGGAGGGGAAAAGAGTCCAGCCTGGCAGCACTGCCAGGGAGCACCAGCACTTGGCCTTCCAGAGCTGTTCTCGTTCCACTCCCACACTCTCCTTCTCATCCCTTGTGTTGGTGCAAGGCCTGAGTGCTCTGGCAGCCTGGTCACCGTCCTGCTGTGTGTCAGTCCTGTGAGCGCAGGCAGGGACAGGCAATGGGCACTGCTGTGACAGAGCTGGCCTCCGTAACAGTACTTCTGTAAAGAAGAGTGATCTCCTCAGGGCAGTGCCGGAAGGCTTAGGTCTTCTTCAAGTTTCTGTCAAGAACATGCACAAGAAGGTGGCCACAGATGCAAACACCAGTGTCCAGCTGCACAGTGTGTGTGCAGGGCTGGGCACACAGCAGTGTCCTCTCACAGCCAGGCCTCCTGCTAGAGACCTGCAGGACCAGCAGAGCAGGGGCTGGGCTGTGCCCCTGTGCACTGGACACCCCACGGAAGCTGCCCCAGGGCATCGTCATGGACTGGCCCCTCACAACCAACATTTCCTCTCTCCCCAGCTCAGAGAGGTTCTTTGTCCCTCCATGGAGGGACACTGAATGAGTATTTCAGCTGTTCATATTGCCTCATACGGATGAGATGTGAGCATGCACATCATGCATGAGAGATGAGATGAACCCGAGTCAGCAGAAACGCCATGAGCTATTCCTGTGGGTTCCATTTTGGCCTGTAGGACAGACAGGGTCTTGAGGTCGTTTCTCGTTGGGAGTAACATCCCATGGAAACTGCCTAAATGCAGCACCGGTTGTGCTTCCTTTAACCAATGTCCCTGTGTCCATTCCTCATGATGTGGGACATCTCAGATGAGTGCAGAGCAGGGTGACACACCACAGGGCTGAGGTGCCTCCCGTCCCTCGGGAGTGGCAACAGGAGGCCAGAGGGACACTGTGACTCCTGCCTCTGTGTGTGAAAGGGACAGACTCTGTCTCTGAACATCCCTGGGTGCATAAGGAGTCCATGAGGCCGGCTCAGATGTGGACACCTGACAGAACCTGACATTTCTGTGTGTGACTGCAGGAACAAACCCCACTGGCCCAGGCAGATCAATCTCACGTGCTCCTGTCTGCTATGTCATCCTTACCTGTGAGTCTGAATTGTGGTCTGAAATCTGCCAGAGCAATCAGAGGGGTTCTGAGGTCCTTGGAAAAGGCAGTTGTCAAACCTGTCTTCAAGAAGGGCAGGAATGAGAACTGTGAGAATTACCGGCTGGTCAGCCTGTGTCCTTCCATGGGAAGGGAATGGGACAAGTCCTCCTGCAGCCATGTCCAGGCACTTGGAAAACAAGAAAGGGATTGCTGAACCCAAATGGGCAGGGAAACAAAGGCATATTCTATACATGGAATTTCACAGGGTGTCAGACATGGTTTCCCACGGTGTCCTTAAAGTGGGATTGGTGCTCTCTGGGCTAAAGAAGTGAATGCTGGGTGGGAAGCTGGCTGGATGATGAAGCCCAAATGTCACCAGTGGTACAAAGCCCCCCCTGCAGTCAGTTACCAGTGGAATCCCTCAGGGACCAGCACTTGGGCCAACACTGTTGAATGTCTTTATTCTCCCCTTGAATGAGGTGACGGAGTGAACCTTCAGCTCCTTTGTGGATGGTGCAAAGCTGGGCAGAGGCCTTGCACAACATCACCTGGTTCACCCTGCCCTGAGCAGGACAGTGAGACAAGATGATGTTCAAACCTGAGTTACTCTGTGATTCAAGGAATCTTTCCCTTGGAAAGGTTTTGGAAGACAGAATAGGTGGAGGAATAAGACAAAAAAAAAGGAAAAAAGAGGCAGGGGAGGAGACCTAAAAGGTGTCAACAGAAACAGAGCAGTTCCTGTGAAGAATGTTTCTCTACTCAAATTGTTAGCAGGAAATCTATAATCAGCTCCCCAAACTCTCTGTTTTGCTCATTGGCCCCCTGGGATTTACGTCACATTTCTTTACATCAGATTCTGCACTGAAGTTTGCACCTGATTGTTACAGCTTCTTTGCAGGAATTACTTCATGTTTCCTTAGAGAACCGGATTAAACAGGCACCGGGGAATTTTTAATTAGAGGAAACAAAGAAAGGAGAAAAAAAAGAAAACACAATAGAACTTAATGATGTTTCTCAGTTCTATGGTTAAATTAAGTAGTTTCCAGTGAGGTCCATTGCCATAACTGAGTCGCCTATAGGGAGTACGACAGCAACTGCTGAAAGACTTTACCTGTCTGAAGCTCAAAGCAGGGAGAGAGCTGAGAGGCTCTGAACGAGCAAAGAGTGAGAGGAGGAAGAACCTCTGGGGAGCAATGGAAAGTGCAAATGTCCAGACAGGCTTCTGAAGAGACGACTGCATACATGGTGAGCTGAATAAGGACAGGTAGAAACTCCTGGATGTTCAGGGGGATTTATACACATCGTGATAGACAGAATTCTGGCAATGCGAGCACAGGGAAAGGTCAATGTTTCAACTCCCACACTACATATACATTCTGAAAATTCATATTTTAGCAGTATAGAAATTTCACAGACATTTTATTGGAAATATTGAATTATTTCATCTGATTAAGAAAGTGTGGTGTTTTTTGTTCTTGTTGTTGTTGTTGGTTTGGTTTGTTTTTTCAGTTTTCTGGGAAGTTCTCAGTTTTTCAGGATGAGCTCCATGGTCTCACTATAAGCACCCAGTGCAAACCTCGAGAGGCCCCAGTATACCTGAGGTGTTTGCCTGGACTGGCAGGTATCAGACAAGACTGATAAAGACATGTTGCTTCCATCATTTACTTCTAGTATTCAAGACTTCTGTGCTTAATTAGAAAAGTTTCAGCACTGTAGGCAAAGAGGCAGGTACATGAAGAGCACTGAGAAGAAGTGATAGAAGAATTATCCAGTTGATATCACGGAATCATAGAATCGTTTCAGTGGAAAGAGACCCTCAGTATCATCGAGTCCAACCATAATCTGACTCAAGCACTAAACCATCTCCCTTAAGAACCTCATCTAAACTCCTTTTAAACACCTACAGGGATGATGACCCCGTGACTTCCCTGGGCAGCCTGTTCCAATGCCCGACAACCGTTTCCATGAAGAATTTTTTCCTAATATCCAATCTAAACCTCCCCTGGCACAACTTGAGGCCATTTCCTCTTGTCCTATCACTTGCTACTCAGGAGAAGACACAAACACCCTCCCTGCTCCAACCTCCTATCAGGCCGTTATAGACAGTGATAAGGTCTCCCCTCAGCCTCCTTTTCTCCAGGCTAAACAGCCCCAGTTCTCTCAGCCGCTCCTCCTAAGACTTCTTCTCCAGCTTCTTCAGCAGCTCCGTTGCCGTTCTCTGAACTCGCTCCAGAACGTAAAGGTCTTTCCTATAGTGAGGGGCCCAAAACTGAACACAGGATTCCAGGTGGGGCCTCACCAGCACTGAGGACAAGGGGATGATCACTGCCCTGATACTGCTGGCTGTGCTATTCTTGGTGCACGTCAGGATGCTGGTGGCCTTTTTGGCCACCTGGGCACACACTGGCTCCTGTTCAGCTGCTGTCAGTCAACACCCGCAGATCCCTTTCTGTCGGTCAGCTTTCCAGCCACTCTTCCCTGAGCCCGGAGCCTTATTGGGGTTGTTGTGACCCAAGTGCAGGACCTGGGACTTGGCCTTGTTGAGCCTCAGACAACTGGCCTCAACCCATCAATCCAGCTCATCTAGATCCCTCTGTATGTCCTTCCTACTCACCAGCAGATCAACACTCCTTCCCCTGCTGTGCTGTGCTTTATTTGGTGGCCAAAACAGCTTTGAGAACACGCTGACATTTTTGTTGTTGCTGAGCAGTGCTGGCACAGCCTCAAGGCCTTCTGTGTTTCTCAGTCTGCCCCAAAAACAAGAGGGCTGGATGTGGCTAAAGGGTGGGAGGGGACCAAGCCAGGACAGCTGACCCCAACTGACCAAAGAGATATTCCACACGATATGGCATCATGGTCAGCAACCTCATACAATTGTTCTCAGTCCATCATTTCATCCGGTCCAGATCCCTCCGGGTGGCCTTCCCACCCTCCAGCAGATCAACACTCCCACCCAATTTGGTGTCACCTGCAAGCTTACTGAGGGTGCACTCGATCCCCTCATCCAGATCATTGATAAAGAGATTAAACAGAACTGGCCCCAATACTGAGCCCTGGGAACACCACTCGTGACTGGCCACCAACTGGGTTTGACTCCATTCACCACAACTCTTTGGGCCCAGCCCTCCAGCCAGTTCTTTATGCATCGCAGATACACCCATCCAGGCCATGAGCTGCAGCTGCTCCAGGAGATGCTGTGGGATACGGTGTCAAAGGCTTTACCGATGTCTAAGTGCACAACATCCACAGCCTGTGTGGCAGATTCATTCCCCCACAACAGACTTTCCCTCGTCTGCTAAGCCGGTCACCTTGTCACAGGAGGAGATCAGGTTGGTCAAGCAGGACCTGCCTTTCATAAAGCCATGCTGATTGGGCCTGATTGCTCGTCTAGTATGTGTGACTGCACAGTCCTTTCCCAGCCATGTTCCTGCTCTTCCTGGGTAGGGGCTGTGGGTACTTTGGCAGAGGTTCTTTCCCAGCCACGTTCCTGCTGCTGGGCTGTCACCTCCAGAGACAGAACTGACCCCACAGTCCCCTTCACAGCCACACGCTGCTTACTGGATTATGAGTTACTGAGACACAACTGACCTCATAATACCACACCCATCCATCCCCCTCCGTAGCACCCAGGACCCAACCAAGACTGAAGTGTGTTCTACATGGTCCTACACCTGCCCTTCTTTCCCACAGGCCCTAGACACCCATCTTGCTTCCTCACATTTTTTCAAATTTGTCAAATATATTTCCTACTAACAATGTGAGTGAAAAGCACTCCTCAGTGGAACTGCTATATTTATGTTAACACTTCTATATCTCCACTTCTGCCTTTTTGTTTTTACTATTCTTCTACGTATTTTCTTCCAGAAACCTCTCCAAGGCAAAAAGTATTTCAAATCACAGAATAACTCAGATTTGAAGAGAGCCCTTGTCTCACTCATCTTGTCTCACTCATCTTGTCTCACTCTCCTGCTCAGGGCAGGGTGAACCCGGGGAGGTTGCTCAAGGCCTCCATCCAGGTTTGCACCATCCACAAAGGCACTGAAAGTGCACTCTGTTACATCATGGAAGGGGAGAATAAAGACGTGCAACTGTGTTGGCCCAAGTGCTGGTCACTGAGAGATGACACTGGTAACTGGCTGCATGGAGGACTTTGTACCACTGATGATATTTGGGCTTGATGGTTCAGCCAACTTCCCAAACAGCATCCACTTCTTGAGCCCCATCAGCAGCACTCTGCCCAGAGGAGACCATGTCTGAGGCCTTGCAAATGCCCTGTACACAACATGGCTTTCTTTCCACTGTCCATTTGTGTTCAGCAATCTTTTCCTTGTCCTTCACATTCCTGGAAATGGCTGCAGGACAACATGTCCCATCCCCTTCCCAGGAAGGGAGATAGGGTGGCCAGCCTGTTATTCTCCCAGTTCCTGTTTGTGCTCTTCTTGAAGATGGGTTTGAGGTCTGCATTTTCTAAGTATCCCAGATCCATTCTGGTTTCTACGGCACTTTTGAGAGCACAATATGGAATCACGGGCAAGGGTGACATAGCAGACTGGAGCACTTGCAATGAGCCTGTCCAAGGCAGCTGAGATGAATCTCACTGGGCCACTGGGGTTTGTTCCTGGAGCCACACACAGAAATGTCAGGGTTCTGTGAGGTGTTCACATCTGAGCTGGCCTCATCGGCTTCTCATGGACCCAGGGATGCTCAGAGCCTGTTCCTTTTCAACACAGAGGCAGGATTCACAGTGTCTCTATGGGCTCCTGTTGCCACTCCCAAAGGACAGGAGGCACCTCAGCCCTGTGGTGTGTCACCCTGCTCTGCACTCATCTGAGATGTCCCACGTCATGAGGAATGGACATGGGGAGCTCAGTTCAAGGAGGAACATCCCAGTGCCGCATTCAGGTGGTTTCCCACGGGATGTTCCTCCCAATATGAAGTGACCTCACGACCTTGTCTGTGCCACAGGCCTTCATGGAACCCCAAGGAACAGTTGATGGTGTTTGTGCTCACTCGTGTTCATGTCACCTCACAGACCTGATATGTGTGCTCACATCTCATCTGTACAATACAAACTCGGACTGCTGACCTACTCATTCAGTGTCCATCCATGGAGGGAAGAACAACCTCTGTGAGCTGGGGAGGGAGCCCAGGCCTGGAAATGGTGCTTTTAAGGGGCCAGTCCATGATGATGCCCTGGGGCAGCTTCTGTGGGGTGTCCAGTGCACAGGGGCACAGCCCAGCCCCTGCTCTGCTGGTCCTGCAGGTCTCTGGCAGGAGGCCTGGCTGTGAGAGGACACTGCTGTGTGCCCAGCCCTGCACACACACACTGTTCAGCCAGACACTGGTGTTTCAACCTGCAGGCTGCTTTCTTGTGCATATTCTTGAGAGAAACTTGAAGAAGACCTAAACCTTCAAGCCCTGCCCACAGGAGATCACCTTTCTTTCTGCAAAGGCTGTCCTGAGGCCAGCTCTGTCACACAAGTGCCCATTGCCTGTCCCTGCCTGCGCTCACAGGACTGACACACAGCAGGACGGTGACCAAGCTGCCAGAGCACTCAGGCCTTGCACCAACACAAGGGATGAGAAGGAGAGTGTGGGAGTGGAACGAGAACAGCTCTGGAAGGCCAAGCGCTGCTGCTCCCTGGCAGTGCTGCCAGGCTGGACTCTTCTCCCCTCCTCCCATGCACAAAGGAACTATCCCTGAACCTCCAAAAAGGCCTTGGAGGAAGGATATAGTGAAAAACAAGTTACTACAGGAATGTTTATTTTGTTTAAGAGAAAAGGAGAGCACGGCTCCTCATTTACACAGCCAGTGGTTATAAAAGAAAAGCAGAGAGAGAATTAGAAAGGGCATGACAACATTAAAACAATAAAAAACCAAGCAATAACAGAAAATCCAGATGACAGGCTGGTCCTGCAATTAGCTACATTATAACTCTTAGGTAGAAGCAGACGGGCAGTTTATTGCTTCAGAAAACAGTAAGAATCACAGAATCACAGAATGTTAGGGATTGGAAGGGACCTCGAAAGATCATCTAGTCCAATCCCCCTGCCAGAGCAGGAACACCTAGGTGAGGTTACACAGGAAGGCGTCCAGGCAGGTTTTGAATGTCTCCAGAGAAGGAGAATCCACAAGCCCCCTGGGCAGCCTGTTCCAGTGTTCTGTCACCCTCACTGAGAAGAAGTTTCTTCTCAAATTTAAGTGGAACCTCTTGTGTTCCAGCTTGAAGCCATTACCCCTTGTCTTACTATTCGTTGTCACCGAGAAGAGCCTGGCTCCATCCTCGTGACACCCACCCTTTATATATTTATAAACATTGATGAGGTCACCCCTCAGTCTCCTCTTCTCCAAGCTAAAGAGACCCAGGTCCCTCAGCCTTTCCTCATAAGGGAGATGCTCCACTCCCTTAATCATCTTTGTGGCCCTGCGCTGGACTCTCTCCAGCAGTTCCCTGTCCTTCTTGAACTGAGGGGCCCAGAACTGGACACAATATTCCAGAGGAGGTCTCACCAGGGCAGAGTAGAGGGGAAGGAGAACCTCTCTCGACCTACTAACCACCCCCCTTCTAATACACCCCAGGATGCCATTGGCCTTCTTGGCCACAAGGGCACAGTGCTGGCTCATGGTCACCCTGCTGTCCACCAGGACCCCCAGGTCCCTTTCCCCTACACTGCTCTCTAATAGGTCATTCCCCAACCTGTACTGGAACCTGGGGTTGTTCCTGCCCAGATGCAAGACTCTACATTTCCCCTTGTTATATTTCATTAAATTTTTCCCCGCCCAACTCTCTAGTCTGTCCAGGTCTCGCTGGATGGCAGCACAGCCCTCTGGCGTGTCAGCCACTCCTCCCAGCTTGGTGTCATCAGCAAACTTGCTGATAGTACACTCAATTCCCTCATCCAAGTCATTGATGAATATATTGAACAGTATTGGTCCCAGAACTGACCCTTGAGGCACTCCACTAGATACAGGCCTCCAACCAGACTCTGCCCCATTGATCACAACTCTCTGGCTTCTCTCCTTCAGCCAGTTTGCAGTCCACCTCACTACCCGATCATCCAGTCCACAGTTCCTCAGTTTTGCCGTGAGGATGCTGTGGGAGATGGTGTCAAATGCTTTGCTGAAGTCAAGGTAGACCACATCCACTGCTCTGCCATCGTCAATCCACCTTATTACGTCTTCATAAAAGGCTATGAGGTTGGTCAAACATGACTTCCCCTTGGTGAAGCCATGTTGGCTGTCCCTGATGACCCTCTTATCCTTGACATGTCTTAAGATGGCACCAAGGATGAAGTGTTCCATCACTTTCCCAGAGATGGAGGTGAGGCTGACCGGTCTGTAGTTGCCCGGGTCCTCCTTCTTGCCCTTTTTGAAGACCGGAGTGACATTTGCTTTCCTCCAGTCCTCAGGCACCTCTCCCATTTCCCAAGACTTGGCAAAGATGATGGAGAGCGGTCCAGCAATGACTTCAGCCAGCTCCCTCAGCACCCATGGGTGCATCCCATCTGGACCCATGGATTTATGGATGTCCAGATTGCTTAACTGGTCCCTAACCCAGTCCTCATCAACTGAGGCAAACTCCTCCATTGCCCTGCCTTCCTCTGGGGCCTCAGGGGTACGGGGCTCCTCAGGACAGCCTCCGGCAGAGTAGACAGAGACAAAGAAGGCATTCAGTAATTCTGCCTTCTCTGTATCTTCTGTCACCAGGGCACCCACCCCATTCATCAGTGGCCCTACATTGCCTCTGGTGTTAGTTTTATCTGCCATGTATTTGAAGAAGCTCTTCCTGTTGTCCTTGACCCCTCTCACCAGGTTTAACTCTAAGGAGGCCTTAGCTTTCCTAGTTGCCTCCCTACATCCTCTGACAACAGCCTTATATGAGTTTCCACAGGGCATCCTTGAGCTCCTGGTTCCTCATGCTGTAGATGAGGGGGTTCACTGCAGGAGGCACCACCGAGTACAGAACAGACACCACCAGGTCCAGGGATGGGGAGGAGATGGAGGGGGGCTTCAGGTAGGCAAACATGGCAGTGATGACAAACAGGGAGACCACGGCCAGGTGAGGGAGGCACGTGGCAAAGGCTTTGTGCCGTCCCTGCTCAGAGGGGATCCTCAGCACGGCCCTCAAGATCTGCACATAGGACACCACGATGAACACAAAACACCCAAATCCTAAACAGACAGTAACCACAAGGAGCCCAGCTTCCCTAAAGTAGGAGTGTGAGCAGGAGAGCTTGAGGATCTGGGGGATTTCACAGAAGAACTGGTCCAGGGCATTGCCCTTGCACAGTGGCAGTGAAAATGTATTGGCCGTGTGCAGCAGAGCACTGAGAAACCCACTGGCCCAGGCAGCTGCTGCCATGTGGACACAAGCTCTGCTGCCCAGGAGGGTCCCGTAGTGCAGGGGTTTGCAGATGGCAACGTAGCGGTCATAGGACATGACAGTGAGAAGATAAAACTCTGCTGTGATCAAAGAGAAAGAAAAAAAGAGCTGGGCAGCACATCCTGTATAGGAGATGGTCCTGGTGTCCCAGAGGATTTGGTGGACAATGGTGGAGATGCAGCCCAGGTCGAGGAGGGCGAGGTTGAGGAGGAAGAAGTACATGGGGGTGTGGAGGTGCTGGTCACAGGCTATGGTGGTGATGATGAGGCCGTTGCCCAGGAGGGCAGCCAGGTAGATGCCCAGGAAGAGCCAGAAGTGCAAGAGCTGCAGCTCCCGTGTGTCTGTGAACGCCAGGAGGAGGAACTGGGTGATGCAGCTGCTGTTGGACATTTGCTGTCTCTGGGCACAGGGTGCTCTCGTAGGAGAAAAAGTCAGTAACAATTTAGTGGAGACTTCTCTGACATAAACCAAAGCCATGTCCCACACACCCTCCCCTGTGACACACAGACACACTTTTATTTTTCTACAAGACCTTCCTTCAGCACTGTGGCTGCAGCCCTGCTTGGTGCTGGCCGAGTGTGCAAACAAGACAAAAGGGTCTCTACCCATGGACTCTTAATAAGTCAGCCCAACTCTGCAGAAATTGGCTTGGGCAGGGGTCAGTCCTGAGGTTCAAATTTTTCAGATGAAATCACTGCTGACACAGTCTGTCCTGTCTGCACTCTCAGTGATAAAGAAAATGAATTGTAAAGGCATTTTAAAAGTCACAGGTTTTCTTACAGCTTCACCACCATCTCCCCTGGAGAGTGTTCTTGGACATCAGAAATCCTCAGCATTTCTGCTGCACTCAGGGAGAAGAGAGTGAGTCCTGCGAGACCAGAGGATGCCTGTGGGTCAGTGCAGAGTGAGGGCAGCTGGTCTGTCCCTCTGTCTTGCTCCAGCTGCCCTGGGCTGGCACCTTTCTGAGATGGAGAGTGATCACACTGCTTTCATGTTACCCTGAAAAGCCACCAGGCACTGCTGAAAGCAGAGGGATCCACCTCAGACCATGACATGTCTCACCCTTTCCTCAGGTCTCAGCGCCCCACTTCTATCCCAGGACACACACAGCTTATTTCATAAACCAAACAGCATTTCCTCCATCATAACATCTCTGCACTTCTGCATGAGTAATTCAGATAATGCTAACGTGCTATAGGACAGGTTTGCATCCTGGAGGGAAGCCCACAGCTTGGAAAAAAAAACACTCAAGGAGACAGCCAAGAGTCCTAATGATGGCATTTGATTCAGGGAGACTCAGCTCATTCCCCAGCCCCACAGACTGCATTGCCCACAGCCCCACAGGTAAGAGCAAAGCTGGGACACGTGTTCCCATGGACGCACCTGCAGGAAAGGACCCACAAGACCAGGCTGTGACTCTGCAGCTGAAACTCCCATCCCCAGAGAGCCTGACAGCAAGAACCAGATCACACCAGCAGTGACCCAGAGCAGTGGAGCAAGAAGGAAAACGCGGTGAGGGTGGGTGTGAGAGAGGCCGGGGCAGAGGCAGCTGGGCACTCAGACAGCGTCACCCTTCCCCAGCTGTGCAGCCACCTCCCACACACCAGCATTGCCGGGCAGCTGCTCTCAGCCCCTGTGCTCTGCAGAGGGAACTGGAGCTCTGGCTGCACAGGAGCTGCTGCATGCCTTGGAGCCCCCGGCCCTGAGGGCAGAGGCTTTGCTGGGTGGGAGAGGAGGCAGGGGGGCTGCTCAGAGGAGGGATCTGCACTGCGGGGATCATACAGAGTTTTCTGTGTTCTCCCTCCCATACCAATTCCAGGTTTAGTTACCTCTCCTTTCTGATCATTTCCCTGCTGCCTGGACATTCTCCCCCTGGGAGGTGTTTCCTTATCCATGTCTTTTCCCTGTCAGCACTCACAGACCATGCCACCCTCTGTGCCCTCACCCTGGCCCTACAGATCCTGCCTGTTCACAGGGCACTGCCTGGGGGCATCTTCCTGTTTGCAGGTTGGAAAACAGGACAGGTCAGACTAAGGCTGACAGGTCCAGCAAAGGTGATGCAGGTGCTGTCCACAGGCAGAGGAGTGGCTGAAGGGATATTATGAGGCTTCTGGCAGACGTACTGATCACTCAGAGTTGCAGTTCAGCAGTATCAGTGACTTGTTTAAGCATGAGAGCTCATTTTCATTTTATACTTTCCTGCACCCCCCACCCCTTGGAATAAGCAACTGAAAAGACAGGCTCAGGAAAGCTCTTTATCTGTCTGGTAATCCTTGCATTGGTCTTCTCCTTGAGGCATCCATTTGCAAAAAATCCTGGGGGTGATCTGGAGCTGTGAGCAGCCCTGACCCACGCAGCACTTCCTCAAGAGCAGAAGCACCTTTCCTGCCCTGATAAGGGTCGCTCCTTCCCCCCACAGCTTCCCCCCACAGCACCGTGGGGATCTCCCCGGGCAGGCTGAGCGCTGACCCTGCCAGGCGGCAGAGTCCCTGCCCCGGCACAGCCCTGGGGTGCAGGGACCCTGCTCTGCAGGACAGCCCTGGGCACCCCTGGGTGCTCATCAATATTTACATCTGTTCAAAATTGCCTGCCAAGAGCCCCCTCCATACAGATCCCACAAGCTGTGGCTGTGCTAACTTGAGGAGATGCCTCCAGGAGCTACAGCTGCATTGTCCTGCACCCAGAGACTTACCATGGCAAGGGCTGCAAAGATTTCTCCTCCAGTGAGCTCTCAGTCATCCTCCCCATCCTGACCACCTTTCATCTCTCTCTGCCTTGCTCGTCTCCCTGAGATCCCCAAGCAGAGCCCCCAGCCCTGCTGCACTTTGCAGAGGAGCTGCTCCTGGGCAGAGCTGTCTCTCTGCAGCGCTGCCGCTTGCCATGAGCTCCCTCTGTCCCAGGAGCCCAGCCCAGCTCAGCAGCACAGGAGCAGCCCAAGGCACTTTAATGACCCCTCTGGTGGCTTAGGTGCTGAGGCCATGAACATCAGACCCTGAGAGGCAGTTGAAGAAACCTGTCAAGAAGTCCAAGTCATATTCAAACTCCAAAGTTTCTTGTAAGGTTAATGGGTCCCACTGAGGAACACTACTGAGGAAATGACCCCAGGGTCTGGTTAGAGAAAAAAACTGGAGGCAGAAATGACAGATCAGGAAAACCAAGGTGAAGGTCTCTCTGATGCTGAGTAAAACTGGATGTGTTTCATTAACCAAAAGGCCAAGCTCTGACCCCCAACCCTGGGAAAGCAGATCCTGTCCCTCCCACATTGCCCAGGGCTGTTCCTGGGACAGTGTGATGTGGGGCTGTGCAAGGCCAAGGGTAGGACTATGGTCCGACACCTCCCAGGTTCCTAGCTGGGGACAAGGAGGCCATGAGGCCCCTATGCTGTAAGGACAAGGTGTCTCCTCACAGGCATCAGAGGTGGAGACAACAGCCACAGCTAAGGGGAGAAGAAGCTCATGTCTTGTGGGGGCTTTCAGCCTCTTTACATCCCTTGATCATCTCCACGACAGCCTGTCCTATGCTGTGGCATCACCTGCACCTCTTTCCCTGCAGGCTGGACACATCCCCCCTGCTGCCCACCTGGCTCTTGTCTGAGCATCTTCCTTCCTTTGCTGATCTCTCTCCATTCTCCCCAGCTGTTCCTTGAAGCACAAAGCCTTGGGCTGATGCAGACTGCCTCTGGGTGACCTGCTCCACCACAGCACTGCCCTTCCACTCACATTCCTTCCTGCTCATGTCCAGCCTGGACCTCCTCAGCTGCACTGTGTGCCATTATTTATTTCTCGTGCTCTTTCCCACTGTGAAGAAAACCTCCACCATCTCTGAAACCACCCTTCCAGCACTCTCAGGCTACTCCTACACTGCTGCAGCCTCCCCAACGCTGCTGGGCCAAAGCAGCCCAGGTCCCTCAGCATCCCACACCATGTGCACAAGGTCCTGAACCCTGCCTTGGCAGAGCCCTACACTCTCCAGTTCCTCCCTGCTTCTCCAAACTGGGAAACCGCACACCGGCACACACCCATGTGTGTGGGGTCACACCAGTGCTGAACCGAATGGGATGAGAACTCCAGGTGTCTGGGTCCCCACGCTCCTCCTCATGCAGCCCCGTGTGCAGCTGCCTTGTTCATGGTGAGCGTGCAGCACGGACTTGTGTGGCGGCCCTTGTAGTGCCCAGGCCCTTCCCCTCAGGGTCACTGCTCAGCGTGTCAGGTCCTGCTCTGTCCTGGTGGATGAGGTTATTCTCCTGCCCCAGAACTGGCCACTTCTCCTTATCAAACTTCAGAGCTTTCTGATGGCAAAACCAAGATTTTCTCCAGGTCTGGACTCTCCCTGCACTGCTGCAGCCGCATTCCCTCCAATTCCAGCCAGGGCAGGGACCACTCGCCCGGGGAGCCCCCGGTGCCCCCTAAAGAAAGGGGGCCTCAGCCTCCAGGACTCTCCTGAGCCCAGAAAGTGGCCACTAAAATGGCAGCAGTAGCAGGGTTCCATCAAGAGTTTATTCAAGAAAAAGGAAATAATTTCCAATTTCCCTAGCACAGTCTTTCGGTGCTGCTCTTCTCTTCCTTATCCTGGTGCCTCTCCCTGACTGCTGTGCCCCACTTTTGGTGGCACCAGATTGTTGGGGGCCATGGCCATGTGCCCCTGCAGCCCCAGGGCTTTGTCATTGGTGCCCTCACTCACAAGGGAAAACCCATCTTGTCACTCCCCACATAAAGGAGCTCCATACATCCAAGCAACTTCTTCACTCTGAGGGAATCCTACTGCTGATCCTTCCAGCCCGTCTCTCCTGAAAAGCCTGTACCCACCCAGTGCAGCACCCCAAGCTGTGTGACTTGTCCCACCACGCCTTGGCGGTGACTCCATGGGTGTCAAACAGCACAGGCTGCAGCTTGTCCTGGCTGTGCCCTTGGCTGAGGGCATCAGTGCACAGTTGGGCTGTGGCACCTCAGCTGTAGCACCCGGCCAAGCTCTGATAGTTCTCGGGAAATCTGGTGGGTATCAAGAATCCAGGTCCCCATGTGTGCAAAGCTTTGACTTCAGAGCAGAGCAATGTCACAGTGGTTGGCAGATGGAAAGTTAGGGCTGAAATTGGGCAACAGGAGAGTGAGCAAGCCCTGCTGTCCCCAAGGCCAGAGAGAAACAGGGCTGGGAATGGCAGACCTGGAAGGAAACGTGTGTTTTGTCAGTGGCGTCTCTGCTGCCCCTGAGGTACTTCGGCAGATGTGTCACTGATCTCTAGGAATGACAAGGTGCTGCTGACAGGCCCAATGTGACAATGGTTTGTCTGTTCCTTGATTATGTTATCAAGGGGGTGAGAACAGGTTTGGTGAAAAGAAAAAAAGGAGATTTGGAAGTGTTGCTATACGCATGGATACCGTGGTGTGAAGTGCTTCCTCTTCATGGGCTGCCCTACATCTCCTGGATAGAGAAGGGACAGATCTTGTGATGCTTCAGAGGTGGGAATGAGTTTCTTGCACAAAGGCACCGAATCTGTCTGCAATGCTGTCTGGGGTGTCTGTCCCACACTCACTGTGGATGGGGATGGCTGCCCTGGACAGGACCATCGCTGTCCCTGCCCAGTGCATGTAGGGGTGTGTGAGAGCCTTGGCACCTCACGTAACACTGCAGGCCTGTAACTGGCATTAAAGGGAATAACCTCCCTGAATTTGATTTGTCAATAGAATTATAGAATAATTTCAGCTGGAAGAGACCCTCAGGATCATCGAGTCCAACCATAACCCAACTCTAGCACTAAACTATGTCCCTAAGAAACCCAATTGAATGTCTTCTAAACACCTCCAGGAATGGTGACTCCACCACTGCCCTGGGCAGCCTGTTCCAGTGCTTTTCCATGAAGAAATGTCTCCTAATATCCAATCTGAACTTTCCCTGGCACAACTAGAGAACCTTTCCTCTCCTCCTATCACTTGCTACTTGGGAGAAGAGTCCAATACCCTCCATGCTACAATCTCCTTTCAGGTAGTTGTAGAGACTGATAAGGTCTCCCCTCAGTCTGGTTTTTTCCAAGCTAAACAGCCTCATGTCCCTCAGCTGCTCCTCATAAGACTTGTGATCCAGACCTGTCACGGTCCATCCGGTGATGGACTCGTGATGCTTCATTTACCTTGATCTTGAAGTGCAAAATTAAGGCAATCAAAAAGCCAAGAGGTTGTAATTCAATCATCAATATTTCTTTATTTATTTTGCCCATAAAGCGGCACGTGATAGAGAGAGTGGAGAAAAAGGAAAGGAAAGAAAGGGGGGAAAAAAAGGGTTGGCTACCACTACGAGATCCAAAGGCGTCCCTATGGTCTCAGGTGCCGTGAGAAGAGTCCTGCCGGTTCTCCGTTGTGATCCGTGATCCTTTGGTGGGGAGAGCTCAACGATGTCCTGTCGGGAATCGTCTTTCATGCTTCTTCACCCCGCTTCACTCCCATGGATTGAGGCCAATCTCTGCCTTTGTTTCGCCATCCAGGCTTAACTGCACAGGCCTGAAGACTCCCCGCTTCGCTTGCCAGAACCCATCTGTGCCTGCATCGCCTCGGTTTAGGGGTCTCTTACTGGTCCATTGGGTGACCTCAAGACCTTCGTCAAGCCTCTGCGCATGCTCTTCTTCACTGGCCTTAGTAGCAGCTAAGAGGTGGGGGCAAGTTTGGCTGAGGCAGCAGGTGAAAATCCATCTTCTGGACAGCAGCTATAGTCCCCAGGTGGGAGAGACCTGTAGAACACAATTCCTTTTAGGAGGTGGGGGCAAGTCTGGCTGCGGCAGCAGGTGGAATCCATACAGCAGCGTTGTTACCTGTAGCCCCCGGGTTGGAGAGACCTGTACAACACAATTTTTTTCATCAGGCCTCTCTCCAAGTCATTGTCCAATTCTTTCTATCAGGGCACCTGTTCTCCAAGTCTCTGATGGCGATGTTCAGGCAAATACTGTTCTTCGGACTGACTCTTTCACCTTCCAATCCCTGATTTCTGTGATTCTGTG
This sequence comes from Caloenas nicobarica, assembly GCF_036013445.1. Taxonomy (NCBI): domain Eukaryota; kingdom Metazoa; phylum Chordata; class Aves; order Columbiformes; family Columbidae; genus Caloenas; species Caloenas nicobarica. The sequence continues at coordinate 2,574,696 of NC_088276.1, forward strand.
AGATGGAGGGGCCAGGAGAGGGAGATGTGAGGAGATGGATGGATGAGGAGATAGAGACACCAAGAGAGAAAGGGTTGGGTAGGTAGTGGGTGAGGAGATGAGGATGGACAGATGGATGGAGACACGAGGAGATGGAGACACCAGGAGATGGAGATGGAGGGGCGAGGAGGTGGGTGAGAAGATGGGGATGGACAGATGGACAGATGAGGGTGGAGACACCAGGAAATGAAGAATGAGGGTCAGGTGGGTGGTGGGATGAGGAGATGGAGGGATGGCCATGTGGAAGGACAGATGGATGGACAGATGGATGATGGACAAGTAGACACTGGCCAAACAGATGCCCCCTGATGGGCCCTCCACCCACTCACACGTCTTGTTGGGCAACACCAACTTCCTGGTGGCCCCAAAATGGATCCAGATGAACTTCCCTGGGAGAGCAGCAGTGGCCACTGCCCCTGGCAGGCCCCGCCCACAGACCCCACCCACAGGCCCGACCCCTCCACTCACCAATCAGGAGGAGTTGACGGGAGATGTTGGGATCTTGGGTTTTCCATCCTCCAGATGAGGTTGGATGAAGTTTGGGATATGTTTGAGGGTATCAGTTGGGATTCAACACCCTCCAGGTGGGACAAAGTTGGGGAGATCTTGGAGTCTTGGGGTTCAACGTCGTCAGCGTGAGGTGTGACAACACTGGGGGAGATGGTTCAGGTCTTGGGTTCTCCATGCTCCCAGGTGAAGAGGGATGAACTTGGGGAGATGTTTGCGGATCTTGGTTGGGGTTCAACATCCTGCAGGTGGGACAACACTGGGGAAGATGTTGGGGGTCTTGGGGTTCTCCACCCTCTAGATGAGGTGGGACAAAGCTGGAGAGATGTTTGGGGTCTTGGTTGGGGTTCAACATCCTCCATATGATGTGGGGTGAAGTTGGGGAGATAGTTGGGGTCTTGGGGTTCTCCACCCTCCACATGAGGTGGGACAAAGCTGGAGAGGTGTTTGGGGTCTTGGGTTCTCTATTCCCCAGGTGGGACAACACTGTGGGGAGATGTTGGGTCTCAGCTGGAGTTCAACCTCCTCCGGGTGAGGTGGGGTGAAATTGGGGGAGATGTTTGGTCTTGGGGTCCAACATCCTCTAGATGAGGTGTGGTGAAGTTAGGGAGACGGTTGGGGTTGAACATCCCCAGGTGAGGAGGGGGTAAGTTTGGGGAGAATTTTTGAGGTCTTGGAGTTCAACACTCTCCACATAAGGTGGGATGAAGATGGCAGAAATGTTGAAGTCTTGGTTCTGGTTGGCCCAAGGGGTCCAGGCATGGGACATCTGGGCCTGGGTGGCCCAGTGGAGCTGGAGATGGGACATCGTAGGACTTGGTGTCCCCAAAGTGTCCAGGGATGGGATATCCTGAGTCTTGGTGGCCTCACCGTGTCCAGGGATGGGACATCTAGGCCTGGGTGTCCCAAAGTGTCCAGGCATGGGACATCCTGGCCTGGGTGGTCCATGGGTTGGGGCATTTAAGGTCTTGGTGGCTCAAGGGAGCTGAAGATGGGACATCTTGAGTCCAGAGAAGGGACGTCTTTGGTCTTGGTGTCCCCAAAGTGTCCAGAGATGGGACATCTTGGGTCTTGGTGGTCTAAGGGGCCCCAGGATAGTACATTTTCTGTATTGGCGGCCCAAAGTGTCCAGAGATGGGACATTTTATGTCCCGATGACCTAAGGGTTTCAGGGATGGGACATCTTGCACTGAGTGGCCCAAGGTATCCAGGGATGGAAAATTTTGGCTCTTGATGGCCTAAGGGTGCTGGAGATGGGACATTTTGAGTCCAGAGATGGCACATCCTTGGTCTTGGAGGACCAAGGGGGCTGGAGATTGGGCATTCTGCATCTTGGTGGCCAAAAGTGTCCGGCAATGGGAAATCTTCGGTGGAAGGATAGGACATCTTGGCCTGGGAGCTCTGGGGCTCCAAGGGTTTGGACATCCTGGGTCTCGGTGGCCCAAAGTGTCCAGGGATGGGACATCCTGGTTCTTAGTGGCCCAAGGGGTCCAGTGATGGGACATCTTGGTCTTGGTGGACCAAGATGACTGGAAATGGTACATCCGGGTCTTGGTGGCCCAAAGTGTCCAGGGTTGGGACTTCTTGTGTTCAGGAATGGGACATCTTGGCCTGAGTGGTCCAATGGGCCCAAGGGTTGGGACATTGTAGGTCTTGGTGGCCCAAGATGCCTGGCGATGGGACATTTTGGGTCATGGTGGCTTAAAAGTTCCAGATATGGCACATCCTGCATCTTGGTGGCCCGAAGTGTCCAGGGTGGGTTATTTTGGGTCCAGAGATGGGACATCTTGGATCCAGGGATGGGACATCTTGGATCCAGGCATGGCACATCTTGGTCTCAGTGGCCCAGAGTTTCCAGAGATGGGACATCGGAGGTCTGAGATGGGGCATCCTGGCTCACAGTGGCCTTGGTCTTGGTGGCCTAAGGGGTCCAGGGATGGCACATCTTGGCCTGGGTAGTCCAAGGGGTCCAAGGGTTGGGACATTTAACATCTTGGTGGCCCAGGAAGGCTGGAAATGGGACATCTTGGGTCCAGAGGTGGGACATTCTGGGTCTTGGTGGCCGAAGGGGTCCAGGGATGGACATCCTGCTCTGAGTAGCCCAGGGGATACAGGGATGGGAAATTTTGGCTCTTGATGGCCCATGGGGGCTGGAGATGGGACAATTTGGGTCCAGGGATGAGATATCCTGGGTCTGGGTGGCCCAAGTGGTCCAGGGATGGGACATCCTGATCTTGGTGACCTCATAGTTTTCAGGGATGGGACATCTTGGTCTTGGTCACCTAAGGGATCCAGGGATGGGAAATTTTGCCTCCTAATGGCCTCGCAGAGTCCAGGGTTGGGACATCTTGTTGGCCTAAGGGTTCCAGGGATGGGACATCAGGGGTCTGGTTGGCCCAAGGTGGCTGGAGATGGGACATCTTGGGTCCAGAGATGACACATCTTGGTCTTCGTGTTCCAGAGTGTCCAGAGATAAGACATCTTGGTCTTGGTGGCCCAAAGTTTCTAGGGATGGGACATCTTGTCCTGGGTAGCCCAAGGGGGCTGGAGATGGGACATCTTGGGTCCCGGGATGGGACATCCTGCATCTTGGTGGCCCAAAGTCTCCAGGCATGAGACATCTTGGATCCAGGCATGGGACATTTTAGGTCTTGGTGGCCCAAAGTCTCCAGCCATGAGACATCTTGGATCCAGGCACGGGACATTTTAGGTCTTGGTGGCCCAAAGTGTCCAGGGATGGGACATCTTGATCTTAGTGGCCCAAGGTTGCTGGAGATGGGACATCTTAGGACTTGGTGTCCCCGAAGTTACCAAAGATGGGTCATCCTGGGTCTTGATGGTTTCATGGGGTCCAGAGGTGGGATATCTGGGCCTGGGTGGCCTAAAGTGTCTAGAGATGGGACATCTTGGATCCAGGGATGGGACATTTTAGGTCTTGGTCTCAAAGTCTCCAGGGAGGGGATATCCAGATTCTGGCATGGGACGTTCTGGCTCTTGGTGGCCCAAGGGGTCCAGGGATGTGACATTTTGGATCTTGGTGCCCTAATGGGTCCAGGGACAGGAAATTTTATCCTGCGTGGCCCAAGGTATCCAGAGATGGGAAATTTTGGCTCTTATTGGCCTCACAGTTTCAGGGATGGGACATAGCGGCAGAGAGAGCGGTTCCGGTAGCAGTGCTGGCTAAGGCAGCATGTCCGGCTGCGGCCACATCTTTTCTTTCACCAGGACCAGGTCACGGTGGAGTGGCCACCTCCCTCTCCTGCCAGAGGATGCAGCTCTGCAACCCCTGCCCCGCTTTTAAAGGCGTGCCTGGGCAGGGCCCTTTGTGACATCACCAGTGACATCACAATGCCCCACTGTGGCAGTTGCACATCCCCCTGAGATCCAGAGCCTTCAACAGGGCAGTCGATGGCTCCTTCGCACCTTTTGTGCCCCACTGTGCCTGTCCCCAGGTACACACCAGGGTGGTACCAAGGTGCTGACAGTCACATCCTCCCCTGCCCCGGGCAGGGTGACTTCACCTGCACCATCTGGGGGGGCAGGAGGGGTGGGAGCCTCAGTCAGTTGACAGGGTCCTCAGCAAAGGAGGTGCCCAGAGAGACTGAGAAGCTTCTGGACTATGTTGTAATATCCACAGCCTGTCACGTCCTGCCCTCAGGTATGAGTGCGGAATGGAGGGAATGCAGGTTCTTGTTTTCCTGTTTCTGGGAGAGTTTCATCCTTGGTGGAGAAGGGAGCTGAAGGTGTAACGGGTAGGACTTCTTTCATGCTCTGTGAACGTTCTTTTGGATTATGCCACCTTGATACCAGTTTACTCAGTTTATCAAGGGGTAAGTAAGCCCTCCATTATATCTCCGGGAACTCCCTTTTTAATTCCCAAAACCCACCATTGTTGTCGGATATTAGGTTGTTCCCCCTTTCCTCTTCTAATATGCGGATGCTTCTTTCTCGGAGCACTGGTAGCAGCAGCAGTACCGGTAGAAAGGGGCAGTTTCTTGACTTCGATGTGACAGATTCCTCTCGACCTTTCTTCTAGGATTTTTACAGGGCCATATTTCCTATTATAACGTATCAATTCTTGTGCTGCTTCCCCCCACATCCACACCTTTTTAGTATTTGGTTGGTTGGGGGAAGTCGGGGCAGGGGTGAACAGTGAATCAATGGCAGTGTCAGGTCCATCCCTCTGCCTCCCGCTTCGGGTACCCTGGCTTCTGATCAAACCTTCCAATCTTTCTACTGGGCTCATCAATGCGATTGTCCTTTGAAGGTTTAAGTGACTCTGGAAGTCCCCTTATCAAAGGAGTCATCATATCAGGACTCACTGGCAGCATCATTGAGGATTCACACTTGCGAATCAATTTTCTTTCATGTATCATTTGCAAGCAGGCTGCTTTGTGTGCACTTTCTAGCAATTGATCAGGTGTGCCAGTGATTGCCAGGGACTCTCCTCTATCTAAAGAGTTTAGCCCTCCAGCCCTATAAGCAGCTCACTGGGTTAGGGACCATGGGGCATGTCTGTCACCAGTTGTTAAGAAAACTCCATGACCCTACTAACCATTAGCTTCCTGTTCATTTAACTGAATTTGGTCTCCCCCAGTTAGGGATACGTGCCACATGTACTCCATTTCAGGTTCTTTAGGGAGGCAACCATACTCTCTCTTTAGCTTGGCCAGCTCGGTGGCAGTGTAAGGTGTTTGCTTAGTTGTAATATAAGGGTCAGTATCCTCTTCATTTGCATGAAAATATTCTGTTTTCACTAGGGGTCTCACGTGTGGGTATTCCTCATCACGTTTTCTCATCTCCTCCAATTCTTTCTGAGGGTAAATTTGATTTATTTGTTGGATACTTTTCTCCTCTAGCTCCCGCTCTCTTAGCACTCCTGTGGTTTTTAAACATTCTTCCTTTAGTGTGGCTTTTAATGAGCGGTTTTCTCCCCTCTCTTTTTCTAACTGTTGTGAACAATTTCCTAATTATTCTTCTAAACTAGAGGTTGTTTTTTGCGAAATCTGCACCAGATTTTCAAGGGATTCTATAATTTTGCTTTCATTACTATGTTGCCTGAGGCAATCTTCAATCACTGCGACTAGGCTGGCTCCTAGGACAGCACAGACTATAGCTTTGTTCTTATCTGATCTAAAGTTAGACTTAGCCTGTAGAGAAATCACTCAGCCCGCTACACTCTGTAAATTAGCCCTATTATCATGAGCCCAGTCTTCTCCGGGTACGGAGGGTCGAGCCCCATACTTTGCTAAAAGTGTGTAGAGCGAGTCTTGCTCTTTCCCTAACCAAAAATCTTGATTATCAGCCTTTTCAGTCATTCTTATTACGAAGGGGCCAAACCCACTTTGGTAAGGCACAACTTAGTTACACAAAAGCACAGCAACTGCTGTGTCACCCTTCTCTTTCCCGAGTGGTTGAAGGGGCCAAAAATCTGGTACGGGCAGGCTCAACTTAGTTACGCAAACACACAGGATTGCCCCTTCACTCTCTCTAGCAGACAATTCTCATCAACATGAGAACAACACCCATATTTGCACTTTGAGATCCAAGAGACAGAGCCCTCAACTCAAGTTTGGAGCGCTCAACACCAAGGCGTGTGTGGCGTGCGGGAAATCTGAATCGCCCCCCTTGATTTCTGGACACCTCTCACCTTATCAGTTAGGGCCAGGTGTGGCTGGAGCGAAGATTTCTTCCCCTGTTACAGACCACACAGTACCTGCACTCTCTGTATTCTCAGAATCCTGTCCATGACACCAATTTAATGTCACGGTCCATTTGTTGATGGACTCATGATGGTTCGTTTACCTTGATCTTGAAGCGACCAAAATGCCAAGGGGTTATAATTCTATCAAACGGTGTTAACTTTATTATTTTGCCCGTAAAGCGGCACGCGATAGAGAAAGTGGAGAAAAGGGGAAGAGAAAAAAAGGGGGAAAGAGGATTAGCTACCACGAGTCCAAAGGCGTCCCTATGGACTCAAGTCCCGTACAGCGTCCTGCCGGTCCTCCGTCGTGATGCGTGATCCTTTGGTGGGGACATCTCAATGATGTTCAGTCACAAGCCACCTTTTATGCTTCTTCACCCCTCCTCTCTCCCATTGATTGAGGCCAATCTTCGCCTTCGTTTCGCAATCCAGGCTGAACTGTGCAGGCCCAAATAGTCCCTGCTTTGCTTGCCAGAGCTTGTCTGTGCCTGCATCACCTCAGTTCAGGGGTCTCTTACTGGTCCGCTGGGTGACCTCAAGAACCTCTGCGAGCCTCTGCACATGCTCTTCATTGTTGGCCTTAGTAGCAGCTAAGAGGTGGGGGCAATTTTGGCTGAGGCAGCAGGTGAAAATCCATCTTCTGGACAGCAGCTATTGTTACCTGTAGCCCCAGGTCAGAGAGACCTGTACAACACAGTTCTTTTCCTCAGGCCTCTCTCCAAGTCCTTGTACAGTTCTTTCTACCAGGGCATCTATTCTCCAAGTCCCTGATGGCAATGTTGAGGCAAATACTGTTCTTCGAACCGACTCTTACAGGAGGTCATGGAGAACACACAGCCAGGCTCTTCACCATGATGTGTGGTAGAAGAACAAAAGAGAATGGGTGGAAGGTGAGAGAGGTTCAGCCAGGACATAAGGAAAAGCTTTTACCCCAGGGGCTCAGCCAAGTGCTGTCTCAGGTCACCCAGAGAAGCTGCACAGTCTCTGTCTTTGCAGGTTTTCAATCTCTGATTGAATCAAGGCTTGAACACCTTGGTGTGACCCAGTTTCTGACAGGTTGGACTGCAGACTCCTGAGGTCCCTTTAACCTCAGTTCTCTGACGATCCCATTGTGATGTTGGGCTCTGTTTCTAACTGGAGCAGAGCAGACGATTATGGGCCATGAATCCACCTGTGCTGTAGGTGACCATCTAAACCAACATCTCAAGCAGTGAACCAGCCAACACCTCAGTGTGACTTGCCCTGGGCAAAGTGTGAGGAGTCCTGGGCAGAGAAGGTTTAGAGGGCATGGGGTGCTATGCAAGACACAAAATGATCTTGGCTTAATGCCTGCAGGCCCATCAGATGTCAGTTAATGTCAATGAAAATTAAAATAAGAAGAACTGAAGACAAAGATCCAAAGCAAAGGAAGGTGTCAACATACTTGTCTTTATTTTTCTTTTTTTCTTTGGGAGGGTTTCTTTTCTTTGAAAAGCAAAGAGTTTTCCAGAACTGGGAATGGATTTAGGACACAAATGTCTTCAGCTCCAGGGACACAGACACCTGGTGCCAGTGTAGATGCCCCGGGAACCCCTGCCCAGGCTCCCCCTGCATTGCAAGGTGCTCTGGTCTCCCCCAGGTCCTCTGTGATAGAGGCCAACCCCAGGCCAGCACCTCAGGTGCACTGGGGCCCCTCAAATGGCACTGGCTGTTTATGGTGAGACAACAGATGACCGATGTCTGCCTGGAAGGGTGCACTTTGTTGTTGTGGTTGTTTTGTGGTTGTTTTGTTGTTGTTGTTGGTTGGTGGGTTTGTTTTTTTTTTTTTTGCTTTGGTTTTGTGGTTGTTTTACTTCTTTTGTTTCGTTGGTTTCTTTGTTTGATTGGAGGATTTTTTTTTTTAACATATTAAAATTAAAAAAAAAAAAAGCCAAAAAGTGAATTACGGGGAAGTGTACTAAGGGTAGGAAAACAAATACTGGTCTTCCCCTGTACTTCTATTACCAACACTCTATTATTTCATCTCCCTCGTCATTCAGGAGTTTCCACCTCTCCTGATTAAATGTCCATGTCAAAGGACAACTTTCCAGCAGACTGTCTGGACGTTTGCCCTTCCCAGTGCTCTCAGGTTTCCTCCTCCACTTGCTCTTTGGTCACTCAGTTGCCTCTCAACTCTCTGGTTTCTGCTTCAGAGCTTCAGGGAGTTACAAACTTGCCCCATTCTTCAGAAGTCTAATTAACATGGTAGTTAATGTGTTAATTGTGTTTATGTATATCCTTTCCTATCTCTCTGTCTAAAACAGTTCTTGTGTGGATGTCCCTTGTGGATGGTGGACCTCATTAGATCCAGCTTACACACACAGATGAGGAAAGTGGTTTAGAGTTTATGAAATTGTGTAGTATTTACACAGGAGAGCAGGTGGGAGCTGGTGTGCAGGAGCTGCAGCATCCACCTGCAGAGCTCAGTGGAGAAGTCTGATGTGAGGAAAAGTGATGCAAGTCTCTGGTGGCCAATGAGGGAACTGGCAGACTGGGGGTGGGGGGTGAGGAGCAAGGGTGTCCATACAGTGTCCAGCCTCAAGGGACTGTTCTCCTGCCTGTCCAGATGGCTTCAGGAGACCCTCTGGATCAATGTCCATTGCAGAATGCTGCTGTCACTTCTTCTACACACTGAAAAATGACAGAAAATACCCTTGAAAGAAAACACCCTCCTTTATGAAATCTTCTTTGAAATCTTCATCAGTAAGTGTCCCATTGAAACCTCTCCAGTTAGTTCTACAAGTCTTGAAGACTGGAAGAAAATTAGGAAAGAAACATGGCTTGTTAGGGCTTTCTGTCTTATAATGAGCCCCATGGCGTATTTGGTGCTGAGTCCATGAACCTCAGATCCCAAGGACAGACTGAAGAATCTCCTCAAGAAGTCCAAGTCAGAAGCAAAGCCCAAAGTACCTTGAAGCATTAATGGGCCCCACTGAGGGCTGTTACTGACAAAGCCTCCCCAGGGACTCGTTAGAGCAGATAATTGGAGGCAGTGATTGCATCAGGCAAAGGCAAAGTGCAGCAGCTCTGATACTGCGAAAACCCTTGATTTGTTTGATGAAGGAGAATGGCCAAGCCTTGACCCCCTGCCCCTGGGAAGGGAGATCCTGTCCCTCACGTGTGTCTCAGGGGTCTTCCTGGGGATGTGGGGATGATGCCCAGTACAGGACAACGGTGTGAGACTCCCTGGGGGGTGCAAGGAGGCAATGGGGTGCCATCGCCATGACAACCATGTGTCTCCTCTAGGCCGCACTGTCAGGGACATCTGCAGACACCCCATGCGCTTCCCCAGCTTGTTCTCACCCCGGTGTGTCCCCACCTGTGCTGCTGAACAGCTGATCCCAGCAAGAGAGAACAAAAGGGCAACAGGCAGAAATACCCAAAGGCCAACTGCAAAATGGCAGAATGGCAAAAGGCCGAACTGACATCGAACTCCTGACAGAATGAAACTTCTGAATGGAACTAACCAAACCAGCTGGAAAACCCAAAGTAATGGATGTAACAAACCCTAAAAGCCAGCTCCAGCTTTAGACTGAGCATGACGCTAATCATAGGGAATATTTCATTGATCAGCCTGCATGTCAACCCAGGTGCTGTCCTGTCTGTGTCCCCTCCTGCCAATTTGCATCTGCAGCTGGATGGCCAAAGAAGTCCTTGGTTTCCCTGACAACAGCCAAGATATCAGTGAGTTCTGACATTCCTTTCATACCAAATGGCAAACACTGTAAAGCTGCTAAAAGAAAAAATTAACTCTATGCCAGGGAGGAAACAGCGTTATCTCATTATTCTCATAGTAAATCTAAATTAAAGACTGTAATAGCTATGAAGGAGATTCAAAATGCATGAAGAAAATTTACTCAATTTCAGTAAAAACAGCATGTTTCCTCAGCCTCCACTTCACCAGGCTAAAGAAGTTTGGGTCTCTCAACATCTCCACACATGACCCAGACTGTCTCTGGCCACACGACATCTCCTCCCCGTTCCTCCAGAATGGGGAACCTCCCACTGGGACACCCCGCTCCAGATGTGACCACACCAGTGCGGAGTCAAGATGGACAATAACTGCCCTTGGCTGGGTGGCCACGCTCCTCCCAGTGCAGCCCAATGTGCTCCTGGGCATATTCCTGTTTAGCACCACTGAGAACTGACCGAACATCCAGGCTCAGAGGGTTGTGACCAGCGGCACAAAGCCCAGCAGGAGGTACCATGAGGAGCACTGAAGGACACCGTACTACCCAGCATCTCCTCCCCACAGGTGTCTCTTGGGTCCCTGGAACCACCTCAGTGACAAGGGGGAGAGCACTGCCTGTATGGGGTGGAGGAGATGGGGTCTGGAATGAGGGTCCTGGGGCAGTTTCTCCTGGTTGTTTATGCAGCAACAAGCTGGGCTGGATATTTGGAGAGAGGAATTCTTCCTAAGGGCCTCCAATGGGCTTGGGGATGGTCTACAGTTTCCTGCATGCTGCCTTTTCTGGTGGAGATCACAGAGGCTGCCAGCCCTTTAGAGGACCCAGGACAGGCCTTGTCCTTCCTCTGGTCACAGCTGGACCCCAGTTCTCCAGCTCGGCCCCAGCTCAGGAGCCTTGTCTAGGGCTGACCTTTGGGGTAAGGTTGACAAGAGGGGTGCATAAGTTTGTCTTAAGGACATGTGATGAGCACCAGGACTGAAGTACCAGAGCAAAATGATGTGGCTTCTGGGCGAATACTTTCTTCAGTGCAAATCCTGAAACAGAGTCCCAGACTTGCTTTCCATGCCACCCTTTGCGAGGGATGATGCACTAAAAGATGGCAAGTGGGGGACACCAATACTTCTCCAGCTACTTCCCAGGCCTGGTGAAGCACCAGGACAGCAAGGACTTCTGGCCCTGCACCCTGAACTCTGGGTATTATCTTGGGGCAGCTGAACACCAGCATTTTTCTCTCCAAGCTCCTGTCTGATCTCCCCCCATCCTGGCCCCTTCCCTGTGCTCCCCACAGGGCCCCAACCTGGCACTGATGCTCTACAGAGCAGGTTGGCTGCAGGACCATGGGGTGACTCCACACTGGTTGTGCTGCTCAGTGAGGCACACAGATGCAACTGCATGGGCTGCACTGTCACTGAGCTCTTTCCCGGGGGTCTAAAGCTCTGGAATGGGTTCAGAGCATTTCTTGGGACTCATTGGGTTTTCTGCTCATTTTGGTTCAGCAATCCCTTCCTTGCCCTTCAGGTGCCTGGAGATCGGTGCAGGAAGGCGCACCCTGTCCCCTTCCCAGGGATGGAGGTAGGCTGACCAGCCCGTAATTATTCAAATTGTCCTTCCTGCCCTTCTTGAAGATGGGTTTGACATCTTCCTTTCCCAAGGAATTCAGAACTTCTCTGTTTCTGCTGTCACTTTTGAAAGCACAACCCAGAATCATGGGCAAGGGTGATGTAGCAGACAGGAGCACTTGCAATGAGCCTGTCCCAGCAGCTGAGATGAATTTCACTGGGCCACTGAGTTTTATTCCTGGAGTCACACACAGAAATGCCAGGATTCCATCAGGCATCCATGTCTGAGCTGATCTCAGGACTCCTTATGCACCCAGGGATGTTCAGAGACAGAGTCTGTCCCTTTTACACACAGAGGCAGGAGTCACAGTGGGTCTCTGGCCTCCTGTAGCCACTCAAAGGGATGGGAGGCACCTCAGCCCTGTGGTGTGTCACCCTGCTCTGCACTCATCTGAGATGTCCCACGTCATGAGGAATGGACTTGGGGACCTCAGTCCAAGGAAGAAGATCCCAGTGCGTGGTTTCCCATGGGCTGTTACTCTCAATGTGAAGTGACCTTGAGACACGGTCTGTCCCACAGGTGTTCATGGACCTCCCAGGAATAGCTGATGGTGTTTGTCCTCACTCGGTTTCATCTCACCTCATGTACACGATGTGTGTGCTCACATCTCATCTGTACAATGCAAACATGGACTTCTGACCTATTCATTCGGTGTCCACCCGTTTAGGGAAGAGCAACATCTGTGAGCTGGGAAGAGAGGCCAGTGCTGGAAATGGTGTTTCTAAGAGGCCAGTCCATGACGATGCCCTGGAGGGGCTTCTGGGGGGTGTCCAGTGCACAGGGGCACAGCCCAGCCCCTGCTCTGCTGGTCCTGCAGGTCTCTGGCAGGAGGCCTGGCTGTGAGAGGACACTGCTGTGTGCCCAGCCCTGCACACACACTGTTTAGCTGTACGCTGGTGTTTCATCTGTGGCCATTTTCTTGGACATGTTATTGAGAGAAGGTTTGGAAGAAGACCTAAACATTCATGCCCTGCCCATAGGAGATGACCTTTCTTTCTGGAAAGGCTGTTGTGAGGCCAGCTCTGTCACAGCAGTGCCCATTGCCTGTCCCTGTCTGCGCTCACAGGACTGACACACAGCAGGACCGTGACCAGGCTGTCAGAACACTCAGGCCTTGCACCAACACAAGGGATGAGAAGGAGAGTGTGGGAGTGGAACGAGAACAGCTCTGGAAGGCCAAGCGCTGGTGCTCCCTGGCAGTGCTGCCAGGCTGGACTCTTCTCCCCTCCTCCCATGCACACAGGAACTGTCCCTGCAGCTCCAAAAGGCCTTGCAGGAATGATATAGTGAAAACGAAGTCACTACAGGACCCTTTACATTGTTTAAATACACACAGATCATGGCTCCTCATTTACACAGCCAGTGGTTATAAAAGAAAAGCAGATAGTGAATAAGAAAGGGGATGACGACATTATCACAATAAAAAAAATGCCAATAACAACATAAAATACAGATGAGAGGCTGGACCTGTAACTAGTTACATTAAAACTGCTATGTAGAAGCAGATGTGCAGTTTATTGCTTCAGAAAACACTTAGATACGAGTTTCCACAGGGCATCCTTGAGCTCCTGGTTCCTCATGCTGTAGATGAGGGAGTTCACTGCTGGAGGCACCACTGAGTACAGAACAGACACCACCAGGTCCAGGGAAGGAGAGGAGATGGAGGGGGGCTTCAGGTAGGCAAACATGGCAGTGCTGACAAACAGGGAGACCACGGTCAGGTGAGGGAGGCACGTGGAAAAGGCTTTGTGCAGTCCCTGCTCAGAGGGGATCCTCAGCACGGGCCTGAAGATCTGCACATAGGACACCACGATGAACACAAAACACCCAAATCCTAAACAGACACAAACCACAAGGAGCCCAGCTTCCCTGGAGTAGGACTGTGAGCAGGAGAGCTTGAGGATCTGAGGGATTTCACAGAAGAACTGGTCCAGGGCATTGCCCTTGCACAGTGGCAGTGAAAATGTATTGGCCGTGTGCAGCAGAGCATTGAGAAACCCAGTGGTCCAGGCAGCTGCTGCCATGTGGACACAAGCTCTGCTGCCCAGGAGGGTCCCGTAGTGCAGGGGTCTGCAGATGGCAACATAGCGGTCGTAGGACATGAAGGTGAGAAGAGAATACTCTGCACTAATCAAGAAACACACAAAGAAGACCTGGGCAGCACATCCTGCATAGGAAATGACCCTGGTATCCCAAAGAGAGCTGGCCATGGATTTGGGGACAGTGGTGGAGATGGAACCCAGGTCAAGGAGGGAGAGGTTGAGCAGGAAGAAGTACATGGGGGTGTGCAGGTGCTGGTCACAGGCTATGGTGGTGATGATGAGGCCGTTGCCCAGGAGGGCAGCCAGGTAGATGCCCAGGAAGAGCCAGAAGTGCAAGAGCTGCAGCTCCCGTGTGTCTGAGAATGCCAGGAGGAGGAACTGGGTGATGGAGCTGCTGTTGGACATTTGCTGCCGATGGGCATGGGGCACTGTCACAAGAAGAAAACACAATGACAAGTTAGGGGAGACTTCTCTGAGCAAAATCAAAGCCATTTCTCACACATCGCCCCCTGGTCCACACCCTCTTGTCCTTTTCCAGACCTTCCTTCAGCTCCGTGGCTGAGCCCTGGGTGGTGCTGGCTGGAGGTGCTGTGAGGAGCAGGGCCTGTGCCCGCTGGCTGCCCAGGAGTCAGCCCTGCTCTGCAGCAGGGGGGTATGGGAACGGGGGGCAGGGGCCAGTTGCGGGGTTCAAAGTTTTCACCTGAAACTGCTGATGGTGAAGAAGAACCTGTCAGCATCTGCAATATCACCGAGAATGAAACAGGACGGTAAAATGAAATTTGAAATGTTTGGGTTTTTTACAGCTTCATAGAATCACAGAATGTTAGAGATTGGAACAGACATTGAAAGATCATCTAGTACAATCCTGCAAGTGCCCTGGATTGTTCTTGGGTGTCAGAAACCCTCAGCATTTCTGCTGCACTCAGGCAGAACAGAGCGAGTCCTGTCAGGCAGGAGAACGCCTGTGGGTCAGTGCAGAGTGAGGGCAGCTGCTCTGTCCCTCTGTCTTGCCCCCAGCTGCCCTGGGCTGGCACCTTTCTGAGATGGAGGCTGATCACACTGCCATGTTACCCTGAAAAGCCACCAGGCACTGCTGAGAGCAGATGTTTGCAGGTTGTAAAAAAGGACAGGTCAGCCTAAGGCTGATGGGTTCAGCAGATGTGATGCTGCTGCTGTCCGTGCGCAGAGGAGTGGCTGAAGGGATGTTCCGAGGCTTCTGGCAGATGTGCTGGTCACTCAGAGTTGCAGTTCAGGACTCTCAGTGACTTGTTAAAACTTGAGAGCTCCTTTTGCATTTATCCTTTCCTACGCTCCCTTCACTCCCCCCAGTCTTGGAACAGGAAACTGAAAGGACAGACTCAGGAAAGCTCCTTATCTTTGAAGTAATATCTGTACCCAGGCAGCAGAAGGACCCTGCCTTGCCGGGGGTCGCTCCTTCCCCCCGACAGCTTCTCCCCTCAGTGTTGTTGGGATCTCCCCGGGCAGGCTGAGCGCTGACCCTGGCAGGCGGCAGAGTCCCTGCCCCGGCACAGCCCTGGGGTGCAGGGACCCTGCTCTGCAGGACAGCCCTGGGCACCCCTGCCTGCACATTTACATTTACACCCCACAGCCATCCTTGGGAGAACACAGCATTCACGTATTGTCACTCTGACAGTGCAGAAGGAAATCCCTGCTCTGCAGCACATCCTCCTCCTCTGATCAGACAATCTCTGAGAGCTGTACTTACATCTCTTGCAGGCTCTGTGATTTCCCAGCTTTCTGAGATACTACCATGGTTTGCAGATGCAATGGTCAGTGGCCACAGGCTTAATATCTGAGAAGATTTCTCTCCCAGTGAGCTCGCAGCATCCTCCCACCCCTGACTGTGTTTCCCTCTCTCTCCCTGGCTCCTCTGCCCTCGGTGCTGCAGGCAGAGCCCTCAGCCCTGCTGCGCTTTGCAGAGGAGCTGCTCCTGGGCAGAGCTGTCTCTCTGCAGCACTGCCGCTTGCCATGAGCTCCCTCTGTCCCAGGAGCCCAGCCCAGCTCAGCAGCACAGGAACAGCCCAGGATGTCCCTTTCTCTGTCCCCTCTGGGCTCCCTTGTGGTGTTCCTGCATCTCCAGGGGAATGTCCTATGAAACAGTGTGAAGTAATCAATGATGTTTCTTCTCTCACCTCTACAGAGACAGTTCATTAATGCAGTAGCATTTTTCATATTGGAAAAGAATTTGGGCATGAGAAACATTTTTTCTTGTCCCATCGTTAGATAGGACACCCCAAAGCTTATACCAAAGGCTCAAATTTTTCCAAGCTGGGAAGGAATATCTTTAGTTGAGGGAATTTAGGCATTTTATTCTGGTGCTATACTCCTAGGGCTAGAGAGACACTCATCAATCTTTGGCCATGTCATGTCTGTGCTCTGAAGCAAAGCCTTTGCACACATGGGCCCTTGGACACCTGGTACCAGGTTTCCTTGTGGAAGGTCAGAGCTGGGCTGGTGCCACAGCTGGGGTGGTTGAGACCAGATGTGAGGCAATGTCCTCAGCCAGGGACCTGACTGGGTGAGCTGGAGCTGTTAGTGTTGCAGACAGAGCTGTGACACGGATGGAATAAACTGCCAAGGCAGGGTGGCAGAAGTTAGTTCATCTGGTCTTCAAGGACCGCAGCCTCCAAGCACAGCAACAGCCCAAATCAAAACTCGGTCTATACCTGTGAGGCAATTCAAGGGCCCCATAATGAGCGGTTTCTACTGCAGGAAGAGTGCTGCCTCCCTTCTGCTGCTGAATCCTGTTGTAGGAAACAATCACCTTGCCAATAGAATAGGCCCAGGCAAGAACTCTCAGCAAAGCATATTTTAAAAACAATTTTGCAAGACTGGGTGTTCTACCCAAAAGTAGGTACACAGAACTGGGCAAAAAGCCTACGCTTAGATACCCCATAAACCTGGGGTGCAAATTCCCTCCCCTGCTCCCCATTGGTTGGATACTGCAGGATTTACAGACTACCCGACACCTGCCTCAGTTTACCTGTCTCATTCATCTAATTCTAACAACTCTCTGACCTTGTTGATTTTATTAAAATATGGATTTCTGGCTCTTTGGTTACCCTATCGCTTAGCTTAACTTTTTAAATACAGTAATCAGTTTGCATTCCGGGATTATTTCGAAGAGACTTTGTTTTACATTAAGGATTCATAGTCTGATGTCTCTCAGTCCTCCCCCCTGCTGGGGTCAGGTGCCAGATCAGTTGTAAAAACAACATTCCTCCTTCAATGGCTCCTTACAACTCGACCTCCACATTGAAACAGAAGAGAGGGCAAGATGGGAACACACAGCACACAGCTCTCAAAACCCCATCACAGAGACTTCTCAGAATGGGGATTTCACCAATGGCCCCAAAACCCATGGAGAAGCAAACACCCCATAAATGACACACACAAAGTCAACAGGAGTTTGTTTTTAATTCTGGCTTGGGCTTTTCTGCCCGCCGGTGCCCAGTGAGTGTTTCTGAGAAGCGATCCCAGCCGTGGGTGCAGGTTGCAGCTCCTCCTCGAGGGGCCTGTGGGCAGGCGGGCCGGCCGGCAGAGCTGCCCCTGGCTCTGGAAGGGCTCTCTGAGCTCTTCCTGGCCAGAGGCAGCACTGGCTGCTGGTGCCCTTGGGGCAGCTTGGTCCCTGCTGGGCAGCTTTGGCGCTTCCTGGACTCTTCCTCCTCCTCTCCAGCATCGCAGGTGTCACATACTGTGTCCTCCCTCATCCCAGGCTGCAATCTGCCTTGGTCACCACTGGCTGCTTTTCTGATTTGTAACTCCGGGGCACTGAAGCTTTCCTGCTCCTCCTCCTCCTCCCCCTGTGTGCTGAGGGGTCACAATCCGTGATCTCCACAAACTGGCTGTGGACGTCATAGCACCGCCGCGGGGATCTGCTCCGCTCCCTCTGCCTTGGCTGAGTTTGTTCCTGAGCAGCTTTGGCTCTGGAAGGACACTGGGAGCTGCTGTTGGAGGGCCCTGGAGCTGCATCATCCCTTAGGGCTCGGTCACAGCATGGAGGACTTGTTCTCCAGCTCCGTGTCCTCCTCACTGAGAGATGCTGCTCCGTGATCTCCACAAACCGGCTGCGGAGATCATAGCCCCGCCGCGGGGATCTGCTCCGACCTCTCTGCCTTGGGCGGGTTTCCTCCTGAGCAGCTCTGGGGGCAGGAACAGCCTGGGAGCTGCTGCTGGAGGGCACTGGAGGTGCTGGTGCAGACTGGGAGCTGCTGCTGGAGGGCACTGGAGGTGCTGGTGCAGACTGGGAGCTGCTGCTGGAGGGTCTTGGAGCTGCCTCATCCCTGTGAGTGCGGTCACAGCCCAGGGGGCTGGTTCTCTCCCTCCTCCCGTCTGAATGTTCATAGTCCGTGGTGTCCACAGCCCAGCTGCGGAGATGGTTGCCCCACTGTGGGGATCTGCTCCGGGCCCTCTCCCTGGCACCGTTCTCCTGGCAGTGGGCAGAAGGGCTGAATCCCTGCTCCTCTTTGCTGCTGTCCTCTCGCGCAGTGTGGGGCACACGGTCGCGGGGGTGACAGCGCAGCGGGCGCGCAGCTTTCCTTCTGGACACCAGCCTGACGCAGTCGTGGAAGAAGCGACGCAAGCAGGAGCCCATGGAGGAGCTGCTGTTGATCCTGCCTGGCCAGATGGGCCACAGCCGGCCCGCAGCTGCCTCCCGGGCACCTGCCTGGCTTTGCTGGCTGCTGCTGGCTGGTGCGGAGGAGCTGCTGTCCTCTGCAGAGTCCTCCATGCCCCCCGCCATGTCCTGCAAAGAGAGCTGTGAGAAGCTCCTGCCCTTTCCTCCTGACAGGACCCACCAGTGCGGAACCCCCAGAAGCTGTGAGGGAACAGCTAAGGGCCTCCCAAAGGCTCCTGGAGGCTGCAGATGGGCCAAGGAGGACAAATGGGATGGATGCAGGTGGGATGCTGGGAGAGGGAGCCGTGCTGCAAATGTGCAGAAAGCTGCTGTGTGGGAGGGAAAAGAGAGCGCTGCCAAGATCCCTGAAAGAAACCCGCTGTCCATCTGGTGCCCTGACCACCTCCCCACAGCCACCTTAGTCCTACAGGGCAGACCCTGCGGTCCCACAGAACCCACCTGCTTGCTGCCGGCCGCCCACTGACTGAGGAGGGAAAGGGCCTGTGATGGTGCCGGTGAGGAAGAAGCCCTTTGTCCAACTTTCAAACCAGAGCACCTGGGGAAAAAAGAGGGGTCTCTGCTGAGGGCTGTTCTTGCAGCCTCTTCTGGGTTCAGGCATTTTCTTGGAGCACTTTATATGACAGAGAGAATATGTAACTAAGACCACAAATGGGAAATTTGATTGGGCTGAACGATGCAGGTGGTAATTGTCTGCTATGACAGAAACACTCCAGAGGATCTGAAGAAAAATAGCAAAGCCAGGAAAAGGAAACGTATTCTGAGCACAGCTTAAAATTTGTGATTACCTGATGTAAAACAGTAAATAGGCTTGCTGCCTGAGAACTGTGTCGATGTCGCAAAGAACCACAGTCTCGTCGTTCATCTGGTACCACAGTCCATCGCTGGCCTGCAAAGAAGAGTGTCGGTATCTGGAGATGAACGGCACGGCTCCTCCACAAAAACACAAGCCAAAACCTGCCGAACCAGGCGTGTTCCAAAACAAATCCGATCCAGCCCCTGAGGAAACCTTCTCCACTCAGATCCTTGGCTGCCAGAACACGGCCAGGAAAGTTGGTTTTCCTCGGGATACATTTTTCCCTTGTTCAGAAGGAAGTTGCTTTTCACCTTGATGTAGCAGAAGTAGTGTCCTGCACGGCAGCTGCCACCTCCATGCACCAGGACGGCGTATAAGGAGTAGAGGAGCGGTTCTCCAGCTGTCTGAGACATGTACGGGCGAAGATCCAGGTACTGGGGATACTCCACAACCTACGGAGAGAGCAGGAGGGCTCAGCAATGATCCAGAAACATTTGAGGACACAGCCTCTCAAGGCTAAAGGCCAGAAGTGTAGAAATGCGTCGTTTGGAATCATCAGCACTTGGTTTTCCCTAAAGCAACATGTCATGGGTTGGGTGGCAGGAAACTGATCTGGGCCAAAGCAGCTCTGTGGGAGCAGAGGACACGCTTGCCTTCCCATGGGAACTGTCCCCAGAAGGGAACATGAGAATCTCAACATGAGCTGCTTGTGACAGAACGTCTGGCGTTGGGAAACCCGCTCCAGGAAGAGAACGTTGCCCTCCAGTTGTGTACACACCTTGCTGATCTTGTCGCCGGTGAAAGCTTCAAACCTCTTCAGACACACCGTGAGAACCTTGGGCGCGCGATGGACCGTGAACCTCTTGGAGGCGGCAGTCATCTTGTCACACCTTGAAAGCAAGTACAGAGCCAAGGGCTGAAACGCACCATGTTTTCCCCAAAGGCCAGACAGCCTTTCCTGTCTCACACATCCCGATGCTATTTTAAGGCTATTCAGTACCATGAGGCCATGTTGAAAAACCTGCCTCTCATTACTGTGCCTTAAACCAATGTGAAAACATGACTTCTGCTCAATGACACCTTCACGCAGCATCTAGTATTAATATGTCATTAGTAATCATCTTACTTGCTACATTTAAAGCAGTTTTCGCCATCCAGGTGCTCAGGTTTCACAAAGTCCTCCAGAGCTGTGGTGACAGATGCGGCTGCCTGGAGGAGTGAGAAGGGAGAGCCCTGAGCTCTGGGAAATGCCCTCGCCCAAACACTTAGGAGGAGTTTACACAAGAAAACAGCTCGATGACGCTGAGGAGACCCACTGTGAACCCGCAAGCAGTGCCCAGAAGGAGGCAGAAAGAGGGTGTGATGCTGAACATCTCCCTCATTCCCCAGGGATTCCCAGCACTCCCCAGAGCCACCTCTTCATGGCACCGCACAGTTCAGCTACGATGGTGTGCGGGCCACCAGTGATGGAAACAACACCCCCCATGAGCCTGGGAGCCAGACGGGTGTTGAGGGAGGGCAAGGGAAGAAGGAGGAGGGTACGTCACAGTGCAGAGAGGGGCACGTGTGCCTGTCCAGCTGAAACCAGCACCGACAGGGAGACCACTGCCAAGGCCTCTGCAGGAGAACACAGTCCATTCCACCTCCTGCCCACCACCAAGCTCTCTTGTGTTTGTCGGATACATTTTTAAGCCAACTGTGTGGATTCTGGAAAGCTCCAGTGGCCTTGGGACATCTTGAAGCACAATTACAAACCCTCTTACTCTGATATCCAGAGGAACATCCAGGAAGGCCTCGTAGGAATTGGAAACCGCTTGGCAGCTCCAGCACGTGACTGGAAGGCAAATGGAAACGCTCAGCGAGAGGGGAAGTCAAGACACTGTGCCGGGTTACGCTCCTCACACCCACTGCGCCAATCACACGATCAGCTGCTATCGCAGGCAGACAGGAGGGCACAGACGATTCCAAGGAGAGCAGTAGCTGTGGAAAAGTACCTCTGGATCTCAGAAAGCCCCCAAAGATCTGATGGACGATGGTAGTTGCTTGAGAGGAGATGTCCAAGCTGCAAACCAATGGGAAGGCAGAGAGTTATCTCCTCCAAGAGCCTGGCTTTGTCTGAAAGCCCTGGGCATGGTTTACCTTGAGGGGAGGACATCAAGGAGTCCAAAGGGCTTGGAAACGCTGGAAAGACAATTTGCTTGTGCTTACTTGCTGCTTCCGCTCAGACAAGCTCTCTGCATGGCATCCACGGTGCAGCGTAAGAACTCGTGGGCGTCCTCCTGCCTGCCATGCTCGAAATTTTCTCCTATTTCTAAGGAAGAAGAAGTTACTAGTTCTCTCCTACGAGAATGGCATAAAACATGTCACAGCAGCTGGACTGACTTACGTGTGAGAACATCAACAACAGCCCAAGGCTCGATGGCACTGGCTGAGGAATGCAGGACCTGTTTAACGTGCGCTTCCATTCTGCACATCATGCAGAAGCCTTCCTGGCCACCTGGAGAGGGAGGGAGATGGGGAGGGAGAGAGGGAAGCTCCTCAGGTTTCCAAAATATCCACAGTGATGGGAAACCTAAGAAGTTGTAAGAATTCTCCACTCCTCCCAAGGGGCCCAAGTCCCAACAAGCCCGAGATGTTTTAGTGCACAGAAAACTTTCTTCAGAGGGATGCTGAACTGACGGAAGCTTTCTGTGCAATAAGCGAAGGAGATTAACTTGCAGGAATAGGGACCAAGAGCCCGGGCTAGAAACAGGTGCCTTTCTAAAGATGAATACATCCAGGTACAACAAGCCGCTTCTAGGCTTGAGTGTTCAAAGAACACCAACTCAGGGAGCTGATCAGCTTCCAGATTCTGGGAGCCCTTGGGCAGTGCCCAACAGATGTACAAGGAAAAGTTCTGAAAAGTACTGACAGGCCCGGCTGTGCTCCCCAGAGAGCAGGTGGTTGGCCAGAGGCGGGGTGTAGGTCAGGCACTGCAGGATGGAGTTGAGGAAGCACGTGTTGCCCAGGTTGTGCAGTCCCGCTCCAGCTCTCTGGCTGTGCTACCAGCCCATGTAAATCTTCTGCGGGGGAAAGAGGATCCTCTGCGGCGGAGCCATTCCCTCAGCAACGACTGCCAAGAAAGCACATTGGAAGAGAGATAAGACCATGTTATTGCACAAAAGCATATTTAAAAGCTGAGTTCTGTACAGGAGCACCCAGGATAGAGCATCAGCTCTATCCTCCAACACAGAAACACTCTGGGAAGCCTCACACTGCCCTTGAAATTTCCTGATGAAGGCACAGTTTTGGAAAATAGTGTGTTCCCCTGCTCACTTTGCCGAAAGTGCAACAAACACACACTCTGACTTCAGTGGCTTGGGCAAATTTCCTTTCCCTCTGGAGTCTTGAACTGGATCATCCCCCAGCGTGTCAGGGCTGGAGGGTGCCCAGCAGACCCCAGGCAAGACAGGGAAAGCCTCTAGTGCAGCGGGTAAGGAACTCGCTTCAGACGGGCAGGAAAGGTCTCTGTCCCACAGCACGGCTGCTGCCTGCCCGCCCTGCTGCCTCTCGCTGCCCGTGCCCTGGAGCAGGAGCTGGGTCTCCTCTGCCCACAGAGGCTGTGCTGGGGCCGGCTCCCAGCTCGGAGCAGCCCTGGCATTCAGGCAGCATCATGACCACCACCCGTGGGACCCCCCCTGCCAGCGTGAGGGGAAACGTGATCCTGGTGTCGAGCAGGGAGCGCTCGCTGAGCCCCCGCCCTGCCCAGACAATCAGGGCCCCTCACTCACCCATCTCCAGTTGCTGGGCCATGCACAGCTCCTGGGGCTCCACTGGAGATCCGCTCCCCTGGGGAGCCCTGTCCTCCTCCAGGGCCACCCTGGTGGTGCCGAGATGTTTCTCTGCCATCTTGTGGGTCCAAGCAAAGAGTTATAGGTGGAGAAGGGGGAAGCTTTGGCAAAATGCCAGGGGTCTGCCGGGGGCAGCTGGGAAAGACTTGGGTTGCACTCGGGGAGTCTTCAGCACAAGTCTGCCGGGGGCAGAGGGGAGTCTGCCAGGGGCAGCTAGAGTTAGGATATGGCTGGACTCGATGGTCTTAAGGGTCACTTCCAACCAAAATGATTTGCTAAATCTCTGAAAGACGTGGGCTACGCTCGGGGGCTCTCGCCAGCTCCGTGCTCCTGCCCTGTCCCGTCGCCGTCCTGTCGGACAGTGGGGGCTGGGGCCACAGCTGCGCTGAGCACAGGCAGGGCAGTGGGTGTCACAATGTGAGGTCACAAAGGGCCCCACTGTGACCCTGCACCTGGGCAGGGAGGTCAGGCTGTCCCTTTGGGAGGCACAGGGTCAGCTCAGCGCTGGGCACCTGGGTGCTAAATTTGAATCCCAGTTTCTAAATTTCCACCACCCATTGCTCGGAACATAGTCTGTAACAGTCTGTTGCACTACTCCATTTTCCTGGAGGCTGGTGCATGACGGAGATGTGACAGACCCACTCACTGTTGTGCTCCTTGGCCCAAGTGTCTGTGAGGATGTTCCAGTAATGAGTCCTGTTGTTTAGCTTAGTTCTTTCTGCATTGCTGTTTCACCACATGACTTGCTTTTCAAGGCCTAGGACAGTGTTGCGGGCAGTGCCGTGGGGCACAGCGTAGGTTTCCCACCATCCGATAGTGGCTTCTGCCATTGTAAGCACAGAGCTCTTGCCATGGCGGGTTTGTGGCAGTGTGATATAGTCAGTTTGCCAGGCGTCCCCATATTTACACTTCAGTCATCACCCTCCATGCCACACAGGCTTTAACCGCTTGGCTTGCTTGATCATAGCCAGTCTTTCACAATGGTGAATAACCTGTGCAACAGCGTCCACCCCTCGATCACGAGCCCATCTATGTGTTATATCCCTTCCTTGATGACCTGAAGGCACTGTGGGCCCAATGGGCCATCAATAATTCACCTTCATCTTGCCAGTGCAAACCTACCTCAGACACTTTAATCTGGGCAGCTCGATCCCCCCGCTGGTTGTTCGGATCAGGTTCTTCAGTGACCGACTCTCGGGCACATGAGCTTCTACGTGGCGCACTCTCACAGGCAGGTTCTCCAGCCGGGCAACGATATCTCGCCAGGATTCAGCAGCCCCGATGGGTTGGGCTCTGCGCTGCCAGCGGCTCCGCTTCCATTGCTGTAACCAGCGCCACGGGGCATTTCCCACCATCCACGAGGCAGAGCACAGATGAAGCTTCTCAGACGCTGGGGCCTCTTCAGCCCCTGTCAGGATGGCGGGTGCTGGGTCTGGTGGGGCCTCTGCCCTGACGGGCACCATGTCAGAGCTCGGCCTGGCCGCCCGCGGAGCCGCCTTCTGCTCACATCACTCTTTGCCACCATTGGTCGGGAGGGCTGTCAGTCTCCTGCCCTGAGCTGATGCTGTCTGGGATTGGCTGCCTGGGCTGTCACTCTGCCCTGGTTTGGGGCCCACCCTGCCCTGAGGTGCTGCATCCGCTGATTGGCTGTCTGGGATTTCCCCCCTGGCTCCTCCCATCAAATGAGTGGTCAGACCACTTGTCAATCATTCATGTGCTGCACTCCTGCCAGTTGTGATTGGTGCAGCCAGCACGGCCTGCCCCTGAACGCTGCCCAGTTTGTTCAGCTCTCACCACCTTTCCTGCAGGCCTCAAAGCTTGATTGGCTGGTTACGTATCAATCACATGACTTGCCCCACCTCCTCAAATGCCATTGGCTGTCCTCGGTCCCCTGACTCCCCATAGACTTCTGGTTGGTTGTTGCCAGGCAACGAGCCGAGCTCAGCCTAAAAATGAAACTGTGGGCCCTGGACACAGGCCGTGGGTGATAAAAGACACGTTGGGACCCTAAACATGAGGATTTGGGCCCCAAGAAGGAGGCTCTGGGCACTCAAAAGCAGGGTCAGACCAGATTACTCAGGCCTTTATCCAAACACCTCTTTGGCAATTTTTGGGGTAGAGTGAATGTGCACTCCTGGGAAACAGCTTCCAGTGCTTGACTGTCCTCAGGATTGGGAAGTTTCTCTCTTTCTGTAGAACCTTTCCAAGCCCAAACATCCAGATTGTTTTTACTCATCTACTTACACACTTACACAGACCATAATATCCTACCTTGGACACAAGAATGTTGTGGGGGATGATGCTGAATGCCTTGCTGACTTCCAGGTAACAGACCACCACTGCTCTCCCCACGTCCTGCAACCCTGTCCTTTCCTCACAGAAAGCAAAGACGATGGACAGACACCACCTGCCCTGGGTAAACCCCGTCACCTTCTCTTCCAGACACCCAGAAATGGGGTCCCAGTGGACATGTTCTGGGGCACAGCCCTTAGTTCTCTGATAAACAGGACTTGAGTCTGGTTGAGTTTCAATCAGAATCAGTCATTTTATTAACAGATATCAAAGCAAAAGGCTAGGTAATAAAAGGCAAGCAAACAGCGCTGGGTATGTGGGGAGTCACCGCTCCACCAACACTCACACCGCTTACTTTTTCCCTTGGTCTTTTATACTTTCTTAAGTTCCCTTTTCCAAGAAGTATCCTCCTAGTTTCAATTCCCCAGATGAACGTGGCGTTGAGGTTTCTGCACACGTCTCAGAGGTTTAGGTGGTCGTCTCTCCCCTCCTGGTGGTCCTCAGGAGGAAGGCTTCTCCTCTTCTTTAGTGTCCTTTTCTTTACCCTTTATTCGGTGCATGCGTAAAGTGGGTTTTCTTTAAGCAAGTTGTTAGCGCTACCTAACAGCAATATCCTTTTCTTTACGTAAGTCGTTAGTGCTACCTAACCACAACATCCAGTGTCCTTGCTCCATGCCTTAATTGGTTAAGTCAGTGCACTTATCTTAACTTCTTGTTGGCGCATTTTCGCAATGTTAGTACACTAATACTTATTTCTGTCCCCTGATATACTCTTATAGTGACACGAATCACAATAACACATTACACGGTTCCCCTGCTCACCCATTGGCCATTTTTGAAAAGTGCACACAATGTGCGAGAGCTGCCAGTGGTCAGGGAGTCCCCTCAGTCTCCATGAGCTTTCCAAGAAGGTGGAGAGTGGCCTCACTGTGACATCGTCCTGCTGTCTCAGCTCCTGGGATGCTGCCCCTGCTGTCCCATAGACTGGAAAGGATTGTGTTAGTTCCAGTGACCCCTGACTTGATCTGCACCCACTGCTGGTTGTTTTCGTCCAGATTCCTGCCTCCAGTCACAGAGGCCAGAGAGAACTTGCTGGTGAAGACAGAGGAGAAGAGGACACAGGGATTCTCACCTCTTTTTCTTATTAAAGTCATTGGTGGCCACCCAGTGTCTTTGTTTCTCCTTTAACTGTTCCTGCAGTAGTAACAGCTCATTAGGTGACCCTTAATCGCCTTACAGGTCTAGACTGAGTTTTGCTCTGGACTGTTGCTGTGCTTGGAGGCTGCTGTCCCTGAAGACCAGATGAACTAACTTCTGCCACCCTGCCTTGGCAGTTTATTCCATCCGTGTCACAGCTCTGTCTGCAACACTGACAGCTCCAGCTCACCCAGTCAGGTCCCTGGCTGAGGACATTGCCTCACATCTGGGCTGAACCACCCCAGCTGTGGCACCAGGAAACCTCTGAGTTACCCCATGGAAACCTGGTACCAAATGTTCAAGAGCCCATGTGTGCAAAGGCTTTGCTTCAGAGCAGAGACATGAGATGGTCAAAAGATTGATGAATGTCTTTCTAGCCCTATGAGTATAACCCAGAACAAAATGCCTGAATTCATTTAACTGAAGATATTCCTCTCCCAGCTTGGAGAAATTAGATCCATTGCTGTAACCTTTCTGATGTCCTGTCTAATGATGGGACAAGAAAAGATGATTCTCATACCAATTTATTTTCTAATAAGAAGAATACAATGCTGGCAAGAAGTGTCTGTGCAGAGAAGAGAGACTCAACATCACTGATTACTTGAGTTTGTTTCAAAGGACGTGCCCATGGAGCCCCAGGGCCACCTGGAGGGAGCCCAGAGGGGACAGAGAAAGGGACATCCTGGGCTGCTCCTGTGCTGCTGAGCTGGGCTGGGCTCCTGGGACAGAGGGAGCTCATGGCAAGCGGCAGCGCTGCAGAGAGACAGCTCTGCCCAGGAGCAGCTCCTCTGCAAAGCGCAGCAGGGCTGAGGGCTCTGCCTGCAGCACCGAGGGGAGAGGAGCCAGGGAGAGAGGGGAAATGCAGTCTGGGGTTGGAGGATGCTGAGAGATCACTCGAAGGGAAATCTTCACAGTCCTTAACACAGTAAGTCTCTGGGTGCAGGGTGGTGCAGATGAGTATCCTGCAATTATCACCCAGACTTCGCACATCCCATGGCTGGCATGGAGGAGAAGGATCTGCACCTCAGCAGGGATTCCCTGCATGGACAGGGCACGACAGCTGCCTTCTCCCAGCTGCAGGGTGTGAAGCTGGGTGAGCACCCAGGGATGCCCAGGGCTGTCCTGCAGAGCAGGGTCCCTGCAGGGACTCTGCCACCTGCCAGGGTCAGCGCTCAGCCTGCCCGGGGAGATCCCAACAACACTGAGGGAGAAGCTGTTGGGGAAAGGAGTGACTCCCAGCAGGGCAGGGTCCTTCTGCTGTTGAGAGTGAACTGTGTGGGTCAGGGCTGCTCACAGCTCCAGCTCACCCCCAGGACATTTGCAGAGATTCCTTCTGAAGGACACTGAGGAAGTGTTTATCTGATAGGGGTAATTTTAAGTTTTGAGTTTTTTCCATTCTTGGTTGTCTGGGTGCGCAGTGGGACATGGGAATTTATTTCTTTGTCCTGGAGAAGGTGCTAAGACCCCAGTCCTCATTAGGACTTGTCAGAGCTGCTCCTGAGCTCCTGCACACACAGAGCTGCCCCTGGGCAGTGCCCAGTGCCAGCAGGTGTGAGCAGGACAGAGCTGAGCACGGGAGACGGGGTATGTGACACCGACAGGGAGCAGATTCAGGGGCAGAGAAACAGCTCCCAGCAGGGACAGCTCCATGCAGCAGAGACATGGGCAGGGAGAGGGAGCTGTGACCAGAAATGCTGGGGAGGTGATTCAGAAAGACCTCTGCCCTCCCCTGCAGTGCAGACGCATTTCCCAGTGCAACCCCCTGGTCTTCTCCCCTCCCCAGCAGAGCCTCTGCCCCAAAGCCATGGGGTCCAGGTAACGAGTCTCCACCTCAGCAGCTGGACCTCCAGGTGAAGGGTTTCTGGAACGTGGTACACAAAAAATGTGCTAGAAGTACTTGCTCTACAGTGTCATCATGTGAGTGGCAGCAGCACAGCCAGGTAAGGAGAAGGTTTCACATCATGCCCGTCTGCCTTTCTGGCCTTGCTTTATTTTTCAGGAGCACTGCAGTGTTCTTCCTTATTTCTCCACCTGTCCGTGGTGCTCTGACGTTCTGGACTTGGGGTGGGAACGTGGGTCCGTTTCAATTCTGACACCAACCCAGGGGGTCTTGCCCCAAAGGTGCATTCATGGAAACTAGGTGCCCAAGCTGCATTTTAAGCTGTGATGACCCGTGTTTGCCATTTGGTGGAAAAGGAGAATTAGCTGACACATGCCTCCATCAGGGATGAGGTTTTCCGTGAGAAATGGCATGTTTATTTTTCTCAGAGAAGTCTCCTCTAACTTGTCACTGTCTTTTCCTCCTATGACATGTCCTCATGTTCACAGGCAGAGCAAATGTCCAACAGCAGCTCCATCACCCAGTTCCTCCTCCTGCCATTCACAGACACACGGGAGCTGCAGCTCTTGCACTTCTGGCTCTTCCTGGGCATCTACCTGGCTGCCCTCCTGGGCAACGGCCTCATCATCACCACCATAGCCTGTGACCAGCACCTCCACACCCCCATGTACTTCTTCCTCCTCAACCTCGCCCTTCTCGACCTGGGCTGCATCTCCACCATTGTCCCCAAATCCATGGCAAATTCTTTATGGGACACCAGGGCCATCTCCTACATAGGATGTGCTGCACAGCTCTTTTCATTGGCCTTCTTGGCAATAGGAGGGTATTGTCTCCTCACTGTCATGTCCTATGACCGCTACGTTGCCATCTGCAAACCCCTGCACTACGGGACCCTCCTGGGCAGCAGAGCTTGTGTCCACATGGCAGCAGCTGCCTGGGCCAGTGGGTTTCTCAATGCTCTGCTGCACACGGCCAATACATTTTCACTGCCACTGTGCAAGGGCAATGCCCTGGACCAGTTCTTCTGTGAAATCCCCCAGATCCTCAAGCTCTCCTGCTCACACTCCTACCTCAGGGAAATTTGGCTTGTTGCTTTCCTTGGTTTTCTGGTTTTGGGATGTTTTATTTTCATCATGCTGTCCTATGTGCAGATCTTGAGGGCCGTGCTGAGGATCCCCTCTGAGCAGGGACGGCACAAAGCCTTTTCCATGTGCCTCCCTCACCTGGCCGTGGTCTCCCTGTTTGTCAGCACTGCCATATTTGCCCACCTGAAGCCCCCCTCCATCTCCTCCCCCATCCTGGATCTGGTGGTGTCTGTTCTGTACTCAGTGGTGCCTCCAGCAGTGAACCCCCTCATCTACAGCATGAGGAACAAGGAGCTCAAGGATGCCCTGAGGAAAATATTTCAATACTCACTGCTTTAGGTTACTAAGGTTCACACTGTGTCACTAGGGCTGCAAGAGAAATAGCTAGGACTAACTTTTCTTCTTATGTGTCTATATTTTTCCATAGTGCTTTTGCTGGGCTTTGTTTTTTGGTTCATGGCTGTAATAATATAATTCTTGGCCTCCTGCGTGTCTTTTCTTGAACCAAAGACCTCATCTACATATGTATATGCACTCCTTAGTTTTTGATAAACTCAATAAATGAAGCAGCAGAAACCAATTTGTCTCAGGTCCCACCTCTTCACAATCCTCTGGAGCTGGGGGAGCAGGCCCAGGACGCAGGAGGGTCCAGGAGGCAAATGCTGCCCCATGGAGGAGCAGCCCTGGTGGCCTTGGGGCTGCCTGTGGGCAACTCAGTGGTCGTTCCCTCTCTGACACCTGCGAATCAGGGCTGCTGTTTCACTTGATCCATGGCCAAGGGCAACAGCAGGATGCAGCAGGACACATCCCTTGTTGTCTGTTGACAGTGGAGATGATGAATGGTCACTGAGATATGCACCGTCCCAGTGCATGATGGGGCAGAGGACAATCCTCCAGGAGAGGAATCAGGAGCTGCCCGGAGAGCCCATGGGATACACACGGACCGGCTGTGCCTGAGGTGGGCAGTGACAGGACCCCACAGAGTGAGACATGGCCCAAGGTGGAGTCATCAAAGGTATCTGCAGGGAAACAAAGCTGAACACTGACAGTCTGATACAGACCAGCTCCAACAGGCAACAGCACCTTCACAGTCACCACACCAACAGCAGCACTTACACAACCATGAGCAACACATCTGACCCTGTCCTGTTCCCCCTCTCAGACTGCTCTGGTGTGAAGGTTGCACGAGTGGTCCGTACATCCTGGGCAGAACTTATGCACTGTCTCACACGCTCCTGTGTTCCCCCAGCTGTGGACCTGGGCTTTGTGTTTGCCCAGACTCAGAGATATTACCCATTTGGCCATTCCAACCCTGGGTGTCTTCACATCCTGGTGTCCACCTCCTCCTTGCTACCCTCACTTAGAATTGACCAAAACCACACACAACAGTGAACTCACTCACACAGCAAATAGCCAGGAGGGGACTTTAAGAAATGTTGTAGTTTAACCCTGGTCATCCGCTCAGCACCACACAGTCGGTTGCTCCCTCCCCCACAGCAGGATGGGGGGAAGGATAAGAAAAGTAAAAGAAAACTCGTGGATTGAGATAAAGAGGAGGAAAGTGATAAGAGGAGGAAAATGAGGGAGCAGCAGCCAGCGGTACCCAAGAGAGAGTTTAATAGGTAAACCAAAAGCTGTGTGTGCAATCAAAGAAAAATGAGGAATTCACCCGCTGCTTTGCGTTCGCAGGTGGGTGTTCAGCCATCTCCAGAAAATCAGGGCTCCATCACACATAGCAGTTACTTGGGAAGACAAACGCCATCACTCTGAGTGTTCTCCCCTCCCTTCTCCTCCCAGATTTTATTGCTGAGCGTGACTACATATGGTATGGAAGACCCCTTTGGTCAGTTGGGGTCAGCTGTCCCAGCTGCGTCTCCTCTCAATTTCTTGGACACCCCCTGCCTCCTCTCACTTCTCAGCGTGAGAAGCTTAAAAGACCTTGATACTGTGCAAGCACTGCTCAGCAATGACTGAAATATTGGGGTGTGATCAACACTGTTTCCATCACAGATTTAACACACAGCCCCATACAAGTGACTATGAAGATAAGTAACTCTACCCCAACTGAAACCAGTCTAATAAGCAGGACAGACCATGGTGATGAGGCAGGGGGTTTGGCCAGACCAGCACTGACCAGCCACCTCCCCACGGGCAGCTGGTCCCTCGAATCCCTCTCCTCCCCACTCTTCCACAGGCTGCTTCTTCCACAGTCCACCTTGATCCCTCCCTTTCTCTGCCCGACTCTCTTCCCCAGTTCACAACTATCATCAGTTACTTTTTCCCCAATGGTCTCAGGTTTTCTCCGTTTGTACTCAAGTTTGATAGTTTGGATGCCATTGTCCAGGTCCTCTGGGACTTCAGTGGCATCACTGGTGGCTCCCCCAGTTCAGATGGAACTCCGCCTGCAGCTCCCAAGGGCCTCTGGTCTCCTGCAGGTTCTGTGCTCATGGTTGGACAGTGACGGCAATCCTGAGAAATTTCAAATCTTATGAGAACCTTTAAATCAACTTAAATGATTGAGTACATTCAGTAAAATGTCTGAGCTTTTCCCATGATTTCTAACTGAGAATTTTTCAGGATGTGTATTAACAGCAGGAGAAGAAATATTGATTTTTCCTTGTCTTTGCATCACCAGTACTGTATCTCTTACTCCGTGTGTTTCATCTCCCTCACATTCCAGTTATTTCCTCCTGGCCTGAAGAAATTCACCATGTCTTTTATCTATCTCTCAAAAACATTTATTGCATGGTTCTCCCTTCTGGAAGGTGGAACTCACTGGAGCCAGCTTGGACTTGGCATAGAGCTGAGGCCTGTGTTTTATCTTTTTGATGATCTAATCACATTTGATTTTGTGTGTTCAAAACCAAGAAAAACCTTTCTGTGCCTGTTTGCAGCCAGTTCTCTAATGAGAGCAGGTGGAAATTTGTGGAATGGGGCTTGAACATCCAGTTGCAGCCTTCAGTGGAGAAGTCTGATGTAAGGAAAAGTGATGTAACTCCCAGATGTGCGATGACAGAAATAGTGGTGTTGGGAGGTGAGGAGGAAGGTTGTCCACACAGTGTCAGATCTCAAGGGACTACTTTTCCAATCTGTCCAGACCTCCTTAGGAGACAGTCTGGATCAATATCAATTAGAAAATGCTGGTATCACCTCTTCCATAAACCGAAAAGTAATGAAAAAATCCTTAAATATGAAAATAAAAATTATTAAATGCTTATAGAAATCTTCAACTGGACTTCTAAAACCTCTCTAATTTACTGTACAAGTCTTGAAGACTTTTCAAAAATCATGGTAGACACACAGATCCTTAGGGCTTTCTCCACTTTTATGAGCCCCATGGTGCATTTGGTGCTGAGTCCATGAACCTCAGATACTGAGAGGAGACTGAAAAAACCTCTCAAGAACGTAAAGTCAGAAGCAAATGCCAAAGTGTCTGGGAGCGTTAATTGGCCCAACTGACGGCAATTACCAACAAACCCTCCTGATGGAGTCGTTAGAGCAGATACTTGGAGGCCATGATGGCAGATAGGCAAAGGTCACGTACAGACAGTTCTGATGCTGAGAAAACCTTTGGTTCGATTTATGAGGCAGAAAGGCCCAGCCCTCAGCCCAGCCCCTGGGAAGGCAGATCCTGTCCCTCCTGCGTGGCTCTTCCTGGGGCAGTGGGATGTGGGTGTGATGCTGAGTGAAGAACAACAGCCTGACACCTCCCTGTGGGGCTGCAATGAGGCCCCTGTGCCATGAGGACTTGTCTCCTCACAGGTCTGTGGCAGAGACAACTGCCATGGCCAAGTGGACAGAGATCTCTGTTCTGTGGGTGCCTTCCAGCCCTACCAGAGCCCTTGGCCACCTCCACCTCTGACTGTCTTACGCTGTCCCACACCTGCCCCTCTCTCCCCATGGCTGTAGACACCCATCTCTTCCCCACCTTGCTCTCGCCATGGCATTTCCATACTTCACTGATGTCTTTCCACCCTCCCTGGCTGTTCCGTGAAACACAAAGCCATGGGCTGATCGCAGACTCCCTCTGGGTGACCTCTTGCACCACAGTGCAGCCCTCAAGTGACATTTTGAGCTCATCATGTCCCGTCTCCACATTCCAATCAGAACTTTGCAGCAGTTTCTCTCTTTCTTCTGCTCTTTCCCATTATCAAGCAAAGTTCCATGATCTCAGAATCCACCCTTAAGGTGTCTGACCCAGCCCGTCAGCCTGCTTGTGGTCTCTCAGCTGACCAGAAAGAAGTATCCTCACCATGATCTTCCAAGCCACATGCCAGCTGTTGGCCTTTCAGCTTGCTGGATGAGACTAAAGGCATGTGCCTGCTGCAGATAAAAGTAAAATGATTGTCAGCCTCCAAGCCCATGCACCTGCTGGTGATCTTTCTCTGACTGCCAGGTGCATCTCCATGCCAGTCCTGCAAGGTGCTAGGGCAGCAGAGACTTTGCAAACAGCATTCAACCTACATGCATGTTGGTGGCTTATCAGTTCCTTAGGCACAGCTTCAATGATACACACATAGACCAGTCATGTGCCTGAAGCTGGCCTATCAGGTACTCAGGTGGAAGTGACCTCACAGCCACCATCACAGCCATGTGCCTCTCACATGCCCATGAGTCTCTGAAGCACCATAGACCTCATCCCAGCAATCCTGCCCATCTCCTCCTTGGGCTTGACAGCTGGTCAGGTACCTGTAACCTCACATCCCTCTTCAGATGCCCCGTGGCTGCTCCAGAATTACCCTGGGTTGCCCCAAGGGGCCAAATTGCTGAAGTAGGGTAGGGAGAGGGGTTGGAGGTGATGGGGGTTGAGCACGGGAATGAGAGCTCTGGGGATGAGGTGTTCAATTTAGGGATTAGGGATTAGAGCTCGCTGTTCAGGGTTAGGATTTAGGCATCTGGTAATCTGCCTAGGTGCGTGGTTAGTGTTAAGGGTACGGGCTAGTTTTGTCAGTTAGGGGTTTTTTTTAGGGTTGTGGTGAGGGCTAAGGTTAAGGCTGGTATTTTGAGGCTAGGGATACAGGGTAGGGGTTAAAGTGAGTAAAAAGGTAACACTAACAATAAGGGGTTATGGGTTTGGGATTTGGCTTAGAGGTAAATTTTGAGGTTTGGGTTTAAAGTAGTGCATTACTGTCAGGGTGGGGACTAGCATTTAGGGGTAAGGTTAGAGTTTAAGATTACTGCTTAGAACACAGGTAAGGGCCTAACATGAATGTTTTCACAGTCAGTGTCACAGCGGCATCACTGTTACCTGAAACCCTCCAAATCTTTCACCTCTGTTGGCCAAGCCATTCTTTCCTCCCCCAAATCTCCACTCTCTCTTGTCCCAGTTCCCCTTGACCTTCCCAAATCTGTCATCATCTTGGGAGCAGCTTTCTGATGGCCCTCATGACCTCTGAGTATTTGCCTTCCCGCTGCTGGTCAGTCAGTTTCTGTGACAGAAGTGACCTCGCAGCAGCATCCAACGGGACACAATGGGCTGCTGTGCTGCTGCGGACCCTGCTCAGCCCACCCAGCAGCCCTGCACCACCCCTAAGTTCCCCTACCTCAGCTCATGCCTACCAGCTTGTGCTCCAGAACAGCTCCCATAGGTCCTGGGAGACTTTTCCCAGTCCCACATGGTGCTTCACCTGCCCCAGGGTTATGTTGGAGGCAGTGGCCACCTCTGTGCAAACAACTGAATCAACCCCTGAACGGAGACTTTAGGGAATAGTTGAGCCCTCTGCAGAAAAGACTTCTAAGTAATAGCTGAAAAAGTCTTCCTTTCCACAACTGCTAGTATTTTTAAACTAATTTTCATGAAACTTCTCATTGTTTGTTTGTTTGTTTGTTTTGAGACTACCATGGGCGAGTGTCAGTAAGCTAATTAAACACTGTATCTCTATGTGAATGTTTTTATGCAGCCATTTCCCAAAATACATTGCCTACCAGTGGTTTGAGTTGAGAAACACTGTTCAGAGGATCTTCTTAATTTGTATTGGCACATTTTGTATCTCTAATTCTTTCCCTCTGTCTCATTTACTTCCTTGCCTATTCTTTGAAGAGCTCTCTGAGGAAAAGATGAATTGAATTATGGAATACCATAGATTGGGAGAGACTCCTGTGCAAGTATCTTTGCAAGAGTGTCTTCAACTGGATCAAGTGAGGCTCCCCGTACAACAGTTCTGCTGAGTTCTTATAATTCAGCCAGCCTGTTGTCCTGCACATCCTCTCTGGCATGTGCAAGCAACTTAAGTAATTACTGTTTACTCAATTTTATTCAGTTTTGCATGAGAAACTGCTACAGGGATCTCTGAAATAGTCAGATTCTTCACCCAGGATGTTAATAACCACGTGTATGCACAGGAAACAGGCCCAGGCACAGCAGGATCTGTGACTAATGACTGAAGAGCTCTGCTTGCACACCCACACAACTTTGTTTCACCACCTCAAACCCACCATCTCCTCCTCTCCCTCTTCTCCCCTTGCATTTTGAATTATTCTGTTTCGAGAGCCGTCCGCTCTACTCCTTTCTATGTCTGAAAACAAATGGAAAGATGAAGGGGAAAACACCAGTCTTTATTGTATATGTGGGCTTTTTTGTGCTTCTTTCTCCTAGATGTGTAGTTTGATTTAAAAAACATAATAACTCAAGAAATTGGAGATTTGAGACTTGAATAGTGAGTTTCACCTACTTCACAACAGGCGCCTGTGAGAATTTGTTTTCCCAAGGCTCCCTGTATAACCAATGGAGAGAGGAGAAAACTTTCAAGGCTGGGTCCTCCCAACCTATAGCTGGCACGCAAAAGAAAAGTTACAGATCTCTTCCAGTCACTATTCTCCTGGTCTGCGTTTAGGTCAGGACATTTGATAGTAATAGCAATGAGCAACTGTTTGGAAGGAACTGCATTTCAGTGCAGATGGATGTCAGATGAGACTGGGTGGAACCATAACAAATTTCAGTCATTATTTAGAGTACTAAAGAAGATGAGTTATACTTGGTGCCTATTCTGCCCTCCCCTTTCCTGAAGAAACAAAGAGCACAAAGCTGTGGAAGAAAGCACGGGATTACGAAAGAGATGCTTGATACTGCTTATTCTGAAATCAATAGATACTCAGGGATTCCTTGTCCAAAAAGGCAAGTACTCAAAAGTAGAAAGAAAATCTTTCGACGTACATTTGATTTGATATGATTTGATTTGATTTGATTTGATGTGATAGTTTAGCATTTGTGCAATAGAAGAGATGACTTAGGCACATAGGTGTGACAGATGTTTGCAACAGACCTGCATGAATTTGGAATTTGCCAGGAATGGGATAAAATAGCTAACAGACTTTAAAATCCTCTGTCATGAAGGAAGAATTCTTTACAAGTGTTTTAAAAAGGTAGAAAGAAGACAACAAATTCTCTGAGAACTCCAAATGAAATTTGATACAGAAAAATCAGGGTATGAGAAGTGCTTGAAGTCCTCTATCTGTGTACTATAGGAAGACTGCAAGAAAGGAAAGAAGCAGAGAGTTTTGGGGAGCCTTTCACCCAGACTGTGGACTTATCACACTTGGTTTTTGCCATGTTCCTGTCTCGGCCTGACGAACCGAAATTCAACGTGGGCTCAGAAAATGGAACTGCAGTTACTGAGTTCATCCTAGAGGGTTTCTCAGGGCTTGATCAAAGACTACAGCTCATACTTTCTCTGGTCTTTCTGCTCATATACCTGACAACAGTGATGGGGAACGCTACCATCATTTTCCTCGTGTATGCAGATCACCGCCTTCAAACCCCCATGTACTTTTTCATTGGCAATCTGGCCTTCGTGGAAATCTGGTTTACATCCTCCACAAGCATCAAGTTGGTTGTGATCCTGGGTTCTGGTAGGAGAACAATCTCACTAAGCAGCTGCTTTGCCCAATCCTATTTCTATTTTGCCCTGGGCTGTACAGAGTTTCTTCTACTAGTTGTCATGTCCTTTGACCGCTATGTTGCCATCTGCCAACCTTTGCATTATGCTGCCATCATGAAGCCTCAGCTCTGCATCCACCTGGTTGTTGCTACTTGGGTCACAGGCTTCACACTCTTGAGTTACCGCCTGGTCATCCTCTCGCAGCTGACTTGCTGTGGCTCAAATGAGATCCATCACTTTTTCTGTGACAACTCCCCCTTATTCAAACTGTCCTGCTCTGACACCAGCCTGCTTTGGAAAATAGACTCTGTTTTCATATCATTTGTCATTCTGGGTTCCTTATGTTTAACTCTGGCATTTTACATGTGCATCCTTTTCTGTATTCTACATCTTCCAGCAGCATCTGGGAGGAAAAAAGCTTTTTCTGTATGTTCTTCTCATCTCACCACCTTGGCAATTGCATATGGGAGCTGTATTGTTCTCTATGCATGTCCTTCAGAATATATTTCCTTGGAGACTAACAGCATTGTAGTGTTGCTGAACACCATCCTGTACCCATTCTTAAATCCATTCATCTACAGTCTTAGAAACAAGGCTGTGATACTGGCCCTGAATGAAGCTGTTGCCCGTACAAGAGCACAGCTTTTCCCCTAATCATGAGGCATTTCTGGACAGCAATTCCAGTGATCTGCTATCATATGTTAGATAATACCAATGCATATGTATGTAACCTCCAGACAGAGATACCTCAGGAGATTTATGTTCTTGTTGGATTGTGTTAAGTGATAAGAAGCTTATCTGCACACACGAAGAAGACACTAACAATGGCAGGAGAAGTAACTCTGTTAATACCCTGTCCCAGCTGCTTTCAGCCCCATCACTGGAGAGCCACCAGCTCATCAAGAGCCCACCTCCAAAACCAAGAAGAGCACAGAGGCTCAGTGGGAAGTCGGAACCCAAATTACAGGCTCTGGGGAATGAACATCTTGTCCCAGGGCCACCCTGGGAGAGCCATCAGCCTCATTGTCCAGGAGTGAAACCCATCAAGAGGAGCCACTGAGAGCAGCTCTCTGGATCATCACTTGGACTAGGAGAATTGTTGCCTGGGGGTGTAGGATACATTATGCGACGCAGGGGAAGAATATTTTTGGATTGCATAGGACTTACAATGGGAAGTTTGGGGAAGGACCCCAACCATTGCAG
Organism: Caloenas nicobarica; assembly: GCF_036013445.1. NCBI lineage: Eukaryota > Metazoa > Chordata > Aves > Columbiformes > Columbidae > Caloenas > Caloenas nicobarica. The sequence goes on from NC_088276.1 coordinate 2,613,089, forward strand.
TCTGTCCTGTCTGTGTGAGCCAACGCAGGCAGGTCACAAGAACAACCAGAGGCCACAAATGCAATTGCCGAGAGCAAATTTATTTTTGATACCTTGCTACCAGGGGATCCCTGAAACAGCACTTAAGCTCCTGGGTAAAGGTCAGACAACTGGGGACGCGGGCATTGCAGAATTCAGCCCCGGTAGGAGATCAACCAGCCTGCTAATTTCATGTAGGGCTTCACACGGGCACAGTTTACCACACTGCTTTGATCTTTGCCTGCAGGAATCTCAAGGATGTACGATAAGGTGTCTTTATGACTCTTTTCACAGGCCTGTTGTTTAAACACAGAGGTTCTACTGGTGATTTATGTGTTTTTCTACACCCCAGCTGCAGTCGCTTGAGCGTATTTACAGTTCTCCTCCTTCCCATTCTTGCATTATTCCCACACATTCCACCCCCTCACTCAAGAGACAGCTCCTGCTGGGGATAGCAAAGCCAGAGATGTTCATTTGGGTTTGTGAGGTGTAGCACAGAACAATTTACAGGGGCACACAATAAACATACACAGAAAAAGGGAAAAACATATCTCTACAATACTGCTTTGAATCAGGTGTCCCACTCATCTTGTCAAGGAATTAAATGAGTAATTCAGCCAGGCATTATCAGTAGATAGTTTCCCTTCACAGAATCACACAATCAAAGATTGTCAGGGATTGGAAGGGACCTCAAAAGATTATCCACTCCAATCCCCCCGCCGGAGCAGGAACACCCAGGTGAGGTTACACAGAAGGCATCCAGGCAGGTTGGAATGTCTGCAGAGGAGACTCCACAGCCTCCCTGGGCAGCCTGTTCCAGGCTCTGGCACCCTCACCGGGAAGAAGTTTCTTCTCATATTTAAGTGGAACCTCCTATGTCCCAGCTTGCATCCATTGCTCCTTGTCCTATCATTGGTTGTCACCCAGAAGAGCCTGGCTCCATCCTCGTGACACCGCCCCTTTCCATATTGATCACCATGAATGAGGTCAGCCCTTAGTCTCCTCTTCTCCAAGCTCAAGAGCCCCAGCTCCCTCAGCTTTTCCTCATATGGGAGATGCTCCTCTCCATCATCTTTGTGGCTCTGTGCTGGACTCTCTCCAGCAGTTCCCTGTCCTTCTGGAACTGAGGGGCTCAGAACTGGACACAATATTCCAGATGCGGCCTCACCAGGGCAGAGGAGAGGGGGAGGAGAACCTCTCTGACCTACTGACCACCCCCCTTCTAATCCCCCCAGGTCCCATTGGCCACAAGGGCCCAGTGCTGGCTCAGCCCACAGCACCCCGTGTTCCCAGCTGGTCTCCCATCCAAGTACTAACTGGGCCCGACCCTGCTTAGCTTCCGAGATCAGGAGCCAGTGCTGGCTCAGCCCACAGCACCCGGTGTTCCAGGCTGGTCACCCATCCAAGCACTAACTGGGCCCAACCCTGCTTAGCTTCCCAGATTGGGCATTCTCAGGGTGCCATAGTTGTATATATTATAAATATACACATATGTTCCCCAAGTATATCCTGGTAGTATCTGAACTAAACCCTTTTTTCAAGGGCAGAGTAGAGGGGCAGGAGAACCTCTCTGACCTACTGACCACCCCCCTTCTAAACCCCCCAGGTCCCATTGGCCTTCCTGGCCACAAGGGCCCAGTGCTGGCTCATGGTCATCCTGCTGTCCCCAGGACCCCCAGGTCCCTTTCCCCTACACTGCTCTCTAACAGTTCGTTTCCCAACTTATACTGGAACCTGGGGCTGTATCACTCTGGGTTTAACAACCTGGTGTGGGTTAATTGCCCACACAGATTGGAAAGTCGTGGCCTGCACTTTTTCAGATTGGACTTCAGTTAGACCTTGGGTCTGTGGCACCAATAACATTGTTCCAATACTGTCACCTCTAGATAAAACACAGGTGTTCACTGAAGATACCTGAAATATAAGAACTCAAGAATGTGATATTAACGAAGGATGTAACATAAGAGGAGAAGTCAGGGTACAGAACTGTACAGCATCCTCTGCAGTTATATGAATTTTTACTTCCAGGTCAATAGGCTGCAGTCCCACTTTACAATCCATTGGTGTGAATAATTCCATTTCCCCGGTAGTTAGTCCTGACACTGTATCCACAGCAGTGTGTACATATTGCCACCCTGTAGATGGGGGCAGGGGGTCGATATAATCAGCCTGACAGGTATGCAAGGCCCACTGACCCTGTTTTATCTTTCCCCATGGCCTACATAATGCCCTTAAATGTACCTGAGTACAAGCAGCACAAAGATGTACGCATATTTTACAAGTCTATAATAGCAAAGGGGTTTGATTGTGAGCCGTGTTCCTTGCACGTGCAGTATAAGCTGATTGATGTCCACAAGCTATATGCACATTTCGATCTTGAGCATGCAACTCGTCAGGGGCCATATTATTTACTTCCCTAGTGTTTTGTGACTTAAATGTATCAACTTTGTTGTGCTCTTCTATTAACCCTTCACAAGGGGAATCCACCTCCACAGAAGATGTAGGGATAAAAGTTTTGCAATGCCCTAAAGATCCCCCAAAGGCATGCGATTGCTTATTGTGGCTGGTACAGAAAACTGCTGCTCTGTTTGGTATTTCTCAAAGCTGTCTATGCCAAACTATTCCTAAAAACAGTACAGTAGCACTAGGGCCCTGTGTTTTCGTTGGATTAGTTGCCCGGCCTTGGTCCTCTACATGAAATTTCAGTGATTTGACAGCTACTTCAGTTTCTTATCGTGACACTGCCATGATCAGCAATATAATGGCAAACAGAAATGGCACCTGACCAGAGTGCGACATTGGCTGCTATCGTTTGGTGGCAAATGGAGGGACTGTGTTTGTCAGGCAACATGGGGGGACCACAGAGATGATTCTTGCTGTTGTAGGGAGGAAATTCATGCTGCCAAAGCTCAATGAGAATTGAAGCTGTTCAATAATGTGAAGGGCAATTTAAAAAGCTTTTTAAAATATATTAATGGCAAAAAGCAAACTAGAAATAACTTTGGCCTGTTACTTGATGAGCATGGTCACCTTATTAACAGGGACATAGACAAAGCTGAGATGTTTAATGCTTTCTTCACCTTGGTCTTCAACAGTGATGATGGACTTGTGGGCCCCCATAACTCTGGGCTGGAAAACCACGGCTGTGAGAACGATAAACTCCCAAACGATCCGGAACTTGTACTGGATCTGCTACTGCAGCTGGATCCCTACAAGTCGATGAGGCCTGATAAGATTCATCCAAGATTGCTTGAAGAGCTGGGGATGTCATGATACAACCAGATGGAATGGCAGGAAGATGTGCCAGGGGAGGGTCAGCTGGACATGAGGAAAAGGTTCTTCACCCAGATGGTGCTGGAGCACTAGAACAGGCTCCCCAGGGAGGTGTCACGGCCCCAAGCCTGACAGTGTTCAAGAAGAGACTGGACAACGTCCTCAGACACATGGTGTGAACTGTGGGGTTGTCCTGTGCAGGGACAGGAACTGGACTCGATGATCCTGTGGGTCCCTTCCAAACCAGGACATTCTATGATTCTGTGTATCCCTGAGGCAATACTTGGAAAGTATATTGCTTTTGTTGCCAGGTAAAGGCAAACTGGTCTTGTATTGAGCTGGCAGGTGGGGGTGGGCACAGTGCTGGTGATGGGGTTAGGGACGGTTGGATTTTTCGCATAAGCATTAATTTTTGCCGTTGGCAAAACATTTCCGATGTTCTGATCCCGTCTATTTCTGACCATGGGATACCAGCTTGTGCAAGGTCATTCTGCATTTGTGTCCTCATAACCCATGCTGTAATTCCTTTTGGTTTTGCTGCCTTTCCTTTATTTACCACCCAAACAGAGGGTCCCAAAATTACAGCCCAAATTTCCCCCAAGGAATTTATTAGAGCACCTACATTACCCGTAGCATTTGTCCCTGCTGCTGTCGTCAAGGGTTTTAGTGAGGCAGGTGCTCCTCTCAAAAACTGCATTTTGACAGTTGTTACTGCTACACTGTCCAGATTGGATCCTAACAGCAATGCATGAGCCATCCCCATCTGCCACATCCAATTAACACCTTTTGCATTGCACACCAGCTTCTGAGGGTTGACACTGATTTGACAGGTTCAGCATACGGTGGTAAAACTCCTGCACACAACCATTGATATGTTGTAATGCGACAACTTCACAGTCAGGAGCTCTAAGATGGGTAAATAATTACCATACCCATCTGCTGGCTGACTTGTGAGAAGAATCCAGTGCTGCTTTCCATGGCAACACATGCAGAGCCGTTTCAGTTGCCTGGGGAGTAACCACTGCCCTGTCATCAATCTCAGGCCCTGCCTCTGGCAGAGCCAATTGATCCAGGAAAGTGGCCACGGGGGCACAGCGCTCAGTGCTGGGCCATCCCTGAACACAGGGAGTCACCAGCACGGCCGCCCCAGTCCTTGACCTTTTTGCAAACCATGGCACGGCTGTTTCTGGTGATGCTGACCGTGCCAAATGTGTGAGCTGACACAGGCAAGTCACGGGAACAACCACAAACCGCAGATGAAATGCAAAGTGTAATTTATTTTCTTTACCTTGCTAACGGGGGGATCCTCAAAAAAGCACCTGGGCAGAGGTGACACAAGCAAGAGCACAGGTGCTGCAGAGCTCAGTCCTGGCTGGATCCCAGGACCTGCTGGTTTCACCTATATATCAGGGATTCATGCAGGTGCCTTTTACCACACTGCTTTGATATTTACCTGCAATAGGGCAGGAATTTCAAGGTTGTTGGAGAAGGTGCCTATAAGACTTTCACAATTCTATGTTATATAAAGGCAGAGGTTCAACCTGTGAAGCACACGCGGCTAAACAAAAATAAGTGTGATTTGTGTTTTTCTACACCCCAGGTACAGTCACTTAAGCTTGTATTTACAAATCTCCTCCTTGCCAGTCTTCTATTATATTCCCACAACCTACAATTAGTGTCGTACTTGGTCTAAAGCTGGAGCTGGCTTTTCTGGCTAGTTACTTTCGTTAGTTCAGGTTTTCCAGCTACTTTGGTTAGTTTTGTTTGGAAGTTCTATTCTGTTGGGAGTTTTGAGTGAGTTCAGCCTTTTGCCGTTCTGTCATTTTACAGTTGGCCCTTGGGCCTTTCTGCCTGTTGCCCTTTTGCTCCCTCTTGCTGGGATCAGCTGTTCAGGACCAAGGTGCTCCCTTCTGCAAGACTGGCTGTTCCGTGTGACTGGAGTTACATGAGGGATTGCACTGAGTATATTTTTAAATTTAATTTAATTTGATTTTTTAATATTTTTTTATTTTTTATTTCATTTTATTATATACGTAGTAGTAGTAGTAACAGTAGAATGTTAGTAGTAGCAGTAGTATATTATACTATACTATTTTTATTGTCTTATTAAAATGCTTTTTCTGAACCCATGGGTTTCTCCCTTTCCTTCAGTTATCCTCCTTATCCCACTTGGTCAGATGGGGGAGTATGTGAGTAGCTATTGTGGTCTTAGTTGCTGGCTGGGGTAAAATCATGACAGGGAAGAATAGTAGTAGCTCAAGAAATCCTGAAAATCACTTTCCAAGATGATGGCTCTGGAGGTCCAGAGTGGACCTCAGGATAAATAAATGTCATTCTGAGCACAGTGCTGTGGTCATTCAGAAGGACTTTGGATCAGCCATGACTTTGTGTTTCAAGGAACAGCTGGTGGGGATGGAGAGACAGCAGCAGAAGTGGGGACACACTGGGGTGAGAACATGGTGGGGAAGTGCATGGGGTGTCTGCACTGAACCATCACGAGTCCATCAACGAATGGACCGTGACATTAAATTGGTGTCATGGACAGGATTCTGAGTAAACAAAGGAGTACTGTGTGGTCTGTAATAGGGGAAGAAAGTTTCACTCCATCCACACCTGGGCCTCCACCCGATAAGGTGAGAGGTGTCCAGAAAGCAAGGGAGGCGATTCAGATTTCCCGCACACCACACACACCTTGGTGTTGAGTGCTCCAAACTTGAGTTGAGGACTCTGTCTCTCGGATCTCGAAGTGCAAAAATGGGTGTTGTTCTCATGTTGATGAGAATTGCCTGCTAGGGAGAGTGAAGGGGCAATCCTGTGTCTTCGCGTAACTATGTTGAGCCTTCCCATAGCAGATTTTTGGCCCCTTCAACCACTCGGGAAAGAGAAAGGTGACACAGCAGTTGCTGTGCTTTTGTATAACTAAGTTGTCCCTTCCTGAAGTGGGTTGGGTCCCTTCATAATAAGAATGACTGAAAAGGCTGATAATCAAGATTTTTGGTTAGGGAAAGATCAAGACTTGTTCTACACACTTTTAGCAAAGTATGGGGCTCGACCCTCCGTACCCAGAGAAGACTGGGCTCATGATAATTGGGCTGATTTACAGAGTGTAGTGGACCGAGTGATTTCTCTATAGACCAAGTCTAAGTTTAGATCAGATAACAGCAAAGCTACAGCCTGTGCTGTCCGAGGAGCCAGCCCAGTCACAGTGATTGAAGATCGCCTCAGGCAACGTAGTAATGAAAGCAAAATTATAGAATCCCTTGAAAATCTGGTGCAGATTTTTCAAAAAACAATATCCAATTTAGAACAATTAGAAAATTGTTCACAACAATTAGAAAAAGAGAGGGAAGAAAACCGCTCATTAAAAGCTACTCTAAAGGAAGAATGTTTAAGAAACACGGGAGTGCTGAGTGAGCGGGAGCTAGAGGAGAAAAGTATCCAACAAATAAATCAAATTTACCCTCAGAAAGAATTGGAGGAGACGAGAAAACGTGATGAGGAATACCCACACGTGAGACCCTTAGTGAAAACAGAATATTTTTATGCAAATGAGGAGGATACTGAGCCTCACATTACAACTAAGCAAACACCCTACACTGCCACCGAGCTGGCAAACTAAAGAGAGAGTATGGGCGCCTCCCTAAAGAACCTGAAACGAAGCACGTGTGGCACATATCCCTAACTGGGGGAGACCAAATTCATTTAAGTGAACAGGAAGCTAATGGTTACTGGAGGCGTGAGGTTTTCTTAACAACTGGTGACAGACGTGCCCCATGGTCCCTAACCCAGCGAGCTGCTTATTGGGCTGGAGGGCTAAGCCCTTTAGATAGGGGAGAGCCCCTGGCAATCACTGGCACACCTGATCAATTGCTAGAAAGTGTACACAAAGCAGCCTGCTTGCAAATGATACATGAAAGAAAATTGATTCCCAAATGTGAATCCTCAATGATGCTGCCAGTGAGTCCTGACATGATGACTCCCTTGATAAGGGGACTTCCAGAGACACTTAAACCTTCAAAGGACAATCGCATTGATGAGCCCAGTAGAAAGGTTGGAAGGTTTGATCAGAAGCCAGGATACCAGAAGTGGGTGCCAGAGGGATGGAGCTGACACTACCATTGATTCACTGTTCACCCCTGCCCCGACTTCCCCCAACCAACCAAATACTAAAAAGGTGTGGATGTGGGGGGAAGCAGCACAAGAATTGATACATTATAATAGGAAATATGGCCCTGTAAAAATCCTAGAAGAAAGGTCGAGAGGAATCCGTCATGTTGAAGTCAAGAATCTGCCCCTTTCTACCAGTACTGCTGCTGCTACCAGTGCTCCAAGAAAGAAGCATCCGCATATTAGAAGAGGAAAGGGGGAACAACCTAAGATCCGACAACAATGGTGGGTTTTGGGAATTAAAAAGGGAGTTCCCGGAGATATAATGGAGGGCGTACTTACCCCTTGATAAACTGAGTAAACTGGTATCAAGGTGGCATAATGCAAAAGAACATTCACAGAGCATGAAAGAAGTCCTACCCGTTACACCTTCAGCTCCCTTCTCCACCAAGGATGAAACTCTCCCAGAAACAGGAAAACGAGAACCTGCATTCCCTCCATTCCGCACTCATACCTGAGGGCGGGACATGACAGGCTGTGGATATTACAACATAGTCCAGGAGCTTCTCAGTCTCTCTGGGCACCTCCTTTGCTGAGGACCCTGTCAATTGACTGAGGCTCCCAACCCTCCTGCCCCCCCAGATGGTGCAGGTGAAGTCACCCTGCCCGGGGCAGGGGAGGATGTGACTGTCAGCACCTTGGTACCACCCTGGTGTGTACCTGGGGACAGGCACAGTGGGGCACAAAAGGTGCGAAGTAGCCATCGACTGCCCTATTGAAGGCTCTGGATCTCAGGGGGATGTGCAACTGCCACAGTGGGGCATTGTGATGTCACTGGTGATGTCACAAAGGGCCCTGCCCAGGCACCCCTTTAAAAGCGGGGCAGGGGTTGCAGAGCTGCATCCTCTGGCAGGACAGGGAGGTGGCCACTCCACCGTGACCTGGTCCTGGTGAAAGAAAAGATGTGGCCGCAGCCGGACATGCTGCCGTAGCCGGCACTGCTACCGGCACCGCTCTCTCTGCCGCTATGTCCCATCCCTGAAACTGTGAGGCCAATAAGAGCCAAAATTTCCCATCTCTGGATACCTTGGGCCATGCAGGATAAAATTTCCTGTCCCTGGACCCATTAGGGCACCAAGATCTAAAATGTCACATCCCTGGACCCCTTGGGCCACCGAGAGCCAGAACGTCCCATGCCAGAATCCGGATATCCCATCCCTGGAGACTTTGAGACCAAGACCTAAAATGTCCCATCCCTGGATCCAAGATGTCCCATCTCTAGACACTTTAGGCCACCCAGGCCCAGATATCCCACCTCTGGACCCCATGAAACCATCAAGACCCAGGATGACCCATCTTTGGAAACTTCGGGGACACCAAGTCCTAAGATGTCCCATCTCCAGCAACCTTGGGCCACTAAGATCAAGATGTCCCATCCCTGGACACTTTGGGCCACCAAGACCTAAAATGTCCCGTGCCTGGATCCAAGATGTCTCATGGCTGGAGACTTTGGGCCACCAAGACCTAAAATGTCCAATCCCTGGATCCAAGATGTCTCATGCCTGGAGACTTTGGGCCACCAAGATGCAGGATGTCCCATCCTGGGACCCAAGATGTCCCATCTCCAGCCCCCTTGGGCTACCCAGGCCAAGATGTCCCATCCCTGGAAACTTTGGGCCACCAAGACAAAGGATGTCCTATCTCTGGATCCTTAGGCCACGAAGACCTAAAATGTCCCATCCCTGGACACTTTGGGCCACCAAGACCAAGATGTCTTATCTCTGGACACTCTGGAACACGAAGACCAAGATGTGTCATCTCTGGACCCAAGATGTCCCATCTCCGGACCCAAGATGTTCCATCTCCAGCCACCTTGGGCCAACCAGACCCCTGATGTCCCATCCCTGGAACCCTTAGGCCAACAAGATGTCCCATCCCTGGACTCTGCGAGGCCATTAGGAGGCAAAATTTCCCATCCCTGGATCCCTTAGGTGACCAAGACCAAGATGTCCCATCCCTGAAAACTATGAGGTCACCAAGATCAGGATGTCCCATCCCTGGACCACTTGGGCCACCCAGACCCAGGATATCTCATCCCTGGACCCAAATTGTCCCATCTCCAGCACCCATGGGCCATCAAGAGCCAAAATTTCCCATCCCTGTATCCCCTGGGCTACTCAGAGCAGGATGTCCATCCCTGGACCCCTTCGGCCACCAAGACCTAGAATGTCCCATCCCTGGACACTTTGGGGACACCAAGACCCAGAATGTCCCACCTCTGGACCCAAGATGTCCCATTTCCAGCCATCCTGGGCCACCAAGATGTTAAATGTCCCAACCCTTGGACCCCTTGGACTACCCAGGCCAAGATGTGCCATCCCTGGACCCCTTAGGCCACCAAGACCAAGGCCACTGTGAGCCAGGATGCCCCATCTCAGACCTCCGATGTCCCATCCCTGGAAACTTTGGGCCACTGAGACCAAGATGTGCCATCCCTGGGTCCAAGATGTCCCATCTCTGGAGCCAAAATATCCCACCCTGGACACTTTGGGCCACCAAGATGCAGGATGTCCCATATCTGGAACTTTTAAGCCACCATGACCCAAAATGTCCCATCGCCAGGCATCTTGGGCCACCAAGACCTACAATGTCCCAACCCTTGGGCCCGTTGGACCACCCAGGCCAAGATGTCCCATCCCTGGACACTTTGGGCCACCAAGACCCGGATGTACCATCTCCAGTCATCTAGGTCCACCAAGACCAAGATGTCCCATCACTGGACTCCTTGGGCCACTAAGACCCAGGATGTCTCATCCCTGGACACTTTGGGCCACCGAGACCAAGATGTCCCATTCCTGGAGTGAAGATGTCCCATCTCTGGACCCAAAATGTCCCATCCCTGGACTCTCTGGGCCACCAAGACCCAGGATGTCCAAACCCTTGGAGCCCCAGAGCTCCCAGGCCAAGATGTCCTATCCTTGCACCCAAGATTTCCCATTGCCGGACACTTTGGGCCACCAAGATGCAGAATGCCCAATCTCCAGCCCCCTTGCTCCACCAAGACCAAGGATGTGCCACCTCTGGACTCAAAATGTCCCATCTCCAGCACCCTTAGGCCATCAAGAGCCAAAATTTTCCATCCCTGGATACCTTGGGCCACTCAGTGCAAGATGTCCCATCCCTGAAACCCTTAGGTCATCGGGACATAAAATGTCCCATCTCTGGACACTTTGGGCTGCCAATACAGAAAATGTACTATCCTGGGACCCCTTAGACCACCAAGACCCAAGATGTCCCATCTCTGGACACTTTGGGGACACCAAGACCAAAGACGTCCCTTCTCTGGACTCAAGATGTCCCATCTTCAGCTCCCTTGAGCCACCAAGACCTTAAATGCCCCAACCCATGGACCACCCAGGCCAGGATGTCCCATCCCTGGACACTTTGGGCCACCAAGACCTAAAACGTCCCATCCCTGGACACTTTGGGACACCCAGGCCTAGATGTCCCATCTCCAGCTCCACTGGGCCACCCAGGCCCAGATGTCCCATGCCTGGACCCCTTGGGCCAACCAGAACCAAGACTTCAACATCTCCCCCAACTTCATCCCACCTTATGTGGAGAGTGTTGAACTCCAAGACCTCAAAAATTCTCCCCAAACATACCCCCTCCTCACCTGGGGATGTTCAACCTCAACCGTCTCCCTAACTTCACCGCACCTCATCTAGAGGACGTTGGACCCCAAGACCAAACATCTCCCCCAATTTCACCCCACCTCACCCGGAGGAGGTTGAACTCCAGCTGAGACCCAACATCTCCCCCCAGTGTTGTCCCACCTGGGGAATAGAAAACCCAAGACCCCAAACACCTCTCCAACTTTGTCCCACCTCATCTAGAGGGTGGAGAACCCCAAGACCCCACCTATCTCCCCAACTTCACCCCACATCATATGGAGGATGTTGAACCCCAACCAAGACCCCAAACATCTCTCCAACTTTGTCCCACCTCATCTAGAGGGTGGAGAACCACAAGACTCCCAACATCTTCCCCAGTCTTGTCCCACCTGCAGGATGTTGAACCGCAACCAAGATCCACAAACATCTCCCCAACTTCATCCCTCTTCACCTGGGAGCATAGAGAACCCAAGACCTGAACCATCTCCCCCAGTGTTGTCACACCTCACGCTGATGACATTGAACCCCAAGACTCCAAGATCTCCCCAACTTTGTCCCACCTGGAGGGCGTTGAATCCCAATTGAGACCCTCAAACATATCCCAAACTTCATCCAACCTCATCTGGAGGATGGAAAACCCAAGATCCCAACATCTCCCGTCAACTCCTCCTGATTGGTGAGTGGAGGGGTCGGGCCTGTGGGTGGCGTCTGTGGGCGGGGCCTGCCAGGGGCAGTGGCCACTGCTGCTCTCCCAGGGAAGTTCATCTGGATCCATTTTGGGGCCACCAGGAAGTTGGTGTTGCCCAACAAGACGTGTGAGTGGGTGGAGGGCCCATCAGGGGGCATCTGTTTGGCCAGTGTCTACTTGTCCATCATCCATCTGTCCATCCGTCCGTCCCTCCACATGGCCATCCCTCCATCTCCTCATCCCACCACCCACCTGACCCTCATTCTTCATCTCCTGGTGTCTCCACCCTCATCTGTCCATCTGTCCATCCCCATCTTCTCACCCACCTCCTCGCCCCTCCATCTCCTGGTGTCTCCATCTCCTCGTGTCTCCATCCATCTGTCCATCCCCATCTCCTCACCCACTACCTATCCAACCCTTTCTCTCTTGGTGTCTCTATCTCCTCATCCATCCATCTCCTCACATCTCCCTCTCCTGGCCCCTCCATCTCACAGAATCACAGAAATCAGGGATTGGAAGGTGAAAGAGTCAGTCCGAAGAACAGTATTTGCCTGAACATCACCATCAGGGACTTGGAGAACAGATGTCCTGATAGAAAGAATTGGGCAATGGCTTGGAGAGAGGCCTGACGACAAAAATTGTGTTGTACAGGTCTCTCCAACCCGGGGGCTACAGGTAACAATGGCTGCTGTACGGATTCCACCTGCAGCCGCAGCCAGACTTGCCCCCACCTCCTAAAAGGAATTGCGTTCTACAGGTCTCTCCCACCTGGGGACTATAGCTGCTGTGCAGAAGATGGATTTTCACCTGCTGCCTCAGCCAAACTTGCCCCCACCTCCTACCTGCTACTAAGGCAATGAAGAAGAGCATGCGCAGAGGCTCTCCAAAGGTCTTGAGGTCACCCAATGGACCAGTAAGAGACCCCTAAACCGAGGCGATGCAGGCACAGACGGGTTCTGGCAAGCGAAGCGGGGACTCTTCAGGCCTGTGCAGTTAAGCCTGGATTGCAAAACAAAGGCAGAGATTGGCCTCAATCCATGGGAGCGAAGCGGGGTGAAGAAGCATAAAAGACGATTCCCGACGGGACATTGTTGAGCTCTCCCCACCAAAGGATCATGGATCATGACGAAGAACTGGCAGGACTCTTCTCACGACACCTGAGACCATAGGGACGCTTTTGGATCTCGTAGTGGCAGCCAACCCTTTTTTTTCCCCCTTTCTTTTCTTTCCTTTTTCTTCACTCTCTCTATCACGTGCCGCTTTATGGGCAAAATAAATAAAGAAACACTGATGATTGAATTACAACCCCTTGGCATTTTCATTGCCTTAATTTTGCACTTCAAGATCAAGGTAAATGAAGCATCACAAGTCCATCACCGAATGGACCGTGACAGGCCTGGATCACAAGTCTTATGAGGAGCAGCTGAGGGACATGAGGCTGTTTAGCCTGGAAAAAAACAGACTGAGGGGAGACCTTCTCGGTTTCTACAACTACCTGAAAGGAGATTGTAGCATGGAGGGTGTTGGTCTCTTCTCCCAAGCAGCAAGTGTTAGGACGAGAGGAAATGGTCTCAAGTTGTGCCAGGGAAGGTTCAGGTAGGATATTAGGAGGCATTTCTTCATGGAAAAAGTTGTGAAGCAGTGGAACAGGCTGCCCAGGGAAGTGGTGGAGTCACCATCCCTAGAGGTGTTTAGAAGACATTTAGTTGGGTTTCTTAGGGACATGGTTTAGTGCTAGAGTTGGGTTATGGTTGGACTCGATGATCCTGAGGGTCTCTTCCAGCTGAAATTATTCTATAATTCTATTGACAAATCAAATTCAGGGTGATTATTCCCTTTAATGCCAGTTACAGGCCTGCAGTGTTACGTGAGGTGCCAAGGCTCTCACACACCCCTACATGCTTTGGGCAGGGACAGCGATGGTCCTGTCCAGGGCAGCCATCCCCATCCACAGTGAGTGTGGGACAGACACCCCAGACAGCATTGCAGACAGATTCGGTGTCTTTGTGCAAGAAACTCATTCCCACCTCTGAAGCATCGCAAGATCTGTCCCTTCTCTATCCAGTAGATGTAGGGCAGCCCATGAATAGGAAGCGCATCACACCGCGGTATCCATGTGTATAGCAACACTTCCAAATCTCCTTTTTTTCTTTTCACCAAACCTGTTCTCAGCTCCTTGATAACATAATCAAGGAACAGACGAACCATTGTCACCTTGGGCCTGTCAGCAGCACCTTGTCATTCCTAGAGATCAGTGACACGTCTGCCCAAGTACCTCAGGGGCAGCAGAGACGCCACTGACAAAACACACGTTTCCTTCCAGGTCTGTCATTCCCAGCCCTGTTTCTCTCTGGCCTTGGGGACAGCAGGGCTTGCTCCCTCTCCTGTTGCCCAATTTCAGCCCTAACTTTCCATCTGCCAACCACTGTGACATTGCTCTGCTCTGAAGTCAAACCTTTGCACACAGGGGGACCTGGATTCTTGATATCAACCAGATTTCCCGAGAACTCTCAGAGCTTGGCCGGGTGCTACAGCTGAGGTGCCACAGCCCAACTGTGCACTGATGCCCTCAGCCAAGGGCACAGCCAGGACAAGCTGCAGCCTGTGCTGTTTGACACCCATGGAGTCACCGCCAAGGCGTGGTGGGACAAGTCACACAGCTTGGGGTGCTGCAATGGGTGGGTACGGGCTTTTCAGGAGAGACGGGCTGGAAGGATCAGCAGTGGGATTCCCTCAGAGTGAAGAAGTTGCTTGGATGTATGGAGCTCCTTTATGTGGGGAGTGACAAGATGGGTTTTCCCTTGTGAGTGAGGGCACCAATGACAAAGCCCTGGGGCTGCAGGGGCACATGGCCATGGCCCCCAACAATCTGGTGCCACCGAAAGTGGGGCACAGCAGTCAGGGAGATGTACCAGCATAAGGACGAGAAAGCAGCACTGAAAGACTGTGCTGGGGATATTGGAAAGTATTTCCTTTTCCTTGAATGAACTTTTGATGGAACGGTGCAACTGCGGCCATTGTTGTGGCCTCTTTCTGTGCTCAGGAGAGTCCTGAAGGCCAGGGCCCCCCTTTTCTTTAGGGGGCACCGGGGGCTCCCCGGGTAAGTTGTCAGCACTGGTGTGACCCCACACACACAGGTGTGTGCCAGTGTGCAGCTTCCCAGTTTGGAGAAGCAGGGAGGAACTGGAGAGTGTAGGGCTCTGCCAAGGTAGGGTTCAGGACCTTGTGCACATGGTGTGGGATGCTGAGGGACCTGGGCTGCTCTGGCCCAGCAGCGCTGGGGAGGCTGCAGCAGTGTAGGAGTAGCCTGAGAGTGCTGGAAGGGTGGTTTCAGAGATGGTGGAGGTTTTCTTCATAGTGGGAAACAGTACGAGAAAGAAATAATGGCACACAGTGCAGCTGGGGAGGTCCAGGCTGCACATGAGCAGGAAGGAATGTGAGTGGAAGGGCAGTGCTGTGGTGGAGCAGGTCATCCAGAGGCAGTCTGCATCAGCCCAAGGCTTTGTGCTTCAAGGAACAGCTGGGGAGGATGGAGAGAGATCAGCAAAGGAAGGAAGATGCTCAGACAAGAGCAAGGTGGGCAGCAGGGGGCATGTCTCCAGCCTGCAGGGAAAGAGGTGCAGGTGATGCCACAGCACAGGACAGGCTGTCGTGGAGATGATCAAGGGATGTAAAGAGGCTGAAAGCCCCAACAGACATGAGCTCCTTCTCCCCTTGACTATGGCTGTTGTCTCCAGCTCTGATGCCTGTGAGGAGACACCTTGTCCTTACAGCACAGGGGCCTCATGGCCTCCTTGTCCCCAGCCAGGAACCTGGGAGGTGTCGGACCATAGTCCTGCCCTTGGCCTTGCACAGCCCCACATCACACTGTCCCAGGAACAGCCCTGGGTAATGTGGGAGGGACAGGATCTCCTTTCCCAGGGTCTGGGGGTCAGGGCTTGGCCCTTTGATTAATGAAACACATCCAGGTTTACTGATCATCAGAGAGACCTTCACCTTGCTTTTACTGACCTGTCATCTCTGCCTCCAGTTCTCTTCTCTAACCAGACCCTGGGGTCATTTCCTCAATAGTGTTCCTCAGGGGGACCCAGTAACATTACAAGAAGCTCTGGAGTTTGAATCTGACTTGGGCTTCTTGAGAGGTTGCTTCAACTTCCTCCAGGGTCTGAGGTTCATGGCCTCAGCACCAAACCCACCAGAGGGGTCATTAATGTGCCTTGGGCTGCTCCTGTGCTGGTGAGCTGGGCTGGGCTCCTGGGACAGAGGGAGCTCATGGCAAGCGGCAGCGCTGCAGAGAGACAGCTCTGCCCAGGAGCAGCTCCTCTGCAAAGCGCAGCAGGGCTGAGGGCTCTGCCTGGGGATCTCAGGGAGACGAGCAAGGCAGAGAGAGATGAAAGGTGGTCAGGACTGGGAGGATGACTGAGAGCTCACTGGAGGAGAAATCTCAGCAACCCTTGCCATGGTAAGTCTCTGGGTGCAGGGCAATGCAGCTGTAGCTCCTGGAGGCATCTCCTGAAGTTAGCACAGGCACAGCTTGTGGGATGTGTAAGGAGGGGGCTCTTGTTCAGGCAATGTTGAACAGCTGTGAAGCCGGGTGAGGAACCAGGGGTGCCCAGGGCTGTCCTGCAGAGCAGGGTCCCTGCACCCCAGGGCTGTGCTGGGGCAGGGACTCTGCCACCTGCCAGGGTCAGTGCTCAGCCTGCCCCGGGGAGATCCCCACGGTTCTATTGGGAGAAGCTGTGGGGGGAAGGGATGACCCCTATCAGGGCAGGAAAGGTGCTTCTGCTGTGGAGAGGATGCTGTGTGGGTCAGTGCTGCTCACAGCTCCAGATCACCCCCACGACTTTTCTGAGGGGATGCCTCAAAGAGAAGATCAATGCAAGCATTACCAGACAGATAGGGAGCTTTTCTGAGCCTTTCTTTACAGTTTCCTATCCGAAGGGGTGAGGGGTACAGGAAAGGAGAAAATGAAAATGAGCCCTCCTGCTTAAACAAGTCACTGAGACTCCCGAACTGCAGCTTTAGGTGATCAGTATGCCTGCCAGAAGCCTCAGAACATCCCTTCAGCCGCTGCTCTGCCTGTGCACAGCACCAGCATCACATATGCTGAACCCATCAGCCTTACTCTGACCTGTCCTGTTTTCCAACCTGCAAACAGGAAGATGCCCCCAGGCAGTGCCCTGTGAACAGGCAGGGTCTGTAGGGTCAGGGTGAGGACACAGAGGGTGGGATGGTCTGTGAGTGCTGACTGGCAAAAGACACGACACATGCAACACCTTCCATGGGGAGAATCTCCAGGCAGCAGGGGATTGACCAGAAATGAGAGGAAACTAAACCTGGAATTGTTATGGGAGGGATAACAGAGAAGACTCCGTATGATCCCTCCAATGCAGATCCCTCCTGTTAGCAGCCCCCTCGCCTCCTCTCCCACTCAGCAAAGCCTCTGCCCTCAGGGCTGGGGGCTCCAAGGCATGAAGCAGCTCCTGTGCAGCCAGAGCTCCAGTTCCCTCTGCAGAGCACAGGGGCTGAGAGCAGCTGCCCGGCAATGCTGGTGTGTGGGAGGTGGCTGCACAGCTGGGGAAGGGTGATGCTGTCTGAGTGCCCGGCTGCCTCTGCCCTGGCCTCTCTCACACCCACCCTCACCGCAGTTTCCTTCTTGCTCCACTGCTCTGGGTCACTGCTGTTGTGATCTGGTTCTTGCTGTCAGGCTCTCTGGGGATGGGAGTTTCAGCTGCAGTCACAGCCTGATATTGTGGGTCCTTTCCTGCAGGTGTGTCCATGGGAACACGTGTCCCAGCTTTGCTCTGACCTGTGGGGCTGTGGGCAATGCAGTCTGTGGGGCTGGGGAATGAGCTGAGTCTCCCTGAAACAAATGCCATCATTAGGACATTTGGATATCTCCTGGGAGTTTCCTTAGAAGCTCTGAACTACCCTCCAGGATGCCAACCTGTCCTACAGCATCTATTTGTTATGTGAAAGCCCCATGGAGGAGCACAGAGATGCTGTGACAGAGAAAATGCTGTTGGGTTTGTGAAATCAGTGGTTTTCGGGATAAACGTGGGATACTGAAACCTTAGGAGAGAGTGAGACATGTTGTGGTTTGAGGTGGGTCCCTCTGCTCTCAGCAGTGCCTGGTGGCTTTTCAGGGTAACATGGGATTGTGATCAGCCTCCATCTCAGAAAGGTGCCAGCCCAGGGCAGCTGGAGCAAGACAGAGGGACAGAGCAGCTGCCCTCACTCTGCACTGACCCACAGGTATCCTCTGGTCTCGCAGGACTCGCTCTGTTCTCTCTGAGTGCAGCAGAAATGCTGAGGGTTTCTGACACCCAACAACACTCCCCAGGGTGGGAGGGCAGAAGGAGCTGTAGAAACGCCAAACCTCTCAAACTCAGTTTCTCAGCCCTGCGGTTACAGATGCTGACAGTCCCTTCTGCACCAGGAGCGGTTCCATCTGACAAAGCTGAACCCCAGGACTGGCCCCTGCCCCACCCCATCACACAGGGTCAGGCTGACTCCTCAAGAGCCCCTGGGCAGAGACCCTGCTCTTCATTGCACACTCATCAAGCACCGACAAGGGCTCCAGCCAGGACGTTCTCCTGGAAAAAGAAAAGGGTCTCTTTGTGGGAGGCTCTGTGGGAAATGGCTTTGTTTATTCCCAGAGAAGTCTCATCTAAAGAGTCACTGTCTTTTCCTCCTTGCACAGGTCCTCATGCCCACAGGCAGCAAATGTCCAACAGCAGCTCCATCACCCAGTTCCTCCTCCTGGCGTTCACAGACACACGGGAGCTGCAGCTCTTGCACTTCTGGCTCTTCCTGGGCATCTACCTGGCTGCCCTCCTGGGCAACGGCCTCATCATCACCACCATAGCCTGTGACCAGCACCTCCACACCTCCATGTACTTCTTCCTGCTCAACCTCGCCCTCCTCGACCTGGGCTGCATCTCCATCACTGTCCCCAAATCCATGGCCAACTCTCTGTGGGATACCAGGGTCATATCCTTTGCAGGATGTGCTGCCCAGGTCTTCTTTGTATGTTTCTTAATTGGTGCAGAGTATTCTCTTCTCACCATAATGTCCTACGATCGCTACGTTGCCATCTGCAAACCCCTGCACTACGGGACCCTCCTGGGCAGCAGAGCTTGTGTCCACATGGCAGCAGCTGCCTGGGCCAGTGGGTTTCTCGATGCTCTGTTGCACACGGCCAATACATTTTCACTGCCACTGTGCAAGGGCAATGCCCTGGACCAGTTCTTCTGTGAAATTCCTCAGATCCTCAAGCTCTCCTGCCCAGATGCCTACCTCAGGGAAGCTGGGCTTCTTATATTTGGTGCCAAGGTATTCTTTGTATGTTTTGTGTTCATCCTCCTCTCCTACGTGCAGATCTTCAGGGCCGTGCTGAGGATCCCCTCTGAGCAGGGATGGCACAAAGCCTTTTCCACGTGCCTCCCTCACCTGGCCGTGGTCTCTCTGTTTATCAGCACTGCCATGTTTGCCTACCTGAAGCCCCCCTCCATCTCCTCCCCATCCCTGGACCTGGTGGTGTCTGTTCTGTACTCAGTGGTGCCTCCAGTAGTGAACCCCCTCATCTACAGCATGAGGAATCAGGAGCTCAGGGATGCCCTGAGGAAACTGATGGCTGGATAATTTCAAAGGCATTAAACTTCTTATCTTCTGCATATCACTCATGACATAACTCATGACAGGTCCAACCTGTCTTTTTTATATTTCGTAGTTGTAGATGATTTTTTGGAGTTAGGGGAAGGCTTGTTTGGTTTTGCTTTTTTAACTATGATAATACTGCCCACAAAGAAATGTTATTATTCATCCCACTTCTAATTATCTGTCCACCTTTATAGTTCAAGTGAAAGACCTTGTAAATGAGAAGTTGTGCTCTCTGTGTATTTAAACAAAATAAATGACCCTGCAGTGAACAGTTTGTCTGAGATCTTTCCTCTGCAACCTTTGTGAAGGTCAATACAAGGTGTCTGTGGGCAAAGATGGAGGAAACAGTCCCAGCAGAGCTGCTCTGCCAGGGAGCACCAGCCTTGTTCTTTCCAGAGTCCTTCTCTTTCCACTTCCCCACTCTCCTTCTCAGCCCTTGTGCTGCTGCAAGGCCTGAGGGCTCCCAGGGCTTGGTCACAGTCGAACTGTGTATCAGTCCTGTGACCAGGACAGGCAATGGGCACTTCTGTGACAGAGCTGGCCTCAGAACAGCATCTCCAGCAGCAAGGGGATCTCCTTAGCACAGTGCCTGAAGGTTTAGATCTTCTTCCAGAGTTGTTTTAAAGAACATGCCTAAGGAATAGACTCTCAAGAGGCTCATTGTTTGGCTTGTTTCTCTGTGGGCTCAGTGTGATGAGATCAGGGTCCCAGTGTGGCTTTCGAGGGACTTCGGGCTGGTTGTTCAGCAGCTGCTTGTTGGTGGCCAGCACCCACGCACATGGTGAATAAGGCAGGGTCCCTCTGAGCACCCTCCGTGGCCACCCAAGAGTTTGTGTGGGACGCGGTCAGCGGCAGTGACCACCATCAGCTGGGGCTGCCTCCCAGTCTGACCAGTACGGCCCTGCAGAGTCACCACAGCCCGGGCACCACAGCCCACTTGATCTACAGAGCAAAACCCCCAGCTCGGGGGCTGTGGGGAGCGTGGGGACAGGGTGCAGGAATGGCAGCCAGGCCAGTGCAGGTGTGCTCTCCCTAGGGAAAGGCTTTGTGGGGAGATGGGATGTCCCAGGAGAAGAGCAGGACACAGTGTGTGTGCAAGAGAGACATGGAAACAGTCTGTCATGCTGCCGGGTGCCAGCTTGGGGCTGTTGCCTCTTGCAGCCACCATGTTGATCATTGTCCTCTCACCACAGCTCAGAGAGCTTGTTCTTCCCCCCATGGAAGGACACCGAATGACTAGGTCAGAAATCCAGGTTTGCACTGAGGGTAGATGTGAGCATGCACATCCTGTGCGGGGGCAGATGTACCCTAATAAGCACAAATGCCATCAGCTGTTCCTGTGGGTGCCATGGAGGCCTGTGGGACAGTGTATCAAGGTCACTTCATGTTGAGAGTAACTTCCCCAAGAAACCACCGGCATGCAGCACTGGGATGTGCTTCCTTGAACCGAGGTCCCTGTGTCCTCCCTGGAGACCTGCTACAGCTCCAGCACCCAGACCCACTTGCTGCCCAGTTTTGTGGCTGACAACGGCACCATCTCTGCTCACAGATGTGTTAGGACTATTTTCTGCAGCTCTTGCATATGCTGAGCATTGCATTTCAGAGCCATTTCTTCCCTTCCTGTTCACAGGGACATCCCATGAATGCATCACTGCTCTCTACCCCAGTGTAGACAGGCACAAGGCCTTCCCCACCAGCTCCTCTCACCGGTGCCAGTTTTCTACAGCACCCTCATCCTGGACTGTGGGATGCCCAGAATAGCCCTCCCAAGACAGTTTGATAAAGCCTTTTTTCTACACCACACCCACATCCCTGCTCAATCCCCTCATCCACAGTTTAAGGACCAGAAAGGTTGGGCACTGAGCAAAATGCTCAGGAAAGCTTTGAGGTGCACAGAGAGCCCATATTGACAAGCTGCTCTCTTCTGAACAAGCCCAGAAGACCTGGAGAGCATTTGCTGTGTCCCAGAAACTCGCCTGGAAGGTTGGGTAATGGAGAAAATTTTTGGTGTGGGAAGGGGCAGACAGGTGCTGGTGGAACTGGCTGGTGTGACCGTGAGACATCTCTCAAACACCTCAGAAAAGACATGGCTCTCAGGGAGGTTGCATAGTGCTCTGAGAAAGAAAATATCAAAAAGGACTTATCATAGCATCATAGAATAATTGTGGTTGGAAGAGACCCTTAAAATCATTGAGTCCAACCATAATCTAAATCTGGCACTAAACCATGTCCCTAAGAGCCTCATCTGTCTGTCTTTTAAACACGTCCAGGGATGGTGACTCCACCACCTCACTGGGCGGTCTGTTCCGTTGCTTCAAAATCCTTTCTGTGAAAAAATGTTTCCTAACATCCAATCGCAACCTTCCCTGGCACAAGTTGAGGCCATTTCTTCTTGTCCTCTCACTTGGTACTTGGGAGAAGAGACCATCACCCTCCATACTACAACCTCCTTTCAGAGAGCTGTAAAGAGTGATAAGGTCTCTCCTCAGCCTCCTCTTCTCCAGACTGAATTCCCCAAGGTCCTTCAGCTGCTCCTCGTAAGACTTGTGCTCCAGCCCCTTCACCAGCCTTGTCACACTCCCCTGATCTCTATCCAGCACCTCGATGTCTTCCTTGTCATGAGGGGCCTAAAACTGACCACAGTACAAGGGGATGATCTCTTCTCTAGTCCTGCTGGCCAGACTATTCCTGATACAAGCCGGGATGCTGGTGGACTTTTTGGCCACCTGGGCACACGCTGGCTCAGGTTCAGCTGCTGTCAATGAGCACCACCAGGTCCTTTTGTGCCAGGCAGCTTTCCAGACACTCTTCCCCAAGCCTGTAGCGCTGCCTGGGTTGTTCTGACCCAAGTGCAGGACCCGGCACTTGGCCTTGCTAAGCCTCATACAACTGGCCTCAGCCCAATGATCCAGCTTGTCTAGATGTCTCTGTATGGCCTTCCCACCCTCCAGCAGATCAACACTCCCAAACAATTCGGTGTCATCTACGAACTTGCTGAGGGTGCACTCGATCCCCTCATCCATATAATTGATAAAGAGATTAAACACAACTGGCCTCAATACCGAGCCCTGGGGAACACCACTCGTGACGGGCCACCAACTGGATTTGTCTCCATTCACCGCAACTCTTTGGGGTTGGCCAAAGCATCCTTGTATTCCTCTTGAGTCTCCTGCCCCTCCTTCCAAATATTATAAATTCTCCTTTTATTCCTAAATGGCAGCCGCAGCTCTCTGTTCAGCCAGACCAGCCTTCTTCCCCGACGGTTCGCCTTCCGGCACACGGGGACGGCTGCTCCTGTGCCTCTGAGATCACCTTCTTGAAAAGAGACCAGCCTTCCTGGACTGCTTTGTCCTTCAGGTTTGCCTCCCAAGGGACTCTGCCAACCAGCCTTCTGAACAGGTCAAAGTCTGCCCTTCGGAAATCCAAAGTAGCAGTTCTGCTGACCAGCCTCCTTGAGTCCAACTCCTGCCCCTGTACAGAACAACCCCACAGGTCACACCGTGTGTCTGAGGATGTTGTCCAATCTCTTCTTGAACACTGTCAGGCTTGGGGCCATGGGTGAAGAACCTTTTCCTCATGTCCAACCCGACCCTCCCCTGGTTCATCTTCCTGCCATTTCCTCAGGTTCTGTCATTGGTCACTAAAGAGAAGAGCTCATTGCCTGCCCACCCTCCTCCCCTTGTGAGGAAGCTGTAGACCACAATGAGGTCTCCTTTCAGTCCCGTCTTCTCCAAAATGAACAGAGCCAGTGACTTCAGCCACTCCTCCAAACCCTTCACCAACTTGGTAGCCTCTTCTGGACACTCTCTAGCAGCTTAATATCTTTTTTATCCTGTGGTACCCAGAACTTCAAACAGCACTTCAGGTGAGGCTGCAGGACTAGACCCTAGACTGCAGGAGAGACCCGAGATCAGCATCAATGAGATAATGCTGCAATCACCCCTTCTCCACACTGAAAAATAATAAACTATACCCTTTACCAAAAAAAAAAAGTCATTTTTATTACAAGGTTTTTGAAATCATTCTCTACAACTACACTAGGAAACCTCTCTAATTAACTGTACAAGACTAGAAGGAAATTACAAGAAGAGATATGGTTTCTTAGAGCTTTCTTCTGTGTAATGAGGCCCATGGTGCGTTTGGTGCTGAGTTCTTGAACCTCAGGTTCTAAGAGGAGATTGCACAAACCCTTCCAGAAGTCAAAGTCAGAAGAAAGAAGTACTAAGTACTTTGAAGTATTAATGAGTTCCACTGAGGGCAAGTACCAGCAAAGCCTCCCCAGGGACTCGTTAGAGCAGAGAATTGGAGGCCATGATGGCAGATAAACAAAGGGTAATGTGCAGGCAGCTGAGGTGCTGAGAAAACCCTGGTTTTGTTGGATGAAGCAGAGAGGCCAAGGCCTGACCCCCAGCCCCTGGGAAGGCAGATGCTGTCCCTCACCCGTTGCTCAGGGCTCTTCCTGGGGCAGGGGGATGTGGGCTGTGTGATGCTGAGTGAAGGACAATGGTGTGACAGTTCCCAGCCTTACTGGGGTGTGCAAGGAGGCCATGAGGTGCCCCCAGTGCCTGAGGACAACATGGCTCCTCATAGGCCTTGGTGGCAGAGATGATTGCCATAGCCAAGGGGACAAAGACTTGGGTTCTCTTGGTGACATCCAGCCTTGCCAGTGCCCTTTGCCATCTCCACCACAGGTTGTCCTACACTGTCACACAGCTGCTTCTGTTTCCCTGCAGGCTCTAGACACCCATGTCGCTTCCTCCCCTTGCTCTCGCCCTGGTATTTCCATACATTGACTGATGTGTCTCCATTCTCGTGCTCTGTTCCTTGAAACACAAGGAGGTGGACTGATCTCATGCTCCTTCTGGATGATTTCTCATATCGCAGCACCACCCTTTGAGTGACATTTCTTCCTCCTCATGTCCATTCCAAGCTGTGCTGTGTGGCAGTGTTTGTTTCTCTCTGCTGTAGAAAGGAGGATCCTGAAAACTACTGACCTGTCAGCCTCTGACCTGTGCCTGGGAAGATCATGGAACAGATCCTCCTAGAAGCTTGGCTAAGGAACAAGGAATGGTGACTCAACCACTTCTGTCGGCAGCCTGTTCCACTGCTTCACAACCTTTTCCATGAAGAAATGTCTCCTAATATCAATTCTGAACCTTCCCTGGCACAAGCTGAGGCCATTTCCTCTCATCCTATCACTTCCTACTCAGGAGAACAACAACACCCTCCATGCTACAGCCTCTTTTCAGATAGTTGTAGAGAGTGAAAAGGTCTCCCCTCAGTCTCCTTTTCTCCAGGCTAAACACCCTCAGGTCCCTCAGCTGCTCCTCAGAAGACTTGTGCTCCAGACCCTCAACAGCCTTGTCCCCTCCTCTGCACTCACTCCAGCACCTCAAGGTCTTTCTTACAGTGAGGAACCCAAAACTGAACTGAGGATTCAAGTTGTGGCCTCACCAGCGCCGAGTGAAGGGGATGATCACTGCCCCGGTTCTGCCCACTGCACTATTCTTGATGCACACCAGGAGGCCATTGGCCTTTTTGGCCACCTGGGCACACGCTGGCTCATGTTCAGCTGCTGTCGATCAACACCCCCAGGTCTTTTTTCCAAAAAGCAGCTTTCCAGCCACTCTTCCCCAAGCCTGTGTTGTTGCTGGGGGTTGTTGTGACCCAAGTACCTGACCCAGCACTTGGCCTTGTTGAACCTCAGACAACCGGCCTCAGTCAGCCAAGATCCCTCTGTATGGCCTTCCTACTCTCCAGCAGATCAACACTCCCACCCAATTCAGTGTCGTCTGCAAACTTACTAAGGGTGCACTCGATCCCCTCATCCAGATCATTGATAAAGAGATTAAACAGAACTGGCTCTAATACTGAGCCCTGGGGACACCACTTGTGACCGGCCACCAACTGGATTTGGCTCCATTCACCACAACTCTTTGGGCCCGGCCCTCCAGCCAGTTCTTTATCCATCTCAGATATACCATCCAGGCCTTGAGCTGCAGCTTCTCCAGGAGATGCTGTGGGATATGATATCAAAGGCTTTACTGAAGTCTAAGTGCACAGCATCCACAGCCTGTGTGGTGGATTCACTCCCCCATGACAGACTTTCCCTCATCTGCTAAGCCGGTCACCTTTTCATAGAAGGAGATCAGGTTGGTCAAGCAGGACCTGCCTTTCATAAAGCCGTGCTGATTGGGCCTGATTGCTCGTCTCATATGTGTGACCTCACAGTCCCTTTCCCAGCCATGTTCCTGCTGTTGGCCTATCCCCTGCAGGGGCACAAGTGACTCACAGTCCCCTCCACAGCCATTGGCTTCCTACTGGACTATGAGTTCCTGAGACACAGCTGAGCACATGACATCGTACCCAGCCATCACCCTCCTTGTGCTCCAGTGTGTGAGCAGGTAAAACTAAGCTGGTTTCATCAAATCTATCTAATAGATTTCCTATGAAGGGCCTGAGTGGAGAAACGTTCCTCAGAGGAGCTGCTGTATTTACACGGGGTCATTTTATATCTCTGCTTCTGCCTCTTTCTTTTCTTCTTCCTCTTCCTGTGTCTATTCTGATGTGAAAGAGCTCTCCAAGGAAAAGATTCATGGAATCCTACAATAACACAGGTTGGAAGAGACTCCTGAACACCATCTCTGTCCCACTGTCCTTTATGGCACCCTAAGGAATAGCTGATAGCATTTGTGCTCCCTTGGGTTCATCTCATCACATGCACACAGTGGACATGCACATGATGTGTATGTTTAGAACTCATCTATGCAAGGAAAACATGGACTTTTGACCTAGTATTCCACAGAATCATAGAATGTCCTGAGTTGGAAGGGACCCACAAGGATCAAGTCCAACTCCTGTCCGTGCACAGGACACCCCACGTTGTCCAGTCTCTTCTTGAACACTGTCAGGTTGGGGCCGTGACACCTCCCTGGGGAGCCTGTTCCAGTGTCCAGCACCTCTGGGTGAAGAACCTTTTCCTCATGTCCAACTGAACCTCCCCTGGCACATCGTCCTGCCGTTCCCTCGGGTTCTGTCACTGGTCACCAGAGAGAAGAGATCAGTACCTACCCTTCCTTCTCCCCTTGTGAGGAAGCTGTAGCCACCGTGAGGTCTCCTTTTAGTCTTTTCTTCACCTCTGATGCTCAGAAACCCCTTGGTTTGCTCTCTGAAGCAGAAAGGAGAAGCCATGACCTCCAGGCAATGGGAAGGAGGATCCTGTCCCTCACACACGGCTCAGGGCTCTTCCTGGGACCGTGGGACGTGGGTGTGCAAGGCCGAGGGAAGGACAACACTGGTACAGCAACTTCCACCTTCTCCATGGGGCTGCAAGGAGGCAACGAGGCCCCAGTGCCATGAGGACAACATGTCTTCTCCTGGGCCTCAGTGGCAGAGACAACTGCCATGGCCAAGGGGACAGAGACCTGGGTTCTGTTGGTCCCTTCCAGCCTCACCAGTGCCCTTTGCCATCTCCATCACAGGCTGTTCTACACGGTCCTACACCTGCCCCTCTTTCCCTGCAGGCTGCAGACATCCATCTCGCTTCCTCTCCGTGTTCAAATTTGTCAAATATATTTCTTAGTAACAACGTGAAGTGAAAAGCACTCCTCACTGGAACTGCTGTATTTATGTTAACACGTTCTATATCTCCTCTTCTGTCTTTTTTTTTTTTTTTATGATTCTTCTACCTATTCTCTCTCCAGAAACATCTCCAAGTCAAAAATTATTTCAAATCACAGAATACCTCAGGTTTGAAGAGAGCCCTTGTCTCACTCATCTTGTCTCACTCTCCTGCTCAGGGCAGGGTGAACCAGGGGAGGTTGCTCACGGCACCCACCCAAGTTTACATCATCCACAAAGGCACTGAAAGTGCACTCTGTTACATCATAGAAGGGGAGAATAAAGACGTTCAACAGTGTTGGCCTGAGTGCTGGTCACTGAGAGATGACACTGGTAACTGGCTGCACGGAGGACTTTGTACCACTGATGATATTTGGGCTTGATGGTTCAGCCGACTTCCCAAACAGCATCCACTTCTTGAGCCCCATCAGCAGCACTCTGCCCAGAAGGAGACCATGTCTGAGGCCTTGCAAATGCCCTGTACACAACATGGCTTTCTTTCCACTGTCCATTTGTGTTCAGCAATCTTTTCCTTGTCCATCACATTCCTGGAAATGGCTGCAGGAGGACGTGTCCCATCCCCTTCCCAGGAAGGGAGATAGGGTGGCTGGCTTGCAATTCTCCGAGTTCCTGTTTGTGCTCTTCTTGAAGATGGGTTTGAGGTCTGCATTTTCTAAGGACCCCAGAACCATTCTGGTTTCTATGGCACATTTGAGAGCACAATATGGAATCACGGGCAAGGGTGACATAGCAGACTGGAGCACTTGCAATGAGTCTGTCCAAGGCAGCTGAGATGAATCTCACTGGGCCACTGGGGTTTGTTCCTGGAGCCACACACAGAAATGTCAGGGTTCTGTGAGGTGTTCACATATGAGCTGGCTTCATGGAATCCTTCTGCACCCAGGGATGTTCAGAGACAGAGCCTGTCCCTTTTACACACAGAGGCAGGAGTCACAGTGTCTCTCTGACCTCCTGTTGCCACTCCAAAGGGTCGAGAGACACCTCAGCCCTGTGGTGTGTCACCCTGCTCTGCACTCATCTGAGATGTCCCACATCATGAGGAATGGACACGGGGACCTCAATTCAAGGAAGAACATCCCAGTGCTGCATGCAGGTGATTTCCCGTGGAGTGTTCCTCCCACCATGAAGTGACCTCAAGACCTTTTTTGTGCCACAGGCCTTCATGGAACCCGAAGGAATAGTTCATGGTGTTTGTGCTCACTCGTGTTCATGTCACCTCATGTACATGATGTGCATGCTCACATCTCATCTGTACAATACAAACTCGGACTGCTGAACAACTCATTCAGTGTCCATCCGTGGAGGGAAGAACAACCTCTACGAGATGGGGAGAAAGGCCAGTGCTGGAAATGGTGGTTGTGAGGGGCCAGTTCATGACGATGCCCTGGGGCAGCTTCCATGGGGTGTCCAGTGCACAGGGGCACAGCCCAGCCCCTGCTCTGCTGGTCCTGCAGGTCTTTGGCAGGAGGCCTGGCTGTGAGAGGACACTGCTGTGTGCCCAGCCCTGCACACACACACTGTGCAGCTGTACACTGATGTTTGCATCTGCATGTCACTTCAGCGTGTTCTACAGTGAAGCTTTGAAAAAGAGCTAAACCTTCAGGCCCTGCCCATAGGAGATGACCTTTCTTTCTGGAAAGGCTGTTCTGAGGCCAGCTCTGTCACAGCAGTGCCCATTGCCTGTCCCTGCCTGCGCTCACAGGACTGACACACAGCAGGACAGTGACCAAGCTGCCAGAGCACTCAGGCCTTGCACCAACACAAGGGATGAGAAGGAGAGTGTGGGAGTGGAACGAGAACAGCTCTGGAAGGCCAAGCGCTGCTGCTCCCTGGCAGTGCTGCCAGCCTGGACTCTTCTCCCCTCCTCCCATGCACACAGGAACTGTCCCTGCAGCTCCAAAAGGCCTTGCAGGAAGAATATATATTGAAAAACAAATCACTACAGGACACTTTATTTTGTTTAAATACACACAGATCATGGCTCCTCATTTACACAGCCACTGGCTATAATAGAAAAGCAGAAAGCAATTTAGAAAGGGGATGACAATGTTATCACAATTAAAAAAACATCAATAGCAACAGAAAACAGAGATGAGAGGCTAGGCCTGTAAGTAGTTACACTAAAACTGCTATGTAGAATGAGATGGACAGTTTATTGCTTCGGAAAACACTTAGATACGAGTTTCCACAGGGCATCCTTGAACTCCTGGTTCCTCATGCTGTAGATGAGAGGGTTCATTGCTGGAGGCACCACCGAGTACAGAACAGACACCACCAGGTCAGGGGAAGGAGAGGAGATGGAGGGGGGCTTCAGGTAGGCAAACATGACAGTGCTGACAAACAGGGAGACCACGGCCAGGTGAGGGAGGCACGTGGAAAAGGCTTTGTGCCGTCCCTGCTCAGAGGGGATCCTCAGCACGGCCCTGAGGATCTGCACATAGGATACCACAATGAACACATAACACCCAAATGATAAACAGACACAAACCACAAGGAGCCCAGCTTCCCTGAAGTAGGACTGTGAGCAGGAGAGCTTGAGGACCTGGGGGATTTCACGGAAGAACTGGTCCAGGACATTGCCCTTGCAGAGTAGCCGTGAAAATGTATTGGCCGTGAGCAGCAGAGCATTGAGAAACCCAGTGGCCCAGGCAGCTGCTGCCATATGGACACAAGCTCTGTTGCCCAGGAGGGTCCCGTAGTGCAGGGGTTTGCAAATGGCAACGTAGCGGTCGTAGGACATGATGGTGAGAAGAGAATACTCTGCACCTAAGAAGAAAGCTAAAAAGAAGACCTGGGCAGCACATCCCGCATAGGAAATGACCCTGGTATCCCACAGAGAGTTGGCCATGGATTTGGGGACAGTGATGGAGATGGAGCCCAGGTCCAGCAGGGAGAGGTTGAGGAGGAAGAAGTACATGGGGGTGTGGAGGTGCTGGTCACAGGCTATGGTGGTGATGATGAGGCCGTTGCCCAGGAGGGCAGCCAGGTAGATGCCCAGGAAGAGCCAGAAGTGCAAGAGCTGCAGCTCCCGTGTGTCTGTGAATGCCAGGAGGAGGAACTGGGTGATGGAGCTGCTGTTGGACATTTGCTGCTGATGAGCGTGGGGCACTGTTACAGGAGCAAAAGAAAGTGACAATTTAGGAGAAACTTCTCTGAGCAAAATCACATACCCCCTCCCCCCGCTCCACATCCCTTGTCCTTTTCCAGACCTTCCTTCGGGTCCGTGGCTGAGCCTTGGGTGGTGCTGGCTGGAGGTGCCGTGAGGAGCAGGGCCTGTGCCCGCTGGCTGCCCAGGAGTCAGCCCTGCTCTGCAGCAGGGGTCATGGAATGGGGGAACAGGGTCCAGTCCTGGGGTTCAGCTGTGTCAGATGGACCCGTTCCTGGTGCAGAAGCATGGTCAGCATCTGCTCTCCTAGTGATAATGAACCAGGATGGAACAAGGCAGTTTGAGAGGCTTGTTTTTTTGCAGCTTCCTGCAACTCCACTGGAGAGTGTTGTTGGGTGTCAGAAACCCTCAGCATTTCTGCTGCACTCAGGGAGAACAGAGCGAGTCCTGCGAGACCAGAGGATGCCTGTGGGTCAGTGCAGAGTGAGGGCAGCTGCTCTGTCCCTCTGTCTTGCTCCAGCTGCCCTTTCTGAGATGGAGGCTGATCACACTGGCATGTTACCCTGAAAAGCCACTGGGCACTGCTGAGAGCAGAGGGACCCACCTCAGACCATGACATGTCCCACCCTTTCCTCAGCTCTCAGCACCCCACTTCTATCCCAAGACACACACAGCTCATTTCACAAACCGAACTGCATTTCTTCCATCATAGCATCTCTGCACTTCTCTGTGGGGAATTCAGATAATGCTCATTCCCCTGCCCCACAGACTGCATTGCCCACAGCCCCACAGGTCAGAGGAAAGCTGGGACACGTGTTCCCATGGACACACCTGCAGGAAAGGACCCACAAGATCAGGCTGTGACTGTGCAGCTGAAACTCCCATCCCCAGAGAGCCCGACAGCAAGAACAAGATCACAACAACAGTGACCCAGAGCAAGAAGGAAAATGCGCTGAGGGTGGGTGTGAGAGAGGCCGGGGCAGAGGCAGCTGGGCACTCAGACAGCGTCACCCTTCCCCAGCTGTGCAGCCACCTCCCACACACCAGCATTGCCGGGCAGCTGCTCTCAGCCCCTGTGCTCTGCAAAGGGAACTGGAGCTCTGGCTGCACAGGAGCTGCTTCATGCCTTGGAGCCCCCGGCCCTGAGGGCAGAGGCTTTGCTGGGTGGGAGAGGAGGCGAGGGGGCTGCTCACAGGAGGGATCTGCACTGCAGAGGATGAAAGGGAGTTTTCTGTGTTCCCCCTCCCATAACAATGCCAGTTTTATTTTCCTCTCATTTCTGATCATTTCCCTGCTGCCTGGAGATTCTCCCCCTGGGAGGTGTTTCCCTGTCCATGACTCTTCCCTGTCAGTGCTCACAGACCATGCCACCCTCTGTGCCCTCACACTGGCCCTACAGATCCTGCCTGTTCACAGGGCACTGCCTGGGGGCATCTTCCTGTTTGCAGGTTGGAAAACAGGACAGGTCAGACTAAGGCTGACGGGTTCAGCAGATGTGATGCTGGTGCTGTGCACAGGCAGAGCAGCAGCTGAAGGGATGTTGTGAGGCTTCTGGCAGATGTACTGATCATTCAAAGTTGCAGCTCAGGAGTCACAGTGACTTGTTTAAGCACGAGAGCTCATTTTCATTTTAACCTTTCCTGCACCCCCCAACCCTCGGGATAGGAAACTGAAAAGACAGGCTCAGGAAAGCCCCCTATCTGTCTGCTAATCCTTGCATTGATCTTCTGCTTGAGGCATCCACTTGGAAAAATCCTGGGGGTGATCTGGAGCTGTGAGCAGCTCTGATCCACACAGCACCCCCTCAACAGCAGAAGCACCTTTCCTGCCTTGATAGGAGTCTCTCCTTCCCCCCACAGCTTCTCCCCACAGCACTGTGGGGATCTCCCCGGGCTTGCTGACCCTGGCAGGTGGCAGAGTCCCTGTCCCAGCACAGCCCTGGGGTACAGGGACCCTGCTCTGCAGGACAGCCCTGGGCACCCTTGGCTGCTCACCCAGCTACACTGCTGTTCAAAATTGCCTGATAACAGCCCCCTCCTTACAGATCCCTCAAACTGTGCCTGTGCTAACTTGAGGAGATGCCTCCAGGAGCTACAGCTGCATTGCCCTGCACCCAGAGACTTACCATGGCAAGGCTGCAAAGATTTCTCCTCCAGTGAGCTCTCAGTCATCCTCCCAGTCCTGACCACCTTTAATCTCTCTCTGCCTTGCTCGTCTCCCTGAGATCCCCAGGCAGAGCCCTCAGCCCTGCTGCGCTTTGCAGAGGAGCTGCTCCTGGGCAGAGCTGTCTCTCTGCAGCGCTGCCGCTTGCCACGAGCTCCCTCTGTCCCAGGAGCCCAGCCCAGCTCACCAGCACAGGAGCAGCCCAAGGCGCTTTAATGACCCCTCTGGTGGCTTTGCTGCTGAGTCCATGAACCTCAGACCCTGAGGGGAAGTTGAATAAAACCTCTCAAAAAGTCCAAGTCAGATTCAAACTCCAAAGTTTCTTGTAATGTTAATGAGTCCCACTGAAGGACACTATTGAGGAAATGACTCCAGGATTTGGTTAGAGAAGAAAACTGAAGGCAGAGATGACAGGTCAGGAAAAGCAAGGTGAAGGTCTCTCTGATGATCAGTAAACCTGGATGTGTTTCATTAATCAAAGGGCCAAGCCCTGACCCCCAACCCTGGGAAGGCAGATCCTGTCCCTCCCACATTGCCCAGGGCTCTTCCTGGGACAGTGTGATGTGGGGCTGTGCAAGGCCAAGGGCAGGACTATGGTGCAACACCTCCCAGGTTCCTGGCTGGGGACAAGGAGGCCATGAGGCCCCTGTGCTGTAAGGACAAGGTGTCTCCTCACAGGCATCAGAGCTGGAGACAACAGCCATAGTCAAGGGGAGAAGGAGCTGATGTCTGTTGGGGCTTTCAGCCTCTTTACGTCCCTTGATCATCTCCACGACAGCCTGTCCTATGCTGTGGCATCACCTGCACCTCTTTCCCTGCAGGCTGGAGACATGCCCCCTGCTGCCCCACCTTGCTCGTGTCTGAGCATCTTCCTTCCTTTGCTGATCTCTCTCCATCCTCCCCAGCTGTTCCTTGAAGCACAAAGCCTTGGGCTGATGCAGACTGCCTCTGGGTGACCTGCTCCACCATAGCACTGCCCTTCCACTCACATTCCTTCCTGCTTATGTCCGGCCTGGACCTCCCCAGCTGCACTGTGTGCCATTATTTCTTTCTCGTACTGTTTCCCACTATGAAGAAAACCTCCACCATCTCTGAAACCACCCTTCCAGCACTCTCAGGCTACTCCTACACTGCTGCAGCCTCCCCAGCGCTGCTGGGCCAAAGCAGCCCAGGTCCCTCAGCATCCCACACCATGTGCACAAGGTCCTGAACCCTGCCTTGGCAGAGCCCTACACTCTCCAGTTCCTCCCTGCTTCTCCAAACTGGGAAGCCGCACACTGGCACACACCCGTGTGTGTGGGGTCACACCAGTGCTGAACCGAATGGGATGAGAACTCCAGGTGTCTGGGTCCCCACGCTCCTCCTCATGCAGCCCCGTGTGCAGCTGCCTTGTTCATGGTGAGCGTGCAGCACGGGCTTGTGTGGTGGCCCTTGTAGTGCCCAGGCCCTTCTCCTCAGGGTCACTGCTCAGCGTGTCAGGTCCTGCTCTGTCCTGATGGATGGGGTTATTCTCCTGGCCCGGTACAGCACTGGCCACTTCTCCTTTTAAAACTTCAGAGATTGCTGATGGGGGAACCCCAAAGTTTCTCAAGGTCTGGACTCTCCCTGCACTGCTGCAGCCGCAGTCCCTCAATTCCAGCCAGGGCAGGGACCACTCGCCCGGGGAGCCCCCGGTGTCCCCTAAAGGAAAGGGGGCTCCTGACCTCCAGGACTCTCCTGAGCCCAGGAAAAGGCCACTAAAATGGCAGCAGTAGCAGGGTTCCATCAAGAGTTTATTCAAGAAAAGGAAATAATTTCCAATTTCCCTAGCACAGTCTTTCGATGCTGCTCTTCTGTTCCTTATCCTGGTGCCTCTCCCTGACTGCTGTGCCCCACTTTTGGTGGCACCAGATTGTTGGGGGGCATGGCCATGTGCCCCCACAGGCTTTGTCATTGGTGCCCTCACTCACAAGGGAAAACCCATCTTGTCACTCCCCACATAAAGGAGCTCCACACATCCAAGAAACTTCTTCACTCTGAGGGAATCCTACTGCTGATCCTTCCAGCCCGTCTCTCCTGAAAAGCCTCTACCCACCCAGTGCAGCACCCCAAGCTGTGTGACTTGTCCCACCACGCCTGGCGGTGACTCCATGGGTGTCAAACAGCACAGGCTGCAGCTTGTCCTGGCTGTGCCCTTGGCTGAGGGCATCAGTGCACAGTTGGGCTGTGGCACCTCAGCTGTAGCACCCGGCCAAGCTCTGAGAGTTCTCGGGAAATCTGGTGGGTATCAAGAATCCAGGTCCCCATGTGTGCAAAGGTTTGACTTCAGAGCAGAGAAATGTCACAGTGGTTGGCAGATGGAAAGTTAGGGCTGAAATTGGGCAACAGGAGAGTGAGCAAGCCCTGCTGTCCCCAAGGCCAGAGAGAAACAGGGCTGGGAATGACAGACCTGGAAGGAAACGTGTGTTTTGTCAGTGGCGTCTCTGCTGCCCCTGAGGTACTTGGGCAGATGTGTCACTGATCTCTAGGAATGAGAAGGTGCTGCTGACAGGCCCAAGGTGACAATGGTTTGTCTGTTCCTTGATTATGTTATAAAGGGGGTGAGAACAGGTTTGGTGAAAAGAAAAAAAGGATATTTGGAAGTGTTGCTATACACATGGATACCGCGGTGTGAAGTGCTTCCTCTTCATGGGCTGCCCTACATCTACTGGATAGAGAAGGGACAGATCTTGTGATGCTTTAGAGCTGGGAATGAGTTTCTTGCACAAAGGCACCAAATCTGTCTGCAATGCTGTCTGGGGTGTCTGTCCCACACTCACTGTGGATGGGGATGGCTGCCCTGGACAGGACCATCGCTGTCCCTGCCCAATGCATGTAGGGGTGTGTGAGAGCCTTGGCACCTCACGTAACACTGCAGGCCTGTAACTGGCATTAAAGGGAATAAGCGCCCTGAATTTGATTTGTCAATAGAATTATAGAAAAATTTCAGCTGGAAGAGACCCTCAGGATCATCGAGTCCAACCATAACCCAACTCTAGCACTAAACTATGTCCCTAAGAAACCCAATTGAATGTCTTTTAAACACCTCCAGGAATGGTGACTCCACCACTGCCCTGGGCAGCCTGTTCCAGTGCTTTTCCATGAAGAAATGTCTCCTAATATCCAATCTGAACTTTCCCTGGCACAACTAGAGAACCTTTCCTCTTCTCCTATCACTTGCTACTTGGGAGAAGAGTCCAATACCCTCCATGCTACAATCTCCTTTCAGGTAGTTGTAGAGACCGAGAAGGTCTCCCCTCAGTCTGTTTTTTTCCAAGCTAAACAGCCTCATGTCCCTCAGCTGCTCCTCATAAGACTTGTGATCCAGGCCTGTCACGGTCCATTCGGTGATGGACTCGTGATGCTTCATTTACCTTGATCTTGAAGTGCAAACTTAAGGCAATCAAAAAGCCAAGAGGTTGTAATTCAGTCATCAATATTTCTTTATTTATTTTGCCTGTAAAGTGGCATGTGATAGAGAGAGTGGAGGAAAAGGAAATAAAAGAAAAGGGGAAAAAAAAGGGTTGGCTACCACTACGAGATCCAAAGGCGTCCCTATGGTCTCAGGTGCCGTGAGAAGAGTCCTGCCAGTTCTCCATTGTGATCCGTGATCCTTTGGTGGGGAGAACTCAACGATGTCCTGTCGGGAATCGTCTTTCATGCTTCTTCACCCCGCTTTGCTCCCATGGATTGAGGCCAATC
Source organism: Caloenas nicobarica (assembly GCF_036013445.1). NCBI lineage: Eukaryota > Metazoa > Chordata > Aves > Columbiformes > Columbidae > Caloenas > Caloenas nicobarica. The sequence goes on from NC_088276.1 coordinate 2,649,141, forward strand.
TCTGCCTTTGTTTCGCCATCCAGGCTTAACTGCACAAGCCTGAAGAGTCCCCGCTTCGCTTGCCAGAACCCGTCTGTGCCTGCATCGCCTCAGTTCAGGGGTCTCTTTCTGGTCCATTGGGTGACCTCAAGACCTTTGGAGAGCCTCTGCGCATGCTCTTCTTCATTGGCCTTAGTAGCAGGTAGGAGGTGGGGGCAAGTTTGGCTGAGGCAGCAGGTGAAAATCCATCTTCTGCACAGCAGCTATAGTCCCCAGGTGGGAGAGACCTGTAGAACGCAATTCCTTTTAGGAGGTGGGGGCAAGTCTGGCTGCGGCAGCAGGTGGAATCCGTACAGCAGCCATTGTTACCTGTAGCCCCTGGGTCAGAGAGACCTGTATAACACAACTTTTTTCCTCAGGCCTCTCTCCAAGTCATTGTCCAATTCTTTCTATCAGGACATCTGTTCTCCAAGTCCCTGATGGCGATGTTCAGGCAAATACTGTTCTTTGGACCGACTCTTACACCTTCCAATCCCTGATTTCTGTGATTCTGAGAGATGGAGGAGCCAGGAGAGGGAGATGTGAGGAGACGGATGGATGAGGAGATAGAGACACCAAGAGAGGGAGGGTCGGGTAGGTGGTGGGTGAGGAGATGGGGATGGACAGATGGACAGAGACACGAGGAGATGGAGACACCAGGAGATGGAGATGGAGGGGCGAGGAGGTGGGTGAGAAGATGGGGATGGACAGATGGACAGATGAGGGTGGAGACACAAGGAGATGAAGAATGAGGGTCAGGTGGGTGGTGGGATGAGGAGATGGAGGGATGGCCATGTGGAGGGATGGACGGATGGACAGATGGATGATGGACAAGTAGACACCGTCCAACTAGATGCCCCCTGCTGGGCCCTCCGCTCACTCACACGTCTTGTTGGGTGACACCAACTTCCTGGTGGCCCCAAAATGGATCCAGATGAACTTCCCTGGGAGAGCAGCAGTGGCCACTGCCCCTGGCAGGCCCCGCCCACAGACCCCGCCCACAGGCCCCACCCCTCCACTCACCAATCAGGAGGAGTTGACGGAAGATGTTGGGATCTTGGGTTTTCCATCCTCCAGATGAGGTTGGATGAAGTTTGGGATATGTTTGAGGGTATCAGTTGGGATTCAACACCCTCCAGGTGGGATTCAACATCATCAGTGTGAGGTGTGACAACACTGGGGGAGATGGTTCAGGTCTTGGGTTCTCCATGCTCCCAGGTGAAGAGGGATGAAGTTGGGGAGATGTTTGTGGATCTTGGTTGGGGTTCAACATCCTGCAGGTGGGACAACACTAGGGAAGATGTTGGGGGTCTTGGGGTTCTCCACCTTCTAGATGAGGTGGGACAAAGTTGGAGAGATGTTTGGGGTCTTGGTTGGGGTTCAACATCCTCCATATGATGTGGGGTGAAGTTGGGGAGATAGGTGGGGTCTTGGGGTTCTCCACCCTCCACATGAGGTGGGACAAAGCTGGAGAGGTGTTTGGGGTCTTGGGTTTTCTATTCCCCAGGTGGGACAACACTGGGGGGAGATGTTGGGTCTCAGCTGGAGTTCAACCTCCTCCGGGTGAGGTGGGGTGAAATTGGGGGAGATGTTTGGTCTTGGGGTCCAACATCCTCTAGATGAGGTGCGGTGAAGTTAGGGAGACGGTTGGGGTTGAACATCCCCAGGTGAGGAGGGGGTATGTTTGGGGAGAATTTTTGAGGTCTTGGAGTTCAACACTCTCCACATAAGGTGGGATGAAGTTGGGGGAGATGTTGAAGTCTTGGTTCTGGTTGGCCCAAGGGGTCCAGGCATGGGACATCTGGGCCTGGGTGGCCCAGTGGAGCTGGAGATGGGACATCGTAGGACTTGGTGTCGCCAAAGTGTCCAGGGATGGGATATCCTGAGTCTTGGTGGCCTCACCGTGTCCAGGGATGGGACATCTAGGCCTGGGTGTCCCAAAGTGTCCAGGGATGGGACGTTTTAGGTCTTGGTGGCCCAAAGTGTCCAGGGATGGGACATCCTGGCCTGGGTGGTCCATGGGTTGGGGCATTTAAGGTCTTGGTGGCTCAAGGGAGCTGAAGATGGGACATCTTGAGTCCAGAGAAGGGACGTCTTTGGTCTTGGTGTCCCCAAAGTGTCCAGAGATGGGACATCTTGGGTCTTGGTGGTCTAAGGGGTCCCAGGATAGTACATTTTCTGTATTGGCGGCCCAAAGTGTCCAGAGATGGGACATTTTATGTCCCGATGACCTAAGGCTTTCAGGGATGGGACATCTTGCACTGAGTGGCCCAAGGTATCCAGGGATGGAAAATTTTGGCTCTTGATGGCCTAAGGGTGCTGGAGATGGGACATTTTGAGTCCAGAGGTGGCACATCCTTGGTCTTGGTGGAGCAAGGGGGCTGGAGATTGGGCATTCTGCATCTTGGTGGCCCAAAGTGTCCGGCAATGGGAAATCTTCGGTGCAAGGATAGGACATCTTGGCCTGGGAGCTCTGGGGCTCCAAGGGTTTGGACATCCTGGGTCTTGGCGGCCCAGAGAGTCCAGGGATGGGACATTTTGGGTCCAGAGATGGGACCTCTTCACTCCAGGAAGGGGACATCTTGGTCTCGGTGGCCCAAAGTGTCCAGGGATGGGACATCCTGGGTCTTAGTGGCCCAAGGGGTCCAGTGATGGGACATCTTGGTCTTGGTGGACCAAGATGACTGGAGATGGTACATCCAGGTCTTGGTGGCCCAAAGTGTCCAGGGATGGGACTTCTTGTGTTCAGGAATGGGACATCTTGGCCTGGGTGGTCCAATGGGCCCAAGGGTTGGGACATTGTAGGTCTTGGTGGCCCAAGATGCCTGGTGATGGGACATTTTGGGTCATGGTGGCCTAAAAGTTCCAGATATGGGACATCCTGCATCTTGGTGGCCCAAAGTGTCCAGGGTGGGATATTTTGGGTCCAGAGATGGGACATCTTGGACCCAGGGATGGCACATCTTGGACTCAGTGGCCCAAAGTTTCCAGAGATGGGACATCGGAGGTCTGAGATGGGGCATCCTGGCTCACAGTGGCCTTGGTCTTGGTGGCCTAAGGGGTCCAGGGATGGCACATCTTGGCCTGGGTAGTCCAAGGGGTCCAAGGGTTGGGACATTTAACATCTTGGTGGCCCAGGATGGCTGGAAATGGGACATCTTGGGTCCAGAGGTGGGACATTCTGGGTCTTGGTGGCCGAAGGGGTCCAGGGATGGACATCCTGCACTGAGTAGCCCAGGGGATACAGGGATGGGAAATTTTGGCTCTTGATGGCCCATGGGTGCTGGAGATGGGACAATTTGGGTCCAGGGATGAGATATCCTGGGTCTGGGTGGCCCAAGTGGTCCAGGGATGGGACATCCTGATCTTGGTGACCTCGTAGTTTTCAGGGATGGGACATCTTGGTCTTGGTCACCTAAAGGATCCAGGGATGGGAAATTTTGCCTCCTAATGGCCTCGCAGAGTCCAGGGATGGGACATCTTGTTGGCCTAAGGGTTCCAGGGATGGGACATCAGGGGTCTGGTTGGCCCAAGGTGGCTGGAGATGGGACATCTTGGATCCAGAGATGACACATCTTGGTCTTCGTGTTCCAGAGTGTCCAGAGATAAGACATCTTGGTCTTGGTGGCCCAAAGTGTCCAGGGATGGGACATTTTAGGTCTTCGTGGCCTAAGGATCCAGAGATAGGACATCCTTTGTCTTGGTGGCCCAAAGTTTCCAGGGATGGGACATCTTGGCCTGGGTAGCCCAAGGGGGCTGGAGATGGGACATCTTGGGTCCCGGGATGAGACATCCTGCATCTTGGTGGCCCAGAGTCTCCAGGCATGAGACATCTTGGATGCAGGGATGGGACATTTTAGGTCTTGGTGGCCCAAAGTGTCCAGGGATGGGACATCTTGATCTTAGTGGCCCAAGGTTGCTGGAGATGGGACATCTTAGGACTTGGTGTCCCCGAAGTTTCCAAAGATGGGTCATCCTGGGTCTTGATGGTTTCATGGGGTCCAGAGGTGGGATATCTGGGCCTGGGTGGCCTAAAGTGTCTAGAGATGGGACATCTTGGATCCAGGGATGGGACATTTTAGGTCTTGGTCCCAAAGTCTCTAGGGATGGGATATCCAGGTTCTGGCATGGGACTTTCTGGCTCTCAGTGGCCCAAAGGGTCCAGGGATGTGACATTTTAGATCTTGGTGCCCTAATGGGTCCAGGGACAGGAAATTTTACCCTGCGTGGCCCAAGGTATCCAGAGATGGGAAATTTTGGCTCTTAGTGGCCTCACAGTTTCAGGGATGGGACATAGCAGCAGAGAGAGCGGTTCCGGTAGCAGTGCCGGCTACGGCAGCATGTCCGGCTGCGGCCACATCTTTTCTTTCACCAGGACCAGGTCACGGTGGAGTGGCCACCTCCCTGTCCTGCCAGAGGATGCAGCTCTGCAACCCCTGCCCCGCTTTTAAAGGGGTGCCTGGGCAGGGCCCTTTGTGACATCACCAGTGACATCACAATGCCCCACTGTGGCAGTTGCACATCCCCCTGAGATTCAGACCCTTCAACAGGGCAGTCGATGGCTCCTTTGCACCTTTTGTGCCCCACTGTGCCTGTCCCCAGGTATACACCAGGGTGGTACCAAGGTGCTGACAGTCACATCCTCCCCTGCCCCGGGCAGGGTGACTTCACCTGCACCAGCTGGGGGGCAGGAGGGGTGGGAGCCTCAGTCAGTTGACAGGGTCCTCAGCAAAGGAGGTGCCCAGAGAGACTGAGAAGCTTCTGGACTATGTTGTGTTATCCACAGCCTGTCACGTCCTGCCCTCAGGTATGAGTGCGGAATGGAGGGAATGCAGGTTCTCGTTTTCCTGTTTCTGGGAGAGTTTCATCCTTGGTGGAGAAGGAAGCTGAAGGTGTAACAGGTAGGACTTCTTTCATGCTCTGTGAATGTTCTTTTGCATTATGCCACCTTGATACCAGTTTACTCAGTTTATCAAGGGGTAAGTACGCCCTCCATTATATCTCTGGGAACTCCCTTTTTAATTCCCAAAACCCACCATTGTTGTCGGATATTAGGTTGTTCCCCCTTTCCTCTTCTAATATGCGGATGCTTCTTTCTCGGAGCACTGGTAGCAGCAGCAGTACTGGTAGAAAGGGGCAGTTTCTTGACTTCGATGTGACAGATTCCTCTCGACCTTTCTTCTAGGATTTTTACAGGGCCATATTTCCTATTATAATGTATCAATTCTTGTGCTGCTTCCCCCCACATCCACACCTTTTTAGTATTTGGTTGGTTGGGGGAAGTCGGGGCAGGGGTGAACAGTGAATCAATGGCAGTGTCAGGTCCATCCCTCTGCCTCCCGCTTCTGGTACCCTGGCTTCTGATCAAACCTTCCAATCTTTCTACTGGGCTCATCAATGCGATTGTCCTTTGAAGGTTTAAGTGTCTCTGGAAGTCCCCTTATCAAGGGAGTCATCATGTCAGGACTTACTGGCAGCATCGTTGAGGATTCACACTTGAGAATCAATTTTCTTTCATGTATCATTTGCAAGCAGGCTGCTTTGTGTGCACTTTCTAGCAATTGATCAGGTGTGCCAGTGATTGCCAGGGACTCTCCTCTATCTAAAGGGTTTAGCCCTCCAGCCCTATAAGCAGCTCACTGGGTTAGGGACCATGGGGCATGTCTGTCACCAGTTGTTAAGAAAACTCCATGACCCTACTAACCATTAGCTTCCTGTTCACTTAACTGAATTTGGTCTCCCCCAGTTAGGGATACGTGCCACATGTACTCCATTTCAGGTTCTTTAGGGAGGCAACCATACTCTCTCTTTAGCTTGGCCAGCTCGGTGGCAGTGTAAGGTGTTTGCTTAGTTGTAATATAAGGGTCAGTATCCTCTTCATTTGCATGAAAATATTCTGTTTTCACTAGGGGTCTCACGTGTGGGTATTCCTCATCACGTTTTCTCATCTCCTCCAATTCTTTCTGAGGGTAAATTTGATTTATTTGTTGGATACTTTTCTCCTCTAGCTCCCGCTCTCTTAGCACTCCTGTGGTTTTTAAACATTCTTCCTTTAGTGTGGCTTTTAATGAGCGGTTTTCTCCCCTCTCTTTTTCTAACTGTTGTGAACAATTTCCTAATTATTCTTCTAAACTAGAGGTTGTTTTTTGCGAAATCTGCACCAGATTTTCAAGGGATTCTATAATTTTGCTTTCATTACTATGTTGCCTGAGGCAATCTTCAATCACTGCGACTAGGCTGGCTCCTAGGACAGCACAGACTATAGCTTTGTTCTTATCTGATCTAAAGTTAGACTTAGCCTGTAGAGAAATCACTCAGCCCGCTACACTCTGTAAATTAGCCCTATTATCATGAGCCCAGTCTTCTCCGGGTACGGAGGGTCGAGCCCCATACTTTGCTAAAAGTGTGTAGAGCAAGTCTTGCTCTTTCCCTAACCAAAAATCTTGATTATCAGCCTTTTCAGTCATTCTTATTACGAAGGGGCCAAACCCACTTTGGTAAGGCACAACTTAGTTACACAAAAGCACAGCAACTGCTGTGTCACCCTTCTCTTTCCCGAGTGGTTGAAGGGGCCAAAAATCGGGTACGGGCAGGCTCAACTTAGTTACGCAAACACACAGGATTGCCCCTTCACTCTCTCTAGCAGACAATTCTCATCAACATGAGAACAACACCCATATTTGCACTTTGAGATCTGAGAGACAGAGCCCTCAACTCAAGTTTGGAGCGCTCAACACCAAGGCGTGTGTGGCGTGCGGGAAATCTGAATCGCCCCCCTTGATTTCTGGACACCTCTCACCTTATCAGTTAGGGCCAGGTGTGGCTGGAGCGAAGATTTCTTCCCCTGTTACAGACCACACGGTACCTGCACTCTCTGTATTCTCAGAATCCTGTCCATGACACCAATTTAATGTCACGGTCCATTTGTTGATGGACTCATGATGGTTCGTTTACCTTGATCTTGAAGCGACCAAAATGCTACAGGGTTATAATTCAATCAAACGGTGTTAACTTTATTATTTTGCCCGTAAAGCGGCACGCGATAGAGAAAGTGGAGAAAAGGGGAAGAGAAAAAAAGGGGGAAAGAGGATTAGCTACCACCACGAGTCCAAAGGCGTCCCTATGGACTCAGGTCCCGTACAGCGTCCTGCCGGTCCTCCGTCGTGATGCGTGATCCTTTGGTGGGGACATCTCAATGATGTTCAGTCACAAGCCACCTTTTATGCTTCTTCACCCCTCCTCTCTCCCATTGATTGAGGCCAATCTCCGCCTTCGTTTCGCAATCCAGGCTGAACTGTGCAGGCCCAAATAGTCCCTGCTTTGCTTGCCAGAACTTGTCTGTGCCTGCATCACCTCAGTTCAGGGGTCTCTTACTGGTCCGCTGGGTGACCTCAAGAACCTCTGCGAGCCTCTGCGCATGCTCTTCATTGTTGGCCTTAGTAGCAGCTAAGAGGTGGGGGCAATTTTGGCCGAGGCAGCAGGTGAAAATCCATCTTCTGGACAGCAGCTATTGTTACCTGTAGCCCCAGGTCAGAGAGACCTGTACAACACAGTTCTTTTCCTCAGGCCTCTCTCCAAGTCCTTGTACAGTTCTTTCTACCAGGGCATCTATTCTCCAAGTCCCTGATGGCAATGTTGAGGCCAATACTGTTCTTCGAACCGACTCTTACAGGAGGTCATGGAGAACACACAGCCAGGCTCTTCACCATGATGTGTGGTAGAAGAACAAAAGAGAATGGGTGGAAGGTGAGAGAGGTTCAGCCAGGACATAAGGAAAAGCTTTTACCCCAGGGGCTCAGCCAAGTGCTGTCTCAGGTCACCCAGAGAAGCTGCACAGTCTCTGTCTTTGCAGGTTTTCAATCTCTGATTGAATCAAGGCTTGAACACCTTGGTGTGACCCAGTTTCTGACAGGTTGGACTGCAGACTCCTGAGGTCCCTTTAACCTCAGTTCTCTGACGATCCCATTGTGATGTTGGGCTCTGTTTCTAACTGGAGCAGAGCAGACGATTATGGGCCATGAATCCAGCTGTGCTGTAGGTGACCATCTAAACCAACATCTCAACCAGTGAACCAGCCAACACCTCAGGGTGACACTCTGGGCAAAGTGTGAGGAGTCCTGGGCAGAGAAGGTTTAGAGGGCATGGGGCGCTATGCAAGACACAAAATGATCTTGGCTTAATGCCTGCAGGCCCATCAGATGTCAGTTAATGTCAAGGAAAATTAAAATAAGAAGAACTGAAGACAAAGATCCAAAGCAAAGGAAGGTGTCAAAATACTTCTCTTTATTTTTTTTTTTTTCTTTTTTTCTTTTTTAAGTCTTTGTGGGGGGATTTCTTTTCTTTGAAAAGCAAAGAGTTTTCCAGAACTGGGAATGGATTTAGGACACAAATGTCTTCAGCTCCAGGGAGACAGACACCTGGTGCCAGTGTAGATGCCCCGGGAACCCCTGCCCAGGCTCCACTGCATTGCAAGGTGCTCTGGTCTCCCCCAGGTCCTCTGTGATAGATGCCAATCCCAGGCCAGCACCTCAGGTGCACTGGGGCCCCTAAAATGGCACTGGCTGTTTATGGTGAGACAACTGATGGCTGATGTCTGCCTGGAAAGGTGCACTTTGTTGTTGTTTTTTGGTTTGGTTTGGTTTTTGGGGTTTCCTTGTTGTTTTTTGTTTGTTTGTTTCTGGTTTTGTTTGTTTGTTTCTTTTTTAACATATTAGCACAAAAATCCAAAACAAACAAAAAAACCCCCACCAGAAACACAAAAAAATGCTAAAAAGTGAATTACCAGGAAGTGTACTAAGAGTACAAAACCAAATATTGGTCTTCCCCTGTACTTCTATTACCAACACTCCTTTATTTCATCTCTGTCATCATTCAGGAGTTTCCACCTCTCCTGATTAAATGTCCATGTCAAGGGACAACTTTCCAGCAGACTGTCTGGACGTTTGCCCTTCCCAGTGCTCTCAGGTTTCCTCCTCCACTTGCTCTTTGGTCATTCAGTTGCCTCTCAACTCTCTGGTTTCTGATTTGAGCTTCAGGGAGTTACAAACTTGCCCCATTCTTCAGAGGTCTAATTAACATGGTAGTTAATGAGTTAATTATGTTTATATATATCCTTTCCTATCTCTCTGTCTAAAACAGTTCTTGTGTGGATGTCCCTTGTGGATGGTGGACCTCATTAGATCCAGCTTACACACACAGTTGAGGAGAGTGGTTTAGTGTTTATGAAATTGTGTAGTGTTTACACAGGAGAGCAGGTGGGAGCTGGTGTGCAGGAGCTGCAGCATCCACCTGCAGAGCTCAGTGGAGAAGTCTGATGTGAGGAAAAGTGATGCAAGTCTCTGGTGGCCAATGAGGGAACTGGCAGACTGGGGGTGGGGGGTGAGGAGCAAGGGTGTCCATACAGTGTCCAGCCTCAAGCGACTGTTCTCCTGCCTGTCCAGATGTCTTCAGGAGACCCTCTGGATCAATGTCCATTGCAGAATGCTGCTGTCACTTCTTCTACACACTGAAAAATGACAGAAAATACCCTTGAAAGAAAAAACCCTCCTTTATGAAATCTTCTTTGAAATCTTCATCAGTAAGTGTCCCATTGAAACCTCTCCAGTTAGTTCTACAAGTCTTGAAAATTTGAAGAAAATTACAGAAAGAAACATCGCTCGTTAGGGCTTTCTGTGTTTTAATGAGCCCCATGGCGTATTTGGTGCTGAGTCCATGAACCTCAGATCCCAAGGACAGACTGAAGAATCTCCTCAAGAAGTCCAAGTCAGAAGCAAAGCCCAAAGTACCTTGAAGCATTAATGGGCCCCACTGAGGGCTGTTACTGACAAAGCCTCTCCAGGGACTCGTTAGAGCAGATAATTGGAGGCAGTGATTGCATCAGGCAAAGGCAAAGTGCAGCAGCTCTGATGCTGAGAAAACCGTTGGTTTGTTTGATGAAGGAGAATGGCCAAGCCTTGACCCCCTGCCCCTGGGAAGGGAGATCCTGTCCCTCACGTGTGTCTCAGGGCTCTTCCTGGGGATGTGGGGATGATGCCCCGTGCAGGACAATGGTGTGACACTCCCTGGGGGGTGCAAGGAGGCAATGGGGTGCCATGGCCATGACAACCATGTGTCTCCTCTTAGGCCTCGCTGTCAGGGACATCAGCCATAGCCAAGGGGACAAAGACCTTGGGTCTTTCAGGGACATCCAGCCTTGCCAGCACCCTTGGCCATCTCCACCACAGTCCATCCTACACTGTCCCAGGCCTGTGGCTGTTTCCCCACAGGCTGCAGACACCCCATGCACTTCCCCACCTTGTTCTCACCCCGCTGTGTCCCCACTTGTGCTGCTGTCTCTCCATCCTCACCCGCTGTTCCTTGAAACACAAAGCCATGGCTGATCCAGAGTCCTTCTGAATGACCACAGCACTGTGCTCAGAATGACATTTATTTATCCTGAGTCCACTCTGGACCTCCAGAGCTGCAGTTTCTGATGGGTTTCCTTTCTCATGTTGTTTCCCTCTACAAAAAAAGAAACCAAACCCAAAAAAGTGCCATCATCTTGGAAAGTGATTTTCAAGATTTCTGAAGCTACTACTACTCTTTCTTGTCATGGTTTTACCACAGCCACCACCTAAGACCACGAGAGCTGCTCACATCCTGCTCCCAGTCTCCAAGTGGGATAATGGAGAGAACTGAAGGGGAAGGGAGAAACTTGTGGGTTCAGAAAAAAAAAAATAATAAGACAATAAAAATAATAAAAATAATACACTACTACTAATAATATACTTATACTAAAATATACATAAAGTAAAATATACGATAATCTGTGCAATCCCCCACATAACTCCAGTTCTGCCAAACAGCCAGCCCAAAAGAAGGGAGCACGCTGGTCCTGAACAGCTGATCCCAGCAAGAGAAAGTAAAAGTGCAAAAGGCAGACAGGCCCAAGGGCCAACTGAAAAACAGCGAAACATCCTAAAACTGAACTAACACTGAACTCCCAATAGAATGGAACTTCCCAACGGAGCTAACCAAAGTAGTCAGAAAACCAAAACCAACTAGCTGGCAAAGGCATCTCCAGCTCTATACCGAGCACGACGCTAATGGTAGAGAATAGCTCGTTGATTGACCTGGGTGTCAATCAAGGTGCTGTTCTGTCTGTGCCCCCTCCTACCAATTTGCACCTGCAGCTGGACTCCAAGGAAGTCCTTGGTTTCACTCACAATAGTCAAGGTAAATTAAATAGAAATAGATAAATTAAATTAAGAAAACATACTCAGTGCAATCCCTCATGTAACTCCAGTCACACGGAACAGCCAGTCCTGCAGAAGGGAGCACCCTGGTCCTGAACAGCCGATCCCAGGAGGAGAGAGCAAAAAGGCAACAGGCAGAAAGGCCCAAGGGCCAACTGCAAAATGGCAGAACGGCAAAAGGCCGAACTGACATCGAACTCATGACAGAATGAAACTTCTGAATGGAACTAACCAAACCAGCTGGAAAACCCAAAGTAACGGATGTAACAAGCCCTAAAAGCCAGCTCCGGCTTTAGACTGAGCATGGCGCTAATCACAGGGAATATTTCATTGATCAGCCTGCATGTCAACCCAGGTGCTGTCCTGTCTGTGTCCCCTCCTGCCAATTTGCATCTGCAGCTGGATGGCTAAAGAAGTCCTTGGTTTCCCTGACAACAGCCAAGATATCAGTGAGTTCTGACATTCCTTTCATACCAAATGGCAAACACTGTAAAGCTGCTAAAAGAAAAAATTAACTCTATGCCAGGGAGGAAACAGCGTTATCTCATTATTCTCATAGTAAATCTAAACAAAAGACTGTAGTAGCTATGAAGGAGAGAGATTCAAAATGCATGAAGAAAATTTACTCAATTTCAGTAAAAACAGCACGTTTCCTCAGTCTCCACTTCACCAGGCTAAAGAAGTTTGGGTCTCTCAACATCTCCACACATGACCCAGACTCTCTCTGGCCACACGACAGCTCCTCCCCGTTCCTCCAGAATGGGGAACCTCCCACTGGGACACCCCGCTCCAGATGTGACCACACCAGTGCGGAGTCAAGATGGACAATAACTGCCCTTGGCTGGGTGGCCACGCTCCTCCCAGTGCAGCCCAATGTGCTCCTGGGCATATTCCTGTTTAGCACCACTGAGAACTGACTGAACAGCCAGGCTCAGAGGGTTGTGACCAGCGGCACAAAGCCCAGCAGGAGGTACCATGAGGAGCACTGAAGGACACCATGTCCCTACCCAACATCTCCTCCCCACAGGTGTCTCTTGGGTCCCTGGAACCACCTCAGTGACAAGGGGGAGAGCACTGCCTGTATGGGGTGGAGGAGATGGGGTCTGGAATGAGGGCCCTGGGGCAGTTTCTCCTGGTTGTTTATGCAGCAACAAGCTGGGCTGGATATTTGGAGAGAGGAACTCTTCCTAAGGGCCTCCAGTGGGCTCGGGGATGGTCTACAGTTTCCTGCATGCTGCCTTTTCTGGTGGAGATCAGAGGCTGCCGGCCCTTTAGAGGGCCCAGGACAGGCCTTGTCCTTCCTCTGGTCACAGCTGGACCCCAGTTCTCCAGCTCGGCCCCAGCTCAGGAGCCTTGTCTAGGGGTGACTTTTGGGGTAAGGCTGACAAGAGGGGTGCATAAGTTTGTCTTAAGGACATGTGATGAGCACCAGGACTGAAGTACCAGAGCAAAATGATGTGGCTTCTGGGTGAATCCTTTGTTCAGTGCAAATCCTGAAACAGAGTCCCAGACTTGCTTTCCATGCCACCCTTCACGAGGGATGATGCACTAAGAGATGGCAAGTGGGGGACACCAATACTTCTCCAGCTACTTCCCAGGCCTGGTGAAGCACCAGGACAGCAAGGACTTCTGGCACTGCACCCTGAACTCTGGGTATTATCTTGGGGCAGCTGAACACCAGCATTTTTCTCTCCAAGGCAATTTCCAGCCCAGGTCAGCTCCTGTCTGATCTCCCCCCATCCCTCCTCTGATCTGGTCTGGTGCTCCTGGCCCCTTCCCTGTGCTCCCCACAGGGCCCCAACCTGGCACTGATGCTCTACAGAGCAGGTTGGCTGCAGGACCATGCGGTGACTCCACACTGGTTGTGCTGCTCGGTGAGGGACACAGATGCAACTGCATGGGCTGCACTGTCACTGAGCTCTTTCCCGGGGGTCTAAAGCTCTGGAATGGGTTCAGAGCATTTCTTGGGACTCATTTTTTTTTCTGCTCATTTTGGTTCAGAAATCCCTTCCTTGCCCTTCAGGTGCCTGCAGATTGGTGCAGGAAGATGCGGCCTATTCCCTTCCCAGGGACGGAGGTAGGCTGACCAGCCTGTAATTCTCCAAATTCTCCTTCCTGCCCTTCTTGAAGATGGGTTTGACATCTTCCTTTCCCAAGGACCTCAGAACTCCTCTGTTTCTGCTGTCACTTTTGAAAGCACAATCCAGAATCATGGGCAAGGGTGATGTAGCAGACAGGAGCACTTGCAATGAGCCTGTACAAGGGAGCTGAGATGAATCTCACTGGGCCACTGAGGTTTGTTCCTGGAGTCACACACAGAAATGCCAGGATTGCATCAGGCATCCGTGTCTGAGCTGGTCTCAGGACTCCTTATGCACCCAGGGATGTTCAGAGACAGAATCTGTCCCTTTTACTCACAGAAGCAGGAGTCACAGTGGGTCTCTGGCCTCCTGCTGCCACTCCAAAGGGATGGGAGGCACCTCAGCCCTGTGGTGTGTCACCCTGCTCTGCACTCATCTGAGGTGTCCCACGTCATGAGGAATGGACACAGGGACCTCAGTCCAAGGAAGAAGATCCCAGTGGGTGGTTTCCCATGAGCTGTTACTCCCAACATGAAGTGACCTCGAGACACTGTCTGTCCCACAGGCCTTCCTGGAACTCCCAGGAATAGCTGATGGTGTTTGTCCTCAGTCGGTTTCATCTCACCTCATGTACATGATGTGTGTGCTCACATCTCATCTGTACAATGCAAACATGGACTTCTGACCTATTCATTCGGTGTCCATCCGTTTAGGGAAGAGCAACTTCTGTGAGCTGGGGAGAGACGCCAGGGCTGGAAATGGTGTTTGTGAGGGGCCAGACCATGACGATGCCCTGGGGCAGCTTCTGCGGGGTGTCCAGTGCACAGGGGCACAGCCCAGACCCTGCTCTGCTGGTCCTGCAGGTCTCTGGCAGGAGACCTGGCTGTGAGAGGACACTGCTGTGTGCCCAGCCCTGCACGCACACACTGCGCAGCTATACACTGGTGTTTCATCTGTGGCCATTTTCTTGGGCATGTTCTTGAGAGAAGCTTTGGAAGAAGACATAAACCTTCAGGGCCTGCCCATAGGAGATCACCTTTCTTTCTGGAAAGGCTGTTGTGAGGCCAGCTCTGTCACAGCAGTGCCCATTGCCTGTCCCTGCCTGCGCTCACAGGACTGACACACAGCAGGACGGTGACCAGGCTGCCAGAGCACACAGATCATGGCTCCTCATTTACACAGGCAGGGGTTATAATAGAAAAGGAGACAGTGATATAGAAAGGGAATGACAATGTTATCACAATTAAAAAAAAGCCAGCAACCACAGAAAGTACAGATGAGAGGCTGGGCCTCTAAGTAGTTACATTAAAACTGCTATGTAGAAGCAGATGGACAGTTTATTGCTTCAGAAAACACTAAGATATGAGTTTCCACAGGGCGTCCTTGAGCTCCTGGTTCCTCATGCTGTAGATGAGGGGGTTCACTGCTTGAGGCACCACTGAGTACAGAACAGAGACCACCAGGTCCAGGGATGGGGAGGAGATGGAGGGGGGCTTCAGGTAGGAAAACACGGCAGTGCTGACAAACAGGGAGACCACGGCCAGGTGAGGGAGACACGTGGAAAAGGCTTTGTGCCGTCCCTGCTCAGAGGGGATCCTCAGCACGGCCCTGAAGATCTGCACATACGAGAAAAGAAAGAAAATAAAACACCCAAATATTACTAAGAGACCAACCACAAGAAGCCCAAGTTCCCTGAGGTAGGCATCTGAGCAGGAGAGCTTGAGGATCTGGGGGATTTCACAGAAGAACTGGTCCAGGGCATTGCCCTTGCACAGTGGCAGTGAAAATGTATTGGCCGTGTGCAGCAGAGCATTGAGAAACCCACTGGCCCAGGCAGCTGCTGCCATGTGGACACAAGCTCTGCTGCCCAGGAGGGTCCCGTAGTGCAGCGGTTTGCAGATGGCAACGTAGCGGTCGTAGGACATGATGGTGAGGAGGGAATACTCTCCACCAAATAAGAAACCTACAAAGAAGACCTGGGCAGCACATCCTGCATAGGAAATGACCCTGGTATCCCAGAGGGAATTGGCCATGGATTTGGGGACAGTGATGGAGATGGAGCCCAGGTCAAGGAGGGCGAGGTTGAGGAGGAAGAAGTACATGGGGGTGTGGAGCTGCTGGTCACAGGCTATGGTGGTGATGATGAGGCCGTTGCCCAGGAGGGCAGCCAGGTAGATGCCCAGGAAGAGCCAGAAGTGCAAGAGCTGCAGCTCCCGTGTGTCTGTGAACGCCAGGAGGAGGAACTGGCTGATGGAGCTGCTGTTGGACATTTGCTCTGCCTGTGAACATGAGGACCTGTCATAGGAGGAAAAGACCGTGACAAGTTAGGGGAGACTTCTCTGAGCAAAATAACGATGCCATTTCTCATGGAAAACCTCATCCCTGAAGGAGGCATGTGTCAGCTAATTCTCCTTTCCTACCAAATGACAAACACGGGTCATCACAGCTTAAAATGCAGCTTGGGCACCTAGTTTCCATGAACACACCTCCGGGGTAAGACCCCCTGGGTTGGTGTCAGAACTGAAACGGACCCACATTCCCACCCCAAGTCCAGAGAGTCAGAGCACCAGGGACAGGTGGAGAAATAGGGAAGAACACTGCAGTGCTCCTGAAAAATAAAGCAAGGACAGAAAGGCAGATTGGCATGATGTGAAACCTTCTCCTTACCCGGCGGTGCTGCTGCCACTCACATGATGACACTGTAGATCAAGTACTTTTAACACCTTTTTTGTGTACCACGTTCCAGAAACCCTTCACCTGGAGGTCCAGCTGCTGAGGTGGAGACTCGTTACCTGGACCACATGGCTTTGGGGCAGAGGTTCTGCTGGGGAGGGGAGGAGACCAGGGGGTTGCACTGGGAAATGTGTCTGCACTACAGGGGATGGCAGGGGGGTTCCTGAATCCTCTCCCCAGCATTTGGGTGACGGAACACTGGAACAGGCTTCCCAGGGAGGTTGTGGATTCTCCTTCTCTGGAGACATTCAAAACCCGCCTGGACGCCTTCCTGTGTAACCTCACCTAGGTGTTCCTGCCATGGCAGGGGGATTGGACTAGATGATCTTTCGAGGTCCCTTCCAATCCCTAACATTCTGTGATTCTGTGATTCTGTGATTTCTGGTTGCAGCTCCCAACCCCTGCCCATGTCTCTGCTGCATGGACGTGTCCCTGCTGGGAGCTGTTTCTCTGTCCCTGGGTCTGCTCCCTGTCAGTGTCTCAGGGCCCGTCCCCCATGCTCAGCTCTGTCCTGCTCACACCTCCTGGCACCAGGCACTGCCCAGGGGCAGCTTTGTGTGTGCAGGGGCTCAGGAGCAGCTCCGACAAGTCCTAACGTGAACTGGGGTCTTAGCACCTTCTCCAGGGCAGAGAAATAAATTCCCATGTCCCACTGCCCACCCAGCCAACCAAGAGTGGAAAAAACTCAAAACTTAAAATCATCCCTATCAGATAAATACTTCCTCAGTGTCCTTCAGAAGGAACATCTGCAAATGTCCTGGGGGTGAGCTGGAGCTGTGAGCTGTCCTGACCCACGCAGTTCCTTCTCAACAGCTGAAAGACCCTGCCCTGTCGGGGGTCGCTCCTTCCCCCCACAGCTTCTCCTTCAGTGTTGTTGGGATCTCCCCGGGCAGGCTGAGCGCTGACCCTGGCACGCAGCAGAGTCCCTGCCCTGGCACGGCCCTGGGGTGCAGGGACCCTGCTCTGCAGGACAGCCCTGGGCACCCCTGGGTGCACACCCGGCTTCACACCCTGCAGCTGGGAGAAGGCAGCTGTTGTGCCCGGTCCATGCAGAGAATCCCTGCTGAGGTGCAGATCCTTCTCCTCCACACCAGCCATGGGATGTGCCAGCTCTGGGAGATAACTGCAGGATCCATATCAGCACCACCCTTCACTCAGAGACTTACTGTGTTAAGGACTGTTAAGATTTCACCTCCAGTGAGCTCTCAGCTGTCTCAACACCCCAGACTGCATTTCCCCTCTCTCTGCCTGGCTCCTCTCCCCTCGGTGCTGCAGGCAGAGCCCTCAGCCCTGCTGCGCTTTGCAGAGGAGCTGCTCCTGGGCAGAGCTGTCTCTCTGCAGCGCTGCCGCTTGCCATGAGCTCCCTCTGTCCCAGGAGCCCAGCCCAGCTCAGCAGCACAGGAGCAGCCCATGATGTCCCTTTCTCTGTCCCCTCCTGGTTCCCTTGTGGTGTTCCTGGATCTCCGGGGGAATGTCCCATGAAACAGTGTGAAGTAATCAGTGATGTTTCTTCTCTCACCTCTACAGAGACACTTCTTTCCTGCAGTAGCATTTTTCATATTAGAAAAGAATTTGGGCATGAGAACCATTTTTTCTTGTCCCAAGAGAGGACACACGAAAGTTATAGCAAAGGATCCAATTTTTCCAAGCTGGGGAGGAATATCTTCAGTTGAAGGCATTTAGCCATTTTATTCTGGTTTTATACTCCTAGGGCTAGAGAGACATTCAGCAATCTTTGGCCATGTCATGTCTGTGCTCTGAGGCAAAGCCTTTGCACACATGGGGTCTTGGACATTTGGCACCTGGTTTCCTTGGGGCAGGTCGGAGCTGGGCTGGTGCCACAGCTGGGGTGGTTCAGCCCAGATGTGAGGCAATGTCCTCAGCCAGGGACCTGACTGGGTGAGCTGGAGCTGTCAGTGTTGCAGACAGAGCTGTGACACGAATGGAATAAACTGCCAAGGCAGGGTGGCAGAAGTTAGTTCATCTGGTCTTCAAGCACAGCAGCCTCCAAGCACAGCAACAGGCCAGATCAAAACTCAGTCTAGACCTGTAAGGCAATTCAAGGGCCCCATAATGAGCTGTTACTACTGCAGGAACAGTTAAAGGAGAAACAAAGACACCGTCTGGCCCTTGATGAAATTAAAAACGGAAAGAACTTATATTCTCTGTGTCTCTTCCTCCATCTTCAGCAAGTTCTCTCTGGCCTCTGTGACTTGAGACAGGAATCTGGAGGAGAACAACCAGCAGTGGATGGGGATCGAGTCAGGTGTCACTGGAACCAACACAATCTTTTCCAGTCTATGGGACAGGAGGGGCAGCATCCCAGGAGCTGAGACAGCAGGACCATGTCACAGTGAGGCCACTCTCCACCTTCTTGGAAAGCTCATGGAGACTGGGGGGACTCCCTGACCACTGGCAGGTTTCACACATTCTGTGCGCTTTTCAAAAATGGCCAATGGGTGAGCAGGGGAACTAAGGGCTGTGCCCCAGAACATGTCCACAGGACCCCATTTCTGGGTGTCTGGAAGAGAAGGTGACGGGGTTTACCCAGGGCAGGTTGTGCCTGTCCATCCTCTTTGCTTTCTGTGAGGAAAGGACAGGATTGCTCGACATGGGGAGAGCAGTGGTGGTCTGTTACCTGGAAGTCAGCAAGGCATTCAGTATCATCCCCCACAATATTCTTGTGTCCAAGGTAGGCTATTATGATCTGTGTCAGTGTGTAAGTAGATGGGTAAGAAACAATCTGGATGGTTGGGCTTGGAAAGGTGCTATAGAAAGGGAGAAACTTCCCAATCCTGAGGACAGTCAAGCCCTGGAAGCTGTTTCCCAGGAGTGCACATCCACTCTACCCCAGAAAGTACCCATATATGTGTTTGGATACAGCCCTGAGTAATCTGGTCTGACCCTGCTTTGAGCAGGAGGTTGGTCAGGACACCTCCCGAGGTCTCACCCAGCCTGAACGACGCTATCCTTCCTTCCCCTTCATATTTTCAGTTTAGGGACAGCTCTCAGGTTCTCCCTGACCACAGGAATAATTCACATGAGGTGCAGGGCTGCTTTACAAGTGGCCCCAAACAGCCCCCAGGAGACACGGCACAAGCTGTTCCTTCTTTGGGTCACCCTACAGAGAAGCAGAAGAACGCGTGATTCTGCACCTGGGACATGGCAACCCTGGCTGTACAGACAGACTAGAGGACGAGATGCTGGAGGGCAGCTCTGCAGAGAGGGATCTGGGGGTTCTGGTCAATGGCAGGTTGAACATGAGCCACCAGAGTCCCTGGAGCCAAGAGGGCCCCGTGTCCTGGTGCATCCAGCACAGCAGGGCCAGCCGGGCAGGGAGGGGATTGTCCCGCTCTGCTCTGCGCTGGGGCGGCCTCACCTGGAGCATTCACTGTGTGCAGGGCTGGGGACACAGGAGAAAAAGGAGATAAAGCTGCCGGAGAGTGTCCAGAAGAGGCTACAAAGTTAGGGAAGGGTTTGGAGGGGAAGGCAGATGAGGAGCAGCTGAAGTCCCTGGGTTTGTTCAGCTGGAGCAGAGGAGGCTGAGGGCAGAGCTCATGGGGCTGCAGCTTCAGCAGGGGAGCAGGAGGGGCAGGGCTGAGCTCTTCTCTCTGTGACAGTGACAGAACCCAGGGAATGGCAGAAGATGTGCCAGGGAGGGTCAGTTGGACATGAGGAAAAGGTTCTTCACCCAGAGGTGCTGGACACGGAACAGGCTCCCCAGGGAGGTGTCACGGCCCAACCTGACAGTGTTCAAGAAGAGACTGGACACCGTCCTCAGACACACGGGGTGACCTGTGGGGTGTGCAGTGCAGGGACAGAAGTTGGGCTCCGTGATCCTGTGGGTCCTTCAGGCTCAGGACATTCCATGATTTTATGATTCTGATCTTGGTCTTCACCACCATTGGTCGGGAGGGCTGTCAGTCTCCTCCCCTGAGCTGATCCTGCAGCTGATTGGCTGCCTGGGCCATGAGTCTGCCTGGTTTGGGGCCCACCCTCCCCTGAGGTGATGCTCTCTCTGATTGGCTGCCTGAAGGGTCGGTCCTCCCCATAGTGCCCACCCTTCCGTGAGGCGCTGTTTACTCTGATTGGCTGTCTCGCATTTCCTCCTGGCTCCTCCCATCAAATGATTGGTCAGGCTGCTTGTCAATCATCCATTGCTGCACGCCTGCCAGCCGTGATTGGTGCAGCCAGCACAGCCCGCCCCTGAACGCTGCCCAGTTGGTTCAGCTCTCGCCACCTTTCTAGCAGGCCTCAAAGCTTGATTGGCTGGTTACATGTCAATCATATGACTTGCCCCACCTGCTCAAGTGTGATTGGCTGTCCTGGGTCCACTGGCTTCCCATAGACTTCTGGTTGGTTGTTGCCAGGCAACGAGCTCCACCTGAAACTGAAACCGTGGGCCATAAACAAAGGCCATGGGTGATAAAAGGCACGCTGGGACCCTGAACGTGAGGATCTGGGCCCCAAGAAGGAGGCTCTGGGCACTCAAAAGGACGGGCAGGTGCTACAGATGGCGCTTTGGGCCCTGAACATGAGGGGACCCTCTTGGTTCCCACCCGAGCTGGCTTTGGTGCCCGTGACCCCACGGAACAGACACCTGTGCTGTCCGGAGTGGCCATGGAACAGACGGAGCCCAAAGCCACGGACTCCATGAGCTCAACGGGGAGTTGTGACATTTCATGGACGTTTCACAGGGCAGCCCATGGGCTGAGGGCAACTGTGTGTGTGTGACAGCAAAGGGTGGGAAGGGGAGTGGTGGTTGGTGAGGACGTATTGGATCGTGTGATACTGGAAGGTTCACAGACTGCCTCAGTTTACCTGTCTCAGTCATCTAGTTATAATAAACCCCTCCCCTTATTGATTTATTTAAAATAGGGATTCCTGGCTCTTATGTTACCGTTCCCCCTAGCTTAACTTTTTAAATACAGTAATCAATTTGCGTTCCGGGATTATTTCAAGGAGACTTTGTTTTACATTAAGGATTGACAGTCTGATGACTCTCAGCCTTCCCCCCGGCTGGGGTCAGGCGCCAGGTCCTCAGTTTTCTGAAAACTGCATCCTTTTGTTAAACGTTCCTTACACTGCTCCTGCAAGAGAAGCGACAACCAGTCCGTGTCCCCTCTGTGGCATCTGGACCTTCCAGAGCTGGACGGCTGGTGGGAACTGTCACCATCAGCCAAGGCTCTGTGTGAAGTCTTCTCCTGGCACAGGAACAGCTCTGGCTGTGCCTGGTGAGCACCACACTGCCCGAAGGAGAACAGCAACATCCGTAGTGACTCCTGGTTAATGGGAAGAGATGATTTGAGGGCAGGTTGGCAGCAGACCCTGAGGCCGTGCCAGGGGTGGCTACATCTGGTTCCTCCCAGCAGGATTTTGGAAAGTCCCTTCCCATCTGTGAGTGCCAGGCCAAGGACACGTGGCAGAAAGATCCCCCACCCCCGAGGGCCCTAGCCCCCAACTGGCCTCTGTCCCCAGACTACTCAGACATCTAAACAGGCTGTACCTCTACCTGAATTATTTTCAGTTTTATTTAAAAAAAACAAACTAAAGTGTACTTCTGGATGAAGATGGACCAGGTTCGGGATCAGTACCAGGGGTGCTGCAGGAGCGTCTCTCAGCGCGGACAGACGGGGGTCCTGTTGGCCTCACCACCCCTGGGCCCCACCATGGCCCAGTTCACCAGACCTGGGCCCGAGGGCTCAGCCCAGGGACAGCTCCACAACCAGGGTCAGAGCGGTTCCTGCTGCTGCCCCGAGGGTCACCAGCCCCAGTCAGCCCTGCGCCAGAGTGCAGGTGTCTGAGCTGGGCTGAGGTGGAAGGAGCTGGAAAACAGCTCATCGGGAGGAGGAGATGGAAGAAGGTGCCATGTGTGTGGCACTGGGGGTGAACTGACACCCTCAGTTTGGTATCTGGATCCGTGCTGGGCTTGCACACGGACTAAACCCCAGCTCAGAGCACAAATTGCTGTTACCAGCCCTGGATTCCAAATGCTGTTCCTGCTCTCTCCTCCCTGGTGTGACCCGAGTGCACCACTGCCCTGCCTGCTCCTGCCTTGGGGCTTGGGGAACTCGGGCTGAAACGAAAAGATAAACTCATGCAGTTATGGGATCTCTTAACTGTCCTGAGATTGCTTTGCTAATCACTCTGTAACTTTTCCTGGGCCATGAACTCGATATGTGCCCAGAGAGGCAAATAAGTCTATGAACCAACTTTCCAATTAAGGTTTCCTTTTTACAAAAAAACACACTTCCAATTTCTCATGGGCAACAGATTGAAAGATGGAAGCTGAAGTAGCATCTACCTCTTGCCAAAACAGTTAATAACAGATGGTTCCATTCAGTTGATCCTTAGTTGCTTCCTGCACAGGAAAACTGTCCATTAATTTGATCTTTGGTGTACAGGCAGGGCCTTGCTGATGTTCCTGTGTAGGCAACAAGAATGTGGATGTCAGGCTTTCTGCAGATTTGTGACTGAGTTTTCCTGTTTTCCCTAATAAGCAAAATCTTGCTGTGTACTCCTCAAGTCTCCCATAAGCTGGTGGGTTGAGAGAAGGACAGGGAGCTCCAGTTAGCTCAGGGAGGACCAGTCAACATCACAGCCACAGCAGACCGGAACTCGACTTGGAGAAAACTATTGGAATTTATTGACAACTGAAACTGGCACCTCTCCCCCGTCTTTGGGTGGATCACCATGCACCCTGAACCGATACACGCAGGTGTAGTCCGGGTGGCCCCAGTTGCTCAGGACTTGCAGCTTGATGTAATTCACAAAACCAGGGAGCTCGTTCTGAAATGACAAGAAGAAATGAGTCGCCTTTTCCTCTCTGGCACGTGAGCACTGACAGAATAGTGCCGCAGCAATGGCTTTGTTCAACAGCTTCGTTCCTGCTGCTTCCTTTGGCAGGGAAGCCTCTCCCCATCCAGCCGCATTTCTCCTCCTCTCCTACAGTTCTCCTCCCTCTTTGTCCCCATACCTTCAGCTGGAAGGTCTGACTGGGATTCAGCACCGCCAGGAAGGTGAACTGTCCCAGGAATATTCCCTGCTCCTCATGTTCTTCCTTGAAGCCCTACAGAAAGACGGGTAGAGAAAACAAGAGTGTCTGGTATCACCATGTCAAGACTGAACTTCAGTCTGTGAAGTATGGGGTTATTTCAGCTACGTAGTCCAAGGACAATGAGCACAAGGAAAAGATGAGAAGCTGCACGTGGGCAGCATGTCACACTTGCCTACTCAACGGGTCCAGGCTGCCAGTTGTAAAAGGAGCAGATGCTCCCAGTGAGTGGAAGGTAACCTGAGGATCACAAATGCCACTGGGATTGGAAGCCAAGAAGGTCTAGGACCATGCACTGTGCCAGCTCCTTTTCCCTGTGCCTCCTGGACTAGCATCTTGCCCTAGAAGCTTTTGGTTTTGAAGGGTACATTGAATAAAAGAGGAATGCAATGGGAAGGAAGCAACACCAAGGAGCCTGTTTCTTCTGAGAGACACGAGGAAGCTTCAGGCCACCGGAATCTATGACCCATCTTCATCCCCTGCTTGGAAATGCTGTGCAACCCCCTGCCCCCTACTCTAGAGAAATCACTTACATAGACAGCAAAGTCCTTTGGAGCTCCAGAGATACTTTCTCCATGGAACGCTGTCCCTGAGACATGGTCCATGGTCACTGCTCTGGGAATGACTGGCACAGACAGCTTGATGAACACATGTCCCTGGCTTCCTGGGAAGGGCCAGCACTTTCCAGGATGGTTTTCTGGCTGAAAGGAGAAGAAGAAACTACATTCACATGGAGAAGGTCACCCTGGCTCTCACACCTGCCATGAGCATCAGAGGATTAAGAATTCATTTGGCCTATCAGTTCTGCTCTGAACCACAGCCAGTGCCTTCAGTCACACCCTGTGGGTACGGAACAGAGAAGCAGTTGTGAGAATTCACATATCACAGGGCCATTTCAGGAGAGAAGCCCTTCGATGGCTGGGAGCTCGGTGTGCTACTTGTAGAAGCTCAGCAGCCTCTCCTGGTCCAGAGCCCTCACCAAGAACAAGCCAGGGACGGTGTGGCTGAAAGGCCCCTGCCCAGAGCAGGTGGCAGCCACAGGCCCCCCTGGATGAACCTTTCCTGTCAGGGGAAGCCCTCGCTGCCTCTCATCCACCGCCACCTCCTTCCCAGCAGCTCAGGAGCAGGGCCAGGATGGCTTGAGAGCCCAACATGGGGCCTTCCAGCAGTGCAGGCTCTCAGCAACCGCTGGTGCTCACTAAGAGCACATCCCAGACCTCTGCAGGCATCTCTGCCCTTCTCCTTCCTTGCAGTGCTGACACTTTGCACAGCAACTGGGCAGACACAGACTGCAGGAGCAGCCTGGCCTGGTAGAAGCTCCCGTGGAGAACCTGGGGCACTCTGGGAGAGGGAGGAGGGAGACACTCAGCAGGGAGACACAGGAGGAGAGCAGGTCCATGCGAGAAGGAGGCAGGAAAGGAAGTTTCGAGGAGCAAAGATGGGGGGAAAGGCAACTCTGAGCAGCGTGTGTGCTTCATTCTCCTGACCTTCCTTTTACTGCTTCTTGGTGCTCCTACCTCCAGAATAAGCTCAGGGGACCTCACGTAATCCATCACGGGCAGGGAATACAAGAACACCTTCGCTTTGGCAGTCCGGAGGGATGGAGAAGACTTGGAACGAATGACGGCAGCCCCTGGAATTTAAAACATGAGCACAATCATCAGGCAGTGTCAGGAGGAATATTACACTGTTGACTTGGAAAAGGCTTCTCAGTTGTCATCCATGTCCTATGGTGGGTTCCCCTCTGTCTTACTGCCATGACCCCTCTGGAACACATAGCAGGGAGTCATTAAACTGTCCTATTTGGCCATGGAAATAGGCAAGACTGTGAACCAGCCTTTCAGTTCTTCCCATGGGGTCTGGCCCGTTACAGGCTCTGTCAGTGGGAGCACTTTTAGGGCACAAGGTGACCTTTGACTTCTCACCCGTTCTCTCTTACTCGTGGGCACATTCTAATGCCCATTTATCAATCTGGACAGGAAGCACTTTGGAACTGGTTTGTTTTTACAATGTCACGGCACCTGCTGATCTCAGGGCGTAATCAGGCATCGGGACCTGGATCTCTTCCAGCTTCTCCAGAGCTTGACTGATGATCTCCTGAACAGCCTGGGAAGGAAGGCAAAGGAGTGCGTCATTTGGAAGGAAAAGGAACGGGGCGAGCAGCTCCCCATGCAAGGCCAGCCAAGGTGAGTGGGGACAAGGCAAATCTCATATGGAAGGGACGCCCAAATTGCCTGGAAGCCTCCCTAGTTTGCTCTGCTGTGATATATGGGTATCAGAAAGGGGTTCTGCTCACTCCAGTGCTCTGAATGCTGAAGCTGTGTGAAGGGGCTTTTCCTGTGGAGAGGCCCCAGGCCAGGCAGCACGGACAGAAAAGCCTTCTGGGTGTGAGACAGGACCGGCTTAACTCTGGACCTCTGAGACCATTCTTTCTTTCCAGTCCTCCCTTGAGGAGGACCTGAGATCTGGACGCAGAGGAAGGTACGACTCAGACAGCCATCATTCCCATCACGCTCTCTCTTCCCCATAACGAAGCGTGGAGCAACAGGATAAAGAAGTGTGGCCATGACAGCACTTGTTCCAGCAGCACCAGCCTGTTGGCTGGGACAGGGAATTCAGTAGGATATGTGCCGGAGGAAGGATAAAACCCCTCAGTAGATCCTTCTGCCTTGTGCCCTTACCCGTCTGGTAAAGCCTGGGAGCTTTGCCTGCTTCACGCCTTCCTGGAGAGCCCGCTCCGCGACATCCTTTGTGCTCCAGCGCAGATGATAAAGCTCTTCCTGGAGCTTACGGAGCTGGTCTGGCAGGGGCAGGGTTTCACTCAGGTCTTCTCCTAACTCTGCTGCGGTTCTCCAGACGGTTAAGGTGCCGTGTTGTCCCACATGGTAAATACCTGTCAGACACACACCAGAGCTTAGAACTTGGTCTAAGGCTGGGTTAGGCCCTGGGCTGCCTGCTCCCATTTCTGTGTCTCTCCCAAGTGCCATAGATGTCTCTCCTCTTGTCTTTGACAGTCGCTATCATGGCATATGTGCTACACAATAGATGAACGTTCCCTGCCCTGGACTGTGCTCCTTGTCCTACAGAAGATTCTCAGCCCCCTGGGGCAGGAGAGCTCAGCCACAGATTCTCCCTCGGCTGAAGAGAACTGGCTTAGCCCTCCTGGGGAAGGCAAGTCACCCCTTCCTCACCCCCACACCTGTCTTGCTGGAGCAGGGACTGGCACAGCTCTGTCAGGGACTTTCTGCTCTTAGCTCAGCTGCTGTGGTCACAGTGCAGGAAGTGGACCAGGGCAGGATGAAGCCCTGAGTACCTCCTAAAGCACCATCCACAGGTCAGAGCTCTTGCAGAGACTCACCGAAAGAGAACAGTCCGAGAATCAGCACCAGGGTTGTTGTTTTCAGAGCCTTCATCATCCTACAGAGCAGCAAGGAGGAAAAGGCTGGTGAAGCTGGTGGTTCTCGTGCAGATCAGCAGCAGACTGGAGAGCAGCAGCAGGGACTGCAGCCCTTGAGCCTGGCGTTCCTGGAGTGTGCGTTGGTTTGGTCCTGCACCAGCTCGAGTCACTGCTGGGGTTGTCACCAGCTGCACCAGTGGGGGATTTGTCATGGCAGCGATTGTTTTGTTAGGGACAAAGGGCTCAAGCTTGACTCCGGACTAAGAGCAGGAGTTGCAGCAAGAGCTGTGGCCACAGGTCACATCTGTGAGGCTGGAAAGTTATTCTTTGGAAAGGGAAGGCACATGATGAACGCTGTTTCTCCTGCCCACCACCCGATTGGCACTTGTGCTGATCCTGTTCTCCACCCTCTCAAGAGAAGGTTCAGCCTGTGCCCCTACGGCAGGCTGTATCAGGGCCACTGCTTGGGACTCCCTCCATGTGATCCAAAATAGACCCGTCCCTCATTCTGCAGAGATCAAAGCCTTTCTGGGCCTTGCCCCTGTGGTCATGAAGACACTGAAAGGCGGCTGCTGCCTTCCACCAGCTCCAGACCGAGCTCTCAGGCTGCCCTCATGTTCCACTCCTGTCCACCCTCCACTCACCCCAGCTGATGAGGTTGAAAACACACCTGGGCAAAGGGGAGGAGGAATTTTCAAACATACCCGTTCAGACTTTGAACCTTCTCTGTCTGTCTCTTGGTACCTGCTGAGGTGCAGGTAACAAGCATCTTACTCGCTCGGGAGTGAGCCAAAAACTCTACGATCTCTGTTCCGTCAAGATCGAGAGTGATAAAGGCTCAGGGAGACCCCTGGTTTTATACCCTGCTGTGCTGACCTCAGCGCTGATGCTGCTTTGTGACATCAACAGCAGTCCAACCTGACAGGAGCGGGTTTTGCAGTCCTCTCTGCAATGGCAGAAATCCTTCACCATAGGAAGACTGGAAAGGTACAGGAATATGTTACTCTCAGAAAACAGACACTGTCAACCACTCTTCCTCTTGCTTACCAAAGTTCAGATGGTGTGAGAAAAAAGAAAAAAACACGAAAAAGCAAGATTCTTGTTCTTATTTTATGGAACCCATTATATCAGCCACTCAACATTAAGTCCAACTCCAGTCTGAACCTCAGAATAAGAAATGCCATCTTAAAATTTCCAGGAAACAGAAGGGCTTTGAAGTGGCAAGATCAGAAAACATTCATGAAAGCACCGCCATGCAAGTCCACACCCCTGATCACAGACCACCTGCCCCGTTACCTAAGGCAATGATGTTCTCAGCTAATTTGCAGCCACTGACATCTGGAAAACAGCACAAGGTCTCTTGTTGTTTAGCGCTGAGCACATAGGTTGACACTGGAGCTGGTAAGGAAAACATCCACAGTCAGTCTGGTTTCATTGGAGGACATCAGGACAAGTTCAGTTCACATTCACAAGGAATCACAGCAGGTCCCACCCGTCCCTGCAGACCCCAATACGGCTCCTGTGCAGGGTCCCGAGGAGCAGTGAGCACAGAACAAGAAACCTTCCTTCAAAAGAAGGCCCCCAGCCGGCTCTTTCCCCAAGCTGCACAGAGCAGCAGCTGAGAACAACCTCTGCCACAACTACACCCGTCTCTGCCGTCTGCAGGAGGAGACCAGCTCCTAAATGATCCCCAGCCCTACAGACACAGATCTTCCCCAGGACAGTGCTCAGCAAATACCAGAGCACAGCGACACATGGTCATTCAGTTGAAGCTGCTGGGGAGAAGGACAGAGGACTAGAAAGAGACAAATCAGACAAGAGAGAAGATAGAGGAGCCCAGAGAGAAAGAAACACACAGGGAAAACGCTGGAGAGATGGAGAGATCAAGAGAAATAGGGACGAGGAGCCACAATGAGACAGGGAGGAAGAAAGAGGAGGGTGGAGGAGCAGGACAGAGGGACAAGGGGATGGGAAGGAGAAGAAGGAAAGTTGGGTAGAGAAAGACAGGGAGAGGGAGGGGGATGTACACATGGAGAAAAGGAAGGAGAGAGAGCAGAACAAAGGGACTGAGAAATAAAGGGAAGGTCAGATGGGGATGAAGAGACTGACAAAGGGAGAAAACCCACAGTGAGCTGGAGGAAGAGGAAAGGAGGGCTGAGAAGCAGCAAAGAGGAAGAGACAAAAAAATAAAAGGCAGAGCCAGCTGGACAGGGGTCTATTGCCAGAAGCAATGGGACAGGCAGTGAGGCAAGAATAAAGGCAGAAAAGATGGGGACAGGCAGCAGGACAGAGGGACAATGAGAGGATAAAAGGGGCAGGGAACAGGATATACACGGAGAAACAATCAGCAGTAACAGAGAGAAAGATAGAAGAGAAAAAAAGAGATAAAGAGGGACATGGGACAGGGAGAGAAAGGAAGAAGGAAAGGGAGCAGGACAAGGATTGTCAGAGAAACACAAAGACAGGGAGCAGGACAGGGGAACACAGAGAAAAAAGAGTCGGGGAGGCAGCACAAAGGGAAAGACAAAAATGAGAGACAGGCAGCAGGGCACAGATAGAGGTAGAAAAGGCCTGGGCTGGGCAGCAGGGCAGAGATGGAGACCAGAAAGCAGCTTTGGGCTGCAGGACAGAGATGGAGTGAGAAATGAAAGTGACAGGGAGCAGGAGAGAGTGACAGAGAGAGTGGAAAAACTACAGAGGGAGCAGGACAGCAAAACAGAGAGGGGGACAGACAGGGAGAAGGGCAGAGAAACAGAGAGGGAATGAGAGGGGCAGGGAGCAGGACAGAGAGCTGGAGCAGGAAGGGAAATGAGATGGGCAGCAGAACAAAGGGAAGGAGAGACAAAGATGGGCAGGGAGCAGGACAAAGGGATGGAAGAAGAAAAAAAGTAGTAATGGTTCAGGACTGAGATGAAAAAACAAATTAAAAATACACCGGGACTGGGATGGAGTGGCAGAGAAAGGGCAAAGGAACAGGGGGCAGGACAGCACCGAAGGAATAAACAACTGTGGTGGGCAGTGGGACAGAGAGATGGAGAGAGGAAAAACAGAGCAAGAGAGAGAGGAAAGAAGGGGCAGCAGCTGGACAGGGGGATACAGTGAGAAAAGATGGGACCAGGATTAGAACAGAAAGACAGAAAAGAAATAAAAGGACAGAGAGACAGCAAGAGGGAAAAAATGCACAATCAAGAAACCAGGTCAAGATCCGACATGGAGGGGACACCAGCTGGGGAGAAACCGGGGACACCAGAGACCCTGATGAAGACTCTCGAGTACCAAGGATGGACTTCAGCAAAGTTATGGCGGGGTTATGGAAATAATTCCTGTTTGATGCATCAACCAAGCCATAGAAACGAATATGCAATAAGTGTATGTAAGAAATACCAAGAAGTGAGAATCACACACACGCTCGATTAGAGGAGCAATCTTGCGAGTGTCTGGCGCGCTGTAACAAAAGTGCTGCTTTTACCACTTTCCAAACTGTGTTAAAGAACCTTTTTGCCGACTTTTCAGTACCATTTCCCCCCGCCCAGGAGAACAAGGCCAGAGCAGCCCACGCACACCTGAGCCAGATGCAGCAACAACATCCCCGGGGCCCCAGTTGCAGGAAAAAGGGCCCCAGGGCTGGGCCGGGGGCTCCTCAGCCTTGGGGCCTCTCCACGGGCGCCACGGCAAAGATCAGCCTGGCCGCCCGCAGAGCCGCCGCCTCCTCAGCTTGGGCTGCGCTGCCATTGGGCGGGAGGGCTGTCAGTCTCCTCCTCTGAGGTGATCCTGGATCTGATTGGCTGCCTTAGGGGTCACTCCCCCCACAGTGCCCGCCCTGCCCTGAGGTAATGTTTCCTGTGATTGGCCGGCTGGGATTTCTCGTTTCCCCCCCTACCAAGTGATGGGTCAGACTACTTGTCAATCATCCATGTGCTGCACTCCCACCAGCTGTGATTTGTTCAGCCAGCACGGCCCGCCCCTGAACGCTGCCCAGTTTGTTCAACTCTCGCCACCTTTCCTGCAGGCCTCAAAGCCTGATTGGCTGGTTACATATCAACCACATGACTTGCCCCGCCTCCTCAAATGCCATTGGCTGTCCTGGGTCCCCTGACTCCCCATAGACTTCTGGGCTGTT
Source organism: Caloenas nicobarica (assembly GCF_036013445.1). Classification (NCBI taxonomy): domain Eukaryota; kingdom Metazoa; phylum Chordata; class Aves; order Columbiformes; family Columbidae; genus Caloenas; species Caloenas nicobarica. Next base: position 2,679,778 of record NC_088276.1, read on the forward strand.
GTTGCCAGGCAACGAGCTCCACCTAAAACTGAAACTGTGGGCCCTGATCAGAGGCCGTGGGTGATAAAAGGCACGTTGGGACCCTGAACATGAGGATTTGGGCCCCAGGAAGGAGGCTCTGGGCACTCAAAAGGACGGGCAGATGCTACAGATGGCACTTTGCGCCCTGAACACGAGGGGCCCTCTTGGTTCCCACCCGAGCTGGGTTTGGCGCCCGTGACCCCACGTACCAGCTGTCTGCTGTGCTTTCTGACCTCATGGGCCCTCTTGTCCTGCCTCCCTTCTGCTGCTAAAGCCTGTTATAGGAAACAATCACCTTGCCAATAGAATAGGCCCGGGCAAGATCTCTCAGCAAAGCATATTTTATTAATGATTTTGCAAGACCAGGTGTTCTACCCAAAAGTAGGTACACAGAATAGGGCAAAAAGCCTCCGCTTAGATCCCCGTCAAATCCCAGCTGCAAATTCCCTCCCCTGCTCCCCATTGGTTGGGTACTGCAGGGTTTACTAGACTACCCGACACCTGCCTCAGTTTACCTGTCTCGTTCATCTAATTCTAACAACTCTCTGACCTTATTGATTTTATTAAAATATGGATTCCTGGCTCTTTGGTTACCCTGTCACTTAGCTTAACTTTTAAAATACAGTAATCAGTTTGTATTCTGGGATTATTTCAAAGAGACTTTGTTTTACATTAAGGATTCATAGTCTGATGTCTCTCATCCCTTACCCCCCACTGGGGTCAGGTGTCAGATCAGTTGTAAAAACAACATTCCTCCTTCAATGGCTCTTACAACTCGACCTCCACATTGAAACAGAAGAGATGGCAAGATGGGAACACACAGCACACAGCTCTCAAAACCTCATCACAGGGACTTCTCAGATTGGGGATTTCACCAATTGATGCAAAACCCACAGAGAAGCAAACACCCCATAAATGACACATGCGAGGCCAACAGGAGTTTGTTTTTAATTGTGGCTTTGGCTTTTCTGCCCACTGGCGCTCAGTGAGTGTTTCTGAGAAGCGATCCCAGCCGTGGGTGCAGGTTGCAGCTCCTCCTCGAGGGGCCTGTGGGCAGGCGGGCCGGCCGGCAGAGCTGCCCCTGGCTCTGGAAGGGCTCTCTGAGCTCTTCCTGGCCAGAGGCAGCACTGGCTGCTGGTGCCCTTGGGGCAGCTTGGTCCCTGCTGGGCAGCTTTGGCGCTTCCTGGACTCTTCCTCCTCCTCTCCAGCATCGCTTGTCACTACTGTGTCCTCCCTCATCCCAGGCTGCAATCTGCCCCCGTCACCACTGGCTGTTTCTCTGATGTGTAACTCCGGGGCACTGAAGCTTTCCTGCTCCTCCTCCTCCTCCCTCTGTGTGCTGAGGGGTCACAGTCCGTGATTTCCGCAGACTGGCTGTGGACGTCATAGCACCGCCGCGGGGATCTGCTCCGCTCCCTCTGCCTTGGCTGAGTTTGTTCCTGAGCAGCTTTGGGTGCGGAAGGACACTGGGAGCTGCTGTTGGAGGGCCCTGGAGCTGCATCATCCCTTAGGGCTCGGTCACAGCATGGAGGACTTGTTCTCCAGCTCCATGTCCTCCTCACTGAGCGATGCTGCTCCGTGATCTCCACAAACCGGCTGCGGAGATCATAGCCCCGCCGCGGGGATCTGCTCCGACCTCTCTCCCTTGGGCGGGTTTGCTCCTGAGCAGCTCTGGGGGCAGGAACAGCCTGGGAGCTGCTGCTGGAGGGCACTGGAGGTGCTGGTGCAGACTGGGAGCTGCTGCTGGAGGGTCTTGGAGCTGCCTCATCCCTGTGAGTGCGGTCACAGCCCAGGGGACTGGTTCTCCCCCTCCTCCCGTCTGAATGTTCATAGTCCGTGGTGTCCACAGCCCAGCTGCGGAGATGGTTGCCCCACTGCGGGGATCTGCTCCGGGCCCTCTCCCTGGCACCGTTCTCCTGGCAGTGGGCAGAAGGGCTGAATCCCTGCTCCTCTTTGCTGCTGTCCTCTCGCGCAGTGTGGGGCACACGGTCGCGGGGTTGACAGCGCAGCGGGCGCGCAGCTTTCCTTCTGGACACCAGCCTGACGCAGTCGTGGAAGAAGCGACGCAAGCAGGAGCCCATGGAGGAGCTGCTGTTGATCCTGCCTGGCCAGATGGGCCACAGCCGGCCCGCAGCTGCCTCCCGGGCACCTGCCTGGCTTTGCTGGCTGCTGCTGGCTGGTGCGGAGGAGCTGCTGTCCTCTGCAGAGTCCTCCATGCCCCCCGCCATGTCCTGCAAAGAGAGCTGTGAGAAGCTCCTGCCCTTTCCTCCTGACAGGACCCACCAGTGCGGAACCCCCAGAAGCTGTGAGGGAACAGCTAAGGGCCTCCCAAAGGCTCCTGGAGGCTGCAGATGGGCCAAGGAGGACAAATGGGATGGATGCAGGTGGGATGCTGGGAGAGGGAGCCGTGCTGCAAATGTGCAGAAAGCTGCTGTGTGGGAGGGAAAAGAGAGCGCTGCCAAGATCCCTGAAAGAAACCCGCTGTCCATCTGGTGCCCTGACCACCTCCCCACAGCCACCTTAGTCCTACAGGGCAGACCCTGCGGTCCCACAGAACCCACCTGCTTGCTGCCGGCCGCCCACTGACTGAGGAGGGAAAGGGCGTGTGATGGTGCCGGTGAGGAAGAAGCCCTTTGTCCAACTTCCAAATCAGAGCACCTGGGGAAAAAAGAGGGGTCTCTGCTGAGGGCTGTTCTTGCAGCCTCTTCTGGGTTCAGGCATTTTCTTGGAGCACTTTATATGACAGAGAGAATATGTAACTAAGACCACAAATGGGAAATTTGATTGGGCTGAACGATGCAGGTGGTAATTGTCTGCTATGACAGAAACACTCCAGAGGATCTGAAGAAAAATAGCAAAGCCAGGAAAAGGAAACGTATTCTGAGCACAGCTTAAAATTTGTGATTACCTGATGTAAAACAGTAAATAGGCTTGCTGCCTGAGAACTGTGTCGATGTCGCAAAGAACCACAGTCTCGTCGTTCATCTGGTACCACAGTCCATCGCTGGCCTGCAAAGAAGAGTGTCGGTATCTGGAGATGAACGGCACAGCTCCTCCACAAAAACACAAGCCAAAACCTGCCGAACCAGGAGTGTTCCAAAAGAAATCCGATCCAGCCCCTGAGGAAACCTTCTCCACTCAGATCCTTGGCTGCCAGAACACGGCCGGGAAAGTTGGTTTTCCCCAGGATACATTTTTCCCTTGTTCAGAAGGAAGTTGCTTTTCACCTTGATGTAGCAGAAGTAGTGTCCTGCACGGCAGCTGCCACCTCCATGCACCAGGACGGCGTATAAGGAGTAGAGGAGCGGTTCTCCAGCTGTCTGAGACATGTACGGGCGAAGATCCAGGTACTGGGGATACTCCACAACCTATGGAGAGACCAGGAGGGCTCAGCAATGATCCAGAAACATTTGAGGACACAGCCTCTCAAGGCTAAAGGCCAGAAGTGTAGAAATGCGTCGTTTGGAATCATCAGCACTTGGTTTTCCCTAAAGCAACATGTCACCTTTTGGGTGGCAGGAAACTGATCTGGGCCAAAGCAGCTCTGTGGGAGCAGAGGACACGCTTGCCTTCCCATGGGAACTGTCCCCAGAAGGGAACATGAGAATCTCAACATGAGCTGCTTGTGACAGAACGTCTGGCGTTGGGAAACCCGCTCCAGGAAGAGAACGTTGCCCTCCAGTTGTGTACACACCTTGCTGATCTTGTCGCCGGTGAAAGCTTCAAACCTCTTCAGACACACCGTGAGAACCTTGGGCACGCAATGGACCGTGAACCTCTTGGAGGCGGCAGTCATCTTGTCACACCTTGAAAGCAAGTACAGAGCCAAGGGCTGAAACGCACCATTTTTTCCCCAAAGGCCAGACAGCCTTTCCTGTCTCACACATCCCGATGCTATTTTAAGGCTATTCAGTACCATGAGGCCATGTTGAAAAACCTGCCTCTCATTACTGTGCCTTAAACCAATGTGAAAACATGACTTCTGCTCAATGACACCTTCACGCAGCATCTAGTATTAATATGTCATTAGTAATCATCTTACTTGCTACATTTAAAGCAGTTTTCGCCATCCAGGTGCTCGGGTTTCACAAAGTCCTCCAGAGCTGCGGTGACAGATGCGGCTGCCTGGAGGAGTGAGAAGGGAGAGCCCTGAGCTCTAGGAAATGCCCTCGCCCAAACACTTAGGAGGAGTTTACACAAGAAAACAGCTCGATGACGCTGAGGAGACCCACTGTGAACCCGCAAGCAGTGTCCAGAAGGAGGCAGAAAGAGGGTGTGATGCTGAACATCTCCCTCATTCCCCAGGGATTCCCAGCACTCCCCAGAGCCACCTCTTCATGGCACCGCACAGTTCAGCGACGATGGTGTGCGGGCCACCAGTGATGGAAGCAACACCCCCCATGAGCCTGGAAGCCAGACGGGTGTTGAGGGAGGGCAAGGGAAGAAGGAGGAGGGTACGTCACAGTGCAGAGAGGGGCACGTGTGCCTGTCCAGCTGAAACCAGCACCCGACAGGGGGACCACTGCCAAGGCCTCTGCAGGAGAACACAGTCCATTCCACCTCCTGGCCACCATGAAGCTCTCTCGTTGTTTGTCGGATACATTTTTAAGCCAACTGTGTAGATTCTGGAAAGCTCCAGTGGCCTTGGGACATCTTGAAGCACAATTACAAACCCTCTTACTTTGATATCCAGAGGAACATCCAGGAAGGCCTCGTAGGAATCGGAAACTGCTTGGCAGCTCCAGCACGTGACTGGAAGGCAAATGGAAATGCTCAGCGAGAGGGGAAGTCAACAGACTGTGCCGGGTTACGCTCCTCACACCCACTGCGCCAATCACACAATCAGCTGCTATCACAGGCAGACAGGAGGGCACAGACGATTCCAAGGAGAGCAGTAGCTGTGGAAAAGTACCTCTGGATCTCAGAAAGCCCCCAAAGATCTGATGGACGATGGTAGTTGCTTGAGAGGAGATGTCCAAGCTGCAAACCAATGGGAAGGCAGAGAGTTATCTCCTCCAAGAGCCTGGCTTTGTCTGAAAGCCCTGGGCATAGTTTTCCTTGAGGGGTGGACATCAAGGAGTCCAAAGGGCTTGGGAACGCTGGAAAGACAATTTGCTTGTGCTTACTCGCTGCTTCCGCTCAGACAAGCTCTCTGCATGGCATCCACGGTGCAGCGTAAGAACTCGTGGGCGTCCTCCTGCCTGCCATGCTCGAAATTTTCTCCTATTTCTAAGAAAGAAGAAGTTACTAGTTCTCTCCTACGCGAATGGCATAAAACATGTCACAGCAGCTGGACTGACTTACGTGTGAGAACATCAACAACAGCCCAAGGCTCGATGGCACTGGCTGAGGAATGCAGGACCTGTTTAACGTGCGCTTCCATTCTGCACATCATGCAGAAGCCTTCCTGGCCACCTGGAGAGGGAGGGAGATGGGGAGGGAGAGAGGGAAGCTCCTCAGGTTTCCAGAATATCCACAGCAATGGGAAACCTAAGAAGTTCTAAGAATTCTCCACTCCTCCCAAGGGGCCCAAGTCCCAACAAGCCCGGGACGTTTAAGTGCACAGAAAACTTTCTTCAGAGGGATGCTGAACTGACAGAAGCTTTCTGTGCAATAAGCGAAGGAGATTAACTTGCAGGAATAGGGACCAAGAGCCCGGGCTAGAAACAGGTGCCTTTCTAAAGATGAACACATCCAGGTACAACAAGCCGCTTCTAGGCTTGAGTGTTCAAAGAACACGAACTCAGGGAGCTGATCAGCTTCCAGATTCTGGGAGCCCTTGGGCAGTGCCCAACAGATGTACAAGGAAAAGTTCTGAAAAGTACTGACAGGCCCGGCTGTGCTCCCCAGAGAGCAGGTGGTTGGCCAGAGGCGGGGTGTAGGTCAGGCACTGCAGGATGGAGTTGAGGAAGCACGTGTTGCCCAGGTTGTGCAGTCCCGCTCCAGCTCTCTGGCTGTGCTGCCAGCCCATGTAAATCTTCTGCGGGGGAAAGAGGATCCTCTGCGGCAGAGCCATTCCCTCAGCAACGACTGCCAAGAAAGCACATTGGAAGAGAGATGAGACCATGTTACTGCACAAAAGCATATTTAAAAGCTAAGTTCTGTACAGGAGCACCCAGGAAAACAAGGTCTATCCTGCAACACAGAAACACTATGGGAAGCCTCACACTGCCCTTGAAATTTCCTGATGAAGGCACAGTTTTGGAAAATAGTGTGTTCCCCTGCTCACTTTGCCGAAAGTGCAACAAACCCACACTCTGCCTTCAGTGGCTTGGGCAACTTTCCTTTCCCTCTGGAGTCTTGAACTGGATCATCCCCCAGCGTGTCAGGGCTGGAGGGTGCCCAGCAGACCCCAGGCAAGACAGGGAAAGCCCCCAGTGCAGCGGGTGAGGAACTCGCTTCAGACGGGCAGGAAAGGTCTCTGTCCCACAGCACGGCTGCTGCCTGCCCGCCCTGCTGCCTCTCGCTGCCCGTGCCCTGGAGCAGGAGCTGGGTCTCCTCTGCCCACAGAGGCTGTGCTGGGGCTGGCTCCCAGCTCGGAGCAGCCCTGGCATTCAGGCAGCATCATGACCACCACCCGTGGGACCCGCCCTGCCAGCGTGAGGGGAAACGTGATGCTGGTGTCGAGCAGGGAGCGCTCGCTGAGCCCCCGCCCTGCCCAGACAATCAGGGCCCCTCACTCACCCATCTCCAGTTGCTGGGCCATGCACAGCTCCTGGGGCTCTCCTGGAGATCTGCTCCCCTGGGGAGCCCTGTCCTCCTCCAGGGCCACCCTGGTGGTGCCAAGATGTTTCTCTGCCATCTTGTGGGTCCAAGCAAAGAGTTATAGGTGGAGAAGGGGGAAGCTTTGGCAAAATGCCAGGGGTCTGCCGGGGGCAGCTGGGAAAGACTTGGGTTGCACTCGGGGAGTCTTCAGCACAAGTCTGCCGGGGGCAGAGGGGAGTCTGCCAGGGGCAGCTAGAGTTAGGATATGGCTGGACTCGATGGTCTTAAGGGTCACTTCCAACCAAAATGATTCGCTAAATCTCTGAAAGACGTGGGCTACGCTCGGGGGCTCTCGCCAGCTCCGTGCTCCTGCCCTGTCCCGTCGCCGTCCTGTTGGACAGTGCGGGCTGGGGCCACAGCTGCGCTGAGCACAGGCAGGGCAGTGGGTGTCACAATGTGAGGTCACAAAGGGCCCCACTGTGACCCTGCACCTGGGCAGGGAGGTCAGGCTGTCTCTTTGGGAGGCACAGGTTCAGCTCAGCGCTGGGCACCTGGGTGCTAAATTTGAATCCCAGTTTCTAAATTTCCACCACCCATTGCTCGGAGCATAGTCTGTAACAGTCTGTTGCACTACTCCATTTTCCTGGAGGCTGGTGCATGACAGGGATGTGACAGACCCACTCACTGTCGTGCTCCTTGGCCCAAGTGTCTGTGAGGATGTTCCAGTAATGAGTCCTGTTGTTTAGCTTAGTTCTTTCTGCGTTGCTCTTTCAGCACAGGACTTGCTTTTCAAGGCCTAGGACAGTGTTGCGGGCAGTGCCGTGGGGCACAGCGTAGGTTTCCCACCATCCGATAGTGGCTTCTGCCATTGTAAGCACAGAGCTCTTGCCATGGCGGGTTTGTGGCAGTGTGATATAGTCAGTCTGCCAGGCGTCCCCATATTTACGCTTCAGTCATCACCCCCCATGCCACACAGGCTTTAACCGCTTGGCTTGCTTGATCATAGCCAGTCTTTCACGATGGTGGTGAATAACCTGAGCAACAGCGTCCATGGTCGAGTCCACCCCTCGATCACGAGCCCATCTATGTCTTATATCCCTTCCTTGATGACCTGAGGCACTGTGGGCCCAATGGGCCATCAATAATTCACCTTCATCTTGCCAGTGCAAACCTACCTCAGACACTTCAATCTGGGCAGCTCGATCCCCCAACTGGTTGTTCGGATCAGGTTCTTCAGTGACCGACTCTCGGGCACATGAGCTTCTACGTGGCGCACTCTCACAGGCAGGTTCTCCAGCCCAGCAGCAATATCTCGCCAGGATTCAGCAGCCCAGATGGGTTGGGCTCTGCGCTGCCAGCGGCTCCGCTGCCATTGCTGTAACCAGCGCCACGGGGCATTTCCCACCATCCACGAGGCAGAGCACAGATGAAGCTTCTCAGATGCTGGGGCGTCTTCAGCCCCTGTCAGGATGGCGGGTGCTGGGTCTGGTGGGGCCTCTGCCCCACGGCGGGGGCTGTGGCCCAGGGTACAGCAGGGGCCACAACGGTTGGACGCGGTCGGTGGTGGCGGCGGGAAGTCGGATGGCCCATGGCTGCGTTCCAGCGGCACGGCCCGGGATACTGACTGTGTGAGCGGGTGGTGCCACGGAGACGCGGGGTCTGGAACATGGGGGTGGCCGGAGGGACGGGAGGGACGGGGAGGGCGGCAGAGAGGAAGGGGCCCCGGGGCTGGGCCGGGGCTGCTCGAGCTCAGGGCAGGTCTGACGGGCGCCATGTCAGAGCTCGGCCTGGCCGCCCGCGGAGCCACCTCCTGCTCACATCACTCTCCACTGCCATTGGTCGGGAGGGCTGTCAGTCTCCTGCCCTGAGCTGATGCTGTCTGGGATTGGCTGCCTGGGCTGTCACTCTGCCCTGGTTTGGGGCCCACCCTGCCCTGAGGTGCTGCATCCGCTGATTGGCTGTCTGGGATTTCCCCCCTGGCTCCTCCCATCAAATGAGTGGTCAGACCACTTGTCAATCATTCATGTGCTGCACTCCTGCCAGTTGTGATTGGTGCAGCCAGTACAGCCCGCCCCTGAACGCTGCCCAGTTTGTTCAGCTCTCACCACCTTTCCTGCAGGCCTCAAAGCTTGATTGGCTGGTTACATATCAATCACATGACTTGCCCCACCTCCTCAAATGCCATTGGCTGTCCTCGGTCCTCTGAGTCCCCATAGACTTCTGGTTGGTTGTTGCCAGGCAACGAGCCGAGCTCAGCCTAAAAATGAAACTGTGGGCCCTGGACAGAGGCCGTGGGTGATAAAAGACACGTTGGGACCCTAAACATGAGGATTTGGGCCCCAAGAAGGAGGCTCTGGGCACTCAAAAGCAGGGTCAGACCAGATTACTCAGGCCTTTATCCAAACACCTCTTTGGCAATTTTTGGGGTAGAGTGAATGTGCACTCCTGGGAAACAGCTTCCAGTGCTTGACTGTCCTCAGGATTGGGAAGTTTCTCTCTTTCTGTAGAACCTTTCCAAGCCCAAACATCCAGATTGTTTTTACTCATCTACTTACACACTTACACAGACCATAATATCCTACCTTGGACACAAGAATGTTGTGGGGGATGATGCTGAATGCCTTGCTGACTTCCAGGTAACAGACCACCACTGCTCTCCCCACGTCCTGCAACCCTGTCCTTTCCTCACAGGAAGCAAAAAGGATGGACAGGCACAACCTGCCCTGGGTAAACCCCGTCACCTTCTCTTCCAGACACCGAGAAATGGGGTCCCAGTGGACATGTTCTGGGGCACAGCCCTTAGTTCTCTGATAAACAGGACTTGAGTCTGGTTGAGTTTCAATCAGAATCAGTCATTTTATTAACAGATATCAAAGCAAAAGGCTAGGTAATAAAAGGCAAGCAAACAGCGCTGGGTATGTGGGGAGTCACCGCTCCACCAACACTCACACCGCTTACTTTTTCCCTTGGTCTTTTATACTTTCTTAAGTTCCCTTTTCCAAGAAGTATCCTCCTAGTTTCAATTCCCCAGATTAACGTGGCGTTGAGGTTTCTGCACACGTCTCAGAGGTTTAGGTGGTCGCCTCTCCCCTCCTGGTGGTCCTCAGGAGGAAGGCTTCTCCTCTTCTTTAGTGTCCTTTTCTTTACTCTTTATTCGGTGCATGCGTAAAGCAGGTTTTCTTTAAGCAAGTTGTTAGCGCTACCTAACGGCAATATCCTTTTCTTTACGTAAGTCGTTAGTGCTACCTAACCACAACATCCAGTGTCCTTGCTCCATGCCTTAATTGGTTAAGTCAGTGCACTTATCTTAACTTCTTGTTGGCGCATTTTTGCAATGCTAGTACACTAATACTAATTTCTGTCCCCTGATATACTCTTACAGTGACACGAATCACAATAACACATTTCACAGTTCCCCTGCTCACCCATTGGCCATTTTTGAAAAGTGCACACAATGTGCGAGAGCTGCCAGTGGTCAGGGAGTCACCCCAGTCTCCATGAGCTTTCCAAGAAGGTGGAGAGTGGCCTCACTGTGACATCGTCCTGCTGTCTCAGCTCCTGGGATGCTGCCCCTGCTGTCCCATAGACTGGAAAGGATTGTGTTGGTTCCAGTGACCCCTGACTTGATCTGCACCTACTGCTGGTTGTTTTCGTCCAGATTCCTGCCTCCAGTCACAGAGGCCAGAGAGAACTTGCTGGTGAAGACAGAGGAGAAGAGGACACAGGGATTCTCACCTCTTTTTCTTATTGAAGTCATTGGTGGCCACCCAGTGTCTTTGTTTCTCCTTTAACTGTTCCTGCAGTAGTAACAGCTCATTAGGTGACCCTTAATAGCCTTACAGGTCTAGACTGAGGTTTTCTCTGGACTGTTGCTGTGCTTGGAGGCTGCTGTCCTTGCAGACCAGATGAACTAACTTCTGCCACCCTGCCTTGGCAGTTTATTCCATCCGTGTCACAGCTCTGTCTGCAACACTGACAGCTCCAGCTCACCCAGTCAGGTCCCTGGCTGAGGACATTGCCTCACATCTGGGCTGAACCACCCCAGCTGTGGCACCAGGAAACCTCTGAGTTACCCCATGGGAACCTGGTACCAAATGTTCAAGAGCCCATGTGTGCAAAGGCTTTGCTTCAGAGCAGAGACATGAGATGGTCAAAAGATTGATGAATGTCTTTCTAGCCCTATGAGTATAACCCAGAACAAAATGCCTGAATTCATTCAACTGAAGATATTCCTCTCCCAGCTTGGAGAAATTAGATCCATTGCTGTAACCTTTCTGATGTCCTGTCTAATGATGGGACAAGAAAAGATGATTCTCATACCAATTTATTTTCTAATACGAAGAACGCAATGCTGGCAAGAAGTGTCTTTGCAGAGGAGAATCAACATCACTGATTACTTTAGGTTGTCTCAAAGGTTTTGTGCCTGGAGCCCCAGGGACAGCTGCAGAGAGCCCAGAGGGGACAGAGGAAAGGACATCATGGGCTGCTCCTGTGCTGCTGAGCTGGGCTGGGCTCCTGGGACAGAGGGAGCTCATGGCAAGCGGCAGCGCTGCAGAGAGACAGCTCTGCCCAGGAGCAGCTCCTCTGCAAAGCGCAGCAGGGCTGAGGGCTCTGTCTGCAGCACCGAGGGGAGAGGAGCCAGGGAGAGAGGGGAAATGCAGTCTGGGGTTGGAGGATGCTGAGAGATCACTCGAAGGGAAATCTTCACAGTCCTTAACACAGTAAGTCTCTGGGTGCAGGGTGGTGCAGATGAGGATCCTGCAATTATCTCCCAGACTTCGCACATCCCATGGCTGGCATGGAGGAGAAGGATCTACTCCTCAGCAGGGATTCCCTGCATGGACAGGGCACGACAGTTGCCTTCTCCCAGCTGCAGGGGGTGAAGCTGGGTGAGCACCCAGGGATGCCCAGGGCTGTCCTGCAGAGCAGGGTCCCTGCAGGGACTCTGCCACCTGCCAGGGTCAGCGCTCAGCCTGACCGGGGAGATCCCAACAACACTGAGGGAGAAGCTGTTGGGGGAAGGAGTGACTCCCGGCAGGGCAGGGTCCTTCTGCTGTTGAGAGGGAGCTGCGTGGGTCAGGGCTGCTCACAGCTCCAGCTCACCCCCAGGACATTTGCAGAGATTCCTTCTGAAGGACACTGAGGAAGTGTTTATCTGATAGGGGTAATTTTAAGTTTTGAGTTTTTTCCACTCTTGGTTGTCTGGGTGCACAGTGGGACATGGGAATTTATTTCTTTGTCCTGGAGAAGGTGCTAAGACCCCAGTCCTCATTAGGACTTGTCAGAGCTGCTCCTGAGCCCCTGCACACAAAGAGCTGCCCCTGGGCAGTGGCCGGTGCCAGGAGGTGTGAGCAGGGCAGAGCTGAGCATGGGAGATGGGGTATGTGACACTGACAGGGAGCAGATTCAGGGGCAGAGAAACAGCTCCCAGCAGGGACAGCTCCATGCAGCAGAGACATGGGCAGGGAGAGGGAGCTGGGACCAGAAATGCTGGGGAGGGGATTCAGGAAGCCCCCTGCCATCCCCTGCAGTGCAGACGCATTTCCCAGTGCAACCCCCTGGTCTCCTCCCCTCCCCAGCAGAACCTCTGCCCCAAAGCCATGGGATCCAGGTAACGAGTCTCCACCTCAGCATCTGGACCTCCAGGTGAAGGGTTTCTGGAACGTGGTACACAAAAAAGGTGCTACAAGTACTTGCTCTACAGTGTCATCATGTGAGTGGCAGCAGCACAGCCAGGTAAGGAGAAGGTTTCACATCATGCCCGTCTGCCTTTCTGGCCTTGCTTTATTTTTCAGGAGCACTGCAGTGCTCTTCCCTGTTTCTCCACCTGTCCCTGGTGCTCTGACGTTCTGGACTTGGGGTGGGAATGTGGGTCCGTTTCAGTTCTGACACCAACCCAGGGGGTCTTGCCCCAAAGGTGCATTCATGGAAACTAGGTGCCCAAGCTGCATTTTAAGCTGTGATGACCCGTGTTTGCAATTTGGTGGAAAAGGAGAATTAGCTGACACATGCCTCCATCAAGGATGAGGTTTTCCGTGAGAAATGGCATGTTTATTTTTCTCAGAGAAGGCTCCTCTAACTTGTCACTGTCTTTTCCTCCTGTGACAGGTCCTCATGTTCACAGGCAGAGCAAATGTCCAACAGCAGCTCCATCACCCAGTTCCTCCTCCTGGCATTCTCAGACAAACGGGAACTGCAGCTCTTGCACTTCTGGCTCTTCCTGGGCATCTACCTGGCTGCCCTCCTGGGCAACGGCCTCATCATCACCACCATAGCCTGTGACCAGCACCTCCACACCCCCATGTACTTCTTCCTCCTCAACCTCGCCCTCCTCGACCTGGGCTGCATCTCCACCATTGTCCCCAAATCCATGGCAAATTCTTTATGGGACACCAGGGCCATCTCCTACATAGGATGTGCTGCACAGCTCTTTTCATTGGCCTTCTTGGCAGTAGGAGGGTATTGTGTCCTCACTGTCATGTCCTACGACCGCTACGTTGCCATCTGCAAACCCCTGCACTATGGGACCCTCCTGGGCAGCAGAGCTTGTGTCCACATGGCAGCAGCTGCCTGGGCCAGTGGGTTTCTCAATGCTCTGCTGCACACGGCCAATACATTTTCACTGCCACTGTGCAAGGGCAATGCCCTGGACCAGTTCTTCTGTGAAATCCCCCAGATCCTCAAGCTCTCCTGCTCACACTCCTACCTCAGGGAAATTTGGCTTGTTGCTTTCCTTGGTTTTCTGGTTTTGGGATGTTTTATTTTCATCATGCTGTCCTATGTGCAGATCTTGAGGGCCGTGCTGAGGATCCCCTCTGAGCAGGGACGGCACAAAGCCTTTTCCATGTGCCTCCCTCACCTGGCCGTGGTCTCCCTGTTTGTCAGCACTGCCATATTTGCCCACCTGAAGCCCCCCTCCATCTCCTCCCCCATCCTGGATCTGGTGGTGTCTGTTCTGTACTCAGTGGTGCCTCCAGCAGTGAACCCCCTCATCTACAGCATGAGGAACAAGGAGCTCAAGGATGCCCTGAGGAAAATATTTCAATACTCACTGCTTTAGGTTACTAAGGTTCACACTGTGTCACTAGGGCTGCAAGAGAAATAGCTAGGACTAACTTTTCTTCTTATGTGTCTATATTTTTCCATAGTGCTTTTGCTGGGCTTTGGTTTTTGGTTCATGGCTGTAATAATATAATTCTTGGCCTCCTGCGTGTCTTTTCTTGAACCAAAGACCTCATCTACATATGTATATGCACTCCTTAGTTTTTGATAAACTCAATAAATGAAGCAGCAGAAACCAGTTTGTCTCAGGTCCCACCTCTTCACAATCCTCTGGAGCTGGGGGAGCAGCCCCAGGACGCAGGAGGGTCCAGGAGGCAAATGCTGCCCCATGGAGGAGCAGCCCTGGTGGCCTTGGGGCTGCCCATGGGCAACTCAGTGGTCGTTCCCTCTCTGACACCTGCGAATCGGGGCTGCTGTTTCACTTGATCCATGGCCAAGGGCAACAGCAGGATGCAGCAGGACACATCCCTTGTTGTCTGTTGACAGTGGAGATGGTGAATGGTCACTGAGATATGCACCGTCCCAGTGCATGATGGGGCAGAGGACAATCCTCCAGGAGAGGAATCAGGAGCTGCCCGGATAGCCCATGGGATACACACGGACCGGGTGTGCCTGAGGTGGGCAGTGACAGGACCCCACAGAGTGAGACATGGCCCAAGGTGGAGTCATCAAAGGGAAAGCACTAAATGCAGGTATCTGCAGGGAAACAAAGACGAACACAGACAGTCTGATACAGACCAGCTCCAACAGGCAACAGCACCTTCACAGCCACCACACCAACAGCAGCACTTACACAACCATGAGCAACACATCTGACCCTGTCCTGTTCCCCCTCTCAGACTGCTCTGGTGTGAAGGTTGCACGAGTGGTCCGTACATCCTGGGCAGAACTTATGCACTGTCTCACACGCTCCTGTGTTCCCCCAGCTGTGGACCTGGGCTTTGTGTTTGCCCAGACTCAGAGATATTACCCATTTGGCCATTCCAACCCTGGGTGTCTTCACATCCTGGTGTCCTCCTCCTCCTTGCTACCCTCACTTAGAATTGACCAAAACCACACACAACAGTGAACCCACTGACACAGCAAATAGCCAGGAGGGGACTTTAAGAAATGTCGTAGTTTAACCCTGGTCATCCGCTCAGCACCACACAGTCGGTCGCTCACTCCCCCACAGCAGGATGGGGGGAAGGATAACAAAAGTAAAAGAAAACTCGTGGATTGAGATAAAGAGGAGGAAAGTGATAAGAGGAGGAAAATGAGGGAGCAGCAGCCAGCGGTACCCAAAAGAGAGAGTTTAATAGGTAAACCAAAAGCTGCGTGTGCAATCAAAGAAAAATGAGGAATTCACCTGCTGCTTTACGTTCGCAGGTGGGTGTTCAGCCATCTCCAGAAAATCAGGGCTCCATCACACATAGCAGTTACTTGGGAAGACAAACGCCATCACTTTGAGTGTTCTCCCCTCCCTTCTCCTCCCAGATTTTATTACTGAGCATGACTACATACGGTATGGAAGACCCCTTTGGTCAGTTGGGGTCAGCTGTCCCAGCTGCGTCTCCTCTCAATTTCTTGGACACCCCCTGCCTCCTCTCACTTCTCAGCGTGAGAAGCTTAAAAGACCTTGATACTGTGCAAGCACTCCTCAGCAATGACTGAAATACTGGGGTGTGATCAACACTGTTTCCATCACAGATTTAACACACAGCCCCATACAAGTGACTATGAAGATAAGTAACTCTACCCCAACTGAAACCAGTCTAATAAGCAGGACAGACCATGGTGATGAGGCAGGGGGTTTGGCCAGACCAGCACTGACCAGCCACCTCCCCACGGGCAGCTGGTCCCTCGAATCCCTCTCCTCCCCACTCTTCCACAGGCTGCTTCTTCCACAGTCCACCTTGATCCCTCCTTTTCTCTGCCCGACTCTCTTCCCCAGTTCACAACTATCATCAGTTACTTTTTCCCAATGGTCTCAGGTTTTCTCCGTTTGTACTCAAGTTTGATAGTTTGGATGCCATTGTCCAGGTCCTCTGGGACTTCAGTGGCATCACTGGTGGCTCCCCCAGTTCAGATGGAACTCCGCCTGCAGCTCCCAAGGGCCTCTGGTCTCCTGCAGGTTCTGTGCTCATGGTTGGACAGTGACGGCAATCCTGAGAAATTTCAAATCTTATGAGAACCTTTAACTCAACTTAAATGATTGAGTACATTCAGTAAAATGTCTGAGCTTTTCCCATGATTTCTAACTGAGAATTTTTCAGGATGTGTATTAACAGCAGGAGAAGAAATATTGATTTTTCCTTGTCTTTGCATCACCAGTACTGTATCTCTTACTCCGTGTGTTTCATCTCCCTCACATTCCAGTTATTTCCTCCTGGCCTGAAGAAATTCACCATGTCTTTTAATTGTGTTTCTATTTATAATTTCCTATCTATCTCTCAAAAACATTTATTGCATGGTTCTCCCTTCTGGAAGGTGGAACTCATTGCAGCCAGCTTGGACTTGGCATAGAGCTGAGGCCTGTGTTTTATCTTTTTGATGATCTAATCACATTTGAATTTGTGTGTTCAAAACCAAGAAAAACCTTTCTGTGCCTGTTTGCAGCCAGTTCTCTAATGAGAGCAGGTGGAAATTTGTGGAATGGGGCTTGAACATCCAGTTGCAGCCTTCAGTGCAGAAGTCTGATGTAAGGAAAAGTGATGTAACTCCCAGATGTCCAATGACAGAAATAGTGGTGTTGGGAGGTGAGGAGCAAGGTTGTCCCCACTGTGTCAGACCTCAAGGGACTACTTTTCCAATCTGTCCAGACCTCCTTAGGAGACAGTCTGGATCAATATCAATTAGAAAATGCTGGTATCACCTCTTCCATAAAGCGAAAAGTAATGAAAAAATCCTTAAATATGAAAATAAAAATTATTAAATGCTTATAGAAATCTTCAACTGGACTTCTAAAACCTCTCTAATTTACTGTACAAGTCTTGAAGACTTTTCAAAAATCATGGTAGACACACAGATCCTTAGGGCTTTCTCCACTTTTATGAGCCCCATGGTGCATTTGGTGCTGAGTCCATGAACCTCAGATACTGAGAGGAGACTGAAAAAACCTATCAAGAACGTAAAGTCAGAAGCAAATGCCAAAGTGTCTGGGAGCGTTAATTGGCCCAACTGACGGCAATTACCAACAAACCCTCCTGATGGAGTCGTTAGAGCAGATACTTGGAGGCCATGATGGCAGATAGGCAAAGGTCACGTACAGACAGTTCTGATGCTGAGAAAACCTTTGGTTCGATTTATGAGGCAGAAAGGCCAAGCCCTCAGCCCAGCCCCTGGGAAGGCAGATCCTGTCCCTCCTGCGTGGCTCTTCCTGGGGCAGTGGGATGTGGGTGTGATGCTGAGTGAAGAACAACAGCCTGACACCTCCCTGTGGGGCTGCAATGAGGCCCCTGTGCCATGAGGACTTGTCTCCTCACAGGTCTGTGGCAGAGACAACTGCCATGGCCAAGTGGACAGAGATCTCTGTTCTGTGGGTGCCTTCCAGCCCTACCAGAGCCCTTGGCCACCTCCACCTCTGACTGTCTTACGCTGTCCCACACCTGCCCCTCTCTCCCCATGGCTGTAGACACCCATCTCTTCCCCACCTTGCTCTCGCCATGGCATTTCCATACTTCACTGATGTCTTTCCACCCTCCCTGGCTGTTCCGTGAAACACAAAGCCATGGGCTGATCGCAGACTCCCTCTGGGTGACCTCTTGCACCACAGTGCAGCCCTCAAGTGACATTTTGAGCTCATCATGTCCCGTCTCCACATTCCAATCAGAACTTTGCAGCAGTTTCTCTCTTTCTTCTGCTCTTTCCCATTATCAAGCAAAGTTCCATGATCTCAGAATCCACCCTTAGGGTGTCTGACCCAGCCCGTCAGCCTGCTTGTGGTCTCTCAGCTGACCAGAAAGAAGTATCCTCACCATGATCTTCCAAGCCGCACGCCTGCTGTTGACCTTTCAGCTTGCTGGATGAGACTAAAGGCATGTGCCTGCTGCAGATAAAAGTAAAATGATTGTCAGCCTCCAAGCCCATGCACCTGCTGGTGGTCTTTCTCTGACTGCCAGGTGCATCTCCATGCCAGTCCTGCAAGGTGCTAGGGCAGCAGAGACTTTGCAAACAGCATTCAACCTACATGCATGTTGGTGGCTTATCAGTTCCTTAGGCACAGCTTCAATGATACACACATAGACCAGTCATGTGCCTGAAGCTGGCCTATCAGGTACTCAGGTGGAAGTGACCTCACAGCCACCATCACAGCCATGTGCCTCTCACATGCCCATGAGTCTCTGAAGCACCATAGACCTCATCCCAGCAATCCTGCCCATCTCCTCCTTGGGCTTGACAGCTGGTCAGGTACCTGTAACCTCACATCCCTCTTCAGATGCCCCGTGGCTGCTCCAGAATAACCCTGGGTTGCCCCAAGGGGCCAAACTGCTGAAGTTGGGTAGGGAGAGGGGTTGGAGGTGATGGGGGTGAGCATGGCAATGAGAGCTCTGGGGATGAGGTGTTCAATTTAGGGATTAGGGATTAGAGCTCGCTGTTCAGGGTTAGGATTTAGGCATCTGGTAATCTGCTTAGGTGCGTGGTTAGTGTTAAGGGTACGGGCTAGCTTTGTGAGTTAGGGGTTTTTTTTAGGGTTGTGGTGAGGCCTAAGGTTAAGGCTGGTATCTTAAGGCTAGGGATACAGGGTAGGGGTTAAAGTGAGTGAAAAGGTAACACTAACAATAAGGGGTTATGGGTTTGGGATTTGGCTTAGAGGTAAATTTTGAGGTTTGGGTTTAAAGTAGTGCATTACTGTCAGGGTGGGGACTAGCATTTAGGGGTAAGGTTAGAGTTTAAGATTACTGCTTAGAACACAGGTAAGGGCCTAACATGAATGTTTTCACAGTCAGTGTCACAGCGGCATCACTGTTACCTCAAACCCTCCAAATCTTTCACCTCTGTTGGCCAAACCATTCTTTCCTCCCCCAAATCTCCAATCTCTCCTGTCCCAGTTCCCCTTGACATTCCCAAATCTGTCATCATCTTGGGAGCAGCTTTCTGATGGCCCTCATGACCTCTGAGTATTTGCCTTCCCGCTGCTGGTCAGTCAGTTTCTGTGACAGAAGTGACCTCACAGCAGCAGCCAACGGGACACAATGGGCTGCTGTGCTGCTGAGGTCCCTGCTCAGCCCACCCAGCAGCTCATGCCTAACAGCTTGTGCTCCAGAACAGCTCCCATAGGTCCTGGGAGACTTTTCCCAGTCCCACATGGTGCTTCAGCTACCCCAGGGTATGTTGGAGGCAGTGGCCACCTCTGTGCAAACAACTGAATCAATTCCTGAATGTAGATTTTAGGAAATAGTTGAGCCCTCTGCAGAAAAGACTTCTGTGTAATAGCTCAAAAAGTCTTCCTTTCCACAACTGCCAGTATTTTTAAACCAATTTTCATGAAACTCTTCATAGTCAGTTAGTTAGTTAGTTTGTTTGTTTTGACAGTACCATGGGCAAGTGTCAGCAAGCTAATTAAACACTGTATCTCTATGTGAATGTTTTTATGCAGCCATTTCCCAAAATACATTGCCTACCAATGGTTTGAGTTGGGAAACACTGTTCAGAGGATCTTCTCAATTTGTATTGGCACATTTTATATCTCTACTTCTTTCCCTCTGTCTCTTTTACTTCCTTGCCTATTCTTTGAAGAGCTCTCTGAGGAAAAGATTAATTGAATTATGAAATACCATAGATTGGAAGAGACTCCTGTGCAAGGATCTTTGCAAGAGTGTCTTCAAGTGGATCAAGTGAGGCTCCCTGTACAACAGTTCTGCTGAGTTCTTACAATTCAGCCAGCCTGTTGTCCTGCACATCCTCTCTGGCATGTGCAAGCAAGTTAAGTAATTACTGTTACTCAACTTTATTCAGTTTTGCAGCAGAAACTGCTACAGAGATCTCTGAAACAGTCAGGTTCTTCACCCAGGATGTTAAAAACTACCTTTACGCACAGGAAACAGGCCCAGGCACAGCAGGATCTGCCTGTCTCCAGCACTGTCTGGAATCCCACCTGGAGAAATCCCACACGAGTCAGGCCAACATTTAATTTGAAGGTGACTAATTTTTTGCTTATTTTGGAGGTGGATGATATTGAAGGAGGTTGACTGAACTCAATCACTTGGTTTCAAGTTGATCTGTTGTCTCAGACCACTTTCTGTTGTTGTCTCTGTGGACAATGAGATGGGAAAGTCCTTGGACCACCCAGGTGACTAATGACTGAAGAGCTCTGCTTGCACACCCACACAACTTTGTTTCACCACCTCAAACCCACCATCTCCTCCTCTCTCTCTTCTCCCCTTGCGTTTTGAATTATTCTTTTTTTTGGAGCCATCTGCTCTACTCCTTTCTATGCCTGAAAACAAATGGAAAGATGAAGGGAAAAACACCAGTCTTTATTGTATATGTGGGATTTTTTTTGGTCCTTCTTTCTCCTAGATGTGTAGTTCGATTTAAAAAACAAAATAACTTAAGGAATCGGAGATGTCAGACTTGAATAGTGAGTTTCACCTGCTTCACAATAGGTGCCTGTGAGAATTTGTTGTCCCAAGGCTCCCTGTATAATCAATGGAGAGAGGAGAAAACTCTCAAGGCTGGGTCCTCCCAACCTATAGCTGGCACGCAAAAGAAATGTTACAGATCTCTTCCAGTCACTATTCTCCTGGTCTGCGTTTAGGTCAGGATATTTGATAGTTATAGCAATGAGCAACTGTTTGGAAGTAACTGCATTTCGGTGCAGATGGATGTCAGATGAGACCGGGTGGAACCATAACAAATTTCAGTCATTATTTAGAGTACTAAAGAAGATGAGTTATACTTGGTCCCTATTCTGCCCTCCCCTTTCCTGAAGAAACAAAGAGCACAAAGCTGTGGAAGAAAGCACGGGATTACGAAAGAGATGCTTGATACTGCTTATTCTGAAATCAATAGATACTCAGGGATTCCTAGTCCAAAAAGGCAAGTACTCAAAAGTAGAAAGAAAAGCTTTCAACATACATTTGATTTGATTTGATGTGATTTGATGTGATTTGATTTGACTTGATTTGATGTAATAGTTTGGCATTTGTGCAATAAAAGAGATGACTTAGGCACATAGGTGTGACAGATGTTTGGAAAAGACCTGCGTGAATTTGGAATTTGCCAGGAATGGGATAAAATAGCTAACAGACTTTAAAATCTTCTGTCATGAAGGAAGAATTCTTTACAAGTGTTTTAAAAAGGTAGAAAGAAGACAACAAATTCTCTGAGAACTCCAAATGAAATTTGATACCGAAAAATCAGGGTATGAGAAGTGCTTGAAGTCCTCTATCTGTGTACTATAGGAAGACTGCAAGAAAGGAAAGAAGCAGAGAGTTTTGGGGAGCCTTTCACCCAGACTGTATCACACTTGTTTTTTGCCATGTTCCTGTCTCGGCATGACGAACCAAAATTCAACGTGGGACCAGAAAATGGAACTGCAGTTACTGAGTTCATCCTAGAGGGTTTCTCAGGGCTTGATCAAAGACTGCAGCTTGTACTCTCTCTGGTCTTTCTGCTCATATACCTGACAACAGTGATGGGGAACGCTACCATCATTTTCCTCGTGTATGCAGATCACCGCCTTCAAACCCCTATGTACTTTTTCATTGGCAATCTGGCCTTCCTGGAAATCTGGTTTACATCCTCCACAAGCATCAAGTTGGTTGTGATCCTGGGTTCTGGGAGGAGAACAATCTCGCTAAGCAGCTGCTTTGCCCAATCCTCTTCCTATTTTATGCTGGGCTGTACAGAGCTTATTCTACTAGTTGTCATGTCCTTTGACCGCTATGTTGCCATCTGCCAACCTTTGCATTATGCTGCCATCATGAAGCCTCAGCTCTGCATCCACCTGGTTGTTGCTACTTGGGTCACAGGCTTCACACTCTTGAGTTACCGCCTGGTCATCCTCTCGCAGCTGACTTTCTGTGGCTCAAATGAGATCCATCACTTTTTCTGTGACAACTCCCCCTTATTCAAACTGTCCTGCTCTGACACCAGCCTGCTTTGGAAAATAGACTCTGTTTTCTTATCATTTGTCATTCTGGGTTCCCTATGTTTAACTCTGGCATTTTACCTGTGCATCCTTTTCTGTATTCTACATCTTCCAGCAGCCTCTGGGAGGAAGAAAGCTTTTTCTGTATGTTCTTCCCATCTCACCACCTTGGCAATTGGATACGGGAGCTGCATTGCTCTCTACGTGTGTCCTTCAGTAGGTGTTTCCTTGGAGAACAGCAGATTTGTAGTGTTGCTGAACACTGTTCTGTACCCCTTCTTAAATCCATTCGTCTACAGTCTCAGAAACAAGACTGTGATACTGGCCCTGAATGAAGCCGTTGCCCGTACAAGAACACAGCTTTTCCCCTAATCATGAGGCATTTCTGGACAGCAATTCCAGTGGTCTGCTATCATATGTTAAACAATACCAATGCATATGTATGTAACCTCCAGACAGAGATACCTCAGGAGATTTATAGCATCATAGAATCCTTTCAGTTGGAAAAGACCCTCAGGATCATCGAGTCCAACCACAACCCAATTCTAGCACTAAACCGTGTCCCTAAGAACCTTGTCTAAACACCTTTTAAACACCTTCAGGGGTGGTGACTCCCCCACTGCCCTGGGCAGCCTGTTCCAATGACCAACTACCCTTTCCAGGAAGAATTTTTTCCTAATATCCAATCTAAACCTCCCCTGGTGCAACTTGAGCCCATTTCCTCTTTTCCTATCTCGTTGCATGTGTTAAGTGATAAAAAGCTCCTCTGCACACACAAAGAAGGCACTAACAATGGCAGGAGGAGTAAGACAGTTAATACCCTGCCCCGGCTGCTCTCAGCCCCATCACTGGGGAGCCACCAGCTCACCAGGAGCCCATCTCCAAAACCAAGAAGAGCACAGAGGCTCATTGGCAAGTGGGAACCCAAATTACAGGCTCTGGGGAATGAACATCTTGTCCCAAGGCTACCCTGGGAGAGCCCTCAGCCTCATTGTCCAGGTGTGAAGCCCATCAAGAGGAGCCACTGAGAGCAGCTCTCTGGATCACCATTTAGACTAACAGAATTGTTGCCTAGGGGTGCAGGACACATGGTGGGATGCAGAGGAAGAGCATCTTTGGATTACACAGGACTTACCATGGGAATTTTGGAGAAGGACCCCAACCAGTGCAGTCTGTCCTGTCTTCTCATTAAACTTAACTTCTAAGTCTTTGCTATGTGAGCAAATCTCTTCTCTATGTGAACGTGTGAGCGTGGGGGTGTGAGTGTAGCAACTGGAGCAGGACCAGGGGGTCAGACAGCCTGTCATTGGTGCCAGCAACTGAGAGACCAGAGTGACTGGGCATAAGAGTGTGCGCGCATGTGTGTGACTGGGGTTGTCTGTACCAGTATCTGGAATGGGGCTGCGGCCCTGGAGGCTCATGCGTCCTGGTGTCTGCAACTGGCAAGGCCGGTGTCCTGGGGAGGCTACTGAGCAGAATGAGTGTTTGAGCCCCGCTGCTGGAAGAATCCACCCTGAACAGGTATATACATAAAACAGACTGCACTAGACTAGAAGAGTTCAGTTGGAAGGGACCTACAACGATCATCTAGTTCAAATACCTGACACATTCAGGGCTGACCAAAAAATAAATCATGTTAGCAAGGGCATTGTCCAAATGCCTCTTAAACACTGACAGTCTTGGGGCATTGACCACCTCTCTAGGAAGCCTGTTCCAGTGTTTGACCATCCTTGATAAAGAGATGTTTCCTAATAACCAGTCTAAACCTCCCCTGGCCAAGCTTTGAACCATTCCTGTGTGTCCTATCGCTGGACACCAGGGAGAAGATCTCAGCACCTCCCTGTCCATGTCCCCTCCTCAGGAAGCTGTAGAGAGCAATGAGGTCACCCCTCAGCCTCCTTTTCTCCAAACTAGAGAAGCCCAAAGTCCTCAGAAGCTCCTCAGAGGACAATCCTTCCAACTCTTTCACCAGGTTTGTTGCTCTCCTCTGGATGAATTCAAGGACCTTCACATCCTTGTTGTGATAATATGTGGGGCCCTGAACTGCACACAGCACTCAAGGTGAGGCCGCACCAACACTGAATACAGCAGCATAGTCACCTCTTTTGACCACATGGCCGTGCTGTGTTTGATGCACCCCAGGATGCAGTTTACCGTCTTGGCTGCTGGGGGACAGTGTTGCCTCCTATTGACCCTGTGGCCAACCATCACACCAGATGCCTTTCTGCAGGGCTGCTCTCCAGCCACTCTCTCCCAATCTACACTTGCACTCAGTGTTACTCTATCCCAGGTGAACAATCCAGCACTCGGACTTGTTCAATTTCATGCCGAGTGCTGGGTCCTGCAGTTGGCTCACAATAACCCCACGCAACACTACAGGCTCAGGGAAGAGCGGCTGAAAATCTGCCAAGCAGAAAAGGACCTGGGGATGTTGATGGACAGTGACTGAACATGAGCCAGCATGTGCCCAGGTGGCCAAGAAGGCCACCAGCGTCCCAGCATGCATCAAGAATAGCATGGCCAGCAGGACCAGGCAAGTGATCATCCCTCTGTTCTTGGCACTGGTGAGGCCGCACCTTGAATGCTGTGTTCAGTTTTGGGCCCCTCCCTACAAGAAAGACCTTGAGGTGCTGGAGTGAGTTCAGAGAAGGGCAACAAAGCTGGTGAGGGGTCTGGAAAAGAAGTCAGATGGGGAGCATTTGAGGGAGCTGGGGCTGCTTAGCCTGGAGAAGAGAAGGCTGAGGGGAGACCTTTTCGCTGTCTACAACTACCTGAAACGAGGTTGTCGCATGGAGGGTGTTGGTCTGTTCTCCCATGTGGCAAGTGGTAGAAGGAGAAGAAAGAGCCTGAAGTGGCACCTGGGAAGATTCAGTTTGGATATTAGGAAAGATTTCTTCGTGGAAGAGTTTGTGAGGCATTGGAACAGGCTGCCCAAGGAGTGGTTGAGTCATCATCCCTGGAGGTTTTTAAAAGACATATAGATGAGGTTCTTAGGGACATGGTTTAGTGCTAGAGTTGGGTTAATGGTTGGACTCAATGATCTTGAGGGTCTCTTCCAACCTAAATGATTCTATGATCTCATTGGGATGAGAAACATTGTTGGGCAGCTCACCCAGATGGAGTACTGACCCAAGCACAGGTCACTTTGACATTTACTACAATCCTCCATTTCTCTTTTCATTAAATTGATTCATGTTGGCATAATTTGGAGTGAGATCTGGTAAGGACCCATAGGACTGGTGAGCACAGCCCATGGGAGTTGCATTCCTTGGCAGGTCTTTTCTTACCACATCCTTGGGATCCTATCCAGTCTTGCCCTCACTATTCTCCAATGGTGTGAATTGAAATTGCTTCCAGGCACTTTTGATCATCCTTCCCAATAGAGGTTTAATGCATTTTATGAGACCAATCAAAAACATTAAAGCCAGAATTAATCCCAAGACCATTATAATCATTGCTACAAACAAGGCTTTCAACCATTTTAAGTCTGGCAACCAGTAAGTTAATTTTTCCCACACATTTTCAAATCCCCATGACATATTATCCAATGACACCTGATGCAATATTCTCGTTTTGTCCCAAATAGCTTTCAAATCGCTGGTTATCCTTCCCTCATTGTTTACGTAAGTACAGCAGCTACTATTGATTACTGTGCATACTCCTCCTTGGGCTGCTAGTAACAAGTCTAGGGCTCGTCTGTTCTGCATCACTACAGACGATAGACTCTTTATTTCTTCTTGTAAAGCTTCTATGGCATCTATCGTGTTGTTCTCAAGATCCTCTCTTACTGCCGAGATGTTAACTAGTGTTTTTTCTAGCTCACTAACACCTAACCAAAGTAGAAGCCAGCTCGTAAAACTATGGAATCTCGTTCCTTGTTCTGTCAGTGGGCTTGACTCTCTGCGACGTAAACTTCTCAACGTGGACGTAAGCCAACCCTCCTTCTTTAGGGTTTCATGTACTGTCATTCTTGCTACCACTACTCCCAAAGCACATTGCCCTTTCCAATTCTCAGGTAGTATCTTGTATGCAGTGTCGTTGTATATCCAATACCACCCTTTTCCCTTAGGCACTGGCCATGCACTAGTAAATTTGTATTTTAGTCCTGGTGAATTTAGAGGCCTAAACATATGCGTGCCAATCCTAAGTGTCTCATTGCAATACGTATAGTTTCCCACATAAGTGGAACCTGGGTATGTACCCGTCGGATCCCAAAAACTGGGTCTTCAATCCGTACACCTTGAGTAGCATGGAGCATAAGGGTGATTTTTGTTTTCAGGGTTGTATGGACTTACTATTGATATGGGTTTTGTTGTTTCTGTTAAATCCCAGGTTGTATTCACCCAATATTCCCTAAAAGCAGCATCCTTGTCTGGTAATGGGACTCCTATTAGAGTCGAAGACTGCTTTCCATTAGTGGGCAAAGCTACACACATCCAGCAATTGGTTCTTTTCAGTATCCTTGATATATTCTGAATCATTTTTATATGATTGTTTTCATCCCAACTTTAAGCTACACAAACTAATAATGCAAGGTTAAGGGTACGATATAGTTTTTCCATCTCTAAAACATTTCTCTATTATAACAGTAACAATAATACAATAACATAAACTTTTCACAGATAATATAAAGACTTAGCAATCTCGTACTTAACCCAATAATCCTTTTAAACACCCATCTAAGTTTTGTTAACATTCATACGCAGTTATGCTTCTAAACAGTACAAATCTAATCCTTTAAAATTTAGGTTTCCATACAATTATTAATATTAACAGAATCAGTTCTACAATTATAAAAACAACTAGACCTGGTTCACATTCAAGTTCCACATATGAAAGACCTTCATTCCAGGAGCAATTCATTCTAGTTTCTCTTTAGTTGTATTTTAGTGTCTCCTGGCTCTGAGGTAACTTTCCATTCTTTGGTGGGTCCTTTGACATGAGAAAAATCAATCTATTCCATATTAGCATGACCACACCATGGTTTTTAGGGCTTCTTCTTTAACACACTTACTGCTATGCATAGGCCCCTCTCTTCCTGCACTGCCATGTGTCTCTCAGACCTTTCACTCTTGTCCTCCAGTAATGGGCCAACACTCCAGGAGGTTGGTGCTTCCTCCAGGCTCATGGATGATTCCTGAGGACCATCCAAGCATGGGCAGTGTAAGACAGGAGCAGAGCAAGGTCAGCTCATGGGCCATGCCTGAGCACAGCCACCCCCAGCAGCAGCCATTCCCCATCTCCCAGGCACAGCCATGCCCACAGCATGCAAATGTCACTGCCGTATATGACTAGTCCAAGAGAAGGCTGCCTGCTTTCCAGGATCCCCCAAAGTCTTTCTCCTATTCCTCCTCCACCCGCAGACATCAACCACATTCCACTTGCAGGCTCAGACATGGTCGTAAGGATTTGCTGAAGTCATCAGCCATCACCCTTCTCTACCTCACATCCCCTGACCCTCCCACACCACACATGGCCGCTCACTGCTGCTCAGGGCCTCTCACTCTTCAGAAGAGGCCTTGAGCTCCTTGGTTCTTCCTGGTGCTTGTTATAATCTTCCTCACTCCCTCCAGAGCTCATGGTGAGATTTCTTGTCCATAACCTTTATGACCATGTTTTACACAAATGGGTGTCTTTTTGTGAGCATTTGTGCAGAAAGAGTAGTCACAGGAAAGCACCAAATATATAAAAACTGATGCTGAGTGAAATGCCATGAAGACCTGATGAGTTACTCCCATTGCTGTGTCTTTCCTGGAAGGAGTGTGTCCTGAGAAGGGCATCCGGCTTCTGCCACTCTCTGGAGAGGCACATGAGCAGTGTCCGTGCACCTGGGAAGGAAAAGGGTGATTTTTGCCAGACCACCCTTCATCTGAACCACTTAGATATGTACTTATGGATGGGGTATCATGCCTTATACTGCAAATACCTATTGGATTGGAACTGCCAGTGGGACTACCACAGATGCAGACGGTTGTGTTACAGATATTTATTATTTTTAATACTGACACTCTTAGAGAAATTACACAAAGACTTGAATGATTATTGATGCATTTCAACATGATTATTCACAGAAGGCCCAGCAGCTTTGCATCTCAAGAAATGGGATGCCAGAGGCCAAGGGAAGGATGGCTTGGGCTCTGTCCTGGGATCTGGAAACTGAAGTGTGGGCCCATCTCCCAACACCCGCCCTGCCCAGTGAACGGTGTGAGAAACTCTGCCAATGAGCTCTGAAGTCACAGTCATGACAGGTATCTTATGTCTAACTGCAGACAGTGTTGTCCTGCCAGCTCAGGATTGGAGCTTCCATCCCTGAAGGTATTTAGAAGATGTGTAGACATGGCGCTTAGGGATATGGTGTAATGGGTGGGCTTGGCAGTGTCATATTTACAATTGGACTTTATGACCTTAAGGGTCCTTTCCAACCTAAATTATGATCTGAGATAAACCACTTCAATTCCCATCACCTCCAGCTTCCCTCGAGGGCAGCTGTTGTGTGGCACCACTCTCCTGGCTCTCCAAGCAGGTTGGACACTGGTTTGGTGCCTGCACTGGCAATTTTCCCTTCCTGGGGTAAAAGACCTTCGATGAGAGATGGTTGTAGAGATTTGGGTGGCAGAGATCTGAACTCTTCCTTTCAAAGTCTTAGCAGGCTCAGTTTTGGAGCCATTGAAAAATAGAGACAATCTCAAGGATGTTTTTGAAAAGTGGTACTATCACTAATAAGAATAACAGGGAATTCCTTATTCTTGATGATGATGATGATGATGAACTAAAGTTTTTTTATTTCATTCCCAACAGTCATTCTTGCTTCTCAAAAGAGCTGCTACGTCTCAGTAGCTGACCTCTTGCATGGAGTTCTTCTTAAGAGCTTTTCCTCTCACTTCTACCATTTTTATCATTTAGAAAGTATTT
Organism: Caloenas nicobarica; assembly: GCF_036013445.1. Taxonomy (NCBI): domain Eukaryota; kingdom Metazoa; phylum Chordata; class Aves; order Columbiformes; family Columbidae; genus Caloenas; species Caloenas nicobarica. The sequence goes on from NC_088276.1 coordinate 2,708,552, forward strand.
CTTTGGACAGAATTGCCCTGAAATCACCCCTTTCATACTTTTCCCCCTTTTTTTCTGGTGTGAGTGGAGGTGACACAGGGCAGATTACTTCTTTTTTAGCCAAAGAAGGCCAAGGAACAGATCTCAGGTCAGTGCAAAGGCAGAAAGGAAGCCAGAATGTTTATGTGGTGTGCACTGACACACACCGTCACCTGCATTTCCAGTCTGTGAAATCCTAACAGTGCAGCAGAGTCTGGAGTTCTGAGCTCCCTTCATCTGCCCTGTGTGACACATGTAAAATGAAACTACCCCAGCCAAAAGTTGGGTTTGATTCTCTTCACAGCCTGAAGCCCCACATGGGTCAGGAGACAAGCCAGGATACCCAACAAGGACTCACATGCTCTGCACTTCAAGTTCAGGTGTTCACGGGAATCTCAGCTGGCAAGTTGTGCCAATTGCTGAGTGCAAGGAGCTGGGCAAAAGCCTCATCTCCATTTCTGTAACGATGGCTTTGCTGCCTGGCTGATGTGCAGACTCTGTACATGGATGCTGACACCTGTTGAGCAACCTGCTCTGTAAGGATGAACAAGGTGGGCATGAGGACAGCAAAAAAGAAGAACCTGGGTGAATGAAAAGGGATGCACAAGATGTCGTCAGGGCTATTTGCGGGAACTTGTAAAGCAGCCCTGCACCTCATGTGAATTATTCCTGTGGTCAGAGAGAACCTGAGAGCTGTCCTTAAATTGAAAACCTGAAGGGGATGAAAGGACAGCATCATTCAGGCTGGATGGGACCTCGGGAGGTGTCTTGACCAACCTCCTGCTCAAAGCAGGTTTGGACCAGATTACTCAGGGCTTTATCCAAACATATCTTGGTCACTTTCTGGGGTAGAGTGGATGCGCACCCCTGGGAAACAGCTTCCAGTGCTTGACTGTCCTCAGGATTGGGAAGTTTCTCCCTTTCTATAGCACCTTTCCAAGCCTGACCATCCAGATTATTTTTTACCCATCTACTTACACACTGACACAGATCATAATAGCCTACCTTGGACACAAGAATATTGTGAGGGATGATGCTGAATGCCTTGCTGACTTCCAGGTAACAGACCACCACTGCTCTCCCCACGTCCAGCAACCCTGTCCTTTCCTCACAGGAAGCAAAGAGGATGGACAGACACCACCTGCCCTGGGTAAACCCCGTCACCTTCAGACACCCAGAATTGGGGTCTCAGTGAACATGTTCTGGGGCACAGCCCTTAGTTCCCCTGCTCACTCATTGGCCATTTTTGAAAAGTGCACACAATGTGCGAGAGCTGCCAGTGGTCAGGGAGTCCCCCCAGTCTCCATGAGCTTTCCAAGAAGGTGGAGAGTGGCCTCACTGTGACATGGTCCTGCTGTCTCAGCTCCTGGGATGCTGCCCCTCCTGTCCCATAGACTGGAAAGGATTGTGTTAGTTCAGGTGACCCCTGACTTGATCCCCATCCACTTCTGGTTGTTCTGCCTTCAGTCACAGAGGCCTGGGAGACCTTGCTGGTGAAGATGGAGGACCAGAGACACAGAGAATATCACTTCTTTCCCTTATTAAATTCATCAGTGGCCACCCAGTGTCTTTGTTTCTCCTTTAACTGTTCCTGCAGTAGGAACAGCTCATTAGGGTGCCCTTGAATTGCCTTACAGGTCTAGACTGAGTTTTGCTCTGGCCTGTTGCTGTGCTTGGAGGCTGCTGTCCTTGCAGACCAGATGAACTAACTTCTGCCACCCTGCCTTGGCAGTTTATTCCATCCGTGTCACAGCTCTGTCTGCAACACTGACAGCTCCAGCTCACCCAGTCAGGTCCCTGGCTGAGGACATTGCCTCACATCTGGGCTGAACCACCCCAGCTGTGGCACCAGGAAACCTCTGAGTCGCCCCGTGGAAACCTGGTACCAAATGTCCAAGAGCCCATGTGTGCAAAGGCTTTGCTTCAGAGCACAGACATGACATGACCAAAGATTGCTGGATGTGTCTCTAGATCTAGGAGTATAAACCCAGAATATAATGCCTAAATTCATTCCGGTGAACATATTGCTCCCCCAGTTTGGAAAAATTAGATCCTTTGCTGTAACATTCCTGGTGTCCTGCCTAATGATGGGACAAGAAAAGGTGATTCTCATAACAATTTACTTTTTAATACAAAGAACACAATGCTGGCAAGAAGTGTCACTGCTGAAGACAGAGAATCAACATCACTGATTACTTCATGTTGTTTCAAAGGATGTGCCCCTGGAGCCCCAGGGACAGCTGGAGGGAGCCCAGAGGGGACAGAGGAAGGGACATCATGGGCTGCTCCTGTGCTGCTGAGCTGGGCTGGGCTCCTGGGACAGAGGGAGCTCATGGCAAGCGGCAGCGCTGCAGAGAGACAGCTCTGCCCAGGAGCAGCTCCTCTGCAAAGCGCAGCAGGGCTGAGGGCTCTGCCTGGGGATCTCAGGGAGACGAGCAAGGCAGAGAGAGATTAAAGGTGGTCAGGACTGGGAGGATGACTGAGAGCTCGCTGGAGGAGAAATCTTTGCAGGCCTTGCTATGGTAAGTCTGTGGGTGCAGGGCAATGCAGCTGTAGCTCCTGGAGGCATCTCTTAAAGTTAGCACAGGCACAGCTTGAGGGATCTGTGAGGAGGGGGCTCTTGGCAGGCAATGTTGAACAGCTGTGAAGCTGGGTGAGCAGCCAGGGGTGCCCAGGGCTGTCCTGCAGAGCAGGGTCCCTGCACCCCAGGGCTGTGCTGGGACAGGGACTCTGCCGCCTGCCAGGGTCAGCACTCAGCCTGCCTGGGGAGATCCCCGTGGTGCTGTGGGGAGAAGCTGTGGGGGGAAGGAGCCACCCCTATCAGGGCAGGAAAGGTGCTTCTGCTGTTGAGGGGGTGCTGTGTGGGTCAGGGCTCCTCACAGCTCCAGATCATCCCCAGGATTTTTCCAAGGTGATGCCTCAAAGAGAAGATCAGTGCAAGGATTACCAGATAGATAGGGGGCTTTCCTGAGCCTGCCTTTTCAGTTTCCTATCCCAAGGGTTGGGGGGTGCAGGAAAGGAAAAAATGAAAATGAGCTCTCATGCTTAAACAAGTCACTGTGACTCCTGAACTGCAACTCCGATTAATCATTACATCTGCCAGAAGCCTCATAACATCCCTTCAGCTGCTGCTCTGCCTGTGCACAGCACCAGCATCACATTGGCTATACCCGTCAGTCTTAGTCTGACCTGTCCTTTTCCCCAGTCTGCAAACAGGAAGATGCCCCCAGGCAGTGCCCTGTGTACAGGCAGGATCTATAGGGCCAGTGAGAGGGCACAGAGGGTGGGATGGGGTCTGTGAGCATTGACAGGGAAAAGACATGGACAGGAAAACACCTCCCAGGAGGAGAATCTCCAGGAAGCAGGGAAATGATCAGAAATGACAGGAAAATAAAACTGGCATTGTTATGGGAGGGGGAACACAGAAAACTCCCTTTGATCCCCACAGTGCAGATCCCTCCTGTGAACAGCCCCCTCGCCTCCTCTCCCACCCAGCAAAGCCTCTGCCCTCAGGGCCGGGGGCTCCAAGGCATGAAGCAGCTCCTGTGCAGCCAGAGCTCCAGTTCCCTCTGCAGAGCACAGGGGCTGAGAGCAGCTGCCCGGCAATGGTGGTGTGTGGGAGGTGGCTGCACAGCTGGGGAAGGGTGACGCTGTCTGAGTGCCCAGCTGCCTCTGCCCTGGCCTCTCTCACACCCACCCTCACCGCAGTTTCCTTCTTGCTCCACTGCTCTGGGTCACTGCTGTTGTGATCTGGTTCTTGCCGTCGGGCTCTCTGGGGATGGGAGTTTCAGCTGCACAGTCACAGCCTGATCTTGTGGGTCCTTTCCTGCAGGTTTGTCCATGGGAACACATGTCCCAGCTTTCCTCTGACCTGTGGGGCTGTGGGCAATGCAGTCTGTGGGGCTGGGGAATGAGCTGAGTCTCCCTGAATCAAATGCCATCATTAGGACTCTTGGCTGTTTCCTTGAGGTTTCCTTCCAAGCTGTGATCCTCCCTCCAGGATGCAAACGTCCTACAGCATATGTGTGTTATCTGAAAGCCCCACGGAGAAGCACAGAGATGCCGTGACCAAGAAAATGCTGTTGGGCTTGTGAAATGATCCGTGTGTGTCCTGGGCTAAACATGTCATGGTCTGAGGTGGATCCCTCAGCTCTCAGCAGTGCCTGGTGGCTTTTCAGGGTAACATGGGAGTGTGATCAGCCTCCATCTCAGAAAGGTGCCAGCCCAGGGCAGCTGGAGCAAGACAGAGGGACAGAGCAGCTGCCCTCACTCTGCACTGACCCACAGGCATCCTCTGGTCTCGCAGGACTCGCTCTGTTCTCCCTGAGTGCAGCAGAAATGCTGAGGGTTTCTGACACCCAAGAACACTTCCCAGAGTGGGAGGGCAGAAGGAGCTGTAGAAACACCAAACCTCTCAAACACAGTTTCTCAGCCCTGGGGGTACAGATGCTGACAGTCCCTTCTGCACCAGGAGCGGTTCCATCTGACAAAGCTGAACCCCAGGACTGGCCCCTGCCCCACCCAATCACACGGGGTCAGGCTGACTGCTCAAGAGCCCCTGGGCAAACACCCTGCTCTTCATTGCACACTCATCAAGCACCGACGAGGGCTCCAGCCAGGACGTTCTCCTGGAAAAAGAAAAGTGTCTCTTTGTGGGAGGGTCTGTGGGAAATGGCTTTGATTTTTCCCAGAGAAGTCTCCCCTAAACTGTCACTGTCTTTTCCTCCTATGATAATGCCCATGCTTGGATACAGCAAATGTCCAACAGCAGCTCCATCACCCAGTTCCTCCTCCTGGCATTCACAGACACACGGGACCTGCAGCTCTTGCACTTCTGGCTCTTCCTGGGCATCTACCTGGCTGCCCTCCTGGGCCACGGCCTCATCGTCACCACCATAGCCTGTGACCAGCACCTCCACACTCCCATGTACTTCTTCCTCTGCAACCTCTCCCTGCTGGACCTGGGCTCCATCTCCATCACTGTCCCCAAATCCATGGCCAACTCCCTGTGGGATACCAGGGTCATTTCCTTTGCAGGTTGTGCTGCCCAGGTCTTCTTTTTAGCTTTCTTGTTAGGTGCAGAGTATTTTCTTCTCACCATCATGTCCTACGATCGCTACGTTGCCATCTGCAAACCCCTGCACTACGGGACCCTCCTGGGCAGCAGAGCTTGTGTCCACATGGCAGCAGCTGCCTGGGCCACTGGGTTTCTCTATGCTCTGCTGCACACGGCCAATACATTTTCACTGCCACTCTGCAAGGGCAATGCCCTGGACCAGTTCTTCTGTGAAATTCCTCAGATCCTCAAGCTCTGCTGCCCAGATGCCTACCTCAGGGAAGCTGGGCTTCTTATATTTGGTGCCAAGGTATTCTTTGTATGTTTTGTGTTCATCCTCCTCTCCTACGTGCAGATCTTGAGGGCCGTGCTGAGGATCCCCTCTGAGCAGGGATGGCACAAAGCCTTTTCCACGTGCCTCCCTCACCTGGCCGTGGTCTCTCTGTTTATCAGCACTGCCATGTTTGCCTACCTGAAGCCCCCCTCCATCTCCTCCCCATCCCTGGACCTGGTGGTGTCTGTTCTGTACTCAGTGGTGCCTCCAGTAGTGAACCCCCTCATCTACAGCATGAGGAATCAGGAGCTCAGGGATGCCCTGAGGAAACTGATGGCTGGATTCTTTTCAAAGTCATTAAACTTCCCATCTTCTGCATATCACTCATGACATAACTCATGACAGGTCCAGCCTATCTTTTTTTTTAATTTTGTATTTGGAGATGATTGTTTGGAGTTGGGGGAAGGCTTGTTTGGTTTTGCTTTTTTAACTATGATAATATTGCCCACAAAGAAATGTTATTACTCGTTCCACTTCTAATTCTCTGTTCACCTTTATAGTTTGAGTCATAGACTTTGTAAATGAGAAGTCATGCTCTCTGTGTATTTAAAAAAAATAAATGACCCTGCAGTGAACAGTTTGTCTGAGATCTTTCCTCTGCAACCTTTGTGAAGCTCAATACAAGCTGTCTGTGGGCAAAGATGGAGGAAACAGTCCCAGCAGAGCTGCTCTGCCAGGGAGCACCAGCCTTGTTCTTTCCAGAGTCCTTCTCTTTCCACTTCCCCACTCTCCTTCTCAGCCCTTGTGCTGCTGCAAGGCCTGAGGGCTCCCAGGGCTTGGTCACAGTCGAACTGTGTGTCGGTCCTGTGACCAGGACAGGCAATGGGCACTTGTGTGACAGAGCTGGCCTCAGAACAGCATCTCCAGCAGCAAGGGGATCTCCTTAGCACAGTGCCTGAAGGTTTAGATCTTCTTCCAGAGTTGTTTTAAAGAACATGCCTAAGGAATAGACTCTCAAGGGGCTCATTGTTTGGCTTGTTTCTCTGTGGGCTCAGTGTGATGGGATCAGGGTCCCAGTGTGGCTTTCGAGGGACTTTGGGCTGGTTGTTCAGCAGTTGCTTGTTGGTGGTCAGCACCCACGCACATGGTGAATAAGGCAGGGTCCCTTTGAGCACCCTCCGTGGCCACCCAAGAGTTTGTGTGGGACGCGGTCAGTGGCAGTGACCACCATCAGCTGGGGCTGCCTCCCAGTCTGACCAGTACGGCCCTGCAGAGTCACCACAGCCCGGGCACCACAGCCCACTTGATCTACAGAGCAAAACCCCCAGCTCGGGGGCTGTGGGGAGCGTGGGGACAGGGTGCAGGAATGGCAGCCAGGCCAGTGCAGGTGTGCTCTCCCTAGGAAAAGGCTTTGTGGGGAGATGGGATGTCCCAGGAGAAGAGCAGGACACAGTGTGTGTGCAAGAGAGACATGGAAACAGTCTGTCATGCTGCCGGGTGCCAGCTTGGGGCTGTTGCCTCTTGCAGCCACCATTTTGATCATTGTCCTCTCACCAGGTCTCAGAGAGCTTGTTCTTCCCCCCATGGAAGGACACCGAATGACTAGGTCAGAAATCCAGGTTTGCACTGAGGGTAGATGTGAGCATGCACATCCTGTGCGGGAGCAGATGTACCCTAATAAGCACAAATGCCATCAGCTGTTCCTGTGGGTGCCATGGAGGCCTGTAGGACAGTGTATTGAGGTCACTTCATGTTGAGTAACTTCCCCAAGAAACCACCGGCATGCAGCACTGGGATGTGCTTCCTTGAACCGAGGTCCCTGTGTCCTCCCTGGAGACCTGCTACAGCTCCAGCACCCAGACCCACTTGCTGCCCAGTTTTGTGGCTGACAACGGCACCATCTCTGCTCACAGATGTGTTAGGACTATTTTCTGCAGCTCTTGCATATGCTGAGCATTTGCATTTCAGAACCATTTCTCCCCTTCCTGTTCACATGGGCATCCCATGAATGCATCACTGCTCTCTACCCCAGTGTAGACAGGCACAAGGTCTTCTCCACCAGCTCCTCTCACCAGTGCCACTGTTTTCTACAGCATCCTCATCCTTGACTGTGGGATGCCCAGAACAACCCTCCCAAGACAGTTTGACAAAGCCACTGAGCAAAATGCTCAGGAAAGCTTTGAGGTGCACAGAGAGCCCATGAACATGTTGACAAGCTGCTCTCTTCTGAACAAGCCCAGAAGACCTGGACAGCATTTGCCGTGTCCCAGAAACTTGCCTGGAAGGTTGGGTTATGGAGAAAATTTTTGGTGCAGGAAGGGGCAGACGGGTGCTGGTGGAACTGGCTGGTATGACCGTGAGACATGTCTCGAACACCTCAGAAAAGTCATGGCTCTCAGGGAGGTTGCATAGTGCTCTGAGAAAGAAAATATCAAAAATGGCTTACCATAGCATCATAGAATAATTGTGGTTGGAAGAGACCCTTAAAATCATTGAGTCCAACCATAATCTAAATCTGGCACTAAACCATGTCCCTAAGAGCCTCATCTGTCTGTCTTTTAAACACGTCCAGGGATGGTGACTCCACCACCTCACTGGGCGGTCTGTTCTGTTGCTTCAAAATCCTTTCTGTGAAAAAATGTTTCCTAACATCCAATCGTAACCTTCCTTGGCACAAATTGAGGCCATTTCTTCTTGTCCTCTCACTTGGTACTTGTTAGAAGAGACCAACATGCTCCATACTACAACCTCCTTTCAGAGAGCTGTAAAGAGTGATAAGGTCTCTCCTCAGCCTCCTTTTCTCCAGACTGAATTCCCCAAGGTCCTTCAGCTGCTCCTCGTAAGACTTGTGCTCCAGCCCCTTCACCACCCTTGTCACCCTCCCCTGATCTCTCTCCAGCACCTCGATGTCTTCCTTGTCATGAGGGGCCTAAAACTGATCACAGTACAAGGGGATGATCTCTTCTCTAGTCCTGCTGGCCACACTGTTCCTGATACAAGCCAGGATGCTGGTGGCCTTTTTGGCCACCTGGGCACACGCTGGCTCAGGTTCAGCTGCTGTCAATGAACACTACCAGGTCCTTTTGTGCCAGGCAGCTTTCTAGTCACTCTTCCCCAAGCCTGTAGCACTGCCTGGGTTGTTCTGACCCAAGTGCAGGACCCAGCACTTGGCCTTGTTAAGCCTCCTACAATTGGCCTCAGCCCAACGATCCAGCTCATCTAGATCCCTCTGTATGGCCATCCCACCCTCCAGCAGATCAACACTCCAGAACAATTTGTCGTCATCTACGAACTTACTGAGGGTGGACTCGATCACCTCATCCACATCATCGATAAAGAGGTTAAACAGAACTGGCCCCAGTACCAAGCCCTGGGGAACACCACTCGTGACCGGCCACCCACTGGATTTGTCTCCATTCACCGCAACACTTTGGGCCTGGCCAAAGCATCCTTGTATTCCTCTTAAGCCTCCCGTCACTCCTTCCAAAGGTTATAAATTCTCTTTTTATTCCTAAACTGCAGACACAACTGTCTGTTCAGCCAGGCCGGCCTACTTCCCCGCTGGTTCGCCATCCGGCACACGGGGACAGCTGCTCCTGCGCCTCTGAGATCAGCTTCTTGAAGAGAGACCAGCTTCCTGGACACCTTTGTCCTTCAGAACTGCCTCCCAAGGGACTCTGCCAACCAGCCTTCTGAACAGGTCAAAGTCTGCCCTTCGGAAATCCAAAGTAGCAGTTCGGCTGACCACCCTCCTGCAGTCCAACTCCTGTCCCTGCACTGCACACCCCACAGTTCACCCCGTGTGTCTGAGGACGGTGTCCAGTCTCTTCTTGAACACTGTCAGGTTGGGGCTGTGACACCTCCCTGGGGAGCCTGTTCCAGTGTCCAGCACCTCTGGGTGAAGAACCTTTTCCTCATGTCCAACTGACCCTCCCCTGGCACATTGTCCTGCCATTCCCTTGGGTTCTGTCACTGGTCACCAGAGAGAAGAGATCAGTACCTACCTTTCCTTCTCCCCTTGTGAGGAAGCTCTAGCCACCATGAGGTCTCCTTTTAGTGTTTTCTTCAGCTCTGATGGTCAGAAACCCCTTTTTTTGCTTTCTGCAGCAGAAAGGAGAAGCCACGACCTCGAGGCAATGGGAAGGGGGATCCTGTCCCTCACACACGGCTCAGGGCTGTTCCTGGGACCGTGGGATGTGGGTGTGCAAGGCCGAGGGAAGGACAACGCTGGTACAACACCTTCCAGCTTCCCCATGGGGCTGCAAGGGGGCAACGAGGCCCCAGTGCCATGAGGACAACATGTCTTCTCCTGGGCCTCAGTGGTAGAGACAACTGTGATGGCCAAGGGGACAGAGACCTGGGTTCTGTTGGTCCCTTCCAGCCTCACCAGCGCCCTTTGCCATCTCCATCACAGGCTGTTCTACACGGTCCTACACCTGTCCCTCTTTCCCTGCAGCCTGTAGACACCCATGTCACTTCCCACCTGCTCTCACCCCAGCATTTCTGTCCCTTCCCTGATGTGTCTGCACCCTCACTGGCTGCTCTTTGGAACACAAGCCATGGGCTGATCCAGCTCCCTCTGGGTGACCTCTTGCACCACAGCACTGCCCTTCCAGTGACATTTCTTCCTCCTGATAGCCTGTCCTCACCTTTCAAGTTGCACTTTCTGGCTTTTTTTTTCTCTTTCCTGCTTCTTCCCACTAACAAGGAAAGCTCAACCATCTCAGAAACTGTTCTTCATGCAGGAAACCCAACCCGTTAGGATTTTTGAAGGTCTTTTACCTGACCGGAGAGAAGTAACCTCACCGTGATCTTCTAAATCCCAGGACTGCTGCTGGCCTTTCAGCTTCTCTGATAGACACGACCATGTTCCTGCTGCTGTTCCATCATATACTCAGGTGGGATGGACATGACAACCCATCCCCAAGGCCTCTTACTTGGTAGGGCTTGTGGCTACTTTGGCAGAGGTTCTTTCCCAGCCGTGTTCCTTCTGCTGGGCTGTCACCTCCAGAGACAGAACTGACCCCACAGTCCCCTTCACAGCCACACGCTGCTTACTGGATTATGAGTTACCGAGACACAACTGACCTCATATACCACACCCATCCATCTCCCTCCTTAGCACCCAAGACCTGACCAAGACTGAAGCGTGTTCTACACAGTGCTACACGTGCCCCTCTTTTCCTGCAGGCTGTAGACACCCATCACGCTTCCTTTCCTTGTTCAAATTTGTCAAATATATTTCCTACTAACAGTGTGAGTGAAAAGCACTCCTCACTCATGTTCATTTCACCTCTTGTACATGATGTGCGTGCTCACATCTCATCTGTACAACACAAACTCGGACTGTTGAACTACTCATTCAGTGTCCATCCATGGAGGGAAGAACAACCTCTGTGAGCTGGGGAGAGAGGCCAGGGCTGGAAATGGAGGTTATGAGGGGCCAGTACATGATGATGCCCTGGGGCAGCTTCCGCGGGGTGTCCAGTGCACAGGGGCACAGCCCAGACCCTGCTCTGCTGGTCCTGCAGGTCTCTGGCAGGAGGCCTGGCTGTGAGAGGACACTGCTGTGTGCCCAGCCCCGCACACACACACTGTTTATCTGTACCCTGGTGTTTGCATCTGTGGGCCATTTCCTTGGGAATGTTTTTGAGAGAAGGTTTGGAAGCAGACCTAAACCTTCAGGGCCTGCCCATAGGAGATGACCTTTCTTTCTGGAAAGGCTGTTCTGAGGCCAGCTCTGTCACAGCAGTGCCCATTGCCTGTCCCTGCTTGCGCTCACAGGACTGACACACAGCAGGATGGTGACCAGGCTGCCAGAGCACTCAAGCCTTGCACCAACACAAGGGATGAGAAGGAGAGTGTGGGAGTGGAACGAGAACAGCTCTGGAAGGCCAAGTGCTGCTGCTCCCTGGCAGAGCTGCCAGGCTGGACTCTTTTCCCCTCCTCCCATGCACACAGGAACTGTCCCTGCAGCTCCAAAAGGCCTTGCAGGAAGGATATATATTGAAAAACAAGTCACTACAGGACCCTTTATTTTGTTTAAATACACACAGATCATGGCTCCTCATTTACACAACCAGTGGTTATAAAAGAAAAGAAGAAAGTAATTTAGAAAGGGGATGACAATGTTATCACAATTAAAAAAACCATCAAGAACAACAGAAAATAGAGATGAGAGGCTGGGCCTGTAAGTAGTTACATTAAAACTGCTATGTAGAAGGAGATGGAGAGTTTATTGCTTCAGAAAACACTTAGATATGACTTTCCACAGGGCATCCTTGAGCTCCTGGTTCCTCATGCTGTAGATGAGGGGGTTCAATGCTGGAGGCACCACCGAGTACAGAACAGACACCACCAGGTCCAGGGATGGGGAGGAGATGGAGGGGGGCTTCAGGTAGGCAAACATGGCAGTGCTGACAAACAAGGAGACCACGGCCAGGTGAGGGAGGCACGTGGAAAAGGCTTTGTGCCGTCCCTGCTCAGAGGGGGTCCTCAGCACGGCCCTCAAGATCTGCACATAGGATACCACGATGAACACAAAACACCCAAATCCTAAACAGACACTAACCACAAGGAGCCCAGCTTCCCTGAAGTAGGACTGTGAGCAGGAGAGCTTGAGGATCTGGGGCATTTCACAGAAGAACTGGTCCAGGGCATTGCCCTTGCAGAGCGGCAGTGAAAATGTATTGGCCGTGTACAGCAGAGCATCGAGAAACCCAGTGGCCCAGGCAGCTGCTGCCATGTGGACACAAGCTCTGCTGCCCAGGAGGGTCCCGTAGTGCAGCGGTTTGCAGATGGCAACGTAGCGGTCGTAGGACATGATGGTGAGGAGGGAATACTCTCCACCAAATAAGAAACCTACAAAGAAGACCCGGGCAGGACATCCTGCATAGGAAATGACCCTGGTATTCCACAGCGAGTTGGCCATGGATTTGGGGACAGTGATGGAGATGGAGCCCAGGTCGAGGAGGCCGAGGTTGAGCAGGAAGAAGTACATGGGGGTGTGGAGGTGCTGGTCACAGGCTATGGTGGTGATGATGAGGCCGTTGCCCAGGAGGGCAGCCAGGTAGATGCCCAGGAAGAGCCAGAAGTGCAAGAGCTGCAGCTCCCGTGTGTCTGTGAACGCCTGGAGGAGGAACTGGGTGATGGAGCTGCTGTTGGACATTTGCTGCTGATGAGCGTGGGGCACTGTTACAGGAGCAAAAGAAAGTGACAATTTAGGAGAAACTTCTCTGAGCAAAATCCCATACCCCCTCCCCCCGCTCCACACCCCTTGTCCTTTTCCAGACCTTCCTTCAGCTCCGTGGCTGAGCCCTGGGTGGTGCTGGCTGGAGGTGCCGTGAGGAGCAGGGCCTGTGCCCGCTGGCTGCCCAGGAGTCAGCCCTGCTCTGCAGCAGGGGTCATGGGAACGGGGGAACAGGGTCCAGTCCTGGGGTTCAGCTGTGTCAGATGGACCCGTTCCTGGTGCAGAAGGGACTGTCAGCATCTGCTCTCCTAGTGATAATGAACCAGGACAGAACAAGGCAGTTTGAGAGGCTTGTTTTTTTGCAGCTTCCTGCAACTCCACTGGAGAGTGTTGTTGGGTGTCAGAAACCCTCAGCATTTCTGCTGCACTCAGGGAGAACAGAGCGAGTCCTGCGAGACCAGAGGATGCCTGTGGGTCAGTGCAGAGTGAGGGCAGCTGCTCTGTCCCTCTGTCTTGCTCCAGCTGCCCTTTCTGAGATGGAGGCTGATCACACTGGCATGTTACCCTGAAAAGCCACTGGGCACTGCTGAGAGCAGAGGGACCCACCTCAGACCATGACATGTCCCACCCTTTCCTCAGGTCTCAGCACCCCACTTCTATCCCAAGACACACGCAGCTCATTTCACAAACCGAACTGCATTTCTTCCATCATAGCATCTCTGCACTTCTGCATGGGGAATTCAGATAATGCTCATTCCCCTGCCCCACAGACTGCATTGCCCACAGCCCCACAGGTCAGAGGAAAGCTGGGACACATGTTCCCATGGACACACCTGCAGGAAAGGACCCACAAGATCAGGCTGTGACTCTGCAGCTGAAACTCCCATCCCCAGAGAGCCCGACAGCAAGAACAAGATCACAACAACAGAGACCCAGAGAAAGAAGGAAAATGCGCTGAGGGTGGGTGTGAGAGAGGCCGGGGCAGAGGCAGCCGGGCACTCAGACAGCGTCACCCTTCCCCAGCTGTGCAGCCACCTCCCACACACCACCATTGCCGGGCAGCTGCTCTCAGCCCCTGTGCTCTGCAGAGGGAACTGGAGCTCTAGCTGCACAGGAGCTGCTTCATGCCTTGGAGCCCCCGGCCCTGAGGGCAGAGGCTTTGCTGGGTGGGAGAGGAGGCGAGGGGGCTGCTCACAGGAGTGATCTGCACTGCAGAGGATGAAAGGGAGTTTTCTGTGTTCCCCCTCCCATAACAATGCCAAATTTATTTTCCTGTCATTTCTGATCATTTCCCTGCTGCCTGGAGATTCTCCCCCTGGGAGGTGTTTCCCTGCCCATGTCTCTTCCCTGTCAATGCTCACAGACCATGCCACCCTCTGTGCCCTCACCCTGGCCCTACAGATCCTGCCTGTTCACAGGGCACTGCCTGGGGGCATCTTCCTGTTTGCAGGTTGGAAAACAGGACAGGTCAGACTAAGGCTGACGGGTTCAGCAGATGTGATGCTGGTGCTGTGCACAGGCAGAGCAGCAGCTGAAGGGATGTTATGAGGCTTCTGGCAGATGTACTGATCATTCAAAGTTGCAGCTCAGGAGTCACAGTGACTTGTTTAAGCACGAGAGCTCATTTTCATTTTAACCTTTCCTGCACCCCCCAACCCTCGGGATAGGAAACTGAAAAGACAGGCTCAGGAAAGCTCCCTATCTGTCTGCTAATCCTTGCATTGATCTTCTGCTTGAGGCATCCACTTGGAAAAATCCTGGGGGTGATCTGGAGCTGTGAGCAGCTCTGATCCACACAGCACCCCCTTAACAGCAGAAGCACCTTTCCTGCCTTGATAGGAGTCTCTCCTTCCCCCCACAGCTTCTCCCCACAGCACCGTGGGGATCTCCCCGGGCAGTGCTGACCCTGGCAGGTGGCAGAGTCCCTGTCCCAGCACAGCCCTGGGGTGCAGGGACCCTGCTCTGCAGGACAGCCCTGGGCACCCTTGGCTGCTCACCCAGCTACACAGCTGTTCAAAATTGCCTGATAACAGCCCCCTCCTTACAGATCCCTCAAGCTGTGCCTGTGCTAACTTGAGGAGATGCCTCCAGGAGCTACAGCTGCATTGCCCTGCACCCACAGACTTATCATGGCAAGGCTGCAAAGATTTCTCCTCCAGTGAGCTCTCAGTCATCCTCCCAGTCCTGACCATCTTTCATCTCTCTCTGCCTTGCTCGTCTCCCTGAGATCCCCAGGCAGAGCCCTCAGCCCTGCTGCACTTTGCAGAGGAGCTGCTCCTGGGCAGAGCTGTCTCTCTGCAGCGCTGCCGCTTGCCATGAGCTCCCTCTGTCCCAGGAGCCCAGCCCAGCTCAGCAGCACAGGAGCAGCCCAAGGCACTTTAATGACCCCTCTGGTGGCTTTGGTGCTGAGTCCATGAACTTCAGACCCTGGATGAAGCTGAAGAAACCTCTCAAGAAGTCCAAGTCGGATTCAAACTCCAAAGTTTCTTGTAATGTTAATGGGTCCCACTGAGGAACACTACTGAGGAACAGACTCCAGGGTCTGGTTAGAGAAGAAAACTGGAGGCAGAGATGACAGATCAGGAAAACCAAGGTGAAGGTCTCTCTGATGCTGAGTAAACCTGGATGTGTTTCATTAACCAAAGGGCCAAGCCCTGACCCCCAACCCTGGGAAGGCAGATCCTGTCCCTCCCACGTTGCCCAGGGCCCTTCCTGGGACAGTGTGATGTGGGGCTGTGCAAGGCCAAGGGCAGGACTATGGTGCAACACCTCCCAGGTTCCTGGCTGGGGACAAGGAGGCCATGAGGCCCCTGTGCTGTAAGGACAAGGTGTCTCCTCACAGGCATCAGAGCTGGAGACAACAGCCATAGCTAAGGGGAGAAGCAGCTCATGTCTTGTGGGGGCTTTCAGCCTCTTTACATCCCTTGATCATCTCCACGACAGCCTGTCCTATGCTGTGGCATCACCTGAGCCTCTTTCCCTGCAGGCTGGACACATCCCCCTTGCTGCCCACCTGGCTCTTGTCTGAGCATCTTCCTTCCTTTGCTGATCTCTCTCCATCCTCCCCAGCTGTTCCTTGAAGCACAAAGCCTTGGGCTGATGCAGACTCCCTCTGGGTGACCTGCTCCACCACAGCACTGCCCTTCCACTCACATTTCTTCCTGCTCATGTCCAGCCTGGACCTCCCCAGCTGCACTGTGTGCCATTATTTCTTTCTCGTGCTCTTTCCCACTGTGAAGAAAACCTCCACCATCTCTGAAACCACCCTTCCAGCACTCTCAGGCTACTCCTACACTGCTGCAGCCTCCCCAGCGCTGCTGGGCCAGAGCAGCCCAGGTCCCTCAGCATCCCACACCATGTGCACAAGGTCCTGAACCCTGCCTTGGCACAGCCCTACACTCTCCAGTTCCTCCCTGCTTCTCCAAACTGGGAAGGCGCACACTGGCACACACCCATGTGTGTGGGGTCACACCAGTGCTGAACCGAATGGGATGAGAACTCCAGGTGTCTGGGTCCCCACGCTCCTCCTCATGCAGCCCCGTGTGCAGCTGCCTTGTTCGTGGTGAGCGTGCAGCACGGGCTTGTGTGGCGGCCCTTGTAGTGCCCAGGCCCTTCTCCTCAGGGTCACTGCTCAGCATGTCAGATCCTGCTCTGTCCTGATGGATGGGGTTATTCTCCTGCCCCGACACAGAACTGGCCACTTCTCCTTTTAAAACTTCAGAGATTCCTGATGGTGGAACCCCAAATTTCTCAAGGTCTGGACTCTACCTGCACTGCTGCAGCCGCAGTCCCTCAATTCCAGCCAGGGCAGGGACCGCTCGCCTGTGGAGCCCCTGGTGCCCCCTAAAGGAAAGGGGGCTCCTGACCTCCAGGACTCTCCTGAGCCCAGGAAAAGGCCACTAAAATGGTAGCAGTAGCAGGGTTCCATCAAGAGTTTATTCAAGGAAAAGGAAATAATTTCCAATTTCCCTAGCACAGTCTTTCGGTGCTGCTCTTCTCTTCCTTATGCTGGTGCCTCTCCCTGACTGCTGTGCCCCACTTTCGGTGGCACCAGATTGTTGGGGGGCATGGCCATGTGCCCGCACAGCCCCAGGGCTTTGTCATTAGTGCCCTCACTCACAAGGGAAAACCCATCTGGTCACTCTCCACATAAAGGAGCTCCATATATCCAAGCAACTTCTTCACTCTGAGGGAATCCTACTGCTGATCCTTCCAGCCCGTCTCTCCTGAAAAGCCTCTACCCACCCAGTGCAGCACCCCAAGCTGTGTGACTTGTCCCACCACGCCTTGGTGGTGACTCCATGGGTGTCAAACAGCACAGGCTGCAGCTTGTCCTGGCTGTGCCCTTGGCTGAGGGCATCAGTGCACAGTTGGGCTGTGGCACCTCAGCTGTAGCACCCGGCCAAGCTCTGAGAGTCTTTGGGAAATCTGGTGGGTATCAAGAATCCAGGTCCCCATGTGTGCAAAGGTTTGACTTCGGAGCAGAGCAATGTCACAGTGGTTGGCAGATGGAAAGTTAGGGCTGAAATTGGGCAACAGGAGAGTGAGCAAGCCCTGCTGTCCCCAAGGCCAGAGAGAAACAGGGCTGGGAATGACAGACCTGGAAGGAAACGTGTGTTTTGTCAGTGGCGTCTCTGCTGCCCCTGAGGTATTTGGGCAGACGTGTCACTGATCTCTAGGAATGACAAGGTGCTGCTGACAGGCCCAAGGTGACAATGGTTTGTCTGTTCCTTGATTGTGTTATCAAGGGGGTGAGAACAGGGTGGTGAAAAGAAAAAAAGGAGATTTGGAAGTGTTGCTATACACATTGACACCTGGCGCGATGCGCTTCCTATTCAAGGGCTGCCCTACATCTCCTGGATAGAGAAGGGACAGATCTTGTGATGCTTCAGAGGTGGGAATGAGTTTCTTGCACAAAGACACCGAATCTGTCTGCAATGCTGTCTGGGGTGTCTGTCCCACACTCACTGTGGATGGGGATGGCTGCCCTGGACAGGGCCATCGCTGTCCCTGCCCAGTGCATGTAGGGGTGTGTGAGAGCCTTGGCACCTCATTTAACACTGCAGGCTTGTAATTGGCATTAAAGGGAATAATCACCCTGAATTTGATTTGTCAATAGAATTATAGAATAATTTCAGCTGGAAGAGATCTTCAGGATCATCGAGTCCAACCATAACCCAACTCTAGCACTAAACCATGTCCCTAAGAAAGCCAATTAAACGTCTTTTACACACCTCCAGGAATGGTGACTCCACCACTTCCCTGGGCAGCCTGTTCCACTGCTTCACAACTTTTTCCATGAAGAAATGTCTCCTAATATCCAATCTGAACCTTCCCTGGCACAACTTGAGACCATTTCCTCTCGTCCTATCACTTGCTGCTTGGGAGAAGAGACCAACACCCTCCGTGCTACAATCTCCTTTCAGGTAGTTGTAGAGACCGAGAAGGTCTCCCCTCAGTCTGGTTTTTTCCAAGCTAAACAGCCTCATGTCCCTCAGCTGCTCCTCATAAGACTTGTGATCCAGGCCTGTCACGGTCCATTCGGTGATGGACTCGTGATGCTTCATTTACCTTGATCTTGAAGTGCAAAATTAAGGCAATGAAAATGCCAAGGGGTTGTAATTCAATCATCAATGTTTCTTTATTTATTTTGCCCATGAAGCGGCACGTGATAGAGAGAGTGGAGAAAAAGGAAAGGAAAGAAAGGGGGGAAAAAAAGGGTTGGCTACCACTACGAGATCCAAAAGCGTCCCTATGGTCTCATGTGTCGTGAGAAGAGTCCTGCCAGTTCTTCGTCGTGATCCGTGATGCTTTGGTGGGGAGAGCTCAACGATGTCCCGTCGGGAATCGTCTTTTATGCTTCTTCACCCCGCTTCACTCCCATGGATTGAGGCCAATCTCTGCCTTTGTTTCGCAATCCAGGCTTAACTGCGCAGGCCTGAAGAGTCCCCGCTTCGCTTGCCAGAACCCGTCTGTGCCTGCATCGCCTCGGTTTAGGGGTCTCTTACTGGTCCATTGGGTGACCTCAAGACCTTCGTCAAGCCTCTGCCCATGCTCTTCTTTGCTGGCCTTAGTAGCAGGGAGGAGGTGGGGGCAAGTTTGGCTGAGGCAGCAGGTGAAAATCCATCTTCTGCACAGCAGCTATAGTCCCCAGGTGGGAGAGACCTGTAGAACACAATTCCTTTTAGGAGGTGGGGGCAAGTTTGGCTGCGGCAGCAGGTGGAATCCGTACAGCAGCCATTGTTACCTGTAGCCCCTGGGTCAGAGAGACCTGTACAACACAATTTTTTTCGTCAGGCCTCTCTCCAAGTCATTGTCCAATTCTTTCTATCAGGACATCTGTTCTCCAAGTCCCTGATGGCGATGTTCAGGCAAATACTGTTCTTCGGACTGACTCTTTCACCTTCCAATCCCTGATTTCTGTGATTCTGTGAGATGGAGGGGCCAGGAGAGGGAGATGTGAGGAGATGGATGGATGAGGAGATAGAGACACCAAGAGAGAAAGGGTTGGGTAGGTAGTGGGTGAGGAGATGGGGATGGACAGATGGACAGAGACACGAGGAGATGGAGACACCAGGAGATGGAGATGGAGGGGCGAGGAGGTGGGTGAGAAGATGGGGATGGACAGATGGACAGATGAGGGTGGAGACACCAGGAGATGAAGAATGAGGGTCAGGTGGGTGGTGGGATGAGGAGATGGAGGGATGGCCATGTGGAGGGACGGACGGATGGACAGATGGATGATGGACAAGTAGACACTGTCCAACTAGATGCCCCCTGCTGGGCCCTCCGCCCACTCACATGTCTTGTTGGGTGACACCAACTTCCTGGTGGCCCCAAAATGGATCCAGATGAACTTCCCTGGGAGAGCAGCAGTGGCCACTGCCCCTGGCAGGCCCCGCCCACAGGCCCCGCTCACAGGCCCCACCCCTCCACTCACCAATCAGGAGGAGTTGACGGGAGATGTTGGGATCTTGGGTTTTCCATCCTCCAGATGAGGTTGGATGAAGTTTGGGATATGTTTGAGGGTATCAGTTGGGATTCAACACCCTCCAGGTGGGACAAAGTTGGGGAGATCTTGGAGTCTTGGGGTTCAACGTCGTCAGCGTGAGGTGTGACAACACTGGGGAGATGGTTCAGGTCTTGGGTTCTCCATGCTCCCAGGTGAAGAGGGATGAAGTTGGGGAGATGTTTGTGGATCTTGGTTGCGGTTCAACATCCTGCAGGTGGGACAACACTGGGGAAGATGTTGGGGGTCTTGGGGTTCTCCACCCTCTAGATGAGGTGGGACAAAGTTGGAGAGATGTTTGGGGTCTTGGTTGGGGTTCAACATCCTCCATATGATGTGGGGTGAAGTTGGGGAGATAGTTGGGGTCTTGGGGTTCTCCACGCTCTAGATGAGGTGGGACAAAGCTGGAGAGGTGTTTGGGGTCTTGGGTTCTCTATTCCCCAGGTGGGACAACACTGGGGGGAGATGTTGGGTCTCAGCTGGAGTTCAACCTCCTCCGGGTGAGGTGGGGTGAAACTGGGGGAGATGTTTGGTCTTGGGGTCCAACATCCTCTAGATGAGGTGCGGTGAAGTTAGGGAGACGGTTGGGGTTGAACATCCCCAGGTGAGGATGGGGTATGTTTGGGGAGAATTTTTGAGGTCTTGGAGTTCAACACTCTCCACATAAGGTGGGATGAAGATGGGGGAGATGTTGAAGTCTTGGTTCTGGTTGGCCCAAGGGGTCCAGGCATGGGACATCTGGGCCTGGGTGGCCCAGTGGAGCTGGAGATGGGACGTCTAGGCCTGGGTGTCCCAAAGTGTCCAGGGATGGGACGTTTTAGGTCTTGGTGGC
The DNA here is from genome assembly GCF_036013445.1 of Caloenas nicobarica. Classification (NCBI taxonomy): domain Eukaryota; kingdom Metazoa; phylum Chordata; class Aves; order Columbiformes; family Columbidae; genus Caloenas; species Caloenas nicobarica. Next base: position 2,728,930 of record NC_088276.1, read on the forward strand.
CCAAAGTGTCCAGGGATGGGACATCCTGGCCTGGGTGGTCCATGGGTTGGGGCATTTAAGGTCTTGGTGGCTCAAGGGAGCTGAAGATGGGACATCTTGAGTCCAGAGAAGTCTTTGGTCTTGGTGTCCCCAAAGTGTCCAGAGATGGGACATCTTGGGTCTTGGTGGTCTAAGGGGTCCCAGGATAGTACATTTTCTGTATTGGCAGCCCAAAGTGTCCAGAGATGGGACATTTTATGTCCCGATGACCTAAGGGTTTCAGGGATGGGACATCTTGCACTGAGTGGCCCAAGGTATCCAGGGATGGAAAATTTTGGCTCTTGATGGCCTAAGGGTGCTGGAGATGAGACATTTTGAGCCCACAGATGGCACATCCTTGGTCTTGGAGGACCAAGGGGGCTGGAGATTGGGCATTCTGCATCTTGGTGGCCCAAAGTGTCCGGCAATGGGAAATCTTGGGTGCAAGGATAGGACATCTTGGCCTGGGAGCTCTGGGGCTCCAAGGGTTTGGACATCCTGGGTCTTGGCGGCCCAGGGAGCCCAGGGATGGGACATTTTGGGTCCAGAGATGGGACATCTTCACTCCAGGAATGGGACATCTTGGTCTCGGTGGCCCAAAGTGTCCAGGGATGGGACATCCTGGGTCTTAGTGGCCCAAAGGGTCCAGTGATGGGACATCTTGGTCTTGGTGGACCAAGATGACTGGAGATGGTACATCCGGGTCTTGGTGGCCCAAAGTGTTCAGGAATGGGACATCTTGGCCTGGGTGGTCCAACAGGCCCAAGGGCTGGGACATTGTAGGTCTTGGTGGCCCAAGATGCCTGGCGATGGGACATTTTGGGTCATGGTGGCTTAAAAGTTCCAGATATGGGACATCCTGCATCTTGGTGGCCCAAAGTGTCCAGGGTGGGATATTTTGGGTCCAGAGATGGGACATCTTGGACCCAGGGATGGCACATCTTGGTCTCAGTGGCCCAAAGTTTCCAGGGATGGGACATCGGAGGTCTGAGATGGGGCATCCTGGCTCACAGTGGCCTTGGTCTTGGTGGCCTAAGGGGTCCAGGGATGGCACATCTTGGCCTGGGTAGTCCAAGGGGTCCAAGGGTTGGGACATTTAACATCTTGGTGGCCCAGGATGGCTGGAAATGGGACATCTTGGGTCCAGAGGTGGGACATTCTGGGTCTTGGTGGCCGAAGGGGTCCAGGGATGGACATCCTGCACTGAGTAGCCCAGGGGATACAGGGATGGGAAATTTTGGCTCTTGATGGCCCATGGGTGCTGGAGATGGGACAATTTGGGTCCAGGGATGAGATATCCTGGGTCTGGGTGGCCCAAGTGGTCCAGGGATGGGACATCCTGATCTTGGTGACCTCGTAGTTTTCAGGGATGGGACATCTTGGTCTTGGTCACCTAAAGGATCCAGGGATGGGAAATTTTGCCTCCTAATGGCCTCGCAGAGTCCAGGGATGGGACATCTTGGTCTTCGTGTTCCAGAGTGTCCAGAGATAAGACATTTTGGCCTGGGTAGCCCAAGGGGGCTGGAGATGGGACATCTTGGGTCCCAGGATGGAACATCCTGCATCTTGGTGGCCCAAAGTCTCCAGGCATGAGACATCTTGGATCCAGGGATGGGACATTTTAGGTCTTGGTGGCCCAAAGTCTCCAGCCATGAGACATCTTGGATCCAGGCGTGGGACATTTTAGGTCTTGGTGGCCCAAAGTGTCCAGGGATGGGACATCTTGATCTTAGTGGCCCAAGATTGCTGGAGATGGGACATCTTAGGACTTGGTGTCCCTGAAGTTTCCAAAGATGGGTCATCCTGGGTCTTGATGGTTTCATGGGGTCCAGAGGTGGGATATCTGGGCCTGGATGGCCTAAAGTGTCTAGAGATGGGACATCTTGGATCCAGGGATGGGACATTTTAGGTCTTGGTCCCAAAGTCTCTAGGGATGGGATATCTGGGGTCTGGCATGGGACACTCTGGCTCTCAGTGTCCCAAGGTGTCCAGGGATGGGAAATTTTGGCTCTTAGTGGCCTCACAGCTTCCAGGGATGGGACATAGCGGTCGCGAGAGCGGCTCCAGTAGCAGTGCCAGCCATGGCAGTATGTCCAGCTGCCACCACGTCTCCTCTTTCACCAGGACCGGGCCACGGTGGGGTGGCCACCTCCCTGTCCTGCCAGAGGATGCAGCTCTGCAACCCCTGCCCCGCTTTTAAAGGGGTGCCTGGGCAGGGCCCTTTGTGACATCACCAGTGACATCGCAATGCCCCACTGTGGCAGTTGCACATCCCCCTGAGATCCAGAGCCTTCAATAAGGCAGTCGATGGCTCCTTTGAACCTTTTGTGCCCCACTGTGCCTGTCCCCAGGTACACACCAGGGTGGTGCCATGGTGCTGACAGTCACATCCTCCCCTGCCCCGGGCAGGGTGACTTCACCTCCACCAGCTGGGGGGGCAGGAGGGGTGGGACCCTCAGTCAATTGACAGGGTCCTCAGCAAAGGAGGTGCCCAGAGAAGCTGAGAAGCTTCTGGACTATGTTGTAATATCCACAGCCTGTCATGTCCTGCCCTCAGGTATGAGTGCGGAATGGAGGGAATGCAGGTTCTCGTTTTCCTGTTTCTGGGAGAGTTTCATCCTTGGTGGAGGAGGGAGCTGAAGGTGTAACAGGTAGGACTTCTTTCATGCTCTGTGAATGTTCTTTTGCATTATGCCACCTTGATACCAGTTTACTCAGTTTATCAAGGGGTAAGTAAGCCCTCCATTATATCTCCGGGAACTCCCTTTTTAATTCCCAAAACCCACCATTGTTGTCGGATATTAGGTTGTTCCCCCTTTCCTCTTCTAATATGCGGATACTTCTTTCTTGGAGGACTGGTAGCAGCAGCAGTACCGGTAGAAAGGGGCAGATTCTTGACTTCAATATGACGGATTCCTCTCAACCTTTCTTCTAGGATTTTTACAGGGCCATATTTCCTATTATAATGTATCAATTCTTGTGCTGCTTCCCCTCACATCCACACCTTTTTAGTATTTGGTTGGTTGGGAGAAGTCGGGGCAGGGGTGAACAGTGAATCAATGGTAGTGTCAGCTCCATCCCTCTGGCTCCCACTTCTGGTACCCTGGCTTCTGATCAAACCTTCCAGTCTTTCTACTGGGCTCCTCAATGCGATTGTCCTTTGAAGGTTTAAGTGTCTCTGGATGTCCCCTTATCAAGGGAGTCATCATGTCTGGATTCACTGGCAGCATCATTGAGGATTCACATTCGAGAATCAATTTTCTTTCATGTATCATTTGCAAGCAGGCTGCTTTGTGTGCACTTTCTAGCAATAGATCAGGTGTGCCAGTGATTGCCAGGGGCTCTCCCCTTTTTCCCCTTGAGCTCAGCCAAGTGCTGTCTCAGGTCACCCAGAGAGGCTGCACAGGCTCTGTCCTTGCAGGTTTTCAATCTCTGATTGAATCAAGGCTTGAACACCTTGGTGTGACCCAGTTTCTGACAGGTTGGACTGCAGACTCCTGAGGTCCCTTTAACCTCAGTTCTCTGACGATCCCATTGTGATGTTGGGCTCTGTTTCTAACTGGAGCAGAGCAGACGATTATGGGCCATGAATCCAGCTGTGCTGTAGGTGACTATCTAAACCAACATCTCAAGCAGTGAACCAGTCAACACCTCAGTGTGACACTCTGGGCAAAGTGTGAGGAGTCCTGGGCAGAGAAGGTTTAGAGGGCATGGGGCGCTATGCAAGACACAAAATGATCTTGGCTTAATGCCTGCAGGCCCATCAGATGTCAGTTAATGTCAATGAAAATCAAAATAAGAAGAACTGAAGACAAAGATCCAAAGCAAAGGAAGGTGTCAAAATACTTCTCTTTATTTTTCTTTTTTTCTTTTTTTTTTTTTTTAAGTCTTTGTGGGGGGATTTCTTTTCTTTGAAAAGCAAAGAGTTTTCCAGAACTGGGAATGGATTTAGGACACAAATGTCTTCAGCTCCAGGGACACAAACACCTGGTGCCAGTGAAGATGCCCCGGGAACCCCTGCCCAGGCTCCACTGCATTGCAAGGTGCTCTGGTCTCCCCCAGGTCCTCTGTGATAGACGCCAACCCCAGGCCAGCACCTCAGGTACACTGGGGCCCCTAAAATGGCACTGGCTGTTTATGGTGAGACAACAGATGACTGATGTCTGCCTGGAAAGGTGCACTTTGTTGTTGTTGTTGTTTTTTGGTTTGGTTTGGGTTTTTGTTTTTTGTTTGTTTTGTTTGTTTGTTTCTGGGGGTTTTTGTTGGCTTATTTTTAACATATTAAACCAAAAATCCAAAACAAACAAAAAAACCCCCACCAGAAACACAAAAAAATGCTAAAAAGTGAATTACCAGGAAGTGTACTAAGAGTACAAAACCAAATATTGGTCTTCCCCTGTACTTCTATTACCAACACTCCTTTATTTCATCTCTGTCATCATTCAGGAGTTTCCACCTCTCCTGATTAAATGTCCATGTCAAAGGACAACTTTCCAGCAGACTGTCTGGACGTTTGCCCTTCCCAGTGCTCTCAGGTTTCCTCCTCCACTTGCTCTTTGGTCATTCAGTTGCCTCTCAACTCTCTGGTTTCTGATTTGAGCTTCAGGGAGTTACAAACTTGCCCCATTCTTCAGAAGTCTAATTAACATGGTAGTTAATGTGTTAATTGTGTTTATATATATCCTTTCCTATCTCTCTGTCTAAAACAGTTCTTGTGTGGATGTCCCTTGTGGATGGTGGACCTCATTAGATCCAGCTTACACACACAGTTGAGGAGAGTGGTTTAGTGTTTATGAAATTGTGTAGTGTTTACACAGGAGAGCAGGTGGGAGCTGGTGTGCAGGAGCTGCAGCATCCACCTGCAGAGCTCAGTGGAGAAGTCTGATGTGAGGAAAAGTGATGCAAGTCTCTGGTGGCCAATGAGGGAACTGGCAGACTGGGGGTGGGGGGTGAGGAGCAAGGGTGTCCATACAGTGTCCAGCCTCAAGGGACTGTTCTCCTGCCTGTCCAAATGTCTTCAGGAGACCCTCTGGATCAATGTCCGTTGTAGAATGCTGCTGTCACTTCCTCTATACACTGAAAAATGACAGAAAATACCCTTGAAAGAAAAAACCCTCCTTTATGAAATCTTCTTTGAAATCTTCATCAGTAAGTGTCCCATTGAAACCTCTCCAGTTAGTTCTACAAGTCTTGAAGATTGGAAGAAAATTACAGAAAGAAACATCATTCGTTAGAGATTTCTGTGTTTTAATGAGCCCCATGGCGTATTTGGTGCTGCGTCCATGAACCTCAGATCCCAAGGACAGACTGAAGAATCTCCTCAAGAAGTCCAAGTCAGAAGCAAACTCCAAAGTACCTTGAAGCATTAATGGGCCCCACTGAGGGCTGTTACTGACAAAGCCTCCCCAGGGGCTCGTTAGAGCAGATAATTGGAGGCAGTGATTGCATCAGGCAAAGGCAAAGTGCAGCAGCTCTGATGCTGAGAAAACCCTTGATTTGTTTGATGAAGGAGAATGGCACCTCATTTACACATCCAGTGGTTATAATAGAAAAGGAGACAGTGATATAGAAAGGGAATGACAATGTTATCACAATTAAAAAAAAGCCAGCAACCACAGAAAGTACAGATGAGAGACTGGACCTGCAACTAGTTACATTAAAATGGCTATGTAGAAGCAGATGGACAGTTTATTGCTTCAGAAAACACTAAGATATGAGTTTCCACAGGGCATCCTTGAGCTCCTGGTTCCTCATGCTGTAGATGAGGGGGTTCACTGCTTGAGGCACCACTGAGTACAGAACAGAGACCACCAGGTCCAGGGATGGGGAGGAGATGGAGGGGGGCTTCAGGTAGGAAAACATGGCAGTGCTGACAAACAGGGAGACCACGGCCAGGTGAGGGAGACACGTGGAAAAGGCTTTGTGCCGTCCCTGCTCAGAGGGGATCCTCAGCACGGCCCTCAAGATCTGCACATACGAGAAAAGAATGAAAATAAAACACCCAAATATTACTAAGAGACCAACCACAAGAAGCCCAAGTTCCCTGAGGTAGGCATCTGAGCAGGAGAGCTTGAGGATCTGGGGGATTTCACAGAAGAACTGGTCCAGGGCATTACCCTTGCACAGTGGCAGTGAAAATGTATTGGCCGTGTGCAGCAGAGCATTGAGAAACCCAGTGGCCCAGGCAGCTGCTGCCATGTGGACACAAGCTCTGCTGCCCAGGAGGGTCCCGTAGTGCAGGGGTTTGCAGATGGCAACGTAGCGGTCGTAGGACATGATGGTGAGGAGGGAATACTCTCCACCAAATAAGAAATATACAAAGAAGACCTGGGCAGCACATCCTGCATAGGAAATGACCCTGGTATCCCAGAGGGAATTGGCCATGGATTTGGGGACAGTGATGGAGATGGAGCCCAGGTCAAGGAGGGCGAGGTTGAGCAGGAAGAAGTACATGGGGGTGTGGAGCTGCTGGTCACAGGCTATGGTGGTGATGATGAGGCCGTTGCCCAGGAGGGCAGCCAGGTAGATGCCCAGGAAGAGCCAGAAGTGCAAGAGCTGCAGCTCCCGTGTGTCTGTGAAGGGCAGGAGGAGGAACTGGGTGATGGAGCTGCTGTTGGACATTTGCTCTGCCTGTGAACATGAGGACCTGTGCAAGGAGGAAAAGACCGTGACAAGTTAGGGGAGACTTCTCTGAGCAAAATAACGATGCCATTTCTCACGGAAAACCTCATACTTGAAGGAGGCATGTGTCTGCTAATTCTCCTTTCCTACCAAATGACAAACACGGGTCATCACAGCTTAAAATGCAGCTTGGGCACCTAGTTTCCATGAACACACCTCCGGGGTAAGACCCCCTGGGTTGGTGTCAGAACTGAAACGGACCCACATTCCCACCCCAAGTCCAGAACGTCAGAGCACCAGGGACAGGTGGAGAAACAGGGAAGAACACTGCAGTGCTCCTGAAAAATAAAGCAAGGACAGAAAGGCAGATTGGCGTGATGTGAAACCTTCTCCTTACCCAGCGGTGCTGCTGCCACTCACATGATGACACTGTAGATCAAGTACTTTTAACACCTTTTTTGTGTACCATATTCCAGAAACCCTTCACCTGTAGGTCCAGCTGCTGAGGTGGAGACTCGTTACCTGGACCACATGGCTTTGGGGCAGAGGTTCTGCTGGGGAGGGGAGGAGACCAGAGTGTTGCACTGGGAAATGTGTCTGCTCTACAGGGGATGGCAGGGGGGTTCCTGAATCCTCTCCCCAGCATTTGGGTGACGGAACACTGGAACAGGCTTCCCAGGGAGGTTGTGGATTCTCCTTCTCTGGAGACATTCAAAACCCGCCTGGACGCCTTCCTGTGTAACCTCACATAGGTGTTACTGCCATGGCAGGGGGATTGGACTAGATGATCTTTCGAGGTCCCTTCCAATCCCTAACATTCTGTGATTTTGTGATTCTGTGATTTCTGGTTGCAGCTCCCAACCCCTGCCCATGTCTCTGCTGCATGGACGTGTCCCTGCTGGGAGCTGTTTCTCTGTCCCTGGGTCTGCTCCCTGTCAGTGTCTCAGGGCCCGTCCCCCATGCTCAGCTCTGTCCTGCTCACACCTCCTGGCACCAGGCACTGCCCAGGGGCAGCTTTGTGTGTGCAGGGGCTCAGGAGCAGCTCCGACAAGTCCTAACATGAACTGGGGTCTTAGCACCTTCTCCAGGGCAGAGAAATAAATTCCCATGTCCCACTGCCCACCCAGCCAACCAAGAGTGGAAAAAACTCAAAACTTAAAATCATCCCTATCGGATAAATACTTCCTCAGTGTCCTTCAGAAGGAACCTCTGCAAATGTCCTGGGGGTGAGCTGGAGCTGTGAGCTGTCCTGACCCATGCAGTTCCTTCTCAACAGCTGAAAGACCCTGCCCTGTCGGGGGTCGCTCCTTCCCCCCACAGCTTCTCCTTCAGTGTTGTTGGGATCTCCCCGGGCAGGCTGAGCGCTGACCCTGGCACGCAGCAGAGTCCCTGCCCTGGCACGGCCCTGGGGTGCAGGGACCCTACTGTGCAGGACAGCCCTGGGCACCCCTGGGTGCTCACCCAGCTTCACACCCTGCAGCTGGGAGAAGGCAGCTGTTGTGCCCGGTCCATGCAGAGAATCCCTGCTGAGGTGCAGATCCTTCTCCTCCACACCAGCCATGGGATGTGCCAGCTCTGGGAGATAACTGCAGGATCCATATCAGCACCACCCTTCACTCAGAGACTTACTGTGTTAAGGACTGTTAAGATTTCACCTCCAGTGAGCTCTCAGCTGTCTCAACACCCCAGACTGCATTTCCCCTCTCTCTGCCTGGCTCCTCTCCCCTCGGTGCTGCAGGCAGAGCCCTCAGCCCTGCTGCGCTTTGCAGAGGAGCTGCTCCTGGGCAGAGCTGTCTCTCTGCAGCGCTGCCGCTTGCCATGAGCTCCCTCTGTCCCAGGAGCCCAGCCCAGCTCAGCAGCACAGGAGCAGCCCATGATGTCCCTTTCTCTGTCCCCTCCTGGTTCCCTTGTGGTGTTCCTGGATCTCTGGGGGAATGTCCCATGAAACAGTGTGAAGTAATCAGTGATGTTTCTTCTCTCACCTCTACAGAGACACTTCTTTCCTGCAGTAGCATTTTTCATATTAGAAAAGAATTTGGGCATGAGAACCATTTTTTCTTGTCCCATTGTTAGAGAGGACACACGAAAGTTATAGCAAAGGATCCAATTTTTCCAAGCTGGGGAGGAATATCTTCAGTTGAAGGCATTTAGCCATTTTATTCTGGTTTTATACTCCTAGGGCTAGAGAGACATTCAGCAATCTTTGGCCATGTCATGTCTGTGCTCTGAGGCAAAGCCTTTGCACACATGGGGTCTTGGACACTTGGCACCTGGTTTCCTTGGGGCAGGTCGGAGCTGGGCTGGTGCCACAGCTGGGGTGGTTCAGCCCAGATGGGAGGCAATGTCCTCAGCCAGGGACCTGACTGGGTGAGCTGGAGCTGTCAGTGTTGCAGACAGAGCTGTGACACAGATGGAATAAACTGCCAAGGCAGGGTGGCAGAAGTTAGTTCATCTGGTCTTCAGGGACAGCAGCCTCCAAGCACAGCAACAGTCCAGATCAAAACTCGGTCTAGCTCTGTAAGGCAATTCAAGGGCCCCATAATGAGCTGTTACTACTGCAAGAACAGTTAAAGGAGAAACAAAGACACCGTTTGGACCTTGATGAAATTAAAAATGGAAAGAACTTATATTCTCTGTGTCTCTTCCTCCATCTTCAGCAAGTTCTCCCAGTCCTCTGTGACTTGAGACAGGAATTTGGAGGAGAACAACCAGTAGTGGATGGGGATCGAGTCAGGTGTCACTGGAACTAACACAATCCTTTCCAGTCTATGGGACAGGAGGGGCAGCATCCCAGGAGCTGAGACAGCAGGACCATGTCACAGTGAGGCCACTCTCCACCTTCTTGGAAAGCTCATGGAGACTGGGGGGACTCCCTGACCACTGGCAGGTTTCACACATTCTGTGCGCTTTTCAAAAATGGCCAATGGGTGAGCAGGGGAACTAAGGGCTGTGCCCCAGAACATGTCCACAGGACCCCATTTCTGGGTGTCTGGAAGAGAAGGTGACGGGGTTTACCCAGGGCAGGTTGTGCCTGTCCATCCTCTTTGCTTTCTGTGAGGAAAGGACAGGATTGCTCGACATGGGGAGAGCAGTGGTGGTCTGTTACCTGGAAGTCAGCAAGGCATTCAGTATCATCCCCCACAATATTCTTGTGTCCAAGGTAGGCTATTATGATCTGTGTCAGTGTGTAAGTAGATGGGTAAGAAACAATCTGGATGGTTGGGCTTGGAAAGGTGCTATAGAAAGGGAGAAACTTCCCAATCCTGAGGACAGTCAAGCCCTGGAAGCTGTTTCCCAGGAGTGCACATCCACTCTACCCCAGAAAGTACCCATATATGTGTTTGGATACAGCCCTGAGTAATCTGGTCTGACCCTGCTTTGAGCAGGAGGTTGGTCAGGACACCTCCCGAGGTCTCACCCAGCCTGAACAACGCTGTCCTTCCTTCCCCTTCATATTTTCAGTTTAGGGACATATCTCAGGTTCTCCCTGACCACAGGAATAATTCACATGAGGTGCAGGGCTGCTTTACAAGTGCCCCCAAACAGCCCCCAGGAGACACGGCACAAGCTGTTCCTTCTTTGGGTCACCCTACAGAGAAGCAGAAGAGCGTGTGATTCTGCACCTGGGACATGGCAACCCTTCCTGTACAGACAGACTAGAGAACGAGATGCTGGAGAGCAGCTCTGCAGAGAGGGATCTGGGGGTTCTGGTCAATGGCAGGTTGAACATGAGCCACCAGAGTCCCTGGAGCCAAGAGGGCCCCGTGTCCTGGTGCATCCAGCACAGCAGGGCCAGCCGGGCAGGGAGGGGATTGTCCCGCTCTGCTCTGCGCTGGGGCGGCCTCACCTGGAGCATTCACTGTGTGCAGGGCTGGGGACACAGGAGAAAAAGGAGATAAAGCTGCTGGAGAGTGTCCAGAAGAGGCTACAAAGTTGGGGAAGGGTTTGGAGGGGAAGGCAGATGAGGAGCGGCTGAAGTCCCTGGGTTTGTTCAGCTGGAGCAGAGGAGGCTGAGGGCAGAGCTCATGGGGCTGCAGCTCCAGCAGGGGAGCAGGAGGGGCACGGCTGAGCTCTTCTCTCTGTGACTGTGACAGAACCCAGGGAATGGCAGAAGATGTGCCAGGGAGGGTCAGCTGGACATGAGGAAAAGGTTCTTCACCCAGAGGTGCTGGACACTGAACAGGCTCCCCAGGGAGGTGTCACGGCCCAACCTGACAGTGTTCAAGAAGAGACTGGACACCGTCCTCAGACACACGGGGTGACCTGTGGGGTGTGCAGTGCAGGGACAGAAGTTGGGCTCCGTGATCCTGTGGGTCCTTCAGGCTCAGGACATTCCATGATTTTATGATTCTGATCTTGGTCTTCACCACCATTGGTCGGGAGGGCTGTCAGTCTCCTCCCCTGAGCTGATCCTGCAGCTGATTGGCTGCCTGGGCCATGAGTCTGCCTGGTTTGAGGCCCACCCTCCCCTGAGGTGATGGGCTCTGATTGGCTGCCTGAAGGATCGGTCCTCCCCATAGTACCCGCCCTTCCGTGAGGCGCTGTTTACTCTGATTGGCCGTCTGGGATTTCCCCTGGTTCCTCCCATCAAATGATTGGTCAGGCCGCTTGTCAATCATCCGTTGCTGCACGCCTGCCAGCCGTGATTGGTGCAGCCAGCACAGCCCGCCCCTGAACGCTGCCCAGTTGGTTCAGCTCTCGCCACCTTTCTAGCAGGCCTCAAAGCTTGATTGGCTGGTTACATGTCAATCATATGACTTGCCCCGCCTGCTCAAGTGTGATTGGCTGTCCTGGGTCCACTGGCTTCCCATAGACTTCTGGTTGGTTGTTGCCAGGCAACGAGCTCCACCTGAAACTGAAACCGTGGGCCATAAACAAAGGCCATGGGTGATAAAAGGCACGTTGGGACCCTGAACATGAGGATTTGGGCCCCAAGAAGGAGGCTCTGGGCACTCAAAAGGACGGGCAGGTGCTACAGATGGCGCTTTGGGCCCTGAACACGAGGGGACCCTCTTGGTTCCCACCCGAGCTGGGTTTGGTGCCCGTGACCCCACGGAACAGACACCTGTGCTGTCCGGAGTGGCCACGGAACAGAAGGAGCCCAAAGCCACGGACTCCATGAGCTCAACGGGGAGTTGTGACATTTTATGGATGTTTCACAGGGCGGCCCATGGACTGAGGGCAACTGTGTGTGTGTGACAGCAAAGGGTGGGAAGGGGAGCGGTGGCTGGTGAGGACGTATTGGATCGTGTGATACTGGAAGGTTCACAGACTGCCTCAGTTTACCTGTCTCAGTCATCTAGTTATAATAAACCCCTCCCCTTATTGATTTATTTAAAATAGGGATTCCTGGCTCTTATGTTACCGTTCCCCCTAGCTTAACTTTTTAAATACAGTAATCAATTTGCGTTCCGGGATTATTTCAAGGAGACTTTGTTTTACATTAAGGATTGACAGTCTGATGACTCTCAGCCCTCCCCCCGGCTGGGGTCAGGCACCAGGTCCTCAGTTTTCTGAAAACTGCATCCTTTCGTTAAACGTTCCTTGCACTGCTCCTGCAAGAGAAGTGACAACCAGTCCGTGTCCCCTCTGTGGCATCTGGACCTTCCAGAGCTGGACGGCTGGTGGGAACTGTCACCATCAGCCAAGACTCTGTGTGAAGTCTTCTCCTGGATCAGGAACAGCTCTGGCTGTGCCTGGTGAGCACCACACTGCCCGAAGGAGAACAGCAACATCCGTAGTGACTCCTGGTTAATGGGAAGAGATGATTTGAGGGCAGGTTGGCAGCAGACCCTGAGGCCGTGCCAGGGGTGGCTACATCTGGCTCCTCCCAGCAGGATTTTGGAAAGTCCCTTCCCATCTGTGAGTGCCAGGCCAAGGACACGTGGCAAAAACAGCCCCCACCCCCGAGGGCCCTAGCCCCCAACTGGCCTCTGTCCCCAAACTACTCAGACATCTAAACAGGCTGTACCTCTACCTGAATTATTTTCAGTTTTATTTAAAAAAACCAAACTAAAGTGTACTTCTGGATGAAGATGGACCAGGTTCGGGATCAGTACCAGGGGTGCTGCAGGAGCAAGTGTCTCCCAGCGCGGACAGACGGGGGGACCTGTTGGCCTCACCATCCCTGGGCCCCACCATGGCCCAGTTCACCAGACCTGGGCCCGAGGGCTCAGCCCAGGGACAGCCCCACAACCAGGGTCAGAGCGGTTCCTGCTGCTGCCCCGAGGGTCACCAGCCCCAGTCAGCCCTGGGCCAGAGTGCAGGTGTCTGAGCTGGGCTGAGGTGGAAGGAGCTGGAAAACAGCTCATCGGGAGGAGGAGATGGAAGAAGGTGCCGTGTGTGTGGCACTGGGGATGAACTGACCCCCTCAGTTTGGTATCTGGATCCGTGCTGGGCTTGCACATGGACTAAACCCCAGCTCAGAGCACAAATTGCTGTTACCAGCCCTGGATTCCAAATGCTGTTCCTGCTCTCTCCTCCCTGGTGTGACCCGAGTGCACCACTGCCCTGCCTGCTCCTGCCTTGGGGCTTGGGGAACTCGGGCTGAAATGAAAAGATAAACTCATGCAGTTATGGGATCTCTTAACTGTCCTGAGATTGCTTTGCTAATCACTCTGTAACTTTTCCTGGGCTATGAACTCGATATGTGCCCAGAGAGGCAAATAAGTCTATGAACCAACTTTCCAATTAAGGTTTCCTTTTTACAAAAAAACACACTTCCAATTTCTCATGGGCAACAGATTGAAAGATGGAAGCTGAAGTAGCATCTGCCTCTTGCCAAAACAGTTAATAACAGATGGTTCCATTCAGTTGATCCTTAGTTGCTTCCTGCACAGGAAAACTGTCCATTAATTTGATCTTTGGTGTACAGGCAGGGCCTTGCTGATGTTCCTGTGTAGGCAACAAGAATGTGGATGTCAGGCTTTCTGCAGATTTGTGACTGAGTTCTCCTGTTTTCCCTAATAAGCAAAATCTTGCTGTGTACTCCTCAAGTCTCCCATAAGCTGGTGGGTTTAGAGAAGGACAGGGAGCTCCAGTTAGCTCAGGGAGGACCAGTCAACATCACAGGCACAGCAGACCGGAACTCGACTTGGAGAAAACTATTGGAATTTATTGACAACTGAAACTGGCACCTCTCCCCCGTCTTTGGGTGGATCACCATGCACCCTGAACCGATACACGCAGGTGTAGTCCGGGTGGCCCCAGTTGCTCAGGACTTGCAGCTTGATGTAATTCACAAAACCAGGGAGCTCGTTCTGAAATGACAAGAAGAAATGAGTCGCCTTTTCCTCTCTGGCACGTGAGCACTGACAGAATAGTGCCGCAGCAATGGCTTTGTTCAACAGCTTCGTTCCTGCTGCTTCCTTTGGCAGGGAAGCCTCTCCCCATCCAGCCGCATTTCTCCTCCTCTCCTACAGTTCTCCTCCCTCTTTGTCCCCATACCTTCAGCTGGAAGGTCTGACTGGGATTCAGCACCGCCAGGAAGGTGAACTGTCCCAGGAATATTCCCTGCTCCTCATGTTCTTCCTTGAAGCCCTACAGAAAGACAGGGGTAGAGAAAACAAGAGTGTCTGGTATCACCATGTCAAGACTAAACTTCAGTCTGTGAAGTATGGGGTTATTTCAGCTACGTAGTCCAAGGACAATGAGCACAAGGAAAAGACGAGAAGCTGCACGTGGGCAGCATGTCACACTTGCCTACTCAACGAGTCCAGGCTGCCAGTCAGAAAAGGAGTAGATGCTCCCAGTGAGTGGAAGGTAACCTGAGGATCACAAATGCCACTGGGATTGGAAGCCAAGAAGGTCTAGGACCATGCACTGTGCCAGCTCCTTTTCCCTGTGCCTCCTGGACTAGCATCTTGCCCTAGAAGCTTTTGGTTTTGAGGGGTACATTGAATAAAAGAGGAATGCAATGGGAAGGAAGCAACACCAAGGAGCCTGTTTCTTCTGAGAGACACGAGGAAGCTTCAGGCCACCGGAATCTATGACCCATCTTCATCCCCTGCTTGGAAATGCTGTGCAACCCCCTGCCCCCTACTCTAGAGAAATCACTTACATAGACAGCAAAGTCCTTTGGAGCTCCAGAGATACTTTCTCCATGGAACGCTGTCCCTGAGACATGGTCCATGGTCACTGCTGTGGGAATGACTGGCACAGACAGCTTGATGAACACGTGTCCCTGGCTTCCTGGGAAGGGCCAGCACTTTCCAGGATGGTTTTCTGGCTGAAAGGAGAAGAAGAAACTACATTCACATGGAGAAGGTCACCCTGGCTCTCACACCTGCCATGAGCATCAGAGGATTAAGAATTCATTTGGCCTATCAGTTCTGCTCTGAACCACAGCCAGTACCTTCAGTCGCACCCTGTGGGTACGGAACAGAGAAGCAGTTGTGAGAATTCACGTATCACAGGGCCATTTCAGGAGAGAAGCCCTTCGATGGCTGGGAGCTCGGTGTGCTACTTGTAGAAGCTCAGCAGCCTCTCCTGGTCCAGAGCCCTCACCAAGAACAAGCCAGGGACGGTGTGGCTGAAAGGCCCCTGCCCAGAGCAGGTGGCAGCCACAGGCCCCCCTGGATGAACCGTTCCTGTCAGGGGAAGCCCTCGCTGCCTCTCATCCACCGCCACCTCCTTCCCCTGGCACCAGCCAGCTCTTCAGATTGTGCAGGCAGGTCAGGAGCAGGGCCAGGACGGCTTGAGAGCCCAACGTGGGACTCTCCAGCAGTGCAGGCTCCCAGCCCCGGCTGGGGCTCACTAAGAGAACATCCCAGAGCTCTGCAGGCATCTCTGCCCTTCTCCTTCCTTGCAGTGCTGACACTTTGCACAGCGACTGGGCAGACACAGACTGCAGGAGCAGCCTGGCCTGGTAGAAGCTCCCGCAGAGAACCTGGGGCACTCTGGGAGAGGGAGGAGGGAGACACTCAGCAGGGAGACACAGGAGGAGAGCAGGTCCATGCGAGAAGGAGGCAGGAAAGGAAGTTTCAAGGAGCAAAGACAGGGGGAAAGGCAACTCTGAGCAGCGTGTGTGCTTCATTCTCCTGACCCTCCTTTTACTGTTTCTTGGTGCTCCTACCTCCAGAATAAGCTCAGGGGACCTCACGTAATCCATCACGGGCAGGGAATACAAGAACACCTTCGCTTTGGCAGTCCGGAGGGATGGAGAAGACTTGGAACGAATGACGGCAGCCCCTGGAATTTAAAACATGAGCACAATCATCAGGCAGTGTCAGGAGGAATATTACACTGTTGACTTGGAAACGGCTTCTCAGTTGTCATCCATGTCCTATGGTGGGTTCCCCTCTGTCTTACTGCCATGACCCCTCTGGAACACATAGCAGGGAGTCATTAAACTGTCCTATTTGGCCATGGAAATAGGCAAGACTGTGAACCAGCCTTTCAGTTTTTCCCATGGGGTCTGGCCCGTTACAGGCTCTGTCAGTGGGAGCACTTTTAGGGCACAAGGTGACCCTTGACTTCTCACCCGTTCTCTCTTACTCGTGGGCACATTCTAATGCCCATTTATCAATCTGGACAGGAAGCACTTTGGAACTGGTTTGTTTTTACAATGTCACGGCACCTGCTGATCTCAGGGCGTAATCAGGCATTGGGACCTGGATCTCTTCCAGCTTCTCCAGAGCTTGACTGATGATCTCCTGAACAGCCTGGGAAGGAAGGGAAAGGAGTGTGTCATTTGGAAGGAAAAGGAACGGAGCGAGCAGCTCCCCATGCAAGGCCAGCCAAGGTGAGTGGGGACAAGGCAAATCTCATATGGAAGGGAGGCCCAAATTGCCTGGAAGCCTCCCTAGTTTGCTCTGCTGTGATATATGGGTATCAGAAAGGGGGTCTGCTCACTCCAGTGCTCTGAATGCTGAAGCTGTGTGAAGGGGCTTTTCCTGTGGAGAGGCCCCAGGCCAGGCAGCACGGACAGAAAAGCCTTCTGGGTGTGAGATAGGACCAGCTTAACTCTGGACCTCTGAGACCATTCTTTCTTTCCAGTCCTCCCTTGAGGAGGACCTGAGATCTGGACGCAGAGGAAGGTACGACTCAGACAGCCATCATTCCCATCACGCTCTCTCTTCCCCATAACGAAGTGTGGAGCAACAGGAAAAAGAAGTGTGGCCATGACAGCACTTGTTCCAGCAGCACCAGCCTGTTGGCTGGGACAGGGAATTCAGTAGGATATGTGCCGGAGGGAGGATAAAACCCCTGAGTAGATCCTTCTGCCTTGTGCCCTTACCCGTCTGGTAAAGCCTGGGAGCTTTGCCTGCTTCACGCCTTCCTGGAGAGCCCGCTCCGCGACATCCTTTGTGCTCCAGCGCAGATGATAAAGCTCTTCCTGGAGCTTACGGAGCTGGTCTGGCAGGGGCAGGGTTTCACTCAGGTCTTCTCCTAACTCTGCTGCGGTTCTCCAGATGGTTAAGGTGCCGTGTTGTCCCACATGGTAAATACCTGTGGGACACACACCAGACCTTAGAACTTGGTCTAAGGCTGGGTTAGGCCCTGGGCTGCCTGCTCCCATTTCTGTGTCTCTCCCAAGTGCCATAGATGTCTCTCCTCTTGTCTTTGACAGTCGCTATCATGGCATATGTGCTACACAATAGATGAACGTTCCCTGCCCTGGACTGTGCTCCTTGTCCTACAGAAGATTCTCAGCCCCCTGGGGCAGGAGAGCTCAGCCACAGATTCTCCCTCGGCTGAAGAGAACTGGCTTAGCCCTCCTGGGGAAGGCAAGTCACCCCTTCCTCACCCCCACACCTGTCTTGCTGGAGCAGGGACTGGCACAGCTCTGTCAGGGACTTTCTGCTCTTAGCTCAGCTGCTGTGGTCACAGCGCAGGAAGTGGACCAGGGCAGGATGAAGCCCTGAGTACCTCCTAAAGCACCATCCACAGGTCAGAGCTCTTGCAGAGACTCACCGAAAGAGAACAGTCCGAGAATCAGCACCAGGGTTGTTGTTTTCAGAGCCTTCATCATCCTACAGAGCAGCAAGGAGGAAAAGGCTGGTGAAGCTGGCGGTTCTCGTGCAGATCAGCAGCAGACTGGAGAGCAGCAGCAGGGACTGCAGCCCTTGAGCCTGGTGTTCCTGGCGTGTGTGTTGGCTTGGTCCTGCACCAGCTCGATTCACTGCTGGGGTTGTCACCAGCTGCACCAGTGGGGGATTTGTCATGGCAGCAATTGTTTCATTAGGGACAAAGGGCTCAAGATTGACTCCGGACTGTAAGCAGGAATTCCAACAAGAGCTGTGGCCACACTTCCCGTCTGTAGGGCTGGAGATGGATTCTTTGGAAATGGAAGGGACAGAACGAACACCTGTTTCTCCTGCTCACAATCCGATCGCAACTTGTGCTGATCCTGTTCTCCACCCTCTCAAGAGAAGGTTCAGCCTGTGCCCCTACGGCAGACTGTATCGAGGACACTGCTTGGGACTCCCTCCATGCGATCCAAAATAGACCCATCCCTCATTCTGCAGAGATCAAAGGCTTTCTGGGCCTTGCCCCTGTGGTCATGAAGACACTGAAAGGCGGCTGCTGCCTTCCACCAGCTCCAGACCGAGCTCTCAGGCTGCCCTCATGTTCCACTCCTGTCCACCCTCCACCCACCCCAGCTGATGAGGTGGAAAACACACCTGGGCAAAGGGGAGGAGGAATTTTCAAACCTACCCGTTCAGACTTTGAACCTTCGCTGTCTGTCTCTTGGTACCTGCTGAGGTGCAGGTAACAAGCATCTTCCTTGCTCAGCAGCGAGCCAAAAACTCTGCGATCTTTGTTCCCTCAAGATCGAGAGTGACAAAGGCGCAGGGAGACCCCTGGTTTTATACCCTGCTGTGCCGACCTCAGTGCTGATGCTGCTTTGTGACATCAACGGCAGTGGGTGATGTCACAATGGAAGAGGCTGCACCACGTTTGGAGGTAAAGTCCAACCTGACAGGAGCGGGTTTTGCAGTCCTCTCTGCAAGGGCAGAAATCCTTCACCATAGAAAGACTGGAAAGTTACAGGAACATGTTACTCTCAGAAAACAGACACTGTCAACCACTCTTCCTCTTGCTTACCAAAGTTCAGATGGTGTGAGAAAAAAGAAAAAAACACAAAAAAGCAAGATTCTTGTTCCTATTTTATGGAACCCATTATATCAGCCACTCAACATTAAGTCCAACTCCAGTCTGAACCTCAGAATAAGAAATGCCATCTTAAAATTTCCAGGAAACAGAAGGGCTTTGAAGTGGCAAGACCAGAAAACATTCATGAAAGCACCGCCATGCAAGTCCACACCCCTGATCACAGACCACCTGCCCCATTACCTAAGGCAATGATGTTCTCATCTAATTTGCAGCCACTGACATCTGGAAAACAGCACAGGGTCTCTTGTTGTTTAGCGCTGAGCACACAGGTTGACACTGGAGCTGGTAAGAAAAACATCCACAGTCAGTCTGGTTTCATTGGAGGACATCAGGACAAGTTCAGTTCACATTCACAAGGAATCACAGCAGGTCCCACCCGTCCCTGCAGACCCCAACACGGCTCCTGTGCAGGGTCCCGAGGAGCAGTGAGCGCAGAACAAGAAACCTTCCTTCAAAAGAAGGCCCCCAGCCGGCTCTTTCCCCAAGCTGCACAGAGCAGCAGCTGAGAACAACCTCTGCCACAACTACACCCGGCTCTGCCGTCTGCAGGAGGAGACCAGCTCCTAAATGATCCCCAGCCCTACAGACACAGATCTTCCCCAGGACAGTGCTCAGCAAATACCAGAGCACAGCGACACATGGTCATTCAGTTGAAGCTGCTGGGGAGAAGGACAGAGGACTAGAAAGAGACAAATCAGACAAGAGAGAAGATAGAGGAGCCCAGAGAGAAAGAAACACACAGGGAAAACGCTGGAGAGATGGAGAGATCAAGAGAAATAGGGACGAGGAGCCACAATGAGACAGGGAGGAAGAAAGAGGAGGGTGGAGGAGCAGGACAGAGGGACAAGGGGATGGGAAGGAGAAGAAGGAAAGTTGGGTAGAGAAAGACAGGGAGAGGGAGGGGGATGTACACATGGAGAAAAGGAAGGAGAGAGAGCAGAACAAAGGGACTGAGAAATAAAGGGAAGGTCAGATGGGGATGAAGAGACTGACAAAGGGAGAAAACCCACAGTGAGCTGGAGGAAGAGGAAAGGAGGGCTGAGAAGCAGCAAAGAGGAAGAGACAAAAAATAAAAGGCAGAGCCAGCTGGACAGGGGTCTATTGCCAGAAGCAATGGGACAGGCAGTGAGGCAAGAATAAAGGCAGAAAAGATGGGGACAGGCAGCAGGACAGAGGGACAATGAGAGCATAAAAGGGGCAGGGAACAGGATATACACGGAGAAACAATCAGCAGTAACAGAGAGAAAGATAGAAGAGAAAAAAAGAGATAAAGAGGGACATGGGACAGGGAGAGAAAGGAAGAAGGAAAGGGAGCAGGACAAGGATTGTCAGAGAAACACAAAGACAGGGAGCAGGACAGGGGAACACAGACAGAGAAAAAAGAGTCGGGGAGGCAGCACAAAGGGAAAGACAAAAATGAGAGACAGGCAGCAGGGCACAGATAGAGGTAGAAAAGGCCTGGGCTGGGCAGCAGGGCAGAGATGGAGACCAGAAAGCAGCTTTGGGCTGCAGGACAGAGATGGAGTGAGAAATGAAAGTGACAGGGAGCAGGAGAGAGTGACAGAGAGAGTGGAAAAACTACAGAGGGAGCAGGACAGAAAAACAGAGCGGGGGACAGACAGGGAGAAGGGCAGAGAAACAGAGAGGGAATGAGAGGGGCAGGGAGCAGGACAGAGAGCTGGAGCAGGAAGGGAAAATGAGATGGGCAGCAGAACAAAGGGAAGGAGAGACAAAGACAGGGGCAGGGAGCAGGACAAAGGGATGGAAGAAGAAAAAAAGTAGTAATGGTTCAGGACTGAGATGAAAAAACAAATTAAAAATACACCGGGACTGGGATGGAGTGACCGAGAAAGGGCAAAGGAACAGGGGGCAGGACAGCACTGAAGGAATAAACAACTGTGGTGGGCAGTGGGACAAAGAGATGGAGAGAGGAAAAACAGAGCAAGAGAGAGAGGAAAGAAGGGGCAGCAGCTGGACAGGGGGATACAGTGAGAAAAGATGGGACCAGGATTAGAACAGAAAGACAGAAAACAAATAAAGGACAGAGAGACAGCAAGAGGGAAAAAATGCACAATCAAGAAACCAGGTCAAGATCCGACATGGAGGGGACACCAGCTGGGGAGAAACCGGGGACACCAGAGACCCTGATGAAGACTCTCGAGTACCAAGGATGGACTTCAGCAAAGTTATGGCGGGGTTATGGAAATAATTCATGTTTGATGCATCAACCAAGCCATAGAAACGAATATGCAATAGGTGTATGTAAGAAATACCAAGAAGTGAGAATCACACACACGCTCGATTAGAGGAGCAATCTTGCGAGTGTCTGGCGCGCTGTAACAAAAGTGCTGCTTTTACCACTTTCCAAACTGTGTTAAAGAACCTTTCTGCCGAATTTTCGGTACCATTTCCCCCCGCCCAGGAGAACAAGGCCAGAGCAGCCCACGCACACCTGAGCCAGATGCAGCAACAACATCCCCGGGGCCCCAGTTGCAGGAAAAAGGGCCCCAGGGCTGGGCCGGGGGCTCCTCAGCCTTGGGGCCTCTCCACGGAACCCACGGCAAAGATCAGCCTGGCCGCCTGCAGAGCCGCCGCCTCCTCAGCTTGGGCTGCGCTGCCATTGGGTGGGAGGGCTGTCAGTCTCCTCCCCTGAGGTGATCCTGGATCTGATTGGCTGCCTTAGGGGTCACTCCCCCCACAGTGCCCGCCCTGCCCTGAGGTAATGTTTCCTGTGATTGGCCGGCTGGGATTTCTCATTTCCCCCCCTACCAAGTGATGGGTCAGACTACTTGTCAATCATCCATGTGCTGCACTCCCACCAGCTGTGATTGGTGCAGCCAGCACGGCCCGCCCAAATGCTGCCCAGTTTGTTCAGCTCTCACCACTTTTCCTGCAGGCCTCAAAGCCTGATTGGCTGGTTACATATCAATCACATGACTTGCCCCGCCTCCTCAAATGCCATTGGCTGTCCTGGGTCCCCTGACTCCCCATAGACTTCTGGGCTGTTGTTGCCAGGCAACGAGCTCCACCTAAAACTGAAACTGTGGGCCCTGATCAGAGGCCGTGGGTGATAAAAGGCACGTTGGGACCCTGAACATGAGGATTTGGGCCCCAGGAAGGAGGCTCTGGGCACTCAAAAGGACGGGCAGATGCTACAGATGGCGCTTTGCGCCCTGAACATGAGGGGACCCTCTTGGTTCCCACCCGAGCTGGGTTTGGCGCCCGTGACCCCACGTACCAGCTGTCTGCTGTGCTTTCTGACCTCATGGGCCCTCTTGTCCTGCCTCCCTTCTGCTGCTAAAGCCTGTTATAGGAAACAATCACCTTGCCAATAGAATAGGCCCGGGCAAGATCTCTCAGCAAAGCATATTTTATTAATGATTTTGCAAGACCGGGTGTTCTACCTAAAAGTAGGTACACAGAATAGGGCAAAAAGCCTCCGCTTAGATCCCCCCCAAATCCCAGCTGCAAATTCCCTCCCCTGCTCCCCATTGGTTGGGTACTGCAGGGTTTACTAGACTACCCGACACCTGCCTCAGTTTACCTGTCTCGTTCATCTAATTCTAACAACTCTCTGACCTTATTGATTTAATTAAAATATGGATTCCTGGCTCTTTGGTTACCCTGTCACTTAGCTTAACTTTTAAAATACAGTAATCAGTTTGTATTCTGGGATTATTTCAAAGAGACTTTGTTTTACATTAAGGATTCATAGTCTGATGTCTCTCATCCCTTACCCCCCGCTGGGGTCAGGTGTCAGATCAGTTGTAAAAACAACATTCCTCCTTCAATGGCTCTTACAACTCGACCTCCACATTGAAACAGAAGAGATGGCAAGATGGGAACACACAGCACACAGCTCTCAAAACCTCATCACAGGGACTTCTCAGATTGGGGATTTCACCAATTGATGCAAAACCCACAGAGAAGCAAACACCCCATAAATGACACATGCGAGGCCAACAGGAGTTTGTTTTTAATTGTGGCTTTGGCTTTTCTGCCCACTGGCGCTCAGTGAGTGTTTCTGAGAAGCGATCCCAGCCGTGGGTGCAGGTTGCAGCTCCTCCTCGAGGGGCCTGTGGGCAGGCGGGCCGGCCGGCAGAGCTGCCCCTGGCTCTGGAAGGGCTCTCTGAGCTCTTCCTGGCCAGAGGCAGCACTGGCTGCTGGTGCCCTTGGGGCAGCTTGGTCTCTGCTGGGCAGCTTTGGCGCTTCCTGGACTCTTCCTCCTCCTCTCCAGCATCGCAGGTGTCACATACTGTGTCCTCCCTCATCCCAGGCTGCAATCTGCCTTGGTCACCACTGGCTGCTTTTCTGATTTGTAACTCCAGGGCACTGAAGCCTTCCTGCTCCTCCTCCTCCTCCCCCTGTGTGCTGAGGGGTCACAATCCGTGATCTCCACAAACTGGCTGTGGACGTCATAGCACCGCCGCGGGGATCTGCTCCGCTCCCTCTGCCTTGGCTGAGTTTGTTCCTGAGCAGCTTTGGCTCTGGAAGGACACTGGGAGCTGCTGTTGGAGGGCCCTGGAGCTGCATCATCCCTTAGGGCTCGGTCACAGCATGGAGGACTTGTTCTCCAGCTCCGTGTCCTCCTCACTGAGCGATGCTGCTCCATGATCTCCACAAACCGGCTGCGGAGATCATAGCCCCACCGCGGGGATCTGCTCCGACCTCTCTCCCTTGGGCGGGTTTGCTCCTGAGCAGCTCTGGGGGCAGGAACAGCCTGGGAGCTGCTGCTGGAGGGCACTGGAGGTGCTGGTGCAGACTGGGAGCTGCTGCTGGAGGGTCTTGGAGCTGCCTCATCCCTGTGAGTGCGGTCACAGCCCAGGGGGCTGGTTCTCCTCCTCCTCCCGTCTGACTGTTCATAGTCTGTGGTGTCCACAGCCCAGCTGCGGAGATGGTTGCCCCACTGCGGGGATCTGCTCCGGGCCCTCTCCCTGGCACCGTTCTCCTGGCAGTGGGCAGAAGGGCTGAATCCCTGCTCCTCTTTGCTGCTGTCCTCTCGCGCAGTGTGGGGCACACGGTCGCGGGGGTGACAGCGCAGCGGGCGCGCAGCTTTCCTTCTGGACACCAGCCTGACGCAGCCGTGGAAGAAGCGACGCAAGCAGGAGCCCATGGAGGAGCTGCTGTTGATCCTGCCTGGCCAGGTGGGGCACGGCCGGCTCGCAGCTGCCTCCCGGGCACCTGCCTGGCTTTGCTGGCTGCTGCTGGCTGGTGCGGAGGAGCTGCTGTCCTCTGCAGAGTCCTCCATGCCCCCCGCCATGTCCTGCAAAGAGAGCTGTGAGAAGCTCCTGCCCTTTACTCCTGACAGGACCCATCAGTGCGGAACCCCCAGAAGCTGTGAGGGAACAGCTAAGGGCCTCCCAAAGGCTCCTGGAGGCTGCAGATGGGCCAAGGAGGCCAAATGGGATGGATGCAGGTGGGATACTGGGAGAGGGAGCCGTGCTGCAAATGTGCAGAAAGCTGCTGTGTGGGAGGGAAAAGAGAGCGCTGCCAAGATCCCTGAAAGAAACCCGCTGTCCATCTGGTGCCCTGACCACCTCCCCACAGCCACCTTAGTCCTACAGGGCAGACCCTGCGGTCCCACAGAACCCACCTGCTTGCTGCCGGCCGCCCACTGACTGAGGAGGGAAAGGGCGTGTGATGGTGCCGGTGAGGAAGAAGCCCTTTGTCCAACTTCCAAATCAGAGCACCTGGGGAAAAAACAGGGGTCTCTGCTGAGGGCTGTTCTTGCAGCCTCTTCTGGAGGGCATGGCTGGAAGACTAAGCACTGCTTATCCCTGAATGTTCTGCTGTCTCTCTGTTCCCTTCCACCCACCCACACATGCAGGAACTGTCCATGCAGCTCCAAAACGGCACTGGAGGACGGACCCAAGGAAAAAAATATAATTGCTCCAGGTACATTTCCTTTGTTGAAACACACAGGAAGCAGAGCTCCTCGTTTACATAGACAGTCATAAAAGAAGACAGTGAAAACAAAAGGGGATGGCAAAATTCTTAATAAATAAAAAGCAACCACCAATAAGAAAAAAAAAATTAAAAAGGGAAGTCTGAGCCTGCAATGATACAACTGTTAAGCAGAAGATGATGGGCAGTTCATTGCTTCAGAAAACATCCAGTCATCACTGTCCATAGGGCATTCTTGAGCTCCTGGTTCCTCATGCTGTAGAGGAGAGGATTCACAACTGGAGGAACTACTGAATACAGAACAGAAACTATCACACCCAGGGATGGGGAGGAGATGGAGGGGGGCTTCAGGTAGGCAAACATGCCAGTGATGATAAACAGGGAGACGATGGCCAGGTGAGGGAGACAGGTAGAAAAGGCTTTGTGCCGTCCCTGCTCAGAGGGGATCCTCAGCACGGCCCTGAAGATCTGCACATAGGGCAAGACAATGAACACAAAACACACAAAGAATAAAAAGGCACTAAAACCAAGAATTCCACCTTCCCTGAGGTAGTAGTGTGAGCAGGAGAGCTTGAGGATCTGGGGGACTTCACAGAAGAACTGGTCCAGGACATTGCCCTTGCAGAGTGGCAGTGAAAATGTATTGGCTGTATGCAGCAGAGCATAGAGAAACCCAGTCTCCCAGGCAGCTGCTGCCATGTGGACGCAAGCTCTGCTGCCCAGGAGGGTCCCGTAGTGCAGGGGTTTGCAGATGGCAATGCAACGGTCATAGGACGTGATGGTGAGAAGAGAATACTCTGCACCAAAGAAGAAACCTATGAAGAAGACCTGGGCAGCACATCCCGCATAGGAAATGACCCTGGTATCCCACAGAGAGTTGGCCATGGATTTGGGGAGAATGGTGGAGATACAGCCCAGGTCGAGGAGGGCGAGGTTGAGCAGGAAGAAGTACATGGGGGTGTGGAGGTGCTGGTCACAGGCTATGGTGGTGATGATGAGGCCGTTGCCCAGGAGGGCAGCCAGGTAGATGCCCAGGAAGAGCCAGAAGTGCAAGAGCTGCAGCTCCCGTGTGTCTGTGAATGCCAGGAGGAGGAACTGGCTGATGGAGCTGCTGTTGGACATTTGCTGCCTCTGGGCATGGGGCACTGTCACAGCAGGGAATAAAAGCGACACGTTAGGGGAGACTTCTCTAAGCAAAATCAAAGCCATTTCTCACACACCCTCCCCTGCTCCACACCCCTTGTCCTTTTCCAGACCTTCCTTCGGGTCCGTGGCTGAGCCCTGGGTGGTGCTGGCTGGAGGTGCCGTGAGGAGCAGGGCCTGTGCCCGCTGGCTGCCCAGGAGTCAGCCCTGCTCTGCAGCAGGGGTCATGGGAACGGGGGCAGGGGACGGACCTGGGGTTCAAAGTTGTCATCTGAAACTGCTGCTGGTGAAGAAGGGCCTGTCAGCATCTGCACTATCACAGAGAATGGAACAGGATGGTAAAATGAAGTTTGAAATGATTGGGGTTTTGACAGCTTCACAGAATCACAGAATATTAGGGATTGGAAAGGACCTTGAAAGATCATCTAGTCCAATCATTTAACTCCCCTGGAGAGTGTTGTTGGGTGTCAGAAACCCTCAGCATTTCTGCTGCACTCAGGGAGAACAGAGTGAGTCCTGCGAGACCAGAGGATGTCTGTGGGTCAGTGCAGAGTGATGGCAGTTGGTCTGTCCCTCTGTCTTGCTCCAGCTGCCCTGGGCTGGCACCTTTCTGAGATGGAGGCTGATCACACTGCCATGTTACCCTGAGAGCCACTGGGCACTGCTGAGAGCAGAGGGATCCACCTCAGACCACGACGTGTTTAGCCCAGGACACACACGGATCATTTCACAAGCCCAACAGCATTTTCTTGGTCACAGCATCTCTGTGCTTCTCTGTGGGGCTTTCAGATAACACACATATGCTGTAGGACGTTTGCATCCTGGAGGGAGGATCACAGCTTGGAAGGAAAACTCAAGGAAACAGCCAAGGGTCCACAGCCCCACAGGTCAGAGCAAAGCTGGGACACGTGTTCCCATGGACACACCTGCAGGAAAGGACCCACAAGATCAGGCTGTGACTCTGCAGCTGAAACTCCCATCCCCAGAGAGCCTGACAGCAAGAAGCAGATCACATGAGCAGTGACCCAGAGCAGTGGAGCAAGAAGGAAAATGCAGTGAGGGTGGGTGTGAGAGAGGCCAGGGCAGAGGCAGCCGGGCACTCAGACAGCGTCACCCTTCCCCAGCTGTGCAGCCACCTCCCACACACCACCATTGCCGGGCAGCTGCTCTCAGCCCCTGTGCTCTGCAGAGGGAACTGGAGCTCTGGCTGCACAGGAGCTGCTTCATGCCTTGGAGCCCCCGGCCCTGAGGGCAGAGGCTTTGCTGGGTGGGAGAGGAGGCGAGGGGGCTGCTCACAGGAGGGATCTGCACTGCGGGGGATCGTAGGGAGTTTTCTGTGTTCTCCCTCCCATAACAATTCCCGGTTTAGTTTCCTCTCATTTCTGATCATTTCCCTGCTGCCTGGACATTCTCCCCCTGGGAGGTGTTTCCCTGTCCATGTCTTTTCCCTGTCAATGCTCACAGACCCCATCCCACCCTCTGTACCCTCACACGGGCCCTACAGATCCTGCCTGTTCACAGGGCACTGCCTGGGGGCATCTTCCTGTTTGCAGACTGGGGAAAAGGACAGGTCAGACTAAGACTGACGGGTATAGCCAATGTGACGCTGGTGCTGTGCACAGGCAGAGCAGCAGCTGAAGGGATGTTATGAGGCTTCTGGCAGATGTAATGATTAATCGAAGTTGCAGTTCAGTAGTCACAGTGACTTGTTTAAGCATGAGAGCTCATTTTCATTTTAACCTTTCCTGCACCCCCCAACCCTTGGGATAGGAAACTGAAAAGGCAGGCTCAGGAAAGCCCCCTATCTATCTGGTAATCCTTGCACTGATCTTCTCTTTGAGGCATCACCTTGGAAAAATCCTGGGGATGATCTGGAGCTGTGAGGAGCCCTGACCCACACAGCACCCCCTCAACAGCAGAAGCACCTTTCCTGCCCTGATAGGGGTGGCTCCTTCCCGCCACAGCTTTTCCTGACAGCACCGTGGGGACCTCCCCAGGCAGTGCTGACCCTGGCAGGCGGCAGAGTCCCTGCCCTGGCACAGCCCTGGGGTGCAGGGACCCTGCTCTGCAGGACAGCCCTGGGCACCCCTGGCTGCTCACCCAGCTTCACAGCTGTTCAACATTGCCTGCCAAGAGCCCCCTCCTCACAGATCCCTCAAGCTGTGCCTGTGCTAACTTTAAGAGATGCCTCCAGGAGCTACAGCTGTGTTGCCCTGCACCCAGAGACTTACCATGGCAAGGGCTGCAAAGATTTCTCCTCCAGTGAGCTCTCAGTCATCCTCCCAATGCTGACCACCTTTAATCTCTCTCTGCCTTGCTCGTCTCCCTGAGATCCCTAGGCAGAGCCCTCAGCCCTGCTGCGCTTTGCAGAGGAGCTGCTCCTGGGCAGAGCTGTCTCTCTGCAGTGCTGCCGCTTGCCAGGAGCTGCCTCTGTCCCAGGAGCCCAGCCCAGCTCAGTAGCACAGGACAAGCCCATGATGTCCCTTTCTCTATCCTCTCTGGGCTCCCTCCAGCTGTCCCTGGGGCGCCAGGGGCACATCCTTTGAAACAACAAAAAGTAATCACTGATGTTGATTCTCTCTCTTCAGCAGTGACACTTCTTGCCAGCATTGTGTTCTTTGTATTAAAAAGTAAATCGGTATGAGAATCACCTTTTCTTGTCCCATCATTAGGCAGGTCACCAGGAATGTTACAGCAAAGGATCTAATTTTTCCAAACTGGGGGAGGAATATGTTCCCCGGAATGATTTTAGGCATTATATTCTGGGTTTATACTCCTAGGTCTAGAGAGACATTCAGCAATCTTTTGGCCATCTCATGTCTCTGCTCTGAAGCAAACCCTTTGCTCACATGGGCTCTTGGACACTTGGTACCAGGTTTCCATGGGGCGACTCAGGTTTCCTGGTGCCACAGCTGGGGTGGTTCAGCCCAGATGTGAGGCAATGTCCTCAGCCAGGGACCTGACTGGGTGAGCTGGAGCTGTCAGCGTTGCAGACAGGGCTGTGACACGGATGGAATAAACTGCCAAGGCAGGGTGGCAGAAGTTAGTTCGTCTGGTCTTCAAGCACAGCAGCCTCCAAGCACAGCAACAGGCCAGATCAAAACTCAGTCTAGACCTGTAAGGCAATTCAAGGGCCCCATAATGAGCTGTTACTACTGCAGGAACAGTTAAAGGAGAAACAAAGACACCGTGTGGGTACTGATGAATTTAATAAGAAAAAGAAGTGATATTCTCTGTGTCTCTGGTCCTCCATCTTCACCAGCAAGGTCTCTCAGGCCTCTGTGACTGGAGGCAGAACAACCAGCAGTGGATGGGGATCAAGTCAGGGGTCCCTGGAACTAACACAATCCTTTCCAGTCTATGGGACAGCAGGGGCAGCAGCCCAGGAGCTGAGACAGCAGGACCATGTCACAGTGAGGCCACTCTCCACCTTCTTGGAAAGCTCATGGAGACTGGGGGGACTCCCTGACCACTGGCAGCTCTCACACATTGTGTGCACTTTTCAAAAATGGCCAATGGGTGAGCAGGGGAACTAAGGGCTGTGCCCCAGAACATGTCCACTGGGACCCCATTTCTGGGTGTCTGGAAGAGAAGGTGAAGGGGTTTACCCAAGGCAGGTTGTGTCTGTCCATCCTCTTTGCTTTCTGTGAGGAAAGGACAGGGTTGCTGGATGTGGGAAGTGCAGTGGTGGTCTGTCAGCTCAGGAAGGCATTCAGCATCATCCCCCACAATATTCTTGTGTCCAAGGAAGGATAATAGGGTCTGCATCGGTGTGCAAGTAGGTGGGTAAAAAACAATCTGGATGGTTGGACTTAAAAGGCTCTAGATAAAGGGAGAAACTTTCCAATCCTGAGGACAGTCAAGCCCTGGAAGCTGTTTTCCAAGAGTGCGCATGCACTCTACCCCAGAAAGTGTCCAAGATGTGTTTGGATAAAGCCCTGAGTTATCTGATCTGACCCTGCTTTGAGCGGGAGGTTGGTCAAGACACCTCCCAAGGTCCCATCCAGCCTGAATGATGCTGTCCTTTCATCCCCTTCATGTTTTCAATTTAGGGACAGTTCTCTAGTTCTCCCTGGCCACAGGAATAATTCACATGAGGTCCACGGCTGTTTTACAAGTGCCCCCAAACAGCCCTGACCACATCTTGTGCATCCCTTTTCATTTGTCCCCACCCAAGTTCTTCTTTTTTGCTGTCCTCATGCCCACCTTGTTGATCCTTTCAGAGCAGGTTGCTTAAGAGGTGTCAGCATCCATGTACAGAGTCTGCACATCAGCCAGGCAGCAAAGCCATCGTTACAGAAATGGAGACGACGCTCTTGACCAGCTCATTGTACCCAGGAATCACATTTCTTGTCTGCTGAGATTCCTGGGAACACCTGAACTTTAAGTGCAGAGCATGTGAGTCCTCATTGGGTATCCTGGCTCATCTCCTGACCCATGTGGGGCCTCAGGCTGTGAAGAGAATCAAAACCAACTTTTTGGCAGGAGTAGTTTCATTTTACATGTGTCACGCAGGGCAGATGAAAGGAGCTCAGAACTCCAGTCTCTGCTGCACTGTTGGGACTTCAGAGACTGGAAATGCAGGTGACTGTGTGTGCCAGTGCACACCACATAAACATTCTGGATTCCTTTGTGCCTTTGCACCAACCTGGGATCTGTTCCTTGGTTTTCTTTGGCTAAAAAAGAAACAACTCCCCTATGCCACCTCCCCCTCACACCAGAAAAAAAGGAGAACAGGTGTGGAAGAGGGAGAATTCGGGGGCAATTCTGCCCAACAGGTGTCCTCTTTCAATCACAAAAAAAGTAGAGGAGAGAGAAAAAACACAGGTCTAAGAACTTCACGCAGGAGGTCAGCTGCCAAGACATAGCATCTCTATTGAGAAGCAACAATGACTGTTGAGAATGAAAGTTTGTTTCATCATCATCACAGAGAATAAGGAGTTCCCTGTGACTGTTATTAGTGATTGTACCACTATTGAAAAACATCCTTGAGAGAATCTCTGTTGTCCCTCAGCTCCAGAGCTCAGCCGGTAGAAAGGGCCAGATTCTTGACTTCAATATGACGGATTCCTCTCAACCTTTCTTCTAGGATTTTTACAGGGCCATATTTCCTATTATAACGTATCAATTCTTGTGCTGCTTCCCCCCACATCCACACCTTTTTAGTATTTGGTTGGTTGGGGGAAGTTGGGGCAGGGGTGAAGGGTGAATCAATGGTAGTGTCAGCTCCATCCCTCTGGCTCCCACTTCTGGTACCCTGGCTTCTGATCAAACCTTCCAATCTTTCTACTGGGCTCCTCAATGCAATTGTCCTTTGAAGGTTTACGTGACTCTAGAAGTCCCCTTATCAAGGGAGTCATCATGTCAGGACTCACTGGCAGCATCATTGAGGATTCACATTCGGGAATCAATTTTCTTTCATGTATCATTTGCAAGCAGGCTGTTTTGTGTGCACTTTCTAGCAATTGATCAGGTGTGCCAGTGATTGCCAGGAACTCTCCCCTATCTAAAGGCTTTAGCCCTCCAGCCCAATAAGCAGCTCGCTGGGTTAGGGACCATGGGGCACGTCTGTCACCAGTTGTTAAGAAAACTTCACGCCCCCAGTAACCATTAGCTTCCTGTTCACTTAACTGAATTTGGTCTCCCCTAGTTAGGGATACGCGCCACACGTGCTCCGTTTCAGATTCTTTAGGGAGGCGACCGTACTCTCTCTTTAGCTTGGCCAACTCAGTGGCAGTGTAAGGTGTTTTCTTAGTTGTAATAAGAGGGTCAGTATCCTCTTCATTTGCATAAAAATATTCTGTTTTCACTAAGGGTCTCACATGTGGGTATTCCTCATAATGTTTCCTCGTCTCCTCCAATTCTTTCTGAGGGTAAATTTGATTTATTTGTCGGATACCTTTCTCCTCTATCTCCCGCTCCCTCAGCACCTGTGTGTTTTTTAAACATTTCTCCTTTAGAGTAGCTTTTAATGAGCGGTTTTCTTCCCTCTCCTTTTCTAATTGTTGAAAACAATTTTCTAATTCTTGTTCTAAATCGGAGATTGTTTTTTGCAAAATCTGCACCAGATTTTCAAGGGATTCTATAATTTTGCTTTCATTACTACGTTGCCTGAGAAGATCTTCAATCACTGCGACTAGGCTGGCTCCTAGGACAGCACAGACTATAGCTTTGTTCTTATCTGATCTAAACTTAGACTTGGTCTGTAGAGAAATCACTTGGTCCACTACACTCTGTAAATCAGCCCAATTATTACAAGCCCAGTCTTCTCTGGGTACGGAGGGTCGAGCCCCATACTTTGCTAGAAGTGTGTAGAACAAGTCTCTGTCTTTCCCTAACCAAAAATCTTGATTATCAGCCTTTTCAGTCATTCTTATTACGAAGGGACCCAACCCACTTCGGGAATGGACAACTTAGTCATACAAAAGCACAGCAACTGCTGTGTCAACCTTCTCTTTCCCGAGTGGCTGGAGGGGCCAAAAATCTGCTACGGGAAGGCTCAACTTAATTACACAAATACTCAGGATTGCACCTACACTCTCCCTAGCAGACAATTCTCATCAACATGAGAACAACACCCATTTTTATACTTTGTGATCCTAGAGACAGACCCCTCAACTCAAGGTTGGAATGCTCAACACCAAGGCGTGTGTGATGTGCGGGAAATCTGAATCGCCCCCCTTGCTTTCTGGACACCTCTCACCTTATCGGGTGTAGGGCCAGGTGTGGATGGAGCGAAACTTTCTTCCCCTATTACAGACCACACAGTACCTGCACTCCTTTGTCTTCTCACAATCCTGTCCATGACACCAATTTAATGTCACAGTCCATTCGTTGATGGACTCATGATGGTTCGTTTACTTTGATCTCAAAGCGACCAAAATGCTACAGGGTTATAATTCAATCAAACAGTGTTAACTTTATTATTTTGTCTGTAAAGTGGCACGCGATAGAGAAAGTGGAGAAAAGGGAAAGAGAAAAAAAGGGGGAAAGGCGATTAGCTACCACCACGAGTCCAAAGGCGTCCCTATGGTCTCAGGTCCCGTAGAGCATCCTGCCGGTCCTCCATCGTGATGTGTGATCCTTTGGTGGTGTGAGCCCAATGATGTCCAGTTGGGAATCGTCTTTTATGCTTCTTCGCCCCGCCTCGCTCCCATGGATTGAGGCCAATCACCGCCTTTGTTTTGCCATCCAGGCTTAACTGTGCAGGCCCGAAGAGTCCCCACTTCGCTTGCCGGAACCCGTCTGCATCGCCTCGGTTCAGGGGTCTCTTACTGGTCCGCTGGGCGACATCAAGACCTTTGGAGAGCCTCTGCCCATGCTCTTCTTTGTTGGCCTTAGTAGCAGGGAGGAGGTGGGGGCAAGTTTGGCTGAGGCAGCAGGTGAAAATCCATCTTCTGGACAGCAGCTGTTGTCCCCAGGTCGGAGAGACCTGTAGAACACAATTCCTTTTAGGAGGTGGGGGCAAGTTTGGCTGCGGCAGCAGGTGAAATCCATACAGCAGCTATTGTTACCTGTAGCCCCCGAGTCGGAGAGGCCTGTACAACACAATTCTTTTCCTCAGGCCTCTCTCCAAGCCATTGTCCAATTCTTTCTATCAGGGCATCTGTTCTCCAAGTCCCTGATGGTGATGTTGAGGCAAATACTGTTCTTCAGACCGACTCTTACAGGAGGTCATGGAGAACACACAGCCAGGCTCTTCACCATGGTGTGTGGTAGAAGAACAAAAGAGAATGGGTGGAAGGTGAGAGAGGTTCAGCCAGGACATAAGGAAAAGCTTTTTCCCCAGGAGCTCAGCCAAGTGCTGTCTCAGGTCACCCAGAGAGGCTGCACAGTCTCTGTCTTTGCAGGTTTTCAATCTCTGATTGAATCAAGGCTTGAACACCTTGGTGTGACCCAGTTTCTGACAGGTTGGACTGCAGACTCCTGAGGTCCCTTTAACCTCAGTTCTCTTACGATCCCATTGTGATGTTGGGCTCTGTTTCTAACTGGAGCAGAGCAGACGATTATGGGCCATGAATCCAGCTGTGCTGTAGGTGACCATCTAAACCAACATCTCAACCAGTGAACCAGTCAACAGCTCAGTGTGACTTGCCCTGGGCAAAGTGTGAGGAGTCCTGGGCAAAGAAGGTTTAGAAGGCATGGGGCACTATGCAAGACACAAAATGATCTTGGCTTAATGCCTGCAGGCCCATCAGATGTCAGTTAATGTCAATGAAAATTAAAATAAGAAGAACTGAAGACAAAGATCCAAAGCAAAGGAAGGTGTCAAAATACTTCTCTTTATTTTTCTTTTTTTCTTTGGGAGGGTTTCTTTTCTTTGAAAAGGAAAGAGTTTCCCAGAACTGGGAATGGATTTAGGACACAAATGTCTTCAGCTCCAGGGAGACAGACACCTGGTGCCAGTGTAGATGCCCCGGGAACCCCTGCCCAGGCTCCACCTGCATTGCAAAGTGCTCTGGTCTCCCCCAGGTCCTCTGTGATAGAGGCCAACCCCAGGCCAGCACCTCAGGTACACTGGGGCCCCTAAAATGGCACTGGCTGTTTATGGTGAGACAACAGATGACCGATGTCTGCCTGGAAGGGTGCCCTTTGTTGTTGTGGTTGTTTTGTGGTTGGTTTGTTGTTGTTGTTGGTTGGTGGGTTTGTTTTTTTTTTTTTGCTTTGGTTTTGTGGTTGTTTTACTTCTTTTGTTTCGTTGGTTTCTTTGTTTGATTGGAGGATTTTTTTTTTAACATATTAAAATTAAAAAAAAAAAAGCCAAAAAGTGAATTACGGGGAAGTGTACTAAGGGTAGGAAAACAAATATTGGTCTTCCCCTGTACTTCTATTACCAACACTCTATTATTTCATCTCCCTCGTCATTCAGGAGTTTCCACCTCTCCTGATTAAATGTCCATGTCAAAGGACAACTTTCTAGCAGACTGGACGTTTGCCCTTCCCAGTGCTCTCAGCTTTCCTCCTCCACTTGCTCTTTGGTCACTCAGTTGCCTCTCAACTCTCTGGTTTCTGCTTCAGAGCTTCAGGGTGTTACAAACTTGCCCCATTCTTCAGAAGTCTAATTAACATGGTAGTTAATGTGTTAATTGTGTTTATATATATCCTTTCCTATCTGTCTGTCTAAAACAGTTCCTGTGTGGATGTCCCTTGTGGATGGTGGACCTCATTAGACCCAGCTTACACACACAGCTGAGGAAAGTGGTTTAGTGTTTATGAAATTGTGTAGTGTTTACACAGGAGAGCAGGTGGGAGCTGGTGTGCAGGAGCTGCAGCATCCACCTGCAGAGCTCAGTGCAGAAGTCTGATGTGAGGAAAAGTGATGCAAGTCTCTGGTGGCCAATGAGGGAACTGGCAGACTGGGGGTGGGGGGTGAGGAGCAAGGGTGTCCATACAGTGTCCAACCTCAAGGGACTGTTCTCCTGCCTGTCCAGATGGCTTCAGGAGACCCTCTGGATCAATGTCCATTGCAGAATGCTGCTGTCACTTCTTCTACACACTGAAAAATGACAGAAAATACCCTTGAAAGAAAAAACCCTCCTTTATGAAATCTTTGAAATCTTCATCAGTAAGTGTCCCATTGAAACCTCTCCAGTTAGTTCTACAAGTCTTGAAGATTGGAAGAAAATTACAGAAAGAAACATCATTCGTTAGGGCTTTCTGTGTTTTAATGAGCCCCATGGCGTATTTGGTGCTGAGTCCATGAACCTCAGATCCCAAGGACAGACTGAAGAATCTCCTCAAGAAGTCCAAGTCAGAAGCAAAGCCCAAAGTACCTTGAAGCATTAATGGGCCCCACTGAGGGCTGTTACTGACAAAGCCTCCCCAGGGACTCGTTAGAGCAGATAATTGGAGGCAGTGATTGCATCAGGCAAAGGCAAAGTGCAGCAGCTCTGATGCTGAGAAAACCCTTGATTTGTTTGATGAAGGAGAATGGCCAAGCCTTGACCCCCTGCCCCTGGGAAGGGAGATCCTGTCCCTCACGTGTGTCTCAGGGGTCTTCCTGGGGATGTGGGGATGATGCCCAGTGCAGGACAACGGTGTGAGACTCCCTGGGGGGTGCAAGGAGGCAATGGGGTGCCATGGCCATGACAACCATGTGTCTCCTCTAGGCCGCACTGTCAGGGACATCTGCAGACACCCCATGCGCTTCCCCAGCTTGTTCTCACCCCGGTGTGTCCCCACCTGTGCTGCTGAACAGCTGATCCCAGCAAGAGAGAACAAAAGGGCAACAGGCAAAAAGACCCAAAGGCCAACTGCAAAATGGCAGAATGGCAAAAGGCCGAACTGACATCGAACTCATGACAGAATGAAACTTCTGAATGGAACTAACCAAACCAGCTGGAAAACCCAAAGTAATGGATGTAACAAACCCTAAAAGCCAGCTCCAGCTTTAGACTGAGCATGCCGCTAATCATAGGGAATATTTCATTGATCAGCCTGCATGTCAACCCAGGTGCTGTCCTGTCTGTGTCCCCTCCTGCCAAGTTGCATCTGCAGCTGGATGGCCAAAGAAGTCCTTGGTTTCCCTGACAACAGCCAAGATATCAGTGAGTTCTGACATTCCTTTCATACCAAATGGCAAACACTGTAAAGCTGCTAAAAGAAAAAATTAACTCTATGCCAGGGAGGAAACAGCGTTATCTCATTATTCTCATAGTAAATCTAAACAAAAGACTGTAGTAGCTATGAAGGAGAGAGATTCAAAATGCATGAAGAAAATTAACTCAATTTCAGTAAAAACAGCATGTTTCCTCAGCCTCCACTTCACCAGGCTAAAGAAGTTTGGGTCTCTCAACATCTCCACACATGACCCAGACTCTCTCTGGCCACACGACATCTCCTCCCCGTTCCTCCAGAATGGGGAACCTCCCACTGGGACACCCCGCTCCAGATGTGACCACACCAGTGCGGAGTCAAGATGGACAATAACTGCCCTTGTCTGGGTGGCCACACTCCTCCCAGTGCAGCCCAATGTGCTCATGGGCATATTCCTGTTTAGCACCACTGAGAACTGACTGAACATCCAGGCTCAGAGGGTTGTGACCAGCGGCACAAAGCCCAGCAGGAGGTACCATGAGGGCCACTGAAGGACACCATGTCCCTACCCAGCATCTCCTCCCCACAGGTGTCCCTTGGGTCCCTGGAACCATTGCAGTGACAAGGGGGAGAGCACTGCCTGTATGGGGTGGAGGAGATGGGGTCTGGAATAAGGGTCCTGGGGCAGTTTCTCCTGGTTGTTCACGCAGCAACAAGCTGGGCTGGATAGTTGGAGAGAGGAACTCTTCCTAAGGGCCTCCAGTGGGCATGGGGATGGTCTACAGTTTCCTGCATGCTGCCTTTTCTGGTGGAGGTCAGAGGCTGCCGGCCCTTTAGAGGGCCCAGGACAGGCCTTGTCCTTCCTCTGGTCACAGCTGGACCCCAGTTCTCCAGATCAGCCCCAGCTCAGGAGCCTTGTCTAGGGGTGACTTTTGGGGTAAGGTTGACAAGAGGGGTGCATAAGTTTGTCTTAAGGACATGTGATGAGCACCAGGACTGAAGTACCAGAGCAAAATTATGTGGCTTCTGGGTGAATCCTTTGTTCAGTGCAAGTCCTGACACAGGGTCCCAGACTTGCTTTCCATGCCACCCTTCACGAGGGATGATGCACTAAGAGATGGCAAGTGGGGGACACCAATACTTCTCCAGCTACTTCCCAGGCCTGGTGAAGCACCAGGACAGCAAGGACTTCTGGCACTGCACCCTGAACTCTGGGTATTATCTTGGGGCAGCTGAACACCAGCATTTTTCTCTCCAAGGCAATTTCCAGCCCAGGTCAGCTCCTGTCTGATCTCCCCCCATCCCTCCTCTGATCTGGTCTGGTGCTCCTGGCCCCTTCCCTGTGCTCCCCACAGGGCCCCAACCTGGCACTGATGCTCTACAGAGCAGGTTGGCTGCAGGACCATGCGGTGACTCCACACTGGTTGTGCTGCTCGGTGAGGGACACAGATGCAACTGCATGGGCTGCACTGTCACTGAGCTCTTTCCCGGGGGTCTAAAGCTCTGGAATGGGTTCAGAGCATTTCTTGGGACTCATTTTTTTTTCTGCTCATTTTGGTTCAGAAATCCCTTCCTTGCCCTTCAGGTGCCTGCAGATTGGTGCAGGAAGATGCGGCCTATTCCCTTCCCAGGGACGGAGGTCGGCTGACCAGCCTGTAATTCTCCAAATTCTCCTTCCTGCCCTTCTTGAAGATGGGTTTGACATCTTCCTTTCCCAAGGACCTCAGAACTCCTCTGTTTCTGCTGTCACTTTTGAAAGCACAATCCAGAATCATGGGCAAGGGTGATGTAGCAGACAGGAGCACTTGCAATGAGCCTGTACAAGGGAGCTGAGATGAATCTCACTGGGCCACTGAGGTTTGTTCCTGGAGTCACACACAGAAATGCCAGGATTCTATCAGGCATCCGTGTCTGAGCTGGTCTCAGGACTCCTTATGCACCCAGGGATGTTCAGAGACAGAATGTGTCCCTTTTACTCACAGAAGCAGGAGTCACAGTGGGTCTCTGGCCTCCTGCTGCCACTCCAAAGGGATGGGAGGCACCTCAGCCCTGTGGTGTGTCACCCTGCTCTGCACTCATCTGAGATGTCCCACGTCATGAGGAATGGACACAGGGACCTCAGTCCAAGGAAGAAGATCCCAGTGGGTGGTTTCCCATGAGCTGTTACTCCCAACATGAAGTGACCTCGAGACACTGTCTGTCCCACAGGCCTTCCTGGAACTCCCAGGAATAGCTGATGGTGTTTGTCCTCAGTCGGTTTCATCTCACCTCATGTACATGATGTGTGTGCTCACATCTCATCTGTACAATGCAAACATGGACTTCTGACCTATTCATTCGGTGTCCATCCGTTTAGGGAAGAGCAACTTCTGTGAGCTGGGGAGAGACGCCAGGGCTGGAAATGGTGTTTGTGAGGGGCCAGACCATGACGATGCCCTGGGGCAGCTTCTGCGGGGTGTCCAGTGCACAGGGGCACAGCCCAGACCCTGCTCTGCTGGTCCTGCAGGTCTCTGGCAGGAGGCCTGGCTGTGAGAGGACACTGCTGTGTGCCCAGCCCTGCACGCACACACTGCGCAGCTATACACTGGTGTTTCATCTGTGGCCATTTTCTTGGGCATGTTCTTGAGAGAAGCTTTGGAAGAAGACCTAAACCTTCAGGGCCTGCCCATAGGAGATCACATTTCTTTCTGGAAAGGCTGTTGTGAGGCCAGCTCTGTCACAGCAGTGCCCATTGCCTGTCCCTGCCTGCGCTCACAGGACTGACACATAGCAGGACGGTGACCAGGCTGCCAGAGCACACAGATCATGGCTCCTCATTTACACAGGCAGGGGTTATAATAGAAAAGGAGACAGTGATATAGAAAGGGAATGACAATGTTATCACAATTAAAAAAAAGCCAGCAACCACAGAAAGTACAGATGAGAGGCTGGGCCTCTAAGTAGTTATATTAAAATTGCTATGTAGAAGCAGATGGACAGTTTATTGCTTCAGAAAACACTAAGATATGAGTTTCCACAGGGCATCCTTGAGCTCCTGGTTCCTCATGCTGTAGATGAGGGGGTTCACTGCTTGAGGCACCACTGAGTACAGAACAGAGACCACCAGGTCCAGGGATGGGGAGGAGATGGAGGGGGGCTTCAGGTAGGAAAACATGGCAGTGCTGACAAACAGGGAGACCACGGCCAGGTGAGGGAGACACGTGGAAAAGGCTTTGTGCTGT
The DNA here is from genome assembly GCF_036013445.1 of Caloenas nicobarica. Taxonomy (NCBI): domain Eukaryota; kingdom Metazoa; phylum Chordata; class Aves; order Columbiformes; family Columbidae; genus Caloenas; species Caloenas nicobarica. The sequence goes on from NC_088276.1 coordinate 2,768,490, forward strand.
CCCTGCTCAGAGGGGATCCTCAGCACGGCCCTGAAGATCTGCACATACGAGAAAAGAAAGAAAATAAAACACCCAAATATTACTAAGAGACCAACCACAAGAAGCCCAAGTTCCCTGAGGTAGGCATCTGAGCAGGAGAGCTTGAGGATCTGGGGGATTTCACAGAAGAACTGGTCCAGGGCATTGCCCTTGCACAGTGGCAGTGAAAATGTATTGGCCGTGTGCAGCAGAGCATTGAGAAACCCACTGGCCCAGGCAGCTGCTGCCATGTGGACACAAGCTCTGCTGCCCAGGAGGGTCCCGTAGTGCAGCGGTTTGCAGATGGCAACGTAGCGGTCGTAGGACATGATGGTGAGGAGGGAATACTCTCCACCAAATAAGAAACCTACAAAGAAGACCTGGGCAGCACATCCTGCATAGGAAATGACCCTGGTATCCCAGAGGGAATTGGCCATGGATTTGGGGACAGTGATGGAGATGGAGCCCAGGTCAAGGAGGGCGAGGTTGAGCAGGAAGAAGTACATGGGGGTGTGGAGCTGCTGGTCACAGGCTATGGTGGTGATGATGAGGCCGTTGCCCAGGAGGGCAGCCAGGTAGATGCCCAGGAAGAGCCAGAAGTGCAAGAGCTGCAGCTCCCGTGTGTCTGTGAACGCCAGGAGGAGGAACTGGGTGATGGAGCTGCTGTTGGACATTTGCTCTGCCTGTGAACATGAGGACCTGTCATAGGAGGAAAAGACCGTGACAAGTTAGGGGAGACTTCTCTGAGCAAAATAACGATGCCATTTCTCATGGAAAACCTCATACTTGAAGGAGGCATGTGTCTGCTAATTCTCCTTTCCTACCAAATGACAAACACGGGTCATCACAGCTTAAAATGCAGCTTGGGCACCTAGTTTCCATGAACACACCTCCGGGGTAAGACCCCCTGGGTTGGTGTCAGAACTGAAACGGACCCACATTCCCACCCCAAGTCCAGAGAGTCAGAGCACCAGGGACAGGTGGAGAAATAGGGAAGAACACTGCAGTGCTCCTGAAAAATAAAGCAAGGACAGAAAGGCAGATTGGCATGATGTGAAACCTTCTCCTTACCCGGCGGTGCTGCTGCCACTCACATGATGACACTGTAGATCAAGTACTTTTAACACCTTTTTTGTGTACCACGTTCCAGAAACCCTTCACCTGGAGGTCCAGCTGCTGAGGTGGAGACTCGTTACCTGGACCACATGGCTTTGGGGCAGAGGTTCTGCTGGGGAGGGGAGGAGACCAGGGGGTTGCACTGGGAAATGTGTCTGCACTACAGGGGATGGCAGGGGGGTTCCTGAATCCTCTCCCCAGCATTTGGGTGACGGAACACTGGAACAGGCTTCCCAGGGAGGTTGTGGATTCTCCTTCTCTGGAGACATTCAAAACCCGCCTGGACGCCTTCCTGTGTAACCTCACCTAGGTGTTCCTGCCCTGGCAGGGGGATTGGACTAGATGATCTTTCGAGGTCCCTTCCAATCCCTAACATTCTGTGATTCTGTGATTCTGTGATTTCTGGTTGCAGCTCCCAACCCCTGCCCATGTCTCTGCTGCATGGACCTGTCCCTGCTGGGAGCTGTTTCTCTGTCCCTGGGTCTGCTCCCTGTCAGTGTCTCAGGGCCCGTCCCCCATGCTCAGCTCTGTCCTGCTCACACCTCCTGGCACCAGGCACTGCCCAGGGGCAGCTTTGTGTGTGCAGGGGCTCAGGAGCAGCTCCGACAAGTCCTAACATGAACTGGGGTCTTAGCACCTTCTCCAGGGCAGAGAAATAAATTCCCATGTCCCACTGCCCACCCAGCCAACCAAGAGTGGAAAAAACTCAAAACTTAAAATCATCCCTATCGGATAAATACTTCCTCAGTGTCCTTCAGAAGGAACCTCTGCAAATGTCCTGGGGGTGAGCTGGAGCTGTGAGCTGTCCTGACCCATGCAGTTCCTTCTCAACAGCTGAAAGACCCTGCCCTGTCGGGGGTCGCTCCTTCCCCCCACAGCTTCTCCTTCAGTGTTGTTGGGATCTCCCCGGGCAGGCTGAGCGCTGACCCTGGCACGCAGCAGAGTCCCTGCCCTGGCACGGCCCTGGGGTGCAGGGACCCTACTGTGCAGGACAGCCCTGGGCACCCCTGGGTGCTCACCCAGCTTCACACCCTGCAGCTGGGAGAAGGCAGCTGTTGTGCCCGGTCCATGCAGAGAATCCCTGCTGAGGTGCAGATCCTTCTCCTCCACACCAGCCATGGGATGTGCCAGCTCTGGGAGATAACTGCAGGATCCATATCAGCACCACCCTTCACTCAGAGACTTACTGTGTTAAGGACTGTTAAGATTTCACCTCCAGTGAGCTCTCAGCTGTCTCAACACCCCAGACTGCATTTCCCCTCTCTCTGCCTGGCTCCTCTCCCCTCGGTGCTGCAGGCAGAGCCCTCAGCCCTGCTGCGCTTTGCAGAGGAGCTGCTCCTGGGCAGAGCTGTCTCTCTGCAGCGCTGCCGCTTGCCATGAGCTCCCTCTGTCCCAGGAGCCCAGCCCAGCTCAGCAGCACAGGAGCAGCCCATGATGTCCCTTTCTCTGTCCCCTCCTGGTTCCCTTGTGGTGTTCCTGGATCTCCGGGGGAATGTCCCATGAAACAGTGTGAAGTAATCAGTGATGTTTCTTCTCTCACCTCTACAGAGACACTTCTTTCCTGCAGTAGCATTTTTCATATTAGAAAAGAATTTGGGCATGAGAACCATTTTTTCTTGTCCCAAGAGAGGACACACGAAAGTTATAGCAAAGGATCCAATTTTTCCAAGCTGGGGAGGAATATCTTCAGTTGAAGGCATTTAGCCATTTTATTCTGGTTTTATACTCCTAGGGCTAGAGAGACATTCAGCAATCTTTGGCCATGTCATGTCTGTGCTCTGAGGCAAAGCCTTTGCACACATGGGGTCTTGGACACTTGGCACCTGGTTTCCTTGGGGCAGGTCGGAGCTGGGCTGGTGCCACAGCTGGGGTGGTTCAGCCCAGATGTGAGGCAATGTCCTCAGCCAGGGACCTGACTGGGTGAGCTGGAGCTGTCAGTGTTGCAGACAGAGCTGTGACACGGATGGAATAAACTGCCAAGGCAGGGTGGCAGAAGTTAGTTCATCTGGTCTTCAGGGACAGCAGCCTCCAAGCACAGCAACAGTCCAGAGCAAAACTCAGTCTAGACCTGTAAGGCTATTAAGGGTCACCTAATGAGCTGTTACTTCTGCAGGAACAGTTAAAGGAGAAACAAAGACACCGTTTGGCCCTTGATGAAATTAAAAACGGAAGGAACTTCTCTGTGTCTCTTCCTCCATCTTCAGCAAGTTCTCTCTGGCCTCTGTGACTTGAGACAGGAATCTGGAGGAGAACAACCAGCAGTGGATGGGGATCAAGTCAGGTGTCACTGGAACCAACACAATCTTTTCCAGTCTATGGGACAGGAGGGGCAGCATCCCAGGAGCTGAGACAGCAGGACCATGTCACAGTGAGGCCACTCTCCACCTTCTTGGAAAGCTCATGGAGACTGGGGGGACTCCCTGACCACTGGCAGGTTTCACACATTCTGTGCGCTTTTCAAAAATGGCCAATGGGTGAGCAGGGGAACTAAGGGCTGTGCCCCAGAACATGTCCACAGGACCCCATTTCTGGGTGTCTGGAAGAGAAGGTGACGGGGTTTACCCAGGGCAGGTTGTGCCTGTCCATCCTCTTTGCTTTCTGTGAGGAAAGGACAGGATTGCAGGACATGGGGAGAGCAGTGGTGGTCTGTTACCTGGAAGTCAGCAAGGCATTCAGCATCATCCCCCACAATATTCTTGTGTCCAAGGTAGGCTATTATGATCTGTGTCAGTGTGTAAGTAGATGGGTAAGAAACAATCTGGATGGTTGGGCTTGGAAAGGTGCTATAGAAAGGGAGAAACTTCCCAATCCTGAGGACAGTCAAGCCCTGGAAGCTGTTTCTCTGGAGTGCACATCCACTCTACCCCAGAAAGTACCCATATATGTGTTTGGATACAGCCCTGAGTAATCTGGTCTGACCCTGCTTTGAGCAGGAGGTTGGTCAGGACACCTCCCGAGGTCTCACCCAGCCTGAACGACGCTATCCTTCCTTCCCCTTCATATTTTCAGTTTAGGGACAGCTCTCAGGTTCTCCCTGACCACAGGAATAATTCACATGAGGTGCAGGGCTGCTTTACAAGTGCCCCCAAACAGCCCCCAGGAGACACGGCACAAGCTGTTCCTTCTTTGGGTCACCCTACAGAGAAGCAGAAGAACGCGTGATTCTGCACCTGGGACATGGCAACCCTGGCTGTACAGACAGACTAGAGGACGAGATGCTGGAGAGCAGCTCTGCAGAGAGGGATCTGGGGGTTCTGGTCAATGGCAGGTTGAACATGAGCCACCAGAGTCCCTGGAGCCAAGAGGGCCCCGTGTCCTGGTGCATCCAGCACAGCAGGGCCAGCCGGGCAGGGAGGGGATTGTCCCGCTCTGCTCTGCGCTGGGGCGGCCTCACCTGGAGCATTCACTGTGTGCAGGGCTGGGGACACAGGAGAAAAAGGAGATAAAGCTGCCGGAGAGTGTCCAGAAGAGGCTACAAACTTGGGGAAGGGTTTGGAGGGGAAGGCAGATGAGGAGCAGCTGAAGTCCCTGGGTTTGTTCAGCTGGAGCAGAGGAGGCTGAGGGCAGAGCTCATGGGGCTGCAGCTTCAGCAGGGGAGCAGGAGGGGCAGGGCTGAGCTCTTCTCTCTGTGACTGTGACAGAACCCAGGGAATGGCAGAAGATGTGCCAGGGAGGGTCAGTTGGACATGAGGAAAAGGTTCTTCACCCAGAGGTGCTGGACACTGAACAGGCTCCCCAGGGAGGTGTCACGGCCCAACCTGACAGTGTTCAAGAAGAGACTGGACACCGTCCTCAGACACACAGGGTGAACTGTGGGGTGTGCAGTGCAGGGACAGAAGTTGGGCTCCGTGATCCTGTGGGTCCTTCAGGCTCAGGACATTCCATGATTTTATGATTCTGATCTTGGTCTTCACCACCATTGGTCGGGAGGGCTGTCAGTCTCCTCCCCTGAGCTGATCCTGCAGCTGATTGGCTGCCTGGGCCATGAGTCTGCCTGGTTTGGGGCCCACCCTCCCCTGAGGTGATGCTCTCTCTGATTGGCTGCCTGAAGGGTCGGTCCTCCCCATAGTGCCCACCCTTCCGTGAGGCGCTGTTTACTCTGATTGGCTGTCTGGGATTTCCCCTGGGTCCTCCCATCAAATGATTGGTCAGGCTGCTTGTCAATCATCCATTGCTGCACGCCTGCCAGCCGTGATTGGTGCAGCCAGCACAGCCCGCCCCTGAATGCTGCCCAGTTGGTTCAGCTCTCGCCACCTTTCTAGCAGGCCTCAAAGCTTGATTGGCTGGTTACATGTCAATCATATGACTTGCCCCGCCTGCTCAAGTGTGATTGGCTGTCCTGGGTCCACTGGCTTCCCATAGACTTCTGGTTGGTTGTTGCCAGGCAACGAGCTCCACCTGAAACTGAAACCGTGGGCCATAAACAAAGGCCATGGGTGATAAAAGGCACGCTGGGACCCTGAACATGAGGATTTGGGCCCCAAGAAGGAGGCTCTGGGCACTCAAAAGGACGGGCAGGTGCTACAGATGGCGCTTTGGGCCCTGAACACGAGGGGACCCTCTTGGTTCCCACCCGAGCTGGGTTTGGTGCCCGTGACCCCACGGAACAGACACCTGTGCTGTCCGGAGTGGCCACGGAACAGACGGAGCCCAAAGCCACGGACTCCATGAGCTCAACGGGGAGTTGTGACATTTTATGGATGTTTCACAGGGCGGCCCATGGGGTGAGGGCAACTGTGTGTGTGTGACAGCAAAGGGTGGGAAGGGGAGCGGTGGTTGGTGAGGACGTATCGGATCGTGTGATACTGGAAGGTTCACAGACTGCCTCAGTTTACCTGTCTCAGTCATCTAGTTATAATAAACCCCTCCCCTTATTGATTTATTTAAAATAGGGATTCCTGGCTCTTATGTTACCGTTCCCCCTAGCTTAACTTTTTAAATACAGTAATCAATTTGCGTTCCGGGATTATTTCAAGGAGACTTTGTTTTACATTAAGGATTGACAGTCTGATGACTCTCAGCCCTCCCCCCGGCTGGGGTCAGGCGCCAGGTCCTCAGTTTTCTGAAAACTGCATCCTTTTGTTAAACGTTCCTTACACTGCTCCTGCAAGAGAAGCGACAACCAGTCCGTGTCCCCTCTGTGGCATCTGGACCTTCCAGAGCTGGACGGCTGGTGGGAACTGTCACCATCAGCCAAGGCTCTGTGTGAAGTCTCCTCCTGGCACAGGAACAGCTCTGGCTGTGCCTGGTGAGCACCACACTGCCCGAAGGAGAACAGCAACATCCGTAGTGACTCCTGGTTAATGGGAAGAGATGATTTGAGGGCAGGTTGGCAGCAGACCCTGAGGCCGTGCCAGGGGTGGCTACATCTGGCTCCTCCCAGCAGGATTTTGGAAAGTCCCATCCCATCTGTGAGTGCCAGGCCAAGGACACGTGGCAGAAAGATCCCCCACCCCCGAGGGCCCTAGCCCCCAACTGGCCTCTGTCCCCAAACTACTCAGACATCTAAACAGGCTGTACCTCTACCTGAATTATTTTCAGTTTTATTTAAAAAAAACAAACTAAAGTGTACTTCTGGATGAAGATGGACCAGGTTCGGGATCAGTACCAGGGGTGCTGCAGGAGCAAGTGTCTCCCAGCGCGGACAGACGGGGGGACCTGTTGGCCTCACCACCCCTGGGCCCCACCATGGCCCAGTTCACCAGACCTGGGCCCAAGGGCTCAGCCCAGGGACAGCCCCACAACCAGGGTCAGAGCAGTTCCTGCTGCTGCCCCGAGGGTCACCAGCCCCAGTCAGCCCTGGGCCAGAGTGCAGGTGTCTGAGCTGGGCTGAGGTGGAAGGAGCTGGAAAACAGCTCATCGGGAGGAGGATATGGAAGAAGGTGCCATGTGTGTGGCACCGGGGGTGAACTGACCCCCTCAGTTTGGTATCTGGATCCGTGCTGGGCTTGCACATGGACTAAACCCCAGCTCAGAGCACAAATTGCTGTTACCAGCCCTGGATTCCAAATGCTGTTCCTGCTCTCTCCTCCCTGGTGTGACCCGAGCGCACCACTGCCCTGCCTGCTCCTGCCTTGGGGCTTGGGGAACTCGGGCTGAAACGAAAAGATAAACTCATGCAGTTATGGGATCTCTTAACTGTCCTGAGATTGCTTTGCTAATCACTCTGTAACTTTTCCTGGGCTATGAACTCGATATGTGCCCAGAGAGGCAAATAAGTCTATGAACCAACTTTCCAATTAAGGTTTCCTTTTTACAAAAAAACACACTTCCAATTTCTCATGGGCAACAGATTGAAAGATGGAAGCTGAAGTAGCATCTGCCTCTTGCCAAAACAGTTAATAACAGATGGTTCCATTCAGTTGATCCTTAGTTGCTTCCTGCACAGGAAAACTGTCCATTAATTTGATCTTTGGTGTACAGGCAGGGCCTTGCTGATGTTCCTGTGTAGGCAACAAGAATGTGTATGTCAGGCTTTCTGCAGATTTGTGACTGAGTTCTCCTGTTTTCCCTAATAAGCAAAATCTTGCTGTGTACTCCTCAAGTCTCCCATAAGCTGGTGGGTTGAGAGAAGGACAGGGAGCTCCAGTTAGCTCAGGGAGGACCAGTCAACATCACAGCCACAGCAGACCGGAACTCAACTTGGAGAAAACTATTGGAATTTATTGACAACTGAAACTGGCACCTCTCCCCCATCTTTGGGTGGATCACCATGCACCCTGAACCGATACACGCAGGTGTAGTCCGGGTGGCCCCAGTTGCTCAGGACTTGCAGCTTGATGTAATTCACAAAACCAGGGAGCTCGTTCTGAAATGACAAGAAGAAATGAGTCGCCTTTTCCTCTCTGGCACGTGAGCACTGACAGAATAGTGCCGCAGCAATGGCTTTGTTCAACAGCTTCGTTCCTGCTGCTTCCTTTGGCAGGGAAGCCTCTCCCCATCCAGCCGCATTTCTCTTCCTCTCCTACAGTTCTCCTCCCTCTTTGTCCCCATACCTTCAGCTGGAAGGTCTGACTGGGATTCAGCACCGCCAGGAAGGTGAACTGTCCCAGGAATATTCCCTGCTCCTCATGTTCTTCCTTGAAGCCCTACAGAAAGACAGGGGTAGAGAAAACAAGAGTGTCTGGTATCACCATGTCAAGACTGAACTTCAGTCTGTGAAGTATGGGGTTATTTCAGCTACGTAGTCCAAGGACAATGAGCACAAGGAAAAGACGAGAAGCTGCACGTGGGCAGCATGTCACACTTGCCTACTCAACGGGTCCAGGCTGCCAGTCAGAAAAGGAGCAGATGCTCCCAGTGAGTGGAAGGTAACCTGAGGATCACAAATGCCACTGGGATTGGAAGCCAAGAAGGTCTAGGACCATGCACTGTGCCAGCTCCTTTTCCCTGTGCCTCCTGGACTAGCATCTTGCCCTAGAAGCTTTTGGTTTTGAGGGGTACATTGAATAAAAGAGGAATGCAATGGGAAGGAAGCAACACCAAGGAGCCTGTTTCTTCTGAGAGACACGAGGAAGCTTCAGGCCACCGGAATCTATGACCCATCTTCATCCCCTGCTTGGAAATGCTGTGCAACCCCCTGCCCCCTACTCTAGAGAAATCACTTACAGAGACAGCAAAGTCCTTTGGAGCTCCAGAGATACTTTCTCCATGGAACGCTGTCCCTGAGACATGGTCCATGGTCACAGCTCTGGGAATGTCTGGCACAGACAGCTTGATGAACACGTGTCCCTGGCTTCCTGGGAAGGGCCAGCACTTTCCAGGATGGTTTTCTGGCTGAAAGGAGAAGAAGAAACTACATTCACATGGAGAAGGTCACCCTGGCTCTCACACCTGCCATGACCATCAGAGGATTAAGAATTCATTTGGCCTATCAGTTCTGCTCTGAACCACAGCCAGTGCCTTCAGTCGCACCCTGTGGGTACGGAACAGAGAAGCAGTTGTGAGAATTCACGTATCACAGGGCCATTTCAGGAGAGAAGCCCTTCGATGGCTGGGAGCTCGGTGTGCTACTTGTAGAAGATCAGCAGCCTCTCCTGGTCCAGAGCCCTCACCAAGAACAAGCCAGGGACAGTGTGGCTGAAAGGCCCCTGCCCAGAGCAGGTGGCAGCTCCAGGCCCCCCTGGATGAACCTTTCCTGTCAGGGGAAGCCCTCGCTGCCTCTCATCCACTGCTACCTCCTTCCCCTGGCACCAGCCAGCTCTTCAGATTGTGCAGGCAACTCAGGAGCAGGGCCAGGACGGCTTGAGAGCACAACGTGGGACTCTCCAGCAGTGCAGGCTCTCAGCCCCGGGTGGGGCTCACTAAGAGAACATTCCAGAGCTCTGCAGGCATCTCTGCCCTTCTCCTTCCTTGCAGTGCTGACACAGCGACTGGGCAGACACAGACTGCAGGAGCAGCCTGGTCTGGTAGAAGCTCCCGTGGAGAACCTGGGGCACTCTGGGAGAGGGAGGAGGGAGACACTCAGCAGGGAGACACAGGAGGAGAGCAGGTCCATGCGAGAAGGAGGCAGGAAAGGAAGTTTCGAGGAGCAAAGATGGGGGGAAAGGCAACTCTGAGCAGCGTGTGTGCTGCGTGTCCTGACCTTCCTTTTACTGCTTCTTGGTGCTCCTACCTCCAGAATAAGCTCAGGGGACCTCACGTAATCCATCACGGGCAGGGAATACAAGAACACCTTCGCTTTGGCAGTCCGGAGGGATGGAGAAGACTTGGAACGAATGACGGCAGCCCCTGGAATTTAAAACATGAGCACAATCATCAGGCAGTGTCAGGAGGAATATTACACTGTTGACTTGGAAAAGGCTTCTCAGTTGTCATCCATGTCCTATGGTGGGTTCCCCTCTGTCTTACTGCCATGACCCCTCTGGAACACATAGCAGGGAGTCATTAAACTGTCCTATTTGGCCATGGAAATAGGCAAGACTGTGAACCAGCCTTTCAGTTCTTCCCATGGGGTCTGGCCCGTTACAGGCTCTGTCAGTGGGAGCACTTTTAGGGCACAAGGTGACCCTTGACTTCTCACCCGTTCTCTCTTACTCGTGGGCACATTCTAATGCCCATTTATCAATCTGGACAGGAAGCACTTTGGAACTGGTTTGTTTTTACAATGTCACGGCACCTGCTGATCTCAGGGCGTAATCAGGCATCGGGACCTGGATCTCTTCCAGCTTCTCCAGAGCTTGACTGATGATCTCCTGAACAGCCTGGGAAGGAAGGCAAAGGAGTGCGTCATTTGGAAGGAAAAGGAACGGAGCGAGCAGCTCCCCATGCAAGGCCAGCCAAGGTGAGTGGGGACAAGGCAAATTTCATATGGAAGGGACGCCCAAATTGCCTGTAAGCCTCCCTAGTTTGCTCTGCTGTGATATATGGGTATCAGAAAGGGGGTCTGCTCACTCCAGTGCTCTGAATGCTGAAGCTGTGTGAAGGGGCTTTTCCTGTGGAGAGGCCCCAGGCCAGGCAGCACGGACAGAAAAGCCTTCTGGGTGTGAGATAGGACCAGCTTAACTCTGGACCTCTGAGACCATTCTTTCTTTCCAGTCCTCCCTTGAGGAGGACCTGAGATCTGGACGCAGAGGAAGGTACGACTCAGACAGCCATCATTCCCATCACGCTCTCTCTTCCCCATAACGAAGCGTGGAGCAACAGGAAAAAGAAGTGTGGCCATGACAGCGCTTGTTCCAGCAGCACCAGCCTGTTGGCTGGGACAGGGAATTCAGTAGGATATGTGCCGGAGGGAGGATAAAACCCCTCAGTAGATCCTTCTGCCTTGTGCCCTTACCCATCTGGTAAACCCTGGGAGCTTTGCCTGCTTCACGCCTTCCTGGAGAGCCCGCTCCACGACATCCTTTGTGCTCCAGCGCAGATGATAAAGCTCTTCCTGGAGCTTACGGAGCTGGTCTGGCAGGGGCAGGGTTTCACTCAGGTCTTCTCCTAACTCTGCTGCGGTTCTCCAGACGGTTAAGGTGCCGTGTTGTCCCACATGGTAAATACCTGTCAGACACACACCAGACCTTAGAACTTGGTCTAAGGCTGGGTTAGGCCTTGGGCTGCCTGCTCCCCTTTCTGTGTCTCTCCCAAGTGCCATAGATGTCTCTCCTCTTGTCTTTGACAGTCGCTATCATGGCATATGTGCTACACAATAGATGGACGTTCCCTGCCCTGGACTGTGCTCCTTGTCCTACAGAAGATTCTCAGCCCCCTGGGGCAGGAGAGCTCAGCCACAGATTCTCCCTTGGCTGAAGAGAACTGGCTTAGCCCTCCTGGGGAAGGCAAGTCACCCCTTCCTCACCCCCACACCTGTCTTGCTGGAGCAGGGACTGGCACAGCTCTGTCAGGGACTTTCTGCTCTTAGCTCAGCTGCTGTGGTCACAGCGCAGGAAGTGGACCAGGGCAGGATGAAGCCCTGAGTACCTCCTAAAGCACCATCCACAGGTCAGAGCTCTTGCAGAGACTCACCGAAAGAGAACAGTCCGAGAATCAGCACCAGGGTTGTTGTTTTCAGAGCCTTCATCATCCTACAGAGCAGCAAGGAGGAAAAGGCTGGTGAAGCTGGCGGTTCTCGTGCAGATCAGCAGCAGACTGGAGAGCAGCAGCAGGGACTGCAGCCCTTGAGCCTGGTGTTCCTGGCGTGTGTGTTGGCTTGGTCCTGCACCAGCTCGATTCACTGCTGGGGTTGTCAGCAGCTGCACCAGTGGGGGATTTCTCATGGCAGCAATTGTTTCATTAGGGACAAAGGGCTCAAGATTGACTCCGGACTACAAGCAGGAATTCCAACAAGAGCTGTGGCCACACTTCACATCTGTAGGGCTGGAGATGGATTCTTTGGAAATGGAAGGGACAGAACGAACACCTGTTTCTCCTGCTCACAATCCGATCGCAACTTGTGCTGATCCTGTGCTCCACCCTCTCAAGAGAAGGTTCAGCATGTGCCCCTACGGCAGACTGTATCGAGGACACTGCTTGGGACTCCCTCCATGCGATCCAAAATAGACCCGTCCCTCATTCTGCAGAGATCAAAGGCTTTCTGGGCCTTGCCCCTGTGGTCATGAAGACACTGAAAGGCGGCTGCTGCCTTCCACCAGCTCCAGACCAAGCTCTCAGGCTGCCCTCATGTTCCACTCCTGTCCACCCTCCACCCACCCCAGCTGATGAGGTGGAAAACACACCTGGGCAAAGGGGAGGAGGAATTTTCAAACCTACCCGTTCAGACTTTGAACCTTCGCTGTCTGTCTCTTGGTACCTGCTGAGGTGCAGGTAACAAGCATCTTCCTTGCTCAGCAGCGAGCCAAAAACTCTGCGATCTTTGTTCCCTCAAGATCGAGAGTGACAAAGGCGCAGGGAGACCCCTGGTTTTATACCCTGCTGTGCCGACCTCAGTGCTGATGCTGCTTTGTGACATCAACGGCAGTGGGTGATGTCACAATGGAAGAGGCTGCGCCACGTTTGGAGGTAAAGTCCAAGCTGACAGGAGCGGGTTTTGCAGTCCTCTCTGCAAGGGCAGAAATCCTTCACCATAGAAAGACTGGAAAGTTACAGGAACATGTTACTCTCAGAAAACAGACACTGTCAACCACTCTTCCTCTTGCTTACCAAAGTTCAGATGGTGTGAGAAAAAAGAAAAAAACACAAAAAAGCAAGATTCTTGTTCCTATTTTATAGAACCCATTATATCAGCCACTCAACATTAAGTCCAACTCCAGTCTGAACCTCAGAATAAGAAATGCCATCTTAAAATTTCCAGGAAACAGAAGGGCTTTGAAGTGGCAAGACCAGAAAACATTCATGAAAGCACCGCCATGCAAGTCCACACCCCTGATCACAGACCACCTGCCCCGTTACCTAAGGCAATGATGTTCTCAGCTGATTTGCAGCCACTGACATCTGGAAAACAGCACAGGGTCTCTTGTTGTTTAGCGCTGAGCACATAGGTTGACACTGGAGCTGGTAAGAAAAACATCCACAGTCAGTCTGGTTTCATTGGAGGACATCAGGACAAGTTCAGTTCACATTCACAAGGAATCACAGCAGGTCCCACCCGTCCCTGCAGACCCCGACACAGCTCCTGTGCAGGGTCCGGAGGAGCAGTGAGCACAGAACAAGAAACCTTCCTTCAAAAGAAGGCCCCCAGCTGGCTCTTTCCCCAAGCTGCACAGAGCAGCAGCTGAGAACAACCTCTGCCACAACTACACCCAGCTCTGCCATCTGCAGGAGGAGACCAGCTCCTAAATGATCCCCAGCCCTACAGACACAGATCTTCCCCAGGACAGTGCTCAGCAAATACCAGAGCACAGCGACACATGGTCATTCAGTTGAAGCTGCTGGGGAGAAGGACAGAGGACTAGAAAGAGACAAATCAGACAAGAGAGAAGACAGAGGAGCCCAGAGAGAAAGAAACACACAGGGAAAACGCTGGAGAGATGGAGAGATCAAGAGAAATAGGGACGAGGAGCCACAATGAGACAGGGAGGAAGAAAGAGGAGGGTGGAGGAGCAGGACAGAGGGACAAGGGGATGGGAAGGAGAAGAAGGAAAGTTGGGTAGAGAAAGACAGGGAGAGGGAGGGGGATGTACACATGGAGAAAAGGAAGGAGAGAGAGCAGAACAAAGGGACTGAGAAATAAAGGGAAGGTCAGATGGAGATGAAGAGACTGACAAAGGGAGAAAACCCACAGTGAGCTGGAGGAAGAGGAAAGGAGGGCTGAGAAGCAGCAAAGAGGAAGAGACAAAAAATAAAAGGCAGAGCCAGCTGGACAGGGGTCTATTGCCAGAAGCAATGGGACAGGCAGTGAGGCAAGAATAAAGGCAGAAAAGATGGGGACAGGCAGCAGGACAGAGGGACAATGAGAGGATAAAAGGGGCAGGGAACAGGATATACACGGAGAAACAATCAGCAGTAACAGAGAGAAAGATAGAAGAGAAAAAAGAGATAAAGAGGGACATGGGACAGGGAGAGAAAGGAAGAAGGAAAGGGAGCAGGACAAGGATTGTCAGAGAAACACAAAGACAGGGAGCAGGACAGGGGAACACAGACAGAGAAAAAAGAGTCGGGGAGGCAGCACAAAGGGAAAGACAAAAATGAGAGACAGGCAGCAGGGCACAGATAGAGGTAAAATAGTCTGGGCTGGGCAGCAGGGCAGAGATGGAGACCAAAATGCAGCTTTGGGCTGCAGGACAGAGATGGAGTGAGAAATGAAAGTGACAGGGAGCAGGAGAGAGTGACAGAGAGAGTGGAAAAACTACAGAGGGAGCAGGACAGCAAAACAGAGCGGGGGACAGACAGGGAGAAGGGCAGAGAAACAGAGAGGGAATGAGAGGGGCAGGGAGCAGGACAGAGAGCTGGAGCAGGAAGGGAAATGAGATGGGCAGCAGAACAAAGGGAAGGAGAGACAAAGACAGGGGCAGGGAGCAGGACAAAGGGATGGAAGAAGAAAAAAAGTAGTAATGGTTCAGGACTGAGATGAAAAAACAAATTAAAAATACACCGGGACTGGGATGGAGTGACCGAGAAAGGGCAAAGGAACAGGGGGCAGGACAGCACTGAAGGAATAAACAACTGTGGTGGGCAGTGGGACAGAGAGATGGAGAGAGGAAAAACAGAGCAAGAGAGAGAGGAAAGAAGGGGCAGCAGCTGGACAGGGGGATACAGTGAGAAAAGATGGGACCAGGATTAGAACAGAAAGACAGAAAAGAAATAAAAGGACAGAGAGACAGCAAGAGGGAAAAAATGCACAATCAAGAAACCAGGTCAAGATCCGACATGGAGGGGATACCAGCTGGGGAGAAACCGGGGACACCAGAGACCCTGATGAAGACTCTCGAGTACCAAGGATGGACTTCAGCAAAGTTATGGCGGGGTTATGGAAATAATTCATGTTTGATGCATCAACCAAGCCATAGAAACGAATATGCAATAGGTGTATGTAAGAAATACCAAGAAGTGAGAATCACACACACGCTCGATTAGAGGAGCAATCTTGCGAGTGTCTGGCGCGCTGTAACAAAAGTGCTGCTTTTACCACTTTCCAAACTGTGTTAAAGAACCTTTTTGCCGACTTTTCGGTACCATTTCCCCCCGCCCAGGAGAACAAGGCCAGAGCAGCCCACACACACCTGAGCCAGATGCAGCAACAACATCCCCGGGGCCCCAGTTGCAGGAAAAAGGGCCCCAGGGCTGGGCCGGGGGCTCCTCAGCCTTGGGGCAGCTCCACGGGCGCCACGGCAAAGCTCAGCCTGGCCGCCCGCAGAGCCGCCGACTCCTCAGCTTGGGCTGCGCTGCCATTGGGCGGGAGGGCTGTCAGTCTCCTCCCCTGAGGTGATCCTGGATCTGATTGGCTGCCTTAGGGGTCACTCCCCCCACAGTGCCCGCCCTGCCCTGAGGTAATGTTTCCTGTGATTGGCCGGCTGGGATTTCTCATTTCCCCCCCTACCAAGTGATGGGTCAGACTACTTGTCAATCATCCATGTGCTGCACTCCCACCAGTTGTGATTGTTTCAGCCAGCACAGCCCGCCCCTGAACGCTGCCCAGTTTGTTCAACTCTCGCCACCTTTCCTGCAGGCCTCAAAGCCTGATTGGCTGGTTACATATCAACCACATGACTTGCCCCGCCTCCTCAAATGCCATTGGCTGTCCTGGGTCCCCTGACTCCCCATAGACTTCTGGGCTGTTGTTGCCAGGCAACGAGCTCCACCTAAAACTGAAACTGTGGGCCCTGGTCAGAGGCCGTGGGTGATAAAAGGCACGTTGGGACCCTGAACATGAGGATTTGGGCCCCAGGAAGGAGGCTCTGGGCACTCAAAAGGACGGGCAGATGCTACAGATGGCGCTTTGCGCCCTGAACACGAGGGGACCCTCTTGGTTCCCACCCGAGCTGGGTTTGGCGCCCGTGACCCCACATACCAGCTGTCTGCTGTGCTTTCTGACCTCATGGGCCCTCTTGTCCTGCCTCCCTTCTGCTGCTAAAGCCTGTTATAGGAAACAATCACCTTGCCAGTAGAATAGGCCCGGGCAAGATCTCTCAGCAAAGCATATTTTATTAATGATTTTGCAAGACCGGGTGTTCTGCCCAGAAGTAGGTACACAGAATAGGGCAAAAAGCCTCCGCTTAGATCCCCCCCAAATCCCAGCTGCAAATTCCCTCCCCTGCTCCCCATTGGTTGGATACTGCAGGGTTTACAGACTACCCGACACCTGCCTCAGTTTACCTGTCTCATTCATCTAATTCTAACAACTCTCTGACCTTATTGATTTTATTAAAATATGGATTCCTGGCTCTTTGGTTACCCTATCACTTAGCTTAACTTTTTAAATACAGTAATCAGTTTGTATTCTGGGATTATTTCAAAGAGACTTTGTTTTACATTAAGGATTCATAGTCTGATGTCTCTCATCCCTCACCCCCCGCTGGGGTCAGGTGTCAGATCAGTTGTAAAAACAACATTCCTCCTTCAATGGCTCTTACAACTCGACCTCCACATTGAAACAGAAGAGATGGCAAGATGGGAACACACAGCACACAGCTCTCAAAACCCCATCACAGGGACTTCTCAGATTGGGGATTTCACCAATGGCCCCAAAACCCACAGAGAAGCAAACACCCCATAAATGACACATGCGAGGCCAACAGGAGTTTGTTTTTAATTGTGGCTTTGGCTTTTCTGCCCACTGGCGCTCAGTGAGTGTTTCTGAGAAGCGATCCCAGCCGTGGGTGCAGGTTGCAGCTCCTCCTCGAGGGGCCTGTGGGCAGGCAGGCCGGCCGGCAGAGCTGCCCCTGGCTCTGGAAGGGCTCTCTGAGCTCTTCCTGGCCAGAGGCAGCACTGGCTGCTGGTGCCCTTGGGGCAGCTTGGTCCCTGCTGGGCAGCTTTGGCGCTTCCTGGACTCTTCCTCCTCCTCTCCAGCATCGCAGGTGTCACATACTGTGTCCTCCCTCATCCCAGGCTGCAATCTGCCCCCGTCACCACTGGCTGTTTCTCTGATGTGTAACTCCGGGGCACTGAAGCCTTCCTGCTCCTCCTCCTCCTCCCCCTGTGTGCTGAGGGGTCACAATCCGTGATCTCCACAAACTGGCTGTGAACGTCATAGCACCGCCGCGGGGATCTGCTCCGCTCCCTCTGCCTTGGCTGAGTTTGTTCCTGAGCAGCTTTGGGTGCGGAAGGACACTGGGAGCTGCTGTTGGAGGGCCCTGGAGCTGCATCATCCCTTAGGGCTCGGTCACAGCATGGAGGACTTGTTCTCCAGCTCCGTGTCCTCCTCACTGAGCGATGCTGCTCCGTGATCTCCACAAACCGGCTGCGGAGATCATAGCCCCGCCGCGGGGATCTGCTCCGACCTCTCTCCCTTGGGCGGGTTTGCTCCTGAGCAGCTCTGGGGGCAGGAACAGCCTGGGAGCTGCTGCTGGAGGGCACTGGAGGTGCTGGTGCAGACTGGGAGCTGCTGCTGGAGGGCACTGGAGGTGCTGGTGCAGACTGGGAGCTGCTGCTGGAGGGTCTTGGAGCTGCCTCATCCCTGTGAGTGCGGTCACAGCCCAGGGGACTGGTTCTCCCCCTCCTCCCGTCTGACTGTTCATAGTCCGTGGTGTCCACAGCCCAGCTGCGGAGATGGTTGCCCCATTGCGGGGATCTGCTCCGGGCCCTCTCCCTGGCACCGTTCTCCTGGCAGTGGGCAGAAGGGCTGAATCCCTGCTCCTCTTTGCTGCTGTCCTCTCGTGCAGTGTGGAGCACGTGGTCGCGGGGGTGACAGCGCAGCGGGCGCGCAGCTTTCCTTCTGGACTCCAGCCTGACGCAGTCGTGGAAGAAGCGACGCAAGCAGGAGCCCATGGAGGAGCTGCTGGTGATCCTGCCTGGCCAGATGGGCCACAGCCGGCCCGCAGCTGCCTCCCGAGCACCTGCCTGGCTTTGCTGGCTGCTGCTGGCTGGTGCGGAGGAGCTGCTGTCTTCTGCAGAGTCCTCCATGCCCCCCGCCATGTCCTACAAAGAGAGCTGTGAGAAGCTCCTGCCCTTTCCTTCTGACAGGACCCACCAGTGCGGAACCCCCAGAAGCTGTGAGGGAACAGCTAAGGGCCTCCCAAAGGCTCCTGGAGGCTGCAGATGGGCCAAGGAGTCCAAATGGGATGGATGCAGGTGGGATGCTGGGAGAGGGAGCCGTGCTGCAAATGTGCAGAAAGCTGCTGTGTGGGAGGGAAAAGAGAGCGCTGCCAAGATCCCTGAAAGAAACCCGCTGTCCATCTGGTGCCCTGACCACCTCCCCACAGCCACCTTAGTCCTACAGGGCAGACCCTGCGGTCCCACAGAACCCACCTGCTTGCTGCCGGCCGCCCACTGACTGAGAAGGGAAAGGGCGTGTGATGGTGCCGGTGAGGAAGAAGCCCTTTGTCCAACTTCCAAATCAGAGCACCTGGGGAAAAAAGAGGGGTCTCTGCTGAGGGCTGTTCTTGCAGCCTCTTCTGGGTTCAGGCATTTTCTTGGAGCACTTTATATGACAGAGAGAATATGTAACTAAGACCACAAATGGGAAATTTGATTGGGCTGAACGATGCAGGTGGTAATTGTCTGCTATGACAGAAACACTCCAGAGGATCTGAAGAAAAATAGCAAAGCCAGGAAAAGGAAACGTATTCTGAACACAGCTTAAAATTTGTGATTACCTGATGTAAAACAGTAAATAGGCTTGCTGCCTGAGAACTGTGTCGATGTCGCAAAGAACCACAGTCTCGTCGTTCATCTGGTACCACAGTCCATCGCTGGCCTGCAAAGAAGAGTGTCGGTATCTGGAGATGAACGGCATGGCTTCTCCACAAAAACACAAGCCAAAACCTGCCAAACCACAAGTGTTCCAAAACAAATCCAATCCAGCCCCTGAGGAAACCTTCTCCACTCAGATCCTTGGCTGCCAGAACACGGCCAGGAAAGTTGGTTTTCCCCGGGATACATTTTTCCCTTGTTCAGAAGGAAGTTGCTTTTCACCTTGATGTAGCAGAAGTAGTGTCCTGCACGGCAGCTGCCACCTCCATGCACCAGGATGGCGTATAAGGAGTAGAGGAGCGGTTCTCCAGCTGTCTGAGTCATGTACGGGCGAAGATCCAGGTACTGGGGATGCTCCACAACCTACGGAGAGAGCAGGAGGGCTCAGCAATGATCCAGAAACATTTGAGGACACAGCCTCTCAAGGCTAAAGGCCAGAAGTGTAGAAATGCGTCGTTTGGAATCATCAGCACTTGGTTTTCCCTAAAGCAACATGTCATGGGTTGGGTGGCAGGAAACTGATCTGGGCCAAAGCAGCTCTGTGGGAGCAGAGGACACGCTTGCCTTCCCATGGGAACTGTCCCCAGAAGGGAACATGAGAATCTCAACATGAGCTGCTTGTGACAGAACGTCTGGCGTTGGGAAACCCGCTCCAGGAAGAGAACGTTGCCCTCCAGTTGTGTACACACCTTGCTGATCTTGTCGCCGGTGAAAGCTTCAAACCTCTTCAGACACACCGTGAGAACCTTGGGCGCGCGATGGACCGTGAACCTCTTGGAGGCGGCAGTCATCTTGTCACACCTTGAAAGCAAGTACAGAGCCAAGGGCTGAAACGCACCATTTTTTCCCCAAAGGCCAGACAGCCTTTCCTGTCTCACACATCCCGATGCTATTTTAAGGCTATTCAGTACCATGAGGCCATGTTGAAAAACCTGCCTCTCATTACTGTGCCTTAAACCAATGTGAAAACATGACTTCTGCTCAATGACACCTTCACGCAGCATCTAGTATTAATATGTCATTAGTAATCATCTTACTTGCTACATTTAAAGCAGTTTTCGCCATCCAGGTGCTCGGGTTTCACAAAGTCCTCCAGAGCTGCGGTGACAGATGCGGCTGCCTGGAGGAGTGAGAAGGGAGAGCCCTGAGCTCTGGGAAATGCCCTCGCCCAAACACTTAGGAGGAGTTTACACAAGAAAACAGCTCGATGACGCTGAGGAGACCCACTGTGAACCCGCAAGCAGTGTCCAGAAGGAGGCAGAAAGAGGGTGTGATGCTGAACATCTCCCTCATTCCCCAGGGATTCCCAGCACTCCCCAGAGCCACCTCTTCATGGCACCGCACAGTTCAGCTACGATGGTGTGCGGGCCACCAGTGATGGAAACAACACCCCCCATGAGCCTGGGAGCCAGACAGGTGTTGAGGGAGGGCAAGGGAAGAAGGAGGAGGGTACGTCACAGTGCAGAGAGGGGCACGTGTGCCTGTCCAGCTGAAACCAGCACCGACAGGGAGACCACTGCCAAGGCCTCTGCAGGAGAACACAGTCCATTCCACCTCCTGCCCACCATGAAGCTCTCTCGTTGTTTGTCGGATACATTTTTAAGCCAACTGTGTAGATTCTGGAAAGCTCCAGTGGCCTTGGGACATCTTGAAGCACAATTACAAACCCTCTTACTTTGATATCCAGAGGAACATCCAGGAAGGCCTCGTAGGAATCGGAAACCGCTTGGCAGCTCCAGCACGTGACTGGAAGGCAAATGGAAACGCTCAGCGAGAGGGGAAGTCAAGAGACTGTTCCGGGTTACGCTCCTCACACCCACTGCGCCAATCACACGATCAGCTGCTATCGCAGGCAGACAGGAGGGCACAGACGATTCCAAGGAGAGCAGTAGCTGTGGAAAAGTACCTCTGGATCTCAGAAAGCCCCCAAAGATCTGATGGACGATGGTAGTTGCTTGAGAGGAGATGTCCAAGCTGCAAACCAATGGGAAGGCAGAGAGTTATCTCCTCCAAGAGCCTGGCTTTGTCTGAAAGCCCTGGGCATAGTTTTCCTTGAGGGGAGGACATCAAGGAGTCCAAAGGGCTTGGGAACGCTGGAAAGACAATTTGCTTGTGCTTACTCGCTGCTTCCGCTCAGACAAGCTCTCTGCATGGCATCCACGGTGCAGCGTAAGAACTCGTGGGCGTCCTCCTGCCTGCCATGCTCGAAATTTTCTCCTATTTCTAAGAAAGAAGAAGTTACTAGTTCTCTCCTACGCGAATGGCATAAAACATGTCACAGCAGCTGGACTGACTTACGTGTGAGAACATCAACAACAGCCCAAGGCTCGATGGCACTGGCTGAGGAATGCAGGACCTGTTTAACGTGCGCTTCCATTCTGCACATCATGCAGAAGCCTTCCTGGCCACCTGGAGAGGGAGGGAGATGGGGAGGGAGAGAGGGAAGCTCCTCAGGTTTCCAAAATATCCACAGTGATGGAAAACCTAAGAAGTTCTAAGAATTCTCCACTCCTCCCAAGGGGCCCAAGTCCCAACAAGCCCGAGATGTTTTAGTGCACAGAAAACTTTCTTCAGAGGGATGCTGAACTGACGGAAGCTTTCTGTGCAATAAGCGAAGGAGATTAACTTGCAGGAATAGGGACCAAGAGCCCGGGCTAGAAACAGGTGCCTTTCTAAAGATGAATACATCCAGGTACAACAAGTCACTTCTAGGCTTGAGTGTTCAAAGAACACCAACTCAGGGAGCTGATCAGCTTCCAGATTCTGGGAGCCCTTGGGCAGTGCCCAACAGATGTACAAGGAAAAGTTCCGAAAAGTACTGACAGGCCCGGCTGTGCTCCCCAGAGAGCAGGTGGTTGGCCAGAGGCGGGGTGTAGGTCAGGCACTGCAGGACGGAGTTGAGGAAGCACGTGTTGCCCAGGTTGTGCAGTCCCGCTCCAGCTCTCTGCCTGTGCTGCCAGCCCATGCAAATCTTCTGCGGGGGAAAGAGGATCCTCTGCGACGGAGCCATTCCCTCAGCAACGACTGCCAAGAAAGCACATTGGAAGAGAGATGAGACCATGTTATTGCACAAAAGCACATTTAAAAGCTGAGTTCTGTACAGGAGCACCCAGGATAGAGCACCAGCTCTATCCTCCAACACAGAAACACTATGGGAAGCCTCACACTGCCCTTGAAATTTCCTGATGAAGGCACAGTTTTGGAAAATAGTGTGTTCCCCTGCTCACTTTGCCGAAAGCGCAACAAACCCACACTCTGACTTCAGTGGCTTGGGCAACTTTCCTTTCCCTCTGGAGTCTTGAACTGGATCACCCCCAGCGTGTCAGGGCTGGAGGGTGCCCAGCAGACCCCAGGCAAGACAGGGAAAGCCTCTAGTGCAGCGGGTAAGGAACTCGCTTCAGACGGGCAGGAAAGGTCTCTGTCCCACAGCACGGCTGCCGCCTGCCTGCCCTGCTGCCTCTTGCTGCCCGTGCCCTGGAGCAGGAGCTGGGTCCCCTCTGCCCACAGAGGCTGTGCTGCAGCCGGCTCCCAGCTCGGAGCAGCCCTGGCATTCAGGCAGCATCATGACCACCACTCGTGGGACCCGCCCTGCCAGCGTGTGGGGAAACGTGATCCTGGTGTTGAGCAGGGAGCGCTCGCTGAGCCCCCGCCCTGCCCACACAATCAGGGCCCCTCACTCACCCATCTCCAGTTGCTGGGCCATGCACAGCTCCTGGGGCTCCACTGGAGATCCGCTCCCCTGGGGAGCCCTGTCCTCCTCCAGGGCCACCCTGGTGGTGTCGAGATATTTCTCTGCCATCTTGTGGGTCCAAGCAAAGAGTTATAGGTGGAGAAGGGGGAAGCTTTGGCAAAATGCCAGGGGTCTGCCGGGGGCAGCTGGGAAAGACTTGGGTTGCACTCGGGGAGTCTTCAGCACAAGTCTGCCGGGGGCAGAGGGGAGTCTGCCTGGGGCAGCTAGAGTTAGGATATGGCTGGACTCGATGGTCTTAAGGGTCACTTCCAACCAAAATGATTTGCTAAATCTCTGAAAGACGTGGGCTACGCTCGGGGGCTCTCGCCAGCTCCGTGCTCCTGCCCTGTCCCGTCGCCGTCCTGTCGGACAATGTGGGCTGGGGCCACAGCTGCGCTGAGCACAGGCAGGGCAGTGGGTGTCACAATGTGAGGTCACAAAGGGCCCCACTGTGACCCTTCACCTGGGCAGGGAGGTCAGGCTGTCACTTTGGGAGGCACAGGGTCAGCTCAGCGCTGGGCACCTGGGTGCTAAATTTGAATCCCAGTTTCTAAATTTCCACCACCCATTGCTCGGAGCATAGTCTGTAACAGTCTGTTGCACTACTCCATTTTCCTGGAGGCTGGTGCATGACGGGGATGTGACAGACCCACTCACTGTCGTGCTCCTTGGCCCAAGCGTCTGTGAGGATGTTCCAGTAATGAGTCCTGTTGTTTAGCTTAGTTCTTTCTGCGTTGCTGTTTCACCACATGACTTGCTTTTCAAGGCCCAGGACAGTGTTGCGGGCAGTGCCGTGGGGCACAGCGTAGGTTTCCCAACATCCGATAGTGTCTTCTGCCATTTTAAGCACAGAGCTCTTGCCATGGCAGGTTTGTGGCAGTGTGATATAGTCAGTCTGCCAGGCGTCCCCATATTTACACTTCAGTCATCACCCCCCATGCCACACAGGCTTTAACCGCTTGGCTTGCTTGATCATAGCCAGTCTTTCACGATGGTGGTGAATAACCTGAGCAACAGCGTCCATGGTTGAGTCCACCCCTCGTTCACGAGCCCATCTATGTGTTATATCCCTTCCTTGATGACCTGAGGCACTGTGGGCCCAATGGGCCATCAATAATTCACCTTCATCTTGCCAGTGCAAACCTACCTCAGACACTTCAATCTGGGCAGCTCGATCCCCCAACTGGTTGTTCGGATCAGGTTCTTCAGTGACCGACTCTCGGGCACATGAGCTTCTACGTGGCACACTCTCACAGGCAGGTTCTCCAGCCCAGCAGCAATATCTCGCCAGGATTCAGCAGCCCCGATGGGTTGGGCTCTGCGCTGCCAGCGGCTCCGCTTCCATTGCTGTAACCAGCGCCACGGGGCATTTCCCACCATCCACGAGGCAGAGCACAGATGAAGCTTCTCAGACACTGGGGCCTCTTCAGCCCCTGTCAGGATGGCGGGTGCTGGGTCTGGTGGGGCCTCTGCCCCACGGCGGGGGATGTGGCCCAGGGTACAGCAGGGGCCACAACGGTTGGACGCGGTCGGCGGTGGTGGCGGGAAGTCGGATGGCCCATGGCTGCGTTCCAGCGGCACGGCCCGGGATACTGACTGTGTGAGCGGGTGGTGCCACGGAGACGCGGGGTCTGGAACGTGGGGGTGGCCGGGGGGACGGGAGGGACGGGGAGAGGGGCAGAGAGGAAGGGGCCCTGGGGCTGGGCCGGGGGCTGCTCGAGCTCAGGGCAGCCCTGACGGGCGCCATGTCAGAGCTCGGCCTGGCCACCCGCGGAGCCTCTTTACTCTTTATTCGGTGCATGCGTAAAGCAGGTTTTCTTTAAGCAAGTCGTTAGCGTTACCTAACGGCAATATCCTTTTCTTTACGTAAGTCGTTAGTGCTACCTAACCACAACATCCAGTGTCCTTGCTCCATGCCTTAATTGGTTAAGTCAGTGCACTTATCTTAACTTCTTGTTGGCGCATTTTCGCAATGCTAGTACACTAATACTTATTTCTGTCCCCTGATATACTCTTACAGTGACACGAATCACAATAACACATTTCACAGTTCCCCTGCTCACCCATTGGCCATTTTTGAAAAGTGCACACAATGTGCGAGAGCTGCCAGTGGTCAGGGAGTCCCCCCAGTCTCCATGAGCTTTCCAAGAAGGTGGAGAGTGGCCTCACTGTGACATTGTCCTGCTGTCTCAGCTCCTGGGATGCTGCCCCTGCTGTCCCATAGACTGGAAAGGATTGTGTTAGTTCCAGTGACCCCTGACTTGATCTGCACCCACTGCTGGTTGTTTTCGTCCAGATTCCTGCCTCCAGTCACAGAGGCCAGAGAGAACTTGCTGGTGAAGACAGAGGAGAAGAGGACACAGGGATTCTCACCTCTTTCTCTTATTAAAGTCATTGGTGGCCACCCAGTGTCTTTGTTTCTCCTTTAACTGTTCCTGCAGAAGTAACAGCTCATTAGGTGACCCTTAATAGCCTTACAGGTCTAGACTGAGTTTTGCTCTGGACTGTTGCTGTGCTTGGAGGCTGCTGTCCCTGAAGACCAGATGAACTAACTTCTGCCACCCTGCCTTGGCAGTTTATTCCATCCGTGTCACAGCTCTGTCTGCAACACTGACAGCTCCAGCTCACCCAGTCAGGTCCCTGGCTGAGGACATTGCCTCACATCTGGGCTGAACCACCCCAGCTGTGGCACCAGGAAACCTCTGACCTGCCCCATGGAAACCTGGTACCAAGTGTCCAAGAGCCCATGTGTGCAAAGGCTTTGCTTCAGAGCACAGTCACGGGATGGCCAAAGATTGCTGAATGTCTCTCTAGACCTAGGAGTATAAACCCAGAATATAATGCCTAAATTCATTCTGGGGAACATATTCCTCCCCCAATTTGGAAAAATTAGATCCTTTGCTGTAACATTCCTGGTGTCCTGCCTAATGATGGGACAAGAAAAGGTGATTCTCATACCAATTTACTTTTTAATACAAAGAACACAATGCTGGCAAGAAGTGTCACTGCTAGAAGACAGAGAATCAACATCACTGATTACTTCATGTTGTTTCAAAGGATGTGCCCCTGGAGCCCCAGGGACAGCTGGAGGGAGCCCAGAGGGGACAGAGAAAGGGACATCATGGGCTGCTCCTGTGCTGCTGAGCTGGGCTGGGCTCCTGGCACAGAGGGAGCTCATGGCAAGCAGCAGCGCTGCACAGAGACAGCTCTGCCCAGGAGCAGCTCCTCTGCAAAGCGCAGCAGGGCTGAGGGCTCTGCCTGGGGATCTCAGGGAGACGAGCAAGGCAGAGAGAGATTAAAGGTGGTCAGGACTGGGAGGATGACTGAGAGCTCGCTGGAGGAGAAATCTTTGCAGGCCTTGCTATGGTAAGTCTGTGGGTGCAGGGCAATGCAGCTGTAGCTCCTGGAGGCATCTCTTAAAGTTAGCACAGGCACAGCTTGAGGGATCTGTGAGGAGGGGGCTCTTGGCAGGCAATGTTGAACAGCTGTGAAGCTGGGTGAGCAGCCAGGGGTGCCCAGGGCTGTCCTGCAGAGCAGGGTCCCTGCACCCCAGGGCTGTGCTGGGACAGGGACTCTGCCGCCTGCCAGGGTCAGCGCTCAGCCTGCCCGGGGAGATCCCCATGGTGCTGTGGGGAGAAGCTGTGGGGGGAAGGAGCCACCCCTATCAGGGCAGGAAAGGTGCTTCTGCTGTTGAGGGGGTGCTGTGTGGGTCAGGGCTCCTCACAGCTCCAGGTCATCCCCAGGATTTTTCCAAGGTGATGCCTCAAAGAGAAGATCAGTGCAAGGATTACCAGACAGATAGGGGGCTTTCCTGAGCCTGCTTTTTCAGTTTCCTATCCCAAGGGTTGGGGGGTGCAGGAAAGGAAAAAATGAAAATGAGCTCTCATGCTTAAACAAGTCACTGTGACTCCTGAACTGCAACTCCGATTAATCATTACATCTGCCAGAAGCCTCATAACATCCCTTCAGCTGCTGCTCTGCCTGTGCACAGCACCAGCATCACATTGGCTATACCAGTCAGTCTTAGTCTGACCTGTCCTTTTCCCCAGTCTGCAAACAGGAAGATGCCCCCAGGCAGTGCCCTGTGTACAGGCAGGATCTATAGGGCCAGTGTGAGGGCACAGAGGGTTAGGATGGGGTCTGTGAGCATTGACAGGGAAAAGACATGGACAGGAAAACACCTCCCAGGAGGAGAATCTCCAGGAAGCAGGGAAATGATCAGAAATGAGAGGTAACTAAACCTGGAATTGTTATGGGAGGTAGAACACAGAAAACTCCCTATGATCCCCCACAGTGCAGATCCCTCCTGTGAGCAGCCCCCTCGCCTCCTCTCCCACCCAGCAAAGCCTCTGCCCTCAGGGCCGGGGGCTCCAAGGCATGAAGCAGCTCCTGTGCAGCCAGAGCTCCAGTTCCCTCTGCAGAGCACAGGGGCTGAGAGCAGCTGCCCGGCAATGGTGGTGTGTGGGAGGTGGCTGCACAGCTGGGGAAGGGTGACGCTGTCTGAGTGCCCGGCTGCCTCTGCCCCGGCCTCTCTCACACCCACCCTCAGCGCATTTTCCTTCTTGCTCTGGGTCACTGTTGTTGTGATCTGGTTCTTGCTGTCAGGCTCTCTGGGGATGGGAGTTTCAGCTGCACAGTCACAGCCTGATCTTGTGGGTCCTTTCCTGCAGGTGTGTCCATGGGAACACGTGTCCCAGCTTTGCTCTGACCTGTGGGGCTGTGGGCAATGCAGTCTGTGAGGCAGGGGA
The DNA here is from genome assembly GCF_036013445.1 of Caloenas nicobarica. Classification (NCBI taxonomy): domain Eukaryota; kingdom Metazoa; phylum Chordata; class Aves; order Columbiformes; family Columbidae; genus Caloenas; species Caloenas nicobarica. Next base: position 2,795,838 of record NC_088276.1, read on the forward strand.
ATGAGCATTATCTGAATTCCCCATGTAGAAGTGCAGAGATGCTATGATGGAAGAAATGCAGTTCGGTTTGTGAAATGAGCTGTGTGTGTCTTGGGATAGAAGTGGGGTGCTGAGACCTGAGGAAAGGGTGGGACATGTCATGGTCTGAGGTGGGTCCCTCTGCTCTCAGCAGTGCCCAGTGGCTTTTCAGGGTAACATGCCAGTGTGATCAGCCTCCATCTCAGAAAAGGCAGCTGGAGCAAGACAGAGGGACAGACCAGCTGCCCTCATTCTGCACTGACCCACAGGCATCCTCTGGTCTCGCAGGACTCGCTCTGTTCTCCCTGAGTGCAGCAGAAATGCTGAGGGTTTCTGACACCCAACAACACTCTCCAGTGGAGTTGCAGGAAGCTGCAAAAAAACAAGCCTCTCAAACTGCCTTGTTCCGTCCTGGTTCATTATCACTAGGAGAGCAGATGCTGACAGTACCTTCTGCACCAGGAACGGGTCCATCTGACACAGCTGAACCCCAGGACTGGACCCTGTTCCCCCGTTCCCATGACCCCCTGCTGCAGAGCAGGGCTGACTCCTGGGCAGCCAGCGGGCACAGGCCCTGCTCCTCACGGCACCTCCAGCCAGCACCACCCAGGGCTCAGCCACGGACCCGAAGGAAGGTCTGGAAATGGACAAGGGGCTGTTTAGCAGGGTAGGGTGTATGAGAAATGGCTTTGACTTTGCTCAGAGAAGTCTCCCCTAACTTATCACTGTCTTTTGCTGCTGTGACAGTGCCCCATGCTCATCAGCAAATGTCCAACAGCAGCTCCATCACCCAGTTCCTCCTCCTGGCATTCTCAGACACACGGGAGCTGCAGCTCTTGCACTTCTGGCTCTTCCTGGGCATCTACCTGGCTGCCCTCCTGGGCAACGGCCTCATCATCACCACCATAGCCTGTGACCAGCACCTCCACACCCCCATGTACTTCTTCCTCCTCAACCTCGCTCTTCTTGACTTGTGCTCCATCTCCATGACTGTCCCCAAATCCATGGCCAACTCTCTGTGGGATACCAGGGCCATTTCTTATATGGGATGTGCTGCCCAGCTCTTTCTGTTTGTCTTTTTCATTGCAGCAGAATTTTATCTTCTCACCATCATGTCCTACGACCGCTACATTGCCATCTGCAAACCCCTGCACTACGGGACCCTCCTGGGCAGCAGAGCTTGTGTCCACATGGCAGCAGCTGCCTGGGCCAGTGGGTTTCTCAATGCTCTGCTGCACACGGCCAATACATTTTCACTGCCACTGTGCAAGGGCAATGCCCTGGACCAGTTCTTCTGTGAAATCCCCCAGATCCTCAAGCTCTCCTGCTCACAGTCCTACTTTAGGGAAGCTGGGCTCCTTGTGGTTAGTGTCTGTTTATCATTTGGGTGTTTTGTGCTCATTGTGCTGTCCTATATGCAGATCTTGAGGGCTGTGCTGAGGATCCCCTCTGAGCAGGGACGGCACAAAGCCTTTGCCACGTGCCTCCCTCACCTGGCCGTGGTCTCCCTGTTTGTCAGCACTGCCATGTTTGCCTACCTGAAGCCCCACTCCATCTCCTCCCCATCCCTGGACCTGGTGGTGTCTGTTCTGTACTCAGTGGTGCCTCCAGCAGTGAACCCCCTCATCTACAGCATGAGGAACCAGGAGCTCAAGGAGTCCATTAGGAAAGTGATTTCATGGGCGTTTGTCAATAGTGATCAGCTTTCCATCACTGTCCAGAAATGATGTCTAACTGTATCCCAATGCAGGCCTGTACCCTGTTTTATCCCTTTTACTTTGTTAGCATTACCCATATTGTTATTTATGGTTATTATGTTGGTACATAACTGTTCATGTTTAGCTCACTATCCTGAATAATGAACCCATTATAAATAGTTTTAAAACACCTGAAACCTGTATAAATGTTTTTCTAACACTGTGTCAGAGCTTAGTCTCCCATAGCATCTCTGTGACAAAATGACATCTCGAGAGTGCTGTTCCTCAAGATTTGGTTGTTCTTCCAAAGCTGTTTTCAACAACAGGCCCAGGAATTTCCCTCAAAAGGGCCTGAGGAAAAAGCGTGTTGTCACCTTGGAAGCTGATTCACAACAGAGTTGTGATTTAAGACACAACCCTTGCTGTCTGTTGACAGTGGAGATGGGGAGTGGTCATGAGATACAGTCAGACTGGGCTGTCCCAGTGCATGATGGGGCAGAGGACAATCCTCCAGGAGAGGAATCAGGAGCTGCCCAGAGAGCCCGGGAGATACACACGGACCAGCTGTGCCTGAGGTGGGCAGTGACAGGACCCCGCAGAGTGAGACATGGCCCAAGGTGGAGTCATCAAAGGGAAAGCACTAAATGCAGGTATCTGCAGGGAAACAAAGATGGACACAGACAATCTGACACAGACCAACTCCAACAGGCAACAGCACCCTCACAGCCACCACACCAACAGCAGCACTTACACAATCATGAGCAACAGAACTGACCCTGTCCTGTTGCCCCTCTCAGGCTGATCTGGTGTGAAGGTTGCACGAGTGGTCTGTACATCCCAGGTAGAACTTACTTGCAGTTTCACACACCCCTGTGGTCCCTCCAGTGTGGACCTGGGGTTTGGGTCAGCCCAGACTCAGAGATATTACCCACTTGGACATTCCAACCCTGGGGTTCTCCAGATCCTCGGGTCCTCCTCCTCCTTGCTAGCCTCACTTAGAATTGACCAAGAAGGTGTGTACGTGCCATCACACCCAAAGGCACACACAATAGTGAGCCCACTCACACAGCAAAGAGCCAGGAGCAGAGTTTAATTAGTTTTGTGGTTTAACCCTGAAAGACAGCTCAGCACCACATAGTCTGTCACTCACTGCTACACAGCAGGATGAGGCGGAGGATCGGAAACACAAAAGAAAACTCGTGGGTTGAGATTAAGACAGTTTTATAGGTAAAGCAAAATCTATGCATGTAATCAAAGAAACATAAGGAATTCATTCACTGCATCATCGGCAGGAGGGTGTTCAGCCATCTTCAGAGAAGCTGGGCTCCATCACATGTAACTGTTACTTCGGAAGACAAACGCCATCACACCAAATGTCCTCCCCTCCCTTCTTCTCCCAGATTTTATTGTTGACCATGGTATTATATGTTGTGGAACACCCCTTTGGTCAGTTTGGTTCAGCTGTCCCAGCCATGTCCTCTCCCAATTTCTTGTGCACCCCCAGCCCCCATGCTGGTGGAGTTGGTGTGAGAAGCAGAAAAATCCTTGATACTGTTCAAGGACTGCTCAGCAATGACTGAAACATTGGGGTGGGACCAACACTGTTTCCATCACAAATGTAAAACTAACTCATACAAGTTGCTATGAAGGTAAGTAACTCCATCCCAGCTGAAACCAGTATGATAAGCAGGAGAGATCACGGTGATCAGGCAGGGGATTTGGCCAGAACAGCACTGACCAGCCACCTCCCCACGGGCAGCTTGTTTCTTGAACTCCCCTCCTCCCCACTCTTCCACAGATGGCTATTTCCATGATCCAAATTTCTCTGCCCCGATCTCCTCACAATTCATAACCATCATCAGTTACTTTTTCCCCAATGGGCTCAGGTTTTCTCCATTTGAACTCAAATTTGATAGTTTGGATTCCATTGCCTTGGTCCTCTGGGACTTCGGTGACATCACTGGTGGCTCCTCCAGGCACTGATGGCCTTGCAAGACTTTACTGCCCAGACAGTGCCCAGTGCTCCCCTCTGTGCAGTCTAGCCAACCTGGTCACATCTGCAGCCACCTGTGAGGCCCAGCTGGGACACACGGAGCTGCCCATACAGCTGGTCCCTTCTCACATCCCTCAGCTTCTCATGCGTGTGCCACAGTTTCCCATGGCACGTACAGGTGGTTTCAGCCCAGGGCAGGGCCTCACCAGGGGCTCACTCATCTTTCTGCAGCCTTCCCATCTGGTGTCCTTGATGACCTCATGATACCTGCCTACCTCTGGCCAATCACATTGCTGTCATGAGGTGACCTCACAAGTAATAATCCAGGCATGTTGGCTTTGCCTACATCTACCCCAGGTAACTGCAATAGAAGTGGCATCACAACCCACCTCCAGCCGTGTCATCTTCCCCTTCTGCATCTCCCATCTCCCAAGCTCTCAGCACTGCTGGGGGTGTTTCCCAGCATCCAGGTGACATGACTAGGCCTGTCTCACCACGTGCCCAGGTGGGATGTTTCCAAAGATGTGACTTCAAAATCCACCTCCCTCCCATGATGCCTCACCTTGCATCATCCTCTTCTGGCACCAGGGGTCACCTCACAGCCAAACTCCCAGACACTGCTCCTTTACCTGCCTCTCCTCTTTCCTACCCAGCACTGTCGTTTCTGCTGGGCAGGCAGCAACGTGCTCCCCATGGGGACTGCAGAGCCCTGGTGGGACAGCTCGGTGGTGGGAGGGCAGCCATGGATGGGCAGGGCTCCTCAGGAAGGCAGGCGGGTGGATGAGGAGGTGGAGATGAGCTCTGTGCAGAGGGGAGCCTGGCGTGCACAGCCCTTGCCTTGGAGGAAGCTTCATGGTCACAGGTCCTGGATTACATGGCAAGTTGGACCATCTCTCGGTCTGCTGCGAGGGCAGCAGGGCTGGGCACAAGCAACCCAGGAGGTTCCTGCAGGGTGTGGAAGACAGCATTTTGAGACAAACACTGGACGAGCTGACTAGGGCTGTTGGATCTGACAGACAAGGTGGATCAGGCTGGGGATCTGAAGGATGAGTGCGGCCATGGCTGCAGTGACTGTGAGATGGTGGAGAAGCAGGACAACTGCAGAACAACAGTGCAGTCCTGCAGGAGAGCTGATTTCAGTTAGCTGAGGATCTCCTTGGGCTGTCCTGGAGAACAAAGGGGCTGTTAAACTCTCTTGGATCTTCAGAGATGACATCCTCAAAGCCCAGGAAGAAGCCAATCTGATGGACAGGGAGTCGAGCAGGGCCTGGCAAGAGGTCAGCATGGGTGCACAGCAACCCCCTGCCTTAGGAGACCAAACAGCAGAAGGACGTGCAGGGAGGCTGGAGGGGAACAGGCTGCCCAGGAGACAGACAGACAGACACCTGGCCTGGGGGTGCAGGGATGGAGCCAGCAAAGCCAACGCTGAGCAGTGGCTGAAGTGGCCATGCAAGGGGAGCGCACCCAGGAGGGCTTCTCCAAAGATATTGTCAGCACAAGGAAGGCAGCTGAGGGAACCCTGGTCCCAGTGGCCAGTGGGGCAGGGGACGGAGTGACAAAGAAAGTATCGAAACAGCAATTTTTCAGAAGAAAGATTCTTCCTTTGAGAGTGCTGGTAGGAAATGTGTTTTGATGAGTAACTGGATGCACCTATGCATTTTACTATACATTTACCTCTACATAAATATTTATTTTTCCTTATACTCACATAGAAAGACAGATAACACAGATCTGTTGAGATCACTGTCAACATGACCATGTGTAAAAAGAACAGTTCAATTAACCTTTTTATCCTTCTTTCCTCCATCAGGCAAGAGTGGCCAACAGGTTCGAGCATGACTCACGCTGTGCCAAGAGTAAAAAGCGGCATTGACAGTCCAGGGCAGTGGATTTTTTGGTGCCTTTGACTCTGTGCAAGACACAAGGATTATCTTTCTTAATGCTGTAGGCTTTGGTAGGATAGAAATCTAGAGAACATTTTCTGAAAATGGATGGAAAAAGAAACCAAGTGAAAGATGTAGAGCCAGGAAATGTCTTCTCGCAACTTTAAGCATCAACCGTTGTTGGTGTTGTAATTCTCCTTTCTTTGTTTTGAATACTTTAAGCATCAGTGTTTTCCCATGAGATCAAAATGAGACTTTTCAGGATGTGCATTAAGAGCAAGAGGAGAACGTCAGATCTTCCACAAGATTTGCCTTCTCAGCACTCTCTCTGTTAGGCTGTGCATCTGAAGTACCATTTCCAGCAGCTGATCTGCACACAAGCACTTGTATTACTATCTGGATTTCCCTTCCCCTTACTCTTTGATCACTCAGACATTTGTCAACAATCCAGTTGCCACTTCCAGGTTCTAGGAGTTAAAAGCTTCCTTGTCTTTCAGTAGTCTGTCTAATTCTGTCTTTAGCCAACTCTTTTATTGTGTTTATTTTCTAATTTCCTTTCTGTCTAAATCATTTCTTGCATGCCTTGGAGACAGTGAACCTCATTGGTGGCAGTTTGTCCTTGGCATACAGTTGAGGAGTGTGCTTTCTTTTAATCATGAATCTTATCAGTTTTATTTTGTTTGTTCAAAAGTAAAGAAAAGTCCCTCTTTGTCTGTGTGCAGCCAGGTCTCCAAGGAGAGCAGGTGGGAGCTGGTGCAAAGGAGCTGGAACATCCAGCTGCAGACTGCAGTGGAGAAGTCTGGGGTAAGGAAAAGGGATGCAAGTTCCAGGTGGCCAATGAGAGAAATGATGGGGTTGGGGAGGTGAGGAGCAAGGTTGTCCACACGGTGTCAGAGCTCAACGGACAGCTTCTCCAGCCAGTCCAGACCTCCTTAGGAGAGACCCTGGGTCAATATCAGATAATGCTGCAATCACCTCTTCTCCACACTGAAACACAATAAACTATACCCTTTAACAAAAAAAAAAAAAACACGTCATTTTTGTTAGAATGTTTTTGAAATCACTCTCCGTAACTATAGTAGGAAACCTCTCTAATTAACTGTACAAGACTAGAAGGAAATTACAAGAAGAGACATGGTTTCTTAGAGCTTTCTTTAGTGTAATGAGCCCCATGGTGCATTTGGTGCTGAGTCCTTGAACCTCAGGTGCTGAGAGGAGATTCCACAAACCTTTCCAGAAGTCAAAGTCAGAAGAAAAAAGTACTAAGTCCCTTGAAGTGTTAATGAGTTCCACTGAGGGCAAGTACCAGCAAAGCCTCCCCAGGGGCTCGTTAGAGCAGAGAATTGGAGGCCATGATGGCAGATAAACAAAGGGTAATGTGCAGGCAGCTGAGGTGCTGAGAAAACCCTGGTTTTGTTGGACGAAGCAGAGAGGCCAAGGCCTGACCCCCAGCCCCTGGGAAGGCAGATGCTGTCCCTCACCCGTTGCTCAGGGCTCTTCCTGGGGCAGGGGAATGTGGGCTGTGTGATGCTGAGTGAAGGACAATGGTGTGACAGTTCCCAGCCTTACTGGGGTGTGCAAGGAGGCCATGAGGTGCCCCAGTGCCTGAGGACAACATGGCTCCTCATAGGCCTTGGTGGCAGAGATTATTGCCATAGCCAAGGGGACAAAGACTTGGGTTCTCTTGGTGACATCCAGCCTTGCCAGTGCCCTTTGCCATCTCGACCACAGGTTGTCCTACACTGTCCCACAGCTGCTTCTATTTCCCTGCAGGCTCTAGACACCCATCTCGCTTCCTCCCCTTGCTCTCGCCCTGGTATTTCCATACATTGACTGATGTGTCTCCACTCTCGTGCTCTGTTCCTTGAAACACAAGGAGGTGGACTGATCTCATGTTCCTTCTGGATGATTTCACATATCGCAGCACCACCCTTTGAGTGACGTTTCTTCCTCCTCATGTCCATTCCAAGCTGCGCTGTGTGGCAGTGTTTCTGCTGTAGAAAGGAGGATCCTGAAAACTACTGACCTGTCATCCTCTTACCTGTGCCTGGGAAGATCATGGAACAGATCCTCCTAGAAGCTCGGCTAAGGAACAAGGAATGGTGACTCAACCACTTCTGTCGGCAGCCTGTTCCACTGCTTCACAACCTTTTCCATGAAGAAATGTCTCCTGATATCAATTCTGAACCTTCCCTGGCACAAGCTGAGGCCATTTCCTCTCATCCTATCACTTGCTACTCAGGAGAACAACAACACCCTCCATGCTACAGCCTCTTTTCAGATAGTTGTAGAGAGTGAAAAGGTCTCCCCTCAGTCTCCTTTTCTCCAGGCTAAACACCCTCAGGTCCCTCAGCTGCTCCTCAGAAGACTTGTGCTCCAGACCCTCAACAGCCTTGTCCCCTCCTCTGCACTCACTCCAGCACCTCAAGGTCTTTCTTACAGTGAGGAACCCAAAACTGAACTGAGGATTCAAGTTGTGGCTTCACCAGCGCCGAGTAAAGGGGATGATCACTGCCCCGGTTCTGCCCACTGCACTATTCTTGATGCACACCAGGAGGCCATTGGCCTTTTTGGCCACCTGGGCACACGCTGGCTCATGTTCAACTGCTGTCGATCAACACCCCCAGGTCTTTTTTACAAAAAGCAGCTTTCCAGCCACTCTTCCCCAAGCCTGTGTTGTTGCTGGGGGTTGTTGTGACCCAAGTACCTGACCCAGCACTTGGCCTTGTTGAACCTCAGACAACTGGCCTCAGTCAGCCAAGATCCCTCTGTATGGCCTTCCTACTCTCCAGCAGATCAACACTCCCACCCAATTCAGTGTCGTCTGCAAACTTACTAAGGGTGCACTCGATCCCCTCATCCAGATCATTGATAAAGAGATTAAACAGAACTGGCTCCAATACTGAGCCCTGGGGACACCACTTGTGACCGGCCACCAACTGGATTTGGCTCCATTCACCACAACTCTTTGGGCCCGGCCCTCCAGCCAGTTCTTTATCCATCTCAGATATACCATCCAGGCCTTGAGCTGCAGCTTCTCCAGGAGATGCTGTGGGATATGATATCAAAGGCTTTACTGAAGTCTAAGTGCACAGCATCCACAGCCTGTGTGGTGGATTCACTCCCCCATGACAGACTTTCCCTCATCTGCTAAGCCGGTCACCTTGTCATAGAAGGAGATCAGGTTGGTCAAGCAGGACCTGCCTTTCATAAAGCCGTGCTGATTGGGCCTGATTGCTCGTCTCGTATGTGTGACCTCACAGTCCCTTTCCCAGCCATGTTCCTGCTGTTGGCCTATCCCCTGCAGGGGCACAAGTGACTCACAGTCCCCTCCACAGCCATTGGCTTCCTGCTGGACTATGAGTTCCTGAGACACAGCTGAGCACATGACATCGTACCCAGCCATCACCCTCCTTGTGCTCCAGTGTGTGAGCAGGTAAAACTAAGCTGGTTTCATCAAATCTATCTAATAGATTTCCTATGAAGGGCCTGAGTGGAGAAACGTTCCTCAGAGGAGCTGCTGTATTTACACGGGGTCATTTTATATCTCTGCTTCTGCCTCTTTCTTTTCTTCTTCCTCTTCCTGTGTCTATTCTGATGTGAAAGAGCTCTCCAAGGAAAAGATTCATGGAATCCTACAATAACACAGGTTGGAAGAGACTCCTGAACACCATCTCTGTCCCACTGTCCTTTATGGCACCCTAAGGAATAGCTGATAGCATTTGTGCTCCCTTGGGTTCATCTCATCACATGCACACAGTGGACATGCATATGATGTGTATGTTTAGAACTCATCTATGCAAGGAAAACATGGACTTTTGACCTAGTATTCCACAGAATCATAGAATGTCCTGAGTTGGAAGGGACCCACAAGGATCGAGTCCAACTCCTGTCCGTGCGCAGGACACCCCACGTTGTCCAGTCTCTTCTTGAACACTGTCAGGTTGGGGCCGTGACACCTCCCTGGGGAGCCTGTTCCAGTGTCCAGCACCTCTGGGTGAAGAACCTTTTCCTCATGTCCAACTGAACCTCCCCCGGCACATCGTCCTGCCGTTCCCTTGGGTTCTGTCACTGGTCACCAGAGAGAAGAGATCAGTACCTACCTTTCCTTCTCCCCATGTGAGGAAGCTGTAGCCACCGTGAGGTCTCCTTTTAGTCTTTTCTTCACCTCTGATGCTCAGAAACCCCTTGGTTTGCTCTCTGAGGCAGAAAGGAGAAGCCATGACCTCCAGGCAATGGGAAGGGGAATCCTGTCCCTCACACACGGCTCAGGGCTCTTCCTGGGACCGTGGGACGTGGGTATACAAGGCCGAGGGAAGGACAACACTGGTACATCAACTTCCACCTTCTCCATGGGGCTGCAAGGAGGCAACGAGGCCCCAGTGCCATGAGGACAACATGTCTTCTCCTGGGCCTCAGTGGCAGGGACAACTGCCATGGCCAAGGGGACAGAGACCTGGGTTCTGTTGGTCCCTTCCAGCCTCACCAGTGCCCTTTGCCATCTCCATCACAGGCTGTTCTACACGGTCCTACACCTGCCCCTCTTTCCCTGCAGGCTGCAGACACCCATCTCGCTTCCTCTCCGTGTTCAAATTTGTCAAATATATTTCTTAGTAACAACGTGAAGTGAAAAGCACTCCTCACTGGAACTGCTGTATTTATGTTAACACCTTCTATATCTCCTCTTCTGTCTTTTTTTTTTTTTATGATTCTTCTACCTATTCTCTCTCCAGAAACATCTCCAAGTCAAAAATTATTTCAAATCACAGAATACCTCAGGTTTGAAGAGAGCCCTTGTCTCACTCATCTTGTCTCACTCTCCTGCTCAGGGCAGGGTGAACCAGGGGAGGTTGCTCAAGGCACCCACCCAAGTTTACATCATCCACAAAGGCACTGAAAGTGCACTCTGTTACATCATAGAAGGGGAGAATAAAGACGTTCAACAGTGTTGGCCCGAGTGCTGGTCACTGAGAGATGACACTGGTAACTGGCTGCACAGAGGACTTTGTACCACTGATGATATTTGGGCTTGATGGTTCAGCCGACTTCCCAAACAGCATCCACTTCTTGAGCCCCATCAGCAGCACTCTGCCCAGAAGGAGACTATGTCTGAGGCCTTGCAAATGCCCTGTACACAACATGGCTTTCTTTCCACTGTCCATTTGTGTTCAGCAATCTTTTCCTTGTCCATCACATTCCTGGAAATGGCTGCAGGAGGACGTGTCCCATCCCCTTCCCAGGAAGGGAGATAGGGTGGCTGGCTTGCAATTCTCTGAGTTCCTGTTTGTGCTCTTCTTGAAGATGGGTTTGAGGTCTGCATTTTCTAAGGACCCCAGAACCATTCTGGTTTCTATGGCACATTTGAGAGCACAATATGGAATCACGGGCAAGGGTGACATAGCAGACTGGAGCACTTGCAATGAGTCTGTCCAAGGCAGCTGAGATGAATCTCACTGGGCCACTGGGGTTTGTTCCTGGAGCCACACGCAGAAATGTCAGGGTTCTGTGAGGTGTTCACATCTGAGCTGGCTTCATGGAATCCTTCTGCACCCAGGGATGTTCAGAGACAGAGTCTCTCCATTTTACACACAGAGGCAGGAGTCACAGTGTCTCTCTGACCTCCTGTTGCCACTCCAAAGGGTCGAGAGACACCTCAGCCCTGTGGTGTGTCACCCTGCTCTGCACTCATCTGAGATGTCCCACATCATGAGGAATGGACACGGGGACCTCAATTCAAGGAAGAACATCCCAGTGCTGCATGCAGGTGATTTCCCGTGGAGTGTTCCTCCCACCATGAAGTGACCTCAAGACCTTTTTTGTGCCACAGGCCTTCATGGAACCCGAAGGAATAGTTCATGGTGTTTGTGCTCACTCGTGTTCATGTCACCTCATGTACATGATGTGCATGCTCACATCTCATCTGTACAATACAAACTCGGACTGCTGAACAACTCATTCAGTGTCCATCCATGGAGGGAAGAACAACCTCTACGAGATGGAGAGAAAGGCCAGTGCTGGAAATGGTGGTTGTGAGGGGCCAGTTCATGACGATGCCCTGGGGCAGCTTCCATGGGGTGTCCAGTGCACAGGGGCACAGCCCAGCCCCTGCTCTGCTGGTCCTGCAGGTCTCTGGCAGGAGGCCTGGCTGTGAGAGGACACTGCTGTGTGCCCAGCCCTGCACACACACACTGTGCAGCTGTACACTGATGTTTGCATCTGCATGTCACTTCAGCGTGTTCTACAGTGAAGCTTTGAAAAAGAGCTAAACCTTCAAGCCCTGCCCATAGGAGATCACCTTTCTTTCTGGAAAGGCTGTTCTGAGGCCAGCTCTGTCACAGCAGTGCCCATTGCCTGTCCCTGCCTGTGCTCACAGGACTGACACACAGCAGGACGGTGACCAGGCTGCCAGAGCACTCAGGCCTTGCACCAACACAAGGGATGAGAAGGAGAGTGTGGGAGTGGAACGAGAACAGCTCTGGAAGGCCAAGCGCTGCTGCTCCCTGGCAGTGCTGCCAGGCTGGACTCTTCTCCACTCCTCCCATGCACACAGGAACTGTCCCTGCAGCTCCAAAAGGCCTTGCAGGAAGAATATATATTGAAAAACAAGTCACTACAGGACCCTTTACTTTCTTTAAATACACACAGATCGTGGCTCCTCATTTACACACCCAGTGGTTATAAAAGAAAAGCAGAAAGCAATTTAGAAAGGGGATGACAATGTTATCACAATAAAAAAAACATCAATAGCAACAGAAAACAGAGATGAGAGGCTGGGCCTCTAAGTTGTTACATTAAAACTGCTATGTAGAATGAGATGGACAGTTTATTGCTTCGGAAAACACTTAGATACGAGTTTCCACAGGGCATCCTTGAACTCCTGGTTCCTCATGCTGTAGATGAGAGGGTTCATTGCTGGAGGCACCACCGAGTACAGAACAGACACCACCAGGTCAGGGGAAGGAGAGGAGATGGAGGGGGGCTTCAGGTAGGCAAACATGGCAGTGCTGACAAACAGGGAGACCACGGCCAGGTGAGGGAGGCACGTGGAAAAGGCTTTGTGCCGTCCCTGCTCAGAGGGGATCCTCAGCACGGCCCTCAAGATCTGCACATAGGACGCGACGATGAACACAAAACACCCAAATCCTAAACAGACACAAACCACAAGGAGCCCAGCTTCCCTGAAGTAGGACTGTGAGCAGGAGAGCTTGAGGATCTGGGGGATTTCACAGAAGAACTGGTCCAGGACATTGCCCTTGCAGAGTAGCCGTGAAAATGTGTTGGGGAATGGCTACGGGAAAAGGGGCATGGGTCCAGTGATCTGCTGTATCAGGAAAGCTTGTTCTAGTCAGCATGAGTAGGCCTTGGTAGGCCTCGGTGAGCAAGAGTCAGAAACTGCTGATGGAGAAGTACTGACCGAGGGTAATCTGGGTTATTTACGGGCAAAGAGGAGTTTCAGTAAACGACCTTGAGGGACTAGCTCCGGGAAGAAGAGGAGCTTGCATACCAGAGAAACCGCAAGGGGGGTTGGGCTACTTAGGTATTCTCTCCAATTATTGAATGACTAGTAGGCATAATTATCTAAGGGACTATATAAGTATGTGCAACTTATTAATAAACTGAAGTATGCTTTATCACTCATACTGAGTCGGCTGCATTTCTTCCTCCGCCTTCTCAAGTCTGAATCCCTGGTGGGGTTCTTCCCCGCAAAAATGTATTGGCCGTGAGCAGCAGAGCATTGAGAAACCCAGTGGCCCAGGCAGCTGCTGCCATATGGACACAAGCTCTGCTGCCCAGGAGGGTCCCGTAGTGCAGGGGTTTGCAGATGGCAACGTAGCGGTCGTAGGACATGATGGTGAGAAGAGAATACTCTGCACCTAACAAGAAAGCTAAAAAGAAGACCTGGGCAGCACATCCCGCATAGGAAATGACCCTGGTATCCCACAGAGAGTTGGTCATGGATTTGGGGACAGTGATGGAGATGGAGCCCAGGTCCAGCAGGGAGAGGTTGAGGAGGAAGAAGTACATGGGGGTGTGGAGGTGCTGGTCACAGGCTATGGTGGTGATGATGAGGCCGTTGCCCAGGAGGGCAGCCAGGTAGATGCCCAGGAAGAGCCAGAAGTGCAAGAGCTGCAGCTCCCGTGTGTCTGTGAAGGGCAGGAGGAGGAACTGGGTGATGGAGCTGCTGTTGGACATTTGCTGCTGATGAGCGTGGGGCACTGTTACAGGAGCAAAAGAAAGTGACAATTTAGGAGAAACTTCTCTGAGCAAAATCACATACCCCCTCCCCCCGCTCCACACTCCTTGTCCTTTTCCAGACCTTCCTTCGGGTCCGTGGCTGAGCCCTGGGTGGTGCTGGCTGGAGGTGCCGTGAGGAGCAGGGCCTGTGCCCGCTGGCTGCCCAGGAGTCAGCCCTGCTCTGCAGCAGGGGTCATGGAATGGGGGAACAGGGTCCAGTCCTGGGGTTCAGCTGTGTCAGATGGACCCGTTCCTGGTGCAGAAGGGACTGTCAGCATCTGCTCTCCTAGTGATAATGAACCAGGACGGAACAAGGCAGTTTGAGAGGCTTGTTTTTTTGCAGCTTCCTGCAACTCCACTGGAGAGTGTTGTTGGGTGTCAGAAACCCTCAGCATTTCTGCTGCACTCAGGGAGAACACAGCGAGTCCTGCGAGACCAGAGGATGCCTGTAGGTCAGTGCAGAGTGAGGGCAGCTGGTCTGTCCCTCTGTCTTGCTCCAGCTGCCTTTTCTGAGATGGAGGCTGATCACACTGGCATGTTACCCTGAAAAGCCACTGGGCACTGCTGAGAGCAGAGGGACCCACCTCAGACCATGACATGTCCCACCCTTTCCTCAGGTCTCAGCACCCCACTTCTATCCCAAGACACACACAGCTCATTTCACAAACCGAACTGCATTTCTTCCATCATAGCATTTCTGCACTTCTACATGGGGAATTCAGATAATGCTCATTCCCCTGCCCCACAGACTGCATTGCCCACAGCCCCACAGGTCAGAGCAAAGCTGGGACACGTGTTCCCATGGACACACCTGCAGGAAAGGACCCACAAGATCAGGCTGTGACTCTGCAGCTGAAACTCCCATCCCCAGAGAGCCCGACAGCAAGAACAAGATCACAACAACAGTGACCCAGAGCAAGAAGGAAAATGCGCTGAGGGTGGGTGTGAGAGAGGCCGGGGCAGAGGCAGCCGGGCACTCAGACAGCGTCACCCTTCCCCAGCTGTGCAGCCACCTCCCACACACCAGCATTGCCGGGCAGCTACTCTCAGCCCCTGTGCTCTGCAAAGGGAACTGGAGCTCTGGCTGCACAGGAGCTGCTTCATGCCTTGGAGCCCCCGGCCCTGAGGGCAGAGGCTTTGCTGGGTGGGAGAGGAGGCGAGGGGGCTGCTCACAGGAAGGATCTGCACTGCAGAGGATGAAAGGGAGTTTTCTGTGTTCCCCCTCCCATAACAATGCCAGTTTTATTTTCCTGTCATTTCTGATCATTTCCCTGCTGCCTGGAGATTCTCCCCCTGGGAGGTGTTTCCCTGTCCATGTCTCTTCCCTGTCAGTGCTCACAGACCATGCCACCCTCTGTGCCCTCACCCTGGCCCTACAGATCCTACCTGTTCACAGGGCACTGCCTGGGGGCATCTTCCTGTTTGCAGGTTGGAAAACAGGACAGGTCAGACTAAGGCTGACGGGTTCAGCAGATGTGATGCTGGTGCTGTGCACAGGCAGAGCAGCAGCTGAAGGGATGTTGTGAGGCTTCTGGCAGATGTACTGATCATTCAAAGTTGCAGCTCAGGAGTCACAGTGACTTGTTTAAGCACGAGAGCTCATTTTCATTTTAACCTTTCCTGCACCCCCCAACCCTCGGGATAGGAAACTGAAAAGACAGGCTCGGGAAAGCTCCCTATCTGTCTGCTAATTCTTGCATTGATCTTCTGCTTGAGGCATCCACTTGGAAAAATCCTGGGGGTGATCTGGAGCTGTGAGCAGCTCTGATCCACACAGCACCCCCTTAACAGCAGAAGCACCTTTCCTGCCTTGATAGGAGTCTCTCCTTCCCCCCACAGCTTCTCCCCACAGCACTGTGGGGATCTCCCCGGGCAGTGCTGACCCTGGCAGGTGGCAGAGTCCCTGTCCCAGCACAGCCCTGGGGTGCAGGGACCCTGCTCTGCAGGACAGCCCTGGGCACCCTTGGCTGCTCACCCAGCTACACAGCTGTTCAAAATTGCCTGATAACAGCCCCCTCCTTACAGATCCCTCAAGCTGTGCCTGTGCTAACTTGAGGAGATGCCTCCAGGAGCTACAGCTGCACGGCCCTGCACCCAGAGACTTACCATGGCAAGGCTGCAAAGATTTATCCTCCAGTGAGCTCTCAGTCATCCTCCCAATCCTGACCACCTTTAATCTCTCTCTGCCTTGCTCGTCTCCCTGAGATCCCCAGACAGAGCCCTCAGCCCTGCTGCGCTTTGCAGAGGAGCTGCTCCTGGGCAGAGCTGTCTCTCTGCAGCGCTGCCGCTTGCCATGAGCTCCCTCTGTCCCAGGAGCCCAGCCCAGCTCAGCAGCACAGGAGCAGCCCAAGGCACTTTAATGACCCCTCTGGTGGGTTTGGTGCTGAGTCCATGAACTTCAGACCCTGGATGAAGCTGAAGAAACCTCTCAAGAAGTCCAAGTCGGATTCAAACTCCAAAGTTTCTTGTAATGTTAATGGGTCCCACTGAGGAACACTACTGAGGAACAGACTCCAGGGTCTGGTTAGAGAAGAAAACTGGAGGCAGAGATGACAGGTCAGGACAAGCAATGTGAAGGTCTCTCTGATGCTGAGTAAACCTGGATGTGTTTCATTAATCAAAGCGCCAAGCCCTGACCCCCAACCCTGGGAAGGCAGATCCTGTCCCTCCCACGTTGCCCAGGGCCCTTCCTGGGACAGTGTGATGTGGGGCTGTGCAAGGCCAAGGGCAGGACTATGGTCCCACAACTCCCAGGTTCCTGGCTGGGGACAAGGAGGCCATGAGGCCCCTGTGCTGTAAGGACAAGGTGTCTCCTCACAGGCATCAGAGCTGGAGACAACAGCCACAGCTAAGGGGAGAAGGAGCTCATGTCTGTTGGGGCTTTCAGCCTCTTTACATCCCTTGATCATCTCCACAACAGCCTGTCCTATGCTGTGGCATCACCTGCACCTCTTTCCCTGCAGGCTGGAGACATTCCTCCTGCTGTCCCACCTTGCTCTTGTCTGAGCATCTTCCTTCCTTTGCTGATCTCTCTCCATCCTCCCCAGCTGTTCCTTGAAGCACAAAGCCTTGGGCTGATGCAGACTGCCTCTGGGTGACATGCTCCACCACAGCACTGCCCTTCCACTCACATTCCTTCCTGCTCATGTCCGGCCTGGACCTCCCCAGCTGCACTTTTTGCCATTATTTCTTTCTCGTACTGTTTCCCACTATGAAGAAAACCTCCACCATCTCTGAAACCACCCTTCGAGCACTCTCAGGCTACTCCTACACTGCTGCAGCCTCCCCAGCGCTGCTGGGCCAAAGCAGCCCAGGTCCCTCAGCATCCCACACCATGTGCACAAGGTCCTGAACCCTGCCTTGGCAGAGCCCTACACTCTCCAGTTCCTCCCTGCTTCTCCAAACTGGGAAGCTGCACAATGACACACACCCGTGTGTGTGGGGTCACACCAGTGCTGAACCGAATGGGATGAGAACTCCAGGTGTCTGGGTCTCCACGCTCCTCCTCATGCAGCCCCGTGTGCGGCTGCCTTGTTCATGGTGAGCGTGCAGCACGGGCTTGTGTGGCGGCCCTTGTAGTGCCCAGGCCCTTCTCCTCAGGGTCACTGCTCAGCGTGTCAGGTCCTTTTCTCTCCTGATGGATGGGGTTATTCTCCTGCCCCGATACAGAACTGGCCACTTCTCCTTTTAAAACTTCAGAGATTCCTGATGGTGGAACCCCAAATTTCCCAAGGTCTGGACTCTCCCTGCACTGCTGCAGCCGCAGTCCCTCAATTCCAGCCAGGCCAGGGACCGCTCGCCTGTGGAGCCCCTGGTGCCCCCTAAAGGAAAGGGGGCTCCTGACCTCCAGGACTCTCCTGAGCCCAGGAAGAGGCCACTAAAATGGTAGCAGTAGCAGGGTTCCATCAAGAGTTTATTCAAGAAAAAGGAAATAATTTCCAATTTCCCTAGCACAGTCTTTCGGTACTGCTCTTCTGTTCCTTATCCTGGTGCCTCTCCCTGACTGCTGTGCCCCACTTTCGGTGGCACCAGATTGTTGGGGGGCATGGCCATGTGCCCCCACAGGCTTTGTCATTGGTGCCCTCACTCACAAGGGAAAACCCATCTGGTCACTGTCCACATAAAGGAGCTCCATACATCCAAGCAACTTCTTCACTCTGAGGGAATCCCACTGCTGATCCTTCCAGCCCGTCTCTCCTGAAAAGCCTGTACCCACCCATTGCAGCACCCCAAGCTGTGTGACTTGTCCCACCACGCCTTGGCGGTGACTCCATGGATGTCAAACAGCACAGGCTGCAGCTTGTCCTGGCTGTGCCCTTGGCTGAGGGCATCAGTGCACAGTTGGGCTGTGGCACCTCAGCTGTAGCACCCGGCCAAGCTCTGAGAGTCTTTGGGAAATCTGGTTGGTATCAAGAATCCAGGTCCCCATGTGTGCAAAGGTTTGACTTCAGAGCAGAGCAATGTCACAGGGGTTGGCAGATGGAAAGACAGGGCTGAAATTGGGCAACAGGAGAGTGAGCAAGCCCTGCTGTCCCCAAGGCCAGAGAGAAACAGAGCTGGGAATGACAGACCTGGAAGGAAACGTGTGTTTTGTCAGTGGCATCTCTGCTGCCCCTGAGGTACTTGGGCAGACGTGTCACTGATCTCTAGGAATGACAAGGTGCTGCTGACAGGCCCAATGTGACAGTGGTTTGTCTGTTCCTTGATTGTGTTATCAAGGGGGTGAGAACAGGGTGGTGAAAAGAAAAAAAGGAGATTTGGAAGTGTAGCTATACGCATGGATACTCCGGTGTGAAGCGCTTCCTACTCAAGGGCTGCCCTACATCTACTGGATAGAGAAGGGACAGATCTTGCGATGCTTCAGAGGTGGGAATGAGTTTCTTGCACAAAGGCACCGAATCTGTCTGCAATGCTGTCTGGGGTGTCTGTCCCACACTCACTGTGGATGGGGATGGCTGCCCTGGACAGGGCCATCGCTGTCCCTGCCCAGTGCATGTAGGGGTGTGTGAGAGCCTTGGCACCTCACGTAACACTGCAGGTGTGTAACTGGCATTAAAAGGAATAACTGCCCTGAATTTGATTTGTCAATAGAATTATAGAATAATTTCAGCTGGAAGAGACCCTCAGGATCATCGAGTCCAACCATAACCTAACCCAACTCTAGCACTAAACCATGTCCCTAAGAAACCCATCTAAACATGTTTTAAACACCTCCAGGGATGGTGACTCCACCACTTCCCTGGGCAGCCTGTTCCACTGCTTCACAACTTTTTCCATGAAGAAACGTCTCCTAATACCCAATCTGAACCTTCCCTGGCACAACTTGAGACCATTTCCTCTTGTCCTATCACTTGCTACTTGGGAGAAGAGACCAACACCCACCATGCTACAACCTCCTTTCAGGTAGCTGTAGAGACTGAGAAGGTCTCCCCTCAGTCTGGTGTTTTCCAAGCTAAACAGCCTCATGTCCCTCAGCTGCTCCTCATAAGACTTGTGCTCCAGGCCCCTCACCAGCTCCTTTCCTTCTCTGAACTCGCTCCAGCACCTCAAGGTCTTTCTTGTTGTGAGGGGGCCAGAACTGACCCCAGGATTTGAGGTTTGACCTCCCCAGTGCCCAGCACAGGGGACGGTCACTGCCCTGGGCCTGCTGGCCACACTATTCCTGATACAAGCCAGGATGCTGGGGGCCTTTTTGGCCACTTAGGCACACTCTGGCTCATGTTCAGCTGCTGTCAATCAACACCCCCAGGTCTTTTTCCACCAGGCACCTTTCCAGCCACTCTTTCCCAGGCCTGTAGTGTTGCAGGGGATTGTTATGACCGAAGTGCAGGACCTGGCACTTGGCCTTGTTAAACCTCAGACAATTACCCTCAGCCAAATGAACAAGCAGCTCCAGAACCCTCTGTAAAGCCTTCCTACCCTCTTGCAGATCAAAACTCCCACCCAATTTGGTGTCATCTGCAAACTTACTAAGGGTGCACTCGATCCCCTCATCTATATCATTGAAAAAGAGATTAAACAGAACTAGCCCCAGTACTGAGCCCTGGGGACACCACTTGTGACCGGCCGCCAACTGGATTTGGCTCCGTTCACCACAACTCTTTGGGCCCGGCCCTCCAGCCAGTTCTTTATCCATAACAGATACACCATCCAGGTCATGAGCTGCAGCTTCTCCAGGAGATGCTGTGGGATACAGTGTCAAAGGCTTTACTGACATCTAAGTACACAACATCCACAGCCTTTCCCTTCTCTACTAGTTGGGTCACCTTGTCATAGGAGGAGATCAAGTTGGTCAATCAGGACCTGCCTTTCACAAACCCATGTAGTCAATGATCTCTTGGTTGTCTCTCTCTCTCCAGCCAGGCTGGCCTTCTTTCCCAACAGTTCACCTTCTGGCACATGGGGACAGCTGCTCCTGTGCTTCTGAGATCACCTTCTTGAAGACAGACCAGCCTTCCTGGACTGCTTTGTCCTTCAGGTTTGCCTCCCAAGGGACTCTGCCAAGCAGCCTCCTAAACAGATCCAAGTCTGCCCTTGAAGGCCAAAGTAGCAGTTCTGCTGACCACCCTTCTAACTTCTCCAAGGACAGTAAACTCAACCATTTCATGATCACTACACCCAGGGCGACCTCCAATGAGTCCTTCTCTATTTACAAACAACAGGTCCAGTGGGGCTCCTTCCCTGGTAGGCTCACTGACCAGCTGTGTCAGGAATTGTCTTCCATACACTCCAGGAGCCTCCTAGACTGCTTCCTCTCTGCTGGGTTGTACTTCCAGCAGACATCTGGTAGCTTGAAGTCCCCCATAAGAACCAGCGCTGGTGACTGGGAGACTTCTCCCAGCTGCCTGAAAAATATTTCTTCTGCCTCTTCATCCTGGTTGGGTGGTCTGCAACAGACCATCCCCTAGGATGTCCGCCTTGTTGCCCTTCCCCTTGATTCTTACCCAGAGACACTCAATCCTTTCATCACCCTCATCAAGCTCCAGACAATTAAACCTCCCCCTAACATACACTGCTTCCCCACCTCCTCTCCTTCCTCACCTGTTCTTTCTGAAGAGTTTATAGCCATCCATTGCAGTACTCCAGTTCTGAGAGTCATCCCACCATGTTTCTGTGATGACAATTAAATTATAGTTTTTCTGCCTCACAAGGGCTTCCAGCTCCTCCTGTTTGTTGCCCATGCTGTGTGCATTCGTAAAGATGCACTTCAGCTGGGCCATTGATTGCATTGGGTCGGCAGACCGAAGAGCATCATTAGCACTATCCTCAGATGCCTGCATGTCGCCCTTGGCTGTGCCTCTGCCACATCTGGTTTCGTCCCCCTCTCCCTTCAAATCTAGTTTAAAGCCCTCTCAATGAGTCCTGATAACTTAATGTGGTCCATAAAAAAAGACTAAGAATCTTACTTTTTTGTGGTTCTTTTCTAACATTGTCTGAACTTTGGTAAACAAGAGGAAGAGTGGTTGACAGAGTCTGTTTTCTGAGAGTAACATGTTCCTGTACCTTTCCCGTCTTTCTGTGGTGAAGGATTTCTTCCCTTGCAGAGAGGACTGCAAGACCTGCTCCTGTCAGGTGGGACTTGACCTCCAAACGTGGTGCAGCCTCTTCCATTGTGAGATCACCCACTGCCATTGATGTCACAAAGCAGCACAGCAGGGTATAAGACCAGGGGTCCCCCTGCGCCTTTGTCACTCTCGATCTTGAGGGAACTGGGATCGCAGAGTTTTTGGCTCGCTCTTGAGCAAGCAAGATGCTTGTTACCTGCACCTCAGCAGGTACCAAGAGACAGACAGCGAAGGTTGAACGTTTGAATGGGTATGTTTGAAAAATCCTCCTCCCCTTTCCCCAGGGGTGTTTTCCAACTCATCAGCTGGGGTGGGTGGATGGTGGACAGGAGAGGAACCCAAGGGCAGCCTGAGAGCTCGGTCTTGAGCTGGTGGAAGGCAGCAGCCAGCTTTCAGACTCTTCATGAGCGCAAGGGCGAGGCCCAGAAAGCCTTTGATCTCTGCAGAATAAGGGACAGGTCCATTTTGGATCACATGGAGGGAGTGTGATCACCAGAGTGTTTCTTTGGCGCTTCCTTGGTTGCCCGTTGCTTGCCAGAACGCGTTGACATTCAGCCTCCCTCCCTCTTTCCCCAGTCTGCATTTGTCTGCAGTTATGCCAAGAGAAGGGCCAGAGAGAACCCGGCTGCTAAAGAAATGCTGCGAGAGGGGAGACACACACCCCCTGCCTGGCAGCTGTTGAACTGTAGGGGCACAGGCTGAACCTTCTCTTGGGAGGGTGGAGAACAGGATCAGCACAAGTTGCGATCGGATGGAGGGCTGGAGAAACAGGCGTTCATTCTGTCCCTTCCATTTCCAAAGAACCCCTCTCCAGCCCCACAGATGGGAAGTGTGGCCACAGCTCTTGTTGCAGCTCTTGCTCTTAGTCCGGAGTCAATCTTGAGCCCTTTGTCCCTAACAAAACAATCGCTGTCAGGACAAATCCCCTACTGGTGCAGCTGGTGACAACCCCAGCAGTGACTCGAGCTGGTACAGGACCAAGCCAGTGCTCACGCCAGGAACGCCAGGCTCAAGGGCTGCAGTCCCTGCTGCTGCTGTCTAGTCTGCTGCTGATCTGCACGGGTACCGCCAGCTTCACCATCCTTTTCCTCCTTGCTTCTCTACAGGAAGATGAAGGCTCTGAAGGCGATAACCCTGGTGCTGCTTCTTGGTCTATTCTCTTTCGGTGAGTCTATGCAGAGCTGCCACCTGAGGACGGTGCTCTAGGAGGTACTCAGGGCTCCATCTTTCCTGTTCCACTTCCCCTGCTGTGACCAGAGGAGCTGAGCTAAGAGCAGAAAGTCCCCGACAGAGCTGTGCCATTCCCTGCTCCAGCGGGATGGGTGTGGGGGTGAGGAAGGGGTGACTTGCCTTCCCCAGGAGGGCTAAGCCAGTTCTCTTCAGCCGAGGGAGAATCTGTGGCTGAGCTCTCCTGCCCCAGGGGTTGAGAATCTTCTGTAGGACAAGGAGCACAGTCCAGGGCAGGGAACGTCCATCTATTGTGTAGCACATATGCCTTGATAGCGACTGTCAAAGACAAGAGGAGAGACATCTGTGGCACTTGGGAGAGACACAGAAAGGGGAGCAGGGAAGTTCTAAGCTCTGGTGTTTATCTGACAGGTGTTTACCACGTGGGACAACACAGCACCTCAACCCTCTGGAGAACTGCAGCAGACTTAGGAGAAGACTTGCGTGAAACCCTGCCCCTGCCCGACCAGCTCCTTAAGTTCCAGGAACAGCTTTATCATCTGTGCTGGAGTGCAAAGGATGTCGCGGAGCGGGCTCTCCAGGAAGGCGTGAAGCAGGCAAAGCTCCCAGGCTTTACCGGACGGGTAAGGGCACAAGGCAGAAGGATCTACTGAGGGGTTTTATCCTCCCTCCGGCACATATCCTACTGAATTCCCTGTCCCAGCCAACAGGCTGGTGCTGCTGGAACAAGTGCTGTCATGGCCACACTTCTTTTTCCTGTTGCTCCACACTTCCTTATGGGGAAGAGAGAGCCATGACAGGAACGATGGCTGTCTGAGTCGTACCTCCCTCTGCGTCCAGATCTCGGGTCCTCCTCAAGGGAGGACTGGAAAGAAAGAATGGTCTCAGAGGTCCAGAGTTAAGGCGGTCCTATCTCATGCCCAGCAGACTTGTCTGTCCATGCTGCCTGGCCTGGGGCCTCTCCACAGGAAAAGCCCCTTCCCACAGCTCCAGCATTCAGAGCGCTGGAGTGAGCAGCCCCTCCTTTCTGATCCTGTCAATCAAAGAAGAGCAAACTAGGGATGCTGCCAGGAAATTTGGGTGTTCCTTCCATCTGAAATGGGCCTTGTCCCCATTCACCTTGGCTGGCCTTGCAGGGGAGCTGCTTGCCCCATTCTTTTTCCTTCCAACAGGCGCTCCCCTTTGTGTTCCTTTCCAGGCTGTTCAGGAGATCATCAATCAAGCTCTGGAGAAGCTGGAAGAAATCCAGGTTCCGATACCTGATTACGCCCTGAAATCAGCAGGTGCTGTGACATTGTACATGCAAACCATTTCCAAAGTGCTTCCTGTCCAGATTGACAAGATGGGCATTGGAACATGCCCAGGGGCAGGAGAGAAGGGGCGAGAAGTCAAGGGTCAATTCGTGCCCTAAAATTGCCTTCACTGACAGAGCCTGTAGCAGGCCAGACCCCATGGGAAGCACAGAAAGGCTGGTTCACATTCTTGTCTTTTTCCACAGCCCCATATGACAGTTTAATGACACCTTGCTACGTGTCCCACTAGGGACCGTGCCAGTAAGACAGAGGGAACCCACTGTAGGACATGGATGACAACTGAGGAGCCTTTTCCAAGACAAGAGTGTAATATTCCTCCTGACACTGCCTGATGATCATTCTCATGTTTTAATTTCCAGGGGCTGCCATCATTCGTTCCAGGACTTCTCCGTCCCTCCGGACGGCCAGAGCAAAGGTCTTCTTGTATTCCCTGCCCGTGATGGATTACGTGAGGTCCCCTGAGCTTATTCTGGAGGTAGGAGCACCAAGAAGCAGTAAAACGAAGGTCAGGAGAATGAAGCACACACACTGCTCAGAGTTGCCTTTCCCCCTGTGTCTGCTCCTCGAAACTTCCTTTCCTGCCTCCTTCTTGCATGGACCTGCTCTCCTCCTGTGTCTCCCTGCTGAGTGTCTCCCTCCTCCCTCTCCCAGAGTGCCCCAGGTTCTCCACGGGAGCTTCTACCAGGCCAGGCTGCTCCTGCAGTCTGTGTCTGCCCAGTCGCTGTGCAAAGTGTCAGCACTGCAAGGAAGGAGAAGGGCAGAGATGCCTGCAGAGCTCTGGGATGTGCTCTTAGTGAGCACCAGCGGTTGCTGAGAGCCTGCACTGCTGGAGGGCCCCACGTTGGGCTCTCAAGCCGTCCTGGCCCTGCTCCTGAGCTGCCTGCACAATCTGAAGAGCTGGCTGGTGCCAGGGGAAGGAGGTGGCGGTGGAT
This sequence comes from Caloenas nicobarica, assembly GCF_036013445.1. NCBI lineage: Eukaryota > Metazoa > Chordata > Aves > Columbiformes > Columbidae > Caloenas > Caloenas nicobarica. Next base: position 2,820,662 of record NC_088276.1, read on the forward strand.
GAGAGGCAGCGAGGGCTTCCCCTGACAGGAAAGGTTCATCCAGGGGGGCCTGTGGCTGCCACCTGCTCTGGGCAGGGGCCTTTCAGCCACACCGTCCCTGGCTTGTTCTTGGTGAGGGCTCTGGACCAGGAGAGGCTGCTGAGCTTCTACAAGTAGCACACCGAGCTCCCAGCCATCGAAGGGCTTCTCTCCTGAAATGGCCCTGTGATACGTGAATTCTCACAACTGCTTCTCTGTTCCGTACCCACAGGGTGCGACTGAAGGTACTGGCTGTGGTTCAGAGCAGAACTGATAGGCCAAATGAATTCTTAATCCTCTGATGGTCATGGCAGGTGTGAGAGCCAGGGTGACCTTCTCCATGTGAATGTAGTTTCTTCTTCTCCTTTCAGCCAGAAAACCATCCTGGAAAGTGCTGGCCCTTCCCAGGAAGCCAGGGACACGTGTTCATCAAGCTGTCTGTGCCAGTCATTCCCACAGCAGTCACCATGGACCATGTCTCAGGGACAGCGTTCCATGGAGAAAGTATCTCTGGAGCTCCAAAGGACTTTGCTGTCTATGTAAGTGATTTCTCTAGAGTAGGGGGCAGGGGGTTGCACAGCATTTCCAAGCAGGGGATGAAGATGGGTCATAGATTCCGGTGGCCTGAAGCTTCCTCGTGTCTCTCAGAAGAAACAGGCTCCTTGGTGTTGCTTCCTTCGCATTGCATTCCTCTTTTATTCAATGTACCCCTCAAAACCAAAAGCTTCTAGGGCAAGATGCTAGTCCAGGAGCCACAGGGAAAAGGAGCTGGCACAGTGCATGGTCCTAGACCTTCTTGGCTTCCAATCCCAGTGGCATTTGTGATCCTCAGGTTACCTTCCACTCACTGGGAGCATCTGCTCCTTTTCTGACTGGCAGCCTGGACCTGTTGAGTAGGCAAGTGTGACATGCTGCCCACGTGCAGCTTCTCGTCTTTTCCTTGTGCTCATTGTCCTTGGACTACGTAGCTGAAATAACCCCATACTTCACTGACTGAAGTTCAGTCTTGCCATGGTGATACCAGACACTCTTGTTTTCTCTACCCCTGTCTTTCTGTAGGGCTTCAAGGAAGAACATGAGGAGCAGGGAATATTCCTGGGACAGTTCACATTCCTGGCGGTGCTGAATCCCAGTCAGACCTTCCAGCTGAAGGTATGGGGACAAAGAGGGAGGAGAACTGTAGGAGAGGAGGAGAAATGCGGCTGGATGGGGAGAGGCTTCCCTGCCAAAGGAAGCAGCAGGAAGGAAGCTGTTGAACAAAGCCATCGCTGCGGCACTATTCTGTCAGTGCTCACGTGCCAGAGAGGAAAAGGCGACTCATTTCTTCTTGTAATTTCAGAACGAGCTCCCTGGGGTCGTGAAGTACATCAGGCTGCAAGTGCTGAGCAACTGGGGCCACCCGGACCACACCTGCGTGTATCGGTTCAGGGTGCACGGTGATCCGCCCAAAGACGGGGGAGAGGTGCCGGTTTCAGTTGTCAATAAATTCCATTAGTTTTCACCAAGTCAGGTTCCGGTCTGCTTTGCCTGTGATGTTGACTGGTCCTCCCTGAGCTAACTGGAGCTCCCTGTCCTTCTCTCAACCCACCAGCTTATGGGAGACTTGAGGAGTACACAGCAAGATTTTGCTTATTAGGGAAAACAGGAGAACTCAGTCACAAATCTGCAGAAAGCCTGACATCCACATTCTTGTTGCCTACACAGGAACATCAGCAAGGCCCTGCCTGTACACCAAAGATCAAATTAATGGACAGTTTTCCTGTGCAGAAAGCAACTAAGGATCAACTCAATGGAACCATCTGTTATTAACTGTTTTGGCAAGAGGCAGATGCTACTTCAGCTTCCATCTTTCAATCTGTTGCCCATGAGAAATTGGAAGTGTGGTTTTTTGTAAGAAGGAAACCTTAATTGGAAAGTTGGTTCATAGACTTATTTGCCTCTCTGGGCACATATTGAGTTCATAGCCCAGGAAAAGTTACAGAGTGATTAGCAAAGCAATCTCAGGACAGTTAAGAGATCCCATAACTGCATGAGTTTCTTTCCTTTTCAGCCCGAGTTCCCCAACCCCAAGGCAGGAGCAGGCAGGGCACTGGTGCGCTCGGGTCGCACCAGGGAGGAGAGAGCAGGAACAGCATTTGGAACCCAGGGCTGGCAACAGCAATTTGTGCTCTGAGCTGGGGCTTAGTCCATGTGCAAGCCCAGCATGGATCCAGATAACAAACTGAGGGTGTCAGTTCACCCCCGGTGCCACACACACGGCACCTTCTTCCATCTCCTCCTCAGGATGAGCTGTTTTCCAGCCCCTTCCACCTCAGCCCAGCTCTAGACACCTGCACTCTGGCCCAGGGCTGACTGGGGCTGGTGACCCTCGGGGCAGCAGCAGGAACCGCTCTGACCCTGGTTGTGGGGCTGTCCCTGGGCTGAGCCCTCGGGCCCAGGTCTGGTGAACTGGGCCATGGTGGGGCCCAGGGGTGGTGAGGCAAACAGGTCCCCCTGTCTGTCCGCGCTGGGAGACACTTGCTCCTGCAGCACCCCTGGTACTGATCCTGAACCTGGTCCATCTTCATCCAGAAGTACACTTTAGTTTGGGGTTTTTTTCTTAAAACTGAAGATAATTCAGGTAGAGGTACAGCCTGTTTAGATATCTGAGTAGTCTGGGGACAGAGGCCAGTTAGGGGCTAGGGCCCTCGGGGGTGGGGGATCTTTCTGCCACGTGTCGTTGGCCTGGTGCTCACAGCTGGGAAGGGACTTTCCAAAATCCTGGTGGGAGGTGCCAGATGTGGCCACCCCCGGCAAAGCCTCAGGATCTTCTGCCAACCTGCCCTCAGATCATCTCTTCCCATTAACCAGGAGTCACTACGGGTGTTGCTGTTCTCCTTCGGGCAGTGTGGTGCTCACCAGGCACAGCCAGAGCTGTTCCTGTGCCAGGAGAAGACTTCACACAGAGCCTTGGCTGATGGTGATAGTTCCCACCAGCCGTCCAGCTCTGGAAGGTCCAGATGCCACAGAGGGGACACGGACTGGTTGTCACTTCTCTTGCAGGAACAGGGTTGAACAGCAGAAGGGAGGTGGGATGAGAGGGTCCATGAGGTCAGAAAGCACATTGGACAGCTGGTACAGTCATGATGACAGCAGAGGGAGAAGAGAAAGAGATGCAGTGACCTGGCTGGGACAATGCTTCTGACGTGACACCTGCCACACAGACACAGAGACAGATACATCACCACGTAATGCAGAAGGCAGAAGTTAGAACACATGAATCACCATGGATCAGCTAGAAACCATCCAAAGTGCATGTGGGAAGGATGATATACCTGGTGACAAGAACATCATCTGCCAAAGGATGCAACAGGAGAGCACTCGAAAATGAAAGATTAGATAATTTGGAGCAGTAGCTGACCTAACAATATCAAAACTAAATACAAATTCTGGATGGTTGCCTGTGGACATAACATGACATACGTAGAAGACAACTGAACAGGGAGAATGAATAAATTGGTATAATATGAGTGAAATATCAATGACACACAGAATATACCCTCCCGGTAGAAACTAAAGCTACGCTATTTTTTTAAAAAATGGAGTACAGGGAAAAATTAGGGTTACCCTTCCCCTTAAAAATGTTTTTATTTCATGCGGTTATTTGATGGCATCAGTGTGGAAAGTTTTTCTTTCCTTTTAGTCTCTATGGAGACAGACAGAGGCCTTGGTGGGTCCTGGAGCAGGTGGGAAAGGTGCCTGGGAGGGAGGAGAGCACGGGGAGATATGGAACAGAGGTGGAGAGAGAGCAAAGAGCCGGTGCTGGCAGTGAGGACACTCCTGCTGTGCAGGTGCTGCTGAGGTCACAGCCCCCAGAGCAGGTGACAGACATGAATGGGCCACTGGCTTGTGCTGGTCCCCGTGGAGCAGAAAAACTCCTGCAGCCTCTGGAGCTCCACACAGGAGCAGTGTCGCCACCACGACGGTCCTTTCTCCAGCCCTTGTTCCACCCCATGGACGTCAGGCTCAGGTCCCACACGATCCAACACGTCCTCAGCAACCACCGCTCCCCTTCCCACCCTTTGCTGTCACACACACACAGTTGCCCTCAGCCCATGGCCCGCCCCTGTGAAACGTCCATGAAATGTTACAACTCCCCATTGAGCTCATGGAGTCCGAGGCTTTGGGCTCTGTCTGTTCCGTGGCCACTCCGGACAGCACAGGTGTCTGTTCTGTGGGGTCACGGGCACCAAACCCAGCTCGGGTGGGAACCAAGAGGGTCCCCTCGTGTTCAGGGCCCAAAGCGCCATCTGTAGCATCTGCCCGTCCTTTTGAGTGCCCAGAGCCTCCTTCTTGGGGCCCAGATCCTCATGTTATGGTCGCAACGTGTCTTTTATCAACCACAGATGTTCGGATTCCACAGTTTCATGTTTAGGTGGAGCTCGTTGCCTGGCAACAACAGCCCAGAAGTCTATGGGGAGTCAATGGACCAAGGACAGCCAATCACATTTGAGAAGGTGGGGCAAGTCATGTGATTGATATGTAACCAGCCAATCCAGCTTTGAGGCCTGCAGGACAGGTGGCTAGAGTTGACCAATCTAGGCAGTGTTCAGGGGCGGGCTGTGCTGGCTGCACCAATCACACCTGGCGGGAGAGCGGCACACAAATGATTGATAAGCCATCCATCCAATCACTTGATGGGAGGAGCCAGGAGGAAATGCGAGACAGCCAATCAGAGGAAACAGCGCCTCAGGGCAGGGTGGGCCCCAAACCAGGGCAGAGTGACAGCCCAGGCAGCCAATCCCAGACAGCACCAGCTCAGGGCAGGAGACTGACAGCCCTCCCAACCAATGGCAGTGGAGAGTGATGTGAGCAGGAGGCGGCACTGCGGCCAGCCAGGCCGAGCTCTGACATGGTGCCCATCAGACCTGCCCCGAGCTCGAGCAGCCCCGGCCCAGCCCCGGGGCCCCTTCCTCTCTGCCGCCCTCCCCTTCCCTCCCGTCACCCCGGCCACCCCCATGTTCCAGACCCCGCGTCTCCGTGGCACCACCCGCTCACACAGTCGGCATCCCGGGCCGTGCCGCTGGAACGCAGCCATGGGCCATCTGGCTTCTCGCCGCCACCGCCGACTGCGTGCAACCGTCATGGCCCCTGCTGTCCCCTGGGCCACGGCCAATGGCAGCGGAGCCGCTGGCAGCGCAGAGCCCAACCCATCGGGGCTGCTGAATCCTGGCGAGATATCGCTGCCAGGCTGGAGAACCTGCCTGTGAGAGTGCGCCACGTAGAAGCTCATGTGCCCGAGAGTCGGTCACTGAAGAACCCGATCCAAACAACCAGCAGGGGGATCGAGCTGCCGAGATTAAAGTGGCTGAGGTAGATTTGCACTGGCAGGATGAAGGTGAATTATTGATGGCCCATTGGGCCCACGGTGCCTCAGGTCGTCGAGGAAGGGATCACAGAATCACAGAATCACAGAATGTTAGGGATTGGAAGGGACCTCGAAAGATCATCTAGTCCAATCCCACTGCCAGAGCAGGAACACCTAGGTGAGGTTACACAGGAAGGCGTCCAGGCGGGTTTTGAATGTCTCCAGAGAAGGAGAAACCACCACCCCCCTGGGCAGCCTGTTCCAGTGTTCCGTCACCCTCACTGAGAAGAAGTTTCTTCTCACATTTAAGTGGAACCTCTTGTGTTCCAGCTTGAACCCATTACCCCTTGTCTTACTGTTGGTTGTCACCGAGAAGAGCCTGGCTCCATCCTCGTGACACCCACCCTTTATATATTTATAGACATTGATGAGGTCACCCCTCAGTCTCCTCTTCTCCAAGCTAAAGAGACCCAGCTCCCTCAGCCTTTCCTCATAAGGGAGATGCTCCACTCCCTTAATCATCTTCGTTGCCCTGCGCTGGACTCTCTCCAGCAGTTCCCTGTCCTTCTTGAACTGAGGGGCCCAGAACTGGACACAATATTCCAGATGAGGTCTCACCAGGGCAGAGTAGAGGGGAAGGAGAACCTCTCTGGACCTACTAACCACCCCCCTTCTAATACACCCCAGGATGCCATTGGCCTTCTTGGCCACAAGGGCACAGTGCTGGCTCATGGTCATCCTGCTGTCCACCAGGACCCCCAGGTCCCTTTCCCCTACACTGCTCTCTAATAGGTCATTCCCCAACCTGTACTGGAACCTGGGGTTGTTCCTGCCCAGAAGCAAGACTCTACATTTCCCCTTGTTATATTTCATTAAATTTTTCCCCGCCCAACTCTCCAGCCTGTTCAGATCTCGCTGGATGGCAGCACAGCCCTCTGGCATGTCAGCCACTCCTCCCAGCTTGGTGTCATCAGCAAACTTGCTGATAGTACACTCAATTCCCTCATCCAAGTCATTGATGAATATATTGAACAGTATTGGTCCCAGAACTGACCCTTGAGGCACTCCACTAGATACAGGCCTCCAACCAGACTCCGCCCCATGGATCACAACTCTCTGGCTTCTCTCCTTCAGCCAGTTTGCAGTCCACCTCACTACCCGATCATCCAATCCACACTTCCTCAGTTTAGCCATGAGGATGCTGTGGGAGACGGTGTCAAATGCTTTGCTGAAGTCAAGGTAGACCACATCCACTGCTCTGCCATCGTCAATCCACCTTATTATGTCTTCATAAAAGGCTATGAGGTTGGTCAAGCACGACTTCCCCTTGGTGAAGCCATGTTGACTGTCCCTGATGACCCTCTTATCCTTGATATGTCTTAAGATGGCACCAAGGATAAGGTGTTCCATCACTTTCCCAGGGATGGAGGTGAGGCTGACCGGTCTATAGTTGCCCGGGTCCTCCTTCTTGCCCTTTTTGAAGACCGGAGTGACATTTGCTTTCCTCCAGTCCTCAGGCACCTCTCCCGTTTCCCAAGACTTGGCAAAGATGATGGAGAGCGGTCCAGCAATGGGATGCAACATATGGATGGGCTCGTGATCGAGGGATGCACTCAACCATGGATGCTCTTGCACAGGTTATTCACCATTGTGAAACATGCGCTACCATGAAGCAAGCCAAGCGGTCAAAGCCTGTGTGGTATGGGGGCGATGACTGAAGTGTAAATGTGGAGAGGCCTGGCAAATTGACTATATCACACTGCCAGAAAATGGTCATGGCAAGAGCTCTGTGCTTACAGTGGTGGAGCCACCACCGGATGGCTGCAAACATACGCCCTGCCCCACGGCACTGCCCGCAACACTGTCCTGGGCCTTGAAAAGCAAGTCCTGTGGCGACGCAGCAGCCCAGAGAGAACTGAGCCAGACAACGGGACTCATTTCTGGAACCTCCTCGTAGACGCCTTGGCCAAGGAGCACGGCAGTGAGTGGGTCTGTCACATCCCCATCATGCACCAGCCTCCGGGAAAATCGAGCGGTGCAACGGACTGTTAAAGACTATGCTGAGAGCAGTGGGTGGTAAAACTTGAAGAAACTGGGATTCAAATTTAGCCAAGGCCACCCCGAGAGCACCCAGGTGCCCAGGGCTGAGCTGACCCTGAGCCTCCCAATGGGGCACCCTGACCTCCCTCCCCAGGCGCAGGGTCACAGTGGGGCCCTTTGTGACCTCACTTGCTGGCGCCCTGTTGCGGGGGAGTAATTGAGGGGTTTTGCTTGCTGCAGAACAATGTTTAGATTTCTTAAAGAGAAGCGCGACTTCAAAGAGTTCGGTGGCAGGTTCACTCTATTATTTACTGCATGGGGGAAATACGGCAAGCTGAATGCTGCTGACCTTCTCTCCAGGTGCCTGTACCTGTTCACGAAGGAAACTTTCAGTCATCTTCCCTTCCTGAAAACTGTTCACTCCAGGGGGCTGTGTCTTGGAGCTCCGGAGACAAACTTTCAGGTGAGGCCGTGTCCGTTGCGGTGCAAACTGTCAGGATTCCTCTTTCCCTGATAACCGTTCGCTCCAGAGTTTGTATTTTAGAGCTCCAGCAGCAAACTTAGAGGCAAGGCTTTATGACCATATGCAGAGCAGACTTTCAGGAGACAAAATTCTCAGAAAATAAAAAATTTAATGGAGTAGAATAGCAGAAGGGCTGGCTCAAGCTGGGTACCTGCGCAGAGGTCCGCCCCAGCATAGAAAACTACAAACTTTTATATCTTTACAGACCATTCACACCAAGATCCAAGTCCAATAGCAAAATTTTACCACCAGGTCCTTTGCTCCCCATTGGACCCTTTTTCCCTGAGTCCACATGGGCCTCTGTTTTGTTCAGTTGTAGACATTGGTTTTGGTCCATATCCTTGAAGGTGACATTTTGTCTGGATAAATCCTTCTCAGTGAAGTGCAAAAATAGGCCCGGCTTTGCAGATGTCTGTGATGTCTCTGCGTTAGCCTTGGATCGTTGTTTTCCCAGTCAGTTCCATTTTTCCCAGCAAAATGCAAGCTCGACTTTATCATGCAAGGCGTTTAGTGTAGTCTACGGTTGCTTTTGGCAAATACGAGCTTAAAATTTTAGCAAATCTAGTCTACTAAGTAACATGAATTGAAGAGTATATTAAAAAATCATACAAACTTATATCTCTAAATAATCCATTACATTTGGTGTGCGTCTACTTAAGCTAAATGATGAATATTGAAGTTGAATTAGGCTCATCCAGTGACCCGTGAGTAGTAAAATCGTAGCCATACAGCTCACTTATTTAGCAGGGAGAGCTCAAAGTGGGCTCATCCAGGCTGTCGTATTTCTAGAATGAAGTGGTTGACTCATAGTCAAATTGCGCAGAGTAGGAAAAGTCTGCACGAGACTCCCTGCCCCCACAAGCCACCGGCGTTCAGTTGCCGTTCTGCTTCCCTGTGGGTCTCCTGGAAGGAGTTCTTGGCCTGGCTGTGGCTCAGGCCCTTCCCTCCTCTGCAGCCTGGACCAAACTGCTGCTGGTTTGGCTGAGGGGGGGTCGAGTGCGCCTGCCACACTCCACCCCCTTGACCACAGTCAATCCCCTTCATTCTCTCATAGACTGGTAGTGTGGTTACCTCTTGCCTCTATGTCATAAATACATGGCATGTTGTAGTTCAGTGGTAAGAGTCCAATTGTTTGATAAACTATTCGGTTTAAATGCTAATATCATCTATATACGGTGTTAGCGTGCATGTGAACTTTTGTTTAAGCAGTTAACTTCAATAATATAGAATATCACTATAAATTGTATTATCAGGGTGTTTGTCACAACAAATAGAGATCCTTTGCTTATATGTGTACTGGGCTTTTATACATAAAATGATTGTAAGGAACAAGCACAATAATGTTAGAGTTAACAGAATTACAACTGGATGAAGCATCACATTCAAAGTTCCTGTTCTGGTCGGTGACCATCCAAATAGTCTTCCACTTTAGTCCCAACAGGACATGATGTGCCTTCAGCAGCAATAGGATGATATATTGTACTTTCATCTTACAGGAAGCTGGAAGACAAAAAGATGAAATAGACTGGTCTCGGCAGTGTTTGCCGGACAGGTTATGCCATTAGACATATGGGAAACTGCATTGTGCACTAATTCTGCATTTTGTAGCATTGCTTTTATCTTTGTCTGTAGGAATCTTAAGGATATATGGTGAGGTGTCTTTATGATTATTCACAGGCCTATTATCTAAACCCAGAGGTTCTACTTGTAGTTCATGTGCTTTTCTACATCCCACCTACAGTGGCTTGAGTGTCCTTACAATACTCCTCCTTGCCATTCTTGCACAACTCCCATGTATTCCACCCCCCTCAGTCAAGAAACTGCTTCTGCTGGGGCCAGCAAAGCCGGAGATGTTCACTTGGATTTGTGTAGTACAGGGCAAGTTAGAGAGGTACATAATAAACACATACAGGAGGAGGAATAAACATATCTGTACAATGATGCTTTAAATCAGGTGTTCCATTCATTTTATCAAGGAATTAAATGAGCCATTCATCCAGGCATCATCAGTAGATTGCTCCATTTGATGCACAAAGTCTTGGAGATGTTAAATGTTGTCTTTCATGTTGGCTGATTCGTCACTTATGTTGAAGCAACAGATGTTTTTAAAATTGAAGCAGCTTTTTCAGCCATTACCTGCTGAGGGAAAACAATAATATAAAACATTAATACCAAAAATCACCTAAGATGGTATAACTCAATAATACAGATACCAGGGTTGGCATGCTGGTAAAATATATTGTCAAAAGATCTGCAGTTGTCGGTCTACCCTTAATGCAAAAGTCAGATGAGTTAGTTACAGTAGAGGCAACCCAAATCTAAGTATTTACATGGAGAGATATCAGCAAAGGAAGGAAGATGCTCAGACAAGAGCAAGGTGGGGCAGCAGGGGAGATGTCTCCAGCCTGCAGGGAAAGAGGTGCAGGGGATGCCACAGCATAGGACAGGCTGTCGTGGAGATGATCAAGGGATGTAAAGAGGCTGAAAGCCCCCAACAGACATGAGCTCCTTCTCCCCTTAGCTGTGGCTGTTGTCTCCAGCTCTGATGCCTGTGAGGAGACACCTTGTCCTTACAGCACAGGGGCCTCATGGCCTCCTTGTCCCCAGCCAGGAACCTGGGAGTTGTGGGACCATAGTCCTGCCCTTGGCCTTGCACAGCCCCACATCACACTGTCCCAGGAACAGCCCTGGGCAACATGGGAGGGACAGGATCTGCCTTCCCAGGGGATGGGGGTCAGGGCTTGGCCCTTTGATTAATGAAACACATCCAGGTTTACTGATCATCAGAGAGAACTTCACCTTGATTTTCCTGACCTGTCATCTCTGCCTCCAGTTTTCTTCTCTAACCAAATCTTGGAGTCATTTCCTCAATAGTGTCCTTCAGTGGGACTCATAAACATTACAAGAAACTTTGGAGTTTGAATCAGACTTTGACTTCTTGAGAGGTTTTATTCAACTTCCCCTCAGGGTCTGAGGTTCATGGGCTCAGCACCAAAGCCACCAGATGGGTCATTAAAGCGCCTTGGGCTGCTCCTGTGCTGCTGAGCTGGGCTGGGCTCCTGGGACAGAGGGAGCTCATGGCAAGCGGCAGCGCTGCAGAGAGACAGCTCTGCCCAGGAGCAGCTCCTCTGCAAAGCGCAGCAGGGCTGAGGGCTCTGTCTGGGGGTCTCAGGGAGACGAGCAAGGCAGAGAGAGATTAAAGGTGGTCAGGATGGGGAGGATGACTGAGAGCTCACGGAGGAGAAATCTCAGCAACCCTTGCCATGGTAAGTCTGTGGGTGCAGGGCAATGCAACTGTAGCTCCTGGAGGCATCTCTTCAAGTTAGCACAGGCACAGCTTGTGGGATGTGTAAGGAGGGGGCTCTTGTCAGGCAATTTTGAATAGCTGTGTAGCTGGGTGAGTGCCCAGGGCTGTCCTGCAGAGCAGGGTCCCTGCACCCCAGGGCTGTGCCAGGGCAGGGACTCTGCCGCCTGCCAGGGTCAGCGCTCAGCCTGCCCAGGGACATCCCCACGGTGCTGTGGGGAGAAGCTGTGGGGGGAAGGGATGACCCCTATCAGGGCAGGAAAGGTGCTTCTGCTGTTAAGGGGGTGCTGTGTGGATCAGAGCTGCTCACAGCTCCAGATCACCCCCAGGATTTTTCCAAGTGGATGCCTCAAGCAGAAGATCAATGCAAGGATTAGCAAACAGATAGGGAGCTTTCCTGAGGCTGTCTTTTCAGTTTCCTATCCCGAGGGTTGGGGGGTGCAGGACAGGTTAAAATGAAAATGAGCTCTCATGCTTAAACAAGTCACTGTGACTCCTGAACTGCAATTCAGAGTCATCAGTACATCTGCCAGAAGCCTCATAACATCCCTTCAGCTGCTGCTCTGCCTGTGCACAGCACCAGCATCACATCTGCTGAACCCCTCAGCCTTTGACCTCTCCTGTTTTCCAACCTGCAAACAGGAAGATGCCCCCAGGCAGTGCCCTGTGAACAGGCAGGATCTGTAGGGCCAGGGTGAGGGCACAGAGGGTGGGATGGGGTCTGTGAGCATTGACAGGGAAAAGACATGGACAGGGAAACTGTTCCCAGGGGGAGAATGTCCAGGCAGCAGGGAAATGATCAGAAATGAGAGGAAACTAAACCTGGAATTGTTCTGGGAGGGGGAACACAGAAAACTCCCTTTCATCCTCTGCAATGCAGATCGCTCTTCTGAGCAGCCCCCTCGCCTCCTCTCCCACCCAGCAAAGCCTCTGCCCTCAGGGCCGGGGGCTGCAAGGCATGAAGCAGCTGCTGTGCAGCCAGAGCTCCAGTTCCCTCTGCAGAGCAGAGGGGCTGAGAGCAGCTGCCCGGCAATGCTGGTGTGTGGGAGGTGGCTGCACAGCTGGGGAAGGGTGACGCTGTCTGAGTGCCCGGCTGCCTCTGCCCCGGCCTCTCTCACACCCACCCTCAGCGCATTTTCCTTCTTGCTCTGGGTCACTGTTGTTGTGATCTTGTTCTTGCTGTCGGGCTCTCTGGGGATGGGAGTTTCAGCTGCACAGTCACAGCCTGATCTTGTGGGTCCTTTCCTGCAGGTGTGTCCATGGGAACACGTGTCCCAGCTTTGCTCTGACCTGTGGGGCTGTGGGCAATGCAGTCTGTGGGGCAGGGGAATGAGCATTATCTGAATTCCCCACAGAGAAGTGCAGAGATGCTATGATGGAAGAAATGCAGTTCGGTTTGTGAAATGAGCTGTGTGTGTCTTGGGATAGAAGTGGGGTGCTGAGACCTGAGGAAAGGGTGGGACATGTCATGGTCTGAGGTGGGTCCCTCTGCTCTCAGCAGTGCCCAGTGGCTTTTCAGGGTAACATGCCAGTGTGATCAGCCTCCATCTCAGAAAGGGCAGCTGGAGCAAGACAGAGGGACAGAGCAGCTGCCCTCACTCTGCACTGACCCACAGGCATCCTCTGGTCTCGCAGGACTCGTTCTGTTCTCCCTGAGTGCAGCAGAAATGCTGAGGGTTTCTGACACCCAACAACACTCTCCAGTGGAGTTGCAGGAAGCTACAAAAAGACAAGCCTCTCAAACTGCCTTGTTCTGTCCTGGTTCCTTAACACTAGGAGAGCAGATGCTGACAGTACCTTCTGCACCGGGAACGGGTCCATCTGACACAGCTGAACCCCAGGACTGGATCCTGTTCTCCCATTCCATGACCCCTGCTGCAGAGCAGGGCTGACTCCTGGGCAGCCAGCGGGCACAGGCCCTGCTCCTCACGGCACCTCCAGCCAGCACCACCCAGGGCTCAGCCACGGACCCGAAGGAAGGTCTGGAAAAGGACAAGGGGTGTGGAGCAGGGGAGGGTGTGTGAGAAATGGCTTGGATTTCGCTCAGAGAAGTCTCCTGTAACTTGTCACTGTCTTTTCTTTTTGAGTCAGTGCCCTATGCCCAGAGGCTGTAGATGTCCAACAGCAGCTCCATCACCCAGTTCCTCCTCCTGGCATTCTCAGACACACGGGAGCTGCAGCTCTTGCACTTCTGGCTCTTCCTGGGCATCTACCTGGCTGCCCTCCTGGGCAACGGCCTCATCATCACCACCATAGCCTGTGACCAGCACCTCCACACCTCCATGTACTTCTTCCTCCTCAACCTCTCCCTGCTGGACCTGGGCTCCATCTCCATCACTGTCCCCAAATCCATGGCCAACTCTCTGTGGGATACCAGGGTCATTTCCTATGCGGGATGTGCTGCCCAGGTCTTCTTTTTAGCTTTCTTGTTAGGTGCAGAGTATTCTCTTCTCACCATCATGTCCTACAACCGCTACATTACCATCTGCAAACCCCTGCACTACGGGACCCTCCTGGGCAGCAGAGCTTGTGTCCACATGGCAGCAGCTGCCTGGGCCAGTGGGTTTCTCAATGCTCTGCTGCTCACGGCCAATACATTTTCACGGCTACTCTGCAAGGGCAATGTCCTGGACCAGTTCTTCTGTGAAATCCCCCAGATCCTCAAGCTCTCCTGCTTACAGTCCTACTTCAGGGAAGCTGGGCTCCTTGTGGTTTGTGTCTGTTTAGGATTTGGGTGTTTTGTGTTCATTGTGGTATCCTATGTGCAGATGTTGAGGGCCGTGCTGAGGATCCCCTCTGAGCAGGGACGGCACAAAGCCTTTTCCACGTGCCTCCCTCACCTGGCCGTGGTCTCCCTGTTTGTCAGCACTGCCATGTTTGCCTACCTGAAGCCCCCCTCCATCTCCTCTCCTTCCCCTGACCTGGTGGTGTCTGTTCTGTACTCGGTGGTGCCTCCAGCAATGAACCCTCTCATCTACAGCATGAGGAACCAGGAGTTCAAGGATGCCCTGTGGAAACTCGTATCTAAGTGTTTTCCGAAGCAATAAACTGTCCATCTCATTCTACATAGCAGTTTTAATGTAACAACTTAGAGGCCCAGCCTCTCATCTCTGTTTTCTGTTGCTATTGATGTTTTTTTTATTGTGATAACATTGTCATCCCCTTTCTAAATTGCTTTCTGCTTTTCTTTTATAACCACTGGGTGTGTAAATGAGGAGCCACGATCTGTGTGTATTTAAAGAAAGTAAAGGGTCCTGTAGTGACTTGTTTTTCAATATATATTCTTCCTGCAAGGCCTTTTGGAGCTGCAGGGACAGTTCCTGTGTGCATGGGAGGAGTGGAGAAGAGTCCAGCCTGGCAGCACTGCCAGGGAGCAGCAGCGCTTGGCCTTCCAGAGCTGTTCTCGTTCCACTCCCACACTCTCCTTCTCATCCCTTGTGTTGGTGCAAGGCCTGAGTGCTCTGGCAGCCTGGTCACCGTCCTGCTGTGTGTCAGTCCTGTGAGCACAGGCAGGGACAGGCAATGGGCACTGCTGTGACAGAGCTGGCCTCAGAACAGCCTTTCCAGAAAGAAAGGTGATCTCCTATGGGCAGGGCCTGAAGGTTTAGCTCTTTTTCAAAGCTTCACTGTAGAACACGCTGAAGTGACATGCAGATGCAAACATCAGTGTACAGCTGCACAGTGTGTGTGTGCAGGGCTGGGCACACAGCAGTGTCCTCTCACAGCCAGGCCTCATGCCAGAGACCTGCAGGACCAGCAGAGCAGGGGCTGGGCTGTGCCCCTGTGCACTGGACACCCCATGGAAGCTGCCCCAGGGCATCGTCATGAACTGGCCCCTCACAACCACCATTTCCAGCACTGGCCTTTCTCCCCATCTCGTAGAGGTTGTTCTTCCCTCCACGGATGGACACTGAATGAGTTGTTCAGCAGTCTGAGTTTGTATTGTACAGATGAGATGTGAGCATGCACATCATGTACATGAGGTGACATGAACACGAGTGAGCACAAACACCATGAACTATTCCTTCGGGTTCCATGAAGGCCTGTGGCACAAAAAAGGTCTTGAGGTCACTTCATGGTGGGAGGAACACTCCACGGGAAATCACCTGCATGCAGCACTGGGATGTTCTTCCTTGAATTGAGGTCCCCGTGTCCATTCCTCATGATGTGGGACATCTCAGATGAGTGCAGAGCAGGGTGACACACCACAGGGCTGAGGTGTCTCTCGACCCTTTGGAGTGGCAACAGGAGGTCAGAGAGACACTGTGACTCCTGCCTCTGTATGTAAAATGGAGAGATCTGTCTCTGAACATCTCTGGGTGCAGAAGGATTCCATGAAGCCAGCTCAGATGTGAACACCTCACAGAACCCTGACATTTCTGTGTGTGGCTCCAGGAACAAACCCCAGTGGCCCAGTGAGATTCATCTCAGCTGCCTTGGACAGACTCATTGCAAGTGCTCCAGTCTGCTATGTCACCCTTGCCCGTGATTCCATATTGTGCTCTCAAATGTGCCATAGAAACCAGAATGGTTCTGGGGTCCTTAGAAAATGCAGACCTCAAACCCATCTTCAAGAAGAGCACAAACAGGAACTCAGAGAATTGCAAGCCAGCCACCCTATCTCCCTTCCTGGGAAGGGGATGGGACACGTCCTCCTGCAGCCATTTCCAGGAATGTGATGGACAAGGAAAAGATTGCTGAACACAAATGGACAGTGGAAAGAAAGCCATGTTGTGTACAGGGCATTTGCAAGGCCTCAGACATAGTCTCCTTCTGGGCAGAGTGCTGCTGATGGGGCTCAAGAAGTGGATGCTGTTTGGGAAGTCGGCTGAACCATCAAGCCCAAATATCATCAGTGGTACAAAGTCCTCCGTGCAGCCAGTTACCAGTGTCATCTCTCAGTGACCAGCACTCGGGCCAACACTGTTGAACGTCTTTATTCTCCCCTTCTATGATGTAACAGAGTGCACTTTCAGTGCCTTTGAGGATGATGTAAACTTGGGTGGGTGCCTTGAGCAACCTCCCCTGGTTCACCCTGCCCTGAGCAGGAGAGTGAGACAAGATGAGTGAGACAAGGGCTCTCTTCAAACCTGAGGTATTCTGTGATTTGAAATAATTTTTGACTTGGAGATGTTTCTGGAGAGAGAATAGGTAGAAGAATCATAAAAAAAAAAAAAGACAGAAGAGGAGATATAGAAGGTGTTAACATAAATACAGCAGTTCCAGTGAGGAGTGCTTTTCACTTCACGTTGTTACTAAGAAATATATTTGACGAATTTGAACACGGAGAGGAAGCGAGATGGGTGTCTGCAGCCTGCAGGGAAAGAGGGGCGGGTGTAGGACCATGTAGAACAGCCTGTGATGGAGATGGCAAAGGGCACTGGTGAGGCTGGAAGGGACCAACAGAACCCAGGTCTCTGTCCCCTTGGCCATGGCAGTTGTCCCTGCCACTGAGGCCCAGGAGAAGACATGTTGTCCTCATGGCACTGGGGCCTCGTTGCCTCCTTGCAGCCCCATGGAGAAGGTGGAAGTTGCTGTACCAGTGTTGTCCTTCCCTCGGCCTTGCACACCCACATCCCACGGTCCCAGGAAGAGCCCTGAGCCGTGTGTGAGGGACAGGATTCCCCTTCCCATTGCCTGGAGGTCATGGCTTCTCCTTTCTGCCTCAGAGAGCAAACCAAGGGGTTTCTGAGCATCAGAGGTGAAGAAAAGACTAAAAGGAGACCTCACGGTGGCTACAGCTTCCTCACAAGGGGAGAAGGAAGGGTAGGTACTGATCTCTTCTCTCTGGTGACCAGTGACAGAACCCAAGGGAACGGCAGGACGATGTGCCGGGGGAGGTTCAGTTGGACATGAGGAAAAGGTTCTTCACCCAGAGGTGCTGGACACTGGAACAGGCTCCCCAGGGAGGTGTCACGGCCCCAACCTGACAGTGTTCAAGAAGAGACTGGACAACGTGGGGTGTCCTGTGCACGGACAGGAGTTGGACTCGATCCTTGTGGGTCCCTTCCAACTCAGGACATTCTATGATTCTATGGAATACTAGGTCAAAAGTCCATGTTTTCCTTGCATAGATGAGTTCTAAACATACACATCATGTGCATGTCCACTGTGTGCATGTGATGAGATGAACCCAAGGGAGCACAAATGCTATCAGCTATTCCTTAGGGTGCCATAAAGGACAGTGGGACAGAGACGGTGTTCAGGAGTCTCTTCCAACCTGTGTTATTGTAGGATTCCATGAATCTTTTCCTTGGAGAGCTCTTTCACATCAGAATAGACACAGGTAGAGGAAGAAGAAAAGAAAGAGGCAGAAGCAGAGATATAAAATGCCCCCGTGTAAATACAGCAGCTCCTCTGAGGAACGTTTCTCCACTCAGACCCTTCATAGGAAATCTATTAGATAGATTTGATGAAACCAGCTTAGTTTTACCTGCTCACACACTGGAGCACAAGGAGGGTGATGGCTGGGTACGATGTCATGTGCTCAGCTGTGTCTCAGGAACTCATAGTCCAGTAGGAAGCCAATGGCTGTGGAGGGGACTGTGAGTCACTTGTGCCCCTGCAGGGGATAGGCCAACAGCAGGAACATGGCTGGGAAAGGGACTGTGAGGTCACACATACGAGACGAGCAATCAGGCCCAATAAGCACAGCTTTATGAAAGGCAGGTCCTGCTTGACCAACCTGATCTCCTTCTATGACAAGGTGACCGGCTTAGCAGATGAGGGAAAGTCTGTCGTGGGGGAGTGAATCCACCACACAGGCTGTGGATGCTGTGCACTTAGACTTCAGTAAAGCCTTTGATATCGTATCCCACAGCATCTCCTGGAGAAGCTGCAGCTCAAGGCCTGGATGGTATATCTGAGATGGATAAAGAACTGGCTGGAGGGCCGGGCCCAAAGAGTTGTGGTGAATGGAGCCAAATCCAGTTGGTGGCCGGTCACAAGTGGTGTCCACAGGGCTCAGTATTGGAGCCAGTTCTGTTTAATCTCTTTATCAATGATCTGGATGAGGGGATCGAGTGCACCATTAGTAAGTTTGCAGACGACACTGAATTGGGTGGGAGTGTTGATCTGCTGGAGAGTAGGAAGGCCATACAGAGGGATCTTGGCTGACTGAGGCCAGTTGTCTGAGGTTCAACAAGGCCAAGTGCTGGGTCAGGTACTTGGGTCACAACAACCCCCAGCAACAACACAGGCTTAGGGAAGAGTGGCTGGAAAGCTGCTTTTTGTAAAAAAGACCTGGGGGTGTTGATCGACAGCAGTTGAACATGAGCCAGCGTGTGCCCAGGTGGCCAAAAAGGCCAATGGCCTCCTGGTGTGCATCAAGAATAGTGCAGTGGGCAGAACCGGGGCAGTGATCATCCCCTTTACTCGGCGCTGGTGAGGCCACAACTTGAATCCTCAGTTCAGTTTTGGGTTCCCCACTGTAAGAAAGACCTTGAGGTGCTGGAGTGAGTGCAGAGGAGGGGACAAGGCTGTTGAGGGTCTGGAGCACAAGTCTTCTGAGGAGCAGCTGAGGGACCTGAGGGTGTTTAGCCTGGAGAAAAGGAGACTGAGGGGAGACCTTTTCACTCTCTACAACTATCTGAAAAGAGGCTGTAGCATGGAGGGTGTTGTTGTTCTCCTGAGTAGGAAGTGATAGGATGAGAGGAAATGGCCTCAGCTTGTGCCAGGGAAGGTTCAGAATTGATATTAGGAGACATGTCTTCATGGAAAAGGTTGTGAAGCAGTGGAACAGGCTGCCGACAGAAGTGGTTGAGTCACCATTCCTTGTTCCTTAGCCGAGCTTCTAGGAGGATCTGTTCCATGATCTTCCCAGGCACAGGTAAGAGGCTGACAGGTCAGTAGTTTTCAGGATCCTCCTTTCTCCAGCAGAAACACTGCCACACAGCGCAGCTTGGAATGGACATGAGGAGGAAGAAATGTCACTCAAAGGGTGGTGCTGTGATATGAGAAATCATCCAGAAGGAGCATGAGATCAGTCCACCTCCTTGTGTTTCAAGGAACAGAGCACGAGAGTGGAGACACATCAGTCAATGTATGGAAATACCAGGGCGAGAGCAAGGGGAGGAAGTGAGATGGGTGTCTAGAGCCTGCAGGGAAACAGAAGCAGCTGTGTGACAGTGTAGGACAACCTGTGGTGGAGATGGCAAAGGGCACTGGCAAGGCTGAATGTCGCCAAGAGAACCCAAGTCTTTGTCTCCTTGGCTATGGCAATCATCTCTGCCACCAAGGCCTATGAGGAGCCAGGTTGTCCTCAGGCACTGGGGCACCTCATTGCCCCCTTGCACACCCCAGTAAGGCTGGGAACTGTCACACCATTGTCCTTCACTCAGCATTACACAGCCCACATCCCCCTGCCCCAGGAAGAGCCCTGAGCAATGGGTGAGGGACAGGATCTGCCTTCCCAGGGGCTGGGGGTCAGGCCTTGGCCTCTCTGCTTCATCCAACAAAACCAGGGTTTTCTCAGCACCTCAGCTGCCTGCACATGACCCTTTGTTTATCTGCCATCATGGCCTCCAGTTATCTGCTCTAACGAGCCCCTGGGGAGGCTTTGCTGGTACTTGCCCTCAGTGGAACTCATTAATACTTCAAGGGACTTAGTACATTTTTCTTCTGACTTTGACTTCTGGAAAGGTTTGTGCAATCTCCTCTCAGCACCTGAGGTTCAAGGACTCAGCACCAAATGCACCATGGGGCTCATTACACTAAAGAAAGCTCTAAGAAAACATGTCTCTTCTTGTAATTTCCTTCTAGTCTTGTACAGTTAATTAGAGAGGTTTCCTACTATAGTTACGGAGAGTGATTTCAAAAACATTCTAATAAAAATGACGTGGGTTTTTTTTTTTTGTTAAAGGGTATAGTTTATTGTGTTTCAGTGTGGAGAAGAGGTGATTGCAGCATTATCTGATACTGACCCAGGGTCTCTCCTAAGGAGGTCTGGACTGGCTGGAGAAGCTGTCCGTTGAGCTCTGACACCGTGTGGACAACCTTGCTCCTCACCTCCCCAACCCCATCATTTCTCTCATTGGCCACCTGGAACTTGCATCCCTTTTCCTTACCCCAGACTTCTCCACTGCAGTCTGCAGCTGGATGTTCCAGCTCCTTTGCACCAGCTCCCACCTGCTCTCCTTGGAGACCTGGCTGCACACAGACAAAGAGGGACTTTTCTTTACTTTTGAACAAACAAAATAAAACTGATAAGATTCATGATTAAAAGAAAGCACACTCCTCAACTGTATGCCAAGGACAAACTGCCACCAATGATGTTCACTGTCTCCAAGGCATGCAAGAAATGATTTAGACAGAAAGGAAATTAGAAAATAAACACAATAAAAGAGTTGGCTAAAGACAGAATTAGACAGACTACTGAAAGACAAGGAAGCTTTTAACTCCTAGAACCTGGAAGTGGCAATTGGATTGTTGACAAATGTCTGAGTGATCAAAGAGTAAGGGGAAGGGAAATCCAGATAGTAATACAAGTGCTTGTGTGCAGTTCAGCTGCTGGAAATGGTACTTCAGATGCACAGCCTAACAGAGAGAGTGCTGAGAAGGCAAATCTTGTGGAAGATCTGACGTTCTCCTCTTGCTCTTAATGCGCATCCTGAAAAGTCTCATTTTGATCTCATGGGAAAACACTGATACTTAAAGTATTCAAAACAAAGAAAGGAGAATTACAACACCAACAACATTTGATGCTTAAAGTTGCAAGAAGACATTTCCTTCACTCTACATCTTTCACTTGGTTTCTTTTTCCATCCATTTTTAGAAAATGTTCTCTAGACTTCTATCCTACCAAAGCCTACAGCATTAAGAAAGATAATCCTTGTGTCTTGCACAGAGTCAAAGGCACCAAAAAATCCACTGCCCTGGACTGTCAATGCCACTTTTTACTCTTGGCACAGTGTGAGTCATGCTCAAACCTGTTGGCCACTCTTGCCTGATGGAGGAAAGAAGGATAAAAAGGTTAATTGAACTGTTCTTTTTACACATGGTCATGTTGACAGTGATCTCAACAGATCTGTGTTATCTGTCTTTCTATGTGAGTATAGGGAAAAATAAATATTTATGTAGAGGTAAATGTATAGTAAAATGCATAGGTGCATCCAGTTACTCAGCAAAACACATTTCCTACCAGCACTCTCAAAAGAAGAATCTTTCTTCTGAGAAATTGCTGTTTCAATACTGTCTTTGTCACTCCATCCCCTACCCCACTGGCCACTGGGACCAGGGTTCCCTCAGCTGCCTTCCTTGTGCTGACAATATCTTTGGAGAAGCCCTCCTGGGTGCGCTCCCCTTGCATGGCCATTTCAGCCACTGCTCAGCGCTGGCTTTGCTGGCTCCATCCCTGCACCCCCAGGCCAGGTGTCTGTCTGTCTGTCTCCTGGGCAGCCTGTTCGCCTCCAGCCTCCCCGCACGTCCTTCTGCTGTTTGGTCTCCTAAGGCAGGGGGTTGCTGTGCACCCATGCTGACCTCTTGCCAGGCCCTGCTCTACTCCCTGTCCATCAGATTGGCTTCTTCCTGGGCTTTGAGGATGTCATCTCTGAAGATCCAAGAGAGTTTAACAGCCCCTTTGTTCTCCAGGACAGCCCAAGGAGATCCTCAGTTAACTGAAATCAGCTCTCCTGCAGGACTGCACTGTTGTTCTGCAGTTGTCCTGCTTCTCCACCATCTCACAGTCACTGCAGCCATGGCCGCACTCATCCTTCAGATCCCCAGCCTGATCCACCTTGTTTGTCAGTAAGAGACCAGCCCTAGTCAGCTCGTCCAGTGTTTGTCTCAAAATGCTGTCTTCCACACCCTGCGGGAACCTCCTGGGTTGCTTGTGCCCAGCCCTGCTGCCCTCCCAGCAAACCAAGAGATGGTCCAACTTGCCATGTAATCCAGGACCTGTGACCATGAAGCTTCCTCCAAGGCAAGGGCTGTGCACGCCAGGCTCCCCTCTTCACAGAGCTCATCTCCACCTCCTCATCCACCCGCCTGCCTTCCTGAGGAGCCCTGCCCACCCATGGCTGCCCTCCCACCACCGAGCTGTCCCACCAGGGCTCTGCAGTCCCCATGGGGAGCACGTTGCTGCCTGCCCAGCAGAAACGACAGTGCTGGGTAGGAAAGAGGAGAGGCAGGTAAAGGAGCAGTGTCTGGGAGGTTGGCTGGGAGGTGACCCCTGGTGCCAGAAGAGGATGATGCAAGGTGAGGCATCATGGGAGGGAGGTGGATTTTGAGGTCACATCTTTGGAAACCTCCCACCTCGGCACGTGATGAGACAGGCCTGGTGATGTCACCTGGATGCTGGGAAACACCCCCAGCAGTGCTGAGAGCTTGGGAGATGCAGAAGGGGAAGATGACACGGCTGGAGGTGGGTTATGATGCCACTTCTATTGCAGTTACGGGGGGTAGATGTAGGCAAAGCCAACATGCCTGGATTATTACTTGTGAGGTCACCTCATGACAGCAATGTGATTGGCCAGAGGTAGGCAGGTATCATGAAGTCATCAAGGACACCAGATGGGAAGGCTGCAGAAAGATGAGTGAGCCCCTGGTGAGGCCCTGCCCTGGGCTGAAACCACCTGTACGTGCCATGGGAAACTGTGGCACATGCATGAGAAGCTGAGGGATGTGAGAAGGGACCAGCTGTATGGGCAGCTCCGTGTGTCCCAGCTGGGCCTCACAGGTGGCTGCAGATGTGACCAGGTTGGCCAGACTGCACAGAGGGGAGCACTGGGGACTGTCTGGGCAGTCAAGTCTTGCAAGGCCATCAGTGCCTGGAGGAGCCACCAGTGATGCCACTGAAGTCCCAGAGGACCAAGGCAATGGAATCCAAACTATCAAATTTGAGTGCAAGTGGGGAAAACCTGAGCCCACTGGGGAAAAAGTAACTGATGATGGCTATGAATTATGAGGAGATCGGGGCAGAGAAAGGGAGGGATCAAGGTGGATCATGGAAGAAGCAGCCTGTGGAAGAGTGGGGAGGAGGGAGATTCAAGGGACCAGCTGCCCGTGGGGAGGTGGCTGGTCAGTGCTGGTCTGGCCAAACCCCCTGCCTGATCACCATGGTCTGTCCTGCTTATTAGACTGGTTTCAGTTGGGGTAGAGTTAATTATCTTCATAGCAACTTGTATGGGGCTGTGTTTTAAATCTGTGATGGAAACAGTGTTGATCACACCCCCATGTTTCAATCATTGCTGAGCAGTGTTTACACAGAGTCAAGGCCTTTTCTGTAGGTTGGGGGTGCCCAAGAAATTGAGAGGAGACACAGCTGAGACAGCTGACTCCAGCTGACCAAAGGGGTCTTCTATACCATATGAAGTCATGCTCATCAGTAACATCTGGGAGACGAAGGAAGAGGAGAACTTCCAGAGGGATGGCGTTTGTCTTCTCTAGTAACTGCTGTGTGTGATGGAGCCCTGGTTTTCTGGAGATGGCTGAACACTCACTTGCCAATGCAAAACAGGAGATAAATTCCTTATTTTTCTTTGATTGCACACACAGCTTTTACTTTACCTATTAAACTGTCTTTATCTCAACCCATGAGTTTTCTTTTACTTTTCTGATCCTCCCCTCATCCTGCCACACCAACCATGTGGTGTTGAGATGATGACCAGGGTTAAACTACAATATTTCTTAAACACTGATCCTGGCTATTTACTGTGCGAGGGGGTTCACTGTTGTGTGTGTGTTTGGGTGTAAATGTATGCACATACTTTCTTGGTCAGTTCTAAGTGAGGCTAGCAAGGAGGAGGAAGACCCCGGGATCTGGAGAAACCCAGGGTTGGAATGTCCAAGTGGATAATATCTCTGAGTCTGGGCTGACCCAAACCCCAGGTCCACACTGGAGGGACTGCAGGAGTGTGTGGAACTGCAAGTAAGTTCTACCTGGGATGTACAGACCACTCGTGCAACCTTCACACCAGATCAGCCTGAGAGGAGGAACAGGACAGGGTCAGTTGTGTTGCTCATGGTTGTGTAAATGCTGCTGTTGGTGTGGTGGCTGTGAAGGTGCTGTTGCCTGTTGGAGCTGGTCTGTATCAGACTGTCTGTGTTCGTCTTTGTTTCCCTGCAGATACCTGCATTTAGTGCTTTCCCTTTGATGACTCCACCTTGGGCCATGTCTCACTCTGTGGGGTCCTGTCACTGCCCACCTCAGGCACACCCGGTCCGTGTGTATCTCATGGGCTCTCCGGGCAGCTCCTGATTCCTCTCCTGGAGGATTGTCCTCTGCCCCATCATGCACTGGGACGGTGCATATCTCAGTGACCATTCACCATCTCCACTGTCAACAGACAACAAGGGATGTGTCCTGCTGCATCCTGCTGTTGCCCTTGCCCATGGATCAAGTGAAACAGCAGCCCCGATTCGCAGGTGTCAGAGAGGGAACGACCACTGAGTTGCCCATGGGCAGCCCCAAGGCCACCAGGGCTGCTCCTCCATGGGGCAGCATTTGCCTCCTGGACCCTCCTGCATCCTGGGGCTGCTCCCCCAGCTCCAGAGGAGTGTGAAGAGGTGGGACCTGAGACAAATTTGTTTCTGCTGCTTCATTTATTGAGTTTATCAAAAACTAAGGAGCGCATATACATATGTACACGAGGTCTTTGGTTCAAGAAAAGACAAGCAGGAGGCCAAGAATTATATTCTTACAGCCATGAACTAAAAAACAAAGCCCAGCAAAAGCACTATGGAAAAATATAGACACATAAGAAGAAAAGTTAGTCCTGGCTATTTCTCTTGCAGCACTAGTGACACAGTGTGAACCTTAGTAACCTAAAGTAGTGAGTATTGAAATAGTTTCCTCAGGGCATCCTTGAGCTGCTGGTTCCTCATGCTGTAGATGAGGGGGTTCACTGCTGGAGGTACCACTGAGTACAAAACAGACACCACCAGATCCAGGATGGGGGAGGAGATGGAGGGGGGCTTCAGGTGGGCAAACATGATAGTGCTGACAAACAGGGAGACCACGGCCAGGTGAGGGAGGCACGTGGAAAAGGCTTTGTGCCGTCCCTGCTCAGAAGGGATCCTCAGCACGGCCCTCAAGATCTGCACATAGGACAGCATGATGAAAATAAAACATCCCAAAACCAGAAAACCAATGAGAGCAAGAAGACAAATTTCCCTGAGGTAGGAGTGTGAGCAGGAGAGGTTGAGGATCTGGGGGATTTCACAGAAGAACTGGTCCAGGGCATTGCCCTTGCACAGTGGCAGTGAAAATGTATTGGCCGTGTGCAGCAGAGCGTTGAGAAACCCACTGGCCCAGGCAGCTGCTGCCATGTGGACACAAGCTCTTCTGCCCAGGAGGGTCCTGTAGTGCAGGGGTTTGCAGATGGCAACGTAGCGGTCATAGGACATGATGGTGAGAAGTGAATACTCTGCTCCAACCAAAAAGGCAAATGTTAAGACTTGAGCAGTGCATCCTTGATAGGAGATGGCCCTGGTGTCCCAGAGGGAATTGGCCATGGATTTGGGGACAATGGTGGAGATGCAGCCCATGTCGAGGAGGGCGAGGTTGAGGAGGAAGAAGTACATGGGGGTGTGGAGGTGCTGGTCACAGGCTATGGTGGTGATGATGAGGCCGTTGCCCAGGAGGGCAGCCAGGTAGATGCCCAGGAAGAGCCGGAAGTGCAAGAGCTGCAGCTCCCGTGTGTCTGTGAATGCCAGGAGGAGGAACTGGGTGATGGAGCTGCTGTTGGACATTTGCTGATGAGCATGGGGCACTGTCACAGGAGCAAAAGACAGTGATAAGTTAGGGGAGACTTCTCTGAGCAAAAGCAAAGCCATTTCTCACACACCCTCCCCCCGCTCCACAACCCCTTGTCCTTTTCCAGACCTTCCTTCAGCTCCGTGGCTGAGCCCTGGGTGGTGCTGGCTGGAGGTGCCGTGAGGAGCAGGGCCTGTGCCCGCTGGCTGCCCAGGAGTCAGCCCTGCTCTGCAGCAGGGGTCATGGAATGGGGGAACAGGGTCCAGTCCTGGGGTTCAGCTGTGTCAGATGGACCCGTTCCTGGTGCAGAAGGGACTGTCAGCATCTGCTCTCCTAGTGATAATGAACCAGGACGGAACAAGGCAGTTTGAGAGGCTTGTTTTTTTGCAGCTTCCTGCAACTCCACTGGAGAGTGTTGTTGGGTGTCAGAAACCCTCAGCATTTCTGCTGCACTCAGGGAGAACAGAGCGAGTCCTGTGAGACCAGAGGATGTCTGTGGGTCAGTGCAGAGTGATGGCAGTTGGTCTGTCCCTCTGTCTTGCTCCAGCTGCCCTGGGCTGGCACCTTTCTGAGATGGAGGCTGATCACACTGCCATGTTACCCTGAAAAGCCACTGGGCACTGCTGAGAGCAGAGGGATCCACCTCAGACCATGACATATTTAGCCCAGGACACACATGGATCATTTCACAAGCCCAACAGCATTTTCTTGGTCACAGCATCTCTGTGCTTCTCCGTGGGGCTTTCAGATAACACACATATGCTGTAGGACGTTTGCATCCTGGAGGGAGGATCACAGCTTGGAAGGAAACCTCAAGGAAACAGCCAAGGGTCCTAATGATGGCATTTGATTCAAGGAGACTCAGCTCATTCCCCAGCCCCACAGACTGCATTGCCCACAGCCCCACAGGTCAGAGCAAAGCTGGGACACGTGTTCCCATGGACACACCTGCAGGAAAGGACCCACAAGATCAGGCTGTGACTCTGCAGCTGAAACTCCCATCCCCAGAGAGCCTGACAGCAAGAAACAGATCACACCAACAGTGACCCAGAGCAGTGGAGAAAGAAGGAAACTGCGGTGAGGGTGGGTGTGACAGAGGCCAGGGCAGAGGCAGCCGGGCACTCAGACAGCGTCACCCTTCCCCAGCTGTGCAGCCACCTCCCACACACCTGCATTGCCGGGCAGCTGCTCTCAGCCCCTCTGCTCTGCAGAGGGAACTGGAGCTCTGGCTGCACAGGAGCTGCTTCATGCCTTGGAGCCCCCGGCCCTGAGGGCAGAGGCTTTGCTGGGTGGGAGAGGAGGCGAGGGGGCTGCTCACAGGAGGGATCTGCACTGTGGGGGATCATAGGGAGTTTTCTGTGTTCCCCCTCCCATAACAATGCCAGTTTTATTTTTCTGTCATTTCTGATCATTTCCCTGCTGCCTGGAGATTCTCCCCCTGGGAGGTGTTTCCCTGTCCATGTCTCTTCCCTGTCAGCACTCAGACGCCATCCCACCCTCTGTGCCCTCACCCTGGCCCTACAGATCCTGCCTGTTCACAGGGCACTGCCTGGGGGCATCTTCCTGTTTCCAGATTGGGGAAAAGGACAGGTCAGACTAAGGCTGACGGGTTCAGCAGATGTGATGCTGGTGCTGTGCACAGGCAGAGCAGCAGCTGAAGGGATGTTATGAGGCTTCTGGCAGATGTACTGATCATTCAAAGTTGCAGCTCAGGAGTCTCAGTGACTTGTTTAAGCATGAGAGCTCATTTTCATTTTAACCTTTCCTGCACCCCCCAACCCTTGGGAAAGGAAACTGAAAAGACAGGCTCAGGAAAGCCCGCTATCTGTCTGCTAATCCTTGCATTGATCTTCTGCTTGAGGCATCCACTTGGAAAAATCCTGGGGGTGATCTGGAGCTGTGAGCAGCTCTGATCCACACAGCACCCCCTTAACAGCAGAAGCACCTTTCCTGCCTTGATAGGGGTGGCTCCTTCCCCGCACAGCTTCTCCCCACAGCACTGTGGGGATCTCCCCGGGCAGTGCTGACCCTGGCAGGTGGCAGAGTCCATGTCCCAGCACAGCCCTGGGGTGCAGGGACCCTGCTCTGCAGGACAGCCCTGGGCACCCCTGGGTGCTCATCAATATTCACAGCTGTTCAACATTGCCTGCCAAGAGCCCCCTCCTCACAGATCCCTCAAGCTGTGCCTGTGCTGACTTGAGGAGATGCCTCCAGGAGCTACAGCTGCATTGCCCTGCACCCAGAGACTTACCATGGTAAGGGCTGCAAAGATTTCTCCTCCGTGAGCTCTCAGTCATCCTCCCCATCCTGACCACCTTTAATCTCTCTCTGCCTTGCTCGTCTCCCTGAGACCCCCAGACAGAGCCCTCAGCCCTGCTGCACTTTGCAGAGGAGCTGCTCCTGGGCAGAGCTGTCTCTCTGCAGCGCTGCCGCTTGCCATGAGCTCCCTCTGTCCCAGGAGCCCAGCCCAGCTCAGCAGCACAGGAGCAGCCCAAGGCGCTTTAATGACCCATCTGGTGGCTTTGGTGCTGAGCCCATGAACCTCAGACCCTGAGGGGAAGTTGAATAAAACCTCTCAAGAAGTCAAAGTCTGATTCAAACTCCAAAGTTTCTTGTAATGTTTATGAGTCCCACTGAAGGACACTATTGAGGAAATGACTCCAAGATTTGGTTAGAGAAGAAAACTGGAGGCAGAGATGACAGGTCAGGAAAATCAAGGTGAAGTTCTCTCTAATGATCAGTAAACCTGGATGTGTTTCATTAATCAAAGGGCCAAGCCCTGACCCCCAACCCTGGGAAGGCAGATCCTGTCCCTCCCACATTGCCCAGGGCTGTTCCTGGGACAGTGTGATGTGGGGCTGTGCAAGGCCAAGGGCAGGACTATGGTCCCACAACTCCCAGGTTCCTGGCTGGGGACAAGGAGGACGTGAGGCCCCTGTGCTGTAAGGACAAGGTGTCTCCTCACAGGCATCAGAGCTGGAGACAACAGCCACAGCTAAGGGGAGAAGGAGCTCTTGTCTGTTGGGGGCTTTCAGCCTCTTTACATCCCTTGATCATCTCCACGACAGCCTGTCCTATGCTGTGGCATCCCCTGCACCTCTTTCCCTGCAGGCTGGAGACATGCCCCCTGCTGCCCCACCTTGCTCTTGTCTGAGCATCTTCCTTCCTTTGCTGATATCTCTCCATGTAAATACTTAGATTTGGGTTGCCTCTACTGTAACTAACTCATCTGACTTTTGCATTAAGGATAGACCGACAGCTGCAGATCTTTTGACAATATATTTTACCAGCATGCCAACCCTGGTATCTGTATTATTGAGTTATACCATCTTAGGTGATTTTTGGTATTAATGTTTTATATTATTGTTTTCCCTCAGCAGGTAATGGCTGAAAAAGCTGCTTCAATTTTAAAAACATCTGTTGCTTCAACATAAGTGACGAATCAGCCAACATGAAAGACAACATTTAACATCTCCAAGACTTTGTGCATCAAATGGAGCAATCTACTGATGATGCCTGGATGAATGGCTCATTTAATTCCTTGATAAAATGAATGGAACACCTGATTTAAAGCATCATTGTACAGATATGTTTATTCCTCCTCCTGTATGTGTTTATTATGTACCTCTCTAAATTGCCCTGTACTACACAAATCCAAGTGAACATCTCCGGCTTTGCTGGCCCCAGCAGAAGCAGTTTCTTGACTGAGGGGGGTGGAATACATGGGAGTTGTGCAAGAATGGCAAGGAGGAGTATTGTAAGGACACTCAAGCCACTGTAGGTGGGATGTAGAAAAGCACATGAACCACAAGTAGAACCTCTGGGTTTAGATAATAGGCCTGTGAATAATCATAAAGACACCTCACCATATATCCTTAAGATTCCTACAGACAAAGATAAAAGCAATGCTACAAAATGCAGAATTAGTGCACAATGTATTTTCCCATATGTCTAATGGCATAACCTGTCCGGCAAACACTGCCGAGACCAGTCTATTTCATCTTTTTGTCTTCCAGCTTCCTGTAAGATGAAAGTACAATATATCATCCTGTTGCAGCTGAAGGCACATCATGTCCTGTTGGGACTAAAGCGGAAGACTCTATTTGGATGGTCACCGACCACAACAGGAACTTTGAATGTGGTGCTTCATCCAGTTGTAATTCTGTTAACTCTAACATTATTGTGCTTGTTCCTTACAATCATTTTATGTATAAAAGCCCAGTACACATATAAGCAAAGGATCTCTATTTGTTGTGACAAACACCCTGATAATACAATTTATAGTGATATTCTATATTATTGAAGCTATCTGCTTAAACAGAAGTTCACATGCACGCTAACACCGTATATAGATGATATTAGCATTTAAACCGAATAGTTTATCAAACAATTGGACTCTTACCACTGAACTACAACATGCCATGTATTTATGACATAGAGGCAAGAGGTAACCACACTACCAGTCTATGAGAGAATGAAGGGGATTGACTGTGGTCAAGGGAGTGGAGCGTGGCAGGCGCACTCGACCCCCCCTCAGCCAAACCAGCAGCAGTTTGGTCCAGGCTGCAGAGGAGGGAAGGGCCTGAGCCACAGCCAGGCCAAGAACTCCTTACAGGAGACCCACAGGGAAGCAGAACGGCAACTGAACGCCGGTGGCTTGTGGGGGCAGGGAGTCTCGTGCAGACTTTTCCTACTCTGCGCAATTTGACTATGAGTCAACCACTTCATTCTAGAAATACGACAGCCTGGATGAGCCCACTTTGAGCTCTCCCTGCTAAATAAGTGAGCTGTATGGCTACGATTTTACTACTCACGGGTCACTGGATGAGCCTAATTCAACTTCAATATTCATCATTTAGCTTAAGTAGACGCACACCAAATGTAATGGATTATTTAGAGATATAAGTTTGTATGATTTTTTAATATACTCTTCAATTCATGTTACTTAGTAGACTAGATTTGCTAAAATTTTAAGCTCGTATTTGCCAAAAGCAACCGTAGACTACACTAAACGCCTTGCATGATAAAGTCGAGCTTGCATTTTGCTGGGAAAAATGGAACTGACTGGGAAAACAACGATCCAAGGCTAACGCAGAGACATCACAGACATCTGCAAAGCCGGGCCTATTTTTGCACTTCACTGAGAAGGATTTATCCAGACAAAATGTCACCTTCAAGGATATGGACCAAAACCAATGTCTACAACCGAACAAAGCAGAGGCCCACGTGGAGTCAGGGAAAAAGGGTCCAATGGGGAGCAAAGGACCTGGTGGTAAAATTTTGCTATTGGACTTGGATCTTGGTGTGAATGGTCTGTAAAGATATAAAAGTTTGTAGTTTTCTATGCTGGGGCGGACCTCTGCGCAGGTACCCAGCTTGAGCCAGCCCTTCTGCTATTCTACTCCATTAAATTTTTTATTTTCTGAGAATTTTGTCTCCTGAAAGTCTGCTCTGCATATGGTCATAAAGCCTTGCCTCTAAGTTTGCTGCTGGAGTTCTAAAATACAAACTCTGGAGCGAACGGTTATCAGGGAAAGAGGAATCCTGACAGTTTGCACCGCGACGGACACGGCCTCACCTGAAAGTTTGTCTCCGGAGCTCCAAGACACAGCCCCCTGGAGTGAACATTTATCAGGAAGGGAAGATGACTGAAAGTTTCCTTCGTGAACAGGTACAGGCACCTGGAGAGAAGGTCAGCAGCATTCAGCTTGCCGTATTTCCCCCATGCAGTAAATAATAGAGTGAACCTGCCACCGAACTCTTTGAAGTCGCGCTTCTCTTTAAGAAATCTAAACATAGTTCTGCAGCAAGCAAAACCCCTCAATTACTCCCCCGCAACAGGGCGCCAGCAAGTGAGGTCACAAAGGGCCCCACTGTGACCCTGCGCCTGGGGAGGGAGGTCAGGGTGCCCCATTGGGAGGCTCAGGGTCAGCTCAGCCCTGGGCACCTGGGTGCTCTCGGGGTGGCCTTGGCTAAATTTGAATCCCAGTTTCTTCAAGTTTTACCACCCACTGCTCTCAGCATAGTCTTTAACAGTCCGTTGCACCGCTCGATTTTCCCGGAGGCTGGTGCATGATGGGGATGTGACAGACCCACTCAGTGCCGTGCTCCTTGGCCAAGGCGTCTACGAGGAGGTTCCAGAAATGAGTCCCGTTGTCTGGCTCAGTTCTCTCTGGGCGTTACCACAGGACTGGCTTTTCAAGGCCCAGGACAGTGTTGCGGGCAGCGCCGTGGGGCAGGGCGTATGTTTGCAGCCATCCGGTGGTGGCTCCACCATTGTAAGCACAGAGCTCTTGCCATGGCGGGTTTGTGGCAGTGCGATATAGTCAATTTGCCAGGCCTCTCCACATTTACACTTCAGTCATCGCCCCCCTATACCACACGGGCTTTGACTGCTTGGCTTGCTTGATCATAGCGCATGTTTCACAATGATGAATAACCTGTGCAACAGCATCCATGGTTGAGTGCATCCCTCGATCACGAGCCCATCCATATGTTGCATCCCTTCCTCGATGACCTGAGGCATTGTGGGCCCAATGGGCCATCAATAATTCACCTTCATCTTGCCAGTGCAAATCTACCTCAGACACTTTAATCTGGGCAGCCCGTTCCCCCCGCTGGTTGTTCGGATCAGGTTCTTCAGTGACCGACTCTCGGGCACATGAGCTTCTACGTGGCGCACTCTCACAGGCAGGTTCTCCAGCCCCGCAGCGATATCTCGCCAGGATTCAGCAGCCCTGATGGGTTGGGCTCTGCGCTGCCAGCAGCTCCGCTTCCATTGGCCGTGGCCCAGGGTACAGCAGGGGCCACGACGGTCGGACGCGGTCGGCGGTGGCGGCGAGAAGCCGGATGGCCCATGGCTGCGTTCCAGCGGCACGGCCCGGGATACCGACTGTGTGAGCGGGTGGTGCCACGGAGACGCGGGGTCTGGAACATGGAGGTGGCCGGGGGGACAGGAGGGACGGGGAGGGCGGCAGAGAGGAAGGGGCCCCGGGGCTGGGCCGGGGCTGCTCGAGCTCAGGGCAGCCCTGACGGGCGCCATGTCAGAGCTCGGCCTGGCCGCCCGCGGAGCCGCCTCCTGCTCACATCACTCTCCACTGCCATTGGTCGGGAGGGCTGTCAGTCTCCTGGACGGAGGTGATGCTGTCTGGGATTGGCTGCCTGGGCTGTCACTCTGCCCTGGTTTGGGGCCCACCCTGCCCTGAGGCGCTGTTTCCTCTGATTGGCTGTCTCTCATTTCTCCCTGGCTCCTCCCATCAAGCGATTGGACAGTCTGCCTATCAATCATTTGTGTGACACTCTCCTGCCAGGTGTGGTTGGTGCAGCCAGCAGAGCCCACCCCTGAACACTGCCCAGTTTGTTCAACTCTCACCACCTTTCCTGCAGGCCTCAAAGCCTGATTGGCTGGTTACATATCAATCACATGACTTGCCCCGCCTCCTCAAATGCGATTGGCTGTCCTGGGTCTGGGGTAACAGTGCAACAGGGTTACAGTGAGAACACTCGTGGGTTGAGACAAAAACAGGTTAATAATTGGAATTAAAAAAAAATAGATGAAAAATTTAAAAATGACATTTAAAAAGTGAAAATAAATATGCAGTAATAAAAATTATACCTATGATAATGAAAAGGAAAATACCAAAGAGAAAGGATCATGGAATCATAGAATGTCCTGATTTGGAAGGACCCACAGGATCACGGAGCCCAACTCCTGTCCCTGCACAGGACACCCCACAGGTCACACCGTGTGTCTGAGGACGGTGTCCAGTCTCTTCTTGAACACTGTCAGGTTGGGCCGTGACACCTCCCTGGGGAGCCTGTTCAGTGTCCAGCACCTCTGGGTGAAGAACCTTTTCCTCATGTCCAACTGACCCTCTCCTGCCACATCTTCCTGCCATTCTCTCGGGTTCTGTAATTGGTTCCTAAAGAGAAGCGATCGGCATCAACCCCTCCTACTCCCCTTGGGTGGATGCTGTAGACCGCCAAGGGATCTCCTCTCAGTCTCCTCCAGGCTGAACAAACCCAGTGACTTCAGCCACTCCTCATACGGCTTCCACTCCAAACACTTCACCATCTTGATGCCCCTCTTCTGGACACTCTCCAGTAGCTTTATCTCCTTTCATCCTGTGTCCCCAGCGCTGCACACAGTGAATGCTCCAGGTGAGGCCGCCCCAGCGCAGAGCAGAGCGGGACAATCCCCTCCCTGCCCGGCTGGCCGTGCTGTGCTGGATGTACCAGGACACGGGGCCCTCTTGGCTCCAGGGACACTGGCGGCTCATGTTCAACCTGCTGTCGACCAGAACCCCCACATCCCTCTCTGTGGATCTGCTCTCCAGCATCTCGTCCCCCAGTCTGTCTGTACAGCCAGCGTTGCCGTGTCCCAGGTGCAGAATCCAGCACTTGCTCTTGTTGAACTTCATGCAGTTGGTGATTGCCCAGTTCTCCAGCTTGTCCAGATCCCTCTGCAGGGCCTCTCTGCCATCCAGAGTGTCAACAGCTCCTCCCAATTTTGTGTCATCAGCAAACTTGCTAAGCAATCCCTCAAATCCTGAGTCTAAGTCATTTATAAACACATTGCAGAGTGCTGGCCCTGAGATGGATCCCTGTGGAACGTGCTGCTGACTGGTCACCAGCCCGACATGACCCCATTTACTAGAACCCTTTGAGCCCGGCCCGTCAGCCAATTGCTCACCCACTGCACTGTGTGTTTACCCAGCTGTGTGCTGGACATCTTGTCCAGGAGGATCCTATGAGAGACACTATCAAAGGCTTTACTGACATCCAAAAAGATCTCATTGACAGGCTTCCCTTGGTCAGCTACGTGGGTAACTTTATCCTAGAATGAAATTAAGTCTGTCAGGCAAGACTTTCCCCTCATGAACCCGTGCTGGCTGGGACCAATGACTGTGTTGTTGTTCAGATGTTTTTCATCTGAATGAGTTACCCGGAGTTACCCCCGTGTCTGTGTCTTTCTGGCCAGGGGTCTGTCCTGAGAAAGGGATCCAGCCTCTGTCACTCTCCGGAGAGACAAACCCTGTGTCCATGGCACTGAGAACACAAAGGGTCACCCGTGCAAGACCACCCTTCATCTGAACCACTTAGGTATGTACTTGTGGATGGGCTATCAAGCCTTATAGCGTAAATGCCCGTGTAATTGGCACTGCCCAGAATGGCTACTGCAGACGCAGACTGCTGTGCTGCAGAGCATAAAGCAAATTGAGTGAGGAGCACTGAGGCCAATTCTGTTTCATGTCTTTATCAATGATCTGGACAAAGGGATTGAGTGCATCCTCAGTAAGTTTGCAGAGAACACCAAGTTGGCTGGGAGTGTTGATCTGCTGAAGCGTGGGAAGGCCATACAGAGGGATCTGAACTGGCTGGATCGTTGGGCTGAGGCCAGTTGTATGAGGTTTTACCAGGCCAAGTGCCAGGTCCTGCACTTGGGTCACAATAACCCCACAAATGCTCCAGGCTCTGGGGAGAGCGGCTGGAAAGCTGCCCCATGGAAAAGGACCTGGATCTGTTGGTCAACAGTGGCTGAAAATGAGCCAGCGTGTGCCCAGGTGGCCAAAAAGGCCAATGGTATCCTGGCTTGTATCAGCAATGCCTGGCAGCAGGACTGTGAGAAAGCTGCCAGAACACTCAGGCCTTACACCAACACAAAGCATCAGAGACAGTGGAAGCTGAAAGAGGGCATGGCTGGAAGACTAAGCACTGCTTATCCCTGAATGTTCTGCTGTCTCTCTGTTCCCTTCCACCCACCCACACATGCAGGAACTGTCCATGCAGCTCCAAAACGGCACTGGAGGAAGGACCCAAGGAAAAAAATATAATTGTTCCAGGTACATTTCCTTTGTTGAAACACACGGGAAGCACAGCTCCTCATTTACACAGACAGTCATAAAAGAAGACAGTGAAATCGAAAGGGGATGGCAATATTATCAATAAATAAAAAGCAACCACCAATAAGAAAAAAAAAAAAACGAAAGTCTGAGCCTGCAATGATACAACTGTTAAGCAGAAGATGATGGGCAGTTCATTGCTCCAGAAAACATCCAGTCATCAATGTCCATAGGGCATTCTTGAGCTCCTGGTTCCTCATGCTGTAGATGAGAGGATTCACAACTGGAGGAACTACTGAGTACAGAACAGAAACTATCACACCCAGGGATGGGGAGAAGATGAAGGGGGGCTTCAGGTAGGCAAATGCACCAGTGGTGACAAACAGGGAGACCACAGCCAGGTGAGGAAAGCAGGTAGAAAAGGCTTTGTGCCGTCCCTGCTCAGAGGGGATCCTCAGCACGGCCCTCAAGATCTGCACATAGGACAGCACAATGAACACAAAAACCATAAAAATTAAACAGGCACCAACAACAAGAAGCCCAACTTCCCTGAGGTAGGTGTCGGAACAGGAGAGCTTGAGGATCTTGGGGATTTCACAGAAGAACTGCTCCACAGCATTGCCCTTGCACAGTGGCAGTGAAAATGTATTGGCTGTGTGCAACAGAGCACTGAGAAAACCAGTGGCCCAGGCAGCTGCTGCCATGTGGACACAAGCTCTGCTGCCCAGGAGGGTCCCGTAGTGCAGGGGTTTGCAGATGGCAACATAGCGGTCATAGGACATGATGGTGAGAAGAGAATACTCTGCACCAATCAAGAAACACACAAAGAAGACCTGGGCAGCACATCCCGCATAGGAAATGACCCTGGTATCCCAAAGAGAGCTGGCCATGGATTTGGGGACAGTGGTGGAGATGGAGCCCAGGTCGAGGAGGGCGAGGTTGAGCAGGAAGAAGTACATGGGGGTGTGGAGGTGCTGGTCACAGGCTATGGTGGTGATGATGAGGCCGTTGCCCAGGAGGGCAGCCAGGTAGATGGCCAGGAAGAGCCAGAAGTGCAAGAGCTGCAGCTCCCGTGTGTCTGTGAACGCCAGGAGGAGGAACTGGCTGATGCAGCTGCTGTTGGACATTTGCTGCCGATGGGCATGGGGCACTGTCAGAAGAAGAAAAGACAATGACAAGTTAGGGGAGACTTCTCTGATCAAAATCAAAGCCATTTCTCACACATCGCCCCCTGCTCCACACCTTCTTGTCCATTTCCAGACCTTCCTTCAGCTCCGTGGCTGAGCCCCGGGTGGTGCTGGCTGGAGGTGCCGTGAGGAGCAGGGCCTGTGCCCGCTGGCTGCCCAGGAGTCAGCCCTGCTCTGCAGCAGGGGTCATGGGAACGGGGGGCAGGGGCCAGTTGCGGGGTTCAAAGTTTTCACCTGAAACTGCTGATGGTGAAGAAGAGCCTGTCAGCATCTGCAATATCACCGAGAATGAAACAGGACGGTAAAATGAAATTTGAAATGTTTGGGTTTTTTACAGCTTCATAGAATCACAGAATGTTAGAGATTGGAACAGACATATGTAGAGTCTTGCATCTGGGCAGGAACAACCCCAGGTTCCAGTACAGGTTGGGGAATGACCTATTAGAGAGCAGTGTAGGGGAAAGGGACCTGGGGGTCCTGGTGGACAGCAGGATGACCATGAGCCAGCACTGTGCCCTTGTGGCCAAGAAGGCCAATGGCATCCTGGGGTGTATTAGAAGGGGGGTGGTTAGTAGGTCCAGAGAGGTTCTCCTTCCCCTCTACTCTGCCCTGGTGAGACCTCATCTGGAATATTGTGTCCAGTTCTGGGCCCCTCAGTTCAAGAAGGACAGGGAACTGCTGGAGAGAGTCCAGCGCAGGGCCACAAAGATGATTAAGGGAGTGGAGCATCTCCCTTATGAGGAAAGGCTGAGGGACCTGGGTCTCTTTAGCTTGGAGAAGAGGAGACTGAGGGGTGACCTCATTAATGTTTATAAATATATAAAGGGTGGGTGTCACGAGGATGGAGCTAGGCTCTTCTCAGTGACAATCAACAGTAAGAGAAGGGGTAATGGGTTCAAGCTGGAACACAAGAGGTTCCACTTAAATGTGAGAAGAAACTTCTTCTCAGTGAGGGTGACAGAACACTGGAACAGGCTGCCCAGGGGGGTTGTGGATTCTCCTTCTCTGGAGACATTCAAAACCCGCCTGGACGCCTTCCTGTGTAACCTCACCTAAGTT
This sequence comes from Caloenas nicobarica, assembly GCF_036013445.1. Lineage (NCBI taxonomy): Eukaryota > Metazoa > Chordata > Aves > Columbiformes > Columbidae > Caloenas > Caloenas nicobarica. The sequence continues at coordinate 2,858,674 of NC_088276.1, forward strand.
TTCCTGCTCTGGCAGGGGGATTGGACTAGATGATCTTTTGAGGTCCCTTCCAATCCCTAACATTCTGTGATTCTGTGATTCTGTGACATTGAAAGATCATCTAATACAATCCTGCAAGTGCCCTGGATTGTTCTTGGGTGTCAGAAACCCTCAGCATTTCTCCTGCACTCAGGGAGAACAGAGCGAGTCCTGTCAGGCAGGAGAACGCCTGTGGGTCAGTGCAGAGTGAGGGCAGCTGGTCTGTCCCTCTGTCTTGCTCCAGCTGCCCTGGGCTGGCACCTTTCTGAGATGGAGGCTGATCACACTGCCATGTTACCCTGAAAAGCCACCAGGCACTGCTGAGAGCAGAGGTTTGCAGGTTGTAAAAAAGGACAGGTCAGCCTAAGGCTGATGGGTTCAGCAGATGTGATGCTGCTGCTGTCCGTGCGCAGAGGAGTGGCTGAAGGGATGTTCTGAGGCTTCTGGCAGATGTGCTGGTCACTCAGAGTTGCAGTTCAGGACTCTCAGTGACTTGTTAAAACTTGAGAGCTCCTTTTGCATTTATCCTTTCCTACGCTCCCTTCACTCCCCCCAGTCTTGGAACAGGAAACTGAAAGGACAGATTCGGGAAAGCTCCTTATCTTTGAAGTAATATCTGTACCCAGGCAGCAGAAGAACCCTGCCCTGCCTGGGGTGGCTCCTTCCCCCCGACAGCTTCTCCCCACAGCACCGTGGGGATCTCCCCGGGCAGGCTGAGCGCTGACCCTGGCAGGCGGCAGAGTCCCTGCCCCGGCACAGCCCTGGGGTGCAGGGACCCTGCTCTGCAGGACAGCCCTGGGCACCCCTGCCTGCACATTTACATTTACACCCCACAGCCATCCTTGGGAGAACACAGCATTCACGTATTGTCACTCTGACAGTGCAGAAGGAAATCCCTGCTCTGCAGCACATCCTCCTCCTCTGATCAGACAATCTCTGAGAGCTGTACTTACATCTCTTGCAGGCTCTGTGATTTCCCAGCTTTCTGAGATACTACCATGGTTTGCAGATGCAATGGTCAGTGGCCACAGGCTTAATATCTGAGAAGATTTCTCTCCCAGTGAGCTCGCAGCATCCTCCCACCCCCGACTGTGTTTCCCTCTCTCTCCCTGGCTCCTCTGCCCTCGGTGCTGCACGCAGAGCCCTCAGCCCTGCTGCGCTTTGCAGAGGAGCTGCTCCTTGGCAGAGCTGTCTCTCTGCAGCGCTGCCGCTTGCCATGAGCTCCCTCTGTCCCAGGAGCCCAGCCCAGCTCAGCAGCACAGGAGCAGCCCAGGATGTCCCTTTCTCTGTCCCCTCTGGGCTCCCTTGTGGTGTTCCTGGATCTCCAGGGGAATGTCCTATGAAACAGTGTGAAGTAATCAATGATGTTTCTTCTCTCACCTCTACAGAGACAGTTCATTAATGCAGTAGCATTTTTCATATTGGAAAAGAATTTGGGCATGAGAAACATTTTTTCTTGTCCCATCGTTAGATAGGACACCCCAAAGCTTATACCAAAGGCTCAAATTTTTCCAAGCTGGCAAGGAGTATCTTTAGTTGAGGGAATTTAGGCATTTTATTCTGGTGCTATACTCCTAGGGCTAGAGAGACACTCATCAATCTTTGGCCATGTCATGTCTGTGCTCTGAAGCAAAGCCTTTGCACACATGGGCTCTTGGACACCTGGTACCAGGTTTCCTTGTGGAAGGTCAGAGCTGGGCTGGTGCCACAGCTGGGGTGGTTGAGACCAGATGTGAGGCAATGTCCTCAGCCAGGGACCTGACTGGGTGAGCTGGAGCTGTTAGTGTTGCAGACAGAGCTGTGGCACGGATGGAATAAACTGCCAAGGCAGGGTGGCAGAAGTTAGTTCATCTGGTCTTCAAGGACCGCAGCCTCCAAGCACAGCAACAGCCCAAATCAAAACTCGGTCTATACCTGTGAGGCAATTCAAGGGCCCCATAATGAGCGGTTTCTACTGCAGGAAGAGTCCTGCCTCACTTCTGCTGCTGAATCCTGTTGTAGGAAACAATCACCTTGCCAATAGAATAGGCCCGGGCAAGAACTCTCAGCAAAGCATATTTTAAAAACAATTTTGCAAGACCGGGTGTTCCACCCAAAAGTAGGTACACAGAACTGGGCAAAAAGCCTACGCTTAGATACCCCATAAATCCAGGGTGCAAATTCCCTCCCCTGCTCCTCATTGGTTGGATACTGCAGGATTTACAGACTACCCGACACCTGCCTCAGTTTACCTGTCTCATTCATCTAATTCTAACAACTCTCTGACCTTGTTGATTTTATTAAAATATGGATTTCTGGCTCTTTGGTTACCCTATCGCTTAGCTTAACTTTTTAAATACAGTAATCAGTTTGCATTCCGGGATTATTTCGAAGAGACTTTGTTTTACATTAAGGATTCATAGTCTGATGTCTCTCAGTCCTCCCCCCTGCTGGGGTCAGGTGCCAGATCAGTTGTAAAAGCAACATTCCTCCTTCAATGGCTCCTTACAACTCGACCTCCACATTGAAACAGAAGAGACAGCAAGATGGGAACACACAGCACACAGCTCTGAAAACCCCAGCACAGAGACTTCTCAGAATGGGGATTTCACCAATGGCCCCAAAACCCACAGAGAAGCAAACACCCCATAAATGACACACGTGAGGCCAACAAGAGTTTGTTTTTAATTCTGGCTTGGGCTTTTCTGCCCACTGGTGCTCAGTGAGTGTTTCTGAGAAGCGATCCCAGCCGTGGGTGCAGGTTGCAGCTCCTCCTCGAGGGGCCTGTGGGCAGGCGGGCCAGCCGGCAGAGCTGCCCCTGGCTCTGGAAGGGCTCTCTGAGCTCCTCCTGGCCAGAGGCAGCACTGGCTGCTGGTGCCCTTGGGGCAGCTTGGTCCCTGCTGGGCAGCTTTGGCGCTTCCTGGACTCTTCCTCCTCCTCTCCAGCATCGCAGGTGTCACATACTGTGTCCTCCCTCATCCCAGGCTGCAATCTGCCTTGGTCACCACTGGCTGCTTTTCTGATTTGTAACTCCAGGGCACTGAAGCCTTCCTGCTCCTCCTCCTCCTCCCGCTGTGTGCTGAGGGGTCACAATCCGTGATCTCCACAAACTGGCTGTGGACGTCATAGCACCGCCGCGGGGATCTGCTCCGCTCCCTCTGCCTTGGCTGAGTTTGTTCCTGAGCAGCTTTGGCTCTGGAAGGACACTGGGAGCTGCTGTTGGAGGGCCCTGGAGCTGCATCATCCCTTAGGGCTCAGTCACAGCATGGAGGACTTGTTCTCCAGCTCCGTGTCCTCCTCACTGAGCGATGCTGCTCCGTGATCTCCACAAACCGGCTGCGGAGATCATAGCCCCGCCGCGGAGATCATAGCCCCGCCGCGGGGATCTGCTCCGACCTCTCTCCCTTGGGCGGGTTTGCTCCTGAGCAGCTCTGGGGGCAGGAACAGCCTGGGAGCTGCTGCTGGAGGGCACTGGAGGTGCTGGTGCAGACTGGGAGCTGCTGTTGGAGGGTCTTGGAGCTGCCTCATCCCTGTGAGTGCGGTCACAGCCCAGGGGACTGGTTCTCCTCCTCCTCCCGTCTGAATGTTCATAGTCCGTGGTGTCCACAGCCCAGCTGCGGAGATGGTTGCCCCACTGCGGGGATCTGCTCCGGGCCCTCTCCCTGGCACCGTTCTCCTGGCAGTGGGCAGAAGGGCTGAATCCCTGCTCCTCTTTGCTGCTGTCCTCTCGCGCAGTGTGGGGCACACGGTCGCGGGGTTGACAGCGCAGCGGGCACGCAGCTTTCCTTCTGGACACCAGCCTGACGCAGTCGTGGAAGAAGCGACGCAAGCAGGAGCCCATGGAGGAGCTGCTGTTGATCCTGCCTGGCCAGATGGGCCACAGCCGGCCCGCAGCTGCCTCCCGGGCACCTGCCTGGCTTTGCTGGCTGCTGCTGGCTGGTGCGGAGGAGCTGCTGTCCTCTGCAGAGTCCTCCATGCCCCCCGCCATGTCCTGCAAAGAGAGCTGTGAGAAGCTCCTGCCCTTTCCTCCTGACAGGACCCACCAGTGCGGAACCCCCAGAAGCTGTGAGGGAACAGCTAAGGGCCTCCCAAAGGCTCCTGGAGGCTGCAGAGGGGCCAAGGAGGACAAATGGGATGGATGCAGGTGGGATGCTGGGAGAGGGAGCCGTGCTGCAAATGTGCAGAAAGCTGCTGTGTGGGAGGGAAAAGAGAGCGCTGCCAAGATCCCTGAAAGAAACCCGCTGTCCATCTGGTGCCCTGACCACCTCCCCACAGCCACCTTAGTCCTACAGGGCAGACCCTGCGGTCCCACAGAACCCACCTGCTTGCTGCCGGCCGCCCACTGACTGAGGAGGGAAAGGGCGTGTGATGGTGCCGGTGAGGAAGAAGCCCTTTGTCCAACTTCCAAATCAGAGCACCTGGGGAAAAAAGAGGGGTCTCTGCTGAGGGCTGTTCTTGCAGCCTCTTCTGGGTTCAGGCATTTTCTTGGAGCACTTTATATGACAGAGAGAATATGTAACTAAGACCACAAATGGGAAATTTGATTGGGCTGAACGATGCAGGTGGTAATTGTCTGCTATGACAGAAACACTCCAGAGGATCTGAAGAAAAATAGCAAAGCCAGGAAAAGGAAACGTATTCTGAACACAGCTTAAAATTTGTGATTACCTGATGTAAAACAGTAAATAGGCTTGCTGCCTGAGAACTGTGTCGATGTCGCAAAGAACCACAGTCTCGTCGTTCATCTGGTACCACAGTCCATCGCTGGCCTGCAAAGAAGAGTGTCGGTATCTGGAGATGAACGGCACAGCTCCTCCACAAAAACACAAGCCAAAACCTGCCGAACCAGGAGTGTTCCAAAACAAATCCGATCCAGCCCCTGAGGAAACCTTCTCCACTCAGATCCTTGGCTGCCAGAACACGGCCAGGAAAGTTGGTTTTCCTCGGGATACATTTTTCCCTTGTTCAGAAGGAAGTTGCTTTTCACCTTGATGTAGCGGAAGTAGTGTCCTGCACGGCAGCTGCCACCTCCATGCACCAGGACGGCGTATAAGGAGTAGAGGAGCGGTTCTCCAGCTGTCTGAGACATGTACGGGCAAAGATCCAGGTACTGGGGATACTCCACAACCTACGGAGAGAGCAGGAGGGCTCAGCAATGATCCAGAAACATTTGAGGACACAGCCTCTCAAGGCTAAAGGCCAGAAGTGTAGAAATGCGTCGTTTGGAATCATCAGCACTTGGTTTTCCCTAAAGCAACATGTCACCTTTTGGGTGGCAGGAAACTGATCTGGGCCAAAGCAGCTCTGTGGGAGCAGAGGACACGCTTGCCTTCCCATGGGAACTGTCCCCAGAAGGGAACATGAGAATCTCAACATGAGCTGCTTGTGACAGAACGTCTGGCGTTGGGAAACCCGCTCCAGGAAGAGAACGTTGCCCTCCAGTTGTGTACACACCTTGCTGATCTTGTCGCCGGTGAAAGCTTCAAACCTCTTCAGACACACCGTGAGAACCTTGGGCGCGCGATGGACCGTGAACCTCTTGGAGGCGGCAGTCATCTTGTCACACCTTGAAAGCAAGTACAGAGCCAAGGGCTGAAACGCACCATTTTTTCCCCAAAGGCCAGACAGCCTTTCCTGTCTCACACATCCCGACGCTATTTTAAGGCTATTCAGTACCATGAGGCCATGTTGAAAAACCTGCCTCTCATTACTGTGCCTTAAACCAATGTGAAAACATGACTTCTGCTCAATGACACCTTCACGCAGCATCTAGTATTAATATGTCATTAGTAATCATCTTACTTGCTACATTTAAAGCAGTTTTCGCCATCCAGGTGCTCGGGTTTCACAAAGTCCTCCAGAGCTGTGGTGACAGATGCGGCTGCCTGGAGGAGTGAGAAGGGAGAGCCCTGAGCTCTGGGAAATGCCCTCGCCCAAACACTTAGGAGGAGTTTACACAAGAAAACAGCTCGATGACGCTGAGGAGACCCACTGTGAACCCGCAAGCAGTGTCCAGAAGGAGGCAGAAAGAGGGTGTGATGCTGAACATCTTCCTCATTCCCCAGGGATTCCCAGCACTCCCCAGAGCCACCTCTTCATGGCACCGCACAGTTCAGCGACGATGGTGTGCGGGCCACCAGTGATGGAAACAACACCCCCCATGAGCTTGGGAGCCAGACGGGTGTTGAGGGAGGGCAAGGGAAGAAGGAGGAGGGTACGTCACAGTGCAGAGAGGGGCACGTGTGCCTGTCCAGCTGAAACCAGCACCGACAGGGAGACCACTGCCAAGGCCTCTGCAGGAGAACACAGTCCATTCCACCTCCTGCCCACCATGAAGCTCTCTCGTTGTTTGTCGGATACATTTTTAAGCCAACTGTGTGGATTCTGGAAAGCTCCAGTGGCCTTGGGACATCTTGAAGCACAATTACAAACCCTCTTACTTTGATATCCAGAGGAACATCCAGGAAGGCCTCGTAGGAATCGGAAACCGCTTGGCAGCTCCAGCACGTGACTGGAAGGCAAATGGAAACGCTCAGCGAGAGGGGAAGTCGACTGACTGTGCCGGGTTACGCTCCTCACACCCACTGCGCCAATCACACAATCAGCTGCTATCGCAGGCAGACAGGAGGGCACAGACGATTCCAAGGAGAGCAGTAGCTGTGGAAAAGTACCTCTGGATCTCAGAAAGCCCCCAAAGATCTGATGGACGATGGTAGTCGCTTGAGAGGAGATGTCCAAGCTGCAAACCAATGGGAAGGCAGAGAGTTATCTCCTCCAAGAGCCTGGCTTTGTCTGAAAGCCCTGGGCATAGTTTTCCTTGAGGGGAGGACATCAAGGAGTCCAAAGGGCTTGGGAACGCTGGAAAGACAATTTGCTTGTGCTTACTTGCTGCTTCCGCTCAGACAAGCTCTCTGCATGGCATCCACGGTGCAGCGTAAGAACTCGTGGGCGTCCTCCTGCCTGCCATGCTCGAAATTTTCTCCTATTTCTAAGGAAGAAGAAGTTACTAGTTCTCTCCTACGCGAATGGCATAAAACATGTCACAGCAGCTGGACTGACTTACGTGTGAGAACATCAACAACAGCCCAAGGCTCGATGGCACTGGCTGAGGAATGCAGGACCTGTTTAACGTGCGCTTCCATTCTGCACATCATGCAGAAGCCTTCCTGGCCACCTGGAGAGGGAGGGAGATGGGGAGGGAGAGAGGGAAGCTCCTCAGGTTTCCAGAATATCCACAGCAATGGGAAACCTAAGAAGTTGTAAGAATTCTCCACTCCTCCCAAGGGGCCCAAGTCCCAACAAGCCCGGGACGTTTAAGTGCACAGAAAACTTTCTTCAGAGGGATGCTGAACTGACGGAAGCTTTCTGTGCAATAAGCGAAGGAGATTAACTTGCAGGAATAGGGACCAAGAGCCCGGGCTAGAAACAGGTGCCTTTCTAAAGATGAATACATCCAGGTACAACAAGCCGCTTCTAGGCTTAAGTGTTCAAAGAACACCAACTCAGGGAGCTGATCAGCTTCCAGATTCTGGGAGCCCTTGGGCAGTGCCCAACAGATGTACAAGGAAAAGTTCTGAAAAGTACTGACAGGCCCGGCTGTGCTCCCCAGAGAGCAGGTGGTTGGCCAGAGGCGGGGTGTAGGTCAGGCACTGCAGGACGGAGTTGAGGAAGCACGTGTTGCCCAGGTTGTGCAGTCCCGCTCCAGCTCTCTGGCTGTGCTGCCAGCCCATGTAAATCTTCTGCGGGGGAAAGAGGATCCTCTGCGGCAGAGCCATTCCTTCAGCAACGACTGCCAAGAAAGCACATTGGAAGAGAGATGAGACCATGTTATTGCACAAAAGCATATTTAAAAGCTGAGTTCTGTACAGGAGCACCCAGGAAAACAAGGTCTATCCTGCAACACAGAAACACTATGGGAAGCCTCACACTGCCCTTGAAATTTCCTGATGAAGGCACAGTTTTGGAAAATAGTGTGTTCCCCTGCTCACTTTGCCGAAAGTGCAACAAACACACACTCTGACTTCAGTGGCTTGGGCAACATTCCTTTCCCTCTGGAGTCTTGAACTGGATCATCCCCCAGCGTGTCAGGGCTGGAGGGTGCCCAGCAGACCCCAGGCAAGACAGGGAAAGCCTTTAGTGCAGCGGGTAAGGATCTCGCTTCAGACGGGCAGGAAAGGTCTCTGTCCCACAGCACGGCTGCCTCCTGCCTGCCCTGCTGCCTCTCGCTGCCCGTGCCCTGGAGCAGGAGCTGGGTCTCCTCTGCCCACAGAGGCTGTGCTGGGGCCGGCTCCCAGCTCAGAGCAGCCCTGGCATTCAGGCAGCATCATGACCACCACCCGTGGGACCCGCCCTGCCAGCGTGTGGGGAAACATGATCCTGGTGTTGAGCAGGGAGCGCTCGCTGAGCCCCCGCCCTGCCCAGACAATCAGGGCCCCTCACTCACCCATCTCCAGTTGCTGGGCCATGCACAGCTCCTGGGGCTCCACTGGAGATCCGCTCCCCTGTGGAGCCCTGTCCTCCTCCAGGGCCACCCTGGTGGTGCTGAGATGTTTCTCTGCCATCTTGTGGGTCCAAGCAAAGAGTTATAGGTGGAGAAGGGGGAAGCTTTGGCAAAATGCCAGGGGTCTGCCGGGGGCGGCTGGGAAAGTCTTGGGTTGCACTCGGGGAGTCTTCAGCACAAGTCTGCCGGGGGCAGAGGGAAGTCTGCCAGGGGCAGCTAGAGTTAGGATATGGCTGGACTCGATGGTCTTAAGGGTCACTTCCAACCAAAATGATTTGCTAAATCTCTGAAAGACGTGGGCTACGCTCGGGGGCTCTCGCCAGCTCCGTGCTCCTGCCCTGTCCCGTTGCCGTCCTGTCGGACAGTGCGGGCTGGGGCCACAGCTGCGCTGAGCACAGGCAGGGCAGTGGCTGTCACAATGTGAGGTCACAAAGGGCCCCACTGTGACCCTGCGCCTGGGCAGGGAGGTCAGGCTGTCCCTTTGGGAGGCACAGGTTCAGCTCAGCCCTGGGCACCTGGGTGCTAAATTGGAATCCCAGTTTCTAAAAGTTCCACCACCCATTGCTCTGAGCATAGTCTCTAACAGTCCGTTGCACCGCTCCATTTTCCAGGAGGCTGGTGTATGATGGGGATGTGACAGACCCACTCAATGCTGTGCTCCTTGGCTCAAGGTCTATGAGGATGTTCCAGAAATGAGTCCCATTGTTTGGGTCAGTTCTCTCTGGGCTGCCGTGTCACCACAGGACTTGCTTTTCAAGGCCCAGGACAGTGTTGCGGGCAGTGCCGTGGGGCACGGCATATGTTTCCAGCCATCCACTGGGAAGGGGAGCGGTGGTTGGTGAGGATGTATTGGATCGTGTGGGAGATGAGCCTGATGTTGATGGGGTGGAAGAAGGGAAGGAGAAAGGACCGTCGTGGTGGCGACACTGCTCCTGTGTGGAGCTCCAGAGGCTGCAGGAGTTTTTCTGCTCCACTGGGGACCAGCACAAGCCAGTGGCCCGTTCATGTCTGTCACCTGCTCTGGGGGCTGTGACCTCAGCAGCACCTGCACAGCAGGAGTGTCCTCACTGCCAGCACCGGATCTTTGCTCTGTCTCCACCTCTGTCCCATATGTCCTCATGCTCTTCTTGCTCCCAGCTACCTTTCCCACCTCCTCCAGGACCCACCAAGGCCTTTCTCTTTCTCTTTAGAGACTAAAAGGAAAGAAAAATGTTCCACACTGATGCCATCAAATACCTGCATGAAATAAAAACATTTTTAAGGGAAAGGGTAACCCCAGCTTTTCCCTCTCTGAATGTTTATAATAAAGGTACTGCATTTTTTGAAAAAATAGTGTTGCTTTAGTTTCTACCAGGAGGGTGTGTTCTGTGTGCCGTTGACATTTCACACATATTATACCAACGTATATATTCTCCCTGTTCAGTTGCCTTCTATACATGTCTTGTTATGTCCATAGGGAACCATCCAGAATTTGTATTTAGTTTTAACATTGTTAGGTCAGCTGCTGCTCCAAATTATCTAATCTTTTATTTTCGAGTGCTCTCCTGTTGCATCCTTTGGCAGATGGTGTTCTTGTCATCAGGTACTTAATCCTTGGTGTTCTTGTCATCAGGTACTTAATCCTTCCCACATGTAATTTGGACGGTCTCTGGCTGATCTATGGTGCTTCACTTGTTCTAAATCCTAAGTAGAATAGGCCCATGGAGCGTCTCTCAGCAAAGTATATTTTATTAGCGATTTTGCAAGACTGGGTATTTCTACCTAAAGGTAGGCACACCGAATAGGACAAAAAGCTCCTGCTTATATCCCCCCCCCCTCATATCCCGGCCGCAAATTCCTTCCCCTGTTCCCTATTGGTTGGTACTGCAGGGTTTACAGACCACCCGATGCCTGCTTCAGTTTACCTGTCTCATTCATCTAATTCTAACAACCCTCTCCCCTCATTGATTTATTTAAAATATGGATTCCTGGCTCTTTGGTTACCATTCCCCCTAGATTAATTTTTTAAACAATTAATAAATAAGTAATCAGTTTGCATTCCGGGATTATTTCGAAGAGACTTTGTTTTACGTTAAGGATTCGCAGTCTGATGTCTCTCAGTCCTGCCCCCCGCTGGGGTCAGGCGCCAGGTCCTCAGTTTTCTAAAAACTACATTCCTTGGTTAAACATTCCTTAAACTGCTCCTGCAAGAGAAGTGACAACCAGTCCGTAGTCCCCTCTATGGCATCTGGACCTTCCAGAGCTGGACGGCTGGTGGGAACTGTCACCATCAGCCAAGGCTCTGTGTGAAGTCTTCTCCTGGCACAGGAACAGCTCTGGCTGTGCCTGGTGAGCACCACACTGCCCGAAGGAGAACAGCAACACCCGTAGTGACTCCTGGGCAATGGGAAGAGATGATCTGAGGGCAGGTTGGCAGAAGATCCTGAGGCTTTGCCGGGGGTGGCCACATCTGGCACCTCCCACCAGGATTTTGGAAAGTCCCTTCCCAGCTGTGAGCACCAGGCCAACAACACGTGGCAGAAAGATCCCCCACCCCCGAGGGCCCTAGCCCCCAACTGGCCTCTGTCCCCAGACTACTCAGACATCTAAACAGGCTGTACCTCTACCTGAATTATCTTCAGTTTTAAGAAAAAAAACCAAACTAAAGTGTACTTCTGGATGAAGATGGACCAGGTTCAAGATCAGTACCAGGGGTGCTGCAGGAGCGTCTCCCAGCGCGGACAGACGGGGGTCCTGTTGGCCTCACCACCCCTGGGCCCCACCATGGCCCAGTTCACCAGACCTGGGCCCGAGGGCTCAGCCCAGGGACAGCCCCACAACCAGGGTCAGAGCGGTTCCTACTGCTGCCCCGAGGGTCACCAGCCCCAGTCAGCCCTGGGCCAGAGTGCAGGTGTCTGAGCTGGGCTGAGGTGGAAGGGGCTGGAAAACAGCTCATCGGGAGGAGGAGATGGAAGAAGGTGCCATGTGTGTGGCACTGGGGATGAACTGACACCCTCAGTTTGGTATCTGGATCCGTGCTGGGCTTGCACATGGACTAAACCCCAGCTCAAAGCACAAATTGCTGTTACCAGCCCTAGCGGCCAAGCGCTGTTCCTGCTCTCTCCTCCCTGGTGCAACCCGAGCGCACGACTGCCCTGCCTGTTCCTGCCTTGGGGCTTGGGGAACTCGGGCTGAAAAGGAAAGACAGACTTGTGTAGTTATGGGATCTCTTAAGTGCCCTGGGATTGCTTTGCTAATCACTCTGTAACATTTCCTGGGCTATGAACTCAATATGTGCCCAGAGAGGCAAATAAGTCCATGAACCAACTTTCCGGTTAAGGTTTTCTTCTTACATAAAACCACACTTCCGTTTTCTCATGGGCAACAGATTGAAAGATGGAAGCTGAAGCAGCATCTGCCTCTTGTGAAAACAGGTAGCAGCAGATGGTTCCACTCAGTCAATCCTTAGTTGCTTCCTGGACGGGAAAACTGTCCATTAATTTAATCTTTGGTGTACAGGCAGGGCCTTGCTGATGTTCCTGTGTAGGCAGCAAGTGTGTGGATGTCAGGCTTTCTGCAGGTTTGTGACTGAGTTTTCCTGTCTTTCTTAAGAAGGAAAATCTTGCCATGTTCTCCCGAAGTCTCCCATAAGCTGGTGGGTTTAGAGAAGGACAGGGAGCTCCAGTTAGCTCAGGGAGGACCAGTCAGCATCACAGGCAAAGCAGACCAGAACTCGACTCGGTGAAAATTAATGGAATTTATTGACAACTGAAACTGGCACCTCTCCCCCGTCTTTGGGCGGATCACCATGCACCCGGAACCGATACACGCAGGTGTGGTCCGGGTGGCCCCAGTTGCTCAGCACTTGCAGCCTGATGTAATTCACGACCCCAGGGAGCTCGTTCTGAAACGACAAGAAGAAATGAGTCGCCTTTTCCTCTCTGGCACGTGAGCACTGACAGAGTAGTGCCGCAGCGATGGCTTTGTTCAACAGCTTCCTTCCTGCTGCCCTGCCAGGGCTTTTGATCTGCCCTGGTCAAGACGTTCTATCCTGCTCTACCTCATTGGGCCATGAGAACAGCAAAGGAAGAAGCAGCGACCAGATGCCTCAGCAAATACACTGGGAAGTTCTCGCCTGCTTTGGGGCACAGGCTTCCACAGTCACAAGACCCAGTGCTGGTGTTAGTATAATGTCTCGTTGTCTTCTCTAGAAAGCCACAGAAACAGAATGGCCTCCCTGTCACGACTCACTGCCAGCACCAACAGAATCCTCAGGAAGCCCAGTTTTTCTGGTCTTTAACTGGCAGACCAGCAGTCGTGCATCCTACCGGATGTGGTTGCTGCTGTCCACTTGGGTTCCAGACAGTCAAGCTGATTCCGCTTTCAAATGTGGCGCTTCTAAGCACTGAAGTTTAAACCCAAAACGAAAGAGAAGACCGGCAGTCCAGGTATACACCACCAGGAAGTTAAAGCAGAAGAAAGGCCAGCGTGGCACACGCTCAAGGACAGGGCTGCCTGTAGCTCTTTGTCAGGGAAGCCTCTCCCCATCCAACCGCATTTCTCCTCCTCTCCTACAGTTCTCCTCCCTCTTTGTCCCCATACCTTCAGCTGGAAGGTCTGACTGGGATTCAGCGCTGCCAGGAAGGTGAACTGTCCCAGGAATATTCCCTGCTCCTCGTGTTCTTCCTTGAAGCCCTACAGAAAGTCAAGGGTGGAGAAAACAATAGTGTCTGGTATCACCATGGCAAGACTGAACTTCAGACGGTGAAGTACGGTGTTATTTCATCTACGTAGTCCAAGGACAATGAGCGTAAGGAAAAGATGAGAAGCTGCAGGTGGGCAGCATGTCACACTTGCCTACTCAACGAGTCCAGGCTGCCAGTCAGAAAAGGAGTAGATGCTCCCAGTGAGTGGAAGGTAACCTGAGGATCACAAATGCCACTGGGATTGGAAGCCAAGAAGGTCTAGGACCATGCACTGTGCCAGCTCCTTTTCCCTGTGGCTCCTGGACTAGCATCTTGCCCTAGAAGCTTTTGTTTTTGAGGGGTACATTGAATAAAAGAGGAATGCAATGGGAAGGAAGCAACACCAAGGAGCCTGTTTCTTCTGAGAGACACGAGGAAGCTTCAGGCCACCGGAATCTATGACCCGTCTTCATCCCCTGCTTGGAAATGCTGTGCAACCCCCTGCCCCCCACTCCAGAGAAATCACTTACATAGACAGCAAAGTCCTTTGGAGCTCCAGAGATACTTTCTCCATGGAACGCTGTCCCTGAGACATGGTCCATGGTCACTGCTGTGGGAATGACTGGCACAGACAGCTTGATGAACACATGTCCCTGGCTTCCTGGGAAGGGCCAGCACTTTCCAGGATGGTTTTCTGGCTGAAAGGAGAAGAAGAAACTACATTCACATGGAGAAGGTTGCCCTGGCTTTCACACCTGCCATGAGCATCAGAGGATTAAGAATTCATTTGGCCTATCAGTTCTGCTCTGAACCACAGCCAGTGCCTTCAGTCGCACCCTGTGGGTACGGAACAGAGAAGCAGTTGTGAGAATTCACGTATCACAGGGCCATTTCAGGAGAGAAGCCCTTCGATGGCTGGGAGCTCGGTGTGCTACTTGTAGAAGCTCAGCAGCCTCTCCTGGTCCAGAGCCCTCACCAAGAACAAGCAGGGGATGGTGTGGCTGAAAGGCCCCTGCCCAGAGCAGGTGGCAGCCACAGGCCCCCCTGGATGAACCTTTCCTGTCAGGGGAAGCCCTCGCTGCCTCTCATCCACCGCCACCTCCTTCCCCTGGCACCAGCCAGCTCTTCAGATTGTGCAGGCAGCTCAGGAGCAGGGCCAGGACGGCTTCAGAGCCCAACGTGGGGCCCTCCAGCAGTGCAGGCTCTCAGCAACCGCTGGTGCTCACTAAGAGCACATCCCAGAGCTCTGCAGGCATCTCTGCCCTTCTCCTTCCTTGCAGTGCTGACACTTTGCACAGCGCCTGGGCAGACACAGACTGCAGGAGCAGCCTGGTCTCGTAGAAGCTCCCGTGGAGAACCTGGGGCACTCTGGGAGAGGGAGGAGGGAGACACTCAGCAGGGAGACACAGGAGGAGAGCAGGTCCATGCGAGAAGGAGGCAGGAAAGGAAGTTTCGAGGAGCAAAGATGGGGGGAAAGGCAACTCTGAGCAGCGTGTGTGCTTCATTCTCCTGACCTTCCTTTTACTGCTTCTTGGTGCTCCTACCTCCAGAATAAGCTCAGGGGACCTCACGTAATCCATCATGGGCAGGGAATACAAGAACACCTTCGCTTTGGCAGTCCGGAGGGATGGAGAAGACTTGGAACGAATGACGGCAGCCCCTGGAATTTAAAACATGAGCACAATCATCAGGCAGTGTCAGGAGGAATATTACACTGTTGACTTGGAAAAGGCTTCTCAGTTGTCATCCATGTCCTATGGTGGGTTCCCCTCTGTCTTACTGCCATGACCCCTCTGGAACACATAGCAGGGAGTCATTAAACTGTCCTATTTGGCCATGGAAATAGGCAAGACTGTGAACCAGCCTTTCAGTTCTTCCCATGGGGTCTGGCCCGTTACAGGCTCTGTCAGCGGGAGCACTTTTAGGGCACAAGGTGACCCTTGACTTCTCACCCATTCTCTCTTACTCATGGGCACATTCTAATGCCCATTTATCAATCTGGACAGGAAGCACTTTGGAACTGGTTTGTTTGTACAATGCCACAGCACCTGCTGATTTGAGGGCGTAATCAGGCATCGGGACCTGGATCTCTTCCAGCTTCTCCAGAGCTTGATTGATGATCTCCTGAACAGCCTGGGAAGGAAGGCAAAGGAGTGCGTCATTTGGAAGGAAAAGGAACAGGGCGAGCAGCTCCCCATGCAAGGCCAGCCAAGGTGAACGGGGACAAGGCAAATCTCATACGGAAGCAACACCCAAATTGCCTGGAAGCCTCCCTAGTTTGCTCTGCTGTGATATATGGGTATCAGAAATGGGTCTGCTCACTCCAGTGCTCTGAATGCTGGAGCTGTGTGAAGGGGCTTTTCCTGTGGAGAGGCCCCAGGCCAGGCAGCACGGACAGAAAAGCCTTCTGGGTGTGAGAAAGGACCGGCTTAACTCTGGACCTCTGAGACCATTCTTTCTTTCCAGTCCTCCCTTGAGGAGGACCCAAGATCTGGACGCAGAGGAAGGTATGACTCAGACAGCCATCATTCCCGTCATGGCTCTCTCTTCCCCATAAGGAAGTGTGGAGCAACAGGAAAAAGAAGTGTGGCCATGACAGCACTTGTTCCAGCAGCACCAGCCTGTTGGCTGGGACAGGAAATGGGTAGGATATGTGCCGGAGGGAGGATAAAACCCCTCAGTAGATCCTTCTGCCTTGTGCCCTTACCCGTCCAGTAAAGCCTGGGAGCTTTGCTTGCTTCACGCCTTCCTGGAGAGCCCGCTCCACGACATCCTTTGCGCTCCAGTGCAGATGATAAAGCTCTTCCTGGAGCTTACGGAGCTGGTCTGGCAGGGGCAGGGTTTCATGCAAGTCTTCTCCTAAGTCTGCTGCAGTTCTCCAGAGGGTTAAGGTGCTGTGTTGTCCCACGTGGTAAACACCTGTCAGATAAACACCAGAGCTTAGAACTTTCCCGCTCCCCTTTCTGTGTCTCTCCCAAGTGCCATAGATGTCTCTCCTCTTGTCTTTGACAGTCGCTATCATGGCATATGTGCTACACAATAGATGAACGTTCCTTGCCCTGGACTGTGCTCCTTGTCGTACAGGAGATTCTCAACCCCTGGGGCAGGAGAGCTCAGCCACAGATTCTCCCTCGGCTGAAGAGAACTGGCTTAGCCCTCCTGGGGAAGGCAAGTCACCCCTTCCTCACCCCCACACCCATCCCGCTGGAGCAGGGACTGGCACAGCTCTGTTGGGGACTTTCTGCTCTTAGCTCAGCTCCTCTGATCACAGTGAGGGAAGCGGAACAGGACAGAACAGAGCCCCGAGTACCTCCTAAAGCACCAACCTCAGGTCAGAGCTCTGCAGAGACTCACCGAAAGAGAACAGTCCTAGAATCAGCACCAGGGTTGTTGTTTTCAGAGCCTTCATCTTCCTGCAGAGCAGCAAGGAGGAAAAGGCTGGTGAAGCTGGTGATACCCGTGCAGATCAGCAGCAGACTGGACAGCAGCAGCAGGGACTGCAGCCCTTGAGCCTGGCGTTCCTGGCGTGTGTGTTGGCTTGGTCCTGCACCAGCTCGATTCACTGCTGTGGTTGTCACCAGCTGCACCAGTAGGGGATTTGTCATGGCAGCGATTGTTTCGTTAGGGACAAAGGGCTCAAGATTGACTCTGGACTAAGAGCAAGAGCTGCAACAAGAGCTGTGGCCACACTTCCCGTCTGTGGGGCTGGAGAGGGGTTCTTTGGAAATGGAAGGGACAGAACGAACGCCTGTTTCTCCAGCCCACCATCCGATCGCAACTTGTGCTGATCCTGTTCTTCACCCTCCCAAGAGAAGGTTCAGCCTGTGCCCCTACAGTTCAACAGCTGCCAGGCAGGGGGTGTGTGTCTCCCCTCTCGCAGCATTTCTTTAGCAGCCCGGGTTCTCTCTGGCCCTTCTCTTGGCATAACTGCAGACAAATGCAGACTGGGGAAAGAGGGAGGGAGGGCTGAATGTCAATGTGTTCTGGCAAGCAACGGGCAACCAAGGAAGCGCCAAAGAAACACTCTGGTGATCACACTCCCTGCATGTGATCCAAAATGGACCTGTCCCTTACTCTGCAGAGATCAAAGGCTTTCTGGGCCTCGCCCTTGCGCTCATGAAGAGACTGAAAGCTGGCTGCTGCCTTCCACCAGCTCCAGACCGAGCTCTCAGGCTGCCCTTGGGTTCCTCTCCTGTCCAGCCCCCACCCACCCCAGCTGATGAGTTGGAAAACACCCCTGGGGAAAGGGGAGGAGGATTTTTCAAACATACCCGTTCAAACGTTCAACCTTCTCTGTGTGTCTCTTGGTACCTGCTAAGGTGCAGGTAACAAGCATCTTGCTTGCTCAAGAGCGAGCCAAAAACTCTGCGATCTTTGTTCCCTCAAGATCGAGAGTGACAAAGGCGCAGGGAGACCCCTGGTCTTATACCCTGTTGTTCCGACCTCAGCGCTGATGCTGCTTTGTGACATCAATGGCAGTGGGTGATCTCACAATGGAAGAGGCTGCACCACGTTTGGAGGTCAAGTCCCACCTGACAGGAGCAGGTCTTGCAGTCCTCTCTGCAAGGGAAGAAATCCTTCACCACAGAAAGACGGGAAAGGTACAGGAACATGTTACTCTCAGAAAACAGACTCTGTCAACCACTCTTCCTCTTGTTTACCAAAGTTCAGACAATGTTAGAAAAGAACCACAAAAAAGTAAGATTCTTAGTCTTTTTTTATGGACCACATTAAGTTATCAGGACTCATTGAGAGGGCTTTAAACTAGATTTGAAGGGAGAGGGGGATGAAACCAGATGTGGCAGAGGCACAGCCAAGGGCGACATGCTGGCATCTGAGGATAGTGCTAATGATGCCCTTCGGTCTGCCGACCCAATGCAATCAATGGCCCAGCTGAAGTGCATCTTTACGAATGCACACAGCATGGGCAACAAACAGGAGGAGCTGGAAGCCCTTGTGAGGCAGAAAAACTATAATTTAATTGTCATCACAGAAACATGGTGGGATGACTCTCAGAACTGGAGTACTGCAATGAATGGCTATAAACTCTTCAGAAAGAACAGGTGAGGAAGGAGAGGAGGTGGGGAAGCAGTGTATGTTGGGGGGGGGTTTGATTGTCTGGAGCTTGATGAGGGTGATGAAAGGATTGAGTGTCTCTGGGTAAGAATCAAGGGGAAGGGCAACAAGGTGGACATCCTAGGGGATGGTCTGTTACAGACCACCCAACCAGGATGAAGAGGCAGAAGAAATATTTTTCAGGCAGCTGGGAGAAGTCTCCCAGTCACCAGCGCTAGTTCTTATGGGGGACTTCAAGCTACCAGATGTCTGCTGGAAGTACAACCCAGCAGAGAGGAAGCAGTCTAGGAGGCTCCTGGAGTGTATGGAAGACAATTCCTGACACAGCTGGTCAGTGAGCCTGCCAGGGAAGGAGCCCCACTGGACCTGTTGTTTGTAAATAGAGAAGGACTCATTGGAGGTTGCCCTGGGTGTAGTGATCATGAAATGATTGAGTTTACTATCCTTGGAGAAGTTAGAAGGGTGGTCAGCAGAACTGCTACTTTGGCCTTCAAGGGCAGACTTTGATCTGTTTAGGAGGCTGCTTGGCAGAGTCCCTTGGGAGGCAAACCTGAAGGACAAAGCAGTCCAGGAAGGCTGGTCTGTCTTCAAGAAGGTGATCTCAGAGGTGCAGGAGCAGTTGTACCCGTGTGCCGGAAGGCGAGCCGGCGGGGAAGAAGGCCAGCCTGGCTGGACAGAGAGCTGCGGCTGAAACTGAGGAATAAAAGGATAATTTATAACCTTTAGAAGGAGGGGCAGGTGGCTCAGGGGGATTACAAGAATGCTGTGAAGTTATGCAGGGATAAAATTAGAAGGGCCAAAGCCCAACTAGAGCTGGGCCTGGCTACTGCTGTAAAAGACAACAAAAAATCTTTCTAGAAATATATTAGCAACAAGAGGAGGGCTAAGGAGAACCTCCATTCCATGATGGATGCAGAGGGAAAGATAGTGACGGAAGATGAGGGAAACCCTGAGGTATTAAATACCTTCTTGCCTCAGTCTTTAATAGTCAGAACAGTTGTGCTCCAGGTACCCAGCCCCCTGAGCCCCAAGACAGGGATGGGTTGCAGAATGAAGCCCCAATAATCCCAGGGAAAATGGTTTGCGACCTGCTGCACCACTTGGACACCCACAAGTCTATGGGGCCAGATGGGATACACCCTGGGGTGCTGAGGGAGCTCGTGGAGGTGATCACTGAGCCACTTTCAATTATTTAGCTGCAGCCCTGGCTAAGTGGGGAGGTCCCAGTTGACTGGAAGTTGGCAAATATGACACCCATTTACGAGAAGGGCAAGAAGGACGATCCGGGGAACTAAAGACCTGTCAGTCTGACCTCGGTGATGGGGAAGGTCATGGAGCAGATGATCTTGAGAGACATCAGGCAGCACATACAAGACAACCAAGAGATCAGGCCCAGTCAACGTGGATTTACGAAAGGCAAATCCTGATTGACCAACCTGATCTCCTTCTATGACAAGGTGACCCAACTAGTAGATGAGGGAAAGGCTGCGGATGTTGTGCACTTAGACTTCAGTAAAGCCTTTGACACCGTATCCCACAGCATCTCCTGGAGAAGCTGCAGCTCATGGCCTGGATGGTGTATCTGTGATGGATAAAGAACTGGCTGGAGGGCTGGGCCCAAAGAGTTGTGGTGAAGGGAGCCAAATCCAGTTGGAGGCCGGTCACAAGTGGTGTCCCAGGGCTCAGTATTGGGGCCAGTTCTGTTTAATCTCTTTATCAATGATCTGGACGAGGGGATCGAGTGCACCCTTAGTAAGTTTGCAGATGACACCAAGTTGGGTGGGAGTTTTGATCTGCTAGAGGGTAGGAAGGCTCTACAGAGGGTTCTGGAGCTGCTGGTCCATTAGGCTGAGGGCAACTGTCTGAGGTTTAACCAGGCCAAGTGCCTGGTCCTGCACTTGGGTCATAACAACCCCCGCACCACTACAGGCCTGGGAAGGAGTGGCTGGAAAGCTGTCTGTTGGAACAAGACCTGGGAATGTTGATTGACAGCAGCTGAACATGAGCCAGCGTGTGTCCAGGTGGCCAAAAAGGCCCCCAGCATCCTGGCTTGTATCAGGAATAGTGTGGCCAGCAGGCCCAGGGCAGTGACCGTCCCCTGTGCTGGGCACTGGGGAGGTCAAACCTCAAATCCTGGGGTCAGTTCTGGCCCCCTCACAACAAGAAAGACCTTGAGGTGCTGGAGCGAGTTCAGAGAAGGAAAGGAGTTGGTGAGGGGCCTGGAGCACAAGTCTTATGAGGAACAGCTGAGGAACATGAGGCTGTTTAGCTTGGAAAACACCAGACTGAGGGGAGACCTTCTCAGTCTCTACAGCTACCTAAAAGGAGGTTGTAGCATGGTGGGTGTTGGTCTCTTCTCCCAAGTAGCAAGAGATAGGACAAGAGGAAATGGTCTCAAGTTGTGCCAGGGAAGGTTCAGATTGGATATTAGGAGACATTTCTTCATGGAAAAAGTTGTGAAGCAGTGGAACAGGCTGCCCAGGGAAGTGGTGGAGTCACCATCCCTGGAGGTGTTTAAAACATGTTTAGATGGGTTTCTTAGGGACATGGTTTAGTGCTAGAGTTGGGTTAGGTTATGGTTGGACTCGATGATCCTGAGGGTCTCTTCCAGCTGAAATTATTCTATAATTCTATTGACAAATCAAATTCAGGGCAGTTATTCCCTTTAATGCCAGTTACAGGCCTGCAGTGTTACGTGAGGTGCCAAGGCTCTCACACACCCCTACATGCACTGGGCAGGGGCAGCGATGGTCCTGTCCAGGGCAGCCATCCCCATCCACAGTGAGTGTGGGACAGACACCCCAGACAGCATTGCAGACAGATTCAGTGTCTTTGTGCAAGAAACTCATTCCCACTTCTGAAGCATCGCAAGATCTGTCCCTTCTCTATCCAGGAGATGTAGGGCAGCCCTTGAATAGGAAGCGCATCACGCCAGGTGTCCATGCGTGTAGCTACACTTCCAAATCTCCTTTTTTTCTTTTCACCACCCTGTTCTCACCCCCTTGATAACACAATCAAGGAACAGACAAACCATTGTCACCTTGGGCCTGTCAGCAGCACCTTGTCATTCCTAGAGATCAGTGACACGTCTGCCCAAGTACCTCAGGGGCAGCAGAGACGCCACTGACAAAACACACGTTTCCTTCCAGGTCTGTCATTCCCAGCCCTGTTTCTCTCTGGCCTTGGGGACAGCAGGGCTTGCTTACTCTCCTGTTGCCCAATTTCAGCCCTAACTTTCCATCTGCCAACCCCTGTGACATTGCTCTGCTCTGAAGTCAAATATTTGCACACATGGGGACCTGGATTCTTGATACCAACCAGATTTCCTGAGAACTCTCAGAGCTTGGCCGGGTGCTACAGCTGAGGTGCCACAGCCCAACTGTGCACTGATGCCCTCAGCCAAGGGCACAGCCAGGACAAGCTGCAGCCTGTGCTGTTTGACACCCATGGAGTCACCGCCAAGCTGTGGTGGGACAAGTCACACAGCTTGGGGTGCTGCAATGAGTGGGTAGAGGCTTTTCAGGAGAGACGGGCTGGAAGGATCAGCAGTGGGATTCCCTCAGAGTGAAGAAGTTGCTTGGATGTATGGAGCTCCTTTATGTGGGGAGTGACAAGATGGGTTTTCCCTTGTGAGTGAGGGCACCAATGACAAAGCCTGTGGGGGCACATGGCCATGCACAATCTGGTGCCACCAAAAGTGGGGCACAGCAGTCAGGGAGAGGCACCAGCATAAGGAAGAGAAGAGCAGCACTGAAAGACTGTACTAGGGAAATTGGAAGTTATTTCCTTTTTCTTGAATAAACTCCTGATGGAACCCTGCTACTGCTGCCATTCTAGTGGCCACTTTCTGAGCTCAGGAGAGTCCTGGAGGCTGAGGCCCCTTTTCTTTAGCTGGCACCGGGGGCTCCCCGGGCGAGTGGTCCCTGCCCTGGCTGGAACTGGAGCGAATGCAGCTGCAGCAGTGCAGGGAGAGTCCAGACCTTGAGAAACTTTGGGGTTCCCCCATCATCAATCTCTGAAGTTTTAAAAGGAGAAGTGGCCAGTGCTGTACCGGGCCAGGAGAATAACCCCATCCATCAGGACAGACCAGGACCTGACACGCTGAGCAGTGACCCTGAGGAGAAGGGCCTGGGCACTACAAGGGCCGCCACACAAGCCCGTGCTGCACGCTCACCATGAACAAGGCAGCTGCACACGGGGCTGCATGAGGAGGAGCGTGGGGACCCAGACACCTGGAGTTCTCATCCCATTCGGTTCAGCACTGGTGTGACCCCACACACATGGGTGTGTGTCATTGTGCGGCTTCCCAGTTTGGAGAAGCAGGGAGGAACTGGAGAGTGTAGGGCTGTGCCAAGGCAGGGTTCAGGACCTTGTGCACATGGTGTGGGATGCTGAGGGACCTGGGCTGCTCTGGCCCAGCAGCGCTGGGGAGGCTGCAGCAGTGTAGGAGTAGCCTGAGAGTGCTGGAAGGGTGGTTTCAGAGATGGTGGAGGTTTTCTTCACAGTGGGAAACAGCACGAGAAATAATGGCACAAAGTGCAGCTGGGGAGGTCCAGGCTGGACATGAGCAGGAAGGAATGTGAGTGGAAGGGCAGTGCTGTGGTGGAGCAGGTCACCCAGAGGCAGTCTGCATCAGCCCAAGGCTTTGTGCTTCAAGGAACAGCTGGGGAGGATGGAGAGAGATCAGCAAAGGAAGGAAGATGCTCAGACAAGAGCCAGGTGGGGCAGCAGGGGGGATGTGTCCAGCCTGCAGGGAAAGAGGTGCAGGTGATGCCACAGCATAGGACAGGCAATTGTGGAGATGATCAAGGGATGTAAAGAGGCTGAAAGCCCCCAACAGACATGAGCTCCTTCTCCCCTTGGCTATGGCTGTTGTCTCCAGCTCTGATACCTGTGAGGAGACACCTTGTCCTTACAGCACAGGGGCCTCATGGCCTCCTTGTCCCCAGCCAGGAACCTGGGAGGTGTGGGACCATAGTCCTGCCCTTGGCCTTGCACAGCCACACATCACACTGTCCCAGGAACAGCCCTGGGCAATGTGGGAGGGACAGGATCTGCCTTCCCAGGGTTGGGGGTCAGGGCTTGGCTCTTTGATTAATGAAACACATCCAGGTTTACTGATCATCAGAGAGAACTTCACCTTGCTTTTCCTGACCTGTCGTCTCTGCCTCCAGTTTGCTCTCTAACCAAATCCTGGAGTCATTTCCTCAATAGTGTCCTTCAGTGGGACTCATTAACATTACAAGAAACTTTGGAGTTTGAATCTGACTTGGACTTCTTGAGACGTTTTATTCAACTTCCCCTCAGGGTCTGAAGTTCATGGACTCAGCACCTAAGCCACCAGAGGGGTCATTAAAGTGCCTTGGGCTGCTCCTGTGCTGCTGAGCTGGGCTGGGCTCCTGGGACAGAGGGAGCTCATGGCAAGCGGCAGCGCTGCAGAGAGACAGCTCTGCCCAGGAGCAGCTCCTCTGCAAAGCGCAGCAGGGCTGAGGGCTCTGCCTGGGGATCTCAGGGAGACGAGCAAGGCAGAGAGAGATGAAAGGTGGTCAGGATTGGGAGGATGACTGAGAGCTCACTGGAGGAGAAATCTTTGCAGCCCTTGACACGGTAAGTCTCTGGGTGCAGGGCAATGCAGCTGTAGCTCCAGGAGGCATCTCCTAAAGCTGGCACAGCCACAACTTGTGGGGTCGCTATGGAGGGGACTCTTCTTCAGCTATTTTGAAAATCAAAGCAGATGGTTTTGCAGCCAGGGGTGCCCAGGGCTGTCCTGCAGAGCAGGGTCCCTGCACCCCAGGGCTGTGCCAGGGCAGGGACTCAGCTGCCTGCCAGGGTCAGCGCTCAGCCTGCCCGGGGAGATCCCAACAACACTGAGGGGAGAAGCTGTGGGGGGAAGGAGTGACCCCCGGCAGGGCAGGAAAGGTGCTTCTGCTGTTGCGTTCTCCGTGGGTCAGGGGTGTTCCTCCAAAAGGAGGTTTCAAGGAGAAGAGCTGTACAAGTATTACTATAAAGATATGGAGCTTTCTCAAATCTGTCCTTTCAGTTTCCTGTTCCAAGACTTGTGGGGGGGTGTAGGAAAAGATAAATGAAAAAGGAGCTCTCAAGTTGTAAGCAGTCACTGATACTCCTGAACTGCAACTCAGAAACATCAGTGCATCTGCCAGAAGCCTTACAACATCCCTTCACCACCCCTCTGCCTATGGACAGCACCTGCATCACATCTGCTGAATCCCTCAGCCTTAGTCTGACCTGTCCTGTTTTCCAACCTGCAAACAGGAAGATGCCCCCAGGCAGTGCCCTGTGAACAGGCAGGATCTGTAGGGCCAGGGTGAGGGCACAGAGGTGGGATGGGTTCTGTGAGCACTGACATGGAAAAGACATGGACAGGGAAACACCTCCCATGGGGAGAATCTCCGAACAGCAGGGAAATAATCTGAAATGAGGGGAAACTAAACCTGTAATTCTTATGGGAGAGAGAAGAGAGAACAGAGAACAGTGCAGATCCCTCCTGTGAGCAGCTCCCTCGCCTCCTCTCCCACCCAGCAAAGCCTCTGCCCTCAGGGCCGGGGGCTCCAAGGCATGAAGCAGCTGCTGTGCAGCCAGAGCTCCAGTTCCCTCTGCAGAGCACAGGGGCTGAGAGCAGCTGCCCGGCAATGCTGGTGTGTGGGAGGTGGCTGCACAGCTGGGGAAGGGTGACGCTGTCTGAGTGCCCGGCTGCCTCTGCCCTGGCCTCTCTCACACTCACCCTCACCGCATTTTCCTTCTTGCTCCACTGCTCTGGGTCACTGCTGTTGTGATCTGGTTCTTGCTGTCAGGCTCTCTGGGGATGGGAGTTTCAGCTGCACAGTCACAGCCTGATCTTGTGGGTCCTTTCCTGCAGGTGTGTCCATGGGAACACATGTCCCAGCTTTGCTCTGACCTGTGGGGCTGTGGGCAATGCAGTCTGTGGGGCTGGGGAATGAGCTGAGTCTCCCTGAATCAAATGCCATCATTAGGACCCTTGGCTGTCTCATTGAGTTTTTCTTCCAAGCTGTGGGCTTCCCTCTAGGATGCAAACCTGTCCTATAGCACGTTAGCATTATCTGAATTCCCCATGCAGAAGTGCAGAGATGCTATGATGGAAGAAATGCCGCTGGGTTTGTGAAATGAGCCATGTGTGTCCTGGGACAGAGGTGGGGTGCTGAGACCTTAGGAAAGGGTGAGACATGTCATGGTCCGAGGTGGATCCCCCTACTCTTCATTGCACACTCATCAAACACCGACGAGGGCTCCAGCCAGGACGTTCTCCTGGAAAAAGAAAAGTGTCTTTTTGTGGGAGGGTCTGTGGGAAATGGCTTTGCTTTTTCCCAGAGAAGTCTCCCCTAAATTGTCACTATATTTTCCTCCTATGACAGTGCCCATGCTTGGATACAGCAAATGTCCAACAGCAGCTCCATCACCCAGTTCCTCCTCCTGGCATTCACAGACACACGGGAGCTGCAGCTCTTGCACTTCTGGCTCTTCCTGGGCATCTACCTGGCTGCCCTCCTGGGCAACGGCCTCATCATCACCACCATAGCCTGTGACCAGCACCTCCACACTCCCATGTACTTCTTCCTCTGCAACCTCTCCCTGCTGGACCTGGGCTCCATCTCCATCACTGTCCCCAAATCCATGGCCAACTCTCTGTGGGATACCAGGGTCATTTCCCCTGCAGGATGTGCTGCCCAGGTCTTCTTTGTATGTTTCTTGTTTGGTGCAGAGTTCTATCTTCTCACTGTCATGTCCTACGACCGCTACATTGCCATCTGCAAACCCCTGCACTACGGGACCCTCCTGGGCAGCAGAGCTTGTGTCCACATGGCAGCAGCTGCCTGGGCCACTGGGTTTCTCAATGCTCTGCTGCACACGGCCAATACATTTTCACTGCCACTGTGCAAGGGCAATGCCCTGGACCAGTTCTTCTGTGAAATCCCCCAGATCCTCAAGCTCTCCTGCTCAGGCACCAACTTCAGGGAAGCTGGGCTTCTTGTGGTTAGTTTCTGTTTAGGATTTGGGTGTTTTGTGTTCATCGTGGTGTCCTATGTGCAGATCTTCAGGGCTGTGCTGAGGATCCCCTCTGAGCAGGGACGGCACAAAGCCTTTGCCACGTGCCTCCCTCACCTGGCCGTGGTCTCCCTGTTCCTCAGCACTGCCATGTTTGCCTACCTGAAGCCCCCCTCCATCTCCTCCCCATCCCTGGACCTGGTGGTGTCTGTTCTATACGCATTGGTGCCTCCAGCAGTGAACCCCCTCATCTACAGCATGAGGAACCAAGAGCTCAAGGATGCCCTGTGGAAACTCATGTCTTAGTGTTTTATGAAGCAAGAAACTGCCCATCTGCTTCTGCATAGGAGTTTTAATGTAACTAATTAAAGGTCCAGCCTCTCATCTGGATTTTATGTTGTTATTGGTTGTTTTTTAATTGTGATAACGTTGTCATCCCCTTTCTAATTCTCTGTCTGCTTTTCTTTCATAACCACTAGTGTAAATGAGGAGCCGTGCTCTCTTTGCCTTTAAACAATATAAATGGCTCTGTAGTGACTTGTTTTTCACTATATCCTTCCTGCAAGGCCTGTTTGGAGCTGCAGGGACAGCTCCTGTGTACATGGGAGGAGGGGAAAAGAGTCCAGCCTGGCAGCACTGCCAGGGAGCAGCAGCGCTTGGCCTTCCAGAGCTGTTCTCGTTCCACTCCCACACTCTCCTTCTCATCCCTTGTGTTGGTGCAAGGCCTGAGTGCTCTGGCAGCTTGGTCACCGTCGTGCTGTGTGTCAGTCCTGTGAGCGCAGGCAGGGACAGGCAATGGGCACTGCTGTGACAGAGCTGGCCTCCGTAACAGTACTTCTGTAAAGAAGAGTGATCTCCTCAGGGCAGTGCCGGAAGGCTTAGGTCTTCTTCAAGTTTCTGTCAAGAACATGCACAAGAAGGTGGCCACAGATGCAAACACCAGTGTCCAGCTGCACAGTGTGTGTGCAGGGCTGGGCACACAGCAGTGTCCTCTCACAGCCAGGCCTCCTGCCAGAGACCTGCAGGACCAGCAGAGCAGTGTCTGGGCTGTGCCCCTGTGCACTGGACACCCCACGGAAGCTGCCCCAGGGCATCGTCATGGACTGGCCCCTCACAACCAGCATTTCCTCTCTCCCCAGCTCAGAGAGGTTCTTTGTCCCTCCATGGAGGGACACTGAATGCGTATTTCAGCTGTTCATGTTGCATCATACGGATGAGATGTGAGCATGCACATTATGCATGAGAGGTGAGATGAACCCGAGTCAGCAGAAACGCCACGAGCTATTCCTGTGGGTTCCATTTTGGCCTGTAGGACAGACAGGGTCTTGAGGTCGTTTCTCGTTGGGAGTAACATCCCATGGAAACTGCCTAAATGCAGCACCGGTTGTGCTTCCTTTAACCAATGTCCCTGTGTCCATTCCTCATGATGTGTGACATCTCAGATGAGTGCAGAGCAGGGTGACACACCACAGGGCTGAGGTGCCTCCCGTCCCTCGGGAGTGGCAACAGGAGGCCAGAGGGACACTGTGACTCCTGCCTCTGTGTGTGAAAGGGACAGACTCTGTCTCTGAACATCCCTGGGTGCATAAGGAGTCCATGAGGCCGGCTCAGATGTGGACACCTGACAGAACCTGACATTTCTGTGTGTGACTGCAGGAACAAACCCCACTGGCCCAGGCAGATCAATCTCACGTGCTCCTGTCTGCTATGTCATCCTTACCTGTGAGTCTGAATTGTGGTCTGAAATCTGCCAGAGCAATCAGAGGGGTTCTGAGGTCCTTGGAAAAGGCAGTTGTCAAGCCTGTCTTCAAGAAGGGCAGGAATGAGAACTGTGAGAATTACCGGCTGGTCAGCCTGTGTCCTTCCATGGGAAGGGAATGGGACAAGTCCTCCTGCAGCCATGTCCAGGCACTTGGAAAACAAGAAAGGGATTGCTGAACCCAAATGGGCAGGGAAACAAAGCCATATTCTATACATGGAATTTCACAGGGTGTCAGACATGGTTTCCCACGGTGTCCTTAAAGTGGGATTGGTGCTCTCTGGGCTAAAGAAGTGAATGCTGGGGGGGAAGCTGGCTGGATGATGAAGCCCAAATGTCACCAGTGGTACAAAGCCCCCCCTGCAGTCAGTTACCAGTGGAATCCCTCAGGGACCAGCACTTGGGCCAACACTGTTGAATGTCTTTATTCTCCCCTTGAATGAGGTGACGGAGTGAACCTTCAGCTCCTTTGTGGATGGTGCAAAGCTGGGCAGAGGCCTTGCACAACCTCACCTGGTTCACCCTGCCCTGAGCAGGACAGTGAGACAAGATGATGTTCAAACCTGAGTTACTCTGTGATTCAAGGAATCTTTCCCTTGGAAAGGTTTTGGAAGACAGAATAGGTGGAAGAATAAGACAAAAAAAAAGGAAAAAAGAGGCAGAGGAGGAGACCTAAAAGGTGTCAACAGAAACAGAGCAGTTCCTGTGAAGAATGTTTCTCTACTCAAATTGTTAGCAGGAAATCTATAATCAGCTCCCCAAACTCCCTGTTTTGCTCATTGGCCCCCTGGGATTTACATCACATTTCTTTATATCAGATTCTGCACTGAAGTTTGCACCTGATTGTTACAGCTTCTTTGCAGGAATTACTTCATGTTTCCTTAGAGAACCGGATTAAACAGGCACCGGGGAATTTTTAATTAGAGGAAACAAAGAAAGGAGAAAAAAAAGAAAACACAATAGAACTTAATGATGTTTCTCAGTTCTATGGTTAAATTAAGTAGTTTCCAGTGAGGTCCATTGCCATAATTGAGTCGCCTATAGGGAGTACGACAGCAACTGCTGAAAGACTTTACCTGTCTGAAGCTCAAAGCAGGGAGAGAGCTGAGAGGCTCTGAACGAGCAAAAAGTGAGAGGAGGAAGAACCTCTGGGGAGCAATGGAAAGTGCAAATGTCCAGACAGGCTTCTGAAGAGACGACTGCATACATGGTGAGCTGAATAAGGACAGGTAGAAACTCCTGGATGTTCAGGGGGATTTATACACATTGTGATAGACAGAATTCTGGCAATGCGAGCACAGGGAAAGGTCAATGTTTCAACTCCCACACTACATATACATTCTGAAAATTCATATTTTAGCAGTATAGAAATTTCACAGACATTTTATTGGAAATATTGAATTATTTCATCTGATTAAGAAAGTGTGGCGTTTTTTGTTCTTGTTGTTGTTGTTGGTTTGGTTTGTTTTTTCAGTTTTCTGGGAAGTTCTCAGTTTTTCAGGATGAGCTCCATGGTCTCACTATAAGCACCCAGTGCAAACCTCGAGAGGCCCCAGTATACCTGAGGTGTTTGCCTGGACTGGCAGGTATCAGACAAGACTGATAAAGACATGTTGCTTCCATCATTTACTTCTAGTATTCAAGACTTCTGTGCTTAATTAGAAAAGTTTCAGCACTGTAGGCAAAGAGGCAGGTACATGAAGAGCACTGAGAAGAAGTGATAGAAGAATTATCCAGTTGATATCACGGAATCATAGAATCGTTTCAGTGGAAAGAGACCCTCAGTATCATCGAGTCCAACCATAATCTGACTCAAGCACTAAACCATCTCCCTTAAGAACCTCATCTAAACTCCTTTTAAACACCTACAGGGATGATGACCCCGTGACTTCCCTGGGCAGCCTGTTCCAATGCCCGACAACCGTTTCCATGAAGAATTTTTTCCTAATATCCAATCTAAACCTCCCCTGGCACAACTTGAGGCCATTTCCTCTTGTCCTATCACTTGCTACTCAGGAGAAGACACAAACACCCTCCCTGCTCCAACCTCCTATCAGGCCATTATAGACAGTGGTAAGGTCTCCCCTCAGTCTCCTTTTCTCCAGGCTAAACAGCCCCAGTTCTCTCAGCCGCTCCTCCTAAGACTTCTTCTCCAGCTTCTTCACCAGCTCCATTGCCCTTCTCTGAACTCACTCCAGAACGTAAAGGTCTTTCCTATAGTGAGGGGCCCAAAACTGAACACAGGATTCCAGGTGGGGCCTCACCAGCACTGAGGACAAGGGGATGATCACTGCCCTGATACTGCTGGCTGTGCTATTCTTGGTGCACGTCAGGATGCTGGTGGCCTTTTTGGCCACCTGGGCACACACTGGCTCCTGTTCAGCTGCTGTCAGTCAACACCCGCAGATCCCTTTCTGTCGGTCAGCTTTCCAGCCACTCTTCCCTGAGCCCGGAGCCTTATTGGGGTTGTTGTGACCCAAGTGCAGGACCTGGGACTTGGCCTTCTTGAGCCTCAGACAACTGGCCTCAACCCATCAATCCAGCTCGTCTAGATCCCTCTGTATGGCCTTCCTACTCACCAGCAGATCAACACTTCCCCTGCTGTGCTGTGCTTTATTTGGTGGCCAAAACAGCTTTGAGAACACGCTGACATTTTTGTTGTTGCTGAGCAGTGCTGGCACAGCCTCAAGGCCTTCTGTGTTTCTCAGTCTGTCCCAAAAACAAGAGGGCTGGATGTGGCTAAAGGGTGGGAGGGGACCAAGCCAGGACAGCTGACCCCAACTGACCAAAGAGATATTCCACACCATATGGCATCATGGTCAGCAACCTCATACAATTGTTCTCAGTCCATCATTTCATCCGGTCCAGATCCCTCCGGGTGGCCTTCCCACCCTCCAGCAGATCAACACTCCCACCCAATTTGGTGTCACCTGCAAGCTTACTGAGGGTGCACTCAATCCCCTCATCCAGATCATTGATAAAGAGTTTAAACAGAACTGGCCCCAATACTGAGCCCTGGGAACACCACTCGTGACCGGCCACCAACTGGGTTTGACTCCATTCACCACAACTCTTTGGGCCCAGCCCTCCAGCCAGTTCTTTATGCATCGCAGATACACCCATCCAGGCCATGAGCTGCAGCTGCTCCAGCAGATGCTGTGGGATACGGTGTCAAAGGCTTTACCGATGTCTAAGTGCACAACATCCACAGCCTGTGTGGCAGATTCATTCCCCCACAACAGACTTTCCCTCGTCTGCTAAGCCGGTCACCTTGTCACAGGAGGAGATCAGGTTGGTCAAGCAGGACCTGCCTTTCATAAAGCCATGCTGATTGGGCCTGATTGCTCGTCTAGTATGTGTGACCGCACAGTCCTTTCCCAGCCATGTTCCTGCTCTTCCTGGGTAGGGGCTGTGGGTACTTTGGCAGAGGTTCTTTCCCAGCCACGTTCCTGCTGCTGGGCTGTCACCTCCAGAGACAGAACTGACCCCACAGTCCCCTTCACAGCCACACGCTGCTTACTGGATTATGAGTTACTGAGACACAACTGACCTCATAATACCACACCCATCCATCCCCCTCCGTAGCACCCAGGACCCAACCAAGACTGAAGTGTGTTCTACATGGTCCTACACCTGCCCTTCTTTCCCACAGGCCCTAGACACCCATCTTGCTTCCTCACATTTTTTCAAATTTGTCAAATATATTTCCTACTAACAATGTGAGTGAAAAGCACTCCTCAGTGGAACTGCTATATTTATGTTAACACTTCTATATCTCCACTTCTGCCTTTTTGTTTTTACTATTCTTCTACGTATTTTCTTCCAGAAACCTCTCCAAGGCAAAAAGTATTTCAAATCACAGACTAACTCAGATTTGAAGAGAGCCCTTGTCTCACTCATCTTGTCTCACTCATCTTGTCTCACTCTCCTGCTCAGGGCAGGCTGAACCCGGGGAGGTTGCTCAAGGCCTCCATCCAGGTTTGCACCATCCACAAAGGCACTGAAAGTGCACTCTGTTACATCATGGAAGGGGAGAATAAAGACGTGCAACTGTGTTGGCCCAAGTGCTGGTCACTGAGAGATGACACTGGTAACTGGCTGCATGGAGGACTTTGTACCACTGATGATATTTGGGCTTGATGGTTCAGCCAACTTCCCAAACAGCATCCACTTCTTGAGCCCCATCAGCAGCACTCTGCCCAGAAGGAGACCATGTCTGAGGCCTTGCAAATGCCCTGTACACAACATGGCTTTCTTTCCACTGTCCATTTGTGTTCAGCAATCTTTTCCTTGTCCTTCACATTCCTGGAAATGGCTGCAGGACAACATGTCCCATCCCCTTCCCAGGAAGGGAGATAGGGTGGCCAGCCTGTTATTCTCCCAGTTCCTGTTTGTGCTCTTCTTGAAGATGGGTTTGAGGTCTGCATTTTCTAAGTATCCCAGATCCATTCTGGTTTCTACGGCACTTTTGAGAGCACAATATGGAATCACGGGCAAGGGTGACATAGCAGACTGGAGCACTTGCAATGAGCCTGTCCAAGGCAGCTGAGATGAATCTCACTGGGCCACTGGGGTTTGTTCCTGGAGTCACACACAGAAATGTCAGGGTTCTGTGAGGTGTTCACATCTGAGCTGGCCTCATCGGCTTCTCATGGAGCCAGGGATGCTCAGAGCCTGTTCCTTTTCAACACAGAGGCAGGATTCACAGTGTCTCTATGGGCTCCTGTTGCCACTCCCAAAGGACAGGAGGCACCTCAGCCCTGTGGTGTGTCACCCTGCTCTGCACTCATCTGAGATGTCCCACGTTGTGAGGAATGGACATGGGGAGCTCAGTTCAAGGAGGAACATCCCAGTGCCGCATTCAGGTGGTTTCCCATGGGATGTTCCTCCCAATATGAAGTGACCTCAAGACCTTGTCTGTGCCACAGGCCTTCATGGAACCCCAAGGAACAGTTGATGGTGTTTGTGCTCACTCGTGTTCATGTCACCTCACAGACCTGATATGTGTGCTCACATCTCATCTGTACAATACAAACTCGGACTGCTGACCTACTCATTCAGTGTCCATCCATGGAGGGAAGAACAACCTCTGTGAGCTGGGGAGGGAGCCCAGGCCTGGAAATGGTGCTTTTAAGGGGCCAGTCCATGATGATGCCCTGGGGCAGCTTCTGTGGGGTGTCCAGTGCACAGGGGCACAGCCCAGCCCCTGCTCTGCTGGTCCTGCAGGTCTCTGGCAGGAGGCCTGGCTGTGAGAGGACACTGCTGTGTGCCCAGCCCTGCACACACACACTGTTCAGCCGGACACTGGTGTTTCAACCTGCAGGCTGCTTTCTTGTGCATATTCTTGAGAGAAACTTGAAGAAGACCTAAACCTTCAAGCCCTGCCCACAGGAGATCACCTTTCTTTCTGCAAAGGCTGTCCTGAGGCCAGCTCTGTCACACAAGTGCCCATTGCCTGTCCCTGCCTGCGCTCACAGGACTGACACACAGCAGGACGGTGACCAAGCTGCCAGAGCACTCAGGCCTTGCACCAACACAAGGGATGAGAAGGAGAGTGTGGGAGTGGAACGAGAACAGCTCTGGAAGGCCAAGCGCTGGTGCTCCCTGGCAGTGCTGCCAGGCTGGACTCTTCTCCCCTCCTCCCATGCACAAAGGAACTATCCCTGAACCTCCAAAAAGGCCTTGGAGGAAGGATATAGTGAAAAACAAGTTACTACAGGAATGTTTATTTTGTTTAAGAGAAAAGGAGAGCACGGCTCCTCATTTACACAGCCAGTGGTTATAAAAGAAAAGCAGAGAGAGAATTAGAAAGGGCATGACAACATTAAAACAATAAAAAACCAAGCAATAACAGAAAATCCAGATGACAGGCTGGTCCTGCAATTAGCTACATTATAACTCTTAGGTAGAAGCAGACGGGCAGTTTATTGCTTCAGAAAACAGTAAGAATCACAGAATCACAGAATGTTAGGGGTTGGAAGGGACCTCGAAAGATCATCTAGTCCAATCCCCCTGCCAGAGCAGGAACACCTAGGTGAGGTTACACAGGAAGGCGTCCAGGCGGGTTTTGAATGTCTCCAGAGAAGGAGAATCCACAACCTCCCTGGGCAGCCTGTTCCAGTGTTCCGTCACCCTCACTGAGAAGAAGTTTCTTCTCAAATTTAAGTGGAACCTCTTGTGTTCCAGCTTGAACCCATTACCCCTTGTCTTACTATTGGTTGTCACCGAGAAGAGCCTGGCTCCATCCTCGTGACACCCACCCTTTATATATTTATAAACATTGATGAGGTCACCCCTCAGTCTCCTCTCCTCCAAGCTAAAGAGACCCAGGTCCCTCAGCCTTTCCTCATAAGGGAGATGCTCCACTCCCTTAATCATATTTGTGGCCCTGCGCTGGACTCTCTCCAGCAGTTCCCTGTCCTTCTTGAACTGAGGGGCCCAGAACTGGACACAATATTCCAGAGGAGGTCTCACCAGGGCAGAGTAGAGGGGAAGGAGAACCTCTCTCGACCTACTAACCACCCCCCTTCTAATACACCCCAGGATGCCATTGGCCTTCTTGGCCACAAGGGCACAGTGCTGGCTCGTGGTCATCCTGCTGTCCACCAGGACCCCCAGGTCCCTTTCCCCTACACTGCTCTCTAATAGGTCATTCCCCAACCTGTACTGGAACCTGGGGTTGTTCCTGCCCAGATGCAAGACTCTACATTTCCCCTTGTTATATTTCATTAAATTTTTCCCCGCCCAACTCTCTAGTCTGTCCAGGTCTCGCTGGATGGCAGCACAGCCCTCTGGCGTGTCAGCCACTCCTCCCAGCTTGGTGTCATCAGCAAACTTGCTGATAGTACACTCAATTCCCTCATCCAAGTCATTGATGAATATATTGAACAGTATTGGTCCCAGAACTGACCCTTGAGGCACTCCACTAGATACAGGCCTCCAACCAGACTCTGCCCCATTGATCACAACTCTCTGGCTTCTCTCCTTCAGCCAGTTTGCAGTCCACCTCACTACCCGATCATCCAGTCCACAGTTCCTCAGTTTTGCCGTGAGGATGCTGTGGGAGATGGTGTCAAATGCTTTGCTGAAGTCAAGGTAGACCACATCCACTGCTCTGCCATCGTCAATCCACCTTATTACGTCTTCATAAAAGGCTATGAGGTTGGTCAAACATGACTTCCCCTTGGTGAAGCCATGTTGGCTGTCCCTGATGACCCTCTTATCCTTGACATGTCTTAAGATGGCACCAAGGATAAAGTGTTCCATCACTTTCCCAGGGATGGAGGTGAGGCTGACCGGTCTGTAGTTGCCCGGGTCCTCCTTCTTGCCCTTTTTGAAGACCGGAGTGACATTTGCTTTCCTCCAGTCCTCAGGCACCTCTCCCATTTCCCAAGACTTGGCAAAGATGATGGAGAGCGGTCCAGCAATGACTTCAGCCAGCTCCCTCAGCACCCGCGGGTGCATCCCATCTGGACCCATGGATTTATGGATGTCCAGATTGCTTAACTGGTCCCTAACCCAGTCCTCATCAACTGAGGCAAACTCCTCCATTGCCCTGCCTTCCTCTGGGGCCTCAGGGGTACGGGGCTCCTCAGGACAGCCTCCGGCAGAGTAGACAGAGACAAAGAAGGCATTCAGTAACTCTGCCTTCTCTGTATCTTCTGTCACCAGGGCACCCACCCCATTCATCAGTGGCCCTACATTGCCTCTGGTGTTAGTTTTATCTGCCATGTATTTGAAGAAGCTCTTCCTGTTGTCCTTGACCCCTCTCACCAGGTTTAACTCTAAGGAGGCCTTAGCTTTCCTAGTTGCCTCCCTACATCCTCTGACAACAGCCTTATATGAGTTTCCACAGGGCATCCTTGAGCTCCTGGTTCCTCATGCTGTAGATGAGGGGGTTCACTGCAGGAGGCACCACCGAGTACAGAACAGACACCACCAGGTCCAGGGATGGGGAGGAGATGGAATGGGGCTTCAGGTAGGCAAACATGGCAGTGATGACAAACAGGGAGACCACGGCCAGGTGAGGGAGGCACTTGGCAAAGGCTTTGTGCCGTCACTGCTCAGAGGGGATCCTCAGCACGGCCCTCAAGATCTGCACATAGGACACCACGATGAACACAAAACATCCAAATCCTAAACAGACAGTAACCACAAGGAGCCCAGCTTCCCTAAAGTAGGACTGTGAGCAGGAGAGCTTGAGGATCTGGGGGATTTCACAGAAGAACTGGTCCAGGGCATTGCCCTTGCACAGTGGCAGTGAAAATGTATTGGCCGTGTGCAGCAGAGCACTGAGAAACCCAGTGGCCCAGGCAGCTGCTGCCATGTGGACACAAGCTCTGCTGCCCAGGAGGGTCCCGTAGTGCAGGGGTTTGCAGATGGCAACGTAGCGGTCATAGGACATGACAGTGAGAAGATAAAACTCTGCTGTGATCAAAGAGAAAGAAAAAAAGAGCTGGGCAGCACATCCTGTATAGGAGATGGTCCTGGTGTCCCAGAGGATTTGGTGGACAATGGTGGAGATGCAGCCCAGGTCGAGGAGGGCGAGGTTGAGGAGGAAGAAGTACATGGGGGTGTGGAGGTGCTGGTCACAGGCTATGGTGGTGATGATGAGGCCGTTGCCCAGGAGGGCAGCCAGGTAGATGCCCAGGAAGAGCCAGAAGTGCAAGAGCTGCAGCTCCCGTGTGTCTGTGAACGCCAGGAGGAGGAACTGGGTGATGCAGCTGCTGTTGGACATTTGCTGTCTCTGGGCACAGGGTGCTCTCGTAGGAGAAAAAGTCAGTAACAATTTAGTGGAGACTTCTCTGACATAAACCAAAGCCATGTCCCACACACCCTCCCCTGTGACACACAGACACACTTTTATTTTTCTACAAGACCTTCCTTCAGCACTGTGGCTGCAGCCCTGCTTGGTGCTGGCCGAGTGTGCAAACAAGACAAAAGGGTCTCTACCCATGGACTCTTAATAAGTCAGCCCAACTCTGCAGAAATTGGCTTGGGCAGGGGTCAGTCCTGAGGTTCAAATTTTTCAGATGAAATCACTGCTGACACAGTCTGTCCTGTCTGCACTCTCAGTGATAAAGAAAATGAATTGTAAAGGCATTTTAAAAGTCACAGGTTTTCTTACAGCTTCACCACCATCTCCCCTGGAGAGTGTTCTTGGACATCAGAAATCCTCAGCATTTCTGCTGCACTCAGGGAGAAGAGAGTGAGTCCTGCGAGACCAGAGGATGCCTGTGGGTCAGTGCAGAGTGAGGGCAGCTGGTCTGTCCCTCTGTCTTGCTCCAGCTGCCCTGGGCTGGCACCTTTCTGAGATGGAGAGTGATCACACTGCTTTCATGTTACCCTGAAAAGCCACCAGGCACTGCTGAAAGCAGAGGGATCCACCTCAGACCATGACATGTCTCACCCTTTCCTCAGGTCTCAGCGCCCCACTTCTATCCCAGGACACACACAGCTTATTTCATAAACCAAACAGCATTTCCTCCATCATAACATCTCTGCACTTCTGCATGAGTAATTCAGATAATGCTAACGTGCTATAGGACAGGTTTGCATCCTGGAGGGAAGCCCACAGCTTGGAAAAAAAAACACTCAAGGAGACAGCCAAGAGTCCTAATGATGGCATTTGATTCAGGGAGACTCAGCTCATTCCCCAGCCCCACAGACTGCATTGCCCACAGCCCCACAGGTAAGAGCAAAGCTGGGACACGTGTTCCCATGGACGCACCTGCAGGAAAGGACCCACAAGACCAGGCTGTGACTCTGCAGCTGAAACTCCCATCCCCAGAGAGCCTGACAGCAAGAACCAGATCACAACAGCAGTGACCCAGAGCAGTGGAGCAAGAAGGAAAACGCGGTGAGGGTGGGTGTGAGAGAGGCCGGGGCAGAGGCAGCTGGGCACTCAGACAGCGTCACCCTTCCCCAGCTGTGCAGCCACCTCCCACACACCAGCATTGCCGGGCAGCTGCTCTCAGCCCCTGTGCTCTGCAGAGGGAACTGGAGCTCTGGCTGCACAGGAGCTGCTTCATGCCTTGGAGCCCCCGGCCCTGAGGGCAGAGGCTTTGCTGGGTGGGAGAGGAGGCAGGGGGGCTGCTCAGAGGAGGGATCTGCACTGCGGGGATCATACAGAGTTTTCTGTGTTCTCCCTCCCATACCAATTCCAGGTTTAGTTACCTCTCATTTCTGATCATTTCCCTGCTGCCTGGACATTCTCCCCCTGGGAGGTGTTTCCTTATCCATGTCTTTTCCCTGTCAGCACTCACAGACCATGCCACCCTCTGTGCCCTCACACTGGCCCTACAGATCCTGCCTGTTCACAGGGCACTGCCTGGGGGCATCTTCCTGTTTGCAGGTTGGAAAACAGGACAGGTCAGACTAAGGCTGACAGGTCCAGCAAAGGTGATGCAGGTGCTGTCCACAGGCAGAGGAGTGGCTGAAGGGATATTATGAGGCTTCTGGCAGACGTACTGATCACTCAGAGTTGCAGTTCAGCAGTATCAGTGACTTGTTTAAGCATGAGAGCTCATTTTCATTTTATACTTTCCTGCACCCCCCACCCCTTGGAATAAGCAACTGAAAAGACAGGCTCAGGAAAGCTCTTTATCTGTCTGGTAATCCTTGCATTGGTCTTCTCCTTGAGGCATCCACTTGCAAAAAATCCTGGGGGTGATCTGGAGCTGTGAGCAGCCCTGACCCATGCAGCACTTCCTCAAGAGCAGAAGCACCTTTCCTGCCCTGATAAGGGTCGCTCCTTCCCCCCACAGCTTCCCCCCACAGCACCGTGGGGATCTCCCCGGGCAGGCTGAGCGCTGACCCTGCCAGGCGGCAGAGTCCCTGCCCCGGCACAGCCCTGGGGTGCAGGGACCCTGCTCTGCAGGACAGCCCTGGGCACCCCTGGGTGCTCATCAATATTTACAGCTGTTCAAAATTGCCTGCCAAGAGCCCCCTCCTTACAGATCCCACAAGCTGTGCCTGTGCTAACTTGAGGAGATGCCTCCAGGAGCTACAGCTGCATTGTCCTGCACCCAGAGACTTACCATGGCAAGGGCTGCAAAGATTTCTCCTCCAGTGAGCTCTCAGTCATCCTCCCCATCCTGACCACCTTTAATCTCTCTCTGCCTTGCTCGTCTCCCTGAGATCCCCAGGCAGAACCCCCAGCCCTGCTGCACTTTGCAGAGGAGCTGCTCCTGGGCAGAGCTGTCTCTCTGCAGCGCTGCCGCTTGCCATGAGCTCCCTCTGTCCCAGGAGCCCAGCCCAGCTCAGCAGCACAGGAGCAGCCCAAGGCACTTTAATGACCCCTCTGGTGGCTTAGGTGCTGAGGCCATGAACATCAGACCCTGAGAGGCAGTTGAAGAAACCTGTCAAGAAGTCCAAGTCAGATTCAAACTCCAAAGTTTTTTGTAAGGTTAATGGGTCCCACTGAGGAACACTACTGAGGAAATGACCCCAGGGTCTGGTTAGAGAAAAAAACTGGAGGCAGAAATGACAGATCAGGAAAACCAAGGTGAAGGTCTCTCTGATGCTGAGTAAAACTGGATGTGTTTCATTAATCAAAGGGCCAAGCCCTGACCCCCAACCCTGGGAAAGGAGATCCTGTCCCTCCCACATTGCCCAGGGCTGTTCCTGGGACAGTGTGATGTGGGGCTGTGCAAGGCCAAGGGCAGGACTATGGTCCCACACCTCCCAGGTTCCTAGCTGGGGACAAGGAGGCCATGAGGCCCCTGTGCTGTAAGGACAAGGTGTCTCCTCACAGGCATCAGAGCTGGAGACAACAGCCACAGCTAAGGGGAGAAGAAGCTCATGTCTGTTGGGGGCTTTCAGCCTCTTTACATCCCTTGATCATCTCCACGACAGCCTGTCCTATGCTGTGGCATCACCTGCACCTCTTTCCCTGCAGGCTGGACACATCCCCCCTGCTGCCCACCTGGCTCTTGTCTGAGCATCTTCCTTCCTTTGCTGATCTCTCTCCATCCTCCCCAGCTGTTCCTTGAAGCACAAAGCCTTGGGCTGATGCAGACTGCCTCTGGGTGACCTGCTCCACCACAGCACTGCCCTTCCACTCACATTCCTTCCTGCTCATGTCCAGCCTGGACCTCCTCAGCTGCACTGTGTGCCATTATTTCTTTCTCGTGCTCTTTCCCACTGTGAAGAAAACCTCCACCATCTCTGAAACCACCCTTCCAGCACTCTCAGGCTACTCCTACACTGCTGCAGCCTCCCCAGCGCTGCTGGGCCAAAGCAGCCCAGGTCCCTCAGCATCCCACACCATGTGCACAAGGTCCTGAACCCTGCCTTGGCACAGCCCTACACTCTCCAGTTCCTCCCTGCTTCTCCAAACTGGGAAGGCGCACACTGGCACACACCCGTGTGTGTGGGGTCACACCAGTGCTGAACCGAATGGGATGAGAACTCCAGGTGTCTGGGTCCCCACGCTCCTCCTCATGCAGCCCCGTGTGCAGCTGCCTTGTTCATGGTGAGCGTGCAGCATGGGCTTGTGTGGCGGCCCTTGTAGTGCCTAGGCCCTTCTTCTCAGGGTCACTGCTCAGCGTGTCAGGTCCTGCTCTGTCCTGGTGGATGAGGTTATTCTCCTGCCCCAGAACTGGCCACTTCTCCTTTTAAAACTTCAGAGATTGATGATGGGGGAACCCCAAAGTTTCTCAAGGTCTGGACTCTCCCTGCACTGCTGCAGCTGCATTCGCTCCAGTTCCAGCCAGGGCAGGGACCACTCGCCCGGGGAGCCCCCGGTGCCCCCTAAAGAAAGGGGGCCTCAGCCTCCAGGACTCTCCTGAGCCCAGAAAGTGGCCACTAAAATGGCAGTAGTAGCAGGGTTCCATCAAGAGTTTATTCAAGAAAAAGGAAATAATTTCCAATTTCCCTAGCACAGTCTTTCGGTGCTGCTCTTCTCTTCCTTATGCTGGTGCCTCTCCCTGACTGCTGTGCCCCACTTTTGGTGGCACCAGATTGTTGGGGACTCGTCATGTGCCCCCACAGCCCCAGGGCTTTGTCATTAGTGCCCTCACTCACAAGGGAAAACCCATCTGGTCACTGTCCACATAAAGGAGCTCCACACATTCAAGAAACTTCTTCACTCTGAGGGAATCCCACTGCTGATCCTTCCAGCCCATCTCCTGAAAAGCCTGTACCCAGCCATTGCAGCACCCCAAGCTGTGTAACTTGTCCCACCACGCCTGGCGGTGACTCCATGGGTGTCAAACAGCACAGGCTGCAGCTTGTCCTGGCTGTGCCCTTGGCTGAGGGCATCAGTGCACAGTTGGGCTGTGGCACCTCAGCTGTAGCACCCGGCCAAGCTCTGAGAGTTCTCAGGAAATCTGGTTGGTATCAAGAATCCAGGTCCCCATGTGTGCAAAGGTTTGACTTCAGAGCAGAGAAATGTCACAGCGGTTGGCAGATGGAAAGTTAGGGCTGAAATTGGGCAACAGGAGAGTGAGGAAGCCCTGCTGTCCCCAAGGCCAGAGAGAAACAAGGCTGGGAATGACAGACCTGGAAGGAAACGTGTGTTTTGTCAGTGGTGTCTCTGCTGCCCCTGAGGTACTTGGGCAGACGTGTCACTGATCTCTAGGAATGACAAGGTGCTGCTGACAGGCCCAAGGTGACAATGGTTTGTCTGTTCCTTGATTGTGTTATCAAGGGGGTGAGAACAGGGTGGTGAAAAGAAAAAAAGGAGATTTGGAAGTGTAGCTATACGCATGGACACCTGGCGTGATGCGCTTTCTATTCAAGGGCTGCCCTACATCTCCTGGATAGAGAAGGGACAGATCTTGCGATGCTTCAGAGGTGGGAATGAGTTTCTTGCACAAAGGCACCGAATCTGTCTGCAATGCTGTCTGGGGTGTCTGTCCCACACTCACTGTGGATGGGGATGGCTGCCCTGGACAGGACCATCGCTGTCCCTGCCCAGTGCATGTAGGGGTGTGTGAGAGCCTTGGCACCTCACGTAACAGTGCAGGCCTGTAACTGGCATTAAAGGGAATAACTGCCCTGAATTTGATTTGTCAATAGAATTATAGAATAATTTCAGCTGGAAGAGACCCTCAGGATCATCGAGTCCAACCATAACCTAACCCAACTCTAGCACTAAACCATGTCCCTAAGAAACCCATCTAAACATGTTTTAAACACCTCCAGGGATGGTGACTCCACCACTGCCCTGGGCAGCCTGTTCCACTGCCTCACAACTTTTTCCATGAAGAAATGTCTCCTAATATCCAATCTGAACCTTCCCTGGCACAACTTGAGACCATTTCCTCTCGTCCTATCACTTGCTACTTGGGAGAAGAGACCAACACTCACCATGCTACAACCTCCTTTCAGGTAGCTGTAGAGACCGAGAAGGTCTCCCCTCAGTCTCTTTTTTTCCAGGCTAAATGGCCTCATGTCCCTCACCTGCTCCTCGTAAGACTTGTGCTCCAGGCCCCTCACCAGCTCCTTTCCTTCTCTGAACCTGCTCCAGCACCTCAAGGTCTTTCTTGTTGTGAGGGGGCCAGAACTGACCCCAGGATTTGAGGTTTGGCCTCCCCAGTGCCCAGCACAGGGGACGGTCACTGCCCTGGGCCTGCTGGCCACACTATTCCTGATACAAGCCAGGATGCTGGGGGCCTTTTTGGCCACCTGGGCACACGCTGGCTCATGTTCAGCTGCTGTCAGTCAACATTCCCAGGTCTTGTTCCAACAGACAGCTTTCCAGCCACTCCTTCCCAGGCCTGTAGTGGTGCGGGGGTTGTTATGACCCAAGTGCAGGACCAGCCACTTGGCCTTGTTAAACCTCAGACAGTTGCCCTCAGCCTAATGGACCAGCAGCTCCAGAACCCTCTGTAGAGCCTTCCTACCCTCTAGCAGATCAAAACTCCCACCCAACTTGGTGTCATCTGCAAACTTACTAAGGGTGCACTCGATCCCCT
Source organism: Caloenas nicobarica (assembly GCF_036013445.1). Lineage (NCBI taxonomy): Eukaryota > Metazoa > Chordata > Aves > Columbiformes > Columbidae > Caloenas > Caloenas nicobarica. The sequence continues at coordinate 2,901,613 of NC_088276.1, forward strand.
CGTCCAGATCATTGATAAAGAGATTAAACAGAACTGGCCCCAATACTGAGCCCTGGGACACCACTTGTGACCGGCCGCCAACTGGGTTTGGCTCCCTTCACCACAACTCTTTGGGCCCAGCCCTCCAGCCAGTTCTTTATCCATCACAGATACACCATCCAGGCCATGAGCTGCAGCTTCTCCAGGAGATGCTGTGGGATACGGTGTCAAAGGCTTTACTGAAGTCTAAGTGCACAACATCCGCAGCCTTTCCCTCATCTACTAGTTGAGTCACCTTGTCATAGAAGGAGATCAGGTTGGTCAATCAGGATTTGCCTTTCGTAAATCCATGCTGACTGGGCCTGATCTCTTGGTTGTCTTGTATGTGCTGCCTGATGTCTCTCAAGATCATCTGCTCCATGACCTTTCCCATCACCGAGGTCAGACTGACAGGTCTTTAGTTCCCTGGATCGTCCTTCTTGCCCTTCTCGTAAATGGGTGTCATATTTGCCAACTTCCAGTCAACTGGGACCTCCCCACTTAGCCAGGGCTGCAGCTAAATAATTGAAAGTGGCTCAGTGATCACCTCCACGAGCTCCCTCAGCACCCCAGGGTGTATCCCATCTGGCCCCATAGACTTGTGGGTGTCCAAGTGGTGCAGCAGGTCGCAAACCATTTTCCCTTGGATTATTTGGGCTTCATTCTGCAACCCATCCCTGTCTTGGGGCTCAGGGGACTGGGTACCTGGAGCACAACTGTTCTGACTATTAAAGACTGAGGCAAGAAGGTATTTAATACCTCAGGGTTTCCCTCATCTTCCGTCACTATCTTTCCCTCTGCATCCATCATGGAATGGAGGTTCTCCTTAGCCCTCCTCTTGTTGCTAATATATTTCTAGAAAGATTTTTTGTTGTCTTTTACAGCAGTAGCCAGGCCCAGCTCTAGTTGGGCTTTGGCCCTTCTAATTTTATCCCTGCATAACTTCACAGCATTCTTGTAATCCCCCTGAGCCACCTGCCCCTCCTTCCAAAGGTTATAAATTATCCTTTTATTCCTAAGTTCCAGCCGCAGCTCTCTGTCCAGCCAGGCTGGCCTTCTTCCCCGCCGGCTCGCCTTCTGGCACACGGGTACAACTGCTCCTGCACCTCTGAGATCACCTTCTTGAAGACAGACCAGCCTTCCTGGACTGCTTTGTCCTTCAGGTTTGCCTCCCAAGGGACTCTGCCAAGCAGCCTCCTAAACAGATCAAAGTCTGCCCTTGAAGGCCAAAGTAGCAGTTCTGCTGACTACCCTTCTAACTTCTCCAAGGATAGTAAACTCAATCATTTCATGATCACTACACCCAGGGCGACCTCCAATGAGTCCTTCTCTATTTACAAACAACAGGTCCAGTGGGGCTCCTTCCCTGGTAGGCTCACTGACCAGCTGTGTCAGGAATTGTCTTCCATACACTCCAGGAGCCTCCTAGACTGCTTCCTTTCTGCTGGGTTGTACTTCCAGCAGACATCTGGTAGCTTGAAGTCCCCCATAAGAACTAGCGCTGGTGACTGGGAGACTTCTCCCAGCTGCCTGAAAAATATTTCTTCTGCCTCTTCATCCTGGTTGGGTGGTCTGCAACAGACCATCCCCTAGGATGTCCGCCTTGTTGCCCTTCCCCTTGATTCTTACCCAGAGACACTCAATCCTTTCATCACCCTCATCAAGCTCCAGACAATCAAACCCCCCCCCAACATATACTGCTTCCCCACCTCCTCTCCTTCCTCACCTGTTCTTTCTGAAGAGTTTATAGCCATCCATTGCAGTACTCCAGTTCTGAGAGTCATCCCACCATGTTTCTGTGATGACAATTAAATTATAGTTTTTCTGCCTCACAAGGGCTTCCAGCTCCTCCTGTTTGTTGCCCATGCTGTGTGCATTCGTAAAGATGCACTTCAGCTGGGCCATTGCTTGCATTGGCTCGGCAGACCGAAGGGCATCATTAGCACTATCCTTAGATGCCAGCACGTCGCCCTTGGCTGTGCCTCTGCCACATCTGGTTTCTTCCCCCTCTCCCTTCAAATCTAGTTTAAAGCCCTCTCAATGAGTCCTGATAACTTAATGTGGTCCATAAAAAAAGACTAAGAATCTTACTTTTTTGTGGTTCTTTTCTAACATTGTCTGAACTTTGGTAAACAAGAGGAAGAGTGGTTGACAGAGTCTGTTTTCTGAGAGTAACATGTTCCTGTACCTTTCCCGTCTTTCTGTGGTGAAGGATTTCTTCCCTTGCAGAGAGGACTGCAAGACCTGCTCCTGTCAGGTGGGACTTGACCTCCAAACGTGGTGCAGCCTCTTCCATTGTGAGATCACCCACCGCCGTTGATGTCACAAAGCAGCATCAGCGCTGAGGTCGGAACAACAGGGTATAAGAGCAGGTGTCTCCCTGCACCTTCGTCACTCTCGATCTTCAGGGAACTGAGATCGCAGAGTTTTTGGCTCGCTCTTGAGCAAGCAAGATGCTGGTTACCTGCACCTTAGCAGGTACCAAGAGACACACAGAGAAGGTTGAACGTTTGAACGGGTATGTTTGAAAAATCCTCCTCCCCTTTCCCCAGGGGTGTTTTCCACCTCATCAGCTGGGGTGGGTGGATGGTGGACAGGAGAGGAACCCAAGGGCAGCCTGAGAGCTCGGTCTGGAGCTGGTGGAAGGCAGCAGCCAGCTTTCACTCTCTTCATGAGCACAAGGGCGAGGCCTGGAAAGCCTTTGATCTCTGCAGAATAAGGGACAGGTCCATTTTGGATCACACGGAGGGAGTGTGATCACCAGAGTGTTTCTTTGGTGCTTCCTTGGTTGCCCGTTGCTTGCCAGAACGCGTTGACATTCAGCCCTCCCTCCCTCTTTCCCCAGTCTGCATTTGTCTGCAGTTATGCCAAGAGAAGGGCCAGAGAGAACCCGGCTGCTAAAGAAATGCTGCGAGAGGGGAGACACACACCCCCTGCCTGGCAGCTGTTGACCTGCAGGAGCACAGGCTGAACCTTCTCTTGGGAGGGTGGAGAACAGGATCAGCACAAGTTGTGATCGGATGGTGGGCTGGAGAAACAGGCGTTCATTTTGTCCCTTCCATTTCCAAAGAACCCCTCTCCAGCCCCACAGACGGGAAGTGTGGCCACAGCTCTTGTTGCAGCTCTTGCTCTTAGTCCGGAGTCAATCTTGAGCCCTTTGCCCCTAACAAAACAATCACTGCCATGACAAATCCCCCACTGGTGCAGCTGGTGACAACCCCAGCAGTGAATCGAGCTGGTGCAGGACCAAGCCAACACACACGCCAGGAACGCCAGGCTCAAGGGCTGCAGTCCCTGCTGCTGCTGTCCAGTCTGCTGCTGATCTGCACGGGTATCACCAGCTTCACCAGCCTTTTCCTCCTTGCTGCTCTGCAGGAAGATGAAGGCACTGAAGGCGACAACCCTGGTGCTGATTCTCGGACTGTTCTCTTTCGGTGAGTCTCTGCCCAGCTCCGACCTGAGGATGGTGCTTTGGGATGTATTCAGGGCTTCATCCTGCCCTGGTCCACTTCCTGCGCTGTGACCACAGCAGCTGAGCTAAGAGCAGAAAGTCCCCGACAGAGCTGTGCCAGTCCCTGCTCCAGCGAGACGGGTGTGGGGGTGAGGAAGGGGTGACTTGCCTTCCCCAGGAGGGCTAAGCCAGTTCTCTTCAGCCGAGGGAGAGGCCGTGGCTGAGCTCTGCTGCCCCAGGGGTTGAGAATCTTCTGTAGGACAAGGAGCACAGTCCAGGGCAGGGAACGTCCATCTCTTGCGGACCCCATATGCCATGATGGCCACTGTCAAAGACAACAACAGGGGAGACAACTATGGCACTTGGGAGAGACACAGAAAGGGGAGCGGGCAGCCCGAGGCATAACCCAGCCTTAGACCGAGTTCTAAACTCTGGTGTGTGTCCCACAGGTGTTTACCACGCGGCACGACTTGGCACCTTAACCCTCTGGAGAACCACAGCAGACTTAGGAGAAGACCTGAGTGAAACCTTGTCCCTGCCAGATCAGCTCCATAAGCTCCAGGAACAGCTTTATCATCTGCGCTGGAGCACAAAGGATGTCACGGAGCGGGCTCTCCAGGAAGGCATGAAGCAGGCAAAGCTCCCAGGCTTTACCGGACGGGTAAGGGCACAAGGCAGAAGGATCTACTGAGGGGTTTTATCCTCCCTCCGGCACATATCCTACTGCATTCCCTGTCACAGCCAACAGGCTGGTGCTGCTGGAACAAGCGCCACACTTCTTTTTCCTGTTGCTCCACACTTCCTTATGGGGAAGAGAGAGCCATGATGGGAATGATGGCTGTCTGAGTCGTACCTCCCTCTGCGTCCAGATCTCAGGTCCTCGTCAAGGGAGGACTGGAAAGAAAGAATGGTCTCAGAGGTCCAGAGTTAAGGTGGTCCTATCTCATGCCCAGCAGACTTGTCTGTCCGTGCTGCCTGGCCTGGGGCCTCTCCACAGGAAAAGCCCCTTCCCACAGCTTCAGCATTCAGAGCGCTGGAGTGAGCAGCCCCTCCTTTCTGATCCTGTCAATCAAAGAAGAGCAAACTAGGGATGCTGCCAGGAAATTTGGGTGTTCCTTCCATCTGAAATGGGCCTTGTCCCCGTTCACCTTGGCTGACCTTGCAGGGGAGCTGCTTGCCCCATTCTTTTTCCTTCCAACAGGCGCTCCCCTTTGTGTTCCTTTCCAGGCTGTTCAGGAGATCATCAATCAAGCTCTGGAGGAGCTGGAAGAAATCCAGGTCCCGATGCCTGATTATGCCCTGAAATCAGCAGGTGCTGTGACATTGTACATGCAAACCAATTCCAAAGTGCTTCCTGTCCAGATTGACAAGATGGGCATTGGAACGTGCCCAGGGGCAGGAGAGAACGGGCGAGAAGTCAAGGGTCAATTTGTGCCCTAAAATTGCCCCCACTGACAGAGCCTGTAGCAGGCCAGGCCCCATGGGAAGCACAGGAAGGCTGGTTCACATTCTTGTCTTTTTCCACAGCCCCATACGACAGTTTAATGACACCTTGCTACGTGTCCCAGAGGGGCCGTGCCAGTAAGACAGAGGGAACCCACCGTAGGACATGGATGACAACTGAGGAGCCTTTTCCAAGACAAGAGTGTAATATTCCTCCTGACACTGCCTGATGATCGTGCTCATGTTTTAATTTCCAGGGGCTGCCGTCATTCGTTCCAGGACTTCTCTGTCCCTCCGGACGGCCAGAGCAAAGGTGTTATTGTATTCCCTGCCGGTGATGGATTACGTGAGGTCCCCTGAGCTTATTCTGGAGGTAGGAGCACCAAGAAACAGTAAAAGGAAGGTCAGGAGAATGAAGCACACACGCTGCTCAGAGTTGCCTTTCCCCCCATCTTTGCTCCTCGAAACTTCCTTTCCTGCCTCCTTCTCGCATGGACCTGCTCTCCTCCAGTGTCTCCCTGCTGAGTGTCTCCCTCCTCCCTCTCCCAGAGTGCCCCAGGTTCTCCACGGGAGCTTCTACCAGGCCAGGCTGCTCCTGCAGTCTGTGTCTGCCCAGTCGCTGTGCAAAGTGTCAGCACTGCAAGGAAGGAGAAGGGCAGAGATGCCTGCAGAGGTCTGGGATGTGCTCTTAGTGACCACCAGCGGGTGCTGAGAGCCTGTACTGCTGGAGGGCCCCATGTTGGGCTCTCAAGCCATCCTGGCCCTGCTCCTGAGCTGCCTGCACAATCTGAAGAGCTGGCTGGTGCCAGGGGAAGGAGGTGGCGGTGGATGAGAGGCAGCGAGGGCTTCCCCTGACAGGAAAGGTTCATCCAGGGGGGCCCGGAGCTGCCACCTGCTCTGGGCAGGGGCCTTTCAGCCACACTGTCCCTGGCTTGTTCTTGGTGAGGGCTCTGGACCGGCAGAAGCACAACTGCTGCTCTGTTCAATACCCACAAGGTCTGACTGAAGGCCCTGGCTGCCATTCAAAGCGGAATTGATTGACCTAATGAATTCTTAATCCTCTGATGCTCATGGCAGGAATGAGAGCCAGGGCAACCTTCTCCATGTCAATACAGTTTCTTCTTGTCCTTTCAGCCAGAAAATCATCCTGGAAACTGCTGGCCCTTCCCAGGAAGCCAGGGACACGTGTTCATCAAGCTGTCTGTGCCAGTGATTCCCAGGGCAGTCACCATGGACCACGTCTCAGGGACAGCGTTCCATGGAGAAAGTCTCTCCGGAGCTCCAAAGGACTTTGCTGTCTATGTAAGTGATTTCTCTGGAGTGGGGGGCAGGGGGTTGCACAGCATTTCCAAGCAGGGGATGAAGACGGGTCAAAGAGTCCAGTGGCCTGAAGCTTTCTCCTGGCTCTCAGAAGAAACAGGCTCCTTGGGAATGAAGCAACTCCATTGTATTCCTCTTTTATTCAATGTACCACTCGAAAGGAAGCTTCTGGGGCAAGATGCTACTTTAGAAGCCACAGGGAAAAGGAGCTGGCACAGTGCATGGTCCTAGACCTTCTTGGCTTCCAATCTCAGTGGCATTTGTTATCCTCAGTTTTTCTCCCTCTCACTGGGAGCGTGTGCTCCTTTTCTGACTGGAAGCCTGGACTCGTTGAGTAGGCAAGTGTGGCGTGCTGCCCACCTGCAGCTTCTTGTCTTTTCCTTGTGCTCATTGTCCTTGGACTACGTAGATGAAATAATGCCATCCTTCACCGACTGAAGTTCAGTCTTGCCATGATGATACCAGACACTCTTGTTTTCTCCTCCCTTGTCTTTCTGTAGGGCTTCAAGGAAGAACACGAGGAGCAGGGAATATTCCTGGGACAGTTTACTTTCCTGGCACCGCTGAATCCCAGTCAGACCTTCCAGCTGAAGGTATGGGGACAAAGAGGGAGGAGAACTGTAGGAGAGGAGGAGAAATGCGGTTGGATGGGGAGAGGCTTCCCTGCCAAAGAGCTACAGGCAGCCCTGTCCTTGAGCGTGTGCCACGCTGGCCTTTCTTCTGCTTTAACTTCCTGGTGGCGTATACCTGGACTGCCGGTCTTCTTCTCTTTCGTTTTGAGTTTAAACTTCAGTGCTTAGAAGTACCACAGTTGAAGCCGGAATCAGCTTGACTGTCTGGACCCCAAGTGTACACAGGCGAGCACATCCCGTAGGGTGCATGACTGCTGTTCTGCCAGTTAAAGACCAGAAATACTGAGCTTCCTGAGGGTTGTGTTGTTGATGGCAGTGAGTAGTGACAGGGAGGCCATTCTGTTTCCCTGACTTCCTAGAGAAGGCAACAAGACATTATACTGACACCAGCACTGGGTATTCTGACTCTGGAAGCCTGTGCCCCAAAGCAGGCGAGAACTTTCCACTGTATTTGCTGAGGCATCTGGTCGCTGCTTCTTCTTTTGCTGTTCTTATGGCCCAATGAGGTAGAGCAGGATAGAACGTCTTGACCAGGACAGATCAAAAGCCCTGGCAGGGCAGCAGGAAGGAAGCTGTTGAACAAAGCCATCGCTGCGGCACTACTCTGTCAGTGCTCACGTGCCAGAGAGGAAAAGGCGACTCATTTCTTCTTGTCATTTCAGAACGAGCTCCCTGGGTTCGTGAATTACATCAGGCTGCAAGTGCTGAGCAACTGGGGCCACCCGGACCACACCTGCCTGTATCGGTTCAGGGTGCACGGTGATCCACCCAAAGACGGGGGAGAGGTGCCAGTTTCAGTTGTCAATAAATTCCATTAGTTTTCACCAAGTCGAGTTCCAGTCTGCTGTGCCCGTGATGTTGACTGGTCCTCCCTGAGCTAACTGGAGCTCCCTGTCCTTCTCTAAACCCACCAGCTTATGGGAGACTTCAGGAGTACACAGCAAGATTTTGCTTATTAGAGAAAACAGGAAAACTCAGTCACAAATCTGCAGAAAGCCTGACATCCACATTCTTGTTGCCTACACAGGAACATCAGCAAGGCCCTGCCTGTACACCAAAGATTAAATTAATGGACAGTTTTCCTGTGCAGGAAGCAACTAAGGATCGACTGAATGGAACCATCTGTTGCTAACTGTTTTCACAAGAGGCAGATGGCTACTTCAGCTTCCATCTTTCAATCTGTTGCCCATGAGAAATTGGAAGTGTGTGTTTTTGTAAGAAGGAAACCTTAATTGGAAAGTTGGTTCATGGACTTATTTGCCTCTCTAAGCACATATCGAGTTCATAGCCCAGGAAAAGTTACAGAGTGATTAGCAAAGCAATCTCAGGACCCTTAAGAGATCCCATAAATGCATGAGTTTATCTTTTCGTTTCAGCCCGAGTTCCCCAAGCCCCAAGGCAGGAGCAGGCAGGGCAGTGGTGCACTCGGGTCGCACCAGGGAGGAGAGAGCAGGAACAGCATTTGGAACCCAGGGCTGGCAACAGCAATTTGTGCTCTGAGCTGGGGCTTAGTCCATGTGCAAGCCCAGCACTGATCCAGATACCAAACTGAGGGTGTCAGTTCATCCCCAGTGCCACACACACGGCACCTTCTTCCATCTCCTCCTCCCGATGAGCTGTTTTCCAGCCCCTTCCACCTCAGCCCAGCTCAGACACCTGCACTCTGGCGCAGGGCTGACTGGGGCTGGTGACCCTCGGGGCAGCAGCAGGAACCGCTCTGACCCTGGTTGTGGGGCTGTCCCTGGGCTGAGCCCTCGGGCCCAGAGCTGGTGAACTGGGCCATGGTGGGGCCCAGGGGTGGTGAGGCCAACAGGTCCCCCCGTCTGTCCGCGCTGGGAGACACTTGCTCCTGCAGCACCCCTGGTACTGATCCCGAACCTGGTCCATCTTCATCCAGAAGTACACTTTAGTTTGTTTTTTTTAATTAAAACTGAAAATAATTCAGGTAGAGGTACAGCCTGTTTAGATGTCTGAGTAGTTTGGGGACAGAGGCCAGTTGGGGGCTAGGGCCCTCGAGGGTGGAGGATCTTTCTGCCACGTGTTGTTGGCCTGGTGCTCACAGCTGGGAAGGGACTTTCCAAAATCCTGCTGGGAGGTGCCAGATGTGGCCACCCCCGGCAAAGCCTCAGGATCTTCTGCCAACCTGCCCTCAAATCATCTCTTCCCATTGCCCAGGAGTCACTACGGATGTTGCTGTTCTCCTTTGGGCAGTGTGGTGCTCACCGGGCACAGCCAGAGCTGTTCCTGTGCCAGGAGAAGACTTCACACAGAGCGTTGGCTGATGGTGACAGTTCCCACCAGCCGTCCAGCTCTGGAAGGTCCAGATGCCACAGAGGGGACACGGACTGGTTGTCACTTCTCTTGCAGGAACAGGGTTGAACAGCAGAAGGGAGGTGGGATGAGAGGGTTCATGAGGTCAGAAAGCACATCAGACAGCTGGTACAGTCATGATGACAGCAGAGGGAGAAGAGAAAGAGGTGCAGTGACCTGGCTGGGACAGTGCTTCTGACATAACACCTGCAACACAAACACAGAGACAGATACATCACCACATAATGCCGAAGGCAGAAGTTAGAACACATGAAGCACCATGGATCAGCTAGGAAGTGTGCAAATTATATGTGGAAGGATGATATAACTGGTGACAAGAACATCATCTGCCAAAGGATGCAACGGGAGAGCACTCGAAAATTAAAGATGAGATATTTTGGAGCAGCAGCTGACCTAACAATACCAAAACTAAATACAAATTCTGGATGGTTGCCTAGAGGCATAACAAGACACGTGTAGATGGCAACTGAGCAGGGAGAATAAATATATTGGTGCAACATGTGTGAAAGGTAAACGGCACACAGAACACGCCCTCCCGGTCGAAACTTAAGCTACGGTATTTTTTTTTATATACAGTACATTTATTATAAACATTCAGACAGGGAAAAGTTAGGGTTACCCTTGCCCTTAAAAATGTTTTTGTTTTGTGCAGTTATTTGATGCTGTCAGTGTGGAAAGATTTTCTTTCCTTTTAGTCTCTATAGAGACAGACAGAAGCCTTGGTGGTTTCCTGGAGGAAGTGGGAAAGGTGCCGGGGAGGGAGGAGAGCACGGGGAGATATGGAACAGAGGTGGAGACAGAGCAAAGAGCCGGTGCTGGCAGTGAGGACACTCCTGCTGTGCAGGTGCTGCTGAGGTCACAGCCCCCAGAGCAGGTGACAGACATAAATGGGCCACTGGCTTGTGCTGGTACCTGGTGGAGCAGAAAAACTCCTGCAGCCTCTGGAGCTCCATGCAAGAGCAGTGTCGCCACCACAACAGTTCTTTCTCCACCCCTTGTTCCAGCCCATGGACATCAGGCTCATGACCCACACGATCCAATACGTCCTCACCAACCACCGCTCCCCTTCCCACCCTTTGATGTCACACACACACAGTTGCCCTCAGTCCATGGCCTGCCCCTGTAAAACGTCCATGAAATGTCACTGCACCCCGTTGAGCTCATGGAGTCCGAGGCTTTGGGCTCCGTCTGTTCCGTGGTCACTCCGGACAGCAGAGGTGTCTGTTCCGTGGGGTCACAGGCACCAAACCCAGCTCGGGTGGGAACCAAGAGGGTCCCCTCGTGTTCAGGGCCCAAAGCGCCACCTCTAGCATCTGCCCGTCCTTTTGAGTGCCCAGAGCCTCCTTCTTGGGGCCCAGATCCTCCTGTTTAGGGTCCCAACATGTCTGTTATCACCCACGGCCTCTGATCAGGGCCCCCGGTTTCATTTTCAGGTGGAGCTCATTGCCTGGCAACAACCAACCAATAGTCTGTGGGGAATCAGTGGACCCAGGACAGCGAATCACATTTGAGGAGGTGGGTCAAGTCATGTGATTGATATGTAACCAGCCAATCAAGCTTTGAGGCCTGCAGGACAGGTGGTGAGAGTTGAACAAACTGGGCAGCGTTCAGGGACGGGCTGTGCTGGCTGCACCAATCACGGCTGGCGCTAGTGCAGCACATGGATGATTGACAAGTATGATGGATGACAAGGATGATCAATCATTTGATGGGAGGAACCAGGGGGAAATCCCAGACAGCCAATCAGAGGAAAGAGCAACTCAGGGCAGCATGGGCCCCGAACCAGGGCAGAGTGACAGCCCAGGCAGCCAATCCCAGGCAGCATCACGTCAGGGCAGGAGACTGACAGCTCTCCCAACCAATGGTGGCAAAGAGTGACGTGAGCAGAAGGCGGCACTGCCGGGCTGGAGAACCTGCCTGTGAGAGTGCGCCACATAGAAGCTCATGTGCCCGAGAGTCGGTCCAGTGAAGAACCCGATCCGAACAACCAGCGGGGGGATCGAGCTGCTGAGATTAAAGTGGCTGAGGTAGATTTGCACTGGCAAGATGAAGGTGAATTCTTTATGACCCATTGGGCACACGGTGCCTCAGGTCATCGAGGAAAGGATGCAACATATAGATGGGCTCGTGATCGAGGCATGGACTCGACCACGGACACAGTTACACATGTTGTTCACCATTGTGAAACATGCGCTACGATCAAACAAGGCAAGCAGTCAAAGCCTGTGTGGTATGGGGGGTGATGACTGAAGTGTAAATACGGAGAGGCCTGGCAAACTGACTATATCGCACTGCCACAAACCCGCCCCGGCTAGAGCTCTGTGCTTACAATGGTGGAGCCACCACCGGATGGCTGCAAACATATGCCGTGCCCCACGGCACTGCCCACAACACTGTCCTGTGCCTTGAAAAGCCAGTCCTGTGGTAACACGGCAGCCCAGAGACAATTGAGCCAGACAACGGGACTCATTTCCAGAACATCCTCGTAGAGGTCCGGGCCAAGGAGCATGGCATTGAGTGGGTCTCTCACATCCCCCATCACACACCAGCCTCCGGAAAACTGAGCGGTGCAACGGACTGTTAAAGACTATGCTCAGAGCAATGGGTGGTGGAACTCCTAGAAACTGTGATTCAAATTTAGCCAAGGCCACTCTGAGAGCACCCGGGTGCCCAGGACTGCGCTGACTCTGAGCCTCCCAAGGGGACACCCTGACCTCCCTCCCCAGGTGCAGGGTGACAGTGGCGCCCTTTGTGACCTCACTTGGTGACACCCACTGCTCTGCCTGTGCTCAGCGCAGCTGAGCAACCTGGCTGCTCCGATGCTGGGATAATGGCACTGAAACCATAGAATTGGAAGGCGGGGAAGCCAGGCAACTGGGATCTCTGTCACAGAATCACAGAATCACAGAATGTTAGGCATTGGAAGGGACCTCAAAAGATCATCTAGTCCAATCCCCCTGCCAGAGCAGAACTCTTAGGTGAGGTTACACAGGAAGGCGTCCAGGCGGGCCTTGAATATCTCCAGAGAAGACGACTCCACAACGTCCCTGGTCAGCCTGTTCCAGTGTTCCATCACCCTCACTGAGAAGAAGCTTCTTCTCAAATTTAAGCGGAACCTCTTGTGTTCCAGCCTGAACCCATTACCCCTTTTCTTACTATTGGTTGTCACCGAGAAGAGCCTGGCTCCATCCTTGTGACACCCACCCTTTATATATTTATAAACATTAATGAGGTCACCCCTCAGTCTCCTCTTCTCCAAGCTAAAGAGACCCAGCTCCCTCAGCCTTTCCTCATAAGGGAGATGCTCCACTCCCTTAGTCATCTTCGTGGCCCTGCGCTGGACTCTCTCCAGCAGTTCCCTGTCCTTCTTGAACTGAGGGGCCCAGAACTGGACACAATATTCCAGAGGAGGTCTCACCAGGGCAGAGTAGAGGGGAAGGAGAACCTCTCTCGACCTACTAACCACCCCCCTTCTAATACACCCCAGGATGCCATTGGCCTTCTTGGCCACAAGGGCACAGTGCTGGCTCATGGTCATTCTGCTGTCCACCAGGACCCCCAGGTCCCTTTTCCCTACACTGCTCTCTAATAGGTCATTCCCCAACCTATACTGGAACCTGGGGTTGTTACTGCCCAGATGTAAGACTCTACATTTTCCCTTGTTATATTTCATTAAATTTTTCCCCGCCCAACTCTCTAGCCTGTCCAGAACTTGCTGGATGGCAGCACAGCCCTCTGGCGTGTCAGCCACTCCTCCCAGCTTGGTGTCATCAGCAAACTTGCTGATAGTACACTCAATTCCCTCATCCAAGTCATTGATGAATATATTGAATAGTATTGGTCCCAGAACTGACCCTTGAGGCACTCCACTAGATACAGGCCTCCAACCAGACTCTGCCCCATTGACCACGACTCTCTGGCTTCTCTCCTTCAGCCAGTTTGCAGTCCACCTCACTACCCGATCATCCAGTCCACACTTCCTCAGCTTTGCCGCGAGGATGCTGTGGGAGACGGTGTCAAATGCTTTGCTGAAGTCAAGGTAGACCACATCCACTGCTCTGCCATCGTCAATCCACCTTGTTACGTCTTCATAAAAGGCTATGAGGTTGGTCAAGCATGACTTCCCCTTGGTGAAGCCATGTTGACTGTCCCTGATGACCCTCTTATCCTTGATATGTCTTAAGATGGCACCAAGGATAAGGTGTTCCATCACTTTCCCAGGGATGGAGGTGAGGCTGACCGGTCTGTAGTTGCCCGGGTCCTCCTTCTTGCCCTTTTTGAAGACCGGAGTGACATTTGCTTTCCTCCAGTCCTCAGGCACCTCTCCCGTTTCCCAAGACTTGGCAAAGATGATGGAGAGTGGTCCAGCAATGACTTCAGCCAGCTCCCTCAGCACCCGTGGGTGCATCCCATCTGGACCCATGGATTTATGGATGTCCAGATTGCTTAACTGGTCCCTAACCCAGTCCTCATCAACCGAGGCAAACTCCTCCATTGCCCTGCCTTCCTCTGGGGCCTCAGGGGTACGGGGCTCCTCAGGACAGCCTCCGGCAGAGTAGACAGAGACAAAGAAGGCATTCAGTAACTCTGCCTTCTCTGTATCTTCTGTCACCAGGGCACCCATCCCATTCATCAGTGGCCCTACATTGCCTCTGGTGTTAGTTTTATCTGCCATGTATTTGAAGAAGCTCTTCCTGTTGTCCTTGACCCCTCTTGCCAGGTTTAACTCTAAGGAGGCCTTAGCTTTCCTAGTTGCCTCCCTACATTCTTTAACAACAGCCTTATATTCTTCCCAAGTGGCCAACCCCTCCTTCCATGATTTGTAAACCCTCCTCTTCCACTTGAGTTTGCCCAGCAGTTCCCTGTTTAACCACGCAGGTCTCCTGGCTCCCTTCCATGACTTCCTTTGTGTCAGGATGCACTGATCTTGAGCTTGGTAGAAGCAGTTCCTGAATGTTAACCAACTATCTTGGGCCCCTTTACCTTCAAGCAGCCTCGCCCACGGGATTTCCCCCACCAATTGTTTGAACAGGCCAAAGTTGGCCCTGCTGAAGTCCAGGGTTGCAATTCTGCTCGGTATTCTGCTCCCGCCACATGAGATCCTGAACTCCACCATCTCATGGTCGCTGCAACCAAGGCAGCCCTCCACCTTTACTGCTTCAACCAGACCCTCCTTGTTAGTGAGGACGAGATCCAGCAGCGTACCTCTCCTAGTCGGCTCCTCCACCATTTGCATCAGAAAGTTATTGTCAATGCACTGGAGGAACCTCCTAGACTGAGGCTGGCTGGCTGAGTTGTCCTTCCAGCAAACATCAGGGTAGTTAAAATCCCCCATGACAACCAGAGCCTGTGACTGTGAGGCTGCTCTCAGCTGCCCGTAGAAGGCCTCATCAACTTCCTCACTCTGATCTGGTGGCCTGTAATAGACTCCCACGACAGTATCAGCCCTGCCAGCCCGCCCCTTAATTCTCACCCACAGACTCTCAACTTGCTCCTCAACCGCACCTGGACAGTACTCTATACATTGTAGTTGCTCTTTCACGTAAAGAGCAACTCCACCACCACGCTTGTCTGGCCTGTCTTTCCTGAAAAGGACATAGCCATCCATGACCACATTCCAGTCATGTGAGCTGTCCCACCATGTCTCTGTCAATGCCACCAGATCATAATCTCCTGACCGAACGCAGGTTTCTAACTCCTCCTGCTTATTCACCATGCTGTGCGCATTGGTGTACAGGCACTTCAGGGAGCGAGCCGAGTACACCGATTTCACCCTAGGGGTATGGGGGGCCTCCCGGTCTTTATCGATTCCAGCATGCTGCCCCACTGATGCAAGCCCAGCTACAACCCCATCCCCCTTCGAATCTAGTTTAAAGCCCTCCAAACGAGCCCTGCTAATTCCTGTCCCAGCATCTTTTTACCCCTGTGGGATAAACCTTTCCCACATATCACTGTCCGGACTGGTGTCTTATAAAACCAGCCGTTATCAAAGAACCCAAAGCCCTGCCTGTTGCACCAGTCTCGAAGCCAATCATTTATGGACTTCATTTTTCTATTCCATCCCACATCATCACCCAAAAATGGAAGGAGGGAAGAGAAGATAACTTGAGCTCCAGACTCTTTCACCATTTGTCCCAAAGCCCTGAAATCTCTCTTCATTTCCCTCAGACTATGGGATGTATCTTCCTCCCCATCTGTCTGGAAGATCAGTAGGGGGTAGTAGTCCGTTGGGTGCACCAGGTCGGGGAGTGCCCTGGTGATGTCCCTGATCCGGGCTCCAGGTAGGCTACAAACTTCCTTATGATGAGGATCAGCTCTGCATATCGGGCCCTCTGTCCCTCTCAAAAGGGAATTGCCTACTACAATTACCCTTCTTTCTTTTTTATCAGAGGCAGTCCTGAGGCGTGGAGTCGATCGCCTCTTCCTATGTGACCTTGTAGGCGGCCCTTGCACCACATCCCCACCTACATCTTCTTCAATATCCAGGGCCTCAAACCTATTACGGAGGGGCACCTGGGGAAGCAAAGCAGGTAGGGAGAGGGGTTGCCCGTGATGCCTAACTGGAACTTGCTTCCAACCCTCCTCAGCTCTTTGGTCCCCTACCTCTGCCCGACAGCGACAGGGCAGGGGCTGTCTCAGGTCTTGCCTCTCTCCCTGACAGGGCAGGGGGTCCATCACCTTTTGGGGGGCTCCCCCTTGGGGCCTTTCTGCCTGGCACGCCAGGGAGTTACTCCACCAGTCGATCTCCCTTTCACACTCCCTGATGGACCTCAGTGTCTCAAGCTCCTCCTTAAGTTTTGCAACCATGCCTAGCAGATCTTGCACCTGCTCGCACCTCACGCAGGCGGAATGCTGGTCTCCCTCCCCTGGCAGCAGCAGGCTCTGGCACTCCCTGCAGCCAGACACCTGGACAGCCACGGTTCGAGGCATTTGCTCTGTCTGAGTCGACACGGTCTTTTTGAGGCAAGCTCTCTTCCTGGAGGAGACCATGGTTGGCAGCAGTCTGGGACACTAGCAGTAGTCAAAGGATTCCACCCTTGAGAGGGCAATTTCAAGAGAGCACAACCCCACTACCCTCTGGACCCGACTCCTGACAGCTATGAAAGTAAGATTTCCCTACAAAGAAGATTGTATATGCACATCAGGGAAATGGAATACTATGGAGAGAGGTGTCCAGTTCCTGAGAGAATTAGCTGTGCGAGAGATCATCTATTTTAGGCCAAACAGCCAAGAGGGGACAGACCCAGATAGAATCGATTGTACACGACCTATGTGGTGCAGATTTGTACAAAGTGCACCACCTGCATATGCTAAGTCATTGGCATCAATAATCTGGACAGCTAGTGGTAGACAAAGGATTTCTGACGTGATTGAGCAGCTCCGGGACTTCGAGGACAGCCTTGCTGGTTCTCTGCGGGCTTGTGTCCCTGCTGTGGAGAGACCGTGTGAAAAATCTGATGACCGGTTTGAAGAGCTGTTGCAAGAAATCAAAGCACTCAGAGAAGACACGTACCATTTGAGACCTGTACAAACCTGTGTTTCAGCTATTAGGAGAAGGTGTTTCCAATCTCAAGAGAGAGGATGGAGGCAGTCCACCAAAAAGCGTTCACTGTGGTTCCTCCTACATGAGCAGGGAGAAAACAGGAATAGGTGGCATGGAACACCTACCTCAGAACTTCAAGAACGAGTACGTGAGTTAAAAGGAAAAACTCCTAGGAAAATGGCTGCTCCAGCTTACAGAAGGGGCAGAAGAGATTCTGATGCTCTTGAAGGAACCTCTAATTCACACCCAGAAACTGTGCAAAACAGAAATTAGAGGTGCCCCGCCTGCAGCCAGGCGGAGGAAAGGGATAACAGAGTTTATTGGACTGTACAGATACGATGACCTGGTACAACACACCCCCAGGAGTGCAAAGCTTTGGTGGACACTGGTGCTCAGTGCACGATAATTCCTTCCAACACTAAAGGAACACAATCCATCAATATTGTTGGAGTGACTGGGGGATCCCAGGAACTGACTGTTGTAGAGGCTGAAATGAGTCTAACTGGAAAAAACTGGCAAAAGCGTGCCATTGTGACTGGTCCAGCTGCTCCGTGTGTCCTTGGCATAGACTGCCTCAGGAGAGGGTATTTTAAGGAGCCAAAAGGGTCTAGGTGGGCATTTGGTATAGCATCTGTGGACCCTGAGAAAATTGAACAGCTGTCTGATTTGCCTGGTCTTCCAGACGACCCTTCTGTTGTAGGACTGCCAATGGTTGACAATCAGCAGGTACCAATTGCTACCACGACCGTACATCGCCGGTAATGTCGCACCAGTCGAGACTCTCTGATTCCTATCCAGAAGTTGATTCGTCAACTGGAAAGCCGGGGTGTGATCAGTAAGACTCGCTCACCTTTTAACAGCCCAATTTGGCCAACGTGTTAAGTCTAGTGATGAGTGGAGACTAACTGTAAACTATCGTGGCCTGAATGAAGTTACACCACCACTGAGCACTGCTGTGCCTGACATGCTAGAACTGCAATTTGAACTGGAGTCAAAGGCAGCCAAGTGGTATGCCACCATTGACATTGCTAATGCATTTTTCTCTATTCCTTTAGCAGCAGAATGCAGGCCGCAGTTTGCTTTCACCTGGAGGGGCATCCAGTACATGTGGAATCGCTTGCCCCAGGAGTGGAAACACAGTCCTACCATCTGCCATGGACTGATTCAAACCACACTGGAACAAGGTAAAGCTCCAGAACACTTGCAATATGTTGATGACATCATCGCATGGGGCGACACAGCGAAAGAAGTCTTCAAGAAAGGTGAGAGAATAATTCAGACTCTTTCGGATGCTGGTTTTGCCGTAAAACAAAGCAAGGTCAAGGGACCTGCACGAGAGATCCAGTTTTTAGGAATAAAATGGCAAGATGGGTGTCGGCAGATCCCAATGGATGTAATCAACAAAATTGCAGCTATGTCTCCACCTACTAATAAAAAGGAGACACAGACTTTCTTGGGCGTTGTAGGTTTTTAGAGAATGCACATTCCCGACTACAGCCAGATTGTGAGCCCTCTCTATCGAGTGACTCGTAAAAAGAACCAATTTGAGTGGGGACCAGAACAACAACATGCCTTTGAACAAATTAAGCATGAGATAACTCATGCGGTGGCCCTTGGATGAGTTTGGACTGGACTAGATGTTAAAAATGTGCTCTACACCGCAGCCGGAGATAATGGTCCTACCTGGAGCCTCTGGCAGAAAGCCTCAGGAGAAACCCGAGGTCGACCCTTAGGTTTTTGGAGTCAAGGATACAAAAGATCTGAGGCCAACTATACTCCAACTGAAAAAGAGATACTAGCAGCATATGAAGGAGTCCGAGCTGCTTCAGAAGTGATTGGTACTGAAGCACAGCTTCTCCTGGCACCTCGACTGCCAGTGCTGAGCTGGATGTTCAAAGGGCAAGTTCCCTCTACACATCATGCGGCTGATGCTACATGGAGTAAGTGGATTGCATTGATAATGCAACGAGCTCGAATTGGAAGTCTCAGTTGCCCAGGGATCTTAGAAGTGATTACAGACTGGCTCGAAAGTAAAGACTTTGGGATGTCTCCAGACGAGGAGGAAGTAACACATGCTGAAGAAGCACCACCGTATAATACACTTTCAGAGACTGAAAAGCAGTATGCCCTGTTCACAGATGGATCCTGCCGTCTTGTCGAAAAACATCAAAGGTGGAAAGCTGCTGTGTGGAGTCCTACACGACGAGTCACAGAAGCCACTGAAGGACAAGGTGAATCTAGTCAATTTGTAGAAGTAAAAGCCATCCAGCTCGCTGTACCCCATGCTACAGACCGAAATACGATCTTGGGCCTTGAAAAGCAAGTCCTCTGGCGACATGGTACGCCAGAAAGGATTGAATCTGACAATGGTACTGATTTCAAAACCAGTCTTGTAGACAACTGGGCCAAAGAACATGGTATTGAGTGAGTATATCACATTTCATATCACGCACCAGCGCCTGGGAAAATCGAAAGGTACAATGGTTTGTTAAAAACTACAGTAAAGCTACAGGAGAGTGTCCAGATGAGGCTACGAAGTTGGTGAAGGGTTTGGAGAGGAAGCCATATGAGGAGTGGCTGAAGTCCCTAGGTCTCTTCAACCTGGAGAAGAGGACACTAAAAGGAGACCTTATTGCGGTCTACAGTTTCCTCACAAGGGGAGAAAGAGAGGCAGGGCTGAGCTCTTCTCTTTAGTGACCAACGACAGAACCCAAGGGAATGGCAGGAAGATGAGCCAGGGGAGGGTCAGGTTGGACATGAGGAAAAGGTTCTTCACCCAGAGGGTGCTGGGCACTGGAACAGGCTCCCCAGGGAGGTGTCATGGCCCCAAGCCTGACAGGATTCAGAAGGAGATTGGACAACATTCTCAAACACACGGTGTGAACTGTGGAGTGGCCCTGTGCAGGGACAGGAGGTGGATTCCATGATCCTGATGGCTCTCTTCCAACTCAGGACATTCTATGATTCTATGATCCTTTGTCTTTGGTATTTTGTATCTCATTATCATAGGTAAAATTTTTATAATTGCATATTTTAATTCCAATTTGCTAAATTACATTTTTAAATTATTATTATTTTTTTTTAAAATTCCAATTACTTAGCTGTTTTTAACTCAACCAATGAGTGTTCTCACTGTTACTCCTCCAGTTCTCTCTCCCATTCCACTGCAGGGAGGGAGTGAGCGGTTGCATGGGGCCTGCTTACTGGCTGGGGTTCAACCACAATGGTCCTTTCTCTACCCCTTGTTCCACCCCAGGGACGTCAGGCTCAGGTCCCACACGATCCAATACGTCCTCACCAACCACCGCTTCCCTTCCCACCCTTTGATGTCACACACACACAGTTGCCCTCAGTCCATGGGCTGCCCCTGTAAAACGTCCATAAAATGTCACTACAGCCCATTGAGCTCATGGAGTCCACGGCTCTGGGCTCTGTCTCTTCCGTGGCCACTCCGGACAGCAGAGGTGTCTGTTCCATGGGATCACAAGCACCAAATCCAGCTCGGGTCAGAACCAAGAGGGTCCCCTCTTTAGTGCCATCTGATAGCACCTGCCCATCCTTTTGAGTGCAGTGCCTGTACGCCATGATAGCGACTGTCAAAGACAAGAGGAGAGACATCTAATGGCACTTGGGAGAGACACAGAAAGGGGAGCAGGCAGCCCAAGGCATAACCCAGCCTTAGACCAAGTTCTAAGCTCTGGTGTGTGTCTGACAGGTGTTTACCACGTGGGATATCTTGGCACAGAAAGCCTCTGGAGCACCGCAACAGAGATAGAAGACCTGAGTGAAACCCTGCCCCTGCCAGACCAGCTCCTTAAACTCCAGGAACAGCTTTACCATCTGCGCTGCAGGGCAGAGGACGTCGCGGAGCGGGGTCTCCAGGAAGGCGTGAAGCAGGCAGAGCTCCCAGGCTTTACCGGACGGGTAAGGGCAGAAGGCAGAAGGATCTACTGAGGGGTTTTATCCTCCTTCCGGCACATATCCTACTGCATTCCCTGTCCCAGCCAACAGGCTGGTGCTGCTGGAACAAGTGCTGTCATGGCCACACTTCTTTTTCCTGTTGCTCCACACTTCCTTATGGGGAAGAGAGAGCCATGATGGGAATGACAGCTGTCTGAGTCGTACCTTCCTCTGCGTCCAGATCTCGGGTCCCCCTCAAGGGAGGACTGGAAAGAAAGAATGGTCTCAGAGGTCCAGAGTTAAACCAGTCCTAACTCATGCCCAGAAGGCTTTTCTGTCCATTCTCCCTGGCCTGGGGCCTCTCCACAGGAAAAGCCCCTTCGCACAGCTTCAGCATTCAGAGCACTGGAGTGAGCAGCCCCACCCTGTCGGTCTCTGTCGGGCTTTGTAGGGCCTTGTCGGCCTCTCTCTGGCCCTGTCAGGCCTATTCGGACCGTGTCGGGCTCTGTTGTGTTTTGTTGGGCCTTGTCCAGCACTGCCAGACTCTGTTGCACCCTGTCGGGCCCCGATGCACCATTTCCGGCTCTGTCTTGCCCTGTCTTGCCTGCCGGGCCCTGTCTTGCCCTGTCTTGCCCTGTCGGGCCCTGTTGCGCCATTTCTGGCTTTGTCTTCCCCTGCCTTGCCCTGTCGGGCTCTGTCTGGCACAGTCGGGCCCTGTCAGTCCCTGTCGGGTTCTGACGGCCCTGTCGGGCTCTGTTCATTTCTGCTGGGCCCTGTCAGCCACTGTCAAGCCCTGCCGGGCTTTGTCGGACTCTGTCATGCCCTGTCAAGCCCTGTCGGGCTCTGTCGGGCTTTGTCGGGCATTGTCGGGCGTTGTCGGGCTCTGTTGGCCTCTGTCGGGCTTAGTCGGGCTGTAACAGACCTTGTCGGTCTCTGTCGGTCTCTGTTGGTCTCTGTCAGTTTCTGTCAGTCTCTGTCGGTCTCTGTTGGGCCCTGTCAAGCCCTGTCGGGTCTTGTTGGGACTTGTCGGGCCCTGTTGGGTCTTGTTGGGCTCTGTTGGGACCTATCGGGCCCTGTCGAAGCTTGTCCGACATTGTCGGGCCCTGTTGCGCCCTGTCGGTCTCTGTCGGGCCTCGTTGGGCCCTGTCGGGCTCTTTCGGGCCTTGTCGAACACTGTTGGGCTTTGTCGGGCCTTGTCGGGTCTTGTCAGGCTCTGATGGGCCCTTTCAGGCTCTGTTGGGACCTATCGAGTCCTGTCGCAGCTTCTCCAACCTTGTCGGGCCCTGTCGCGCCCTGTCGGTCTCTGTCAGGCCCTGTCGGGCTCTTTCGGGCCTTGTCGAACACTGTCGGGCTCTGTCGGGCTTAGTCTGGCTTTGTCGGGCCTTGCTGGGTCTTGTCGGGCTCTGATGGGCCGTGTCAGGCTTTGTTGGGACCTGTCGGGTCTTGTCGGGCTCTGTGGGGCCCTGTCGGGCCCTGTTGGGCTCTGTCAAGCCCTGTCATGTTCTTTCACACCTTATCGAACCGTGTCGGGCTCTGATGGGCTTATTTGGGCTTTGTCCGGCCCTGTCGGGCTCTAATGGGCCCTGCCGGGCTCTGTCGGGCTCTGTTGGGCTCTGTCGGGCTTTGTTGGGCTCTGTCAAGCCCTCTCAGGCTTAGTTGCACTTTGTGGGGCCTTGTCAGGCCCTCTCGGGCTCTGATGGTCCCTTTTGGGCTTTTTTGGGCCCTGTCAGGCCTTGTCGGGCTCTGTTGGGTTCTATCAGGCTTTGTTGGGCTCTGCCAGACCCTGTCAGGCTTAGTCAGGCTCTGACAGGCCGTGTTGGGCTCTGTCGGGCTCTGTCAGGCTCTGTCAGTCCCTGTCGGGCTCTTTCATGCCTTGTCGAACCCTGTCAGGCTTAGTCAGGCTTTGACAGGCCTTGTCAGGCTCTGTCGGGCTCTGATGGGCCCTTTTGGGCTTTGTTGAACCCTTTTGGGCCTTGTCAGACACTGTTGGGCTCTGTTGGGTTTTGTCGGGCCCTATCAGGCCCTCTGGGGTGTAGTTGGGCCTAGTCGGGTCCTGACAGTCTCTGTCGGGCTCTGATGGCCCCTGTCGGGCTCTGTCGGACCCCGTCAGGCTTACTCAGGCTCTGACGGGCTGTGTTGGGCCCTGTCAGGCCCTGTCGGGCTCTGACAGGCTCTGTCAGGCTTTGTCGGGCCTTGCTGGGTCTTGTCGGGCTCTGATGGGCCCTGTCGGGCTTTTTTGGGATCTGTCGAGTCTTCTCGGGCTCTGTCGGGCCCTGTCGGGCTTTGTCGGGCTTAGTCAGGCTCTGACGGGCCATGTCGGGCTGTGTCGGGTCCTGTCAAGCTCTGATGGGCCCTGTTGGGCCTTGTTGGGCTCTGTTGGGCTCTGGCGGGCCCTGTTGGGATTTGTCAGGCTCTGTCGGGCTTAGTTGGGCCCTGTCAGGCCCTGTCGGGCTCTGACAGGCTCTGTCGGGCTTTGTTGGGCCTTGCCGGGTCTTGTCGGGCTCTGATGGGCCCTGTCGGGCCTTTTTGGGACCTGTCAGGCTTTTTTGGGACTTGTCAGGTCTTCTCGGGCTCTGTCGGGCCCTGTCGGGCTTTGTCGGGCGTTGTCGGGCGTTGTCGGGCCCTGTCAGGCTCTGATGGGCCCTGTCGGGCTCTGTTGGGCTTTGTTGGGCTCTGTTGGGCCCTGTTGGACTTAGTTGGGCTCCGTCAGGCTCTGTTGGGCCCTGTCTGGCTCTGATGGGCCCTGTTGGGCCTTGTTGGGCTCTGTTGGGCTCTGGCGGGCTCTGGCGGGCCCTGTTGGGCTTTGTCAGGCTCTGTCGGGCTTAGTTGGGCCCTGTCAGGCCCTGTCGGGCTCTGACAGGCTCTGTCGGGCTTTGTTGGGCCTTGCCGGGTCTTGTCGGGCTCTGACAGGCTCTGTCGGGCTTTTTTGGGACTTGTCGGGTCTTCTCGGGCTCTGTCGGGCTCTGTCGGGCTTTGTTGGACGTTGTTGGGCGTTGTCGGGCCCTGTCGGGCTCTGATGGGCCCTGTCGGGCTCTGTTGGGCTGTGTTGGGCTCTGTTGGGCCCTGTCGGACTTAGTTGGGCTCCGTCAGGCTCTGTTGGGCCCTGTCCAGCTCTGATGGGCCCTGTCGGGCTCTCTTGGTCTTTGTCGGGCTCTTTCGGGCGTTGTCGGGCTTAGTCGGGCTTAGTTGGGCTTTCTCGGGCTTTCTTGGGCTCTGTTGGGCTCTGTTGGGCCCTGTCGGGCTTAGTCAGGCTCTGATGGGCCATGTTGGGCTGTGTCAGGTCCTGGCAATCTCTGATGGGCCCTGTTGGGCCTTGTTGGGACCTGTCGGGTATTCTCGGGCTCTGTTGAGCTTTGTTGAACTCTGTCGGGCTCTGTCAAGCCCTGTCAGGCTCTTTCATGCCTTGCCGAACCCTGTCGGACTCTCTTGGGCTGATTTGGGCTTTGTCGGGCATTGTCAGGCCCTGTCGGGCTCTGATTGGCCCTGTCAAGCTCTGTTGGGCTTTGTTGGGCTCTGTCGGATCTTGTCGGGCTTAGTCGGACTCCGACAGGCTCTGTTGGGCCATGTCGGGCTCTTTCGGGCCTTGTCGGGCTTAGTCGGGCTTAGTTGGGCTTTCTCGGGCCTTGTTGGGCTCTGATGGGCTCTGATGGGCTCTGTTGGGCCCTGTCGGGCTTAGTCAGGCTCTGACGGGCCATGTCGGGCTGTGTCGGGTCCTGTCAATCTCTGATGGGCGCTGTTGGGCCTTGTTGGGCTCTGTTGGGTTCTGGCGGGCTCTGGCAGGCCCTGTTGGGCTTTGTCAGGCTCTGGCGGGCCCTGTCGGGCTCTGTCAAGCCCTGTCATGCTCTTTCACGCCTTGTCAAACCCAGTCGGGCTCTGTTGGCCTCTCTCGGGCTTATTCAGGCTTAGTCGAGCTCTGATGGGCCCTGTCAGGCGCTGTCGGCTTGTTTCAAGCCTTGTCAAACCCTGTCGGGCTTGGTCGGGCTTCGTTGGGCCTTGTTGGGTCTTGTCGGGCTCTGATGGGCCCTGTCGGGCTTTGTCAGGCTGTATCTGGCCCTGTCGGGCTCTGTCAGGCTCTTTCACGCCTTGTCAAATCCTGACGGGCTCTCTCGGGCTTAGTCAAGCTTTGTCAGGCCTTGTTGGGCTTTTTTGGGCCCTGTCGGGCTTTGTCAGGCTTAGTCGGGCTCTGACGGGACATGTTGGGTTGTGTCGGGTCCTGTCAAGCTCTGATGGGCCCTGTTGGGCCTTGTTGGGCTCTGTTGGGCTCTGGCAGGCTCTGGCGGGCCCTGTTGGGCTTTGTCAGGCTCTGTCGGGCTTAGTTGGGCTCTGGTGGGCCCTGGCAGGCCCTGGCGGGCTCTGTCAAGCCCTGTCATGCTCTTTCACGCCTTGTCGAACCCAGTCGGGCTCTGATGGCCTCTCTCGGGCTTATTCAGGCTTAGTCGGGCTCTGACGGGCCCTGTCAGGCGGTGTCGGCTTCTTTCAAGCCTGTCGGGCTCTGTTGGGATCTTTCACGCCTTGTCGAATCCTGTCGGGCTCTCTTGGGCTTAGTCAAGCTTTGTCGGGCTTTTTTGGGCCCTGTTGGGCCTTTTCAGGCTCTGTCTGGCTTTGTTGAGCTCTGTTGGACCCTGTCGGGCTTAGTCGGGCTCTGTCGGGCCGTGTTGGGCTCTGGCGGGCTCTGGTGGGCTCTGATGGGCCGTGTCAGGCTCTGTCGGGGTCTGTCGGGCTCTGTCAGGCCCTGTCTGGCTTAGTCGGGCTCTGACGGGCCGTGTTGGGCCGTGTCGGGCTCTGATGGTACCTGTCGGGCTTTGTTGGGCCCTGTCGGGCCCTGTTGGTCTCTGTCAGGCTCTGACAGGCTCTGTCAGGCTCTGTCGGGATCTGTCAGGCTCTGTTGGGATCTGTCAGGCTTAGTCAGTCTCTGACGGGCCCTGTCGGTCTCTGTTGGGCCCTGTCAGTCTCTGTCAGTCTCTGTCGGGCCCTATCGGGCCCTGTCGGTCTCTGTTGGGCCCTGTCGGGCCGTGTCACCAGCACTGCCCCTCCTCTGCTCCTCACCCCCACACTCTCTCCCAGACTGTGATGGACCCGTGTAGCTGAGCTGCTCCTTAGGAGCACAGGACACGGTTGTGCTGCATCTTCCCATCTCTCCTGACAGGCCTGTATCCCTGCCCCCCAGCCATGTGAGCCATCCCCCACATGCCCCGCGTTACTCCAGCCATGGGGGACTGAGCTGTGGGACTGCACACAGAGCTCTAGTGACTTGGAGTTTCCAGGGCCGGGGGCATTCGCACACATACACTGGAGGCGGATCAGCACCGCTCTCCACCACCGACTGCACTGACATAACCTCCCTCCTCGGCCATTCCAAGTTGAAAGCTCTTTCTGGTATTGGGGAAACTGCTGTGTCTTACCAACTGTTCTGTGTTTCCCCAATTTTTAGGCACGACACTGCCAGAGGAGAACGTACAGCTCCAAGAGGACTGGGAAGCCAAGACCAGCTCCTTGAATTCTTCACCCAGCGCTACTCACATTACAGAGGTAACGAGCTCCCCCCTTGCTGGCACTCTTGGCTGTGGCATCAGCAGGGGACTTGTGTGAGCAAAGTCCTCCAGAATCAGTGGGGCTGGCGTGGCCTCCCTGTCCCTGCTGAGAGGGTTCCTGCTGTCCCCAAGCAGGGACGATGCGAGGGCTGCGCTCCGGTGTCCCGGCAGCAGCCCCAATCCTCCTGGCCACCAGCAAGCCCTGGTTCATGGCAGGGCCAGCACCCTGTGCCCATGACCCCAGCCCTCACCACTCACCCTGGGGCCTCTCTTCTTATCCTCGCTGTGCAGGACTGCCGCTCCTGCTGCCAGCTTTGCTGCGGGCACTGCCGCCAGCACTGCCGGGTGTCTCTGCAGGGCTGCTGGCGCTGCCCAGCGAAGCAGCACCATCAGGGCACTCCGTGTGACATGGCTTTGCTGCCTCCCTTCCTCCCGTAGTTCTTTGCAGAATACCTCCAGCCTCCTGAGAGGACAGGCATGGTGCTGGTGTTCATTGAGGCAATGACCGACTTCAGCACCTTTGACAAGGAGGTGGCCAGAAACGTGCTGGACATGGTCAAGGGAAACTCTGACTTCTGGCTGGCGGATGTAAGTGGCCTGTGGCTGGATTGCCCTGCCCTTCGGCCCTGTCAGGTCTTGTTCCTCGCTCTATCCCTCTCTGCCTCCCAAACCCTGGTGTCTCAGGCACCTGAAGGCACCTGAAGGCAGCAGAGGGAGATGGGAAGGACAGCTGAGGAAATGGCTGCACTCCAGTGGCAGCACCATCCTCACCTGTGTCCCCTCCAGGTGTCAGAGATCACGAGCTGCATCCACAAAACCCTGGGGTGCTCCAACATGGCACCAGCCCGGCAGAGTGTGGAGTCCCTAATTGTCCCCATGGCTCACAAGTGCCCTGGGGAGGTGGTCTTGACGCTGCTGACAATCACACCACCAGGAGACAGGTACTGGCCCCAAAAGCCATGAGGGCTTGTTCCCTGTGGGGAGAGGGGCCCAGAGAAACTCCGGCTGCCAGAGCCAAGGAATCCTGCAGGACACCCCGGAGGAGCAGGACACTCCATCCCACCACGCTTTCCAGCCCTGTGGTCAGCCAGGCCCGCAGCAGCCACAGCTGAGCAAGCCAGCCCAGAGAACCCCCACGCTCTGCCAGCCCCACAGGAGCACCAGCTCAGCCCTCTGCTGCTGCCCAGGGCATCCCAACCGTCCTGCAGCGCTGAGCCCGGCCGTGCTGCTGTGGCCGAGGCTGCCCTGCTGACAGTGCGCTCTGGCTTGCAGCACTGCCCTGGCACTGTGGGAGGTGATGTTCTCTATGCCCCAGACCTTGCAGAACGTTTTGAAGGAGCTGCACATCCAACTCCAGGAGCGGCACTATGGGGTCTTATATACACACACCGGGAGGACACCTCCATCCTTCGCTTGGCTGTGAGTTACTGGAAAAAGCTCCCGGTGCCCCAGGAGCTGCATGGTGCAAGGAGCCCCACCAGCTCTGCCAGTCGCTCACTGCTGGCTTGCTTTCAGATACTGGCCAGCAGTGATCTGCAAGATGAGGAGTTTGCTGCAATGTACCTAATCAGGAGGTTTCTGAGGCAACAAAGACCAAGGGTGCTCTCCCTGGTGCTCAGGGGCATGATGACGCTGTCAGAGAGAAATGAGACGGTGAGCAGGGTGTCGCCAAGGGGAGCCATGTTGGCAGCCAAGGGCCGGGGCAGCGGGTGAGGGCTTGGCCTTGGCTGGCAGTCAGGCGGTGGGGTGACTGCTCCAAAGACCCTCCCTGCCATGGTGGGGCCTGGTGGCTGCCTGGGGAGCTTTCCAGGCGTGGACCTGGTCCCAAAAGGGCAACTCTCTTTTTCATACAGGCAAGAAAAATGAAGGTCATGCTGCCAGACCTGATGTGGGTCCTGCAGTACGGCAATCAGGCTGTCAAGATCAAAGCTCTGGTGGTCTTCAGAAACGTGATGGCTCAGCTGGAGAGGGAGGAGGCCAGCCCCATTGCTATGCTGCTGGCAGAATTTCTCCTGCCCTTCTTTGATGACGAAAGGCCAGCTTCTCCCTACCAGCTGCTCCCACAGCTCCTCCCCACCATGACTGGTGAAGCTGGTGGGGGATGCTGGGTGGCTGGGAGAGTGCTTTGAGGAACAGGCAATGCCTGAACAAGTCTCTGGAGTGGCCTTTCATGGAGCCAGGGCCGCAGATCTGGCCCACAACTCCAGTGTGCAGAATGCCACCCTGGAGCATCTCCCGTCACATCAGCCATGCTGAAGGTTCTGCTCACTATGGGCAGAGAGCTGCTGGCACTCCAGTCCTACTGCGCTTCTCCCTCCCAGGAGCTGAGCCAGTTGAGAGAGATCTCCATCAGCCTCTTCAGAGACCTGATGAAGATGGTGGTGGGGAACGACAAGAGAGTGATGAAGAACATGGTGCGACTTGGCCTGCTCCCTCTCTTCTTCCACATGAGTGACCAAATGCAGAGCGTGGCCAAGGTACAGATTTCAAAGCTGAGCAGTGATGCAGGGAAGAGACCCCTGGATGTTTGAGCCATGGCATGTCCCAGCTCCCTAAGGGCCGAATCAGCCCAGGAACAAAGCCAAGAGGAGGGGGATGCCAGGTGTCATTCCCCAGACTGTGCTGCCACCTCCCAGCTTCTGCTGTTCCGCAGGCCGCCGGGGAAGCCCTTCTTGGTGCAGCAGAGCTGCTCAAGTGGAAACAGCCCAAATACTTGGCACAGACACAGCAGAAACAGAGGCTTGGTGAGGACAACCCCAAGGCCCAGGGCCCAGGCTGGACGGGGGCTGCCCCACATGTCTGGGCTGTGGGCTCTGCAGATGTGCCTCACCTGCCCTGCTGCAGCCCCGAGCTGCATCCTTGTTCCCTGTCCTCAAGAACAGAGCCCCCAAGGGCTCTTCCCTCTGCTGCGCATGAAGCGGGAGGGAGGGCTCTCAGCACCGTTGGGAGCCCTCGGCCTGTGTCTCTCTCTCAGCCTCAGCCCCACAGGGCTCCTGGCTGGAACATGGGAATGGCCAGGGGGGAAGGGGAACGCGGGTTCCTGGAAGGAGGGACTGATCCAGCCAAGTGGGGAGGGACAGTGACGTGCCCATCCCCTTGTGCTCTCTCCAGCTGGAGCAGGACAGGAAGAGGGCTGAAGAATTCTTGAGTCAGAGCCTGCCGTACCTGAGGGATGCTCAGGCCAGCTTGCGAGAGGCGGCCTTGAGGTTCATCGGTGAGTCACAGCCCCCGGTGTCCCTCTCTTGGCAGCCTGGCCCCAGTCCCCGCTGCTGCCCTGGCACAAGGAGCAGCCCTGTGGCTGCCCGAGCCCTGGCTGCCCCGTGCAGGGCCTTGGCCTCCCCTCCCAGCCCTGCCCATGCAGGTGGCCTTGGTGGCCACCTTGCTCAGTCCCACCATCTCGGCTCCTGGTCTTCCCTGGGGCCAGCCGTGATGAGGGGCAGGGAACGTGGCTCTGACAGAACTCTCTGGCCAGGGCTCGCTGCGCGGCACCTGAGGGACCCAAGCGAGGAGAATCTGTCTGAGATCTGCAACCGTTAGTAGGGAGTGTGGTCAGGAGGGGATACCTTGGGGTCTCTGCAGACATCAGAAGTCATCTGAGTCTGAAAGATTCAGATTGTTCCCCATCATTTGGGTTCTTCTCACATGCCAGTTTTCATCCCAAGCATATCCTAAGGCTATGACCGTGAGAAATACGATTTTCCAGGTTTGACCTGGGTTACCTTCCATGGTGCTTTGCAGGCTTTCTTCACTCTAGAATGATGGATCCAGACATTCTGTTCTTTAATCTTGATAGTGGTGAAGGATGTCAGGAGGACTTGAAATGGACCTTCCCATTGTGGTTGCAAAGTCTTTTCTGCAAGAAACTTCACATACACATAATCTCCTGCTTGGATGTTATGTACCAGCCCATCCAAACCCCTACTCCGAGTCCCAAACACCCTTCCCAATTTTGTTGTTTACCCAGTGCCGCCATATAAGAAGTCTTCATCCCCTACTTGTGCAGACATCCCCTTTTGTACACTATATGGTCTCCCATACAGGATTTCAAAAGGACTCAACCCTTCCTTTGCTCTTGGCCTTGTTCGTATACGCAAGAGGGCCAAAGGTAAGGATTGAGGCCAAGCCAGTTTAGCTTCCTGCCCCAATGTTACAATTTCTTGTTTAATTAGATGATCCATTTTTTCTACCTGGCCGCTGGATTGAAGACGATAAGGGGTATGTAGTTGCCAGTCTGTTCCCAAGTGCTCACTGATTTGCTGTACAACTTTTGAAATAACATGTGGTCCTCCATCAGAGGATATAACAGCTGGAACTCCAAACCTCGGTATTATTTCTTGTACTAATGTTCTAGTCACCTCCCAAGCTTTTGCTGTTCTGGTAGGGAATGCTTCTGGCCAACCTGAAAAGGTATCGGTTAATACCAACAAATATCGGTACCCCCCTTTTCTTGGGAGTTCCGAAAAATCAATTTGCCATTGTTGCCCAGGCCCATTCCCTTTTGCCAATTTGACCCATTTCTGGCTTGGGTGTAGTCTTAGGATTAGTCTGGAGGAAAAGATCGCATTGCTGTGTCACCTGCCTTACGGTAGTTTACAAATTTCTAGCTACTATTTTTCAGATCAAATGTTTATATAGTGCTTCTGCTCCCCAATGTCCCTTCCTGTGCTCTTCCCTTCCTAAAGGCCAAACTAAATAGGAGGGAACAATAAGTTTTCCCTGTGGGGTGTGAGCCGACCCTTCCTTATTATGTGATCCCTCTAAATCTATAATAAATTTCCGGTCTTCCTTAGTATACTCTGGCTTACCTTCCAAAGAGACCTGCCCATCGGGGACTAGGGCACTTTCTATTTTTACCTTTTGCTTAGCCACTTGTTTTGCCTCTCTGTCCGCCAGTTCATTCCCTTTTTCCAATTCTGAGCTCACTTTCTGGTGTGACTTGGTATGCATGATTGCCACCTTCTTAGGAAGCAGAACTGCTTCCAATAGTTTCAATATCTCTTTTGCATGTTTGATATGTTTGCCTTGACAGTTCAAGAGTCCTCTTTCTTTCCAAATTGCTCCGTGCATATGCACGACCCCAAAAGCATACATGCAGTCAGTAGAGATGTTAACAATTTTACCTTGAGCTAGTTCCAGAGCACGAGTAAGGGTGACTATTTCTGCCTTTTGTGCGGAAGTACTTCTAGGCAGAGGTCCAGATTCCATCACTTCATGGCTAGTAGTTATAGCATAACCAGCATGCCTTTCACGGTTCAGGATACAGCTGCTTCCGTCCGTAAACCAGTTCTCAGCGTCTTCCATTGGACTGTCTTTTAGATCTGGTCGACTGGAGCATGTTCCTTCGATGGTCTCCAGGCAATCATGGTGAACTGATTCTCCAGCGTTTCCGCTGAGGAAAGAAGTTGGGTTGACAATGTTAGTGACGATGATTTCTACATCTTCCTGTTCCAGCATTATAACCTGATATTTGAGAAGCCTTTGTGGGGAAAGCCTATGTCCCCCTTTTGCTTCTAGGACCGTAGACACCATGTGGGTTGCTAGCACAGTCATTTTCTGACCCACGGTAAATTTCCGGGCCTCCTGTATATTCAGTACCACCACCGCAACTGCCTGCAGGCAACCAGACCACCCCTTTGCAGTTGCGTCTAATCGTTTGGAGAAATAGGCCACTGCTCATTGATATGGGCCAAGATCCTGTGCCAGTATACCCAAGGCTATTCCCTACTTCTCGTGAGAGAACAGAAAAAATGGTTTACTCACATCTGGGAGTCCTAGAGCAGGGGCTGACATCAAAGCCTTTTTAAGTCCTTCAAAGGCCCGTGTAGCTTCTTTATTCCATTGCAGGTGTTTCTGGTCCGTGCATACAATGGCTTGACAAGCAATCCATAATTACAAATCCACAACTGGCACCACCTTGTCGTGCCCAAAGAGGTCTGTAATTCTTTTACAGTTTGAGGCCTTGGAGTCTGGCATATAGCCTCCTTTCGAGCCTGTTCCAGGGTCCTCTGCCCTGCGCTATTTTCATAACCCAGATAAGTTACCTGTTGCTGCACCCTCTGGGCTTTCTTCTGTGATACCTGGTATCCTTGGAGCCCCCAAAAATTCAATAAACTTACGGTCCAGGTTATGCATGTCTCCTCTGTTCTGGTAGCGATCAAAATGTCATCCACATGTTGTAGCATCCTCCCAGAATTCAAGATCTTTAGCAAGCTGATTTGCAAATATTGTCGGGCTGTTCTTAAACCCTTGAGGCAACACCATCCATATGAGCTGGGTTTTACACCCACTTTTTGGGTTCTCCCATTCAAATGCAAATATTGTCTGGCTGGCTTCATGGAGAGGGAGGCAAAAGAAGTCATCTTTTAAATCTAGAACAGTAAACCAAGTCACACCAGGCGTTAATACTATCAAAAGGGTGTATGGGTTTGCCACCACTGGGTAGAGGTCCTCAGTTATTTTGTTTATAGCGTGTAAGTCCTGAACAACCCGACATGACCCTTGGCTTGCAGACAGGCAATATAGGGGTGTTGTAACTGGACTCACATTCCTTTAATAACCCTATTGGCAGGAATTTCTCTATCACTGGCCGAATTCTTTCCCTGTCCTCTTTTTCTGAAAGAGTATTATTTTATCCTTACTGGCTGCCATCCTTCTTTGATTTTTACCTCGACTGGTGGGGCATTTTTGGCTCTTCCAGGTACATCAGTGGCACCACCTCTTCATTAATTTTGCCCTCTGTGGGAACAGTTGCTAAAAGCAAGCCCATTACTTGCATATATTGCTGATCATTTGCCTCCAGAGTAATTTCTCCTTTTTCAAATCTGATTACCGCACCCATTTGTTTCAACAGATCTCTCCCCAAAAGAGGTTTTGTGGAGTTGGGCATATATAAAAAATTATGAATGCCTTCTTGTTTAGCCAATTTGTATTTCAAAGGTTCACAAAAATAGGCTTTTTCACTTTGGCCAGTGGCTCCCTTTACTACTACGTAATTGTTACTTATTGGCAATCTACCAAAAATTCCACTTGTTTTTTTTCATTCCAGGTTCCCGTCAGTCTTTTTCAAAACTCGCTACTGTCTGATTCTCTCTCTGCCTACTTCTTCTGCACCTTTCCCAACATTCATTTTCCCAATGTACATCTCTCTCTAAAGGCTTTCAAAGCCTTCCATCCTCTTTAGTAGTGCCGCTACGCCTATCCTTTCGACAACCTTCCTCTTCCCTGTTACTAGATACTCTCCAGGCTTCATCTAACAATGTTTCCAAATTCCTACTTTCTGTTGCTCCTAGTTTCTGTAACTTTTCTAAGGAGAGGTTGCACCATTTCGGGTGCGAGAGGCTACCCTGAGAGGTATCCAGCTTGCCCCCTCCCTTTCGCTGCTTCTAGCAGCGGTTTTTCTATTTTTTTTCCTTCTTTCTCTTCTTGCTGCAGTTTAAACACAGGCAAGGCCATGCGGAGCGGTGGGGTTGATTTTCTCTTGCAGCTTGGCACAGGCCTGAAATTTATGTTCAAGCTGGACAGCACAGGCCTGGGATATTTTGCTTTTTCATTTTTCCATTTAATTCCAGTCATAATACACTTTATATGCAATTCCAATTAACTCAGCAATAGTTACATTCCTCAGCCCCATTTACCTTTTGCAATTTTCTTACAGATGTCAAAAACCAGCATATTAAACATAAATCCATTATTCCCATTTTCCTAGATCCAATTCAGTTCATATTCTAGCCACTTTTAAATACAACCTCTCCCAAGCTCACATCCATCATAACATTTAGTTTGGTTTTTTCCATACCTGCGACTAGCACCTAAATTCAATACGAATCGGAGTTTAACAACTTAAATCCTTTTCTGGTCTCAAAATGATTAGATAACAATAAGAGCAAACTAACTTACAGTACTGTACTTCATCCTATTTTTCCCAAGTTCTGCAGAACAACGTTTATTGCCACTAATTGCTATAATCCCACATTCAAGCCACAAGTGAATGCAATATTGTTTCAAACTTTCTTACACCATGCGCACTGTAATTTAACTCACGCCACGTGACTTAAATCAAGGTGTTTTAAGCTCATCTTCTGCTTTATACAGATCACGAGCTAAAGCATAATACCACCATACATTTCAACAGTAATTACTGTAATTAGCACACACTCAGGCAGCACACCCAGACAAACAGACACTTTTACCGGCTGGCTGGTGTTACAACAGATAGCTATCTGGCATAGTGCTTAGAATGGAATGCGTGGAATGCCCGGGCACTTACAAAAGATAACACACAGTTACAGACTGACTATTACTTCTTCAGCAGCTGTGAAAAGTAACTTGAGAGATTCTGCTTTACCCTTCTCCTTGCTAAAAAAATCATTAGCAGGTCCGTCCTGGCTCTCAAAACCGGGACGCAGAAATCTCAGGGTTGCTCGATCCGCTCCTAAGATCGCTAGCGGCCGACTCTCATTTGGACAGCAAACCCCTCCCAGGTACTCGTTGACACCAAATACCATTGCGGAAACCCTGGCCACGTGTGGGCGTCCCCTACGACTTACTGGCTTCCCGCCTTACAATACAACATACTCGACATCCCTGTTCCGCTGTTAGTGCTGGAGGTCTTTTTTTCTACTCCCGCAGTGACCGGCTGGGAGCGGAGGTCTTCCAAGAAAGAGCTTCGGGGCATGCCCAAGTCATCCATTCTCAGCTGTTCATGTGGCCAAGCGGAACGCCCTCCTGGCTGGCTTGCCAAAATGAGGTGAGGAAACGATCTTACAACCTGTGAGATTGGAAAAAAGATATGTATTTACAGTGCTGGACACACGGGGGAATAATTCCACCTAAAACATATGCAAATTTCCCGTAGCAGTGAGCTTGGTTAAATGCTGTAAAGTGTTACATATTCATGAAAGTTCTAGGAATGCCTATACATATTCATAACCTGTCCCTGAGAAGGCGGTTCTTATTACAATGAGTTCTGGGAAATCATTTCCATAGTCTCCACCTTCGGGCCCTCCTGGTTGCACCTGTGCAGTGATCGTGAACCAGGGTCTTCTTCTCTGTACACCTTCACCTTTGGCTTGGTGTGCTGAGCTGTCTGGGACTCAAACTGATGAGTTGGTTAGAACTGGTGTATCTCCTGTCCTGTGCCCAAGTTTCTGTTATCTACTTCACCCAAGGATGCACCTAGGATGCACCCAAAGATTTTATCTTGGCAAGGCCTATGAAGTCATCAGTGGACTCTTGTTTCTCGTACAAGAATTTGCACAAAGCTAAGCAAGGCTAGGCAATTGTGATGTGAGTTAAGGGTTAGCTCTCTAAAGTGTTAGCTCCTTAGTTCTTTAAGTGTTACTTAGTTAATTCCCTGTATCAGTGTGAACAGGGGGGTTGT
Organism: Caloenas nicobarica; assembly: GCF_036013445.1. Classification (NCBI taxonomy): domain Eukaryota; kingdom Metazoa; phylum Chordata; class Aves; order Columbiformes; family Columbidae; genus Caloenas; species Caloenas nicobarica. The sequence continues at coordinate 2,937,161 of NC_088276.1, forward strand.
CCTGTGCAGGGACAGGAGGTGGACTCCATGATCCTGGTGGTCCCTTCCAACTCAGGACATTCTATGATTCTATGATCCTTTGTCTTTGGTATTTTGGTATTCATTATCATAGGTATAATTTTTATTATTGCATATTTAATTTCAATTTTTTAAATTACATTTTTAAATTTTTTAAAAAATTCCAATTATTTCACTGTTTTTAACTCAACCGACGAGTGTTCTCACTGTTACCCTTCCAGTTCTCTCCCACATCCTGCTGCAGGGAGGGAGTGAGCGGCTGCATGGGGCTCAGTTACTGGCTGGGGTTCAACCACGACGGTCCTTTCTCCACCCCTTGTTCCAGCCCATGGACGTCAGGCTCAGGTCCCACACGATCCAATACGTCCTCACCAACCACCGCTCCCCTTCCCACCCTTTGATGTCACACACAGACAGTTGCCCTCAGTCCATGTGCCGCCCTGTGAAACATCCATAAAATGTCATTACACCCCGCCGAGCTCATGGACTCCATGGTTTTGGGCTCTGTCTGTTCCGTGGCCACTCCGGACAGCACAGGTGTCTGTTCCGTGGGGTCACGGGCACCAAAGCCAGCTCGGGTGGGAACCAAGAGGGTCCCCTCGTGTTCAGGGCCCAAAGTGCCATCTGTAGCATCTGCCCGTCCTTTTGAGTGCCCAGAGCCTCCTTCTTGGGGCCCAAATCCTCATGTTTAGGGTCCCAACGTGTCTTTTATCACCCATGGCCTTTGTTCAGGGCCCACAGTTTCAGTTTTAGGTGGAACTCGTTGCCTGGCAACAACCAACCAATAGTCTGTGGGGAGTCGGTGGACCCAGGACAACCAATCACATTTGAGGAGGCGGGGCAAGTCATGTGATTGATATGTAACCCTCTTTCTGCCTCTCTTCCGCTTTCCCAGCTGATTCTGCTTCCATCTCTCTTCACATCCCTGTCCCTATTTCCCTCTTACTGTTCTGTCCATTTTTTATTTTCTGTCTTTCTGTCGTGTTCCCAGTCCTGTCCTTTCTCACTATATCCCCCTGTCCAGCTGGCGGCCCCTTCTTTCTTCATTCTCTTTATTTTTCTTCTCTCCATCTCTTTGTCCTGCTGCCCACCACAGTTGTTTTTTTTCCTTCAGTGCTGTCCTGCGCCCTGTTCCTTTGCCAGTCCCTGTTCCTTGTTCTGTCACTCTGTCTCAGTCCTGGTGTATTTTTAAATGTTTTTCATTTCATTTTCTTCTTCTTCCACTCATTTGTCCTGCTCCCTGCCCATCTTTGTCTCTCCTTCCCTTTATTCTGCTGCCCATCTCATTTTCCCTTCCTGCTCCAGCTCTCTGTCCTGCTCCCTGCCCCTCTCATTCCCTCTCTGTTTTTCTGCCCTTCTCCCTGTCTGTTCCCCACTCTGTTTTGCTGTCCTGCTCCTTCTGTAGTTTTTCCACTCTCTCTGTCACTCTCTCCTGCTCCCTGTCACTTTCATTTCTCACTTCATCTCTGTCTTGCAGCCCAAAACTGTTTTTTGGTCTCCATTTCTGTTCTGCTGCCCAGCCCAGGCTTTTTTACCTCTATCTGTGCCCTGCTGCCTGTTCCTCACTTTTGTCTTTCCCTTTGTGCTGCCTCCCTGACCCTTTTTTTTCCTCTGTGTCGCCCTGTCCTGCTCCCTGTCTTTGTGTTTCTCTGATAATCCATGTCCTGTTCCCTTTCCTTCTCGCTTTGTCTCTTGCATGTCCTTCTTCCTATCAATATTCTCCCCTCCTCTCCCCTCCCCTCCTCTCCCCTCCCCTCCTCTCCCCTCCTCTCCTCTCTCCTCCTCTCCTCTCTCCTCCTCTCCTCTCTCCTCCTCTCCTCTCTCCTCCTCTCCTCTCTCCTCCTCTCCTCTCTCCTCCTCTCCTCTCTCCTCCTCTCTTCTCCTCCTCTCTTCTCCTCCTCTCTTCTCCTCCTCTCTTCTCCTCCTCTCTTCTCCTCCTCTCTTCTCCCCTCTCCTCCTCATCTTTCTGTTCTTGCTGCTTCTTCCTCCACCTGTGTCCTGTTCCCTGCACCTTTTATCCTCTCACTCTGCCTCTGTCCTGCTGCCTGTCCCCATCTTTCCTGCCTTTATTCCTGCCTCGCCGCCTGTCCCATTGCTTCTGGCAATAGACCTCTGTCCAGCTGGCTCTGCCTTCTCTTTCTCCTCTCTTCCTCTTCCCTGCTCCTCAGCCCTCCTTTTCTCTTCCTCCAGCTCATTGTGGGTTCTCTCCCTTTGTCAGTCTCTTCATCCCCATCCGAACTTTGCTTTGTTTCTCAGTCCCTCTGTTCTGCTCTCTGTCCTTCCTTTTCTCCATCTGTCCATCCCCCTCACCATCCCTGTCTTTCTCTGCCCCCCTTTCCTTCTTCTCCTCCCCATCCCCTGTTGCTCTGTCCTGCTCCTCCATCCTCCTCTTTCTCCCTCCCTGTCTCATCATGGCTCCTGATCCCTATTTACCTTGATCTCTCCATCTCTCCAGCCTTTTCTCCATGCGTTTCTTTCTCTCTGGGCTCCTCTGTCCTCTCTCTTGTCTGATTTGTCATTTTCTAGTGCTCTGTCCTTCTCCCCAGCAGCTTCAGCTGAATGACCAGGTGTCGCTGTGCTCTGGTATTTCCTCAGCACTGCCCTGAGCATGATCTGTGTCTGTAGGGCTGGGGATCATTTAGGAGCTGGTCTCCTTGTGCAGACGGCAGAGCCGGGTGTAGTTGTGGCAGAGGTTGTTCTCAGCTGCTGCTCTGTGCAGCTTGGTGAAAGAGCCAGCTGGGGGCCTTCTTTTGGAGGAAGGTTTCTTGTTCTGTGCTCACTGCTCCTCGGGACCCTGCACAGGAGCCGTGTCGGGGTCTGCAGGGACGGGTGGGACCTGCTGTGATTCCTTGTGAATGTGAACTGAACTTGTCCAGATGTCCTCGGATGAAACCACACTGACCGAACGTAGTTTTGCTACCAGCTCCAGTGCCAACCTGTGTGCTTAACGCTGAAGAACGAGAGACACTGTGCTATTTTCCAGCTGTCAGTGGCTGCGAATCAGCTGAGAACATCATTGCCTTAGGTAATGGGGCAGGTGGTCTAGTGATCAGGGGTGTGGACTTGCATGGCGCTGCTTTCACTACCATTTTCTGGTCTTGCCACTTCAAAGCCGTTCCTTCTCCTGGAAATTTTAAGATGGCATTTCTTATTCTGAGGGACTGGAGTTGAACTTAATGCTGAGTGCCTGATATACTACAGCCCAGAAAATAAGAACAAGTATCTCGCTGTTTTGTGGGGCTTTTTCTTACACCGTCTGAACTTTGGTAAGCAAGAGGAAGAGTGGTTGACAGAGTCTGTTTTCTGAGAGTAACATGTTCCTGTACCTTTCCCGTCTTTCTGTGGTGAAAGAATTTCTTCCCTTGCGGAGAGGACTGCAAGACCTGCTCCTGTCAGCTTGGACTTCGCCTCCAAAGGTGGCGCAGCCTCTTCCATTGTGACATCACCCACTGCCATTGATGTCACAAAGCAGCATCAGTGCTGAGGTAGGCACAGCAGGGTATAAGACCAGGGGCCTCCCTGCGCCTTTGTCACTCTCGATCTTGAGGGAACTGAGATCGCAGAGTTTTTGGCTCGCTGCTGAGCAAGCAAGATGCTTGTTACCTGCACCTCAGCAGGTACCAAGAGACAGCCAGAGAAGGTTCAATGTCTGGACAGGTACGTGTCAAAAATCCTTTCCGCACATGTGTTTTCCACCTCGTCGGCTGGGGTGGGTGGAGGGTGGACAGGAGAGGAAGACTAGGGCAGCCTGAGAGCTCGGTCTTGAGCTGGTGGAAGGCAGCAGCCGGCTTTCAGTCTCTTCATGAGCACAAGGGCGAGGCCTGGAAAGCCTTTGATCTCTGCAGAATAAGGGACAGGTCCATTTTGGATCACACGGAGGGAGTGTGATCACCAGAGTGTTTCTTTGGTGCTTCCTTGGTTGCCCGTTGCTTGCCAGAACGCACTGACATTCAGCCTCCCTCCCTCTTTCCCCAGTCTGCATTTGTCTGCAGTTATGCCAAGAGAAGGGCCAGAGAGAACCCGGCTGCTAAAGAAATGCTGCGAAAGGGGAGACACGCACCCCTGCCTGGCAGCTGTTGACCTGTAGGGGCACAGGCTGAACCTTCTCTTGAGAGGGTGGAGAACAGGATCAGTACAAGTGCTGATGGGATGGTGGGCAGGAGAAACAGGCGTTCATTGTGTCCCTTCCGTTTCCAAAGAATCCCTCTCCAGCCCCACAGACATGCACTGTGGCAAGAGCTCCCATTGCAGCTCCTGCTCTTTGGAGTCAATCTTGAGCCCTTTGTCCCTAATGAAACAATCGCTGCCATGACAAATCCCCCACTGGTGCAGCTGCTGACAGCTCCAGCAGTGACTCGAGCTGGTGCAGGACCAAGCCAACGCACACGCCAGGAACGCCAGGCTCAAGGGCTGCAGTCCCTGCTGCTGCTCTCCAGTCTGCTGCTGATCTGCACGGGTACCGCCAGCTTCACCTGCCTTTTCCTCCTTGCTGCTCTGTAGGATGATGAAGGCGCTGATGGCAATGATGCTCGTGCTGCTTCTCGGTCTGTTCTGTTTCGGTGAGTCTCTGAAGAGCTCCAAGTTGAGGACGGTGCTTTAGGAGGTACTCGGGGCTCCATCCTGCCCTGTTCCGCTTCCCCCGCTGTGACCAGGGGAGCTCAGCTAAGAGCAGAAAGTCCCCAAGAGAGCTGTGCCAGTCCCTGCTCCAGCGGGATGGGTGTGGGGGTGAGGAAGGGGTGACTTGCCTTCCCCAGGAGGGCTAAGCCAGTTCTCTTCAGCCGAGGGAGAGGCCGTAGCTGAGCTCTCCTGCCCCAGGGGGATGAAAATCTTCTGCAGGACAAGGAGCACAGTCCAGGGCAGGGAACGTCCATCTCTTGCAGAGCCCGTACACCATGATAGCTGCTGACAAAGCAACAAGAGGACAGACAACTATGGCACTTGGGAAAGACACAGAAAGGGGAGCGGGCAGCCCGAGGCATAACCTAGCCTTAGACCAAGTTCTAAGCTCTGGTGTGTGTCTGACAGGTGTTTACCGTATGGGACAAGTTGTCACGGAAAGCTTCTGGAGAACTGCAGGAGAGTTAGAAGACCTGAGCAAAACCCTGTCCCTGCCAGACCAGCTCCATAAGCTCCAGGAACAACTTTATCATCTGCGCTGGAGTGCAAAAGATGTCGCTGAGCGGGGTCTACAGGAAGGTTTGAAGCAGGCAAAGCTCCCAGGCTTTACCGGACGGGTAAGGGCACAAGGCAGAAGGATCTACTCAGGGGTTTTATCCTCCCTCTGGCATGTATCCTACTCCATTCACTGTCATGGCCACGCTTCCTTTTCCTGTTGCTCCACACTTCCTTATGGGGAAGAAAGAGCGTGACGGGAATGACAGCTGTCTGAGTCGTACCTTCCTCTGCGTCCAGATCTCGGGTCCCACTCAAGGGAGGACTGGAAAGAAAGAACTGCCTCAGTACTGCAGAGTTAAGCCAGTCCTATCTCATGCCCAGAAGGCTTGTCTGTCCGTGCTGCCTGGCCTGGGGCCTCTCCACAGGAAAAGCCCCTTCCCGCAGCTCCAGCATTCAGAGCACTGGAGTGAGCAGCCCCCCCTTTCTGATCCCGTCAATCACAGCAGAACAAACCTGGGAGGCTTCCAGGCAATTTGGGTGTTCCTTCCATCTGATATGGGCCTTGTCCCCATTCACCTTGGCTGGCCTTGCAGGGGAGCTGCTTGCCCCCTTCCTTTTCCTTCCAACAGCCGCTCTCCTTTGTGTTCCTTCCCAGGTGGTTCAGGAGATCATCAATCAAGCCCTGGAGAAGCTGGAAGAAATCCAGGTCCCGATGCCTGATTATGCCCTGAAATCAGCAGGTGCCGTGACATTGTACATACAAACCAGTTTTAAAGCACTTCTTGCCCAGATTGACAAGATGTGCATTGGAACGTGTTCAGGGATAGGAGAGAAGGGGTGAGAAGTCAAGGGTCACCTAGCTGACATTCCTTGATGACTCCCTGCTGCGTGTTGCAGAGGGGCCGTGCCAGTGAGAAATAGGGGAACCCACTGTAGGACACGGATGACAACTGAGAAGCCTTTTTCAAGTCAACAGCGCAATATTCCTCCTGACACTGCCTGATGATCGTGCTCATGTTTTAATTTCCAGGGGCTGCTGTCGTCCATTCCAGGACTTCTCCATCCCTCCTAAATGCCAAAGCAAAGTTCTTCTTATATTCCCTGCCGGTGATGGATTACATGAGGTCCCCTGCGCTTATTCTGGAGGTAGGAGCACCAAGAAGCAGTAAAACAAAGGTCGAGGGAATGAACCAGACACACTGCTCAGACGAATGAGAGCCAGGGCAACCTTCTCCATGTCAATGTTGTTTCTTCTTGTCCTTTCAGCCAGAAAATCATCCTGGAAACTGCTGGCCCTTCCCAGGAAGTCAGGGACACATCTTCATCAAGTTGTCTGTGCCAGTCATTCCCACAGCAGTCACCATGGACCATGTCTCAGGGACAGCGTTCCATGGAGAAAGTACCTCTGGAGCTCCAAAGGACTTTGCTGTCTATGTAAGAGATTTCTCTGGAGTCGGGGGCAGGGGGTTGCACAGCATTTCTAAGCAGGGGGTAAAGATGGGTCAAAGAGTCCAGTGGCCTGAAGCTTCCTCCTGGCTCTCAGAAGAAACAGGCTCCCTAGAGTTGCTTTCTTCCCATTGTATTAATCCTTTATTCAATGTACCACTCAAAAGAAAAAAAGCTTCTGGGGCAAGATGCTACTCCACGAGCCACAGGAAAAAGGAGCTGGACAGTGCATGGTCCTAGACCTTCTTGGCTTCCAATCGCAGTGGTATTTGTGATCCTCAGGTTACCTCCCTCTCACTGAGAGCGTCTGCTCCTTTTCTGACTGGCGGCCTGGACTCGTTGAGTAGGCAAGTGTGGCGTGCTGCCCACCTGCAGCTTCTCGTCTTTTCTTTGTGCTCATTGTCCTTGGACTACGTAGATGAAATAACACCGTACTTCACCGACTGAAGTTCAGTCTTCCCATGGTGATACCAGAAGCTCTTGTTTTCTCCACCGCTGTCTTTCTGTAGGGCTTCAAGGAAGAACACGAGGAGCAGGGAACGTTCCTGGGACAGTTCACTTTCCTGGCACCGCTGAATCCCAGTCAGACCTTCCAGCTGAAGGTATGGGGACAAAGAGGGGGAGAACTGTAGGAGAGGAGGAGAAATGTGGCTGGATGGGGAGAGGCTTCTCTGCCAAAGGGCTACAGGCAGCCCTGTCCTTGAACATGTGCCACGCTGGCCTTTCTTGTGCTTTAACTTCCTGGTGGCAGATGGCTGGACTGCCGCTCTTCTTCTCTTTCATTTTGGGTTTAAACTTCAGCACGTAGAAGTGCCACAGTTGAAGCTGGAATCAGCTTGACTGTCTGGAGCCCAAGTGGACAGCAGCAACCACATCTGGTAGGATGCACGACTGCTGGTCTGCCAGTTAAAGACCAGAAATACTGGGCTTCCTGAGGATTCTGTTGGTGCTGGCAGTGAGTAGTGACAGGGGGGCCATTCTGTTTCTGTGGCTTCCTAGAGAAGACAATGAGGCATTTTCCTGACACCACCACTGGTTCTTCTGACTGTGGAAGCCTGTGCCCCAAAGCAGGCGAGAACTTTCCAGTGTATTTCCTGAGGCATCTGGGTGCTGCTTCTTCCTTTATAGTTCTTATGTCCCAATGAGGTGGAGCAGGATAGAACGTCTCGACCACGACTCTCAAAAGCCTTCGCGGGGCAGCAGGAAGGAAGCTGTTGAACGAAGCCGTCGCTGTGGCACTTCTGTCAGTGGTCACGTACCAGAGAGGAAAAGGCGACTCATTTCTTCTTGTCGTTTCAGAACGAGCTCCCTGGGGTCATGAATTACATCCAGCTGCAAGTGCTGAGCAACTGGGGCCACCCGGACCACACCTGCCTGTATCGGTTCAGGGTGCACGGTGATCCACCCAAAGACGGGGGAGAAGTTCCAGTTTCATATGTCAATAATTTCCATTAATGTTCACCAAGTCGAGTTCTGGTCTGCTTTGCCTGCGATGCTGACTGGTCCTTCCTGAGCTAACTGCAGCTCCCCGTCCTTCTCTCAACCCATCAGCTTATGGGAGACTTCAGGAGTCCACAGCAAGATTTTCCTTATTAAGGAAAACTCAGTCACAAATCTGCAGAAAGCCTGACATCCACATACTTGCTGCCTCCACAGGTACATCAGCAAGGCCCTGCCTGTACACCAAAGATTAAATTAATGGACAGTTTTCCTGTGCAGGAAGCAACTAAGGATCAATGGAACCATCTGTTGTTACCTGTTTTCACAAGAAGCAGATGCTGCTTCAGCGTCCACCTTTCAGTGTGTTGCCAATGAGAAAATGGAAGTGTGTTTTTTTCTAAGAAGGAAACCTTAACTGGAAAGTTGGTTCATGCCTCACTTGCCTCTCTGTGCCTATAATCGAATTAATAGCTCAGGAAACGTTACAGAGTGATTAGCAAAGCAAACTCAGGACACTTAAGAGATCCCATAACCACACGAGTCTGTCTTTCCTTTTGACTCTGAGTTCTCCAAGCCCCAAGGCAGGAGCAGGCAGGGCAGTCGTGCGCTTGGGTGGCACCAGGGAGGAGAGAGCAGGAGCAGCGCTTGGCACCCAGGGCTGGCAACAGCAATTTGTGCTCTGAGCTGGGGTTTAGTCCATGTGCTAGCCCAGCACAGATCCAGATACCAAACTGAGGGTGTCAGTTCATCCCCGGTGCCACACACACGGCACCTTCTTCCATCTCCTCCTCCCGATGAGCTGTTTTCCAGCCCCTTCCACCTCAGCCCAGCTCAGACACCTGCACTCTGGCCCGGGGCTGACTGGGGCTGGTGACCCTCGCTGGGCAGCAGCAGGAACCGCTCTGACCCTGGTTGTGGGGCTGTCCCTGGGCTGAGCCCTCGGGCCCAGGGATGGAGAACTGGGCCATGTTGGGGCCCAGGGGTTCTGAGGTCAACAGGTCCATCCAGACTGTCCATGCTGGAGACACCTGCTCCTGCAGCACCCCTGGTCCTGGACCTGAACCTGCTCCATCCTCATCCAGAAGCACACGTTTGTTTGGCATTTTCTTAAAACTGAAGATCATTCAGGTAGAGGGAGAGCCTGTTTAGAAGTTTGAGTAGTTTGGGGGCTGGGGCCCTCAGGGGTGGGGGCTGTTTCTGCCCCGCGCCCTTGGCCGGCCGCTCACAGCTGGGAAGGGACTTTCCAAACTCCTGCTGGAAGGAGGCAGATGTGGCCACCCCTGGCACAGCCTCAGGGTCTGCTGCCAACCTGCCGTCAGATCATCTCTCCATAGAATCACAGAATCGTTTTGGTTGGAAGAGACCATCAGATTCATGGAGTCCAAACATAACCCAACTCTAGCACTAACCCATGTCCCTCATGACCTCCAGTCTAAACCTCCCCTGGCACAACTTGAGGCCATTTCCTCTTGTCCTCTCACTTGCTCCTTGGGAGAAGAGACCAACCCCCTCCATGCTCCAACCTCCTTTCAGGCAGCTATAGACAGTGATCAGGTCTCCCCTCAGCCTCCTGTTCTCCAGGGTGAACCCACCACTTCCCTCAACTGCTCCTCATCACACTTGTGCTCCAGCCCCTCAGCAGCTTTGTCGCCTCCTCTGCACTCTCTCTAGTACCTCAATGTCCTTCTTCTGATGAGGGGCCCAAAACTGAACACAGGATTCAAGCTGTGGCCTCACCAGCGCCGAGCACAGTGGCAACAAGAAAGTGTGGCTGATGTTCTTTCTTGACCACACTCCCTTCCCCACTAAGGAAAGGGAAAAGGAGGAAAAGGGAGAGAGACTTACAAGTTGGATAGATTTAAAAAACAAAACGAGACGAAAATTAACACTTTCCTCATAATACTAATAATGAGACAAATAAGGCACAATATACAAAACCAATATTGTATTTCCCAGAGTAGCCAAAATGCTGCCACAGGGGCAGGTGTCACAGCAGAGGCTGCAGAGAAGACATCAGGAAGTCCTGGACTGGACTCGGCAGTAGACAGGAACTGGGTTCAGGGATGCAAGGACGGGAACCAGGATCAGGGTTGCAGGCAGGACAACGGGCAGGCTCCTCTTGAGATGCCAGCCATGGACCAAGAGCCTGAGACCCTCGTGATCTCCCAGCTTTAAACTGTGCATGACGTGGATGGCATGGAACAACTCGGTTTTCAGTTGGCGTCACTTGTTCTGTCCACCCCTCCCTGCAAGTACAACCCCCTCACTTATGGGACGTAAGAGATTCACCAGCGATGTTGGCTGCTATAGCAATAAGATCTAGTCCTAGGCCTTTTCTGCATACCAGCCCTACCGGTAGCTCAGTAAAACTGTCAATATTGGCCGTTGTCAGCTCTGGAGCAGACAGTGTTTGAAAAACACGCATCCAACTGCAGAAATTTGCAGTTACTTAGAAGAGCTTAAGCTGAAAGGAAAATTCACTAAAATACAATTAGTCTTGTTTTAACAAAAAGCAGGACAGCCCTCATCACAGTCTGCACCTTCCTCAGAGAGGCAGCAGAGGTGAGGGGCCGATGTCCTGTCTCGGGTGACCAGTGAGAACAGGACAGGTGGAAATGGAATGAGGCTGCGTCAGGGCACGTTCAGCCTGGACATTAGGAGAAAGTTCTTCAGTGGAGGGTGGTCGGTCACTGGAACAGGCTCCCCAGGAAAGTGGTCACGGCTCCCAGTCTGTCAGAGGTCAAGGAGCGTCTTGTGGTTTAATGTTACATGGTTGTGCGAGCAGTGCACAGCTGGACTCATTGATCCTTATGGGGATCTTCTAACTCGAGATATTCTATGATTCTGTGATGTTCGAGCTCAAGAATAGTCCATCCCCGACCCATTTGTGTGTGTGTGTGTTTGTCTCTTTCTGGGCTAACTGGGGAGATGAGGAGATCTCTGGGAGGAATCTAAACCTTACATGTGTCATATGGATGAATATTTTCCACTAGCACAGTCAAGTGTACAGAGAGACATGGCGGGGTTGGGGAGGTGAGGAGCAGGTTCTCCGTACAGTGATGGACCTCAGGCAGACTGCTGCTCCTTCCTGTCCACACCTCCTCAGGGGACACTCTGCATCAGTATCAATGGGAGAATTCTCCTGTCACTTCTCCTAAGTGCTCTTTCTGTACCTTCCTCTTTCACTACACCCTTGAAATGTATCTAATTAAGTGCACAAGTGTTGAAGACCAGATGTACATGAGGGAAGTGACAGGGCTCTGTCAGTCCTGTCTGATAACTGCCAGTCCCAGGCAGATACCTCAGGTACCCTGGGGCCTCTGGAGGTTTGCACTGGGGGCTTATGGTCAGACCATGGAGCTGTGCCTGAAAACAGGAGAACTGCTCTCAGTTCTTCAAAAAACAAACAAACAAACAATACAAACCCACAACTTACTCATCAGCTGAAATGATTCAATATTTTAAATAAAATGTCCATGAATTTCTGTCCTGCCAAAATACGGATTTTTACAATATGTATGAATTGCAGGAGAAGAAATATTGTAGTTACCCTGTGCTTGTATTTCCAGAACTCTGCCTATGATACTGTGTATTTAATCCCCCTGAACATCCAGGTGTTTCTACCTGTCCGTATTCAAACCACCATGTCTGCAGTCGTCTCTTCAGAAGCCTGTCTGGACATTTGCACTTTCCATTGCTCCCCAGAGGTTCTTCCTCCTCTCACTCTTTGCTCATTCAGAGCCTCTCACCTTTCTCTGCTTTGAGCTTCAGGCAGGTAAAGCTGAATTGTCTTTCAGCTGTCACTCTCATACTCCCTGTAGGCAACTCTTCAATTGTGGTGATGGACCTCACTGAAAGTTGCTTAAACTAACGATAGAGTATATTTTATTGTTCGTTATGTTCTGTTGTGTTTTCTTTCTCATTATCTTTTTTGCTTTTGCCAATTAAAATGCCTCTTTCTGCCTATTTAAATCCAGATCTCTAAGGAAAGCATGAAGTAATTTGTGCAGAGAAGTTGTAATAATCAGGTACAAACTTCAGTGGAGAATCTGATGTAAAGAAAAGTGATGTAACTGCCAGGGGGACAATGAGTGAAACAGGGAGGTTAGAGAAGTGAGGAGCAAGGGTGTCCATCCCGTGTCTGGCCTCAAGGGACTGCTTTTCCCACCTGTCCAACCTCCTCAAGAGACACTCTGCACCAGTATCCATGGGAGAATTCTTCTCTCGCTTCTTGCAAGTGCTCATTGAAAATGTTCTCTGTACCTACCCCCTGAAACCTCTCTAATGAGCTCTACGAATCTTCAATACTTGAAGAAAATTATGGTAGAGACACAGCTTGTGAGGGCTTGAAATATTTTAATGAGCCCATGGTGTATTTGAGGCTGAGATCATGAACCTCAGGTACTGACAAGAGACTCAACAAAGCTCTCAAGTAGCCAAAGTCAACAGCAAAACCTTGAAGTTCCTCGAAGCATTAATGGGCCCCACTGAGGGCTGTTCCTGACAAAGCCTCCCCAGGGACTCGTTAGAGCAGATAATTGGAGGCAGTGATGACATGGAGGCCAAGGCCCTGTGCAGGTGGCTCTGATGGTGAGAAACACCTTGGTTTGCTCTCTGAAGCAGAAAGGAGAAGCCATGACCTCCAGGCAATGGGAAGAGGGGTCCTGTCCCTCACACACGGCTCAGGGCTCTTCCTGGGACCGTGGGATGTGGGTGTGCAAGGCCGAGGGAAGGACAACACTGGTACAACAACTTCCAGCATCCCCATGGGGCTGCAAGGAGGCAACGAGGCCCCAGCACCATGAGGACGACATGTCTTCTCATGGACCTCAGTGGCAGAGACAACTGCCATGGCCAAGGAGACAGAGACCTGGGTTCTCTTGGTGCCTTCCAGCCTTGCCAGCACCCTTTGCCAGCTCCACCGCAGGCTGTTCTACATGGTCTTACACCTCAGAGAATCACAGAATCAGAGGATGTCCTGAGTTGGAAGGGACTCACAAGGATCATCGAATCCAAGTCCTGTCCCTGCATATGACAGCCCCACAGTTCACACCATGTGTCTGAGGGTGTCGTTCAGTCTCTTCTTGAACACTCTCAGGTTTGTAACCATGACAGCTCCCTGGGAACCCGTATGCTGAACATCATGTCCAGGAGGAGATTTTGAGAGACACTGTCAGAGGCTTTACTGAAATCCAAAAAGATCACGTCGACGGGTTTCCCTTGGTTGACTAGGTGGGTAACCTTGTTGTAGAAAAAATTAAGTTGGTTGGGCAAGACTTTCCTCTCATGTACCCGTGCTGGCTGGGACCAATGACTGCGTTGTCCTTCAGATGTTTTTCTGTAACTCCCTGTCCCTCTTTCCCTGCAGCCTGTAGACACCCATGTCACTTCCCACCTGCTCTCACCCCAGCATTTCTGTCCCTTCACTGATGTGTCTGCACCCTCACTGGCTGTTCTTTGGAACACAAACCATGAGCTGATCCAGCTCCCTCTGGGTGGCCTCTTGCACCATAGCACTGCCCTTACAGTGACATTTCTTCCTCCTGATAACCAGTCTTCATCTTCCAAGTTACACTTTGTGACTTTTTTTTTGCTCTCCTCCTTTTTTCTGCTACCAAGGAAAGCTCGACCATCTCAGAAACTGCCCTTCAAGCTGGGAACACAACCCATCAGTCTTCTTGTGGTGTTCCATCTCAACAAAGAGAAGTCACCTCACCGTGAGCTCCTAAATCCCAGGACTGCTGCTGGCCTTTTAGCTTCTCTGATGGACACGACCATGTCCCTGCTGCTGTCTCGTCACGTACTCAGGTGGAATGGACATGACAACGCGTCTCCAAGGCCTCTTCCTGGGTAGGGCCTGTGGATACTTAGGCCGAGGTTCTTTCCCAGCCATGTCCCTGCTGCTGGGCTGTCACCTCCAGAGAAAAACTGACCTCACTGTCCCCTTCACAGCCACGTGCTTCTTACTGGATTATGAGTGTCTGAGACCCAACTGACCTCAAAATACCACACCCATCCATCACCCACCTTGTGGCCCAGGACCTGACCAGACAAAAGTACGCTTGTTGTATGAATCTGATGAAATCTATTTCTTACTAATGGAGAATGAGAGAATGGAGAAACATTCTTCACAGGAAGTGCTGTATTCATGTTGACACGTTTTAGATCTCCTCCTCTGCCTGTTTATTTTTTTTTCTTCTTCATACGTATGTTCGGTTTTCCAAAACCTCTCCAAGGTAAAGATTCATTGAATCATAGAATAACTCAGATTCGAAGAGAGCCCTGAACATCATCTTGTCTGACTCTCCTGTTCAAGTCAGGGTCAACCATGTGAGGTTATTCAAGGCCTCTGCCCAGCTTTGCATCATCCTCAAAAGAGCTGCTAGTGCACTCGTCACATCATGCAGGGAGAGAATAAACACATTCAACAGTGTTTACCCAGTGCTGGTCACTGAGGGATTTCACCAGTAACTGGTTGCACAGAAATATTTGTACCTTTTACGACATTTGTGCTTGATCATTCAGCCAAGTTCTCACCCAGCGTGCACTTCTTCAGCCCAGACAGCACCAATCTGGCTATAAGGACACCATGGGAGACCATGTCTGAAGCCTTGCAAAACTCCATGTACAGGACATACCCTCCTTTCCCCTGCACATTTTGTTTCAGCAATCCCTTTCTTCTCCTTCAAGTGCTTGGAAATGCCTGTAGGAGGACATGACGAATCCCCTTCCCAGGGACAGAGGCAGGCTGAGCAACCTGCAGTCCTCTCAGTTCTTGTTCCTGCCCTTCTTGAAGATGGTTTTGATGTCTGCCTTTTCCGAGGACCCCACAATCTCTCTGGTTGCTCTGGTGCTTTCAGAGCACAACCCAGAATCACAGGCAAGGTTGACATAGCAGACAGGAGCACTTGCAATGAGGCTGTCCAAGGTAGCTAAGATCAATCTCTATGGACCAGTGGGGTTTGTTCCTGGAGTCACACACAGAAATGTCAGGTTCTGTCAGGTGTCCACATCTGAGCTGGCCTCATGGACTCCTTATGCACCCAGGGATGCTCAGAGTCTGTCCCTTTTATGCACAGAGGCAGGAGTCACAGTGTCCCTCTGGCCTCCTGTTGCCACTCCCAAGGGATGGGAGGCACCTCAGCCCTGTGGTGTGTCACCCCGCTCTGCACTCATCTGAGATGTCTCACGTCATGAGGAATAGATACGGGGACCTCAGTTCAAGGAAGAACATCCCAGTGCTGCATTCGGGTGATTTCCTATGGGGTGTGCTTCCTACCATGAAGTGACCTCAAGACCTCACTGTGCCACAGGCCTTCATGGAACCTCAAGGAATAGTTGATGGTGTTTGTGCTCACTTGCGTTTATGTCACATCACATACATGACGTGTGTGCTCACATCTGATGTCTACAATGCAAACAGGGATTTCTGACCTACTCATTCCGTGTCCCTCTGTGGGTGAGAGGCCAGTGCTGGCAATGGTGGTTGTGAGGGGCCAGTGCATGATGATGCCCTGGGGCAGCTTCTGTGGGGTGTCCAGTGCACAGGGGCACAGCCCAGCCCCTGCTCTGCTGGTCCTGCAGGTCTCTGGCAGGAGGCCTGGCTGTGAGAGGACACTGCTGTGTGCCCAGCCCTGCACACACACACTGTGCAGCTGTGCCCTGGTGTTTTGATCTTCAGGCCACATTCTCAGAAGGTTCTTGAGAAAAAATTTGAATGAAGACCTAAGCCTTTCACCTTTCTTGTGGAAAGGCTGTTGTGAGGCCAGCTCTGTCACAGCAGTGCCCATTGCCTGTCCCTGCCTGCGCTCACAGGACTGACACACAGCAGGACGGTGACCAAGCTGCCAGAGCACTCAGGCCTTGCACCAACACAAGGGATGAGAAGGAGAGTGTGGGAGTGGAACGAGAACAGCTCTGGAAGGCCAAGCGCTGCTGCTCCCTGGCAGTGCTGCCAGGCTGGACTCTTTTCCCCTCCTCCCACCCACACAGGAATTTTCCCTGAACCTCCAAAAAGGCCTTGGAAAGGATATAGTGAAAAACAAGTTACTACAGGAATGTTTATTTTGTTTAAGAGAAAAGGAGAGCATGGCTCCTCATTTATACAGCCAGTGGTTATAAAAGAAAAGCAGAGAGAGAATTAGAAAGGGCATGACAACATTAAAACAATAAAAAACCAAGCAATAACAGAAAATCCAGATGACAGGCTGGTCCTGCAATTAGCTACATTAAAACTGCTATGTAGAAGCAGATGGGCAGTTTATTGCTTCAGAAAACAGTAAGATATGAGTTTCCACAGGGCATCCTTGAGCTCCTGGTTCCTCATGCTGTAGATGAGGGGATTCACTGCTGGAGGCACCACTGTGTAAAGAACAGACACCACCAGGTCCAAGGATGGGGAGGAGATGGAGGGGGGCTTCAGGTAGGCAAACATGCCAGTGCTGACAAACAGGGAGACCACGGCCAGGTGAGGGAGGCACGTGGAAAAGGCTTTGTGCCGTCCCTGCTCAGAGGGGATCCTCAGCACAGCCCTCAAGATCTGCACATAGGACACGACGATGAACACAAAACACCCAAATCCTAAACAGGCACTAACCACAAGGAGCCCAGCTTCCCTGAAGTAGGAGTGTGAGCAGGAGAGCTTGAGGATCTGAGGGATTTCACAGAAGAACTGGTCCAGGGCATTGCCTTTGCAGAGCGGCAGTGAAAATGTATTGGCTGTGTGCAGCAGAGCATAGAGAAACCCAGTGGCCCAGGCAGCTGCTGCCATGTGGACACAAGCTCTGCTGCCCAGGAGGGTCCCGTAGTGCAGGGGTTTGCAGATGGCAACGTAGCGGTCGTAGGACATGACAGTGAGAAGATAAAACTCTGCTGCAATGAAAAAGACAAACAGAAAAAGCTGTGCAGCACATCCCATATAAGAAATGGCCCTGGTATCCCACAGAGAGTTGGCCATGGATTTGGGGAGAATGGTGGAGATGGAGCCCAGGTCAAGGAGGGCGAGGTTGAGGAGGAAGCAGTACATGGGGGTGTGGAGGTGCTGGTCAAAGGCTATGGTGGTGATGATGAGGCCGTTGCCCAGGAGGGCAGCCAGGTAGATGGCCAGGAAGAGCCAGAAGTGCAAGAGCTGCAGCTCCCGTGTGTCTGTGAACGCCAGGAGGAGGAACTGGGTGATGGAGCTGCTGTTGGACATTTGTTGTTTCTTGCCGTGGCGACTCTCTTCCAAAAAGGAAATGACATCTTAAAATCAGGACATACTCCTCTGAGCAAAGCCACTCCATTTTTCATTCACACCCAGCCCCATTTGAAATGCATTTCGTTTCTCTGCTATGTGCTGGCAGAGTGTGCTGCGAGGAGCAGGACCTCTGCCCGTCTGGGGCCCAGCAGCCAGCTTTGCTCGGCTGCAGTGGGGACACAGGGGGAGCTGGTTTGAGAGCTCTGATGTTCACAAGCAATGTTATGCACTGTTAATGAAAATCTTCAATATCTGCTCTCATGACACTTAAGAGCATGGGCTGCAGAGCGGAGGCTTAGTGTGTCATTATTATGATTTTGTCCATGTTTTTAATTTTCCACCATCACATCTCATGACTAGATTTTTGTAGGGCTTGAGTTTCTCATATATATGACTGAAAATGTGAAGAGTCTTGAGACAGGACAGGCAAAAGGGCTCATCTCTCTGTGGCTCAGTGCAGAGTCAGGAGAGCAGCTTTTACCCATTTGCCCTGTGCTTTCACCTGTGCTGCCTTAAAAACAACTTCATAAACAATCCTCTCTTTAAAAGAAAACCCCAAACTGGACTCGTACTGGAGCAGGGAGCCCTGTTTGAAAGGGCAGATCTGCAAACTCTTCTCTGCCCCAGCCCAGAGGTGGAGATGTGATGGAGAGAGCAGGACACGACCCCTCACCCAGACAAGCAAAGGAGTCTGAGCAGTGAGTGCGGACCCCAAGGAAAGGCTCAGCACTCCTGGGACCCTACAGCAGAGCTGGGCCTTTCTGGGGGCAGCTGGTGAGCCCAGCAGGACAGGCAGAGCAGAGTCAGGGCTCCTGGAGATGGGATGTGCTAAAGGGACAGTCAGATCATTGCCCAGCAGACAACCCCCAGCAGCCACCTGCAGAGCAGGAGCAGAAGAGCTCCTGAACAGCCCCTGCTCTGCTGCCTGGAGCTGTCCCTGCCTGCAGCTGTGTCTCTGTGCCCAGGTCTCCTCCTGTCAGTGTCACAGACCCCATCCCAGCCACTGTGTGCTCAGCTCTGCCCTGCAGACCCCTCCCAGCAGCCGGGCACTGCCCAGGGGCAGCTCTGTGTGGGCCGGCTCTGATCAGAACATCAGACCAACAATAATGAGCATGGAAAAGTCATGCTGATGATGTCTGGAAGCCAGGGTGTGTCCATTTCTGATACTCACAGGTTTATTCACTGCTAAGAACCACAGATTTGGAATTTCAGTGAATCCTCCTGAACTGAGACGTTAATTATTGTGTCCCATTGGCCTCATAGACAATCTAGAGTACGAGACCGATAGAACAGGATCCTTACTTTTGACAGAGCCCCTGTCTTGCTGTGCCTTTCCAAAAGCCTCTGAGGAATGTCCTAAAGTGATCTGGAGCTATGAGCAGCTGCTTCCCAAGCAGAACCCACTCCATACCTAGACCCTGCCCAGCCAGAGGTTGCTCCTTCCACCCACAGCTTCTCCCCACAGCACCGTGGGGATCTCCCCAGGCAGGCTGAGCGCTGACCCTGGCAGGCGGCAGAGTCCCTGCCCCGGCACAGCCCTGGGGTGCAGGGACCCTGCTCTGCAGGACAGCCCTGGGCACCCTTGGCTGCAAAACCATCTGCTTTGATTTTCAAAATTGCTGAACAAAGTTCCCCTCCATAGGGATCCCACAAGCTGTGGCTGTTCCAGCTTTAGGAGATGCCTCCAGGAGCTACAGCTGCATTGCCCTGCACCCAGGGACTTACCATAGCAAGGCTGCAAAGATTTCTCCTCCAGCGAGCTCTCAGTCATCCTCCCAATGCTGACCACCTTTAATCTCTCTCTGCCTCGCTCGTCTCCCTGAGATCCCCAGGCAGAGCCCTCAGCCCTGCTGCGCTTTGCAGAGGAGCTGCTCCTGGGCAGAACTGTCTCTCTGCAGCGCTGCCGCTTGCCAGGAGCTCCCTCTGTCCCAGGAGCCCAGCCCAGCTCAGCAGCACAGGAGCAGCCCAAGGCACTTTAATGACCCCTCTGGTGGGTTTGGTGCTGAGGCCATGAACATCAGACCCTGAGAGGCAGTTGAAGAAACCTGTCAAGAAGTCCAAGTCAGATTCAAACTCCAAAGTTTCTTGTAATGTTAATGGGTCCCACTGAGGAACACTACTGAGGAAATGACCCCAGGGTCTGGTTAGAGAAGAAAACTGGAGGCAGAAATGACAGATCAGGAAAAGCAAGGTGAAGGTCTCTCTGATGCTGAGTAAAACTGGATGTGTTTCATTAATCAAAGGGCCAAGCCCTGACCCCCAACCCTGGGAAAGGAGATCCTGTCCCTCCCACATTGCCCAGGGCTGTTCCTGGGACAGTGTGATGTGGGGCTGTGCAAGGCCAAGGGTAGGACTATGGTCCGACACCTCCCAGGTTCCTGGCTGGGGACAAGGAGGCCATGAGGCCCCTGTGCTGTAAGGACAAGGTGTCTCCTCACAGGCATCAGAGGTGGAGACAACAGCCACAGCTAAGGGGAGAAGCAGCTCATGTCTTGTGGGGGCTTTCAGCCTCTTTACATCCCTTGATCATCTCCACGACAGCCTGTCCTATGCTGTGGCATCCCCTGCACCTGTTTCCCTGCAGGCTGGAGACATCCCCCCTGCTGCCCCACCTTGCTCTTGTCTGAGCATCTTCCTTCCTTTGCTGATCTCTCTCCATCCTCCCCAGCTGTTCCTTGAAGCACAAAGCCTTGGGCTGATGCAGACTGCCTCTGGGTGACCTGCTCCACCACAGCACTGCCCTTCCACTCACATTCCTTCCTGCTCATGTCCAGCCTGTACCTCCCCAGCTGCACTGTGTGCCATTATTTCTTTCTCGTGCTCTTTCCCACTATGAAGAAAACCTCCACCATCTCTGAAACCACCCTTCCAGCACTCTCAGGCTACTCCTACACTGCTGCAGCCTCCCCAGCGCTGCTGGGCCAGAGCAGCCCAGGTTCCTCAGCATCCCACACCATGTGCACAAGGTCCTGAACCCTGCCTTGGCAGAGCCCTACACTCTCCAGTTCCTCCCTGCTTCTCCAAACTGGGAAGCCGCACACTGACACACACCCGTGTGTGTGGGGTCACACCAGTGCTGAACCGAATGGGATGAGAACTCCAGGTGTCTGGGTCCCCACGCTCCTCCTCATGCAGCCCCGTGTGCAGCTGCCTTGGTCATGGTGAGCGTGCAGCACGGGCTTGTGTGGCGGCCCTTGTAGTGCCCAGGCCCTTCTCCTCAGGGTCACTGCTCAGCGTGTCAGGTCCTGCTCTGTCCTGATGTTTGGAGTTATTCTCCTGCCCCGATACAGGACTGGCCACTTCTCCTTTTGAAACTTAGGAGATTCCTGATGGTAGAACCCCAAAGTTTCTCAAGGTCTGGACTCTCCCTGCACTGCTGCAGCCGCATTCCCTCCAATTCCAGCCAGGGCAGGGACCACTCACCCAGGGAGCCCCCGGTGCCCCCTAAAGAAAAGCGGCCTCAGCTTGCAGGACTCTCCTGAGCCCAGAAAGAGGCCACTAAAATGGTAGCAGTAGCAGGGTTCCATCAAGAGTTTATTCAAGAAAAAGGAAATAATTTCCAATTTCCCTAGCACAGTCTTTCGGTGCTGCTCTTCTCTTCCTTATGCTGGTGCCTCTCCCTGACTGCTGTGCCCCACTTTCGGTGGCACCACATTGTTGGGGGGCATGGCCATGTGCCCCCACAGGCTTTGTCATTGGTGCCCTCACTCACAAGGGAAAACCCATCTGGTCACTCTCCACATAAAGGAGCTCCATACATCCAAGCAACTTCTTCACTCTGAGGGAATCCTACTGCTGATCCTTCCAGCCCGTCTCTCCTGAAAAGCCTGTACCCAGCCATTGTAGCACCCCAAGCTGTGTGACTTGTCCCACCACGCCTTGGCGGTGACTCCATGGGTGTCAAACAGCACAGGCTGCATCTTGTCCTGGCTGTGCCCTTGGCTGAGGGCATCAGTGCACAGTTGGGCTGTGGCACCTCAGCTGTAGCACCCGGCCAAGCTCTGAGAGTTCTCGGGAAATCTGGTTGGTATCAAGAATCCAGGTCCCCATGTGTGCAAAGGTTTGACTTCAGAGCAGAGCAATGTCACAGTGGTTGGCAGATGGAAAGTTAGGGCTGAAATTGGGCAACAGGAGAGTGAGGAAGCCCTGCTGTCCCCAAGGCCAGAGAGAAACAGGGCTGGGAATGACAGACCTGGAAGGAAACGTGTGTTTTATCAGTGGCGTCTCTGCTGCCCCTGAGGTATTTGGGCAGACGTGTCACTGATCTCTAGGAATGACAAGGTGCTGCCGACAGGCCCAAGGTGACAATGGTTTGTCTGTTCCTTGATTGTGTTATCAAGGGGGTGAGAACAGGGTGGTGAAAAGAAAAAAAGGAGATTTGGAAGTGTAGCTATACGCATGGACACCTGGCGTGATGCGCTTCCTATTCAAGGGCTGCCCTACATCTCCTGGATAGAGAAGGGACAGATCTTACGATGCTTCAGAGGTGGGAATGAGTTTCTTGCACAAAGGCACCGAATCTGTCTGCAATGCTGTCTGGGGTGTCTGTCCCACACTCACTGTGGATGGGGATGGCTGCCCTGGACAGGACCATCGCTGTCCCTGCCCAATGCATGTAGGGGTGTGTGAGAGCCTTGGCACCTCACGTAACACTGCAGGCCTGTAACTGGCATTAAAGGGAATAACCGCCCTGAATTTGATTTGTCAATAGAATTATAGAATAATTTCAGCTGGAAGAGACCCTCAGGATCATCGAGTCCAACCGTAACCCAACTCTAGCACTAAACTATGTCCCTAAGAAACCCAATTGAATGTCTTCTAAACACCTCCAGGAATGGTGACTCCACCACTGCCCTGGGCAGCCTGTTCCAGTGCTTTTCCATGAAGAAATGTCTCCTAATATCCAATCTGAACTTTCCCTGGCACAACTAGAGAACCTTTCCTCTCCTCCTATCACTTGCTACTTGGGAGAAGAGTCCAATACCCTCCATGCTACAATCTCCTTTCAGGTAGTTGTAGAGACCGATAAGGTCTCCCCTCAGTCTGTTTTTTTCCAAGCTAAACAGCCTCATGTCCCTCAGCTGCTCCTCATAAGACTTGTGATCCAGGCCTGTCACGGTCCATTCGGTGATGGACTCGTGATGCTTCATTTACCTTGATCTTGAAGTGCAAACTTAAGGCAATCAAAAAGCCAAGAGGTTGTAATTCAGTCATCAATATTTCTTTATTTATTTTGCCTGTAAAGCGGCATGTGATAGAGAGAGTGGAGAAAAAGGAAAGAAAAGAAAAGGGGAAAAAAAAGGGTTGGCTACCACTACGAGATCCAAAGGCGTCCCTATGGTCTCAGGTGCCGTGAGAAGAGTCCTGCCGGTTCTCCATTGTGATCCGTGATCCTTTGGTGGGGAGAACTCAACGATGTCCTGTCGGGAATCGTCTTTCATGCTTCTTCACCCCGCTTTGCTCCTATGGATTGAGGCCAATCTCTACCTTTGTTTCGCCATCCAGGCTTAACTGCACAGGCCTGAAGAGTCCCCGCTTCGCTTGCCAGAACCCGTCTGTGCCTGCATCGCCTCAGTTCAGGGGTCTCTTACTGGTCCATTGGGTGACCTCAAGACCTTCGTCAAGCCTCTGCCCATGCTCTTCTTCACTGGCCTTAGTAGCAGGGAGGAGGTGGGGGCAAGTTTGGCCGAGGCAGCAGGTGAAAATCCATCTTCTGCACAGCAGCTATAGTCCCCAGGTGGGAGAGACCTGTAGAACACAATTCCTTTTAGGAGGTGGGGGCAAGTCCGGCTGCGGCAGCAGGTGGAATCCGTACAGCAGCCATTGTTACCTGTAGCCCCCGGGTTGGAGAGACCTGTACAACACAATTTTTTTCGTCAGGCCTCTCTCCAAGTCATTGTCCAATTCTTTCTATCAGGACATCTGTTCTCCAAGTCCCTGATGGTGATGTTCAGGCAAATACTGTTCTTCAGACTGACTCTTTCACCTTCCAATCCCTGATTTCTGTGATTCTGTGAGATGGAGGGGCCAGGAGAGGGAGATGTGAGGAGATGGATGGATGAGGAGATAGAGACACCAAGAGAGAAAGGGTTGGGTAGGTAGTGGGTGAGGAGATGGGGATGGACAGATGGATGGAGACACGAGGAGATGGAGACACCAGGAGATGGAGATGGAGGGGCGAGGAGGTGGGTGAGAAGATGGGGATGGACAGATGGACAGATGAGGGTGGAGACACCAGGAGATGAAGAATGAGGGTCAGGTGGGTGGTGGGATGAGGAGATGGAGGGATGGCCATGTGGAGGGACGGATGGATGGACAGATGGATGATGGACAAGTAGACACTGGCCAAACAGATGCCCCCTGATGGGCCCTCCACCCACTCACACGTCTTGTTGCACAACACCAACTTCCTGGTGGCCCCAAAATGGATCCAGATGAACTTCCCTGGGAGAGCAGCAGTGGCCACTGCTCCTGGCAGGCCCCGCCCACAGACCCCGCCCACAGGCCCGACCCCTCCACTCACCAATCAGGAGGAGTTGACGGGAGATGTTGGGATCTTGGGTTTTCCATCCTCCAGATGAGGTTGGATGAAGTTTGGGATATGTTTGAGGGTCTCAGTTGGGATTCAACACCCTCCAGGTGCGACAAAGTTGGGGAGATCTTGGAGTCTTGGGGTTCAACGTCGTCAGCGTGAGGTGTGACAACACTGGGGGAGATGGTTCAGGTCTTGGGTTCTCCATGCTCCCAGGTGAAGAGGGATGAAGTTGGGGAGATGTTTGTGGATCTTGGTTGGGGTTCAACATCCTGCAGGTGGGACAACACTGGGGAAGATGTTGGGGGTCTTGGGGTTCTCCGCCCTCTAGATGAGGTGGGACAAAGTTGGAGAGATGTTTGGGGTCTTGGTTGGGGTTCAACATCCTCCATATGATGTGGGGTGAAGTTGGGGAGATAGTTGGGGTCTTGGGGTTCTCCACCCTCTAGATGAGGTGGGACAAAGTTGGAGAGGTGTTTGGGGTCTTGGGTTCTCTATTCCCCAGGTGGGACAACACTGGGGGGAGATGTTGGTTCTCAGCTGGAGTTCAACCTCCTCCGGGTGAGGTGGGGTGAAATTGGGGGAGATGTTTGGTCTTGGGGTCCAACATCCTCTAGATGAGGTGTGGTGAAGTTAGGGAGACGGTTGGGGTTGAACATCCCCAGGTGAGGAGGGGGTAAGTTTGGGGAGAATTTTTGAGGTCTTGGAGTTCAACACTCTCCACATAAGGTGGGATGAAGATGGCGGAGATGTTGAAGTCTTGGTTCTGGTTGGCCCAAGGGGTCCAGGCATGGGACATCTGGGCCTGGGTGGCCCAGTGGAGCTGGAGATGGGACGTCGTAGGACTTGGTGTCCCCAAAGTGTCCAGGGATGGGATATCCTGAGTCTTGGTGGCCTCACCGTGTCCAGGGATGGGACATCTAGGCCTGGGTGTCCCAAAGTGTCCAGGGATGGGACGTTTTAGGTCTTGGTGGCCCAAAGTGTCCAGGCATGGGACATCCTGGCCTGGGTGGTCCATGGGTTGGGGCATTTAAGGTCTTGGTGGCTCAAGGGAGCTGAAGATGGGACATCTTGAGTCCAGAGAAGGGACGTCTTTGGTCTTGGTGTCCCCAAAGTGTCCAGAGATGGGACATCTTGGGTCTTGGTGGTCTAAGGGGCCCCAGGATAGTACATTTTCTGTATTGGCGGCCCAAAGTGTCCAGAGATGGGACATTTTATGTCCCGATGACCTAAGGCTTTCAGGGATGGGACATCTTGCACTGAGTGGCCCAAGGTATCCAGGGATGGAAAATTTTGGCTCTTGATGGCCTAAGGGTGCTGGAGATGGGACATTTTGAGTCCAGAGATGGCACATCCTTGGTCTTGGAGGACCAAGGGGGCTGGAGATTGGGCATTCTGCATCTTGGTGGCCCAAAGTGTCCGGCAATGGGAAATCTTCGGTGGAAGGATAGGACATCTTGGCCTGGGAGCTCTGGGGCTCCAAGGGTTTGGACATCCTGGGTCTCGGTGGCCCAAAGTGTCCAGGGATGGGACATCCTGGGTCTTAGTGGCCCAAGGGGTCCAGTGATGGGACATCTTGGTCTTGGTGGACCAAGATGACTGGAGATGGTACATCCGGGTCTTGGTGGCCCAAAGTGTCCAGGGTTGGGACTTCTTGTGTTCAGGAATGGGACATCTTGGCCTGGGTGGTCCAATGGGCCCAAGGGTTGGGACATTGTAGGTCTTGGTGGCCCAAGATGCCTGGCGATGGGACATTTTGGGTCATGGTGGCTTAAAAGTTCCAGATATGGCACATCCTGCATCTTGGTGGCCCAAAGTGTCCAGGGTGGGTTATTTTGGGTCCAGAGATGGGACATCTTGGATCCAGGGATGGGACATCTTGGATCCAGGCATGGCACATCTTGGTCTCAGTGGCCCAGAGTTTCCAGAGATGAGACATCGGAGGTCTGAGATGGGGCATCCTGGCTCACAGTGGCCTTGGTCTTGGTGGCCTAAGGGGTCCAGGGATGGCACATCTTGGCCTGGGTAGTCCAAGGGGTCCAAGGGTTGGGACATTTAACATCTTGGTGGCCCAGGATGGCTGGAAATGGGACATCTTGGGTCCAGAGGTGGGACATTCTGGGTCTTGGTGGCCGAAGGGGTCCAGGGATGGACATCCTGCTCTGAGTAGCCCAGGGGATACAGGGATGGGAAATTTTGGCTCTTGATGGCCCATGGGGGCTGGAGATGGGACAATTTGGGTCCAGGGATGAGATATCCTGGGTCTGGGTGGCCCAAGTGGTCCAGGGATGGGACATCCTGATCTTGGTGACCTCATAGTTTTCAGGGATGGGACATCTTGGTCTTGGTCACCTAAGGGATCCAGGGATGGGAAATTTTGCCTCCTAATGGCCTCGCAGAGTCCAGGGATGGGACATCTTGTTGGCCTAAGGGTTCCAGGGATGGGACATCAGGGGTCTGGTTGGCCCAAGGTGGCTGGAGATGGGACATCTTGGGTCCAGAGATGACACATCTTGGTCTTCGTGTTCCAGAGTGTCCAGAGATAAGACATCTTGGTCTTGGTGGCCCAAAGTGTCCAGGGATGGGACATTTTAGATCTTCGTGGCCTAAGGATCCAGAGATAGGACATCCTTGGTCTTGGTGGCCCAGAGTTTCCAGGGATGGGACATCTTGGCCTGGGTAGCCCAAGGGGGCTGGAGATGGGACATCTTGGGTCCCGGGATGGGACATCCTGCATCTTGGTGGCCCAAAGTCTCCAGGCATGAGACATCTTGGATCCAGGGATTGGACATTTTAGGTCTTGGTGGCCCAAAGTCTCCAGCCATGAGACATCTTGGATCCAGGGATGGGACATTTTAGGTCTTGGTGGCCCAAAGTGTCCAGGGATGGGACATCTTGATCTTAGTGGCCCAAGGTTGCTGGAGATGGGACATCTTAGGACTTGGTGTCCCCGAAGTTACCAAAGATGGGTCATCCTGGGTCTTGATGGTTTCATGGGGTCCAGAGGTGGGATATCTGGGCCTGGGTGGCCTAAAGTGTCTAGAGATGGGACATCTTGGATCCAGGGATGGGACATTTTAGGTCTTGGTCTCAAAGTCTCCAGGGATGGGATATCCAGATTCTGGCATGGGACGTTCTGGCTCTTGGTGGCCCAAGGGGTCCAGGGATGTGACATTTTGGATCTTGGTGCCCTAATGGGTCCAGGGACAGGAAATTTTATCCTGCGTGGCCCAAGGTATCCAGAGATGGGAAATTTTGGCTCTTATTGGCCTCACAGCTTCCAGGGATGGGACATAGCGGCAGAGAGAGCGGTTCCGGTAGCAGTGCTGGCTACGGCAGCATGTCCGGCTGCGGCCACATCTTTTCTTTCACCAGGACCAGGTCACGGTGGAGTGGCCACCTCCCTGTCCTGCCAGAGGATGCAGCTCTGCAACCCCTGCCCCGCTTTTAAAGGGGTGCCTGGGCAGGGCCCTTTGTGACATCACCAGTGACATCACAACGCCCCACTGTGGCAGTTGCACATCCCCCTGAGATCCAGAGCCTTCAATAGGGCAGTCGATGGCTCCTTCGCACCTTTTGTGCCCCACTGTGCCTGTCCCCAGGTACACACCAGGGTGGTACCAAGCTGCTGACAGTCACATCCTCCCCTGCCCCGGGCAGGGTGACTTCACCTCCACCAGCTGGGGGGCAGGAGGGGTGGGACCCTCAGTCAGTTGACAGGGTTCTCAGCAAAGGAGGTGCCCAGAGAAGCTGAGAAGCTTCTGGACTATGTTGTAATATCCACAGCCTGTCACGTCCTGCCCTCAGGTATGAGTGCGGAATGGAGGGAATGCAGGTTCTCGTTTTCCTGTTTCTGGAAGAGTTTCATCCTTGGTGGAGAAGGGAGCTGAAGGTGTAACGGGTAGGACTTCATGCTCTGTGAATGTTCTTTTGGATTATGCCACCTTGATACCAGTTTACTCAGTT
The DNA here is from genome assembly GCF_036013445.1 of Caloenas nicobarica. NCBI lineage: Eukaryota > Metazoa > Chordata > Aves > Columbiformes > Columbidae > Caloenas > Caloenas nicobarica. The sequence continues at coordinate 2,964,913 of NC_088276.1, forward strand.
TATCAAATGGTAAGTAAGCCCTCCATTATATCTCCGGGAACTCCCTTTTTAATTCCCAAACCGCACCATTGTTGTTGGATCTTAGGTTGTTCCCCCTTTCCTCTTCTAATATGCGGATGCTTCTTTCTTGGAGCACCGGTAGCAGCAGCAGTACTGGTAGAAAGGGACAGATTCTTGACTTCAACATGACACATTCCTCTCGACCTTTCTTCTAGGATTTTTACAGGGCCATATTTCCTATTATAATGTATCAATTCTTGTGCTGCTTCCCCCCACATCCACACCTTTTTAGTATTTGGTTGGTTGGGGGAAGTCAGGGCAGGGGTGAACAGTGAATCAATGGCAGTGTCAGGTCAGTCCCTCTGGCTCCCACTTCTGGTACCCTGGCTTCTGATCAAACCTTCCAACCTTTCTACTGGGCTCATCAATGCGATTGTCCTTTGAAGGTTTAAGTGTCTCTGGAAGTCCCCTTATCAAGGGAGTCATCATGTCAGGACTCACTGGCAGCATCATTGAGGATTCACATTCAGGAATCAATTTTCTTTCATGTATCATTTGCAAGCAGGCTGCTTTGTGTGCACTTTCTAGCAATTGATCAGGTGTGCCAGTGATTGCCAGGGGCTCTCCCCTATCTAAAGGGCTTAGCCCTCCAGCCCAATAAGCAGCTCGCTGGGTTAGGGACCATGGGGCACGTCTGTCACCAGTTGTTAAGAAAACCTCACGCCTCCAGTAACCATTAGCTTCCTGTTCACTTAAATGAATTTGGTCTCTCCCAGTTAGAGATATGTGCCACACGTGCTCCGTTTCAGGTTCTTTAGGGAGGCGACCATACTCTTTCTTTAGTTTGCCAGCTCGGTGTCAGTGTAAGGTGTTTGCTTAGTCGTAATGTGAGGGTCAGTATCCTCCTCATTTGCATAAAAATATTCTGTTTTCACTAAGGGTCTCACGTGTGGGTATTCCTCATCACGTTTTCTCGTCTCCTCCAATTCTTTCTGAGGGCAAATTTGATTTATTTATTGGATACTTTTCTCCTCTAGCTCCCGCTCCCTCAGCTCTCCTGTGGTTTTTAAACATTCCTCCTTTAGTGTGGCTTTTAATGAGCGTTTTTCTCCCCTCTCTTTTACTAACTGTTGTGAACAATTTCCTAATTATTCTTCTAAACTAGAGGTTGTTTTTTGCGAAATCTGCACCAGATTTTCAAGGGATTCTATAATTTTGCTTTCATTACTATGTTGCCTGAGGCAATCTTCAATCACTGTGACTGGGCTGGCTCCTAGGACAGCACAGACTACAGCTTTGTTTTTATCTGAAGTTAGACTTAGTCTATAGAGAAATCACTCAGCCCACTACACTCTGTAAATTAGCCCAATTATCATGAGCCCAGTCTTCTCTGGGTACGGAGGGTCGAGGCCCATACTTTGCTAAAAGTGTGTAGAACGAGTCTTGATCTTTCCCTAACCAAAAATTTGATTATCAGCCTTTTCAGTCATTCTTATTATGAAGGGACCAAACCCACTTCAGGAAGGGACAACTTAGTCATACAAAAGCACAGCAACTGCTGTGTCACCCTTCTCTTTCCCGAGTGGTTGAAGGGGCCAAAAATCTGCTATGGGAAGGCTCAGCATAGTTACGCGAAGACACAGGATTGCCCCTTCACTCTCCCTAGCAGGCAATTCTCATCAACATGAGAACAACACCCGTTTTTGCACTTTGAGATCTGAGAGACAGAGCCCTCAACTCAAGTTTGGAGCACTCAACATCAAGGGGTGTGTGGTGTGCGGGAAATCTGAATCGCCCCCCTTGCTTTCTGGACACCTCTCACCTTACCGGGTGGAGGGCCAGGTGTGGATGGAGTGAAACTTTCTTCCCCTATTATAGACCACACAGTACTCCTTTGTTTACTCAGAATCCAGTCCATGACACAAATTTAATGTCACGGTCCATTCGTTGATGGACTCATGATGGTTCGTTTACTTTGATCTCAAAGCGACCAAAATGCCAAGGGGTTATAATCCAACCAACCATTGTTAACTTTATTATTTTGTCTGTAAATCGGCACGCGATAGAGAAAGTGGAGAAAAGAGATAGAGAAAAAAAAAGGGGGAAAGAGGATTAGCTACCACCACGAGTTCCAAAGGCATCCCTATGGTCTCAGGTCCCGTACAGCGTCCTGCCGGTCCTCCGTCATGACGCGTGATCCTTTGGTGGTATGAGGTCCATGATGTCCACTTGGGAATTGTCTTTTATGCTTCTTCGCCCCGCCTCGCTCCCATGGATTGAGGCCAATCACCGCCTTTGTTTCGCCATCCAGGCTTAACTGCGCAGGCCCGAAGAGTCCCCACTTCGCTTGCCAGAACCCGACTGCGTTGCCTCGGTTCAGGGGTCTCTTACTGGTCCGCTGGGCGACATCAAGACCTTCGTCAAGCCTCTGCCCATGCTCTTCTTTGTTGGCCTTAGTAGCAGGGAGGAGGTGGGGGCAAGTTTGGCTGAGGCAGCAGGTGAAAATCCATCTTCTGGACAGCAGTTATTGTCCCCAGGTCGAAGAGACCTGCAGAACACAATTCCTTTTAGGAGGTGGGGGCAAGTTTGGCTGCGGCAGCAGGTGAAATCCATACAGCAGCTATGTAGCCCCCGAGTTGGAGAGGCCTGTACAACACAATTCTTTTCGTCAGGCCTCTCTCCAAGCCATTGTCCAATTCTTTCTATCAGGGCATCTGTTCTCCAAGTCCCTGATGGTGATGTTGAGGCAAATACTGTTCTTTGGACCGACTCTTACAGGAGGTCATGGAGAACACACAGCCAGGCTCTTCACCATGGTGTGTGGTAGAAGAACAAAAGAGAATGGGTGGAAGGTGAGAGAGGTTCAGCCAGGACATAAGGAAAAGCTTTTTCCCCAGGAGCTCAGCCAAGTGCTGTCTCAGGTCACCCAGAGAGGCTGCACAGTCTCTGTCTTTGCAGGTTTTCAATCTCTGATTGAATCAAGGCTTGAACACCTTGGTGTGACCCAGTTTCTGACAGGTTGGACTGCAGACTCCTGAGGTCCCTTTAACCTCAGTTCTCTGACGATCCCATTGTGATGTTGGGCTCTGTTTCTAACTGGAGCAGAGCAGACGATTATGGGCCATGAATCCAGCTGTGCTGTAGGTGACCATCTAAACCAACATCTCAACCAGTGAACCAGTCAACACCTCAGTGTGACTTGCCCTGGGCAAAGTGTGAGGAGTCCTGGGCAGAGAAGGTTTAGAAGGCATGGGGCGCTATGCAAGACACAAAATGATCTTGGCTTAATGCCTGCAGGCCCATCAGATGTCAGTTAATGTCAAGGAAAATTAAAATAAGAAGAACTGAAGACAAAGATCCAAAGCAAAGGAAGGTGTCAACATACTTGTCTTTATTTTTCTTTTTTTCTTTGGGAGGGTTTCTTTTCTTTGAAAAGGAAAGAGTTTCCCAGAACTGGGAATGGATTTAGGACACAAATGTCTTCAGCTCCAGGGACACAAACACCTGGTGCCAGTGTAGATGCCCCGGGAACCCCTGCCCAGGCTCCACCTGCATTGCAAGGTGCTCTGGTCTCCCCCAGGTCCTATGTGATAGAGGCCAACCCCAGGCCAGCACCTCAGGTGCACTGGGGCCCCTAAAATGGCACTGGCTGTTTATGGTGAGACAACAGATGACTGATGTCTGCCTGGAAGGGTGCACTTTGTTGTTGTGGTTGTTTTGTGGTTGTTTTGTTGTTGTTGTTGGTTGGTGGGTTTGGGTTTTTTTTTTTGCTTTGGTTTTGTGGTTGTTTTACTTCTTTTGTTTCGTTGGTTTCTTTGTTTGATTGGAGGATATTTTTTTTTTAACATATTAAAATTAAAAAAAAAAAAAGCCAAAAAGTGAATTACGGGGAAGTGTACTAAGGGTAGGAAAACAAGTACTGGTCTTCCCCTGTACTTCTATTACCAACACTCTATTATTTCATCTCCCTCGTCATTCAGGAGTTTCCACCCCTCCTGATTAAATGTCCATGTCAAAGGACAACTTTCCAGCAGACTGTCTGGACGTTTGCCCTTCCCAGTGCTCTCAGGTTTCCTCCTCCACTTGCTCTTTGGTCACTCAGTTGCCTCTCAACTCTCTGGTTTCTGCTTCAGAGCTTCAGGGAGTTACAAACTTGCCCCATTCTTCAGAAGTCTAATTAACATGGTAGTTAATGTGTTAATTGTGTTTATATATATCCTTTCCTATCTCTCTGTCTAAAACAGTTCTTGTGTGGATGTCCCTTGTGGATGGTGGACCTCATTAGATCCAGCTTACACACACAGATGAGGAAAGTGGTTTAGTGTTTATGAAATTGTGTAGTGTTTACACAGGAGAGCAGGTGGGAGCTGGTGTACAGGAGCTGCAGCATCCACCTGCAGAGCTCAGTGGAGAAGTCTGATGTGAGGAAAAGTGATGCAAGTCTCTAGTGGCCAATGAGGGAATGGGCAGACTGGGGGTGGGGGGTGAGGAGCAAGGTTGTCCATACAATGTCCAACCTCAAGGGACTGTTCTCCTGCCTGTCCAGATGGCTTCAGGAGACCCTCTGGATCAATGTCTGTTGTAGAATGCTGCTGTCACTTCTTCTACACACTGAAAAATGACAGAAAATACCCTTGAAAGAAAAAAACCCTCCTTTATGAATTCTTTGAAATCTTCACCAGTAAGTGTCCCATTGAAACCTCTCCAGTTAGTTCTACAAGTCTTGAAGATTGGAAGAAAATTACAGAAAGAAACATCATTCGTTAGGGTTTTCTGTGTTTTAATGAGCCCCATGGCGTATTTGGTGCTGAGTCCATGAACCTCAGATCCCAAGGACAGACTGAAGAATCTCCTCAAGAAGTCCAAGTCAGAAGCAAAGCCCAAAGTACCTTGAAGCATTAATGGGCCCCACTGAGGGCTGTTACTGACAAAGCCTCCCCAGGGACTCGTTAGAGCAGATAATTGGAGGCAGTGATTGCATCAGGCAAAGGCAAAGTGCAGCAGCTCTGATGCTGAGAAAACCCTTGATTTGTTTGATGAAGGAGAATGGCCAAGCCTTGACCCCTTGCCCCTAGGAAGGGAGATCCTGTCCCTCACGTGTGTCTCAGGGCTCCTCCTGGGGATGTGGGGATGATGCCCAGTACAGGACAATGGTGTGACACTCCCTGGGGGGTGCAAGGAGGCAATGGGGTGCCATGGCCATGACAACCATGTGTCTCCTCTTCGGCCTCGCTGTCAGGGACATCAGCCATAGCCAAGGGGACAAAGACCTCGGGGCTTTCAGGGACATCCAGCCTTGCCAGCACCCTTGGCCATCTCCACCACAGTCCATCCTACACTGTCCCAGGTCTGTGGCTGTTTCCCCACAGGCTACAGACACCCCATACGCTTCCCCAGCTTGTTCTCACCCTGGTGTGTCCCCACCTGTGCTGCTGAACAGCTGATCCCAGCAAGAGAGAGCAAAAGGGCAACAGGCAGAAAGACCCAAAGGCCAACTGCAAAATGGCAGAAAGGCAAAAGGCCGAACTGACATCGAACTCCTGACAGAATGAAACCTCTGAATGGAACTAACCAAACCAGCTGGAAAACCCAAAGTAATGGATGTAACAAGCCCTAAAAGCTGGCTCCAGCTTTAGACTGAGCATGACGCTAATCACAGGGAATATTTCATTGATCAGCCTGCATGTCAATCCAGGTGCTGTCCTGTCTGTGTCCCCTCCTGCCAATTTGCATCTGCAGCTGGATGGCCAAAGAAGTCCTTGGTTTCCCTGACAACAGCCAAGATATCAGTGAGTTCTGACATTCCTTTCATACCAAATGGCAAACACTGTAAAGCTGCTAAAAGAAAAAATTAACTCTATCCCAGCAAAGAAACAGCATTATCTCATTATTCTCATAGTAAATCTAAATTAAAGACTGTAGTAGCTATGAAGGAGATTCAAAATGCAAGAAGAAAATTAACTCAATTTCAGCAAAACCAGCACGTTTCCTCAGCCTCCACTTCACCAGGCTAAAGAAGTTTGGGTCTCTCAACATCTCCACACATGACCCAGACTGTCTCTGGCCACACGACAGCTCCTCCCCGTTCCTCCAGAATGGGGAACCTCCCACTGGGACACCCCGCTCCAGATGTGACCACACCAGTGCAGAGTCAAGATGGACAATAACTGCCCTTGGCTGGGTGGCCACGCTCCTCCCAGTGCAGCCCAATGTGCTCATGGGCATATTCCTGTTTAGCACCCCTGAGAACTGACCGAACATCCAGGCTCAGAGGGTTGTGACCAGCAGCACAAAGCCCAGCAGGAGGTACCATGAGGAGCACTGAAGGACACCGTATCCCTACCCAACATCTCCTCCTCACAGGTGTCTCTTGGGTCCCTGGAACCACCTCAGTGACAAGGGGGAGAGCACTGCCTGTATGGGGTGGAGGAGATGGGGTCTGGGATGAGGGTCCTGGGGCAGTTTCTCCTGGTTGTTCATGCAGCAACAAGCTTGGCTGGATATTTGGAGAGAGGAACTCTTCCTAAGGGCCTCCAGTGGGCTTGGGGATGGTCTACAGTTTCCTGCATGCTGCCTTTTCTGGTGGAGATCACAGAGGCTGCCGGCCCTTTAGAGGACCCAGGACAGGCCTTGTCCTTCCTCTGGTCACAGCTGGACCCCAGTTCTCCAGCTCGGCTCCAGCTCAGGAGCCTTGTCTAGGGGTGACTGTTGAGGTAAGGTTGACAAGAGGGGTGCATAAGTTTGTCTTAAGGACATGTGATGAGCACCAGGACTGAAGTACCAGAGCAAAATGATGTGGCTTCTGGGTGAATCCTTTCTTCGGTGCAAGTCGTGACACAGGGTCCCAGACTTGCTTTCCATGCCACCCTTCACGAGGGATGATGCACTAAGAGATGGCAAGTGGGGGACACCGATCCTTCTCCAGCTACTTCCCAGGCCTGGTGAAGCACCAGGACAGCAAGGACTTCTGGCCCTGCACCCTAAACTTTGTGTATAATCTTGGGGCAGCTGAACACCAGCATTTTTCTCTCCAAGGCAATTTCCAGCCCAGGTCAGCTCCTGTCTGATCTCCCCCCATCCCTCCTCTGATCTGGTCTGGTGCTCCTGGCCCCTTCCCTGTGCTCCCCACAGGGCCCCAACCTGGCACTGATGCTCTACAGAGCAGGTTGGCTGCAGGACCATGGGATGACTCCACACTGGTTGTGCTGCTCGGTGAGGGACACAGATGCAACTGCATGGGCTGCGCTGTCACTGAGCTCTTTCCTGGGGGTCTAAAGCTCTGGAATGGGTTCAGAGAGTTTCTTGGGACTCATTTTTTTTTCTGCTCATTTTGGTTCAGAAATCCCTTCCTTGCCCTTCAGGTGCCTGCAGATTGGTGCAAGAAGATGCGGCCTATTCCCTTCCCAGGGACGGAGGTAGGCTGACCAGCCTGTAATTCTCCAAATTCTCCTTCCTGCCCTTCTTGAAGATGGGTTTGACATCTTCCTTTCCCAAGGACCTCAGAACTCCTCTGTTTCTGCTGTCACTTTTGAAAGCACAATCCAGAATCATGAGCAAGGGTGATGTAGCAGACAGGAGCACTTGCAATGAGCCTGTACAAGGGAGCTGAGATGAATTTCACTCGGCCACTGAGGATTGTTCCTGGAGTCACACACAGAAATGCCAGGATTCTATCAGGCATCCGTGTCTGAGCTGGTCTCAGGACTCCTTATGCACCCAGGGATGTTCAGAGACAGAATCTGTCCCTTTTACTCACAGAAGCAGGAGTCACAGTGGGTCTCTGGCCTCCTGCTGCCACTCCAAAGGGATGGGAGGCACCTCAGCCCTGTGGTGTGTCACCCTGCTCTGCACTCATCTGAGATGTCCCACGTCATGAGGAATGGACACAGGGACCTCAGTCCAAGGAAGAAGATCCCAGTGGGTGGTTTCCCATGAGCTGTTACTCCCAACATGAAGTGACCTCGAGACACTGTCTGTCCCACAGGCCTTCCTGGAACTCCCAGGAATAGCTGATGGTGTTTGTCCTCAGTCGGTTTCATCTCACCTCATGTACATGATGTGTGTGCTCACATCTCATCTGTACAATGCAAACATGGACTTCTGACCTACTCATTCGGTGTCCATCCGTTTAGGGAAGAGCAACTTCTGTGAGCTGGGGAGAGACGCCAGGGCTGGAAATGGTGTGAGGGGCCAGACCATGACGATGCCCTGGGGCAGCTTCTGCGGGGTGTCCAGTGCACAGGGGCACAGCCCAGACCCTGCTCTGCTGGTCCTGCAGGTCTCTGGCAGGAGGCCTGGCTGTGAGAGGACACTGCTGTGTGCCCAGCCCTGCACGCACACACTGCGCAGCTATACACTGGTGTTTCATCTGTGGCCATTTTCTTGGGCATGTTCTTGAGAGAAGATTTGGAAGAAGACCTAAACCTTCAGGCCCTGCCCATAGGAGATCACCTTTCTTTCTGGAAAGGCTGTTGTGAGGCCAGCTCTGTCACAGCAGTGCCCATTGCCTGTCCCTGCCTGCGCTCACAGGACTGACACACAGCAGGACAGTGACCAGGTTGCCAGAGCACACAGATCATGGCTCCTCATTTACACAGCCACTGGCTATAATAGAAAAGGAGACAGTGATATAGAAAGGGAATGACAATGTTATCACAATTTAAAAAAAGCCAGCAACCACAGAAAGTACAGATGAGAGACTGGACCTGCAACTAGTTACATTAAAATTGCTATGTAGAAGCAGATGGACAGTTTATTGCTTCAGAAAACACTAAGATAGGAGTTTCCACAGGGCATCCTTGAGCTCCTGGTTCCTCATGCTGTAGATGAGGGGGTTCACTGCAGGAGGCACCACTGAGTACAGAATGGACACCACCAGGTCCAGGGAAGGAGAGGAGATGGAGGGGGGCTTCAGGTGGGCAAACATGCCAGTGCTGACAAACAGGGAGACCACGGCCAGGTGAGGGAGGCACGTGGAAAAGGCTTTGTGCCATCCCTGCTCAGAGGGGATCCTCAGTACGGCCCTCAAGATCTGCACATACGAGAAAAGAATGAAAATAAAACACCCAAATATTACTAAGAGACTAACCACAAGAAGCCCAAGTTCCCTGAGGTACGAGTTTGAGCAGGAGAGCTTGAGGATCTGGGGGATTTCACAGAAGAACTGGTCCAGGGCATTGCCCTTGCAGAGTGGCAGTGAAAATGTATTGGCCGTGAGCAGCAGAGCATGGAGAAACCCACTGGCCCAGGCAGCTGCTGCCATGTGGACACAAGCTCTGCTGCCCAGGAGGGTCCCGTAGTGCAGGGGTTTGCAGATGGCAACGTAGCGGTCGTAGGACATGATGGTGAGAAGAGAATAATCTCCACCAAATAAGAAACCTACAAAGAAGACCTGGGCAGCACATCCTGCAAAGGAAATGACCCTGGTATCCCAGAGGGAATTGGCCATGGATTTGGGGACAGTGATGGAGATGGAGCCCAGGTTGAGGAGGGCGAGGTTGAGCAGGAAGAAGTACATGGGGGTATGGAGGTGCTGGTCACAGGCTATGGTGGTGATGATGAGGCCGTTGCCCAGGAGGGCAGCCAGGTAGATGCCCAGGAAGAGCCAGAAGTGCAAGAGCTGCAGCTCCCGTGTGTCTGTGAACACCAGGAGGAGGAACTGGGTGATGGAGCTGCTGTTGGACATTTGCTCTGCCTGTGAACATGAGGACCTGTCATAGGAGGAAAATATAGTGACAAGTTAAGAGAGACTTCTCTGAGCAAAATAACGATGCCATTTCTCATGGAAAACCTCATACTTGAAGGGGGCATGTGTCAGCTAATTCTCCTTTCCTACCAAATGACAAACACAGGTCATCACAGCTTAAAATGCAGCTTGGGCATCTAGTTTCCATGAACACACCTCCGGGGTAAGACCCCCTGGGTTGGTGTCAGAACTGAAACGGACCCACATTCCCACCCCAAGTCCAGAGAGTCAGAGCACCAGGGACAGGTGGAGAAACAGGGAAGAGCACTGCAGTGCTCCTGAAAAATAAAGCAAGGACAGAAAGGCAGATTGGCATGATGTGAAACCTTCTCCTTACCTGGCTGTGCTGCTGCCACTCACATGATGACACTGTAGATCAAGTACTTGTAGCACCTTTTTGTGTACCACGTTCCAGAAACCCTTCACCTGGAGGTCCAGCTGCTGAGGTGGAGACTCATTACCTGGACCACATGGCTTTGGGGCAGGGGTTCTGCTGGGGAGGGGAGGAGACCAGAGGGTTGCACTGGGAAATGTGTCTGCACTACAGGGGATGGCAGGGGGGTTCCTGAATCCTCTCCCCAGCATTTGGGTGACGGAACACTGGAACAGGCTTCCCAGGGAGGTTGTGGATTCTCCTTCTCTGGAGACATTCAAAACCCGCCTGGACGCCTTCCTGTGTAACCTCACCTAGGTGTTCCTGCCCTGGCAGGGGGATTGGACTAGATGATCTTTCGAGGTCCCTTCCAATCCCTAACATTCTGTGATTCTGTGATTCTGTGATTTCTGGTTGCAGCTCCCAACCCCTGCCCATGTCTCTGCTGCATGGACCTGTCCCTGCTGGGAGCTGTTTCTCTGTCCCTGGGTCTGCTCCCTGTCAGTGTCCCAGAGCCCGTCCCCCATGCTCAGCTCTGTCCTGCTCACACCTCCTGGCACCAGGCACTGCCCAGGGGCAGCTTTGTGTATGCAGGGGCTCAGGAGCAGCTCCGACAAGTCCTAACGGGAACTGGGGTCTTAGCACCTTCTCCAGGGCAGAGAAATAAATTCCCATGTCCCACTGCCCACCCAGCCAACCAAGAGTGGAAAAAACTCAAAACTTAAAATCATCCCTATGAGATAAATACTTCCTCAGTGTCCTTCAGAAGGAACCTCTGCAAATGTCCTGGGGGTGAGCTGGAGCTGTGAGCTGTCCTGACCCACGCAGTTCCTTCTCAACAGCTGAAAGACCCTGCCCTGTCGGAGGTCGCTCCTTCCCCCCACAGCTTCTCCTTCAGTGTTGTTGGGATCTCCCCGGGCAGGCTGAGTGCTGACCCTGGCACGCAGCAGAGTCCCTGCCCTGGCACGGCCCTGGGGTGCAGGGACCCTGCTGTGCAGGACAGCCCTGGCACCCCTGGGTGCACACCCGACTTCACACCCTGCAGCCGGGAGAAGGCAGCTGTTGTGCCCGGTCCATGCAGAGAATCCCTGCTGAGGTGCAGATCCTTCTCCTCCACACCAGCCATGGGATGTGCCAGCTCTGGGAGATAACTGCAGGATCCATATCAGCACCACCCTTCACTCAGAGACTTACTGTGTTAAGGACTGTTAAGATTTCACCTCCAGTGAGCTCTCAGCTGTCTCAACACCCCAGACTGCATTTCCCCTCTCTCTGCCTGGCTCCTCTCCCCTCGGTGCTGCAGGCAGAGCCCTCAGCCCTGCTGCGCTTTGCAGAAGAGCTGCTCCTGGGCAGAGCTGTCTCTCTGTAGCGCTGCCACTTGCCATGAGCTCCCTCTGTCCCAGGAGCCCAGCCCAGCTCAGCAGCACAGGAGCAGCCCAGGATGTCCCTTTCTCTGTCCCCTCCTGGTTCCCTTGTGGTGTTCCTGGATCTCCGGGGGAATGTCCCATGAAACAGTGTGAAGTAATCAGTGATGTTTCTTCTCTCACCTCTACAGAGACACTTCTTTCCTGCAGTAGCATTTTTCATATTAGAAAAGAATTTGGGCATGAGAACCATTTTTTCTTGTCCCATTGTTAGAGAGGACACACGAAAGTTACAGCAAAGGATCCAATTTTTCCAAGCTGGGGAGGAATATCTTCAGTTGAAGGCATTTAGCCATTTTATTCTGGTTTTATACTCCTAGGGCTAGAGAGACATTCAGCAATCTTTGGCCATGTCATGTCTGTGCTCTGAGGCAAAGCCTTTGCACACATGGGGTCTTGGACATTTGGCACCTGGTTTCCTTGGGGCAGTTCGGAGCTGGGCTGGTGCCACAGCTGCGGTGGTTCAGCCCAGATGTGAGGCAATGTCCTCAGCCAGGGACCTGACTGGGTGAGCTGGAGCTGTCAGTGTTGCAGACAGAGCTGTGACACGGATGGAATAAACTGCCAAGGCAGAGTGGCAGAAGTTAGTTCATCTGGTCTTCATGGACAGCAGCCTCCAAGCACAGCAACAGTCCAGATCAAAACTCGGTCTAGCTCTGTAAGGCAATTCAAGGGCCCCATAATGAGCTGTTACTACTGCAGGAACAGTTAAAGAAGAAACAAAGACACCGTTTGGCCCTTGATGAAATTAAAAACGGAAAGAACTTATATTCTCTGTGTCTCTTCCTCCATCTTCAGCAAGTTCTCCCAGTCCTCTGTGACTTGAGACAGGAATCTGGAGGAGAACAACCAGCAGTGGATGGGGATCGAGTCAGGTGTCACTGGAACTAACACAATCTTTTCCAGTCTATGGGACAGGAGGGGCAGCATCCCAGGAGCTGACACAGCAGGACCATGTCACAGTGAGGCCACTCTCCACCTTCTTGGAAAGCTCATGGAGACTGGGGGGACTCCCTGACCACTGGCAGCTCTCACACATTGTGTGCACTTTTCAAAAATGGCCAATGGGTGAGCAGGGGAACTAAGGGCTGTGCCCCAGAACATGTCCACAGGACCCCATTTCTGGGTGTCTGGAAGAGAAGGTGAAGGGGTTTACCCAGGGCAGGTTGTGCCTGTCCATCCTCTTTGCTTTCTGTGAGGAAAGGACAGGGTTGCAGGACGTGGGGAGAGCAGTGGTGGTCTGTTACCTGGAAGTCAGCAAGGCATTCAGCATCATCCCCCACAATATTCTTGTGTCCAAGGTCGGCTATTATGATCTGTGTCAGTGTGTAAGTAGATGGGTAAGAAACAATCTGGATGGTTGGGCTTGGAAAGGTGCTATAGAAAGGGAGAAACTTCCCAATCCTGAGGACAGTCAAGCCCTGGAAGCTGTTTCCCAGGAGTGCACATCCACTCTACCCCAGAAAGTACCCATATATGTGTTTGGATACAGCCCTGAGTAATCTGGTCTGACGCTGCTTTGAGCAGGAGGTTGGTCAGGACACCTCCCGAGGTCTCACCCAGCCTGAACGACGCTGTCCTTCCTTCCCCTTCATATTTTCAGTTTAGGGACAGCTCTCAGGTTCTCCCTGACCACAGGAATAATTCACATGAGGTGCAGGGCTGCTTTACAAGTGCCCCCAAACAGCCCCCAGGAGACACGGCACAAGCTGTTCCTTCTTTGGGTCACCCTACAGAGAAGCAGAAGAGCGCATGATTCTGCACCTGGGACATGGCAACCCTGGCTGTACAGACAGACTAGAGAACGAGATGCTGGAGAGCAGCTCTGCAGAGAGGGATCTGGGGGTTCTGGTCAATGGCAGGTTGAACATGAGCCACCAGAGTCCCTGGAGCCAAGAGGGCCCCGTGTCCTGGTGCATCCAGCACAGCAGGGCCAGCCGGGCAGGGAGGGGATTGTCCCGCTCTGCTCTGCGCTGGGGCGGCCTCACCTGGAGCATTCACTGTGTGCAGGGCTGGGGACACAGGAGAAAAAGGAGATAAAGCTGCCGGAGAGTGTCCAGAAGAGGCTACAAAGTTGGGGAAGGGTTTGGAGGGGAAGGAAGATGAGGAGCGGCTGAAGTCCCTGGGTTTGTTCAGCTGGAGCAGAGGAGGCTGAGGGCAGAGCTCATGGGGCTGCAGCTTCAGCAGGGGAGCAGGAGGGGCACGGCTGAGCTCTTCTCTCTGTGACAGTGACAGAACCCAGGGAATGGCAGAAGATGTGCCAGGGAGGGTCAGTTGGACATGAGGAAAAGGTTCTTCACCCAGAGGTGCTGGACACGGAACAGGCTCCCCAGGGAGGTGTCACGGCCCAACCTGACAGTGTTCAAGAAGAGACTGGACACCGTCCTCAGACACACAGGGTGACCTGTGGGTTGTGAAGTGCAGGGACAGGAGTTGGGCTCCGTGATCCTGTGGGTCCTTCAGGCTCAGGACATTACATGATTTTATGATTCTGATCTTGGTCTTCACCACCATTGGTCGGGAGGGCTGTCAGTCTCCTCCCCTGAGCTGATCCTGCAGCTGATTGGCTGCCTGGGCCATGAGTCTGCCTGGTTTGGGGCCCACCCTCCCCTGAGGTGATGCTCTCTCTGATTGGCTGCCTGAAGGGTCGGTCCTCCCCATAGTGCCCACCCTTCCGTGAGGCGCTGTTTACTCTGATTGGCTGTCTTGCATTTCCTCCTGGCTCCTCCCATCAAATGATTGGTCAGGCTGCTTGTCAATCATCCATTGCTGCACGCCTGCCAGCCATGATTGGTGCAGCCAGCACAGCCCGCCCCTGAACGCTGCCCAGTTGGTTCAGCTCTCGCCACCTTTCTAGCAGGCCTCAAAGCTTGATTGGCTGGTTACATGTCAATCATATGACTTGCCCCGCCTGCTCAAGTGTGATTGGCTGTCCTGGGTCCACTGGCTTCCCATAGACTTCTGGTTGGTTGTTGCCAGGCAACGAGCTCCACCTGAAACTGAAACCGTGGGCCATAAACAAAGGCCATGGGTGATAAAAGGCACGCTGGGACCCTGAACATGAGGATCTGGGCCCCAAGAAGGAGGCTCTGGGCACTCAAAAGGACGGGCAGGTGCTACAGATGGCACTTTGGGCCCTGAACACGAGGGGACCCTCTTGGTTCCCACCCGAGCTGGGTTTGGTGCCCGTGACCCCACGGAACAGACACCTGTGCTGTCCGGAGTGGCCACGGAACAGATGGAGCCCAAAGCCACGGACTCCATGAGCTCAACGGGGAGTTGTGACATTTCATGGACGTTTCACAGGGGCGGGCCATGGGCTGAGGGCAACTGTGTGTGTGTGACAGCAAAGGGTGGGAAGGGGAGCGGTGGTTGGTGAGGACGTATCGGATCGTGTGATACTGGAAGGTTCACAGACTGCCTCAGTTTACCTGTCTCAGTCATCTAGTTATAATAAACCCCTCCCCTTATTGATTTATTTAAAATAGGGATTCCTGGCTCTTATGTTACCGTTCCCCCTAGCTTAACTTTTTAAATACAGTAATCAATTTGAGTTCCGGGATTATTTCAAGGAGACTTTGTTTTACATTAAGGATTGACAGTCTGATGACTCTCAGCCCTCCCCCCGGCTGGGGTCAGGCGCCAGGTCCTCAGTTTTCTAAAAACTGCATCCTTTCGTTAAACGTTCCTTACACTGCTCCTGCAAGAGAAGCGACAACCAGTCCGTGTCCCCTCTGTGGCATCTGGACCTTCCAGAGCTGGACGGCTGGTGGGAACTGTCACCATCAGCCAAGGCTCTGTGTGAAGTCTCCTCCTGGCACAGGAACAGCTCTGGCTGTGCCTGGTGAGCACCACACTGCCCGAAGGAGAACAGCAACATCCGTAGTGACTCCTGGTTAATGGGAAGAGATGATTTGAGGGCAGGTTGGCAGCAGACCCTGAGGCCGTGCCAGGGGTGGCTACATCTGGCTCCTCCCAGCAGGATTTTGGAAAGTCCCTTCCCATCTGTGAGTGCCAGGCCAAGGACACGTGGCAGAAAGATCCCCCACCCCCGAGGGCCCTAGCCCCCAACTGGCCTCTGTCCCCAAACTACTCAGACATCTAAACAGGCTGTACCTCTACCTGAATTATTTTCAGTTTTATTTAAAAAAAACAAACTAAAGTGTACTTCTGGATGAAGATGGACCAGGTTCGGGATCAGTACCAGGGGTGCTGCAGGAGCAAGTGTCTCCCAGCGCGGACAGACGGGGGGACCTGTTGGCCTCACCATCCCTGGGCCCCACCATGGCCCAGTTCACCAGACCTGGGCCCGAGGGCTCAGCCCAGGGACAGCCCCACAACCAGGGTCAGAGCGGTTCCTGCTGCTGCCCCGAGGGTCACCAGCCCCAGTCAGCCCTGGGCCAGAGTGCAGGTGTCTGAGCTGGGCTGAGGTGGAAGGAGCTGGAAAACAGCTCATCGGGAGGAGGAGATGGAAGAAGGTGCCATGTGTGTGGCACCGGGGGTGAACTGACCCCCTCAGTTTGGTATCTGGATCCGTGCTGGGCTTGCACATGGACTAAACCCCAGCTCAGAGCACAAATTGCTGTTACCAGCCCTGGATTCCAAATGCTGTTCCTGCTCTCTCCTCCCTGGTGTGACCCGAGCGCACCACTGCCCTGCCTGCTCCTGCCTTGGGGCTTGAGGAACTCGGGCTGAAATGAAAAGATAAACTCATGCAGTTATGGGATCTCTTAACTGTCCTGAGATTGCTTTGCTAATCACTCTGTAACTTTTCCTGGGCTATGAACTCAATATGTGCCCAGAGAGGCAAATAAGTCTATGAACCAACTTTCCAATTAAGGTTTCCTTTTTACAAAAAAACACACTTCCAATTTCTCATGGGCAACAGATTGAAAGATGGAAGCTGAAGTAGCATCTGCCTCTTGCCAAAACAGTTAATAACAGATGGTTCCATTCAGTTGATCCTTAGTTGCTTCCTGCACAGGAAAACTGTCCATTAATTTAATCTTTGGTGTACAGGCAGGGCCTTGCTGATGTTCCTGTGTAGGCAACAAGAATGTGGATGTCAGGCTTTCTGCAGATTTGTGACTGAGTTCTCCTGTTTTCCCTAATAAGCAAAATCTTGCTGTGTACTCCTCAAGTCTCCCATAAGCTGGTGGGTTGAGAGAAGGACAGGGAGCTCCAGTTAGCTCAGGGAGGACCAGTCAACATCACAGGCACAGCAGACCGGAACTCGACTTGGAGAAAACTATTGGAATTTATTGACAACTGAAACTGGCACCTCTCCCCCGTCTTTGGGTGGATCACCATGCACCCTGAACCGATACACGCAGGTGTAGTCCGGGTGGCCCCAGTTGCTCAGGACTTGCAGCTTGATGTAATTCACAAAACCAGGGAGCTCGTTCTGAAATGACAAGAAGAAATGAGTCGCCTTTTCCTCTCTGGCACGTGAGCACTGACAGAATAGTGCCGCAGCAATGGCTTTGTTCAACAGCTTCGTTCCTGCTGCTTCCTTTGGCAGGGAAGCCTCTCCCCATCCAGCCGCATTTCTCCTCCTCTCCTACAGTTCTCCTCCCTCTTTGTCCCCATACCTTCAGCTGGAAGGTCTGACTGGGATTCAGCACCGCCAGGAAGGTGAACTGTCCCAGGAATATTCCCTGCTCCTCATGTTCTTCCTTGAAGCCCTACAGAAAGACAGGGGTAGAGAAAACAAGAGTGTCTGGTATCACCATGTCAAGACTAAACTTCAGTCTGTGAAGTATGGGGTTATTTCAGCTACGTAGTCCAAGGACAATGAGCACAAGGAAAAGACGAGAAGCTGCACGTGGGCAGCATGTCACACTTGCCTACTCAACGGGTCCAGGCTGCCAGTCAGAAAAGGAGCAGATGCTCCCAGTGAGTGGAAGGTAACCTGAGGATCACAAATGCCACTGGGATTGGAAGCCAAGAAGGTCTAGGACCATGCACTGTGCCAGCTCCTTTTCCCTGTGGCTCCTGGACTAGCATCTTGCCCTAGAAGCTTTTGGTTTTGAGGGATACATTGAATAAAAGAGGAATGCAATGGGAAGGAAGCAACACCAAGGAGCCTGTTTCTTCTGAGAGACACGAGGAAGCTTCAGGCCACCGGAATCTATGACCCATCTTCATCCCCTGCTTGGAAATGCTGTGTAACCCCCTGCCCCCTACTCTAGAGAAATCACTTACATAGACAGCAAAGTCCTTTGGAGCTCCAGAGATACTTTCTCCATGGAACGCTGTCCCTGAGACATGGTCCATGGTGACTGCTGTGGGAATGACTGGCACAGACAGCTTGATGAACACATGTCCCTGGCTTCCTGGGAAGGGCCAGCACTTTCCAGGATGGTTTTCTGGCTGAAAGGAGAAGAAGAAACTACATTCACATGGAGAAGGTCACCCTGGCTCTCACACCTGCCATGAGCATCAGAGGATTAAGAATTCATTTGGCCTATCAGTTCTGCTCTGAACCACAGCCAGTACCTTCAGTCGCACCCTGTGGGTACGGAACAGAGAAGCAGTTGTGAGAATTCACGTATCACAGGGCCATTTCAGGAGAGAAGCCCTTCGATGGCTGGGAGCTCCGTGTGCTACTTGTAGAAGCTCAGCAGCCTCTCCTGGTCCAGAGCCCTCACCAAGAACAAGCCAGGGACAGTGTGGCTGAAAGGCCCCTGCCCAGAGCAGGTGGCAGCCACAGGCCCCCCTGGATGAACCGTTCCTGTCAGGGGAAGCCCTCGCTGCCTCTCATCCACCGCCACCTCCTTCCCCTGGCACCAGCCAGCTCTTCAGATTGTGCAGGCAGGTCAGGAGCAGGGCCAGGACGGCTTGAGAGCCCAACGTGGGACTCTCCAGCAGTGCAGGCTCCCAGCCCCGGCTGGGGCTCACTAAGAGAACATCCCAGAGCTCTGCAGGCATCTCTGCCCTTCTCCTTCCTTGCAGTGCTGACACATTGCACAGCGACTGGGCAGACACAGACTGCAGGAGCAGCCTGGCCTGGTAGAAGCTCCCGTGGAGAACCTGGGGCACTCTGGGAGAGGGAGGAGGGAGACACTCAGCAGGGAGACACAGGAGGAGAGCAGGTCCATGCGAGAAGGAGGCAGGAAAGGAAGTTTCAAGGAGCAAAGACAGGGGGAAAGGCAACTCTGAGCAGCGTGTGTGCTTCATTCTCCTGACCCTCCTTTTACTGTTTCTTGGTGCTCCTACCTCCAGAATAAGCTCAGGGGACCTCACGTAATCCATCACGGGCAGGGAATACAAGAACACCTTCGCTTTGGCAGTCCGGAGGGATGGAGAAGACTTGGAACGAATGACGGCAGCCCCTGGAATTTAAAACATGAGCACAATCATCAGGCAGTGTCAGGAGGAATATTACACTGTTGACTTGGAAAAGGCTTCTCAGTTGTCATCCATGTCCTACAGTGGGTTCCCCTCTGTCTTACTGCCATGACCCCTCTGGAACACATAGCAGGGAGTCATTAAACTGTCCTATTTGGCCATGGAAATAGGCAAGACTGTGAACCAGCCTTTCAGTTTTTCCCATGGGGTCTGGCCCGTTACAGGCTCTGTCAGTGGGAGCACTTTTAGGGCACAAGGTGACCCTTGACTTCTCACCCGTTCTCTCTTACTCGTGGGCACATTCTAATGCCCATTTATCAATCTGGACAGGAAGCACTTTGGAACTGGTTTGTTTTTACAATGTCACGGCACCTGCTGATCTCAGGGCGTAATCAGGCATTGGGACCTGGATCTCTTCCAGCTTCTCCAGAGCTTGACTGATGATCTCCTGAACAGCCTGGGAAGGAAGGGAAAGGAGTGTGTCATTTGGAAGGAAAAGGAACGGAGCGAGCAGCTCCCCATGCAAGGCCAGCCAAGGTGAGTGGGGACAAGGCAAATCTCATATGGAAGGGAGGCCCAAATTGCCTGGAAGCCTCCCTAGTTTGCTCTGCTGTGATATATGGGTATCAGAAAGGGGGTCTGCTCACTCCAGTGCTCTGAATGCTGAAGCTGTGTGAAGGGGCTTTTCCTGTGGAGAGGCCCCAGGCCAGGCAGCACGGACAGAAAAGCCTTCTGGGTGTGAGATAGGACCGGCTTAACTCTGGACCTCTGAGACCATTCTTTCTTTCCAGTCCTCCCTTGAGGAGGACCTGAGATCTGGACGCAGAGGAAGGTACGACTCAGACAGCCATCATTCCCATCACGCTCTCTCTTCCCCATAACGAAGTGTGGAGCAACAGGAAAAAGAAGCGTGGCCATGACAGCACTTGTTCCAGCAGCACCAGCCTGTTGGCTGGGACAGGGAATTCAGTAGGATATGTGCCAGAGGGAGGATAAAACCCCTGAGTAGATCCTTCTGCCTTGTGCCCTTACCCGTCTGGTAAAGCCTGGGAGCTTTGCCTGCTTCACGCCTTCCTGGAGAGCCCGCTCCACGACATCCTTTGTGCTCCAGCGCAGATGATAAAGCTCTTCCTGGAGCTTACGGAGCTGGTCTGGCAGGGGCAGGGTTTCACTCAGGTCTTCTCCTAACTGTGCTGCGGTTCTCCAGATGGTTAAGGTGCCGTGTTGTCCCACATGGTAAATACCTGTCAGACACACACCAGACCTTAGAACTTGGTCTAAGGCTGGGTTAGGCCCTGGGCTGCCTGCTCCCATTTCTGTGTCTCTCCCAAGTGCCATAGATGTCTCTCCTCTTGTCTTTGACAGTCGCTATCATGGCATATGTGCTACACAATAGATGAACGTTCCCTGCCCTGGACTGTGCTCCTTGTCCTACAGAAGATTCTCAGCCCCCTGGGGCAGGAGAGCTCAGCCACAGATTCTCCCTCGGCTGAAGAGAACTGGCTTAGCCCTCCTGGGGAAGGCAAGTCACCCCTTCCTCACCCCCACACCTGTCTTGCTGGAGCAGGGACTGGCACAGCTCTGTCAGGGACTTTCTGCTCTTAGCTCAGCTGCTGTGGTCACAGCGCAGGAAGTGGACCAGGGCAGGATGAAGCCCTGAGTACCTCCTAAAGCACCATCCACAGGTCAGAGCTCTTGCAGAGACTCACCGAAAGAGAACAGTCCGAGAATCAGCACCAGGGTTGTTGTTTTCAGAGCCTTCATCATCCTACAGAGCAGCAAGGAGGAAAAGGCTGGTGAAGCTGGCGGTTCTCGTGCAGATCAGCAGCAGACTGGAGAGCAGCAGCAGGGACTGCAGCCCTTGAACCTGGTGTTCCTGGCGTGTGTGTTGGCTTGGTCCTGCACCAGCTCGATTCACTGCTGGGGTTGTCACCAGCTGCACCAGTGGGGGATTTGTCATGGCAGCAATTGTTTCATTAGGGACAAAGGGCTCAAGATTGACTCCGGACTATAAGCAGGAATTCCAACAAGAGCTGTGGCCACACTTCCCGTCTGTAGGGCTGGAGATGGATTCTTTGGAAATGGAAGGGACAGAACGAACACCTGTTTCTCCTGCTCACAATCCGATCGCAACTTGTGCTGATCCTGTTCTCCACCCTCTCAAGAGAAGGTTCAGCCTGTGCCCCTACGGCAGACTGTATCGAGGACACTGCTTGGGACTCCCTCCATGCGATCCAAAATAGACCCGTCCCTCATTCTGCAGAGATCAAAGGCTTTCTGGGCCTTGCCCCTGTGGTCATGAAGACACTGAAAGGCGGCTGCTGCCTTCCACCAGCTCCAGACCGAGCTCTCAGGCTGCCCTCATGTTCCACTCCTGTCCACCCTCCACCCACCCCAGCTGATGAGGTGGAAAACACACCTGGGCAAAGGGGAGGAGGAATTTTCAAACCTACCCGTTCAGACTTTGAACCTTCGCTGTCTGTCTCTTGGTACCTGCTGAGGTGCAGGTAACAAGCATCTTCCTTGCTCAGCAGCGAGCCAAAAACTCTGCGATCTTTGTTCCCTCAAGATCGAGAGTGACAAAGGCGCAGGGAGACCCCTGGTTTTATACCCTGCTGTGCCGACCTCAGCGCTGATGCTGCTTTGTGACATCAACGGCAGTGGGTGATGTCACAATGGAAGAGGCTGCGCCACCTTTGGAGGTAAAGTCCAACCTGACAGGAGCGGGTTTTGCAGTCCTCTCTGCAAGGGCAGAAATCCTTCACCATAGAAAGACTGGAAAGTTACAGGAACATGTTACTCTCAGAAAACAGACTCTGTCAACCACTCTTCCTCTTGCTTACTAAAGTTCAGATGGTGTGAGAAAAAAAAAACACCACAAAAAAGCAAGATTCTTGTTCTTATTTTATAGAACCCATTATATCAGCCACTCAACATTAAGTCCAACTCCAGTCTGAACCTCAGAATAAGAAATGCCATCTTAAAATTTCCAGGAAACAGAAGGGCTTTGAAGTGGCAAGACCAGAAAACATTCATGAAAGCACCGCCATGCAAGTCCACACCCCTGATCACAGACCACCTGCCCCGTTACCTAAGGCAATGATGTTCTCAGCTGATTTGCAGCCACTGACATCTGGAAAACAGCACAGGGTCTCTTGTTGTTTAGCGCTGAGCACATAGGTTGACACTGGAGCTGGTAAGAAAAACATCCACAGTCAGTCTGGTTTCATTGGAGGACATCAGGACAAGTTCAGTTCACATTCACAAGGAATCACAGCAGGTCCCACCCGTCCCTGCAGACCCCGACACAGCTCCTGTGCAGGGTCCGGAGGAGCAGTGAGCGCAGAACAAGAAACCTTCCTTCAAAAGAAGGCCCCCAGCTGGCTCTTTCCCCAAGCTGCACAGAGCAGCAGCTGAGAACAACTTCTGCCACAACTACACCCGGCTCTGCCGTCTGCAGGAGGAGACCAGCTCCTAAATGATCCCCAGCCCTACAGACACAGATCTTCCCCAGGACAGTGCTCAGCAAATACCAGAGCACAGCGACACATGGTCATTCAGTTGAAGCTGCTGGGGAGAAGGACAGAGGACTAGAAAGAGACAAATCAGACAAGAGAGAAGATAGAGGAGCCCAGAGAGAAAGAAACACACAGGGAAAACGCTGGAGAGATGGAGAGATCAAGAGAAATAGGGACGAGGAGCCACAATGAGACAGGGAGGAAGAAAGAGGAGGGTGGAGGAGCAGGACAGAGGGACAAGGGGATGGGAAGGAGAAGAAGGAAAGTTGGGTAGAGAAAGACAGGGAGAGGGAGGGGGATGTACACATGGAGAAAAGGAAGGAGAGAGAGCAGAACAAAGGGACTGAGAAATAAAGGGAAGGTCAGATGGAGATGAAGAGACTGACAAAGGGAGAAAACCCACAGTGAGCTGGAGGAAGAGGAAAGGAGGGCTGAGAAGCAGCAAAGAGGAAGAGACAAAAAATAAAAGGCAGAGCCAGCTGGACAGGGGTCTATTGCCAGAAGCAATGGGACAGGCAGTGAGGCAAGAATAAAGGCAGAAAAGATGGGGACAGGCAGCAGGACAGAGGGACAATGAGAGCATAAAAGGGGCAGGGAACAGGATATACACGGAGAAACAATCAGCAGTAACAGAGAGAAAGATAGAAGAGAAAAAAAGAGATAAAGAGGGACATGGGACAGGGAGAGAAAGGAAGAAGGAAAGGGAGCAGGACAAGGATTGTCAGAGAAACACAAAGACAGGGAGCAGGACAGGGGAACACAGACAGAGAAAAAAGAGTCGGGGAGGCAGCACAAAGGGAAAGACAAAAATGAGAGGCAGGCAGCAGGGCACAGATAGAGGTAGAAAAGGCCTGGGCTGGGCAGCAGGGCAGAGATGGAGACCAGAAAGCAGCTTTGGGCTGCAGGACAGAGATGGAGTGAGAAATGAAAGTGACAGGGAGCAGGAGAGAGTGACAGAGAGAGTGGAAAAACTACAGAGGGAGCAGGACAGCAAAACAGAGCGGGGGACAGACAGGGAGAAGGGCAGAGAAACAGAGAGGGAATGAGAGGGGCAGGGAGCAGGACAGAGAGCTGGAGCAGGAAGGGAAATGAGATGGGCAGCAGAACAAAGGGAAGGAGAGACAAAGACAGGGGCAGGGAGCAGGACAAAGGGATGGAAGAAGAAAAAAAGTAGTAATGGTTCAGGACTGAGATGAAAAAACAAATTAAAAATACACCGGGACTGGGATGGAGTGACCGAGAAAGGGCAAAGGAACAGGGGGCAGGACAGCACTGAAGGAATAAACAACTGTGGTGGGCAGTGGGACAGAGAGATGGAGAGAGGAAAAACAGAGCAAGAGAGAGAGGAAAGAAGGGGCAGCAGCTGGACAGGGGGATACAGTGAGAAAAGATGGGACCAGGATTAGAACAGAAAGACAGAAAAGAAATAAAAGGACAGAGAGACAGCAAGAGGGAAAAAATGCACAATCAAGAAACCAGGTCAAGATCCGACATGGAGGGGACACCAGCTGGGGAGAAACCGGGGACACCAGAGACCCTGATG
Source organism: Caloenas nicobarica (assembly GCF_036013445.1). Lineage (NCBI taxonomy): Eukaryota > Metazoa > Chordata > Aves > Columbiformes > Columbidae > Caloenas > Caloenas nicobarica. The sequence goes on from NC_088276.1 coordinate 2,988,866, forward strand.
AAGACTCTCGAGTACCAAGGATGGACTTCAGCAAAGTTATGGCGGGGTTATGGAAATAATTCATGTTTGATGCATCAACCAAGCCATAGAAACGAATATGCAATAGGTGTATGTAAGAAATACCAAGAAGTGAGAATCACACACACGCTCGATTAGAGGAGCAATCTTGCGAGTGTCTGGCGCGCTGTAACAAAAGTGCTGCTTTTACCACTTTCCAAACTGTGTTAAAGAACCTTTTTGCCGACTTTTCGGTACCATTTCCCCCCGCCCAGGAGAACAAGGCCAGAGCAGCCCACGCACACCTGAGCCAGATGCAGCAACAACATCCCCGGGGCCCCAGTTGCAGGAAAAAGGGCCCCAGGGCTGGGCCGGGGGCTCCTCAGCCTTGGGGCAGCTCCACGGGCGCCACGGCAAAGCTCAGCCTGGCCGCCCGTAGAGCCACCGCCTCCTCAGCTTGGGCCGCGCTGCCATTGGGCGGGAGGGCTGTCAGTCTCCTCCCCTGAGGTGATCCTGGATCTGATTGGCTGCCTTAGGGGTCACTCCCCCCACAGTGCCCGCCCTGCCCTGAGGTAATGTTTCCTGTGATTGGCCAGCTGGGATTTCTCATTTCCCCCCCTACCAAGTGATGGGTCAGACTACTTGTCAATCATCCATGTGCTGCACTCCCACCAGCTGTGATTGGTTCAGCCAGCACAGCCCGCCCCTGAACGCTGCCCAGTTTGTTCAGCTCTCACCACCTTTCCTGCGGGCCTCAAAGCTGGATTGGCTGGTTACATATCAACCACATGACTTGCCCCGCCTCCTCAAATGCCATTGGCTGTCCTGGGTCCCCTGACTCCCCATAGACTTCTGGGCTGTTGTTGCCAGGCAACGAGCTCCACCTAAAACTGAAACTGTGGGCCCTGGTCAGAGGCCGTGGGTGATAAAAGGCACGTTGGGACCCTGAACATGAGGATTTGGGCCCCAGGAAGGAGGCTCTGGGCACTCAAAAGGACGGGCAGATGCTACAGATGGCGCTTTGTGCCCTGAACACGAGGGGACCCTCTTGGTTCCCACCTGAGCTGGGTTTGGCGCCCGTGACCCCACGTACCAACTGTCTGCTGTGCTTTCTGACCTCATGGGCCCTCTTGTCCTGCCTCCCTTCTGCTGCTAAAGCCTGTTATAGGAAACAATCACCTTGCCAATAGAATAGGCCCGGGCAAGATCTCTCAGCAAAGCATATTTTATTAATGATTTTGCAAGACCGGGTGTTCTGCCCAAAAGTAGGTACACAGAATAGGGCAAAAAGCCTCCGCTTAGATCCCCCCCAAATCCCAGCTGCAAATTCCCTCCCCTGCTCCCCATTGGTTGGGTACTGCAGGGTTTACAGACTACCCGACACCTGCCTCAGTTTACCTGTCTCATTCATCTAATTCTAACAACTCTCTGACCTTATTGATTTTATTAAAATATGGATTCCTGGCTCTTTGGTTACCCTATCACTTAGCTTAACTTTTTAAATACAGTAATCAGTTTGTATTCTGGGATTATTTCAAAGAGACTTTGTTTTACATTAAGGATTCATAGTCTGATGTCTCTCATCCCTTACCCCCCGCTGGGGTCAGGTGTCAGATCAGTTGTAAAAACAACATTCCTCCTTCAATGGCTCCTTACAACTCGACCTCCACATTGAAACAGAAGAGAGGGCAAGATGGGAACACACAGCACACAGCTCTCAAAACCCCATCACAGGGACTTCTCAGAATGGGGATTTCACCAATTGATGCAAAACCCACAGAGAAGCAAACACCCCATAAATGACACACGTGAGGCCAACAGGAGTTTGTTTTTAATTCTGGCTTGGGCTTTTCTGCCCACTGGCACTCAGTGAGTGTTTCTGAGAAGCGATCCCAGCCGTGGGTGCAGGTTGCAGCTCCTCCTCGAGGGGCCTGTGGGCAGGCGGGCCGGCCGGCAGAGCTGCCCCTGGCTCTGGAAGGGCTCTCTGAGCTCTTCCTGGCTGGAGGCAGCACTGGCTGCTGGTGCCCTTGGGGCAACTTGGTCCCTGCTGGGCAGCTTTGGCGCTTCCTGGACTCTTCCTCCTCCTCTCCAGCATCGCAGGTGTCACATACTGTGTCCTCCCTCATCCCAGGCTGCAATCTGCCTTGGTCACCACTGGCTGCTTTTCTGATTTGTAACTCCGGGGCACTGAAGCCTTCCTGCTCCTCCTCCTCCTCCCCCTGTGTGCTGAGGGGTCACAATCCGTGATCTCCACAAACTGGCTGTGGACGTCATAGCACCGCCGCGGGGATCTGCTCCGCTCCCTCTGCCTTGGCTGAGTTTGTTCCTGAGCAGCTTTGGGTGCGGAAGGACACTGGGAGCTGCTGTTGGAGGGCCCTGGAGCTGCATCATCCCTTAGGGCTCGGTCACAGCATGGAGGACTTGTTCTCCAGCTCCGTGTCCTCCTCACTGAGCAATGCTGCTCCGTGATCTCCACAAACCGGCTGCGGAGATCATAGCCCCACCGCGGGGATCTGCTCCGACCTCTCTCCCTTGGGCGGGTTTGCTCCTGAGCAGCTCTGGGGGCAGGAACAGCCTGGGAGCTGCTGCTGGAGGGCACTGGAGGTGCTGGTGCAGACTGGGAGCTGCTGCTGGAGGGTCTTGGAGCTGCCTCATCCCTGTGAGTGCGGTCACAGCTCAGGGGACTGGTTCTCCCCCTCCTCCCGTCTGACTGTTCATAGTCCGTGGTGTCCACAGCCCAGCTGCGGAGATGGTTGCCCCACTGCGGGGATCTGCTCCGGGCCCTCTCCCTGGCACCGTTTTCCTGGCAGTGGGCAGAAGGGCTGAATCCCTGCTCCTCTTTGCTGCTGTCCTCTCGCGCAGTGTGGGGCACACGGTCGCGGGGTTGACAGCGCAGCGGGCGCGCAGCTTTCCTTCTGGACACCAGCCTGACGCAGCCGTGGAAGAAGCGACGCAAGCAGGAGCCCATGGAGGAGGTGCTGTTGATCCTGCCTGGCCAGATGGGCCACAGCCGGCCCGCAGCTGCCTCCCGGGCACCTGCCTGGCTTTGCTGGCTGCTGCTGGCTGGTGCGGAGGAGCTGCTGTCCTCTGCAGAGTCCTCCATGCCCCCCGCCATGTCCTGCAAAGAGAGCTGTGAGAAGCTCCTGCCCTTTCCTCCTGACAGGACCCATCAGTGCGGCACCCCCAGAAGCTGTGAGGGAACAGCTAAGGGCCTCCCAAAGGCTCCTGGAGGCTGCAGAGGGGCCAAGGAGGACAAATGGGATGGATGCAGGTGGGATGCTGGGAGAGGGAGCCGTGCTGCAAATGTGCAGAAAGCTGCTGTGTGGGAGGGAAAAGAGAGCACTGCCAAGATCCCTGAAAGAAACCCGCTGTCCATCTGGTGCCCTGACCACCTCCCCACAGCCACCTTAGTCCTACAGGGCAGACCCTGCGGTCCCACAGAACCCACCTGCTTGCTGCCGGCCGCCCACTGACTGAGGAGGGAAAGGGCCTGTGATGGTGCCAGTGAGGAAGAAGCCCTTTGTCCAACTTTCAAATCAGAGCACCTGGGGAAAAAAGAGGGATCTTTGCTGAGGGCTGTTCTTGCAGCCTCCTCTGGGTTCAGGCATTTTCTTGGAGCACTTTATATGACAGAGAGAATATGTAACTAAGACCACAAATGGGAAATTTGATTGGGCTGAACGATGCAGGCGGTAATTGTCTGCTATGACAGAAACACTCAGGAGGATGAGAAGAAAAATAGCAAAGCCAGGAAAAGGAAATGTATTCTGAACACAGCTTAAAACTTGTGATTACCTGATGTAAAACAGTAAATAGGCTTGCTGCCTGAGAACTGTGTCGATGTCACAAAGAACCACAGTCTCGTCGTTCATCTGGTACCACAGTCCATCACTGGCCTGCAAAGAAGAGTGTCGGTATCTGGAGATGAACGGCATGGCTTCTCCACAAAAACACAAGCCAAAGCCTGCCAAACCACAAGTGTTCCAAAACAAATCCAATCCAGCCCCTGAGGAAACCTCCTCCACTCAGATCCTTGGCTGCCAGAACATGGCCAGGAAAGTTGGTTTTCCCCAGGATACATTTTTCCCTTGTTCACAAGGAAGTTGCTTTTCACCTTGATGTAGCAGAAGTAGTGTCCTGCACGGCAGCTGCCACCTCCATGCACCAGGACGGCGTATAAGGAGTAGAGGAGCGGTTCTCCAGCTGTCTGAGACATGTACGGGCAAAGATCCAGGTACTGGGGATACTCCACAACCTACGGAGAGAGCAGGAGGGCTCAGCTATGATCCAGAAACATTTGAGGACACAGCCTCTCAAGGCTAAAGGCCAGAAGTGTAGAAATGCATCGTTCGGAATCATCAACACTTGGTTTTCCCTAAAGCAACATGTCATGGGTTGGGTGGCAGGAAACTGATCTGGGCCAAAGCAGCTCTGTGGGAGCAGAGGACATGCTTGCCTTCCCATGGGAACTGTCCCCAGAAGGGAACATGAGAATCTCAACATGAGCTGCTTGTGACAGAACTTCTGGCGTTGGGAAACCCGCTCCAGGAAGAGAACGTTGCCCTCCAGTTGTGTACACACCTTACTGATCTTGTCGCCGGTGAAAGCTTCAAACCTCTTCAGACACACCGTGAGAACCTTGGGCGCGCGATGAACCGTGAACCTCTTGGAGGCGGCAGTCATCTTGTCACACCTTGAAAGCAAGTACAGAGCCAAGGGCTGAAACGCACCATTTTTTCCCCAAAGGCCAGACAGCCTTTCCTGTCTCACACATCCCGACGCTATTTTAAGGCTATTCAGTACCATGAGGCCATGTTGAAAAACCTGCTTCTCATTACTGTGCCTTAAACCAATGTGAAAACATGACTTCTGCTCAATGACACCTTCACGCAGCATCTAGTATTAATATGTCATTAGTAATCGTCTTACTTGCTACATTTAAAGCAGTTTTCGCCATCCAGGTGCTCGGGTTTCACAAAGTCCTCCAGAGCTGCGGTGACAGATGCGGCTGCCTGGAGGAGTGAGAAGGGAGAGCCCTGAGCTCTGGGAAATGCCCTCGCCCAAACACTTAGGAGGAGTTTACACAAGAAAACAGCTCAATGACGCTGAGGAGACCCACTGTGAACCCGCAAGCAGTGTCCAGAAGGAGGCAGAAAGAGGGTGTGATGCTGAACATCTCCCTCATTCCCCAGGGATTCCCAGCACTCTCCAGAGCCACCGCTTCATGGCACCACACAGTTCAGTTATGATGGTGTGCGGGCCACCAGTGATGGAAACAACACCCCCCATGAGCCTGGGAGCCAGACGAGTGTTGAGGGAGGGCAAGGGAAGAAGGAGGAGGGTACGTCACAGTGCAGAGAGGGGCACGTGTGCCTGTCCAGCTGAAACCAGCACCGACAGGGAGACCACTGCCAAGGCCTCTGCAGGAGAACACAGTCCATTCCACCTCCTGCCCACCACCAAGCTCTCTTGTGTTTGTCGGATACATTTTTAAGCCAACTGTGTGGATTCTGGAAAGCTCCAGTGGCCTTGGGACATCTTGAAGCACAATTACAAACCCTCTTACTCTGATATCCAGAGGAACATCCAGGAAGGCCTCGTAGGAATCGGAAACCGCTTGGCAGCTCCAGCACGTGACTGGAAGGCAAATGGAAATGCTCAGCGAGAGGGGAAGTCAACAGACTATGCCGGGTTACGCTCCTCACACCCACTGCGCCAATCACACGATCAGCTGCTATCGCAGGCAGACAGGAGGGCACAGACGATTCCAAGGAGAGCAGTAGCTGTGGAAAAGTACCTCTGGATCTCAGAAAGCCCCCAAAGATCTGATGGACGATGGTAGTTGCTTGAGAGGAGATGTCCAAGCTGCAAACCAATGGGAAGGCAGAGAGTTATCTCCTCCAAGAGCCTGGCTTTGTCTGAAAGCCCTGGGCATAGTTTTCCTTGAGGGGAGGACATCAAGGAGTCCAAAGGGCTTGGGAACGCTGGAAAGACAATTTGCTTGTGCTTACTCGCTGCTTCCGCTCAGACAAGCTCTCTGCATGGCATCCACGGTGCAGCGTAAGAACTCGTGGGCGTCCTCCTGCCTGCCATGCTCGAAATTTTCTCCTATTTCTAAGAAAGAAGAAGTTACTAGTTCTCTCCTACGCGAATGGCATAAAACATGTCACAGCAGCTGGACTGACTTACGTGTGAGAACATCAACAACAGCCCAAGGCTCGATGGCACTGGCTGAGGAATGCAGGACCTGTTTAACGTGCGCTTCCATTCTGCACATCATGCAGAAGCCTTCCTGGCCACCTGGAGAGGGAGGGAGATGGGGAGGGAGAGAGGGAAGCTCCTCAGGTTTCCAGAATATCCACAGCAATGGGAAACCTAAGAAGTTGTAAGAATTCTCCACTCCTCCCAAGGGGCCCAAGTCCCAACAAGCCTGGGACATTTAAGGTCACAGAAAACTTTCTTCAGAGGGATGCTGAACTGACGGAAGCTTTCTGTGCAATAAGCAAAAGAGATTAACTTGCAGGAATAGGGACCAAGAGCCTGGGCTAGAAACAGGTGCCTTTCTAAAGATGAACATATCCATGTACAACAAGTCACTTCTAGGCTTGAGTGTTCAAAGAATACCAACTCAGGGAGCTGATCAGCTTCCAGATTCTGGGAGCCCTTGGGCAGTGCCCAACAGATGTACAAGGAAAAGTTCTGAAAAGTACTGACAGGCCCGGCTGTGCTCCCCAGAGAGCAGGTGGTTGGCCAGAGGCGGGGTGTAGGTCAGACACTGCAGGATGGAGTTGAGGAAGCACGTGTTGCCCAGGTTGTGCAGTCCCGCTCCAGCTCTCTGGCTGTGCTGCCAGCCCATGCAAATCTTCTGCGGGGGAAAGAGGATCCTCTGCGGTGGAGCCATTCCCTCAGCAACGACTGCCAAGAAAGCACATTGGAAGAGAGATGAGACCATGTTACTGCACAAAAGCATATTTAAAAGCTGAGTTCTGTACAGAAGCACCCAGGATAGAGCATCAGCTCTATCCTCCAACACAGAAACACTATGGGAAGCCTCACACTGCCCTTGAAATTTCCTGATGAAGGCACAGTTTTGGAAAATAGTGTGTTCCCCTGCTCACTTTGCCGAAAGTGCAACAAACACACACTCTGTCTTCAGTGGCTTGGGCAAATTTCCTTTCCCTCTGGAGTCTTGAACTGGATCATCCCCCAGCGTATCAGGGCTGGAGGGTGCCCAGCAGACCCCAGGCAAGACAGGGAAAGCCTTTAGTGCAGCGGGTAAGGATCTCGCTTCAGACGGGCAGGAAAGGTCTCTGTCCCACAGCACGGCTGCCTCCTGCCTGCCCTGCTGCCTCTTGCTGCCCGTGCCCTGGAGCAGGAGCTGGGTCTCCTCTGCCCACAGAGGCTGTGCTGGGGCCGGCTCCCAGCTCAGAGCAGCCCTGGCATTCAGGCAGCATCATGACGACCACCCGTGGGACCCGCCCTGCCAGCGTGAGGGGAAACGTGATCCTGGTGTCGAGCAGGGAGCGCTCGCTGAGCCCCCGCCCTGCCCAGACAATCAGGGCCCCTCACTCACCCATCTCCAGTTGCTGGGCCATGCACAGCTCCTGGGGCTCCACTGGAGATCCGCTCCCCTGGGGAGCCCTGTCCTCCTCCAGGGCCACCCTGGTGGTGCCAAGATGTTTCTCTGCCATCTTGTGGGTCCAAGCAAAGAGTTATAGGTGGAGAAGGGGGAAGCTTTGGCAAAATGCCAGGGGTCTGCCGGGGGCGGCTGGGAAAGACTTGGGTTGCACTCGGGGAGTCTTCAGCACAAGTCTGCCGGGGGCAGAGGGAAGTCTGCCAGGGGCAGCTAGAGTTAGGATATGGCTGGACTCGATGGTCTTAAGGGTCACTTCCAACCAAAAAGATTCACTAAATCTCTGAAAGACGTGGGCTACGCTCGGGGGCTCTCGCCAGCTCCGTGCTCCTGCCCTGTCCCGTCGCCGTCCTGTCGGACAGTGGGGGCTGGGGCCACAGCTGCGCTGAGCACAGGCAGGGCAGTGGGTGTCACAATGTGAGGTCACAAAGGGCCCCACTGTGACCCTGCACCTGGGCAGGGAGGTCAGGCTGTCTCTTTGGGAGGCACAGGTTCAGCTCAGCGCTGGGCACCTGGGTGCTAAATTTGAATCCCAGTTTCTAAATTTCCACCACCCATTGCTCGGAGCATAGTCTGTAACAGTCTGTTGCACTACTCCATTTTCCTGGAGGCTGGTGCATGACGGAGATGTGACAGACCCACTCACTGTCGTGCTCCTTGGCCCAAGTGTCTGTGAGGATGTTCCAGTAATGAGTCCTGTTGTTTAGCTTAGTTCTTTCTGCGTTGCTGTTTCACCACATGACTTGCTTTTCAAGGCCCAGGACAGTGTTACGGGCAGTGCCGTGGGGCACAGCGTAGGTTTCCCAACATCCGATAGTGGCTTCTGCCATTGTAAGCACAGAGCTCTTGCCATGGCGGGTTTGTGGCAGTGTGATATACTCAGTCTGCCAGGCATCCCCATATTTACACTTCAGTCTTCACCCCCCATGCCACACAGGCTTTAACCGCTTGGCTTGCTTGATCATAGCCAGTTTTTCACAATGGTGAATAACCTGAGCAACAGCGTCCATGGTCGAGTCCACCCCTCGATCACGAGCCCATCTATGTGTTATATCCCTTCCTTGATGACCTGAGGCACTGTGGGCCCAATGGGCCATCAATAATTCACCTTCATCTTGCCAGTGCAAACCTACCTCAGACACTTTAATCTGGGCAGCTCGATCCCCCAACTGGTTGTTCGGATCAGGTTCTTCAGTGACCGACTCTCGGGCACATGAGCTTCTATGTGGTGCACTCTCACAGGCAGGTTCTCCAGCCCAGCAGCGATATCTCGCCAGGATTCAGCAGCCCAGATGGGTTGGGCTCTGCGCTCCCAGCGGCTCCGCTTCCATTGCTGTAACCAGCGCCACGGGGCATTTCCCACCATCCACGAGGCAGAGCACAGATGAAGCTTCTCAGACGCTGGGGCCTCTTCAGCCCCTGTCAGGATGGCGGGTGCTGGGTCTGGTGGGGCCTCTGCCCCACGGCGGGGGCTGTGGCCCAGGGTACAGCAGGGGCCACAACGGTTGGACGCGGTCGGCGGTGGCGGCGGGAAGTCGGATGGCCCATGGCTGCGTTCCAGCGGCACGGCCCGGGATACTGACTGTGTGAGCGGGTGGTGCCATGGAGACGCGGGGTCTGGAACATGGGGGTGGCCGGGGGAACGGGAGGGACGGGGAGGGGGGCAGAGAGGAAGGGGCCCCGGGGCTGGGCCGGGGGCTGCTCGAGCTCAGGGCAGCCCTGACGGGCGCCATGTCAGAGCTCGGCCTGGCCGCCTGCGGAGCCGCCTTCTGCTCACATCACTCTCCACTGCCATTGGTCGGGAGGGCTGTCAGTCTCCTGCCCTGAGCTGATGCTGTCTGGGATTGGCTGCCTGGGCTGTCACTCTGCCCTGGTTTGGGGCCCACCCTGCCCTGAGGTGCTGCATCCGCTGATTGGCTGTCTGGGATTTCCCCCCCTGGCTCCTCCCATCAAATGAGTGGTCAGACCACTTGTCAATCATTCATGTGCTGCACTCCTGCCAGTTGTGATTGGTGCAGCCAGCACAGCCCACCCCTGAACGCTGCCCAGTTTGTTCAGCTCTCACCACCTTTCCTGCAGGCCTCAAAGCTTGATTGGCTGGTTACATATCAATCACATGACTTGCCCCACCTCCTCAAATGCCATTGGCTGTCCTCGGTCCCCTGACTCCCCATAGACTTCTGGTTGGTTGTTGCCAGGCAACGAGCCGAGCTCAGCCTAAAAATGAAACTGTGGCACCTGGACAGAGGCCGTGGGTGATAAAAGACACGTTGGCACCCTAAACATGAGGATTTGGGCCCCAAGAAGGAGGCTCTGGGCACTCAAAAGCAGGGTCAGAGCAGATTACTCAGGCCTTTATCCAAACACCTCTTTGGCAATTTTTGGGGTAGAGTGAATGTGCACTCCTGGGAAACAGCTTCCAGTGCTTGACTGTCCTCAGGATTGGGAAGTTTCTCTCTTTCTGTAGAACCTTTCCAAGCCCAAACATCCAGATTGTTTTTACTCATCTACTTACACACTTACACAGACCATAATATCCTACCTTGGACACAAGAATGTTGTGGGGGATGATGCTGAATGCCTTGCTGACTTCCAGGTAACAGACCACCACTGCTCTCCCCACGTCCTGCAACCCTGTCCTTTCCTCACAGGAAGCAAAGAGGATGGACAGACACCACCTGCCCTGGGTAAACCCCGTCACCTTCTCTTCCAGACACCCAGAAATGGGGTCCCAGTGGACATGTTCTGGGGCACAGCCCTTAGTTCTCTGAAAAACAGGACTTGAGTCTGGTTGAGTTTCAATCAGAATCAGTCATTTCATTAACAGATACCAAAGCAAAAGGCTAGGTAATAAAAGGCAAGCAAACAGCGCTGGGTGTGTGGGGAGTCACCGCTCCACCAACACTCACACCGCTTACTTTTTCCCTTGGTCTTTTATACTTTCTTAAGTTCCCTTTTCCAAGAAGTATCCTCCTAGTTTCAATTCCCCAGATTAACATGGCGTTGAGGTTTCTGCACACGTCTCAGAGGTTTAGGTGGTCGCCTCTCCCCTCCTGGTGGTCCTCAGGAGGAAGGCTTCTCCTCTTCTTTAGTGTCCTTTTCTTTACTCTTTATTCGGTGCATGCGTAAAGCAGGTTTTCTTTAAGCAAGTCGTTAGCGCTACATAACGGCAATATCCTTTTCTTTACTTAAGTCGTTAGTGCTACCTAACCACAACATCCAGTGTCCTTGCTCCATGCCTTAATTGGTTAAGTCAGTGCACTTATCTTAACTTCTTGTTGGCGCATTTTCGCAATGTTAGTACACTAATACTTATTTCTGTCCCCTGATATACTCTTACAGTGACACGAATCACAATAATACATTTCACAGTTCCCCTGCTCACCCATTGGCCATTTTTGAAAAGTGCACACAATGTGCGAGAGCTGCCAGTGGTCAGGGAGTCACCCCAGTCTCCATGAGCTTTCCAAGAAGGTGGAGAGTGGCCTCACTGTGACATCGTCCTGCTGTCTCAGCTCCTGGGATGCTGCCCCTGCTGTCCCATAGACTGGAAAGGATTGTGTTGGTTCCAGTGACCCCTGACTTGATCTGCACCCACTGCTGGTTGTTTTCGTCCAGATTCCTGCCTCCAGTCACAGAGGCCAGAGAGAACTTGCTGGTGAAGACAGAGGAGAAGAGGACACAGGGATTCTCACCTCTTTCTCTTATTAAAGTCATTGGTGGCCACCCAGTGTCTTTGTTTCTCCTTTAACTGTTCCTGCAGTAGTAACAGCTCATTAGGTGACCCTTAATAGCCTTACAGGTCTAGACTGAGTTTTGCTCTGGACTGTTGCTGTGCTTGGAGGCTGCTGTCCTTGAAGACCAGATGAACTAACTTCTGCCACCCTGCCTTGGCAGTTTATTCCATCCGTGTCACAGCTCTGTCTGCAACACTGACAGCTCCAGCTCACCCAGTCAGGTCCCTGGCTGAGGACATTGCCTCACATCTGGGCTGAACCACCCCAGCTGTGGCACCAGGAAACCTCTGACCTGCCCCATGGAAACCTGGTGCCAAGTGTCCAAGAGCCCATGTGTGCAAATGCTTTGCTTCAGAGCACAGTCACGGGATGGCCAAAGATTGCTGAATGTCTCTCTAGACCTAGGAGTATAAACCCAGAATATAATGCCTAAATTCATTCTGGGGAACATATTCCTCCCCCAATTTGGAAAAATTAGATCCTTTGCTGTAACATTCCTGGTGTCCTGCCTAATGATGGGACAAGAAAAGGTGATTCTCATACCAATTTACTTTTTAATACAAAGAACACAATGCTGGCAAGAAGTGTCACTGCTAGAAGACAGAGAATCAACATCACTGATTACTTCATGTTGTTTCAAAGGATGTGCCCCTGGAGCCCCAGGGACAGCTGGAGGGAGCCCAGAGGGGACAGAGAAAGGGACATCATGGGCTGCTCCTGTGCTGCTGAGCTGGGCTGGGCTCCTGGCACAGAGGGAGCTCATGGCAAGCAGCAGCGCTGCAGAGAGACAGCTCTGCCCAGGAGCAGCTCCTCTGCAAAGCGCAGCAGGGCTGAGGGCTCTGCCTAGGGATCTCAGGGAGACGAGCAAGGCAGAGAGAGATTAAAGGTGGTCAGGACTGGGAGGATGACTGAGAGCTCGCTGGAGGAGAAATCTTTGCAGGCCTTGCTATGGTAAGTCTGTGGGTGCAGGGCAATGCAGCTGTAGCTCCTGGAGGCATCTCTTAAAGTTAGCACAGGCACAGTTTGAGGGATCTGTGAGGAGGGGGCTCTTGGCAGGCAATGTTGAACAGCTGTGAAGCTGGGTGAGCAGCCAGGGGTGCCCAAGGCTGTCCTGCAGAGCAGGGTCCCTGCACCCCAGGGCTGTGCTGGGACAGGGACTCTGCCGCCTGCCAGGGTCAGCACTCAGCCTGCCCGGGGAGATCCCCATGGTGCTGTGGGGAGAAGCTGTGGGGGGAAGGAGCCACCCCTATCAGGGCAGGAAAGGTGCTTCTGCTGTTGAGGGGGTGCTGTGTGGGTCAGGGCTCCTCACAGCTCCAGATCATCCCCAGGATTTTTCCAAGGTGATGCCTCAAAGAGAAGATCAGTGCAAGGATTACCAGATAGATAGGGGGCTTTCCTGAGCCTGCCTTTTCAGTTTCCTATCCCAAGGGTTGGGGGGTGCAGGAAAGGAAAAAATGAAAATGAGCTCTCATGCTTAAACAAGTCACTGTGACTCCTGAACTGCAACTCCGATTAATCATTACATCTGCCAGAAGCCTCATAACATCCCTTCAGCTGCTGCTCTGCCTGTGCACAGCACCAGCATCACATTGGCTATACCCGTCAGTCTTAGTCTGACCTGTCCTTTTCCCCAGTCTGCAAACAGGAAGATGCCCCCAGGCAGTGCCCTGTGTACAGGCAGGATCTATAGGGCCAGGGTGAGGGCACAGAGGGTGGGATGGGGTCTGTGAGCATTGACAGGGAAAAGACATGGACAGGAAAACACCTCCCAGGAGGAGAATTTCCAGGAAGCAGGGAAATGATCAGAAATGACAGGAAAATAAAACTGGCATTGTTCTGGGAGGGGGAACACAGAAAACTCCCTTTGATCCCCACAGTGCAGATACCTCCTGTGAGCAGCCCCCTCGCCTCCTCTCCCACCCAGCAAAGCCTCTGCCCTCAGGGCCGGGGGCTCCAAGGCATGAAGCAGCTCCTGTGCAGCCAGAGCTCCAGTTCCCTCTGCAGAGCACAGGGGCTGAGAGCAGCTGCCCGGCAATGCTGGTGTGTGGGAGGTGGCTGCACAGCTGGGGAAGGGTGACGCTGTCTGAGTGCCCGGCTGCCTCTGCCCTGGCCTCTCTCACACCCACCCTCACCGCATTTTCCTTCTTGCTCCACTGCTCTGGGTCACTGCTGTTGTGATCTGGTTCTTGCCGTCGGGCTCTCTGGGGATGGGAGTTTCAGCTGCACAGTCACAGCCTGATCTTGTGGGTCCTTTCCTGCAGGTGTGTCCATGGGAACACGTGTCCCAGCTTTCCTCTGCCCTGTGGGGCTGTGGGCAATGCAGTCTGTGGGGCTGGGGAATGAGCTGAGTCTCCCTGAATCAAATGCCATCATTAGGACTCTTGGCTGTTTCCTTGAGGTTTCCTTCCAAGCTGTGATCCTCCCTCCAGGATGCAAACGTCCTACAGCATATGTGTGTTATCTGAAAGCCCCATGGAGAAGCACAGAGATGCCGTGACCAAGAAAATGCTGTTGGGCTTGTGAAATGATCCGTGTGTGTCCTGGGCTAAACATGTCATGGTCTGAGGTGGATCCCTCAGCTCTCAGCAGTGCCTGGTGGCTTTTCAGGGTAACATGGGAGTGTGATCAGCCTCCATCTCAGAAAGGTGCCAGCCCAGGGCAGCTGGAGCAAGACAGAGGGACAGAGCAGCTGCCCTCACTCTGCACTGACCCACAGGCATCCTCTGGTCTCGCAGGACTCGCTCTGTTCTCCCTGAGTGCAGCAGAAATGCTGAGGGTTTATGACACCCAAGAACACTTCCCAGAGTGGGAGGGCAGAAGGAGCTGTAGAAACGCCAAACCTCTCAAACACAGTTTCTCAGCCCTGGGGGTACAGATGCTGACAGTCCCTTCTGCACCAGGAGCGGTTCCATCTGACAAAGCTGAACCCCAGGACTGGCCCCTGCCCCACCCAATCACACAGGGTCAGGCTGACTCCTCAAGAGCCCCTGGGCAGAGACCCTGCTCTTCATTGCACACTCATCAAGCACCGACGCGGACTCCAGCCAGGACGTTCTCCTGGAAAAAGAAAAGTGTCTCTTTGTGGGAGGGTCTGTGGGAAATGGCTTTGATTTTTCCCAGAGAAGTCTCCCCTAAACTGTCACTGTCTTTTCCTCCTATGATAATGCCCATGCTTGGATACAGCAAATGTCCAACAGCAGCTCCATCACCCAGTTCCTCCTCCTGGCATTCACAGACACATGGGAGCTGCAGCTCTTGCACTTCTGGCTCTTCCTGGGCATCTACCTGGCTGCCCTCCTGGGCAACGGCCTCATCATCACCACCATAGCCTGTGACCAGCACCTCCACACCCCCATATACTTCTTCCTCTGCAACCTCTCCCTGCTGGACCTGGGCTCCATCTCCATCACTGTCCCCAAATCCATGGCCAACTCCCTGTGGGATACCAGGGTCATTTCCTTTGCAGGTTGTGCTGCCCAGGTCTTCTTTTTAGCTTTCTTGTTAGGTGCAGAGTATTTTCTTCTCACCATCATGTCCTATGACCGCTACGTTGCCATCTGCAAACCCCTGCACTACGGGACCCTCCTGGGCAGCAGAGCTTGTGTCCACATGGCAGCAGCTGCCTGGGCCACTGGGTTTCTCAATGCTCTGCTGCACATGGCCAATACATTTTCACTGCCACTGTGCAAGGGCAATGCCCTGGACCAGTTCTTCTGTGAAATTCCTCAGATCCTCAAGCTCTCCTGCCCAGATGCCTACCTCAGGGAAGCTGGGCTTCTTATATTTGGTGCCAAGGTATTCTTTGTATGTTTTGTGTTCATCCTCCTCTCCTACGTGCAGATCTTGAGGGCCGTGCTGAGGATCCCCTCTGAGCAGGGATGGCACAAAGCCTTTTCCACGTGCCTCCCTCACCTGGCCGTGGTCTCCCTGTTTATCAGCACTGCCATGTTTGCCTAGCTGAAGCCCCCCTCCATCTCCTCCCCATCCCTGGACCTGGTGGTGTCTGTTCTGTACTCAGTGGTGCCTCCAGCAGTGAACCCCCTCATCTACAGCATGAGGAATCAGGAGCTCAGGGATGCCCTGAGGAAACTGATGGCTGGATAATTTCAAAGGCATTAAACTTCTTATCTTCTGCATATCACTCATGACATAACTCATGACAGGTCCAACCTGTCTTTTTTATATTTCGTAGTTGTAGATGATTTTTTGGAGTTAGGGGAAGGCTTGTTTGGTTTTGCTTATTTAACTATGATAATACTGCCCACAAAGAAATGTTATTATTCATCCCACTTCTAATTATCTGTCCACCTTTATAGTTCAAGTGAAAGACCTTGTAAATGAGAAGTCGTGCTCTCTGCGTATTTAAACAAAATAAATGACCCTGCAGTGAAGAGTTTGTCTGAGATCTTTCCTCTGCAACCTTTGTGAAGCTCAATACAAGCTGTCTGTGGGCAAAGATGGAGGAAACAGTCCCAGCAGAGCAGCTCTGCCAGGGAGCACCAGCCTTGTTCTTTCCAGAGTCCTTCTCTTTCCACTTCCCCACTCTCCTTCTCAGCCCTTGTGCTGCTGCAAGGCCTGAGGGCTCCCAGGGCTTGGTCACAGTCGAACTGTATATCAGTCCTGTGACCAGGACAGGCAATGGGCACTTCTGTGACAGAGATGGCCTCAGAACAGCATCTCCAGCAGCAAGGGGATCTCCTTAGCACAGTGCCTGAAGGTTTAGATCTTCTTCCAGAGTTGTTTTAAAGAACATGCCTAAGGAATAGACTCTCAAGAGGCTCATTGTTAGCTTGTTTCTCTGTGAGCTCAGTGTGATGAGATCAGGGTCGAGGGACTTCGGGCTGGTTGTTCAGCAGCTGCTTGTTGGTGGCCAGCACCCACGCACATGGTGAATAAGGCAGGGTCCCTCTGAGCACCCTCCGTGGCCACCCAAGAGTTTGTGTGGGACGTGGTCAGTGGCAGTGACCACCATCAGCTGGGGCTGCCTCCCAGTCTGACCAGTACGGCCCCGCAGAGTCACCACAGCCCGGGCACCACAGCCCACTTGATCTACAGAGCAAAACCCCCAGCTCGGGGGCTGTGGGGAGCGTGGGGACAGGGTGCAGGAATGGCAGCCAGGCCAGTGCAGGTGTGCTCTCCCTAGGGAAAGGCTTTGTGGGGAGATGGGATGTCCCAGGAGAAGAGCAGCACACAGTGTGTGTGCAAGAGAGACATGGAAACAGTCGGTCATGCTGCCGGGTGCCAGCTTGGGGCTGTTGCCTCTTGCAGCCACCATTTTGATCATTGTCCTCTCACCAGGTCTCAGAGAGCTTGTTCTTCCCCCCATAGAAGGACACCGAATGACTAGGTCAGAAATCCAGGTTTGCACTGAGGGTAGATGTGAGCATGCACATCCTGTGCGGGGGCAGATGTACCCTAATAAGCACAAATGCCATCAGCTGTTCCTGTGGGTGCCATGGAGGCCTGTAGGACAGTGTATTGAGGTCACTTCATGTTGAGAGTAACTCCCCCAAGAAACCACCGGCATGCAGCACTGGGATGTGCTTCCTTGAACCGAGGTCCCTGTGTCCTCCCTGGAGACCTGCTACAGCTCCAGCACCCAGACCCACTTGCTGCCCAGTTTTGTGGCTGACAACGGCACCATCTCTGCTCACAGATGTGTTAGGACTATTTTCTGCAGCTCTTGCATATGCTGAGCATTTGCATTTCAGAACCATTTCTCCCCTTCCTGTTCACATGGGCATCCCATGAATGCATCACTGCTCTCTACCCCAGTGTAGACAGGCACAAGGCCTTCTCCACCAGCTCCTCTCACCGGTGCCACTGTTTTCTACAGCATCCTCATCCTTGACTGTGGGATGCCCAGAACAACCCTCCCAAGACAGTTTGACAAAGCCTTTTTTCTACACCATCCCCACATCCCTGCTCAATCCCCTCATCCACAGTTTAAGGACCAGAAAGGTTGGGCACTGAGCAAAATGCTCAGGAAATCTTTGAGGTGCACAGAGAGCCCATGAACATGTTGACAAGCTGCTCTCTTCTGAACAAGCCCAGAAGACCTGGACAGCATTTGCCGTGTCCCAGAAACTTGCCTGGAAGGTTGGGTTAGGGAGAAAATTTTTGGTGCAGGAAGGGGCAGACAGGTGCTGGTGGAACTGGCTGGTATGACTGTGAGACATGTCTCGAACACCTCAGAAAAGTCATGGCTCTCAGGGAGGTTGCATAGTGCTCTGAGAAAGAAAATATCAAAAATGGCTTACCATAGCATCATAGAATAATTGTGGTTGGAAGAGACCCTTAAAATCATTGAGTCCAACCATAATCTAAATCTGGCACTAAACCATGTCCCTAAGAGCCTCATCTATCTGTCTTTTAAATACGTCCAGGGATGGTGACTCCACCACCTCACTGGGCGGTCTGTTCTATTGCTTCAAAATCCTTTCTGTGAAAAAATGTTTCCTAACATCCAATCGCAACCTTCCCTGGCACAAATTGAGGCCATTTCTTCTTGTCCTCTCACTTGGTACTTGGGAGAAGAGACCAACACCCTCCATACTACAACCTCCTTTCAGAGAGCTGTAGAGAGTGATAAGGTCTCTCCTCAGCCTCCTCTTCTCCAGACTGAATTCCCCAAGGTCCTTCAGCTGCTCCTCGTAAGACTTGTGCTCCAGCCCCTTCACCACCCTTGTCACCCTCCCCTGATCTCTCTCCAGCACCTCGATGTCTTCCTTGTCATGAGGGGCCTAAAACTGACCACAGTACAAGGGGATGATCTCTTCTCTAGTCCTGCTGGCCACACTGTTCCTGATACAAGCCGGGATGCTGGTGGACTTTTTGGCCACCTGGGCACATGCTGGCTCAGGTTCAGCTGCTGTCAATGAACACCACCAGGTCCTTTTGTGCCAGGCAGCTTTCTAGTCACTCTTCCCCAAGCCTGTAGTGCTGCCTGGGTTGTTCTGACCCAAGTGCAGGACCCAGCACTTGGCCTTGTTAAGCCTCCTACAATTGGCCTCAGCCCAACAATCCAGCTCATCTAGATCCCTCTGTATGGCCATCCCACCCTCCAGCAGATCAACACTCCAGAACAATTTGTCGTCATCTACGAACTTACTGAGGGTGGACTCGATCACCTTATCCACATCATCGATAAAGAGGTTAAACAGAACTGGCCCCAGTACCAAGCCCTGGGGAACACCACTCGTGACCGGCCACCCACTGGATTTGTCTCCATTCACTGCAACACTTTGGGCCTGGCCAAAGCATCCTTGTATTCCTCTTAAGCCTCCCGTCACTCCTTCCAAAGGTTATAAATTCTCTTTTTATTCCTAAACTGCAGACACAACTGTCTGTTCAGCCAGGCCGGCCTACTTCCCCGCTGGTTCGCCGTCCGGCACACGGGGACAGCTGCTCCTGCGCTTCTGAGATCACCTTCTTGAAGAGAGACCAGCTTCCTGGACACCTTTGTCCTTCAGAACTGCCTCCCAAGGGACTCTGCCAATCAGCCTTCTGAACAGGTCAAAGTCTGCCCTTTGGAAATCCAAAGTAGCAGTTTGGCTGACCACCATCCTGCAGTTCAACTCCTGTCCCTGCACTGCACACCCCACAGTTCACCCCGTGTGTCTGAGGACGGCGTCCAGTCTCTTCTTGAACACTGTCAGGCTGGGGCCGTGACACCTCCCTGGGGAGCCTGTTCAGTGTCCAGCACCTCTGGGTGAAGAACCTTTTCCTCATGTCCAACTGACCCTCCCCTGGCACATTGTCCTGCCATTCCCTTGGGTTCTGTCACTGGTCACCAGAGAGAAGAGATCAGTACCTACCTTTCCTTCTCCCCTTGTGAGGAAGCTGTAGCCACCATGAGGTCTCCTTTTAGTGTTTTCTTCAGCTCTGATGGTCAGAAACCCCTTGGTTTGCTTTCTGCAGCAGAAAGGAGAAGCCACGACCTCCAGGCAATGGGAAGGGGGATCCTGTCCCTCACACACGGCTCAGGGCTCTTCCTGGGACCGTGAGATGTGGGTGTGCAAGGCCAAGGGAAGGACAACGCTGGTACAACAACTTCCAGCTTCCCCATGGGGCTGCAAGGAGGAAGTGAGGCCCCAGTGCCATGAGGACAACATGTCTTCTCCTGGGCCTCAGTGGTAGAGACAACTGCCATGGCCAAGGGGACAAAGACCTGGGTTCTGTTGGTCCCTTCCAGCCTCACCAGCGCCCTTTGCCATCTCCATCACAGGCTGTTCTACACGGTCCTACACCTGTCCCTCTTTCCCTGCAGCCTGTAGACACCCATGTCACTTCCCACTTGCTCTCACCCCAGCATTTCTGTCCCTTCCCTGATGTGTCTGCACCCTCACTGGCTGTTCTTTGGAACACAAACCATGGGCTGATCCAGCTCCCTCTGGGTGACCTCTTGCACCACAGCACTGCCCTTCCAGTGACACTTCTTCCTCCTGATAGCCTGTCCTCACCTTTCAAGTTGCACTTTCTGGCTTTTTTTTTCTCTTTCCTGCTTCTTCCCACTAACAAGGAAAGCTCAACCATCTCAGAAACTGTTCTTCATGCAGGAAACCCAACCCGTTAGGATTTTTGAAGGTCTTTTACCTGACCGGAGAGAAGTAACCTCACCATGATCTTCTAAATCCCAGGACTGCTGCTGGCCTTTCACCTTCTCTGATAGACACGACCATGTTCCTGCTGCTGTTCCATCATATACTCAGGTGGGATGGACATGACAACCCATCCCCAAGGCCTCTTACTTGGTAGGGTCTGTGGGTACTTATGCAGAGGTTCTTTCCCAGCCGTGTTCCTTCTGCTGGGCTGTCACCTCCAGAGACAGAACTGACCCCACAGTCCCCTTCACAGCCACACACCGCTTACTGGATTATGAGTTACCGAGACACAACTGACCTCATAATACCACACCCATCCATCCCCCTCCGTAGCACCCAAGACCTGACCAAGACTGAAGCATGTTCTACACCTGTCCCTCTTTCCCTGCAGGCTGTAGACACCCATCTCGCTTCCTCACTTTGTTCAAATTTGCCAAATATATTTCCTGCTAACTATGTGAGTGAAAAGCACTCCTCACTGGAACTGCTGTATTTGTGTTAACACCTTCTATATCTCCTCGTCTGCCTTTTTTTTTTTTTTACTATTCTTCTACCTATTCTGTCTCCAGAAACCTCTCCAAGGCAAAAATTATTTCAAATCACAGAATAACTCAGGTTTGAAGAGAGCCCTTGTCTCACTCATCTTGTCTCACTCTCCTGCTCAGGGCAGGCTGAACCCGGGGAGGTTGCTCAAGGCACCCACCCAAGTTTACATCATCCTCAAAGGCACTGAAAGTGCACTCTGTTACATCATAGAAGGGGAGAATAAAGATGTTCAACAGCGTTGGCCCAAGTGCTGGTCACTGAGAGATGACACTGGTAATTGGCTGCATGGAGGACTTTGTACCACTGATGATATTTGGGCTTGATGGTTCATCCAACTTCCCACCCAGCATCCACTTCTTGAGCCCCATCAGCACCACTCTGCCCAGAAGGAGACCATGTCTGAGGCCTTGCAAACGCCCTGTACACAACATGCCTTTCTTTCCACTGTCCATTTGTGTTCAGCAATCTTTTCCTTGTCCATCACATTCCTGGAAATGGCTGCAGGAGGACGTGTCCCATCCCCTTCCCAGGAAGGGAGATAGGGTGGCTGGCTTGCAATTCTCCGAGTTCCTGTTTGTGCTCTTCTTGAAGATGGGTTTGAGGTCTGCATTTTCTAAGGACCCCAGAACCATTCTGGTTTCTATGGCACATTTGAGAGCACAATATGGAATCACGGGCAAGGGTGACATAGCAGACTGGAGCACTTGCAATGAGTCTGTCCAAGGCAGCTGAGATGAATCTCACTGGGCCACTGGGGTTTGTTCCTGGAGCCACACACAGAAATGTCAGGGTTCTGTGAGGTGTTCACATCTGAGCTGGCTTCATGGAATCCTTCTGCACCCAGGGATGTTCAGAGACAGAGTCTCTCCATTTTACACACAGAGGCAGGAGTCACAGTGTCTCTCTGACCTCCTGTTGCCACTCCAAAGGATCGAGAGACACCTCAGCCCTGTGGTGTGTCACCCTGCTCTGCACTCATCTGAGATGTCCCACATCATGAGGAATGGACACGGGGACCTCAGTTCAAGGAAGCACATCCCAGTGCTGCATTCAGGTGGTTTCCATTGGGGTGTTCCTCCCAACATGAAGTGACCTCAAGACCTTGTCTGTGCCACAGGCCTTCATGGAACCCGAAGGAATAGCTGATGGTGTTTGTGCTCACTCGTGTTCATGTCACCTCACAGACCTGATATATGTGCTCACATCTCATCTGTACAATACAAACTCGGGCTGCTGACCTACTCATTCAGTGTCCATCCATGGAGGGAAGAACAACCTCTGTGAGCTGGGGAGGGAGGCCAGTGCTGGCAATGGTGGTTGTGAGGGGCCAGTCCATGATGATGCCCTGGGGCAGCTTCTGTGGGGTGTCCAGCGCACAGGGGCACAGCCCAGACCCTGCTCTGCTGGTCCTGCAGGTCTCTGGCAGGAGGCCTGGCCGTGAGAGGACACTGCTGTGTGCCCAGCCCTGCACACACACACTGTTCAGCTGTACACTGGTGCTTACATCTGTGGCCATTTTCTTGGGCATGTTTTTGAGAGAAGGTTTGTAAAAAGACCTAAACCTTCTGGCCCTGCCCATAGGAGATCACCTTTCTTTCTGGAAAGGCTGTTCTGAGGCCAGCTCTGTCACAGCAGTGCCCATTGCCTGTCCCTGCCTGCGCTCACAGGACTGACACACAGCAGGACGGTGACCAAGCTGCCAGAGCACACAGATCATGGCTCCTCATTTACACAGACCTGGTTATAAAAGAAAAGCAGACAGTGATTTAGAAAGGGAATGAAAACGTTATCACAATTAAAAAAAAGCCAGCAACCACAGAAAGTACAGATGAGAGACTGGACCTGCAACTAGTTACATTAAAACGGCTATGTAGAAGGAGATGAGCAGTTTATTGCTTCAGAAAACACTAATATATGAGTTTCCACAGGGCATCCTTGAGCTCCTGGTTCCTCATGCTGTAGATGAGGGGGCTCACAGCTGGAGGCCCCACTGAGTACAGAACAGACACCACCAGGTCCAGGGAAGGAGAGGAGATGGAGGGGGGCTTCAGGTGGGCAAACATGCCAGTGCTGACAAACAGGGAGACCACGGCCAGGTGAGGGAGGCACGTGGCAAAGGCTTTGTGCCGTCCCTGCTCAAAGGGGATCCTCAGCACAGCCCTCAGGATCTGCACATAGGACACGACGATGAACACAAAACACCCAAATCCTAAACAGACACTAACCACAATAATCCCAGCTTCCCTGAAGTAGGAGTGTGAGCAGGAGAGCTTGAGGATCTGGGGGATTTCACAGAAGAACTGGTCCAGGACATTGCCCTTGCACAGTGGCAGTGAAAATGTATTGGCCGTGTGCAGCAGAGCATTGAGAAACCCAGTGGTCCAGGCAGCTGCTGCCATGTGGACACAAGCTCTGCTGCCCAGGAGGGTCCCGTAGTGCAGGGGTTTGCAGATGGCAACGTAGCGGTCGTAGGACATGACGGTGAGCAGATAGAACTCTGCCAAAATGAGAAAGACAAAGCAAAAGATTTGGGCAGCACATTCCATATAAGAAATGGCCCTGGTATCCCACAGAGAGTTGGCCATGGATTTGGGGACAGTGGTGGAGATGGAGCCCAGGTCAAGGAGGGCGAGGTTGAGCAGGAAGAAGTACATGGGGGTGTGGAGGTGCTGGTCACAGGCTATGGTGGTGATGATGAGGCCGTTGCCCAGGAGGGCAGCCAGGTAGATGCCCAGGAAGAGCCAGAAGTGCAAGAGCTGCAGCTCCCGTGTGTCTGTGAACGCCAGAAGGAGGAACTGGGTGATGGAGCTGCTGTTGGACATTTGCTCTGCCTGTGAACATGAGGACCTGTGCAAGGAGCAGGAGACAGTGACAAGTTAGGGGAGACTTCTATGAGCAAAATAAACATGCCATTTCTCATGAAAAACCTCATCCCTGAAGGAGGCATGTGTCTGCTAATTCTCCTTTTCCACCAAATGACAAACACGGGTCATCACAGCTTAAAATGCAGCTTGGGCACCTATTTTCCATGAGTGCACCTCTGGGGCAAGACCCCCCTGGGTTGGTGTCAGAACTGAAATGGACCCACATTCCCACCCCAAGTCCAGAACGTCAGAGCACCAGGTGGAGAAATAGGGAAGAAAACTGCAGTGCTCCTGAAAAATAAAGCAAGGCCAGAAAGGCAGACGGGCATGATGTGAAACCTTCTCCTTACCTGGCTGTGCTGCTGCCACTCACATGATGACACTGTAGAGCAAGTACTTTTAGCACCTTTTTTGTGTACCACGTTCCAGAAACCCTTCACCTGTAGGTCCAGCTGCTGAGGTGGAGACTCATTACCTGGACCCCATGGCTTTGGGGCAGAGGTTCTGCTGGGGAGGGGAGGAGACCAGGGGGTTGCACTGGGAAATGCGTCTGCACTGCAGGGGAGGGCAGGGGGCTTCCCGAATCCCCTCCCCAGCATTTCTGGTCACAGCTCCCTCTCCCTGCCCATGTCTCTGCTGCATGGAGCTGTCCCTGCTGGGAGCTGTTTCTATGTCCCTGGGTCTGCTCCCTGTCAGTGTCACAGAGCCTGTCCCCCATGCTTCAGCTCTGTCCTGCTCACCTCTCCTGGCACCGGGCACTGCCCAGGGGCAGCTCTTTGTGTGCAGGGGCTCAGGAGCAGCTCTAACAAGTCCTAATGAGGACTGGGGTCTTAGCACCTTCTCCAGGACAAAGAAATAAATTCCCATGTCCCACTGTGCACCCAGACAACCAAGAGTGGAAAAAACTCAAAACTTAAAATTACCCCTATCAGATAAACACTTCCTCAGTGTCCTTCAGAAGGAATCTCTGCAAATGTCCTGGGGGTGAGCTGGAGCTGTGAGCAGCCCTGACCCACGCAGCTCCCTCTCAACAGCAGAAGGACCCTGCCCTGCCGGGAGTCACTCCTTCCCCCAACAGCTTCTCCCTCAGTGTTGTTGGGATCTCCCCGGGCAGGCTGAGCGCTGACTCTGGCAGGCAGCAGAGTCCCTGCAGGAACCCTGCTCTGCAGGACAGCCCTGGGCATCCCTGGGTGCTCACCCAGCTTCACCCCCTGCAGCTGGGAGAAGGCAGCTGTTGTGCCCTGTCCGTCCAGGGAATCCCTGCTGAGGAGCAGATCCTTCTCCTCCACACCAGCCATGGGATGTGCCAGCTCTGCGAGATAATTGCAGGATCCTCATCTGCACCACTCTGCACCCAGAGACTTACTGTGTTAAGGACTGTGAAGATTTCACCTCCAGTGAGCTCTCAGCTGTCTCACCACCCCAGACTGCATTTCCCCTCTCTCTGCCTGACTCCTCTCTCCTCGGTGCTGCAGGCAGAGCCCTCAGCCCTTCTGCGCTTTGCAGAGGAGCTGCTCCTGGGCAGAGCTGTCTCTCTGCAGCACTGCCACTTGCCATGATCTCCCTCTGTCCCAGGAGCCTAGCCCAGCGCAGCAGCACAGGAGCAGCCATGATGTCCCTTTCTCTGTCCCCTCTGGGCTCCCTCCAGGAGTCCCTGGGGCTCCAGGGGCACATCCTGTGAAACAACCTGAAGTAATCAGTGATGTTGATTCTCTCTCCTCTGCACAGACACTTCTTACCAGCATTGTATTCTTTCTATTAGAAAATAAATTGGTATGAGAATCATCTTTTCTTGTCCCATCATTAGACAGGACACCAGGAATATTACAGCAAAGGATCTAAATTCTCCAAGCTAGGGGAGGAATCTCTTCAGCTGAATGAATTTAGGCATTATATTCTGCTTTTATACTCTCAGGTCTAGAGAGACGTTCATCAATCTTTTGACCATGTCATGTCTCTGCTCTGAAGCAAACCCTTTGCACACACGGGCTCTTGGACACTTGGCACCAGGTTTCCATGGGGCGACTCAGAGGTTTCCTGGTGCCACAGCTGGGGTGGTTCAGCCCAGATGTGAGGCAATGTCCTCAGCCAGGGACCTGACTGGGTGAGCTGGAGCTGTCAGTGTTGCAGACAGACTTGTGACACGGATGGAATAAACTGCCAAGGCAGGGTGGCAGAAGTTAGTTCATCTGGTCTTCAAGGACAGCAGCCTCCAAGCACAGCAACGGTCCAGAGCAAAACTCAGTCTAGACTGTAAGGCAATTCAAGGGCCCTATAATGAGCTGTTACTACTGCAGGAACAGTTAAAGGAGAAACAAACAACTTGTAGTTACTGATGAATTCAATAAGGGAAAGAAGTGATATTCTCTGTGTCTCTGGTCCTCCATCTTCACCAGCAAGGTCTCCCAGGCCTCTGTCACTGGAGGCAGAACAACCAGCAGTGGATGGGGATCAAGTCAGGGGTCACCTGAACTAACACAATCCTTTCCAGTCTATGGACAGGAGGGGCAGCATCCCAGGAGCTGAGACAGCAGGACCATGTCACAGTGAGGCCAATCTCCACCTTCTTGGAAAGCTCATGGAGACTGGGGGGACTCCCTGACCACTGGCAGCTCTCACACATCATGTGCACTTTTCAAAAATGGCCAATGGGTGAGCAGGGGAACTAAGGGATGTGCCCCAGAACATGTCCACTGGGACCCCATTTCGGGGTGTCTGGAAGAGAAGGTGACGGGGTTTACTCAGGGCAGGTTGTGCCTGTCCATCCTCTTTGCTTTCTGTGAGGAAAGGACAGTGTTGCTGGACATGGGGAGAACATTGATGGTCTGTTACCTGTAAGTCAGGAAGGCATTCAGCATCATCCCCCACAATATCCTTGCGTCCAAGAAAGGATAATAGGGTCTGC
Organism: Caloenas nicobarica; assembly: GCF_036013445.1. Classification (NCBI taxonomy): domain Eukaryota; kingdom Metazoa; phylum Chordata; class Aves; order Columbiformes; family Columbidae; genus Caloenas; species Caloenas nicobarica. The sequence goes on from NC_088276.1 coordinate 3,015,151, forward strand.
ATCGGTGTGCAAGTAGAGGGGTAAAAAACAATCTGGATGGTTGGACTTAAAAGGCTCTAGATAAAGGGAGAAACTTTCCAGTCATGAGGACAGTCAAGCCCTGTAAGTTGTTTCCCGGGAGTGCGCACTTACAGTGTCCCAGAAAGTGTCCAAGATGTGTTTGGATAAAGCCCTGAGTAATCTGGTCTGACCCTGCTTTGAGCAGGAGGTTGGTCAAGACACGTACCAAGGTCCTTTCCAGCCTGAATGATGCTATCCTTCCTTACCCTTCAGTTTTCAAAATAGACTAAACTTTCAGGTTTTCCGTGACCACAGAAATAATTCACATGAGGTGCAGGGCTGCTTTACAAGTAACCCTAAACAGCCCTGACCACAACTTTTGCATCCCTTTTCATTTGCCCCAACCTAAGTTCTTCTTTTTGGCTGTCCTAACACCCTTCCAGAAAGAACAGGCCACCTTGTTCATCCTTTCAGAGCAGGTTGCTCAACAAGTGTCAGCATCCATGTACAGAGTCTGCACTTCAGCCAGGCAGCAAAGCCATCGTTACAGAAATGGAGACGAGGCTCTTGACCAGCTCCTTGCACCCAGCAATTGGCATTCCTGAGATTCCTTGGAACACCTGAACTTTAAGTGCAGAGCATGTGATTCCTTGTTGGGTATCCTGGCTTGTCTCCTGACCCATGTGGGCCTTCAGGCTGTGAAGAGAATCAAACCCAACTTTTCATTTTACATGGTGTCAAACAGGGTGGATAAAGGGAGCTCAGAACTCCAGTCTCTGCTGCACTGTAAGGCTTGATACCCCATCCATAAGTACATATCTAAGTGGTTCAGATAAAGCGTGGTCTTGCAAAAGTCACCCGTTGTGTCCCCAGGTGCATGGACACTGCTCATGTGCCTCTCCAGAGAGTGGCAGAGGCTGGATCACTTTCTCAGGAGAAACTCCTTGCTGGAAAAATACAGCTAATGGGGTGGCTCAACAAGGTTTTGTTGCATTCCACTGGGCATCGGATTTGATATATTTGGTGCTTTCCTGTGATCACTCCTTCTGCACAGATGATCACAGAAAGACAACCATTTTGTAAGAGTTGGTTACAAAGGTCCTGTCGTGAACAAGAGAGCTCACCATGAGCTCTAGAGGGAGTGAGGAAGTTTATAACAAGCACCAGGAAAAACCAAGAAGCTCAAGGCCTCTTCTTAATAGTGAGAGGCCCTGAGCAGCAGTGAGCGGCCATGTGGGGTGTGGGAGGGTCAGGGGATGTGAGGTAGAAAAGGGTGGTGGCTGATGAATTCAGCAAATCCTTACAACCATATCTGAGCCTGCAAGTGGAATGTGGTTGATGTTTGTGGGTGGAGGGGGAACAGGAGGAAGATTTTCAGGCAGTTATGGAAAGAAGGCAGCCTTCTCTTGGACTAATCATATATGGCAGTGACATTTGCATGCTGTGGGCATGACTGTGCCTGGGAGATGGGGAATGGCTGCTGCTGGGGTGGCTGTGCTCAGGCATGGCCCATGAGCTGACCTTGCTCTGCTCCTCTCTTACACTGCCCACACTTGGATGGTCCTCAGGAATCATCCATGAGCCTGGAGGAAGCACCAACCTCCTGGAGTGTTGGCCCATTACTGGAGGACAAGAGTGAAAGGTCTGAGAGACACATGGGAGTGCAGGAAGAGAGGGGCCTATGCGTAGCAGTAAGTATGTTAAAGAAGAAGACCTAAAGACCATGGTGTGGCCATGCTAATATGGAATAGATTGATTTTTCTCGTGTCAAAGGACCCATCAAAGAATGGAAAGTTACCTCAGAGCCAGGAGACACTAAAATACAACTAAAGAGAAACTAGTAAGAATTGCTCCTGGAATGAAGGTCTTTCATATGTGGAACTTGAATGTGAACCAGGTCTAGTTGTTTTTATAATTGTAGAACTGATTCTGTTAATATTAATAATTGTATGGAAACCTAAATTTTAAAGGATTAGATTTGTACTGTTTAGAAGCATAACTGCGTATGAATGTTAACAAAACTTAGATGGGTGTTTAAAAGGATTATTGGGTTAAGTATGAGATTGCTAAGTCTTTATATTATCTGTGAAAAGTTTATGTTATTGTATTATTGTTACTGTTATAATAGAGAAATTTTTTAGAGATGGAAAAACTATATCATACCCTTAACCTTGCATTATTAGTTTGTGTAGCTTAAAGTTGGGATGAAAACAATCATATAAAAATGATTCAGAATATATCAAGGATACTGAAAAGAACCAATTGCTGGATGTGTGTAGCTTTGCCCACTAATGGAAAGCAGTCTTCGACTCTAATAGGAGTCCCATTACCAGACAAGGATGCTGCTTTTAGGGAATATTGGGTGAATACAACCTGGGATTTAACAGAAACAACAAAACCCATATCAATAATAAGTCCATACAACCCTGAAAACAAAAATCACCCTTATGCTCCATGCTACTCAAGGTGTATGGATTGAAGACCCAGTTTTTGGGATCCAACGGGTACATACCCAGGTTCAACTCATGTGGGAAACTATACGTATTGCAATGAGACACTTAGGATTGGCACACATATGTTTAGGCCTCTAAATTCACCAGGACTAAAATACAAATTCACTAGTGCATGGCCAGTGCCTAAGGGAAAAGGGTGGTATTGGATATGCAACGACACTGCATACAAGATACTACCTGAGAATTGGAAAGGGCAATGTGCTTTGGGAGTAGTGGTAGCAAGAATGACAGTACATGAAACCCTAAACAAGGAGGGTTGGCTTACGTCCACGTTGAGAAGTTTACGTTGCAGAGAGTCAAGCCCACTGACAGAACAAGGAACGAGATTCCATAGTTTTACGAGTTGGCTTCTACTTTGGCTAGGTGTTAGTGAGGTAGAAAAAACACTAGTTAACATCTCGGCAGTAAGAGAGGATCTTGAGAACAACACGATAGATGCCATAGAAGCTTTACAAGAAGAAATAAAGAGTCTATCGTCTGTAGTGATGCAGAACAGACGAGCCCTAGACTTGTTACTAGCAGCCCAAGGAGGAGTATGCACAGTAATCAATAGTAGCTGCTGTACTTACGTAAACAATGAGGGAAGGATAACCAGCGATTTGAAAGCTATTTGGGACAAAATGAGAATATTGCATCAGGTGTCATTGGATAATATGTCATGGGGATTTGAAAATGTGTGGGAAAAATTAACTTACTGGTTGCCAGACTTAAAATGGTTGAAAGCCTTGTTTGTAGCAATGATTATAATGGTCTTGGGATTAATTCTGGCTTTAATGTTTTTGATTGGTCTCATAAAATGCATTAAACCTCTATTGGGAAGGATGATCAAAAGTGCCTGGAAGCAATTTCAATTCACACCATTGGAGAATAGTGAGGGCAAGACTGGATAGGATCCCAAGGATGTGGTAAGAAAAGACCTGCCGAGGAATGCAACTCCCATGGGCTGTGCTCACCAGTCCTATGGGTCCTTACCAGACCTCACTCCAAATTATGCCAACATGAATCAATTTAATGAAAAGAGAAATGGAGGATTGTAGTAAATGTCAAAGTGACCTGTGCTTGGGTCAGTACTCCATCTGGGTGAACTGCCCAACCATGTTTCTCATCCCAGTGAGATCATAGAATCATTTAGGTTGGAAGAGACCCTCAAGATCATTGAGTCCAACCATTAACCCAACTCTAGCACTAAACCATGTCCCTAAGAACCTCATCTATATGTCTTTTAAAAACCTCCAGGGATGATGACTCAACCACTCCTTGGGCAGCCTGTTCCAATGCCTCCCAAACTCTTCCACGAAGAAATCTTTCCTAATATCCAAACTGAATCTTCCCAGGTGCCACTTCAGGCTCTTTCTTCTCCTTCTACCACTTGCCACATGGGAGAACAGACCAACACCCTTCATGCGACAACCTCGTTTCAGGTAGTTGTAGACAGCGAAAAGGTCTCCCCTCAGCCTTCTCTTCTCCAGGCTAAACAGCCCCAGCTCCCTCAAATGCTCCCCATCTGACTTCTTTTCCAGACCCCTCACCAGCTTTGTTGCCCTTCTCTGAACTCACTCCAGCACCTCAAGGTCTTTCTTGTAGGGAGGGGCCCAAAACTGAGCACAGCATTCAAGGTGCGGCCTCACCAGTGCCAAGAACAGAGGGATGATCACTTGCCTGGTCCTGCTGGCCATGCTATTCTTGATGCATGCTGGGACGCTGGTGGCCTTCTTGGCCACCTGGGCACATGCTGGCTCATGTTCAGTCACTGTCCATCAACATCCCCAGGTCCTTTTCTGTTTGGCAGATTTCCAGCCCCTCTTCCCTGAGCCTGTAGTGTTGCGTGGGGTTATTGTGAGCCAACTGCAGGACCCAGCACTCGGCATGAAATTGAACAAGTCCGAGTGCTGGATTGTTCACCTGGGATAGAGTAACACTGAGTGCAAGTGTAGATTGGGAGAGAGTGGCTGGAGAGCAGGTCTGCAGAAAGGGATCTGGTGTGATGGTTGGCCACAGGGTCAATAGGAGGCAACACTGTCCCCCAGCAGCCAAGACGGTAAACCGCATCCTGGGGTGCATCAAACACAGCACGGCCATGTGGTCAAAAGAGGTGACTATGCTGCTGTATTCAGTGTTGGTGCGGCCTCACCTTGAGTGCTGTGTGCAGTTCAGGGCCCCACATATTATTACAACAAGGATGTGAAGGTCCTTGAATTCATCCAGAGGAGAGCAACAAACCTAGTGAAAGAGTTGGAAGGATTGTCCTCTGAGGAGCTTCTGAGGACTTTGGGCTTCTCTAGTTTGGAGAAAAGGAGGCTGAGGGGCGACCTCATTGCTCTCTACAGCTTCCTGAGGAGGGGACATGGACAGGGAGGTGCTGAGATCTTCTCCCTGGTGTCCAGCGATAGGACACACAGGAATGGTTCAAAGCTTGGCCAGGGGAGGTTTAGACTGGTTATTAGGAAACATCTCTTTATCAAGGCTGGTCAAACACTGGAACAGGCTTCCTAGAGAGGTGGTCAATGCCCCAAGACTGTCAGTGTTTAAGAGGCATTTGGACAATGCCCTTGATAACATGATTTATTTTTTGGTCAGCCCTGAATGTGTCAGGTATTTGAACTAGATGATCGTTGTAGGTCCCTTCCAACTGAACTCTTCTAGTCTAGCCCAGTCTATTTTATGTATATACCTGTTCAGGGTGGATTCTTCCAGCAGCGGGGCTCAAACACTCAGTCTGCTCAGTAGCCTCCCCAGGACACAGGCCTTGCCAGTTGCAGACACCAGGACGCATGAGCCCCCAGGGCCGCAGCCCCATTCCAGATACTGGTACAGACAACCCCAGTCACACACATGCACGCACACTCTTATGCCCAGTCACTCTGGTCTCTCAGTTGCTGGCACCAATGACATACAGGCTGTCTGACCCCCTGGTCCTGCTCCAGTTGCTACACTCACAGCCCCATGCTCACACGTTCACGCAGAGAAGAGATTCACTCACATAGCAAAGACTTAGAAATTCAGTTTAATGAGAAGACAGGACAGACTGTGCTTGTTGGGGTCCTTCTCCAAACTTCCCATGGTAAGTTCTGTGTAATCCAAAGATGCTCTTCCCCTGCATCCCCTAATGTGTCCTGCACCCCTAGGCAACAATCCCGTTAGTCTAAATGGTGATCCAGAGAGCTGCTCTCAGTGACTCCTCTTGATGGGCTTCACACCTGGACAATGAGGCTGAGGGCTCTCCCAGGGTAGCCTTGGGACAAGATGTTCATTCCCCAGAGCCTGTAATTTGGGTTCCCACTTGCCAATGAGCCTCTGTGCTCTTCTTGGTTTTGGAGATGGGCTCCTGATGAGCTGGTGGATCCCCAGTGATGGCACTGAGAGCAGCTGGGGCAGGGTATTAACTGAGTTACTTCTCCTGCCATTGTTAGTGCCTTCTTTGTGTGTGAAGAGGAGGTTTTTATCACTTAAAACAATGCAATGAGATAGGACAAGAGGAAATGGCCTCAAGTTGCACCAGGGGAGGTTCAGATTGGATATTAGGAAAAAATTCTTCCTGGAAAGGGTTGTTGGGCATTGGAACAGGCTGCCCAGGGCAGTGGGGGAGTCACCATTCCTGAAGGTGTTTAAAAGGTGTTTAGACAAGGTTCTTAGGGACATGGCTTAGTGCTAGAATTGGGTTGTGGTTGGACTCGATGATCCTGAGGGTCTCTTCCAACTGAAAGGATTCTATGATTCTATCAATCTCCTGAGGTATCTCTGTCTGGAGGTTACATACCTATGCATTGGTATTATTTAACATATGATAGGAGATCACTGGAACTGCTGTCCAGAAATGCCTCATGATTAGGGGAAAAGCTGTGTTCTTGTACGGGCAACGGCTTCATTCAGGGCCAGTATCACAGCCTTGTTTCTAAGACTGTAGATGAATGGATTTAAGAAGGGGTACAGAACGGTGTTCAGCAACGCTACAAATCTGCTGTTCTCCAAGGAAACACCGACTGAAGGACACACGTAGAGAGCAATGCAGCTCCCATATGCAATTGCCAAGGTGGTGAGATGGGACGAACATGTAGAAAAAGCTTTCTTCCTCCCAGAGGCTGCTGGAAGATGTAGAATACAGAAAAGGATGCACATGTAAAACACCAAAGTTAAACATAAGGTACCCAGAAAGACAAATGATAAGAAAACAGAGTCTATTTTCCAAAGCAGGCTGGTGTCAGAGCAGGACACTTTGAATAAGGGGGAGTTGTCACAGAAAAAGTGATGGATCTCATTTGAGCCACAGAAAGTCAGCTGCGAGAGGATGACCAGGCGGTAACTCAAGAGTGTGAAGCCTGTGACCCAAGTAGCAACAACCAGGTGGATGCAGAGCTGAGGCTTCATAATGGCAGCATAATGCAAAGGTTGGCAGATGGCAACATAGCAGTCAAAGGACATGACAACAAGTAGAATAAGCTCTGTACAGCCCAGCGTAAAATAGGAAGAGGATTGGGCAAAGCAGCTGCTTAGCGAGATTGTTCTCCTCCCAGAACCCAGGATCACAACCAACTTGATGCTTGTGGAGGATGTAAACCAGATTTCCAGGAAGGCCAGATTGCCAATGAAAAAGTACATAGGGGTTTGAAGGCGGTGATCTGCATACACGAGGAAAATGATGGTGGCGTTCCCCATCACTGTTGTCAGGTATATGAGCAGAAAGACCAGAGAGAGTACAAGCTGCAGTCTTTGATCAAGCCCTGAGAAACCCTCTAGGATGAACTCAGTAACTGCAGTTCCATTTTCTGGTCCCACGTTGAATTTTGGTTCGTCATGCCGAGACAGGAACATGGCAAAAAACAAGTGTGATAATTCCACAGTCTGGGTGAAAGGCTCCCCAAAACTCTCTGCTTCTTTCCTTTCTTGCAGTCTTCCTATAGTACACAGATAGAGGACTTCAAGCACTTCTCATACCCTGATTTTTCGGTATCAAATTTCATTTGGAGTTCTGAGAATCTGTTGTCTGCTTTTTACCTTTTTCAAACACTCATAAAGAATTCTTCCTTCATAACATGGATTTTAAAGTCTGTTAGCGATTTTATCCCATTCCTGGCAAATTCCAAATGTACACAGCTCTTTTCCAAACATCTGTCACACCTATGTGCCTAAGTCATCTCTTTTATTTCACAAATGCCAAACTATCATATCAAATCAAATCAAATCAAATCAAATCAAATCAAATGTATGCTGAAAGCTTTTCTTTCTACTTTTGAGTACTTGCCTTTTTGGACTAGGAGTCCCTGAGTATCTTGATTTCAGAATAAGCAGTATCAAGCATCTCTTTCATAATCCCGTGCTTTCTTCCACAGCTTTGTGCTCTCTGTTTCTTCAGAACTCATCTTCTTTAGTTATGGTTCCACACAGTCTCATCTGACATCCATCTGCACCGAAATGCAGTTACTTCCAAACAGTTGCTCATTGCTATTACTATCAAATGTCCTGACCTAAACACAGACCAGGAGAATAGTGACTGGAAGAGATCTGTAACTTTTCTTTTGCGTGCCAGCTATAGGTTGGGAGGACCCAGCCTTGAGAGTTTTCTCCTCTCTCCATTGATTATACAGGGAGCCTTGGGACAACAAATTCTCACAGGCACCTATTGTGAAGCAGGTGAAACTCACTATTCAAGTCTCACATCTCCGATTCCTTAAGTTATTTTGGTTTTTAAATCAAACTACACATCTAGGAGAAAGAAGGACCAAAAAAAATCCCACATATACAATAAAGACTGGTGTTTTTCCCTTCATCTTTCCATTTGTTTTCAGGCATAGAAAGGAGTAGAGCAGATGGCTCCAAAAAAAAGAATAATTCAAAATGCAAGGGGAGAAGAGGGAGAGGAGGAGATGGTGGGTTTGAGGCGGTGAAACAAAGTTGTGTGGGTGTGCAAGCAGAGCTCTTCAGTCATTAGTCACCTGGGTGGTCCAAGGACTTTCCCATCTCATTGTCCACAGAGACAACAACAGAAAGTGGTCTGAGACAACAGATCAACTTGAAACCAAGTGATTGAGTTCAGTCAACCTCCTTCAATATCATCCACCTCCAAAATAGGCAAAAATTAGTCACCTTCAAATTAAATGTTGGCCTGACTCGTGTGGGATTTCTCCAGGTGGGATCCCAGACAGTGCTGGAGACAGGCAGATCCTGCTGTGCCTGGGCCTGTTTCCTGTGCGTAAAGGTAGTTTTTAACATCCTGGGTGAAGAACCTGACTGTTTCAGAGATCTCTGTAGCAGTTTCTGCTGCAAAACTGAATAAAATTGAGTAACAGTAATTACTTAACTTGCTTGCACATGCCAGAGAGGATGTGCAGGACAACAGGCTGGCTGAATTGTAAGAACTCAGCAGAACTGTTGTACGGGGAGCCTCACTTGATCCACTTGAAGACACTCTTGCAAAGATCCTTGCAAAGGAGTCTCTTCCAACCTATGGTATTTCATAATTCAATTAATCTTTTCCTCAGAGAGCTCTTCAAAGAATAGGCAAGGAAGTAAAAGAGACAGAGGGAAAGAAGTAGAGATATAAAATGTGCCAATACAAATTGAGAAGATCCTCTGAACAGTGTTTCCCAACTCAAACCATTGGTAGGCAATGTATTTTGGGAAATGGCTGCATAAAAACATTCACATAGAGATACAGTGTTTAATTAGCTTGCTGACACTTGCCCATGGTACTTTCAAAACAAACAAACTAACTAACTAACTGACTATGAAGAGTTTCATGAAAATTGGTTTAAAAATACTGGCAGTTGTGGAAAGGAAGGCTTTTTGAGCTATTACACAGAAGTCTTTTCTGCAGAGGGCTCAACTATTTCCTAAAATCTACGTTCAGGGGTTGATTCAGTTGTTTGCACAGAGGTGGCCACTGCCTCCAACATACCCTGGGGTAGCTGAAGCACCATGTGGGACTGGGAAAAGTCTCCCAGGACCTATGGGAGCTGTTCTGGAGCACAAGCTGTTACGCATGAGCTGCTGGGTGGGCTGAGCAGGGACCTCAGCAGCACAGCAGCCCATTGTGTCCCGTTGGCTGCTGCTGTGAGGTCACTTCTGTCACAGAAACTGACTGACCAGCAGCGGGAAGGCAAATACTCAGAGGTCATGAGGGCCATCAGAAAGCTGCTCCCAAGATGATGACAGATTTGGGAAGGTCAAGGGGAACTGGGACAAGAGAGATTAGAGATTTGGGGGAGGAAAGAATGGCTTGGCCAACAGAGGTGAAAGATTTGGAGGGTTTCAGGTAACAGTGATGCCGCTGTGACACTGACTGTGAAAACATTCATGTTAGGCCCTTACCTGTGTTCTAAGCAGTAATCTTAAACTCTAACCTTACCCCTAAATGCTAGTCCCCACCCTGACAGTAATGCACTACTTTAAACCCAAACCTCAAAATTTACCTCTAAGCCAAATCCCAAACCCATAACCCCTTATTGTTAGTGTTACCTTTTCACTCACTTTAACCCCTACCCTGTATCCCTAGCCTTAAGATACCAGCCTTAACCTTAGGCCTCACCACAACCCTAAAAAAACCCCCTAACTCACAAAGCTAGCCCGTACCCTTAACACTAACCATGCACCTAGGCAGATTACCAGATGCCTAAATCCTAACCCTGAACAGCAAGCTCTAATCCCTAATCCCTAAATTGAACACCTCATCCCCAGAGCTCTCATTCCCGTGCTCAATCCCCATCACCTCCAACCCCTCTCCCTACCCTACTTCAGCAATTTGGCCCCTTGGGGCAAGCCAAGGTTATTCTGGAGCAGCCACGGGGCATCTGAAGAGGGATGTGAGGTTACAGGTACCTGACCAGCTGTCAAGCCCAAGGAGGAGATGGGCAGGATTGCTGGGATGAGGTCTATGGTGCTTCAGAGACTCATGGGCATGTGAGAGGCACATGGCTGTGATGGTGGCTGTGAGGTCACTTCCACCTGAGTACCTGATAGGCCAGCTTCAGGCACATGACTGGTCTATGTGTGTATCATTGAAGCTGTGCCTAAGGAACTGATACCACCAACATGCATGTAGGTTGAATGCTGTTTGCAAAGTCTCTGCTGCCCTAGCACCTTGCAGGACTGGCATGGAGATGCACCTGGCAGTCAGAGAAAGATCACCAGCAGGTGCATGGGCTTGGAGGGTGACAATCATTTTACTTTTATCTGCAGCAGGCACATGCCTTTAGTCTTGTCCAGGAAGCTGAAAGGTCAACAGCAGGCGTGTGGCTTGGAAGATCATGGTGAGGATACTTCTTTCTGGTCAGCTGAGAGACCACAAGCAGGCTGACGGGCTGGGTCAAAGACTTTAAGGGTGGATCCTGAGATCATGGAACTTTGCTTGATAATGGGAAAGAGCAGAAGAAAGAGAGAAACTGCTGCAAAGTTCTGATTGGAATGTGGAGACGTGACATGATGAGCTGAAAATGTCACTTGAGGGCTGCACTGTGGTGCAAGAGGTCACCCAGAGGGAGTCTGCGATCAGCCCATGGCTTTGTGTTTCACGGAACAGCCAGGGAGGGTGGAAAGACATCAGTGAAGTATGGAAATGCCATGGCGAGAGCAAGGTGGGGAAGAGATGGGTGTCTACAGCCATGGGGAGAGAGGGGCAGGTGTGGGACAGCGTAAGACAGTCAGAGGTGGAGGTGGCCAAGGGCTCTGGTAGGGCTGGAAGGCACCCACAGAACAGAGATCTCTGTCCACTTGGCCATGGCAGTTGTCTCTGCCACAGACCTGTGAGGAGACAAGTCCTCATGGCACAGGGGCCTCATTGCAGCCCCACAGGGAGGTGTCAGGCTGTTGTTCTTCACTCAGCATCACACCCACATCCCACTGCCCCAGGAAGAGCCACGCAGGAGGGACAGGATCTGCCTTCCCAGGGGCTGGGCTGAGGGCTTGGCCTTTCTGTCTCATAAATCGAACCAAAGTTTTTCTCAGCATCAGAACTGTCTGTATGTGACCTTTGCCTATCTGCCATCATGGCCTCCAAGTATCTGCTCTAACGACTCCATCAGGAGAGTTTGTTGGTAATTGCCGTCAGTTGGGCCAATTAACGCTCCCAGACACTTTGGCATTTGCTTCTGACTTTACGTTCTTGAGAGGTTTTTTCAGTCTCCTCTCAGTATCTGAGGTTCATGGACTCAGCACCAAATGCACCATGGGGCTCATAAAAGTGGAGAAAGCCCTAAGGATCTGTGTGTCTACCATGATTTTTGAAAAGTCTTCAAGACTTGTACAGTAAATTAGAGAGGTTTTAGAAGTCCAGTTGAAGATTTCTATAAGCATTTTATAATTTTTATTTTCATATTTAAGGATTTTTTCATTACTTTTCGGTTTATGGAAGAGGTGATACCAGCATTTTCTAATTGATATTGATCCAGACTGTCTCCTAAGGAGGTCTGGACAGATTGGAAAAGTAGTCCCTTGAGGTCTGACACTGTGTGGACAACCTTGCTCCTCACGTCCCAACACCACTATTTCTGTCATCGCACATCTGGGACTTACATCACTTTTCCTTACATCAGACTTCTCCACTGAAGGCTGCAACTGGATGTTCAAGCCCCATTCCACAAATTTCCACCTGCTCTCATTAGAGAACTGGCTGCAAACAGGCACAGAAAGGTTTTTCTTGGTTTTGAACACACAAATTCAAATGTGATTAGATCATCAAAAAGATAAAACACAGGCCTCAGCTCTATGCCAAGTCCAAGCTGGCTGCAATGAGTTCCACCTTCCAGAAGGGAGAACCATGCAATAAATGTTTTTGAGAGATAGATAGGAAATTATAAATAGAAACACAATTAAAAGACATGGTGAATTTCTTCAGGCCAGGAGGAAATAACTGGAATGTGAGGGAGATGAAACACACGGAGTAAGAGATACAGTACTGGTGATGCAAAGACAAGGAAAAATCAATATTTCTTCTCCTGCTGTTAATACACATCCTGAAAAATTCTCAGTTAGAAATCATGGGAAAAGCTCAGACATTTTACTGAATGTACTGAATCATTTAAGTTGATTTAAAGGTTCTCATAAGATTTGAAATTTCTCAGGATTGCCGTCACTGTCCAACCATGAGCACAGAACCTGCAGGAGACCAGAGGCCCTTGGGAGCTGCAGGCGGAGTTCCATCTGAACTGGGGGAGCCACCAGTGATGCCACTGAAGTCCCAGAGGACCTGGACAATGGCATCCAAACTATCAAACTTGAGTACAAACAGAGAAAACCTGAGACCATTGGGGAAAAAGTAACTGATGATAGTTGTGAACTGGGGAAGAGAGTCGGGCAGAGAAAGGGAGGGATCAAGGTGGACTGTGGAAGAAGCAGCCTGTGGAAGAGTGGGGAGGAGAGGGATTCGAGGGACCAGCTGCCCGTGGGGAGGTGGCTGGTCAGTGCTGGTCTGGCCAAACCCCCTGCCTCATCACCATGGTCTGTCCTGCTTATTAGACTGGTTTCAGTTGGGGTAGAGTTACTTATCTTCATAGTCACTTGTATGGGGCTGTATGTTAAATCTGTGATGGAAACAGTGTTGATCACAGCCCAATATTTCAGTCATTGCTGAGCAGTGCTTGCACAGTATCAAGGTCTTTTAAGCTTCTCACGCTGAGAAGTGAGAGGAGGCAGGGGGTGTCCAAGAAATTGAGAGGAGACGCAGCTGGGACAGCTGACCCCAACTGACCAAAGGGGTCTTCCATACCGTATGTAGTCATGCTCAGCAATAAAATCTGGGAGGAGAAGGGAGGGGAGAACACTCAGAGTGATGGCGTTTGTCTTCCCAAGTAACTGCTATGTGTGATGGAGCCCTGATTTTCTGGAGATGGCTGAACACCCACCTGCGAACACAAAGCAGCGGGCGAATTCCTCATCTTTCTTTGATTGCACACGCAGCTTTTGGTTTACCTATTAAACTCTCTCTTTTGGGTACCGCTGGCTGCTGCTCCCTCATTTTCCTCCTCTTATCACTTTCCTCCTCTTTATCTCAATCCACGAGTTTTCTTTTAATTTTCTTATCCTTCCCCTCATCCTGCTGTGGGGGAGGGAGCAACCGACTGTGTGGTGCTGAGCGGATGACTAGGGTTAAACTACGACATTTCTTAAAGTCCCCTCCTGGCTATTTGCTGTGTGAGTGGGTTCACTGTTGTGTGTGGTTTTGGTCAATTCTAAGTGAGGGTAGCAAGGAGGAGGAGGACACCAGGATGTGAAGACACCCAGGGTTGGAATGGCCAAATGGGTAATATCTCTGAGTCTGGGCAAACACACAGCCCAGGTCCACAGCTGGGGGAACACAGGAGCATGTGAGACAGTGCGTAAGTTCTGCCCAGGATGTACGGACCACTCGTGCAACCTTCACACCAGAGCAGTCTGAGAGGGGGAACAGGACAGGGTCAGATGTGTTGCTCATGGTTGTGTAAGTGCTGCTGTTGGTGTGGTGGCTGTGAGGGTGCTGTTGCCTGTTGGAGCTGGTCTGTATCAGACTGTCTGTGTTCGTCTTTGTTTTCCTGCAGATACCTGCATTTAGTGCTTTCCCTTTGATGACTCCACCTTGGGCCATGTCTCACTCTGTGGGGTCCTGTCACTGCCCACCTCAGGCACACCCGGTCCGTGTGTATCTCATGGGCTCTCCGGGCAGCTCCTGATTCCTCTCCTGGAGGATTGTCCTCTGCCCCATCATGCACTGGGACGGTGCATATCTCAGTGACCGTTCACCATCTCCACTGTCAACAGACAACAAGGGATGTGTCCTGCTGCATCCTGCTGTTGCCCTTGCCCATGGATTAAGTGAAACAGCAGCCCCGATTCGCAGGTGTCAGAGAGGGAACGACCACTGAGTTGCCCACGGGCAGCCCCAAGGCCACCAGGGCTGCTCCTCCATGGGGCAGCATTTGCCTCCTGGACCCTCCTGCGTCCTGGGGCTGCTCCCCCAGCTCCAGAGGATTGTGAAGAGGTGGGACCTGAGACAAATTGGTTTCTGCTGCTTCATTTATTGAGTTTATCAAAAACTAAGGAGCGCATATACATATGTACATGAGGTCTTTGGTTCAAGAAAAGACACGCAGGAGGCCAAGAATTATATTATTACAACCATGAACCAAGAAACACAGCCCACCAAAAGCACTATGGGAAAATATAGACACATAAGAAGAAAAGTTAGCCCTGGCTATTTCTCTTGCAGCCCTAGTGACACAGTGTGAACCTTAGTAACCTAAAGCAGTGAGTATTGAAATATTTTCCTCAGGGCATCCTTGAGCTCCTTGTTCCTCATGCTGTAGATGAGGGGGTTCACTGCTGGAGGCACCACTGAGTACAGAACAGACGCCACCAGATCCAGGATGGGGGAGGAGATGGAGGGGGGCTTCAGGTGGGCAAATATGGCAGTGCTGACAAACAGGGAGACCACGGCCAGGTGAGGGAGGCACATGGAAAAGGCTTTGTGCCGTCCCTGCTCAGAGGGGATCCTCAGCACGGCCCTCAAGATCTGCACATAGGACAGCATGATGAAAATAAAACATCCCAAAACCAGAAAACCAAGGAAAGCAACAAGCCAAATTTCCCTGAGGTAGGAGTGTGAGCAGGAGAGCTTGAGGATCTGGGGGATTTCACAGAAGAACTGGACCAGGGCATTGCCCTTGCACAGTGGCAGTGAAAATGTATTGGCCGTGTGCAGCAGAGCATTGAGAAACCCAGTGGCCCAGGCAGCTGCTGCCATGTGGACACAAGCTCTGCTGCCCAGGAGGGTCCCATAGTGCAGGGGTTTGCAGATGGCAACGTAGCGGTCATAGGACATGACAGTGAGGAGACAATACCCTCCTATTGCCAAGAAGGCCAATGAAAAGAGCTGTGCAGCACATCCTATGTAGGAGATGGCCCTGGTGTCCCATAAAGAATTTGCCATGGATTTGGGGACAATGGTGGAGATGCAGCCCAGGTCGAGAAGGGCGAGGTTGAAGAGGAAGAAGTACATGGGGGTGTGGAGGTGCTGGTCACAGGCTATGGTGGTGATGATGAGGCCGTTGCCCAGGAGGGCAGCCAGGTAGATGCCCAGGAAGAGCCAGAAGTGCAAGAGCTGCAGTTCCCGTTTGTCTGAGAATGCCAGGAGGAGGAACTGGGTGATGGAGCTGCTGTTGGACATTTGCTCTGCCTGTGAACATGAGGACCTGTCACAGGAGGAAAAGACAGTGACAAGTTAGAGGAGCCTTCTCTGAGAAAAATAAACATGCCATTTCTCACGGAAAACCTCATCCTTGATGGAGGCATGTGTCAGCTAATTCTCCTTTTCCACCAAATGGCAAACACGGGTCATCACAGCTTAAAATGCAGCTTGGGCACCTAGTTTCCATGAATGCACCTCTGGGGCAAGACCCCCTGGGTTGGTGTCAGAACTGAAACGGACCCACATTCCCACCCCAAGTCCAGAGAGTCAGAGCACCAGGGACAGGTGGAGAAACAGGGAAGAGCACTGCAGTGCTCCTGAAAAATAAAGCAAGGACAGAAAGGCAGACGGGCATGATGTGAAACCTTCTCCTTACCTGGCTGTGCTGCTGCCACTCACATGATGACACTGTAGAGCAAGTACTTGTAGCACCTTTTTTGTGTACCACGTTCCAGAAACCCTTCACCTGGAGGTCCAGCTGCTGAGGTGGAGACTCGTTACCTGGATCCCATGGTTTTGGGGCAGAGGTTCTGCTGGGGAGGGGAGGAGACCAGGGGGTTGCACTGGGAAATGCGTCTGCACTGCAGGGGAGGGCAGGGGGCTTCCTGAATCCCCTCCCCAGCATTTCTGGTCACAGCTCCCTCTCCCTGCCCATGTCTCTGCTGCATGGAGCTGTCCCTGCTGGGAGCTGTTTCTCTGCCCCTGAATCTGCTCCCTGTCAGTGTCACATACCCCATCTCCCATGCTCAGCTCTGTCCTGCTCACACCTGCTGGCACCGGCCACTGCCCAGGGGCAGCTCTGAGTGCGCAGGGGCTCAGGAGCAGCTCTGACATGTCCTAAAGAGAACTGGGGTCTCAGCACCTTCTCCAGGACAGAGAAATAAATTCCCATGTCCCACTGTGCACCCAGCCAACCAAGAGTGGAAAAAAATCAAAACTTATAACTATCCCTATGAGATAAATGCTTCCTCAGTGTCCTTCAGAAGGAATCTCTGCAAATGTCCTGGGGGTGAGCTGGAGCTGTGAGCAGCCCTGACCCACGCAGCTCCCTCTCAACAGCAGAAGGACCCTGCCCTGCCGGGAGTCACTCCTTCCCCCAACAGCTTCTCCCTCAGTGTTGTTGGGATCTCCCCGGGCAGGCTGAGCGCTGACCCTGGCAGGCAGCAGCGTCCCTGCAGGGACCCTGCTCTGCAGGACAGCCCTGGGCATCCCTGGGTGCTCACCCAGCTTCACCCCCTGCAGCTGGGAGAAGGCAACTGTCGTGCCCTGTCCATCCAGGGAATCCCTGCTGAGGAGCAGACCCTTCTCCTCCACACCAGCCATGGGACGTGCCAGCTCTGCGAGATAATTGCAGGATCCTCATCTGCACCACCCTGCACCCAGAGACTTACTGTGTTAAGGACTGTGAAGATTTCTCCCCCAGTGAGCTCTCAGCTGTCTCACCACCCCAGACTGCATTTCCCCTCTCTCCCTGGCTCCTCTCCCCTCGGTGCTGCAGGCAGAGCCCTCAGCCCTGCTGCGCTTTGCAGAGGAGCTGCTCCTGGGCAGAGCTGTCTCTCTGCAGCGCTGCCGCTTGCCATGAGCTCCCTCTGTCCCAGGAGCCCAGCCCAGCTCAGCAGCACAGGAGCAGCCCATGATGTCCCTGTCTGTGTCCCCTCTGGGCTCCCTCCAGGTGGCCCTGGGGCTCCAGGGGCACGTCCTTTGAAACAAACTCAAGTAATCAGTGATGTTGAGTCTCTCTTCTCTGCACAGACACTTCTTGCCAGCATTGTATTCTTCTTATTAGAAAATAAATTGGTATGAGAATCATCTTTTCTTGTCCCATCATTAGACAGGGCATCAGAAAGGTTACAGCAATGGATCTAATTTCTCCAAGCTGGGAGAGGAATATCTTCAGTTGAATGAATTCAGGCATTTTGTTCTGGGTTATACTCATAGGGCTAGAAAGACATTCATCAATCTTTTGACCATCTCATGTCTCTGCTCTGAAGCAAAGCCTTTGCACACACGGGCTCTTGAACATTTGGTACCAGGTTTCCATGGGGTGACTCAGAGGTTTCCTGGTGCCACAGCTGGGGTGGTTCAGCCCAGATGTGAGGCAATGTCCTCAGCCAGGGACCTGACTGGGTGAACTGGAGCTGTCAGTGTTGCAGACAGAGCTGTGACACGGATGGAATAAACTGCCAAGGCAGGGTGGCAGAAGTTAGTTCATCTGGTCTTCAAGCACAGCAGCCTCCAAGCACAGCAACAGGCCAGATCAAAACTCAGTCTAGACCTGTAAGGCAATCAAGGGCCCCATAATGAGCTGTTACTACTGCAGGAACAGTTAAAGGAGAAACAAAGACACCGTGTGGGTACTGATGAATTTAATAAGAAAAAGAAGTGATATTCTCTGTGTCTCTGGTCCTCCATCTTCACCAGCAAGGTCTCCTAGGCCTCTGTGACTGGAGACAGAACAACCAGCAGTGGATGGGGATCAAGTCAGGGGTCCCTGGAACTAACACAATCCTTTCCAGTCTATGGGACAGGAGGGGCAGCATCCCAGGAGCTGAGACAGCAGGACGATGTCACAGTGAGGCCACTCTCCACCTTCTTGGAAAGCTCATGGAGACTGGGGAGACTCCCTGACCACTGGCAGCTCTCACACATTGTGTGCACTTTTCAAAAATGGCCAATGGGTGAGCAGGGGAACTAAGGGCTGTGCCCCAGAGCATGACCAGTGGGACCCCATTTCTGGGTGTCTGAAAGAGAAGGTGATGGATTGTGCCTGTCCATCCTCTTTGCTTTCTGTGAGGAAAGGACAGGGTTGCTGGATGTGGGAAGAGCAGTGGTGGTCTGTTACCTGGAAGTCAGGAAGGCATTCAGCATCATCCCCCACAATATTCTTGTGTCCAAGGAAGGATAATAGGGTCTGCATTGGTGTGCAAGTAGATGGGTAAAAAATAATCTGGATGGTTGAACTTAAAAGGCTCTAGATAAACGGAGAAACTTTCCAATCCTGAGGACAGTCAAGCCCTGGAAGCTGTTTTCCAAGAGTGCGCATCCACTCTACACCAGAAAGTGACCAAGATCTGTTTGGATAGAGCCCTGAGTTATCTGATCTGACCATGCTTTGAGCGGGAGGTTGGTCAAGACACCTCCCGAGGTCTCATCCAGCCTGAATGACGCTGTCCTTTCATCCCCTTCATAGAATCACAGAATCACAGAATGTTAGGGATTGGAAGGGACCTCAAAAGATCATCTAGTCCAATCCCCCTGCCAGAGCAGGAACACCTAGGTGAGGTCACACAGGAAGGCGTCCAGGCGGGTTTTGAATGTCTCCAGAGAAGGAGAATCCACAACCTCCCTTGGCAGCCTGTTCCAGTGTTCCGTCACCCTCACTGAGAAGAAGTTTCTTCTCAAATTTAAGTGGAACCTCTTGTGTTCCAGCTTGAACCCATTACCCCTTGTCTTACTGTTGGTTGTCACCGAGAAGAGCCTGGCTCCATCCTCGTGACACCCACCCTTTATATATTTATAAACATTAATGAGGTCACCCCTCAGTCTCCTCTTCTCCAAGCTAAAGAGACCCAGCTCCCTCAGCCTTTCCTCATAAGGGAGATGCTCCACTCCCTTCATCATCTTTGTGGCCCCGCGCTGGACTCTCTCCAGCAGTTCCCTGTCCTTCTTGAACTGAGGGCCTTCATGTTTTCAATTTAGGGACAGTTCTCTCGTTCTCCCTGGCCACGGGAATAATTCACATGAGGTCCACGGCTGTTTTACAAGTGCCCCCAAACAGCCCTGACCACATCTTGTGCATCCCTTTTCATTTGCCCCCACCCAAGTTCTTCTGTTTTGCTGTCCTCATGCCCACCTTGTTGATCCTTTCAGAGCAGGTTGCTCAACAGGTGTCAGCATCCGTGTACAGAGTCTGCACATCAGCCAGTCAGCAAAGCCTTCGTTACAGAAATGGAGATGAGGCTCTTGACCAGCTCCTTGCACCCAGGAATCGGAACAACTTGTCTGCTGAGATTCCCAGGAACACCTGAAATTTAAGTGCAGAGCATGTGAGTCCTCGTTGGGTATCCTGGCTTGTCTCCTGACCCTTGTGGTGCTTCAGGCTGTGAAGAGAATCAAAATCAATTTTTTGACTGGGGTAGTTTCATTTTACATGTGTCACACAGGGCAGACGAAGGGAGCTCAGAACTCCAGTCTCTGCTGCACTGTTGGGACTTGAGAGACTGGAAATGCAGGTGACGGTGTGTGTCAGTGCACACCACATAAACATTCTGGCTTCCTTTCTGCCTTTGCACTGACCTGAGATCTGTTCCTTGGCCTTCTTTGGCTAAAAAAGAAGTAATCTGCCCTGTGTCACCTCCACTCACACCAGAAAAAAAGGGGGAAAAGTATGAAAGGGGTGATTTCAGGGCAATTCTGTCCAAAGAAATACTTTCTAAATGATAAAAATGGTAGAAGTGAGAGGAAAAGCTCTTAAAAAGAACTCCATGCAAGAGGTCAGCTACTGAGACATAGCAGCTGTTTTGAGAAGCAAGAACGACTGTTGGGAATGAAGTTAAAAAACTTTAGTTCATCATCATCTTCATCAAGAATAAGGAATTCCCTGTTATTCTTATTAGTGATAGTACCACTCTTCAAAAACATCCTTGAGATTGTCTCTATTTTTCAACGGCTCCAAAACTGAGCCTGCTAAGACTTTGAAAGGAAGAGTTCAGACCTCTGCCACCCAAATCTCTACAACCATCTCTCATCGAAGGTCTTTTACCCCAGGAAGGGAAAATTGCCAGTGCAGGCAACAAAACAGTGTCCAACCTGCTTGGAGAGCCAGGAGAGTGGTGCCACACAAGAGCTGCCCTCGAGGGAAGCTGGGGGTGATGGGAATTGAAATGGTTTTGACTCAAATCATAATTTAGGTTGGAAAAGACCCTTAAGGTCATAAAGTCCAATCGTAAATACGACACTGCCAAGCCCACCCATTACACCATATCCCTAAGCGCCATGTCTACACATCTTTTCAATACCTTCAGGGATGGAAGCTCCAATCCTGAGCTGGCAGGACAACACTGTCTGCAGTTAGACATAAGATACCTGTCATGGCTGTGACTTCAGAGTTTCTCACACCGTTCACTGGGCAGGGCGGGCGTTGGGAGATGGGCCCACACTTCAGTTTCCAGATGCCAGGACAGAGCCCAAGCCATGCTTCCCTTGTGCTCTGGCATCCCATTTCTTGAGATGCAAAGCTGGTGGGCCTTCTGTGGATAATCGTGGTAAAAGGCATCAAGAATCATTCAAGTGTTTCTGTAATTTCTCTAAGAGTGTCAATATTAAAAATATTAATTAAAAAAATACAAAAGGGTTCATCTGCCTACATATAAAAATCTGTAACACAGCAGTCTGCATCTGTGGTAGCCCCACTGGCAGTGCCAATCCAATAGGTATTTGTAGTATAAGGCACAACACCCCATCCGTAAGTACACATCTAAGTGGTTCAGATGAAGGGTGGTCTGGCAAAAATCACCCTGTTCCTCCCCAGGTGCATGGACACTGCTCATGTGCCTCTCCAGAGAGCGGCAGAAGCCAGATGTCCTTCTTGGGACAGACTCCTTCCAGGAGAGACACAGCAATGGGAGTAACTCCTCAGGTCTTCATGGCATTTCACTTGGTATCAGTTTTTATATATTTGTTTTTTTCCTGAGACTACTCTTTCTGCACAAATGCTCACAAAAAGACATCCATTTAGTAAAACATGGTCATAAAGGTGCTGTTATGGACAAGAAATCTCACCATGAGCTCTGGAGGGAGTGAGGAAGATTATAACAAGCACCAGGAAGAACCAAGAAGCTCAAGGCCTCTTCTTAATAGTGAGAGGCCCTGAGCAGCAGTGAGCGGCCATGTGTAGGTGTGGGAGGGTCAGGGGATGTGAGGTAGAAAAGGGTGGTGGCTGATGAATTCAGCAAATCCTTACGACCATGTTTAACCCCGCAAGTGGAATGTGGTTGATGTTTGTGGGTGGAGGGGGAATAGGAGGAAGATTTTTAGGGGGTTATGGAAAGAAGGCAGGCTTCTCTTGGACAAATCATATATGCATATTGTTCTCTTGGACAAATCACACATTTGCATGCTGTGGGCATGGCTGTGCCTGGGAGATGGGGAATGGCTGCTGCTGGGGGTGGCTGTGCTCAGGCATGGCCCATGAGCTGACCTTGCTCTGCTCCTCTCTTGCACTGCCCACACTTGGATGGTCCTCAGGAATCATCCATGAGCCTGGAGGAAGCACCAACCTCCTGGAGTGTTGGCCCATTACTGGAGGACAAGAGTGAAAGGTCTGAGAGACGCATGGGAGTGCAGGAAGAGAGGGGCCTATGCGTAGCAGTAAGTGTGTTAAAGAAGAAGACCTAAAGACCATGGTGTGGCCATGCTAATATGGAATAGATTGATTTTTCTCATGTCAAAGGACCCATCAAAGAATGGAAAGTTACCTCAGAGCCAGGAGACACTAAAATACAACTAAAGAGAAACTAGTATGAATTGCTCCTGGAATGAAGGTCTTTCATATGTGGAACTTGAATGTGAACCAGGTCTAGTTGTTTTTATAATTGTAGAACTGATTCTGTTAATATTAATAATTGTATGGAAACCTAAATTTTAAAGGATTAGATTTGTACTGTTTAGAAGCATAACTGCATATGAATGTTAACAAAACTTAGATGGGTGTTTAAAAGGATTATTGGGTTAAGTATGAGATTGCTAAGTCTTTATATTATCTGTGAAAAGTTTATGTTATTGTATTATTGTTACTGTTATAATAGAGAAATGTTTTAGAGATGGAAAAACTATATCGTACCCTTAACCTTGCACTATTAGTTTGTGTAGCTTATAGTTGGGATGAAAACAATCATATAAAAATGATTCAGAATATATCAAGGATACTGAAAAGAACCAATTGCTGGATGTGTGTAGCTTTGCCCACTAATGGAAAGCAGTCTTCGACTCTAATAGGAGTCCCATTACCAGACAAGGATGCTGCTTTTAGGGAATATTGGGTGAATACAACCTGGGATTTAACAGAAACAACAAAACCCATATCAATAATAAGTCCATACAACCCTGAAAACAAAAATCACCCTTATGCTCCATGCTACTCAAGGTGTATGGATTGAAGACCCAGTTTTTGGGATCCAACGGGTACATACCCAGGTTCAACTCATGTGGGAAATTATACGTATTGCAATGAGACACTTAGGATTGGCACGCATATGTTTAGGCCTCTAAATTCACCAGGACTAAAATACAAATTCACTAGTGCATGGCCAGTGCCTAAGGGAAAAGGGTGGTATTGGATATGCAACGACACTGCATACAAGATACTACCTGAGAATTGGAAAGGGCAATGTGCTTTGGGAGTAGTGGTAGCAAGAATGACAGTACATGAAACCCTAAACAAGGAGGGTTGGCTTGCGTCCACGTTGAGAAGTTTGCGTCGCAGAGAGTTAAGCCCACTGACAGAACAAGGAACGAGATTCCATAGTTTTACGAGTTGGCTTCTACTTTGGCTAGGTGTTAGTGAGCTAGAAAAACACTAGTTAACATCTCGACAGTAAGAGAGGATCTTGAGAACAACATGATAGATGCCATAGAAGCTTTACAAGAAGAAGTAAAGAGTCTATCGTCTGTAGTGATGCAGAACAGACGGGCCCTAGACTTGTTACTAGCAGCCCAAGGAGGAGTATGCACAGTAATCAATAGTAGCTGCTGTACTTACGTAAACAATGAGGGAAGGATAACCAGTGATTTGAAAGCTATTTGGGACAAAATGAGAATATTGCATCAGGTGTCATTGGATAATACGTCATGGGGATTTGAAAATGTGTGGGAAAAATTAACTTACTGGTTGCCAGACTTAAAATGGTTGAAAGCCTTGTTTGTAGCAATGATTATAATGGTCTTGGGATTAATTCTGGCTTTAATGTTTTTGATTGGTCTCATAAAATGCATTAAACCTCTATTGGGAAGGATGATCAAAAGTGCCTGGAAGCAATTTCAATTCACACCATTGGAGAATAGTGAGGGCAAGACTGGATAGGATCCCAAGGATGTGGTAAGAAAAGACCTGCCAAGGAATGCAACTCCCATGGGCTGTGCTCACCAGTCCTATGGGTCCTTACCAGACCTCACTCCAAATTATGCCAACATGAATCAACTTAATGAAAAGAGAAATGGAGGATTGTAGTAAATGTCAAAGTGACCTGTGCTTGGGTCAGTACTCCATCTGGGTGAGCTGCCCAACCATGTTTCTCATCCCAATGAGATCATAGAATCATTTAGGTTGGAAGAGACCCTCAAGATCATTGAGTCCAACCATTAACCCAACTCTAGCACTAAACCATGTCCCTAAGAACCTCATCTATATGTCTTTTAAAAACCTCCAGGGATGATGACTCAACCACTCCTTGGGCAGCCTGTTCCAATGCCTCCCAAACTCTTCCACGAAGAAATCTTTCCTAATATCCAAACTGAATCTTCCCAGGTGCCACTTCAGGCTCTTTCTTCTCCTTCTACCACTTGCCACATGGGAGAACAGACCAACACCCTCCATGCGACAACTTCGTTTCAGGTAGTTGTAGACAGCGAAAAGGTCTCCCCTCAGCCTTCTCTTCTCCAGGCTAAACAGCCCCAGCTCGAAAAATGCTCCCCATCTGACTTCTTTTCCAGACCCCTCACCAGCTTTGTTGCCCTTCTCTGAACTCACTCCAGCACCTCAAGGTCTTTCTTGTAGGGAGGGGCCCAAAACTGAGCACAGCATTCAAGGTGCGGCCTCACCAGTGCCAAGAACAGAGGGATGATCACTTGCCTGGTCCTGCTGGCCATGCTATTCTTGATGCATGCTGGGACGCTGGTGGCCTTCTTGGCCACCTGGGCACATGCTGGCTCATGTTCAGTCACTGTCCATCAACATCCCCAGGTCCTTTTCTGTTTGGCAGATTTCCAGCCCCTCTTCCCTGAGCCTGTAGTGTTGCGTGGGGTTATTGTGAGCCAACTGCAGGACCCAGCACTCGGCATGAAATTGAACAAGTCCGAGTGCTGGATTGTTCACCTGGGATAGAGTAACACTGAGTGCAAGTGTAGCTTGGGAGAGAGTGGCTGGAGAGCAGCCCTGCAGAAAGGCATCTGGTGTGATGGTTGGCCACAGGGTCAATAGGAGGCAACACTGTCCCCCAGCAGCCAAGACAATAAACCGCATCCTGGGGTGCATCAAACACAGCACGGCCATGTGGTCAAAAGAGGTGACTATGCTGCTGTATTCAGCGTTGGTGCGGCCTCACCTTGAGTGCTGTGTGCAGTTCAGGGCCCCACATATTATTACAACAAGGATGTGAAGGTCCTTGAATTCATCCAGAGGAGAGCAACAAACCTGGTGAAAGAGTTGGAAGGATTGTCCTCTGAGGAGCTTCTGAGGACTTTGGGCTTCTCTAGTTTGGAGAAAAGGAGGCTGAGGGGTGACCTCATTGCTCTCTACAGCTTCCTGAGGAGGGGACATGGACAGGGAGGTGCTGAGATCTTCTCCCTGGTGTCCAGCGATAGGACACACAGGAATGGTTCAAAGCTTGGCCAGGGGAGGTTTAGACTGGTTATTAGGAAACATCTCTTTATCAAGGCTGGTCAAACACTGGAACAGGCTTCCTAGAGAGGTGGTCAATGCCCCAAGACTGTCAGTGTTTAAGAGGCATTTGGACAATGCCCTTGCTAACGTGATTTATTTTTTGGTCAGCCCTGAATGTGTCAGGTATTTGAACTAGATGATCGTTGTAGGTCCCTTCCAACTGAACTCTTCTAGTCTAGTGCAGTCTGTTTTATGTATATACCTGTTCAGGGTGGATTCTTCCAGCAGCGGGGCTCAAACACTCAGTCTGCTCAGTAGCCTCCCCAGGACACCGGCCTTGCCAGTTGCAGACACCAGGACGCATGAGCCTCCAGGGCCGCAGCCTCATTCCAGATACTGGTACAGACAACCCCAGTCACACACATGCGCGCACACTCTTATGCCCAGTCACTCTGGTCTCTCAGTTGCTGGCACCAATGACATGCAGGCTGTCTGACCCCCTGGTCCTGCTCCAGTTGCTACACTAACACCCCCACGCTCACACGTTCACATAGAGAAGAGATTTGCTCACATAGCAAAGACTTAGAAGTTAAGTTTAATGAGAAGACAGGACAGACTGCACTGGTTGGGTTCCTTCTCCAAAATTCCCATGGTAAGTTCTGTGTAATCCAAAGATGCTCTTCCTCTGCATCCCACCATGTGTCCTGCACCCCTAGGCAACAATTCTGTTAGTCTAAATGGTGATCCAGAGAGCTGCTCTCAGTGGCTCCTCTTGATGGGCTCCACACCTGGACAATGAAGCTGAGGGCTCTCCCAGGGTAGCCTTGGGACAAGATGTTCATTCCCCAGAGCCTGTAATTTGGGTTCCCACTTGCCAATGAGCCTCTGTGCTCTTCTTGGTTTTGGAGATGGGCTCCTGATGAGCTGGTGGCTCCCCAGTGATGGCACTGGGAGCAGCCGGGGCAGGGTATTAACTGTCTTACTCCTCCTGCCATTGTTAGTGCCTTCTTTGTGTGTGCAGAGGAGCTTTTTATCACTTAACACATGCAACGAGATAGGAAAAGAGGAAATGGGCTCAAGTTGCACCATGGGAGGTTTAGATTGGATATTAGGAAAAAATTCTTCCTGGAAAGGGTAGTTGGTCATTGGAACAGGCTGCCCAGGGCAGTGGGGGAGTCACCACCCCTGAAGGTGTTTAAAAGGTCTTTAGACGAGGTTCTTAGGGACACGGTTTAGTGCTAGAATTGGGTTGTGGTTGGACTCGATGATCCTGAGGGTCTTTTCCAACTGAAAGGATTCTATGATGCTATAAATCTCCTGAGGTATCTCTGTCTGGAGGTTACATACATATGCATTGGTATTGTTTAACATATGATAGCAGACCACTGGAATTGCTGTCCAGAAATGCCTCATGATTAGGGGAAAAGCTGTGTTCTTGTACGGGCAATGGCTTCATTCAGGGCCAGTATCACAGTCTTGTTTCTGAGACTGTAGACGAATGGATTTAAGAAGGGGTACAGAACGGTGTTCAGCAATGCTACAAATCTGCTGTTCTCCAAGGAAACACCTACTGAAGGACACACGTAGAGAGCAATGCAGCTCCCGTATCCAATTGCCAAGGTGGCGAGATGGGAAGAACATGTAGAAAAAGCTTTCTTCCTCCCAGAGGCTGCTGGAAGATGTAGAATACAGAAAAGGATGCACAGGTAAAATGCCAGAGTTAAACATAAGGAACCCAGAATGACAAATGATAAGAAAACAGAGTCTATTTTCCAAAGCAGGCTGGTGTCAGAGCAGGACAGTTTGAATAAGGGGGAGTTGTCACAGAAAAAGTGATGGATCTCATTTGAGCCACAGAAAGTCAGCTGCGAGAGGATGACCAGGCGGTAACTCAAGAGTGTGAAGCCTGTGACCCAAGTAGCAACAACCAGGTGGATGCAGAGCTGAGGCTTCATGATGGCAGCATAATGCAAAGGTTGGCAGATGGCAACATAGCGGTCAAAGGACATGACAACTAGTAGAATAAGCTCTGTACAGCCCAGCATAAAATAGGAAGAGGATTGGGCAAAGCAGCTGCTTAGCGAGATTGTTCTCCTCCCAGAACCCAGGATCACAACCAGCTTGATGCTTGTGGAGGACGTAAACCAGATTTCCAGGAAGGCCAGATTGCCAATGAAAAAGTACATAGGGGTTTGAAGGCGGTGATCTGCATACACGAGGAAAATGATGGTAGCGTTCCCCATCACTGTTGTCAGGTATATGAGCAGAAAGACCAGAGAGAGTACAAGCTGCAGTCTTTGATCAAGCCCTGAGAAACCCTCTAGGATGAACTCAGTAACTGCAGTTCCATTTTCTGGTCCCACGTTGAATTTTGGTTCGTCAGGCCGAGACAGGAACATGGCAAAAAACAAGTGTGATACAGTCTGGGTGAAAGGCTCCCCAAAACTCTCTGCTTCTTTCCTTTCTTGCAGTCTTCCTATAGTACACAGATAGAGGACTTCAAGCACTTCTCATACCCTGATTTTTCGGTATCAAATTTCATTTGGAGTTCTCAGAGAATTTGTTGTCTTCTTTCTACCTTTTTAAAACACTTGTAAAGAATTCTTCCTTCATGACAGAGGATTTTAAAGTCTGTTAGCTATTTTATCCCATTCCTGGCAAATTCCAAATTCACGCAGGTCTTTTCCAAACATCTGTCACACCTATGTGCCTAAGTCATCTCTTTTATTGCACAAATGCCAAACTATTACATCAAATCAAGTCAAATCAAATCACATCAAATCACATCAAATCAAATCAAATGTATGTTGAAAGCTTTTCTTTCTACTTTTGAGTACTTGCCTTTTTGGACTAGGAATCCCTGAGTATCTATTGATTTCAGAATAAGCAGTATCAAGCATCTCTTTCGTAATCCCGTGCTTTCTTCCACAGCTTTGTGCTCTTTGTTTCTTCAGGAAAGGGGAGGGCAGAATAGGGACCAAGTATAACTCATCTTCTTTAGTACTCTAAATAATGACTGAAATTTGTTATGGTTCCACCCGGTCTCATCTGACATCCATCTGCACCGAAATGCAGTTACTTCCAAACAGTTGCTCATTGCTATTACTATCAAATATCCTGACCTAAACGCAGACCAGGAGAATAGTGACTGGAAGAGATCTGTAACATTTCTTTTGCGTGCCAGCTATAGGTTGGGAGGACCCAGCCTTGAGAGTTTTCTCCTCTCTCCATTGATTATACAGGGAGCCTTGGGACAACAAATTCTCACAGGCACCTGTTGTGAAGCAGATGAAACTCACTATTCAAGTCTCAAATCTCCGATTCCTAAACTTATTTTGTTTTTTAAATCAAACTGCACATCTAGGAGAAAGAAGGACAAAAAAAATCCCACATATACAATAAAGACTGGTGTTTTTCCCTTCATCTTTCCATTTGTTTTCAGGCATAGAAAGGAGTAGAGCGGACGGCTCTCGAAACAGAATAATTCAAAATGCAAGGGGAGAAGAGGGAGAGGAGGAGATGGTGGGTTTGAGGCGGTGAAACAAAGTTGTGTGGGTGTGCAAGCAGAGCTCTTCAGTCATTAGTCACCTGGGTGGTCCAAGGACTTTCCCATCTCATTGTCCACAGAGACAACAGCAAAAACTGGTCGGAGACAATGGATCAACTTGAAATCAAGTGATCGAGTTCAGTCAACCTCCTCCAATACCATCCACCTCCAAAATAAACAAAATTTAGTCACCTTCAAATTAAATGTTGGCCTGACTCGTGTGGGATTTCTCCAGGTGGGATCCCAGACAGTGCTGGAGACAGGCAGATCCTGCTGTGCCTGGGCCTGTTTCCTGTGCATACAGGTAGTTTTTAACATCCTGGGTGAAGAATCTGGCTGTTTCAGAGATCCCTGTAGCAGTTTCTGCTACAAAACTGAATAAAATTGAGTAAACAGCAATTACTTAAGTTGCTTGCACATGCCAGAGAGGATGTGCAGGACAACAGGCTGGCTGAATTATAAGAACTCAGCAGAACTGTTGTACGGGGAGCCTCACTTGATCCAGTTGAAGACACTCTTGCAAAGATCCTTGCACAGGAGTCTCTCCCAATCTATGGTATTCCATAATTCAATTCATCTTTTCCTCAGAGAGCTCTTCAAAGAATAGGCAAGGAAGTAAATGAGACAGAGGGAAAGAATTAGAGATACAAAATGTGCCAATACAAATTAAGAAGATCCTCTGAACAGTGTTTCTCAACTCAAACCATTGGTAGGCAATGTATTTTGGGAAATGGCTGCATAAAAACATTCACATAGAGATACAGTGTTTAATTAGCTTACTGACACTCGCCCATGGTAGTCTCAAAACAAACAAACAAACAAACAATGAGAAGTTTCATGAAAATTAGTTTAAAAATACTAGCAGTTGTGGAAAGGAAGACTTTTTGAGCTATTACACAGAAGTCTTTTCTGCAGAGGGCTCAACTATTCCCTAAAGTCTCCGTTCAGGGGTTGATTCAGTTGTTTGCACAGAGGTGGCCACTGCCTCCAACATGCCCTGGGGCAGCTGAAGCACCATGTGGGACTGGGAAAAGTCTCCCAGGACCTATGGGAGCTGTTCTGGAGCACGAGCTGGTAGGCGTGAGCTGAGGTTGGGGACCTTAGGGGTGGTGCAGGGCTGCTGGGTGGGCTGAGCAGCACAGCAGCCCATTGTGTCCCGTTGGATGCTGCTGTGAGGTCACTTTTGTCACAGAAACTGACTGACCAGCAGCGGGAAGGCAAATACTCAGAGGTCATGAGGGCCATCAGAAAGCTGCTCCCAAGATGATGACAGATTTGGGAAGGTCAAGGGGAACTGGGACATGAGAGATTGGAGATTTGGGGGAGGAAAGAATGGCTTGGCCAACAGAGGTGAAAGATTTGGAGGGTTTCAGGTAACAGTGATGCCGCTGTGACACTGACTGTGAAAACATTCATGTTAGGCCCTTACCTGTGTTCTAAGCAGTAATCTTAAACTCTAACCTTACCCCTAAATGCTAGTCCCCCCCCTGACAGTAATGCACTACTTTAAACCCAAACCTCAAAATTTACCTCTAAGCCAAATCCCAAACCCATAACCCCTTATTGTTAGTGTTACCTTTTTACTCACTTTAACACCTACCCTGTATCCCTAGCCTCAAAATACCAGCCTTAACCTTAGCCCTCACCACAACCCTAAAAAAAACCCCTAACTCACAAAGCTAGCCCATACCCTTAACACTAACCACGCACCTAGGCAGATTACCAGATGCCTAAATCCTAACCCTGAACAGCGAGCTCTAATCCCTAATCCCTAAATTGAACACCTCATCCCCAAAGCTCTCATTCCCGTGCTCAACCCCCATCACCTCCAACCCCTCTCCCTACCCTACTTCAGCAATTTGGCCCCTTGGGGCAACCCAGGATAATTCTGGAGCAGCCACGGGGCATCTGAAGAGGGATGTGAGGTTACAGGTGCCTGACCAGCTGTCAGGCCCAAGGAGGAGATGGGCAGGATTGCTGGGATGAGGTCTATGGTGCTTCAGAGACTCATGGGCATGTGAGAGGCACATGGCTGTGATGGTGGCTGTGAGGTCACTTCCACCTGAGTACCTGATAGGCCAGCTTCAGGCACATGACTGGTCTATGTGTGTATCATTGAAGCTGTGCCTAAGGAACTGATAAGCCACCAACATGCATGTAGGTTGAATGCTGTTTGCAAAGTCTCTGCTGCCCTAGCACCTTGCAGGACTGGCATGGAGATGCACCTGGCAGTCAGAGAAAGATCACCAGCAGGTGCATGGGCTTGGAGGGTGACAATCATTTTACTTTTATCTGCAGCAGGCACATGCCTTTAGTCTTGTCCAGCAAGCTGAAAGGTCAACAGCAGGCGTGTGGCTTGGAAGATCATGGTGAGGATACTTCTTTCTGGTCAGCTGAGAGACCACGAGCAGGCAGATGGGCTGGGTCAGACACCTTAAGGGTGGATTCTGAGATCATGGAACTTTGCTTGATAATGGGAAAGAGCAGAAGAAAGAGAGAAACTGCTGCAAAGTGCTGCTTGGAATGTGGAGACGGGGCATGAGGAGATAAAAATGTCACTTGAAGGTTGCACTGTGGTGCAAGAGGTCACCCAGAGGGAGTCTGCGATCAGCCCATGGCTTTGTGTTTCACGGAACAGCCAGGGAGGGTGGAAAGACATAGGTGAAGTATGGAAATGCCATGGCGAGAGCAAGGTGGGGAAGAGATGGGTGTCTACAGCCATGGGGAGAGAGGGGCAGGTGTGGGACAGCGTAAGACAGTCAGAGGTGGAGGTGGCCAAGGGCTCTGGTAGGGCTGGAAGGCACCCACAGAACAGAGATCTCTGTCCACTTGGCCATGGCAGTTGTCTCTGCCACAGACCTGTGAGGAGACAAGTCCTCATGGCACAGGGGCCTCATTGCAGCCCCACAGGGAGGTGTCAGGCTGTTGTTCTTCACTCAGCATCACACCCACATCCCACTGCCCCAGGAAGAGCCACGCAGGAGGGACAGGATCTGCCTTCCCAGGGGCTGGGCTGAGGGCTTGGCCTTTCTGCCTCATAAATCGAACCAAAGGTTTTCTCAGCATCAGAACTGTCTGTACGTGACCTTTGCCTATCTGCCATCATGGCCTCCAAGTATCTGCTCTAACGACTCCATCAGGAGGGTTTGTTGGTAATTGCCGTCAGTTGGGCCAATTAACGCTCCCAGACACTTTGGCATTTGCTTCTGACTTTACGTTCTTGAGAGGTTTTTTCAGTCTCCTCTCAGTATCTGAGGTTCATGGACTCAGCACCAAATGCACCATGGGGCTCATAAAAGTGGAGAAAGCCCTAAGGATCTGTGTGTCTACCATGATTTTTGAAAAGTCTTCAAGACTTGTACAGTAGAGAGGTTTTAGAAGTCCAGTTGAAGATTTCTATAAGCATTTAATAATTTTTATTTTCATATTTAAGGATTTTTTCATTACTTTTCGGTTTATGGAAGAGGTGATACCAGCATTTTCTAATTGATATTGATCCAGACTGTCTCCTAAGGAGGTCTGGACAGATTGGAAAAGTAGTCCCTTGAGATCTGACACTGTGTGGACAACCTTGCTCCTCACGTCCCAACACCACTATTTCTGTCATCGCACATCTGGGACTTACATCACTTTTCCTTACATCAGACTTCTCCACTGAAGGCTGCAACTGGATGTTCAAACCCCATTCCACAAATTTCCACCTGCTCTCATTAGAGAACTGGCTGCAAACAGGCACAGAAAGGTTTTTCTTGGTTTTGAACACACAAATTCAAATGTGATTAGATCATCAAAAAGATAAAACACAGGCCTCAGCTCTATGCCAAGTCCAAGCTGGCTGCAATGAGTTCCACCTTCCAGAAGGGAGAACCATGCAATAAATGTTTTTGAGAGATAGATAGGAAATTAGAAACACAATTAAAAGACATGGTGAATTTCTTCAGGCCAGGAGGAAATAACTGGAATGTGAGGGAGATGAAACACACGGAGTAAGAGATACAGTACTGGTGATGCAAAGACAAGGAAAAATCAATATTTCTTCTCCTGCTGTTAATACACATCCTGAAAAATTCTCAGTTAGAAATCATGGGAAAAGCTCAGACATTTTACTGAATATACTGAATCATTTAAGTTGATTTAAAGGTTCTCATAAGATTTGAAATTTCTCAGGATTGCCGTCACTGTCCAACCATGAGCACAGAACCTGCAGGAGACCAGAGGGCCTTGGGAGCTGCAGGCGGAGTTCCATCTGAACTGGGGGAGCCACCAGTGATGCCACTGAAGTCCCAGAGGACCTGGACAATGGCATCCAAACTATCAAACTTGAGTACAAACGGAGAAAACCTGAGACCATTGGGGAAAAAGTAACTGATGATAGTTGTGAACTGGGGAAGAGAGTCGGGCAGAGAAAGGGAGGGATCAAGGTGGACTGTGGAAGAAGCAGCCTATGGAAGAGTGGGGAGGAGAGGGATTCGAGGGACCAGCTGCCCGTGGGGAGGTGGCTGGTCAGTGCTGGTCTGGCCAAACCCCCTGCCTCATCACCATGGTCTGTCCTGCTTATTAGACTGGTTTCAGTTGGGGTAGAGTTACTTATCTTCATAGTCACTTGTATGGGGCTGTGTGTTAAATCTGTGATGGAAACAGTGTTGATCACACCCCAATATTTCAGTCATTGCTGAGCAGTGCTTGCACAGTATCAAGGTCTTTTAAGCTTCTCACGCTGAGAAGTGAGAGGAGGCAGGGGGTGTCCAAGAAATTGAGAGGAGACGCAGCTGGGACAGCTGACCCCAACTGACCAAAGGGGTCTTTCATACCGTATGTAGTCATGCTCAGCAATAAAATCTGGGAGGAGAAGGGAGGGGAGAACACTCAGAGTGATGGCGTTTGTCTTCCCAAGTAACTGCTATGTGTGATGGAGCCCTGATTTTCTGGAGATGGCTGAACACCCACCTGTGAACGCAAAGCAGCGGGCAAATTCCTCATCTTTCTTTGATTGCACACACAGCTTTTGGTTTACCTATTAAACTCTCTCTTTTGGGTACCGCTGGCTGCTGCTGCCTCATTTTCCTCCTCTTATCACTTTCCTCCTCTTTATCTCAATCCACGAGTTTTCTTTTACTTTTCTTATCCTTGCCCCCATCCTGCTGTGGGGGAGTGAGCGACCGACTGTGTGGTGCTGAGCGGATGACCAGGGTTAAACTACGACATTTCTTAAAGTCCCCTCCTGGCTATTTGCTGTGTGAGTGGGTTCACTGTTGTGTGTGGTTTTGGTCAATTCTAAGTGAGGGTAGCAAGGAGGAGGAGGACACCAGGATGTGAAGACACCCAGGGTTGGAATGGCCAAATGGGTAATATCTCTGAGTCTGGGCAAACACAAAGCCCAGGTCCACAGCTGGGGGAACACAGGAGCGTGTGAGACAGTGCATAAGTTCTGCCCAGGATGTACGGACCACTCGTGCAACCTTCACACCAGAGCAGTCTGAGAGGGGGAACAGGACAGGGTCAGATGTGTTGCTCATGGTTGTGTAAGTGCTGCTGTTGGTGTGGTGGCTGTGAAGGTGCTGTTGCCTGTTGGAGCTGGTCTGTATCAGACTGTCTGTGTTCGTCTTTGTTTCCCTGCAGATACCTGCATTTAGTGCTTTCCCTTTGATGACTCCACCTTGGGCCATGTCTCACTCTGTGGGGTCCTGTCACTGCCCACCTCAGGCACACCCGGTCCGTGTGTATCCCATGGGCTCTCCGGGCAGCTCCTGATTCCTCTCCTGGAGGATTGTCCTCTGCCCCATCATGCACTGGGACGGTGCATATCTCAGTGACCGTTCATCATCTCCACTGTCAACAGACAACAAGGGATGTGTCCTGCTGCATCCTGCTGTTGCCCTTGCCCATGGATCAAGTGAAACAGCAGCCCCGATTCGCAGGTGTCAGAGAGGGAACGACCACTGAGTTGCCCATGGGCAGCCCCAAGGCCACCAGGGCTGCTCCTCCATGGGGCAGCATTTGCCTCCTGGACCCTCCTGCGTCCTGGGGCTGCTCCCCCAGCTCCAGAGGATTGTGAAGAGGTGGGACCTGAGACAAATTGGTTTCTGCTGCTTCATTTATTGAGTTTATCAAAAACTAAGGAGTGCATATACATATGTACATGAGGTCTTTGGTTCAAGAAAAGACACGCAGGAGGCCAAGAATTATATTATTACAACCATGAACCAAGAAACACAGCCCACCAAAAGCACTATGGAAAAATATAGACACATAAGAAGAAAAGTTAGTCCTAGCTATTTCTCTTGCAGCCCTAGTGACACAGTGTGAACCTTAGTAACCTAAAGCAGTGAGTATTGAAATATTTTCCTCAGGGCATCCTTGAGCTCCTTGTTCCTCATGCTGTAGATGAGGGGGTTCACTGCTGGAGGCACCACTGAGTACAGAACAGACACCACCAGATCCAGGATGGGGGAGGAGATGGAGGGGGGCTTCAGGTGGGCAAATATGGCAGTGCTGACAAACAGGGAGACCACGGCCAGGTGAGGGAGGCACATGGAAAAGGCTTTGTGCCATCCCTGCTCAGAGGGGATCCTCAGCACGGCCCTCAAGATCTGCACATAGGACAGCATGATGAAAATAAAACATCCCAAAACCAGAAAACCAAGGAAAGCAACAAGCCAAATTTCCCTGAGGTAGGAGTGTGAGCAGGAGAGCTTGAGGATCTGGGGGATTTCACAGAAGAACTGGTCCAGGGCATTGCCCTTGCACAGTGGCAGTGAAAATGTATTGGCCGTGTGCAGCAGAGCATTGAGAAACCCACTGGCCCAGGCAGCTGCTGCCATGTGGACACAAGCTCTGCTGCCCAGGAGGGTCCCGTAGTGCAGGGGTTTGCAGATGGCAACGTAGCGGTCGTAGGACATGACAGTGAGGAGACAATACCCTCCTATTGCCAAGAAGGCCAATGAAAAGAGCTGTGCAGCACATCCTATGTAGGAGATGGCCCTGGTGTCCCATAAAGAATTTGCCATGGATTTGGGGACAATGGTGGAGATGCAGCCCAGGTCGAGAAGGGCAAGGTTGAGGAGGAAGAAGTACATGGGGGTGTGGAGGTGCTGGTCACAGGCTATGGTGGTGATGATGAGGCCGTTGCCCAGGAGGGCAGCCAGGTAGATGCCCAGGAAGAGCCAGAAGTGCAAGAGCTGCAGTTCCCGTTTGTCTGAGAATGCCAGGAGGAGGAACTGGGTGATGGAGCTGCTGTTGGACATTTGCTCTGCCTGTGAACATGAGGACCTGTCACAGGAGGAAAAGACAGTGACAAGTTAGAGGAGCCTTCTCTGAGAAAAATAAACATGCCATTTCTCACGGAAAACCTCATCCTTGATGGAGGCATGTGTCAGCTAATTCTCCTTTTCCACCAAATTGCAAACACGGGTCATCACAGCTTAAAATGCAGCTTGGGCACCTAGTTTCCATGAATGCACCTTTGGGGCAAGACCCCCTGGGTTGGTGTCAGAACTGAAACGGACCCACATTCCCACCCCAAGTCCAGAACGTCAGAGCACCAGGGACAGGTGGAGAAACAGGGAAGAGCACTGCAGTGCTCCTGAAAAATACAGCAAGGCCAGAAAGGCAGACGGGCATGATGTGAAACCTTCTCCTTACCTGGCTGTGCTGCTGCCACTCACATGATGACACTGTAGAGCAAGTACTTGTAGCACCTTTTTTGTGTACCACGTTCCAGAAACCCTTCACCTGGAGGTCCAGCTGCTGAGGTGGAGACTCGTTACCTGGACCCCATGGTTTTGGGGCAGAGGTTCTGCTGGGGAGGGGAGGAGACCAGGGGGTTGCACTGGGAAATGCGTCTGCACTGCAGGGGAGGGCAGGGGGCTTCCTGAATCCCCTCCCCAGCATTTCTGGTCACAGCTCCCTCTCCCTGCCCATGTCTCTGCTGCATGGAGCTGTCCCTGCTGGGAGCTGTTTCTCTGCCCCTGAATCTGCTCCCTGTCAGTGTCACATACCCCATCTCCCATGCTCAGCTCTGTCCTGCTCACACCTGCTGGCACCGGCCACTGCCCAGGGGCAGCTCTTTGTGTGCAGGGGCTCAGGAGCAGCTCTGACAAGTCCTAATGAGGACTGGGGTCTTAGCACCTTCTCCAGGACAAAGAAATAAATTCCCATGTCCCACTGTGCACCCAGACAACCAAGAGTGGAAAAAACTCAAAACTTAAAATTACCCCTATCAGATAAACACTTCCTCAGTGTCCTTCAGAAGGAATCTCTGCAAATGTCCTGGGGGTGAGCTGGAGCTGTGAGCAGCCCTGACCCACGCAGCTCCCTCTCAACAGCAGAAGGACCCTGCCCTGCCGGGAGTCACTCCTTCCCCCAACAGCTTCTCCCTCAGTGTTGTTGGGATCTCCCCGGTCAGGCTGAGCGCTGACCCTGGCAGGTGGCAGAGTCCCTGCAGGGACCCTGCTCTGCAGGACAGCCCTGGGCATCCCTGGGTGCTCACCCAGCTTCACCCCCTGCAGCTGGGAGAAGGCAACTGTCGTGCCCTGTCCATGCAGGGAATCTCTGCTGAGGAGTAGATCCTTCTCCTCCATGCCAGCCATGGGATGTGCGAAGTCTGGGAGATAATTGCAGGATCCTCATCTGCACCACCCTGCACCCAGAGACTTACTGTGTTAAGGACTGTGAAGATTTCCCTTTGAGTGATCTCTCAGCATCCTCCAACCCCAGACTGCATTTCCCCTCTCTCCCTGGCTCCTCTCCCCTCGGTGCTGCAGACAGAGCCCTCAGCCCTGCTGCACTTTGCAGAGGAGCTGCTCCTGGGCAGAGCTGTCTCTCTGCAACGCTGCCGCTTGCCATGAGCTCCCTCTGTCCCAGGAGCCCAGCCCAGCTCAGCAGCACAGGAGCAGCCCATGATGTCCTTTCCCCTGTCCCCTCTGGGCTCTCTGCAGCTGTCCCTGGGGCTCCAGGCACAAAACCTTTGAGACAACCTAAAGTAATCAGTGATGTTGATTCTCCTCTGCAAAGACACTTCTTGCCAGCATTGCGTTCTTCGTATTAGAAAATAAATTGGTATGAGAATCAGCTTTTCTTGTCTCATCATTAGACAGGACACCAGGAAAGTTACAGCAAAGGATCTAATTTCTCCAAGCTGGGGGAGGAAAGTCTTCAGTTGAAGGAATTCAGGCATTTTATTCTGGTTTTATACCCCTAGGTCCAGAGAGACATCTAGCAATCTTTGGCCATCCCGTGACTGTGCTCTGAAGCAAAGCCTTTGTATGCATGGGCTCTTGGACACTTGGTACCAGGTTTCCATGGGGCAGGTCAGAGGTTTCCTGGTGCCACAGCTGGGGTGGTTCAGCCCAGATGTGAGGCAATGTCCTCAGCCAGGGACCTGACTGGGTGAGCTGGAGCTGTCAGTGTTGCAGACAGAGCTGTGACACGGATGGAATAAACTGCCAAGGCAGGGTGGCAGAAGTTAGTTCGTCTGGTCTTCAAGGACAGCAGCCTCCAAGCACAGCAACAGTCCAGAGCAAAACTCAGTCTAGACCTGTAAGGCTATTAAGGGTCACCTAATGAGCTGTTACTACTGCAGGAACAGTTAAAGGAGAAACAAAGACACTGGGTGGCCACCAATGACTTTAATAAGAGAAAGAGGTGAGAATCCCTGTGTCCTCTTCCCCTCTGTCTTCACCAGCAAGTTCTCTCTGGCCTCTGTGACTGGAGGCAGGAATCTGGACGAAAACAACCAGCAGTGGGTGCAGATCAAGTCAGGGGTCACTGGAACCAACACAATCCTTTCCAGTCTATGGGACAGCAGGGGCAGCATCCCAGGAGCTGAGACAGCAGGACGATGTCACAGTGAGGCCACTCTCCACCTTCTTGGAAAGCTCATGGAGACTGGGGTGACTCCCTGACCACTGGCAGCTCTCGCACATTGTGTGCACTTTTCAAAAATGGCCAATGGGTGAGCAGGGGAACTGTGAAATGTATTATTGTGATTCGTGTCACTGTAAGAGTATATCAGGGGACAGAAATAAGTATTAGTGTACTAACATTGCGAAAATGCGCCAACAAGAAGTTAAGATAAGTGCACTGACTTAACCAATTAAGGCATGGAGCAAGGACACTGGATGTTGTGGTTAGGTAGCACTAACGACTTAAGTAAAGAAAAGGATATTGCCGTTATGTAGCGCTAACGACTTGCTTAAAGAAAACCTGCTTTACGCATGCACCGAATAAAGAGTAAAGAAAAGGACACTAAAGAAGAGGAGAAGCCTTCCTCCTGAGGACCACCAGGAGGGGAGAGGCGACCACCTAAACCTCTGAGACGTGTGCAGAAACCTCAACGCCATGTTAATCTGGGGAATTGAAACTAGGAGGATACTTCTTGGAAAAGGGAACTTAAGAAAGTATAAAAGACCAAGGGAAAAAGTAAGCGGTGTGAGTGTTGGTGGAGCGGTGACTCCCCACATACCCAGTGCTGTTTGCTTGCCTTTTATTACCTAGCCTTTTGCTTTGGTATCTGTTAATGAAATGACTGATTCTGATTGAAACTCAACCAGACTCAAGTCCTGTTTTTCAGAGAACTAAGGGCTGTGCCCCAGAACATGTCCACTGGGACCCCATTTCTGGGTGTCTGGAAGAGAAGGTGACGGGGTTTACCCAGGGCAGGTGGTGTCTGTCCATCCTCTTTGCTTCCTGTGAGGAAAGGACAGGGTTGCAGGACGTGGGGAGAGCAGTGGTGGTCTGTTACCTGGAAGTCAGCAAGGCATTCAGCATCATCCCCCACAACATTCTTGTGTCCAAGGTAGGATATTATGGTCTGTGTAAGTGTGTAAGTAGATGAGTAAAAACAATCTGGATGTTTGGGCTGGGAAAGGTTCTACAGAAAGAGAGAAACTTCCCAATCCTGAGGACAGTCAAGCACTGGAAGCTGTTTCCCAGGAGTGCACATTCACTCTACCCCAAAAATTGCCAAAGAGGTGTTTGGATAAAGGCCTGAGTAATTTGCTCTGACCCTGCTTTTGAGTGCCCAGAGCCTCCTTCTTGGGGCCCAAATCCTCATGTTTAGGGTGCCAACGTGTCTTTTATCACCCACGGCCTCTGTCCAGGTGCCACAGTTTCATTTTTAGGCTGAGCTCGGCTCGTTGCCTGGCAACAACCAACCAGAAGTCTATGGGGAGTCAGGGGACCGAGGACAGCCAATGGCATTTGAGGAGGTGGGGCAAGTCATGTGATAGATATGTAACCAGCCAATCAAGCTTTGAGGCCTGCAGGAAAGGTGGTGAGAGCTGAACAAACTGGGCAGCGTTCAGGGGCGGGCTGTGCTGGCTGCACCAATCACAACTGGCAGGAGTGCAGCACATGAATGATTGACAAGTGGTCTGACCACTCATTTGATGGGAGGAGCCAGGGGGGGAAATCCCAGACAGCCAATCAGCGGATGCAGCACCTCAGGGCAGGGTGGGCCCCAAACCAGGGCAGAGTGACAGCCCAGGCAGCCAATCCCAGACAGCATCAGCTCAGGGCAGGAGACTGACAGCCCTCCCGACCAATGGCAGTGGAGAGTGATGTGAGCAGAAGGCGGCTCCGCAGGCGGCCAGGCCGAGCTCTGACATGGCGCCCGTCAGGGCTGCCCTGAGCTCGAGCAGCCCCCGGCCCAGCCCCGGGGCCCCTTCCTCTCTGCCCCCCTCCCCGTCCCTCCCGTCCCCCCGGCCACCCCCATGTTCCAGACCCCGCGTCTCCATGGCACCACCCGCTCACACAGTCAGTATCCCGGGCCGTGCCGCTGGAACGCAGCCATGGGCCATCCGACTTCCCGCCGCCACCGCCGACCGCGTCCAACCGTTGTGGCCCCTGCTGTACCCTGGGCCACAGCCCCCGCCGTGGGGCAGAGGCCCCACCAGACCCAGCACCCGCCATCCTGACAGGGGCTGAAGAGGCCCCAGCGTCTGAGAAACTTCATCTCTGCTCTGCCTCGTGGATGGTGGGAAATGCCCCGTGGCGCTGGTTACAGCAATGGAAGCGGAGCCGCTGGGAGCGCAGAGCCCAACCCATCTGGGCTGCTGAATCCTGGCGAGATATCGCTGCTGGGCTGGAGAACCTGCCTGTGAGAGTGCACCACATAGAAGCTCATGTGCCCGAGAGTCGGTCACTGAAGAACCTGATCCGAACAACCAGTTGGGGGATCGAGCTGCCCAGATTAAAGTGTCTGAGGTAGGTTTGCACTGGCAAGATGAAGGTGAATTATTGATGGCCCATTGGGCCCACAGTGCCTCAGGTCATCAAGGAAGGGATATAACACA
This sequence comes from Caloenas nicobarica, assembly GCF_036013445.1. Classification (NCBI taxonomy): domain Eukaryota; kingdom Metazoa; phylum Chordata; class Aves; order Columbiformes; family Columbidae; genus Caloenas; species Caloenas nicobarica. The sequence goes on from NC_088276.1 coordinate 3,056,252, forward strand.
TAGATGGGCTCGTGATCGAGGGGTGGACTCGACCATGGACGCTGTTGCACAGGTTATTCACCATTGTGAAAAACTGGCTATGATCAAGCAGGCCAAGCGGTTAAAGCCTGTGTGGCATGGGGGGTGAAGACTGAAGTGTAAATATGGGGACGCCTGGCAGACTGACTATATCACACTGCCACAAACCCGCCATGGCAAGAGCTCTGTGCTTACAATGGCAGAAGCCACTATCGGATGGTGGGAAACCTACGCTGTGCCCCACGGCACTGCCCGTAACACTGTCCTGGGCCTTGAAAAGCAAGTCATGTGGTGAAACAGCAACGCAGAAAGAACTAAGCTAAACAACAGGACTCATTACTGGAACATCCTCACAGACACTTGGGCCAAGGAGCACGACAGTGAGTGGGTCTGTCACATCCCCGTCATGCACCAGCCTCCAGGAAAATGGAGTAGTGCAACAGACTGTTACAGACTATGCTCCGAGCAATGGGTGGTGGAAATTTAGAAACTGGGATTCAAATTTAGCACCCAGGTGCCCAGCGCTGAGCTGAACCTGTGCCTCCCAAAGAGACAGCCTGACCTCCCTGCCCAGGCGCAGGGTCACAGTGGGGCCCTTTGTGACCTCACATTGTGACACCCACTGCCCTGCCTGTGCTCAGCGCAGCTGTGGCCCCAGCCCCCACTGTCCGACAGGACGGCGACGGGACAGGGCAGGAGCACGGAGCTGGCGAGAGCCCCCGAGCGTAGCCCACGTCTTTCAGAGATTTAGTGAATCTTTTTGGTTGGAAGTGACCCTTAAGACCATCGAGTCCAGCCATATCCTAAATCTAGCTGCACCTGGCAGACTCCCCTCTGCCCCCGGCAGACTTGTGCTGAAGACTCCCCGAGTGCAACCCAAGTCTTTCCCAGCCGCCCCCGGCAGACCCCTGGCATTTTGCCAAAGCTTCCCCCTTCTCCACCTATAACTCTTTGCTTGGACCCACAAGATGGCAGAGAAACATCTTGGCACCACCAGGGTGGCCCTGGAGGAGGACAGGGCTCCCCAGGGGAGCGGATCTCCAGTGGAGCCCCAGGAGCTGTGCATGGCCCAGCAACTGGAGATGGGTGAGTGAGGGGCCCTGATTGTCTGGGCAGGGCGGGGGCTCAGCGAGCGCTCCCTGCTCGACACCAGGATCACGTTTCCCCACACGCTGGCAGGGCGGGTCCCACGGGTGGTGGTCATGATGCTGCCTGAATGCCAGGGCTGCTCTGAGCTGGGAGCCGGCCCCAGCACAGCCTCTGTGGACAGAGGGGACCCAGCTCCTGCTCCAGGGCACGGGCAGCGAGAGGCAGCAGGGCGGGCAGGAGGCAGCCGTGCTGTGGGACAGAGACCTTTCCTGCCCGTCTGAAGCGAGTTCCTCACCCGCTGCACTAGAGGCTTTCCTTGTCTTGCCTGGGGTCTGCTGGGCACCCTTCAGCCCTGACACGCTGGGGGATGATCCAGTTCAAGACTCCAGAGGGAAAGGAAAGTTGCCCAAGCCACTGAAGGCAGAGTGTGGGTTTGTTGCGCTTTCGGCAAAGTGAGCAGGGGAACACACTATTTTCCAAAACTGTGCCTTCATCAGGAAATTTCAAGGGCAGTGTGAGGCTTCCCATAGTGTTTCTGTGTTGCAGGATAGACCTTGTTTTCCTGGGTGCTCCTGTACAGAACTTAGCTTTTAAATATGCTTTTGTGCAATAACATGGTCTCATCTCTCTTCCAATGTGCTTTCTTGGCAGTCGTTGCTGAGGGAATGGCTCCGCCGCAGAGGATCCTCTTTCCCCCGCAGAAGATTTACATGGGCTGGCAGCACAGCCAGAGAGCTGGAGCGGGACTGCACAATCTGGGCAACACGTGCTTCCTCAACTCCATCCTGCAGTGCCTGACCTACACCCCGCCTCTGGCCAACCACCTGCTCTCTGGGGAGCACAGCCGGGCCTGTCAGTACTTTTCAGAACTTTTCCTTGTACATCTGTTGGGCACTGCCCAAGGGCTCCCAGAATCTGGAAGCTGATCAGCTCCCTGAGTTGGTGTTCTTTGAACACTCAAGCCTAGAAGCGGCTTGTTGTACCTGGATGTATTCATCTTTAGAAAGGCACCTGTTTCTAGCCCGGGCTCTTGGTCCCTATTCCTGCAAGTTAATCTCCTTCGCTTATTGCACAGAAAGCTTCCGTCAGTTCAGCATCCCTCTGAAGAAAGTTTTCTGTGCACTTAAACGTCCCGGGCTTGTTGGGACTTGGGCCCCTTGGGAGGAGTGGAGAATTCTTACAACTTCTTAGGTTTCCCATTGCTGTGGATATTCTGGAAACCTGAGGAGCTTCCCTCTCTCCCTCCCCATCTCCCTCCCTCTCCAGGTGGCCAGGAAGGCTTCTGCATGATGTGCAGAATGGAAGCGCACGTTAAACAGGTCCTGCATTCCTCAGCCAGTGCCATCGAGCCTTGGGCTGTTGTTGATGTTCTCACACGTAAGTCAGTCCAGCTGCTGTGACATGTTTTATGCCATTCGCGTAGGAGAGAACTAGTAACTTCTTCTTTCTTAGAAATAGGAGAAAATTTCGAGCATGGCAGGCAGGAGGACGCCCACGAGTTCTTACGCTGCACCGTGGATGCCATGCAGAGAGCTTGTCTGAGCGGAAGCAGCGAGTAAGCACAAGCAAATTGTCTTTCCAGCGTTCCCAAGCCCTTTGGACTCCTTGATGTCCTCCCCTCAAGGAAAACTATGCCCAGGGCTTTCAGACAAAGCCAGGCTCTTGGAGGAGATAACTCTCTGCCTTCCCATTGGTTTGCAGCTTGGACATCTCCTCTCAAGCAACTACCATCGTCCATCAGATCTTTGGGGGCTTTCTGAGATCCAGAGGTACTTTTCCACAGCTACTGCTCTCCTTGGAATCGTCTGTGCCCTCCTGTCTGCCTGCGATAGCAGCTGATCGTGTGATTGGCGCAGTGGGTGTGAGGAGCGTAACCCAGCACAGTCAGTTGACTTCCCCTCTCGCTGAGCATTTCCATTTGCCTTCCAGTCACGTGCTGGAGCTGCCAAGCGGTTTCCGATTCCTACGAGGCCTTCCTGGATGTTCCTCTGGATATCAGAGTAAGAGGGCTTGTAATTGTGCTTCAATATGTCCCAAGGCCACTGGAGCTTTCCAGAATCCACACAGTTGGCTTAAAAATGTATCCGACAAACACAAGAGAGCTTGGTGGTGGGCAGGAGGTGGAATGGACTGTGTTCTCCTGCAGAGGCCTTGGCAGTGGTCTCCCTGTCGGTGCTGGTTTCAGCTGGACAGGCACACGTGCCCCTCTCTGCACTGTGACGTACCCTCCTCCTTCTTCCCTTGCCCTCCCTCAACACCCGTCTGGCTCCCAGGCTCATGGGGGGTGTTGTTTCCATCACTGGTGGCCCGCACACCATCGTCGCTGAACTGTGCGGTGCCATGAAGAGGTGGCTCTGGGGAGTGCTGGGAATCCCTGGGGAATGAGGGAGATGTTCAGCATCACACCCTCTTTCTGCCTCCTTCTGGGCACTGCTTGCGGGTTCACAGTGGGTCTCCTCAGCGTCATCGAGCTGTTTTCTTGTGTAAACTCCTCCTAAGTGTTTGGGCGAGGGCATTTCCCAGAGCTCAGGGCTCTCCCTTCTCACTCCTCCAGGCAGCCGCATCTGTCACCGCAGCTCTGGAGGACTTTGTGAAACCCGAGCACCTGGATGGCGAAAACTGCTTTAAATGTAGCAAGTAAGACGATTACTAATGACATATTAATACTAGATGCTGCGTGAAGGTGTCATTGAGCAGAAGTCATGTTTTCACATTGGTTTAAGGCACAGTAATGAGAAGCAGGTTTTTCAACATGGCCTCATGGTACTGAATAGCCTTAAAATAGCGTCGGGATGTGTGAGACAGGAAAGGCTGTCTGGCCTTTGGGGAAAAAATGGTGCGTTTCAGCCCTTGGCTCTGTACTTGCTTTCAAGGTGTGACAAGATGACTGCCGCCTCCAAGAGGTTCACGGTTCATCGCGCGCCCAAGGTTCTCACGGTGTGTCTGAAGAGGTTTGAAGCTTTCACCGGCGACAAGATCAGCAAGGTGTGTACACAACTGGAGGGCAACGTTCTCTTCCTGGAGCGGGTTTCCCAACGCCAGACGTTCTGTCACAAGCAGCTCATGTTGAGATTCTCATGTTCCCTTCTGGGGACAGTTCCCATGGGAAGGCAAGCATGTCCTCTGCTCCCACAGAGCTGCTTTGGCCCAGATCAGTTTCCTGCCACCCAACCCATGACATGTTGCTTTAGGGAAAATCAAGTGTTGATGATTCCAAACGATGCATTTCTACACTTCTGGCCTTTAGCCTTGAGAGGCTGTGTCCTCAAATGTTTCTGGATCATAGCTGAGCCCTCCTGCTCTCTCCGTAGGTTGTGGAGTATCCCCAGTACCTGGATCTTTGCCCGTACATGTCTCAGACAGCTGGAGAACCGCTCCTCTACTCCTTATACGCCGTCCTGGTGCATGGAGGTGGCAGCTGCCGTGCAGGACACTACTTCTGCTACATCAAGGTGAAAAGCAACTTCCTTGTGAACAAGGGAAAAATGTATCCTGGGGAAAACCAACTTTCCTGGCCATGTTCTGGCAGCCAAGGATCTGAGTGGAGGAGGTTTCCTCAGGGGCTGGATTGGATTTGTTTTGGAACACTTGTGGTTTGGCAGGCTTTGGCTTGTGTTTTTGTGGAGAAGCCATGCCGTTCATCTCCAGATACCGACACTCTTCTTTGCAGGCCAGCGATGGACTGTGGTACCAGATGAACGACGAGACTGTGGTTCTTTGTGACATCGACACAGTTCTCAGGCAGCAAGCCTATTTACTGTTTTACATCAGGTAATCACAAGTTTTAAGCTGTGTTCAGAATACATTTCCTTTTCCTGGCTTTGCTATTTTTCTTCTCATCCTCCTGAGTGTTTCTGTCATAGCAGACAATTACCGCCTGCATCGTTCAGCCCAATCAAATTTCCCATTTGTGGTCTTAGTTACATATTCTCTCTGTCATATAAAGTGCTCCAAGAAAATGCCTGAACCCAGAGGAGGCTGCAAGAACAGCCCTCAGCAAAGATCCCTCTTTTTTCCCCAGGTGCTCTGATTTGAAAGTTGGACAAAGGGCTTCTTCCTCACTGGCACCATCACAGGCCCTTTCCCTCCTCAGTCAGCGGGCGGCCGGCAGCAAGCAGGTGGGTTCTGTGGGACCGCAGGGTCTGCCCTGTAGGACTAAGGTGGCTGTGGGGAGGTGGTCAGGGCACCAGATGGACAGCGGGTTTCTTTCAGGGATCTTGGCAGTGCTCTCTTTTCCCTCCCACACAGCAGCTTTCTGCACATTTGCAGCACGGCTCCCTCTCCCAGCATCCCACCTGCATCCATCCCATTTGTCCTCCTTGGCCCCTCTGCAGCCTCCAGGAGCCTTTGGGAGGCCCTTAGCTGTTCCCTCACAGCTTCTGGGGGTGCCGCACTGATGGGTCCTGTCAGGAGGAAAGGGCAGGAGCTTCTCACAGCTCTCTTTGCAGGACATGGCGGGGGGCATGGAGGACTCTGCAGAGGACAGCAGCTCCTCCGCACCAGCCAGCAGCAGCCAGCAAAGCCAGGCAGGTGCCCGGGAGGCAGCTGCGAGCCGGCCGTGCCCCATCTGGCCAGGCAGGATCAACAGCAGCTCCTCCATGGGCTCCTGCTTGCGTCGCTTCTTCCACGGCTGCGTCAGGCTGGTGTCCAGAAGGAAAGCTGCGCGCCCGCTGCGCTGTCAACCCCGCGACCGTGTGCCCCACACTGCGCGAGAGGACAGCAGCAAAGAGGAACAGGGATTCAGCCCTTCTGCCCACTGCCAGGAGAACGGTGCCAGGGAGAGGGCCCGGAGCAGATCCCCGCAGTGGGGCAACCATCTCCGCAGCTGGGCTGTGGACACCACGGACTATGAACAGTCAGACGGGAGGAGGGGGAGAACCAGCCCCCTGGGCTGTGACCGCACTCACAGGGATGAGGCAGCTCCAAGACCCTCCAGCAGCAGCTCCCAGTCTGCACCAGCACCTCCAGTGCCCTCCAGCAGCAGCTCCCAGGCTGTTCCTGCCCCCAGAGCTGCTCAGGAGCAAACCCGCCCAAGGCAGAGAGGTCGGAGCAGATCCCCGCGGTGGGGCTATGATCTCCGCAGCCGGTTTGTGGAGATCACGGAGCAGCATTGCTCAGTGAGGAGGACACGGAGCTGGAGAACAAGTCCTCCATGCTGTGACCGAGCCCTAAGGGATGATGCAGCTCCAGGGCCCTCCAACAGCAGCTCCCAGTGTCCTTCCAGAGCCAAAGCTGCTCAGGAACAAACTCAGCCAAGGCAGAGGGAGCGGAGCAGATCCCCGCGGCGGTGCTATGACGTCCACAGCCAGTTTGTGGAGATCACGGATTGTGACCCCTCAGCACACAGGGGGAGGAGGAGGAGGAGCAGGAAGGCTTCAGTGCCCCGGAGTTACGAATCAGAAAAGCAGCCAGTGGTGACCAAGGCAGATTGCAGCCTGGGATGAGGGAGGACACAGTATGTGACACCTGCGATGCTGGAGAGGAGGAGGAAGAGTCCAGGAAGCGCCAAAGCTGCCCAGCAGGGACCAAGCTGCCCCAAGGGCACCAGCAGCCAGTGCTGCCTCCAGCCAGGAAGAGCTCAGAGAGCCCTTCCAGAGCCAGGGGCAGCTCTGCCGGCCGGCCCGCCTGCCCACAGGCCCCTCGAGGAGGAGCTGCAACCTGCACCCACGGCTGGGATCGCTTCTCAGAAACACTCACTGAGCGCCAGTGGGCAGAAAAGCCAAAGCCACAATTAAAAACAAACTCCTGTTGGCCTCGCATGTGTCATTTATGGGGTGTTTGCTTCTCTGTGGGTTTTGCATCAATTGGTGAAATCCCCATTCTGAGAAGTCCCTGTGATGGGGTTTTGAGAGCTGTGTGCTGTGTGTTCCCATCTTGCCGTCTCTTCTGTTTCAATGTGGAGGTCGAGTTGTAAGGAGCCATTGAAGGAGGAATGTTGTTTTTACAACTGATCTGACACCTGACCCCAGCGGGGGGTAAGGGATGAGAGACATCAGACTATGAATCCTTAATGTAAAACAAAGTCTCTTTGAAATAATCCCAGAATATAAACTGATTACTGTATTTAAAAAGTTAAGCTAAGTGATAGGGTAACCAAAGAGCCAGGAATCCATATTTTAATTAAATCAATAAGGTCAGAGAGTTGTTAGAATTAGATGAATGAGACAGGTAAACTGAGGCAGGTGTCGGGTAGTCTGTAAACCCTGCAGTACCCAATCAATGTGGAGCAGGGGAGGGAATTTGCAGCTGGGATTTGGGGGGGATCTAAGCGGAGGCTTTTTGCCCTATTCTGTGTACCTACTTTTGGGCAGAACACCCGGTCTTGCAAAATCATTAATAAAATATGCTTTGCTGAGAGATCTTGCCCGGGCCTATTCTATTGGCAAGGTGATTGTTTCCTATAACAGGCTTTAGCAGCAGAAGGGAGGCAGGACAAGAGGGCCCATGAGGTCAGAAAGCACAGCAGACAGTTGGTACGTGGGGTCACAGGCGCCAAACCCAGCTCTGGTGGGAACCAAGAGGGTCCCCTCGTGTTCAGGGCGCAAAGCGCCATCTGTAGCATCTGCCCGTCCTTTTGAGTGCCCAGAGCCTCCTTCCTGGGGCCCAAATCCTCATGTTCAGGGTCCCAACGTGTCTTTTATCACCCACGGCCTCTGACCAGGGCCCACAGTTTCAGTTTTAGGTGGAGCTCGTTGCCTGGCAACAACAGCCCAGAAGTCTATGGGGAGTCAGGGGACCCAGGACAGCCAATGGCATTTGAGGAGGCGGGGCAAGTCATGTGGTTGATATGTAACCAGCCAATCCAGCTTTGAGGCCTGCAGGAAAGGTGGCGAGAGTTGAACAAACTGGGCAGCGTTCAGGGGCGGGCTGTGCTGGCTGAACCAATCACAGCTGGTGGGAGTGCAGCACATGGATGATTGACAAGTAGTCTGACCCATCACTTGGTAGGGGGGGAAACGAGAAATCCCAGCCGGCCAATCACAGGAAACATTACCTCAGGGCAGGGCGGGCACTGTGGGGGGAGTGACCCCTAAGGCAGCCAATCAGATCCAGGATCACCTCAGGGGAGGAGACTGACAGCCCTCCCGCCCAATGGCAGCGCAGCCCAAGCTGAGGAGGCGGCGGCTCTGCGGGCGGCCAGGCTGAGCTTTGCCGTGGCGCCCGTGGAGCTGCCCCAAGGCTGAGGAGCCCCCGGCCCAGCCCTGGGGCCCTTTTTCCTGCAACTGGGGCCCCGGGGATGTTGTTGCTGCATCTGGCTCAGGTGTGCGTGGGCTGCTCTGGCCTTGTTCTCCTGGGCGGGGGAAATGGTACCGAAAAGTCGGCAAAAAGGTTCTTTAACACAGTTTGGAAAGTGGTAAAAGCAGCACTTTTGTTACAGCGCGCCAGACACTCGCAAGATTGCTCCTCTAATCGAGCGTGTGTGTGATTCTCACTTCTTGGTATTTCTTACATACACCTATTGCATTTTCGTTTCTATGACTTGGTTGATGCATCAAACATGAATTATTTCCATAACCCCGCCATAACTTTGCTGAAGTCCATCCTTGGTACTCGAGAGTCTTTATCAGGGTCTCTGGTGTCCCCGGTTTCTCCCCAGCTGGTGTCCCCTCCATGTCGGATCTTGACCTGGTTTCTTGATTGTGCATTTTTTCCCTCTTGCTGTCTCTCTGTCCTTTTATTTCTTTTCTGTCTTTCTGTTCTAATCCTGGTCCCATCTTTTCTCACTGTATCCCCCTGTCCAGCTGCTGCCCCTTCTTTCCTCTCTCTCTTCCTCTGTTTTTCCTCTCTCCATCTCTCTGTCCCACTGCCCACCACAGTTGTTTATTCCTTCAGTGCTGTCCTGCCCCCTGTTCCTTTGCCCTTTCTCGGTCACTCCATCCCAGTCCCGGTGTATTTTTAATTTGTTTTTTCATCTCAGTCCTGAACCATTACTACTTTTTTTCTTCTTCCATCCCTTTGTCCTGCTCCCTGCCCCTGTCTTTGTCTCTCCTTCCCTTTGTTCTGCTGCCCATCTCATTTTCCCTTCCTGCTCCAGCTCTCTGTCCTGCTCCCTGCCCCTCTCATTCCCTCTCTGTTTCTCTGCCCTTCTCCCTGTCTGTCCCCCTCTCTGTTTTGCTGTCCTGCTCCCTCTGTAGTTTTTCCACTCTCTCTGTCACTCTCTCCTGCTCCCTGTCACTTTCATTTCTCACTCCATCTCTGTCCTGCAGCCCAAAGCTGCTTTCTGGTCTCCATCTCTGCCCTGCTGCCCAGCCCAGGCCTTTTCTACCTCTATCTGTGCCCTGCTGCCTGTTTCTCATTTTTGTCTTTCCCTTTGTGCTGCCTCCCCGACTCTTTTTTCTCTGTCTGTGTTCCCCTGTCCTGCTCCCTGTCTTTGTGTTTCTCTGACAATCCTTGTCCTGCTCCCTTTCCTTCTTCCTTTCTCTCCCTGTCCCATGTCCCTCTTTATCTCTTTTTTTCTCTTCTATCTTTCTCTCTGTTACTGCTGATTGTTTCTCCGTGTATATCCTGTTCCCTGCCCCTTTTATGCTCTCATTGTCCCTCTGTCCTGCTGCCTGTCCCCATCTTTTCTGCCTTTATTCTTGCCTCACTGCCTGTCCCATTGCTTCTGGCAATAGACCCCTGTCCAGCTGGCTCTGCCTTTTATTTTTTTGTCTCTTCCTCTTTGCTGCTTCTCAGCCCTCCTTTCCTCTTCCTCCAGCTCACTGTGGGTTTTCTCCCTTTGTCAGTCTCTTCATCCCCATCTGACCTTCCCTTTATTTCTCAGTCCCTTTGTTCTGCTCTCTCTCCTTCCTTTTCTCCATGTGTACATCCCCCTCCCTGTCCCTGTCTTTCTCTACCCAACTTTCCTTCTTCTCCTTCCCATCCCCTTGTCCCTCTGTCCTGCTCCTCCACCCTCCTCTTTCTTCCTCCCTGTCTCATTGTGGCTCCTCGTCCCTATTTCTCTTGATCTTTCCATCTCTCCAGCGTTTTCCCTGTGTATTTCTTTCTCTCTGGGCTCCTCTATCTTCTCTCTTGTCTGATTTGTCTCTTTCTAGTCCTCTGTCCTTCTCCCCAGCAGCTTCAACTGAATGACCAGGTGTCGCTGTGCTCTGGTATTTGCCGAGCACTGTCCTGGGGAAGATCTGTGTCTGTAGGGCTGGGGATCATTTAGGAGCTGGTCTCCTCCTGCAGACGGCAGAGCCGGGTGTAGTTGTGGCAGAGGTTGTTCTCAGCTGCTGCTCTGTGCAGCTTGGGGAAAGAGCCGGCTGGGGGCCTTCTTTTGAAGGAAGGTTTCTTGTTCTGTGCTCACTGCTCCTCCGGACCCTGCACAGGAGCCGTGTTGGGGTCTGCAGGGACAGGTGGGACCTGCTGTGATTCCTTGTGAATGTGAACTGAACTTGTCCTGATGTCCTCCAATGAAACCAGACTGACTGTGGATGTTTTTCTTACCAGCTCCAGTGTCAACCTGTGTGCTCAGCGCTAAACAACAAGAGACCTTGTGCTGTTTTCCAGATGTCAGTGGCTGCAAATTAGATGAGAACATCATTGCCTTAGGTAATGGGGCAGGTGGTCTGTGATCAGGGGTGTGGACTTGCATGGCGGTGCTTTCATGAATGTTTTCTGGTCTTGCCACTTCAAAGCCCTTCTGTTTCCTGGAAATTTTAAGATGGCATTTCTTATTCTGAGGTTCAGACTGGAGTTGGACTTAATGTTGAGTGGCTGATATAATGGGTTCCATAAAATAAGAACAAGAATCTTGCTTTTTCGTGTTTTTTTCTTTTTTCTCACACCATCTGAACTTTGGTAAGCAAGAGGAAGAGTGGTTGACAGTGTCTGTTTTCTGAGAGTAACATATTCCTGTACCTTTCCAGTCTTTCTATGGTGAAGGATTTCTGCCATTGCAGAGAGGACTGCAAAACCCTCTCCTGCCAGGTTGGACTGCTGTTGATGTCACAAAGCAGCATCAGCGCTGAGGTCAGCACAGCAGGGTATAAAACCAGGGGTCTCCCTGCGCCTTTATCACTCTCGATCTTGACGGAACAGAGATCGTAGAGTTTTTGGCTCACTCCCGAGCGAGTAAGATGCTTGTTACCTGCACCTCAGCAGGTACCAAGAGACAGACAGAGAAGGTTCAAAGTCTGAACGGGTATGTTTGAAAATTCCTCCTCCCCTTTGCCCAGGTGTGTTTTCAACCTCATCAACTGGGGTGGGTGGAGGGTGGAGAGAAGTAGAACATTAGGGCAGCCTGAGAGCTCGGTCTGGAGCTGGTGGAAGGCAGCAGCCGCCTTTCAGTGTCTTCATGACCACAGGGGCAAGGCCCAGAAAGCCTTTGATCTCTGCAGAATGAGGGACAGGTCTATTTTGGATCGCATGGAGGGAGTCCCAAGCAGTGGCCCCGATACAGCCTGCCGTAGGGGCACAGGCTGAACCTTCTCTTGAGAGGGTGGAGAATAGGATCAGCACAAGTGCCAATCGGGTGGTGGGCAGGAGAAACAGCGTTCATCATGTGCCTTCCATTTCCAAAGAATAACTTTCCAGCCTCACAGATGTGAACTGTGGCCACAGCTCTTGCTGCAACTCCTGCTCTTAGCCCGGAGTCAAGCTTGAGCCCTTTGTCCCTAACAAAACAATCGCTGCCATGACAAATCCCCCACTGGTGCAGCTGGTGACAACCCCAGCAGTGACTCGAGCTGGTACAGGACCAAACCAACGCACACTCCAGGAACGCCAGGCTCAAGGGCTGCAGTCCCTGCTGCTGCTGTCCAGTCTGCTGCTGATCTGCACGAGAACCGCCAGCTTCACCAGCCTTTTCCTCCTTGCTGCTCTGTAGGATGATGAAGGCTCTGAAAACAACAACCCTGGTGCTGATTCTCGGACTGTTCTCTTTCGGTGAGTCTCTGCAAGAGCTCCGACCTGTGGATGGTGCTTTAGGAGGTACTCAGGGCTTCATCCTGCCCCGGTCCACTTCCTGCGCTGTGACCACAGCAGCTGAGCTAAGAGCAGAAAGTCCCCGACAGAGCTGTGCCAGTCCCTGCTCCAGCAAGACAGGTGTGGGGGTGAGGAAGGAGTGACTTGCCTTCCCCAGGAGGGCTAAGCCAGTTCTCTTCAGCCGAGGGAGAATCTGTGGCTGAGCTCTCCTGCCCCAGGGGGCTGAGAATCTTCTGTAGGACAAGGAGCACAGTCCAGGGCAGGGAACGTCCATCTATTGTGTAGCACATATGCCATGATAGCGACTGTCAAAGACAAGAGGAGAGACATCTGTGGCACTTGGGAGAGACACAGAAAGGGGAGCAGGGAAGTTCTAAGCTCTGGTGTTTATCTGACAGGTGTTTACCATGTGGGACAACACAGCACCTTAACCATCTGGAGAACTGCAGCAGACTTAGGAGAAGACTTGCGTGAAACCCTGCACCTGCCAGACCAGCTCCTTAAACTCCAGGAACAGCTTTATCATCTGCGCTGGAGTGCAAAGGATGTCGCGGAGCGGGCTCTCCAGGAAGGCGTGAAGCAGGCAAAGCTCCCAGGCTTTACCGGACGGGTAAGGGCACAAGGCAGAAGGATCTACTCAGGGGTTTTATCCTCCCTCCGGCACATATCCTACTGAATTCCCTGTCCCAGCCAACAGGCTGGTGCTGCTGGAACAAGTGCTGTCATGGCCACGTTTCTTTTTCCTGTTGCTCCACACTTCCTTATGGGGAAGAGAGAGCCATGATGGGAATGATGGCTGTCTGAGTCATACCTTCCTCTGCGTCCAGATCTCAGGTCCTCCTCAAGGGAGGACTGGAAAGAAAGAATGGTCTCAGAGGTCCAGAGTTAAGCCGGTCCTATCTCACACCCAGAAGGCTTTTCTGTCCGTGCTGCCTGGCCTGGGGCCTCTCCACAGGAAAAGCCCCTTCACACAGCTTCAGCATTCAGAGCACTGGAGTGAGCAGACCCATTTCTGATACCCATATATCACAGCAGAGCAAACTAGGGAGGCTTCCAGGCAATTTGGGTGTTCCTTCCGTATGAGATTTGCCTTGTCCCCGTTCACCTTGGCTGGCCTTGCATGGGGAGCTGCTCGCCCCGTTCCTTTTCCTTCCAAATGACGCACTCCTTTCCCTTCCTTCCCAGGCTGTTCAGGAGATCATCAGTCAAGCTCTGGAGAAGCTGGAAGAGATCCAGGTCCCGATGCCTGATTACGCCCTCAAATCAGCAGGTGCCGTGGCATTGTACAAACAAACCAGTTCCAAAGTGCTTCCTGTCCAGCTTGATAAATGGGCATTAGAATGTGCCCACGAGTAAGAGAGAACGGGTGAGAAGTCAAGGGTCACCTTGTGCCCTAAAAGTGCTCCCACTGACAGAGCCTGTAACGGGCCAGACCCCATGGGAAGAACTGAAAGGCTGGTTCACAGTCTTGCCTATTTCCATGGCCAAATAGGACAGTTTAATGACTCCCTGCTATGTGTTCCAGAGGGGTCATGGCAGTAAGACAGAGGGGAACCCACCGTAGGACATGGATGACAACTGAGAAGCCTTTTCCAAGTCAACAGTGTAATATTCCTCCTGACACTGCCTGATGATTGTGCTCATGTTTTAAATTCCAGGGGCTGCCGTCATTCGTTCCAAGTCTTCTCCATCCCTCCGGACTGCCAAAGCGAAGGTGTTCTTGTATTCCCTGCCCGTGATGGATTATGTGAGGTCCCCTGAGCTTATTCTGGAGGTAGGAGCACCAAGAAGCAGTAAAAGGAAGGTCAGGAGAATGAAGCACACACGCTGCTCAGAGTTGCCTTTCCCCCCATCTTTGCTCCTCGAAACTTCCTTTCCTGCCTCCTTCTCGCATGGACCTGCTCTCCTCCTGTGTCTCCCTGCTGAGTGTCTCCCTCCTCCCTCTCCCAGAGTGCCCGAGGTTCTCCACGGGAGCTTCTACCAGGCCAGGCTGCTCCTGCAGTCTGTGTCTGCCCAGTCGCTGTGCAAAGTGTCAGCACTGCAAGGAAGGAGAAGGGCAGAGATGCCTGCAGAGGTCTGGGATGTGCTCTTAGTGAGCACCAGCGGTTGCTGAGAGCCTGTACTGCTGGAGGGCCCCATGTTGGGCTCTCAAGCCGTCCTGGCCCTGCTCCTGAGCTGCCTGCACAATCTGAAGAGCTGGCTGGTGCCAGGGGAAGGAGGTGGCGGTGGATGAGAGGCAGCGAGGGCTTCCCCTGACAGGAAAGGTTCATCCAGGGGGGCCTGTGGCTGCCACCTGCTCTGGGCAGGGGCCTTTCAGCCACACTGTCCCTGGCTTGTTCTTGGTGAGGGCTCTGGACCAGGAGAGGCTGCTGAGCTTCTACAAGTAGCACACCGAGCTCCCAGACATAGAAGGGCTTCTCTCCTGAAATGGCCCTGTGATACGTGAATTCTCACAACTGCTTCTCTGTTCCGTACCCACAGGGTGCGACTGAAGGCACTGGCTGTGGTTCAGAGCAGAACTGATAGGCCATATGAATTCTTAATCCTCTGATGGTCATGGCAGGTGTGAAAGCCAGGGCGACCTTCTCCATGTGAATGTAGTTTCTTCTTCTCCTTTCAGCCAGAAAACCATCCTGGAAAGTGCTGGCCCTTCCCAGGAAGCCAGGGACATGTGTTCATCAAGCTGTCTGTGCCAGTCATTCCCACAGCAGTCACCATGGACCATGTCTCAGGGACAGCGTTCCATGGAGAAAGTATCTCTGGAGCTCCAAAGGACTTTGCTGTCTATGTAAGTGATTTCTCTGGAGTGGGGGTCAGGGGGTTGCACAGCATTTCCAAGCAGGGGATGAAGATGGGTCATAGATTCTGGCGGCCTGAAGCTTCCTCGTGTCTCTCAGAAGAAACAGGCTCCTTGGTGTTGCTTCCTTCCCATTGCATTCCTCTTTTATTCAATGTACCCCTCAAAACCAAAAGCTTCTAGGGCAAGATGCTAGTCCAGGAGCCACAGGGAAAAGGAGCTGGCACAGTGCATGGTCCTAGACCTTCTTGGCTTCCAATCCCAGTGGCATCTGTGATCCTCAGGTTACCTTCCACTCACTGGGAGCATCTACTCCTTTTCTTACTGGCAGCCTGGACTCGTTGAGTAGGCAAGTGTGACATGCTGCCCACCTGCAGCTTCTCGTCTTTTCCTTACGCTCATTGTCCTTGGACTACGTAGATGAAATAACACCGTACTTCACCGTCTGAAGTTCAGTCTTGCCATGGTGATACCAGACACTATTGTTTTCTCCACCCTTGACTTTCTGTAGGGCTTCAAGGAAGAACACGAGGAGCAGGGAATATTCCTGGGACAGTTCACCTTCCTGGCAGCGCTGAATCCCAGTCAGACCTTCCAGCTGAAGGTATGGGGACAAAGAGGGAGGAAAACTGGAGGAGAGGAGGAGAAATGCGGTTGGATGGGGAGAGGCTTCCCTGCCAAAGAGCTACAGGCAGCCCTGTCCTTGAGCGTGTGCCACGCTGGCCTTTCTTCTGCTTTAACTTCCTGGTGGCGTATACCTGGACTGCCGGTCTTCTCTTTCGTTTTGGGTTTAAACTTCAGTGCTTAGAAGCGCCACATTTGAAAGCGGAATCAGCTTGACTGTCTGGACCCCAAGTGGACAGCAGCAACCACATCCGGTAGGATGCACGACTGCTGGTCTGCCAGTTAAAGACCAGAAATACTGCGCTTCCTGAGGATTCTGTTGGTGCTGGCAGTGAGTCGTGACAGGGAGGCCATTCTGTTTCTGTGGCTTTCTAGAGAAGACAACGAGACATTATACTAACACCAGCACTGGGTCTTCTGACTGTGGAAGCCTGTGCCCCAAAGCAAGTGAGAACTTTCCAGTGTATTTGCTGAGGCATCTGGTCTCTGCTTCTTCCTTTGCTGTTCTCATGGCCCAATGAGGTAGAGCAGGATAGAACGTCTTGACCAGGACAGATCAAAAGCCCTGGCAGGGCAGCAGGAAGGAAGCTGTTGAACAAAGCCATCGCTGCGGCACTACTCTGTCAGTGCTCACGTGCCAGAGAGGAAAAGGCAACTCACTTCTTCTTGTCGTTTCAGAACGAGCTCCCTGGGGTCGTGAATTACATCAGGCTGCAAGTGCTGAGCAACTGGGGCCACCCGGACCACACCTGCGTGTATCGGTTCAGGGTGCATGGTGATCCGCCCAAAAACGGGGGAGAGGTGCCAGTTTCAGTTGTCAATAAATTCCATTAATTTTCACCGAGTCGAGTTCCGGTCTGCTTTGCCTGTGATGCTGACTGGTCCTCCCTGAGCTAACTGGAGCTCCCTGTCCTTCTCTAAACCCACCAGCTTATGGGAGACTTCGGGAGAACACGGCAAGATTTTCCTTCTTAAGAAAGACAGGAAAACCCAGTCACAAACCTGCAGAAAGCCTGACAGCCACACACTTGCTGCCTACACAGGAACATCAGCAAGGCCCTGCCTGTACACCAAAGATTAAATTAATGGACAGTTTTCCCGTCCAGGAAGCAACTAAGGATTGACTGAATGGAACCATCTGCTGCTACATGTTTTCACAAGAGGCAGATGCTGCTTCAGCTTCCATCTTTCAATCTGTTGCCCATGAGAAAATGGAAGTGTGGTTTTATGTAAGAAGAAAACCTTGACCGGAAAGTTGGTTCGTGGACTTATTTGCCTCTCTGGGCCCATATTGAGTTCATAGCCCAGGAAATGTTACAGAGTGATTAGCAAAGCAATCCCAGGGCACTTAAGAGATCCCATAACTACACAAGTCTGTCTTTCCTTTTCAGCCCGAGTTCCCCAAGCCCCGAGGCAGGAGCAGGCAGGGCAGTCGTGCGCTCGGGTTGCACCAGGGAGGAGAGAGCAGGAACAGCGCTTGGCCGCTAGGGCTGGTAACAGCAATTTGTGCTTTGAGCTGGGGTTTAGTCCATGTGCAAGCCCAGCACAGATCCAGATACCAAACTGAGGGTGTCAGTTCATCCCCAGTGCCACACACATGGCACCTTCTTCCATCTCCTCCTCCCGATGAGCTGTTTTCCAGCCCCTTCCACCTCAGCCCAGCTCAGACACCTGCACTCTGGCCCAGGGCTGACTGGGGCTGGTGACCCTCGGGGCAGCAGCAGGAACCGCTCTGACCCTGGTTGTGGGGCTGTCCCTGGGCTGAGCCCTCGGGCCCAGGTCTGGTGAACTGGGCCATGGTGGGGCCCAGGGGTGGTGAGGCCAACAGGTCCCCCCGTCTGTCCGTGCTGGGAGACACTTGCTCCTGCAGCACCCCTGGTACTGATCTTGAACCTGGTCCATCTTCATCCAGAAGTACACCTTAGTTTGTTTTTTTTCTTAAAACTGAAGATAATTCAGGTAGAGGTACAGCCTGTTTAGATGTCTGAGTAGTCTGGGGACAGAGGCCAGTTGGGGGCTAGGGCCCTCGAGGGTGGGGGATCTTTCTGCCACATGTTGTTGGCCTGGTGCTCACAGCTGGGAAGGGACTTTCCAAAATCCTGCTGGGAGGTGCCAGATGTAGCCACCCCCAGCACAGCCTCAGTGTCTGCTGCCAACCTGCCCTCAAATCATCTCTTCCCATTAACCAGGAGTCACTACGGGTGTTGCTGTTCTCCTTCGGGCAGTGTGGTGCTCACCAGGCACAGCCAGAGCTGTTCCTGTGCCAGGAGAAGACTTCACACAGAGCCTTGCCTGATGGTGATAGTTCCCACCAGCCGTCCAGCTCTGGAAGGTCCAGATGCCATAGAAGGGACTACGGACTGGTTGTCACTTCTCTTGCAGGAGCAGTGTAAGGAATGTTTAACCAAGGAATGTAGTTTTTAGAAAACTGAGGACCTGGCGCCTGACCCCAGCGGGGGGCAGGACTGAGAGACATCAGACTGCGAATCCTTAACGTAAAACAAAGTCTCTTCGAAATAATCCTGGAATGCAAACTGATTACTTAATTATTAATTGTTTAAAAAATTAATCTAGGGGGAAGGGTAACCAAAGAGCCAGGAATCCATATTTTAAATAAATCAATGAGGGGAGAGGGTTGTTAGAATTAGATGAATGAGACAGGTAAACTGAAGCAGGCATCGGGTGGTCTTTAAACCCTGCAGTACCAACCAATAGGGAACAGGGGAAGGAATTTGCGGCCGGGATATGAGGGGGGGGGGATATAAGCAGGAGCTTTTTGTCCTATTCGGTGTGCCTACCTTTAGGTAGAAATACCCAGTCTTGCAAAATCGCTAATAAAATATACTTTGCTGAGAGACGCTCCATGGGCCTATTCTACTTAGGATTTAGAACAAGTGAAGCACCATAGATCAGCCAGAGACCGTCCAAATTACATGTGGGAAGGATTAAGTACCTGATGACAAGAACACCAAGGATTAAGTACCTGATGACAAGAACACCATCTGCCAAAGGATGCAACAGGAGAGCACTCGAAAATAAAAGATTAGATAATTTGGAGCAGCAGCTGACCTAACAATGTTAAAACTAAATACAAATTCTGGATGGTTCCCTATGGACATAACAAGACATGTATAGAAGGCAACTGAACAGGGAGAATATATACGTTGGTATAATATGTGTGAAATGTCAACGGCACACAGAACACACCCTCCTGGTAGAAACTAAAGCAACACTATTTTTTCAAAAAATGCAGTACCTTTATTATAAACATTCAGAGAGGGAAAAGCTGGGGTTACCCTTTCCCTTAAAAATGTTTTTATTTCATGCAGGTATTTGATGGCATCAGTGTGGAACATTTTTCTTTCCTTTTAGTCTCTAAAGAGAAAGAGAAAGGCCTTGGTGGGTCCTGGAGGAAGTGGGAAAGGTAGCTGGGAGCAAGAAGAGCATGAGGACATATGGGACAGAGGTGGAGACAGAGCAAAGATCCGGTGCTGGCAGTGAGGACACTCCTGCTGTGCAGGTGCTGCTGAGGTCACAGCCCCCAGAGCAGGTGACAAACATGAACGGGCCACTGGCTTGTGCTGGTCCCCAGTGGAGCAGAAAAACTCCTGCAGCCTCTGGAGCTCCACACAGGAGCAGTGTCGCCACCACGACGGTCCTTTCTCCTTCCCTTCTTCCACCCCATCAACATCAGGCTCATCTCCCACACGATCCAATACATCCTCACCAACCACCGCTCCCCTTCCCAGCGGATGGCTGGAAACATACGCCGTGCCTCACGGCACTGCCCGCAACACTGTCCTGGGCCTTGAAAAGCAAGTCCTGTGGTGACACGGCAGCCCAGAGAGAACTGACCCAAACAATGGGACTCATTTCTGGAACATCCTCATAGACCTTGAGCCAAGGAGCACAGCATTGAGTGGGTCTGTCACATCCCCATCATACACCAGCCTCCTGGAAAATGGAGCGGTGCAACGGACTGTTAGAGACTATGCTCAGAGCAATGGGTGGTGGAACTTTTAGAAACTGGGATTCCAATTTAGCACCCAGGTGCCCAGGGCTGAGCTGAACCTGTGCCTCCCAAAGGGACAGCCTGACCTCCCTGCCCAGGCGCAGGGTCACAGTGGGGCCCTTTGTGACCTCACATTGTGACACCCACTGCCCTGCCTGTGCTCAGTGCAGCTGTGGCCCCAGCCCGCACTGTCCGACAGGACGGCGACGGGACAGGGCAGGAGCACGGAGCTGGCGAGAGCCCCTGAGCGTAGCCCACGTCTTTCAGAGATTTAGCGAATCTTTTTGGTTGGAAGTGACCCTTAAGACCATTGAGTCCAGCCATATCCTAACTCTAGCTGCCCCTGGCAGACTCCCCTCTGCCCCCGGCAGACTTGTGCTGAAGACTCCCCGAGTGCAACCCAAGTCTTTCCCAGCCGCCCCCGGCAGACCCCTGGCATTTTGCCAAAGCTTCCCCCTTCTCCACCTATAACTCTTTGCTTGGACCCACAAGATGGCAGAGAAACATCTCAGCACCACCAGGGTGGCCCTGGAGGAGGACAGGGCTCCCCAGGGGAGCGGATCTCCAGTGGAGCCCCAGGAGCTGTGCATGGCCCAGCAACTGGAGATGGGTGAGTGAGGGGCCCTGATTGTCTGGGCAGGGCGGGGGCTCAGCGAGCGCTCCCTGCTCGACACCAGGATCACGTTTCCCCACACGCTGGCAGGGCGGGTCCCACGGGTGGTGGTCATGATGCTGCCTGAATGCCAGGGCTGCTCCGAGCTGGGAGCCGGCCCCAGCACAGCCTCTGTGGACAGAGGAGACCCAGCTCCTGCTCCAGGGCACGGGCAGCAAGAGGCAGCAGGGCGGGCAGGCGGCAGCCGTGCTGTGGGACAGAGACCTTTCCTGCCCGTCTGAAGCGAGTTCCTCACCCGCTGCACTAGAGGCTTTCCTTGTCTTGCCTGGGGTCTGCTGGGCACCCTTCAGCCCTGACACGCTGGGGGATGATCCAGTTCAAGACTCCAGAGGGAAAGGAAAGTTGCCCAAGCCACTGAAGGCAGAGTGTGGGTTTGTTGCGCTTTCGGCAAAGTGAGCAGGGGAACACACTATTTTCCAAAACTGTGCCTTCATCAGGAAATTTCAAGGGCAGTGTGAGGCTTCCCATAGTGTTTCTGTGTTGCAGGATAGACCTTGTTTTCCTGGGTGCTCCTGTACAGAACTCAGCTTTTAAATGTGCTTTTGTGCAATAACATGGTCTTATCTCTCTTCCAATGTGCTTTCTTGGCAGTCGTTGCTGAGGGAATGGCTCCGCCGCAGAGGATCCTCTTTCCCCCGCAAAAGATTTACATGGGCTGGCAGCACAGCCAGAGAGCTGGAGCGGGACTGCACAACCTGGGCAACACGTGCTTCCTCAACTCCGTCCTGCAGTGCCTGACCTACACCCCGCCTCTGGCCAACCACCTGCTCTCTGGGGAGCACAGCCGGGCCTGTCAGTACTTTTCGGAACTTTTCCTTGTACATCTGTTGGGCACTGCCCAAGGGCTCCCAGAATCTGGAAGCTGATCAGCTCCCTGAGTTGGTGTTCTTTGAACACTCAAGCCTAGAAGTGACTTGTTGTACCTGGATGTATTCATCTTTAGAAAGGCACCTGTTTCTAGCCCGGGCTCTTGGTCCCTATTCCTGCAAGTTAATCTCCTTCGCTTATTGCACAGAAAGCTTCCGTCAGTTCAGCATCCCTCTGAAGAAAGTGTTCTGTGCACTAAAACATCTCGGGCTTGTTGGGACTTGGGCCCCTTGGGAGGAGTGGAGAATTCTTAGAACTTCTTAGGTTTTCCATCGCTGTGGATATTTTGGAAACCTGAGAAGCTTCCCTCTCTCCCTCCCCATCTCCCTCCCTCTCCAGGTGGCCAGGAAGGCTTCTGCATGATGTGCAGAATGGAAGCGCACGTTAAACAGGTCCTGCATTCCTCAGCCAGTGCCATCGAGCCTTGGGCTGTTGTTGATGTTCTCACACGTAAGTCAGTCCAGCTGCTGTGACATGTTTTATGCCATTCGCGTAGGAGAGAACTAGTAACTTCTTCTTTCTTAGAAATAGGAGAAAATTTCGAGCATGGCAGGCAGGAGGACGCCCACGAGTTCTTACGCTGCACCGTGGATGCCATGCAGAGAGCTTGTCTGAGCGGAAGCAGCGAGTAAGCACAAGCAAATTGTCTTTCCAGCGTTTCCAAGCCCTTTGGACTCCTTGATGTCCTCCCCTCAAGGAAAACTATGCCCAGGGCTTTCAGACAAAGCCAGGCTCTTGGAGGAGATAACTCTCTGCCTTCCCATTGGTTTGCAGCTTGGACATCTCCTCTCAAGCGACTACCATCGTCCATCAGATCTTTGGGGGCTTTCTGAGATCCAGAGGTACTTTTCCACAGCTACTGCTCTCCTTGGAATCGTCTGTGCCCTCCTGTCTGCCTGCGATAGCAGCTGATCGTGTGATTGGTGCAGTAGGTGTGAGGAGCGTAACCCGGCACAGTCCGTCGACTTCCCCTGTCGCTGAGCATTTCCATTTGCCTTCCAGTCACGTGCTGGAGCTGCCAAGCGGTTTCCGATTCCTACGAGGCCTTCCTGGATGTTCCTCTGGATATCAGAGTAAGAGGGTTTGTAATTGTGCTTCAAGATGTCCCAAGGCCACTGGAGCTTTCCAGAATCCACACAGTTGGCTTAAAAATGTATCTGACAAACACAAGAGAGCTTGGTGGTGGCCAGGAGGTGGAATGGACTGTGTTCTCCTGCAGAGGCCTTGGCAGTGGTCTCCCTGTCGGTGCTGGTTTCAGCTGGACAGGCACACGTGCCCCTCTCTGCACTGTGACGTACCCTCCTCCTTCTTCCCTTGCCCTCCCTCAACACCCGTCTGGCTCCCAGGCTCATGGGGGGTGTTGTTTCCATCACTGGTGGCCCGCTGAACTGTGCGGTGCCATGAAGAGGTGGCTCTGGGGAGTGCTGGGAATCCCTGGCGAATGAGGGAGATGTTCAGCATCACACCCTCTTTCTGCCTCCTTCTGGGCACTGCTTGCGGGTTCACAGTGGGTCTCCTCAGCGTCATCGAGCTGTTTTCTTGTGTAAACTCCTCCTAAGTGTTTGGGCGAGGGCATTTCCCAGAGCTCAGGGCTCTCCCTTCTCACTCCTCCAGGCAGCCGCATCTGTCACCGCAGCTCTGGAGGACTTTGTGAAACCCGAGCACCTGGATGGCGAAAACTGCTTTAAATGTAGCAAGTAAGATGATTACTAATGACATATTAATACTAGATGCTGCGTGAAGGTGTCATCGAGCAGAAGTCATGTTTTCACATTGGTTTAAGGCACAGTAATGAGAGGCAGGTTTTTCAACATGGCCTCATGGTACTGAATAGCCTTAAAATAGCGTCGGGATGTGTGAGACAGGAAAGGCTGTCTGGCCTTTGGGGAAAAAATGGTGCGTTTCAGCCCTTGGCTCTGTACTTGCTTTCAAGGTGTGACAAGATGACTGCCGCCTCCAAGAGGTTCACAGTCCATCGCGCGCCCAAGGTTCTCACGGTGTGTCTGAAGAGGTTTGAAGCTTTCACCGGCGACAAGATCAGCAAGGTGTGTACACAACTGGAGGGCAACGTTCTCTTCCTGGAGCGGGTTTCCCAACGCCAGACGTTCTGTCACAAGCAGCTCATGTTGAGATTCTCATGTTCCCTTCTGGGGACAGTTCCCATGGGAAGGCAAGCGTGTCCTCTGCTCCCACAGAGCTGCTTTGGCCCAGATCAGTTTCCTGCCACCCAAAAGGTGACATGTTGCTTTAGGGAAAACCAAGTGCTGATGATTCCAAACGACGCATTTCTACACTTCTGGCCTTTAGCCTTGAGAGGCTGTGTCCTCAAATGTTTCTGGATCATTGCTGAGCCCTCCTGCTCTCTCCGTAGGTTGTGGAGTATCCCCAGTACCTGGATCTTCGCCCGTACATGTCTCAGACAGCTGGAGAACCGCTCCTCTACTCCTTATACGCCGTCCTGGTGCATGGAGGTGGCAGCTGCCGTGCAGGACACTACTTCTGCTACATCAAGGTGAAAAGCAACTTCCTTGTGAACAAGGGAAAAATGTATCCCGGGGAAAACCAACTTTCCTGGCCATGTTCTGGCAGCCAAGGATCTGAGTGGGGAAGGTTTCCTCAGGGGCTGGATCGGATTTGTTTTGGAACACTCCTGGTTCGGCAGGTTTTGGCTTGTGTTTTTGTGGAGGAGCTGTGCCGTTCATCTCCAGATACCGACACTCTTCTTTGCAGGCCAGCGATGGACTGTGGTACCAGATGAACGACGAGACTGTGGTTCTTTGTGACATCGACACAGTTCTCAGGCAGCAAGCCTATTTACTGTTTTACATCAGGTAATCACAAATTTTAAGCTGTGTTCAGAATACATTTCCTTTTCCTGACTTTGCTATTTTTCTTCAGATCCTCTGGAGTGTTTCTGTCATAGCAGACAATTACCACCTGCATCGTTCAGCCCAATCAAATTTCCCATTTGTGGTCTTAGTTACATATTCTCTCTGTCATATAAAGTGCTCCAAGAAAATGCCTGAACCCAGAAGAGGCTGCAAGAACAGCCCTCAGCAGAGACCCCTGTTTTTTCCCCAGGTGCTCTGATTTGGAAGTTGGACAAAGGGCTTCTTCCTCACCGGCACCATCACAGGCCCTTTCCCTCCTCAGTCAGTGGGCGGCCGGCAGCAAGCAGGTGGGTTCTGTGGGACCGCAGGGTCTGCCCTGTAGGACTAAGGTGGCTGTGGGGAGGTGGTCAGGGCACCAGATGGACAGCGGGTTTCTTTCAGGGATCTTGGCAGCACTCTCTTTTCCCTCCCACACAGCAGCTTTCTGCACATTTGCAGCACGGCTCCCTCTCCAAGCGTCCCACCTGCATCCATCCCATTTGGCCTCCTTGGCCCCTCTGCAGCCTCCAGGAGCCTTTGGGAGGCCCTTAGCTGTTCCCTCACAGCTTCTGGGGGTGCCGCACTGATGGGTCCTGTCAGGAGGAAAGGGCAGGAGCTTCTCACAGCTCTCTTTGCAGGACATGGCGGGGGGCATGGAGGACTCTGCAGAGGACAGCAGCTCCTCCGCACCAGCCAGCAGCAGCCAGCAAAGCCGGGCAGGTGCCCGGGAGGCAGCTGCGGGCCGGCTGTGGCCCATCTGGCCAGGCAGGATCAACAGCACCTCCTCCATGGGCTCCTGCTTGCGTCGCTTCTTCCACGGCTGCGTCAGGCTGGTGTCCAGAAGGAAAGCTGCGCACCCGCTGCGCTGTCAACCCCGCGACGGTGTGCCCCACACTGCGCGAGAGGACAGCAGCAAAGAGGAGCAGGGATTCAGCCCTTCTGCCCACTGCCAGGAGAACGGTGCCAGGGAGAGGGCCCGGAGCAGATCCCCGCAGTGGGGCAACCATCTCCGCAGCTGGGCTGTGGACACCACGGACTATGAACAGTCAGACGGGAGGAGGGGGAGAACCAGTCCCCTGAGCTGTGACCGCACTCACAGGGATGAGGCAGCTCCAAGACCCTCCAGCAGCAGCTCCCAGTCTGCACCAGCACCTCCAGTGCCCTCCAGCAGCAGCTCCCAGGCTGTTCCTGCCCCCAGAGCTGCTCAGGAGCAAACCCGCCCAAGGCAGAGAGGTCGGAGCAGATCCCCGCGGCGGGGCTATGATCTCCGCAGCCGGTTTGTGGAGATCACGGAGCAGCATCGCTCAGTGAGGAGGACACGGAGCTGGAGAACAAGTCCTCCATGCTGTGACCGAGCCCTAAGGGATGATGCAGCTCCAGGGCCCTCCAACAGCAGCTCCCAGTGTCCTTCCAGAGCCAAAGCTGCTCAGGAACAAACTCAGCCAAGGCAGAGGGAGCGGAGCAGATCCCCGCGGCGGTGCTATGACGTCCACAGCCAGTTTGTGGAGATCACGGATTGTGACCCCTCAGCACACAGGGGGAGGAGGAGGAGGAGCAGGAAGGCTTCAGTGCCCCGGAGTTACGAATCAGAAAAGCAGCCAGTGGTGACCAAGGCAGATTGCAGCCTGGGATGAGGGAGGACACAGTATGTGACACCTGCGATGCTGGAGAGGAGGAGGAAGAGTCCAGGAAGCGCCAAAGCTGCCCAGCAGGGACCAAGCTGCCCCAAGGGCACCAGCAGCCAGTGATGCCTCTAGCCAGGAAGAGCTCAGAGAGCCCTTCCAGAGCCAGGGGCAGCTCTGCCGGCCGGCCCGCCTGCCCACAGGCCCCTCGAGGAGGAGCTGCAACCTGCACCCACGGCTGGGATCGCTTCTCAGAAACACTCACTGAGCGCCAGTGGGCAGAAAAGCCAAAGCCAGAATTAAAAACAAACTCTTGTTGGCCTCACGTGTGTCATTTATGGGGTGTTTGCTTCTCTGTGGGTTTTGGGGCCATTGGTGAAATCCCCATTCTGAGAAGTCTCTGTGCTGGGGTTTTCAGAGCTGTGTGCTGTGTGTTCCCATCTTGCCGTCTCTTCTGTTTCAATGTGAAGGTCGAGTTGTAAGGAGCCATTGAAGGAGGAATGTTGTTTTTACAACTGATCTGGCACCTGACCCCAGCAGGGGGGAGGACTGAGAGACATCAGACTATGAATCCTTAATGTAAAACAAAGTCTCTTCGAAATAATCCCGGAATGCAAACTGATTACTGTATTTAAAAAGTTAAGCTAAGCGATAGGGTAACCAAAGAGCCAGAAATCCATATTTTAATAAAATCAACAAGGTCAGAGAGTTGTTAGAATTAGATGAATGAGACAGGTAAACTGAGGCAGGTGTTGGGTAGTCTGTAAATCCTGCAGTATCCAACCAATGGGGAGCAGGGGAGGGAATTTGCACCCCGGGTTTATGGGGTATCTAAGCATAGGCTTTTTGCCCAGTTCTGTGTACCTACTTTTGGGTAGAACACCCGGTCTTGCAAAATTGTTTTTAAAATATGCTTTGCTGAGAGTTCTTGCCTGGGCCTATTCTATTGGCAAGGTGATTGTTTCCTACAACAGGATTCAGCAGCAGAAGGGAGGCAGGACTCTTCCTGCAGTAGAAACCGCTCATTATGGGGCCCTTGAATTGCCTCACAGGTATAGACCGAGTTTTGATTTGGGCTGTTGCTGTGCTTGGAGGCTGCGGTCCTTGAAGACCAGATGAACTAACTTCTGCCACCCTGCCTTAGCAGTTTATTCCATCCGTGTCACAGCTCTGTCTGCAACACTAACAGCTCCAGATCACCCAGTCAGGTCCCTGGCTGAGGACATTGCCTCACATCTGGTCTCAACCACCCCAGCTGTGGCACCAGCCCAGCTCTGACCTTCCACAAGGAAACCTGGTACCAGGTGTCCAAGAGCCCATGTGTGCAAAGGCTTTGCTTCAGAGCACAGACATGACATGGCCAAAGATTGATGAGTGTCTCTCTAGCCCTAGGAGTATAGCACGAGAATAAAATGCCTAAATTCCCTCAACTAAAGATATTCCTTCCCAGCTTGGAAAAATTTGAGCCTTTGGTATAAGCTTTGGGGTGTCCTATCTAACGATGGGACAAGAAAAAATGTTTCTCATGCCCAAATTCTTTTCCAATATGAAAAATGCTACTGCATTAATGAACTGTCTCTGTAGAGGTGAGAGAAGAAACATCATTGATTACTTCACACTGTTTCATAGGACATTCCCCTGGAGATGCAGGAACACCACAAGGGAGCCCAGAGGGGACAGAGAAAGGGACATCCTGGGCTGCTCCTGTGCTGCTGAGCTGGGCTGGGCTCCTGGGACAGAGGGAGCTCATGGCAAGCGGCAGCGCTGCAGAGAGACAGCTCTGCCCAGGAGCAGCTCCTCTGCAAAGCGCAGCAGGGCTGAGGGCTCTGCCTGCAGCACCGAGGGCAGAGGAGCCAGGGAGAGAGAGGGAAACACAGTCAGGGGTGGGAGGATGCTGCGAGCTCACTGGGAGAGAAATCTTCTCAGATATTAAGCCTGTGGCCACTGACCATTGCATCTGCAAACCATGGTAGTATCTCAGAAAGCTGGGAAATCACAGAGCCTGCAAGAGATGTAAGTACAGCTCTCAGAGATTGTCTGATCAGAGGAGGAGGATGTGCTGCAGAGCAGGGATTTCCTTCTGCACTGTCAGAGTGACAATACGTGAATGCTGTGTTCTCCCAAGGATGGCTGTGGGGTGTAAATGTAAATGTGCAGGCAGGGGTGCCCAGGGCTGTCCTGCAGAGCAGGGTCCCTGCACCCCAGGGCTGTGCCGGGGCAGGGACTCTGCCGCCTGCCAGGGTCAGCCCTCAGCCTGCCCGGGAAGATCCCCACGGTGCTGTGGGGAGAAGCTGTCGGGGGGAAGGAGCCACCCCAGGCAGGGCAGGGTCCTTCTGCTGCCTGGGTACAGATATTACTTCAAAGATAAGGAGCTTTCCCGAATCTGTCCTTTCAGTTTCCTGTTCCAAGACTGGGGGGAGTGAAGGGAGCATAGGAAAGGATAAATGCAAAAGGAGCTCTCAAGTTTTAACAAGTCACTGAGAGTCCTGAACTGCAACTCTGAGTGACCAGCACATCTGCCAGAAGCCTCAGAACATCCCTTCAGCCACTCCTCTGCGCACGGACAGCAGCAGCATCACATCTGCTGAACCCATCAGCCTTAGGCTGACCTGTCCTTTTTTACAACCTGCAAACCTCTGCTCTCAGCAGTGCCTGGTGGCTTTTCAGGGTAACATGGCAGTGTGATCAGCCTCCATCTCAGAAAGGTGCCAGCCCAGGGCAGCTGGGGGCAAGACAGAGGGACAGAGCAGCTGCCCTCACTCTGCACTGACCCACAGGCGTTCTCCTGCCTGACAGGACTCGCTCTGTTCTCCCTGAGTGCAGGAGAAATGCTGAGGGTTTCTGACACCCAAGAACAATCCAGGGCACTTGCAGGATTGTACTAGATGATCTTTCAATGTCTGTTCCAATCTCTAACATTCTGTGATTCTATGAAGCTGTAAAAAACCCAAACATTTCAAATTTCATTTTACCGTCCTGTTTCATTCTCGGTGATATTGCAGATGCTGACAGGCTCTTCTTCACCATCAGCAGTTTCAGGTGAAAACTTTGAACCCCGCAACTGGCCCCTGCCCCCCGTTCCCATGACCCCTGCTGCAGAGCAGGGCTGACTCCTGGGCAGCCAGCAGGCACAGGCCCTGCTCCTCACGGCACCTCCAGCCAGCACCACCCAGGGCTCAGCCACGGACCCGAAGGAAGGTCTGGAAATGGACAAGAAGGTGTGGAGCAGGGGGCGATGTGTGAGAAATGGCTTTGATTTTGATCAGAGAAGTCTCCCCTAACTTGTCATTGTCTTTTCTTCTTCTGACAGTGCCCCATGCCCATCGGCAGCAAATGTCCAACAGCAGCTGCATCACCCAGTTCCTCCTCCTGGCGTTCACAGACACACGGGAGCTGCAGCTCTTGCACTTCTGGCTCTTCCTGGGCATCTACCTGGCTGCCCTCCTGGGCAACAGCCTCATCATCACCACCATAGCCTGTGACCAGCACCTCCACACCCCCATGTACTTCTTCCTCCTCAACCTCGCCCTCCTTGACCTGGGCTCCATCTCCACCACTGTCCCCAAATCCATGGCCAGCTCTCTTTGGGATACCAGGGTCATTTCCTATGCGGGATGTGCTGCCCAGGTCTTCTTTGTGTGTTTCTTGATTGGTGCAGAGTATTCTCTTCTCACCATCATGTCCTATGACCGCTATGTTGCCATCTGCAAACCCCTGCACTACGGGACCCTCCTGGGCAGCAGAGCTTGTGTCCACATGGCAGCAGCTGCCTGGGCCACTGGGTTTCTCAGTGCTCTGTTGCACACAGCCAATACATTTTCACTGCCACTGTGCAAGGGCAATGCTGTGGAGCAGTTCTTCTGTGAAATCCCCAAGATCCTCAAGCTCTCCTGTTCCGACACCTACCTCAGGGAAGTTGGGCTTCTTGTTGTTGGTGCCTGTTTAATTTGTATGGTTTTTGTGTTCATTGTGCTGTCCTATGTGCAGATCTTGAGGGCCATGCTGAGGATCCCCTCTGAGCAGGGACGGCACAAAGCCTTTTCTACCTGCTTTCCTCACCTGGCTGTGGTCTCCCTGTTTGTCACCACTGGTGCATTTGCCTACCTGAAGCCCCCCTTCATCTTCTCCCCATCCCTGGGTGTGATAGTTTCTGTTCTGTACTCAGTAGTTCCTCCAGTTGTGAATCCTCTCATCTACAGCATGAGGAACCAGGAGCTCAAGAATGCCCTATGGACATTGATGACTGGATGTTTTCTGGAGCAATGAACTGCCCATCATCTTCTGCTTAACAGTTGTATCATTGCAGGCTCAGACTTTCGTTTTTTTTTTTTCTTATTGGTGGTTGCTTTTTATTTATTGATAATATTGCCATCCCCTTTCGATTTCACTGTCTTCTTTTATGACTGTCTGTGTAAATGAGGAGCTGTGCTTCCCGTGTGTTTCAACAAAGGAAATGTACCTGGAACAATTATATTTTTTTCCTTGGGTCCTTCCTCCAGTGCCGTTTTGGAGCTGCATGGACAGTTCTTGCATGTGTGCGTGGGTGGAAGGGAACAGAGAGACAGCAGAACATTCAGGGATAAGCAGTGCTTAGTCTTCCAGCCATGCCCTCTTTCAGCTTCCACTGTCTCTGATGCTTTGTGTTGGTGTAAGGCCTGAGTGTTCTGGCAGCTTTCTCACAGTCCTGCTGCCAGGCATTGCTGATACAAGCCAGGATACCATTGGCCTTTTTGGCCACCTGGGCACACGCTGGCTCATTTTCAGCCACTGTTGACCAACAGATCCAGGTCCTTTTCCATGGGGCAGCTTTCCAGCCGCTCTTCCCACAGCCTGGAGCATTTGTGGGGTTATTGTGACCCAAGTGCAGGACCTGGCACTTGGCCTGGTAAAACCTCATACAACTGGCCTCAGCCCAATGATCCAGCCAGTTCAGATCCCTCTGTATGGCCTTCCCACGCTTCAGCAGATCAACACTCCCAGCCAACTTGGTGTTCTCTGCAAACTTACTGAGGATGCACTAGATCCCTTTGTCCAGATCATTGATAAAGACATGAAACAGAATTGGCCTCAGTGCTCCTCACTCAATTTGCTTTATGCTCTGCAGCACAGCAGTCTGCGTCTGCAGTAGCCATTCTGGGCAGTGCCAATTACACGGGCATTTACGCTATAAGGCTTGATAGCCCATCCACAAGTACATACCTAAGTGGTTCAGATGAAGGGTGGTCTTGCACGGGTGACCCTTTGTGTTCTCAGTGCCATGGACACAGGGTTTGTCTCTCCAGAGAGTGGCAGAGGCTGGATCCCTTTCTCAGGACAGACCCCTGGCCAGAAAGACACAGACACGGGGGTAACTCCGGGTAACTCATTCAGATGAAAAACATCTGAACAACAACACAGTCATTGGTCCCAGCCAGCACGGGTTCATGAGGGGAAAGTCTTGCCTGACAGACTTAATTTCATTCTAGGATAAAGTTACCCACGTAGCTGACCAAGGGAAGCCTGTCAATGAGATCTTTTTGGATGTCAGTAAAGCCTTTGATAGTGTCTCTCATAGGATCCTCCTGGACAAGATGTCCAGCACACAGCTGGGTAAACACACAGTGCAGTGGGTGAGCAATTGGCTGACGGGCCGGGCTCAAAGGGTTCTAGTAAATGGGGTCATGTCGGGCTGGCGACCAGTCAGTAGCACGTTCCACAGGGATCCATCTCAGGGCCAGCACTCTGCAATGTGTTTATAAATGACTTAGACTCAGGATTTGAGGGATTGCTTAGCAAGTTTGCTGATGACACAAAATTGGGAGGAGCTGTTGACACTCTGGATGGCAGAGAGGCCCTGCAGAGGGATCTGGACAAGCTGGAGAACTGGGCAATCACCAACTGCATGAAGTTCAACAAGAGCAAGTGCTGGATTCTGCACCTGGGACACGGCAACACTGGCTGTACAGACAGACTGGGGGACGAGATGCTGGAGAGCAGATCCACAGAGAGGGATGTGGGGGTTCTGGTCGACAGCAGGTTGAACATGAGCCACCAGTGTCCCTGGAGCCAAGAGGGCCCCGTGTCTTGGTACATCCAGCACAGCACAGCCAGCCGGGCAGGGAGGGGATTGTCCTGCTCTGCTCTGCGCTGGGGCGGCCTCACCTGGAGCATTCACTGTGTGCAGCGCTGGTGACACAGGATGAAAGGAGATAAAGCTACTGGAGAGTGTCCAGAAGAGGGGCATCAAGATGGTGAAGTGTTTGGAGTGGAAGCCGTATGAGGAGCGGCTGAAGTCACTGGGTTTGTTCAGCCTGGAGGAGACTGAGAGGAGATCCCTTGGCGGTCTACAGCGTCCACCCAAGGGGAGTAGGAGGGGTTGATGCCGATCGCTTCTCTTTAGGAACCAATTACAGAACCCGAGAGAATGGCAGGAAGATGTGGCAGGAGAGGGTCAGTTGGACATGAGGAAAAGGTTCTTCACCCAGAGGTGCTGGACACTGAACAGGCTCCCCAGGGAGGTGTCACGGCCCAACCTGACAGTGTTCAAGAAGAGACTGGACACCGTCCTCAGACACACGGTGTGACCCGTGGGGTGTCCTGTGCAGGGACAGGAGTTGGGCTCCGTGATCCTGTGGGTCCTTCCAAATCAGGACATTCTATGATTCCATGATCCTTTCTCTTTGGTATTTTCCTTTTCATTATCATAGGTATAATTTTTATTACTGCATATTTATTTTCACTTTTTAAATGTCATTTTTAAATTTTTCATCTATTTTTTTTTAATTCCAATTATTAACCCGTTTTTGTCTCAACCCACGAGTGTTCTCACTGTAACCCTGTTGCACTGTTACCCCAGACCCAGGACAGCCAATCGCATTTGAGGAGGCGGGGCAAGTCATGTGATTGACATGTAACCAGCCAATCAGGCTTTGAGGCCTGCAGGAAAGGTGGCGAGAGTTGAACAAACTGGGCAGTGTTCAGGGGTGGGCTCTGCTGGCTGCACCAACCACACCTGGCAGGAGAGTGTCACACAAATGATTGATAGGCAGACTGTCCAATCGCTTGATGGGAGGAGCCAGGGAGAAATGAGAGACAGCCAATCAGAGGAAACAGCGCCTCAGGGCAGGGTGGGCCCCAAACCAGGGCAGAGTGACAGACCAGGCAGCCAATCCCAGACAGCATCACCTCCGTCCAGGAGACTGACAGCCCTTCCGACCAATGGCAGTGGAGAGTGATGTGAGCAGGAGGCGGCTCCGCGGGCGGCCAGGACGAGCTCTGACATGGCGCCCGTCAGGGCTGCCCTGAGCTCGAGCAGCCCCGGCCCAGCCCCGGGGCCCCTTCCTCTCTGCCGCCCTCCCCGTCCCTCCTGTCCCCCCGGCCACCCCCATGTTCCAGACCCCGCGTCTCCGTGGCACCACCCGCTCACACAGTCGGTATCCCAGGCCGTGCCGCTGGAACGCAGCCATGGGCCATCCAGCTTCTCGCCGCCACCGCCGACCGCGTCCGACCGTCGTGGCCCCTGCTGTACCCTGGGCCACGGCCAATGGCAGCGGAGCCGCTGGCAGCGCAGAGCCCAACCCATCAGGGCTGCTGAATCCTGGCGAGATATCGCTGCCGGGCTGGAGAACCTGCCTGTGAGAGTGCGCCACGTAGAAGCTCATGTGCCCGAGAGTCGGTCACTGAAGAACCTGATCCGAACAACCAGCGGGGGGAACGGGCTGCCCAGATTAAAGTGTCTGAGGTAGATTTGCACTGGCAAGATGAAGGTGAATTATTGATGGCCCATTGGGCCCACAATGCCTCAGGTCATCGAGGAAGGGATGCAACATGTGGATGGGCTCGTGATCGAGGGGTGGACTCGACCATGGATGCTGTTGCACAGGTTATTCATCATTGTGAAACATGCGCTATGATCAAGCAAGCCAAGCAGTCAAAGCCCGTGTGGTATAGGGGGGCGATGACTGAAGTGTAAATACGGAGAGGCCTGGCAAATTGACTATATCGCACTGCCACAAACCCGCCATGGCAAGAGCTCTGTGCTTACAATGGTGGAGCCACCACCGGATGGCTGCAAACATACGCCCTGCCCCACGGCGCTGCCCACAACACTGTCCTGGGCCTTGAAAAGCCAGTCCTGTGGTAACGCAGCAGCCCAGAGAGAACTGAGCCAGACAACGGGACTCATTTCTGGAACCTCCTCGTAGACGCCTTGGCCAAGGAGCACGGCACTGAGTGGGTCTGTCACATCCCCATCATGCACCAGCCTCCGGGAAAATCGAGCGGTGCAATGGACTGTTAAAGACTATGCTGAGAGCAGTGGGTGGTAAAACTTGAAGAAACTGGGATTCAAATTTAGCCAAGGCCACCCCGAGAGCACCCAGGTGCCCAGGGCTGAGCTGACCCTGAGCCTCCCAATGGGACACCCTGACCTCCCTCCCCAGGCGCAGGGTCACAGTGAGGCCCTTTGTGACCTCACTTGGTGACGCCCTGTTGCGGGGGAGTAATTGAGGGGTTTTGCTTGCTGCAGAACAATGTTTAGATTTCTTAAAGAGAAGCGTGACTTCAAAGAGTTCGGTGGCAGGTTCACTCTATTATTTACTGCATGGGGGAAATATGCCAAGCCGAATGCTGCTGACCTTCTCTCCAGGTGCCTGTACCTGTTCACGAAGGAAACTTTCAGTCATCTTCCCTTCCTGATAACTGTTCACTCCAGGGGGCTGTGTCTTGGAGCTCCGGAGACAAACTTTCAGGTGAGGCCGTGTCCGTCGCGGTGCAAACTGTCAGGATTCCTCTTTCCCTGATAACCGTTCGCTCCAGAGTTTGTATTTTAGAACTCCAGCAGCAAACTTAGAGGCAAGGCTTTATGACCATATGCAGAGCAGACTTTCAGGAGACAAAATTCTCAGAAAATAAAAAATTTAATGGAGTAGAATAGCAGAAGGGCTGGCTCAAGCTGGGTACCTGCGCAGAGGTCCGCCCCAGCATAGAAAACTACAAACTTTTATATCTTTACAGACCATTCACACCAAGATCCAAGTCCAATAGCAAAATTTTACCACCAGGTCCTTTGCTCCCCATTGGACCCTTTTTCCCTGACTCCACGTGGGTCTCTGTTTTGTTCGGTTGTAGACATTGGTTTTGGTCCATATCCTTGAAGGTGCCATTTTGTCTGGATAAATCCTTCTCAGTGAAGTGCAAAAATAGGCCCGGCTTTGCAGATGTCTGTGATGTCTCTGCGTTAGCCTTGGATCGTTGTTTTCCCAGTCAGTTCCATTTTTCCCAGCAAAATGCAAGCTCGATTTTATCATGCAAGGCGTTTAGTGTAGTCTACGGTTGCTTTTGGCAAATACGAGCTTAAAATTTTAGCAAATCTAGTCTACTAAGTAACATGAATCGAAGAGTATATTAAAAAATCATACAAACTTATATCTCTAAATAATCCATTACATTTGGTGTGCGTCTACTTAAGCTAAATGATGAATATTGAAGTTGAATTAGGCTCATCCAGTGACCCGTGAGTAGGAAAATCGTTGCCATACGGCTCACTTATTTAGCAGGGAGCACTCAAAGTGGGCTCATCCAGGCTGTCGTATTTCTAGAATGAAGTGGTTGACTCATAGTCAAATTGCGTAGAGTAGGAAAAGTCTGCACGAGACTCCCTGCACCCACAAGCCACCGGCGTTCAGTTGCCGTTCTGCTTCCCTGTGGGTCTCCTGGAAGGAGTTCTTGGCCTGGCTGTGGCTCAGGCCCTTCCCTCCTCTGCAGCCTGGACCAAACTGCTGCTGGTTTGGCTGAGGGGGGGTCGAGTGCGCCTGCCACGCTCCACTCCCTTGACCACAGTCAATCCCCTTCATTCTCTCATAGACTGGTAGTGTGGTTACCTCTTGCCTCTATGTCATAAATACATGGCATGTTGTAGTTCAGTGGTAAGAGTCCAATTGTTTGATAAACTATTCAGTTTAAATGCTAATATCATCTATATACGGTGTTAGCGTGCATGTGAACTTTTGTTTAAGCAGATAGCTTCAATAATATAGAATATCACTATAAATTGTATTATCAGGGTGTTTGTCACAACAAATAGAGATCCTTTGCTTATATGTGTACCTGGCTTTTATACATAAAATGATTGTAAGGAGCAAGCACAATAATGTTAGAGTTAACAGAATTACAACTGGATGAAGCACCACATTCAAAGTTCCTGTTGTGGTCGGTGACCATCCAAATAGAGTCTTCCGCTTTAGTCCCAACAGGACATGATGTGCCTTCAGCTGCAACAGGATGATATATTGTACTTTCATCTTACAGGAAGCTGGAAGACAAAAAGATGAAATAGACTGGTCTCGGCAGTATTTGCCGGACAGGTTATACCATTAGACATATGGGAAACTGCATTGTGCACTAATTCTGCATTTTGTAGCATTGCTTTTATCTTTGTCTGTAGGAATCTTAAGGATATATGGTGAGGTGTCTTTATGATTATTCACAGGCCTATTATCTAAACCCAGAGGTTCTACTTGTAGTTCATGTGCTTTTCTACATCCCACCTACAGTGGCTTGAGTGTCCTTACAATACTCCTCCTTGCCATTCTTGCACAACTCCCATGTATTCCACCCCCCTCAGTCAAGAAACTGCTTCTGCTGGGGCCAGCAAAGCCGGAGCTGTTCACTTGGATTTGTGTAGTAGAGAGCAATTTAGAGAGGTACATAATAAACACATACAGGAGGAGGAATAAACATATCTGTACAATGATGCTTTAAATCAGGTGTTCCATTCATTTTATCAAGGAATTAAATGAGCCATTCATCCAGGCATCATCAGTAGATTGCTCCATTTGATGCACAAAGTCTTGGAGATGTTAAATGTTGTCTTTCATGTTGGCTGATTCGTCACTTATGTTGAAGCAACAGATGTTTTTAAAATTGAAGCAGCTATTTCAGCCATTACCTGCTGAGGGAAAACAATAATATAAAACATTAATACCAAAAATCACCTAAGATGGTATAACTCAATAATACAGATACCAGGGTTGGCATGCTGGTAAAATATATTGTCAAAAGATCTGCAGCTGTTGGTCTACCCTTAATGCAAAAGTCAGATGAGTTAGTTACAGTAGAGGCAACCCAAATCTAAGTATTTACATGGAGAGATATCAGCAAAGGAAGGAAGATGCTCAGACAAGAGCAAGGTGGGGCAGCAGGGGGCATGTCTCCAGCCTGCAGGGAAAGAGGTGCAGGGGATGCCACAGCATAGGACAGGCTGTCGTGGAGATGATCAAGGGATGTAAAGAGGCTGAAAGCCCCCAACAGACATGAGCTCCTTCTCCCCTTAGCTGTGGCTGTTGTCTCCACCTCTGATGCCTGTGAGGAGACACCTTGTCCTTAAAGCACAGGGGCCTCACGGCCTCCTTGTCCCCAGCCAGGAACCTGGGAGGTGTGGGACCATAGTCCTGCCCTTGGCCTTGCACAGCCCCACATCACACAGTCCCAGGAAGAGCCCTGGGCAACGTGGGAGGGACAGGATCTGACTTCCCAGGGGATGGGGGTCAGGGCTTGGCCCTTTGATTAATGAAACACATCCAGGTTTACTGATCATCAGAGAGAACTTCACCTTGATTTTCCTGACCTGTCATCTCTGCCTCCAGTTTTCTTCTCTAACCAAATCTTGGAGTCATTTCCTCAATAGTGTCCTTCAGTGGGACTCATAAACATTACAAGAAACTTTGGAGTTTGAATCTGACTTTGACTTCTTGAGAGGTTTTATTCAACTTCCCCTCAGGGTCTGAGGTTCATGGACTCAGCACCAAAGCCACCAGAGGGGTCATTAAAGCGCCTTGGGCTGCTCCTGTGCTGCTGAGCTGGGCTGGGCTCCTGGGACAGAGGGAGCTCCTGGCAAGCGGCAGCGCTGCAGAGAGACAGCTCTGCCCAGGAGCAGCTCCTCTGCAAAGCGCAGCAGGGCTGAGGGCTCTGCCTGGGGGTCTCAGGGAGACGAGCAAGGCAGAGAGAGATTAAAGGTGGTCAAGATGGGGAGGATGACTGAGAGCTCACTGGAGGAGAAATCTCAGCAACCCTTGCCATGGTAAGTCTCTGGGTGCAGGGCAATACAGCTGTAGCTCCTGGAGGCATCTCTTCAAGTTAGCACAGGCACAGCTTGTGGGATGTGTAAGGAGGGGGCTCTTGTCAGGCAATGTTGAACAGCTGTCAAGGCGGGTGAGCAGCCAGGGGTGCCCAGGGCTGTCCTGCAGAGCAGGGTCCCTGCACCCCAGGGCTGTGCCAGGGCAGGGACTCTGCCGCCTGCCAGGGTCAGCGCTCAGCCTGCCCGGGGAGATCCCCACGGTGCTGTGGGGAGAAGCTGTGGAGGGAAGGGATGACCCCTATCAGGGCAGGAAAGGTGCTTCTGCTGTTAAGGGGGTGCTGTGTGGATCAGAGCTGCTCACAGCTCCAGATCACCCCCAGGATTTTTCCAAGTGGATGCCTGAAGGAGAAGATCAATGCAAGGATTAGCAGAGAGATAGGGAGCTTTCCTGAGGCTGTCTTTTCAGTTTCCTATCCCAAGGGTTGGGGGGTGCAGGAAAGGATGAAATGAAAATGAGCTCTCATGCTTAAACAAGTCACTGAGACTCCTGAACTGCAACTCAGAGTCATCAGTACATCTGCCAGAAGCCTCATAACATCCCTTCAGCTGCTGCTCTGCCTGTGCACAGCACCAGCATCACATCTGCTGAACCCGTCAGCCTTAGTTTGACCTGTCCTGTTTTCCAACCTGCAAACAGGAAGATGCCCCCAGGCAGTGCCCTGTGAACAGGCAGGATCTGTAGGGCCAGGGTGAGGGCACAGAGGGTGGGATGGGGTCTGTGAGCATTGACAGGGAAAAGACATGGACAGGGAAACTGTTCCCAGGGAGAGAATCTCCAGGCAGCAGGGAAATGATCAGAAATGAGAGGAAACTAAACCTGGAATTGTTCTGGGAGGGGGAACACAGAAAACTCCCTTTCATCCTCTGCAATGCAGATCGCTCTTCTGAGCAGCCCCCTCGCCTCCTCTCCCACCCAGCAAAGCCTCTGCCCTCAGGGCCGGGGGCTGCAAGGCATGAAGCAGCTGCTGTGCAGCCAGAGCTCCAGTTCCCTCTGCAGAGCACAGGGGCTGAGAGCAGCTGCCCGGCAATGCTGGTGTGTGGGAGGTGGCTGCACAGCTGGGGAAGGGTGACGCTGTCTGAGTGCCCGGCTGCCTCTGCCCCGGCCTCTCTCACACCCACCCTCACCGCGTTTTCCTTCTTGTTCTGGGTCACTGTTGTTGTGATCTTGTTCTTGCTGTCGGGCTCTCTGGGGATGGGAGTTTCAGCTGCAGACTCATAGCCTGATCTTGTGGGTCCTTTCCTGCAGGTGTGTCCATGGGAACACGTGTCCCAGCTTTGCTCCGACCTGTGGGGCTGTGGGCAATGCAGTCTGTGGGGCAGGGGAATGAGCATTATCTGAATTCCCCACAGAGAAGTGCAGAGATGCTATGATGGAAGAAATGCAGTTCGGTTTGTGAAATGAGCTGTGTGTGTCTTGGGATAGAAGTGGGGTGCTGAGAGCTGAGGAAAGGGTGGGACATGTCATGGTCTGAGGTGGGTCCCTCTGCTCTCAGCAGTGCCCAGTGGCTTTTCAGGGTAACATGCCAGTGTGATCAGCCTCCATCTCAGAAAGGGCAGCTGGAGCAAGACAGAGGGACAGAGCAGCTGCCCTCACTCTGCACTGACCCACAGGCATCCTCTGGTCTCGCAGGACTCGCTCTGTTCTCCCTGAGTGCAGCAGAAATGCTGAGGGTTTCTGACACCCAACAACACTCTCCAGTGGAGTTGCAGGAAGCTGCAAAAAAACAAGCCTCTCAAACTGCCTTGTTCTGTCCTGGTTCATTAACACTAGGAGAGCAGATGCTGACAGTCCCTTCTGCACCAGGAACGGGTCCATCTGACACAGCTGAACCCCAGGACTGGACCCTGTTCCCCCGTTCCCATGACCCCTGCTGCAGAGCAGGGCTGACTCCTGGGCAGCCAGCGGGCACAGGCCCTGCTCCTCACGGCACCTCCAGCCAGCACCACCCAGGGCTCAGCCACGGACCCGAAGGAAGGTCTGGAAAAGGACAAGGGGTGTGGAGCAGGGGAGGGTGTGTGAGAAATGGCTTTGATTTCGCTCAGAGAAGTCTCCTGTAACTTGTCACTGTCTTTTCTTTTTGAGTCAGTGCCCTATGCCCAGAGGCTGTAGATGTCCAACAGCAGCTCCATCAGCCAGTTCCTCCTCCTGGCGTTCACAGACACACGGGAGCTGCAGCTCTTGCACTTCTGGCTCTTCCTGGGCATCTACCTGGCTGCCCTCCTGGGCAACGGCCTCATCATCACCACCATAGCCTGTGACCAGCACCTCCACACCCCCATATACTTCTTCCTCCTCAACCTCTCCCTGCTGGACCTGGGCTCCATCTCCATCACTGTCCCCAAATCCATGGCCAACTCTCTGTGGGATACCAGGGTCATTTCCTATGCGGGATGTGCTGCCCAGGACTTCTTTTTAGCTTTCTTGTTAGGTGCAGAGTATTCTCTTCTCACCATCATGTCCTACGACCGCTACGTTGCCATCTGCAAACCCCTGCACTACGGGACCCTCCTGGACAGCAGAGCTTGTGTCCACATGGCAGCAGCTGCCTGGGCCACTGGGTTTCTCAATGCTCTGCTGCTCACGGCCAATACATTTTCATGGCTACTCTGCAAGGGCAATGTCCTGGACCAGTTCTTCTGTGAAATCCCCCAGATCCTCAAGCTCTCCTGCTCACACTCCTACTTCAGGGAAGCTGGGCTCCTTGTGGTTTGTGTCTGTTTAGGATTTAGGTGTTTTGTGTTCATTGTGGTATCCTATGTGCAGATCTTGAGGGCCGTGCTGAGGATCCCCTCTGAGCAGGGACGGCACAAAGCCTTTTCCACATGCCTCCCTCACCTGGCTGTGGTCTCCCTGTTTGTCAGCACTGCCATGTTTGCCTACCTGAAACCCCCCTCCATCTCCTCTCCTTCCCTGGACCTGGTGGTGTCTGTTCTGTACTCGGTGGTGCCTCCAGCAATGAACCCTCTCATCTACAGCATGAGGAACCAGGAGTTCAAGGATGCCCTGTGGAAACTCGTATCTAAGTGTTTTCCGAAGCAATAAACTGTCCATCTCATTCTACATAGCAGTTTTAATGTAACTACTTAGAGGCCGAGCCTCTCATCTCTGTTTTCTGTTGTTATTGATGTTTTTTTTATTGTGATAACATTGTCATCCCCTTTCTAAATTGCTTTCTGCTTTTCTTTTATAACCACTGGCTGTGTAAATGAGGAGCCATGATCTGTGTGCATTTAAACAAAATAAAGGGTCCTGTAGTGACTTGTTTTTCAATATATATTCTTCCTGCAAGGCCTTTTGGAGCTGCAGGGACAGTTCTGTGTGCATGGGAGGAGGGGAGAAGAGTCCAGGCTGGCAGCACTGCCAGGGAGCAGCAGCGCTTGGCCTTCCAGAGCTGTTCTCGTTCCACTCCCACACTCTCCTTCTCATCCCTTGTGTTGGTGCAAGGCCTGAGTGCTCTGGCAGCTTGGTCACCGTCCTGCTGTGTGTCAGTCCTGTGAGCGCAGGCAGGGACAGGCAATGGGCACTACTGTGACAGAGCTGGCCTCAGAACAGCCTTTCCAGAAAGAAAGGTGATCTCCTATGGGCAGGGCCTGAAGGTTTAGCTCTTTTTCAAAGCTTCACTGTAGAACACGCTGAAGTGACATGCAGATGCAAACATCAGTGTACAGCTGCACAGTGTGTGTGTGCAGGGCTGGGCACACAGCAGTGTCCTCTCACAGCCAGGCCTCCTGACAGAGACCTGCAGGACCAGCAGAGCAGGGGCTGGGCTGTGCCCCTGTGCACTGGACACCCCATGGAAGCTGCCCCAGGGCATCGTCATGAACTGGCCCCTCACAACCACCATTGCCAGCACTGGCCTTTCTCCCCATCTCGTAGAGGTTGTTCTTCCCTCCACGGATGGACACTGAATGAGTTGTTCAGCAGTCCGAGTTTGTATTGTACAGATGAGATGTGAGCATGCACATAATGTACATGAGGTGACATGAACACGAGTGAGCACAAACACCATGAACTATTCCTTCGGGTTCCATGAAGGCCTGTGGCACAAAAAAGGTCTTGAGGTCACTTCATGGTGGGAGGAACACTCCACGGGAAATCACCTGCATGCAGCACTGGGATGTGCTTCCTTGAATTGAGGTCCCCGTGTCCATTCCTCATGATGTGGGACATCTCAGATGAGTGCAGAGCAGGGTGACACACCACAGGGCTGAGGTGTCTCTCCACCCTTTGGAGTGGCAACAGGAGGTCAGAGAGACACTGTGACTCCTGCCTCTGTGTGTAAAAGGGACAGGCTCTGTCTCTGAACATCCCTGGGTGCAGAAGGATTCCATGAAGCCAGCTCAGATGTGAACACCTCACAGAACCCTGACATTTCTGTGTGTGGCTCCAGGAACAAACCCCAGTGGCCCAGTGAGATTCATCTCAGCTGCCTTGGACAGACTCATTGCAAGTGCTCCAGTCTGCTATGTCACCCTTGCCCGTGATTCCATATTGTGCTCTCAAATGTGCCATAGAAACCAGAATGGTTCTGGGGTCCTTAGAAAATGCAGACCTCAAACCCATCTTCAAGAAGAGCACAAACAGGAACTCGGAGAATTGCAAGCCAGCCACCCTATCTCCCTTCCTGGGAAGGGGATGGGACATGTCCTCCTGCAGCCATTTCCAGGAATGTGATGGACAAGGAAAAGATTGCTGAACACAAATGGACAGTGGAAAGAAAGGCATGTTGTGTACAGGGCATTTGCAAGGCCTCAGACATAGTCTCCTTCTGGGCAGAGTGGTGCTGATGGGGCTCAAGAAGTGGATGCTGTTTGGGAAGTCGGCTGAACCATCAAGCCCAAATATCATCAGTGGTACAAAGTCCTCCGTGCAGCCAGTTACCAGTGTCATCTCTCAGTGACCAGCACTCGGGCCAACACTGTTGAACGTCTTTATTCTCCCCTTCTATGATGTAACAGAGTGCACTTTCAGTGCCTTTGAGGATGATGTAAACTTGGGTGGGTGCCTTGAGCAACCTCCCCTGGTTCACCCTGCCCTGAGCAGGAGAGTGAGACAAGATGAATGAGACAAGATGAGTGAGACAAGGGCTCTCTTCAAACCTGAGGTATTCTGTGATTTGAAATAATTTTTGACTTGGAGATGTTTCTGGAGAGAGAATAGGTAGAAGAATCATAAAAAAAAAAAAAAAAGACAGAAGAGGAGATATAGAACGTGTTAACATAAATACAGCAGTTCCAGTGAGGAGTGCTTTTCACTTCACGTTGTTACTAAGAAATATATTTGACAAATCTGAACACGGAGAGGACGCGAGATGGGTGTCTGCAGCCTGCAGGGAAAGAGGGGCAGGTGTAGGACCGTGTAGAACAGCCTGTGATGGAGATGGCAAAGGGCACTGGTGAGGCTGGAAGGGACCAACAGAACCCAGGTCTCTGTCCCCTTGGCCATGGCAGTTGTCCCTGCCACTGAGGCCCAGGAGAAGACATGTCATCCTCATGGCACTGGGGCCTCGTTGCCTCCTTGCAGCCCCATGGAGAAGGTGGAAGTTGCTGTACCAGTGTTGTCCTTCCCTCGGCCTTGCACACCCACGTCCCACGGTCCCAGGAAGAGCCCTGAGCCGTGTGTGAGGGACAGGATCCCCCTTCCCATTGCCTGGAGGTCATGGCTTCTCCTTTCTGCTTCAGAGAGCAAACCAAGGGGTTTCTGAGCATCAGAGGTGAAGAAAAGACTAAAAGGAGACCTCACGGTGGCTACAGCTTCCTCACAAGGGGAGAAGGAAGGGTAGGTACTGATCTCTTCTCTCTGGTGACCAGTGACAGAACCCGAGGGAACGGCAGGACTATGTGCCAGGGGAGGTTCAGTTGGACATGAGGAAAAGGTTCTTCACCCAGAGGTGCTGGACACTGGAACAGGCTCCCCAGGGAGGTGTCACGGCCCCAACCTGACAGTGTTCAAGAAGAGACTGGACAACGTGGGGTGTCCTGTGCACGGACAGGAGTTGGACTCGATCCTTGTGGGTCCCTTCCAACTCAGGACATTCTATGATTCTATGGAATACTAGGTCAAAAGTCCATGTTTTCCTTGCATAGATGAGTTCTAAACATACACATCATGTGCATGTCCACTGTGTGCATGTGATGAGATGAACCCAAGGGAGCACAAATGCTATCAACTATTCCTTAGGGTGCCATAAAGGACAGTGGGACAGAGATGGTGTTCAGGAGTCTCTTCCAACCTGTGTTATTGTAGGATTCCATGAATCTTTTCCTTGGAGAGCTCTTTCATGTCAGAATAGACACAGGAAGAGGAAGAAGAAAAGAAAGAGGCAGAAGCAGAGATATAAAAT
This sequence comes from Caloenas nicobarica, assembly GCF_036013445.1. Taxonomy (NCBI): domain Eukaryota; kingdom Metazoa; phylum Chordata; class Aves; order Columbiformes; family Columbidae; genus Caloenas; species Caloenas nicobarica. Next base: position 3,100,191 of record NC_088276.1, read on the forward strand.
GACCCCGTGTAAATACAGCAGCTCCTCTGAGGAATGTTTCTCCACTCAGACCCTTCATAGGAAATCTATTAGATAGATTTGATGAAACCAGCTTAGTTTTACCTGCTCACACACTGGAGCACAAGGAGGGCGATGGCTGGGTACGATGTCATGTGCTCAGCTGTGTCTCAGGAACTCATAGTCCAGTAGGAAGCCAATGGCTGTGGAGGGGACTGTGAGTCACTTGTGCCCCTGCAGGGGATAGGCCAACAGCAGGAACATGGCTGGGAAAGGGACTGGGAGGTCACACATACGAGACAAGCAATCGGGCCCAATCAGCATGGCTTTATGAAAGGCAGGTCCTACTTGACCAACCTGATCTCCTTCTATGACAAGGTGACTGGCTTAGCAGATGAGGGAAAGTCTGTCGTGGGGAAGTGAATCCGCCACACAGGCTGCAGATGTTGTGCACTTAGACTTCAGTAAAGCCTTTGACACCGTATCCCACAGCATCTCCTGGAGAAGCTGCAGCTCATGGCCTGGATGGTGTATCTGAGATGGATAAAGAACTGGCCGGAGGGCCGGGCCCAAAGAGTTGTGGTGAACCGAGCCAAATCCAGTTGGCAGCCGGTCACAAGTGGTGTCCCCAGGGCTCCGTATTGGGGCCAGTTCTGTTTAATCTCTTTACCAATGATCGGTATGAAGAGATCAAGTGCACCCTCAGTAAGTCTGCAGATGACACCAAACTGGGTGGGAGTGTTGATCTGCTGGAGGGTGGGAAGGCCATACAGAGGGACGTTGGCTGACTGAGGCCAATTGTCTGAGATTCAACAAGGCCAAGTGCCGGGTCCTGCACTTGGTTTATAACAATCCCCTGCAACAATACAGGCTTAGGGAAGAGTGGCTGGAAAGCTGCCTGGTGGAAAAAGACCTGGGGGTGTTGATCGACAGCAACTGAACGTGAGCCAGTGTGTTCCCAGGTGGCCAGAAAGGCCAATGGCCTCCTGGTGTGCATCAAGAATAGTGTCGTGGGCAGAATCAGAGCAGTGATAATCCCCTTGTACTTGGTGTTGTTGAGGCCACAACTTGAATTCTCTGTTCAGTTTTGGGCTTCTCACTATAGGAAAGACCTTGAGGTGCTGGAGTGAGTGCAGAGGAGGGCGACAAAGCTGTTGAGAGTCTGGAGCAAAAGTCTTCTGAGGAGCAGCTTAGGGACCCATGGCTGTTTAGCCTGGAGAAAAATGAGACTGAGGGGAGACCATTTCGCTCTCTACAACTGTCTAAAAAGAGGTTGTAGCACGGAGGGTGTTGGTCATCTCCTGAGTAGCAAGTGATAGGATGAGAGGAAATGGCCTCAGCTTGTACCAGAGAAGGTTCAGAATTGAAATTAGGAAACATTCTTCATGGAAAAATTTGTGAAGCAGTGAGCAGGCTGCCCAGGAAAGTGGTTGAGTCACCATTCCTGGAGGTGTTTATGTATAGACGAGGTTCTTAGGGACATGCTTTAGTGCTGGAGTTGGACTCAATGGTCTTAATGGTCTGCTCCATCTCAAATGATTCCAAGATTCTATGATTCTATGCTTGAAGGGTTATTTCCCAGACTGTGGAAATTTCCTTTGTGGCAGGAATCATAGAATCATAAAGAGTGTTGGAAGGGAGCTTCAAAGGTCATCTAGTCCAACCCCCCTGCCATGAGCAGGGACATCTTCAACCAGATCAGGTTGCTCAGAGTCCCATCCAGCCTGGCCTGGGATGTCTCGAGGGATGGGGCACCCATCACCTCTCTCGGCAACCAGTGGTAGCGTTTCATCACCCGCATTGTAAAAAGTGTCTTCCACGTGTCTGGCCTGAATTTCCCCTCTTCTCGTTCACAACCATCACCCCTTGTCCTGTCACAACAAGCCCTGTTAAAAAGTCTGTCCCCATCATTCTTATCAGTCTCTTTTAAGTACAGAAAGGTTGCAATAAGGTCTCCCTGGAGCCTTCTCTTCTCCAGGCTTAACAACCCCAACTCTCCCAGCCCGTCCTCCCAGCAGAGCTGTTCCAGCCCTCTGATCATCTTGGTGGCCCCGCTCTGGACCCTCTCCAACAGGTCCATGTCTTTTCTGTACTGAGGGCTCCAGAGCTGGATGCAGGACTCCAGCTGGGGTCTCAGCAGAGCGAGGCAGAGGGGCAGAATCTCCTCCCTTGACCTGCTGGTTATGCTCCTCTGGATGCAGCCCAAAATAAGATTGGCTTTCTGGGCTGCAAGCGGACGTTGCCAACTTCTGTCCAGTCTTCAACCAGCAGTCCCCCCAAGTCCTCCTCGTCAGGGCTGCTCTCAATCCCCTCTCCCCCCAGCCCATACTGACAGCGGGGGTTGCCCCAACCCAGGTGCAGGACCTTGCGTTTGGCCCCGTTGAACCTCTGGAGATTCACATGAATCCACTTCTCGAGCTTATCCAGGTCCCCCTGGATGGCCTTCTGTCCCTCAGGTGTGTCAGCAACACCACTCAGTTTGGTGACATCTGCAAACTTGCTGAGGGTGCACTTGATCCCACTATGCCATTGATGAAGATATTAAACCGTACTGACCCCAGTATGGACCCCTGAGGGACACCACTTGTCACCAGTGGCCATCCAGACATTGTGCCATTGACCACCGCTATCTGGGTGCAGCCATTGAAACAGTTCCTCACCCACCAAACAGTCCAGCCATCCAATATATACCTTTCCAATGTAGAGAGAAGGATGTTGTGAGCGACCACGTCAAAGGCTTTACAGAAGTCCAGATAGATATGACATCCATTGCCCTTCCTTTGTCTATTGATGTAGTTACTCCATCGCAGAAGGCCACTGGGTTAGTCAGGCAGGACTTGCCCTTGGTGAAGCCGTGCTGACTGTCTCAAATCACCTCCCTGTCCTCCTTGTGCCTTAGCACAGCTTCTAGGAGGATCTGTTCCATGATCTTCCCAGGCACAGGTAAGAGGCTGACAGGTCAGTAGTTTTCAGGGTCCTCCTTTCTACAGCAGAGGAGAGAAAGAAACACCGCCACACAGCGCAGCTTGGAAGGTGGAGGCTGGACATGAGGAGGAAGAAATGTCACTTAACGGGCAGTGCTGTGGTATGAGAAATCATCCAGAAGGAGCATGAGATCAGTCCACCACCTTGTGTTTTGAGGAACAGAGCATGAGAGTGGAGACACATCAGCCAATGTATGGAAATACCAGGGTGAGAGCAAGGGGAGGAAGCGAGATGGGTGTCTAGAGCCTGCAGGGAAACAGAAGCAGCTGTGGGACGGTGTAGGACAACCTGTGGTGGAGATGGCAAAGGGCACTGGCAAGGTTGGATGTCGCCAAGAGAACCCAAGTCTTTGTCCCCTTGGCTATGGCAATCATATCTGCCACCAAGGCCTATGAGGAGCCATGTTGTTCTCAGGCACTGGGGCACCTCATGGCCTCCTTGCACACCCCAGTAAGGCTGGGAACTGTCACACCATTGTCCTTCACTCAGCATCACACAGCCCACATCCCCCTGCCCCAGGAAGAGCCCTGAGCAACGAGTGAGGGACAGGATCTGCCTTCCCAGGGGCTGGGGGTCAGGCCTTGGCCTCTCTGCTTCATCCAACAAAACCAGGGTTTTCTCAGCACCTCAGCTGCCTGCACATGACCCTTTGTTTATCTGCCATCATGGCCTCCAGTTATCTGCTCTAACGAGCCCCTGGGGAGGCTTTGCTGGTACTTGCCCTCAGTGGAACTCATTAATACTTCAAGGTACTTAGTACTTTTTTCTTCTGACTTTGACTTCTGGAAGGGTTTGTGCAATCTCCTCTCAGCACCTGAGGTTCAAGGACTCAGCACCAAATGCACCGTGGAGCTCATTACACTGAAGAAATCTCTAAGAAACCATGTCTCTTCTTTAAATACCTTTCTAGTCTTGTACAGTTAATTAGAGTGGTTTCCTAGTGTAGTTGCAGAGAACGATTTCAAAAACCTTCTAATAAAAATTACTTTATTTTTTTAAATTTCGTAAAGCATATAGTTTATTGTGTTTCAGTGTGGAGAAGAGGTGATTGCAGCATTATCTGATATTGACCCAGGGTCTCTCCTAAGGAGGTCTGGACTGGCTGGAGAAGCTGTCCCTTGAGCTCTGTCACCGTGTGGACAACCTTGCTCCTCACCTCCCCAACCCCATCATTTCTCTCATTGGCCACCTGGGACTTGCATCCCTTTTCCTTACCCCAGACTTCTCCACTGCAGTCTGCAGCTGGATGTTCCAGCTCCTTTGCACCAGCTCCCACCTGCTCTCCTTGGAGACCTGGCTGCACACAGGCAAAGAGGGACTTTTCTTTACTTTTGAACAAACAAAATAAAACTGATAAGATTCATGATTAAAAGAAAGCACACTCCTCAACTGTATGCCAAGGACAAACTGCCACCAATGAGGTTCACTGTCTCCAAGGCATGCAAGAACTGATTTAGACAGAAAGGAAATTAGAAAATAAACACAATAAAAGAGTTGGCTAAAGACAGAATTAGACAGACTACTGAAAGACAAGGAAGCTTTTAACTCCTAGAACCTGGAAGTGGCAACTGGATTGTTGACAAATGTCTGAGTGATCAAAGAGTAAGGGGAAGGGAAATCCAGAGACCGATTGCAAGTGCTTGTGTGCAGATCAGCTGCTGGAAATGTGGCCTCAGACATGGTCCATTTAGTTAGGGCAGAGGAAATACCTGAAGGATGAGGGAGATCAGATGCACAGCCTAACAGAGAGAGTGCTGAGAAGGCAAATCTTGTGAGAGATCTGACATTCTCCTCTTGCTCATAGTGCACATCCTGTAGAGTCTCATTTTGATCTCATGGGAAAACACTGATATTTAAAGTATTCAAAACAAAGAAAGGAGAATTACAACACCAACAACATTTGATGCTTAAAGTTGCAAGAAGACATTTCCTGGCTCTACATCTTTCACTTGGTTTCTTTTTCCATCCATTTTCAGAAAATGTTCTCTAGATTTCTATCCTACCAAAGCCTACAGCATTAAGAAAGATAATCCTTGTGTCTTGCACAGAGTCGAAGGCACCAAAAAATCCACTGCCCTGGACTGTGAATGCCACTTTTTACTCTTGGCACAGAGTGAGTCATGCTCGAAGCTGTTGGCCACTCTTGCCTGATGGAGGAAAAAAGGATGAAAAGGTTACTTGAACAGTTCTCTTTGTAGATGGTCATGTTGACAGTGATCTCAACAGATCTGTGCTACCTGTCTTCTATGTGAGTATAAGGAAAAATAAATATTTATGTAGAGGTAAATGTATAGTAAAATGCATAGGTGCATCCAGTTACTCAGCAAAATACATTTCCTACCAGCACTCTCAAAGGAAGAATCTTTCTTCTGAGAAATTGCTGTTTTGATACTTTCTTTGTCACTCCGTCCCCTGCCCCACCAGGGTTCCCTCAGCTGCCTTCCTTGTGCTGACAATATCTTTGGAGAAGCCCTCCTGGGTGCGCTCCCCTTGCATGGCCATTTCAGCCACTGCTCAGCGCTGGCTTTGCTGGCTCCATCCCTGCACCCCCAGGCCAGCTGTCTGTCTGTCTGTCTCCTGGGCAGCCTGTTCCCCTCCAGCCTCCCTGCACGTCCTTCTGCTGTTTGATCTCCTAAGGCAGGGGGTTGCTGTGCACCCATGCTGACCTCTTGCCAGGCCCTGCTCGACTCCCTGTCCATCAGATTGGCTTCTTCCTGGGCTTTGAGGATGTCATCTCTGAAGATCCAAGAGAGTTTAACAGCCCCTTTGTTCTCCAGGACAGCCCAAGGAGATCCTCAGTTAACTGAAATCAGCTCTCCTGCAGGACTGCACTGTTGTTCTGCAGTTGTCCTGCTTCTCCACCATCTCACGGTCACTGCAGCCATGGCCGCACTCATCCTGCAGATCCCCAGCCTGATCCACCTTGTCTGCCAGTAAGAAACCAGCCCTAGTCAACTCGTCCAGTGTTTGTCTCAAAATGCTGTCTTCCACACTCTGCAGGAACCTCCTGGGTTGCTTGTGCCCAGCCCTGCTGCCTTCCCAGCAGACCAAGAGATGGTCCAACTTGCCATGTAGTCAAGGACCTGTGACCATGAAGCTTCCTCCAAGGCAAGGGCTGTGCACGCCAGGCTCCCCTCTTCACAGAGCTCATCTCCACCTCCTCATCCACCCGCCTGCCTTCCTGAGGAGCCCTGCCTACCCATGGCTGCCCTCCCACCACCGAGCTGTCCCACCAGGGCTCTGCAGTCCCCATGGGGAGCACGTTGCTGCCTGCCCAGCAGAAACGACAGTGCTGGGTAGGAAAGAGGAGAGGCAGGTAAAGGGGCAGTGTGTGGGAGGTTGGCTGTGAGGTGACCCCTGGTGCCAGAAGAGGATGATGCAGATGTGACCAGGTTGGCCAAACTGCACAGAGGGGAGCACTGGGGACTGTCTGGGCAGTCAAGTCTTGCAAGGCCATCAGTGCCTGGAGGAGCCACCAGTGATGCCACTGAAGTCCCAGAGGACCAAGGCAATGGAATCCAAACTATCAAATTGAAGTGCAAGTGGGGAAAACCTGAGCCTATTGGGGAAAAAGAAACTGATGATGGCTATGAATTGTGAGGAGATCGGGGCAGAGAAATTTGGATCATGGAAATAGCCATCTGTGGAAAAGTGGGGAGGAGGGGGGTTCAAGAAACAAGCAGCCCGTGGGGAGGTGGCTGGTCAGTGCTGTTCTGGCCAAATCCCCTGCCTGAACACCATGGTCTGTCCTGCTTATTAGACTGGTTTCAGTTGGGATAGAGTTACTTATATTCATAGCAACTTGTATGAGTTCATTTTACATTTGTGATGGAAACAGTGTTGGTCCCACCCCAATTTTTCAGTCATTGCTGATCAGTGCTTGCACAGTATCAAGGCGATTTCCACTTCTCACACCAACTCCACCAGCATGGGGGCTGGGGTGTGCAAGAAATTGGAAGGGGACATGGCTGGGACAGCTGAACCAAACTGACCAAAGGGATGTTCCACAACATATGATACCGTGGTCAGCAATAAAATCTGGGAGAAGAAGGGACCCAAACCCCTGGTCCACACTGGAGGGACCACAGGGGTGTGTGAAACTGCAGGTAGGTTCTACCGAGGATGTACAGACCACTCGTGCAACTTTCACACCAGATCAGTCTGAGAGGGGCAACAGGACAGGGTCAGTTCTGTTGCTCATGGTTGTGTAAGTGCTGCTGTTGGTGTGGTGGCTGTGAGGGTGCTGTTGCCTGTTGGAGTTGGTCTGTGTCAGATGGTCTGTGTCCATCTTTGTTTCCCTGCAGATACCTGCATTTAGTGCTTTCCCTTTGATGACTCCACCTTGGGCCATGTCTCACTCTGCGGGGTCCTGTCACTGCCCACCTCAGGCACACCTGGTCCGTGTGTATCTCATGGGCTCTCTGGGCAGCTCCAGATTCCTCTCCTGGTGGATTGTCCTCTGCCCCATCATGCACTGGGACAGCCCAGTCTGACTGTATCTCATGACCACTCCCCATCTCCACTGTCAACAGACAACAAGGGTTGTGTCTTAAATCACACCTTTGTTGTGAATCAGCTTCCAAGGTGACATCGAGCTTTTTCCTCAGGCCCTTTTGAGGGAAATTCCTGGGCCTGTTGTTGAAAACAGCTTTGGAAGAACAACCAAATCTTGAGGAACTGCACAAAGGAGAGGTCATTTTATTACAGAGATGCTATAGGAGATTAAGCTCTGACACAGTGTTAGAGAAATATTTATACAGGTTTCAGGTGTTTTAAAAATATTTATAATGGGTTCATTTTTCAGGATAGTGAGATAAACACAAACAGATACGCAGGAACATAATAACCATAAATAAAAATATGGGTAATGTTAACAAAGTAAAAAGGATAAAACAGGGTACAGGCCTGCATTGGGATACAGTTAGACATCATTTGTGGACAGTGATGGAAAGCTGATCACTATTGACAAACACATGAAATCACTTTCCTAATGGACTCCTTTAGCTCCTGGTTCCTCATGCTGTAGATGAGGGGGTTCACGGTTGGAGGCACCACTGAGTACAAAACTGCCATGACCAGGTCCAAGGATGGGGAGGAGATGGAGGGGGGTTTCAGGTAGGCAAACATGGCAGTGCTGATGAACAGAGAGACCACGGCCAGGTGAGGGAGGCACGTGGAAAAGGCTTTGTGCCGTCCCTGCTCAGAGGGGATCCTCAGCACGGCCCTGAAGATCTGCACATAGGACAGCACAATGAACACAAAACACCCAAATACAACTAAGAGACTAACCACAATAAACCTGACTTTTCTGAGGTAGGTGTCTGAGCAAGAGAGCTTGAGCATTTGAGGGATTTCACAGAAGAACTGGTCCAAGGCATTGCCCTTGCAGAGCGGCAGTGAAAATGTATTGGCCGTGTGCAGCAGAGCATTGAGAAACCCAGTGGCCCAGGCAGCTGCTGCCATGTGGACACAAGCTCTGCTGCCCAGGAGGGTCCCGTAGTGCAGGGGTTTGCAGATGGCAACATAGCGGTCATAGGACATGATGGTGAGCATAGAATACTCTGCTGTGAACAAGAAGAGAGAGAAAAAGAGCTGTGCAGCACATCCTGCGTAGGAGATGGCCCTGGTGTCCCAGAGGGAATTGGCCATGGATTTGGGGACAATGGTGGAGATGCAGCCCAGGTCGAGAAGGGCGAGGTTGAGGAAGAAGAAGTACATGGGGGTGTGGAGGTGCTGGTCACAGGCTATGGTGGTGATGATGAGGCCGTTGCCCAGGAGGGCAGCCAGGTAGATGGCCAGGAAGAGCCAGAAGTGCAAGAGCTGCAGCTCCCATGTGTCTGTGAATGCCAGGAGGAGAAACTGGGTGATGGAGCTGCTGTTGGACATTTGTTGTTTCTTGCCACGGGGGCTCCCTTCTAAAAAGGAAATGACAACTTAAAATCAGGACAAACTCCTCTTAGCAAAGACACTCCATTTTTCATATAAATACCCCCAACTAAAATGCATTTCCATTTTCTGGCGTGTGATGGCTGAGTGTGCTGTGAGGAGCAGGACCTCTGCCCATCTGGGTCCAAGCAGCCAGCTTTGCTCTGCTGCAGTGGGGACATGGGAGCTGGTTTGTGAGAGCTCTGATGTTCACAAGCAATGTCAGATTTTGTGCACCGTTAATGAAAAACTTCAATATCTGCACTTTCGACATGTAAGAGCGTGGGTTGCAGAGCAGAGGCTTAGCGTGTCATAATAATGATTTTGTCTGTGTTTTTAATTTTCCACCATCACATCTCATGACTACGTTTTTGTAGGGGTTGAAATCCTCATTTACACGACTGAAAATGTGAAGAGTCTTCAGACAGGACAGGCAAAAGGGCTCATCTCTCTGTGGCTCAGTGTAGAGTCAGGAGAGCAGCTTTTAAACATTTGCCCTGTGCTTTCACCTGTGCTGCCTTGTAAACAATTTCAATGGAGCAGGGGAGCCCTGTTTGAAAAGGCAGACCTTCAAACTCTTCTCTGTCCCAGAACCGGCTGATGGAGCTGCTGTTGGACATTTTCTGTTCGTTGGCATGTGGGCTCTGTTCAAAAAAAAAAAGCAGCAACTTAAAATTAGGACAGACTCCTCTTAGCAAAGACACACCATTTTTATATATAGTTATCATCCCAACTGAAATGCATTTCCTTTCTCTGGTGTGTGCTGGCTGAGTGTGCTGTGAGGAGCAGGACCTCTGCCCGTGTGCTGCCAAGAAGCCAGCTTTGCTCTGCTGCAGTGGGGACATGGGAGCTGGTTTGTGACAACTCTGACGTTCACAAGGAATGCCAGATGTATTCTACCTGCAATGAAAAACTTCAATATCTGTGCTCACGACTGTCAAGGACTTGGGCTGCTTAGGAGACAGTTAGCATGTCATTATATTTATTTTAGCTGTGTTTTTTTATTTTCCACCACCACATCAGGTGAGTGGGTTTTTTTCAGGGGTAGACATCCTCATTTCTATGATTGAAAATGTGAAGAGTCTTGAGACAGGACAGGCAAAAAGTCTCAGCTTTCTCTGGCTCAGTGCAGAGTCAGACGGCAAAAGTGTCCATCGGGATTGTACTCATCTGTCCCGTGCTTCAGCTTGTGCTGCTATGAAAATGACTTCAGACACAAATTAGTCTAATTAATCCAAACGATGGGACTCACACTGGAGCAGGAGACCCTTGTTTAAATGGGCAGATCCGCAAAGAGGTGGAGATGTGATGGAGAGAGCAGGACATGACCCCTCACCAAGAGAAGCAAAGGACTCTGGCAGGAGAGTGCGGACCCAAGGAAAGGCTCAGCACTCCTGGGACCCTACAGCAGAGCTGGGCCTTTCTGGGGGCAGCTGGTGAGCCCAGCAGGACAGGCAGAGCAGAGTCAGGTCTCCTGAAGGTGGGATGTGCTAAAGGGACAGTCAGATCATTGCCCAGCAGACAACACCCAGCAGCCACCTGCAGAGCAGGAGCAGAAGAGCTCCTGACCAGCCCCTGCTCTGCTGCCTGGAGCTGTCCCTGCCTGCAGCTGTGTCTCTGTCCCCAGGTCTCCTCCTGTCAGTGTCACAGACCCCATCCCAGCCACTGTGTGCTCAGCTCTGCCCTGCAGACCCCTCCCAGCAGCCGGGCACTGCCCAGGGGCAGCTCTGTGTGGGCCGGCTCTGATCAGAACATCAGACCAACAATAATAAGCATGGAAAAGTCATGCTGATGATGTCTGGAAGCCAGGGTGTGTCCATTTCTGATACTCACAGGTTTATTTACTGCTAAGAACCACAGATTTGGAATTTCAGTGCATCCTCCTGAACTAGAGACGTTAATTATTGTGTCCCATTGGCCTCACAGACAATCTAGAGCACGAGACTGATAGAACAGGATTCTTACTTTTCACAGAGCCCCTGTCTTGCTGTGCCTTTCCAAAAGCCTCCGAGGAATGTCCTAAAGTGATCTGGAGCTATGAGCAGCCACATCCCAAGCAGAACCCACTCCATACCTAGACCCTGCCCAGCCAGAGGTTGCTCCTTCCACCCACAGCTTCTCCCCACAGCACCGTGGGGATCTCCCCGGGCAGGCTGAGCGCTGACCCTGGCAGGCGGCAGAGTCCCTGCCCCGGCACAGCCCTGGGGTGCAGGGACCCTGCTCTGCAGGATAGCCCTGGGCACCCTTGGCTGCAAAACCGTCTGCTTTGATTTTCAAAATTGCTGAACAAAGTTCCCCTCCATAGGGATCCCACAAGCTGTGGCTGTTCCAGCTTTAGGAGATGCCTCCAGGAGCTACAGCTGCATTGCCCTGCACCCAGAGACTTACCATAGCAAGGCCTGCAAAGATTTCTCCTCCAGCGAGCTCTCAGTCATCCTCCCAATGCTGACCACCTTTCATCTCTCTCTGCCTTGCTCATCTCCCTGAGATCCCCAGGCAGAGCCCTCAGCCCTGCTGCGCTTTGCAGAGGAGCTGCTCCTGGGCAGAGCTGTCTCTCTGCAGCGCTGCCGCTTGCCATGAGCTCCCTGTGTCCCAGGAGCCCAGCCCAGCTCAGCAGCACAGGAGCAGCCCAAGGCGCTTTAATGACCCCTCTGATGGCTTTGCTGCTGAGGCCATGAACATCAGACCCTGAGAGGCAGTTGAAGAAACCTGTCAAGAAGTCCAAGTCAGATTCAAACTCCAAAGTTTCTTGTAATGTTAATGGGTCCCACTGAGGAACACTACTGAGGAAATGACCCCAGGGTCTGGTTAGAGAAGAAAACTGGAGGCAGAAATGACAGGTCAGGAAAAGCAAGGTGAAGGTCTCTCTGATGCTGAGTAAAACTGGATGTGTTTCATTAATCAAAGGGCCAAGCCCTGACCCCCAACCCTGGGAAAGGAGATCCTGTCCCTCCCACATTGCCCAGGGCTGTTCCTGGGACAGTGTGATGTGGGGCTGTGCAAGGCCAAGGGCAGGACTATGGTCCCACACCTCCCAGGTTCCTAGCTGGGGACAAGGAGGCCATGAGGCCCCTGTGCTGTAAGGACAAGGTGTCTCCTCACAGGCATCAGAGGTGGAGACAACAGCCACAGCTAAGGGGAGAAGGAGCTCATGTCTTGTGGGGGCTTTCAGCCTCTTTACATCCCTTGATCATCTCCACGACAGCCTGTCCTATGCTGTGGCATCACCTGCACCTCTTTCCCTGCAGGCTGGAGACATCCCCCCTGCTGCCCACCTTGCTCTTGTCTGAGCATCTTCCTTCCTTTGCGGATCTCTCTCCATCCTCCCCAGCTGTTCCTTGAAGCACAAAGCCTTGGGCTGATGCAGACTCCCTCTGGGTGACCTGCTCCACCACAGCACTGCCCTTCCACTCACATTCCTTCCTGCTCATGTCCAGCCTGGACCTCCCCAGCTGCACTGTGTGCCATTATTTCTTTCTCGTGCTCTTTCCCACTGTGAAGAAAACCTCCACAATCTCTGAAACCACCCTTCCAGCACTCTCAGGCTACTCCTACACTGCTGCAGCCTCCCCAGCGCTGCTGGGCCAAAGCAGCCCAGGTCCCTCAGCATCCCACACCATGTGCACAAGGTCCTGAACCCTGCCTTGGCAGAGCCCTGCACTCTCCAGTTCCTCCCTGCTTCTCCAAACTGGGAAGGCGCACACTGGCACACACCCGTGTGTGTGGGGTCACACCAGTGCTGAACCGAATGGGATGAGAACTCCAGGTGTCTGGGTCCCCACGCTCCTCCTCATGCAGCCCCGTGTGCAGCTGCCTTGGTCATGGTGAGCGTGCAGCACGGGCTTGTGTGGCGGCCCTTGTAGTGCCCAGGCCCTTCTTCTCAGGGTCACTGCTCAGCGTGTCAGGTCCTGCTCTGTCCTGATGGATGGGGTTATTCTCCTGCCCCAGAACTGGCCACTTCTCCTTATCAAACTTCAGAGCTTTCTGATGGCAAAACCAAGATTTTCTCCTGGTCTGGACTCTCCCTGGACTGCTGCCACCACAGTCCCTTCACTTCTGGCCAGGGCAGGGACCACTCTCCTGGGATCCCCCGGTGCCCCCTAAAGAAAAGGGGGGCCCTGGCCCCCAGGACTCTCCTGAGCCCAGAAAGAGGCCACTAAAACGGCAGCAGTAGCAGGGTTCCATCACGAGTTTATTCAAGAAAAAGGAAATAATTTCCAATTTCCCTACCACAGTCTTGCAGTGCTGCTTTCTCCTTCTTATCCTGGTGCCTCTCCCAGATGGCTGTGCCCCACTTTCGGTGGCACCAGATTGTTGGGGGCCATGGTCATGTGCCCGTGTAGCCCCAGGGCTTTGTCATTGATGCCCTCACTCACAAGGGAAAACCCATCTTGTCACTTGCCACGTAAAGGAGCTCCATACATCCAAGCAACTTCTTCACTTAGAGGGAATCTCACTGCTGATCCTTCCAGCCCGTCTCTCCTGAAAAGCCTCTACCCACCTAGTGCAGCACCCCAAGCTGTGTGACTTGTCCCACCATGCCTTGGCGGTGACTCCATGGGTGTCAAACAGCACAGGCTGCAGCTTGTCCTGGCTGTGCCCTTGGCTGAGGGCATCAGTGCACAGTTGGGCTGTGGCACCTCAGCTGTAGCACCCGGCCAAGCTCTGATAGTTCTCGGGAAATCTGGTTGGTATCAAGAATCCAGGTTCCCATGTGTGCAAAGGTTTGGCTTCAGAGCAGAGCAATGTCACAGTGGTGGGCAGATGGAAAGTTAGGGCTGAAATTGGGCAACAGGAGAGTGAGCAAGCCCTGCTGTCCCCAAGGCCAGAGAGAAACAGGGCTGGGAATGACAGACCTGGAAGGAAACGTGTGTTTTGTCAGTGGCGTCTCTGCTGCCCCTGAGGTACTTGGGCAGATGTGTCACTGATCTCTAGGAATGACAAGGTGCTGCTGACAGGCCCAATGTGACAACGGTTTGTCTGTTCCTTGATTGTGTTATCAAGGGGGTGAGAACAGGGTGGTCACTTTTTTTCCAGGCTAAACAGCCTCAGGTCCCTCAACCACTCCTCATAAGACTTGTGCTCCAGACCGTCACCAGCTCTGTTGCCTTTGTCTGAACTCGCTCCAGCACCTCAAGGTCTCTCTTGTTGTGAGGGGGCCAGAACTGACCCCAGGATTTGAGGTTTGGCCTCCCCAGTGCCCAGCACAGGGGACGGTCACTGCCCTGGGCCTGCTGGCCACATTATTCCTTATACAAGCCAGGATGCTGGGGGCCTTTTTGGCCACCTGGACACACACTGGCTCATGTTCAGCTGCTGTCAATCAACACCCCCAGGTCTTTTTCCACCAGGCACCTTTCCAGCCACTCTTTCCCAGACCTGTAGTGTTGCAGGGGATTGTTGTGACCGAAGTGCAGGACCTGGCACTTGGCCTTGTTAAACCTCAGACAATTGCCCTCAGCCAAATGAACAAGCAGCTCCAGAACCCTCTGTAGAGCCTTCCTACCGTCTTGCAGATCAAAACTCCCACCCAACTTGGTGTCATCTGCAAACTTACTAAGGGTGCACTTGATCCCCTCATCTAGATCATTGAAAAAGAGATTAAACAGAACTAGCCCCAGTACTGAGCCCTAGGGACACCACTTGTGACCGGCCGCCAACTGGGTTTGGCTCGGTTCACCACAACTCTTTGGGCCCGGCCCTCCAGCCAGTTCTTTATCCATAACAGATACACCATCCAGGTCATGAGCTGCAGCTTCTCCAGGAGATGCTGTGGGATACGGTGTCAAAGGCTTTACTGACGTCTAAGTACACAACATCCACAGCCTTTCCCTTCTCTACTAGTTGGGTCACCTTGTCATAGGAGGAGATCAAGTTGGTCAATCAGGACCTGCCTTTCACAAACCCATGTTGACTGGGCCTGATCTCTTGGTTGTCTCTCTCTCTCCAGCCAGGCTGTCCTTCTTTCCCACCAGTTCACCTTCTGGCACATGGGGACAGCTGCTCCTGTGCTTCTGAGATCACCTTCTTGAAGACAGACCAGCCTTCCTGGACTGCTTTGTCCTTCAGGTTTGCCTCCCAAGGGACTCTGCCAAGCAGCCTCCTAAACAGATCCAAGTCTGCCCTAGAAGGCCAAAGTAGCAGTTCTGCTGACCACCCTTCTAACTTCTCCAAGGACAGTAAACTCAACCATTTCATGATCACTACACCCAGGGCGACCTCCAATGAGTCCTTCTCTATTTACAAACAACAGGTCCAGTGGGGCTCCTTCCCTGGTAGGCTCACTGACCAGCTGTGTCAGAAATTGTCTTCCATACACTCCAGGAGCCTCCTAGACTGCTTCCTCTCTGCTGGGTTGTACTTCCAGCAGACATCTGGTAGCTTGAAGTCCCCCATAAGAACCAGCGCTGGTGACTGGGAGACTTCTCCCAGCTGCCTGAAAAATATTTCTTCTGCCTGTTCATCCTGGTTGGGTGGTCTGCAACAGACCATCCCCTAGGATGTCCACCTTGTTGCCCTTCCCCTTGATTCTTACCCAGAGACACTCAATCCTTTCATCACCCTCATCAAGTTCCAGACAATCAAACCCCCCCCTAACATACACTGCTTCCCCACCTCCTCTCCTTCCTCACCTGTTCTTTCTGAAGAGTTTATAGCCATCCATTGCAGTACTCCAGTTCTGAGAGTCATCCCACCATGTTTCTGTGATGACAATTAAATTATAGTTTTTCTGCCTCACAAGGGCTTCCAGCTCCTCCTGTTTGTTGCCCATGCTGTGTGCATTCGTAAAGATGCACTTCAGCTGGGCCATTGATTGCATTGGGTCGGCAGACCGAAGGGCATCATTAGCACTATCCTCAGATGCCAGCATGTCGCCCTTGGCTGTGCCTCTGCCACATCTGGTTTCGTCCCCCTCTCCCTTCAAATCTAGTTTAAAGCCCTCTCAATGAGTCCTGATAACTTAATGTGGTCCATGAAAAAAGACTAAGAATCTTACTTTTTTGTGGTTCTTTTCTAACATTGTCTGAACTTTGGTAAACAAGAAGAAGAGTGGTTAACAGAGTCTGTTTTCTGAGAGTAACATGTTCCTGTACCTTTCCCATCTTTCTGTGGTGAAGGATTTCTTCCCTTGCAGAGAGGACTGCAAGACCTGCTCCTGTCAGGTGGGACTTGACCTCCAAACGTGGCGCAGCCTCTTCCATTGTGAGATCACCCACCGCCGTTGATGTCACAAAGCAGCATCAGTGCTTAAGTTGGCACAGCAGCGTATAAGACCAGGGGTCCCCCTGTGCCTTTGTCACTCTCGATCTTGAGGGAACTGAGATCGCAGAGTTTTTGGCTTGCTCCTGAGCAAGGAAGATGCTTGTTACCTGCACCTCAGCAGGTACCAAGGGACACACAGAGAAGGTTCAAGGTCTGGACAGGTACGTGTCAAAAATCCTCCTCCCCTTTCCCCAGGGGTGTTTTCCACCTCATCAGCTGGGGTGGGTGGATGGTGGACAGGAGAGGAACCCAAGGGCAGCCTGAGAGCTCGGTCTGGAGCTGGTGGAAGGCAGCAGCCGGCTTTCAGTCTCTTCATGAGCGCAAGGGCGAGGCCCAAAAATGCCTTTGATCTCTGCAGAATAAGGGACAGGTCCATTTTGGATCACACGGAGGGAGTGTGATCACCAGAGTGTTTCTTTGGTGCTTCCTTGGTTGCCCATTGCTTGCCAGAACGCATTGACATTCAGCCCTCCCTCCCTCTTTCCCCAGTCTGCATTTATCTGCAGTTACGCCAAGAGAAGGGCCAGAGAGAACCCGGCTGCTAAAGAAATGCTGCGAGAGGGGAGACACACACCCCCTGCCTGGCAGCTGTTGAACTGTAGGGGCACAGGCTGAACCTTCTCTTGGGAGGGTGGAGAACAGGTTCAGCACAAGTTGCAATCGGATGGTGGGCTGGAGAAACAGGCGTTCGTTCTGTCCCTTCCATTTCCAAAGAACCCCTCTCCAGCCCCACAGACGGGAAGTGTGGCCACAGCTCTTGTTGCAGCTCTTGCTCTTAGTCCAGAGTCAATCTTGAGCCCTTTGTCCCTAACAAAACAATCCCTGCCATGACAAATCCCCTACTGGTGCAGCCGTTGACAACCCCAGCAGTGACTCGAGCTGGTGCAGAACCAAGCCAGTGCTCACGCCAGGAACGCCAGGCTCAAGGGCTGCAGTCCCTGCTGTTGCTGCCTGTCTGCTGCTGATCTGCACGGGTATCGCCAGCTTCACCATCCTTTTCCTCCTTGCTGCTCTGCAGGAAGATGAAGGCACTGAAGGCGACAACCCTGGTGCTGATTCTCGGACTGTTCTCTTTCGGTGAGTCTCTGCAAGAGCTCCGACCTGTGGATGGTGCTTTGGGATGTATTCAGGGCTTCATCCTACCTTGTTCCACTTCCCGCGCTGTGACCAGAGGAGCTCAGCTAAGAGCAGAAAGTCCCCGACAGAGCTGTGCCACTCCCTGCTCAAGCGGGATGGGTGTGGGAGTGAGGAAGGGGTGACTTGCCTTCCCCAGGAGGGCTAAGCCAGTTCTCTTCAGCCGAGGGAGAATCTCTGGCTGAGCTCTCCTGCCCTAGGGGGATGAAAATCTTCTGCAGGACAAGGAGCACAGTCCAGGGAAGGGAACGTTCATCTATTGCGGAGCTGTACGTCATGATGGCCACTGTCAAAGACAACAACAGGAGAGACAACTATGGCACTTGGGAGAGACACAGAAAGGGGAGCGGGCAGCCCGAGGCATAACCCAGCCTTAGACCGAGTTCTAAACTCTGGTGTGTGTCCAACAGGTGTTTACTACGCGGCACGACTTGGCACCTTAACCCTCTGGAGAACCACAGCAGACTTCGGAGAAGACCTGAGTGAAACCTTGTCCCTGCCAGATCAGCTCCATAAGCTCCAGGAACAGCTTTATCATCTGCGCTGGAGCGCAAAGGATGTCGTGGAGCGGGCTCTCCAGGAAGGCGTGAAGCAGGCAAAGCTCCCAGGCTTTACCGGACGGGTAAGGGCACAAGGCAGAAGGATCTACTCAGGGGTTTTATCCTCCCTCCGGCACATATCCTACTGCATTTCCTGTCACAGCCAACAGGCTGGTGCTGCTGGAACAAGTGCTGTCATGGCCACGCTTCTTTTTCCTGTTGCTCCACACTTCCTTATGGGGAAGAGAGAGCCATGACGGGAATGATGGCTGTCTGAGTCGTACCTTCCTCTGCGTCCAGATCTCAGGTCCTCCTCAAGGGAGGATTGGAAAGAAAGAATGGTCTCAGAGGTCCAGAGTTAAGCCGGTCCTATCTCATGTCCAGAAGGCTTTTCTGTCTCTGCTGCCTGGCCTGGGGCCTCTCCACAGGAAAAGCCCCTTCCCACAGCTTCAGCATTCAGAGCACTGGAGAGAGCAGCCCCTCCTTTCTGATCCTATCAATCAAAGAAGAGCAAACTAGGGATGCTGCCAGGAAATTTGGGTGTTCCTTCCATCTGAAATGGGCCTTGTCTCCATTCACCTTGGCTGGCCTTGCAGGGGAGCTGCTTGCTCCATTCTTTTTCCTTCCAACAGACGCTCCCCTTTGTGTTCCTTTCCAGGCTGTTCAGGAGATCATCAATCAAGCTCTGGAGAAGCTGGAAGAAATCCAGGTCCCGATGACTGATTATGCCCTGAAATCAGCAGGTGCTGTGACATTGTACATGCAAACCAATTCCAAAGTGCTTCCTGTCCAGATTGACAAGATGGGCATTGGAACGTGCCCAGGGGCAGGAGAGAAGGGGCGAGAAGTCAAGGGTCAATTCGTGCCCTAAAATTGCCCCCACTGACAGAGCCTGTAGCAGGCCAGGCCCCATGGGAAGCACAGGAAGGCTGGTTCACATTCTTGTCTTTTTCCACAGCCCCATACGACAGTTTAATGACACCTTGCTACGTGTCCCAGAGGGGCCGTGCCAGTAAGACAGAGGGAACCCACCGTAGGACATGGATGACAACTGAGGAGCCTTTTCCAAGACAAGAGTGTAATATTCCTCCTGACACTGCCTGATGATCGTGCTCATGTTTTAATTTCCAGGGGCTGCCGTCATTCGTTCCAGGACTTCTCTGTCCCTCCGGATGGCCAGAGCAAAGGTGTTATTGTATTCCCTGCCGGTGATGGATTACGTGAGGTCCCCTGAGCTTATTCTGGAGGTAGGAGCACCAAGAAACAGTAAAAGGAAGGTCAGGAGAATGAAGCACACACGCTGCCCAGAGTTGCCTTTCCCCCCATCTTTGCTCCTCGAAACTTCCTTTCCTGCCTCCTTCTCGCATGGACCTGCTCTCCTCCTGTGTCTCCCTGCTGAGTGTCTCCCTCCTCCCTCTCCCAGAGTGCCCCAGGTTCTCTGCGGGAGCTTCTACCAGACCAGGCTGCTCCTGCAGTCTGTGTCTGCCCAGTTGCTGTGCAAAGTGTCAGCACTGCAAGGAAGGAGAAGGGCAGAGATGCCTGCAGAGGTCTGGGATGTGCTCTTAGTGAGCACCAGCGGGTGCTGAGAGCCTGTACTGCTGGAGGGCCCCATGTTGGGCTCTCAAGCCATCCTGGCCCTGCTCCTGACCTGCCTGCATAATCTGAAGAGCTGGCTGGTGCCAGGGGAAAGAGGTGGCGGTGGATGAGAGGCAGCGAGGGCTTCCCCTGACAGGAAAGGTTCATCCAGGGGGGCCCGGAGCTGCCGCCTGCTCTGGGCAGGGGCCTTTCAGCCACACTGTCCCTGGCTTGTTCTTGGTGAGGGCTCTGGACCGGCAGAAGCACAACTGCTGCTCTGTTCAATACCCACAAGGTCTGACTGAAGGCCCTGGCTGCCATTCAAAGCGGAATTGATTGACCTAATGAATTCTTAATCCTCTGATGCTCATGGCAGGAATGAGAGCCAGGGCAACCTTCTCCATGTCAATACAGTTTCTTGTTGTCCTTTCAGCCAGAAAACCATCCTGGAAAGTGCTGGCCCTTCCCAGGAAGCCAGGGACACGTGTTCATCAAGCTGTCTGTGCCAGTGATTCCCAGGGCAGTCACCATGGACCACGTCTCAGAGACAGCGTTCCATGGAGAAAGTCTCTCCGGAGCTCCAAAGGACTTTGCTGTCTATGTAAGTGATTTCTCTGGAGTGGGGGGCAGGGGCTTGCACAGCATTTCCAAGCAGGGGATGAAGACGGGTCAAAGAGTCCAGTGGCCTGAAGCTTTCTCCTGGCTCTCAGAAGAAACAGGCTCCTTGGGAATGAAGCAACTCCATTGTATTCCTCTTTTATTCAATGTACCACTCGAAAGGAAGCTTCTGGGGCAAGATGCTACTTTAGAAGCCACAGGGAAAAGGAGCTGGCACAGTGCATGGTCCTAGACCTTCTTGGCTTCCAATCTCAGTGGCATTTGTTATCCTCAGTTTTTCTCCCTCTCACTGGGAGCGTGTGCTCCTTTTCTGACTGGAAGCCTGGACTCGTTGAGTAGGCAAGTGTGGCGTGCTGCCCACCTGCAGCTTCTTGTCTTTTCCTTGTGCTCATTGTCCTTGGACTACGTAGATGAAATAATGCCATCCTTCACCGACTGAAGTTCAGTCTTGCCATGATGATACCAGACACTCTTGTTTTCTCCTCCCTTGTCTTTCTGTAGGGCTTCAAGGAAGAACACGAGGAGCAGGGAATATTCCTGGGACAGTTTACTTTCCTGGCACCGCTGAATCCCAGTCAGACCTTCCAGCTGAAGGTATGGGGACAAAGAGGGAGGAGAACTGTAGGAGAGGAGGAGAAATGCGGTTGGATGGGGAGAGGCTTCCCTGCCAAAGAGCTACAGGCAGCCCTGTCCTTGAGCGTGTGCCACGCTGGCCTTTCTTCTGCTTTAACTTCCTGGTGGCGTATACCTGGACTGCCGGTCTTCTCTTTCGTTTTGGGTTTAAACTTCAGTGCTTAGAAGCGCCACATTTGAAAGCGGAATCAGCTTGACTGTCTGGACCCCAAGTGCACACAGGCGAGCACATCCCGTAGGGTGCATGACTGCTGTTCTGCCAGTTAAAGACCAGAAATACTGAGCTTCCTGAGGGTTGTGTTGTTGATGGCAGTGAGTAGTGACAGGGAGGCCATTCTGTTTCCCTGACTTCCTAGAGAAGGCAACAAGACATTATACTGACACCAGCACTGGGTATTCTGACTCTGGAAGCCTGTGCCCCAAAGCAGGCGAGAACTTCCCAGTGTATTTGCTGAGGCATCTGGTCGCTGCTTCTTCTTTTGCTGTTCTCATGGCCCAATGAGGTAGAGCAGGATAGAACGTCTTGACCAGGACAGATCAAAAGCCCTGGCAGGGCAGCAGGAAGGAAGCTGTTGAACAAAGCCATCGCTGCGGCACTACTCTGTCAGTGCTCACGTGCCAGAGAGGAAAAGGCGACTCATTTCTTCTTGTCATTTCAGAACAAGCTCCCTGGGTTCATGAATTACATCAGGCTGCAAGTGCTGAGCAACTGGGGCCACCCGGACCACACCTGCCTGTATCGGTTCAGGGTGCATGGTGATCCACCCAAAGACGGGGGAGAGGTGCCAGTTTCAGTTGTCAATAAATTCCAATAGTTTTCACCAAGTCGAGTTCCGGTCTGCTGTGCCCGTGATGTTGACTGGTCCTCCCTGAGCTAACTGGAGCTCCCTGTCCTTCTCTAAACCCACCAGCTTATGGGAGACTTCAGGAGTACACAGCAAGATTTTGCTTATTAGAGAAAACAGGAAAACTCAGTCACAAATCTGCAGAAAGCCTGACATCCACATTCTTGTTGCCTACACAGGAACATCAGCAAGGCCCTGCCTGTACACCAAAGATTAAATTAATGGACAGTTTTCCTGTGCAGGAAGCAACTAAGGATCAACTGAATGGAACCATCTGTTGCTACCCGTTTTCACAAGAGGCAGATGGCTACTTCAGCTTCCATCTTTCAATCTGTTGCCCATGAGAAATTGGAAGTGTGTGTTTTTGTAAGAAGGAAACCTTAATTGGAAAGTTGGTTCATGGACTTATTTGCCTCTCTAAGCACATATTGAGTTCATAGCCCAGGAAAAGTTACAGAGTGATTAGCAAAGCAATCTCAGGACCCTTAAGAGATCCCATAAATGCATGAGTTTATATTTTCGTTTCAGCCCGAGTTCCCCAAGCCCCAAGGCAGGAGCAGGCAGGGCAGTGGTGCACTTGGGTCGCACCAGGGAGGAGAGAGCAGGAACAGCATTTGGAACCCAGGGCTGGTGACAGCAATTTGTGCTCTGAGCTGGGGCTTAGTCCATGTGCAAGCCCAGCATGGATCCAGATACCAAACGGAGGGTGTCTGTTCATCCCCGGTGCCACACACATGGCACCTTCTTCCATCTCCTCCTCCCGATGAGCTGTTTTCCAGCTCCTTCCACCTCAGCCCAGCTCAGACACCTGCACTCTGACGCAGGGCTGACTGGGGCTGGTGACCCTCGGGGCAGCAGCAGGAACCGCTCTGACCCTGGTTGTGGGGCTGTCCCTGGGCTGAGCCCTCGGGCCCAGGTCTGGTGAACTGGGCCATGGTGGGGCCCAGGGGTGGTGAGGCCAACAGGTCCCCCCGTCTGTCCGCGCTGGGAGACACTTGCTCCTGCAGCACCCCTGGTACTGATCCCGAACCTGGTCCATCTTCATCCAGAAGTACATTTTAGTTTGTTTTTTTTAATTAAAACTGAAAATAATTCAGGTAGAGGTACAGCCTGTTTAGATGTCTGAGTAGTTTGGGGACAGAGGCCAGTTGGGGGCTAGGGCCCTCGAGGGTGGAGGATCTTTCTGTCACGTGTTGTTGGCCTGGTGCTCACAGCTGGGAAGAGACTTTCCAAAATCCTGCTGGGAGGAGCCAGATGTGGCCACCCCCGGCAAAGCCTCAGGATCTTCTGCCAACCTGCCCTCAAATCATCTCTTCCCATTGCCCAGGAGTCACTACGGATGTTGCTGTTCTCCTTCGGGCAGTGTGGTGCTCACCGGGCACAGCCAGAGCTGTTCCTGTGCCAGGAGAAGACTTCACACAGAGCGTTGGCTGATGGTGACAGTTCCCACCAGCCGTCCAGCTCTGGAAGGTCCCGATGCCACAGAGGGGACATGGATTGGTTGTCAATTCTCTTGCAGGAACAGAGTTGAACAGCAGAAGGGAGGTGGGATGAGAGGGTTCATGAGGTCAGAAAGCACATCAGACAGCTGGTACAGTCATGATGACAGTAGAGGGAGAAGAGAAAGAGGTGCAGTGACCTGGCTGGGACAGTGCTTCTGACATAACACCTGCCACACAGACACAGAGACAGATACATCACCACATAATGCCGAAGGCAGAAGTTAGAACACATGAAGCGCAATGGATCAGCTAGGAAGTGTGCAAATTATATGTGGAAGGATGATATAACTGGTGACAAGAACATCATCTGCCAAAGGATGCAACAGGAGAGCACTCGAAAATGAAAGATTAGATAATTTGGAGCAGCAGCTGACCTAACAATACCAAAACGAAATACAAATTCTGGATGGTTGCCTAGAGGCATAACAAGACACGTGTAGATGGCAACTGAGCAGGGAGAATAAATATATTGGTGCAACATGTGTGAAAGGTAAACGGCACACAGAACACGCCCTCCCGGTCAAAACTTAAGCTACGGTATTTTTTTTTATATACAGTACATTTATTATAAACATTCAGACAGGGAAAAGTTAGGGTTACCCTTGCCCTTAAAAATGTTTTTATTTCATGCGGTTATTTGATGGTGTCAGTGTGGAAAGATTTTCTTTCCTTTTAGTCTCTATAGAGACAGACAGAAGCCTTGGTGGTTTCCTGGAGGAAGTGGGAAAGGTGCCGGGGAGGGAGGAGAGCACGGGGAGATATGGAACAGAGGTGGAGACAGAGCAAAGAGCCGGTGCTGGCAGTGAGGACACTCCTGCTGTGCAGGTGCTGCTGAGGTCACAGCCCCCAGAGCAGGTGACAGACATGAATGGGCCACTGGCTTGTGCTGGTACCTGGTGGAGCAGAAAAACTCCTGCAACCTCTGGAGCTCCACGCAGGAGCAGTGTCACCACCACGACGGTTCTTTCTCCACCCCTTGTTCCAGCCCATGAACATCAGGCTCGTGTCCCACATGATCCAATACGTCCTCACCAACCACCGCTCCCCTTCCCACCCTTTGATGTCACACACACACAGTTGCCCTCAGTCCATGTGCCGCCCCTGTAAAATGTCCATAAAATGTCACTACACCCCGCTGAGCTCATGGTGTCCATAGTTTTGGGCTCCGTCTGTTCTGTGGTCACTCCGGACAGCACACGTGTTTGCTCCATGGGGTCACGGGCACCAAAGCCAGCTCGGGTCGGATCCAAGAGGGTCCCCTCGTGTTCAGGGCCCAAAGCGCCATCTGTAGCATCTGCCCGTCCTTCTGCGTGCCCAGAGCCTCCTTCTTGGGGCCCAGATCCTCCTGTTTAGGGTCCCAACATGTCTGTTATCACCCACGGCCTCTGATCAGGGCCCACAGTTTCATTTTCAGGTGGAGCTCGTTGCCTGGCAACAACCAACCAGAAGTCTGTGGGAAGTTGGTGGACCCAGGACAGCGAATCACATTTGAGGGGGCGGGGCAAGTCATGTGATTGATATGTAACCAGCCAATCCAGCTTTGAAGCCTGCAGGACAGGTGGTGAGAGTTGAACAAACTGGGCAGCGTTCAGGGGCGGGCTGTGCTGGCTGCACCAATCACGGCTGGCGGGAGTGCAGCACATGGATGACTGACAAGTAGTCTGATCAATCATTTGATGGGAGGAACCAGGGGGAAATCCCAGACAGCCAATCAGAGGAAAGAGCAACTCAGGGCAGGGTGGGCCCCGAACCAGGGCAGAGTGACAGCCCAGGCAGCCAATCCCAGGCAGCATCACGTCAGGGCAGGAGACTGACAGCTCTCCCAACCAATGGTGGCGAAGAGTGATGTGAGCAGAAGGCGGCACTGCCGGGCTGGAGAACCTGCCCGTGAGAGTGCGCCACGTAGAAGCTCATGTGCCCGAGAGTCGGTCCAGTGAAGAACCCGATCCGAACAACCAGCGGGGGGATCGAGCTCCTGAGATTAAAGTGGCTGAGGTAGATTTGCACTGGCAGGATGAAGGTGAATTCTTTATGACCCACTGGGCGCACGGTGCCTCAGGTCATCGAGGAAGGGATGCAACATATAGATGGGCTCGTGATCGAGGCGTGGACTCGACCACGGACACAGTTACACAGGTTGTTCACCATTGTGAAACATGCGCTACGATCAAACAAGGCAAGCAGTCAAAGCCTGTGTGGTATGGGGGGTGATGACTGAAGTGTAAATACGGAGAGGCCTGGCAAACTGACTATATCGCACTGCCACAAACCCGCCCCGGCTAGAGCTCTGTGTTTACAACGGTGGAGCCACCACCGGATGGCTGGAAACACACGCCGTGCCCCACGGCACTGCCCACAACACTGTCCTGGGCCTTGAAAAGCCAGTCCTGTGACAACACGGCAGCCCAGAGAGAATTGAGCCAGACAACAGGACTCATTTCCAGAACATCCTCGTAGACGTCCGGGCCAAGGAGCGTGGCATTGAGTGGGTCTCTCACATCCCCCATCACACACCAGCCTCCGGAAAACTGAGCGGTGCAACGGACTGTTAAAGACTATGCTCAGAGCAATGGGTGGTGGAACTACTAGAAACTGTGATTCAAATTTAGCCAAGGCCACTCTGAGAGCACCCGGGTGCCCAGGACTGCGCTGACTCTGAGCCTCCCAAGAGGACACCCTGACCTCCCTCCCCAGGTGCAGGGTGACAGTGGGGCCCTTTGTGACCTCACTTGGTGACACCCACTGCCCTGCCTGTGCTCAGCGCGGCTGCAGGCCCCAGCCCATACTGTCCGGCAGGATGGTGACGGGACAGAGTGCGAGCACGGAGCGGGTGAGAGCCCCGAGCGTACCTCATGTCTTTCATTGAATTCGAGAATCAGAGAATCTTTTTGGTTGGAAGCAAACCTTAGGATCATTGAGTCCAACCGTACCCTCACTTTAGCTGCCCCTGGCAGACTCCCCTCTGCCCCTGGCAGACGCGTGGCGTTTTGCCAAAGCTTCCCTCTTCCCCACCTATACCTCTTTCCCCAAAGCCACGAGATGGCAGAGAAACAGGTCAGCAGCCCCAGAGTGGCCCTGGAGGAGGACAGGGCTCCCCAGGAGAGCAGCTTTCCAGTGGAGCCCCAGGAGCTGTGCATGGCCCAACACCTGGAGATGGGTGAGTGAGGGGCCCTGATTGTCTGGGCAGGGCGGGGGCTCAGCGAGCGCTCCCTGCTCGACACCAGGATCACGTTTCCCCTCATGCTGGCAGGGCGGGTCCCACGGGTGGTGGTCATGATGCTGCCTGAATGCCAGGGCTGCTCCGAGCTGGGAGCCGGCCTCAGCACAGCCTCTGTGGGCAGAGGGGACCCAGCTCCTGCTCCAGGGCACGGGCAGCGAGAGGCAGCAGGGCGGGCAGGCGGCAGCCGTGCTGTGGGACAGAGACCTTTCCTGCCCGTCTGAAGCGAGTTCCTCACCCGCTGCACTGGGGGCTTTCCCTGTCCTGCCTGGCTCAAGCATTGCAGCCCATCTGCCGGGGCACCCTCCAGCTAATTGGTCAGGTGAATCTTTAGAAAGGTTGACTAACAATACTTTCGCTTTTTCACTAGGACAGATTACAAATGTTTTTGAGAGCTTTGAATATCCCAGGAGCTTTGATAGAACCTTATTAGTGTTATTAGGTTTGCTGAATGGCTGTCAGTTTGTGTTACTGTTAAGAGAAATGAGGTTAAATGGGACGTTTGCGTCTCTTTTGAGTCCTGAGACTTGTGTTGCGTCTGCTAGAAGCTTTAGCAAAAACCACTCCGAGCTGCTCAAAATGAGTGGAAGTAAAAGCAGCCCCCCCCGGAAACTCAGATAGCGCAGCTTCAGAAACTGATAAGGGGGCTACAGCTTCTTCTGGAGAGAGCCAGTCCGCCAAGGTGACTGTAGATACTGTTACTCCTCCAGCCTCAAGGCTAACAAGGCAGCCCCTCCTTCCTCACACACTGGGCACTGTTGCTGTTGTAACCATAACAACCACTGTGATTATGCCAATGCCAGTGACAGTCATTCAGACTCTGGAAATAAATCAAAGGATGGTGAGCCCATATCTGCATCAGTTGCCGCTTGTAAGAAAGTCACAAGAAAGTCACAAGAAAGACTACTCATGCTGCAGCTGATGGCAAAGGGCCAGCAGGTGATGGCACAGGGCCAACATCAACCCAAGACGCATCATGAGCGCAGGAAGGAAAGGAAGTGACCAGCACTCGGTCCTTTTCTCCAGATGAGCTGAGAGATCTGCAAAAAGACTTCAGTGGTCATGAAGGTGAGAATATTGGAACCCGGCTGCTCCGATGCTGGGATAATGGCGCTGAAACCATAGAATTGGAAGGTGGGGAAGCCAGGCAACTGGGATCTCTGTCACAGAATCACAGAATCACAGACTGTTAGGCATTGGAAGGGACCTCAAAAGATCATCTAGTCCAATCCCCCTGCCAGAGCAGGAACTCTTAGATGAGGTTACACAGGAAGGCGTCCAGGCGGGCCTTGAATATCTCCAGAGAAGACGACTCCATAACGTCCCTGGGCAGCCTGTTCCAGTGTTCCATCACCCTCACTGAGAAGAAGCTTCTTCTCAAATTTAAGCGGAACCTCTTGTGTTCCAGCCTGAACCCATTACCCCTTTTCTTACTATTGGTTGTCACCGAGAAGAGCCTGGCTCCATCCTCGTGACACCCACCCTTTATATATTTATAAACATTAATGAGGTCACCCCTCAGTCTCCTCTTCTCCAGGCTAAAGAGACCCAGCTCCCTCAGCCTTTCCTCATAAGGGAGATGCTGCACTCCCTTAGTCATGTTCATGGCCCTGCGCTGGACTCTCTCCAGCAGTTCCCTGTCCTTCTTGAACTGAGGGGCCCAGAACTGGACACAATATTCCAGAGGAGGTCTCACCAGGGCAGAGTAGAGGGGAAGGAGAACCTCTCTCGACCTACTAAACATCCCCCTTCTAATACACCCCAGGATGCCATTGGCCTTCTTGGCCACAAGGGCACAATGCTGGCTCATGGTCATCCTGCTGTCCAGCAGGATCCCCAGGTCCCTTTCCCCTACACTGCTCTCTAATAGGTCATTCCCCAACCTATACTGGAACCTGGGGTTGTTCCTGCCCAGATGTAAGACTCTACATTTTCCCTTATTATATTTCATTAAATTTTTCCCCGCCCAACTCTCTAGCCTGTCCAGATCTCGCTGGATGGCAGCACAGCCTTCTGGCGTGTCAGCCACTCCTCCCAGTTCGGTGTCATCAGCAAACTTGCTGATAGTACACTCAATTCCCTCAGCCAAGTCGTTGATGAATATATTGAATAACACTGGTCCCAGTATCGACCCTTGAGGGACTCCACTAGATACAGGCCTCCAACCAGACTCCGCCCCATTGACCATGACTCTCTGGCTTCTCTCCTTCAGCCAGTTTGCGGTCCACCTCACTACCCGATCGTCCAGTCCACACTTCCTCAGTTTAGCCATGAGGATGCTGTGGGAGATGGTGTCAAATGCTTTACTGAAGTCAAGGTAGACCACATCCACTGCTCTGCCATCATCAATCCACCTTGTTATGTCTTCATAAAAGGCTATGAGGTTGGTCAAGCACGACTTCCCCTTGGTGAAGCCATGTTGACTGTCCCTGATGACCCTCTTATCCTTGACATGTCTTAAGATGGCACCAAGGATAAAGTGTTCCATCACTTTCCCAGAGATGGAGGTGAGGCTGACCGGTCTGTAGTTGCCCGGGTCCTCCTTCTTGCCCTTTTTGAAGACCGGAGTGACATTTGCTTTCCTCCAGTCCTCAGGCACCTCTCCCGTTTCCCAAAACTTGGCAAAGATGATGGAGAGTGGTCCAGCAATGACTTCAGCCAGCTCCCTCAGCACCCGTGGGTGCATCCCATCTGGACCCATGGATTTATGGATGTCCAGATTGCTTAACTGGTCCCTAACCCAGTCCTCATCAACCGAGGCAAACTCCTCCATTGCCCTGCCTTCCTCTGGGGCCTCAGGGGTACGGGGCTCCTCAGGACAGCCTCCGGCAGAGTAGACAGAGACAAAGAAGGCATTCAGTAATTCTGCCTTCTCTGTATCTTCTGTCACCAGGGCACCCACCCCATTCATCAGTGGCCCTACATTGCCTCTGGTGTTAGTTTTATCTGCCATGTATTTGAAGAAGCTCTTTCTGTTGTCCTTGACTCCTCTTGCCAGGTTTAACTCTAAGGAGGCCTTAGCTTTCCTAGTTGCCTCCCTACATCCTTTGACAACAGCCTTATATTCTTCCCAAGTGGCCAGCCTCTCCTTCCATGATCTGTAAACTCTCCTCTTCCACTTGAGTTTGCCCAGTAGTTCCCTGTTTAACCACGCAGGTCTCCTGGCTCCCTTCCTTGACTTCCTTTGTGTCAGGATGCACTGATCTTGAGCTTGGTAGAAGCAGTCCCTGAATGTTAACCAACTATCTTGGGCCCCTTTACCTTCAAGCAGCCTTGCCCACGGGATTTCCCCCAGCAATTGTTTGAACAGGCCAAAGTTGGCCCTGCTGAAGTCCAGGGTTGCAATTCTGCTCGGTATTCTGCTCCTGCCACACGAGATCCTGAACTCCACCATCTCATGGTCACTGCAACCAAGGCAGCCCTCCACCTTTACTGCTTCAACCAGACCCTCCTTGTTAGTGAGGACGAGATCCAGCAGCGCACCTCTCCTAGTCGGCTCCTCCACCATTTGCATCAGAAAGTTATCGTCAATGCACTGGAGGAACCTCCTAGACTGAGGCTGGCTGGCTGAGTAGTCCTTCCAGCAAACATCGGGGTAGTTAAAATCCCCCATAACAACCAGAGCCTGTGACTGTGAGGCCGCTCTCAGCTGCCCGTAGAAGGCCTCATCAACTTCCTCACTCTGATCTGGTGGCCTGTAATAGACTCCCACGACAGTGTCACCCCTGCCAGCCCGCCCCTTAATTCTCACCCACAGACTCTCAACTTGCTCCTCAGCCGCACCTGGACAGTACTCTATACATTGTAGTTGCTCTTTCATGTAAAGAACAACTCCACCACCACGCTTGGCTGGCCTGTCTTTCCTGAAAAGGACATAGCCATCCATGACCACATTCCAGTCATGTGAGCTGTCCCGCCATGTCTCTGTTAATGCCACCAGATCATAATGTCCTGACCGAACGCAGGTTTCTAACTCCTCCTGCTCATTCCCCATGCTGCACGCATTGGTGTGCAGGCATTTCAGGGAGCGAGCCAAGTACACCGATTTCACCCTAGGGGTATGGGGGGCCTCCCGGTCTTTATCGATTCCAGCATGCTGCCCCACTGATGCAAGCCCAGCTACAACCCCATCCCCCTTCGAATCTAGTTTAAAGCCCTCCAAACGAGCCCTGCTAATTCCTGTCCCAGCATCCTTTTACCCCTGTGGGATAAACCTTTCCCACATATCACTGTCCGGACTGGCGTCTTATAAAAGCAGCCATTATCAAAGAACCCAAAGCCCTGCCTGTAGCACCAGTCTCGAAGCCAATCATTTACAGACTTAATTTTTCTATTCCATCCCACATCATCACCCAAAAATGGAAGGAGGGAAGAGAAGATAACTTGAGCCCCAGACTCTTTCACCGTTTGTCCCAAGGCCCTGAAATCTCTCTTCATTTCCCTCAGACTATGGGATACAGCTTCCTCCCCATCTGTCTGGAAGATCAGTAGGGGGTAGTAGTCCGTTGGGTGCACCAGGTTGGGGAGTGCCCTGGTGATGTCCCTGATCCGGGCTCCAGGTAGGCTACAAACTTCCTAATGCTGAGGGTCAGCTCTGCATATCGGGCCCTCTGTCCCTCTCAAAAGGGAATTGCCTACTACAATTACCCTTATTTCTTTTTTATCAGAGGCAGTCTTGAGGCGTGGAGTCGATCGCCTCTTCCTATGTGACCCTGTAGGCAGGCCTTGCACCACATCCCCACCTACATCATCTTCAATTTCCAGGGCCTCAAACCTATTACGGAGGGGCACCTGGGGAAGCTAAGCAGGTAGGGAGAGGGGTTGCCCGTGACGCCTAACTGGAACTTGCTTCCAACCCTCCTCAGCTTTTTGGTCCCCTACCTCTGCCCGACAGCGACAGGGCAGGGGCTGTCTCAGGTCTTGCCTCTCTCCCTGACAGGTCAGGGGGTCCATCACCTTTTGGGGGGCTCCCCCTTGGGGCCTTTCTGCCTGGCACGCCAAGGAGTTACTCCACCAGTTGACCTCCCTTTCACACTCCCTGATGGACCTCAGTGTCTCAAGCTCCTCCTTAAGTTTTGCAACCATGCCTAGCAGATCTTGCACCTGCTCGCACCTCACGCAGGCGGAATGCTGGTCTCCCTCCCCTGGCAGCAGCAGGCTCTGGCACTCCCTGCAGCCAGACACCTGGACAGCCACGGTTCGAGGCAGTTGCTCTGTCTGAGTCGACACAGTATTTTTGAGGCAAGCTCTCTTCCTGGAGGAGACCATGGTCGGCGGCAGCAATCTGGGACACTAGCAGTAGTTGAGAGGGTCTAACAAGTGAGGAGTGATGATCTCTGCGCCTTACTGCACGAGCTACCCCACCTGCTGCTGCAGCACAGTGTGGGTGATACTCACCCGCGTCACAGCCGGTTGCCTCTCCCAGCGGCTGGTGGGAGACGCATCACTGCCCTCCCTGAAGCTTTTTCAAGGCAAGGGGCGGGGGTGTGATCACCATCACCGTGGTAACGCCCACACCACGTCAGCCACTCTCGCGGTCCATTTGATGATGGACTTGTGATGGTTCATTTACCTTGATCTCGAAGCACAAAATTAAGGTGAACAAAATGCCAAGGGGTTATAATTCAATCAAACAGTGTTAACTTTATTATTTTGCCTGTAAAGTGGCACGCGATAGAGAAAGTGGAGAAAAGGGAAAGAGGAAAAAAAAGGGAGAAAGAGGATTAGCTACTGCCACAAGTCCAAAGGAGTCTCTGTGGTCTCAGGTCCCAAAAGCAGTGTCCTGCTGGTCCTCCGTTGTGATGCGTGATCCTGTGGTGGGGAGATCTCAACAATGTTCAGTCACGAGCCATCTTTTATGCTTCTTCACCCCTCCTCTCTCCCATTGATTGAGGTCTATCTCCACCTTTGTTTCAGAATCCAGGCTTAACTGCGCAGGCGCAAAAAGTCCCTGCTTCGCCTGCCAGAACTTGTCTGCGCCTGCATCGCTTCGGTTCAGGGGTCTCTTACTGGTCCACTGGGTGACCTCAAGACCCTCTGCGAGCCTCTGTGCATGCTCTTCATTGTTGGCCTTAGTAGCAGGTAAGAGGTGGGGGCAATTTTGGCTGAGGCAGCAGGTGAAAATCCATCTTCTGGACAGCAGCTATTGTTACCTGTTGCCCCAGGTTGAAGAGACCTGTACAACACAGTTCTTTTCCTCAGGCCTCTCTCCAAGTCCTTGTACAGTTCTTTCTATCAGGGCATCTGTTCTCCAAGTCCCTGATGGCAATGTTGAGGCAAATACTGTTCTTCGAACCGACTCTTACAGGAGGTCATGGAGAACACACAGCCAGGCTCTTCACCATGATGTGTGGTAGAAGCACAAAAGAGAATGGGTGGAAGGTGAGAGAGGTTCAGCCAGGACATAAGGAAAAGCTTTTTCCCCAGGAGCTCAGCCAAGTGCTGTCTCAGGTCACCCAGAGAGGCTGCACAGGCTCTGTCCTTGCAGGTTTTCAATCTCTGATTGCATCAAGGCTTGAACACCTTGGTGTGACCCAGTTTCTGACAGGTTGGACTGCAGACTCCTGAGGTCCCTTTAACCTCAGTTCTCTTACAATCCCATTGTGATGTTGGGCTCTGTTTCTAACTGGAGCAGAGCAGATGATTATGGGCCATGAATCCAGCTATGCTGTAGGTGACCATCTAAACCAACATCTCAACCAGTGAACCAGCCACCACCTCAGTGTGACTCGCTCTGGGCAAAGTGTGAGGAGTCCTGGGCAGAGAAGGTTTAGAAGGCATGGGGCGCTATGCAAGACACAAAATGATCTTGGCTTAATGCCTGCAGGCCCATCAGATGTCAGTTAATGTCAATGAAAATCAAAATAAGAAGAACTGAAGACAAAGATCCAAAGCAAAGGAAGGTGTCAACATACTTGTCTTTATTTTTCTTTTTTTCTTTGGGAGGGTTTCTTTTCTTTGAAATGGAAAGAGTTTTCCAGAACTGGGAATGGATTTAGGACACAAATGTCTTCAGCTCCAGGGACACAAACACCTGGTGCCAGTGTAGATGCCCTGGGAACCCCTGCCCAGGCTCCACCTGCATTGCAAGGTGCTCTGGTCTCCCCCAGGTCCTCTGTGATAGATGCCAATCCCAGGCCAGCACCTCAGGTACACTGGGGCCCCTAAAATGGCACTGGCTGTTTATGGTGAGACAACAGATGACTGATGTCTGCCTGGAAGGGTGCACTTTGTTGTTGTGGTTGTTTTGTGGTTGGTTTGTTGTTGTTGTAGGTTGGTGGGTTTGTTTTTTTTTTTTGCTTTGGTTTTGTGGTTGTTTTACTTCTTTTGTTTCATTGGTTTCTTTGTTTGATTGGAGGATTTTTTTTTTAACATATTAAAATTAAAAAAAAAAAAAAGCCAAAAAGTGAATTACGGGGAAGTGTACTAAGGGTAGGAAAACAAATACTGGTCTTCCCCTGTACTTCTATTACCAACACTCTATTATTTCATCTCTGTCATCATTTAGGAGTTTCCACCTCTCCTGATTAAATGTCCATGTCAAAGGACAACTTTCTAGCAGACTGTCTGGATGTTTGCCCTTCCCAGTGCTCTCAGGTTTCCTCCTCCACTTGCTCTTTGGTCACTCAGTTGCCTCTCAACAATCTGGTTTCTGCTTCAGAGCTTCAGGGAGTTACAAACTTGCCCCATTCTTCAGAAGTCTAATTAACATGGTAGTTAATGTGTTAATTGTGTTTATATACATCCTTTCCTATCTCTCTGTCTAAAACAGTTCTTGTGTGGATGTCCCTTGTGGATGGTGGACCTCATTAGACCCAGCTTACACACACAGTTGAGGAAAGTGGTTTAGTGTTTATGAAATTGTGTAGTGTTTACACAGGAGAGCAGGTGGGAGCTGGTGTGCAGGAGCTGCAGCATCCACCTGCAGAGCTCAGTGGAGAAGTCTGATGTGAGGAAAAGTGATGCAAGTCTCTGGTGGCCAATGAGGGAACTGGCAGATTGGGGGTGGGCGGTGAGGAGCAAGGGTGTCCATACAGTGTCCAACCTCAAGGGACTGTTCTCCTGCCTGTCCAGATGGCTTCAGGAGACCCTCTGGATCAATGTCCGTTGTAGAATGCTGCTGTCACTTCTTCCACACACTGAAAAACGACAGAAAATACCCTTGAAAGAAAAAACCCTCCTTTATGAAATCTTCTTTGAAGTCTTCATCAGTAAGTGTCCCATTGAAACCTCTCCAGTTAGTTCTACAAGTCTTGAAGATTGGAAGAAAATTAGGAAAGAAACATGGCTTGTTAGGGCTTTCTGTGTTTTAATGAGCCCCATGGCGTATTTGGTGCTGAGTCCATGAACCTCAGATCCCAAGGACAGACTGAAGAATCTCCTCAAGAAGTCCAAGTCAGAAGCAAAGCCCAAAGTACCTTGAAGCATTAATGGGCCCCACTGAGGGCTGTTACTGACAAAGCCTCCCCAGGGACTCGTTAGAGCAGATAATTAGAGGCAGTGATTGCATCAGGCAAAGGCAAAGTGCAGCAGCTCTGATGATGAGAAAACCCTTGATTTGTTTGATGAAGGAGAATGGCCAAGCCTTGACCCCCTGCCCCTGGGAAGGGAGCTCCTGTCCCTCACGTGTGTCTCAGGGCTCTTCCTGGGGATGTGGGGATGATGCCCAGTGCAGGACAATGGTGTGACACTCCCTGGGGGGTGCAAGGAGGCAATGGGGTGCCATGGCCATGACAACCATGTCTCTCCTCTAGGCCTCGCTGTCAGGGACACCAGCCATAGCCAAGGGGACAAAGACCTCGGGGCTTTCAGGGACATCCAGCCTTGCCAGCACCCTTGGCCATCTCCACCACAGTCCATCCTACACTGTCCCAGGTCTGTGGCTGTTTCCCCACAGGCTACAGACACCCCATGCGCTTCCCCAGCTTGTTCTCACCCTGGTGTGTCCCCACCTGTGCTGCTGAACAGCTGATCCCAGCAAGAGAGAGCAAAAGGGCAACAGGCAGAAAGACCCGAAGGCCAACTGCAAAATGGCAGAACGGCAAAAGGCCGAACTAACATCGAACTCATGACAGAATGAAACCTCTGAATGGAACTAACCAAACCAGCTGGAAAACCCAAAGTAACGGATGTAACAAGCCCTAAAAGCCGGCTCCAGCTTTAGACTGAGCATGACACTAATCATAGGGAATATTTCATTGATCAGCCTGCATGTCAACCCAGGTGCTGTCCTGTCTGTGTCCCCTCCTGCCTAGTTGCATCTGCAGCTGGATGGCCAAAGAAGTCCTTGGTTTCCCTGACAACAGCCAAGATATCAGTGAGTTCTGACATTCCTTTCATACCAAATGGCAAACACTGTAAAGCTGCTAAAAGAAAAAATTAACTCTATGCCAGGGAGGAAACAGCGTTATCTCATTATTCTCATAGTAAATCTAAACAAAAGACTGTAGTAGCTATGAAGGAGAGAGATTCAAAATGCATGAAGAAAATTTACTCAATTTCAGTAAAAACAGCATGTTTCCTCAGCCTCCACTTCACCAGGCTAAAGAAGTTTGGGTCTCTCAACATCTCCACACATGACCCAGACTCTCTCTGGCCACACAACAGCTCATGCCCGTTACTCCGGAATGGGGAACCTCCCACTGGGACACCCCGCTCCAGATGTGACCACACCAGTGCGGAGTCAAGATGGACAATAACTGCCCTTGTCTGGGTGGCCACACTCCTCCCAGTGCAGCCCAATGTGCTCATGGGCATATTCCTGTTTAGCACCACTGAGAACTGACTGAACAGCCAGGCTCAGAGGGTTGTGACCAGCGGCACAAAGCCCAGCAGGAGGTACCATGAGGAGCACTGAAGGACACCGTATCCCTACCCAACATCTCCTCCCCACAGGTGTCCCTTGGGTCCCTGGAACCACCTCAGTGACAAGGGGGAGAGCACTGCCTGTATGGGGTGGAGGAGATGGGGTCTGGAATGAGGGTCCTGGGGCAGTTTCTCCTGGTTGTTCATGCAGCAACAAGCTGGGCTGGATATTTGGAGAGAGGAACTCTTCCTAAGGACCTCCAATGGGCATGGGGATGGTCTACAGTTTCCTGCATGCTGCCTTTTCTGGTGGAGATCAGAGGCTGCCAGCCCTTTAGAGGGCCCAGGACAGGCCTTGTCCTTCCTCTGGTCACAGCTGGACCCCAGTTCTCCAGCTCGGCCCCAGCTCAGGAGCCTTGTCTAGGGGTGACTTTTGTGGTAAGGTTGACAAGAGGGGTGCATAAGTTTGTCTTAAGGACATGTGATGAGCACCAGGACTGAAGTACCAGAGCAAAATGATGTGGCTTCTGGGTGAATCCTTTCTTCGGTGCAAGTCGTGACACAGGGTCCCAGACTTGCTTTCCATGCCACCCTTCACGAGGGATGATGCACTAAGAGATGGCAAGTGGGGGACACCAATCCTTCTCCAGCTACTTCCCGGGCCTGGTGAAGCACCAGGACAGCAAGGACTTCTGGCCCTGCACCCTAAACTTTGTGTATAATCTTGGGGCAGCTGAACACCAGCATTTTTCTCTCCAAGGCAATTTCCAGCCCCGGTCAGCTCCTGTCTGATCTCCCCCCATCCTGGCCCCTTCCCTGTGCTCCCCACAGGGCCCCAACCTGGCACTGATGCTCTACAGAGCAGGTTGGCTGCAGGACCATGGGGTGACTCCACACTGGTTGTGCTGCTCAGTGAGGGACACAGATGCAACTGCATGGGCTGCACTTTCACTGAGCTCTTTCCCGGGGTTCTAAAGCTCTGGAATGGGTTCAGAGAGTTTCTTGGGACTCATTGGGTTTTCCGCTCATTTCAGTTCAGCAATCCCTTTCTTGTCCTGCAGGTGCCTGAAGATTGGTGCAGGAAGACGCGGCCTATTCCCTTCCCAAGGATGGAGGTCGGGTGACGAGCCTGTAATTATTCAAATTCTCCTTCCTGCCCTTCTTGAAGATGGGTTTGACATCTTCCTTTCCCAAGGACCTCAGAACTTCTCTGATTCTGCTGTCACTTTTGAAAGCACAATCCAGAATCATGGGCAAGGGTGACAGAGCAGACAGGAGCACTTGCAATGAGCCTGTCCCAGCAGCTGAGATGAATCTCACTGGGCCACTGAGGTTTGTTCCTGGAGTCACACACAGAAATGCCAGGGTTCCAACAGGCATCCATCTCTGAGCGGGTTTGAGGACTCCTTATGCACCCAGGGATGTTCAGAGACAGCGTGTGTCCCTTTTACACATAGAGGAAGGAATCACTCTGTTTCTCTGGCCTCCTGCTGCCACTCCCAAGGGACGGGAGGCACCTCAGCCTGAGGCCAGCTCTGTCACAGCAGTGCCCATTGCCTGTCCCTGCCTGCGCTCACAGGACTGACACACAGCAGGACGGTGACCAAGCTGCCAGAGCACTCAGGCCTTGCACCAACACAAGGGATGAGAAGGAGAGTGTGGGAGTGGAACGAGAACAGCTCTGGAAGGCCAAGCGCTGCTGCTCCCTGGCAGGGCTGCCAGGCTGGACTCTTTTCCCCTCCTCCCATGCACACAGGAACTGTCCCTGCAGCTCCAAAAGGCCTTGCAGGAAGGATATATATTGAAAAACAAGTCACTACAGGACCCTTTACATTGTTTAAATACACACAGATCATGGCTCCTCATTTACACAGCCAGTGGTTATAAAAGAAAAGTAGAAAGTAATTTAGAAAGGGGATGACAATGTTATCACAATAAAAAAAAACATCAATAACAA
Organism: Caloenas nicobarica; assembly: GCF_036013445.1. Taxonomy (NCBI): domain Eukaryota; kingdom Metazoa; phylum Chordata; class Aves; order Columbiformes; family Columbidae; genus Caloenas; species Caloenas nicobarica. The sequence goes on from NC_088276.1 coordinate 3,138,185, forward strand.
CAGAAAATAGAGATGAGAGGCTAGGCCTTTAAGTAGTTACATTAAAACTGCTAGGTAGAAGCAGATGTGCAGTTTATTGCTTCAGAAAACACTAAGATGTGAGTTTCCACAGGGCATCCTTGAGCTCCTGATTCCTCATGCTGTAGATGAGGGGATTCACTGCTGGAGGCACCACTGAGTACAGAACAGACACCACCAGGTCCAGGGATGGGGAGGAGATGGAGGGGGGCTTCAGGTAGGCAAACATGGCAGTGCTGACAAACAGGGAGACCACGGCCAGGTGAGGGAGGCACGTGGCAAAGGCTTTGTGCCGTCCCTGCTCAGAGGGGATCCTCAGCACGGCCCTCAAGATCTGCACATAGGACACGACGATGAACACAAAACACCCAAATCCTAAACAGACACTAACCAAAATAAGCCCAGCTTCCCTAAAGTAGGAGTTTGAGCAGGAGAGCTTGAGGATCTGGGGGATTTCACAGAAGAACTGGTCCAGGGCATTGCCCTTGCACAGTGGCAGTGAAAATGTATTGGCCGTGTGCAGCAGAGCATTGAGAAACCCAGTGGCCCAGGCAGCTGCTGCCATGTGGACACAAGCTCTGCTGCCCAGGAGGGTCCCGTAGTGCAGGGGTTTGCAGATGGCAACATAGCAGTCGTAAGACATGACAGTGAGAAGTGAATATTCTGCTGTAGCACAGGAAAAGAAAAAAAAGAGTTGGGCGGCACATCCTGTGTAGGAGATATTCCTCATGTCCCAGAGGGAATTGGCCATGGATTTGGGGACAGTGGTGGAGATGCAGCCCAGGTCGAGGAGGGCAAGGTTGAGCAGGAAGAAGTACATGGGGGTGTGGAGGTGCTGGTCACAGGCTATGGTGGTGATGATGAGGCCGTTGCCCAGGAGGGCAGCCAGGTAGATGCCCAGGAAGAGCCAGAAGTGCAAGAGCTGCAGCTCCCGTGTGTCTGTGAACGCCAGGAGGAGGAACTGGGTGATGGAGCTGCTGTTGGACATTTGCTCTTTCTTGATATGGAGGCACTGTTCTAAAAAATGAAATGACAACTTAAATGCGGGAAGACTCCTCTGAGAAGGCCACTCGATTTTTCACATAAATAACCCCAATTCCAATGCATTTCCTTCCTCTGGTCTGTGCTGACTGAGTGTGCTGTGAGGAGCAGGACCTCTGCCCGTCTGGGGCCAAGCAACCAGGTTTGCTCTTCTGCAGTGGGGACATGAGAGCTGGTTGGTGAGATATCTGACATTCACAAGCAATGTCAGATTTTATGCACCATTCATGGAAAAGTTCAATATCTGCACTCGTGACACTTAAGAGCGTGGGCTGCAGAGCAGAGGCTTAGCATGTCATTATTATGATTTTGTCTGTATTTTTAATTTTCCACCATCACATCTCATGACTGGATTTTTCTAGGGGTTAAATTCCTCATAGGTATGACTGAAAATGTGAAGAGTCTTGAGACAGGACAGGCAAAAGGGCTCATCTCTCTGTGGCTCAGTGCAGAGTCAGGAGAACAGCTTTTACCCATTTGCCCTGTGCTTTCACTTGTGCTGCCTTGAAAATGACTTCATAAACAAATCTCTCTTTAAAAGAAAACCCAAAACTGGACTCATACTGGAGCAGAGGGGCCCTGTTTGAAAGGGCAGATCTGCAAACTTTTCTCTGTCCCAGCGCAGAGGTGGAGACGTGATGGAGAGAGCAGGACACGACCCCTCACCCAGAGAAGCAAAGGACTCTGGCAGGAGAGTGCGGACCCCAAGGAAAGGCTCAGCACTCCTGGGACCCTACAGCAGAGCTGGGCCTTTCTGGGGGCAGCTGGTGAGCCCAGCAGGACAGGCAGAGCAGAGTCAGGGCTCCTGGAGATGGGATGTGCTAAAGGGACAGTCAGATCATTGCCCAGCAGACAACCCGCAGCAGCCATCTGCAGAGAAGGAGCAGAAGAGCTCCTGAACAGCCCCTGCTCTGCTGCCTGGAGCTGTCCCTGCCTGCAGCTGTGTCTCTGTGCCCAGGTCTCCTCCTGTCAGTGTCACAGACCCCATCCCAGCCGCTGTGTGCTCAGCTCTGCCCTGCAGACCCCTCCCAGCAGCCGGGCACTGCCCAGGGGCAGCTCTGTGTGGGCTGGCTCTGATCAGAACATCAGACCAACAATAATGAGCATGGAAAAGTCATGCTGATGATGTCTGGAAGCCAGGGTGTGTCCATTTCTGATACTCACAGGTTTATTCACTGCTAAGAGCCACAGATTTGGAATTTCAGTGCACCCTCCTGAACTGAGATGTTAATTATTGTGTCCTATTGGCCTCATAGACAATCTAGAGTATGAGACCGATTGAACAGGATCCTTACTTTTCACAGAGCCCCTGTCTTGCTGTGCCTTTCCAAAAGCCTCCGAGGAACGTCCTAAAGTGATCTGGAGCTACGAGCAGCCACATCCCAAGCAGAACCCACTCCATACCTAGACCCTGCCCAGCCAGAGGTTGCTCCTTCCACCCACAGCTTCTCCCCACAGCACCGTGGGGATCTCCCGGGCAGGCTGAGCGCTGACCCTGGCAGGCGGCAGAGTCCCTGCCCTGGCACAGCCCTGGGGTGCAGGGACCCTGCTCTGCAGGACAGCCCTGGGCACCCTTGGCTGCAAAACCGTCTGCTTTGATTTTCAAAATTGCTGAACAAAGTTCCCCTTCATAGGGATCCCACAAGCTGTGGCTGTTCCCGCTTTAGGAGATGCCTCCAGGAGCTACAGCTGCATTGCCCTGCACCCAGAGACTTACCATGGCAAGGGCTGCAAAGATTTCTCCTCCAGTGAGCTCTCAGTCATCCTCCCAATCCTGACCACCTTTAATCTCTCTCTGCCTTGCTCATCTCCCTGAGATCCCCAGGCAGAGCCCTCAGCCCTGCTGCGCTTTGCAGAGGAGCTGCTCCTGGGCAGAGCTGTCTCTCTGCAGCGCTGCCGCTTGCCATGAGCTGCCTCTGTCCCAGGAGCCCAGCCCAGCTCAGCAGCACAGGAGCAGCCCAAGGCGCTTTAATGACCCCTCTGATGGCTTTGCTGCTGAGGCCATGAACATCAGACCCTGAGAGGCAGTTGAAGAAACCTGTCAAGAAGTCCAAGTCAGATTCAAACTCCAAAGTTTCTTGTAATGTTAATGGGTCCCACTGAGGAACACTACTGAGGAAATGACCCCAGGGTCTGGTTAGAGAAGAAAACTGGAGGCAGAAATGACAGATCAGGAAAAGCAAGGTGAAGGTCTCTCTGATGCTGAGTAAAACTGGATGTGTTTCACTAATCAAAGGGCCAAGCCCTGACCCCCAACCCTGGGAAGGCAAATCCTGTCCCTCCCACATTGCCCAGGGCTGTTCCTGGGACAGTGTGATGTGGGGCTGTGCAAGGCCAAGGGCAGGACTATGGTCCCACACCTCCCAGGTTCCTGGCTGGGGACAAGGAGGCCATGAGGCCCCTGTGCTGTAAGGACAAGGTGTCTCCTCACAGGCATCAGAGCTGGAGACAACAGCCACAGCTAAGGGGAGAAGGAGCTCATGTCTGTTGGGGCTTTCAGCCTCTTCACATCCCTTGATCATCTCCGCGACAGCCTGTCCTATGCTGTGGCATCACCTGCACCTCTTTCCCTGCAGGCTGGAGACATCCCCCCTGCTGCCCACCTTGCTCTTGTCTGAGCATCTTCCTTCCTTTGCTGATCTCTCTCCATCCTTCCCAGCTGTTCCTTGAAGCGCAAAGCCTTGGGCTGATGCAGACTCCCTCTGGGTGACCTGCTCCACCACAGCACTGCCCTTCCACTCACATTCCTTCCTGCTCATGTCCAGCCTGGACCTCCCCAGCTGCACTTTTTGCCATTATTTCTTTCTCGTACTGTTTCCCAGAAGAAAACCTCCACCATCTCTGAAACCACTCTTCCAGCACTCTCAGGCTACTCCTACACTGCTGCAGCCTCCCCAGCGCTGCTGGGCCAAAGCAGCCCAGGTCTCTCAGCATCCCACACCATGTGCACAAGGTCCTGAACCCGGCCTTGGCAGAGCCCTACACTCTCCAGTTCCTCCCTGCTTCTCCAAACTGGGAAGCCGCACATGGGCACACACCCGTGTGTGTGGGGTCACACCAGTGCTGAACCGAATGGGATGAGAACTCCAGGTGTCTGGGTCCCCACGCTCCTCCTCATGCAGCCCCGTGTGCAGCTGCCTTGTTCATGGTGAGCGTGCAGCACGGGCTTGTGTGGCGGCCCTTGTAGTGCCCAGGCCCTTCTCCTCAGGGTCACTGCTCAGCGTGTCAGTTCCTGCTCTGTCCTGATGGATGGGGTTATCCTCCTGCCCCGATACAGAACTGGCCACATCTCCTTTTAAAACTTCAGAGATTTCTGATGGTGGAACCCCAAAGTTTCTCAAGGTCTGGACTCTCCCTGGACCGCTGCAGCCGCATTCCCTCCAATTCCAGCCAGGGCAGGGACCACTCGCCCGGGGAGCCCCCGGTGCCCCCTAAAGAAAAGGGGCCTCAGCCTCCAGGACTCTCCTGAGCCCAGAAAGACGCCACTAAAATAGCAGTAGTAGCAGGGTTCCATCAAGAGTTTATTCAAGAAAAAAGAAATAATTTCCAATTTCCCTAGCACAGTCTTTCAGTGCTGCTTTCTCCTCCTTATGCTGGTGCCTCTCCCTGACTGCTGTGCCCCACTTTCGGTGGCACCAGATTGTTGGGGGCCATGGTCATGTGCCCCCACAGGCTTTGTCATTGGTGCCCTCACTCACAAGGGAAAACCCATCTTGTCACTCCCCACATAAAGGAGCTCCATACATCCAAGCAACTTCTTCACTCTGAGGGAATCCCACTGCTGATCCTTCTAGCCCGTCTCTCCTGAAAAGCCTCTACCCACCCAGTGCAGCATCCCAAGCTGTGTGACTTGTCCCACCATGCCTTGGCGGTGACTCCATGGGTGTCAAACAGCACAGGCTGCAGCTTGTCCTGGCTGTGCCCTTGGCTGAGGGCATCAGTGCACAGTTGGGCTGTGGCAATTCAGGTGTAGCACCCGGTCAAGCTCTGATAGTCTTTGGGAAATCTGGTTGGTATCAAGAATCCAGGTCCCCATGTGTGCAAAGGTTTGACTTCAGAGCAGAGAAATGTCACAGGGGTTGGCAGATGGAAAGTTAGGGCTGAAATTGGGCAACAGGAGAGTGAGCAAGCCCTGCTGTCCCCAAGGCCAGAGAGAAACAGGGCTGGGAATGACAGACCTGGAAGGAAACGTGTGTTTTGTCAGTGGCGTCTCTGCTGCCCCTGAGGTATTTGGGCAGACGTGTCACTGATCTCTAGGAATGACAAGGTGCCGCTGACAGGCCCAAGGTGACAATGGTTTGTCTGTTCCTTGATTGTGTTATCAAGGGGGTGAGAACTGGTTTGTGAAAAGAAAAAAAGGAGATTTGGAAGTGTAGCTATACGCATGGACACTCCGGTGTGAAGCGCTTCCTATTCAAGGGCTGCCCTACATCTCCTGGATAGAGAAGGGACAGATCTTGTGATGCTTCAGAGGTGGGAATGAGTTTCTTGCACAAAGACACCAAATCTGTCTGCAATGCTGTCTGGGGTGTCTGTCCCACACTTACTGTGAATGGGGATGGCTGCCCTGGACAGGACCATCGCTGTCCCTGTCAAATTCTTGTAGCTGTGTGCGAGAGCCTTGGCACCTCATTTAACACTGCAGGCTTGTAATTGGCATTAAAGGGAATAATCACCCTGAATTTGATTCGTCAATCGAATTATAGAATAATTTCAGCTGGAAGAGACCTTCAGGATCATCGAGTCCAACCATAACCCAACTCTAGCACTAAACCATGTCCCTAAGAAACCCAATTAAATGTCTTTTAAACACCTCCAGGAATGGTGGCTCCACCACTGCCCTGGGCAGCCTGTTCCACTGCTTCACAACTTTTTCCATGAAGAAATGTCTCCTAATATCCAATCTGAATGTTCCCTGGCACAACTTGAGACCATTTCCTCTCGTCCTATCACTTGCTGCTTGGGAGAAGAGACCGACACCCTCCATGCTACAACCTCCTTTCAGGTAGCTGTAGAGACCGATAAGGTCTCCCCTCAGTCTGTTTTTTTCCAGGCTAAACAGCCTCATGTCCCTCAGCTGCTCCTCATAAGACTTGTGATCCAGGCCTGTCACAGTCCATTCGGTGATGGACTCGTGATGCTTCATTTACCTTGATCTTGAAGTGCAAAATTAAGGCAATCAAAAAGCCAAGAGGTTGTAATTCAATCATCAATATTTATTTATTTTGCCCATAAAGCGGCACGTGATAGAGAGAGTGGAGAAAAACGAAAGGAAAGAAAGGGGGAAAAAAAAGGGTTGGCTACCACTACGAGATCCAAAAGCGTCCCTATGGTCTCGGGTGTCATGAGAAGAGTCCTGCCAGTTCTTTGTCGTGATCCGTGATGCTTTGGTGGGGAGAGCTCAAAGATGTCCTGTCGGGAATCGTCTTTCATGCTTCTTCACCCCGCTTTGCTCCCATGGATTGAGGCCAATCACCGCCTTTGTTTCGCAATCCAGGCTGAACTGCGCAGGCCCGAAGAGTCCCCGCTTCGCTTGCCAGAACCCGTCTGTGCCTGCATCGCCTCGGTTTAGGGGTCCTTACTGGTCCATTGGGTGACCTCAAGACCTTTGGAGAGCCTCTGCACATGCTCTTCTTCATTGGCCTTAGTAGCAGGTAGGAGGTGGGGGCAAGTTTGGCTGAGGCAGCAGGTGAAAATCCATCTTCTGGACAGCAGCTATAGTCCCCAGGTGGGAGAGACCTGTAGAACACAATTCCTTTTAGGAGGTGGGGGCAAGTCTGGCTGCGGCAGCAGGTGGAATCCGTACAGCAGCCATTGTTACCTGTAGCCCCCGGGTTGGAGAGACCTGTACAACACAATTTTTTTCGTCAGGCCTCTCTCCAAGTCATTGTCCAATTCTTTCTATCAGGACATCTGTTCTCCAAGTCCCTGATGGTGATGTTCAGGCAAATACTGTTCTTCAGACTGACTCTTTCACCTTCCAATCCCTGATTTCTGTGATTCTGTGAGATGGAGGGGCCAGGAGAGGGAGATGTGAGGAGATGGATGGATGAGGAGATAGAGACACCAAGAGAGGGAGGGTCGGGTAGGTAGTGGGTGAGGAGATGGGGATGGACAGATGGATGGAGACACCAGGAGATGGAGACACCAGGAGATGGAGATGGAGGGGCGAGGAGGTGGGTGAGAAGATGGGGATGGACAGATGGACAAATGAGGGTGGAGACACCAGGAGATGAAGAATGAGGGTCAGGTGGGTGGTGGGATGAGGAGATGGAGGGATGGCCATGTGGAGGGACGGACGGATGGACAGATGGATGATGGACAAGTAGACACTGGCCAAACAGATGCCCCCTGATGGGCCCTCCACCCACTCACATGTCTTGTTGGGCAACACCAACTTCCTGGTGGCCCCAAAATGGATCCAGATGAACTTCCCTGGGAGAGCAGCAGTGGCCACTGCCCCTGGCAGGCCCCGCCCACAGACCCCGCCCACAGGCCCCACCCCTCCACTCACCAATCAGGAGGAGTTGGCGGGAGATGTTGGGATCTTGGGCTTTCCATCCTCCAGATGAGGTTGGATGAAGTTTGGGATATGTTTGAGGGTCTCAGTTGGAATTCAACACCCTCCAGGTGGGACAAAGTTGGGGAGATCTTGGAGTCTTGGGGTTCAACGTCGTCAGCATGAGGTGTGACAACACTGGGGGAGATGGTTCAGGTCTTGGGTTCTCCATGCTCCCAGGTGAAGAGGGATGAAGTTGGGGAGATGTTTGTGGATCTTGGTTGCGGTTCAACATCCTGCAGGTGGGACAACACTGGGGAAGATGTTGGGGGTCTTGGGGTTCTCCGCCCTCTAGATGAGGTGGGACAAAGTTGGAGAGATGTTTGGGGTCTTGGTTGGGGTTCAACATCCTCCATATGATGTGGGGTGAAGTTGGGGAGATAGTTGGGGTCTTGGGGTTCTCCACCCTCTAGATGAGGTGGGACAAAGCTGGAGAGGTGTTTGGGGTCTTGGGTTCTCTATTCCCCAGGTGGGACAACACTGGGGGGAGATGTTGGTTCTCAGCTGGAGTTCAACCTCCTCCGGGTGAGGTGGGGTGAAATTGGGGGAGATGTTTGGTCTTGGGGTCCAACATCCTCTAGATGAGGTGTGGTGAAGTTAGGGAGACGGTTGGGGTTGAACATCCCCAGGTGAGGAGGGGGTATGTTTGGGGAGAATTTTTGAGGTCTTGGAGTTCAACACTCTCCACATAAGGTGGGATGAAGTTGGGGGAGATGTTGAAGTCTTGGTTCTGGTTGGCCCAAGGGGTCCAGGCATGGGACATCTGGGCCTGGGTGGCCCAGTGGAGCTGGAGATGGGACATCTAGGCCTGGGTGTCCCAAAGTGTCCAGGGATGGGACGTTTTAGGTCTTGGTGGCCCAAAGTGTCCAGGCATGGGACATCCTGGCCTGGGTGGTCCATGGGTTGGGACATTTAAGGTCTTGGTGGCTCAAGGGAGCTGAAGATGGGACATCTTGAGTCCAGAGAATGGACGTCTTTGGTCTTGGTGTCCCCAAAGTGTCCAGAGATGGGACATCTTGGGTCTTGGTGGTCTAAGGGGTCCCAGGATAGTACATTTTCTGTATTGGCGGCCCAAAGTGTCCAGAGATGGGACATTTTATGTCCCGATGACCTAAGGCTTTCAGGGATGGGACATCTTGCACTGAGTGGCCCAAGGTATCCAGGGATGGAAAATTTTGGCTCTTGATGGCCTAAGGGTGCTGCAGATGGGACATTTTGAGTCCAGAGATGGCACATCCTTGGTCTTGGTGGACCAAGGGGGCTGGAGATTGGGCATTCTGCATCTTGGTGGCCCAAAGTGTCCGGCAATGGGAAGTCTTCGGTGCAAGGATAGGACATCTTGGCCTGGGAGCTCTGGGGCTCCAAGGGTTTGGACATCCTGGGTCTTGGTGGCCCACAGAGTCCAGGGATGGGACATTTTGGGTCCAGAGATGGGACGTCTTCACTCCAGGAATGGGACATCTTGGTCTCGGTGGCCCAAAGTGTCCAGGGATGGGACATCCTGGGTCTTAGTGGCCCAAGGGGTCCAGTGATGGGACATCTTGGTCTTGGTGGACCAAGATGACTGGAGATGGTACATCCGGGTCTTGGTGGCCCAAAGTGTTCAGGAATGGGACATCTTGGCCTGGGTGGTCCAATGGGCCCAAGGGTTGGGACATTGTAGGTCTTGGTGGCCCAAGATGCCTGGCGATGGGACATTTTGGGTCATGGTGGCTTAAAAGTTCCAGATATGGGACATCCTGCATCTTGGTGGCCCAAAGTGTCCAGGGTGGGATATTTTGGGTCCAGAGATGGGACATCTTGGATCCAGGGATGGCACATCTTAGTCTCAGTGGCCCAAAGTTTCCAGGGATGGGACATCGGAGGTCTGAGATGGGGCATCCTGGCTCACAGTGGCCTTGGTCTTGGTGGCCTAAGGGGTCCAGGGATGGCACATCTTGGCCTGGGTAGTCCAAGGGGTCCAAGGGTTGGGACATTTAACATCTTGGTGGCCCAGGATGGCTGGAAATGGGACATCTTGGGTCCAGAGGTGGGACATTCTGGGTCTCGGTGTCCCCAAAGTGTCCAGGGATGGGACATTCTAGGTCTTGGTGGCCGAAGGGGTCCAGGGATGGGCATCCTGCTCTGAGTAGCCCAGAGGATACAGGGATGGGAAATTTTGGCTCTTGATGGCCCATGAGGGCTGGAGATGGGACAATTTGGGTCCAGGGATGAGATATTATGGGTCTAGGTGGCCCAAGTGGTCCAGGGATGGGACATCCTGATCTTGGTGACCTCATAGTTTTCAGGGATGGGACATCTTGGTCTTGGTCACCTAAGGGATCCAGGGATGGGAAATTTTGCCTCCTAATGGCCTCGCAGAGTCCAGGGATGGGACATCTTGTTGGCCTAAGGGTTCCAGGGATGGGACATCAGGGGTCTGGTTGGCCCAAGGTGGCTGGAGATGGGACATCTTGGGTCCAGAGATGACACATCTTGGTCTTCGTGTTCCAGAGTGTCCAGAGATAAGACATCTTGGTCTTGGTGGCCCAAAGTGTCCAGGGATGGGACATTTTAGGTCTTCGTGGCCTAAGGATCCAGAGATAGGACATCCTTGGTCTTGGTGGCCCAAAGTTTCCAGGGATGGGACATCTTGGCCTGGGTAGTCCAAGGGGGCTGGAGATGGGACATCTTGGGTCCCGGGATGGGACATCCTGCATCTTGGTGGCCCAAAGTCTCCAGGCATGAGATATCTTGGATCCAGGGATGGGACATTTTAGGTCTTGGTGGCCCAAAGTCTCCAGCCATGAGACATCTTGGATCGAGGGATGGGACATTTTAGGTCTTGGTGGCCTAAAGTGTCCAGGGATGGGACATCTTGATCTTAGTGGCCCAAGGTTGCTGGAGATGGGACATCTTAGGACTTGGTGTCCCCGAAGTTTCCAAAGATGGGTCATCCTGGGTCTTGATGGTTTCATGGGGTCCAGAGGTGGGATATCTGGGCCTGGATGGCCTAAAGTGTCTAGAGATGGGACATCTTGGATCCAGGGATGGGACATTTTAGGTCTTGGTCTCAAAGTCTCTAGGGATGGGATATCTGGGGTCTGGCATGGGACACTGGCTCTCAGTGTCCCAAGGTGTCCAGGGATGGGAAATTTTGGCTCTTAGTGGCCTCACAGCTTCCAGGGATGGGACATAGCGGTGCGAGAGCGGCTCCAGTAGCAGTGCCAGCCATGGCAGTATGTCCGGCTGCCACCACGTCTCCTCTTTCACCAGGACCGGGTCACGGTGGGGTGGCCACCTCCCTGTCCTGCCAGAGGATGCAGCTCTGCAACCCCTGCCCCGCTTTTAAAGGGGTGCCTGGGCAGGGCCCTTTGTGACATCACCAGTGACATCACAATGCCCCACTGTGGCAGTTGCACATCCCCCTGAGATCCAGACCCTTCAATAGGGCAGTCGATGGCTCCTTTGCACCTTTTGTGCTCCACTCTGCCAGTCCCCACGTACACACCAGGGTGGTACCAAGGTGCTGACAGTCACATCCTCCCCTCCCCCGGGCAGGGTGACTTCACCTGCACCATCTGGGGGGGCAGGAGGGGTGGGACCCTCAGTCAATTGACAGGGTCCTCAGCAAAGGAGGTGCCCAGAGAAGCTGAGAAGCTTCTGGACTATGTTGTAATATCCACAGCCTGTCACGTCCTGCCCTCAGGTATGAGTGCGGAATGGAGGGAATGCAGGTTCTAGTTTTCCTGTTTCTGGGAGAGTTTCATCCTTGGTGGAGGAGGGAGCTGAAGGTGTAACGGGTAGGACTTCATGCTCTGTGAATGTTCTTTTGGATTATGCCACCTTGATACCAGTTTACTCAGTTTATCAAGGGGTAAGTAAGCCCTCCATTATATCTCCGGGAACTCCCTTTTTAATTCCCAAACCCCACCATTGTTGTTGGATCTTAGGTTGTTCCCCCTTTCCTCTTCTAATATGCGGATGCTTCTTTCTTGGAGCACCGGTAGCAGCAGCAGTACTGGTAGAAAGGGGCAGATTCTTGACTTCAACATGACACATTCCTCTCGACCTTTCTTCTAGGATTTTTACAGGGCCATATTTCCTATTATAACGTATCAATTCTTGTGCTGCTTCCCCCCACATCCACACCTTTTTAGTATTTGGTTGGTTGGGGGAAGTCGGGGCAGGGGTGAACAGTGAATCAATGGTAGTGTCAGCTCCATCCCTCTGGCTCCCGCTTCTGGTACCCTGGCTTCTGATCAAACCTTCCAACCTTTCTACTGGGCTCATCAATGCGATTGTCCTTTGAAGGTTTAAGTGACTCTGGAAGTCCCCTTATCAAGGGAGTCATCATGTCAGGACTCACTGGCAGCATCATTGAGGATTCACATTCGGGAATCAATTTTCTTTCATGTATCATTTGCAAGCAGGCTGCTTTGTGTACACTTTCTAGCAATTGATCAGGTGTGCCAGTGATTGCCAGGGGCTCTCCCCTATCTAAAAGCTTTAGCCCTCCAGCCCAATAAGCAGCTCGCTGGGTTAGGGACCATGGGGCACGTCTGTCACCAGTTGTTAAGAAAACCTCACGCCTCCAGTAACCATTAGCTTCCTGTTCACTTAACTGAATTTGGTCTCTCCCAGTTAGGGATATGTGCCACATGTGCTCCGTTTCAGGTTCTTTAGGGAGGCGCCCATACTCTTTCTTTAGTTTGCCAGCTCGGTGGCAGTGTAAGGTGTTTGCTTAGTTGTAATGTGAGGGTCAGTATCCTCCTCATTTGCATAAAAATATTCTGTTTTCGCTAAGGGTCTCACGTGTGGGTATTCCTCATCACGTTTTCTCGTCTCCTCCAATTCTTTCTGAGGGTAAATTTGATTTATTTGTTGGATACTTTTCTCCTCTAGCTCCCGCTCCCTCAGCACTCCCGTGTTTCTTAAACATTCTTCCTTTAGAGTAGCTTTTAATGAGTGGTTTTCTTCCCTCTCTTTTTCTAATTGTTGTGAACAATTTTCTAATTGTTCTAAATTGGATATTGTTTTTTGAAAAATCTGCACCAGATTTTCAAGGGATTCTATAATTTTGCTTTCATTACTACGTTGCCTGAGGCGATCTTCAATCACTGTGACTGGGCTGGCTCCTCGGACAGCACAGGCTGTAGCTTTGCTGTTATCTGATCTAAACTTAGACTTGGTCTGTAGAGGAACCACTCGGTCCACTACACTCTGTAAATCAGCCCAATTATCATGAGCCCAGTCTTCTCCAGGTACGGAGGGTCGAGGCCCATACTTTGCTAAAAGTGTGTAGAACGAGTCTTGATCTTTCCCTAACCAAAAATCTTGATTATCAGCCTTTTCAGTCATTCTTATTATGAAGGGACCAAACCCACTTCAGGAAGGGACAACTTAGTTATACAAAAGCACAGCAACTGCTGTGTCACCTTTCTCTTTCCCGAGTGATTGAAGGGGCCAAAAATCTGCTAGGGGAAGGCTCAACTTAATTACACAAATACTCAGGATTGCCCCTTCACTCTCTCTAACAGACAATTCTCATCAACATGAGAACAACACCCATTTTTACACTTTGAGATCCTAGAGACAGAGCCCTCAAGTCAAGGTTGGAATGCTCAACACCAAGGCGTGTGTGGTGTGCGGGAAATCTGAATCACCCCCCTTGCTTTCTGGACACCTCTCACCTTATCGGGTGTAGGGCCAGGTGTGGATGGAGCGAAACTTTCTTCCCCTATTACAGACCACACAGTACCTGCACTCCTTTGTCTTCTCACAATCCTGTCCATGACACCAATTTAATGTCACGGTCCATTCGTTGATGGACTCATGATGGTTCGTTTACTTTGATCTCAAAGCGACCAAAATGCTACAGGGTTATAATTCAATCAAACAGTGTTAACTTTATTATTTTGTCTGTAAAGTGGCATGCGATAGAGAAAGTGGAGAAAAGAGAAAGAGAAAAAAAGGGGGAAAGGCGATTAGCTACCACCACGAGTCCAAAGGCGTCCCTATGGTCTCAGGTCCCGTACAGCGTCCTGCCGGTCATCCATCGTGATGTGTGATCCTTTGGTGGTGTGAGCTCAAAGATGTCCAGTTGGGAATCGTCTTTTATGCTTCTTTGCCCCGCCTCGCTCCCATGGATTGAGGCCAATCACCGCCTTTGTTTTGCCATCCAGGCTTAACTGTGCAGGCCCGAAGAGTCCCCACTTCGCTTGCCGGAACCCGTCTGCATCGCCTCGGTTCAGGGGTCTCTTACTGGTCCGCTGGGCGACATCAAGACCTTTGGAGAGCCTCTGCCCATGCTCTTCTTTGTTGGCCTTAGTAGCAGGGAGGAGGTGGGGGCAAGTTTGGCTGAGGCAGCAGGTGAAAATCCATCTTCTGGACAGCAGCTGTTGTCCCCAGGTCGGAGAGACCTGTAGAACACAATTCCTTTTAGGAGGTGGGGGCAAGTTTGGCTGCGGCAGCAGGTGAAATCCATACAGCAGCTATTGTTACCTGTAGCCCCCGAGTCGGAGAGGCCTGTACAACACAATTCTTTTCCTCAGGCCTCTCTCCAAGCCATTGTCCAATTCTTTCTATCAGGGCATCTGTTCTCCAAGTCCCTGATGGTGATGTTGAGGCAAATACTGTTCTTTGGACCGACTCTTACAGGAGGTCATGGAGAACACACAGCCAGGCTCTTCACCATGGTGTGTGGTAGAAGCGCAAAAGAGAATGGGTGGAAGGTGAGAGAGGTTCAGCCAGGACATAAGGAAAAGCTTTTTCCCCAGGAGCTCAGCCAAGTGCTGTCTCAGGTCACCCAGAGAGGCTGCACAGGCTCTGTCTTTGCAGGTTTTCAATCTCTGATTGAATCAAGGCTTGAACACCTTGGTGTGACCCAGTTTCTGACAGGTTGGACTGCAGACTCCTGAGGTCCCTTTAACCTCAGTTCTCTTACAATCCCATTGTGATGTTGGGCTCTGTTTCTAACTGGAGCAGAGCAGACGATTATGGGCCATGAATCCAGCTGTGCTGTAGGTGACCATCTAAACCAACATCTCAACCAGTGAACCAGTCAACAGCTCAGTGTGACTTGCCCTGGGCAAAGTGTGAGGAGTCCTGGGCAGAGAAGGTTTAGAAGGCATGGGGCGCTATGCAAGACACAAAATGATCTTGGCTTAATGCCTGCAGGTCCATCAGATGTCAGTTAATGTCAATGAAAATTAAAATAAGAAGAACTGAAGACAAAGATCCAAAGCAAAGGAAGGTGTCAACATACTTGTCTTTATTTTTCTTTTTTTCTTTGGGAGGGTTTCTTTTCTTTGAAAAGGAAAGAGTTTCCCAGAACTGGGAATGGATTTAGGACACAAATGTCTTCAGCTCCAGGGACACAAACACCTGGTGCCAGTGTAGAAGCCCCAGGAACCCCTGCCCAGGCTCCACCTGCATTGCAAGGTGCTCTGGTCTCCCCCAGGTCCTCTGTGATAGACGCCAATCCCAGGCCAGCACCTCAGGTACACTGGGGCCCCTAAAATGGCACTGGCTGTTTATGGTGAGACAACAGATGACTGATGTCTGCCTGGAAGGGTGCACTTTGTTGTTGTGGTTGTTTTGTGGTTGGTTTGTTGTTGTTGTTGGTTGGTGGGTTCTGTTTTTTTTTTTTGCTTTGGTTTTGTGGTTGTTTTACTTCTTTTGTTTTGTTGGTTTCTTTGTTTGATTGGAGGATTTTTTTTTTAACATATTAAAATTAAAAAAAAAAAAAAAGCCAAAAAGTGAATTACGGGGAAGTGTACTAAGGGTAGGAAAACAAATATTGGTCTTCCCCTGTACTTCTATTACCAACACTCTATTATTTCATCTCCCTCATCATTCAGGAGTTTCCACCTCTCCTGATTAAATGTCCATGTCAAGGGACAACTTTCCAGCAGACTGTCTGGATGTTTGCCCTTCCCAGTGCTCTCAGGTTTCCTCCTCCACTTGCTCTTTGGTCACTCAGTTGCCTCTCAACTCTCTGGTTTCTGCTTCAGAGCTTCAGGGTGTTACAAACTTGCCCCATTCTTCAGAAGTCTAATTAACATGGTAGTTAATGTGTTAATTGTGTTTATATATATCCTTTCCTATCTCTCTGTCTAAAACAGTTCTTGTTTGGATGTCTCTTGTGGATGGTGGACCTCATTAGATCCAGCTTACACACACAGTTGAGGAAAGTGGTTTAGTGTTTATGAAATTGTGTAGTGTTTACACAGGAGAGCAGGTGGGAGCTGGTGTGCAGGAGCTGCAGCATCCGCCTGCAGAGCTCAGTGGAGAAGTCTGATGTGAGGAAAAGTGATGCAAGTCCCAGGTGGCCAATGAGGGAACTGGCAGACTGGGGGTGGGGGGTGAGGAGCAAGTGTGTCCATACAGTGTCCAGCCTCAAGGGACTGTTCTCCTGCCTGTCCAGATGGCTTCAGGAGACCCTCTGGATCAATGTCCATTGCAGAATGCTGCTGTCACTTTTTCTATACAGTGAAAAATGACAGAAAATACCCTTGAAAGAAAAAACCCTCCTTTATGAAATCTTTGAAGTCTTCATCAGTAAGTGTCCCATTGAAACCTCTCCGGTTAGTTCTACAAGTCTTGAAAATTTGAAGAAAATTAGGAAGGAAACACGGCTTGTTAGGGCTTTCTGTGTTTTAATGAGCCCCATGACGTATTTGGTGCTGAGTCCATGAACCTCAGATACCAAGGACAGACTGAAGAATCTCCTCAATAAGTCCAAGTCAGAAGCAAAGCCCAAAGTACCTTGAAGCATTAATGGGCCCCACTGAGGGCTGTTACTGACAAAGCCTCCCCAGGGACTCGTTAGAGCAGATTATTGGAGGCAGTGATTGCATCAGGCAAAGGCAAAGTGCAGCAGCTCTGATGCTGAGAAAACCCTTGATTTGTTTGATGAAGGAGAATGGCCAAGCCTTGACCCCCTGCCCCTGGGAAGGGAGATCCTGTCCCTCACGTGTGTCTCAGGGCTCTTCCTGGGGATGTGGGGATGATGCCCAGTACAGGACAATGGTGTGACACTCCCTGGGGGGTGAAAGGAGGCAATGGGGTGCCATGGCCATGACAACCATGTGTCTCCTCTAGGCCTCGCTGTCAGGGACATCGGCCATAGCCAAGGGGACAAAGACCTCGGGGCTTTCAGGGACATCCAGCCTTGCCAGCACCCTTGGCCAACTCCACCAC
Organism: Caloenas nicobarica; assembly: GCF_036013445.1. Taxonomy (NCBI): domain Eukaryota; kingdom Metazoa; phylum Chordata; class Aves; order Columbiformes; family Columbidae; genus Caloenas; species Caloenas nicobarica. Next base: position 3,154,986 of record NC_088276.1, read on the forward strand.
AATCCATCCTACACTGTCCCAGGTCTGTGGCTGTTTCCCCACAGGCTGCAGACACCCCATGCGCTTCCCCAGCTTGTTCTCACCCTGGTGTGTCCCCACCTGTGCTGCTGAACAGCTGATCCCAGCAAGAGAGAACAAAAGGGCAACAGGCAGAAATACCCAAAGGCCAACTGCAAAATGGCAGAATGGCAAAAGGCCGAACTAACATCGAACTCCTGACAGAATGAAACTTCTGAATGGAACTAACCAAACCAGTTGGAAAACCCAAAGTAACGGATGTAACAAGCCCTAAAAGCCAGCTCCAGCTTTAGACTGAGCATGACACTAATCATAGGGAATATTTCGTTGATCAGCCTGCATGTCAACCCAGGTGCTGTCCTGTCTGTGTCCCCTCCTGCCTAGTTGCATCTGCAGCTGGATGGCCAAAGAAGTCCTTGGTTTCCCTGACAACAGCCAAGATATCAGTGAGTTCTGACATTCCTTTCATACCAAATGGAAAACACTGTAAAGCTGCTAAAAGAAAAAATTAACTCTATGCCAGGGAGGAAACAACGTTATCTCATTATTCTCATAGTAAATCTAAATTAAAGACTGTAGTAGCTATGAAGGAGATTTAAAATGCATGAAGAAAATTAACTCAATTTCAGCAAAAACAGCACGTTTCCTCAGCCTCCACTTCACCAGGCTAAAGAAGTTTGGGTCTCTCAACATCTCCACACATGACCCAGACTGTCTCTGGCCACACGACAGCTCCTGCCCGTTCCTCCAGAATGGGGAACCTCCCACTGGGACACCCCGCTCCAGATGTGACCACACCAGTGCGGAGTCAAGATGGACAATAACTGCCCTTGGCTGGGTGGCCACGCTCCTCCCAGTGCAGCCCAATGTGCTCATGGGCATATTCCTGTTTAGCACCACTGAGAACTGACTGAACAGCCAGGCTCAGAGGGTTGTGACCAGCGGCACAAAGCCCAGCAGGAGGTACCATGAGGAGCACTGAAGGACACCATGTCCCTACCCAACATCTCCTCCCCACAGGTGTCCCTTGGGTCCCTGGAACCATTGCAGTGACAAGGGGGAGAGCACTGCCTGTATGGGGTGGAGGAGATGGGGTCTGGAATGAGGGTCCTGGGGCAGTTTCTCCTGGTTGTTCATGCAGCAACAAGCTGGGCTGGATATTTGGAGAGAGGAACTCTTCCTAGGGGCCTCCAGTGGGCATGGGGATGGTCTACAGTTTCCTGCATGCTGCCTTTTCTGGCGGAGATCACAGAGGCTGCCAGCCCTTTAGAGGGCCCAGGACAGGCCTTGTCCTTCCTCTGGTCACAGCTGGACCCCAGTTCTCCAGCTCAGCCCCAGCTCAGGAGCCTTGTCTAGGGGTGACTTTTGGGGTAAGGTTGACAAGAGGGGTGCATAAGTTTGTCTTAAGGACATGTGATGAGCACCAGGACTGAAGTACCAGAGCAAAATGATGTGGCTTCTGGGCGAATACTTTCTTCAGTGCAAATCCTGAAACAGAGTCCCAGACTTGCTTTCCATGCCACCCTTCACGAGGGATGATGCACTAAGAGATGGCAAGTGGGGGACACCAATATTTCTCCAGCTACTTCCCAGGCCTGGTGAAGCACCAGGACAGCAAGGACTTCTGGCACTGCACCCTGAACTCTGGGTATTATCTTGGGGCAGCTGAACACCAGCATTTTTCTCTCCAAGGCAATTTCCAGCCCCGGTCAGATCCTGTCTGATCTCCCCCCATCCCTCCCCTGATCTGGTCTGGTGCTCCTGGCCCCTTCCCTGTGCTCCCCACAGGGCCCCAACCTGGCACTGATGCTCTACAGAGCAGGTTGGCTGCAGGACCATGGGGTGACTCCACACTGGTTGTGCTGCTCAGTGAGGGACACAGATGCAACTGCATGGGCTGCACTGTCACTGAGCTCTTTCCTGGGGGTCTAAAGCTCTGGAATGGGTTCAGAGCATTTCTTGGGACTCATTGGGTTTTCTGCTCATTTTGGTTCAGCAATCCCTTCCTTGCCCTTCAGGTGCCTGGAGATCGGTGCAGGAAGACGCACCCTGTCCCCTTCCCAGGGACGGAGGTAGGCTGACCAGCCCGTAATTATTCAAATTCTCCTTCCTGCCCTTCTTGAAGATGGGTTTGACATCTTCCTTTCCCAAGGAATTCAGAACTTCTCTGATTCTGCTGTCACTTCTGAAAGCACAATCAAGAATCATGGGCAAGGGTGATGTAGCAGACAGGAGCACTTGCAATGAGCATGTCCCAGCAGCTGAGATGAATCTCACTGGGCCACTGAGTTTTATTCCTGGAGTCACACACTGAAATGCCAGGATTCCATCAGGCCTCCGTGTCTGAGCTGGTCTCAGGACTCCTTATGCACCCAGGGATGTTCAGAGACAGAGTCTGTCCCTTTTACACACAGAGGCAGGAGTCACAGTGGGTCTCTGGCCTCCTGTAGCCACTCAAAGGGATGGGAGGCACCTCAGCCCTGTGGTGTGTCACCCTGCTCTGCACTCATCTGAGATGTCCCACGTCATGAGGAATGGACTTGGGGACCTCAGTCCAAGGAAGAAGATCCCAGTGGGTGGTTTCCCATGGGCTGTTACTCCCAATGTGAAGTGACCTCGAGACACGGTCTGTCCCACAGGCGTTCATGGACCTCCCAGGAATAGCTGATGGTGTTCGTCCTCACTCGGTTTCATCTCACCTCATGTACATGATGTGTGTGCTCACATCTCATCTGTACAATGCAAACATGGACTTCTGACCTACTCATTCGGTGTCCATCCGTTTAGGGAAGAGCAACATCTGTGAGCTGGGAAGAGAGGCCAGGGCTGGAAATGGTGTTTCTAAGAGGCCAGTCCATGACGATACCCTGGAGGGGCTTCTGGGGGGTGTCCAGTGCACAGGGGCACAGCCCAGACCCTGCTCTGCTGGTCCTGCAGGTCTCTGGCAGGAGGCCTGGCTGTGAGAGGACACTGCTGTGTGCCCAGCCCTGCACACACACTGTTTAGCTGTACGCTGGTGTTTCATCTGTGGCCATTTTCTTGGACATGTTATTGAGAGAAGGTTTGGAAGAAGACCTAAACATTCATGCCCTGCCCATAGGAGATGACCTTTCTTTCTGGAAAGGCTGTTGTGAGGCCAGCTCTGTCACAGCAGTGCCCATTGCCTGTCCCTGTCTGCGCTCACAGGACTGACACACAGCAGGACCGTGACCAGGCTGTCAGAACACTCAGGCCTTGCACCAACACAAGGGATGAGAAGAAGAGTGTGGGAGTGGAACGAGAACAGCTCTGGAAGGCCAAGCGCTGCTGCTCCCTGGCAGTGCTGCCAGGCTGGACTCTTCTCCCCTCCTCCCATGCACACAGGAGCTGTCCCTGCAGCTCCAAACAGGCCTTGCAGGAATGATATAGTGAAAACGAAGTCACTACAGGACCCTTTACATTGTTTAAATACACACAGATCATGGCTCCTCATTTACACAGCCAGTGGTTATAAAAGAAAAGCAGATAGTGAATAAGAAAGGGGATGACGACATTATCACAATAAAAAAAATGCCAATAACAACATAAAATACAGATGAGAGGCTGAACCTGTAACTAGTTACATTAAAACTGCTAGGTAGAAGCAGATGTGCAGTTTATTGCTTCAGAAAACACTTAGATACGAGTTTCCACAGGGCATCCTTGAGCTCCTGGTTCCTCATGCTGTAGATGAGGGGGTTCACTGCAGGAGGCACCACCGAGTACAGAACAGACACCACCAGGTCCAGGGAAGGAGAGGAGATGGAGGGGGGCTTCAGGTAGGCAAACATGGCAGTGCTGACAAACAGGGAGACCACGGTCAGGTGAGGGAGGCACGTGGAAAAGGCTTTGTGCCGTCCCTGCTCAGAGGGGATCCTCAGCACGGCCCTGAAGATCTGCACATAGGACACCACGATGAACACAAAACACCCAAATCCTAAACAGACACAAACCACAAGGAGCCCAGCTTCCCTGGAGTAGGAGTGTGAGCAGGAGTGCTTGAGGATCTGAGGGATTTCACAGAAGAACTGGTCCAGGGCATTGCCCTTGCACAGTGGCAGTGAAAATGTATTGGCCATGTGCAGCAGAGCACTGAGAAACCCAGTGGCCCAGGCAGCTGCTGCCATGTGGACACAAGCTCTGCTGCCCAGGAGGGTCCCATAGTGCAGGGGTCTGCAGATGGCAACATAGCGGTCATAGGACATGAAGGTGAGAAGAGAATACTCTGCACTAATCAAGAAACACACAAAGAAGACCTGGGCAGCACATCCTGCATAGGAAATGACCCTGGTATCCCAAAGAGAGCTGGCCATGGATTTGGGGACAGTGGTGGAGATGGAACCCAGGTCAAGGAGGGAGAGGTTGAGCAGGAAGAAGTACATGGGGGTGTGCAGGTGCTGGTCACAGGCTATGGTGGTGATGATGAGGCCGTTGCCCAGGAGGGCAGCCAGGTAGATGCCCAGGAAGAGCCAGAAGTGCAAGAGCTGCAGCTCCCGTGTGTCTGAGAATGCCAGGAGGAGGAACTGGGTGATGGAGCTGCTGTTGGACATTTGCTGCCGATGGGCATGGGGCACTGTCACAAGAAGAAAACACAATGACAAGTTAGGGGAGACTTCTCTGAGCAAAATCAAAGCCATTTCTCACACATCGCCCCCTGGTCCACACCCTCTTGTCCTTTTCCAGACCTTCCTTCAGCTCCGTGGCTGAGCCCTGGGTGGTGCTGGCTGGAGGTGCCGTGAGGAGCAGGGCCTGTGCCCGCTGGCTGCCCAGGAGTCAGCCCTGCTCTGCAGCAGGGGTCATGGGAACGGGGGGCAGAGGCCAGTCGCGGGGTTCAAAGTTTTCACCTGAAACTGCTGATGGTGAAGAAGAGCCTGTCAGCATCTGCAATATCACCGAGAATGAAACAGGACGGTAAAATGAAATTTGAAATGTTTGGGTTTTTTACAGCTTCATAGAATCACAGAATGTTAGAGATTGGAACAGACATTGAAAGATCATCTAGTACAATCCTGCAAGTGCCCTGGATTGTTCTTGGGTGTCATAAACCCTCAGCATTTCTCCTGCACTCAGGGAGAACAGAGCGAGTCCTGTCAGGCAGGAGAACGCCTGTGGGTCGGTGCAGAGTGAGGGCAGCTGCTCTGTCCCTCTGTCTTGCCCCCAGCTGCCCTGGGCTGGCACCTTTCTGAGATGGAGGCTGATCACACTGCCATGTTACCCTGAAAAGCCACCAGGCACTGCTGAGAGCAGAGGTTTGCAGGTTGTAAAAAAGGACAGGTCAGCCTAAGGCTGATGGGTTCAGCAGATGTGATGCTGCTGCTGTCCGTGCGCAGAGGAGTGGCTGAGGGGATGTTCCGAGGCTTCTGGCAGATGTGCTGGTCACTCAGAGTTGCAGTTCAGGACTCTCAGTGACTTGTTAAAACTTGAGAGCTCCTTTTGCATTTATCCTTTCCTACGCTCCCTTCACTCCCCCCAGTCTTGGAACAGGAAACTGAAAGGACAGATTCGGGAAAGCTCCTTATCTTTGAAGTAATATCTGTACCCAGGCAGCAGAAGGACCCTGCCCTGCTGGGGGTCGCTCCTTCCCCCCGACAGCTTCTCCCCTCAGTGTTGTTGGGATCTCCCCGGGCAGGCTGAGCGCTGACCCTGGCAGGCGGCAGAGTCCCTGCCCCGGCACAGCCCTGGGGTGCAGGGACCCTGCTCTGCAGGACAGCCCTGGGCACCCCTGCCTGCACATTTACATTTACACCCCACAGCCATCCTTGGGAGAACACAGCATTCACGTATTGTCACTCTGACAGTGCAGAAGGAAATCCCTGCTCTGCAGCACATCCTCCTCCTCTGATCAGACAATCTCTGAGAGCTGTACTTACATCTCTTGCAGGCTCTGTGATTTCCCAGCTTTCTGAGATACTACCATGGTTTGCAGATGCAATGGTCAGTGGCCACAGGCTTAATATCTGAGAAGATTTCTCTCCCAGTGAGCTCGCAGCATCCTCCCACCCCCGACTGTGTTTCCCTCTCTCTCCCTGGCTCCTCTGCCCTAGGTGCTGCACGCAGAGCCCTCAGCCCTGCTGCGCTTTGCAGAGGAGCTGCTCCTGGGCAGAGCTGTCTCTCTGCAGCGCTGCCGCTTGCCATGAGCTCCCTCTGTGCCAGGAGCCCAGCCCAGCTCAGCAGCACAGGAGCAGCCCGGGATGTCCCTTTCTCTGTCCCCTCTGGGCTCCCTCCAGGTGGCCCTGGGGCTCCAGGGGAATGTCCTATGAAACAGTGTGAAGTAATCAATGATGTTTCTTCTCTCACCTCTACAGAGACAGTTCATTAATGCAGTAGCATTTTTCATATTGGAAAAGAATTTGGGCATGAGAAACATTTTTTCTTGTCCCATCGTTAGATAGGACACCCCAAAGCTTATACCAAAGGCTCAAATTTTTCCAAGCCGGCAAGGAATATCTTTAGTTGAGGGAATTTAGGCATTTTATTCTGGTGCTATACTCCTAGGGCTAGAGAGACACTCATCAATCTTTGGCCATGTCATGTCTGTGCTCTGAAGCAAAGCCTTTGCACACATGGGCTCTTGGACACCTGGTACCAGGTTTCCTTGTAGAAGGTCAGAGCTGGGCTGGTGCCACAGCTGGGGTGGTTGAGACCAGATGTGAGGCAATGTCCTCAGCCAGGGACCTGACTGGGTGAGCTGGAGCTGTTAGTGTTGCAGACAGAGCTGTGACACGGATGGAATAAACTGCCAAGGCAGGGTGGCAGAAGTTAGTTCATCTGGTCTTCAAGGACCGCAGCCTCCAAGCACAGCAACAGCCCAAATCAAAACTCGGTCTATACCTGTGAGGCAATTCAAGGGCCCCATAATGAGCGGTTTCTACTGCAGGAAGAGTCCTGCCTCCCTTCTGCTGCTGAATCCTGTTGTAGGAAACAATCACCTTGCCAATAGAATAGGCCCAGGCAAGAACTCTCAGCAAAGCATATTTTAAAAACAATTTTGCAAGACCGGGTGTTCTACCCAAAAGTAGGTACACAGAACTGGGCAAAAAGCCTACGCTTAGATACCCCATAAACCTGGGGTGCAAATTCCCTCCCCTGCTCCCCATTGGTTGGATACTGCAGGATTTACAGACTACCCGACACCTGCCTCAGTTTACCTGTCTCATTCATCTAATTCTAACAACTCTCTGACCTTGTTGATTTTATTAAAATATGGATTTCTGGCTCTTTGGTTACCCTATCGCTTAGCTTAACTTTTTAAATACAGTAATCAGTTTGCATTCCGGGATTATTTCGAAGAGACTTTGTTTTACATTAAGGATTCATAGTCTGATGTCTCTCAGTCCTCCCCCCTGCTGGGGTCAGGTGCCAGATCAGTTGTAAAAACAACATTCCTCCTTCAATGGCTCCTTACAACTCGACCTCCACATTGAAACAGAAGAGAGGGCAAGATGGGAACACACAGCACACAGCTCTGAAAACCCCAGCACAGAGACTTCTCAGAATGGGGATTTCACCAATGGCCCCAAAACCCATGGAGAAGCAAACACCCCATAAATGACACACACAAAGTCAACAGGAGTTTGTTTTTATTTCTGGCTTGGGCTTTTCTGCCCACTGGTGCCCAGTGAGTGTTTCTGAGAAGCGATCCCAGCCGTGGGTGCAGGTTGCAGCTCCTCCTCGAGGGGCCTGTGGGCAGGCGGGCCGGCCGGCAGAGCTGCCCCTGGCTCTGGAAGGGCTCTCTGAGCTCTTCCTGGCTAGAGGCATCACTGGCTGCTGGTGCCCTTGGGGCAGCTTGGTCCCTGCTGGGCAGCTTTGGCGCTTCCTGGACTCTTCCTCCTCCTCTCCAGCATCGCAGGTGTCACATGCTGTGTCCTCCCTCATCCCAGGCTGCAATCTGCCTTGGTCACCACTGGCTGCTTTTCTGATTTGTAACTCCGGGGCACTGAAGCCTTCCTGCTCCTCCTCCTCCTCCCCCTGTGTGCTGAGGGGTCACAATCCGTGATCTCCACAAACTGGCTGTGGACGTCATAGCACCGCCGCGGGGATCTGCTCCGCTCCCTCTGCCTTGGCTGAGTTTGTTCCTGAGCAGCTTTGGCTCTGGAAGGACACTGGGAGCTGCTGTTGGAGGGCCCTGGAGCTGCATCATCCCTTAGGGCTCGGTCACAGCATGGAGGACTTGTTCTCCAGCTCTGTGTCCTCCTCACTGAGCGATGCTGCTCCGTGATCTCCACAAACCGGCTGCGGAGATCATAGCCCCGCCGCGGGGATCTGCTCCGACCTCTCTCCCTTGGGCGGGTTTGCTCCCAGAGCAGAGCAGCTCTGGGGGCAGGAACAGCCTGGGAGCTGCTGCTGGAGGGTCTTGGAGCTGCTTCATCCCTGTGAGTGCGGTCACAGCCCAGGGGACTGGTTCTCCCCCTCCTCCCGTCTGAATGTTCATAGTCCGTGGTGTCCACAGCCCAGCTGCGGAGATGGTTGCCCCACTGCGGGGATCTGCTCCGGGCCCTCTCCCTGGCACCGTTCTCCTGGCAGTGGGCAGAAGGGCTGAATCCCTGTTCCTCTTTGCTGCTGTCCTCTCGCGCAGTGTGGGGCACACGGTCGCGGGGTTGACAGCACAGCGGGCGCGCAGCTTTCCTTCTGGACACCAGCCTGACGCAGTCGTGGAAGAAGCGACGCAAGCAGGAGCCCATGGAGGAGCTGCTGTTGATCCTGCCTGGCCAGATGGGCCACAGCCAGCCCGCAGCTGCCTCCCGGGCACCTGCCTGGCTTTGCTGGCTGCTGCTGGCTGGTGCGGAGGAGCTGCTGTCCTCTGCAGAGTCCTCCATGCCCCCCGCCATGTCCTGCAAAGAGAGCTGTGAGAAGCTCCTGCCCTTTCCTCCTGACAGGACCCACCAGTGCGGAACCCCCAGAAGCTGTGAGGGAACAGCTAAGGGCCTCCCAAAGGCTCCTGGAGGCTGCAGAGGGGCCAAGGAGGACAAATGGGATGGATGCAGGTGGGATGCTGGGAGAGGGAGCCGTGCTGCAAATGTGCAGAAAGCTGCTGTGTGGGAGGGAAAAGAGAGCGCTGCCAAGATCCCTGAAAGAAACCCGCTGTCCATCTGGTGCCCTGACCACCTCCCCACAGCCACCTTAGTCCTACAGGGCAGACCCTGCGGTCCCACAGAACCCACCTGCTTGCTGCCGGCCGCCCACTGACTGAGGAGGGAAAGGGCGTGTGATGGTGCCGGTGAGGAAGAAGCCCTTTGTCCAACTTCCAAATCAGAGCACCTGGGGAAAAAAGAGGGGTCTCTGCTGAGGGCTGTTCTTGCAGCCTCTTCTGGGTTCAGACATTTTCTTGGAGCACTTTATATGACAGAGAGAATATGTAACTAAGACCACAAATGGGAAATTTGATTGGGCTGAACGATGCAGGTGGTAATTGTCTGCTATGACAGAAACACTCCAGAGGATCTGAAGAAAAATAGCAAAGCCAGGAAAAGGAAACGTATTCTGAGCACAGCTTAAAATTTGTGATTACCTGATGTAAAACAGTAAATAGGCTTGCTGCCTGAGAACTGTGTCGATGTCGCAAAGAACCACAGTCTCGTCGTTCATCTGGTACCACAGTCCATCACTGGCCTGCAAAGAAGAGTGTCGGTATCTGGAGATGAACGGCACAACTCCTCCACAAAAACACAAGCCAAAACCTGCCGAACCAGGAGTGTTCCAAAACAAATCCGATCCAGCCCCTGAGGAAACCTTCCCCACTCACATCCTTGGCTGCCAGAACACGGCCGGGAAAGTTGGTTTTCCCCAGGATACATTTTTCCCTTGTTCAGAAGGAAGTTGCTTTTCACCTTGATGTAGCAGAAGTAGTGTCCTGCACGGCAGCTGCCACCTCCATGCACCAGGACGGCGTATAAGGAGTAGAGGAGCGGTTCTCCAGCTGTCTGAGACATGTACGGGCGAAGATCCAGGTACTGGGGATACTCCACAACCTACGGAGAGAGCAGGAGGGCTCAGCAATGATCCAGAAACATTTGAGGACACAGCCTCTGAAGGCTAAAGGCCAGAAGTGTAGAAATGCGTCGTTTGGAATCATCAGCACTTGATTTTCCCTAAAGCAACATGTCATGGGTTGGGTGGCAGGAAACTGATCTGGGCCAAAGCAGCTCTGTGGGAGCAGAGGACACGCTTGCCTTCCCATGGGAACTGTCCCCAGAAGGGAACATGAGAATCTCAACATGAGCTGCTTGTGACAGAATGTCTGGCGTTGGGAAACCCGCTCCAGGAAGAGAACGTTGCCCTCCAGTTGTGTACACACCTTGCTGATCTTGTCGCCGGTGAAAGCTTCAAACCTCTTCAGACACACCGTGAGAACCTTGGGCGCGCGATGGACTGTGAACCTCTTGGAGGCGGCAGTCATCTTGTCACACCTTGAAAGCAAGTACAGAGCCAAGGGCTGAAACGCACCATTTTTTCCCCAAAGGCCAGACAGCCTTTCCTGTCTCACACATCCCGACGCTATTTTAAGGCTATTCAGTACCATGAGGCCATGTTGAAAAATCTGCCTCTCATTACTGTGCCTTAAACCAATGTGAAAACATGACTTCTGCTCGATGACACCTTCACGCAGCATCTAGTATTAATATGTCATTAGTAATCGTCTTACTTGCTACATTTAAAGCAGTTTTCGCCATCCAGGTGCTCGGGTTTCACAAAGTCCTCCAGAGCTGCGGTGACAGATGCGGCTGCCTGGAGGAGTGAGAAGGGAGAGCCCTGAGCTCTGGGAAATGCCCTCGCCCAAACACTTAGGAGGAGTTTACACAAGAAAACAGCTCGATGACGCTGAGGAGACCCACTGTGAACCCGCAAGCAGTGCCCAGAAGGAGGCAGAAAGAGGGTGTGATGCTGAACATCTCCCTCATTCCCCAGGGATTCCCAGCACTCCCCAGAGCCACCTCTTCATGGCACCGCACAGTTCAGCTACGATGGTGTGCGGGCCACCAGTGATGGAAACAACACCCCCCATGAGCCTCGGAGCCAGACGGGTGTTGAGGGAGGGCAAGGGAAGAAGGAGGGTACGTCACAGTGCAGAGAGGGGCACGTGTGCCTGTCCAGCTGAAACCAGCACCGACAGGGAGACCACTGCCAAGGCCTCTGCAGGAGAACACAGTCCATTCCACCTCCTGCCCACCACCAAGCTCTCTTGTGTTTGTCGGATACATTTTTAAGTCAACTGTGTGGATTCTGGAAAGCTCCAGTGGCCTTGGGACATCTTGAAGCACAATTACAAACCCTCTTACTCTGATATCCAGAGGAACATCCAGGAAGGCCTCGTAGGAATTGGAAACCGCTTGGCAGCTCCAGCACGTGACTGGAAGGCAAATGGAAATGCTCAGCGAGAGGGGAAGTCAACTGACTGTGCCGGGTTACGCTCCTCACACCCACTGCGCCAATCACACGATCAGCTGCTATCACAGGCAGACAGGAGGGCACAGACGATTCCAAGGAGAGCAGTAGCTGTGGAAAAGTACCTCTGGATCTCAGAAAGCCCCCAAAGATCTGATGGACGATGGTAGTTGCTTGAGAGGAGATGTCCAAGCTGCAAACCAATGGGAAGGCAGAGAGTTATCTCCTCCAAGAGCCTGGCTTTGTCTGAAAGCCCTGGGCATAGTTTTCCTTGAGGGGTGGACATCAAGGAGTCCAAAGGGCTTGGGAACGCTGGAAAGACAATTTGCTTGTGCTTACTTGCTGCTTCCGCTCAGACAAGCTCTCTGCATGGCATCCACGGTGCAGCGTAAGAACTCGTGGGCGTCCTCCTGCCTGCCATGCTTGAAATTTTCTCCTATTTCTAAGGAAGAAGAAGTTACTAGTTCTCTCCTACGCGAATGGCATAAAACATGTCACAGCAGCTGGACTGACTTACGTGTGAGAACATCAACAACAGCCCAAGGCTCAATGGCACTGGCTGAGGAATGCAGGACCTGTTTAACGTGCGCTTCCATTCTGCACATCATGCAGAAGCCTTCCTGGCCACCTGGAGAGGGAGGGAGATGGGGAGGGAGAGAGGGAAGCTCCTCAGGTTTCCAGAATATCCACAGCAATGGGAAACCTAAGAAGTTGTAAGAATTCTCCACTCCTCCCAAGGGGCCCAAGTCCCAACAAGCCCGGGACGTTTAAGTGCACAGAAAACTTTCTTCAGAGGGATGCTGAACTGACAGAAGCTTTCTGTGCAATAAGCGAAGGAGATTAACTTGCAGGAATAGGGACCAAGAGCCCGGGCTAGAAACAGGTGCCTTTCTAAAGATGAATACATCCAGGTACAACAAGCCGCTTCTAGGCTTGAGTGTTCAAAGAACACCAACTCAGGGAGCTGATCAGCTTCCAGATTCTGGGAGCCCTTGGGCAGTGCCCAACAGATGTACAAGGAAAAGTTCTGAAAAGTACTGACAGGCCCGGCTGTGCTCCCCAGAGAGCAGGTGGTTGGCCAGAGGCGGGGTGTAGGTCAGGCACTGCAGGACGGAGTTGAGGAAGCACGTGTTGCCCAGGTTGTGCAGTCCCGCTCCAGCTCTCTGGCTGTGCTGCCAGCCCATGTAAATCTTCTGCGGGGGAAAGAGGATCCTCTGCGGCAGAGCCATTCCCTCAGCAACGACTGCCAAGAAAGCACATTGGAAGAGAGATAAGACCATGTTATTGCACAAAAGCATATTTAAAAGCTGAGTTCTGTACAGGAGCACCCAGAATAGAGCACCAGCTCTATCCTCCAACACAGAAACACTCTGGGAAGCCTCACACTGCCCTTGAAATTTCCTGATGAAGGCACAGTTTTAGAAAATAGTGTGTTCCCCTGCTCACTTTGCCGAAAGTGCAACAAACCCACACTCTGTCTTCAGTGGCTTGGGCAACTTTCCTTTCCTTCTGGAGTCTTGAACTGGATCATCCCCCAGCGTGTCAGGGCTGGAGGGTGCCCAGCAGACCCCAGGCAAGACAGGGAAAGCCCCCAGTGCAGCGGGTAAGGAACTCGCTTCAGACGGGCAGGAAAGGTCTCTGTCCCACAGCACGGCTGCCTCCTGCCCGCCCTGCTGCCTCTCGCTGCCCGTGCCCTGGAGCAGGAGCTGGGTCTCCTCTGCCCACAGAGGCTGTGCTGCAGCCGGCTCCCAGCTCAGAGCAGCCCTGGCATTCAGGCAGCATCATGACCACCACCCGTGGGACCCGCCCTGCCAGTGTGCGGGGAAACGTGATCCTGGTGTCGAGCAGGGAGCGCTCACTGAGCCCCCGCCCTGCCCAGACAATCAGGGCCCCTCACTCACCCATCTCCAGTTGCTGGGCCATGCACAGCTCCTGGGGCTCCACTGGAGATCCGCTCCCCTGGGAAGCCCTGTCCTCCTCCAGGGCCACCCTGGTGGTGCCGAGATGTTTCTCTGCCATCTTGTGGGTCCAAGCAAAGAGTTATAGGTGGAGAAGGGGGAAGCTTTGGCAAAATGCCAGGGGTCTGCCGGGGGCAGCTGGGAAAGACTTGGGTTGCACTCGGGGAGTCTTCAGCACAAGTCTGCCGGGGGCAGAGGGGAGTCTGCCAGGGGCAGCTAGAGTTAGGATATGGCTGGACTCGATGGTCTTAAGGGTCACTTCCAACCAAAATGATTTGCTAAATCTCTGAAAGACGTGGGCTACGCTCGGGGGCTCTCGCCAGCTCCGTGCTCCTGCCCTGTCCCGTCGCCGTCCTGTCGGACAGTGGGGGCTGGGGCCACAGCTGCGCTGAGCACAGGCAGGGCAGTGGGTGTCACAATGTGAGGTCACAAAGGGCCCCACTGTGACCCTGCACCTGGGCAGGGAGGTCAGGCTGTCTCTTTGGGAGGCACAGGGTCAGCTCAGCGCTGGGCACCTGGGTGCTAAATTTGAATCCCAGTTTCTAAATTTCCACCACCCATTGCTCGGAGCATAGTCTGTAACAGTCTGTTGCACTACTCCATTTTCCTGGAGGCTGGTGCATGACGGGGATGTGACAGACCCACTCACTGTCGTGCTCCTTGGCCCAAGCGTCTGTGAGGATGTTCCAGTAATGAGTCCTGTTGTTTAGCTTAGTACTTTCTGCATTGCTGTTTCACCACACGACTTGCTTTTCGGGGCCCAGGACAGTGTTGCGGGCAGTGCCGTGGGGCACAGCGTAGGTTTCCCACCATCCGATAGTGGCTTCTGCCATTGTAAGCACAGAGCTCTTGCAATGGCGGGTTTGTGGCAGTGTGATATAGTCAGTTTGCCAGGCGTCCCCATATTTACACTTCAGTCATCACCCTCCATGCCACACAGGCTTTAACCGCTTGGCTTGCTTGATCATAGCCAGTCTTTCACAATGGTGAATAACCTGTGCAACAGCGTCCACCCCTCGATCACGAGCCCATCTATGTGTTATATCCCTTCCTTGATGACCTGAAGGCACTGTGGGCCCAATGGGCCATCAATAATTCACCTTCATCTTGCCAGTGCAAACCTACCTCAGACACTTTAATCTGGGCAGCTCGATCCCCCAACTGGTTGTTCGGATCAGGTTCTTCAGTGACCGACTCTCGGGCACATGAGCTTCTACGTGGCGCACTCTCACAGGCAGGTTCTCCAGCCGGGCAGCGATATCTCGCCAGGATTCAGCAGCCCCGATGGGTTGGGCTCTGCGCTGCCAGCGGCTCCACTTCCATTGCTGTAACCAGCGCCACGAGGCATTTCCCACCATCCACGAGGCAGAGCACAGATGAAGCTTCTCAGACACTGGGGCCTCTTCAGACCCTGTCAGGATGGCGGGTGCTGGGTCTGGTGGGGCCTCTGCCCCACGGCGGGGGCTGTGGCCCAGGGTACAGCAGGGGCCACAACGGTTGGACGCGGTCGGCGGTGGCGGCGGGAAGTCGGATGGCCCATGGCTGCGTTCCAGCGGCACGGCCTGGGATACCGACTGTGTGAGCGGGTGGTGCCACGGAGACGCGGGGTCTGGAACATGGGGGTGGCTGGGGGGATGAGAGGGATGGAGAGGGCGGCAGAGAGGAAGGGGCCCCGGGGCTGGGCCGGGGGCTGCTCGAGCTCAGGGCAGCCCTGACGGGCGCCATGTCAGAGCTCGGCCTAGCCGCCCGCGGAGCCGCCTTCTGCTCACATCACTCTCCACTGCCATTGGTCGGGAGGGCTGTCAGTCTCCTGCCCTGAGCTGATGCTGTCTGGGATTGGCTGCCTGGGCTGTCACTCTGCCCTGGTTTGGGGCCCACCCTGCCCTGAGGTGCTGCATCCGCTGATTGGCTGTCTGGGATTTCCCCCTGGCTCCTCCCATCAAATGAGTGGTCAGACCACTTGTCAATCATTCATGTGCTGCACTCCTGCCAGTTGTGATTGGTGCAGCCAGCACGGCCCGCCCCTGAACGCTGCCCAGTTTGTTCAGCTCTCACCACCTTTCCTGCAGGCCTCAAAGCTTGATTGGCTGGTTACATATCAATCACATGACTTGCCCCACCTCCTCAAATGCCATTGGCTGTCCTCGGTCCCCTGACTCCCCATAGACTTCTGGTTGGTTGTTTCCAGGCAACGAGCCGAGCTCAGCCTAAAAATGAAACTGTGGCACCTGGACAGAGGCTGTGGGTGATAAAAGACACGTTGGGACCCTAAACATGAGGATTTGGGCCCCAAGAAGGAGGCTCTGGGCACTCAAAAGCAGGGTCAGAGCAGATTACTCAGGCCTTTATCCAAACACCTCTTTGGCAATTTTTGGGGTAGAGTGAATGTGCACTCCTGGGAAACAGCTTCCAGTGCTTGACTGTCCTCAGGATTGGGAAGTTTCTCTCTTTCTGTAGAACCTTTCCAAGCCCAAACATCCAGATTGTTTTTACTCATCTACTTACACACTTACACAGACCATAATATCCTACCTTGGACACAAGAATGTTGTGGGGGATGATGCTGAATGCCTTGCTGACTTCCAGGTAACAGACCACCACTGCTCTCCCCACGTCCTGCAACCCTGTCCTTTCCTCACAGAAAGCAAAGACGATGGACAGACACCACCTGCCCTGGGTAAACCCCGTCACCTTCTCTTCCAGACACCCAGAAATGGGGTCCCAGTGGACATGTTCTGGGGCACAGCCCTTAGTTCTCTGATAAACAGGACTTGAGTCTGGTTGAGTTTCAGAATCAGTCATTTTATTAACAGATATCAAAGCAAAAGGCTAGGTAATAAAAGGCAAGCAAACAGCGCTGGGTGTGTGGGGAGTCACCGCTCCACCAACACTCACACCGCTTACTTTTTCCCTTGGTCTTTTATACTTTCTTAAGTTCCCTTTTCCAAGAAGTATCCTCCTAGTTTCAATTCCCCAGATTAACGTGGCATTGAGGTTTCTGCACACGTCTCAGAGGTTTAGGTGGTCGCCTCTCCCCTCCTGGTGGTCCTCAGGAGGAAGGCTTCTCCTCTTCTTTAGTGTCCTTTTCTTTACTCTTTATTCGGTGCATGCGTAAAGCAGGTTTTCTTTAAGCAAGTCGTTAGCGCTACCTAACGGCAATATCCTTTTCTTTACGTAAGTCGTTAGTGCTACCTAACCACAACATCCAGTGTCCTTGCTCCATGCCTTAATTGGTTAAGTCAGTGCACTTATCTTAACTTCTTGTTGGCGCATTTTCGCAATGTTAGTACACTAATACTTATTTCTGTCCCCTGATATACTCTTACAGTGACACGAATCACAATAACACATTTCACAGTTCCCCTGCTCACCCATTGGCCATTTTTGAAAAGTGCACACAATGTGCGAGAGCTGCCAGTGGTCAGGGAGTCACCCCAGTCTCCATGAGCTTTCCAAGAAGGTGGAGAGTGGCCTCACTGTGACATCATCCTGCTGTCTCAGCTCCTGGGATGCTGCCCCTGCTGTCCCATAGACTGGAAAGGGTGTTAGTTCCAGTGACCCCTGACTTGATCTGCACCCACTGTTGGTTGTTTTCGTCCAGATTCCTGCCTCCAGTCACAGAGGCCAGAGAGAACTTGCTGGTGAAGACAGAGGAGAAGAGGACACAGGGATTCTCACCTCTTTCTCTTATTAAAGTCATTGGTGGCCACCCAGTGTCTTTGTTTCTCCTTTAACTGTTCCTGCAGTAGTAACAGCTCATTAGGTGACCCTTAATAGCCTTACAGGTCTAGACTGAGTTTTGCTCTGGACTGTTGCTGTGCTTGGAGGCTGCTGTCCCTGAAGACCAGATGAACTAACTTCTGCCACCCTGCCTTGGCAGTTTATTCCATCCGTGTCACAGCTCTGTCTGCAACACTGACAGCTCCAGCTCACCCAGTCAGGTCCCTGGCTGAGGACATTGCCTCACATCTGGGCTGAACCACCCCAGCTGTGGCACCAGGAAACCTCTGACCTGCCCCATGGAAACCTGGTACCAAGTGTCCAAGAGCCCATGTGTGCAAATGCTTTGCTTCAGAGCACAGTCACGGGATGGCCAAAGATTGCTGAATGTCTCTCTAGACCTAGGAGTATAAACCCAGAATATAATGCCTAAATTCATTCTGGGGAACATATTCCTCCCCCAATTTGGAAAAATTAGATCCTTTGCTGTAACATTCCTGGTGTCCTGCCTAATGATGGGACAAGAAAAGGTGATTCTCATACCAATTTACTTTTTAATACAAAGAACACAATGCTGGCAAGAAGTGTCACTGCTAGAAGACAGAGAATCAACATCACTGATTACTTCATGTTGTTTCAAAGGATGTTGCCCCTGGAGCCCCAGGGACAGCTGGAGGGAGCCCACAGGGGACAGAGAAAGGGACATCATGGACTGCTCCTGTGCTGCTGAGCTGGGCTGGGCTCCTGGAACAGAGGCAGCTCATGGCAAGTGGCAGCGCTGCAGAGAGACAGCTCTGCCCAGGAGCAGCTCCTCTGCAAAACGCAGCAGGGCTGAGGGCTCTGCCTGGGGATCTCAGGGAGACGAGCAAGGCAGAGAGAGATTAAAGGTGGTCAGGACTGGGAGGATGACTGAGAGCTCGCTGGAGGAGAAATCTTTGCAGGCCTTGCTATGGTAAGTCTCTGGGTGCAGGGCAATGCAGCTGTAGCTCCTGGAGGCATCTCTTAAAGTTAGCACAGGCACAGCTTGAGGGATCTGTGAGGAGGGGGCTCTTGGCAGGCAATGTTGAACAGCTGTGAAGCTGGGTAGGCAGCCAGGGGTGCCCAGGGCTGTCCTGCAGAGCAGGGTCCCTGCACCCCAGGGCTGTCCTGGGACAGGGACTCTGCCGCCTGCCAGGGTCAGCACTCAGCCTGCCCGGGGAGATCCCCATGGTGCTGTGGGGAGAAGCTGTGGGGGGAAGGAGCCACCCCTATCAGGGCAGGAAAGGTGCTTCTGCTGTTGAGGGGGTGCTGTGTGGGTCACGGCTCCTCACAGCTCCAGATCATCCCCAGGATTTTTCCAAGGTGATGCCTCAAAGAGAAGATCAGTGCAAGGATTACCAGATAGATAGGGGGCTTTCCTGAGCCTGCCTTTTCAGTTTCCTATCCCAAGGGTTGGGGGGTGCAGGAAAGGAAAAAATGAAAATGAGTTCTCATGCTTAAACAAGTCACTGTGACTCCTGAACTGCAACTCCGATTAATCATTACATCTGCCAGAAGCCTCATAACATCCCTTCAGCTGCTGCTCTGCCTGTGCACAGCACCAGCATCACATTGGCTATACCCGTCAGTCTTACTCTGACCTGTCCTTTTCCCCGGTCTGCAAACAGGAAGATGCCCCCAGGCAGTGCCCTGTGTACAGGCAGGATCTGTAGGGCCAGGGTGAGGGCACAGAGGGTGGGATGGGGTCTGTGAGCATTGACAGGGAAAAGACATGGACAGGAAAACACCTCCCAGGAGGAGAATCTCCAGGAAGCAGGGAAATGATCAGAAATGACAGGAAAATAAAACTGGCATTGTTATGGGAGGGGGAACACAGAAAACTCCCTTTGATCCCCACAGTGCAGATCCCTCCTGTGAGCAGCCTCCTCGCCTCCTCTCCCACCCAGCAAAGCCTCTGCCCTCAGGGCCGGGGGCTCCAAGGCATGAAGCAGCTCCTGTGCAGCCAGAGCTCCAGTTCCCTCTGCAGAGCACAGGGGCTGAGAGCAGCTGCCCGGCAATGCTGGTGTGTGGGAGGTGACTGCACAGCTGGGGAAGGGTGACGCTGTCGGAGTGCCCGGCTGCCTCTGCCCTGGCCTCTCTCACACCCACCCTCACTGCATTTTCCTTCTTGCTCCACTGCTCTGGGTCACTGTTGTTGTGATCTTGTTCTTGCTGTCAGGCTCTCTGGGGATGGGAGTTTCAGCTGCAGAGTCACAGCCTGATCTTGTGGGTCCTTTCCTGCAGGTGTGTCCATGGGAACACGTGTCCCAGCTTTGCTCTGACCTGTGGGGCTGTGGGCAGTGCAGTCTGTGGGGCTGGGGAATGAGATGAGTCTCCCTGAATAAATGCCATCATTAGGACACTTGGCTGTCTGCTTGAGGTGTTGTTCCTATCCTGTCCCACAGCATCTTTGTGTTATCTGAAATCCCTATGGAAAAACATAGAGAAGCTATGACAGATAAAATGCTGTTGAGTTTGTGAAATGAACTGTGTGTACCCTGGGCTAGAAGGGGAGAGCTTCAACCTTAGGAAAGGGTGAGACATGTCATGGTCTGAAGTGGATCCCTCTGCTCTCTGCAGTGCCTGGTGGCTTTTCAGGGTAACATGGGAGTGTGATCAGCCTCCATCTCAGAAAGGTGCCACCCCAGGACAGCTGGAGCAAGACAGAGGGACAGACCAGCTGCCCTCATTCTGCACTGACCCACAGGCATCCTCTGGTCTCGCAGGACTCGCTCTGTTCTCCCTGAGTGCAGCAGAAATGCTGAGGGTTTCTGACACCCAAGAACACTCCCCGGGGTGGGAGGGGAGAAGGAGCTGTAGAAACGCCAAACCTCTCAAACTCTGTTTCTCAGCCCTGCGGTTACAAATGCTGACAGTCCCTTCTGCAGCAGGAGTGGTTCCATCTGACAAAGCTGAACCCCAGGACTGGCCCCGGCCCCACCCAATCACACAGGGTCAGGCTGACTCCTCAAGAGCCCCTGGGCAGAGACCCTGCTCTTCATTGCACACTCATCAAGCACTCATGAGGGCTCCAGCCAAGACGTTGTTCTGGAAAAAGAAAAGTGTCTCTTTGTGGGAGGGTCTCTGGGAAATGGCTTTGGTTCTTCCCAGAGAAGTCTCATCTAAACCATCACTGTCTTTTCCTCCTTTTACAGGTCCTCATGCCCACAGGCAGCAAATGTCCAACAGCAGCTCCATCACCCAGTTCCTCCTCCTGGCATTCACAGACACACGGGAGCTGCAGCTCTTGCACTTCTGGCTCTTCCTGGGCATCTACCTGGCTGCCCTCCTGGGCAACGGCCTCATCATCACCACCATAGCCTGTGACCAGCACCTCCACACCCCCATGTACTTCTTCCTGCTCAACCTTGCCCTCCTTGACCTGGGCTGCATCTCCATCACTGTCCCTAAATCCATGGCCAACTCTCTGTGGGATACCAGGGTCATTTCCTATGCAGGATGTGCTGCCCAGGTCGTCTTCTTAGGTTTCTTGATAATAGCAGAGTATGCTATGCTCACCATCATGTCCTATGACCGCTATGTTGCCATCTGCAAACCCCTGCACTACGGGACCCTCCTGGGCAGCAGAACTTGTGTCCACATGGCAGCAGCTGCCTGGGCCAGTGGGTTTCTCAATGCTCTGCTGCACACGGCCAATACATTTTCACTGCCACTGTGCAAGGGCAATGCCCTGGACCAGTTCTTCTGTGAAATCCCCCAGATCCTCAAGCTCTCCTGCTCACACTCCTACTCCAGGGAAGCTGGGCTCCTTGTGGTTTGTGTCTGTTTAGGATTTGGGTGTTTTGTGTTCATCGTGGTGTCCTATGTGCAGATCTTGAGGGCCGTGCTGAGGATCCCCTCTGAGCAGGGACGGCACAAAGCCTTTTCCACGTGCCTCCCTCACCTGACCGTGGTCTCCTTGTTTGTCAGCACTGCCATGTTTGCCTACCTGAAGCCCCCCTCCATCTCCTCTCCATCCCTGGACCTGGTGGTGTCTGTTCTGTAGTCGGTGGTGCCTCCAGCAGTGAACCCCCTCATCTACAGCATGAGGAACCAGGAGCTCAAGGATGCCCTGTGGAAACTCGTATCTAAGTGTTTTCTGAAGCAATAAACTGCACATCTGCTTCTACATAGGAGTTTTAATGTAACTAGTTACAGGCCCAGCCTCTCATCTGTATTTTATGTTGTTATTGGCATTTTTTTTATTGTGATAATGTTGTCATCCCCTTTCTAATTCAGTGTCTACTTTTCTTTTATAACCACTGGCTGTGTAAATGAGGAGCCATGATCTGTGTGTATTTAAACAATGTAAAGGGTCCTGTAGTGACTTCGTTTTCACTATATCATTCCTGCAAGGCCTGTTTGGAGCTGCAGGGACAGTTCCTGTGTGCGTGGGAGGAGGGGAAAAGAGCCCAGCCTGGCAGCACTGCCAGGGAGCACCAGCGCTTGGCCTTCCAGAGCTGTTCTCATTCCACTCCCACACTCTCCTCCTCATCCCTTGTGTTGGTGCAAGGCCTGAGTGCTCTGGCAGCTTGGTCGCCGTCCTGCTGTGTGTCAGTCCTGTGAGCGCAGGCAGGGACAGGCAATGGGCACTGCTGTGACAGAGCTGGCCTCAGAACCGCCTTCCATTAAGAACAGTGATCTCCTTAGAACAGTGCCTGAAGGTTTAGGTCTTCTTCAAAAGCTTTTCTGAAGAATATGCCCAAGAAACTGGCAGATGAAACATCAGTGTACATCTAAACAGTGTGTGTGTGCAGGGCTGGGCACACAGCAGTGTCCTCTCACAGCCAGGCCTCCGGCCAGAGACCTGCAGGACCAGCAGAGCAGGGTCTGGGCTGTGCCCCTGTGCACTGGACACCCCATGGAAGCTGCCCCAGGGCATCATCATGGACTGGCCCCTCACAACCACCATTTCCAGCCCTGTCCTCTCACCCCAGCTCACAGAGGTTGTCTTCCCTCCATGGAGGGACACTGAATGAGTAGTTCAGCAGTCCAAGTTTGTATTGTACAGATGAGATGTGAGAATGCACATAATGTACACGAGTTGACATGAACCCAAGTGAGCACAAATGCCATCAGTTATTCCAGGGGGTTCCATGAAGGCCCATGGGACAGACAGTGTCTCGAGGTCACTTCATGTTGAGAGTAACATCCCATGGGAAACCACCAGAATGCAGCACTGGGATGTGCTTCCTTGAACTGAGATCCCTCCCTGTGTCCATTCCACATGACATGGGACATCTCAGACGAATACAGAGCAGGGGGACACACCTTCGGGCTGAGGTACCTCCCATCCCTTCGGAGTGGCAACAGGAGGTTTTCATTGAACAGATGAGCTGTGAGCATGCACGTCATGTATGTGAGGTGAGAGGAACCTCAGGTGAGATGAGCCCAGGTGAAAACAAACAGCCATTCCTTGAGGTTCCATGAAGGCCTGTGGAGCAGACAGTGTCTAGAGCTCACTTCATGTTGGATGTTACATACCAGAGAAATCAGCCTAGATGCAGCACTGGGATATTTCCCCACTTAAATCATTAGTAGGAAATATATTTGATAACTCTGATAGAAGAAACATACATTCATCTGGTCAGGTCCTGGGCCATAGGCGTTTTATGGATGGGTATGGTGTGTTATGACATCAGCTGTGCCTCAGACACTCATAATCCAGTAAGCAGTATGTGACTGTGAAGGAGACAGTGAGGTTAGTTCTGTCTCTGGAGGTGACAGCCCAGCAGCAGGAACGTGGCTGGGAAAGAACCTCTGCATAAGTACCCACAGGCCCTACCCAGGAAGAGGCCTTGGAGATGGGTTGTCATGTCCATTCCACCTGAGTACATGATGGGACAGAAACAGGGACATGCTCATGTCTATCAGAGAAGCTGAAGGTCCAGCAGCAGTCATGGTGAGGTTACTTCTCCCTGGTCTAGTGGAAGACCACAAGAAGACTAACAGGTAGGGTTCCCTGCTTGATGGGCAGTTTCTGAGGTGGTATAGCTTTCTCAAGTAGTAGGAATAACCAGGAGAGGAAAAAAAAGCTACCAAGTGCAGATTGGGAAGTGGAGACTAGATATCAGGAGGAAGAAATGTCACTGGAAGGGCAGTGATGTGGTGCAAGAGGCCACCCAGAGGGAGCTGGATCAGCCCATGGTTTGTGTTCCAAAGAGCAGCCAGTGAGGGTGCAGACACATCAGGGAAGGAACAGAAATGCTGGGGTGAGAGCAGGTGGGGAAGCGAGATGGGTGTCTGCAGCCTGCAGGGAAAGAGGGACAGGTGTAGGACGGTGTAGAACAGCCTGTGATGGAGATGGCAAAGGGCACTGGAGAGGCTCAAGGCACCAACAGAACCCAGGTCTCTGTCCCCTTGGCCATGGCAGTTGTCTCTGTCACTGAGGCCTAGGAGAAGACATGTTGTCCTCACGGCACTGGGGCCTCGTTGCCTCCTTGCAGCCCCATGGGGAAGCTGGAAGTTGTTGTACCAGTGTTGTCCTTCCCTCGGCCTTGCACACCCACATCCCACGGTCCCAGGAAGAGCCCTGAGTTGTGTGTGAGGGACAGGATCCTCCTTCCTATTGCCTGGGGCTCATGGCTTCTCCTTTCTGCTTCAGAGAGCAAACCAAGGGGTTTCTGAGCATCAGAGGTGAAGAAAAGACTAAAAGGAGACCTCACGGTGGCTACAGCTTCCTCACAAGGGGAGAAGGAAGGGAAGGTACTGATCTCTTCTCTGTGGTGACCAGTGACAGAACCCAGGGAATGGCGGGAAGATGTGCTGGGGGAGGGTGAGTTGGACATGAGGAAAAAGTTCTTCACCCAGAGGTGCTGGACACTGGAACAGGCTCCCCAGGGAGGTGTCATGGCCCCAATTCTGACAGTGATCAAGAAGAAATGGGGCAACATCCTCAGACACACGGTGTGAACTGTGAGGTTGTCCTGTGGAAGGACAGGAGTTGGACTCAATGATCCTGGAACACAAGAGGTTCCACTTAAATATGAGAAGAAACTTTTTCAGAATGACGGTGACAGGGCCTGGAACAGGCTGCCCAGGGAGGTTGTGGAGTCTCCTTCTCTGCAGACATTCAAAACCCACCTGGTTCCTCTGTAACCTCACGTGGGTGTTCCTGCTCCAGCACGGGGATTGGACTAGATGATCTTTTGAGGTCCCTTTAAATCCCCAACATTCTGCGATTCTGTGATTCTGTGATCCTTTTGGGTCCCTTCCAACTCAGGACATTCTATCATTCTATGAAATACTAGGTCAAAAGTCCATGTTTTCATTGTACAGATGAGTTGTAAACATACACATCATGTGCATGTCCATTGTGTGCATGTGGTAAGATGAACCCAAGGGAGCACAAATGCTATCAGCTCTACCTTGGGGTGCCATAAAGGTCAGTGGGACAGAGATGGTGTTCAGGGGTCTCTTCCAACCTGCCTTATTGTAGGATTCCATGAATCTTTTCTTGGAGAGCTCTTTCATGTCAGAATAGACACAGGAAGAAGAAAGAAAAAGAGGCAGAAGCAGAGACATAAAATGCCCCAGTGTAAATACAGCAGCTTCTCTGAGGAACGTTTCTCCACTCAAACCCTTGATAGGAAATCTATTAGATACATTTGATGAAACCAGCTTAGTTTTACGTGCTCACACACTGGAGCACAAGGAGGGCGATGGCTGGGTACGATGTCATGTGCTCAGCTGTGTCTCAGGAACTCATAGTCCAGCAGGAAGCCAATGGCTGTGGAGGGGACTGTGAGTCACTTGTGCCTCTGCAGGGGATAGGCCAACAGCAGGAACAGGGCTGGGAAAGGACTGGGAGGTCACACATACGAGACAAGCAATCGGGCCCAATCAGCATGGCTTTATGAAAGGCAGGTCCTACTTGACCAACCTGATCTCCTTCTATGACAAGGTGACCGGCTTAGCAGATGAGGGAAAGTCTGTCGTGGGGGAGTGAATCCGCCACACAGGCTGCGGATGTTGTGCACTTAGACTTCAGTAAAGCCTTTGACACCGTATCCCACAGCATCTCCTGGAGAAGCTGCAGCTCATGGCCTGGATGGTGTATCTGTGATGGATAAAGAACTGGCTGGAGGGCCGGGCCCAAAGAGTTGTGGTGAACGGAGCCAAATCCAGTTGGCGGCCGGTCACAAGTGGTGTCCCCAGGGCTCCGTATTGGGGCCAGTTCTGTTTAATCTCTTTACCAATGATCGGTATGAAGAGATCAAGTGCACCCTCAGTAAGTCTGCAGATGACACCAAACTGGGTGGGAGTGTTGATCTGCTGGAGGGTGGGAAGGCCATACAGAGGGACGTTGGCTGACTGAGGCCAATTGTCTGAGATTCAACAAGGCCAAGTGCCGGGTCCTGCACTTGGTTTATAACAATCCCCTGAAACTATACAGGCTTGGGGAAGAGTGGCTGGAAAGCTGCCTGGTGGAAAAAGACCTGGGGGTGTTGATCGACAGCAACTGAACGTGAGCCAGTGTGTTCCCAGGTGGCCAGAAAGGCCAATGGCCTCCTGGTGTGCATCAAGAATAGTGTCGTGGGCAGAATCAGAGCAGTGATAATCCCCTTGTACTTGGTGTTGTTGAGGCCACAACTTGAATTCTCTGTTCAGTTTTGGGCTTCTCACTATAGGAAAGACCTTGAGGTGCTGGAGTGAGTGCAGAGGAGGGCGACAAGGCTGTTGAGAGTCTGGAGCAAAAGTCTTCTGAGGAGCAGCTTAGGGACCCATGGCTGTTTAGCCTGGAGAAAAATGAGACTGAGGGGAGACCATTTCGCTCTCTACAACTGTCTAAAAAGAGGTTGTAGCACGGAGGGTGTTGGTCATCTCCTGAGTAGCAAGTGATAGGATGAGAGGAAATGGCCTCAGCTTGTACCAGAGAAGGTTCAGAATTGAAATTAGGAAACATTCTTCATGGAAAAGTTTGTGAAGCAGTGAGCAGGCTGCCCAGGAAAGTGGTTGAGTCACCATTCCTGGAGGTGTTTATGTATAGACGAGGTTCTTAGGGACATGCTTTAGTGCTGGAGTTGGACTCAATGGTCTTAATGGTCTGCTCCATCTCAAATGATTCCATGATTCTATGATTCTATGCTTGAAGGGTTATTTCCCAGACTGTGGAAATTTCCTTTGTGGCAGGAATCATAGAATCATAAAGAGTGTTGGAAGGGAGCTTCAAAGGTCATCTAGTCCAACCCCCCTGCCATGAGCAGGGACATCTTCAACCAGATCAGGTTGCTCAGAGTCCCATCCAGCCTGGCCTGGGATGTCTCGAGGGATGGGGCACCCATCACCTCTCTCGGCAACCAATGGTAGTGTTTCATCACCCGCATTGTAAAAAGTGTCTTCCACGTGTCTGGCCTGAATTTCCCCTCTTCTCGTTCACAACCATCACCCCTTGTCCTGTCACAACAGGCCCTGTTAAAAAGTCTGTCCCCATCATTCTTATCAGTCTCTTTTAAGTACAGAAAGGTTGCAATAAGGTCTCCCTGGAGCCTTCTCTTCTCCAGGCTTAACAACCCCAACTCTCCCAGCCTGTCCTCCCAGCAGAGCTGTTCCAGCCCTCTGATCATCTTGGTGGCCCCGCTATGGACCCTCTCCAACAGGTCCATGTCTTTCCTGTACTGAGGGCTCCAGAGCTGGATGCAGGACTCCAGCTGGGGTCTCAGCAGAGCGAGGCAGAGGGGCAGAATCTCCTCCCTTGACCTGCTGGTTATGCTCCTCTGGATGCAGCCCAAAATAAGATTGGCTTTCTGGGCTGCAAGCGGACGTTGCCAACTTCTGTCCAGTCTTCAACCAGCAGTCCCCCCAAGTCCTCCTCGTCAGGGCTGCTCTCAATCCCCTCTCCCCCCAGCCCATACTGACAGCGGGGGTTGCCCCAACCCAGGTGCAGGACCTTGCGTTTGGCCCCGTTGAACCTCTGGAGATTCACATGAATCCACTTCTCGAGCTTATCCAGGTCCCCCTGGATGGCCTTCTGTCCCTCAGGTGTGTCAGCAACACCACTCAGTTTGGTGACATCTGCAAACTTGCTGAGGGTGCACTTGATCCCACTATGCCATTGATGAAGATATTAAACCGTACTGATCCCAGTATGGACCCCTGAGGGACACCACTTGTCACCAGTGGCCATCTAGACATTGTGCCATTGACCACCGCTATGTGGGTGCAGCCATTGAAACAGTTCCTCACCCACCAAACAGTCCAGCCATCCAATATATACCTTTCCAATGTAGAGAGAAGGATGTTGTGAGCGACCACGTCAAAGGCTTTACAGAAGTCCAGATAGATATGACATCCATTGCCCTTCCTTTGTCTATTGATGTAGTTACTCCATTGCAGAAGGCCACTGGGTTAGTCAGGCAGGACTTGCCCTTGGTGAAGCCGTGCTGACTGTCTCAAATCACCTCCCTGTCCTCCTTGTGCCTTAGCACAGCTTCTAGGAGGATCTGTTCCATGATCTTCCCAGGCACAGGTAAGAGGCTGACAGGTCAGTAGTTTTCAGGGTCCTCCTTTCTACAGCAGAGGAGAGAAAGAAACACCGCCACACAGCGCAGCTTGGAAGGTGGAGGCTGGACATGAGGAGGAAGAAATGTCACTTAACGGGCAGTGCTGTGGTATGAGAAATCATCCAGAAGGAGCATGAGATCAGTCCACCACCTTGTGTTTTGAGGAACAGAGCATGAGAGTGGAGACACATCAGCCAATGTATGGAAATACCAGGATGAGAGCAAGGGGAGGAAGCGAGATGGGTGTCTAGAGCCTGCAGGGAAACAGAAGCAGCTGTGGGACGGTGTAGGACAACCTGTGATGGAGATGGCAAAGGGCACTGGCAAGGTTGGATGTCGCCAAGAGAACCCAAGTCTTTGTCCCCTTGGCTATGGCAATCATATCTGCCACCAAGGCCTATGAGGAGCCATGTTGTTCTCAGGCACTGGGGCACCTCATGGCCTCCTTGCACACCCCAGTAAGGCTGGGAACTGTCACACCATTGTCCTTCACTCAGCATCACACAGCCCACATCCCCCTGCCCCAGGAAGAGCCCTGAGCAATGTGTGAGGGACAGCATCTGCCTCCCCAGGGGCTGGGGGTCAGGCCTTGGCCTCTCTGCTTCATCCAACAAAACCAGGGTTTTCTCAGCACCTCAGCTGCCTGCACATTACCCTTAGTTTATCTGCCATCATGGCCTCCAATTCTCTGCTCTAACGAGTCCCTGGGGAGACTTTGCTGGTACTTGCCCTCAGTGGAACTGATTAATACTTGAAGGGACTTAGTACTTCTTTCCTCTGACTTTGACTTCTGGAAGGGTTTGTGCAATCTCCTCTCAGTACCTGAGGTTCAACGACTCAGCACCAAATGCACCATGGGGCTCATTACACTGAAGAAAGCTCTAAGAAACCATATCTCTTCTTATAATTTGCTTCTAGTCTTGTACAGTTAATTAGAGAGGTTTCCTAGTGTAGTTACAAGGAATGATTTCAAAAACCTTGTAATAAAAATTACTTTATTTTGGTAAAGGTTATAGTTTATTATTTTTCAGTGTGGAGAATAGGTGATTGCAGCGTTATCTCATTGATGCTGATCTCGGTTTTCTCCTGCAGTCTAGGGTCTAGTCTTGCAGCCTCACCTGGAGCACTGTTTGCAGATCTGGGTGCCACAGTATAAAAAAGATATTAGGCTGCTAGAGAGTGTCCAGAAGAGGCTACAAAGTTGGTGAAGGGTTTGGAGGAGTGGCTGAAGTCACTGTGTTCATTCAGTTTGCAGAAGACGGGACTGAAAGGAGACCTCATTGTGGTGTACAGTTTCCTCACAAGGCGAGGAGGATGGGCAGGCAATGAGCTCTTTTCTTTAGTGATCAATGACGGAACACGAGGGAATGGCAGGAAGATGAACCAGGAGAGGGTCAGGTTGGACATGAGGAAAAGGTTCTTCACCCATGGCCCCAAGCCTGACAGTGTTCAAGAAGAGACTGGACAATATCCTCAGACACACGGTGTGACCTGTGGGGTTGTCCTGTGCAGGGACAGGAGTTGGACTCGAGGAGGGTGGCCAGCAGAACTGTTACTTTGGATTTCCGAAGGGCAGACTTGGACCTGTTCAGAAGGCTGATTGGCAGAGTCCCTTGGGAGGCAGTTCTGGAGGACAAAGGTGTCCAGGAAGCTGGTCTCTCTTCAAGAAGGTGATCTCAGAGGCACAGGAGCAGCTGTCCCCACGTGCCGGAAGGCGAGCCATCGGGGAAGAAGGCTGGCCTGGCTGGACAGAGAGCTGCGGCTGGAACTTAGGAATAAAAAGAGAATTTATAACCTTTGGAAGGAGTGGCAGGAGACTCAAGAGGAATACAAGGACGCTTTGGCCAGGCCCAAAGAGTTGCGGTGAATGGAGCCAAATCCAGTTGGTGGCCGGTCATGAGTGGTGTCCTCAGGGCTTGGTATTGAGGCCAGTTGTACTTAATATCTTTATTAGTCATCTGGATGAGGGGATCGAGTGCACCCTCAGTGAGTTTGTAGATGACACCAAATTGTTTGGAAGTGTTGATCTGCTGGAGGGTGGGAAGGCCATACAGAGGGATCTAGACAAGCTGGATCGTTGGGCTGAGGCCAATTATATGAGGTTTAACAAGGCCAAGTGCCAGGTCCTGCACTTGGGTCAGAACAACCCAGGCAGCGCTACAGGCTTGGGGAAGAGTGTCTGGAAAGCTGCCTGGCACAAAAGGACCTGGTGGTGTTGACTGACAGCAGCTGAACACGAGCCAGCGTGTGCCCAGGTGGCCAAAAAGGCCACCAGCATCCTGGCTTGTATCAGGAATAGTGTGGCCAGCAGGACTAGCAAAGAGATCATCCCCTTGTACTGTGGTCAGTTTTAGGCCCCTCATGACAAGGAAGACATCGGGGTGCTGGAGAGAGATCAGGGGAGGGTGACAAGGCTGGTGAAGGGGCTGCAGCAGCTGAAGGACCTTGGGGAATTCAGTCTGGAGAAAAGGAGGCTGAGGAGAGACCTTATCACTCTCTACAGCTCTCTGAAAGGAGGTTGTAGTATGGAGGGTGTTGGTCTCTTCTCCCAAGTACCAAGTGACAGGAGAAGAGGAAATGGCCTCAGGTTGCACCAGGGAAGGTTTAAATTGGATATTAGGAAACGTTTTTTCACAGAAAGGGCTTTGAAGCAATGGAACAGACTGCTCAATGAGGTAGTGGAGTCACCATCCCTGAAGGTGTTTAAAAGACAGATAGATGAGGCTCTTAGGGACATGGTTTAGTGCCAGATTTAGGTTATGGTTGGACTCGATGATCTTAAGGGTCTCTTCCAACCACAATTATTCTATGATTCTATGATAAGTCATTTTTGATATTTTCTTTCTCAGAGGACCATGCGACCTCCCTGAGAGCCATGACTTTTCTGAGGTGTTTGAGAGATGTCTCTCAGTCACACCAGCCAGTTCCACCAGCACCTGTCTGCCCCTTCCCGCACCAAAAGTTTTCTCCATAACCCAACCTTCCAGGCGAGTTTCTGGGACACAGCAAATGGTCTCCAGGTCTTCTGGGCTTGTTCGGAAGAGAGCAGCAGGCCAATATGTTGACGGGCTCTCTGTGCACCTCAAAGCTTTCCTGACCATTTTTCTCAGTGTCCCACTTCTGCCCAACCTTTCTGGTCCTTAAGCTGTGGATGAGAGGATTGAGCAGGGATGTGGGGATGGTGAAGAAAAAAGGCTTTGTCAAACGGTCTTGGGAGGACTGTTCTGGGCATCTCACAGTCAAAGATGAGGGTGTTGTAGAAAACAGTGGCACTGGTGAGAGGAGCTGGTGGGGAAGGCCTTGTGCCTGTCTACACTGGGGTAGAGAGCAGTGATGCATTCATGAGATGCCCATGTGAACAGGAAGGGGAGAAATGGCTCTGAAATGCAAACGCTCAGCACATGCAAGAGTTGCAGAAAATGGTCCTAACATGTCTGTGAGCAGAGAAGGTGCCATTGTCAGCCACAAAACTGGGCAGCAAATGGGTCTGGGTGCTGGAGCTGTAGCAGGTCTCCAGGGAGGTCACACTGAGCTTGGTTCAAGGAAGCACATCCCAGTGCTGCATTCAGGTGGTTTCTTGGGGAAGTTACTCTCAACATGAAGTGACCTTGGTACACTGTCCCACAGGCCTCCATGGCACCCACAGGAATAACTGATGGCATTTGTGCTTACTAGGGTACATCTGCCCCCGCACAGGATGTGTGTGCTCACATCTACCCTCAGTGCAAACCTGGATTTCTGACCTAGTCATTCGGTGTCCTTCCATAGAGGAAGGAACAGCCTTGCTCAGCTGTGGTGAGAGGACAATGATTGAAATGGCGGCTGCAAGAGGCAACAGCCCCAAGCTGGCACCCGGCAGCATGACAGACTGTTTCCATGTCTCTCTTGCACACACACTGTGTGCTGCTCTTCTCCTGGGACATCCCATCTCTCCACAAAGCCTTTCCCTAGGGAGAGCACACCTGCACTGGCCTGGCTGCCATTCCTGCACCCTGTCCCTATGTTCATCAGAGCCCCCAAGCTGGGGGTTTTGCTCTGTAGATCAAGTGGGCTGTGGTGCCCGGGCTGTGGTGACTCTGCGGGGCTGTACTGGTCAGGCAGCCCCAGCTGATGGTGGTCACTGCCACTGACCGCGTCCCACACAAACACTTGGAGGGCGCTCAGAGGGACCCTACCTTATTCCCCATGTGCGTGGGTGCTGGCCACGAAGAAGCAACACCTGAACAACCAGACCGAAGTCTCTCAAAAGCCACACTGGGACCCTGATCCCATCACACTGAGCCCACAGAGCAACAAGCCAAACAATGAGCCCCTTGAGAGTCTATTCCTTAGGCATGTTCTTTAAAACAACTCTGGAAGAAGATCTAAACCTTCAGGCACTGTGCTAAGGAGATCCCCTTGCTGCTGGAGATGCTGTTCTGAGGCCATCTCTGTCACAGAAGTGCCCATTGCCTGTCCTGGTCACAGGACCGACACACAGTACGACTGTGACCAAGCCTTGGGAGCCCTCAGGCCTTGCAGCAGCACAAGGGCTGAGAAGGAGAGTGGGGAAGTGGAAAGAGAAGGACTCTGGAAAGAACAAGGCTGGTGCTCCCTGGCAGAGCTGCTCTGCTGGGACTGTTTCCTCCATCTTTGCCCACAGACAGCTTGTATTGAGCTTCACAAAGGTTGCAGAGGAAAGATGTCAGACAAAAAAAATTAATTGCAGGGTCATTTATTTTCTTCAAATACGCAGAGAGCACAACTTCTCATTTACAAGGTCTTTGACTTGAACTATAAAAGTGGACAGAGGATTAGAAGTGGGATGAATAATAACATTTCTTTGTGGGCAATATTATCATAGTTAAAAAAGCAAAACCAAACAAGCCTTCCCCCAACTCCAAACAATCATCCACAACTACAAAATATAAAAAAGACGGGCTGGACCAGTCATGAGTTATGTCATGAGTGATATGCAGAAGATGGGAACCTTAACGACTTTGAAAAGAATCCAGCCATCAGTTTCCTCAGGGCATCCTTGAGCTCCTGGTTCCTCATGCTGTAGATGAGGGGGTTCACTGCTGGAGGCACCACCGAGTACAGAACAGACACCAGCAGGTCCAGGGAAGGAGAGGAGATGGAGGGGGGCTTCAGGTAGGCAAACATGGTAGTGCTGACAAATAGGAAGACCACGGCCAGGTGAGGGAGGCACGTGGAAAAGGATTTGTGCCGTCCCTGCTCAGAGGGGATCTTCAGCACGGCCTTCAAGATCTCCACATAGGACAGCACAATGAACACAAAACATACAAAGAATACAGAGGCAGCAAGTATAACAAGCCCAAGTTCCCTGAGGTAGGCATCTGAGTAGGAGAGCTTGAGGATCTGGGGGATTTCACAGAAGAACTGGTCCAGGGCATTGCCCTTGCACAGTGGCAGTGAAAATGTATTGGCCGTGTGCAGCAGAGCACCGAGAAACCCAGTGGCCCAGGAAGCTGCTGCCATGTGGACACAAGCTCTGCTGCCCAGGAGGGTCCCGTAGTGCAGGGGTTTGCAAATGGCAACATAGCGGTCATATGACATGACAGTGAGAAGAAAATACTCTGCTGAAATGAAAAAGACAAACAGAGAGACCTGGGCAGCACATCCTGTGTAGGAGATGTTCCTGGTGTTCCAGAGGGAATTGGCCATGGATTTGGGCACAGTCGTGGAGATGAAGCCCAGGTCGAGGAGGGCGAGGTTGAGCAGGAAGAAGTACATGGGGGTGTGGAGGTGCTGGTCACAGGCTATGGTGGTGATGATGAGGCCGTTGCCCAGGAGGGCAGCCAGGTAGATGCCCAGGAAGAGCCAGAAGTGCAAGCCCTGCAGCTCCCGTGTGTCTGTGAATGCCAGGAGGAGGAACTGGGTGATGGAGCTGCTGTTGGACATTTGCTCTGCCTGTGAACATGAGGACCTGTTGAAGCAGGAAAAGATAGTGACAGTTTAGATGAGACTTCTCTGGGAAAAACCAAAGCCATTTCCCACAGACTCTCCCACAAAGAGACACTTTTCTTTTTCCAGGAGAACGTCCTGGCTGGAGCCCTGGTCGGTGCTTGATGAGTGTGCAATGAAGAGCAGGGTCTCTGCCCAGGGGCTCTTGAGGAGTCAGCCTGACCCTGTGTGACTGGGTGGGGCAGGGGCCAGTCCTGGGGTTCAGCTTTGTCAGATGGAACCACTCCTGGTGCAGAAAGGACTGTCAGCATCTGTATCCCCAGCCTTTAGAAACTGAGTTTGAGAGGTTTGATGTTTCCACAGCTCCTTCTCCCCTCCCACCCTAGAGAGTGTTGTGGGTGTCAGAAACCCTCAGCATTTCTGCTGCACTCAGGGAGAACAGAGCGAGTCCTGCGAGACCAGAGGATGCCTGAGGGTCAGTGCAGAGTGAAGGCAGCTGCTCTGTCCCTCTGTCTTGCTCCCAGCTGCCCTGGGCTGGCACCTTTCTGAGATGGTGATCACACTCCCATGTTACCCTGAAAAGCCACCTGACACTGCTGAGAGCAGAGGGATCCACCTCAGATAACAACATGCCTCACCCTTTCCTAAGGTCTCAGCACCGCACTTCTATGCCAGGACACACGTGGCTCATTTCACAAACCCAACAGCATTTCCTCCATCATAGCATCTCTGCAATTCTGCATGGGGAATTCAGATAATGCTAAAGTGCTACAGGACAGGTTTGCATCCTGGAGGGAAGCTCACAGCTTGGAACGAAAACTCAAGGAGACAGCCAAGGATCCTAATGGTGGCATTTGATTAAGGGACACTCAGCTCATTGCCCAGCCCCACAGATGCATTGCCCACAGGTCAGAGGAAAGCTTTGACACATGTTCCCATGGACACACCTGCAGGAAAGGACCCACAAGATCAGGCTGTGACTCTGCAGCTGAAACTCCCATCCCCAGAGAGCCCGACAGCAAGAACAAGATCACAACAACAGTGACCCAGAGCAGTGGAGCAAGAAGGAAAATGCGGTGAGGGTGGGTGTGAGAGAGGCCAGGGCAGAGGCAGCCGGGCACCCCGACAGCGTCACCCTTCCCCAGCTGTGCAGCCACCTCCCACACACCAGCATTGCCGGGCAGCTGCTCTCAGCCCCTGTGCTCTGCAGAGGGAACTGGAGCTCTGGCTGCACAGGAGCTGCTTCATGCCTTGGAGCCCCCGGCCCTGAGGGCAGAGGCTTTGCTGGGTGGGAGAGGAGGCGAGGGGGCTGCTCACAGGAGGGATCTGCACTGCGGGGATCATACGGAGTTTTCTCTGTTATCTCTGTTATCCCTCCATAACAATTCCGGGTTTAGTTTCCTCTCATTTCTGATCATTTCCCTGCTGCCTGGAGATTCTCCCCCTGGGAGGTGTTTCCCTTTCCATCCCTTTTCCCTGTCAGCACCCACAGACCATCCGACCCTCTGTGCCCTCACCTTGGCCCTACAGATCCTGCCTGTTCACAGGGCACTGCCTGGGGGCATCTTCCTGTTTGCAGGTTGGAAAACAGGACAGGTCAGACTAAGGCTGACGGGTCCAGCAAAGGTGATGCAGGTGCTGTCCACAGGCAGAGACTTACCATAGCAAGGCCTGCAAAGATTTCTCCTCCAGTGAGCTCTCAGTCATCCTCCCAATCCTGACCACCTTTAATCTCTCTCTGCCTTGCTCGTCTCCCTGAGACCCCCAGGCAGAGCCCTCAGCCCTGCTGCGCTTTGCAGAGGAGCTGCTCCTGGGCAGAGCTGTCTCTCTGCAGCGCTGCCGCTTGCCATGAGCTCCCTCTGTCCCAGGAGCCCAGCCCAGCTCAGCAGCACAGGAGCAGCCCAAGGCACTTTAATGACCCCTCTGGTGGGTTTGGTGCTGAGTCCATGAACCTCAGACCCTGAGGGGAAGTTGAATAAACCTCTCAAGAAGTCAAAGGCATATTCAAACTCCAAAGTTTCTTGTACTGTTAATGGGTCCCACTGAGGGACACAACTGAGAAATCATCCCGAGGGTCAGTTAGAGCAGAAAGCTGGAGTCAGTGATGACAGTTCAGGAAAAGCAAGTAAAGGTCTCTCTGATGCTGAGTAAACCTGGTTGTGTTTCATTAATCAAAGGGCCAAGGCCTGACCCCCAAACCTTTGGAAGTCAGATCCTGTCCCTCCCACATTGCCCAGGGCTGTTCCTGGGACAGTGTGATGTGGGGCTGTGCAAGGCCAAGGGCAGGACTATGGTCCAACACCTCCCAGGTTCCTGGCTGGGGACAAGGAGGCCATGGATGTCAAACAGCACAGGCTGCAGCTTGTCCTGGCTGTGCCCTTGGCTGAGGGCATCAGTGCACAGTTGGGCTGTGGCACCTCAGCTGTAGCACCCGGCCAAGCTCTGAGAGTCTTCGGGAAATCTGGTTGGTATCAAGAATCCAGGTCCCCATGTGTGCAAAGGTTTGACTTCAGAGCAGAGCAATGTCACAGGGGTTGGCAGATGGAAAGTTAGGGCTGAAATTGGGCAACAGGAGAGTAAGCAAGCCCTGCTGTCCCCAAGGCCAGAGAGAAACAGGGCTGGGAATGACAGACCTGGAAGGAAACGTGTGTTTTGTCAGTGGCGTCTCTGCTGCCCCTGAGGTACTTGGGCAGACCTGTCACTGATCTCTAGGAATGACAAGGTGCTGCTGACAGGCCCAAGGTGACAATGGTTTGTCTGTTCCTTGATTGTGTTATCAAGGGGGTGAGAACTGGTTTGTGAAAAGAAAAAAAGGAGATTTGGAAGTGTAGCTACACGCATGGACACCTGGCGTGATGCGCTTCCTATTCAAGGGCTGCCCTACATCTCCTGGATAGAGAAGGGACAGATCTTGTGATGCTTCAGAGGTGGGAATGAGTTTCTTGCACAAAGACACCAAATCTGTCTGCAATGCTGTCTGGGGTGTCTGTCCCACACTCACTGTGAATGGGAATGGCTGCCCTGGACAGGACCATCGCTGTCCCTGCCCAGTGCATGTAGGGGTGTGTGAGAGCCTTGGCACCTCACGTAACACTGCAGGCCTGTAACTGGCATGAAAGGGAATAACTGCCCTGAATTTGATTTGTCAATAGAATTATAGAATAATTTCAGCTGGAAGAGACCCTCAGCATCATTGAGTCCAACCATAACCTAACCCACTCTAGCACTAAACCATGTCCCTAAGAAACCCATCTAAACATGTTTTAAACACCTCCAGGGATGGTGACTCCACCACTTCCCTGGGCAGCCTGTTCCACTGCTTCACAACTATTTCCATGAAGAACTGTCTCCTAATATCCAATCTGAACCTTCCCTGGCACAACTTGAGACCATTTCCTCTTGTCCTATCACTTGCTACTTGGGAGAAGAGACCAACACCCACCATGCTACAACCTCCTTTCAGGTAGCTGTAGAGACCGAGAAGGTCTGCCCTCAGTCTCTTTTTTTCCAGGCTAAACAGCCTCATGTCCCTCAGCTGCTCCTCATAAGACTTGTGCTCCAGGCCCCTCACCAGCTCCTTTCCTTCTCTGAACCTGCTCCAGCACCTCAAGGTCTTTCTTGTTGTGAGGGGGCCAGAACTGACCCCAGGATTTGAGGTTTGACCTCCCCAGTGCCCAGCACAGGGGACGGTCACTGCCCTGGGCCTGCTGGCCACACTATTCCTGATACAAGCCAGGATGCTGGGGGCCTTTTTGGCCACCTGGACACACGCTGGCTCATGTTCAGCTGCTGTCAATCAACATTCCCAGGTCTTGTTCCAACAGACAATTTTCCAGCCACTCCTTCCCAGGCCTGTAGTGGTGCGGGGGGTTGTTAAGACCCAAGTGCAGGACCAGGCACTTGGCCTTGTTAAACCTCAGACAGTTGCCCTCAGCCTAATGGACCAGCAGCTCCAGAACCCTCTGTAGAGCCTTCCTACCCTCTAGCAGATTAAAACTCCCACCCAACTTGGTGTCATCTGCAAACTTACTAAGGATGCACTCGATCCCCTCGTCCAGATCATTGATAAAGA
This sequence comes from Caloenas nicobarica, assembly GCF_036013445.1. Classification (NCBI taxonomy): domain Eukaryota; kingdom Metazoa; phylum Chordata; class Aves; order Columbiformes; family Columbidae; genus Caloenas; species Caloenas nicobarica. Next base: position 3,192,581 of record NC_088276.1, read on the forward strand.
GATTAAACAGAACTGACCCCAATACGGAGCCCTGGGACACCACTTGTGACCGGCCTCCAACTGGATTTGGCTCCCTTCACCACAACTCTTTGGGCCCAGCCCTCCAGCCAGTTCTTTATCCATCACAGATACACCATCCAGGCCATGAGCTGCAGCTTCTCCAGGAGATGCTGTGGGATACGGTGTCAAAGGCTTTACTGAAGTCTAAGTGCACAACATCCACAGCCTTTCCCTCATCTACTAGGTGGGTCACCTTGTCATAGAAGGAGATCAGGTTGGTCAATCAGGATTTGCCTTTCGTAAATCCATGTTGACTGGGCCTGATCTCTTGGTTGTCTTGTATGTGCTGCCTGATGTCTCTCAAGATCATCTGCTCCATGACCTTTCCCATCACCGAGGTCAGACTGACAGGTCTTTAGTTCCCTGGATCATCCTTCTTGCCCTTCTCGTAAATGGGTGTCACATTTGCCAACTTCCAGTCAACTGGGACCTCCCCACTTAGCCAGGGCTGCAGCTAAATAATTGAAAGTGGCTCAGTGATCACCTCCACGAGCTCCCTCAGCACCCCAGGGTGTATCCCATCTGGCCCCATAGACTTGTGGGTGTCCAAGTGGTGCAGCAGGTCGCAAACCATTTTCCCTTGGATTACTGGGGCTTCATTCTGCAACCCATCCCTGTCTTGGGGCTCAGGGGGCTGGGTACCTGGAGCACAACTGTTCTGACTATTAAAGACTGAGGCAAGAAGGTATTTAATACCTCAGGGTTTCCCTCATCTTCCGTCACTATCTTTCCCTCTGCATCCATCATGGAATGGAGGTTCTCCTTAGCCCTCCTCTTGTTGCTAATATATTTCTAGAAACATTTTTTGTTGTCTTTTACAGCAGTAGCCAGGCCCAGCTCTAGTTGGGCTTTGGCCCTTCTAATTTTATCCCTGCATAACTTCACAGCATTCTTGTAATCCCCCTGAGCCACCTGCCCCTCCTTCCAAAGGTTATAAATTATCCTTTTATTCCTAAGTTCCAGCCGCAGCTCTCTGTCCAGCCAGGCTGGCCTTCTTCCCCGCCGGCTCGCCTTCCGGCACACGGGTACAACTGCTCCTGCACCTCTGAGATCACCTTCTTGAAGACAGACCAGCCTTCCTGGACTGCTTTGTCCTTCAGGTTTGCCTCCCAAGGGACTCTGCCAAGCAGCCTCCTAAACATATCAAAGTCTGCCCTTGAAGGCCAAAGTAGCAGTTCTGCTGACTACCCTTCTAACTTCTCCAAGGATAGTAAACTCAATCATTTCATGATCACTACACCCAGGGCGACCTCCAATGAGTCCTTCTTTATTTACAAACAACAGGTCCAGTGAGGCTCCTTCCCTGGTAGGCTCACTGACCAGCTGTGTCAGGAATTGTCTTCCATACGCTCCAGGAGCCTCCTAGACTGCTTCCTCTCTGCTGGGTTGTACTTCCAGCAGACATCTGGTAGCTTGAAGTCCCCCATAAGAACTAGCGCTGGTGACTGGGAGACTTCTCCCAGCTGCCTGAAGAATATTTCTTCTGCCTCTTCATCCTGGTTGGGTGGTCTGTAACAGACCATCCCCTAGGATGTCCACCTTGTTGCCCTTCCCCTTGATTCTTACCCAGAGACACTCAATCCTTTCATCACCCTCATCAAGCTCCAGACAATCAAACCCCCCCTAACATACACTGCTTCCCCACCTCCTCTCCTTCCGCACCTGTTCTTTCTGAAGAGTTTATAGCCATCCATTGCAGTACTCCAGTTCTGAGAGTCATCCCACCATGTTTCTGTGATGACAATTAAATTATAGTTTTTCTGCCTCACAAGGGCTTCCAGCTCCTCCTGTTTGTTGCCCATGCTGTGTGCATTCGTAAAGATGCACTTCAGCTGGGCCATTGATTGCATTGGGTCGGCAGACCGAAGGGCATCATTAGCACTATCCTCAGATGCCTGCATGTCGCCCTTGGCTGTGCCTCTGCCACATCTGGTTTCGTCCCCCTCTCCCTTCAAATCTAGTTTAAAGCCCTCTCAATGAGTCCTGATAACTTAATGTGGTCCATAAAAAAAGACTAAGAATCTTACTTTTTTGTGGTTCTTTTCTAACATTGTCTGAACTTTGGTAAACAAGAGGAAGAGTGGTTAACAGAGTCTGTTTTCTGAGAGTAACATGTTCCTGTACCTTTCCCGTCTTTCTGTGGTGAAGGATTTCTTCCCTTGCAGAGAGGACTGCAAGACCTGCTCCTGTCAGGTGGGACTTGACCTCCAAACGTGGCGCAGCCTCTTCCATTGTGACATCACCCACTGCCGTTGATGTCACAAAGCAGCATCAGCCCTGAGGTCGGCACAGCAGGCTATAAGACCAGGGGTCCCCCTGCGCCTTTGTCACTCTCGATCTTGAGGGAACTGAGATCGCAGAGTTTTTGGCTCGCTCTTGAGCAAGCAAGATGCTTGTTACCTGCACCTTAGCAGGTACCAAGAGACACACAGAGAAGGTTGAACGTTTGAACGGGTATGTTTGAAAAATCCTCCTCCCCTTTCCCCACATGTGTTTTCCAACTCATCAGCTGGGGTGGGTGGACAGTGGACAGGAGAGGAACCCAAGGGCAGCCTGAGAGCTCGGTCTTGAGCTGGTGGAAGGCAGCAGCCGGCTTTCAGTCTCTTCATGAGCACAAGGGCGAGGCCTGGAAAGCCTTTGATCTCTGCAGAATAAGGGACAGGTCCATTTTGGATCACACGGAGGGAGTGTGATCACCAGAGTGTTTCTTTGGTGCTTCCTTGGTTGCCCGTTGCTTGCCAGAACACATTGACATTCAGCCCTCCCTCCCTCTTTCCCCAGTCTGCATTTGTCTGCAGTTATGCCAAGAGAAGGGCCAGAGAGAACCCGGCTGCTAAAGAAATGATGCGAGAGGGGAGACACACACCCCCTGCCTGGCAGCTGTTGAACTGTAGGGGCACAGGCTGAACCTTCTCTTGGGAGGGTGGAGAACAGGTTCAGCATAAGTTGCAATTGGATGGAGGGCTGGAGAAACAGGCGTTCGTTCTGTCCCTTCCATTTCCAAAGAACCCCTCTCCAGCCCCACAGACGGGAAGTGTGGCCATAGCTCTTGTTGCAGCTCTTGCTCTTAGTCCGGAGTCAATCTTGAGCCCTTTGTCCCTAACAAAACAATCGCTGCCATGACAAATCCCCTACTGGTGCAGCTGGTGACAACCCCAGCAGTGAATCGAGCTGGTACAGGACCAAGCCAGTGCTCACGCCAGGAACACCAGGCTCAAGGGCTGCAGTCCCTGCTGCTGCTGCCTGTCTGCTGCTGATCTGCACGGGTATCGCCAGCTTCACCATCCTTTTCCTCCTTGCTGCTCTGCAGGAAGATGAAGGCTCTGAAAACAACAACCCTGGTGCTGATTCTCGGACTGTTCTCTTTTGGTGAGTGTATGCAGAGCTCCGACCTGAGGATGGTGCTTTAGGAGGTACTCAGGGCTCCATCCTTTCCTGTTCCACTTCCCCTGCTGTGACCAGAGGTGCTCAGCTAAGAGCAGAAAGTCCCTGACAGAGCTGTGCCACTCCCTGCTCCAGCAGGACGGGTGTGGGGGTGAGGAAGGGGTGACTTGCCTTCCCCAGGAGGGCTAAGCCAGTTCTCTTCAGCCAAGGGAGAATCTGTGGCTGAGCTCTCCTGCCCCAGGGGGTTGAGAATCTTCTGTAGGACGACGAGCACAGTCCAGGGCAGGGAACATCCATCTATTGCAGAGCTGTACGTCATGATGGCCACTGTCAAAGACAACAAGAGGAGAGACAACTATGTCACTTGGGAGAGACAGAGAAATGGGAGCGGGCATCCCAAGGCCTAACCCAGCCTTAGACCAAGTTCTAAGCTCTGGTGTGTGTCTGACAGGTATTTACCACGTGGGACAACATGGCACCTTAACCCTCTGGAGAACCGCAGCAGACTTAGGAGAAGACCTGAGCGAAACCCTGCCCCTGCCAGACCAGCTCCGTAAGCTCCAGGAACAGCTTTATCATCTGCGCTGGAGCGCAAAGGATGTCGCGGAGCGGGCTCTCCATGAAGGCGTGAAGCAGGCAAAGCTCCCAGGCTTTACCGGATGGGTAAGGGAACAAGGCAGAAGGATCTACTGAGGGGTTTTATCCTCCCTCCGGCTCATATCCTACTGCATTTCCTGTCACAGCCAACAGGCTGGTGCTGCTGGAACAAGTGCTGTCATGGCCACACTTCTTTTTCCTGTTGCTCCACACTTCCTTATGGGGAAGAGAGAGCCATGACGGGAATGATGGCTGTCTGAGTCGTATCTTCCTCTGCGTCCAGATCTCAGGTCCTCCTCAAGGGAGGACTGGAAAGAAAGAATGGTCTCAGAGGTCCAGAGTTAAGGTGGTCCTATCTCATGTCCAGAAGGCTTTTCTGTCTCTGCTGCCTGGCCTGGGGCCTCTCCACAGGAAAAGCCCCTTCCCGCAGCTTCAGCATTCAGAGCACTGGAGTGAGCAGCCCCTCCTTTCTGATCCTGTTAATCAAAGAAGAGCAAACTAGGGATGCTGCCAGGCAATTTGGGTGTTCCTTCCATCTGAAATGGGCCTTGTCCCCGTTCACCTTGGCTGGCCTTGCAGGGGAGGCTGCTTGCTCCATTCTTTTTCCTTCCAACAGGCGCTCACCTTTGTGTTCCTTTCCAGGCTGTTCAGGAGATCATCAATCAAGCTCTGGAGAAGCTGGAAGAAATCCAGGTCCCGATGCCTGATTACGCCCTGAAATCAGCAGGTGCTGTGACATTGTACATGCAAACCAATTCCAAAGTGCTTCCTGTCCAGATTGACAAGATGGGCATTGGAACGTGCCCAGGGGCAGGAGAGAAGGGGCGAGAAGCCAAGGGTCAATTCGTGCCCTAAAATTGCCCCCACTGACAGAGCCTGTAGCAGGCCAGACCCCATGGGAAGCACAGGAAGGCTGGTTCACATTCTGGTCTTTTTCCACAGCCCCATACGACAGTTTAATGACACCTTGCTACGTGTCCCAGAGGGGCCGTGCCAGTAAGACAGAGGGAACCCACCGTAGGACATGGATGACAACTGAGGAGCCTTTTCCAAGACAAGAGTGTAATATTCCTCCTGACACTGCCTGATGATTGTGCTCATGTTTTAATTTCCAGGGGCTGCTGTCATTCGTTCCAGGACTTCTCTGTCCCTCCGGACGGCCAGAGCAAAGGTGTTATTGTATTCCCTGCCGGTGATGGATTACGTGAGGTTCCCTGAGCTTATTCTGGAGGTAGGAGCACCAAGAAACAGTAAAAGGAAGGTCAGGAGAATGAAGCACACACGCTGCCCAGAGTTGCCTTTCCCCCTGTGTCTGCTCCTCGAAACTTCCTTTCCTGCCTCCTTCTCGCATGGACCTGCTCTCCTCCTGTGTCTTCCTGCTGAGTGTCTCCCTCCTCCCTCTCCCAGAGTGCCCCAGGTTCTCTGCGGGAGCTTCTACCAGGCCAGGCTGCTCCTGCAGTCTGTGTCTGCCCAGTCGCTGTGCAAAGTGTCAGCACTGCAAGGAAGGAGAAGGGCAGAGATGCCTGCAGAGGTCTGGGATGTGCTCTTAGTGAGCACCAGCGGGTGCTGAGAGCCTGTACTGCTGGAGGGCCCCGTGTTGGGCTCTCAAGCCATCCTGGCACTGCTCCTGAGCTGCCTGCACAATCTGAAGAGCTGGCTGGTGCCAGGGGAAAGAGGTGGCAGTGGATGAGAGGCAGCGAGGGCTTCCCCTGACAGGAAAGGTTCATCCAGGGGGGCCCGGAGCTGCCACCTGCTCTGGCCAGGGGCCTTTCAGCCACACTGTCCCTGGCTTGTTCTTGGTGAGGGCTCTGGACCGGCAGAAGCACAACTGCTGCTCTGTTCAATACCCACAAGGTCTGACTGAAGGCCCTGGCTGCCATTCAAAGCGGAATTGATTGACCTAATGAATTCTTAATCCTCTGATGCTCATGGCAGGAATGAGAGCCAGGGCAACCTTCTCCATGTCAATACAGTTTCTTGTTGTCCTTTCAGCCAGAAAACCATCCTGGAAAGTGCTGGCCCTTCCCAGGAAGCCAGGGACACGTGTTCATCAAGCTGTCTGTGCCAGTGATTCCCAGGGCAGTCACCATGGACCACGTCTCAGGAACAGCATTCCATGGAGAAAGTCTCTCCGGAGCTCCAAAGGACTTTGCTGTCTATGTAAGTGATTTCTCTAGAGTGGGGGGCAGGGGCTTGCACAGCATTTCCAAGCAGGGGATGAAGATGGGTCAAAGAGTCCAGTGGCCTGAAGCTTTCTCCTGGCTCTCAGAAGAAACAGGCTCCTTGGGAATGAAGCAACTCCATTGTATTCCTCTTTTATTCAATGTACCTCTCAAAAGGAAGCTTCTGGGGCAAGATGCTACTTTAGGAGCCACAGGGAAAAGGAGCTGGCACAGTGCATGGTCCTAGACCTTCTTGGCTTCCAATCCCAGTGGCATTTGTGATCCTCAGTTTTTCTCCCTCTCACTGGGAGCGTGTGCTCCTTTTCTGACTGGCAGCCTGGACTCGTTGAGTAGGCAAGTGTGACATGCTGCCCACCTGCAGCTTCTCGTCTTTTCCTTGTGCTCATTGTCCTTGGACTACGTAGATGAAATAACCCCACCCTTCACCGACTGAAGTTCAGTCTTGCCATGATGATACCAGACACTCTTGTTTTCTCCTCCCCTGTCTTTCTGTAGGGCTTCAAGGAAGAACACGAGGAGCAGGGAATATTCCTGGGACAGTTTACTTTCCTGGCACTGCTGAATCCCAGTCAGACCTTCCAGCTGAAGGTATGGGGACAAAGAGGGAGGAGAACTGGAGGAGAGGAGGAGAAATGTGGTTGGATGGGGAGAGGCTTCCCTGCCAAAGAGCTACAGGCAGCCCTGTCCTTGAGCGTGTGCCACGCTGGCCTTTCTTCTGCTTTAACTTCCTGGTGGCGTATACCTGGACTGCCGGTCTTCTCTTTCGTTTTGGGTTTAAACTTCAGTGCTTAGAAGTGCCACATTTGAAACCGGAATCAGCTTGACTGTCTGGATCCCAAGTGGACAGCAGCAACCACATCTGGTAGGATGCACGACTGATGGTCTGCCAGTTAAAGACCAGAAATACTGGGCTTCCTGAGGATTCTGTTGGTGCTGGCAGTGAGTCGTGACAGGGAGGCCATTCTGTTTCTGTGGCTTTCTAGAGAAGACAACGAGACATTATACTAACACCAGCACTGGGTCTTGTGACTGTGGAAGCCTGTGCCCCAAAGCAGGCGAGAACTTTCCACTGTATTTGCTGAGGCATCTGGTCTCTGCTTCTTCCTTTGCTGTTCTCATGGCCCAATGAGGTAGAACAGGATAGAACGTCTTGACTACGACAGGTCAAAAGTCCCGGCAGGGCAGCAGGAAGGAAGCTGTTGAACAAAGCCATCGCTGCGGCACTATTCTGTCAGTGCTCACGTGCCAGAGAGGAAAAGGCGACTCATTTCTTCTTGTCATTTCAGAACGAGCTCCCTGGGGTCGTGAATTACATCAGGCTGCAAGTGCTGAGCAACTGGGGCCACCCGGACCACACCTGCCTGTATCGGTTCAGGGTGCACGGTGATCCACCCAAAGATGGGGGAGAGGTGTCAGTTTCAGTTGTCAATAAATTCCATTAGTTTTCACCAAGTCGAGTTCCGGTCTGCTGTGCCTGTGATGTTGACTGGTCCTCCCTGAGCTAACTGGAGCTCCCTGTCCTTCTCTAAACCCACCAGCTTATGGGAGACTTCAGGAGTACACAGCAAGATTTTGCTTATTAGGGAAAACAGGAAAACTCAGTCACAAATCTGCAGAAAGCCTGACATCCACATTCTTGTTGCCTACACAGGAACATCAGCAAGGCCCTGCCTGTACACCAAAGATTAAATTAATGGACAGTTTTCCTGTGCAGGAAGCAACTAAGGACTGACTGAATGGAACCATCTGTTGCTACCTGTTTTCACAAGAGGCAGATGGCTACTTCAGCTTCCATCTTTCAATCTGTTGCCCATGAGAAATTGGAAGTGTGTGTTTTTGTAAGAAGGAAACCTTAATTGGAAAGTTGGTTCATGGTCTTATTTGCCTCTCTAAGCACAGATCGAGTTCATAGCCCAGGAAAAGCTACAGAGTGATTAGCAAAGCAATCTCAGGACCCTTAAGAGATCCCATAACTGCATGAGTTTATATTTTAGTTTCAGCCCGAGTTCCCCAACCCCAAGGCAGGAGCAGGCAGGGCAGTGGTGCACTCGGGTCGCACCAGAGAGGAGAGAGCAGGAACAGCATTTGGAACCCAGGGCTGGTGACAGCAATTTGTGCTCTGAGCTGGGGCTTCGTCTGTGTGCAAGCCCAGCATGGATCCAGATAACAAACCGAGGGTGTCAGTTCATCCCCCGTGCCACACACATGGCACCTTCTTCCATCTCCTCCTCCCGATGAGCTGTTTTCCAGCCCCTTCCACCTCAGCCCAGCTCAGACACCTGCACTCTGGCCCAGGGCTGACTAGGGCTGGTGACCCTCGGGGCAGCAGCAGGAACCGCTCTGACCCTGGTTGTGGGGCTGTCCCTGGGCTGAGCCCTCGGGCCCAGGGCTGCTGAACTGGGCCATGGTGGGGCCCAGGGGTGGTGAGGCCAACAGGTCCCCCCGTCTGTCCGCGCTGGGAGACACTTGCTCCTGCAGCACCCCTGGTACTGATCCCGAACCTGGTCCATCTTCATCCAGAAATACACTTTAGTTTGTTTTTTTTAATTAAAACTGAAAATAATTCAGGTAGAGGTACAGCCTGGTTAGATGTCTGAGTAGTTTGGAGACAGAGGCCAGTTGGGGACTAAGGCCCTCGAGGGTGGAGGATCTTTCTGCCACGTGTTGTTGGCCTGGTGCTCACAGCTGGGAAGGGACTTTCCAAAATCCTGCTGGGAGGAGCCAGATGTGGCCACCCCCGGCAAAGCCTCAGGATCTTCTGCCAACCTGCCCTCAAATCATCTCTTCCCATTGCCCAGGAGTCACTACGGATGTTGCTGTTCTCCTTCGGGCAGTGTGGTGCTCACCGGGCACAGCCAGAGCTGTTCCTGTGCCAGGAGAAGACTTCACACAGAGCGTTGGCTGATGGTGACAGTTCCCACCAGCCGTCCAGCTCTGGAAGGTCCAGATGCCACAGAGGGGACATGGATTGGTTGTCAATTCTCTTGCAGGAACAGGGTTGAACAGCAGAAGGGAGGTGGGATGAGAGGGTTCATGAGGTCAGAAAGCACATCAGACAGCTGGTACAGTCATGATGACAGCAGAGGGAGAAGAGAAAGAGGTGCAGTGACCTGGCTGGGACAGTGCTTCTGACATAACACCTGCCACACAAACACAGAGACAGATACATCACCACATAATGCCGAAGGCAGAAGTTAGAACACATGAAGCACCATGGATCAGCTAGGAAGTGTGCAAATTATATGTGGAAGGATGATATAACTGGTGACAAGAACATCATCTGCCAAAGGATGCAACGGGAGAACACTCGAAAATTAAAGATTAGATATTTTGGAGCAGCAGCTGACCTAACAATACCAAAACTAAATACAAATTCTGGATGGTTGCCTAGAGGCATAACAAGACACATGTAGATGGCAACTGAGCAGGGAGAATAAATATATTGGTGCAACATGTGTGAAAGGTAAACGGCACACAGAACACACCCTCCCGGTCGAAACTTAAGCTACGGTATTTTTTTTTATATACAGTACATTTATTATAAACATTCAGACAGGGAGAAGTTAGGGTTACCCTTGCCCTTAAAAATGTTTTTGTTTCATGCAGTTATTTGATGGTGTCAGTGTGGAAAGATTTTCTTTCCTTTTAGTCTCTATAGAGACAGACAGAAGCCTTGGTGGTTTCCTGGAGGAAGTGGGAAAGGTGCCGGGGAGGGAGGAGAGCACGGGGAGATATGGAACAGAGGTGGAGACAGAGCAAAGAGCCGGTGCTGGCAGTGAGGACACTCCTGCTGTGCAGGTGCTGCTGAGGTCACAGCCCCCAGAGCAGGTGACAGACATGAATGGGCCACTGGCTTGTGCTGGTACCTGGTGGAGCAGAAAAACTCCTGCAGCCTCTGGAGCTCCACGCAGGCACAATGTCGCCACCACAACAGTTCTTTCTCCACCCCTTGTTCCAGCCCATGAACATCAGGCTCATGTCCCACACGATCCAATACGTCCTCACCAACCACCGCTTCCCTTCCCACCCTTTGATGTCACAGACACAGACAGTTGCCCTCAGTCCATGGGCTGCCCCTGTAAAATGTCCATAAAATGTCACTACACCCCATTGAGCTCATGGCGTCCATAGTTTTGGGCTCCGTCTGTTCCGTGGCCACTCCGGACAGCACACATGTTTGCTCCATGGGGTCACGGGCACCAAACCCAGCTCGGGTCGGAACCAAGAGGGTCCCCTCGTGTTCAGGGCCCAAAGCGCCATCTGTAGCATCTGCCCGTCCTTTTGATTGCCCAGAGCCTCCTTCTTGGGGCCCAGATCCTCCTGTTTAGGGTCCCAACATGTCTTTTATCACTCATGGCCTTTGTTCAGGGCCCACAGTTTCATTTTCAGGTGGAGCTCGTTGCCTGGGCAGCGTTCAGGGGCGGGCTGTGCTGGCTGCACCAATCACGGCTGGCGCTAGTGCAGAACATGGATGATTGACAAGTAGTCTGATCAATCATTTGATGGGCGGAACCAGGGGGAAATCCCAGACAGCCAATCAGAGGAAAGAGCAACTCAGGGCAGGGTGGGCCCCGAACCAGGGCAGAGTGACAGCCCAGGTAGCCAATCCCAGGCAGCATCACGTCAGGGCAGGAGACTGACAGCTCTCCCAACCAATGGTGGCAAAGAGTGATGTGAGCAGAAGGCGGCACTGCCGGGCTGGAGAACCTGCCTGTGAGAGTGCGCCACGTAGAAGCTCATGTGCCCGAGAGTCGGTCCAGTGAAGAACCCGATCCGAACAACCAGCGGGGGGATCGAGCTGCCGAGATTAAAGTGGCTGAGGTAGATTTGCACTGGCAAGATGAAGGTGAAATCTTTATGACCCATTGGGCGCACGGTGCCTCAGGTCATCGAGGAAGGGATGCAACACATTGATGGGCTCGTGATCGAGGCATGGACTCGACCACGGACACAGTTACACAGGTTGTTCACCATTGTGAAACATGCGATCAAACAAGGCAAGCAGTCAAAGCCTGTGTGGTATGGGGGGGCGATGACTGAAGTGTAAATACGGAGAGGCCTGGCAAACTGACTATATTGCACTGCCACAACCCGCCCCGGCTAGAGCTCTGTGCTTACAATGGTGGAGCCACCACCAGATGGCTGGAAACATATGCCGTGCCCCACGGCACTGCCCGCAACACTGTCCTGGGCCTTGAAAAGCCAGTCCTGTGACAACACGGCAGCCCAGAGAGAATTGAGCCAGACAACGGGACTCATTTCCAGAACATCCTCGTAGATGTCCAGGCCAAGGAGCGTGGCATTGAGTGGGTCTCTCACATCCCCCATCACACACCAGCCTCCGGAAAACTGAGCGGTGCAACGGACTGTTAAAGACTATGCTCAGAGCAACGGGTGGTGGAACTACTAGAAACTGTGATTCAAATTTAGCCAAGGCCACTCTGAGAGCACCCGGGTGCCCAGGACTGAGCTGACTCTGAGCTTCCCAAGAGGACACCCTGACCTCCCTCCCCAGGTACAGGGTGACAGTGGGGCCCTTTGTGACCTCACTTGGTGACACCCACTGCCCTGCCTGTGCTCAGCGCGGCTGCAGGCCCCAGCCCATACTGTCCGGCAGGATGGTGACGGGACAGAGTGCGAGCACGGAGCGGGCGAGAGCCCCGAGCGTACCTCATGTCTTTCATTGAATTCGAGAATCAGAGAATCTTTTTGGTTGGAAGCAAACCTTAGGATCATTGAGTCCAACCGTACCCTCACTTTAGCTGCCCCTGGCAGACTCCCCTCTGCCCCTTGCAGACGCGTGGCGTTTTGCCAAAGCTTCCCTCTTCCCCACCTATACCTCTTTCCCCAAAGCCATGAGATGGCAGAGAAACAGCTCAGCACCACCAGGGTGGCCCTGGAGGAGGACAGGGCTCCCCAGGGGAGCGGATCTCCAGTGGAGCCCCAGGAGCTGTGCATGGCCCAACACCTGGAGATGGGTGAGTGAGGGGCCCTGATTTTCTGGGCAGGGCGGGGGGCTCAGCGAGCGCTCCCTGCTCGACACCAGGATCACGTTTCCCCTCACGCTGGCAGGGCGGGTCCCACAGGTGGTGATCATGATGCTGCCTGAATGCCAGGGCTGCTCTGAGCTGGGAGCCGGCCCCAGCACAGCCTCTGTGGACAGAGGAGACCCAGCTCCTGCTCCAGGGCACGGGCAGCGAGAGGCAGCAGGGCGGGCAGGCGGCAGCCGTGCTGTGGGACAGAGACCTTTCCTGCCCGTCTGAAGCGAGTTCCTCACCGCTGCACTGGGGGCTTTCCCTGTCCTGCCTGGCTCAAGCATTGCAGCCCATCTGCCGGGGCACCCTCCAGCTAATTGGTCAGGTGAATCTTTAGAAAGGTTGACTAACAATACTTTCGCTTTTTCACTAGGACAGATTACAAATGTTTTTGAGAGCTTTGAATATCCCTGGAGCTTTGATAGGACCTTATTAGTGTTATTAGGTTTGCTGAATGGGTGTCAGTTTGTGTTACTGTTAAGAGAAATGAGGTTAAATGGGACGTTTGCGTCTCTTTTGAGTCCTGAGACTTGTGTTGCGTCTGCTAGAAGCTTTAGCAAAAACCACTCCGAGCCGCTCAAAATGAGTGGAAGTAAAAGCAGCCCCCCCCCGAAACTCAGATAGCGCAGCTTCAGAAACTGATAAGGGGGCTACAGCTTCTTCTGGAGAGAGCCAGTCCGCCAAGGTGACTGTAGATACTGTTACTCCTCCAGCCTCAAGGCTAACAAGGCAGCCCCTCCTTCCTCACACACTGGGCACTGTTGCTGTTGTAACCATAACAACCACTGTGATTATGGCAATGCCAGTGACAGTCATTTAGACTCTGGAAATAAATCAAAGGATGGTGAGCCCATACCTGCATCAATTGCCGCTTATAAGAAAGTCACAAGAAAGACTACTCATGCTGCAGCTGATGGCAAAGGGCCAGCAGGTGATGGCACAGGGCCACAGGAAGGAGAGGAAGTGACCAGCACTCGGTCCTTTTCTCCAGGTGAGCTGAGAGAGCTGCAAAAAGACTTCAGTGGTCATGAAGG